>NC_091620.1:39855421-42355421 GCF_027580195.1 Bos mutus | reverse complement strand
AACCTGAGCCAGGTGGGGACCAGTCTTAGGCCAGAGGGGAGTCGGCACTACTTCGGAAGGCCCGGGTGGTGGCAGAGGTGGGGCAGGGCACCCTCACCTCCATGAATGGTGAAATCCTCCACAGGCACGGAGCTGGCCACGTTCCCAATGTGTGTGAGAATGTCCTCCGTCAGGCCCGTGGAGGGGCAGGTCATGCTCCTCGGCTGCCCGTCCAGGGTGAAGAAGCCTGGGACAGAAAGGGCAGGCTGACATAGGAACTGTGGACATGTGAAATGCTGCTGAGAGGTGGCCGAGATCTTCTTCCCTTGAGAATGGCAGTCGGGAGTCCAATTCTGGGACCCATGGGGTGTGGGCGGAAGAGGTTCACCGGTGGCATGCCTCACTCACCAGGCCAGGGGGAGTCCAGCCAGTGCTTGATGTGCAAGATCTTTTCGTCCTTGGACCTGGCGAAGGCCTCCTCACAGATCTTGTCATATTTGGAGATCTCCTCCTAGAGGATTGGGCACAACGCAGCTGTCAGGGCTGCTGTGCACAGGGCATGCCGGGCACCCAGCCAGCACACACCGAGCCAGCACACACTGGCACTTTCCCAGTGTGGAGTCCCTCAGACCCCACGGGCCCCCGGGTTCTCCTCCCAACACGCATCACCTCTGGGAGATCTGTGGGAAGCCTAGTACAGTGTTTCCGTCCCAACGGCTTCTTCTCCACTGCAGACTGTGGGTCCTACTTACCCTCCCTCCAGTCTTCCCTGATGAACTGGTCCAGTTCTCGGGCTCCAAGCATAGCCTCAGGAGGACTGAACCTGAGTGCCATCTCGGCACCTGCCCTGATCCCAGCACCACCCTCATTCACAGGCCCCTGACTCTGCATGCTCATGACCCACACCGCTCGTCTCTCTCCATCACCCTGCATGGGCCTTCCCCCTCATGACCAGCCAGAGAGACCAGCTCACAAGTGGGTCCCTCACCACCCTCTCTCCCCCTCACCCCTCTGCACTGGGTTCCACGGGCCTCAGAGGCCACGGTGAAGTCCTCTCAGGTCCCACCTCCCTCATGTAACTAACCCCTCAGTAGCCTGGACCTTCCAGGTTATGTGCTGAAATGCTGTAGTTGTAAATATTTCACACGTTCTCACTTGGACCCTAAGTGCTCTGCAGAAGTGAGCACTGGCCCTGTGGCGGGTCTTTTCCATCCCTCCTTGGCTCCGGAAAGAGCCACCAGGACAGGGCCAGGGACGCACCTCGTACTCAGGCTGGTTGACCACGCCCTGCGACACCAGCAACTCTGCGTACTTCTGCAGCACGGGCTTCTGTTTGCGGATCTGCTTGTACATCAGCGGCTGGGTGAACATGGGCTCATCCATCTCGTTGTGGCCGTTGCGCCGGTAACACACCTGGGCACACCGGGAGACCCCAGCATCAGGGCCCATGTCGGTCGGGACCCAGGACCTATGAGGAGCTATCCCATTTCTCCTGGTTGACACCTCAGTTGACCTCTAGAAATATGGTCCTATCTCCTGCTCCTTCACACACTAGAATTGCTTTGACTGTCCCCCAAGATGAAACAAGAGTGACCTGGGACTATCTTGGGACAGGACCCCAGTTACCTTCTTGCCCAGGTCGGGTCACCCAAAGACACAGGAGCTCTTGGGAGGGGAAGGGAGGTGTGCCCTGGCCCTAGGGAGCCCTAACCCCTCTCTCCAGGACACAAGCTAAGGTCACTCACCAGGTCCACCACCACATCCTTGTGGAAGGTGCTCCTCCACTCGGCTGCAACTTTGCACACATACATGACTGCCTCCGGGTCATCCGAGTTCACGTGGAAGATAGGGGCATTCACCACTCGGGCCACATCAGTGGGGTAGGGCGAGGAGCGGGCCATGCGCGGGTCTGTGGTGAAGCCGATCTGCAAGGGACAGGCAGCTTGGCCAGGGGGATTGGGCACACTGCTAAGCATTAGCAGGACAGAAGGAGGGTGGGCCAGGGCAAGCCTACCCCCAGGCCAATGGCATGGTGGGGACAGGGCTGGGGTGAGAGTGGATATGTCTGAGGGTGAGGGTGGGGCTAATGGCAGGCAGGGCAGAGCTGAAGGTCACCTGCTGGAGGTCACCTGGCTGTGTGTAGCCTACGCTTGAGACAGTCCCTAAAGGGCTATTTAAAAAAAGTTTTTTTTTTCCTATTCTGGTAACAAAATTCATACATGTTGAACAGTTTGGAAGAGAGTATGAAAAATTAAAATCATCTATATTCTACCGGTTTCAGTGTAAATATCTTGATGCTTTCCTTTCTAGATGATTTTCTTTGCATGAACACACATGCCAATATAAATATAAAATTTCAGATCCTACTATTTCTATAATTTTGCACTCTGTTCACTAACATGAGTATTTTTTCTTTGAAAAGAAAATTTAAAGGTCTCATCACTTAGATACATTAAAACTTTATCATATATTTGTAATTTTATAATTTGCATTTAAAATTTATTTTTATGAACTACTTCAAACATCCAAAAAGTATGATACTACATGGCCCTGAAAGTTGATGACACGGTTTCCACATGTTGCTATATGTATCCCATATGTCCATAAACAGTACATCGATAGCTGTCGTGTCCAACTCTTTGCAACCCCAGGACAGTAGCCCACTAGGCTCCTCTGTCCATGGAATTCTCCAGGCAAGAATAACAGAAGTGGATTGCCATTTCCTTCTCCAGGGGATCTTCCTGACCCAGAACTGTAACTCGAGTCTCCTGCATTGCAGGTGGATTCTTTACCACTGAGTCACCAGGGAAGCCCCTTCTTAGGCTTAGTGAAGTCGCTCAGTCATGCCTGACTCTGCAACCCCATGGACTGCAGGTTACCAGGCTCCTCTTTCCATGGGATTTTCCAGGCAACAATACTGGAGTGGGTTGCCATTTCCTTCTCCAGGGGATCTTCCCCACCCAGGGATTGAAACTGGGTCTCCCGCATTGTAGGCAGACGCTTTACTGTCGGAGCCACCAGGGAAGTCCTGATTATTAAAATTAAAAAGGCTTACTGGTATCATTTCAGGCTCACGAAAAAGTTGGAGCTACAGAGAACTCCCAGATTCTTTATTCAGATTCAACAACGGTTCCTATTTTGCCCCTTTTATTATACAGACTCTTTCTGTTACACACACACACATTTTTTCTGAACCATTTTCAGGTAAGTTGTAGACCAAAAGACTGTCCCTAGTCCTTAAAACATGGACAAAGCCTTACCAGCCATAGTGCAGTTCTCAGTTCACTCAGTTTAACATTACAGAATACTGTTATAAGACTCCTCAGTATACACATTTCAATAGTCCTAATGATATCCAGCCTTTCCTGCCTCAGCCCGGTACTCAATCCAGCACTTCACTGTGCATTAGTTACCACCTCTCTGTGGTCGCCCTTAATCTGGAAGGCTCCTTACTCTTTTTGGTTTTCATAACACTAACATTTTGGAAGAGTATTTCCATGTCTTTTAAACTACAGAGATATACTTTTTATGTACCTTACATATGATAGCATACTCTATATGCTGTACAGATTCTTTTCAACTTGCTTTCTGTTCAAATTTATATTCATGGTTCATCCAGGATGAAACATGGACCTCTACTTTCCTAGCAGTAGTGGTGAAATCTAAGTACTAAATGGTACCACAGTTCATTTATCCATTCTCCTGTCTGTGGATGTTGTTTCCAACTTATGATTAATACACTGTTACTGTACACAGTCCTACACCGGTTTTCTCCAGCAAACACTTGAGTTATGTGCAAACACTTGAGTCCTCCTAGGAAGGGAAAACTAAGCCACAGGGTCTGAGCTCTACACTCGAATACCCGCAAGCGCTCTCCAAAGTGGCTGGGCCACGCACCCTTCCCCAGCAGCAAGGGTGCCCTGCATTTTCACTCACCATACTGTGACTGTTTCACCAGGATATTAAATATTTTAATGATTATATAATACTGTCTCCTACAGTTTTGCCAAAATTTATACAAAGACTTGTTGGTTTTGATAAACATTCTTATACAAAAATAGTTTGCATCTGATGGCTTCCTTAGGAGAAAAATGTAGAAGGGGAAATCCTAGGTGTGTTCTTAGAAATGAGAGCCTCAGCCAAGCAGGCCTCTCTTTTCCTGCTACAGATCTTCTTAACTGACCCCACATCACGATAGATGGTACCAAAACCAGCAGAAAGACTGAAAAAAACATTAGAAAAACTGTAGGTCTTTACAGAAGTCTGAGAGTTCTTTATTTATGATGAATTGCTTTTACATAAACTCCTTTATCACACTGACTAAAGAAAAGATTAGAACTAGTCAGACACTGATGAGAACATTAAAAAATGATGTACCAGCGAGAATTCTGATGAACACTTACAGAGACCATGCACAATCCCATGGCCTATCTGGGACTCCCCACAGGGAGATGTGGGTAGGCACCAGGTAAGATAGGAATCATAACATGCACGTTACAGCTAGAATCTCACAGAAACTGAACTGCTTTGAAGTTTTGAGGTCTCAGTCCCCCAGACGCCCTCCCCAATATCTGCCACTGTTACTGACTTCTGTATCTTTAAGCGTATATGGTGGGTATATGTGCACCCACTGACACACACACTCACAGATAGAGAGCTGTACTCCACAGTGTATATAGATCCATTCTTTCACATGGCTTTATTACACTGTGGTTGCTGTTAACTTAACATTAGTGCTTATTTACGCGTGTGTGCTAAGTCACTTCAGTCATGTCTGACTCTTTGCGACCCCACAGACTGTGGCCCACCAAGCTCCTCTATCTATGGGATTGTCCAGGCAAGAATACTGGAGTGGGTTGCCATGCCCTCCTCCAGGGGATCTTCCCGACCCAAGGATGGAACCTGTGGTCTCTTATGTCTCCTGCATCGGCAGGCAGGTTCATTACCACTAGCGTCACCAGGCTCTATTCTAAACACTCTGCTGCTGCTGCTGCTAAGTCACTTCAGTCGTGTCCGACTCTGTGCGACCTCATAGACAGCAGCCCACCAGGCTCTGCCGTCCCTGGGATTCAGGCAAGAACACTGGAGTAGAGTTGCCATTTCCTTCTCCAATGCATGAAAGTGAAAAGTGAAAGTGAAGTTGCTCAGTTGTGTCCGACTCCTAGCGACCCCATGGACTGCAGCCCACCAGGCTCCTCCGTCCACGGGAGTTTCCAGGCAAGAGTACTGGAGTGGGGTGCCAGGGCTGTATATGTATATGATTTATATGTATTAGTTCATTAAAGCTTGGTAACACATGTATAGATCTATCATAAATTACTTACCAGCTCCCTACTGATGCAGTGGTACAAGTTTTGGTTTCCAGTCTTGCTGCAGCACTGTGGGACATCCCCACAATGCCCCTCCACATGATTATGTATTTCAGCTTTATATATTTACATCTTTCTTCCAGTTTCATTAAGATATTAATTGTGCAGCAGTGATACACACACACACACACACACACACACACACATATATTGTGACTGAACTGTATGGCTTACGGGATCTTAGTTCCCCAACCTGGGACTGAACTCGTGCCCCCCTGGAGTGGAAGCATGGGGTCTCAACCACTGGATTGCCAGGGGAATCCCCTAAACAAAATTTTAAAAGACTTTGGCACCTCTCCTGTGTGCCAGGATCCATAAGAGATTATGAAATAGATTCTGCCATCAGAATATATTTTCCAAAAAAAAAAAAAATCTCCTGGGATGAAATTCATCTGACTCTGGAGACTACGTATAGAAAAACTTTTCTCTTAAAAAAAAAAAAAAAAAAAAAAACCTCCCGTGTTTTGGGCTTCCAATCCCTTTGAATGATCTTTGCTGTACTGTTTCCAGACTGAAGACCATGCTGCTGGCAACTCAGCTCCTACCCAACAAGCACTAAAGACTATCTGTGCTTGGTCATCTGTATAAAACACAGTTCAGTGATGCACTGCTTTTTAGACCTTTCTCTTTCTTTGGTGTTTTTCTAATACTGTTTTCTAAAAGAAGCAATTCAAATATCAACTCTCAAGCAAGTTATTCAACTCTCTGCTCAATTTTCTCCTGTGTAAAATGGAAATGATCGCACCTACCACACGGGTAAGACAGGGATCACGCTTTAAGTTGGAGGATGTGAAGTCACTAATTTAGTCTGGCACACAGGAGGCACTCCATAAGCAGTAGCTGTTATATACTGTGTGTTACACTCATTCTAATGCTTCTCGTCTTGTGTTTGATACTGTACATTTTAAGTTCTGGGGCCTTCACTTTGTACTGACTACCACATTTACTTTCATGTTTAAATTTTCCCTTCTTCCTCTCTATTTCTTGCTGGGACACTTGCAACTGTGTGTCTTCCTCTAACTCATTCCACATGTATCAACAAACCATCTTCATAAATCAAACTGTCTCGTCACTTCCTGGTTTCGGTCCTCCGGGGGTCTCTCAACACATCTGGAGTAAGACCCTGTTTCTTGGGGGCCATGCAGAAGCAGCTGATGGCTGCTTTCTCTCAAAAAAACCCCTCAAACCTTAGATGTGACAGCCTTATCACCTCCCTTGGACAGAGGGGACCCTTCCCTGACTTGCTCCGCTGCCCCCTAACATTTGCCTACTTGACCCTGCATTTCCACCTAAAGGTCAAATCCTCAGAGAAACATCTGCAGGCTAACCCAATGCCCGGTAGGTCCCCTGCCCCCTCACCCAGAACTCTAAGCTCTATGACAGGCAGTGTGCCCTTTCTCTGCTTGTTACCTGACACAGCACCAGTACTTAAAGGCACTCAGATATCTATTATATGAGAGCTCACCCATGTTGGTGGGATGAACTCTCGGATGCACGGCACAGGAAATAACAGATATAACCATGTTAAATGTTTTAGAGTTGGGGAGAGATATTTACTTATAAGAATGTTCAGCAAGTGTTATTTGAAACTGAAAAATAAGAATCTTAGTTAAAAGTCTAACAACACAGCAATATGTTTTATGAAACAACCTATAATGTATATTGTTATCAAAATTAATATTTTAAGAATATATAATGACATGAGAAAACACTGTGGTAAGTAAGAAGTGGATGTAAAACTGTGTATATAGAACCCCAGTTTCTTAAGAAAGAAAAGCCATCTAAATGCTTGTGGGTCTAGTAGAAAATATTCCAAAATAATATCATGCTCTTAAAATAGCATAATTAAAACCTCTCTACTTTAAAGAAAGTATCCTGTTTGTCCAAGTTTATTAATCAGAAAACAACAAATGTACTAAATGATAAGAACATGTCCCTCTAAGTAAGACTGACGTGAGCAAAGAAGCCTCAGGACAAAGTCTAATTGCTGATGTGGCCTCCTTAGCCTGCTCTGCTGCAAAGACCCCAGAGCCACCCGTTACCTGGTTGTTGACGACCACGTGGACAGTGCCATGAGTCGTGTAAGATGGCAGGTCACTCAGGTGGAAGGTCTCATAAACGATGCCCTGGCCAGCAAATGCGGCATCCCCATGCAGAAGGATGGACATGACCTACAGACAGGCAAAGGAGAACCCAAATCTGACGCGGTCCTGGCCACATGTCCACAAGGCACGTGGGAGAGTACGTCATGATCCACTTTTCAAAAAATGATGTAGTATTTATTTATTTTTGGCTGTGCTGGTCGTTGCTGCTGTGTGGGCTTTTCTCCAGTTGCAGAGAGTGGGAGTTACTTTCTAGTTGTGGTGCACGGGCTTTTCACTGCGGTGGCTTTCTCTTGTTGCAAAACACGGATTCTATGGCACAAGAGCTCAGCGGTCGCGGCTCCTGGCCTCTAGAGCATAGGCTCAGTAGTTGTGGCACACAGGCTTAAATGTTCTGCAGCCCAGGGACTGAACCCATGTCTCCTGCACTGCAAGTGGATTCTTTACCACTGAGCCACCAGGGAAGCCCCAAAATGATGTATTTTGAGATCATTTCAAACTTAGAAAGAAAGTGGCAGGAAAGCACAGACCCCCAGGCCCCTCCCAGCCCTCCCCTGTGATGTGCTCCAGGTGGTATGCTCCAGGTAGTGTGCTCCACGTCCGCACACCTGCCCCCCAACCACCATCTGCTGCAAAGCCAATGCCCACTGCCCCTGAACCCACCATGCAGGACCCTTTCAAAGGAAAGCAATGCTGGCCCAGAGCCCATCCCCCCCAGATCCCATGCAGACGCGCTCTCAGGGCCACGCCTCTTCGGCTTCTCTGACCCGGAACAGCCCCTTGTCTCTCCTGTCTCCACATTCTGGACAGGCCTTGGGCCCCAACAGTCCTTCGTGAACAGACTCAGGAATGGTGCGTGCCATACCTGGGACACCCGAGGTGGCCTGCCCCATGTGAATGCAGACAGGTAGTTGTCCAGGTTTCTCCCTTTAAACTCACCATTTCTCCTCGGTAAGGAGCACAGTGAGGAGAACCTTTACATCCTGCTCCTCACCACACCCCCACCCACCCAGCAGCCTCCATGGCACCTCCTGGATGCTGCCAGGTGTCACCCTACCTTTATGCACTCGTGTTACGTAACAGTGTTCTCTCGACTTTTATTTGTATTAATATGTGCTCACGGATTCCTGTTGTATTCAATGGGCTCTAACTGACTACTATCAATAGTAACTTTGACGTTCACATCGTCCTGGGACAGACTTGGTGTGGGAGCCCCATGCCGTCTGAACATGCCCCTGGGTTCATGGTGCGGGGGGCCCTCCCTGCTTTCTGGCACAAGAGCTCTCAGCCTCCTGCCCAGCCCTGGAATCAGACATTTCTCTAAGGAGCCTGGTTCCTTCAGTGCAAGATCGCCTTTAAGACAATTTGTGTGCTCATCACTACTAGAACATCATCACTTCTAGGCTCTTTCAGCCCAGAGCCAAAAAATGGATACTAAGTTCACATACAGAGATTTCTCAGTTTACACACTGCATAACTACAACACCTCCAGTTCCGATCCTTTTTCTGTGCCTCCCTCCTTCCACGTTTATAAACACCTCCTGCACCGTCAGACACCATACCCACTGTCCTCAGTACTTGCTGGCTTGCTACCCCCATGACCCTGCCACCCCTATTCGTTGATGCCCTCTTGCCATGTGTCCTCAGCTCCTCTCACCTCCCTGGTCCTCACACCAGGAAGGGAAGGTCCATGTGCTCTTCAGAGACAAAATCTAGATTCTTTTTGTAGCAGACCTCATGTGTCCTGCCATGGTGGATGCAGGAGCACTCTCTAGGACAGGTAGAAATAGACTCAAGTGTTGGGTTTGTACAGGAACCTCCTCAGAGGAGGGAAGCTTTGCCAGGTCCCGAACAACTGGGGGACACAGCGCCTCTCCCTGATCACCAGGATGCAAGTTTCCTCTCTGCAGAGCCTTCTCTATACAATCTCGGCCTCCTGCCTTTGGGCACTTCAGGCTAGCCTCCCCTCTCCTCTCGCTATTTCTCTTGCTCTTCTGGTGAAGCTGTACTGGGCCACTCGCCAGGCTACCTGCTGTCCCTGCAGTCTCCAGGGTGCACCAGCTGCTGCAATCATACTCCTACCTACTGCTGGTAGGAACAGGTTTCTGCCTGCAGCACTGGGGAGCTGTTTTCCCACATGAACGTCCCAAGGGCCAACCCTGAGCCAAGCTGGGTCAGGCTCGATCTTGCACCAGGTTGCAGAACAACCTTGGCCACATTTATAGAAATTACATATTTTTTTTCTGAAACACTGAAGGTTATGTAACAAATACTCCAGCTTCCTGGATTCTGGGTTTAACAGAAATCAGATAATTGCCTAGAGGTTTGGGATGAGTAGCAAGGACAGCAAGTATGGCGGACTGGTGGGGTCTGACCCGTCCACTGAGCAGGGCAAGCGTGTGCTCAGAGAGAGGGGTAAGGCTGGGGGCCTGTGGGCACGGGCCATTTACACTGGGCAGGGCACCCCCGTGGACCGGGCACTCCCTCAGACAAGCACCTGGCGACCATATGGGGCTAACCAGCCTCTCCTGGCCTCACAGGATTGATTGCTGTTATCATCTGAAGCATGTTAGATATGCTCCATTGCTTTTCTCTAGTTATTTCATTACTTTTGAGGGTGTTTCCAGTATTCTGAGCAAGCAATGCCTGCATGGCTGTGTCTATAATTTATGAATGTGAATATCACATAATGTTTTCTGCAATCTTGTTCCCCTCCCTGGCCACAAATGCCTGGCAAAGTGTCCTAGCCACAGACAGCAGAAATGCTGGAGGTACCAGTCATTGGTGTTGCTCTCCTCCCCATCCCTCCTCTGCCACAGTGGCACTGGTGGCCTCGGGGGCTGCGCAGGAAGCCACTTTGTGCCTGTCTGGAGTTTCTGTGGTACCGTCCAGGCTCCCAAGCCCAGGGAAGTAACTCTCATGTCCCAACATCCTCCCCACAGCTATACTCTTTCTCTGTGATGCAGGAACCACTTCCTATTCCAAATGCCACCTCTGGCTGGGACCCCATTACCCTCAAACAATCCAAATACAGTATGAATAGAGTTACAGTGTCTTGATTTAAAGAACCTAGTCAACTAATAACTGGCTCCACCTCTAAAAAGTCTGAGGCTCACCAGGGCATCCTTCGGCCAGGCTGCCTCCCACCCACTTCATCCCTGTTCTGCCCGTAGCACCTCTCCTACCCGCCACCCCCCACCCACCACAATCTCCAGGGAACATTCTTTTTTTCCCATCTACCTAAGTCCTGCTGTTTAACTAAATATGACAACTATGTGCTCTATCAATGAGAAGACCCGACTGCCTTTCATCCCACTCCCTCCATGCCCACGCACCCCTCCGAAGCTCTTTACCAGTTAGCCTGCAGCTTTACGCCTCAATGTGTATGTTCTATTGCTTTCTCACACGTGACCCTGTTTCTAGGAGGAATAGATGCTTGAGAGCACGGCGGAGATGCTGACTTCAAACACGCCCCAGAATGCTCACACAGACACTACAAAAAGTTGGTTTTCCTGACTGCTTGGCTTTGAGGTTGTCTTTAGTAAGAACTATATAATTTGTAAAAGACAGACTTACACTTTGAGATCAAACAAGAACAAACAGTTACAGCCCATTGAGGATTTATATATACCAGCAGGCTGGCTAATCAACATTAAGCATTCACCATCACATATCTGGAAAATGCTGGTACTAGGGCCATCCAGACCTCGAGCTATTCTCCACCTCTGTACTAGGACTATCCAGACCTCGAGCTGTCCTCCATCTCTAAATGGTGCCACCCTAATACTGACTGGGCCATCTCTTCTATCTGTCAGCTTCACAATTCCTCCTTTAGGCTCACCCACACCTCTTCCTTAAGACCCTGTCCTCTTGTTCAATGACGAAACCTCTTTGACCATCATGATTATCTTGCAAGACTAGCTTCTCCACAGGTGTGGTGACAACAAAAGCAAACTACTCCCCACCTAGCCCTGGTGGTCACAACTTGGGAGGAGGCGTATCTGTAACTGGGACTGGTTTACTATTGCTACTCTTTGGAAGTCCACTCAGAACATTTTGTTCAATTCCGGAAATGTAAGGTCTGGGGCGTGCCTGTGGCTGTGAGCCTGTCCTGGACTGTCTGGCCTCAGGACTGCCCCTGGCCAGTCCACATGGTCTCACCTTCTTCCCCTCGGTGTCCCCGCAGTAAAACTGCTCAGCTTTGGTCTTGCCCATCACCACGGGATCGGCAGCCTCCAGGTGGGAAGGGTTTGCCACCAGCGACAGGGTGATATTCCTGTCGGTCACACGGTTGATCCTCCGGTGATACATGCCCAGGTGGTACTTCACATCTCCAGAACCCTGCCGGCACAAACAGTTAGGCTTTTACCTAGGCAGGGAGACACTTACTCTCTGTGACAGCCCTGTCTTGTGTTATTTCTACACCCAGAACGCTCATTCCTAGAAGGATGGAAAGGCTTTTTCCAGAATGGCTCCACCCACGGTACAAGCAGGTCCCTCAACTAGAGGACCACATCCCTACCCCTGGCGGGGAAAACTGTGGGGGCTGCCAGGCCTCTTGTCTCTCTTTTCTCTGGGAGGTCAGCCACTGGCCACTTTCTTTTTTTGTGAGTGGTATAGAGGATCCCGGACCCCATAAGTCCTTCTGGAGAAATAAATGAAGCCAGGATCTGGCATAGGTTGGAGCTATGCTAGTTTCTAAAAGAAATAAGATGTCTTACCTCATCAGCTGCCTCCAGCTTTGAGTCGAACTGACAGAAAATTTGCTCCAGCTCCTTCCTGATGACGTTTGCAAGCACATTCAGTCTCCCCCTGGACACACAGGAGTGAGCAGGGTCTGAGCTGGGCCCTGGGCAGCAGGCAATGCTGTTTTATCCCCTTTCTCCCCTGAGGGACAGGCAGTGCCTCAGTCTGCAGCCCAAGAGGAGCTGAGACCAGAACTGACGGGGGACACTTGGCCTCTGCTTGCCTGGCATCCAAGGCCATGACGAGGCAGGAGGAAGAAAAGCAGAAAACAGAGAATGCTGCCAGCCTGCAGTGCGCGCTCCATCCTCGGCCTCCTGGGCCTTCTCAAGCTGAGGTCTCTGCTTCGTGTACCCAGCCACCTTCCCTCTAGATTAACCTCCCTCACCTGGGATCCCAACACGGTCATGAGGCCAATGTCTGTCTACAACCACCTTGAGTGTGACAGTGACTGCCCAGGGAGGGGCTGCTGTGACGATGGTCATCTGGGGGCAGGGACTAGGGTTACTGTATACCAGGCTTGCCCAGTGCCCTGCCTCTGTGCTCCGGATGCTCACAGGGTGGCCAGGTACCTGTGTGGCATTCCCATGATCACGTAGTCCACTCCGTTCTCACTGGACTTGTCAATGATGGTCTTGAGGGCAGGAATCAGTACTTCGCAGCCTTCCAGACCAAAGCGCTTCTCAGATGACCACTTCCGCTGCAGGAACTCCTCAAACCTGGACAGAAACTAAGCCACCCTGAAGAGGCATGTCAGCAGGGACAACCTTGCTCTCATAGAGCTGTGGCCATGCCCCAAACCCACCCAACCCCGTCAACAGACTGTACCACGCAGACGGGGCCAGTGCAGCCCTGTACCTGGTGGAGCGCACGAGCCGGGCCAGCAGGGTCCGCTTCTCCTCGTTGGTGAACTGCATGACCCCGGGTGTCTCAAATTTCTGTCGGATCCACTGGCACTGCTCCAGGTCATTGATGAACATGAATTCTACCCCAATGTGCTGGCAGTAGGCCATCTATATTTAATGCACACACACACAAACACACAATAAAGGGGATGTTCACCCAGGTATGTTGACTGCCCACTTAGCCGGAAGGCTGGGAGGAACAGGTGGCCTCCACTTCAGATGCAGCAGAGCTAGCTGTGACCTGGGGCACCAGGCCTGGGCCCGCGACCTCCTCTCACTCTGAACTTGGCCATGAAATGCTTCTTCCACGTAGCATGGAGCCTAGTGGGCAGGGAGGGAGAGTGAGAACCCCTGGGTCAAGGTATGCTCCTTTCATGGCGGGAGGATAGAATCACCAGCCTGGGGACAAGGAAGTTGCTGGGCAAGGCAGCTCCTCTGACCTCCAGGTCAGACTGTGCCCAGCACTGTGAGAAAAAAAGGCCCTGTGCCACTGGTGGATATCATAGCTCAAAGGCCACTTAACTGTAGCGGGCTTTCAAATTCTACATTCTTCTTCTAACAATTGACTCCTCTTGGGGATATCAGGTTCTACAGAAGCATGACTGCACATATACAAAAGGAAGGGTCCTGAACAGAGCAGGCACTTCGTGACACCATTCACATGTCACAGCTGGGAAGGAGGCCGTGCGTCCTGTTGAAAGCCTAGGGTGACCTGAGCAGGATGCACGCCAGGAAATCAGAGTGAGAGAAAACAGGAAAGGCATGGAACAACCGAGAGTCAGAGAGGCAGCCCTCTGGGAATCCGTCATGGGGACTGTGCTGAGCAGTCTCTGGCAGGGTACTGGGCTGAACTGGGGGCCCCCTCTCATCTCTCCTGACGCTGATCAGAGTTGCCTGCTGGGGAGCCATCTGGAGGGGCCCACACAGCCTTCCTCAGCCAAGTGATCAGCACTTCTCTCCCCTTATCACCTGCTGGCTGTCCTGGGGTCAGAATGAGGGGCCAACAGCAAACCCTAGTCAGTGTTGGAATTAAAGAAGATATGCCCTGATGTACCACTAAATCTTAATTAATATTTTGGCCATGCCACACAGCTTGTGGTATCTCAGTTCTCCAACCAGGGATCAAACCGTGGCCATGGTAGTGGCAGTGCTGAAGCTTAACCACTAAGCCACCAGGAAACTCCCAACAGTGAGTTTTAGGGCCCACAAATGCCCTTACATGCCTTTGCAGCAGCCATGCCAACCAAGCATGCTGCGTTCTGCTTGGTGGTTCTGTCTGTGACCCTCTTTGGTTTTCACAACTAACACGGAAACTGGCTGGCACGGTGTAGGGCAAAGATGAGCCTGGGATCCCAGTGGTGGGCCCAGACCTGGCACCAGGCCCCTGCTCTCTTACTCCCGCCTTTCAGAGCAGAGGTGAGCACCTCTGCACATTAGCTCTGTGATAATGAAACAAAGGGACATTTGCCTGGACTCAAATAAAGGCCAACCACAACACTCTCCCTATCACCCTAGCCAAGAGATAAGAAGAGGAAATGGAGTTGGGAAAGACCTTGATGTTTAAGGTATTTTCACTAACCCCAAACCCTATTTCCCTGATGATTCTTCACATGATAAACTGGGAACTTCTAAACTGAATGTACAAGAAGCCAAGGGATGGGGTATGAGGGCTTGCCTACCCTGACTTCAGAGCCAGGGAGGGTCACCACTTCCACCTGAGCTGTACAGCTCCCTGATCTACTGAGCTGCCGAAGATGGCATATTTCTGCACAAACACACTTGAGAAAACACAGACCAGACACAAAGTTTGTAAACATGAACCTAGAACCTTCCTCTATGAGCTTAAAATGGATGAGTTTTCCTTGGGACCCAAGTTTGAGTTGCAAACCTAGTAGAGAGGAAAGGAAGAGGTGGAAGAAGAGGGGAGGGGAGGGGAAGAGGGAGAAGGAAGGGCAAGGCGGAGGGAAGGGGGGCTCCCTCCTCATTTTTACACACCCAGGCAGGAGAACCCCACCCATGCTCCTTATGCCTGACTTAACGCCTGATGGGGCAATATTTCCATTACTGAACAATTAAAAGCTCAAAGGAAACTATTAGGTCAAAAACAGTATGTTTCCATCATTACCAACATGAATTCAGCTATTAACTTGGAACACATAGTTACTGGGCTCCTGGATCATGTTTTGTCTTTCTTGTCTTGGCTCAGTCCCCAGAAGGGCAGGGCAGGGAGTTTTAGGTGCTGACTCTTAGGTTCTCTACGTTAAGAAGACAAGAAATTGCACTTGTTCTAAATTTTCAAAGAGCTACAAGTTGACTATTATGTCACAGGACCAAGAGCACACTAAGTTCTGTCAGGTCACACAGCAGCCTAGTGCATGCACATTATCACGTGTAAACATACCTAATGCACCACAGTCAGGCAGCTTTACACAGTATCTGTAAACCATGAGAATGAGGTATTCCATGCTAGGACAAGTTGGAATGGGAGGCTCTCTTGGAAGAGCCCTGGATGTGGGGCCCTCTGGGGACAGGGGCGCTACGGCTGGGACCCCTGGAGTACAGGCCCAACTGTCCCACAAGAGCCCAACTCCTGGGCTCTGGCACTGACTGAAACAAGAGCCGCGCAGGGCTCTCTGCCCCTTTCAAATGCTGGGATCAGGACAAATGGGGACTCAAGCAGTCGCCTGCAAACACAGTTATGTACCCCAATCTCCAGGAGATTTGTAAAAATGCATATTTCCAGGCTCCAAAATCGGAACTGACTCAATTGGTTGTGGGTGGGCAAGGGCTTTCCCCAGGTGTTCCTATTCAAGCAGGCTTGCAGACAGCAGTCTTTGTTTACCTAATGCTTTAGGATACATTTTTTTTTTAAGTCTTAGAAGCAAATTCTGCCTTTTTTTTTTTTTTATGGTTGATTGTAAAAATACAAAAACATGGATTTTCATCAATAAAATAGCAAAAAACAAAAGTTTCTTCCCTTACATTAAAAAAATTTATAGGATCAAGGGAAAGAAAACCACCTAGTCTGGAGGCTTCCATAAGTTCTCGAAAGTTCCCTGGAACTTTCGGGAAACAGCCCAGTTTTCTCACCTCCAGGCGTCGGATGATTTCCCGCAGAGGAAGAGCCGACTCCTGCCCTCCAATGAATGTGGTGGTGGGCAGGTGGAAGACCTTGTCCAGGTCAGACTCGTCCAGACCGTAGAATCCTGCGGTGGGGAGGAGAGAGGGGCACAACCACACGGGGGCCACAGTTTAGGAAAAGGGGAAGGGACTCCCCAGAGGAGAGAAAAGAGAATAGAAAAATCATAAAACCTCTGTTATATGTGAAAATAAATACTATCTTATAGCCAGAGACATGAACTTCAGCAACAAACCAAGCTGAATATATTACTGGCATCATAGGAAAATTAGAATAAAATTAATATTATGCATATATTAGTCCAGTGCACCAATTATTCATAATTTAGAAAAAAATGTATTTCAAGGTCCCAAAGACACAAAGCAGTTTAGGTTTGAAAAGGCATTAGGTAAGTCAATCAGAAAGCAAATGAAAAATAGTTAAGGAGAAAATTCAAGTAGAAAACGAGGAACTGGATTAGACCTAGGTCACCTATGTCTTAACGGCAACATTTGTTGGTGGTGAGTGACAGGAAGCTAGGAGACTGAGAAGTGAGGGACAGCCAAGGGGCCTGCAGGGAGAGCTGCCGGGCAGCAGGGCAGAGGCTCCCACAGCCATCTGATGAAGGATGGCGCCTTCTCCCGGAAGAACTCCCAACTGCACATAAAGAACCATCCTCCAAACAGCACTTGGCATTCACAGATCTGATGCCCGCTCTCCCCAGTCCAATACTGACACATATCTACTGACTAATCGCTAAGGAATTTACTGTATCACTATCACCGAATCATCATTGCTATCTGCTGAGCACCACGAGCATGGTGCCTCTCCATCTGAAAGCATATTTCAAGCTGATAAACACGTGGTGCACGGGCTTTTTCCTAGGCATCACACGCTTGTTTCATGCTGCAGTAATTATCAAAGGGGAAGAGACATGGAGGAAAACTGTCAGGGGACACTACGTTAGGCACCTTACCCTCAGGACACTGGCTGGAATGAGGGAAGCTGCAGTTCACAATCCCAGACTTCATGAAACATGAAACTCTAACCGAGTACCCACTGTCTCCAACACCTGACTGTTCAAGATCAGACATTCTCCCATTTCTTGATCTAATTAAGTGTAAATAACACACAGGCCCAGAAAGGGACTCAAGCAGTTGCTTGTAAACACAGCTGTGCATCCAAATCTCTGGGGAATCTGGGAGAGTTGTAAAAATGCACATTTCCAGGCTCTAACGCCAGACCTTGACTGGTCATGGGTGGGCCATGAAGTTCCCTTTCCCAAGCTGGCTTGGGAATGACAACCTTTATTCATCTAATGCTCTTGGGAATGACTACCTTGATTCATCTAATGCCCTGCTGCTGCTGCTCTGCTGCTAAGTCGCTTCAGTCATGTCTGACTTTGTGCGACCCCATAGACGGCAGCTCACCAGGCTTCCCCGTCCCTGGGATTCTCCAGGCAAGAACACTGGAGTGGGTTGCCATTTTCTTTTCCAATGCAGGAAAGTGAAAAGTGAAAATGAAGTTGCTCAGTCGTGTCTGACTCTTAGCGACCCCATGGACTGCAGCCCACCAGGTTCCTCCGTCCATGGTATTTTCCAGGCAAGAGTACTGGAGTAGGGTGCCATTGCCTTTTCCGGTCTAATGCCCTAGGATCCTATTTTTTTTTTTTAATTTTAAAAGCAAAATCAAATTCTGTTTTTCAATTGCTCCTCCCCCTTTTAAAAATTAAAACAAAAACAACCTGGCCTTTTCACCTTGGGGTGGTGGTAGTGATGGTTGAGGGGCTTGGTTATGCTCTGCACCTGTTTCCTGCTGTTATTCTATCAAGAATGAGGATGGGCCATCACATGGGTCTGATAAAGCATGGCCCTGGCCATTCATAGCCCTGCTCCCAGCGTTTAGGAGGAAAACCAGAGTTACTTGGGTGGGGGCACTTTTCCTAGCTGGTAGAAACGCTCAGCAGTGGGGACTCAGGGAACCAGAGTATCCAAAGAGAGCGTACTCTGTCGGGAACACTTAGATTGTGGAATTAACCAGGTGACCTGTGTGTCCCAGAGAAGAACGTGCGCTTGTTGTAGAGCCCTCAGCCTCACCGTATGTGTGATGCTTCACTTCCCCCACCCTGAAGTGATCATTCTTGGACTCAGTTACTTGGATCATTACTGAACTTCAAAGCTGCTAGCCCTGCTTCTGAGTTCCTCAGTCATTTGATAACTTAAATCTACAGATGTCGGCTTCTGGAAAGGTAGCATAGACATATCCTATTCATATCCCACTAAGTGCAACTAAAAACTGCAGATATTGCATACAAAACAAATGTAAGATGATTCCAAAGGGTGGAGTAAAAGGCCAACCAGCCAAGGAGGTCCCTTGGGTTTCCTTTTGGGCTCCCATATCCCAGACCTGGAGCAAAGAACATGGAAACTTCTACCAGTGTAGATTTTAAAAAAGCCCCAACAAAAGCTGCTCTCTTTAAAGAACCAGGAAACGGGCAGCCTAGCAGAACAGAAAACTTCTAGATTGTTAACTGCTCTATTCCACCCAAACACACATAACACACTGCAGCTCCATTGACACCCATGCCAGGCTACAATGTACTCTGACCTCTGACCCTACTTAAAGCTTTCAAAGAAGGCCCAAGAGGAAGCCCACATTTTCATTCTCTCTGGGAGGGAATGCACTAATCCATTCCCCTACCCCAAAGTCAACAGAGACTTTGGGGCCCAAAACATCCATTCCCACTGGGGAGTAACTAGCTGGGCCCCTCCCTACCACAGCAGTGTTTGGAGGAGCCCTGATATAACAAACATTTAAACAAGATCCCAAGTCTTGTAATACCCAAAATGTCCTGGTTTCAATATTTTAAAAAATCACTTATAACAAGGACCAGGAATATATCAGATTGAACGAGAAAAAATAATCAACAGGCACTAACACCAAAATGACACAGATGTTAGAACTATCTAATTAGAATTATCTCCTTCTCAAGGAGTCATTATCAAATTATTTCAGTGAGCAATTAAAACATGACAGACATGAAAAAAATTAAGTCTCAGTGAAGAAAGTCTCTTCAAAAATTGAAGATACAAAGAAGAACCAAATGGGAAATTCTGAAATTGCAAAATATAATAAACCAAATGAAAACTCAGTATGGCATTAGCAAGGGACAGAGGATCAATGAACTTAAAGGCAGAACAATAGAAATGAATCAATCTGAAGAATACAGAGAAAACAGACCAGGAAAAAAAAAGGGAACAAACTCCTGGGGACATGCGATGCTGTGACAAAAGATTTCAAAGTTGTGTTGATGAATCTCAGAAGGAGAAGAAAAAGAGGGAGGCTGAAAACTTTTCAAATATGGCAAAAGACTTTTTAATCCGCAGACTTAAGAAGCTCAGTGAACTCACAGAATAAAGCCAACGAAATCCATGTTGAAATATGTTACAATTAAACCTCTGAATTTAAAGATAGAAAAAATCTTGAAAGCAGCCAGAATATAGTGACACTTTGCCTAGAGGGCAAAACAACTTAAGTAACACTGGATTTCTCTACAGAAGTCATGGAAGCCAGAAGGAAGTGGCACCACATATAAAGAGTTGAAAAAAAGAACTGGTTCCCCAGAATCCCATATATAGTGATAATATCCTATAGAAATGAAGGCGAAATCAAAATATTTTCAAATGAAAAAAAAACTAAGAGAATCTGTCATCCTAAATGAATGACTAAAAGAAGCTGTAAACAGAAAGGAAATGATTATCAGAAGGAATGAGACAGGGGACTTCCCTGGTGGTCCAGTGGCTAAGACTGTGCTTCCAGTGCAGGGGGCTTGGGTTTGATCCCTGGTCAGGGAACTAGATCCCATGTGCTGCAACTAAAGATTCCAAGCGTCACAACTAAGACCCAACACAGCCAAAAAAATAAATAAAAATGAAGGAATGAGACAGGAGGAAGGAAGAAAGAATGTGGAACTAAAAAGTACAGGTAAACAAAACAGACTTTCCTTCTCCTCCTGGGTCTTCTTAATTATGTTTGACAATTGAAGCAAAATTTGTAATACTATCTGATGCTGTTCTGAACACATGTAGAGGAAATATTTAAGACAATTACATATTATATGTGGAGAGAATGAAGGGATATAAAGGGAGTCAAGTACACTTTACATGAACTGGTAAAATGATGACATCATTAAATTGTGACAAGTTATGTATATGAAATATCATATACCTACACAACCACTAAAAAGCCTAAAAGACACTAAAAACACAAAGAGATAAATCAAAAGGACTTTATACAAATAAAAATGGAATTTTAAAGTATAGGTTTAAAAACCCAGAGGAAGTCAGGAAAAAGAAAACAAAGAAAGGTAAAGGGACAAACAAAATGAAGGATAAAATGGTAGACTTGAGCCCTAACGTATCAATAGTTAAATATAAATGATCTAAATACACTACTTAGCTGACAAAGATTGACAGAGTGAATTAAAAAAACATACGCTTGTCTACAAGAAACTGACTTCTCTTTAATCAGTAATCTATAAAGTCTTAATCTTAATCTATAAGGTCTTACCATAAGGACTTAGAGAAAGAAGAAGAAAAAAGAAAGAAAACCAATACAAAGAAAGCAGAAGTAAAGAAATAATCAAGATAAGAGCAGAAATCAATGAAATTGAAAAGAGCAAAACAGAAAAATCAATGAAACTGGTGATTGGTTCTTTGGAAAGATCAGTCACACTGACAAACTTGTAACAGGACTAACAAAGAGAGAAGACACAAATTACCAATATCAGAAATAAAACAGGGTATCACTATAGACCCTCCAGATACAAAAAAAGATACTAAGGGAATACTATGAACAACAGACACATTTGACAACTCAGATATAAACAAGTCATTCTTAGAACAGCACAAACTGCTGTTATGAAACAGTATGAAACAGACAATTTGAATGACTCTGTAATTATTAAAGAAACTGAATTCATAAATATAAAAAGCTTCTGAAAAAGAAAACTCTAAACCCAGATGGTTTTGCTGGGGAATTCTACTGAATGTTTAAAGAAGAATTAATACCAATTCTACACAATTTCTTTCAGAAATGAGTGTAGGAAGAAAACTTCTCAACTTACTTTATGAAGTTAGAATTACCCTGATACTAAGAACAAAGACAGTCAGAAAAAAAAAAAAAATTATAGACCAATATCCCTTATGAATATAGATGCAGATAATTATATACTATGACCAATTGAGGTTTATTCCAGCAGAGTTTGGTTCAACATTTGAAAAAACAATCAATATAATCTACCACTGATCAGGAACAAAGCAAGGATATTCATTCCCATGACTATTGTTCAACACAGTACTGGAAGATCCAACCAGGGCATTAGGCAAGAAAAGGAAATAAAAATGAGATGATCATCTATCCAGAAAATCCTAAAGAATCTACCAAAAAAATAAAAGTCCTAGAATAAGTGAGCTTAGCAAGGTCATAGGGTACTACATAAACACAATCAATAGCATTTCAATATATTAGTAACGAACAGGTGGACCTTAAAATTTTCTTTTAAAAAGGAAATACTGACAGGTAAATCTAACAAAACATGTACAGAACCTGTATGCTGAAAACTACAAAAAGTTGATGAAAGAAATCAAAGATGATCTAAATAAATAAGACATACTATGTTCATGGATTGGAACACAACATAGTAAAGATGCTAATTCTCTCTAAAATTGATCTATAGGTTTAACACAATTCTTACTAAAATGTGAGTAAGAGTTTTCATAAACATAGACAAGCTTATTCTAAAATTTACAAGGAAAGAGATAGGCCTTAAGAGCAGCCAAGGCAATTCTGAAAAAAGGAAAATAAAGTTCAGCAGCTATAGTAATTAAGATGATGTGGCACTCGTGGAGAAAGACACTTATTAAGGGAAAGAACAGAGAACCCAGAAACAGACTTACCAAATAAGTCCAACTGATTTTTGACAAAAGTGTGAAAGCAATTCAATGATAAGAAAGACAAACTTTTCAGTTAATGGTGCTGGAGCGGTTGACATTCACAGGCCAAAAACCAACCAACCTTGATCTAAACTTCTTATCTCATTCAAGAAATGAACTCAAAATGGATCACAGACTTAAATGCTAAATGCAAAACTATAAAACCTTTAGAAAAATACAAAGGAGAACATCTTCAGGATCTAGAGCTAAGAAAAGAGTTCTTAAACTTGATACGAAAAGCACGATCCATAAAAGGAAACATTGA
Source organism: Bos mutus (assembly GCF_027580195.1). NCBI lineage: Eukaryota > Metazoa > Chordata > Mammalia > Artiodactyla > Bovidae > Bos > Bos mutus. Next base: position 42,332,947 of record NC_091620.1, on the reverse strand, counting down.
TACACTGGACTTCAGAGTTTAAAACTTTTGCTCTGTAAAAGACCCTATTAGCCAAAGAACAGAAACGACACAAAGGTCCTTCAATGAGAAATTGGTTAAAACAACTGTGGGACACCTATGGCAAGGAATGTTACTCAGCAAATAAGAAAAAACCAGTGTTAGAAAATCATGCTGATTGAAAAATACCAATTCCAAAATGTTACATATCGTGATTCGTAAAACATTCTTGAAATGACAAAACTATAGCAATGGAAAACAGGACAGTGGTTGCCAGGGGTCAAACGTGGGGGGAGCGGATGGAAGGAGAGTGAGTATGGCTGCAAAGGGGCAGCTGAGCCGATGCAGACATTTGTGGCTTGACTGCTGTCAGCGTCAGCATCCTGGTGTGAGAACAAGATGGTACCAGTGGAGGAACTGGCTGAAGGGCATGTGAGAATGTCTCTCTTATTTTTCATATCTGTATATGAATCTACGATTATCTCAAAATGAAAAGTTTAATTAAAACTGGAGTCTCACAAATATTATCAGTAAAATGGAAGAAAACGAGAACTTCTGAGTGACGCCTGGCATGGAAGGAAGACTGGCCACTGGGGTGAGTGACAGCAGGCAGGACCCCTGGGCACCCAACTCTGGATTCTTCAAAGGTGCTCTGCCCAGAACCAGGGGTCATTAAGAATTCCTTACTTCATTAAGTAACTTTTTATCAGCTCTTTAAACGTGGGAAGATCAAAAGAGAAACTGTGTCAAAAATGCCCAGGAAGCAGAATCTGAAAGAATCCAGAGTCCAGTCAAAGGCACAGCGCAGACCGTGGAGGAAAGGATGTGCCCACATGCAGAACGTAGTGTGGCCTCAGGTCCCCGCTGGCGACAGCAGGAGCTAGAGACAGCCTACGCTAAAGATGGAAGCGAAGCGAAGCGACGGTGAGACACATGTGGAGGTGAAAATGCTCTTCAGAACACAAATGGACAGAAGCAAAAATGACACGGTAAGTAGCTCTACCTGCTGGGTAACAGCTAAATGATAGGAAAAACATATCTCAAAATAATGAACAAACTTCAAAACACTCGACAGAGTTGTGTCAACTTTCCCCAAATTGCATGCTGGGGAAAGTTGCATGTCCTGTTCAAATGAAGTCCTCAGCTCCAGAAAAGTGAAAGGCTCTTTATTTTCATACCTCCTACTGTTAGCATTCGAAGTCGTTCCTTGAAAACTGCAAGATCTGAGAGGCAGAGTGGGATAGCATGGGTGAGCGCAGAGGGAAAAAGACAGGTGAGAGTTAGTTTTGAGAGAAAAAAAAAACACAAAAACCCCAAACACCCAAACCCTACACCACTGCAGTTAACGGGTAGCACAAACACTGTCACAGACACAGACACTTAAGGAGAACAGAGGGGTGGGTGGCTATGGTCTGAAAGTGACTTCGGTAAATGTGGAGACGGTTCATGAGCAGCTGGGATCAGTGAATCTGAAGGAGGGAGAGGCCACTTCCTGACACTGAGAAGCCACTGTGTGGTGGTGGCTGGGACCTCCTCACGTCCCCACCCTGAACAAGCGCTGATACAGAGCTCTCCTGGGAAGCTGAATCCACCCAGCCTAGGCTGATTCGAGATGAAACAACTGGGGAAAAGAAATGGAGAAGCCTAGTTTCTAAGGCCCATTCCTCAGAACTGGAGCATCAGGTGGCAGACTAAACCCTAAACCTCAAGCTCCTTCTGGATTCTATAGGGTGGAAGATGGGTCCTTGGACTCCCTTCTCGAGAAGGCTGAACCAGGATGGAGGAACTCGGCTGCTGAGAACGCAGGCTAAGAGCCACAGGCCTGCACAGATGCACACACTCCTGCCCACACCTGGAGGCTTGCCTACACTGGTTAAACTCAAGATGTTGATCTGGACACGCAAAACACTTGCTGACCCTGCTTTCCTGGGTACATGGGCCTGATGACCGAGGGGTCAGAGCATGGTCACCAGCACTGTGGCTGCTCCCTGCCTTGGCAGTGCAGCAGAAGGCCAGTCAATGCATCCTTGGATGCTGATGGCAAGAACTCTGACTCAGAGAGGATGCAGGGTCGCCAGCTCTGAGTGCGTAAAGCTCTCCTCGCCCTCGAGGACAGTGGAAGACCACCAAAGACCTCAGAGCCAATGGCTCTTAAGACAATGGAACACCTGGGTTCTGCACAAAAGCAAGGATTCGCTGCTTAAGGCAAGGATGAAGACTCTTCATTTATTCCTTTTAATCCTCAGAATCAAGACATAGGACCATCCCAAGCAGCCATCAGTGCTGCCTACAGGACTTCCCCCAGCCTCAAAATGAAATGTGAATGCTTATCTGTTAAAGAAATCTAAAGGCAATAGGATCGAAAGTTTATAACTGTTCACTCTGGGTACTGGGCATGTAGTTTTATCTGCACTTCTTGAGTATTTTTAAAATAAAATGTGAACAAAAGACACAAACCAAAGGAAAGTGTTAACAGTAAATATTCTGGTTGTCATTTACAGACAGCACATGGGATTCCCTGCACCTGAGCACTTAAAACATTTTTAAAAATTACTTCTTGATGAGCACAAGACACTCTGCTGGAGAGACAGAGTGGCTGGGATTTGGCTGAGGTGTTTCCAAGGGAAACATAGTTGGCAAGAAGCAGGGATGTGATGCTAGGTCCGGGTGTGTCTTGGTCTGCCAGCTCCTGGGCATACAGGAAGGACACCCCTGCAGGAGGATGTGCATGTGCCCACCATGACCTTAGCTTGGCCTGCCCACCTGAGTCATTTGGGCGATCTGATTCCAACTCTTCACTCGGAGGTCTGGTGGCACCACAGGCTGCACACAGCAACCAATAAATGCTATGTAAATTGCTCGCCACGGCTCTGAAATTACTCAAGTAGATTAAAATTCAACCCTATTTTTAGCTCATTCTTCCAAGCCATCAAGGGGACAACATTCAACCAGAAAGAGCACTGTGGAAGGTCAGAAGGGTGGGGAGACTTCATGTCCTGCTGTGCTGGGGATGAACTAATCCACTTAGAGTAGCAAAAATGTTGCCATAATTTGGACTTCTGAATTGCCCTTTTAACTATGTAACTCAAGTTCATTTCCTAAGATTGACAATTTGCAAACACGAATGGGAAACAGAAGTTTCATGCCTTCTTTAATTTTATTTATAGAATTTGTTTTGAGTTCTCCTTTAAATATGTTTCAATCTGACATTTAAGTACATTTCAATCTGTTTTTGTTGTTGTTCACTATGAATAGTTATACTATAGAATCCAAAGAGAAACCACTTCATGGCATTTTAAAGCTGGAATCTAACTCAAATGCTGTACTTGGAAGAGAGCAAATTGAGGGTGAGTGTTAACAAGAACTTTCTCCACATCCTCATCCTGCCCAGGGCAGTCTCGCTTGGCCCAGAGATAAGACTTCCCGATGCCCCTTCCCCACCCCAGTGAAGCAAGTACCAGATGCCAGCACAGGACTGGAGGCCCGGAGGTGAGAGTGCACAGGCCGCCTGCAATTGACTGGTTTCTACTTAAGGTGGCAAGAACTTGGACCCCTGTCAAAAGCCACACTCTTGGTCCTTCCTTAGGGTCAACCAGGAGAGGCCTTGCTAGGAAACCTGATCCGGCTTGGAGACTTCCAGCACCTCCCTAGGGAGGAATGTGGATCATGTTACCAGGCATCTCAAGCTGGAGCTCCCAACCCTCCTCGACTGGATGTGTGGTTGACTCAGCCTGGTTTAAGTTAAGATGCACTTCTGGGGACCTGGAACCCAGCCCCTAACATAACACATCCTGGCAGAGGTCTCCTGCTCCTAGCAGTCACCGCACAATTCTAGAGCATAACCCACACCTAAAAAAACCCAAACTGTTCTAATGTTAATTTTTAAATTTTTGTAATAAATAATCACTAACCCCACCATCTCGACTGTATCTGTGCTGCATTCACAGCACAGTCTGTGTGCACACGTCTGATGGTAACCCTGACAGGCTGGGATCACCTTGGAGCTCTGCATGGCGGCTGGGTCTGCTGTCTACCGTTAATTCTCTCTTCTCTCCACCTGTCACTGCAAGGGTTCTGAATATTTGGGTAAGAACTCAGTAGAAACTTTTCACATTTTCCACTTTATTTAAAAAACTCTGAGGGGACATCAGCCCCGCTCGCCCTGCATATCCGTGCTGGCCAGCACTGCCCTTGGGAACGGCTTCCTGCCTTCAGCCGGGGCTGGAAGCTACTCCTCTACCCCTGTGCTGCCCCAGTCGCACTACGAAGTGCTCTCAGATGGACGGGGAGTAGTTACCGCCTGGGCCTTGGTTTCCCCACAAGGGAATGGAGAAATTGTGCCGCATCTACCAGAGAGAGGAAAGACAGCTGGAAGTGTTGTCAGAGGGATGCAAGCTTGAGGACAGTGCTGTGTGGCACAGCACACCCCTGCAGTCACTCAGCCACCCAGACCAACACACGGGCCACGCACACCATGCCACGTGAGCTAGCCTGCTTTGTTGTCACTCAGGCGTCACCCCAGTCCTTACTACTAACTATGGCACCAACTATGGGTTATTTGCTCCATTGCTCAATTTCTAAATATCCATTTTTTCCAGACATCAGCAGCTATTTATCTCAAAAGACTGTTAACAATCACAGTAGCTCACACCTTCATGGAACTTAGTAAGCTCCAGGCACTATTTTAAGGAGTTTATTTAATACTGCAACAACCTTACAGGTGAGAAGACAGAGCTAGTCCTGGCAGAGCCCGGCTTTCCACGTAGGAAGCTGGTTTGAGCCCAGGCCTGAGGGTCGGATGAAATGATGGGCAGGAAAGCACTCTAGGGACTGTCCATTGTCCCCGAACAGAGCGCTCCTGTTGATCCAGTTGTTTTTGTAAAGACCTACATACATCAAGCGTGAGATAATTCAAGACTTATTTTCCTACAGATTCAAATATCAATACATACTAGGTTTACACTTATTTCCATGACTTTTCTATCACACTATTTTGAATTCTGAGGATGAAGTGCATTTTTCCTCCTGCAAAGGAGGGGGCTGCTCCTCAACTTTCTCCTAACGTTTCTGACAGGCTCCCAGCCAGAGGATGAGCTCAGGAAGCTCTGGGGCCACCTCTGTGTGTCTCTGGTTTATAACATCCTCCTGCTGGTTCACCCTCGCTGTGTTGACGCTGCACCTTAATGGAAGCACAGATACTTGGGGCACTGTTTCAGAGCTGACTGTAAGGGGAGATCAAGATGGCCTAGAAAGGACCCGAAAGAACGACAGAGGCCCTACCTCTGCGCCTACCCCATGAGAGCTGTGACCTGAGGAGGTGGGCAGCATCAACAGGGCTGGGGGCTCTCAGGCTTCACAGACTCCTGGGCTGGGACGGCCTGGGGGCTTCCAAGAAACCCTTGCCAGAGCTTGTCGCCATGGTGCATCCCACCCTGACCAGCCTCAGGCAGGACAGACAGGAGCTCTAGGCTCCCCAGGCAGTTCCTGTGAGTTGGGAGCCACTGGGAAAGGTCCGTTCAGATATCAAGAACCTGGCAATCAGGGATGGCACAAGAACAGGGGAGATGCAGCGTTAGACACCCCCACCCCCACCCCATGCTTTTCTTGTTTAAACGCTTGACTGTGCATAGGAACACCAGCCTCTGTGGCCCATGCCCCGCCAGGCCCCACAGTCAGAGTCCTTCTCTGGAGAGACAGCCCCAGGGCACAGGACCTTGAGCTATTCTTCAGGCAACCAGTGCTTGGGGGCTCACAGGCCTCCCAGGTGGGGTGAGGGTGGGAGGTCTGCCCTGGCCCAAGCACCTGGAGGGGACTCGCGGTGCCGATGGGCTTCAGCACGAGTGAGTCCCGGTTGGGTGGGGTCTGGGTGCTTTGGGGGCTACGTGGTAAGGAGGAGGAGAGAGGATCCAAGTATCCTGGGGGACAGTGGAGAGAAAAGCCCACCTCTGGGGTGCACAAAGCTGTCACTACTCAATAAAGCAGCAGTATTCAACTCACATCCTGCCAACAATCTGGACTGGTCCTATTTTATATTCAGAAGAGTTGATCTAATCTTTCTTCCAAAACCTTTGTGCAGTTACAAAGTAGAGGAAACCCTGTATCCCCTAGGATTGTTTCCGAAATGAAGACAAAGCAGAGACAAACCTCTAACAGCCATCCTGGGGTTAATGCTATTTGAACTCCAGTATTACCGGACTAGCACCTGACCTCTCAACTCACAACCCAGACCCGCCTCTCGGGGGCGTTAGAGACTATTATTCAGAGGAGGCAAATTGTGTCCCCTCCCAGAGCAGTGTTAGGCAGGTAGGTAATAATCAGTTGTATTAGCATGCACAGTGTTCCTCCTAAACAACCTGGCCATTTAAAAATTAGTCACGTCATCATTTCTGTAGTACAGGTTAGCAGCACGGTGACTTAGAGCAGGTTAACTTCTGAAAGCGACCACAGGTGTGAGCCCTGCCCGGCCCCTGTGCTCACGACAGAGCGGGTGTTGGGGTCGTGGCTACAACCGCCTGTGTGCCACATGCGCCTCCCTGCGCGCGGGATGCCTTCCAAAGTTTCCTCAGTGTGATCACCGGCATTTGAGAATCGAGACACCTCAACTGCACCCCTTGCTCTGGAATTCGCCCCGTCAAAGGCAGGCTGCACTGTGCTTCAGGGTGTGTGACAACGATTCTGAGCAAGACCCCATCTGGGCACAGGCTGCACTGCCCTGAGATTTGGAAACTGAAGCCAGATGTGCTAGTCCCTGGAGTATCTTGGGGACCCGCCTGCCTGGGTGGGTCACGTCTTTCTGTGCCACTAACCTTTTCTGCCCCCAAATTTCACTTTCCAATTTTCAGGCTTAGACAATTGAGCTCATATGATCTGGTTGGAAAGCTGAGATTAAAAATAACTTGCCCAAAACTCACTAAGGCTATATGACTTATAAATGTCAAGTGATCAGAACGAAGGAAACTTAAGAGTCTTTCCCTTTGGCCTGTGGACGTCCTGGCTGCCACGAGCTGGGACACACAGAGAGGAGCCAAACAGCGCAGTGCTGGCTGCTCTCAGACCCTCACCAAGTTTGTCTGTGGATGAGATAATATCAGCGGGCACGGAGGAGTCCAGATCAGCATCCAAAATTCCCAGGGGGTCCAGCTGTGCTACATGGTGCCCTCGTATCTACGAATGGGCCAGCGATGGAGAGGGAAGGACACACACAAAAGGACAGGAGAAAAAAAAAGAGGAAGGGGTAAAAAAAAAGTAAAATTACATTAAAATTAGTGTTTACAGATTCATTCTCACCCACGTTTGAAGAAACAGTTACCGGAGCATCATCAAAATTTACACAACTAATTCCGAGAGGATCAAGTTTTGCAATGTGGTGACCCCTGACCTGGAAGCAATAATACAAGCAGTCATTAAGCAGGTCCTGTGGGCTGTGAGGGGGTTAAAAGTTACATTTAACCTTTCCCTGAGAGCACCAATTAACCCAAAAGTAAGCCTTAGAATAGTTTATTTTAAAGCACTATCGGGCATTAAGGCTTCCCAGGTGGCTCTAGTGGCAAACAACCCGCCTGCCAGTGCAGGAGACATAAGAGACGCAGGTTCGATCCCTGGGTTGGGAAGATCTCCTGGAGAAGGGCAAGCAACCCACTCCAGTATTCTTGCCTGGAGAATCCCATGGACAGAGCAGCCTGGAGGGTCACAGTCCATAGGGTCGCAAAAAGTCAGATGTGACTTAGCATGCAGGCATTGGGCATAAAAGCAGTTCTATAAAAAAGGGATAAACTCCTCAGGTTATGATAAACCTGGCAATCTAAAAGGACCCATTTCCTGGCATCCTGACACAGTCTTCCTGGATAAACAGAAATGGGAAATGCTTGGGACTCTGACTCGAGTGTGAAACCCACTCAGCTGAGAACAGCCTGAAGTCCCTCAGGAAGGTGCACTGGCACCGCTGTGGGGTCAGGGCAGTAAGCACCAGAGCAGGCAGCGGCACCAGGGACTGCAGCGTCTGATCGGCACCGTTTGCAAACAGAAGGACGGAAAACCCCTCCCAGCTTCCAAATTTGTGTCTTTAATTCTTGGACATTTTATTCAGTCTCCTGCTAGCAATTTGCAAAGAGGAACAGCTTTTATGAAGTCACTAGAAGACCGCAGAAATGACTGAGGCTGAATGAGTCAGGCAGTGGTCAGCACGCACCAGCTGTGCCTTTTCTGTAGAAACGCCTGCTGTGAACAGCACCTGAGAGCACATGGCTATCTATTCTCACTTGCCCTGGGGACAAAGCCTCACTTGCCAGGCTCCCCCAGCAGGACAGATCCACTCTGTGCTGCCTGTCTTGACACTTGTGGCAACTAACCAGGTGGGCAGAGAAGAACAGTCCATATGGCCATTTCCAGGAAAGAGAACAGTGGAGGGATGAGGACTCCACAGTGGGCTCCTTTGCCAGGTTGCAGCGATGCCAGGAGAGGCAGCAGGGGAGCCCAAATTCTGGGGGCTCTCAGAAGGGCTGCTCTTGGCTCAAAGGTTCCTCTTCTCCTCCTGAGAACTACTCACAGAGCAGATGGTAAGATCTGAATCCCAGGCTCCTCTCCATGCCAGGCAGATATCCCGGAAGGGGCTTCTGGGCTCTGAGCAAGGCCATGGGATCCACTGGTTCTGCCCAACCCTCCTCCAGTAGGAATGCTCGTGGAGAGATGGCCCCTCTGGAGGATCAGCTGCCTCTCCCTGCTTCCATGGGCTCTGCTTCTGTCCCCAAACCCTACAGGTTCACCTTCTCTTTTTGTATGTGGGCGTTAGCAACTGAGAAGGGACCGTGCCTGAGGGAGCAGCATACCCTCGGGGTCACCGCTCCCTCCTGGGGATCAGCAGTTCCCTGGCCACGCGGGCATGGAATGAGCTTCCCTGCCCACAAACCATTCCTGCCAACTCATGGAAAGAAATACGGACAGGCACCATGGGTGGCAGGGGATCTGCTCACATGGCAAGAGCATGTCTGGGCTCCTTTTCTCTTGTCATATTTCATTTTTGCCTCCCTCCACCCCAGAGCAGGGAGCAAGTGCCTAGTGTTTGGTGGGGGGTGAAAGTTAAATGACCACCTTCACTGGGTCAGCAGGGTGCTGTCACAGATGGCCGCCCACCACCTTACCTGGTAAGCCCTGATGAGCGACTGCACCGCCAGGTGATCCTCCACCAGCTTGTCCACGTTGGGCTGGGCCTCCACCAGGGGCCCTGCTCTGGCCACAGCTGACAGGGAGCCCGGGCTCAGGGGGAGTGGGCTCTGGTAGGCGGTGCCTGGGGGCGCTCCAGCATTGGTGTTTCGGAAAAAAATGTCCCATGACTGAAGACAAAGAAGGAATACACGTGTCACTCCACTGCTCCCATAGGATGCATTTTTAGTCAAAAAGAGAACCTCTCTTGGCAGGTCAGTCTTTTTTTTTGGCAGGTAAGTCTTGATTGTGTCCATCTACCAGTAGGCTGGTTGGGTCAACATCTTCATACTCTGGACAGCCTGCTTCTACACTCTGAGGGTGGGTTTCTCAGGGGCTGGGTCCCTGCTTTCATCATTCCCTCCTGATGGGCCTCCTCACCCGCCAACCCCATGACGCACATGCCCTCCCATCAAAACCCCCAAGGCCAGGCACCTCTGCCCCACTTGCGTGTGCCAAATGCTTCCACACGGGCAGCCCAGGATGGGGTGACTGGAGGACTTCCTGCCCCATCTGTCCCCTCCTGGTAATCTAGCAGACCAATGCTCTTGGCACTCCTGCCTGAAGGGCTACAACTGCCCCAGATCCTCAAACCCCCATTGAACCTCCTGAGGGGGACAAAAGGTATTTAGACGCCAGGGGCTTTCTAGACCCCAGGGGCTTGGCACAGCCTTCAGGGCCCAGGCCTACCTGCTCATGCTCACTTCCTGAACACAGAACAGAATCAGGGGCTGTATGTGAGAGGCAGTCCAGGGCTCAGATGTGTGAAGCCGCAAGGGCCCCTCACTGACCCCTAGAGAAATAGCCATTTCTGTACTTCATTGAGGAGGCTGCTTGGGAGTTAAGAGCTCAGGTTGTGTTGTCAGGGGCAGAACCTTAATTCTGAGCTCTGAGATCTTGGCAAATAACCTAAATTTATGTGCTCAGTTTTTTTCATCTGTAAGATGAGGACAAAAATAAAAAAATCTATATTCTTCATAGTTTTTTTTAAAATAAAGACTAACGGCATTCAGCACACAATCTGGTAGGCAGTTCATATTACTGGTAGTAACTGAAAATACTGCTGGCTTCAATTTCCTTTGTGCTAATGTGAACTAACTCCTCTTCCTATTATTTTTGACTATTTTGTGTAGGATTCATTTTTTTTTTTTTTGGTCCATGCTGTGTGGCTTGTGGGATCTTAGTTCCTGACCAGGGATTGAAACTGTGCCCCCTGCAGTGGAAGTTCGGGGTCCTAACTACTGGAATACCAGGGAACTCCCTGATTCAACTTATAATTTGCACAGATACTGTGAACTGTAATAGTTTATCTCAGACGAAGATGTGAGGTTTTAAAAAAATGTAGAGGTCAGAAAAACTAAGGTTTAATAAAACTTCATTGCCAAAATAAATATAGTAAAACTCAAGCAGTTTAGACCCTGGAGAAGGAAATGGCAACCCACTCCAATATTCCTGCCTGGAAGATCCCATGGATGGAGAAGCCTGGTGGGCTGCAGTCCATGGGGTCACAGAGAGTCAGACACGATTTAGCGACTAAACAACAAGAAGCAGTTTAGAAACGTGAAAACACTGTCTTTCTTCTCTGCCATGCGTTTTTCCAGTTTCTAAGATTCTTCTGTCAGTGAACTCTGGTGAGACTCCTTGAAAAACCTGGAGAGGAGAAACTTCACTAGATTTGTGTGCACCTTCCTAGTAAGTGCGACCAAGATGTTGTTCAGATGGGCCTGTCTGGGAGCTTGCACAGGTACCAAATGGGTCTGTGTCTGGGCAGAAACCTGGAGATTGGTCCCGAAGGTCTGGCTTTTTTAGGCAGGTTCTTTATGTCGCGTAGACAGATGACTTGGACGGTCCAAGAGACGGCTGCGTGTCACCACCAGTCACAACCCTCTTGGGATGGACACAGGCCTGGAACATCACACAGGGCAGCCCGGCCTCTCACTAAAAGTGTTTCTGAGGGGAGTGCTCCAGAACATTTATATCATTCTACAATAAGAACATATTCCTTTTGTATTCAGAAAAAATTAATTAAAAAAACTCCAACTATTAGGGAGATGATTATACAACATGGTAAATACATGAAAAACCAGAACTGTATATTTTTTATGTGAATTCTATCTCAGTAGCATTTAAAATGCTTTAACAAATCTCACTATTCAAAGTTTTATTGTTTTTACCGTTCTGGTTACTTTTTAGTTTGTCAGTTGATGGTAGAAGGGAGATCTGGGGTTCTCTTGTGGCGCCAGCCTTAACACTGACTGTAGAGAATCTCACATCATGCAACCTGACAACCAAGGACATTCTTCATCTGGGGCATGGAACCCCAAGACCAATCTCTCCCTCTGAGTTCTCTAACAGGAGTAAAAGCAGTATGTCCACCAGAGAAAGCAACTGACTTAGTCCTGTGAGAGAAAAAGAGAGGATGTCTCAGGATCAGCAGCCTAGGGCAAGGTAAGGCTGCCCTGGGCTTGGCATCCACCTAGTTCCTTCGGAGGGCCTAAGGAGCAGACATGCTGGACACCCCCAAATATTTCCAACTTTGTGGAGCTTGAACAGCAGGCCATGCAAGCTCCATGCATTCTGGGAGTGGCTCTGGCCCAGGGCTCTCTCTGGCTCCCACCCATGCCTCCAGTAACCGAGGGCCTGGACTACAAGGAGCCTTGCTGACATAGCAGGCAATAGGGCAAGAGTCAGACCAGCCTTGCACGCCAAGAACCAACAGCCTTGTAAAACCCAATCTAGTTTCTACTTTGCCCCCAGCTGGTTCTGGCACTGGAGTCCCTACCCTTACCTGTGTCCACACTAAGTCCTGCTGTGGACACACACCCTGGGCTCTAAGTGGGGGTGGGGCCGTGCCCTGGGGGGCAGGGCATGACCCTGAAACCAAGGAGCCTCTGGAGAGCAGCACACTTTCTTCAAGCCTTAAACACCATCTTCTGCCTCACAGAATACATGAAGACGTCTCTGAAATGCAGTGGCAACTGCCCAACAACAAGACCTTGGATAGAGAGGGTCCCCTGGCTGCAAGCCGACCCCTCATCCTGAGGGGCACCAGCTGCTAAAAGATCCAGAGCCAAAAGGCACAGCAAAAACCACAAGTTCATCTTGCTTCAGAAAAATCAGCTTTGACTAACAAGAACAGTGGTGGCAGCTGCAGGGGTTGGGTGAGGGGGCAAGTTATCAAACTGATGATCTGAGTACCTGGTGTGCCAACCACACCCTCCTGGGAAAGGTGCAGGCAGGCAGGACTGACAGAGCGGCCACCAGGCAGAGATGCTGATCAGGCTAAGTGAGTCAGAGCAGGGCAACCCAAGGATAAACATTATCTCTCAGGCTGGCTGACCCTTGTCAAAGCCAGCAAACAAAAAAATCAAAGAATTTCCAGGGCTGACACCTGGAGGGCACAGGCCTGGCAGACAAAGGCTATAGGACCTTCCAGTCCAGGACCAGGGAGGTGGGGGGGAAATCGCAGTTATCGGGCCTCCTCTCTCTGACCTTCTTTTGTGCTTGGGATAAAACTCCAGGTGATTTTCAATTGGCTGAGGACAACAACGACGGAAATTCTGCTCAAGCTGGAGGCAGTCAGAAAAAACTGGTTCATACCGGTATTGCAGAGAGCTGGGAACCATTGGGAAAGAATATGCCAGGAATGCAGCGTCCTCCTTTCCTGTAATTCACCCCCACCGCCCGCACCACCAGCACACAGCAGCTGGTGCGCAGTTCTGCTCCCCTGCAGCTTGGCCAGGCCCTCCCCCACGAGTTCCAGGCAGGAGGGGCGGGCACCTGCACTCAGGTGACTGCCAAGCCAAGGAGCCCACCCCAACAACCAGCAAGCCCCCCTTCACGAGATCTGATCACTTGGTGACAGACAATTGTTGGTTCACACAGTTTGCAAAACCTTCTCATTGCAACTTAAAGCAGGTAAAGTTTAATGAAGTCAGACCTCTTAAAAAGGCTGTGAAACACTGTAAAGCAATTATACTACAATTAAAAAAAAAAAAAAAAGGCTGTGACAGTGAAGGTCATTTTTTGGCTTGCAGGTTTCACCAGCCCTGGGACTCTGAGCCACGCTTCCTCTTCCTGCTGCACTGTTCCCCAAGGTGCCCCTTCTACCCACCTCCCCCACACCTGACCTGGCTTCTACATTCATTCAGCCATCTGCACACCCCACCCCACCCCACCCCCACCGCCCAGGACACTCATCTCCGAGATGTGATGCCTGATGTGATGCATGGCTTTGTCACTATCTGGAGGATTTCCCTTTGGATAATCGCAGCCCTCATGTGTACACACCTCAGCTTGATACTTTATTTACCTGTGTGCGTACCTGATGCCAGTTTTATCTCTCTGGCAGCAGCTTCCCTGCTGCCAGAACCAAGTGTCTGCAGACCTGCTGCAGGGACAGGTGACCATGAAGCTGAAGTGATGGGTTAGTTCGAGGCCCCTTCCCAAATGAAGAAACAGGTGACCACGAGGCTGAAGTGACAGGTCAGTGGGGTGCCCTTCCCAAATGAAGAGAAAGCTTCAAGAAGAGGATGCCTGTGTGGTCTCACGTGCCCCCTGCACCTAGACCTTCGCAGCCTTGATACCATGGAGGTGAGCAATCCTGGCCCTCAGAGGAGCTGTGGGCTGGCCACCCACCTCCCGTGAGTGGGTTTAAAGCCACCAACTTGTTGCTGAAACAACTTAAACCAAAACATGATTTCAAGTACAAATAAGGATAACATTCTGGTTGAAATGAAACCAGAATTCTTATGTTTACTTTTAGATAACTAAAGGCATTTAACTGCAGTACATGAAGCTTTGTTTTCAAAAGCCCTCACTCCTATACTGCTCCATAAAACCTCCCAGACTTCTTACACAGGCCTCATGGGTTTCCCCTGAAGTCACCCGTCCTCTTCTCCCCTATTAGGGGAGCTTGTCAAAGCTCCAAACACTTCTCTAACGTCTAAGGAAGTTGGTCCGGTGGCTGGCACGTAGGAGGTGCTCAACATCCTGCTAAGTTAAGGTCAGACAGGACCAGGCCCCTTCACATCTTGGTAGGGCTGGTGTGATGCGAGGTGCTCTGCTCAGTGGGCTATCAAAAATGGTGCTGGGGGTGTCAGCTGTGGTGCTGGGGCGGTTTCAGATGCAGCTGCGTGGGATGCCCGGCACACTGTCTGGAGAGGTACTAGGTATGGTGTCAGGTATAACGCTAAGTGCTGCACGTGGTGGGGTATCAGGTGCGGTGGTGGCCGTGGCGTCAGCTCTAAGGACGTGGCGCGTCCAGAGTCCTCATCTCAGACAAGGTGCTGACCTCAGTGAGGGTGGCAGTGCTAATCAGGGGACACGCGCGTCAGCGGTTCACTGAGGCAAGCGGACTTTACCCTGTTGATTGTCAGCAGACTGCAAGAGTCTCGGGGCCAAGTTCCTGACGGTGAAGGTCACAATAGAGACTTGTTCACGAAGGGTTTGGTTTTGGAGGGGTTGCAAACACACTACCACGGGCCCTTTCCCCCACTTCAAAGGCCTCCAACGTGTGTCAGATATGTGGGCCAGCGCAAGTGTGTGACCTCACAGGGCCACACACACGTTGAGCCCACCGGAGGGGGCCTGCCTGCTGCCTGCCCACTCGTGGGGGCCTGGGAGCCCCAGTCTTGCCCCCTGCAGGCTGGGCAAGGGTGCAAGTCCCTTCAGCTGTCTGCCTGATTCCTTGCCTATAAAAGTATGGAGCATGGACTACTTAGGACAGCCCTGTATTTGTGTAGCATTTTACACCCTTAAACTGTGGGTATACTAATATTTGTTCAAGAAACTGATGATCAAAGCTTAACCCTAGTGTTACTGATGCTTCTTCTCGCTGCTCAATCCTGTGACTCTGCATGCTGGACTGAACAGACTGCTTTCTCTTGTCCAAAGTCCCCTTCTGATGCAACTCCTGCTGCCACCCTGCCGCCCCCTCCCTCACTACGGAACAATCCTCACCCTCCCGCGCTAGGCGCCCTGGTACGGAACATGATGTCACCTAATAGCTGCCACCACCCTATGCTGGGCTCTTTGCCAAGGACCCTGACGTAAAACCGCCCCGGGCAGTGGGTGCGGGAGCTTCTGGCCACCTCTTGGATGGACCAAACCCCAGGCTCAAAGGCCACCACAACTGATAAATGAATGACGGCCAGGTCTGGACGTCAGACCCCAGCGCTGTCACAAACAACCGTTTCACTGTGTTCTGATGCTGACAATGTGTTTTAACTGCCACAAACATGAGATTCAGGGGAACAAGTGACCAGGGAAAACTCATGCATGGCCAAACAAGGGTTTGGCGGGTTCAGGCTAATTCAGTCAAATAAATGGACAGGCAGTGGCTCCGATACTTTGGCCACCTGATGCAGAGACCTGACTCACTGGAAAAGACCCCGATGCTGGGAAAGACTGAAGGCAGAAGAAGGGGACGACACAGGAGGAGATGGTTGGATGGCATCACTGACTTGATGGACATGAGTTTGAGTAAGCTCTGGAAGTTGGTGATGGACAGGGAAGCCTGGCGTGCTACAGTCCATGGGGTCACAGAGTTGGGACACAACTGAGCGACTGAACTGAACTGAGTGGCTCCTGGAGCCACAGATGGTCACCCATGACTTGCTGGCCAACAGATACGGCTCAAGGATCCCAGTGCCCTGGAGAGTGTGGGCACCTCTCCGAGGCTGTCTCCCTAGTCACCCCACACAGGGCTTCTCCAGCTTAGAAAGTGTACATTAATTCCTAAGCACCCAGCTTTCTGTGCACACCAGCCCAACTACTGTATGGAGCCAAATGATTCATGTCTCTGCACTGGGCAGTGTCTACCACCCTCCTGGTGTGTGCCATCTGTGCTAACTGCTGGGCTCCATGCCTTTTCTGAAAACACCACGTGTGACTTCCTAACATCCTGAAGAGACGCTGCCCAGGGTGAGGGGAAGAGGAGGCCCTTGGTGGACAGCCACAGGACCTCCACCAAAGGTCTGTGCTTCAGAGCTAAGCAGTCTTAAAAGCCATGCACAATGCTGGGCTTCAGACCCCTCCGACCAAGGCAGGGCCTTGTTCAAACCATCCCCAGCTGAGGACGGGCAGAGCCATGCCCCGACCCAGCTCACTGCCTACAACCATGTCTAGGAGGAACCAGGATCTGGGCCTGCCAGACCCTTCACCACAGAACTATTTCTATAGTTAAAACCAGGGGCTCTGCTTGGGGATTCCTCAACCACAGAAGTCAAGTGAATTGTGCTTGATTAGAGCAACACTTTGTTTTTAAAACCAGTGCTGTACAGGCGAGAGAACATCTCCAGACAAGTTCTTCTATCTTCTCTCTGTATCTGTGTGTGGGTAAAATGTCAATAAACACACAGGATTAGCAAAGAAAAGCCGTCCTGGCTTAGTCCTAAGTGCTGATGGGGAATGATGCTTCCTGAGTTTCTGACCCAGACTAAGGGTGGTGGCCCCATCATATCATTATAGAAAGCACTGTGGTAAGCTGCTCAGCGGCCACACATCCTTCCAGGTCCACACAAAGGCCCCCTGAAGTGGTTGTGAGGCTCCTTCATTGGAGGCGTGTCCCTGGGGACTGACCCAAGATTTGTTTTGATCACAGCCATGGGTAGGAGTGGCAGTGTGTAAGTTCTGGGTGGGGCATCCAAGGCCAGCAGGCTCTTCTCCCCTCCCCTCCCCTCTCAGAAATACGCTGAGCCCTGTGAGGCGGTCACTCTGGTCCCTGGATGACGGCAGGGCCTGGCGAATAGTTAGCACCAAATGCCAGATGTGAGGAGGTCCTTTGTGGGGCTGCAGCCTAGCTGAACCACAGCTGCACGGGAGCTGGGAACCAGGAGAAAGACTTCGTTGGTGGTGTTTTGAGTTGCTAGCTTTTAGGGTTATTTATTTCATGAACACTCACAGGAACTAGATTTTTATTGCAGGAAAATATTATATGCAGGACATCTGTGACCACTCTCATGAGCAGTCTTCCTGGGATTCCTCAGCAAGTGAGCGCCCATGCCCTCTGCCTGGCTGGCTGCAGCCAACAGTGCATTCTGTCAACTCAGCGTCACAACTTCCAAGGGCAGCCATGTGGGACCACACGCACATCTGATCCCCCGTGCGCCTACTGGGCATCCCACCTGGAGGACCCAGTCCAGCGAAACCAAGCCTCGGGCCCAGAGAGAACTGTGTGTCTGTGAGTCATGACCACTTAGAGAGAAGGCCCTAAACTTACAACCTGCTCGCAGACAGCAGAACCCAGAGCCTGGCAGACGCTCAGTGGGGTCTGGCACAG
The DNA here is from genome assembly GCF_027580195.1 of Bos mutus. NCBI lineage: Eukaryota > Metazoa > Chordata > Mammalia > Artiodactyla > Bovidae > Bos > Bos mutus. The sequence continues at coordinate 42,315,471 of NC_091620.1, read as the reverse complement.
ATGGAACAGGAAGAGCCAGTGGCCTAGAGGCTCTGAGCTGATGCTGATCACCAACCACCACAGCTCCTTTCTGGGAAAAGCCCCAAAGGATCCCTCCTTCTGACAATGTTTCCTTCCTTCCTTCCTCAGAAAGGAGGCGCCAGGAGAGTGGCTGGGGTGGAGCTCGCCACTCCCTTCTCAAGAGCAGACCCAGCCCCAAGGATGACGCTCCTTTCTTGCTTCTGATGTTCTCCTTCCCCTTGCGGTCACTTTGGATCCCTCTGCAGTTATCACTGACATTTAAAAACCCACTATTTTTGCTTAGCATACAGTATGAAAGGGTAATCATTAAAAAGTCATGCTCCCAAAGATGCAGCATGCTTTTATTCCAAGTCTGCCCTCCTCTCGCTGCAGGCTCAGCTTTGTCAGCGCCCGATGCCCTCACCCTCTTCCAACTGCCAAGGGGTCCACGTCCCCACAGCGCTTCACAAAATAAGCAAACACTCCTCTGCTTGACCCCTGGGGCCTCTCAACACATGTCGCAGCCCAAACTTTTGGTTTTCACGTACTGCCTTTGGCTCCAGGCACCGAGCCCCGCAGGACCCTCTCCAGTGCTCACTGAGTGCCCCCCGACCCTCTGTCCCTCTGCAGTGCCTTTCCTGGGCACAGGCACACTGTCCCTGGTCAGGCCTATTCCTTACCGTTCAAAGTTCAGTATGACTGGCACTTCCCTTCAGAAGCTGGTGGGGTTTACCCTGTGCTCTAACTGTGCTTTGCTTATAGAATTTTTACAGGCCTGCAAGCTAGAGGGCCCTGAATGCTCACACCTCCTGACAGCAACTCAGTCCTCCAAAAAACATTGTCACGAGCTGCAAACTGCCACACACGTAAAGTGAAGGTGCTGCTTCATGACCCCTACACTTTTCAAAGGTGCAAATTTTATTTCCCTGATCGCATAAACACAAATCCTTTAAGAGTAAAACACCATACTGGAGTTTTACTGGCGTTAGGGAAGATATTCTTAGCGGTTTAGTTGATTTAACACAAAAAGTCACCAGGGTTGAGATTCCTCCTGATGTAGGAAGCTCAGTATGGAGAAACTTCAAAATGCAATTGAACAGCCTTGTTCACTGAAAGCCCATTAAGCATACCATGTGCGTATTTTTCTCCAAGGCCAGCAGAGAACTAGAGAGCACCATGGCTGTTTTTAAAGTGCAGCCAAGGCAGTTTCAAGCGGCAGGATGAAAAGGAATGGTGTCACTGCATACTGTGGATGACACATATCTGTTTCTGCTTTGCTTGTCTGGTTCAATTACAGAAAATTACAGGATTGTGTTTCATAAGCAGAGAAGAAAGAAGAACAGCGTGGGCCTGAAGGGCGGCGTGGCCAAGTTCAAAGACGTGGGACCGAGAGCCTGGAATTCGCACCTCAAGTCCCTAAGAGGTCCTGTTGTGACCATGCGAGACAAGAAAGCTGTTATTACTCTTGGCGGCAGGCTGGCAAAAGGCAGGAGAGGAAATGGACTCAGTTAGCAGTGGAGGAAGACAGGCTTTCAGGAAGTGGGCAGAGGTCACTCAGAAGGCTAGGCAGGGGAAGCAAGCTCTAACGGACAAAGGACAACGTGCCAGCCCAATCAAAAGGGGCAGGGAGGGCACCACAGGGAGGAGAAGGCACAGGGCCTGAGCCTGGGTCCTCCCAGGCAGGGCTGACACCACATGATGCCTGTGGGTGGGGTCCTCTGAGGGTTCAGCAGCTCTCAGTTACCTGTTTGTCTAAAACACTAACAAGGACAATATGGCTTTGATTCTGTATTTTAGATGTAATTAAAAATAAGACGTCACAATCTGACTTATCCCCAACATGGCCAAGACCTAATGAGTGGGGGTTTTGCATGCTGACAGACCAAGCCTGGCTGAAGGTTCCTAAAAGGTTCGTGTAGTTAGATTTACTTGACAATGTGTTTAATACTGAAGTGCAGAGGCTGGACTGTAGAAAACGATGGGGAAGAGATGGCTGTCCAGGAAAGGACCACACCAAAGGACAGGAAGACAAGAGTACAAAGGCAGATCCAGGGCCGATCAGGTAACTGGGCACAGAGGTGCAGGGAGTGCCCGGGGGCTTTGCACCCCTGAACTGCTCGATTACTACAAACATAACTTTCATAATTAGACATCTAGAAACAAAAGTCTTCTTTAAAAAGAGGGATAAGACAAAACTATAAAGAAAATTATAAAGTCAAAAATGAAATACACACTGAGAATCAGACTACAGTATTAGAGAATTACCTTGCTAGTTTGTTAGATATGGTTAAGAAACCATTCCCTTGTTAGAGTCACTCAGGTACATTTATGACAGAAATAATAATGGTTTGAGATTTGCCTTAATAAACACAAGTGGGAAGTATTTTACAAAACAAACCAACAAACAGAGAAATAAGCAGGGAAGGAGTAGATTTTTAAGGTCTGGCAAACTGTAGAGAGATGCTGAAGCTGGGCACTGGGTCTCCTCGTGGAGGTTCACCTTATCTCCTGTCAACTGGGGGGGAAAGCACAATGTTAGAGTTGTGAGTTACATTTTATTTGGAGCAAAATGAGGACTATAGCCAGGGAGTCAGCATTTCATATAGCTCTGAGGAACTGCTCCAAGGAGGTTGGGGGGTGGTCAGGATATTCGTAATTTTGGTGAAGGGAGAGTATATGCAACCAAGCACTTCTTCTTTGCAGAAGGCTGATCTAATCTTGTGAAGGTTACTGCTAATCACAAGGAGTAGATGTCACTATGAAGGAATTTAGTGCTTTTCTAGATATGAGGAGATGAAAGAACTGGGTTCATAAAATCTTCCCTGGAAAATAATCTAACTACCTGAAGACCTGTCCTGCCAGTTTTTTCCAGAGCCCAGAGCGCCTGCTTTCTGACCTCCTCCTTGAACTCCTTTCAAGCGGTGTTAAAGGTTAGCGGCTGCAGAGGTTCATAATTTGATCTTTGGAAAGGTAGATAGCAAGTGTGAATTTGCAGTTGACACTCTTACTACATGTTTGACAGGTCATAAAAAGTTTAAGAAATAACAGGAGAGCAGAGAGGCAGAGATGCTAAATGTGTTCTGTTTCTGCTGAAAAAAGTCCAGTCCTAGCAGCTCCCCCGTGAGCCTTCTGCAAATGGAGGGAAGAGCACAGCAACTGAACCAGCTCTCAGGCAGGGAGTCTGATATCCCCTATCTGACGCAGAAACGAGAGATCAGAAAGATGATCAACCCAAATCTTAAAAGCTAATTTTCTTTATATCTCCCTATTTTTTTCTAACACAGACCAAAATAAAGCATTTTTAACAAAGTCAACAATTTCCAAGATCTTCTGTGTGTCATAGATGCCTCTGAAAATCTGAGCAAAGCTCTGGAACATCTCCATCAAAAAGTAAGCACATATCAGTTACTGGGCCTAATTCAATGTGGAGAGGTGATCAAGTCCACTTTGCTGGGAACCCCGAGAAGGGGCACTGCCGCTGTGAATGTCCACTGATTTACACCATCCTGCCCCTCTCCCTCTAGGATACGCTGAGTCCCCAGAGAACCTGACAACAGAAATCAGCAGATGAAATCCGGCCCAAAGATGCCAACCTGCATGTATTCTCTTATTAAATTACAAAGTCCTTTTTGGAGATCCTTTCCCCACACCCCTGGAGAGTCTCAAAGAGGTGCTTGCTCTGACCAGTGGAGCCCGAGGAACCAACCCTCGCTCTAGACCCTTCCTCAGAAGGCTGCCTCAGTTTCATCAGTAGTCCTCTCACTGTGCTGTCCTCACTCTAGGACAGATGGACTCCGTGACTATTCCACCCAGCCTGAGAGCCCCCAAGTGCTTCCCAGTCATCACATGCTACCTTTCTTGATGCTATGTGATAAAAATACTTTTCAAGAATTGGTGGGGGGGAAAAGAATTAGTGCAGCAAAGAGCATTTTTAGGGTGGTGAAAATACTCTGTATAATATATTGTAACGGTGATGTAATACATAATACATGTCATTATGTATTTGTTCAAAACCACAAATGCACACCACCAAGAGTGAACCCTGGTGTAGACTATGGGCTTTCAGTAATGATGACATGTCAGTGCAGGTTCATCAATTATATCAAACATAAGTCTGGTGGGGAATGTTGATGGTGTGGGAGGTTCCATGTATAGGAGCAAGGAGTGAGTATATAGCGTATCTCTGTACCTACCCCCCAATTCTGCTGTAAACCTAAAACTCCTCTAAAGAGCAAATCTTAAAAAAAACTTTTAAGCAATAATAACAGTAATGATATTAACACAAATACTAATAATGGTGACAGTCACTGTGATGGTTGCTGCTCCACTTTTCAGAGCTCTGCATCGCAGAGTGGTGTGCTTCTTCTCTGCAACCCATTCCTGTGACGCAGGGCATCCATACACGGACACCCCCAAGCCTAGATCCGTATTATCTCCTAAGAGCTCATTCCAGTGCTATTCCCCCCTAAACTAAATAGAACTTAAGAAAACTTGTTTGGTTCTACAAAGAGGTTACATCTGAGAAAAGGAAGGTGAGGGACAGCCTGGACATGAGACGAAAGTCTGACTCTAAAACCTCTGGGCTAAGTTTATTTGAAAGAGAACCTTGCAGCAACTGTCCTCAGAAACTGCTAATATCTGACGTCACTGGCAGGGCCAGTTTTATAGGGCACTTCTTTCTGGGTAGTCCACTTGTCTACCATCTTGGGAGACACACCCCAGATCTCCTCCCATAGGAAACCAGATTTCACCTTGCTCATGGAGCAATGCAGCTTCCAGGCTGCCATGAAAACAGGGAAGGAAAAGACCTGGCTAGATGTCCTCCTTTGCCGGGCAAGGAGGTTCAGACCAAGAGGTGGCATTATCATACCAAGAGCCCTGATAAAACAGGGCTGGGGGCTCCCGCAGTCACACAAACATATCCAATCCTAAATGTCACTAACACTTTAGGGTAAAGGGTAAAGATTATACTCGAAGGCCTGACAGAAGCAGGCTGCTTTCTGAAGACAAATCCCTACAATTCACAAGGAAGGAAGAGGCCAGATCAACAGAGATGGCAGCCAGCCTCTGATGGGCACTTCCTCTGCGTAGACCCTGAACACCTCGCATATACTGTCTCCTCAGATCTTCCCACACCCTGCAAATGGGCCACAAGGAGCTAAGCAGCTTGGGGACCCACCCTTTAGCACCTGTACTGGGCCAGCTTCCTGACCTGAAAGCCAAGAAACAGTTATCAAAACTCATAAATATCACTGGCCAAAATGCTCTGAAGAAGTTCTGCCATCAAGCATGCTCTGTATCAAGTAACCACATGAAGGGAGAGGTTCTAAGGAACAGCCTCATACGTCAACACAGAGAAATTAGAAGGAAGCCTTCACAGAATTTACTTTTAAATACAGGAGAGGGACATAAACATGCTGATCTAAAATGTCATTTGTAGAGAAATCTCATGAGATGGTTTTCAGGTGTTCCGAGGACAGTGGGATGGACAAGCTTCCTGAAGGTCCTTCCTTCCGTGCGCTTCCGCCGTCCTGCAGCAGCCTTGGTGACGTCCTGGGAGTGGTGCAAGTGGTTCGTCACCTCCGTGGGGGTTTAACACGTTGGCTGTTCCAGGGAGCAAGGCCTTGAGCGTGCCGCACATGGAGAGAGGGAAATGCCCCTCCAGAGAAGGTGGCTCCTGTTGGGCCTGGGCTGACGGTCGAGTTGGGTTGATGCAAAGAACTCGAGTCGGTGGGGCTTCTAGCCGCCTGCCTAACTTTCTTCTTGAGGGTCCTTAGAACACATGCACTTACCTGGACGGCCAGCCACCACCGGCCAAGACTCCAAACACGAAGACACCTGCTCCTTTGAGCCTTACCTTGTGTACACTTTTGGGGTTTTCCAACCAAGCATAGTACATTTCCTCCACATAGTTCGAACTAGTCCCGCTGAGGAAAGGCTCTGCAGCAACGGGGGCAGTATAGCACCGTATCTGCCCAAACGTCCTAGCTGCTGCTGGTCTGTTTTGTGAAAATGTCTTCACAGTCTGGGAAGCCGTTAACGGCCTCAACTTAGCAGCACAAGTCCTTAAGTGAAACATTCTTGTCCTGATGTCTCTCTCACGACTGTCTGCACCAAAAAAAAGAAAGAGAAGTTAGAAAGCGCGTTTTAGCAGACAAGCCTACTGGGGGGAAAACCTCTCAGACTCTGGCTGGAGGAGAAAGAGTCTGTAAATGCACGTGTGGCTGTGTGTTCTGCTTGAGAGAGCACGGCAGAGCACGAGGTAGTCAAGTGGACCAACCTTCTACATACAGGGCCTGCACTCAATATGGGGAGGCAAGAGCACAGCTGCAGAGGTCATGGTCTTCACTTGCAAGTTTTGATCTAGGTTGAGGGCTATGATATATCATGACAGGGGCGCTTCCCTGATGGCTCAGCAGTAAAGAACCTGCCTGCAATGTAGGAGATGCACGTTCGATCCCGTAAGTCAGGAAGATCCCTTGGAGCAGGAAATGGCAACCCACTCTAGTATTTTTGCCTGGGAAATCCCATGGACAGAGGAGACTGGTAGATCCCCACAGTCCATGGGGATCGCAAAGAATTAAGACATGACTGAGCACATATAAATTTATATGTTGTGTAAAACAACTATAGGAAAAGGCAACAAGGATGAATTAAGGATTAGGTTAGTATTAATTGCAAAAGGAGAAATACTTTCTAATCTATCCGGAGATTACTGAGCCCTGATGGACTCTTGGTATTCTGGAGAACACAGAAACACTGGGGAAATATTTTGCTCACCCTCAAATAATTCATCTTTGAGCAGAAGAAAAAAATATATTAAAAATAATTACAGCAAAAGCACTGAGCACCTGAGAGGCACATAAAATACCAACAAAACTCCCTGGGAGAACCCACTTCTCCTAAGTGCTCCTTTCCAGCAGCCAGGAAAGTTTGGGGAAGGGCACAGACAATAGGGAGGCCTTCGCTCTGAAGAGGAGGGGAAGGCAAGGATTTATAAGAATCAGTAGGAAGAAAGATCAGACAGATGGAAAAGTTTGAAAAACACAGGGGAGGAGCAAGAATTGTCTTGGCCGGCTGGAGGAATGGACTAGCTGGATGGCCAAGGGTCCGGATGCCACATTTCCTAAAACTGGAGCCAGGAGAGGGCCAACAAGGGAGGCAGGGGGCTCTGAAAGACAAAGGTATGGACAGCAGTGACCACAGAAAAGTCCACCTACCTCGCACTACTCTACAGTCAGTAGCTTGACCTGTTAGGACTCTTCCAAACCCACCAGCTCCCTCAAGGCGGGCATTAGCTCTTCTGCTTTATAGGTCACCTTTCTGAGTTTGTTTACACTTTCCCCAAGGTTGAATGGATCTTGAGTTTGATGGTTGTAATTTTACTAAATATAATATATAACTCTAACTACACTATCCACTTTACAAAAGCAGCTGATGCACCCACTAGACCATGAAAGAGTTTAGACTGTCTGGGTTGGGAAGATCCCCTGGAGGAGGGCATGGAACCCACTCCAGTATTCTTCCTGGAGAATCCCCATGGGCAGAGGAGCCTGGCGGGGCTACAGTCCATAGCATCACACAGAGTTGGACACGAATGAAGTGACTAAGCAGCTGCAGCGGAGGGTCTTGAACCACTTCCAATCATGTGTAAGCATTCAGATGCCTCTGGAAGGGGACAAGGACACTGTGCTGCTTCTCTTCCCATAAAAATCCCAGCTGCCCAATGGTCTCTTCCAGTCATAGCAAAACAGACTGGGGAAGGGGAGGGGAGCCGTTGGGCAGAAGTGAGGCTCACCATAGCCCTCTGCCCTGGGAAGTGGTGACTGATGGTCTAATAAACGATTGGCCTTAAAGCAAGTGCCCTGACTGTAAAGTGGGAATCACACCTCACCTCCACTCCTGCCTGAAGGAAATCCAAGCTTTAAGACAGGTTGAGAATTACCCAGAAATAAATGTTACATAAACTATCCTCTACATCGTTTGTAAGAACCCCTTCTCTTGACCCAAATATGATCAGGATATGCATAAAGGACACTGGCCTGTTTGGCTGCTTGAAAAAGACAGGTCAGCAAAAGTAGAATTTCAAAGCTAAACAACAAACAAAAACTTGCCCCTTAAAAATTAAATGCAATCTTTAGGATACTATCTTAACTCCTTTTTTAAAAAAAACCTTAAGTAACTTCAGTAGTTCTTCCTACTGCCAACTCTATTCCAATTTTCTCAGCTATTAAGTTTAAGGCTGACAAAAAGCTATCAAAGACACTGATGGCAAAAATACTATGACCGTTGCTTTTCACATTAATTAAAAAAAAAAAAACTCAGGCCGACACTCATCTGTTTCCTCCAACGTCATTATTATCTGCTGCTGCTGCTGCTAAGTTGCGTCAGTCATGTCCAACTCTGTGCGATCCCATAGATGGAAGCCAACCAGGCTCCCCCATCCCTGGGATTCTCCAGGCAAGATTGGGAGTGGGTTGCCATTTCCTTCTCCAATCACTATTATCTAGGCAGCTTGTAATACTCTGAGTTGAAGTATTCTCCTAGAACACAGCAGTATCATCACCTCCATTAACAGTCATTATTCAGTTGCTGCAATACCCAATTAACAGGCATCGCACTGACAAGTACGAAACTGTTCATCTCTTCTTTCTAAAGCAGTCCTTCCAATACGATACAGTAAACAAACCACGTTACTGAGTTATCTACAGTCGTAAAATCTGACAAACAGCTCAGTGCTGCCCAGCATAATTACTAACAATCTTCAAACTTCCCTTAAGATGACTCATATGAGTCATAGGAAAACTTTGCCTTCAGCAGACAGCTCAACATCCCCCTGCCTCCACTCCAGGATGACCAGGAACAGCTGTTCCCTATCTGCAATCTGAGAGACCCACAGAGCAGACATCAGGTATACATTTCAGATTCTGGAAGGTTCGGATTCCATCCTTCCAATTCCAGAGTCAACATTAAGAATAGTGCATTTCTGGTAGGAATGCTGAACCGTTCAAACACTTTCATGAAAGCTTTGAGTTGTTAAAAAAGCCCAAGTGTTCTGACTTGTGGTTGAGAACAATATTTCTACTTGATAGGGTGCCAAATATTCTTAGTGGGGAAAGAACAGTCTTTTCAACAGATGATGCCAGGGCAACCGGAAATCCACATGTGAAAAAATGATTTTGGACCCCTGTTTTACACCATACACAAAATTAACTCAAAATGGATCAAAGACCTACATGCAAGAGCTGACACTGTAAGACTCTTAGAAGGTTTCTAACTTTCAAAATGGAGTAAATCTCCAGAACCTTGAGTCAAACAATGTGCCTTAGGACACCAAAAGTACAAACAACAACAACAAATTGGACTTCATCAAAATAAAAACTTCAGTGTTTCAAAGTGAAAGTCGCTCAGTCGTGTACAACTCTTTGTGACCCCATAGACCAGGCCAAAATAGTGGAGTGGGTAGCCTTTTCCTTCTCCAGGGGATATTCCCAACCCAGGGATCAAACACAGGTCTCCCGCACTGCAGGTGGATTCTCTACCAGCTGAGCCAGAAGGGAAGTGCCTAGTGCTTCAAAGGACACCATCAAAAAAGGCAGTCTAAAAAGGAATATATGCAAATTATACAGCTAATAAGGCACATGCATGCAGAATATTAAGAACTCATGACTCAAAAATGTAAATATAACTCTATAATGAAAAGTAACCCAATCAAAAAAACTGCCAAAGGATACAAATAGACATTTTTCAAAAGAAGACACACCAACGATCAGTAAGAATGTTAAAACATACCCAATATCATTAGTCATAAGGCAAAAAAAAAAATTGCAAATCAAAATCACAACAAGATAGGACTTCAGGCCCACTAGACTGGATATAATCAATACAATCAAGTGTTGGAGAGAACAGAAGAATTAGAACCCTCATACAATCCGAGTGGGAGTGTAAACTGGTGCAGCCACTTTGGAAAACAGTTTCTCAAAAAGTTAAACATAGAATTACCATGTGATCAGCAACTCCACTGCTAGGTATACAACCAAGAAAAACAAAAACATATGTCCACACAAGCCCTTGTACACAGATGTTCACTGCAGCATTATTCATACTAGCCAAAAAGTGGAAAAATTCAGAATGTGATAGAGCCATACTATGTAATAGAACTAAGCAATAAAAAGGAATGAAATACCAATACATCCTGCAACACAGATGACCTTTGAATATATTAAGTGAAAACAGTCATTCACACACAAAAAACACAATATTGTATGACTTCATGTATATGAAATGTTCAGAACAAGCAAATTGATACAGACATAAAGCCCAGGGTTGGGGGCAGTAAGGATCAGACAGGACTGATGGGTATGGGCTTTCTGCATTGACAGGTGGATTTTTTTACCACTGAGCCATCAGGAAAGCCCAGGTATGGGTTTTTTGGGGGAAGGGGGAGATGAAAATATTCTAAAACTAGATTATGCTGATGGCTTCACGACATTATGGTATACTGTAAGACATTAAACTGTACAGTTTAAATGGGTGAATTATATGGTATATGAATTATACCTCAATAAAGTTTTTTTTTAAATCTTTGTCAACAAATATGCCCAACCCTAAACTTCATTGATTCTTTTTTTGGCTACAAAGAATGGCATGCGAGATCCTAGTTCCCCGACTAGGGACTGAACCACTGCCCCTCTCCACCTCCATGCAATAGAAGTGTGGAGCCCCAACTGCTGGACCACCAGGGAAACCTCTCAATAAAGTTGTTTTTTAAAAAGTCTAAGGAGAAACACGAATCTGTCAATATCAATAAAGTACACAAAGTGACACTCTTTGTAACCGTTAATTTCAATACACAAGTATATAAATCTATACATTTGAGAAAAATAACATTAAAAAAAAAAGCAAAAACTAAAGCAAAATTTGTTTTTAAGGGTTAAGTGCTCTGCCCTTAGGAAAATAAAACAGAACTTTATCTGCGCCTAAACATTCCCCAGTTAGGCAGCACACACTTTACCCAAGGTCACCTCCCCATTCACAGGATGGGGAGATAAACTGACTCCTGACGTCTATGACCGTCATGCTGGCTAGGCAGAGGAGTAATCAGAGGTAAAAACAGCTTGGACAGTTTCTCAGGACATGAGTCTTTGAGGGAAAAGCACATGCATAGTTAAATAGTTGTTACCACTGTATGTTGCCTGAGAACCATTTTAAAAGTACAACTTACCTTGAAAGGCGGTTTTTTTTTGGCGGGGGGGGGCGCGTTTCAGACTCAAGATTCTCATAACAAGTCAAGAAAACAATGCTTGCTACATACCCACGGCTGTTACTCCAATATTCTAGCTTTAGCAGTGATACAAAGACATTAGGTACAGAGAGAGCACAAATACCAATTCTCTTTTACTGGCTGAGAATCTAAGGAGAATTCAACATCTTTCACCTGTGATGCCTCATCAACCATAAACTGAGAGGGAGGTAATGCAGGTTACTCTTAAACTGCAAAGGTATTTTGCCATCATTAGATGAGTGGTGGCTGAGCCTGCAGGGCAAACAAAGCAGAATGATCCTCACTATGTGAGCCTTAAATGTGCCACTTGATCTATGGTCAGTTTCCTCTGCCATAAAGTGAAGGGAACAATCAGTCCTGCTTTCTCAATGTCTTTTGTAACTATGATACAAAAATGAAAGTATTTTACACTTTAAAAATACTTTTATGACTAAAGGGCAATTTACCAGAAAAACAAAAAACCAACCAACCAGCCAAATAAACAAACAAAAAACAAGAAAAGCAATCCTGCAGCTAATGCTATCTCTTAAAAAAGCTGAAGTTTCCAAGGTAAACCTAAACAGAAGTAAACTTGGAGCGGGTAAGTGACCAGACTGTAAGGAAGGACTTCCACCTCTGAACCAGGAACCCTAAACAAGCTTCAGTGCACAGGCCTGAAGACTGAGCTGTCCTTCCCCAGACTGACACTGTTAGCAGAGGTGCCCTGACTGTGGTGATGCATGGTATAGGTAAGCTGGCATCTTTTAAAGGTGTTGGTTAAAGTACAAATTATTAAAATTTTATGAAAAGAAAGGGCAGTTGTCAATATTTATTAAAAACTTAAAAAGTATATACAGAACTTCTGTTTCCCACTACATGCAGCTAATAATAAGAGATGTTTCATTAAAAAAAAAAATCACGATTCTGAAAGGTGGAGAGGAGACAGACTGGGAAGGGATCTTGGGGCCCAGAGGACTCAGAATTGAGTTCTCATTTTCTTTTTGCCTCATATATTCCAGGCTAGGTGCTGAAGAAGTTGGCAACCCAGAAATACCAACTACTGTAGACTCAAAAAAAGCTGCAACGTAAGTCTGCCCTCTCAGGCCAGCAGACTGAGAATGGGGCAGTCTAGCAGGACAGGATATTTTTAGACAATAACCACTCTACTGCAACCAACCCCACAGAAAAATGGTGGCCCGCTCCCACTCCACCTGGTAGTATCAGAGAAGATCAGCGACTTTCATCCCCACCAGTGACAACGACCCCCCCCCCCAACAACATTCGTACAGGCCAGGAGGGAGCCTGGATTTTACTGCCCAGAGGCACAAGGCAGGGTGGAATCACAAAGGTCTAACTGAGAAATTACCACACAGCAGTGACAAGGAATCCCTACCCACAGATACCAAGGAGGCCAGGTGAGGAGCCTCTGCCTCCACCCAGTAATAACCAGGCAGCACCTCCTATCCCCCCAGCAGTGTCAGAAGCCTGTTCTGTTGCGCTCACCAACACTAAGATGACACACATTAGAATAACGTGGCAAAGCTGTAGAAGAGCCAGCATCAATATGCTTCCACAAGCAACTATGAACATGCTTGAAACAAATGAAAATAGCCTCAGTAAAGAAAAAGAAGATATAGAGATGAACCAAATGGAAACTTCAGAACTGAAAATTACAATAACTAGCATAAAAAACCTGATAAACATGAACAAAAGGAATTTCCCATTCTGAACAAGAGGAAATAGACTGGGGGAAAAAAACCAGGGCCTCAGGGACATGTGGGACTATAATAAAAGACCTAATGCTGCATATAAATGTCATCAGAATCTCATGAGGAGCAGAAAGGGGAAGGGGCTGAAAATGTATTCAAAAAAATAATGGCTGCAAACTTTCCAAATTTAGCAGAAGACATAAACTTACAGATTCAAGAACCTGAGAGAACCCCAAACAAAATAAACCCGAAGAAATACATTCCACGATACATCATAAGCTTTTGAAAACTACAAACAACTCAAATAGTATATTTCTCACCAGAAACTATGAAGGCCAAGAGAAAGTGGCACAACACTTTTCAAGTGCTGAAAGAAAATAACTGTTAATCCAGAGCCCTATAGCCAGCAAAAACATCCTTCAGGAAAAAGGGGGGAAATAAAGACCTTAGATGAAGAAAAACTAAAACAATTTATGGACAGAAGATTTATCTTAAATGAATGGCTAAATGAAATCCTATAAACAGAAAGTAAATGATAAAAGGAAAACTTGTAATATCATGAAGAAAGAAAGAACAAAAACAAAATATAGGTAAATATAATTTCCTTTCCTCTGCTGCTGCTGCTAAGTCGCTCCAGTCGTGTCCAACTCTGCGACCCCATAGATGGCAGCCCACCAGGCTCCCCCGTCCCTGGGATTCTCCAGGCAAGAACACTGGAGTGGGTTTCCCTTCCTCTAGAATCTTGTAAATGATGTGTAATGGATGAAGCAAAAATTACGACACACCTGATATGGTTCTAATGCTGTGTCTATAGAAGAATTATTTAAGACAATTTTAAGTGGAGTAGGATAAAGTGATGTAAACAGAGATATGGTTTCCATATTTCACTCAAAATGATAAAATGATGACACTAGTAGACTGTGATAAATTATGTACACACAATGCAATACCTAAAAATCCACTAAAAAAGCTACACAGATAACACTAAAAAAATACTACATGTAATTAAAAGTGGAATTTAAAAATGTGTTCAAGTTAAAAAAAGAAAAATGTGTTCAAGTAATCCACAAGGGGGCAAGAAAAAGAAAGCAGAGGAACAAAAAACAAAAAAGAAAATAAAGAATAAAATAGCAGATATAACTCCTAACATATCAATTATTACACTAAATGTAAATGATCTAAATATACCAGTTAGAGACAGGCAGAATGGATAAAACAACAGGATCTGATAATATAAGAAATTTCAAATATAACAATACAGGAAGCTTGGAAGTGTAAGGATGAAACATTATGTATCATACAAACATTAAGCAAATGAAAGCAGGAGTTTATTTCATCATCTAATACTACTACTATTATCAGACAAAATAGACATCAGAGCAAAGAAAATTACCAGAGATACTAATGACAAAAGATTAATCTACCAAGAAAATACAGCAATCTTAAATCTTAAAATATAGCTATCTTAAATCTATGTCATACCAAACAACATAACTGCAAAATATGTGAATCAAACTAATAAAAGTGAGTGGAGAAAAAAACAAATTTAAATTATAGTTGGAAACTTCAACTCCTCTTTCAACAAGAGACAGAAAAGCTAGATATGAGGTCAGCAAGGAAACCAAGAAACTCAAAAGTACAAACTACAACAACTTATCCAGTTTGAAATAGCTACTCAAGAAATTTCATGTGTAATTTAAAAGCTCCTGAGAAAACAGACTCTAGGAAATTTCCTGGCACTCCAGTGGTCAGGACTCTTTACTTCCACTGCTGGGGGCATGGGTTTAATCCCTGGTTGGAAACTTAGATCCACATGTGGCAATGCCAAAAACAAAACAAACAAAAAACAGTGCAATCTACCATACTGACAGGCTTGAAAAGAAAAACTGCATGCTCATATCAATAGATGCAGATAAGGCACTTGACAAAATTCAACCACCAGGATAAAAACTCTCAGAAAACTAGGAATAAAAGGGAACTTTAACTTGATAGTAAGCCTCCACAAAAGCCTACAGCTAATACATACTACTTAATTGTGAAAGAGTGACTGCATCTTTTTAAAACTGGGAGCAATGTAAGGATGTCTACTTTCATCCCTACTATTCAATATACTACTGAGAACTGTAGCCAGTGCAATAAGCCAAAAAAAGGAATTAAAAGGCATACAGATCAGAAAATAAGAAATAAAACTACTACTATTTGCAGATCACATAATTGATTATCTATGTATAAAACTTTAAGGAACCTACAAAAACATTTATAGAATAAGTGAATTTGCAAGGTCATAGGATACAAGATAAATATATAAAAACCAACTGTATCTCTACAAACTATCAAAGGACATATGAAAAAGAATTTTTAAAAAGGAAACTGTAAGTCTAACAAAACGTGTACAAGGCTTGTATGCTAAAAACTACAAAATACCAATGAACAAAATAAAAAAACCTAAATAAATGAGAGACATACCTTGTTGGTGGACTGGAAGATTATCTCCAAATTGTTACACAACTCTAGCACAATTCCTATCAAAATCTCAGTTAGAATTTCTGTAGATAGAGGTAAGATTACTCTAAAATTTATAGGCAAAGGCAAAGGAATTAGATTAGCTGAGACAATAGTAGTGGGAAGAACCGATTTACTTAATTTCAAAATTATGTAACTTCAATAATCATATTGTATGGTACTGATGGTGAGACAGACAAAAAGACTGATGAAACACAACAGAGGACTCTAAAACAGACCCGCACAAGCACAACCAAGTGATATCTGGCAAAAATGTAAAAGCAATTCAGTGGAGGAAGAACAGTCTTCTCAACAAATGCTGCTAGTTGGATATTTATAGTGGAAGGAAAAAGAGAGAAAGAATAAACGGAAAAGAAAAGAAAGAAATCACTCAAGCTAGAATTCACACCTTATATAGAAATCAACTTGAAGTCGATTATAAATTTAAATGTACAACACAGAACTATAAAACTTATAGAGAAATATGTAACAGAAACAAGAGCGAGGTGGTCTTTAACTTGCTACTAAAAGCACAACCCAGAAAAAACAAAGTTCATAAACAGGACTTGACCAAAATTAAAAAAGTTTTTGCTCTCCAAAAGATCCCATTAAGAAGATGAAGACAAGCTACAGACAGGAGAAAATATCTGCAAACCACATATCCAACAAAGGACTAGAATGCTTAAGAAATTCTCAAAATGAAACATTAAAAACTGCAAATGATCCAATTACAAAATGGGCAAAAGATATGAATAGGTATTTCATGGAAGAGGCAAATAAACACATTCAGTATCACTAGCCATCAGGGAAATGCAAATTAAAACCACAATCACTACGCATCTATTAGAATGGCTAAAAATTTTTTAATGGTATTAAATGCTACCAAGAATATGGAGTAAGTGGGTCACAAACATTATTGGTGGGAATGTACAAGAAAAGTCTGTAATAGAATGTAACAGAAAAGTCTGTCTACTTTTAAAAAAACTAAACATGAAACCACCCTATGACCTAGTGATTACACTCCTGGGAATTTTTCTCAGAGAAATGAAAACTTCTGTTCACATAAAAACCTGTATGTATATATATATATATATATATATATATCCTATGTAAGAGTGCAATGTGGGGCTGTTCAACACAAACATAATAATGTACTTTTGTGAATGAGAGCTGGCATGTCAAATGCATTCTCTAGAAAGATAACTGGTGTAATATTAAGATTTGTTTTCTAAAGTTGATACTGTCGGTTATTTTTGTGAACAGCCTGATGTTTGGGACCTTTTTTTCTCAAAATAAAAAAGTCCTTATTAAACCAAGAATTTGAAGGAAAAAGAAACCCCAAAAACCTGTATATAAATGTTTACAACAGCTTAACAGTCAAAGAATGGAAACCACCCAGATGTCCTTCAATGACTGGAGACTTAAATCAACTGTGGTACACCAATAGCCTCGTACATCAATAGCATCAAAAGCATAAAAATGAACAAAACTACTGATATAGGCAACCACCTGCATGCATTTTCAGAGAATCATGCTTAGCGAAAAAAGCCAACCCTAAAAGGTTACATACTGTACGATTCTCCTTATGTAACATTCCTGACATGTCAAAACTATAGAAATGGAAAACAGATTAGTGGTTGCCAGGAGCTGAGGAACTGCAGGCAGGATGGAAGTGGGTACAGCCATAACAAGATAACAGGAGGGACCCTTGGCATGACAGAAAGGTTCTCTATCTTGACTGTCAATACCTGGTTGTGATATAGTCCTGAAGTTTTTGTAAAAATGTTATTTGAGAAAATGGGTAAAGGGACAGTGGGATCTCTCTGCACTATTTGTTATAATTGCATATAATTGATTTGCATGTACAATTTCTCAAAATTACAAAATTCTAGAATAAATTTCTCAGTAATTGTACAATTATTCCAAAGTAAAACTATCTAAAAATTTTAAAGAAGATGGTACAGTACTTTTCTCAAATGGGGCAGTAAGGAGTAAGGCTAATTAAAAGCAGATCTGATATACATAGATATATATGCAAGATACACATATAGCATGGTAAATATTGCACTTTTAATAAGCTGTGTGTTCAAATTCAAATGAAATCAACAGAAATTAATGTATTTCTGAAATTAAAGTTAGTCTTTAAAAGTAACTAAATTTTGGTGATGGCTGCTTACTATGAATACACTACAAACTAGTGAATTGTATACTTGAAAGAATGAACAGTATGGTACATGAATTATATCTCAATAAAGCTGTTTAAGGAAAAAAAAAGGTACTTGAAATGTGGAAAATGCTCTTCAAAATTTTATCAGGATACTCTAATCTTTCTTCAACTTTCAAAATCAGCTAATTTGCAAAGCTAGAATAAGTACTATGCATTTTCAGACCGTGAGGATCTTGCACAAAAAAACTGCAGTTTGACTACTGCACCTCTTGTTACAGTGCAAGCAAGACTTCATCCAGGCCATTTATCCTTTTAAAGCTGCTCAGAGCCCAAACCTGGGAGTCAGCCTCTACTCCCTGCTTCAAAGTACAGGTAAAACAAAGCAGAGAAACCCCAGGACAAAAGAGAGTTCACACCTCAGGTCTGAGTCACCTCTCCTCTGTCATGGGTGAAGGGCAGAGAGAGCAAGTTCTTGTCTATACTCAGTGTCTCGCCACCAGTTTTCTACCAAGCTTCGTTACACAACTTACACTGACTCAGGTAGCCTTGCGAAAGGAAAAGGGTACACTAGTGTGTTCCTCGAGGAAACGCGCTTCATCTCAACATGAACTACCATATCCCTGGAAGAAAGAAGCGTACTGACTACAGTAGGGTACTGCAAGCTAGTCTGCCCATTAAGGGTGTTGCCCCCAGAGAGTTCACAGGGAGGATGGGTACTCTGGGTACTAAGCATGGAGGGATCCTGAGTATTTGGGCACTGAGCGCGCATGCAGCAGAGAAACCTGTCCATTAAGAGTGTCACCCTGAAGAGCACAGAGAATAGAAACGATGAGTGCTGAGTACAGTAAAGGTACTGAGGATAGTGGAGGTACTAAGTGCTGGAGGGTAATTCACTCAGGGTTCACCCCCGAAGAGCGCAGGGAGGATGGGTATGGGGGTACTGAATACACAGGATATTGTGGGCTAAGCCGCTCCTCAAGGGCGTCACCCCAAGGAACATAGGAAGGATGAGTACGACAGAGGAGTACTGCAAGACAGAGGGGTACTGCACAGTAATCTGTTCCTCAAAGGGTCGTCCCAGGGGCGAAGGGTCAGTCCGGACAGAAGCCGACCAGCGTCTTCGCGCTCTGGGAAAAACGAATGCCCACAATTCACAGCTGGTTCTTCAAGGGCGCGCCACCCTTCCAGCCGTCCAGGCGGGGAGAGGACACAGCCTGACGACTCCCACGTGACGCCTCCTCGACCTTGGGGGTCACCCTGCCGCTGCGCCCGTTCCCTCACATCCGCCGCGCAGCCCACCCCTCTGCCCATCACAGCCAATGGCTTGCCGCTCCGCGCCCCGCGCGACCTCTGCGCTCGCCCGCACCCGCCAATCTCCGCCCGCCAGGAGGCGCCCCCTGCACCATTGGCTGCCACGTCCGTCTGTCAGGCTCCGTCCCACCCACCTCCCCCCGTCAGCCCCGCTCCAGCCAGCTCCACTCCCTGTCACCGGGGCGGCGGCGACAACGAGGGTGCGGCGGCCTTACCCCATGCCAAGACCCTCGCCGCCTGCCTGACCGGCGCGGAGCCTCCCAAATCCGGCGGGACCCAGCCGCCGCGCAAGCCTACCTGTCTCCGGCTCAGCTCCACCCGAATGAGGTGCCGACACCCCACTCCGGGGCACCAAACTCTCGGCCCCGCCTCAGCGTGTGGCGTCAGCACGCCGCCCCGCCCTAAGACGAGAGGGGCCGCCCCAACCTCGTGAGCGGAGTCTTGACGTCACAGAGTCGCGCCCACAACTCTGGTGGCTCGGCCTTGGGGCCGTAGTGTTAGCTCCGGGGTTGTAGCTTGCTTTTGGCACGTCGGGTCCTGACCGGCTTGCGTGACAGTTCTGAAAGGGGTCTGCATGTTGCTAAGTACTGTCTCCTGCAGTAAGCTGTCCGGAGTCCTTTGATGGAGAACTGACCTGGTATGTGATGTCAGAAACAAACCTTGGTCGGCAGTGCGCGCTTGAGGCGCCGCAGGCAGTGACCCACGGAGTGAGAACCAGGAAGTCCTAACCCTGACACTAGGTTTTCCCAAAGTAGGCAACGGGCTCGCGGGAGTCTTCACTTGGTACATGGATGGTTTATTATGCCATTTCATCGAATACCAAGTGGTCATCCGCTTTTAGATGTTATTTTACTTACTGCTGAGAAAGGGAAAGAACAAAAACACTTTTACTAGGACACCTCAATCGTAGATAGAGCACTATTTTCAAAATGTGGAGGACAAAAATCTCAATTTTGTTGAGATATGGTAAGTTGTAAGCAATCACATACAGAGAAAGTCCTTTCAGTTCTTCAGTCTTTATTAGCAAGGGAAAAGCCTCATTTAATGCTAAAGTGTCTTTAATTCCATTTTTTCTTCTTTCCCTTTTCTGACCAAGATAAAACAGGCTCACAACTTTTGGTGGACAATAATATACGTAGAAGTTACCTGGTCTTCCTGATTTGTGATAGGTTATCTTTGAGATATATGGCAAGTAATAGGTTTTCTGATTTACTGTAATGCTAAAATTTTTCTTTTGTAATAAAAATGTCCATTTTAAAACTATAGTAACTAGATACTAGTATGGGAAGGTGGCATCCAAATGACTGACAGGAGGGAAAGGCTGTTCCACACTGTCTTGAATTGTTCCTCCGTGTTTATTCCCCACAATTTAAAGGCAAGGACTGTGTCATGTGGCATAGCCGGGGATACTGGGGTGACAAAGGGCAGTCATCTGGTCATAGGGATCTGACCTTGAAAGCTCCATAGAGGACACAGGTGTCTGAATCTGGGCCGAAATTCAGACAGATTTTGCCACCTGCTGGCAAGTATGATACAGACTTGTAGCAAAATTTCTTCAGTGAAGTAAGTGAAAGTCGCTCAGTCCTGTCTGACTCTTTGGGACCCCATGGACTATACAATCCATGGAATTCTCCAGGCCAGAATACTGGCGTGGGTAGCCTTTCTCTTCTCCAGGGGATCTTCCCAACCCAGGGATCAAACCCAGGTCTACGGCATTGCACGCCGATTCTTTACCAGCTGAGCTACCAGGGAAGCCCACATTTCTAAAAGAGAAAAAGCAAAGTAGAGGTGGGCTTTTTTTTTTGTTTGTTTTTTGTTTTTTAAGTAGGGAGTAAGGGGCTTCCCTGAGGCTCATTAGTAAAGAATGAGCTTATTGCTCCTGCAGTTCAGGAGCCTCTGGTTCTATCCCTGGGTCAGGAAGATCCGCTGGAGGAGGAAATGGTAACCCATTCTGGTATTCTTGCCTGAAAAATCCCATAGACAGAGAAGCCTGGTGGGCTGCATTCCAGAGGGTTGCAAAGAGATGGATACAACTGAGTGACTGAACACACACACACACACATCAGTGCGTGCGAGAACAAAGTTAGGCTGATACGTGTTCTGAGGATTTGAAGACTAGGAGAAAGTGAAGGAACCAAGGAACAAACCAGTATTTTTTTTTCTTTCTCTTTTATTGTGGTAAAATATAAGAAAAAATTTGTCTTTTTAAAGTACAATTTAGTGGCATTAATCACTTTACAATGTTGTGCAAGCATAACCACTATCTATTTTACCATTCCAAAGAGAAATTCACAGGAAGCTGAGCGTGGTGCTCTGTGACAGCCTAGATGGGTGGGATCTGGGTGGGGAGTGGGGGGAGGTCCAAGAGGGAGAGGACATAGGTACGCATACAGCTGATCCATGTCATTGTATGGCAGAAACTAACAACATTGTAAAGCAATTATGCTCCAATTTAAAAAATAATAATAAAAGGAGAAATTCTGTAACCATTTAACAATAACTTCCCACCCCCTCCCTTCTTCCTTCTGAGTAGCTTCTATTATACTTTGTCTCTATAAACTTGATAACTCCATCTACCTCGTATACAGTATCATATGAGGTACTGTATATATCTCATACAGATAGTATTTGTCCTTTTATGTCTTGCTTATTTCACTTAGCATGTTTTCAATGTTCAGCCATACTATAGCATGAATCAAAATTTCTTTCCTTTTCATGGCAGAGTAATATTCTGTCTTATGGATATACTCTGCCTTGTCTATCCATTCATCAGTTGATGGACATTTGCTTTGTTTCTACCTTTCTGCTTTTGTGAATAGTGCTACTGTTACTGAACTAAACTTGGGTCTACTTGCGTGACTGGCAGCAAGACCAATCTACTGACACCAGTTTGTGGTGAAAGAAAATACAGTGTTTATTGCAAGGCCAAGCAAGGAAAAAAGGCAGCTTGTGCTCAAAAGATCAGAACTCCTCAATGGCTTTCAGGAAAGGTTTTGTTTGTTTTTTAAATTTTTATTCTTTATTTTTGGCTGTACCATGTGGCTTGCAGGATCCTAGTTCCCTGACTAGGGATTGAACCCATGACCCCAGTAATGAAAGTACAGAGTCCTGATCACTGGGCTGCCAGAGAATTCCCAGGGAAGTGTTTTGAAAGGCAACTTTAGGGGAGAGGGTCACAGGGTGCCTGGAGGACATTCTTCTGATTGGTTGGTGAAGTAACTAGGTGCTATTTCAGCAGTCGTCAGCCTTCTGGTTCCAGCTGGCCTGGGCTCTATGAGCTTGTGTTCAGTATGCAGTTAACGTCCTCCCCCTAGTGGGGGTTTTTGTATCTGCAAAACAACTCAAGGATATGGTTCAGAATACCATCTACAACTCTTGAGGAGGTCCTTGACTTTGTTTTATGGCTAAATTATTATTAATTTGCCTTGACTGTTTTCCTTTCTTTTTGCTTTTTCTCACTTCTCTGATTAAATTTGCTCTTTGGAACTTAGGGTAAGCTTAGGGGCTAAAGCTTATCTACAAACAAGAGACAGGGTAGGGCTTCCCTGGTGGCTCAGTGGTAAAGAATCCACCAGCCAGTGCAGAAGACATGGGTTAGATTCCTGGTCCAGGAAGATCCCACATGCCTATGTGCAACTAATATCCCACATGCCTATGTGCAACTAATATCCCACATGCCTATGGGCACATGGGAGCAACTAAACCCATGTGCCACAACTACTGAACATGTGCTCTAGAGCCTGTGAGCCATGACTACTGAGCCCGCATGCTACAACTACTGAAGCCTGCACGCCTTAGAGCTCATGCTCCTAACAAAAGAAGCCACTGCAATGAGAAATCCATGTACTACAACTATAGAAAAGCCTGCTCACCACAACTAGAGAAAAGCCTGAACAGCAATGAAGACCCAGCACAGCCAAAATTAAATAAAATTAAAATCATAAAAAAGAATACTGGATACTGGAGTCTGTCCCTGGAAAGTCCCACAGGGTCCTGCTTGGTTTCACTACAATGATCATTGGCTTACAAGTGTCTGTCAAGTACTTGTTTACAATTTTATTGGGTATTTCCTAGGAGCATAAGTGGTTGGTCATATGGTAATTCTATCTCCAGCTTTCTGAGCAAGTGCTAAACTGTTTCCCACAGGGCCCATACCATTTTACATTCACACTAGCAGTGCATGATGGTTTCAACTCTTCCGCATATCCTTCAGTACTTAATTTCTTAAGAAACTTTTTTTATTATAGCAATATTAGTATGTGAGGCGATATCATTGTTGTCTTGTTTTGCATTTCCCTAATGACTAATTACATCAAATTTTTTATGTGTTTATTGGCCATTTGTATATCTTCTTTGGAGAAAAGTTTAAGTCGTTTGCCCTTTTTTGAATTGGGGTTTTTGTCTCATTGTTGAGTTGGAAGAGTTCTTTATATATTAACCCCTCATCAGGTATATGAGTTGCAAATATTTTCTCCCATTCTGTAGGTTGTCTTTTTGCTTTATTTATAACGTTATTTAATGAACAACAGTTTTAAACTTTGAAGTACATTTTTTTATCCATGTTTGTTGTTGCATAGTTCATTATCTGTCATAGCCAAGAATCCATTGCTAAATCTGAGATCATGAAGATTTATCCTTCTTCTAAGAATTTTATGGTTTTAGCTTTTTTATTTAGGTTGTCTATGCATTTTGAGTTAATTTTTGTATATGATGTGCAGTAGGAATTCAACATCATCTTTTTGCACATGGCTTAAAGCTCAACATTCATAAAACTAAGATCATGGCATCTGGTCCCATCACTTCATGGAAAATAGATGGGGAAACAGTAGAAACAGTGACAGACTTTATTTTTTTGGGCTCCAAAATCACTGCAGATGGCGATTGCAGCCATGAAATTAAAAGATGCTTACTCCTTGAAAGGAACATAGACAACATATTAAAAAGCGGAGACATTACTTTGCCAAAAAAGGTCCGTCTAGTCAAGGCTATGGTTTTTCCAGTAGTCATGTATGGATGTGGGAGTTGGACCATAAAGAAAGAAAGCTGAACGGTGAAGAATTGATGCTTTTGAACTGTGGTGTTCGAGAAGACTCTTGAGAGTCCCTTGGACTGCAAGGAGATCAAACTAGTCCATCCTAAAGGAAATCAGTCCTGATTATTCATTGGAAGGATTGATGTTGAAGAACTGTATATGATGTGTAGTAGAAATCCAACATCATCTTTTTGCACATGGCTTAGAGTGCAACATTCATAAAACTAAGAGCCAATACTTTGGCCACCTGATGTGAAGAACTGACTCATTGGAAAAGGCCCTGATGCTGGGAAAGATTGATGGCGGGAGGAGAAGGGGATGACAGAGGATGAGATGGTTGGATGGCATCACTGACTCAATGGACGTGAGTTTGAGTAAACTTCGGGAGTTGGTGATGGACAGGGAGGCCTGGCGTGCTGCAGTCCATGGAGTCTAAAAGAGTCAGACATGACTGAGTGGCTGAACTGACTGACCAGGGAGAGATTGAACCCATACTCTTGCCAGTGAAAACATGGAATCCTAACCACTGGGCACACCAGGGAATTCCCCTATTGCCTCTAATCTATATTATTTCCTTTCTTCTGCTAGCTTTTAGTTTGCTCTTTTTTCTTTCCCTCTCTTTTTTAATTCATTAAAGTGTAAAGTTAGGTTATTGATTATTGTTTGTTCATTTGTTTTTGCCACATGGCATGTAAGATCTTCACCAGGAATTAAACTCATGCCCCCTTCGTTGGAAGCACAGAGTCTCAACTACTATACCACCAGGGAATTCCCTTTCTTCTTGATTAATGCACACTTTTACAACTATAAAATTTCCTCTGAGCACTGCCTTCACTATAGTCAATGTCTTTTGTTCAGTATATTTTTTCACCAAAATATGTATTCTGCATTCATTCAACAAATATTTCTACTGGGTTGGTTCTAAGTGCTGGGAATATAGAAGTAAACACAACACAGGCAATATCTAAAATGTCATATGCTAACATTTTATGGTAAACCAGCAAGGTAGCAATTAATTTGAAATCTGTAAAACAAGGTACTGTGATAGGGAATGGCAGTTGCATTGCTTTTGTTTTTGAAATATATTTTATTAAATAGGTACCATATTCACTTGGTTCAGAAATCAGAACAATATTAAAAGGTCTAGTTTGCAGAGTCTCCCTTGCATGCCTGTTACCATCCATATCATAGTCTGCTGGCCTCTCAAACCCCATTCCTGCCAGAGGTAACTATTTGTTGAATCACGGAGCAATCAAGTATTCCAGGATGAGAGCAGAGGTGGAGGGAATTCAGGGGCTTGGAGAGTGGCAATTTACCAACTAGGACAGAGGTATTTCTATATTTTAATTGGCACAACCATGCTGGTGTATATTTGCTGAATATTCATGTTACCTATAACCACTTATAGTCTTATATAGTCTTCTAGCATTTTTCATGCAAATACAGACGCTAAAGATAACATATTAGGTACTGTCTTCTGTACCTTGCTTTTTTAACTTTAGCAAAGACTCCTGGAAAGTTTATATATCAGTCCATAAAGACTGTGTTCATTTTTTCCAGTTATTTGATAGTTCATCTTTGTCCTGTGTTGTATTGGCTGGGGCAGTTCTTCTGGAACTGAATGGTCTCATTCTATTAATTGGAGGCTCAGGCTGGACCTTTTATCAGCTGGATTCCAGATAGCGAAAAGAGAAGCTACAAGGCTTTTTAAGGCCCAGGTACCAGAGCCATACAGCTTTTTTTCCATTATATTGAATGGGTCAGTGCAAGTCACGGGGCCAGAACCAGATTCCAGGGGAAAGAAAATAGATGCCAGCCCTCAGTGGGAAGAGCATGTGGACATGGGGATCGGAGGGCTTGTTTGGGTAAGGCCTTTGTAGACATTCTACCACTTGCTATGCTTAGTTGTGTGCTGTGCTTTGTTGCTATGCTGTGCTGTGTTGTGCTTAGTTGCTTCAGTCGTGTCCAACTCTTTGCGACCTATGAACTGTAACCTGCCAGGCTCCTCTGTCTCCATGGGATTCTCCAGTCAAGAATACTGGAATGGGTTGCCATGCCCTCCTCCAGGGGATCTTCCTGACCCAGGGATCAAACCCACGTCTCTTACCTCTCCTACATTGGCAGGCAGGTTCATTACCACTAGCGCCACCTGGGAAGCCAACATTCTACCACATCAAGGCCCAGTCATGGTTCACATGTCTTATTTAATATTATGCATCTTTAGTTTCTTAAATTAGTACATTTCTCCCACTCCCCCCCCCTTTTGTTTGGCTTTAATTTTTGAAAGGTTGGAGTCAATTGTTTCATATTCTAGATTTACCTTATTATTTCCTCATGATGTCTTCTAACTTCTGAATTTCCCATAAACCGCAAGATGAGTAAAAAACCTAATTGAAATTAAACATTACTTATAAAAATATTTTTTATTCATTGATTATGTTTTACAATGATTATCTTTTGCTTGAACAGGATCAGTTAAAAATCTAAGATCAATCATTCCTTACTCAGAATCCCTGAAGGGGATTTCATTTATTTGCCAAGGTCCTTAAAATGGTCTAAAAGCTCTACCTAGTCTTCCCACTCCCCTCTATGACCTCATTTCCTCCTACTTTTCCCCTCACAGCCTCTCCTCCTGCCATACTGGCCTCCTTGCCCTTCCTCAACTCACAAGACACACACCATCCTTGGCACTTTCACTGTTTCCTCGGGTATCCATGTTAACTTGCATCTAGAGGGCCTCTTTCACATGGCACCTTCTCAGTGAACTTTCCTTGGCCACTCTATTGTACCCCATCCCACATCTGACCAGACATTCACACGTTCACTCCTGTGTGAAGTTTCCTGAGGGTGCCATAACAAATTACCACAAATAAAGTGCATTGAAAACAACAGAAATGTGAACCTCCCTTTGCAGTCCAGTGGTTAAGAGTCCGTGCTTCCACTGCATGCAGTAAAGGTTCAGTCCCTGGTTGGCATGCCATGTGCTGCATGGCATGACCAAAAAAAAAACAAAACAGAAATTCATTCTATTACATTTAGAGATTGCAGAAGTCCAAAATCAAGGTGTCAGCTGGGTTGTGCTCTCTCCAGAGGCTTTGAAAGAGATTTCATTCCTTGTATCGTCTAATTTCTGGTGGCTTCAGGCATTCCTTAAGTTTGTGGCTGCATTGCTCCAGTGCCTGCCTCTGTGATCACATGGGCACCTCTTTTTCTGTGTATTTCTCTCTTTTTTACATGTACAGGTGAGTGGCATTGAGTACATTTACAGGGTTGTGAAACAGATCTCCAGAACTTCCTCCTACAAATCTGAAACTCTACCCAATAGAGTTTTACCCAAAGCAAAAAGCAAAGGAGAAAAGGAAAGATATACCTATTTGAATGCAGAGTTCCAAAGAATAGCAAGGAGAGATAAGAAAGCCTTCCTCAGTGATCAATGCAAAGAAATAGAGGAAAACAATAGACTGGGAAAGACTAGAGATCTCTTCAAGAAAATTAGAGCTACCAAGGGAAATTTTCATGCAAAGATGGGCACAATAAAGGACAGAAATGGTGTGGACCTAACAGAAGCAGTAGATATTAAGAAGAGGTGGCAAGAATACACAGAAGAGCTGTACAAAAAGATCTTCATGACCCAGATAATCACGATGGTGTGATCACTGACCTAGAGCCAGACATCCTGGAATGTGAAGTCAAGTGGGCCTTAGGAAGCATCACTATGAACAAAGCTAGTGGAGGTGATGGAATTCCAGTTGAGCTATTTCAAATCCTGAAAGATGATGCTGTGAAAGTGCTGCACTCAATATGTCAACAAATTTGGAAAACTCAGCAGTGGCCACAGGACTGGAAAAGCTCAGTTTTCATTCCAATCCCAAAGAAAGGCAATGCCAAAGAATGCTCAAACTACTGCACAATTGCACTCATCTCACACGCTAGCAAAGGAATCCTCAAAATTCTCCAAGCCAGGCTTCAGCAATACATGAACCGTGAACTTCCAGATGTTCAAGCTGGTTTTAGAAAAGGCAGAGGAACCAAAGATCAAATTGCCAACATCTGCTGGATCATCAAAAAAGCAAGAGAGTTTCAGGAAAACATCTATTTCTGCTTTGTTGACTATGCCAAAGCCTTTGTGTGGATCACAATAAACTGTGGAAAATTCTGAAGGAGATGGGAATACCAGACCACCTGACTTGCCTCTTGAGAAATCCGTATGCAGGTCAGGAAGCAACAGTTAGAACTGGACATGGAACAACAGACTGGTTCCAAATAAGAAAAGGAGTACATCAAGGCTATATATTGCCACCCTGCTTATTTAACTTAAATGCAGAGTATATCATGAGAAATGCTGGGCTGGAAGAAGCACAAGCTGGAATCAAGATTGCTGGAAGAAATATCAGTAACCTCAGATATGCAGATGACACCACCGTTATGGCAGAAAGTGAAGAGGAACTAAAAAGCCTCTTGATGAAAGTGAAAGTGGAGAGTGAAAAAGTTGGCTTAAAGCTCAACATTCGGAAAACAAAGATCATGGCATCTGGTCCCATCACTTCATGGCAAATAGATGGGCAAACAGTGGGAACAGTGGCTGACTTTATTTTTCTGGGCTCCAAAATCACTGCAGATGGCGATTGCAGCCATGAAATTAAAAGATGCTTACTCCTTGGAAGGAAAGTTATGACCAACATAGACAGCATATTAAAAAGCAGAGACATTACTTTGCCAACAAAGGTCCGTCTAGTCAAGGCTATGGTGTTTCCAATAGTCACATATGGATGTGGGAGTTGGACCATAAAGAAAGAAAGCTGAACGCTGAAGAATTGATGCTTTTGAACTGTGGTGTTGGAGAAGACTCTTGAGAGTCCCTTGGACTGCAAGGAAATCAAACCAGTCCATCCTTAAGGAAATCAGTCCTGAATATTCATTGGAAGGACTGATGTTGAAGAACTGTATATGATGTGCAGTAGAAATCCAACATCACCTTTTTGCACATGGCTTAAAGCTCAACATTCATAAAACTAAGATCCAGTACTTTGGCTACCTGATGCGAAGAGCTGACTCATTTGAGAAGACCTGATGCTGGGAAAGATTAAGGGCAGGAGGAGAACGGGACGACAGAGGATGAGATGGTTGGATGGCATCACTGACTCAATGGACATGGGTTTAGGTTAACTCCAGCAGTTGGTGATGGATAGGGAGGCCTGGTTTGCTGCGGTTCATGGGGTCACAAAGAGTCGGACACAACTGAGTGACTTAACTACCCAATAGGCAACTCCCCATTCTCCCCCTCCCTGCTTGTAACCACCATTCTGTGTCTCTGAATTTACTACTCTAGATACCTCATATAAATGGAGTCATATATATTTGTCCTTTGTGACTGGCTTATTTCACTTAGCATAATATTCTCAAGGTTCATCCATAGTGTTATCATATTGCAGAATTTCCTTTCTAAGGCTGGATACTACTCCATAGTATGTATATATCACATTTTGTTTATCCTTTATCCACCCACTGATGAACATTTGAGTTGCTTCTACCTCTTGAGTATTGTGAATAGTGCTATGAATATGGATGTGCAAATGTCTTTCCAAAATCCCGCTTTGAATTCTTTTACAGATCTATCCAGAAGTGGGATTGCTGGGATATATGGTAATTTTGGGCTTCCTCAGTGGCTCAGCAGTGAACAATCTGCCTGCAATGTGGGAGGCTTGGGTTTGATCCCTGGGTTGGGAAGATCTCCTGGAGGAGGAAATGGTAATCCACTACAGTATTCTTACCTGTAGAATCCCATAGACAGAGGAGCCTGGTGGGCTACAGTTTATAGGGTTGCAAACAGTTGGACATGACTGAAGCGACTGAGGATACATGCATATAATTTTATTTTTATTTTTTTGAGGAACCTCAATACAACTTTACATAGTGGTTGAGCCATTTTATGTTTCCACCAATAGTTCACAAAGGTTCCAGTTTCTCCACTTTATCAACACCTATTGTTTTCTGTTATTATAATAATGAACATTAAAAAAATTATTTTTGGCTATGCTGGGTCTTTGTTGCTGTATGGACTTTCCTCTAGTTGTGGCAAGCAGAAGCTACTCTTCATTGCAGTATGCGGGCTTCTCATTTTGATGGCTTCTCTTGTTGCAGAACACAGGCTCAGTGTTTGTGGCACACAGGCTTAGTTGCTGTGTGCCATGTGGGATCTTCCCAGACTAGGGATCAAACCTGTGTTTCCTGCATTGGCAGGCAGATTCTTTACCACTGAAACACCAGGGAAGCCTTGTTATTATTTGTTAATAGTAGTCATCCTAATCTGTGTCTCTCATAAAGACACTTGTCATTGGACTTAGGGCCCACATAGATAATCCAGGATTATCTCATCAAGATCCTTCATTATATTTGCAAGATCCTTTCTCCAAGTAAGGTGACATTCACAGGTTCTGGGGACTCAAACATTGACATGTCTTTGGGGGACCATCATTCATACTCCCTTTATTTTCCTCCCTGATACTTTGCTCCATCTGACATGCTATATATTTACTCATTTATCTTATTGATAGACAATAATTAAAATAAATCTGCAAGGACAAGGATTTTTGTTTCATTCACCAGTGTGTTCCCAGGGTTTAAAAGTGTCTGGTACAAATGTCTACTCAGCAGATACTGGTTGATGAATGGCTAGCTAGCCTAGGTCAAGGCTTGCAGGAATTTCTTCCTCCCACCTTTGCAGGGTAAAGGTCTGGGACCAGGGGAATTAGATTACCTAAGACAGGTTTCTTCCTGTGGGGAATGCAATTTTTTGTTTTGGCTGTGCCATGCAGGATTTTAGTTCCCCGACTAGTGATTGATCTCTAACCCTCCTACAGCAGAAGCACGGAGTCTTAACCACTGGACTGACAGGAAAGTCCCAATAATATCAAGATTACCCATCCATTAGGACAAATTCCAGGGTTCTTTTTAAGGAAAAAAAAATACAGATACCATTTTTTGCTAAAGTGATTTAGCATTCCTTGGATAAATGGCTGATTTTATGCCTACGGCAGGAAATGTACAAAATGGAAAACAAGGAAGACCCTAAAGACTACTACAATTGTGTCAAAAGGGTATAGCAAAACAATGTTTTATTGGAGAATTTGAGCATTATAAAGGGTAATGGGTTTAATGCACTGAAACACACTGTCTTACTATAAATCCTCACTGGCTCTAGATTTGTTTGAAGGATATACCAAGTGCAGAGAAACATGTTAAATATCACATGAAGAAACAATCAACCAAATTCAGAATGTGGAAAATTCTATGGGTTCAATGATCAAGTTGCTTCAATAAGTAGATGGCATCACCATCATCAATGGAAAGGGAAGGGGAATTGCTTATCCACAGATTTGGCTTCCTGTGGTCCACAGCAGTCTGAAAATATTAAATAGAAAATTACAGAAACAACTCATAAATTTTAAGTTGCTCACTATTCAGAGTAGTATGGTAAATCTTGCTCTGTCCTGCCTGGGACAAGAATCATCTCTTTGTCCAGGCATATCCTGCCTGTTTATAGCGGCCCTCTTAGTTATCAGACTGGCTGTACCACTATCACAGTGCTTAGGTTTAATCAACAATGACCCCAAAGTGCAAGAGTAGTTAGGTTGGCAATTCAGGTAAGCCAGAGAGAAGCTGCAAAGTGCTTCCTTTAAGTCAAAAGGTGAAAATTCTCAACTTACTAAGAAAAAAAAATCTTATGCTAAAGTTGTTAAGATCTATATTAAAGGGTGAAACTTCTGTGAAATTGTAAAGAAAGAAAAATTCTTGCTGGTTTTGCTGTTGAACCTCAAACTGCAAAAGTTACAACCACAACATGATTCCTGCTTAGTTAAGATGGAAAAGGCATTAAATTTGTACAAAACATTCTGATACCATATTCACATAACTCTTATGACAGTATGTTTTATTTTGCTATTAGTTATTGTTAATTTCTCACTGTGCCTAACTTATAAACATTACCATGGGTATGTATAGAATAAAACACACGGGAGGGAGAGAGGGAGAGATGTGGTTTCAGGCATTCACTGGAAGTCCTGGACCATATCCCCCTTAGATAAGGTGTGACTACTAGGTATCAAAAGAGGTTTAAAAGATGTATCAATGAATGTAGTAAATAGTCCTTTAACAATCCAAAGTTTATTGAGATGGGGGTGGGGGGAACTAAAAATATACTAAGTACTAGAATTATTAAAGAATTATTTTTGTTTTGGGTGTGATAGTTATTCACAGTCCATATTGGCTAGAAATACACTGGAATATTTATAGGTAAAATTATATGATGTCCAGGGAATCTTTAACACACTTCAGGGAAAAAATGCAGAAATGGATAAATAAGGCAAAATTTTGATTCCTGTTGAAACTGGTTGCTAGTATATAAAAGCTCATTGTAACTATTCTATGTGTTTGGAAATTCTCTTAATAAAAATTTTAAGACAAATTTTCAACCTTCCTTTGCTCTAATTCCACACCCAGTAAGGACCTTTCTAGCTTCTTTTTTGCCTTCCTCTGTCCCACAAGAGGAATGCTCTCATTAGGAGATGTAAACATGCCTCATAGACCTCCTCATTCTAAGTTTTCCTCAAGACTTTTCCTCAATTTTCTTAGCCCAGATACTCATTCTCAAGTTGCACCAGTTTGTTCAAAGAAGGTGAAGGTCACAGAAAAGGGAGGAACCTGCACAGAGGTCGTCACTTAAACAAGTAGACTGTCCCCTACTGAATTTGGATGAGATCAGAAGTTGTCCGCATGACTGACTGCTGAATGTGGCCAGACTGTGACTTGTCCATTTCATTAAAGCTGAGTCATATGCTAATATTTAAAAATCAGATTTCATACTTAAATTTCCAGCTTCTAAAAAAAGAGAGCTTATTTTCCGTCCTCACCGCACAACTGCTGCTGTTCAGGAAAGGTTTCCTTGTAAAACTTCTTTAATGCCACTAGGATATTTGCCTTGGTTCAATCCTACTTTTTAAGAGATAAATAGGAATGTATCCAACACTGCAGATTCTTGGGTGGGGAAGACCCCTGGAGAAGAAAATGGCAATTCACTCCAGTATTCTTGCCTGGAGAATCCCACGGACAGAACCTGGCAGTTACAGTCCGTGAGGTCACAAGAGCCGGACACGACTTAGTGACTAACCGAACACAATACCAAGCACGATAAGAATGATTTTTACAGGATTTGTGTTTAGGAAGGATGGGAAGCAGCAGAACAAGCTCTGGACCCCCACTTGCACTTGTCACGTGCCCATCAGACCCACAAGGCTGGCTGGATTTTGTTCTGCTTCACATCTCTCTCCACTCTGAGCCCTAAACCACTGTGAAACAGTGGAGCAGACCCACAGCCCAAAGGACTGCACGTTCCAAATCTTCACCTAGAAGACAATGAGCAGTTGGACAAGTTGAGAGAGAACAATAAGGGCTGGAAACAGAGGCGGAGACGCCGCCAAGCCTCGCCCTTTGGGTGCAGTCTTGTGACCACTGAACCATCTCTATTCGTCCCTCCTCCCACACACCTCTCACCTTTAGCCCAATCTCCACTTTCTCTTCCTGGTAAGCACCCTCGGGTGACTATCTGTGAGCACTTCCGTGTATAACCCTAGCAGAGGAGTGTCAGAAAATAATCATTGCCACGCCGTCATCTCAAGTAACAAAACTGATGAACTCCTAAAATCTGGAGCACCTAAACCTGTTGGCGCCCCAGGGCTTGGAATACCGTTTCCTGTAGGTCTGTTGGAGCCCCACCCAGGTGAGGCTTCCACCCCGGGGTCATGGCTTCCAAAGCCTCGGTGAGCCGCTACTCCAGGCGGCACCGAATGCGCTTGAGGCTCCTACACGATTTCTCACACCGGTATCCACCTAGTCGGGGTCTTGGGAACGGTCTGTCGGTCCCCGGATTCCGACTTTCCTGTCCTCGGTGGACCCCGAGTTCGGAAGCCTACGTCGACCCAATCTTCCGGATACAGCACCCACACCTCGGCGCAGGCTGACGGGCAAGCAGCAGGGGCGAAGGAGGTGTCAACGTTTCCATACTCTTGCTCTGCCACGCCGCGCTTGCTGGGAGCACCGCGCAGGGGCGCGCGTGCGCACTGAGCAGAAGCCGCTTGTTGGCAGTTGACGGAGCCCACTGCGCCTCCAGAGAGCGGGAGGGATCAGCCAGTCTCCGGGCGTCCTGCGTGTGCGCACTCTCCCCTCGGCCCTGTAACTTGGTCGAAAAGACGCGGGCGGGGCGGGGCGGGGCGGGGCGGGGCGGAGCGGACGCAAAGCGGGAGTCACCGCGCAAGCGCGTCCTGCGCCTGGTCTTTCTGCGTCGTCAGGGAGCGGGGCGCAGGTGCGCGCATGCGCACTGGGCAGAGGGCGCGCGTTGGCAGGTGTCTGGGCTGGGCGTCGGCGGGCAATGGGGTTGCCGGCGTTGCTGCTCCTTGCGCTGTGCGCCGCAAGCGCCCGGGGGCTTTATTTCCACATCGGCGAGACCGAAAAGCGCTGCTTCATCGAAGAAATCCCCGACGAGACCATGGTCATCGGTCAGGCGGGGCGAGGGTGGATCGGGCCCTGAGTTGTCCCCAAGACGCCGTCGGGCTCTCCGCTCGCAGCGGCACTCTGAGGACGCCGGACGGTGACCTGGAGAGCAGTGCCCCCGTCTGGCGTCCCGGGAGCCGCGGAGTGTGGGAGCTGGATGGACTAGGCGGGTTGTGACTGCTCTGTCTATTCCGCAGGGAACTACCGCACCCAAATGTGGGATAAGCAGAAGGAGGTCTTCCTGCCCTCGACCCCCGGCCTGGGCATGCACGTGGAGGTGAAGGACCCTGAAGGCAAGGTAGGGCCATCTTCACTAGAGCTCTTGGGGTGGACAGAGCTCATAAGACACGAGCTTGCACTTGGTGAGGTTAGAGTAAAGGTGTGGGCTTTCACTGACTACTCTGTTGCAGGTGGTGCTCTCCCGGCAGTACGGCTCAGAGGGCCGCTTCACCTTCACTTCCCACACTCCTGGTGACCATCAGATTTGCCTGCACTCCAACTCTACCAGGATGGCTCTCTTTGCTGGCGGCAGACTGGTAACAGTTTTCTTTTGGCCAGAGCTCAGAATCTGTCACTTGGTTTCAAAGTTTTGATTTAGTAAAGAACCTGCCTGCCGATGCAGGAGACCAAGAGTCAGGAAGATCCTCTGGAGAAGGGCATGGCAACCCACTCCAGTATTCTTGCCTGGAGAACCCATGGACAGAGGAGTGTAGCTGGCTGTGGTCCACAAGGTCACAAAGAGTGAGACATAACTGAAGCGACTTAGCAAGCATGCACATCATTTATAACTCTTTGTGGCACAGTTACAAGTAAGAAATAGAGTTGCCCTTCTGTCCCACAGGGACAAGAGTATGTTCCATAGCCTGCAACAGACCATCAGAGGTTGCATCACTTAGACATCATAACCTCAGAATGGCTCTGACTTTGAGGTTCAACCTTATTTCCTCCTAGCGTGTGCACCTAGACATCCAGGTTGGGGAGCATACCAACAACTACCCTGAGATTGCTGCCAAGGATAAGCTGACGGAGCTACAGCTCCGAGCCCGCCAGCTGCTTGATCAGGTGGAGCAGATCCAGAAGGAGCAGGATTACCAAAGGGTAAGGGCATGTCACTGTACTTGGCCATGGCAGTTGACCTTTATACCCATTACACCTCCTGGAAGTTGCTTCTTGGGGCT
The DNA here is from genome assembly GCF_027580195.1 of Bos mutus. NCBI lineage: Eukaryota > Metazoa > Chordata > Mammalia > Artiodactyla > Bovidae > Bos > Bos mutus. The sequence goes on along the minus strand of NC_091620.1, from coordinate 42,279,764 downwards.
TTCCCTACTTGTGAAGCAGGCTGTTCAAAGACTGGAACAGAGGGTATCAGTGCAGATAGCCATTTTTCAGCTCTGTAGAATAAAGTGTAGAGAGGACAGTTCACACTCTAGCAATAGCCATTGCCTGCCTCCTTATTTTGGGATCTTGGTTGAAATGGTTTAAGAGTGTGATTTCTGTCCTAGCAGAGAAGCTCATGGAGGGGCAGCATGTTACGTCCTTGGGGCACTCCCAGGGGAATCAGAGGCAATATTTCAAAAGGTGTTTGGTCCCATAGTTGAGCAGTGGCATGGGAGGGAAGGACCTCACAACAGCTGAGACTGTCTTTCCCGCACATTTAATCCTGGGTCCATTGTCCTATGCAGTATCGTGAAGAGCGCTTCCGTCTGATCAGTGAGAGCACCAACCAGAGGGTCCTGTGGTGGTCCATCGCTCAGACTGTCATCCTCATCCTCACTGGCATCTGGCAGATGCGTCACCTCAAGAGCTTCTTTGAGGCCAAGAAGCTGGTGTAATGTCCTCACCACGTGATCCTTTCCTGTCACCTCAGTTATTTGGTACTTTCCCCACCCAATATCTTATCCACCTGGATTCTGAGGGAAAAAAAAGTGAAAAAAGAATATAAGCCACATTGGTTCCATGGCAACAAAGCATTCAGATCAGCCACTTGTTAACACTGGTTTTCAAGGACACAGGACACTGGTCCAGGCTTTCAAAGATCTGTCTTGGGGTTTGTGCAGAGTTGAAACTTACCCAGGACTAAGTCTTGCTTCTTTCGCCTCCAGTGATTCCCCTCTTTCTCATAAAATGAGCAAATGAAAAACCCTCCTACTTCTTTAACCTTTCGTCTACTTACGAAGTAGGCGACCGAAATGCTCCACCGAGGAGGCCTGCCTCACTGCTCTGCTGTCAGTCCTGGGTTCACTCAGCAGCTTTGTGAATGTAAATAGGGGCAAAGGCCCCAGAGGATTGAAAAGTTTTTCTATATATTAGAACTATTTTTTGATAAAATTATATATTTTCCTTCCTAGTTGAAGTGTTACTGCCTTTGTGTGACTAGCTGGATACCAGTGCAGTCCCTTCTGCATTGTTTATGCACACATCCTTGATAACTAACTACCATGGCAGCTCCCAGGACTTCAGCTCTCAGGCCAGAGAGCAGATGTCACAGCTGCTCTCAAGGCCTAATCAGAGGGCCAGGCAGGGAATTCTCCAGGACACCTGTGGTTTCCATCACACAGGGCCTGAATTTAAGAGTGAGGCAGTGACAGCTCACACAAGGCAGGACACTCTTACCCTCCCGTTTCCCTTAACTTTTATTTAAGCTGTGGTAAATGTTTTCCTCGCGGGAACCAGATTTGGTTCTTTATACAGATTTTTCCAGTGAAATAAAACGTGTTGTAGTAGCTGTGTTTGAAATGAAATAAAGAGGCTGTGGGCAGAGGGGAGGCACAAAAGGAGATGGAAGAAAAGCTTTTGGTCTGGGTACTTCTGCAGCTGACCAGGAGTGGACCTCGGCATATGGGCTTGTGAGGCTAGGGTGCGGGAACAGACAGGGTGGTGGCAACCACAGGGCAACCACATAGGCCTGTCAGCAAGGAATGCTGTGAAGAGATTAAGTATCTATTTCTTAGCTCCCTGGAATCATAAGTGTAAACACTTCTTAGCATACTTCCTCATGCCTTTCTGCCATATAAAACTTAATACTATTAGGTGCCCATTCTTGATATTTTATTTCATGGTTTTATTTATTTAAAATACATTATTTATCTGACATACAAAACTAAATTCTTCCCTTCTTGTTTTTATCTTCCATACTATTCTACCTGTGTATCTATTTTTCCTTACAAAAGTATAAGCAATTTAATTTTATAGACCTTTTCACTTAATATTTTTGTAAATATTTAAGAAATTCCAATTTGGGGTGACCACGTTAACGGTTCAGTGTGGTGAAACACCATAAATGACTCATCCAAAATTATTTGGATATTTACCATAATATTTTTCATGTTAGAATTAATGGAAAATGAGGTGGCCTTGAAACTAGTTCATGTGTAGACCTCTGGCCTGAGGCTCTTTAGGAGCATGGGACATGTCAGGAAGGGAACACATGTCTGCTCTGTGGCTGTTACTAGGAATCTACCCAGCAAAGCACACTGGCGTCTAGGCTGTAGGAATACAGGAAGTAGTCTGTCCATCTGTGCATCTCAATTATGCTGATGGGTCAATACGTACTTGGTTTCTCCTCTTGTGAATTTTTGATAGGGGAATAGTGTGAAGACAAAGGTGGGAGTATATCACACCTTTACACTGATGGGACAGTTGGAAGCTTGATTGCCAGAGGATAGGCTAATTGGTGGTAGATGTGAGGAAAAGAGTTTCCACATTGGTGTGTGGCATTCACAGACACCATAGAGCCTAGGAAAATTTTTTAAAAATAATTCAAGCTACATCCAAGGAATTCTGGGGACCTTTTCCCCCAATACTACCCTGATTCCATTCTGAAGTTCTTGCTTTCTTAGGTTATAAAACATCCTTACCAAATAGCCTTCTATCCTTTTACAAAAAGGCTGTGGGGGCACAGGAGTCTCTACTCACCCCATTATCCCTGGCCCAGTCCCCATCTCCATGTTTTGGTTCCAGCCTCACTTTACCTGTGGTGCTCTCAGTTCTCACCCTAATAACACCCAGAGCCTGACTTCTGGATCTCATGCTGGGCCCATGTCAGAATAGATGCACAGGGTCACCTGAGAAACTCATCCATATAGATTCCTGAGCAACATTTACGTCCAGTCTGACTAAGTTTATGTTTGGTGTGGTGTGGTAGGCAGAATGGGCATCCCTGGTGGCTCAGACGGTAAAGAATTGGCCAACAATGCAGGAGACCCAGGTTCAATCCCTGGGTCGGGAAGATCCCCTGGAGAGGGGAATGGCAACCCATACCAGTATTCTTGCCTGGAGAATTCCACGGACAGAGGAGCCTGGTGGGCTACAGTCTATGTGGTCACAAAAGGATGGACATCCTGCATCCCCGTTAACACACATGGTAGGCAGACTAATAACTTCCCAATAATGTCCAACTAAATGTACTAATTCCTGAAACCTGTGAATATGTTACCAAACGTGGCAAAGAGAAATTAAGGTTGCTGTCATCTGCTTTTAAAATGAGATTATCCTGAATTATCTGGGAGGGCGGAATGTCATAACAAAGGTTCTTGAAAAATGCAAGAGGGAAGCAAAAGAAGGTTGTAATGATGTGACACAAGGACTCAACCCTCCATTAACAGCTTTGAAAACAGAACAAGGGGGGCCACATGTGAAGCTGTAAAAGGTAAAAAAAAAAAAAAAAAAGATTCCTTTAGAACCTCCAGAAGGGAATGGAGCCCCACCAACCTCCTGATTTAAGCTTAGAGAGGCCTTGTCACACTTACGACCTATAGAACTGTAAAATAGTAAGTCTGTGTTAAGCCACCAAATTTATGATGATTTGTTACAGGAGCAATAGCAAACAGATACAAGTGGGGACCAAAAATCCGCCCCTTTTTTTTGGCTGAGTCTTACTGCTTGCGGAATCTCAGTCCTCCAAAAGGAAATGAATCCAGGCCACAGCAGTGAAAGCCTGGAATCCTAACCACCAGACCTGCAGGGAACGCCGAAGAATTATTTTTAACCAAGCTGTGCAGGCAACACAGGTTGCTACCTTTGGGAACCCCAGAGCAACCTACCTTCCTCTTTTCTTATGCTACTCATTCTTCCAAACTTCATTCTTGGACAGTTCAATTGTTATAGCTTGTCCTTTTTCTGCCTGTGACCCTAAACCATGCTGGTACACCCAGTGTCGCTTGCTTTTTACTCCGAAAGCCATTGCGTTTGATTTCCACGTTCCCACCACTGCTACAGGCAAACAACCCTGGAATACATATGCTGGTGCACTTTTCCTAAGCATAGTCGGTGGCAGAGCAATTAATGCTTGCATATAAACCTGATAGAGATCCCCCAGATGCATAATGGCAGGAAAGGGCGCAGGACTCACCAGTATTTCCCAAACGTGGTAAGGTACCACCCGCGGCATCCCTTTTCTTAGGTAGTACACAGACGAGCATTCTAAACATTGATGTATTTGCCAATATAACTACAACTAATACTGGCATAATTGCTAGGGCGAGGCTGTTAAAAATCAAGCGCTAGATGAAGGTAAAGCCATAAACACGCAACCTGGTGGAGAAACTGGAGGATTGTGTGGCCGGTGTCGGTGGGCGAAGGCGGGCACGGAGAGGACCTCACCCACCTCCACGGAGCCCCGCCTCTGCCGCAGGTAACCCTAACCCAAAACGCCATTTAGAGGTAGCGTCAGGGGACGGGCAAGGACCCGTGGGCTCTCCGCCGCCTGCCGCCTCTCCCAGACCCCACAGATAGAGCGCAGCAGCAGCCGCAGAGCCCAGCCGGAACACCGGAAGCCATGGCCAACTCCTTTGAAACTGATTGGCTGCTGCTTTGACCGGCTCACGCGTCGCGTCGTGCTCTTCCTGTCGCGCCTGCGCGCTGTCACTACAGAGCAGCAGCATGGAGGATCCAGAATCGTTGGGCTTCGAACACATGGGCCTGGACCACCGGCTCCTACAGGTACCGGGGAGGGCTGAGGAGCCGAACCGACGGTGGATGGGAGCGGTGGCAGGGCAGCACGCCGCCTGAGCCGTCCCTTGTCTCTCCTAGGCCGTCACTGATCTGGGCTGGTCGCGACCCACGTTGATCCAGGAGAAGGCCATCCCGCTGGCGCTGGAGGGGAAGGACCTCCTGGCTCGCGCCCGCACCGGTTCCGGGAAGACCGCCGCTTATGCCATTCCTATGCTACAGCTGCTGCTCCACAGGAAGGCGGTGAGTCGGGGGAGAGGCCCCAAAGGCCGAGAAAGGGAAATGCAGGCGTTTGAGTTCCGTTGTGCCCTCTTTGAAGGCTGTGCCGGCCACCCTCACGCACCCGTCTTCCCCAAGAGCCGGGTTTTCTTTGAATCTCTTACACATGAAGGCTGGTCTAAGAGAACCTAATGATTTTCTGGTAAACGCTCTGAACTGGGATTCAGGTTACTTGGGTTCTAGTCCAGGCTTTGCGACCATTATTCTTTGTACTCAGTTCAGTCTCTAGGTCGTGTCTGACTCCGCGACACCTGGACTGCAGCAAGCCAAGCTTCCCTATCCATCACCAACTCCCGGAGCTTACTCAAACTCATGTCCATGGAATCGGTGATGCCATTCAACCATTTCATCCTCTGTCATCCCCTTCTCCCACCTTCAGTCTTTCCCGGCATCAGGGTCTTTTCCAATGAGTCAGTTCTTCACATCAGGTGGCCGAAGTATTGGAGTTTCAGCTTCAGTATCAGTCCTTCCAATGAACATTCAGGACTGATTTCCTTTAGGATGGACTAGTTTGGTCTCCTGTCTGGCTGCTCCAGATCCTAGTTGAGGCATCTTCCTTCTTCCTTACGTCATGTGGGAATCCTTAGTAGTGCCATGTGGACTCTTAGTTGTGGCGGGCAGGATCTAGTTCCCTGACCAGGGATTGAACCTGAGCCTATTGGGAGCACAGAGTCTTAGCTACTGGACCACCAGAGAAGTAACTGGTGGTTCACCAGTAACTGGCACGTTTTAAGTAACTTTGTAACAATAAAGTAAGTTATCCTTTTTGAGTTCAGTGCCTGGGGAAAGGGCCTTGTTATCTACATTCAGAGATGGGTGAAGTAAGTGAAGGGGTGATCAAAACACAACTAGATTGTTGTGTTGAAGTCATAGTACGTGATCAGATTGCCTGGAGGAGGTAGAGAAAAGCATCCGGTGGCCATGATGATAACTGACTGGCTGAAGTCTTTAATTCTTGCAGACAGGCCCCGTGGTGGAGCAGGCTGTGAGAGCCCTTGTCCTTGTGCCGACTAAGGAGCTGGCGAGGCAGGCCCAATCCATGATTCAGCAACTGGCTGCCTATTGTGCTCGAGACATCCGGGTGGCCAATGTCTCAGCTGCTGAAGACTCAGCCTCTCAGAGGTGGGTTAGAACACCAGGGCTGTGAGGGAATGAATCTGCACTGGAATGTGGGATGGGGTTTGTGTGCAGCAAAAACGAGATCTGATTTGGGGTGAGGTCCCAGCTGCTACCTTCTACTTAATACTGAGGTGTTGCCTATCTACAGAGCTGTGCTGATGGAGAAGCCTGATGTGGTGGTGGGGACTCCATCCCGCATATTAAACCACTTGCAGCAAGACAACTTGAAGCTTCGAGACTCCATGGAGCTGCTGGTGGTCGATGAGGCTGATCTTCTTTTCTCCTTTGGCTTTGAGGAGGAACTGAAGAGTCTTCTCTGGTAAGGAGAAAGGGTGGTGAATACACAGTAGGGCCTGGAGCGAGGGGGCCAGTTCAGCTGCCCCTGTTAGAGGCCTTAGAATGGAGTTTGATGGGGCTCTGTTTCATTTTAGTCACTTGCCCCGGATTTACCAGGCTTTTCTGATGTCAGCTACTTTTAATGAGGATGTGCAAGCACTTAAGGAGCTGGTACTACATAACCCGGTAAGGGCCCCGTGGGACCATCGGGAGACTCAAAGGACTCGCTCCTGCCTTCTCAAAGGAACCCTTTGTTATTTGGGGTGGGAAACTCCTCGTTTAGTATTCCTGGTTCTGAGGCACTAGAAGTCCGATGTTGTTAGGCACTCCTGTATCCTCCAACCTAAAGTCACTATGTAGTCCCAGGTATCTACTGGTTTCAAACCATGCTTTGCCTAAAGGCCTGATCAGGGACCCCCAAAGGGCAGAAAGGGTGCTCTGAGTGACACGATCAAAATTCTCCCCTTATGTGAACTTTACTCTTCAAAAAGGTTGCTACTGTAGGGGTTTCTTCTCACTCTAGTCATTTACAGTGTGTTTCACTTTGATTTGTGCCCCAAATTGTGTGTAGTTTTGTGTCTTTTGTAAACTGCAGTAGTTAGTATACTTTGAATTCTGACAGTACACAGTTGGAAGGGACCCAGGGCACCCTCCACTAACACACCAGCGCTGTGGTTGGCAAGCCAGCGGCTTGCAGTAGCATTTCTGTCTTCTCTTTTTTTCCTGACCACAGGCCTGTCCTCCCCTAGGTTACCCTCAAGTTACAGGAGTCCCAGCTACCAGGGCCAGACCAGTTACAGCAGTTTCAGGTGGTCTGTGAGACTGAGGAAGACAAATTTCTGTTGCTGTATGCCCTGCTCAAGCTGTCGTTGATTCGGGGAAAGTCTCTGCTCTTTGTCAACACTCTGGAGCGGAGTTACCGGCTGCGCCTATTCCTGGAGCAATTCAGCATCCCCGCCTGTGTGCTCAATGGAGAGCTTCCACTACGCTCCAGGTGTGCCGACTCCCATGTCTCGGTTGAACGTGAAGATGGAAAAGGGGAGACACAGTCGCTCTTCCTGTTTCTTAAGTGCTTAGTGGATTGAGGGCCCCAGGCTTGACTGATCCTCAATGACTATCTCTCACAACTCTGCAATACCAACTATAACTCCATCTTCACTTGACGAGATTGAGGCACAAAGATTAAGTTGGGGAAGAATTGAAGAAGAGGGAAGAGTCAGAAAGATGACCGTTATGACCAGGCGGAGGGTGGAGGAGAGACCTCCAGTGCTCTTAGGTCTGACTTTCTTCTGCTCTTGGGCCACAGGTGCCACATCATCTCGCAGTTCAACCAAGGCTTCTACGACTGCGTCATAGCAACAGATGCTGAAGTCCTGGGGCCTCCAGTCAAGGGCAAGCATCGGGGCAAAGGACCCAAGCGGGACAAGTGAGTCCACTTTTATCTCTCAGCCCTTGCTAGGGAGAGCCACCTTTCAGAAGACTGGGAAACCAGCATGTGGGGGCAGGGAGTAAAGGGCGCACAGGCCTGTACTTCATGGGCAGCATGAACGGCCATACTGCCTGACTTGTTGGCGTGCTGTCATCCTGTGAGGAACGTGGCTCAGCCTCCACTAGCTGTGACTTGCAGGAAGGATCTTTCTTCGGGAGAAAGGGAGCCACCAGTCTCTGTCTGCCTCTTGGGTGGCTGGCTTGGAGTGGTTTTCGGGTTGCCCTGTGGGCAATGAGTTCCAGGGTTTGGCTGCCCCCACTACCCTAGCTCCAGTTATAGTGTTTAAGAATCTTACTCAGAGGAGTGTCTTGTAATTCCATACCAGGCTTTGTTGAGCGATCATGCTGATTAAATAAGTTTGAGAACATGGCCTCTGAGGAGAGGAGGGCTCAGTTTGAGGTTGGCATGTTTTCTTACAGGGCTTCAGATCCGGAGGCAGGCGTGGCGCGGGGCATAGACTTCCACCACGTGTGTGCTGTGCTCAACTTTGATCTCCCCCCCACCCCCGAGGCCTACATACACAGGGCTGGAAGGTAGGAGAACTGAGGCGTAGTGGACTGGGCACCTGGACTGTGGGCACACTGTGGGACACACAGCCAGAGACACGGGCTGGGTTGTCTCTCCTTGCAGGACGGCACGTGCCAACAACCCCGGCATAGTCTTGACCTTCGTGCTGCCCACAGAGCAGTCTCAGCTGGGCAAGATCGAGGAGCTTCTCAGTGGAGGTAAGAGCCCCGCCCTCACTGACCTGAGAGAGGGCCAGGCTTCTGTCGTGAGACTTTAAACTTCAAGGTCTGGTGCTCCTTAGTGCTCTGTGGCTGTCATTGCATATACTTTGTGGCTAGAGTGGCCTCAGAGTAGGAGAGTAGGTGAGTGGGCAGGTCCTAAGGCTGAGAGATATGACAGGACCTGGGACGTGGGAACAGGAAGCTGCCCTGGCTGCAGCAGGGTGGATCCCCTGTCGTGAACTGTCCATGAGACCCAGGGTTTTTTGCTGCACGTCTGCATTGTGGGAAAGAGTGGGCTAGATCCCCGGCTGCCTCACCTCAGGGAGCAGACCTGGGAGGTTCTGAGCAGAAGGCCTGCATAGACCCTGCCCAAGCCTTCAGTCTGCAGGACCCTCACTGCAGTCTTCTCTGCAGACAGTGGGGCCCCTGTCCTGCTCCCTTACCAGTTCCACATGGAGGAGATCGAGGGCTTCCGCTACCGCTGCAGGGTGAGTGGGGCCCTGTAGGGATGTGGGTACTTGGGGCTCCTCTAGGACCCACAGTCAGGCCCTTGTTGCTCAGCACCCTGGCAGGAGGGCGGGCTCAGGCAGCCCTGCCATGTTGACCTTTGATGTCTGCCCCCAGGATGCCATGCGCTCAGTGACTAAACAAGCCATCCGTGAGGCAAGGCTGAAGGAGATCAAAGAGGAGCTCCTGCACTCAGAGAAGCTCAAAGTAAGGGACTGTGGTCGGGGTGGGTGGGCAAAGAGGAGGCTTCAGGGCATCGCCCATCCTGGAGGCCAGCGGCAAAGCTGTGAGTGTGAGAGGCAGTGAGTTGGGCAGCAGACCGTGCCTTTAGCAGGTCATGGGGAGGAAACAGGCCAAGAGTGAGTAAGGACGCCAGCTGTCCTGCTGGGAGGTGAATTGGCCGAGTTTCTGAGGTGGACAGTGGCTGTGTCCATCAGAAGCACAACTTCTGAGGTTTATTCTCTTGACACAGTAGTAAGAGTTGTGTAAGGTCACAACTGTATGGGTGCCTGTGTTCCGTTATGATTCCCAAGGTGGAAACACTAGGGAGTCCACCCTGGGGATGCAGTAAACTGAGTCAGGTGCATTCATGCAGCATGCATTACACAGAAAAGGAGGAGGCAGCTGTTTATGTGTCAGTTAGAAGGTGCACGGCCATGGAGTGATTCCCGGTGAGGAGAGGGTGGCGTGCTCCTAACTGCCCCCACCGAATAGGGAGTGAGAACGGGGACACATGCCTGAGCTGCCTCTGGGAGGGGGCCCCAGTGACAAGGCAGTGGGAAATCTCAGCCTTAACAATTGGAACACAGGCTACCTGTTCAAAAACTCCCCCGTAATAAAAAAAAAAACAAACCCATTAAATTACAAAAGGAGGACCGACCATGCAGTGCCTGCTTTTCTCCCTTGCCAGACATACTTTGAAGACAATCCCAGGGACCTCCAGTTGCTGCGGCACGACCTGCCCTTACACCCCGCTGTGGTAAAGCCTCACCTGGGCAACGTCCCTGACTACCTGGGTGAGCAGGGCTGGGGGCGGGCTGCGCATTCATCCCTGGGCTGCTGTGCACTGGGGTGACACAACCATGGGATCTGGGCAGTGAGCATGTACACAGACATAACTCTGCACAGTCCCCCTGGGTAGGTGTTGCTCTCTCTGTGGGGGAGACAGGAAACCAGCACTCTGCCTTCAAGGAGACAGCACTCTGCCCCTTCAAGGCCAGGGGTCTCACACCTAGAACCTGGTCCTGTGAAAGAGCGAGCCAGTACCTGGCCAAGCAGCCTCCTGTGTGTAGAAGGGAGTGACTGGGTATGGTGTGGGAGTCGCGAGTAGGAGACAGTGCTACTTGTGCTGGAGGAGGCTTAGGGTTAGTGACCAGGCCAAGCTGGGCTTGGGTGTCTGAGTCCAGAACGTTTGACCGGGGACACCGGGGGTGGGAAATAGAGAATAGACCTGCCTGAGCCTTGTGGGGATGAGGGATATTGGGATCACAGTTATGAGGTCAAGGATGGACCCCAAGAGGGACTTCCCTGGTGGTTCAGTGGTTAAGACTCTGAACAGGGAACATGGGTTTGATGTTTAATCCCTGGCCAGGGAACTAAGATCCCACATCCTTCATGCTGCATGGCACAGCCAAGAAAAGAATGGATCCCAAGAGTGGTTTCTATGGTGTAGATGAGGCCAAAACCCAGCTGATGTGTTCAGGAGCCTTGCTCCCTTTGCACCTGGTAATGATACTCCTTGTGTCTTTGGTAACGGGTATGTGTGGGTTTTATGCTGAAGATGTTTAGTGGATTAAGGAAGCAGAGAGGTGAGTGCAGGCCCATTTTCCTGGTACCCCTGTGGATTAGCGTAAGCTGGTGGATATGGCAAGGAGAACCTCAAGCAAGTGGATGGGAAAGATCCAGGAGAGATGGGAAAATGCCAGAGAGATGGGGCCAGGTTCCCCAGGAAGTGAACTGTAAGGGATACCAACCAAGGTCGTGGTGTGAGGACTGAGGAGGGGGAGAGGGGAGGAGGGGGTGTGATCTTGGGTGGCTTTTGGGTGGTCTGTGTGGCAGCTTGAAGTGGGATCCCAGTTCCCTGAGTGGGAATTGAACTTAGACCACAGCGGTGAAGGCGCTGTATCCTAACCATACTAGACCACCCAGAGACTTCTGGCTGGGAGCAGGGCGCTGGCTCTTGCCTGGTTTGAAGAAAGAATTTGGGAAAAAGTTAAACAACAACAAAAAAGACAAGTGAAGTGTTTATTAGGAGAGAAGAGAGATGTGGAGAAAGGATGGGTGGACTGCGAGAGAAGTAGCCATGAGCTTTTTTTTTTTTTTAATTTATTTATTCTTGGTTGCTCTGAGTCTTCATTGCGTTTTCTTGGGCTTTCTCTAGTTGCGGCGAGTGCGGGCTACTCTTCATTTCAGTGTGTGGGCTTCTTGTTGCCACGGCTTCTGTTTTTGTGGGGCACCATGGACTTAGTTGCCTCACGGTCCATGGGATCTTTCAGAACCAGGAATTGAACCTGTGTCCCCTGTATTGGCAGATGGACTCTTAACCACTGGACCACCAGGGAAGTCCCTTTCGGGCTGGTTTAGACCACTTATGTGGAGGCAGATTTTCATCTGGCCAGTCACCTTGCATTATGTGGCCCCGAGTCCATATCAGGTCTGACTCAGGGCCCTCCTGGATGTGCAAGCGCGTCTTTTAGACAAGGTGAATCCCAGTGCCAGGCTTTTCGGAGGCTGGCAGACCTTATGGTCTAGTGCCCCCTCCCCTGAGGAACCTTTTTGTGCTGGCATAGTCTGGGAGGTCTCCTTGACCCCATGAATGAAGAGTACATGGTCTCCTTAATTTCTTACCTAGGCAGGGCTTGCTTAGCTCCTTTCTGTTATTGCTGTTCCCATTATCTTGAAGTGTCCGCAGGAGACAAAGTCCAGCTACTTACACTGTTCCTGTTGTTATTTTTATTTTCAAAGTGTTAACAGGAAACTAGTTGTAAATGTTTAACCTGGGGCCCATCTGTCTCCTGCCTTAGAAGGGAATCCCATCCTCTCTGTCACACAGAAGCAGTCATTGCCCCAAACCTTTGGCCTTTAGGGGTTGGGGTGACGTGGGAGGGTGTGGTGGTGTGGTGCTCAGAGGCCTGTCAGGACCTGTGTGGCCTGGCTGGAGGGGACCCTGAGCTATGCCCTGGGTCGGTGAGAGGCCAGAGGCCAGGGGTCATGTAGCAGGTCCCGAGCAGTGATGGGGGCACCTGATAGGTGAGGAGGGGTATGGGAGGAAGGACCATGGAGGAAGGAATTATATGAAGGCTGCTTTTCTATTTTAGCAGCATTTTCTTTCTTAATTTTCCTTCTGTTGTTTCATACTTACTGTGACACATACTGTAGAGACATGTTTTAGTGGACATCCCTGGGGACAGCGGTGTGAACCTAGATAGTCGTGTGTTCTTAGGATTGCAGTGAGGATCAGAGTGCCAGGCCCTGGGTCAGGAGGGGAGAGCACGCTGGGAGCCACTGGAGGTGGAGCCGGCGGGAGAGGGGGTGGGAGCAGGCACACAGGGCGGCGGGGGCAGCCGCTGAGCCCGCCGTCTCTTCCAGTTCCTCCTGCTCTGCGCGGCCTCGTCCACCCTCACAAGAAGCGGAAGAAGCCCCTCGCCTCTAAGAAGACCAAGGTATGTCCCCTGGGGCCTTGGTGATGGCTGCAGGCCCCCTCCCCAATCTGGTTTCCTTGTCACCAGGGTGTGCTTGGTGTGCTTGCCCCTTGTCCTCAGGGGGGAGGAAGGAGAATCGGCCCCAGACCCCTGGCTGCTGGCCAGAGTTGCGGGAGCCGGGGCTTTCCCTTGGCCATCATGAGCAGCTTCCAGAGCAAGGGAGAACCTGCTGTCCTGGCCCCACCGCCCTCCTCGTCCTCCATGCTGCAGGAGGAGGAAGGTGGGCGCCTGCGGTGCTGGAAGCAGCACCTGTCCTTGGCTCATGGCCTGCAGGGCCTGCCAAGTAGCAGTACCACCCACTTCTCCGAGTCTGTCTCGTTATGTGCAGACAGACGTCTGCTCCCCACAGTCAACTGGTAACTTTGCCCCCACAGAAGGCAAAGACACAGAACCCACTGCGAAGCTTCAAGCACAGAGGAGAGAAATGCAGACCCACAGCAGCACCCTCCTGAGGTTGTTCAGGCAGCCTTGGCTGCCTTCCCAGGCTCTCCCCAGGCTGGAGTGTGGAGCAGGCCTCCCTGCTGGAGGAAGCTTAATTCTCAGACTGGATGGACTGGATTCGGGGCAGACGGAACTGTGGCCCTCCAGACAGATGGCCAGGCTGGTGCTTTGCCCATAACAACAGAATAAAGATTCTAGCTGCCCTAGTTTGTGCCTCCTGCCTGTAGGAAGGAGCCATCGAAACATTGGGAATCAGAAACCACTTCCAGGAAGCAGCACCTGGCTCTTTGCCTGCTGTGCGCAGTGTCTCCTTGGCCAGAAGAGGTCAGCCTTGCAGCGCTGCAACCTGGAGCCCTCAGGCCCGGAGACACCTGCTGGCATCTGGCTCTCTGGCCTTACCACCAGCTGCTCCTGTGGGCTTTCTCTCTGGGATCAGGCTGACGCCTCCCTTCTCTGAAGCTGGGAACGACTTTTTGCCTCCTGGAAAGATGGGCCTGCCTGATGACACCTCTTTCTCCATGGCACGTTGTAAATTCAGCCTTCTACTCCCTCAGGCAGCCAGGGACAGCTGTCTCTGCTCCTGAACTGCTCTGCTCTGTTTGGCACACTTGTGTGTGTGTGTGTGTTTAATTAATTAATTAATTTGGCAGCAATGAGTCTTAGTTGCGGCATGTGTGATCTTTTTTCATTGTGGCATGTGAGACCTAGTTCTTCCTGACCAGGCATCAAACCTGGACCCCCTGCATTGGGAGCATGGAATCTTAGCCACTGGACCACCAGAAAAGTCCCACCTGGGTGTGTTCTAAGTGCATGAGTGACAGTGTGACACGCACATGCCCTGTCCATTTGCTCTCAGCCCACCTGCAAGGTTCTGACGGGAGGGTCCCAGCTCATGTCTGGGCCTCCCAGCTGCTGTCTGGAGGAGGGGGATGCTGCTGATGACTGTGTCCTTTATTGTGCCCGCTTATCACAGTGTTACCGTCATCCACTTACCAGGCCTCACAAGGCCCAGCTGGCGAGAATACTTAGTGGAAGAGGGTCAGCAGGGTTGGCAGGGGAGCTAGGAAAGAATTGGGAAGAAAGTTGGAAGTGCTTGAGTATTTCATTCCAACAGAACCAGGTAGTGGTACCAGCACAAGCTGGTCTGCACAGTGAGGGGAGCCTGGGTCTTTGGCTGCTGTTAGCGGGTGGTGGGCCCTCAGGTTTAGGGTCTCCACGTTTCTGCCATCCTGAGAATTTCTAGGGAGTCAAGGTGCATGTGGTGGGGATTGCCGCTCAGGTGGGATTATCAGTGAGTGAAACAGCAGCCAGTACATTGCCACCGGGTTCCTGAAGCCTGCCATGGCTCGGGCACCTTAAGGAGATGAGCTAATGGAGCTGAACAAAGATGGCAACTTAGCATTTGTTGGGTCCCACAACTGCACCAAGAGCCTCATGAGTGTCACTGCCTTGTTGAAGGGCCCAAGCTTGGAGAGCTTCCTGTACCCCTGCCTGGCAGCTGGCTGCAGACCTCCGCACCTGCTGTGTGAGGCAGGCATGGCCCTGGGAACCCAAGAGCCTGGGACATTGAGGCGGCAGTCTGCTCAAATGGTGTGCCAACCTTGTTCCTCTGAGCCTGCCACCTCCTGGCGTCCCAGCCAATGAACTTAATGTTGAGTCTGCGCAGATGCAGGAGAGTGGGCGCCTTGGGTTTCTCCAGTGATGTTTCTTTTCAGAGGGGCCTCTGCTGGTGGGGTGCATTCCTGTCTGGGAACAGAGCTGGGGCCTGTTGGCCACATGCTAGATGCAAGCTGTGTGCTGAGACTCGCGCTGAGTGTTCTACCAACATCGGGGCTGCTCCCGAGTTCTGGGTGGGGCGGTTGAGGCTCAGAACTCACCTGGCAACAGGTCACAGGGTGGGTGAAGAGGACAGGATTTGGACAGCACAGGCCTGCTCTGGTGTCCCAGGCTGGCCCGCTGTCCACCCCCATGAAGGAGTAGCCTGCTCTCACCAGCTTGGGAGTGGGTGCCATCCTAGGCACTTCACATAACCCTGTTTATATAACCCACGCTTGGCTGGAACAGGCCCTGGCACTTGGTGGAATCTGAATTGGGCCTGGTCAAGAGAATGGTGTGTTCCTGTGGCCTGGAACTGCAGATTAAAGGTGTGTAGACGTCTCATACAATCACACAGCCCTGGGAGGAGGCTGTGCTCTCCACTTACACACAGGGAAACGGGCTCTCAGGGGTTGAACTTGTCTATCTGATACCAAAACCTCTGCCCTTGATAAGTGTGTCCAAAATAGAATGGAACAGGCCATGGGACATGGGCATGCACGTGATAAGTGAGCTGAGTTTGGAAGGAAAGAGGTCACTGAACAATAGATAATCTCGGCAGGTTTCCAGCAGGTTCCAGGCTGGCTGATGTACAGGGCTCATGGCAAAGGGATCAGCAGAATGCAGGGAAGTTCCACACCTCTGGCTGGCACAATCCCACCCACACATAGGCTTGAATGGCTATTGTGTTCCTGGCTCTGTGCTCAGACCTAGGAGAGATGGACAGAGCCCAGTCCCTGCATGCGAGGAGCTTTAGAGGAGTTGAAAACCAAACTTTCAGTGCATCCCAACTTCCCCAAGCTGCAGACTCCACGAAGCATCTGTCTGCTCCGCTATCACTTGGGGCTGCCAGGTGTAGACGCTGGGCTGGAGGCAGGAGGGAGTGGGTAGTGCCCTCTGGCCAGGCGCACTTGTGGCTAGATCATCTCCCTTCTGGGACGCCCAGGTGCCAGGAGGGTTACCTGGGGCCTCACCCTATTAGAGGAGTCAGGTGAGACTGGAAGGGGGGTTGGGGACAGTGAAAGTGCTCCAGGGGGGAGGGTGCCTGGGCATGTTTGGGGATAAAAAGAAAACCAGAGATCATCACTGAAACAGGGAAAAACTGAAAAACTAAACTGATGTCTTTTATTTAAAATTTTTTTTATGTTTTGGCTGTGCCACGCAGCACATGGGATCTTAGTTTCCCGGCCAGGAATCAAACCCACATCGCTTGCATTGAAAGTGTGGAGTCTTAACCACTAGACCACTAGGAAAGTTCCTGAATTATTTTTAAAGGACGATACAGCTACATATTAAACATTCAAAAGGTGCTGGTGGATTTGAAGCAGGGGAACACCCTGATCAGATAGCTGAGTAGCCATGGTGATAACACTGGGGCAACAGAGTGTCCCTAGAAACCTCTGGACCCAGAGCACAAACCAATTCAAGTGCATTTCCTATTTCAGCTAATTCTCTCCCCCATCTGTTGAGGATCAGTGACTCAGCATTTGGGGAATTAGTTGGTCTCGGGACTTTGGTCTGTAGGAGCAGTTTCTGCTGGAGGCAACGCCAATTAAGTTGAATTTGTGCCAGGAGGTGCCCCTGCCAAATGCCTCTTTCCCCCAGAAAAAAGCCTTGGGGTGTCCTGGCTGCCAGTGGGGCTGGGAGCTGCTTCTCGTTTGTTTGCCACAGTGATTTTTCTGTGGAAAAGGAAGTGATCCTTCTGGGCAGGAACAGGTGCCTCTGCCCAGCCTCCCATGGTGTGCCAGGCACCTCGCTGGGCAGAGTCAACCTCATTGAACCTCAGAACCTCTTCAGAGCTTGAGTGACTGTCCATGAGTCCATTCACAAGGCCAGTGAGAAGCAGCGAGATTAACATGGCATGGCTGAGCTAGAGAGCGTGGGCATGTCGAAGGCCTTCAACCCTAAGAACTGCCTTTGTGGCACCTGAGCTCGGCCAGCCTGACCTCCAGGGAGGCATCTCACCTTTCTTGGCCTCTTCTGGGGTCTCAGCTGTAAGTGCAGGTAGAAAGTACCCCCTCTGAGTGTCTGTGTGTGTGACATGTGCCAAGGAGGCCAGGCAGCCTGGGAGCCCTCCCCGCACCACTGTGCCTGGCTCTGTGTCGGCCTCTGGGTCCCGTGGGGTGGCTCTGCTCACAGCACCCTCAAACTTAAATGCACACCTGGATCACAGAGTCTTCTTCTCGGAAGGCAGGTTTCATCCAGCTGGCTTGGGGCAGGGCCAGAGATTCTGTATTTCTAACAACCTCCCTCCTGAGGGAGCCTGATGCTGTGGGATCCCAGACCAGCCCTTAAGAGGCAAGCTTTAATGTCCACACACCCATCCCATTTTAAAGATTGGAAAACTGAGGTTCAGAGAGAATAAGTAGGCAGCTTAGGGCTGCCCAGTTAAGTGGCAGAGTGGGAGGGTGCTCAGATCAGTGGGCTCTACTTTGGAACCTAAGGCTCAGCCCTGCCCTGTCCCTTCTCTGAGTCTGACCTTGATCTGTGAGGTGCAGTGATGAAGCCTATAACTTTCTAACCTAAGTATATCCCATGCAATGTTTATGACATACTAAAACATTATTAGCTGCTTCTTTGAAATTTAAATCCCACTGGTCAGGACTTCCTTGGGGGTCCAGCTGTTAAGACTCCATGCTTCCAATGCAGGGATGCAGGGGCTTGGGTTCTGTCCCTGGTCGGGGAACTAAGATCCCACATGCTGTGTGGCCTGGTCAAAGTTAAAAAAAAAATCTCCCTGGGTGTCTTCCTCCATATTTACTAAATTTGACAGCCCTGGAGTGTGAAACCTTTCTGGCCTGGACATGGCCTCCTCCAGGAAGACTGTCTGACTTCCGGCCTGGGCTGGGCATTTTTTTCTCAGTATGTCTCTAATACTGCCCTTGACCTCATTAGGGTTTTCTCTAACCCCTTGTCTCTACCCTGGCCTGGGAGCTCTTGGAGGCAGGCACCATGCTGAGTTGTCAGTGGGTTCCTGGGCTCAGGAACTGGGACTCACAGGTGTTGATAAAAGCTTTTCCCCTGAGAGTGTCCCTGGTCCCTTGGGGGTCATTCATTTTCATAACCCTCTCTCCTCTCCAACTGAGGCTCTTGAGCACTATTTCCATTTAAAAGTGAAAGGAAGGATGTGCCAAGCAGGCTGCACTCTGCTGCCCTACCCGAAGGGCTGGACACTCCCTTCGAGTCACCTCTGTGACTCAAGGTGGAGACTGGGCTGTGGGCCTGGGCCATCCTTCGTGTGAACCCGCAGGCCTTCCCTGCCTCAGCAGTGGGCTGGGGAAACAGGCTCCCAAGATGCCGATAGCTTCCCTGCAGGGGATGGGGACAAAGGACCAGACAGCCTTGAGCTTTCTGGCTTCCACACCAGTGCATCCAGACCGCGACTGAGTTGCAGGGAAAGATTGTCTCATACGTTCACTGAAATACATAGATTGGACCCTTATATGTTCAATATCTTCCAGGAACCAGGAACTCAGCTTCCAAGAGCAAAACACAAACATAAGGCAACCGAGAAGCCAAGTGGTGTGATGGCGGGAGCATATGGCCAGCCTGCATGGGCCGGGGATTGTGGGCAAAGTCCCCACCGCGATGGAGAATTCCATGCAAGCTGTGAAGGACAGGCAGGTTTGGGGAGGACTTGGAGGGGGTTTTGTGGCATCACAGCTGAGCTGGGGGAAAGGGACCCACAGCACATTTGCAAAGCAGTGAGCAGGTTAGCTGGCTTAGCAAAGGCTGCACAGGGCTGTAGTTCTCAACTGGGGTGATTTGCCCCAACGGGGCCTCTGGCAAGGAGTGGAGACAGTTTAAATCATCACATGTGGGAGTGGTGGATGCTCCTGGCATCTAGGGGGTTGAAGCTAGGGATGCTCTTAAATCCTACAGAGCCCAGGGCAGCTCCCGCATTGAAGAGTTATCAGGCTCAAAACGTCCATGGAGTCCTGCAAGCAACAATAGGGGAGGGCATGCTGAGAACCAGGTGGGAGAGAGCAGGGGCTTCTAGGCATATTACTCAGGAGTGCATATAGCTGCAGTAAGAGAAACTCCAGGATAAGGATGTGAATGAACAAGGGTTAGAATAACTGGATGACTGTGGACTTGGAGCAACATCACTGCCGTACCATTATGGATCCTGATTCTTCCATCTTCCTGCCCTGCTATCTTTCTTTTTTTGTAATTGTGGTAAAGGATACATAACATAAACTTGATCATCTTAATCATTTTAAGTGTATGATCTACATTGCTGAAAGGTGAAGTATATGAAGTAAATTCACATTGTTGTGGATTCACTACTATCCACCTCCAAAACTTTTTCACCTCCCCAAACTGAAACTCTATACCCATTAAATGATAACTTCCAACCCACTGTAGGAGCTCCTGGAAACCACCATTCTATTTTTTTGTCTCTAGGAGTTTGACCACTCTAGGGTCCTCATATATGTGGAATCATACAGTATTTGTCCTTTTGTGTCTGGCTTATTTCATTTAGCTTAATATCTTTGAGTTTCATCCATGTAGTAGCATGTATCAGAATTTCATTCCTTTTTTGTGGCTGAATAATATTCCAAGCCTGTATATGCCACATTTTATCCATTCACCTGTTGATGGGTGCTTGGGTTGTTTCCACCTTTGGGCTGTTGTGAATAGTGCAGCAATGAACATTGGTGTACAACTATTCCTGCTTTCAATTCTTTCCGAGTTGATTTCTTTGTAATGACACATTTTGATTCTGTTCTTGTTTTCTCTTGTTTATAGTGTATAGCTGCGTTTTTTGGTAGATAGCACAGACATTACATATAAATCCTAAAATCAGTCAGTCAGTTCAGTCACTCAGTCGTGTCCGACTCTTTGCGACCCCATGAATCGCAGCACGCCAGGCCTCCCTGTCCATCACCAACTCCTGGAGTCCACCCAAACCCATTTCCATTGAGTTGGTGATGCCATCCAACCATCTCATCCTCTGTCGTTCCCTTCTCCTCCTGCCCTCAATCTTTCCCAGCATCAGGGGCTTTTCAAATGAGTTAGCTCTCAAATCCTAAAATACAACTATCTAATCTGAATTGATGATAACAATGTCAAAGAATACAAAGCTCTATTCCTATACAACTTCATCTTCACTTTATATTACTGATGTCACAAATAACATCTTCTTACAGTGTTTGACCAATACAAATCAAATTATAATTTCCATGAATTTGTCTTTTAAATCATGTAGCAAATTTAAAAATATAGTTACAAACCAAAGTTGCAACAATACTGGCTTCTATATTTGCACATATATTTACTTTACCAGAGACCTATATTTCTTTAAGTATCTTTGAGTTCTGTGTCCTTTCATTTCAACCTGAAGAACTCCCTTTAGTATTTCATGTAGGGCAGATCTAGTGGTAATGAACTCTTTCAGCTTTTATTTAGGAGTTTCTTAATTTCTTCCTTATTATTGAAGGGTAATTATGATATATATAGTATTATTGATGTTACTTTCTTTCAGGACTTTAAACAAGTAATACCTACTGCCTCTGGCTTCCAAAGTTTCTGATGAGAAATCACTTTATAATCTTACTGAAGCAAATTTATACATGATGCGTCACTTCTCTCTTGCTGCCTTCAAGGTTATCTCTTTGTCTTTGGCCTTTGACAGTTGATTATATATAGTGTACCCTGGTATGGATCTCTTTATGTTTATTCTACTTGAAGCAATGATTTATATCTTTGAGAAAATCTGGGAAGTTTTTGGCCATTATTTCTTCAAATACTCTTTCTTCCCTTTTCTCTCTACTCTTCCTTGGACTCCCATAATATATATGTTGCTTTGCTTGATAGTGTCCTAAAGTCTCATAGTCTTGTCAGTTTTGTCTCAAGCTTTTTTATTTCTGTTCTGTATTCAAGTCCACTGATCATTTCTTCTGCTTACTTACATCTGCTGTTGAACCCTTCTAATGGATTTTTCATTTCAGTTATTATACTTCAAGCTTCAGAATTTCCTTTTGGTTTCTTTTTAGATTTTCTCTTTGTTGATATTATAATTTTGTCAATACATTTTTTCCTAATTTCCTTTAGTTCTTTGTACCTTCACTCGCACCCCCCCATTGCCTTCTTGAATATATTTTTTAAGAAACTAAACGTTTAAAAATATTTAATTATTTGGCTGCACTGGATCTTAGTTGTAGGATGGGTATCTTTGATCTTCGTTGAAGCATGTAAAATGTTTAGTTGCACCATTTGAATTCTTAGTTATGATATGTGGGACCTAGTTTCTTGACCAGAGATCGAACCCAGGCTCTCTGCATTGGGAGCACAGAGTTTTAACTACAGGTTCACCAGGGAATTCCCCAAAATAGACTTTAAATAAAAAAGTTTACAAGAGACAAAGAAGAACCTTGTATATTAATAAAAGATTCAATATAAGAAAAATAATTTTATATAAACATTTATGCACCTGATGGCAGACCATCAAAATCTATGAAGCAGAACTTGACAGAATTAAAGTGAGAAACAAAGTTCTACAATAATAGTAGGAGAGTTCAATATCTCACTCTCAATAGTAAGGAAATAGAGGACTTGAACAACATGTTAAACCAACTAGATCTAACAGGCAAATACAGCACACTCTGCCCAACAACAACACAATACACACTCTTTAAAATTCACAGTTTTTTTCAAATACAATGGAATTAGGTCACAAAGTCTCAACATTTGAAAAGATAGATATAATGTGATATATATCCTCTGATCAAAACTGAATGAATTTAGAAATAAATAATAGAAGGAAAACTGGAAAATTTGTAAACTTGTGGAAACTGTACTTAATTTTTAAACTCTTAAACAATCAATCACTCAAAAAACAAATCACAAGAGAAATTAGAAAATAATTAGAGATGAATGAAATGAAAACACAATATACTAAAACCCATGTGATGCAGTGAAAGTGGTGTTAAGAAGGTATTTATAGTTGTAAACAAGAAAGATTGCAAATTGATAGTCTAACTTTACAACATAAAGAATTAGAGAAAGAGGAACAAACTAAACCCAAAGCTAGCAGGAGGGAGGAAATAATGAAGATTAGAGCAGAGATAAATGAAATGAAGAATAGAAAAACTGTATAGAAAATTAATGAAATTAGAAATTGGTTCTTTAAAAGCATCAACAAAATTGACAAACATTGGTTAGAATCAAGAAAAGGAAGAGGGAAGACTGCAATTATAAAATTTTAAAAATGTAACTGGGGACATTACTACAAATTCTACAGAAATAAAGTATAAGAGAGTACAGTGAACAATTCAGATCAGATCAGATCAGTCGCTCAGTCGTGTCCAACTCTTTGCAACCCCATGAATCGCAGCACACCAGGCCTCCCTGTCCATCACCAACTCCTGGAGTTCACTGAGACTCAACGTCCATCGAGTCAGTGATGCCATCCAGCCATCTCACCCTCTGTTGTCCCCTTCTCCTCTTGCCCCCAATCCCCCCTAGCATCAGAGTCTTTTCCAATGAGTCAACTCTTCACATGAGGTGGCCAAAGTACTGGAGTTTCAGCTTTAGCATCATTCCTTCCAAAGAAATCCCAGGGCTGATCTCCTTCAGAATGGACTGGTTGGATCTCCCTGCAGTCCAAGGGACTCTCAGGAGTCTTCTCCAACACCACACTTCAAAAGCATCAATTCTTCGGCGCTCAGTCTTCTTTATAGTCCAACTCTCACATCCATACACGACCACAGGAAAAACCATAGCCTTGACTAGATGAACCTTTGTTGGCAAGGTAATGTCTCTGCTTTTGAACATGCTATCTAGGTTGGTCATAACTTTCCTTCCAAGGAGTAAGCGTCTTTTAATTTCATGGCTGCAGTCACCATCTGTAGTGATTTTGGAGCCCAGAAAAATAAAGTCTGCCACTGTTTCCACTGTTTCCCCATCTATTTCCCATGAAGTGATGGGACCGGATGCCATGATCTTCGTTTTCTGAATGTTGAGCTTTAAGCCAACTTTTTCACTCTCCACTTTCACTTTCATCAAGAGGCTTTTGAGTTCCTCTTCACTTTCTGCCATAAGGGTGGTGTCATCTGCATATCTGAGGTTATTGATATTTCTCCCGGCAATCTTGATTCCAGCTTGTGCTTCCTCCAGCCCAGCGTTTCTCATGATGTGAACAATTGCATGCCAACAAATTAGAGAAATATAAAATGAACAAATTCCTAGAAACACAAAATTTACCAAGAATAAATTATAAAGAAACAGATCATCTGAATAGACCTAAAACTAGTAAGCAGATTGAAGCATAATAAAATATCTCCTAATAAAGAAAAGTTCTGGACCTGACAGCTTCACTGGTGAATTGTACCAGACATTTTAAGAATGAACACTAATACTCCTCAAATTCTTCCAAAAAATCAAAGAGGAAGGAACATTTTCCAATTCATTCTATGAGAACAGCATTGCCCTGACACCAAAGCCAGACAAAGGTAGAAGATAAAACTACAGAACAATATCCCTCATGAAAACTGAGGCAAAAATCATCAACAAAATATGAGCAAACAGAATTCAGCAGCGTGTTAAAAAAAATTATACAGCATGACCAAGTGAGAGTTACTTGTTAAATGGAAAAATGTTTCAACATACTAAAATCAATCAATTTAATATGCCACATCAACGAAATGAAGGGAAATAAACCCACTGTATCATCTCAATTGATGCAGGAAAGAATTTCACAAAATCCAATATGTTTTCATGATTTAAAAAGAAAACACTCAGTAAATGAGGACTAGAAGGAATACTTCATCACAATAAAGGTCATATATGGAAAAACCCACAGCCAACAGTGTACTCAGTGATGAAAGACTGAAAGCTTTTTCTCTAAGGTCAGAAACATGGCAAGGATACTCACTTTAATCACTTCTTTTCAACATAGTTCTGGCAGTTCTAGTCAAAGTAATTAGGCAAGAAAAAGAAATAAAAGGCATCCAGATTGGAAAGGAAGAAGTAAAATGATCACTGTTTGCAGATAATATGATCTTATATGTAGAAAACCCTAAAGATTACACAAAAATACTTGTTAGAACTTAATAAATGAATTCAGTAAAGTTGCAGTATACAAAGTCAACCCATAATCTCCATACATGACACAATTCTGTACACACAATTCCATCTATAATGGCATCAAAAAGAATGCAATACCAAGGAATTACCTTCTTTAGTAAAAAGGAGGTGAAAGACTCATACACCGAAAACAACAAAACATCACTGAAAGAAATTGAAGATGATGTAAATAAATTGAAAAACTTCCAGTGTTCATGGGTTGGAAGACAATATTGTTAAGGTGTCGATACTATCCAGAGCAATGTACGGATCCAGTGCAATTTGTATCAAAAGTCCAATGATAGCTTTCACAGAAAGAGAAAAACACACCCTAAAATTTATATTGGAACCTCAACAGCTAAAACAATTTTGACAAAGAACAGAGACAGAGCACTTACACTTCCTGATTTAAAGAATTATCACAAAACTATGTAAGCAAAGCAACATAGTATTGGCATAAAGCCAGAGAATAGAATAGAATAGAAAAGAAAGCTCAGAAATAAACACCTGCATGTATGGTCAAATGATTTTTTGATAAGAAGACCAAGACCATTCAATGGAAAAACTGTCCATTCCCCCATTGTCCATTCGGGGGAATGGACAGTCTTTTCAACACATGCTGGGAAAATTAGATATCCCCTTACAAAAGAAAGACGTCAGACCCACACTAATACCATATACGCAAGAGACCAAAGACCTAAACTTCAGAGCTGAAAAACTACAAAACTCTTAGAATAAAATATAGGACAAAGTTTTTATAACACTGGAGTTGGCAATGATTCCTTGGGTGTGACACTAGCAGCACACTTAGCAAAAGGAAGAGTAAACAAAATTGACGTCATGAAAACTAACTTTTTGCATCAAAAGTCACTGTCAACATAGTAAAAATACAACCCACAGGATGGGAGAAAACATTTGCAAATGATATATCTGACAAAAGATTAACATGCAGAATATAGAAAGAGCTCTTAAAACTCAACATCAAAAAACAAAACAAAAAAACAACCTATTTAAAAAATTGGTGAAGGACTTGAATAGATGTTTCTCCAAAGAAAATATATGAATGACTAATTAGTATATGAAAAGATGCTCATAAAGGAATTGAAAATCAAAACTACAACGGGATACCACCTCACACCCATTTAGGATGGGTACTATCAAAAAACCAGAAAATCACAGGCGTTGGCAAAGAAATGGACAAATTAGAACACTTGTGCACTGTTGGTGGTAACATAAAATGGTATAGCTGCTGTGGAAAAAGGTATGGTGGGTCCTCAAAAAATAAAAAATAGAACTGCCATATGGTCCCATAATTCCATGTCTAGGTATATTCTCCAAAGAACTGAAGCAGAGTCTGGAAGAGATGTTGTACATCCGTGTTCACAGTAGCATTATTCATAATAGCCCAAAAGTGGAAGCAAGTGTCCTTTGACGGATGGGTAAGCAAAATATGGGTGTATACACACAAGGACTGTTATTCAGTCTTAATAAAGAAGGAAATTTTGCAATATGTTATAAGATAGATGAATCTTGAGGACATTGTGTTAAGGAAAATAGACCAGTAACAAAAAGACAAACACTGTATGATTCTACTCATATAAGGTAGTTAGAGTAGTCAGATTTATAAAGGCAGAAAGAATGGTGGTTGCCAGAGGCTGGGAGGAGGGGAAGATTGGGTGCCAATGTTTCATGATATCGAAGTTCAGTTTTACAGGGTGAAATGAGTTAAGAGGATAAATGATGTTGATGGTAGCACTTATTTATATTTAATGTATTTAATACCTCTGAACTGTACACTTAAAAATGGTTAGATGGTAAATTTTGTTATGTGTATTTCATGGACCATAAAAAAGGTATACACACTACTCGGCCATGAAAAAGAAGGAAATCATGCCATTTGCAGCAACATGGATGCAACTAGAGATGATCATACTAAGTGAAGTCAGAAAGACAAATATCATATGATATCACTCAAATGTGGAATCTAAAATGATGGCACACGTGAACCCATGTATAAAATAGAAACAGATTCACAGACAGATAATAGACTTGTGGTTGCCAAGGGGAGAGGCAGAGGGATGCACCGGGAGTTCGGGGTTAGCAGATGTAAACTATGACATTTAGAATGGATGAACAAGGTTCTAATGTATAGCGCAGGAAACTATATCTAACCTCCTGTGATAAGCCACAATGGAAGAGAATATATATATATATATGTGTGTGTGTGTGTGTGTCGAAGAAGGCAATGGCACCCCACTCCAGTACTCTTGCCTGGAAAATCCCATGGATGGAGGAGCCTGGAAGGCTGTAGTCCATGGGGTCGCTGAGGGTTGAACACGACTGAGTGACTTCACTTTCACTTTTCGCTTTCATGCATTGGAGAAGGAAATGGCAACCCATTCCAGTGTTCTTGCCTGGAGAATCCCAGGGACGGGGAAGCCTGGTGGGCTGCCGTCTATGGGGTCGCACAGAGTCGGACACGACTGAAGCGACTTAGCATAGCATGTGTGTGTGTATAACTGAGTCACTTTGCTATACAGCAGAGATTGTCACAACATTGCAAATCAACTATACTTCAGTAGGAAAAATAAAAGCACAAAGAGCTGTGGTTTTCAGCAGTTTGGATTTGGGGAGAGGGAAGGATGAATAGGTAGAGCATACCAAGGGGATTTTTAGGCCAAGACACTATTCTGTATAATATTATGGTGGTGGATACATGTCATTATACATTTGTCAAATCCCATAGAATGTGCAATACCAAGAGGGAACTCGAAGGTGAACTATGGACTTCAGTGAATAATAATATGTCAATATTAGCTCATTGATCGCAACAAATGTGCCATACATTAATGCCGGATGTTGATAATAGATGAAACTTTTGAAGGGATAAAGGGGCATCTGGGAACTGATACCTTCTGCTTAGTTAAAAACATTTTTTTTAATTAAAAGATTTATAAAGCTGTGTTTGCTTGGTTTTTCTGTAAACATAAGACTGCTCAAAAATTAATTTTTTTTTAAAAGAAGTCTTCACATTGGGCAGAACAGGATCACGGGACCACTGCTGGTTGCAAAGGAGGCTGGGAGAGCAGGGAATAGCATCTTTCACCTGGACTATAAACACAGCCCTTCACCAAATAGAATCAGGATCTGATGGCAAAGATGAAAGCTCCACAAGATGACCAGGCTTGAAATCTTAACCTGCAGGCTGGTTACCCCCAGGAGCCAGAAATTACCAAAGGCTGTTCACATCCCTGCTAGTCAGAGCATAGCACACGTACCTATCCAGGTGCCACGGCCTGGACCAGTGACCAGTAGAGCATTGCAGTCATACCTTGACCTCTCAGCCCAGACTGTAGACCCTCTGCAGGCTCCTGGGATGCACAGCGGCCAGTCAGTGAGGGGAGCTGAGTTAGCCAGGCATCCCTGACCATAGGAGGGCCGTCCTTGCCACCTCCTGAGCTTAGGGATGGTGTTCAGTTCCAGTTCTCTCTCTGCTACTGCTCAAACATATTCAATCCCCTTAGTAATAAAGGAAAATTGAAAATGAGGCATCTTTCTACAGTTATTAAATGTGTAAATCTTGATAACAGATCGAACAGATCGATGAGGCTAGTGATTTGGCATTTTTGATTTTTGCTGGTGTCAGTGAGAAGAATCACAGACCTGGGGAAATTCATGGGTGTCTACCATCACCAGACACCAACCAGAACCAATCAGCACTGATCAGTAATTATCAGGATAATTACTCAATATATCCTAGATTAGATTAGCCCAAGGAGAAAGCTGGTGAACTCTGTGTGCTTAGGGTTGTAAACTTGGTACTCTTTAACACTCCAATCTCATCTCTAGAATCCCGGATTAAGGAAGGTAAACATGAAATAGAGGAAACAGAGTTAGGCAAGAAGATAGTCACCCAAAACTTGTTTATTGGAAGCAGCCTGACCTTTGGCACGAGGAAAGCAGACGATCCATCACTGTGGGACACAACCCAGTGACACATGTGCTAGTCAGAGAGTAAAGGAAGCGTTGAGTCTGTGTTAAAAGTCAGGAGATAAAGTGGGATACAGGAGTGTACAGGAACTGTGGTCACAACTGAAGTCTGTGCCCCAGGGCATGACCTCAGAGACCCCACATGCACAGGGAGCCTGGTGGTGCGTCTGTGGCTGAGCGTTTTCCTCTGTAACTCAGAACTGGCTGGTACTGCTCTCACCCTGTGCGTGTCTCAGAGAAGACTGCAGATACCGTACATCTGGGCTCCGTCTCTATGGGCCTCCCCCTGGGAACGAACTAGATCGAGGGGGTGTGCCTGGGGGCTCCACACATGGCAGGGGGGGGGCCTGAGACTGAATCTGCAGGGAGTGTCCTCAACCAGCAACCAAAGAAAATGATGGACAAGCCCACACCCTCTGGGGCAGTCTCCCCGCCATTTCCCAGCGGATCTCTGTGGGCATACAGATGCCCACATGGGAGCCTACTCTTTTTTTTTTTTTTTTTTTTGACTGTAAAGCATAGCGTGTGGGATCTTAGTTCCCTGACTAGGGATTGAACCTATGCCCCCTGCAATGGACGTGCAGAGTCTTAACCACTGGACCACCAGGGAAGTCTCAAGAGCCCACTCTTCAATGCACCCTGGTCAATTCTTTCCATGTCCTGGCTCATCCTTGCTATCTGGTACTGCCCTCTGGGATCACCTTCCAAATCAACTATTCATACTGGAATCCCTGTCTCAGCATCTCCTTCTCAGGGAAGACATCTAGGAAAGAGAACAGAGCCCATAGCTGTGGGCTGGAGTCCTCAGCATCTGCCGGTCAGGGTGTGTGGGGGCAGGGCCAGGAAGATGCCGGAGGGAAGTCACTGCACACAGGCAGGCCCTGGGCCATTGACTCTCCTCTCCACTGTGGCTGATTCCAGGTTTAGGGATCTGTCTGCTCCTGCCCCCGCATCCCCCCCTTGGCGTCTGGTTCCCTTCCTCTTGGCTTCTGTCTTCCCCCGTATGTGTTGGGTAGCTCCCTCTGAGTCAGGCCAGCGTCCATGAAACAAACACAAGACCAGGGAGATAGCAGGTTCCTTCCTGCTACTGCCTCTGGCACGTGGCCACAGGGGAGATTAGTCTCCATAGGCTGCCCTTATCAGCTCAGCCTTGGCATGGGGGCCAAGGTCTGGCCCATTCTGGTGATAGTGAGCCCAAGGAAGCCTTCAGAGATGCCTATCTGGAGGGAGCAGGGGTGAGTGCAGAGTACCTGGGCCCATGGAGGGTGGGGCTGCTCGCCTGGGTCTCCCAGAAACACTCGGCCCCCTCCACGGTGGGTGGGGACAGACCCAGGCAAGGGACATAAGGGAGGGGGCCAGGGCTGAAGAGCAAGGCTGTGGCTCTCAGCCCTGGGATCTCTGTGCGCTGTCAGACGCCAGCGAGCTGGGCCGTCCCCTCTACCCGCAGGAGGAGACTATTGTCCCTGCGTCACTCGACTCCCCACTGCCCCCTCTGTTATCGGATTGTTAATATTAATTAACAACAGTTGCTAAGGATGACAGTGCAAGGGTGTGCCCTAGCCAGAGCTGGCCTGGACCCAAGAGGGCACTGAGGAGAGTAGGGGTCTGAGGCTTGGGATCTGGGGTGGCGGGTAGGGGTGGTAGAGTTTCGGAGGGCCAGTGTCCAGACCCACCTGAGTCTCCCTCTTCTCCTGGGCCTGGTAGCTCCTGCAGCCGAGGCTGTGTGGGAAACTCTCGGCAGGTAGCTGGCTGGCCCAGCCCTCCGGCCTTGGTCACTTTGGGAAGTGGGTAAAGGGGAGACCCTGAGAGGCTCATCTGAGAGGGTGGGACCAAAGGTGGGAGGGACAAGTGATCCATCGATCATTAACTAGCTAAGAGCCCTGGGAGGCACAGGGCTCAGCCCCATTGGTCCCCAACCCAGTCAGGTGATGCTGTCCCTGGTAGGGAAGCTGCCCTGTAGTCCGTCCCCAGTTTCAGTATATGTACGGCTGAAGTGGGCTCTGGCATTGTCAGGAGCCGGCCCTTGGCTGTCCCCAAGGCCTGGCCTCACTTACCCTCTGACCCCTGCCCAGTGCCAGGATGGTGGAGACTGGCCTGAAGGGCTGGACGCTCTGGGCCCTGCTCCTGCACTTGGTGAGTCCCAATCCCTGTGTCCTCTCTGGGCAAGGGCTGCTTGGCAAATGTGAGAGAGGGCCAGGGGTCTGCAGATGGGGGCAATTTCTACATAGATGAGGGATGCCAGGCACCCTAGAGAAGAGGTGCAGGTTGGGAGTCTTGGGCTGCTCAAGTCTCCAGATGATGGGGTCAGATGGACACAAGCATGGGGAATGGGACAGGTGGCTTGGGTGTGACCAAGTTCTTCCCATCCCTGGTCTGCTGTGGGTGTCCTGGCCTAAGGTGGCTCGTGGGAGGTTAAAGGAAGATCCAGTCCTGGGGTGCTGATGAGGTGGATTCAAGGGGAGAATCACCCACAGAGGATTTGGCATCCAGGGAGGAGGTCCGAGGTTCTTACCTCTCAAGTTTCCTGCTCATTTCCACGCCTGAGGAGGTGGGTGAAGGTTTTCAGCTCCCGGCAGGTGAAGGCAGGGGAAGCTCTGCTCAGATTCTCCAAGAGGGGTCCCGGCCTCTGGGTGTGGTCTGCAGTTTGGTCATGGTGGTGGCTGACTGCTATGGCAATGATGCCCGAGGCACACAGGGCCTGCATCCACATGGCTCCTGGGAGTCAGTCCCTTGACTTGTCCAGGGGCCACTTTTTCTCAGGAGGACCACACAGGGGTCCAGGGGTCTTCTGGGTGACCCTGTTCTCTCCCAGATATGTCAGGTCACCTCTTTCTTCAGTGACCCTGTCACTCAGGGTCAACCAGGCCTTCACCCATCCGCTCACAATCCTTAGACACCGCCGAGAGTCCCATGTGCTACTTGGGCATCCCATCTCCTCCAGTGCCCCCTGGACCCCCTGGCATCCTGGAGCTGCCCGACGTCCACCCCTCACCTGCCCTGTTTGGCATCATTCCCCACGCCCTCCCTGGCTGCCCACTGCCCCATCAGCTACCCAGAGGTGCTGGCCAGCGCTGGGGCCCGTGGTGACACTGCCCTGTTCCACAGGCCCAGAGTGAGGTCTACACACCCATACACCAGCCTGGCTACTGTGCCTTCTACGATGAGTGCGGGAAGAACCCGGAGCTGTCCGGAAGCCTGGCTTCGCTGTCCAATGTGTCCTGCCTGGATAACTCACCTGCTCGCCACATCACAGGTGACCACCTGGCCCTCCTACAAAGCATCTGTCCCCGTCTCTACACTGGCGCCAGCACCACCTACGCCTGCTGCTCCTCCAAGCAGCTGGTGGCCCTGGACATGAGCCTGCGGATCACCAAGGCCCTCCTCACTCGCTGTCCCGCCTGCTCTGACAACTTCGTGAGCCTGCACTGCCACAACACCTGCAGCCCCAACCAAAGCCTCTTCATCAATGTGACCCGAGTGGTCACACAGGGGGACAGCCAGTCCCAGGCCGTGGTGGCCTACGAGGCCTTCTACGGCGCAGCTTTGCCGAGCAGACCTACAACTCCTGCAGCCGTGTGCGCATCCCCGCAGCTGCCACACTGGCCGTGGGCTCCATGTGTGGCGTCTATGGCTCTGCCCTCTGCAACGCCCAGCGCTGGCTCAATTTCCAGGGGGACACGAGCAATGGCCTGGCACCCCTGGACATCACCTTCCACCTGTGGGAGCCTAGCCAGGCCGAGGGGAGCGCGATACAGCCTCTAAATGATGAGGTCGTGCCCTGCAACCAGTCCCAGGGGGACGGTGCTGCGGCCTGTTCCTGCCAGGACTGTGCCGCCTCCTGCCCCGTGATTGCCCAGCCCCGGGCCCTGGACCCCACCTTCCGCCTGGGCCGGATGGAAGGGAGCCTGGTCCTCATTATCATCCTCTGTTCTCTCTTTGTCTTGCTCACGGCCTTCCTCCTGCGGTCCCGCCTGGCCGAGTGGTGCAGGGGCAAGCGCAAGACGCCCAAGCCCAAGGCAAGCATCAACCTGGCCCACAGGCTTAGCCTCTCCACCCACACCCTCCTCAGCCGCTGCTTCCAGTGGTGGGGCACTTGGGTGGCCTCATGGCCACTGACCATCCTGGCGGTATCTGTGATTGTGGTGGTGGCCATGGCAGGGGGCCTGGCTTTTATAGAACTGACCACGGACCCCGTGGAGTTGTGGTCAGCCCCCAACAGCCTAGCCCGACGTGAGAAGGCGTTCCACGACAAGTATTTCGGCCCCTTCTTCCGAACCAGCCAGGTGTTCATGACAGCACCTCACCGGCCCAGCTATACGTATGACTCCCTGCTGCTGGGGCCCAAGAACTTCAGCGGGATCCTGTCCTCGGATCTGCTGCTGGAGGTGCTGGAATTGCAGGAGAGGCTGCGGCATCTGCAGGTGTGGTCACCAGAGGAGCAGCGGAACGTCTCCCTGCGGGACACCTGCTACGCCCCCCTCAACCCACATAACGCCAGTCTGTCCGACTGCTGCGTCAACAGCCTCCTGCAGTACTTCCAGAACAACCGCACTCAGCTGCTGCTCACAGCCAACCAGACGCTGTCAGGGCAGACCGCCCAGGTGGACTGGAGGGACCACTTCCTCTACTGCGTCAAGTGAGTCCTCCCGGGACCAGGTTCTGGGGTCAGCGTGGGCCTCGTGGGGCCCAGGCCGGGTACACATCTTGTATGGTTGAGGTGCTCTGCCTCTCGGTCACGTGGGCTGTGATGTGCCGTGTCTCTCCAAGTTCCTTCTTGGGTTCCGCATCCTCAGTGGAGTGCACGCTCGCCATACCTGATTCACACTTGACTGTCCTGGCCTCCACGTGGTCTTTCTGTAGCGCTCCTGATGTAGCTGGACTCGTCCTTGCATGTTCTTGGTTTAAGGGTCACAGAGCAATCTGAAGGCCCTGCTCACTGGTGTGCTTTGTAGTTTCCCTTCTTTGCTTCTGTGCTGGGCCTGGGTGCAGGCCAGCAGGGCCATGGGCAGCCCAGGAGGTGCCCTGGGCCTGGGCAGGGGCCTGGGCCAGGTGCCCTGTGCAGGTTGTTTGGGGCTTGGTCCCCAGCTGCGTCCACTTGGCTGTGGTGCAAGCAGGAAGCCAGTGAAGCTTATGGGTCTTAGGACCAAGAGTGGAGGTTTGAGAGCTACCAAGCCTTGAAGGGAGCAGGCTGGCTAGCAGCACTGAGGCCCCTGGGGTTGGAGTGGACAGAGGTCTTCAAATGCTTGGTCTCAGGGTCCCTTCACTCTTGACAAAAGACCAAGCACCCCAGAGAGCTGGGGTGTGGGTAGAGGTTATATTCACTGACATTTACCACATGAGAAAGTAAAACTGAGAAATGACAAAATAGTTAATTAATTCTGTAACAATAGCTATAATAGGCCCATTATATGCTGACACAAATAACATTTTTTATTTATTTATTTTTTTAAAGGAAATTATTAATTTTTTTTTTCTGTGCTGGGTCCTTGTTGTGGCACACAGGCTCTTTGTTGTGGTGCTCAAGCTTCTCACTGCGGTGGTTTGTCTTGCTGTGGAGCACAGGCTCAAAGGCACGCAGGCTTCAGTACTTGTGGTTTTGGGCTCGTTGGTTGTGGTGCACGCATGGGCCCAGCCGTTCTACAGCATGTTGGATCCTCATGGACCGGGGATGGAACCCGCGTCCCTCACACCAGTAGGCATACTCTCAACCACTGGACCACCAGGGAAGTCCCATAACATATTTTTATGAAAAAAAATCGTATTTTCCGTACTGAAAATATCAGGAGTGATCACAGTAACATTGTTTTAGATCTTTGCAAATCTCTTTGGGGTCTGGCTTAGCAGAAGATGCTGGATTCTGGCATCTGGTTCTGCATTTGGCCTGTTGGTTGAAGTGCAGCGAGAATGCTTGGCCGCACACCCACCCATGTAGCCAGAGGAGGGAAGTGTGTTGTCAAAGCCTTTCCAGAGAATTGTGGGTTTTCTTTACTACTTCATCTAACTCAGCAAGTGATGCTTTCTTAAATGTTAGCTGCAATATGAAACTAAAGCCATGTCAGTGAACAGTCTGTAGGCCACAGACTTGAGATCAAAGAAGGCTGAAAACAGAATGGCATCTTAGTGTTATTATGGACATAGTTTTGACTTTGTAGACCTTGAAAGGGTCTCTAGGGCTCCTGAGACCCTGGGTCACCCTGAATACCTCTGGATAAGAGTCAGGGCTCCCACCCCTCAGGCAAACCAAGTGTGGGCTGCTTCCCGGAGTCTGTGCCTCAGCCCCAGGGCTGGCCCTTGGGACTGGCAGGTCAGGGGAAGAAGCTCTGACTCCGGGTTTCCAGTCCTTTGTTGCTGTTCAGTCGCTCAGTCGTGTCTGACTCTTTGAGACCTGATGGACTGCAGCACGCCAGGCTTTCCTGTCCTTCAGTATCTCCCGGAGTTGCTCAAACTCATGTCCATTGACTTGATGACGCCGCCCAACCATCTCATCCATTCCAGTCCTTGAATTGCCTTTATTTTGATTTTGGATGCTCACAACTCTTGGGTGGCCTGATTATCCCCATTTCAGAGACAGGGAAACTGAGGCTCAGAGGGGTGTGGTCAACTGCTCAAGGTCACACAGCAACCGGCACTCCCCGCCAGCTGGTGACTCACAGGTGCACTCAAAATGAGTGCTTTGTCCAGGCACCTATGACCCATTTACAGAAAGGCCTCAGTGAGGGGTATGGAGACCTGACCACAGTTACAGAGCTGGAACATTGAATGAGGAAAGAAGGAGTTCCCACCTCAGGGCCTGGAGGGTTCTGGGCTGGTGGGAGGAGACCCCTGAGGGCAGTGTGAGGCCTGTGTGTCTCTGTTGGTGCTTAGGACTCAGGGAGGGGCTGGTACCAGAATCCAGCCGCCACTCCAGGGGAGTGTGTGTGATGCTCATCCACCTGCCAATCTGGAAGGAGATGATGGTGGAGCCAGGACCATGAGGCTGGTGTGAAGGGAAAATGAACTCGAGGTCCTGCTCAGGGAGCCCCAGTTCACTCTGGATTGGACCAAGAAATGTTCTGATTGGGGGTCAGGTGATGGTGCTGGGGTCTGGGGTGAGGTACAGGGGCCATGGTGGTCGGAGTGGGGTCAGGAAAGGTCCTTTTCTCTCCCACCAGTGCCCCCCTCACCTACAAAGATGGCACGGCCCTGGCCCTGAGCTGCATGGCTGACTATGGGGCACCCATCTTCCCCTTCCTCGCCGTGGGGGCTACAAAGGTAAGCTCCGACCTCCCCAGGAGGCCAGTGAGTGGACATATGGGGCAGGAGTCATGGACAGAAGGATGGGAGAGGCCGTGGGGGCTTCCCACTGCCTGGGAGCGGCTGGGTCGGTGAGGGGCTCATGGGGACGACAGACCTGCCCATCCTGCATCCTTTCTCTGTCACTTATTGCATCTTCCGCCAACCCTGCTCAGGTTCTCTGGTTCTGTGCCTGAAACCACAGGTTTTGCCTTTGACTGATAGAGGGAAGTAGGATGTAGAATTACACAATGACTTGGACGAGGAGGGTGGGGGAGGAGAGGCAGGGGTGTGGCTGCAGTTGGGGGAGGGGAAGCAGGGGTGAGGCTGGAGTAGGGGGAGGAAAGCAGAGGTGTGGTTGGAGGTAGCTGAGCATTTTTCTTTCCAGGAAAGGACTATTCTGAGGCAGAGGCCCTGATCATGACCTTCTCCCTCAACAATTACCCTCCTGGGGACCCCAAGCTGGCCCAGGCTAAGCTCTGGGAGGCAGCCTTCTTGGAGGAGATGCGAGCCTTTCAGCGTCGGACGGCTGGTGTGTTCCAGGTCACATTCATGGCGGAGGTAGGGGCTGCAGGGTCCCTGGCTCTGGGGCAGACAGTTCAGGTGGTTTTGGTGGGGTCCTGTATCCCCATCCTGCCCTCACCCCTCCCAAGTGACCCTGAGCTAACGGGTGCCTGCCCAGGAGGATGGGGTGATGCTACAGCTGTTTGTGAGCCACGTCAGAGTTCACAGGGGCTCACATACACGGTGCCCTCTGGCCGAGCTCTTGGGTCAGGGGGTCTGGTCGGGTGTGTGTCCACAGCGTTCCCTGGAGGATGAGATCAACAGCACCACGGCCGAGGACCTGCCCATCTTTGCTGTTAGCTACCTTGTCATCTTCCTGTACATCTCCCTGGCCCTGGGCAGCTACTCCAGCTGGCGTCGGGTACCGGTGAGAAGTGAGAGGGGAGCTGTGAGGGTGAGCTGGCCCACCATCAGGGTGCCTAGAACTTTCCCAACCTACTGTCTAGAGCACTTCAAAACAGCAAAGTGGACATACCCAGGGTGGCTCTTCCAAGGGGTGATGCTTCTTGAAGTGTTCTGTTTCGAAAGGCCATGCGAGTTTTCACTCTGCTCATGACAACCCTCCCTCGACTTGTGCAAATGCGAAGTTGGTATTTACATAGTCTTACGATGCATGCTCGAGGAAGAAGTGGTCAGGCTCACAGGACCTGCTCTTGAGAGGACGGCGCTGCAGAGTGGCCAAAGTGCAGAAGCTCAGAGCATGCAGCTCTCCTCTAACGAGGGTTGGGGCACATCGGGCAGCCCTGCAGCCAGGAGGCTGAGCCTGGTCCCATTGCAGGTGG
Source organism: Bos mutus (assembly GCF_027580195.1). NCBI lineage: Eukaryota > Metazoa > Chordata > Mammalia > Artiodactyla > Bovidae > Bos > Bos mutus. Next base: position 42,243,042 of record NC_091620.1, on the reverse strand, counting down.
ACTCCAAGGCCACGCTGGGCCTGGGCGGGGTGGCCGTGGTGCTGGGAGCAGTCGTGGCCTCTATGGGCTTCTTCTCCTACCTGGGTGTCCCTTCCTCACTGGTGATCCTTCAAGTGGTGCCCTTCCTGGTGCTTGCCGTGGGGGCTGACAACATCTTCATCTTCGTTCTTGAGTACCAGGTAAGAGGGCAGAAGTTCTGCACACCCTCAGCTGCCCCTACACACCCAGGCATGGCCCCATGGGTTTGCTGGGTTTATTCCAGCCTCTTCCTAAGCACTGATGTCCATGTGTACAATTCCTGTAGAATACAGTGCTCTGTGTTTATCTTTCACATAAATGCATTTGTACCTCACATGTCTCCTGAACTTGCTCTCAGTTAGCCCCACATTGTGTCTGGCAAGAGTGTCACACAGCACATCTGTTACTGAGCCCAAGCTCATACTGCTCACTGCATGGCAGTCCAATAAATTGAGAGATGAGGTGCTGGGGAAAGGAATAGTGACTTTATTTGAAAGGTCAGCAGACTGAGAAGATGGTGGACTAGTGTCCCAAAGAACCACCTTACCTGAGTTAGAATTTAGACTTCTTTTATACTAAAAGGGGAAGTGGTGTGGCTGAGTGTTGCAAACCTTTTGGTGCCAGAATCTTTTATTCTTGCAGCTGTCAAAGTAGGTCCTAAACCCCTCCAACAAGGCAAATGTTAGATTCTGTTCTGCACCCTTTTAATCTCTATATGAATGGAAAAGTGTTATACCCTTTAAAGGTCAGAGCCTTGGCAATGGGCTGTCATGTATATTCCAGGCTCTGGGCAACATCCTTTTACAAAAGATCCAGAGACAGCAAGACTAAGCACAGGCAACAGAGCACAAAGGTTAGAGGTCCAATATGGAGTCATGTTTGTTCATCTCTGTTCTACACAGAGCCACCTCTGTCTTTGTAGTGCTAGGTAGCATTCCACGGAAAGACAAGTAGAATCTTTAGCCTCTCTTGTTAGTGAACATTTAGAGTTCTAGTGATGAGTCAGAGGAAGGATGCTATGGACATCCCAAAATACACCATGCGTTTCTCTGGGCCAGACCCTGAGAAGTGGAAGATGTGGCAGGGCAGAGTGTCACTGCCCCGCTGTCCCCACTGGGGAAGGTGGGGGCAGTTCCTCAGGCCTGGCTGCATCTCCAGGCAATGCCCATGCCTTGGGGAGTGAGGGCATGTGGCAGCTCCCAGCTGGCCTGTGAGGGACAGAGCCCTTGGTCAGATCTTGACCCTGTCCCTGCCATCCCCATGCAGAGGCTGCCTCGGAGGCCTGGGGAAGAACGGGAGGCCCACATCGGCCGAGCCCTGGGCAGAGTGGCCCCCAGCATGCTTCTCTGCAGCCTCTCTGAGGCCATCTGCTTCTTCTTAGGTGAGCCTGAGCAACCCCTCCCCACCAGGCACTGGGAGTTCTTAGGCTGGCAGCCCCCTTTCCCTCTATTCCCATCTGAGCAGGTGCCAGGCCCTGAGATTCACTCTTGACCCCCCTCCCCGTCCCCCAGGAGCCCTGACCCCCATGCCAGCTGTACGGACCTTTGCCCTGACCTCCGGCTTTGCAGTGCTTCTTGACTTCCTGCTACAGATGTCAGCCTTTGTGGCCCTGCTCTCCCTCGACAGCAGGAGGCAAGAGGTAGGGGTGGAGGCAAGGCCCAGGGACTCACCCTTGGTCCCCATCTTGGCCGGGGATGGAGTGGCTCCACTTTGCACAGAAGGCTCAGAGCATGGGGACTGAGTGTGGGAACAGCGTGCTGGAATGTTTAGGCCACAAAGTCCCTGATGTCCCATGGAAAATTAACTTTGTTTTGGTCATTTGGGGGAATATGATCAAACCTGCTAAAAGTACCTGAGGTCGTGAAATAAAGTATAAGTGAGAGATTGACAGGGAGGGAGCTCTTGTTTCGGTGATGGTGCAAAGTTCAAAGGTATTTTATCAAGGCCGAAAATGAAGATAAAGAAAAGAGCACACTGGCGTGTCCCCATCATGCGGTGCTGGCACAGTCCACATGTGGAAGGTGACTCTCCCACTCCACGGGAGGGAAGTGGTCCCCAGGGTCTGTTTTGGGGTCATCTTGAGTGCCTTCCTCCTTCTAGGCCTCCCGGATGGACATCTGCTGTTGCAAGACAGCCCAGAAGCTGCCCCCGCCGAGCCAGGATGAGGGGCTCCTGCTCCGATTCTTCCGCAAGTTCTACGTCCCATTCCTGTTGCACTGGCTCACCCGCGTGGTCGTGGTGAGTGGGCGAGAGGGGCAGCAGGGGGACCTTATGCCACCCAGGGTTGGGGGGGCCTGGCAGTGTCTGGGGCGGGAGGGTCTGCTTAGCCTTGATCCTTGCCCGTGGTCATCGGAGGGGTCTGGAGCTTGCCCAGGTCCAGGGGCTGAAGCCGGGGCAGGGATGGGGGTGCTAAGATTCAAGTTGGCCCAACTCCAGAATGTTTCCTACAAGATCCCGTCCAGACCCAGACTGGGGAGTTGCTGGGTGGGAGGCTTTCAAGTGACGCTTCCCTTTCCAGGTGCTGCTCTTCCTGGCCCTGTTTGCAGCAAGCCTCTATTTCATGTGCTACATTAATGTGGGGCTGGACCAGCAGCTGGCTCTGCCCAAGGTGGGTGCCCTCCCTCCCCTCTCCTCAGTCCCCAAGGCTGTGAGGGCAATCAGCAGCACAGAGTGGATGGGTTGGCCTGAACCAGGGGTGTGGTAGGGGTAGGGGACCATTCATCATGCGGAGTTAGGAAGAGAAGCCATATTCTGCATGGAAAGTGCCTGAGTTCGGTTCCAGCCCCAGGCCACCAGAGGGAGACGACCAGGCAGCCGAGTGACTGGCCGTGGGAGCCGATTGTCTGGGCAGAATGACCAACACCTCAGTGAATGTCTGCCTAGTGCCAGATGCACGGTGCCTAGTGCCTAGTGCCTAGTGCCTGCCTCTCTGTCCTCAGGCCTGGGTTTTGCAGCAGCAAATGTCCCTGGACTGTCCTCGGAAAGACAGGGAGGGTTGGGGGCTCTGGGGAAGAAAAGACCTGGATGGTCTTGAGGGTTTTGGATGGAGGAGAGGCTTGAGGGGTGTCTGAACATGAGTGGGATTTGCAGAGGAAGGAGGCAAGGGTCACAGCACTGACCCATGGGAGGTTGGGGTGCACCAAGGCTCATTTACTGTGTGCAGGGGTGACTGTAGGTGTGGGGAGGAGAGGCAGTAAGGCCGAGAGCTGGAGGCGCTGCAGGTGACGGGGTGGGGAAATGTGCTGACGAGGACCAGCAAGCATATGAGGTTGACAGGAATCATACATCAAAGAGGCCAGGGACCTGAGGTTTGTCTGGACATGCAACCAGAGCTGGGCTGGTGGCTGGGGGAAGCAAGTCTGCATACCTGTGCTCTAGGGGAGAGAGAGCATCATGAGGGCTTGGACATCCAGGGCCACTGTAGGGGTGGCGATGGGGGTCTGGATGTGGGCAGGAATCTTGGATTCAGTGGCCTGGTAACCACCTTCTGGTGGTGCTGGTCTTGGAAGCAAGATGAGGCGGGAGCAGAGCAGACAGGCAGGACGGCACCTTCGAGCCACCATAGGGAGCAAGAAGAGGCTGCAAAGCCAGCAAGGGTCCAGAATGACTCTGCCACTCACGGTGGCCCTGGGGACTGCTCACACGGCTGAAGAGAAGAGGGTCCCCAGTGACCCCAGAATGGTTATCAGTGGCCTGGTAGGCCAAACCAGTGAGAAGGAAGGTGGTACTGGGCTGTAAGACCAGCTGAGGAATTTTTTTTTTTCTGGTTGTGTTGGCTCTTAGTTGGCGTGCTCAGAACCTTTAGTCACGGTGTGTGAAATCTTTAGTTGTGGCGTGGGGTATCTAGTTCCCTGACCAGAGATCAAACCAGGCCTCGTGCGCTGGGAGCGGGGAGTCTTAGCCACTGGACCACCAGGGAAGTCCCCCAGCTGAGGTTTTGTTTATGCTCTTTGTTTATTTTCCTTTGGGGGAGAATTTGTTTCTTATGACTATATAAAATATATTTCTTTCAATTTTTTTCTGGTAAAATATAACATAAAATTTGCCATTTTAACCATTTTTTAAGTGGCATTAAGGACATTGTACAATCCTCACCATCATCCATCTCCATAGCTCTTTCATCCTGCAAAACTGAAACTCTGTCCCTATTAAACGCTAACTCCCCATTCCTCCTCCCCCAGTCCCTGGAGCACCCCCTGCCCCATTCTCCTTTGTGTCTCTGCATTTGTCTATTCCAGGTCCCTTACATATGTGGAATCATCCATTTGTCCTTTTGTGATGGGCTTATTTCATTTAGCATGATGTCCTCAGGGTTTGGTCATGTTGTAGCATGTATCAGAATTTCCTCCCTTTTTGAGGCTGAATGATATTCCTGTATGTATGAATGCATATATATCACATTTTGCTTAACCATTTTTCTGTTGATGGATATGGGTTGCTTTCATGTTTTGGCTATTGTGAAATAATGCTGCTATGCACATGGGTTTACAAATATCTCTTTGAAACCCTGCTTTTAATTATTTTGGGTATATACCCAGAAGTGGAATTGTTAAATCATATGGCAATTCTATTTTTAATTTTTTGAGGAACCTTCACACTGATTTCTATATAGCTGTACCATTTTACATTCCTACCAACAGTGCACAGGGTTCCAATTTCTCCATGCCTTCACCAACACTTATTTTCTGAGTTTTGTTTGTTTTTTTTTGACAACAGCCATCATAATAGATATGAAGTGGTATCTCATTGTGGCTTATTTGTGTTTCCCTAATGATTAGTGATGTTAAGCATTTACTTATTGGCCATTTGTATATTTCCTTTGGAGAAATGTCTATTTTTGAATTGGGCTGGATTTTGTTGTTGTTAAGTTTAAAGAGTTCTTTAGATAGCTTGGATAATCAATCCCTTATCAGATATGTGGGATTAATATCTGATTAATTAATATCAGATATCAGATATGTGAATTGTGAATATTTTCTTCATTTCTGTTGGTTGCTTTTTTACTCTATTGGTAGTATCTTTTGATGTACTTAAGTTTTTAATCTTCATGAAGTCCAATTTGTCTATTTTTGTTGGTGTTGTTAACTGTGCCTTTGGTGTCATATTCAAGATAAATCATTGCTGGGATGTATAATTTCTATGACTTTGTGAATTTTTCAATTTTCCTTCTGTTAATGATTTCTAACCATGCAGTCATGGTCAGGGTGTATACATAATATGACATCTATCTTTTTAAATGTTGAGATTTAATATGTGGCCAAATACCTAGTTTATCTTGCAGAATGTCCCATGTGTATTTGAGAGGAATCTGCATTTTGTTGTTGAGCAGAGTTTCTGTATAAGCTTGCTAGATTTAGTTGATTTAGCGTTGTTCAAGTCTTCCATTTCCCGACTTGTGTTCTGTCTGGATGTCCTACCCATTACTGACGTAGAGTACTGAACTCATTGTAGAATTTCCTATTTCTCCCTTCAGTTCTGTCAAGTTTCGCTTCATAGATTTTGATGGTCACTCATTAGGTGTGGAACTGTTTGTATACACTTACCCTTGCTGTACTGAATCTTTTAATAATATATAATGTTCTTCTTTGTCTTGTAAACTTTCTTGATTTAAAGCCTATTTTACCTGGCAGTGGGATAGCCTACTATTGCATGGAATATCTTTGCAATCTTTGCAAACTGTCTACTATTTGCATGGCATATCTTTTTCTATACTTTCACTTTCAACCTGTGGGTGTCTCTGGATCTCAACTGACTCTTATAGACATCATATTGTTGGATCCTATTTCTCTAACCCATTCTGTCCACTTCTGACTTCTTATGAGAGAGAGTAGTCTATTTACATGTAAAGCAATTACTGATGAGGAGAGACTTGCTATTGTGCTGTTTGTTTTCTATGCACTTTATAGCTTGTTTCTAATTTCCTGCATTGCCATCTTCTTTTGTGTTTAGTTGATAGCGAAATGTTTAAATTCTTTTTGCATTTCCTTTTGGGTATGTTATATGACTATTTCCTTTGTGGTTACCAGGGAAATTACGTTAAATATCCTACAGTGCGTTGAATTTATCCTAGATTAACATGGATTGCTTACAAAAAATCTGTTCCTTTACTGCACCTTTCCATTTCCTTTCAGTTATTGCTATCATAAAATCACATCTTTATACATTGTGTATTCAAAAACACAGAATAATACTTTTTTAATGTATCAATCTCTTAAGATATGTAGAAATAAAAAAATGGAATTGCAAACCAAAGTTATAATAAAACTAGCTTTTATAATTTCCCATGTATTTACTTTTACCGGTGATCTTTATTTAATTACATGACTTTGAGTTATGCTTTAGCATCATTTCACTTTAACTTGAAGGACTCACTTTATAGCTTCTTGCAGGACAGGTCTTCTGGCAACAGACTTCTATAGTTATTTTAATTTTTAATGCTTTAATTTTTCCCCTCATTTTTGAAGGACAGTTTTGCCAAAAATGGGGCTCCTGGTTGAGAGTTTTTTCCCACTTAAATACTTTAAATATACAAATCCACTGCCTTCTGGCCTTCAAGTTTTCTGGTAGGAACTATGCTTATAATCTTTATATATAATAAGCCTCTTCTTTTTTTTGCTTTCAGAATTCTCTTTTTGTCTTTATCGTTCAACACTTGAATTGTAATGTGCCTTGGTTCTGGGTCTCTTTGAGTTTTCCTACTAAGAGTTTGCTAAAGTTCTATGGATTTTTATACTCATATCTTTTATCAAATTTATGAAATCTTGGCCATTGTTTCTTCAAATAATCTCTTTTCCTCTTTCTCTCTCTTTTCTGTCTGGGATTCTTATGATGTGTGTGTTGTTCTGCTTGATGATGCTGCACGATCCCTTAGTTTCTGTTCATTTTCCTTATTCTTTTTTCTTTCTGTTTTTCATTTGATAATTTCAATTGTCCTGTCTTCATGTGTGGCCATTCTTCTTCTGACTGCTCAAATATGTCTTTGAATCCCTCTAGTTATTTCTTTATTTATTGTACATTTCAGCTCCAGAACTTCTTTTTGGTTCTGTTTTATATTTTCTCTTTATTGATCATTCCATTGTGTGTGTGTTGTGTGTGTTTTGGCTGTGCTGGGTCTTCATTGTGGTGCACAGGCTTAGTTTCCCCAAGGTTGTGGAATCTTAGTTCCCTGACCAGGGACTGCACCTGTGTCCCCTGCATTGGAAGGCAGATTCTTAACCACTAGATCACCAGGGAAGTCCCTCCATTTTGTTCATACATTGTTTTCTTGACTGTGTCCAGAAAACAATGTTATTTTGGCTCTTTGAGCATCTCTAAGATAGTCGTTTTAAGGTCTCTATCTAATATATCCATTGTCTGGTCTTTCTCAAGGATAGTGTTGATTAATTTTTGTCCCTAGGTATGGGCCATATCTTTCTGAGTCATTGCATGCTTTATGATTTTGTTGTTGTTTTTGAAAAATGGACATTTGAGTCCAAAATAACTCCAGAAATTAGATTCTCTCCCATCCCCAGAATTTGCTTATTTATTCATTTATTTTAAAAAGTTAATTGTTGCGAATGTCTCTGTCCTGGAGATCAGCTTGAGATGTAAAGTCTTTACAGATCTTTTCTGAATCTCCGCTTTTCCCTGGGCATGTGCAGTGACTATCTACTTTTCCTTGTATTTGTGGTTGCTTTTGAGTGTCATGTTTCTTAAACGTCTGGCTCTCAAAAGGAGAAAAAGGGAAATATGAAGGGGGAAGACAAATTTAGCACTTGCCCTTTAATATCTTGGGCAAGTAAAGATAATCTTTAAATATCTTGGCAGTCACTTCAGTTTGAGGTGAAGGTTCTAATGGCACCTGATTTTGTTTCTGCTCTACTGAGATTAGAAGCAGCAATGAGTGATGAGAACACAGATCCTTGATATTTAAGAGGCAGGTCTGCAAGCTGTGTGCAGACTGTTCCTGGAATGCATTCATGGCTGCCTGCCACAGGTCGGGGAGGATAAATGATGACTAGCTAGTACCATACTAAGAGCTGAAGTAGATCAAATTAACCACAATCTACCATCCAGAACTTTCTCTGGAAACTTGAAGCCCTCACTAGACCCCAGAGTACCAAAATAGTTACATCAGGCAGATTCTGCCAGTGCAGTTATTGTCTAGATGGGGAGGCGAATCCTGGTACTTCCTACTCCACCATCATTCCTGATGTCACTTTGAAGTTTTATGTTGCAGGAGAAGGGAATGAGCCATGAAGATGCCTGGCATACAGCCTTGAGGGTGTGCAGGAGGGTGTTTATATGTGTGCATCCATGTGGGCTGTGGTCATAGGCTAACTTGCTAGACTGTGGCTGTGCCAAACAGGGGATGATAGGAAGGGGTAAAAACTATATGTATGTGTTCGTATGTGTGTGTCAGAGAGCGTGTTCACACAGGGGAGTATGTGATGCCCTGTGCTTGTACCTCCGTTGAGTGTGTTCTGTGTAGGTATTTGTGATTATACCTAGATAGGTGTACCTTGGAGTGTGTGTGTGCCTCTGTGGGTATACTTATGACCATGTACGTCTGTAGTGGAACTGTACACATGACTCTGTGAGCCTGTACCTCTGTGTGTATCACTGTGTGTGTATCTCTTGAGCATATGCTGGAGGTGCGTCTGGCCATGGACTCACTGACTGTCTTCCATTGCAGGACTCATACCTGATCGACTATTTCCTCTTTATGAACCGCTACTTTGAGGTGGGGGCCCCGGTCTATTTTGTTACCACTGGGGGCTACAACTTCTCCAGTGAGGAAGGAATGAATGCCATCTGCTCCAGTGCAGGCTGCAACAACTTCTCCTTAACCCAGAAGATCCAGTACGCCACCGACTTCCCTGATATGTGAGTGTCCCAGCCCACCTCTGTGTGTCTCTCTCCCTCCTGCCCTGCTGCCCACCTGCTGCTATGCGCCTGAGGGGAGCCAGCGTGGAGGTTGGACTGTAGGAAGGACCCACAACAGCTTGCCTATCTGGTCCTGTCCCCTGACTTCCTCTTCCCTGACATTCAGGTCTTACCTGGCCATCCCTGCCTCCTCCTGGGTGGACGACTTCATTGATTGGCTGACTTCATCTTCCTGCTGCCGCCTTTATATCTCTGGTCCCAATAAAGATGAGTTCTGCCCCTCGACTGTCAGTGAGTATGGGGCCTCTGGGAGTTCAGGGCCCACCATAGCTTGGGGAAATTGAGACTAGAGAAAGGACAGAACCAGTGGAGGATCTCTTACCCCTTCCTGCCCTCCTACAGGGTCAGTTTGGGGCAGGGGCCCTGTCTAGGTGCTAAGGTTGGGGTGCTACACCTATATATGTAGATGTCCAGCTGGATTACCAGGCAATCGCACCCTCCTGGCCCTGCTGAGTTGTGCCCATACCCACTGAGCAGACTGGTGCTCAAGTGCCATGTGAGTGGAGTGAGAGTTGAGGTTGGTGCATGATCCTGCCTCAGCAGCTGCGCTTGTAGGTGGAGTGGGGAGGCCCCGTGGAGGCTGTTTCTCTGCCCTGAACTTTGCTTCCCACCCTGCTTGAAGGTACCAGCAGTTTCCATATATGAGAGGGGCACTCCTCCCATCTGTAGAGGCAAACACATATCTCTCCACAGTAACCATGCTTGTTACAGCAGTGGGAGTGCATGGGGATCCTAATGGGAAAGGAGCACAAGGTGGGGCAGGGCATCGTCTGCCTGGCCTTGGGGGGTGCTGCTGCCTAGAGCCCCCCACTCTCTTTGTAGACTCCCTGGCCTGCTTGAAGACCTGTGTGAGCCCCACAGCGGGCTCTGCCCGGCCATCAGTGGAGCAGTTCCACAAATATCTTCCCTGGTTTCTGAGTGACGAGCCCAACATCAAATGTCCCAAAGGGTAGGCAGTGGGCGGTGGTGGGGGGGCACTGAGGAGGACAGCTGTGTGGGTGCCCACGGCAGGGTCACAGGGGGCAGGAGGCAGTGCGGGGCCTCTCGGGGTAGCCATAGGCCAAGCTCACAGAGGGGACAGATCCTTGGCTAATCTGTTCTGGTCCTCCTCCTGCAGTGGCCTGGCAGCATACAGCACCTCAGTGAATATGAGCTCAGATGGCCAGATTTTAGGTAAGTCTGGCCTTGACTGGAGGGGAAGACCAGGGTCAGCTGCCCCGGGGGCCCCAAGAATCCCAGGAGACAGATTCTCCATCTTGAACCTTCCCTCCTTCTTCCTTTCTGGGGGACTTCTAACTGTCCTGGTCCTGTCTTCAGAAGTCATGTCACCCAGTTTCATGTCCTCAGACTCCACCCTGTGTCTGCCTGCTTCCTTCTCCCCATCCCCTAAATTCATAATCAGTGTGACATTCATGGAATTCTCAGTGGCTGATGCTGCACTTGGGGGCCACCTACTTCCTCTTCTCTCAGGTGCAAGTCACACCCAGATGTGGGCAGTGGGCAGCCAGTTCAATGAATGACTATTCTACTTACCCAGGGGGTCCCCCAACCCACAGCTCTGTTAAGTAAACTGTTGTATTTTTTGTCTCCCTTTCTGGTCCTTTCTTATAGGAAAATGTGCATTGGAAAAATAATGAAATTAATGTTAAGAATCCAGTGCATGTTTTGAAACCATACAGAGCAGTGTTTGGGTTCATCCAGGAGATCTCTCTCTTTCTTTAAAAAATATATTTATTTGGCTGCATTGGGTCTTAGTTGTGGCATGCAAGTTCTTAGTTGTGGCATGTGGGATCTAGTTCCCCAATTAGGAATCAAACCCAGGCCCCCTGCACTGGGAGCCTGGAGTCTTAGCCACTGGACCACCAGTGAAGTCCCTCAGGAGAACTCTTTAAGTTCCATCCATCAGAGGCAGGGCCAGGACTTGAGTCTGGCACAGCAGTAGGACCAGCTACAGAGCTTGCAGGGCTGGGGGAAAACCGAAATGCAGGGCCCTTTGCTCAACATGTATTAAGAGTTCCCAAATGGTGGCAGCAGATCCCTGAACTCAGCTGAGCACTGCCTCTTGGGGGTTCTGAGGGTATCTGACGCAGGCTCTGGCTTTCACAGCCTCGCGGTTCATGGCCTACAACAAGCCGCTGAAGAACTCGCAGGATTTCACGGAGGCTCTGCGGGCAACTCGGGCACTGGCAGCCAACATCACCGCTGACCTGCGGAAGGTGCCAGGCACTGACCCAGATTTTGAGGTCTTCCCTTACTCGTGAGTGCATGTGCTCCAGAGGAGGGTGCGGGTGAGGGTGCTGGGTTGGCAAGGGTGGCCGCGAGGTGGGGGTGGGCTCCAGCAGAGGGGCTTCAGCTGCACCTGGACCCAGTGTTCATCCCGAAGTGGGCACAGGAAGCTGCGGAGCAGTGACTGTGCTCTGTGCCCCACAGGGTCACCAACGTGTTCTATGAGCAGTACCTGACCATAGTCCCCGAGGGGCTCTTTATGCTCACCATCTGCCTGGTGCCCACCTTTGTCGTCTGCTGCTTCCTGCTGGGCATGGACGTCCGCTCCGGCCTCCTCAACCTCTTCTCTATCATCATGATCCTGGTGGACACTGTGGGCTTCATGATGCTCTGGGACATCAGCTACAATGCTGTGTCCCTCATCAACCTGGTCACGGTAACCCGCCGGCTGGAGTGTCAGGGCTCTAGTGTGGGAAACGAGGCTCCCAATTCTTTCTAGAGTCTAGGTGCTGCCTGCTGGCCTGGGTGGAGGCCCCTGCCCCTGCCCTTGGGTGGCTGAAGCCCCCTTTCTTCCCTCAGGCGGTGGGCATCTCTGTGGAGTTTGTGTCCCATATCACCCGCTCCTTTGCCATCAGCACCAAGCCCACCCGGCTGGAGAGGGCTAAGGAGGCCACCATCTCCATGGGCAGTGCGGTGAGTGATAGGCTGCCTTGCATGGTCCTTGGCCAGCCACCCCGTGCCCAGTCTGACACCTGCTTGTGACCCCCAGGTGTTTGCAGGAGTAGCCATGACCAACCTGCCTGGCATCCTTGTCCTGGGCCTGGCCAAGGCGCAGCTCATCCAGATCTTTTTCTTCCGTCTCAACCTCCTCATCACTGTGCTGGGCCTGCTGCATGGCCTGGTCTTCCTGCCCGTCATCCTCAGCTACCTGGGTGAGTGCCAGGCCCCTCCCACAAGATTCCAAGCCACAGGCAAAATGCCAGGAACACTCACAGCCCCCCCTCACCTGGAACGGGTACTGCCCCAAATTGTGGGCACACCATTTCTCCTGGTTTGGAAGCTACAGTTTTTCATTTAGCATATGAAAGCATCTTTTTGGGGTCAGATGTGCATTTCAAACACATTCAGTGGCCATATGGTTCTCTGCTGCATGCCATTGAACTTTTGATCATGACTTGAGCAAAAAATAGATTTTCACATTGAGAGGAGATATGTACAGGTATGGACATGGACATGCAGAGTAGAACAGGCCTTTCACAAAATAACACTGCCTAAGAAGCTTCAGGTATTTTCTGTTCTATTCTATCATTGATTTTTTAAAAAATTCCGGTGTTATCTGAGAAATTGATTTCATGAGTCATTCATGGGTGACAACTTGCAGTTGAAAAACATATCCTTTTGTATGGATTGGCCACAGTCCATTTAGCCAGCCCCCAGTTGCTGGACATTAGACTGTTTCTGGCATCACCAACTTGATGGACATGACTTTGAGCAAACTCCAGGAGTTGGTGATGGACAGGGAAGCCTGGTGTGTTGCAGTCCATGGGGTCACAAAGAGCTGGACACTACTGAGTGACTGAAATAGAGCTAGAACTAGACTATTTCTGACTTTGCATGTTATTGTCAGTGCTGCAGTGACTATCCTTTGTGGCTGAATCTTTGACCTCATTCTCCAATATATCCTAGAGAAAGTTCAGTCCATGAATACTGATTGTTCATTCCAACTGTTAACACCCTCTAAGAAGTTTTACCATTTAAACTCCTATTAGCAACATGTACATTTTTGTTTCCTCACTGTAGAGCATTCAGTTCAGTTCAGCTCAGTCAAGTCTGATTCTTTGCGACCCCATGGACTGCAGCATGCCGGGCTTCCCTGTCCATCACCAACTCCTGGAGCTTACTGTAGAACACAGTTATTCTTTTTTAAAGAATTACTTATTGGCTGCTCTGGGTCTTTGCTGCTGTGGGCTTTCTCTAGGTGCAGCGAGCAGGGGTTACTCTACTTGTGGTGCGTGGTCTTCTCTTGCTGCGGGGCACAGGCTCTAGAGTACATGGGCTTCAGTGGTTGTGGTGCGTGAGCTTAGTTACCCCGAGACACGTGGGATCTTAGTTCCTGGACCAGGGGTCAAACCTGTGTCCCCAGCATTAGCAGGCTGACTCCCAACCAGTGGACCACTAGAAAAGTCCCTGCTGAGCACAGTTATTTACACACCCCATCCCCCCACAGAGGTTTAAACAGGACCCCTGGATGGAGCGTTCCCTCACAGGGTGGGCAAGCTGAGAGTTCAGTTTTGCACTGTTCCCTGACACCAGGACTAATAATAATGGTAATTTTAGATGGACCATTTATATTAATAGAAGAGTGTGTTTGTGTGCTAGTAAATATATATTAATTCTCTTATCATCCCTGGAGGTAGGTGATGTTTTCATCCCCATTTCACAGATGAGGAACCTGAGACCCCTCCATCCCAGTAATAGAGCTGGTCACATGCAGTGTATTTGGAGGCCACACAGCACCGGCACCCCTCCGCAAGGCACCCCAGTCTTGTAGAAACTTCCTGACCCCCTTTGGAAGAGGAGAATGTGGTTGTTGGGGACCTCCCCAGAGGCTACCTGGCTGGGGAGCCACAGGTCCCATAGGTCACGGCCACCCCTTGGAGATTCTGAGTGGCCCACCCCCTGGAGAGTGGCTGGGATCCTGACAGAGAGGCGAGTGGCAGGCACAGGGATCCGGGTCCCCTCTCTGACCTGAGTCTGATGACAGTGAGGAATGGCTTCTCTCAGCAAGGAATGCTTGCACAGCGTGTCCAAGGAAGAGAGGAGGGGGAGGGAGTCACTGGCTATGGGTGGCTTAGGGCTTCCCCTGCCAGACCCCCGGATGGCAGGGACCTGCACTGGAAGGCAGAGGGGACCAGGGGCTGGGCGTGGGTGGCAACTGACAGTTACCAGCTTTTGGGGGGTGTGGTGAAGTGAGGGCTGGGGTGAAGGGCAGTGATGGGAGGTGGGGGGCTTAGGACTTAGCTCTCCCTCTCTAGAACTTCCATTTGAGGCTCCAACACATGCCTGCATCCCGCACCCAGCATGCTGCCTCCCTGACCGTGTTGCTCGTGTCTGTCCCTCTGCAGGGCCTGATGTCAACCCAGCTCTGGTGCAGCAGCAGAAGCAGCAGGAGGAGGCAGCTGCGGCCAAGGAGACCTCTTGCTCAAAGCACTCCGCCCAGATGAGCACTGATTATGGTGTCTACGTCAACTACAGCTTTGAACATCCTGCCAAGAGTGTAGGAGGCCTCGAGAGCTCTCCATCAGAGAACAGGCAGAAGTTCTGATGGGGCCAGAGCCCCTGTCCAAGCTCATCAGCCATGACCTGAGGGGCCATGAAGGCTCCTCCTGGGGGTCCTTTGACTTATCCTTCCCCCAGGGCCTGAGAGAGGCTGTCTCCACAGGACCGTCCACCATCGGTCATCCTCTAGCCACCAGATCTCACCCATAAGGACACTGATTGTGATAGAGGTGCCACGTGATGGCTTGGGTGTGACCTGGTCCAAATCCATCTCTTGAATTTGACATGTGTCCTCCTCATGCAAGTTTTAAAACTTTAGTTCCATATATGTGAACAACATATTTGTTCACATTTAAAATTTTCCTTAATTGATACCATACGTGACCTATCCTTTTGCAATGAGTTTTTTTTTTTTTTTTATGCAGCATACATTTTTTCGATTTATTCGTGACGATACATGGAGATCTAGTCCAATCATTTTAACTGTGACACAGCTTTCCATTCTGTGAATGAACAGGATGTTTTTTTATGCATTCCCCTGCTAGTGGGCAATCACATTGTCCTGAATTATTTTTTCTGCTATAAGTCCACAGTCACTTATGTGGAATTTCAGAACCCCCAGAACTCTGAAAACCTAGTGTGTTTGTTTTTTTCTTTTGTAAGTTTGGGACAAACTCATTTCATAGCAAAGACTGATCAGACATGATGTATCTATTTATACTCTTTATAAATAGGTTTCCCTGGTGGCTCAGATGGTAAAGAATTTGCCTGCAATGCAGGAGATTCAGGTTCTATCCTTGGGATGGGAAGATCCCCTGGAGAGGGAAATGGCAACCCACTCCAGTATTCCTGCCTGGAGAATTCCATGGACAGAGGAGCCTGGCGGGCTATAGTCCACGGGGTTGCAAAGAGTCAGACACAATTGAGTGACTAACACTTCTCTTTTTTTTTTTTTCCCCCATAAATAGCATACTTACACTCTTCAGCCAACTTGATGTGAATAGTCATATATTTCAGCACATTAACAAGTTTGATTTCATGTTGCTTCCCCAGATCCTGATGAGGTCTAATATCTAATGTACTGTAAGCATCAAATTACCTTTCTAAAAAAACGTTCTAAATTCTGAAATTCAGCTTGCGTATGGGATTTCAGGTATGGAACCATGGACCTGTGTGATGAGCAGGTGTTTACACGTCTCCTGTCTGTGTGTGGGGAGCTACCATCGCTGTAGCACTGAATGGATACAGACTAGTGTCTTCCAGGGCGTCTGCCCTATTCACACCTCCACCAGCAGGGGATAAGGGTGCCTCTTTCCCTGCACCAATACCAACACAACGCTCCACTTGTTTCTGGGAGGGAGGGGAGTGGGGTTATAGATTGTTATCCCTTTCTAAAAAATACTTTTTTAAAAGAAAACTTTTTTTATTTTAGAATAGTTTTACAGAAAAATTACAAAGATAATACAGAGTTCCTGTATGCCCCCCGCCCGCCCCCCAAAATTTACTTGAGTAACACATTAGTGTGATAACACTTGTCAGTGTACCATGAATGAACCAGTACTGATAATTACTACTAACCCCAATCCATATTTTGTTTAGATTTCCACAATTTTACCCAGGGTCCTTTTCCTGAGCCAGGATCCTGTCCAGGACACTCCACAACACTGTTGTTATGTCTACTTAGGCTCCTTTTGTTTGTGACAGTGTTTCAGGCTCTCCTTTTCTTTGTTTTTGGTGACCCGGACAATTGAAGATTGGTCAGGTATTTTAAAGAATGTCCTTCAAATGGGGTTTGTCTAGTGTTTCTCCCGATTAGACAAAGGTGATGGGTTTTTCGGAGGGAGATCACGAGGCAGAGAGCCGGTCTCAGCCTATTGTGTCAAGGGTGCCTGCAGTCACCGTAACTTGTCGCTGTCACACTGGCCCTGACCACCTGGCTGAGGTTGTGTTGGCCAGGTGTCTCCTCTGTACACTTATCTTGCACCTGTTTGCGTGGTGCACTCTTTGCAGCGAAGTTGCTATGCACAGCCCACACTTAAGGGTGAGTGGTTATGCTCTACTTCCTGGAGGGTGGAGTGTTTACATAAATTATTTGGAACTCTTCTGAACAGGAAAATTGTTCTCCATTTATTATTTATTCAGTATGCTATCTTTATCAGTATGGAACCAAGGATGCTCATTTTTTACTTTGGGTTTTAATATAGTGACTATTTGCTCCACATTTGGCCATTGGGAACTCTTCCAGTTGGCTCCTAGGTCCCTTTGATGTATTCCTTTCACTGTGGGGTTCCCCCACTTTTTGAGCACTTTTGTACTTCCTGGCATTATAAGATAGTATAGGCTCAACTTGTATATTTCTATCCCAGTCCTAGAGTCAGCCATTTCTCCCAGGAGTTCCAGTCCTTCATCTGGAGATAAGATTAGAAATCAGGATCTGGGTGTTCAGTGTGTTTTGCTGCTGGGGCTTTGTTGCTTCTGATCCTCTCAGCTGAGAGAGCAAGGGCATACATATGTGAATACTGACCTGTATATGTACACATTTCTAGAAGTATTTCTATGAAAAGCCATCTGTATCTACATTAAGCTAAACAGGATTTTATGCTGATACCTCCAGTTATAACCCATAATCACATGAATCATTCTAGACTCCTTTCTTGCTTCTCTGTAGCCTCTCATGCCACTAATGAGAAGCCGGGCTCCACAACCCTCACCATTTACTTAGTTGTTGATTACCTTTATACATATGTAGGAGTCTGAGAAATGATAACCTACACTCCTGTGGAAAACAACTTTAGAATTTAGTGTTTACATGCAATTCCTTTTGCCTTTAGTCTTACAGACATCATTCCTTTCCAAAGTTACTTGGGTTAGCATCTTTCAGATGGGGTCAGTATCCCTTTCAGAGAAGCTGCTTCATACATTGAAAAAATATTTATTTATTTATTTTTGGCTGAGCTAGGTCTTTGTTTCTGCCTTCAGGCCTTCTCTAGTTGCGGAGATCAGGGGCTACTCTCTAGTTGTGGTGCGTGGGCTTCTCATTGCAGTGGCTTCTGTTGTTGCAGAGCACAGGCTCTAGGTGCATGGGTTCAGTAGTAGTGGGGCACGGGTTTAGTTGTTCTGCAGCATGTGGAATATTCCCAGACCAGGGATTGAACTCGTTTCTCTTGCATTGGCAGGATTCTTAACCCCTGGACCACCAGGGAAGCCCTTATACATTTTTAATATAGTTAAGATTCTTGCATCACATTCTTTATTCCATTCTGATTTTACAAAATCATGTGTGTAAAAGTTTGTTGTGGGTATTCAGCAGAACACGATCCCTGGTTGATCCTCTGGCTAGACCCAGGCAATGGGAGACTCCTCACGCCTTCCTCTGTCCTTGTAATGTATGCTCTGCTGCTCTGCGTACCATTCTCACAGCGAGAGTTGTTTTCAACAACATCTTCCTCTCAACACCTTGAGAGAGGAAGGTGTTTTTGAGACCATCTGGACAGTGTATGTGATTGAACCCAGTTAAGGTGTCTGTATAAACATTTGCGATTCTGGCAAAGTGGACGTGAAAATACACTGGTCTTGTGGCTGCCCAGGACAAGTAACTTTCCTTGCTTATTAAACCTCCTACCTATCAGTCTGAAGTGGTCTGCCTCTTTCTTCCATCTCTCCTTGCTCTGTGTTGTGTATACAGAAACTAGATTGTGAACAAAGATCCACTCAAAGTATTAGGACAGACCAATGGATATTAATGTGACAAAGTAGGAGACATTTACTGATACAACTTCAGATTTCACAGTGCAACTAATCTTTAAGAAACTACAATTTGTTGAATGTTGATGTAGTTTCCAAGAATACTCCTCACATTTATTTGAAAAGGCAATTAAACTGCTATTTGTATAAGACTGGGTTTCTCATACTTCAATCAAAACACCATACTGCAATGCAGTGAATGCAGCAGATGTGAGAATCTGGCTGTCTTCAATTCAATTAAGCTAGATAGTAAAGAGATTTGCAAAAATTTAAAAGGATGCTTTGTTTCTCATAAACTTTTACTGCTCTGAAGAACCTTACTTCTTTACAAAAATATGTTAACATGTTTTTATTATGTTAAAATGCATAAATATTTAAACATTTTCTGTTTTTATGTCCAATATGGTAACTATCAATAAACAGAATACACATAAAATTTATGGAAGACTCCAAAGAGTCTTTGATATATTTTAAGAATGAAAATGGGTCTTTTTTTTTTTCCCTCCTTTTGGCCATGGCCACACTTGTGGGATCTTAGTTCCTGGACCAGGAATTGAACCTGGGCACTCTGATGTGAGAGTGCAGAGTCCTAACCACTGGACCCTCAGGGAATCCCCTGTAAATAGGCCCTAAGTCCAAAAAGTTTCAGAACCGCTGCTCTAGAGCAATTTATGAGTTTGACATTGTTTACAATTCATTAGAGTCCATACACTATGAAGATACATGTTAACTTGTAGATTTCAGGCCAGTAGAGATGCAAATCATTTCTATCCACTAGGAAAGATAATCTACATCATTTTATAGGACACCAGCCAGCATTGTATCCAATCTAGCCATCTTACTCTGTTTTCTGAAAGCGTTATAAATACCCAGTTTCTCGAAAAGCTTCTTCAAACTAGCTTTATCATATCATTGGTTACTGTTAATTAAAATGGATAAATCTCTGATGTGTTCATTATATATTTGAGTAAGTGTTATGTTTTGAGTTTCAGATTATGCTTTGAAAGACACTTAGAACATGTATACATGCTGTCTGTGTATATATATATATATATATATATATATATGCATATGCATATATATATACTACACACACATATATATGCGTATATGTATATTTCACAGGATGGCACACCAGATTATTCTGCATCTAGCTCTTTCCATTTAATACTGGTACATGCACTCCCTTGACAATCTTGTCTTCTTTTATTTATGCACATCACCTTGCATTTCACCCACGACTACGTTAGTAACGGGAAACACACCAACAGAAAGGTCTCAGTTTCCTCTTGGGACTCGCAAGCAAAGGGTTCTCGCTGTCCCGCCTAGTTTCTGGATATCCAGTCTGGAACACAGCCCACAAACCACGTGACAACAGCGTGGCTCACGTAACAGTTGTTGCCCGCGCTACAACTTTTCCGCCAGTTTCCAACATGGCCACTAGGCGCCCTCAATGCCGCAGCCCCGGGCCCTCTTGCGCTTCGCGGCCCACTTCTGCTCCTCAGCGAGACCGCCCGAGAAGCCCGGGGACAATAGGGGCGGTGCCTGGGTCCAGTCGGCTCCAGCGCAGTCCAGCCCATCTCCACCGCGGGGGCGAACAAGAGCGGACCGGAAGTTTCCCGGGCGCGCTAGCGGCCGAGGCCGTTACTGCAGAGCACCGGAAGTGGCCATAGGCCGGCGTCCGGGCCGCGCCCGCAGTGAGTGAGCTTTCCTCCGGCCGGCGACGCCATGGAGCCCGGGGCGGCCGAGCTGTACGATCAGGCCCTGCTGGGCATCTTGCAGCACGTGGGCAACGTTCAGGACTTTCTGCGTGTGCTTTTCGGCTTCCTCTACCGCAAAACGGACTTCTACCGCCTGCTGCGCCACCCGTCGGACCGCATGGGCTTTCCCCCGGGGGCAGCGCAGGCGCTGGTGCTGCAGGTAACGCGCGGTGGGCGGGAACCTCGGGGTGAGGTGGGGGAAGATCGTGGGAGCCCCGATCCCCGCGAACCCGCTCCCGTAGTCCCCCACCCTCTGGGAGCTCAGGCTCCTGCGAGCCCGCCGCTTCCTCCGCTGCCGACCTCAGTTCATTCTCTGGCGCTTCCCCGGACCCGCCTCCTGCGGCCGCGGCTTCTGCCGAGATGCTAGTCTGTTATCAGTTTACTCCTGTGCGAGAGATGCCGGCTCTAGAGCAGCGTGGTCCGATAGGGTGCATTTGGATGTCAGAAGCGTAGGGCCCGGTCAGCTCCAGCAGCGCGTAACCCCTTCGAGTGACAGGGCCGGCCAGGCAGAGAATGAAAACAGTGCAGGCTAGACTGGGGAAGGGGCGGCGGCAGCACGGACACCTGCACACCTCAGAACTACGACTACTGGACGAGGGGGAGGCTGTGTGATGGGTGTGGTTCTCTTATTTGAAACGTGACTTTTCACGTCGAAGACCGTATAATAGTACTTAATAAGTTTACATGTGAGCATATATCTGTGCATCCCAGGTTAAGCTTATGTTGGAGGCTATCATTCACTGAAGTTGACGGGGTATTTGAAATGTAATAAGCAAGAATTCACACTCTCAGCCGCCGCAGGCATTGGAGATACACTGGTTATGCGGATGGTTAAATAATGGTTTCTCTGCTTGGGACACTTACGCTATATTTAAAGAGATGAAATACAGTAGCAGGGATCTTTGCCTGTTATCTGACAGAGCCATTGGAAGGAAAGGAATAGAAATGATCTTTTGGAAATGAAGACAAGTTTTGTAGAGGAGGTGGAATTTTGATGGGATCAAAAGAGGATACTCAGTCAAGCATTGAGCCAGGAACCTGAGAAGGTAGAAATGCTGGCGATACCTCTCACTGTTGTCTAGCACTTTACAGTTTATAAAGTGATTTCAAAGGTTCATCTCGTGAAGTCTTGCTACTCACTTCAGGTTGGTCCGATATTACTTTCCTAAGTGCCTGCATGAAGAAACAAAAGCTTAGAATGTTTGAATAACAACCAGAGATGATATGGTCAAATGAGGAGTGAGGTTGGTATTCCGTTTGAAAACTTAAGGCTGTTCCTCATCCTTGTAGTGGTTAAGTACCATCCAAGTGATCAGAGAACTGTGTGTCAGAGATGGTTTTTAGCAAATCCTTTGGCAAATGAATAATTTCACGGAAGCCTGAGAAGTAGATAAGGTTGAATTTTATGTGGCAAATGAGGGTGCCAGTTCAGCAGATCAGGTGTTTTGACCAAACTCATCATATAGCTAGAGCTCAAAACTTCATTTTTCTGATTCCATATCTTTCTGTTCTATTATTTAACCAGTCCATTGTAGAGTGGCAACACTTTTGTCTAGGGTGATCTTTTGCAGAAAAAAGAAAGGAACATTTACTGAGCACCTAGCAGTTGTTATGTAATTTTTGTTCTAGGTTGTCATTTGTTCCTAACAACCTGAAAAGGTTGATCTTTCTCCTTGTTTTACAGGTGAACTGACAGAGGTAATTCATGAATCTGGTAACAGTATGTAAGACACCTGCTATGTTTTAGAGACTCTCAAAGGTTAAGACTTGGTGAACAGTTTAATAAAGTGGAGGTAGGGAACAAGGCAGAGAGGGGTGGGATGGGCCAGCAGTGACCCAAGGTTTCAGACCAGGGCACTGTAATATCAGTAGTGTATTCACTGAATTGTCACATGAGTTTAGGGGAAGAAGCTTAGTTTTAGACAAGTTGAATTGGAGATTGCAGACAGAAGTCTCTGTCCATAGGCTGTTGAATTGTGGGACTGAATCTCATGGGAGGTAGAAGAATCTGAGTGGTTTGAAGGAGAGGAGCTGAAGGTGAAGGAGCACGGCAGAGAGAAGGTGCTTTTGGAGGGAAGGACCCCAGAGAAGGAATTGAAGAAGCAAGAGGCTGTAGGAGTGGGAGGGGGATGGAGGGAAGTGGGCAGGGCAGTAAGTTCCATGGAAACCAGGAGGGACAATTTCTAGCAGGTAGTTAAGAGGAGTGTAGTGTTTTTTGAAAGTGGTTCTCAATCGTCAGCATTGCCCAAGGAACTTTAAAAGAGCAGATGTCCCCTGGTTATTGTGGTTGAGTAGATCAGGGTAAATCCTGGGAGCTGTTCTTTTATTCAGAGAGGCATTGGGCAGTGGGGTGCTTGGGGGTCTTTTCAGAATTCAGGCAAAGAGAGTTTGGATGGGAGTATTGTAGTGCTCCATTCTGGAACTCCTGTTTTCCCCTGGTATTTTGGGGTATGGGATGTTTGTGTGGTTTAAACCTTCTTCAATTTTTCCTCCCAGTTCTAAGGGCTTGCACAGCCAGGCTGTACAGTTTGAAGGACCTTCAGCAGGAAAGATGCATGTGGAAATTGTATTCCACTCCCTTATTTATTAGTGTATTTAAGAAAACAGTAATTTAGACTGACATTTTGTTCATTTCAGTTGAACCTGTGTTTATTCTGGATTTCAGTTTGGGAAGCCTGCTTAAAAGGTTACCACCCCCTCCCCCCCCCCGCCCCCCACCCCCGCCACCCCACCTCCCCATGAGAGTCAGGAAAGCTAGCTCTTTTTGCTCCTCCTGGAGCTTCTTGGGAAGTCTTGGGAGACTCACTCTTCTCTCTGTCAATTGAGAAGGTTGCTTGGAGGTCAGGGACACATCTTCCAGCTCCGCAATCCAGAATTCTGAAATGAGTGCTGAGGTCAGCGGCGATGTGAGAGGTGAAGCATGTGTCATCTTAGAGGAGCCGGGGGTGCTGAGTAAGCAAGGGCAGTGGGGGCCACAGTGTCATCAGGAGTATGAGGCCTGGGGTCCAAGGGAGGTCCCAGTGTTTGGAGAGAGCCCTTGCTGTTACTTCTTTTCTGGAGTTAAGATGAAGATGTGGTGTGTCAGGAAGATGAACGGCTCTGAGGGCAGTGGGTCTGGTGTCTGGTGACATTGACATGGGTGTGAGAGGAGTGAGTCAGGGGCTCAGGTTCTCTGGAGAAGCAGAGATAGGTACTGTTTCTAGTTTTTAACCTTAGGATTTCCCTTGCCTTCCTCTGCCTCCATTTCCTTTCAGGGTTTAGTGTGCTTCCTGTATGATTGTTTACTTTCTTCTTTCATTGGCAGGATCTTGGGCAAGTTACCCCCTGAGCTTAGTTTTCCCTCATCTTTGAAATATCAGTGCTATCTTCCTAACAGCATTTTCCTGAGGGTTGTGAGAGAATGTTTATAAAAACACTGACATTGTAACTTCTCTTGTTCTGTCTTCTGGCCCAGTGCACACAGCAGTTATTTAGCCCCTGTCTACATTCTAACCCTTTGGAAACTGACTTCTACACACTTTAAAACATTTTTGTTTTGTTAAGACTACTTTTTAGAGTAGTTTTAGGTTCAGAACAAAATTGAAGGGAAAGTACAGAGATTTCCCATTTACCCCCTGCCACCCCCACCCCTACAGCTTCCCCTGTTGTCAATATCCCCCACCAGAGTGGTGCATTTCTTACAATGGATGGACCTGCATTGACATATCATAGTCACCCAAACCCAGACTTCACTTTGGAGGTCATTCTTAGTGTTGTTCACTTTATGGGATTTGGACAAATGTATGATGACATGTATCCCTCATTATGACATCACACAGAGTATTTTCACTGCCCTAAAAAAATCCTGTGTAGTCTTACTTGTTCATTCCTTTCTCCCCTCAACCTCTGGCGACCACTGGTCTTTTTATTGTCTCCAAAGTTTTGCTTTTTCCACAGTGTCATATAGTTGGAATCACACATTGTGTAGCATTTTCAAATTGGCTTCTTTTACTAATATGCGTTTAAATAACCTCCATGTCTCTTCATGGGTGATAGCTCATTTCTTTTTATGGCAGAATAATATTCCATTGTCTGGATGCACCAGTTCGTTTATCCCATCATTTATTGAAGGATATCTTGGTTGCCTCCAAGTTTTGGCTCTTATGAATAAAGTTGCTATAAACATCCGTGTACAGGTTTTTATTGGTACATGTTTTCATCTTCTTTTGGTAAATACCAAGGGGCATGGTTGCTGGATTGAATGTAAGGGTCTCCTCCCACCCACTTTTCAACGTGGATCTTCTGGCTTTCCTGTCTCCAGCTGCCATAAGAGATATTTCTTGATGAGCCCACCTCTTGGCGCTGTGACATTTCCTCCTGTCATTCCTCTGGAAGACATACCTTTCATTCAAGGTCTGATGCAGACCCCCTTCTTCTAAGAGATGTCCTTAGCTCTCTGTCGCCAGAATGCTTGTTTGCACCCACATTCCGATGGCATCACATGTATCTATCACAGCCTTTCCTGTCAGACTTGTCACTTCTGGGTCTGTCCTGGCCACACTTCAGGGTTATGTGCACCCTTAAATAGTGCATGCAATATGCCGTTTTCCTGTGCACTTTTTGGATGGAGAGTTGCAGTACTTTTTTGGGTGTGACTGTGTCCCAGGAAAGATTAATGACTGATCCACATGCCAGAAAATTGAGTTGTTCAAGGGTGGGAGCTGTCGCTGGATTTTTGGTGCTCCTGGCAAGTTGTAGGCACGTTATGAATGTCTTTTGAATTCCCAGGGTGAGACTTGCACTGTCCCTCCTCCCATGCAGTGTAGGACGATAGCAGCAACCCAGTGAGCCAGCCTGCACTGTGGACTGAAATTCAACCAATTCCCCATCTTCCCTTTTTGCATCTGAGTTGTTGGGGCCTTTATAGCTCCCAGCACCAGGACAATGGGTTCTTTGCATTTTGAACAAGACTCTCTGGGGCTGTAGAAGTAATGACAGATGAGACCATTTAGTTACACGTCTTTTGACGTAAATATTGGGCTCATAGGTGTGTAAATATTGTGAGCCTTGGCTTGTAAAAGTTTCACTTTTTCATTGATTTTTGGAATTCCCCTGTTAAAGATTGTTTTCGTAGTGGCTTTTGGTGAATTTGAAGTGCATTTCCATTTTGCTAGTGGGAACATCTTCTTATCTATTGCTTTTTCATTCTTTTTTTTTTTTAAACCAGATTTTGCTGTATTTCTACAGAATGTGTGATACAGTACTGGCAGATGAACTCAACACTGAATTGCTGTTTGATTTTAGGTATTCAAAACCTTTGACCACATGGCCCGTCAGGATGATGAAAAGAGGAGAAAAGAGCTGGAGGAGAAAATCAGGAGGAAGGAAGAAGAGGAGGCCACGGCGGTGGCAGCTGCCACAGCGGAGCAGGAGCCAGTTCCAGCCCCGGTTCAGGAGGTGGAGGTAGACTCCACCACAGACTCAGGTGGGCCCCAGGAGCCCCCAGGCCCACGGGGCACCCTGCAGGAAGTGGCTGTCAGCTCTGGGGAGGCAGAGGCACCGGGAGCAGATGCTGGCGCTGCTGAAGCCCCCAGGGAACCGCTAGCTCTTCCCAAGTAAGAATCTCTACTCGGCTGCTTCTTTCCTTTCTTTTTCTTTTCCCCCATCATGGTTTATTACGAGGTACTGAATATAGTTCCTTGTCCCATACAGAAGGATCTTGTTTATCTGTTTTCTACATAGTAGTATGTGTCTGATAATTTAAACTTATAACTTATCTTCCCTTTTCTCTTTGTTAACTGACAACTTATCTTCCCTTTTCTCTTTGTTAACTGTAAGTTTGTTTTCTGTGTCTGTGGGTCTGCTTCTGCTCTGTGTATAAGTTCATTTGTATCTTTTTTAGATTTCACGTGTGAGTGATATCCTATGATACTTGTTTTTTTCTCTGTCTGGCTTACTTCACTTGGTATGGGGTATGGTAATCTCTAGGTCTATCCATGTTGCTGCAGATGGCGTTATTTCCTTTTTTTTTAATAGCCCAATAGCATTCCATTGTGTGTGTGTGTGTGTGTGTGTGTGTGTGTGTGTATGTGTGTGTATCACATCTTTATCCACTCATCTGTTGATGGCCACTTGCATTGCTATCATGTCTTGGCTATTGTAAACTGGGGTGCATATGTCTTTTCAGATTAGAATTTTCTCTGGATATATGCTCTGGATATAGGAGTGGTATTGCTGGATTTTGTGGTAACACTATTTTTAGTTTTTTAAGGAACCTCCATGGTGGCTGTACCAATTTGCATTTTTACCAACAGTGTAGGAGGCTGGCCTTTTCTCTACATCCTCTCCAGCATTTATTATTTGTAGGTTTTTTAGTGATGGCCATTCTGACCAGTGTGAGGTGATACATCATTGTAGTTTTGATTTGCATTTGTCTAATAGTGATTTGATCATCTTTTCATGTGCCTGTTGGCCATCTGTATGTCTTCTCTGAAGAAATGTCTGTTTAGGTCTCCTGTCCATTTTTTGTTTGGGTTCTTTGTTTTTTTGTTATTGAGTTGTACATTATTTATATATTTTGAAAGCTGTAGGTCAACTAGTTCAGTCCTCTTCCTTTTTCTCTCTGTAAGGTAAGGTAATAGTCTGCCCACAGTCATACAGCCAGTTAAGAGCTTGAGCCAAAGTTAGAGCACTGGGTTCATAGAGTTATGCTTTCCCATGAGACCTACTTATCTGTGTGGAAGTTTCTCCTCAGAGTCTTGATTCTGTTCTTCCCCTGCAGAGTAACTGCTGAGATGCAGGCCTGGGATCCTCTTGGTCTAATGGACACGTGAAGAGGTTGTCTGATACGGGGGACTGTGGACCCAGAGTTCCCCCCAGGGTCTGCCATTTAGTAAATGTATTATCTTGGGCAAGCAGGGTCACTTTTCTGTGTCTCCGTTTTCGCCTTTGCAATGCAAAGGTGGTAATTACAGCACCTGCCTCACTGGCTGTCGTGACTGTTGAATGAACTAAGGATCATACAGCGACTGAGCGGAAGGGCTTCAGTCAGGCCCTGTGTTGGTACTTGTCTTCACTTTTCAGAGGTTCCGCTCCCTGGTGCTTCACTGCTCCCATTTGGATGAGAAGAGCTGATACCTCCTTGTGTATGAGCTGAGGCAGTGTCTGAAAGACCATGCTGCTCCTGGCCTGTTTCTGTTTTTAGGCAAATCTGCTTTCTTCCCTCTTTAATAGGACCGCTCCCTGCCCTCTCCTGGGCTACCTCTCCTGCCTCATCCCTTCTAATTTAACTTCCCTTCTGTTCTTCCCTCTCCTTGCACTGTGCCTGTGACCTGTTCTGGGGAAAATGAATTTTTTGGAGACAGGTTGGGGTAAGACAGCAGAGTCTGAAAGGCTGAGGTCGACTGCATGGAGGATCAGTGCCTGTAACCACCATGTGTTCAAGAGGGGGTTAACTGTATGTGTGAGAAAAGCCTGGAAGGAAATACGTTATGAGTGGAATTGTGAGTGGTTTTCATTGCCTTTGTTCTTCCTTACTATATTTTCTAATTTTTCTATAATGATTTGTATACTTCATTTTACTAATTTTTTGCATTCTTTTTATGTCTAAAAACTCTATTAAAAGAGGGGGTTTGTTTTTGATTCATGAGTAATAGATTAGAATAGCTGCCTTGTTGTTTTGCAGAGACCCTATTCTTAGACCAAAGAGTTGTGTTCTGGGTTTTGTGAATCCTACCCTGGTGTAAGTATAGACTGAAGACTTGGGTGTGTCCCAGAAAACCTTAGACTGATGCTACAGGCTCAGTGGTTCCAGGGACTGAACCTTCTTGGCCTTCAGGTACTTGCTGATTTTCCATGAACAAAATAAGAAATTGTGGTCCAGATCTCTAGCTCGCTCTGACAGACACTGCTGGGGCAGCTCTGAAATGGAACATGAAAGCCGTCCTTGTCCCCCTAGTCCCTCCAGTCAGTGCCCAGAATCACTTATCCTGTGAACTGTAGATCTGAAAAGCGAAAGAAAGAAAGTGAAAGTCGCTCAGTGGTGTCTGACTCTTTATGACTCCATGAGCCTGCCAGGCTCCTCTGTCCATGGAATTCTCCAGGCCAGAATACTGAGTGGGTGCCGTTCCCTTCTCCAGGGGATCTTCTCAACCCAGGGATTGAACCCAGGTCTCCCGCATTGCGGGCAGATTCTTTACTGTTTGAGCCATCAAGGAAGCCCCTGTAGATCTGGGGATTCTGTTAATTAAATAACCTAAGACAGTTACTCTTGAGGTAGCCACACAGGAGCACTGCCTTTCCTGGGTACCCTGTCCAAAAACCAGTTACCTAGAGTCTGATTTCCAGTTTGAGATGACTGATTTCTGATTCCTCCTGCTTGCTACCTGTTTGCTGGTGGTTCTGCCCAATGTTGGGTAGTGGTGATGGCAGCTTCTCTCAGTCTACAGGCAAATCATTCTTTGGAGTCAACTCCTTGTCCCCAACCTAGGCCCTGCCAACCACAGGTTAAAGTTTCTGCAGTGTACATTTTTGCTTATACATAAAATAATGTGCAGATTTTTAACACCTGCAGATTTTTAACACATGCCACCTCAGGGCTTAAGATGCCCAGTTTTATTCCTTAGAGAAGAGAGCATTTGGGCACACAGATTTCCTTGTCCATACAAGATAGCTTTGAGAACATGCTTACTTTCTGCAGAGGAACTTCACAGTATATGAAGCTTCACAGCTTCACAGTGTCTGAAGTGAAGATACTGTAAAAAGTACTGCTTCGAGTCCCAGTGTTTCTATTGTACTTGACCCAGTGAACTGTGCTCAAAGGACTTCTAGGGATACTGCTGGGAAACTTTCAGAAATGCTGATGACATTACTGTTGCTGTGGAAGGAGAGGGATGCAAAATCAGTACTATCAACATCCTAATGGCTACATCGGACACCTCTCAGAGCAGCTGGTGGGTGGGGTTTGCCTCTGATCCCATCTCTGTGTCTGGTCCCACTTTGGTGGCAATAGGTCCTGCAGTTTTGCTCTGGATCTGCAGGTGTCGCTGTAGGCAAAACAGTAATAATGGCACTTGCTGGTGCTAGAGTGCTGGCAAAGATGTCCGAAAGGCTGTGCTACCTCTGGCTTTTGCCTTTATAAAATCATGAACAGAATTTTTTAAAAAGAAGAAAAAGGAAAGAAAGCATTATTGGCTCTTCCACAATACAACCTTGAACTGCGCAGATTCATCTATACGTGGATTTTTTTCAGTAGCAAATACTACAGTACTACAGAATTCCTGAGTCCCTCCTGAGCTACCCATCTTCCTGCACAGGGAAGCAGACAGAAGAGCCTCGTGAAGGGGTGGTGTCATGGAACTGCTTGATGCGTTGACCTGTGTGGTAAAGTCCTGATAGAAAAAGGGTGTGTTAGAAAGCTGCTCAGTGCTTCTCTTATTTTGGGTGGCATGGCCTTTGTGTTCAGTTATTCCACTTTCAGATTCCAGATTTCCAGTAGTATACCCAGCAGATGTTTCATCTTCATCGCGCTGGTGCATTTGCCCACGCACAGCACGCTCTTCAGTGCTTCTGTCCCCTCAGTAAGGTCTTCCAGCCTTCTGTCCTGCCGCCTGCCACAGGTAACTGCGTCTCCTTTGAGTGTGTGTTTCCTCTTACCATTTGTTTATGACTAGTTCTCACATCTTTCAGCGTTGGGCAGAGACTTACTCAGCCTGTCTCTGGTCCTAGCTCCATGTTAGGTGAGTGTCTGATGCATGCTGAGTTCATTCCTTTGTGCCTCTCCTTTGGTTCTGCTCACCCACATCCTGTGACATCTCTGCCTTAGAGGTGCAGAGGGCATCTCTGCATGGGCTGTCACAAGAGCAAAAAGGCAGAAGTTTTCTGCCGGGGCATCCTCCCTGCGTGCAGTCACGCTGCCTGAGAGCTGGCTTTCTGGGCTTGTCTCTAAACAGGGTCCTTCCTTTGTTGGTCCCTGCTTTTTCAGGTGCCCATTGCAGGAGGCCCTTTGATAGAGTCACGTGGACATACCGGAATGCCACCCCAAGTACCCACCCTGTCGGCTTATGGTGAAGATTGACTGAGGTCAGTGTGTAAGACCTGATGAGCAGGAGTCCTGCACATAGTGAGCCCTCAAGTAGGTACTGTTCTCGGTATTGCTTTTCTTTCCTTAAACAAGAACAGACTGTTTTTCTTCTTCATTATAATCAGTGTAGGCTATTTGGATAACAAAGATAAGGGTATAAAGACAAGAACACATCCTACCATTTCCCCTTAATTTTATGGGATATTTCTGCAGTTTTTTCCTATGCATGTAAACGTGCATGCATGTGTTTGAACACACACGCACACACACACGCACACACAGTATGCTTATAATATAGTTCTCTTACACTTGGCTTCTGTTTTGCTGAACATTGTATGCTGTGCATTTCCTGCATCCCTTTTGCTAATTTTGATTTCATGTTGTGTGTGCTGTTGAGTGTCGTGTGTCCAAGAGGTTCTTTTGCTCAGATGAAGGTGTTGGCTGTAAACATGTATTTTGAGAATAGTAAGTGGAAAGCCAGAGGTCCAGGGATGTCTGCCTGCTTTCCCCATAGACGCAGCTCTCAGACCTCACTGGGGCTGTGCTGGGCCCGCCTGCCTCAGGGTCTGTTTTCAGTCTCATCCAGTAGAGAAGCTGCTGTCCCACCCAGCGATTCACCCTGAAACTGCCCCTTCTCTAAGGAACCTCAGGTGTAAGAGGCCTCAAGGATTTGATTTAAATTACAAGTCAAGAAACAGATATAGGTTGTTTGCTAGAAGTATTTTTTTTCCTCTAGAAACATTATATTCCTGTTTTCATTTTGGGATTCATTTCTAGCTTCTAGGCTTCATTTAGAAGAGGTTAGCCTGTATATCTTACAGCAGTGACTTAAGTTTATTGGATACTGAAGCCGCATCATAAAAATGACCTGGTGTCCTAGCCTGTGAGAGTGAACATGAGTGTGTGGGGAAGGAGGGGGCCAGTGAGACTCCCCCAGGGAGCCCCCCCCACCCCGGGAATGTGTACTTCAAGATGCCAGAGCCTGACATTCTTCCTTTCCACCGATGAGGAATGGAGATAGCAGTGTGAAGTGCTTTGCTTGAAACCATAGTTAGAAGGGAGGGCCAGAGTCAAGGGGAATTGAAGCAGTACTCAGTGTTCTCTGGGGCCCAGATGTTCTCTTTGTTGTGTTAAGAAAAAAAAGAAAACAGCTATTACCAGAACTGTCTGAGAGATACTTTTCAAAAGTAACACAGTCGGTTTCTATTTGAGTGTTTTTTGGTAGCATTGAAGAAGTATAGAGAAACCTATATGCAGGTCAGGAAGCAGCAGTTAGAACTGGACATGGACCAACAGACTGGTTCCAAATAGGAAAAGAAGTATGTCAAGGCTGTATTTTGTCACCCTGCTTATTTAACTTCTATGCAGAGTACATCATGAGAAACGCTGGGCTGGAAGAAGCACAAGCTGGAATCAAGATTGCTGGGAGAAATATCAATAATCTCAGATATGCAGATGACACCACCCTTATGGCAGAAAGTGAAGAGGAACTAAAGAGCCTCTTGATGAAAGTGAAAGAGGAGAGTGAAAAAGTTGGCTTAAAGCTCAACATTTAGAAAACGAAGATCATGGCATCTGGTCCCATCACTTCGTGGGAAGTAGATGTGGAAACAGTGGAAACGGTGTCGGACTTTATTTTTCTGGGCTCCAGAATCACTGTAGATGGTGATTGCAGCCATGAAATTAAAAGACGCTTACTCTTTGGAAGGAAAGTTATAACCAACCTACACAGCATATTGAAAAGCAGAGACGTTACTTTGCCAACAAAGGTCCGTCCAGTCAAGGCTATGGTTTTCCCAGTGGTCATGTATGGATGTGAGAGTTGGACTGTGAAGAAAGCTGAGCACCGAAGAATTGATGCTTTTGAACTGTGGTGCTGGAGAAGACTCTTGAGAGTCCTTGGACTGCAAGGAGATCCAACCAGTCTATCCTAAAAGAGATCAGTCCTGGGTGTTCATTGGAAGGACTGATGCTGAAGCTGAAACTCCAATACTTTGGCCACCTTATGCGAAGAGTTGACTCATTGGAAAGGACCCTGATGCTGGGAGGGATTGGGGGCAGGAGGAGAAGGGGACGACAGAGGATGAGATGGCTGGATGGCATCACTGACTTGATGGACGTGAGTTTGGGTAAACTCTGGGAGTTGGTGATGGACAGGGAGGCCTGGCGTCCTGCGATTCATGGAGTCCCTAAGAGTCAGACACGATTGAGCGACTGAACTGAACTGACTGAAAGAAGTATAGCTTTTTATGCTTGCATTTTTTTTTTTTCTGTTGAAAAAAAAGTATATGCACCTTGTGAAAAATGTATTAAGTTGACTTTAAGTACAAAGGGGAGAAGACAGAAGAATGTCATGGATCTGGGTGTACTCATTGCCAACCTGGCACCCAGCCATTTCTCCCCCTCCTGTGTTATTTAGAAGTAAGTTTTATCTCATCATTTCATCCGTAAATGTTTTCAACCAGTGTTTAAACTTCCAGTTTTTCATAGTGTCATAATGTTTAAAAAAGTTTTAAATCTATAAATTAAAGGCTCCAACCACATAATGCTTATAGTTGACCCTCTGCTTTTCTATTCTCAAAATTTATTTGTTTAAAAAATCAGGTTGTTGATATGCTGAGTTTCCCACTCCCTGATTATTTTGTAGTAGAGTAAATGGTAGGCTGCAGTCCATGGGGTCGCACAGAGTCAGACACGATTGAGCGATTTCACTTTCACTTTTCATTTTCATGCAATGGAGAAGGAAATGGCAACCCACTCCGGTGTTCTTGCCTGGAGAGTCCCAGGGACGGGGGTCACACAGAGTCGAACATGACTGAAGTGACTTAGCAGCAGCAGCAGAGTAAATTAGCAGTTGGATTTAGGGTGAACACTTTTGAAAGTTATGTGAGTGTGTACTGAAAATGAGTTCTCCCTAAAGGCAGCCATTGTCCATACTTTTGTAAAAACCTTTTGAATTTATTTATTTTTAATTGGAGGATAATTAAATAATTAAATAACCAATGTTGTTGGTTTCTGTCATACATCAACATGAACCAGTCATAAGTATACCCCTCCCTCCTGCCTCGCAGCCCCTCTAGGTTGTCACAGAGCATCGGGTTGGGGTCCCTGCATCATACAGCAAATGCCCACTGGCTGTCTGCTTCACATATGGACATCTTTATGTTTCAGTGCTACTGTCTCAATTTGTCCGGTCTCCTTCCCCCGCTGTGTCCACAAGTCTCTTCCCTATGTCTGTGTCTCTACTGCTGTACAAATAGGTTCATCAGTACTGTCTTTCTAGATTCCATATGTATACATTTATATACGATATTTGTTTTCTCTTTCTGACTTACTTCCTTTTGTATTACAGACTCTAGGTTCATCCATCTCACTAGATGTAAAATTTTTCTGTCTTATAAACTTTTATTTTTCATATTGATTTATATATGATATACTGTGTGGACTTTTAGTTACATCCCTGAGCAGCTGACAGGCCGCTGACAAGGACTGAGTCTTCCTGTTGCCAGGTGCCCTTTTTCCTGATATGCATGGTCACTGTCTTCACAACTACAGGACTTTTAAGATGCTGATTGCTGGACCCACCCCTCGAGATCGAATTTGACCGGCCTGGCTGCCACTGTGTGTCAGAGTTTTCGGAAGCATTCTGGGCGAATCTGCCTGTAGCTAAGGGTCAGACTTGACTGTAGCCGTTCAGCTGTGGCACAGTATTCTCTTGCGTGGCATGGTGTCATTGTTTAGTGAGTCTCCGCAGGGAGTGTAATTAGGCTGTTTCCAGTCTCCCACCGTCACAAATGATGCTGCAGCGAGTGTCCTGTACCTGCACATGTTTCTTGGAACATGTGTGTGAATATCTGTTGGATGAATTCCCAGAACAGGAATTACTGGGTCAGAGGGTATGAAGTGTGTAATTTTGATGGATGTTGCTAGAGTGGTCTCACAGAGGTTGTAACAGTTTGTTCTCTCTCTCCCGGAATGTCTGATGGTGGGTACCTGACCCAACCCCAGGTGCCAGCCAGCAGCCCTAACACATTTCTTGACTGCTCTTACCTTTGCTCCATTGGTTTTACTTAAAATGTGTTTTTTCCTTTTCTGTTCCATTTATTCATAAACACTAAAGCATTTGTTCTATTTGTTTGTTAGTACCTAGCTGTTTTATTTACAATGGCTTTATTGTGACACATTTTAATACTTGGTTTAATCCCTTGTCAACAGACTTTTCTGGAAAATTTTTCCATGTGAAAAATTCTGTTGAAATTTTTATTGGTAATACATTAGATATGTAATTGTAATTAGAGAGAAATGACGGCTTTACCTTATTGAGTCTTTCTGTCTAAGAGCTAGGTACATTTTGTTTATTCATGTCTTGTTTTATATTCTTCTGTAGAATTTTAATGTTTTTACTCAATAAGTCCTGTGCACCGATACTGAATTCTCTCACTGTTTTGTAATGGTGTCTCAGTTGATTTTCTTGGATTTTCTAGGAATATAAACTCTTTAGTTTTATTATAGTGTTTTAGTGACAGCTGTGTTTAGTAATACATTATATATATTTTTAATATTTTTGTAAATTCATTTTTTTTCTCTCCCTTAAAATTTGTTGCTCTGAGCCCCCTGGAAGGGTGAAGCTGACATTTGCTTGAAGGGACGGGGTAGGGGATGGCTAGTTCTGAGGGTGACAGGTTAGGCTTCGGCTGCAGTCATGTGCGTGATGTCCGTGAGTGATGTCGGTAAAATCTGAGGACGCTAGTGATCTCGGGTCTGGAACTCAGAGGGTGGGATGTAGGCGGGACTGGAGTGGGAGTTTGAAAAGCATCAGTATATGAATGGGTCTGAAGCCACTAACTGGATGAGATCACAGACTGGATGAGGCGGTAAGTGTAGATGGAGAAGAGGTCCAAGGATTGAGAGCTGGGGCACTGTACACGAGGTGAGGGGGCGTCTGCCTTGGGGTCAGGAGAGTGGGGTGTGTGATTAGGGGCAGAGCAGGGCAACCACGAGTACCCTGCCACGAGGGTGGGAGGCCAGTGGTGACACGTGTGCAACATTCGCTGCTGCTCCACCCTGTGCTTGCTCTCTGCTGCATCTTGCGCATCCTTGGCCTGCTTTTGTCAGTTGTCACTCCCTTCCTTCAGGACACACTCCTGACCTCTCCCCTGGTCTCTGTTTCTGTGGTTGGCTCTCCTTGTGGCAAGCGCTTCTCTGGCCTCTGGCTCAGACCCTTGTCTCTGGCCCCTGGTGGCGGCTCCTGTGTGTGTCCCCATGTAAACTGCCTTTTTTATATCTTTAGCCCCCTGTGTTAGTTTTCTCACCAGGGAAACCAGGAGAAGGGCAGCTGGCAGAAAGTGATGGAGGGACAGAGCCCAGCTTTTCTGTTACTGTGTGCACCTTGGCTCTATTTATCCTGTCCACCATGTGTCCAGTGCCTGCGATGTCCCTGGCACATAGCTGGCACTTAGTAACCAGCCTAGTGAATGAGTGATTCATATTAAAAGTCATATTCAAAAGTGATAAACTTTTGAATTTTAACCTATCTAAATCCATTACCGAGTAACATTCAGGTTTTCTTGAATTTTCATAGAGTTATGAAAATTTTCATAGAGCTTTCACATCTATGTTCTGTTCATCTCTGTCTTTTATGGCAACTCAGCGTTCTGTAAACTCCTGGTTGAGTCCTGTGTGACCACAGAGCCCTGAGTCCCTGTCTCTGTACGGAGAGGCCAGGCACTTAGCTTTCCTGCTGGTGAAGAACCCTTGAGGGACAGGCCTGGGACTGGTGGGAGTCCAGAGCCCTAGCCTGAGCGGGCCTTGGGCTCTGTAGGCTATACTGCAAGGAGGCTGAAGCAGGCCCTAGTTTTTAGTCTCTTTCTCTTAAGCCAGGGAATCCGTCCTCCTGTGGGTAAGAGAAATCCTTCTGGGAAGGCCACCAGGTACGACAGGTGGGGGCTCAGCAGTTGGCGACATAGGGCTCTACCTCCAGGTTCGCTTGGAGAAGCCCTGGAATAGGTCGTCTTGGATGACTCCGCTTTGAATCCTGTGTGCCTAGTTGGTTGTGAGCTTGGATTCTCAGTTTCTCTTGAGGGTCAAGTGCATGTCCCGGTCTCAATGATGCGGTGGAATGCGGTCAGTTGTTTCTTAGCTAAACAAGGGCCAGCATGTGCTTTTGCATATAATTCTCAAGGTCTATTTATTTTGTGGTCTTTAAAAAAAAACTTTCTGTTTTAGATGATTAAGACCTGCCAAAAAAAGTTGAAAAAACCATGCAAAGAATCCTGTGGATCCCTCTGTCAGCATGCCAGATGTTTGTACCTCCTGTGACCAGGGGCTGCTGTGAGCACATCTGAAGACCTTGTTCCGTTTTCACCCACTGTTCCATTAGGGTCCTTTCTGCCTGGCCAGCATTGCGTTTGTCGTCGTCACTGCATTAGGGGCATGTCTCCTCAGTCTCCGCTCTCTGGCACAGTTTCTTAGTCTTCTCTCTCATGACCTTGACACTGTTTGCTTGGTAGAGTGTTTCTCAGTGTGGTTTTTGTCTAATGTTTTGTTTTGACCAGCTAAGGTGGTGTCAGTGACTCCTTTTTTTCTGTGCTAAAGAGTTACTATTTTCCCCTTTGTAATTAATAAGTGTCTTGTGCAAGAGATACTTTGAGACTCTGTAAATATCTTTGTTTCTTCTCATATATTGCCCACTAATTTTAGCAACCATTGATTATTCTCTCCTGAAACAGTTACCGCTGTGGTGTCTGCCAAATTGCGATTTCCCGTTTATATCCTCCTTTCCACATTTATTAGTTGGGATTATATTGTTAGGAATGGCTTTTCTTCCTCCTCCACTCACTCTCATTCATGCACTTGTTTCTGTGTGTTGGAGTGCCTTACGATGTTGACTCTGTAGTTATGACCCCCATGTCTTGTGTTGTTGCTCAGGAAGCCCGTCAGATGGACTTATCCTTTTGACATCTTCACATCATTTTCTGAGCACTTCTCATGCTTGTGCCACAAGATGTTCCATGTCATCCTATTGTGAAGTCGGCTTTTTCTCCAAGAGGCCTTGGGGTTTGTTTTTTGCATTTTTGGTTTTTTTTTTTGCCGTGCCACATGTGGGAACTTAGTTCTTCAACCAGGAGTTGAACCCGCTCTCCTTACATTAGAACGTGGAGTCTTAACCACTGGACCCCCAAGGAATTCCTGGGCCTCGGGTTTAATTGGAGAATGGTCTGAAATTGAGGATCTGGGCACCAGGTGTATTATCACTGCTTGTGTCCTGGCTACTAGGCCTGGGTTATGCCCGTTTCCCGGTTTCTTTACCTCTGAAACTATCCTGCCCAACTTTTTACTTCCAGTGTTCTTCTCTGTGCCCCCTTAAAAAAAAAACTCATGGTATGGATTAAGGGTGTGCATCTTGGGAGTCAGAAACCCTGCATTCAGATGCCAGCTCAGACCTTGTTAAGCTGTCTGGCCTTCGGGCCTTAGTTTTTCCATATGTCAGGTAGGGGTGATGATTCTCAGCTTAAAGGGTTGTTGTGAGGGTGAAGAGAGACAGTAAAATGAGAGTGTTAGTTCAAGCGGAGGGCTCACTTGGATTCGTTCATCCAGCAAGTGTTTCTGGAATGAATACACGTATAGGTTTGTCTCAGGATCTGGGGCACGTGGCGTGCAGCAGCGCCAGGCCCGGTGGGCCCTCTGGCCGGCTGGTGCAGGGGCAGCGCCTTGGACGCCTCCGCCTTCCCGAGCTGCTCTGAGCTGGAGGGAGGCGGGGGGAGGAGTGGGCGCTTGGCTGTCCCCAGCTAAATGAGCAGTCCCGGTTCTGTCAGTGCGTTCTGCTTCCGGCAGCGAGCCCCACGCTGGGCTGTGGGTGGCATTGTCATGTGTGGAGTTGGAAGGAACTACTCCCCTCCTCTGGCATAACCTTTCTGCCTTCCTTGGCCAGTTCTTCCGTGGGGTGGGGTGGAGTGGGGTCGAGTGTGACTCGCGCTAAGTGCGGCATGGGGGCCGATGAGGGGGACGGAGTCAGTGCTCTTCACGTTTCCATGAGCCCTCAGGTACTTAGACAGAATCTTTTCTGTGGGGCAAATCAGTAGGAAGTGCTGTTCCCCCGGTCCCTGCAAAGCCCTGTGCCTCGGGCAGCCACTCCACCCCCGCCAGCGTCCCTGGGCAGGCAGGCTCGCTCCCTGGGAGCTTTCTGTTCTGCTGCTGCCAGAGTGTCACAGTAAGTGGGTAGGTAGGACTAGCTGTGACCTAAAAACACTTGAGCATTTTCTGGGCGTCCCTGGGGAAAGCTGAATAAAGTAGGAGGAATGTCATTTCAAATGCTCATGTTCTCCCAGGAGAACAAACTTCCAAGTCTTTCCTGGCCTCTTGTTTCTGAAGGCAGTGCTGCTGACTCTGCGACCCTGGTGCCCACAGGCTGGCCCTGTGACCCTGGTACCTATGGGGTGACCCCATGACCCCAGCACCTGCATGTGGACTCCATGACGCTTGTGCCCACATGCTTGGCAGAATGGGTGCTGCACAAAGCGATGTCATGACGACTGGTTTCTTAACTTGCTTTGTGGGACCGCCCACCCCAGCCCACTCTGTTGGGTCCTGAATAAGAGAACAGAAAGAAATCTGTTCTCCATCCCAAGAAAAACAAGTCCCCAACTCTCCGAAGAGCAAAACACAAAGGGAGTACCTCCCAGAGCTCAGGGTCGGGAAGGAGGGGGATGGTTGCCACACAGCAAGGGTCCGTGGAGCTGGGTGTGGTCCCTGTCCTCCGGCAGGTTGGCAGTGCCCTCTTTCAGAGTAGATCTCACTTTAACAGCAGTGTTCAGGTTTCTGCCAAGGACACTGGGGAGAGCCCTGCTGAGGGTGGCCCAGGGGCTGGAGTCTCACCTGCCCTGGTTGGCAGTTTCCGTTGGCTGCAGGGTAGAGGCTGTGCCCCTGGGTCCAGTGGTCATTTCTTTACAGCTGCCTCCTTGTGCTCATCTCTTTCCCACTTTGTGGTCTTGTGGCCGAGGACCTTTGATTTTGCTGCTGCAGTGTCTACTTAGATCTGCCTCCCGTTATCTCTCTAGCCCTGATGCTCATGCTTAGTTGCTCAGTCGTGTCTGACTTTGTGACCCCATGGATTGTAGCTGGCCAGGCTCCTCTGTCCATGGGATTCTCTAGGCAAAAATACTGGAGTGGGTTGCCATGATGTCCTCCAGGAGATCTTCCCAGTCCAGGGATTGAACCCTGATTGCCAGCATTGTAGGCAGATTCTTTACTGTCTGAGCCACCAGGGAAGCCCCCCGTCTAGCACTAGAACTTCCTTTTTCCTTAAAACTATTTTTTGCTGATGTTTTGAAAAATGCTATATGCAGATATTTAAAGGGATTGTAGCAGCAGAAAGGGGAGCCATGGAACTTCAGTCCTCCTCTCATCATGACCCCGCCTCCTGTTCTTTCCGCAGAGAGGTGTCTCTCCCCCTACCCCAACTCCGGGCATGAGCCAGTCACCACGGGGGAAGTCTGTGAGGATCCGTAGATGTTTATTTATGCCTCACCTCTACTTTTTAGAAAACAGACT
This sequence comes from Bos mutus, assembly GCF_027580195.1. Lineage (NCBI taxonomy): Eukaryota > Metazoa > Chordata > Mammalia > Artiodactyla > Bovidae > Bos > Bos mutus. The sequence goes on along the minus strand of NC_091620.1, from coordinate 42,203,481 downwards.
ATTTTTTAGAGGAGTTTTAGGTTCACAGCAGAGTGAGCAGAGTACAGAGTTCCCACGCACGCCTGCTCCCACAGGCACAGCCTCCCCCACGTCACCACCCTGTCTTTCAGATTGAATTTTTGCAGGGATGATAGCATGCTGTGTACATTGCTCTTCCCTTGCTTCTTTCACACAGCGACTCTTACAAATGTGTCCTCGCCGGCCTCATCGATGCTGTGTGTTCTTTGGAGCGGCCGCCTGGCGTGTTCCGCTGTGTAAACTGTGCTCGGTGACTCTGTCTGCTCTGTTGGCCGTGTTTCTTGTGGAATTAGAGAACGGTGACCAGACTGTTAGATTCTGAAAGTTCTCAGAATGTCTTCAGAAGTAATACATATTCATTGAGGAAAATGAGACAGCTCAAAAGCCTAGGAGTAGGGGTTGTCCGTTTTCATAAGGTTTTTGGTCCACAGAATAAAAAAAGACAGATTTGGGCGTCTGCAGAGGTATTTGTTTCTGTGACTGGTGTGTTCTTGAGATGTCCGTGTGTCATTGGCCTGAGCCATGCCACTGTCACCTGGAGGTCGGTCTGGAATAGAGAAACACGTGTTGTAACCCAGCATTTAGTCCATGGGGCCTTTTCCTTTCTAGATGCCCTGCCCCTTGGGGGACTGTTACAGAAGCACTGAGTTCTCATTTATTTCATCCAGAAAATATGACCCTTTGACATTTTTCATTTATTTTTCCTTACACAGATAACTGAAGAGTACACTCAGAAACAGATAAATCTCAGCCCCCATTTGACCACCCCGATTGCAGTGTGCTCCCAGAGACAACTACTTTCCTGGAGTTCACCTTTTGTGTTTCCTTTTTTTGAAATTTCAGTGATCACCAGTTTCTCAGCTGGCCGATGGATTTTCTAGAGTCCAGTATCCCTCCCATCGCTTGGAAGGGTGATTGTGTCTGTTGTGGGGTCCTGGTATCCTGTTCCCTCTGGGGCTCACAGCAACACTTCTTTCCCTGTAGAATTTGGTGGCCCCCATCCTGGGAAGCTGGCTTGTCTCAGGGCTTGGTGATTCCTGATTTTGTGTTCCTTTTTGTGCTCCAGACTCCAGTTACCCTGTCTGTGAAGTCTGTCATTGATTCACAGCTGGTCTCTAGCAGTGTTTAGCAGGGCACGGGTGGCCTTGGCTGTACTGTGTCCGTCTCTGTTCTGCAGGAATGGAGCACCACTTCCTACGTGTCCCCAGACGTGTCCCCACACTCTCTGGGTTTGGTGCCACTTGGTTCATATTTTGCGTGTACTGGGAAGAGGGCAGGAGGTGAACCTGTAGTCCTTCTGTTGTCCTGCCCTCAGCACACTGGCCCTTCTTATTTGAGCAAGACCACAGCTGGGTCTGTCTCAGCATCTTTGACCCCTCCACGCAGACTGGCGCTTGAAGCCTCCTACTCGGTTCGTTGCCTTTCTCCATTCCCTTTAGTCTCATGCACACTCAGGCAGGTGTGTAAGATAATTCCCCGAAACTGGTGGCCTCCTCTCTCCCTCCCCACCTAAGGCTTCTGGTCACTTAGCCTAGCTCGTTGACACTCTTTTTCTCTCCATTGCTTTTGTCCTGCAAACCTCACACTCTGCACCGTTTTACTTCAGACTTCTCCCCAGGGAGCCGTCTCCCACTCTCCCTGCCTGCCTCCATCCTGGGCTCATTCCCTGCTCATCCCCTGATCCTACCAGAATGTCCCTCTTCTTGGGAGGACACTCCCCTCTATGCCCTGGCTCCTTTTCTGTCCTTCTCCCTCTCTGACCATGCCACTGGTTCTGGGTTCAGACTGCCTGAGGTTAGTCACGTATCCTTTTCTGCATCTCAGACTTGGTCTGTGTGCATAAGTACAACTTAGGCTTGAGGGGTACACCCCAAAGCTAATTATCCGAAGCAGGTTGTAAGTGAGAAACTGAAAGGTCATCTGCCTGAACTGCCCCCTCCACATGCCCAGGATGCCCTCCTGAGTTCTGGGGAGACATGGGCTCTCGAGCATCAGCACCAGCTGGCTCAGCAAGGTGCCCTCTCGGTACAGGGCTTGCCCCTGGCTCTGCTGAGGGGACAAGGCCACCCCTGCTGAGGGCCCCCTGGCCCCGTCATCTTCCCGCTGTCCCTAGACACTGGATCGCCTGGCTCCAGACTTGGAAGGCCCCTGGAATACTTGGTAAATTTACCACATCCTGCGTAGTCGTGGTTCTTGCAGGCCTGACGGTGGTCTGTTCCGCCACCAGCCGGAAACCTGGTTAGCTGTAAGTGATGAGGTTTAGCTGGAGCCCACCAGACACCCCAGGCCTGTGTCTTGTGTGTCTCACAGTTGAGGCTGCTGCCCCCGTGGAACTTTCACTTCGATCCACAGGCGGCTTCTGGCCAACTTGAATTCAGAATCTCCCAGGGAAGGGAGTTCGCAAAGATGGGGCCCTTAGGCAGAGTGACACACCACACGCATCTGTTATGGGTGCAGTTTTCAAGTATAGTCTGATGTATTTTTACAAGCGAGCATTGCCATGAATCACCACCCAGAACAAGATATTCCCAAGTGAGAAATAACCGGAAACTTGCCCATGTGCTCCCTCCACCCCCTCCCTTACAGTTGCGAGTGTGTCCGTGGTTTTGTTAGATCAGCCATGGACACTCCCCTGTGGAAGGCTGAGCTGTCTGCATTCTTAGCGCAAGTGTCTACGAGCCTGTCCCCACAGCTCGGCCAGCGGAGGGTGTGCTGAGCTTTTGAATTTTTTGTTCTTTGAAAGATGAGATACACTCATATTTTTAATGTTTATTTCTTTTATCATGTGTAAAGTTGTGCATAGTGACATGCAGCTAAGGCTAATTGTATATCTTTTTTTGAGAGTACTCCGTCTTTTGCTCATTTTTCTGTTAGGGTTTGTTATTTTTTTACTTTGACTTTCAAGAGCTTGTTGTCTATTTTGGAGAAATTAGGCTTTTATCTGTAATATAAATATTTTCCTCCAGTTTGTCTCTTGACTTTGTTTATGTTAGGTTTTGCTCCAAGCAAAAGCATTTTTTAATATTCATAATGTTTGTGTTATAAAATTAATCAATTTTGGGGGGAGAGTTCTGGAGTTTGAATTAGGAAGCTTTTCTTGTGCTCAGTTCGGGAAGGATTTCAGCCATTTTCCTCAAGTACATGTTTGCGTTTTTTCTATAGTTCTGTGAAAATAACCCTTGTGTGGTCTCATTTTTTTTATATTTATAAAAGATCCATTTGCTCTCTCTGTATGTGTGAGATGTGGATCCAGTGTTACCATTTCCAAAACGTCTCTTCAGGTGTCCTTATGACATCTGTGGTACACTGCAGGGACCGAGTTTTGCAAGAGGACTCTGACAGGTCTGGGCCCCTGGGGGGATCCTTTGGCTCAGCCTTGGCCCTCTCTGAGGCAGTGGTGGCACTGAGGGGCCACACATCGTCCGGGAGTGTCCTGTGGTCTGAAAGATCTTGTCAAGCAGTGCTCCTGCTGGGGAAAAGCTCCTTCACCTCCCTGTTCTAGAGAGTCTCTGAGGCACTGCTTAGCACTTGCTCCCCAAAAGTGTCTGAGTGGATTCGACCTCTGAGCCTGGGTCGGGATGAGATGGCAGCAGAGCTGTGGACAGTGCCTGTGGACAAGTCACAGTTCCGTCCTGGGTAAATGAGGGGATTGTGCTGGATCATCTCTGAGGTCCCTTCAGCCCTCTGTCCTGGACGTGCACGGAGCAGTTGTCTTGCGTGGAGCCACAGCGTCCCCTGAGTGTGGCCTGAGCCCTGTGCACACTGTTCTTCGTGGGCACAGAGGCTGGCAGGTGGCTTTGTCTGTGGGGATAAGCTGTGTGGCTTGGTGAGGATGGTTTTGGGGATGATTCAAGCACATTATATTTATTATGCACTTTGTTTCTAATCTAATGCCGATGCTAATCTGATTGGAGGTACTGGTCCGTGGCCAGGAGGTTGGGGATCCCTACTTTAGATCCTGTTTTGCTTTTCTATAAGTTTATATCAAGAGGTGATTCTCCAAAGAGTTGCTAAGCATTCATTTATTTAAAAAGTGAAAACTCTGTTTCCTCCTTAGCTTCTTAACCTTGCCAGACTGTGCTCCCTTTTTATAAGAAATACTTTGTGTCTTTGCACTTTACTATCCTAGGTGAAGTTTACCAGTGCAGGTACTTAAGTCTACCAGTGCAAGTCACTTAAGTGCTGTGCTAGTCAAGCGTTTTCAAAGAGGTGACTAACTTTCAGGAGAGCCCAGAATCAAACAGATTCATACATAGTTGTATGCCTGGAAAATTCAGTGTGATGAGACAGGCAAAAGATTGTTAGGGTTTTTTTCTAAAATTAGGCTCTATTTCAGGCTCAGATTAGTTGTAAATAGGCTGCCTGAAGTTTAGAGAGAAGTGTGGGGGCTTGGGGGCAGAGGACAGTGTGTAGGCAGAGTCACCTGCTTCCTCCAGGCCCCCAGCGCTTCATGGCATCTCTCCCTTTGGTAGCTGTCAGCCAGGTAGGACTTTGCTGTTTTCATGCACATTTGAACAGGTGGAATGAGCTGCTTTCAGGTTTCTTTATTCCATGAGAAGTTAAGCTTATACACACACACACACACATTTATATGTTTTTTAATATTTATTTATTTGGTGGCTTTGGGTCTTAGTTGCAGCACTCGGTGTCTTCATGGCGTCATGCGGGAGTCTCTTGTTGTGGCACATGGGCTGCAAAACTCACAGTAGTTGCAGTGTGAGCTTAGTTGCTCTGAGGCATGTGGGATATTAATTCCCCAGTTAGCTCAGTCGCTCAGTCATGTCTGACTCCTTGTGACCCCAAGGACTGCAGCACGCCTGGCCTCCCTGTCCATCACCAACTCCCAGAGCCTACTCATACTCAAGTCCATTGAGTCGATGATGCCATCCAGCCATCTCATCCTCTTTTGTCCCCTTCTCCTCCCACCTTCAATCTTTCCCAGCATCAGGGTCTTTTCCAATGAGTTAGTTCTTTGCATTAGGTGGCCATAGTATTGGAGTTTCAGATTCAGCATCAATTCTTCCAATGAATATTCAGGACTGATTTCCTTTAAGATGGAGTGGTTAGATCTCCTTGCAGTCCAAGGGACTCTTCAAGAGTCTTCTCCAACACCACAGTTCAAAAGCATCAATTCTTTGGCTTTCAATTTTGTTTGTAGTCCAACTCTCAACATCCATACATGACTATTGGAAAAACCATCGCTTTGACTAGATGGACCCAGCCTGGGGTCAAACCTGAGTTCTCTGCATTGCAAGGTGGATTCTTAACCACTGGACCACCAAGGAAGTCCCAAATTTATATTCTGATCAATTTTTTATACTTATTCTCATCCTGGAGACATGATTGTTAGAGGATTTTGGCATATGAATTGCATGTGTGTTGATTTATTTATATAGGTTATTACATAGTGAACATGTTAACAGCACACTGAAGGGTTGCATTTGTTCAGTACCTGTGACTAAAACCCTGGAAATTAGTTTCTGTTGAAATCTTAGGGCAATTTGTGAAATGTCATTAGTAAGCAAGATGTATCCAGTTCTTTTACTGTTACCTGAAATATTCTCAAGGATCTAGAGGTAACACACATTTCTCTTTGTCTTTCCTTCTCTCCCAGGGAGTGTGTGTCTGGCTTTATTTTTACAGTGCTACAGATAGTCTCCTAGGGAGGCCACCTGTTCTTGGACATCTGCTGCACAGCTGACTGGTCTGAGCACTGATGTTGTTTGCTGTAGAAGTTGTCCTGTCATCACCTGTTCATCGCAAGTGTGGACAGCTTCCATGTGGTCACAAGTTTGGGCCAGCTGCTGAGGAGGGTGGCAGTGTCCCCAGGGACTGCTGTGTCTCACCTGTCTGGGCTTGGCTCACAGGCTTCCCTTTTCCTCAGTTTCCTCAGTTTTGGCCACTGGGGCTGAAGGCATGGCAGCACTCCATTCATAGGATGGCCCAGCCTGCGCTCAACAGCTGTGGGTGTGGGGCCCTGACCCTCAGCAATGGGGGTGGGCTGTCTTCTGCCCTTCCACTCTCTCAAATGTGGGAATCCATCAGTCCAGTGGTAGGAAACTGATTATTTGAAGTTTCTTCTTCGCAGGCCACCCTGATGTTAGAGGAAGTGTCTCTCTGTGGTCCTGCCCTTCTACCCTCTCACCCCACCTGTGTGTTGTGTCTCTGTGGCCCATGTCAGGCCCTGCCGTTGCAGCCGGAGGGACAGGAGGTGCTTGCAGGCTCATGGTGTGGGGATGGCAGCAGACAGCTGTGGTCCAGTGTGATGAGTGTCAGGAAGAGGTCAGACAACCCGCTTAGACATCTGAAATGCTTCCTGGAGAAGGTGTGCTAGACAGGGCCCCAGGAGCTAGGAGTGGGGGCTTCCTGGTATTCCAGCCCATGTCGTGGCAGGAGGCAGGCAGGTGAGGGCCCTGCGTGTGCTCAGGAACTCATAAGATGGGCAGGGTTGTGGCCAGGCTAGTCTTTGGGTCTGCTGTCTAGGGCCACCTCGCATTGGTGGGTGTGGAAATGAGCCATCATGCAGTTCAGATAGGCTTTAACAGAGACTTTGGATTTTTTCAAGAGAGCCAAAATCTCTTACTGCCAATTTTGTGAAAAGCATAACAGTCACTTTTTCATGTGGAGTGTCTTGTGGTATTTGTGATGGAAAAACGCAAACAAACATGTTGGGCAACTCAGTATGTTATCAAGTAAACTCCCATTAAATTAAAAAAAAAATTTGTGTTAAAAACAGATATATCATTGCATTGTTCATGGCTTCCTTTCCTTCTCTCATTAAATTCAGTTACAGAAAGTTGTCCTGGAGAATTATATACAGGTTTCATGTATTCTGAGTCCAATTAATATCTAGATATTTAATGTTTGTATTGCATTTAGGAGTGGCATTCTCTTTGCCACTCTGTGTTACAGCTTGTGGCAGTTAGGAAAGCAGTTCCTCTGCAATGGAAGTACAGAGTCTTAACTGCTGGACTGCCAGGAAAGTCCCTGGAGTGTAAGTTTTATCATTTTTTTGTTAAATTTATTTCTAAGCATTTTATTCTTTTTGGTGCTGTCGTGAGTGGAATTATCTTAATTTCTTTTTCATACTGTTCACTTACTGTTATGAAATGCAATTGATTTTTTCATATTGATTTTTTTATCCCACAGCTTTGCTTAACTCATAATTTTTACTGAATTCTTAAGGATCTATCTATTATCTGTCTGTCTACAAGATCATGTCCTCAGCAGATAGAGATATTTTCAGTTCTTCCTTCCCTTTAGGGTGCATTTTATTTATTTTCTTGCCCAATTGCCCTGGCTAGCACCTTCAGTATTACATTGACTAGAGTGGTAAGAGTGGACATCCTTTCTTGTTCCTAGACATGGGGAAAAGCAGTCAGACTTTTACCATTAAATGTGATGTGAACTGTGGACCTTAGTCTTCCTTTACTCTTATGTTTTAGTTGAGAACACCTGCTAGTAACTTCCTGAGAAAGTGTCCATGAGAGAATGTTTTTGAGATGTCACCAGGCTTCCTAATTTTCCTGGGATTAAGGGGTTCTTGGGATAAAGGGGCTTTTGTTTTGTGGGCAGACAATTGCCCATGACTGAGTGGGTTCCCAGGATGTGAGAATCCAGTGCTGAAGCCAAGAAGGTCCTGAGCAAACTGGGGCAAGCTGGTCACTCTCCCAAATGCCTGAACATGTCTGTGTTGCCTTTATACTGGGTTGGTGGTCCGGCTCTGTGCTGAGTGTTAGGCTGGCAGTGTGCCCTGCATTCCCTTGTTTTCTTCTGGCCCACAGTGCACTCCTGAGAGTCAGAGGGCATTCTGATTCTTGCTCTTCCTGAGCTTACTCTTCCCTGTGTTCCTGCTGTTCCAAAAGTGTGTTCTGCTTCTCTGGGTTTGGCTCTCGTTCAGCTCAGTGTGCTTTGCACCTGGTGGGCCTGTCAGACTGTGGATTGATATTCTTCATCTCTACAAAATGTCTTTAAATTCTTTCTGGTTATCTTCTCCCCTTTATTTTCTTTATTCTTCATCTAATTTTTCTGGTATTAGGAAATTGGATCTCTTGTTCCAATACTCTTTTTTTTTTTTTTTTTTTGGTGATAGGCACACCCTGCAGATATTGCAGGTTTGGTTCCAAACCACTGCAATAATGCAAATGTCAAAGTGATATGAATATTTTTGTTTCCTAGTACATATAAAAGTTGTTTATACTATAAGCCTATTAGGTGTACAGTAGCATTATAATTCAAAAACTAATATACACACCTTAATTAAATTTTTTTTTTTTTGCTAAAAAAATGCTAACCCTTACCTGGTAGTGAACGCAAGGTTGTCGTAAAGCTTCAATTTGTTTTTTTTAAAAAAGAAAGCAGTATCTGCAGAACGCAGTCAAAATGTGATAGTGCCTGTGTACTCTGTCTCTGACTTTTTTTCTGGGAAACTCATGCACGATGTCCTCATCTGCATCCTCCAGTCCTTTTGTATTGAGTTAGTTTTTACTTTGCTGTCATTATTCATTTCCAGAAGCTCTTTCTTTGTTTTCTGAAAGAGGTTGTTGCTGTCCTTTAACATAATATTCTGTTTTTCAAGGCTGCAGTATCCTCTCACTCTTGTGAGAGGACGGACACGTATGTGAAGATGGAGTCGGGTGTGTGTGTGTGTCTAGCTATTTTCAGTTCCCTGTGGAGTAAACCTTGAGATTTTGGAGAGTAGGTAGGGGTGGTTGCTCGTTTTGTGGAACAGGGAAGGGGTTGATTTTTCCTAGACAGATTCTTTATCCTGTCCTTAGTAATTAGCCCACTTCTCTACTTCGTAAAGTAACTGTGTCCCCACCTCAAGAGCCTTTGGGGGTTCTGTGGTCACAAGGAGTGTGCGTTTGGTTTCAGGTATGAGGTGACTGTGGAGACCTGTGAGTGGAAGTGGTTAGCTGACAGGAGCGTGTCAGTCTGAAGTTTAGGGAGGGGAGCAAAAGTTGGAGCCACTCATCATCTTAGACGTGATGGTTGTAATCATGGGAATCAAGTTTTATCTCTGAAAGGAGTGAGAAGGGCTGTGGCCAGTGAGAGATTGGGGAAAGTGTTCTGAAGATCTGGGGATGGCTGAAGAAGAAGAATCAGTGAAGAGGGGTAGGTTGGCTAGAGGGGGATCTGAAAGCAAGAGGGTCTAGGAAGGACTTGTTGACCTGAGCTGGGACAGGGGGCAGAGCTGTCGGGGAAGGGTGAGGTGGGTCTCAGTGGACTGAAAGCAAGTTCAGGGAGTTGAGCTCATCCATTGAACTATGTGGCCACATTTGGGATGGCTGCTGCTGCTGCTGCTAAGTTGCTTAGTTGTCTCTGACTCTGCGACCCCTGAGACTGCAGCCCACCAAGCTCCCCCGTCCCTGGGATTCTCCAGGCAAGAACACTGGAGTGGGTTGCCATTTCCTTCTCCAGTGCATGAAAGTGAAAAGTGAAAGTGAAGTCGCTCAGTTGTGTCCGACTCTTAGTGACTCCATGGACTGCAGCCCACCAGGCTCCTCCATCCATGGGATTTTCCAGGCAAGAGTACTGGAGTTGGGTGCCATTGCCTTCTCCGTTTGGGATGGCAGAACTTGGTAAGTCAGCAGATCCTTTGTTCATGTGCTCTTTGCTTACTTTTTTGACATGGAAGATGATTGGTTTATGTTACAATGTGTTTGACCTACAATATTGTAGTAGTTGCCAGTGTACAACATAATGATTCAGTATTTTTATAGATTAGAGCCTGCCAGGCTTCTCTGTCTATGGAGTTCTCCAGGCAAGAATCTGGAGTGGGTTGCCATGCCCTCCTCCAGGGGATCTTCCTAACCCAGGGATTGAACCCAGGTCTCCCGCATTGCAGGGAGATTCTTTACTGTCTGAGCCACCAGGAACCCAAGAATATTGGAGTGGGTAGCCTATCTCTTCTCTAGGGGAACTTCCTGACCCAGGAATCAAACCCAGGTCTCCTGTGTTGCAGGTGAATTCTTTACAGCTGAGCTACAAGGGAAGCCCCTGACAGGTATGAGGTGGTATTATTGGTTTTTATTTGCATTTCTTGACTTGAAAGAACCTTACTCTTTACATTTAAAGACAGATTTTGAAGCCCAGCATCTTGATGTGGAACATTAACCCTAACATCCCAGTATTAACTCTAGGCATGCCTGGGATGTGATGGGGCCTGTGTGTGAGGGTGGCTGGTGACAGCAGACACGTGGTGAAACTGAGTCCCAGCCCTTCTTTCTTGGGCCCGACCACGGACAGTGACGGCCTGTCTTGGTGGGCCGTGTGTGAGTCTGGTCTCTAGGATGGCAGGATGCCCGTTGGGAACCCTGTTCTGGTGCCCGAGGACAGGTTCTCTGGCTCCTCCATCCCTTGGGAGGTGAGGGTGTGACTGCAGAGTCAGTGTTGGCTCCCTTGTCAGGGCCTTGGCCTGTGCACCCTCAGGTCCCCTGCCAGGGCCCATCCCCGAGGAAGGCAGAGTGTGTCCTCCGTAAAAGGAGGAGTGGTTTTCCATCAGTAGCCTGAGTAGATGTGCCATATTTGAAAGACTGCCTGTCAGAGGTGCCTTTCTGATGCTGGTTTTGTTTGTGACTCTTCCAATAGTAAAGAAAGATCTTTGTAAACCTCTACATAGAACTCTCCAGTCTGCATTGCCAGAATCTGGGCTGTGTTCCTCAGGCATTGTTAGTCCAATGAGGTAATTACATTCAATAGAGTATCTAGTTCCGCTACTTTAAAGGGTAAAAGTATGGGAGTTGCAAATATATACAGTAGTCTAAGAGGCTCCTCCAAAGCACTTTTTTCAGGAGGCAGTAAAATTAACAGTGCTGTGTGGGGACAGGCAGTGGGAGCCAAACAGCAAACTAGCTCGGCGAGGCTGAGTGGCATTGTGCTCCTGCTCACGACCCCGGGCTACGGGAGCACCTGGCCAGCCCGTGGCCTGGGTCTTGTCCAGCCATCCATTCAGCCCCCTTCAAAGCAGCACTGGCTGGAGGGTCTCAGCTGATATATATGCAAGAGGAGGGGGCTGTTAGGGAGGATTGAGTCTCTGACACAGAACTTTATAAATAGTAGGAGTGTTTCTCCAGCCTGTCTTCATTCTGTTCGCAGCTAAAATTCCCTGGCAGCCTGTAACTAATGAGAACGGAAAGTACTATTTGCAGAGACTGAAATCCAGCAGGCGTTAGTGTTCCCATGGCACGCTGTTGCTTTGGCTGAACTCTTGGGCCGCCATCTCTTCCATGTTGAGCTGTTGTCAGGCTGTGAAAACAGCTCTACTCTGACCAAGACCCTGGATGTGTGTGGAGAAGTGTGTTTTGTCAGTGTGAGAGCCTGACCACACACTCTCAGAGCTTAGGGTCATGTGCATGGGCAGGTGGCTAGCACCCAGAAGTCACAGTTCTGAACCTGAATTTGGACCTGAATTGTGCCATCTCATGTGTGTAAACTGGGGCTAAGGACCAACACAACTTGTGGGTGGATTCTGAGGGTCGGCTACTGCCAGTCTGTTAGCTCACAAGGCCGTGCTGTCTCCTCAGTCAGGGGTTATGCTTCCCATTGCACCAGTGAGCACACCGAGACTTGGGGAACTGGGCCAGCTTGTCCTGGTTCCATTGCTGGTTGGTGGCCCAGCAGGGACGTTGACTCCAGAGTCTGTGTCCTTGAGCACTAAATTATTCTGCCTTTTTTTTTTTTTTTTATCTGAATTCCTTCGAAGATGTTCCTTGCTCTGACTGAATCAGACATGTGAATCCCTTTGCCTGGCCTTCCATTTTCTCTCTAGGGTCAGGTGCTCATTGCTTCTCAGTGTTACATAAGCTGCCGATTCTCGTCCTCACACTGTGAGTACCATCGATGCTGTGTCAGAGTCTGGAATGCACCTTCTACTGTGCACATGTGTGTGTACACACACATACCCCAACAACCGTCCTCCCTTCCAAAACAAGACAGAAACACCAGGCACAGTTAGTGGGGAGACTCTGCCAGACTCCCAGGGAGATGGCGTGGGAGGTCAACAGGTTGAAAAGGGTAGGCAGTCCTGTCGGGGAATTCCAGTACTGGTGTGCCGGTGTTCTTGTGGTCCTGTGGGAGGTCTGAGGAGAGAGGGCTTGTCAGTACCTGGGGGCTGGGATGACCTGGTGAAGGACCCTGACTCACGCTGAAGAAGTGGGTCTATCTTGTGGGAGATCGCCAGTGGTTTCTAACTCAAGAGTTTGGTACTGTGGCTTGTTTGCAAGTTAACAGGGAGCAGACATAGCTGGGGGTGCAAACAGGGTACCTCACTGGCAGTGTTTCCAGAGAAACACTGTGTGTGGAAGATGCAGGGTTAGTGCTGTGACCCTTGGAGCTTATGGGGAGGACGGGGCAGAGGAAAGGTTGACCATTGGAGACCAGGTGGTGATGGGTGTGATGGTGGAGGAGAGAGCTGGGGACCGGGTGGTGATGGGTGTGAATGTGGAGGAGAGAGAAGGGGGCCCAGGTCTCGGGCAGAAAGTTGATGTCAGATACTGTAGGGGGAGTGCAGGCTCTGAAACTACAAAAGCCCTGCTTGGCTATGACACTTGGAAGTTGCTGGGCTTGTCAGAGAGTTTCACAGCGGGGTGCTCTGGAGGGTTAGGTGGAGAGGAAGTGACTTCCTGAAGGGAATGCTGGTAGGGAATGGGGGTTTTTTAAGTCCTTGTTTGTTGCTAAGATCTGCTGAGGAATGAAGTGGGTAGCAGTAGATGAGAAGAGCTAGAGGCTGTGAGAGACAGTATATCCATGGGAAGGGTCAAGCAGGAAGCAGTCAGGGGGCCTGGCAACGTTGATCTTGGCAATAAGAAGCAAGAGCAGCATCCCAGCTCCCTAGGGCTCAGCATTTCTAGTTAACATCGAAATTGTGTTCCATAGCATTGTTAGGAGTGGAACTTTACTATGTCAAATGAATGCTTCACTTTGTGTGTGTGTGAGTCACTCAGTCATGTCCAACTCTTTGTGACCCCCATGGACTGTAGCCTGCAAGGCTCCTCTGTCCATGTGGATTTCTCCAGGCAAGAATAGTGGAGTGGGTTCCATTCCTTTCTCCAGGGAGTCTTCCCGAGCCAGGGATCGAACCCAGGTTTCCCACATGGTGGGCAGATTCTTTACAGTCTGAGCCACCAGGGAAGCCCATTAACTAAAACCTTAGTTCACTGGAGTAGTTCTCTTTGCAACATATATTCGTGCCACGCCAGTGTGAAGGTCTTTAGGGTTGGTGCACCTCTTCCTGGCCTGGCAGAGGGTGGAGAGGGTGTGGAGGGAGTCAAGATGGTGATTGGGCGAGAAAAGGGCTAATTCCCCTGCCTTGACTTTCTCTGTTTGGATTTACAGTCAAAGCAGTGGATGAGGGCCAGGCAGTAGGAACCTGAGGTGAGAATGGAGGAGACAGGCCGGTTCCATCTCAGAAACCTGGAGAGCAGAGAGGATAGAAGTGGCTGGATGGGGCCCAGGCCTGCGGCTGCCCCCATGCTGGTCAACCAGCCTTATGCCAAGCCCTGTCTCAGGTCATCAGCCTGCAGTTCGTGATCGATTTTCACTTAGTGGACTTTAGTGGATTCAGTTCAGTTCAGTCACTCAGTTGTGTCTTTCTCTTTGCGACCCCATGGACTGCAGCACACCAGGCTTCCCTGTCCATCACCAACTCTTGGAGCTTGCTCAAACTCATGTCCATTGAGTCAGTGATGCCGTCTAACCATCTCATCCTCTGTCGTCCCCTTCTCCTCCTGCCTTCAGTCTTTCCCAGCATGAGGGTCTTTTCCAATGCGTCCGTTCTTCACATCAGGTGGCCAAAGTATTGGAGTTTCAGCTTCAGCATCAGTCCTTCCAGTGAATATTCAAGATTGATTTCCTTTAGGATTGATTGATTTGATCTCCTTGCAGTCCAAGGGACTCTTGAATTCCAGGTGCGAGTTTTTGCCTGCTGCAAAGGCATTCTAGAGTTTACTGAGAGGAAGCTGGTGCACATGCAGAAGGCTGACGTGAGGCTGACCTGCAGCAGGACAACTTCAGGTCAGGCCTGAGGCTGCTTCAGTGGACAGCCCTCCCCACCCCTGATGGCTCTGGGCCTTCACAGCTGAGGAGATGGACTCCCTCTCTGCTTAGAGTTCCACTGGCGTTCTTCTCAGATGGAAAACGACGCTTAGACATTGGTAACTTGAAACTTTTTGGATGGATTTAAAAGAAACAGTGTGAGAATGTCTTCTTTAAGATTATGATGAATGTATAAGTTCTGTGGTTTACATTTAATGTGTTCAAAGCTTGTCCAGCTGTATAGCAGACCCTTGTTAGGTGTGGTTTTTCTTCTGGAAGATTGTGATTTCGTGTGGGGCCCCATGACAGCTGTGCCTTTTGCTGCCCAAGTGTAAGCGTGAGATGAGCAGAGAGCACCACGCCTGCTCTGTGTGTGTCTCAGTGTCGTCTGCATCCTGGTGTTGAGTGTGAAGGGGGGATTCATCCCTCTTGTCATCAGGGATGAAGCTTGGTCCTGGTGAGGGCTTGGTGGGGAAAGGCAAGGATGGATGAGCAGGCTGAGGAAAACGGGTGGGGGAGGTGAGGCGTGCCTCCAGTGTGGTTGGCTCACCCAGTCCCCGACTCTCAGCCCCCAGCTTCTGAGTATCTGGGCTCTGCCAGCCCTCCAGGTGCTCGCCCTCCTGCTACTCCCGCCGCCCCTTTAGGCTCCCATGCCGCCTGCTGGCTGGTGCCCCCAGTACCCTCTCCTCCAACCTCTTCTTGTCCCTGCTGACCCCCCACCAGCTTCCTTTCCCACACTGGGAGCGGCCTGCCATCTGATCAGCGCCACATGGCAGCCTTGCAGGGACCTTTTAAAGCAATCAAATGATATCACTCCTGGTTCCAACCCTGTGGTGACCACCCATCACTTTTTGATTAAATTCCATACCCTGGTTTTAAAAGCCCAGGTCTTACCTGGCACAACTGCTTCTTGTCTTTGACAAAACAGTGACAGTGTTTATAGAATTGATGATCCAGGTGAGTAATGATGTTGATGATGGTGACACTTACTCTGGGCCAGGCTCTGCTCTCAGCGCTTTGTATGTCTTGACTCATTTAATCCTCACGTCTCTGAGATTGGTACTGATAGGTCCCTGTTTTACTGGTGAGAAGCTTGGGGCATCAGCCCAGGGTCACATGGCAAGTCGCTGGCAGAGCTGGCTTGGGGCTGGGCGCCTGCCTCCCCTGCTTGCCGGGGTCATAGGCACCCTTCTGCCTGTCAAGCCTCTGAGTGACTCCCTTGACCAGAGATGTGGCTCTGTGGCCTTTCTGAGCAGCCTGTCGTGTCATCTAGCAGATCTCAGTGGGAGGCCCTGGAGGCTCTGCAGGGGCCACCCAGTCACATTTATTAACACGGTACACCACTGGCCCTCGTGGTCTGAGCCCCACTCAAGTGGGCCTTGCCGTTGATGCCCCCTCTCAGGCCCCGGCACCCAGAATGGTGTAGGCATAGTGGTGCTCAGCTGGTACTTCCTGAGCAGCAAGTGTGTGGATGCTGCAGTCACAGGGGTTTGGCTTTGGCACTGCTGGTGGCCAGGCCTGGACGGAGCTGAATGTGGGGGCCTGAGGAGAGGGTGGCACAGGGAGGCCAGCGCCGGGCAGATACCAGGCAGCGGGGCTAGGGGTCAGGCAGGGTGTGCCGAGAACTTGGGCTATTTGATGTGGGTGACCCTTTTAATCGGGACGGGGCAGGTTGATGCTGATGCTATGGGGCTTGTTTCCCAGCAGATTGCTTAGCTCTTCTGCTGGAATTCCTCCCAGAAGTTGGTGCATGCAGGAAAACAAAGGGCCATCTTTCTGAGTCTAGATTGGAGTAATTCAGGCTAAAATCCCTTAGGTCCACTGTCGCCAAGCTGTGGTTCAAGTTAGGAAGCCAGCTCATCAGTGCCCTCCCCGGACTAACTGTTGTGCAGACACATCTCGCTATTTGTGGATCCCTGGCATTGTCGCCCCCAAAACGGCAGGAGCAGTAAATAACCACCCTCCAGATAAAGCAAATGGGAAAACACTGCCAGAATTTGCTACATCAAGTGCTATGAACAATGGCAGTCGGCAGGGAAATTATGCAGAGGGAAAAAGCCCTTTTATTTCCTTTTCAAAATCGGTGGGACTGGAGAAGTTCGGGAGGTAGGGAGGAAAAGGAGGGGGAAGAGTAAATACAGTAATCTTGAATTGGAGATGATGCCAAGCCTCATTGCCTGGGCTTTGGTTCAGCATCACGGGCAGGAAATGTTAGCGAATGTCTATTATTAACAACCCTGCATCGTAGAGAGCTGCTTGCACATGGAGTACTGGGTGGGGTCTTGTGAAAATTGTTTGATGTAAGTCTCTCAGCAGCCGTGTGAGTAAGCAGGTGAGGAAATCCAGGCTTTAAAGGGGTTGAGACATGTGATCAGATAACACCCTTGCCCCAGTGAAAGTCAGGATTCAAACTTTGGGGTGGCTTGAATCCCAGGGCCTGAGTTCTGGCTGTAGAGTGAGCCTAAGAGTGGAGTCGCCCTTCTGCCCCTAAAGTGGGCTGGTGCACTTGTCTTTTGGGGGTTTTCTGATTTTGGCCCCACCACCACCACCACCCCCTTCCCTAGCTAGTGTTCCCTTTCTGTCCAGAAAGGAACAGAATGCCACCTTGCGTGTTGTTGTCGTTTCTTTAGTCACTTTCAGCCCGGGACAGTTTCTCCGTCCCTTTGGTTTTTGTGACTGTCAAACTTCTGAAGACATCAGGTGTGTTGTAGACACTCAGTTTGTGTTGGTCTAGTGACCGCGGAGCCTGGTGGGCTGCTGTCTATGGGGTCGCACACAACTGAAGTGACTTAGCAGCAGCAGCAGCAGCAGTCTTTTCTCGTGGTCCAGTTGGGGTATGGATTTTGGGATGAAGACCGCAGAGGTGATGTGTCCCTCCCCTCACATCCTATGAGTGTCCGTCATACGAACATGACTTAAGACTGTGATGTTGGCTTGGTCACCTGGTTGAGGATAAGTCTGCAGGCGTCCTCACCCAATGTCACTGCTGTTCCCTTTCTGTTCTCTGGTCACTGAGCCCATCTCCACCTCCTAGGAGGGTAGAGGAGTTGCTGAGAATTTGTTAAATTTGTTAAATTCTCAACATAGATTAAAACCACATTGATAAATGTTTTGGGGGAGATACTGTGAAGTTATGCAAATATCCCATTTCCCCTTAAAAATCTCACCCACTATTTTTAGCATCATCAGTGAATCTTGCTTACAGCAATTATCACTGTGGTATTAACACTGATTTTATATTTCCCTCATTCCTTCTGTTTATTAATTAGTTGTTTGTTTATTCAGTCATTCATTTGTATCAGAGTGACTCACGGGTATCACTTTATTCTCTGCCTTATAGTCCAACACTGTGTCACGTATTTAGCCACTCACATCAGTTCCAGCTCTGCCCCATTGGGAGCTCTCTGGTTGGCTTCTTTGTCCTCTTGACGTTCTGCATCCTGTGGTTTTTTGAGCACTTCCTTACTTTCTGGCATTGCCTGGTTCCAGGCTCATCTCATCGTATTTTCTCTTATACCCGTTCTCCAAGGAGCCTGATTGCTTTCTTTACAGGCAATATTTAGAAACCGTGCATGGCAGTGAATGAGCTCACTGCTTCTGGGAACCCCTGCCGCTGGGCCCCCCTACCACTGCCCTGTCAGTATATGTGCTTATTATCTTTTTTTTCTAGAAATACATTGAAATCTTTGTACCTTTCTCTGAGAGTGAGAACAGGGCTCCTATCACCTATAACCTGCGATGGAATAGGCCAATCCTTCTAATAGGTGAATTCCGTGTTCCAGCTTGGATGCATTCTGGAGGAGGTGTTCCTGCTTTTGTGATTGACTGGTTGACTGTGAGCCCCCAGCTGCTTCTCTGTCTGTCTTGTGTTGGTGGATATATCCACCCCCAACACAAGCACCACCCAGTCATCACCCTTCGTCTTTAAACGGTGTTTCCAGTTGTGCAGCCTCATACATTGGACGCTGATTGACCTGCTGTCGTGCTTACCCCCCTGGATGTCAGATAGATCTCTGATGCGATGTCCTGCCTACTCTGTGACCCCCTTTATACCCCAGGGCCCCCCTCTGGCCCCGTGACCCTCTCTTGATTCCACGGCCTCTCCTGGCCACAGTGCAGCTCCTTTCCTGCATGTGTGATGGGTTCTCTTGGGCAGCAGCATGCAGACTCTCTTGGCTGCGCCCTCAGATGCCCAGTGCAAATGTGGGGGCAGCTCCGCGAAGCTGTGCTGGCTCTTTCTCTGCAGTACAGCTTCCCATTTTCTGTACCCTGTTGTGTTCTGTTCCACACGTAGATTTTATGACCCACACGCTGAGAAGTGCTATTGTAGGGTGTGCACTCTCCAGGGCTGCATGGAAGGTTATACTCCTCTCACCCTGCTCTCTCATTATCTCAGTGGTTTATTTTTTTTTTTTTGGTCAGTCGACGGGTGAGTCCATCATTTTGCTCACGATTGTGGTTACTCGCAGGCCATGTCGTTCGGTGTTCAGTGGCAGTTCAGGTTCCTCCTCTCTGAATGTCTTCTTGATAGCCCTTGCTGACTTTCCTATTTTTGTTACTAATTTGTAGAAATCCTTTATATATTTCAGTTCTTTGTTGGTTATGTGTCATAGATTTTCCTCCTCACTCTGCCCTACCTTTTAATTATTTGTATTTAAAAAAATTATTTATTTACTTATTTTTGGTTGCTACAAGAAGACTTTCTCTAGTTGTGGCAGGTGGGGGCTACTCTTCGTTGCGGTGCTTGGGCTTCTCATGGTGGTGGCTTCTGTTGCAGAGCTCAGGCTCTAGAGTGTGGGCTCGGTAGTTGTGGTGCACGGGCTTAGTTACCCCAAGGCGTGTGGAATCTTTCTGGACTAGGGATTGAACCTGTGTCCCCTGCATTGGCCAGTGGATTCTTAACTGCTGGACCACCAGGGAAGTCCTTAACTTTGTGTGTTTTGGGGCCTTCTCTTCCAGAAGTATTACATTTAATTTAGATGTAAACTTTCTTTATATCTTATGTATTTCTTGTTAATACTTGTCTACTTGGATGTGGTAAAAATATTTCCTACAAAATGTTTAAAGTGTAAGTGTGCTTATCACGTCTAGGTTTAGTTTTGTGCATTGGCGCCCTTGGTCAGACAGCCATTCTTCCTCACCCCGGTGCCACCCAAGTCCATGAGGGAGGCGCTGGTTCAGGGCTGGGTGGTCTTCCTGCTCACCATTTGCTCCCTGAGTGTCAGGGCCACAGTCAGCATCTGCAGGGGCTGTGTCCGTCCCCCGTTCCCTGCCCCCGCCCCGGTTTCTCCTCTTCGGAATCATCTTGGTGATTCTTGATATCCTTTTTGGTCTCTATTTTAATTCCCCTACCTCTGTTTTTTCCAGGCCTCATCCTCATCCCTCTAAGGTCTGGACTAGAGAGGTGGAAGCCCGAAGCCTGAGTGTGCCCACCTCACTTGGTGGGTGAGATTGTCTAGTCAGGGGGACAGTCAGGAACGTGTTGAGAGAAGAGGGCAGCAGATAGCTTCCAGAATGAAAGGCCATTTGCTCTCTTCCTCAGGACAGGGGCAGGGATGGGGTGTTGGGAGGGCTTATGGGAGGGAAACACTAGATAAAATCCCACAAAACGTGTGTTGCCAGGTGCCCGGTGTGCATGCACTTCCACGTGATTGTCACCTGAGAATCCTGGGAGGTGACAGGATGAAGAGCCTGCAGCCCAGAGTGGGTGTGAGTGGTCTGGCTCATCATCCTGAACCCCTGGCCCGTCTGCTGTCCACACTGACCCTTCGTAGGTTGGAGCCACTGGGAGTGGGGGGAGAGCCCCGTCTGGCCACATGTCCCAGTGATTGGAGTCCTTTCATTTCAGATGCTTTCTTATTGATTAAAATTGTTGCCTTTTAAAAGTTTTCTTGAAACATGGCTTTTCAAAAATAACAAAAACAAAAAGCCCAAATGAAGCAAACCTCATTAAAAACTAACCCCCAAATTCCAAATTGCAAAAACTAATTTAAAGGGCCAGCTGGTAAATATTTCAGGCTTTGCAGATCACGCATTCTGGAGCCCAAAGCAGCCAGAGATGCTTTGTAAATGGGTTACTGTAGCTCGTTCCAGTGAACCTTTATTTACCAAACAGGTGCTGGGCTGTCATTTACCAACCCCTGACCTGTTGTATCTCAGACAGTGTCTTAGTAAAACACTTTGAAAATATAACAATAAAATTTACGTTAGCCTTCTCAGTACTAAGGACGGGACGTTTGTGACACGTGGCTGTGTTGCGGGTTGCATCCCTGATGATATGCAGCTCCTGAAAGTTTGGGTGTTGTTTTCCTCTGGTCCCATTACACACGTACCTCATTTTATCGCGCTTTGCTTTATTGTGCTTCACAGATACTGTGTTGCGTACCAGTTGAAGGTCTGTGGCGATCCTGTGTCAAGCAGGTCTCTCAGCCCCATTTCCCCAGCAGCATTTGCTCACTTCTTGTCTCTGTGTCACGATTTGGTAATTCTCCTAATATTTCAAAGCTTTTCATTATTATTATGTATGTTATAAATCTTTAATGGATGAGGAGTTGCTTCTTACGGATGTGCAAAGAAAGTGATTTCTTGAAATGGAATCTACTGGTGATGATGCTATGAAGATTATTGGTGAAATGACAGCAGAGCATTGAAATATTACATAAACTTAGCAGTAGGATTTGAGAGGACTGACTCCAATTTTGAAAGAAGATCTCCTGTGGGTAAAATGCTGTTGAACAGCATTGTCTGCTCGAGAAATCCTTCATGAAAGGAGTCAACCCATGTGGCAGACTTCATTGTTGCCTCCTTTTAGGAAATTGCCACAGCCACCCCATCCTTCAGCAGCTATCACCTTGATCGGTCCATAGCCACCACATCAAGGCAAGACTCTCCACCAGCAAAAAGAGTGACTCACTAAAAGCTCAGATGATGGTCAGTAGTATTTAGCAATAAAGTAATTTTAATTAAAGTATGTACATCATCTTTTTAGACATAATGCAGTTGCACAATTAACACAGAATAGTTGTATGGTATAGTGTAGACTACATGTAACTTCTGCATGCACTAGGAAACCAGAAAATTCTTGTGACTCACTTATTGGGGTGTGTGGTGGTCTGGGACAGAACCTACCATATCTCTGAGATACATTTGTATCCTTCAGTTGGGAAGTCTGTTGGAACTTGAAATGGTAAAGCTAGTCATAAGTGTCCTGATTTTGGATGACTAGGAATAGAAAATTGATTTAAAAGACTAAGAATTCAGCATATTTATGAAGTAAATTATCTTTTTGTTTTAAAATGTATATTTCACATTTATACACTTGTAAAAAAAATTGGGATGTCTCTTTCCCTTGTTAAAGTAATTAACATGATTTAAGAAAATGTCTCACTATAACCAACTTATATCTTTTGTTAATTAGAAGAGTTTGTAGTAAATATTGATTATGTTTTTGTTGGCTGACCATCTGATACAGATTGTCAAATACATTCCCTAAATTTGCATTAACACCTGTTAAGTGATTCATGGGCATATCATGAGACTCCAAGCACCTTGCCTCGTTTATTTTAGGTAAATATAGAATCAGCTCGTATTTTTAACCGTACTGCAAAATTAATTTTAAAACATTAAAAGCACATTTTCAAAATATACTTGTTGTAAAGAATTTTTTTTATTAAACTGAGCCTTCCTTAAGGTGGTGAGTGGGCGCTAAGGACCAGAAGGTATCCCAGAGGAGCTGGGCTCGTGCATGCAGTGACTGCAGGCGAGTCCTGTTCCCGGCTGGCCCCTGTGTTCCTCAGCTGGACTTTCTGTTTAGACAAGCTCCTGATCCAAGTGGTCAAGAGAAGAAAAGACTACACAAGGAAGCCAGGTTGAATGCAAAGGGCATGATAACTCCAAAAACTAGAGATTAAAATGTTAGAGTATTCCTGTTAGAAAATAGATGCGATGCCCTTCAGACTTCAAGGAGGGAAGGAGCTGTGAGATTGTTTGATGATAATGATGGTGCTTGAGTTATCAAACATCTGGAAGGAAGGAAGTAGGAAGACAACTTAGCCAGGAGAAGGCGTTTGTATACTCAGAAACCAACAAAGAATTTTATCAAAAATTTATGGAGAACTTCTTCAAACCAGGGAAAGCACAAGCAAAAGCCATGGCAGGAATTTTGCAGAAATGAGTCGCATATGGCCAGTTAACATTATATGCAGGGAAATGTGAATCAAGACCGATCGGAAACACTATTTTTTGTGTGTATTTACTTGATAAAACTTGAGAAAGTGTTCCAGTGTTGAGCAGGACCCTGTGCATACCACTGTTGAGTGAGAATTGGGGCAGCCCTTGAGTTTCCCACTGTCTCTTAAGGGTGAGATGCTTTCTTTTATACCCTTGACCCAGCAGATCCACTCCTGGGTGAATAGTCAAGACAGATCCTTCAGGTTTGGTGACACAGAAAGGAGAGGATAGCATAATGAATGTCTGTGAGGTTCCCCCACTTCCTCATTAACAATATGTCAGAATTCATGTTTTGTTTCTTTCTCTAATCCCTTTTTTTTCTGATGTGGCAGAGCCCAGAAATCACAAACTTTCTTTCACCCATGCGTACTTCAGTAAAAAAGAAAAGTGGACTAAATGAACATCACAACTGAACAAATTTATAATTCCCTGTAATCATCTAATGTCCAGACTGCATTCACTTTTCCCTCATTGTCTCAAAATGTCTTTTTACAGTTGGTTTTTTCAAAATACCTGTCCAGCAAGTCCAAACGTTACATTTGGTTGCTGTATCTTCTAAGTCTCTTAATTTATAATAATTCCTCTTCTTTTTTTTTTTTTCATTTTATGATGCCCTTTGTAACCATTTGTTTGTAAAGAAACTTAGAACTTTGTCTATTGTAATTTCCCAGATGCTGGACTTGGCAGGTTTTATGTTGGTGGTTTTGATGGATACGTTCTCTACCGCTTCTGCTGTCTGTGGTCTGGTGGTTAGACCTATGGTGTGGAGCAGATTTAAGGCTCAGCATTAGGGCAGGACTACCACAGAGGTGAGGTTCCCTCAGGAGATGCCTGGTATCTTGCTGTTGTGGACACAGCAGGATTTTCCGGTCCTTCTGTGAGCAGACTCCCGTCCACCTCTCACCTAGAGCTCAGCATCCGTCAAGGAATGCTGCCCAGACTCAGCGTTTCCATTGTAGGTTACACAGTGGTGATTATCTCATTCTGTTATACCTTTATTTATTATTTTTGGCTGCACGGGCTTTTATCGAGTGGCAGCGAGTGGAGGCTACTCTTTAGTTGCGGTGCGCAGGCTTCTCATCGTGGTGGCTTCTCTCATTGCGGGGCACGAGCTCCAGGTGTGGGATATGGTAGGATCAGTGAGGAGAGCAGGAAATCAACACGAGATGGGGCTGCTCTGCAAAGGGAGAGGATGAACTACTGTCTGCTAATGTACATACACACGTACTGTCTACACCATGTACACCGCCCCCACAGGCTTGCACGCACACACAGCACGAACATGCTCACACCACATGTTCACATCACACACGCACACATGCACATGAAAGTGCTCACACACTGTGTACTGTGTACTCCACACACACACACTGTGTACTCCACACACAGGTACACACCACACACGTGCTCACAGCACATACTCACTCACATGTACACACGCACACCACATTCCTCATGCACAAGCCCTGGCCTCTCCCCCGGGTACGTGGACAGTGGCATCTACAGGTGGGTGAGGAGCTGTCACACCTGTGTACCACTGAACACCCAGGAGAGGTGGCCTTTGCCTTAGAGCATGAGGGACAGGTGTGAGTGAGTGGAGGCAGGATGTTCCAGGGTGGAAGCAGCTCTTTTCTGGCTCCGGGAACCTGGTGAGTGCTGGCCAGCACCTGTCTCCACATAGTAGGGAATCTACCCATCCCCCCGCCCCACACCCTGGGAACCTGGAAAGGGGCTTGAGAGTGCCCCCTGCTGAATTATAACCTGTTCCCTATATGGGCTCCAGCCTCCTGCACAGAAGCCTTTATTTGGGGGCTGTGACCCCTTTTACCCACCACTTCTCCCACTCCCATGCTGCCACCCCCACAGGGCAGGGGATTGGAGAGAGGGAGGGGGGAGGTGGCCTGAGTTCCTTTCCCACCTGTGCAGGTGATGCTGGCTGTGGGCACCTGCAGAGCCTCTCCTTTGGAGAGGGCCTTTTCTTTAACAGTCAAACCCTGTTATCTGGGCTGATCCGGCTCATCAGGC
This sequence comes from Bos mutus, assembly GCF_027580195.1. Taxonomy (NCBI): domain Eukaryota; kingdom Metazoa; phylum Chordata; class Mammalia; order Artiodactyla; family Bovidae; genus Bos; species Bos mutus. The sequence continues at coordinate 42,179,175 of NC_091620.1, read as the reverse complement.
GTGGGTGCTGCAGTGAGGCCTGCTCCCTATCTGCACCCTGGCTGCTGACGCATGCTCCTCCTCCCACCCTTCCCACTCCCCCCGCCCCTTCCCCTCCCACCCCAGTTCTGGCCAGCAGCTACAGGGGTGTGGCTGTAGGCTGGTCTGGGAGGACAGGGTGAGGGCGGGGGCCCAGAGAACCTGCATGTGACAGGAGACTTCTTTTATGTACACTGTCGGTGGGAAATAATCAACTTTATTTAATGAGAATGTGGATTTAGAGTGTTAAAAACACCCAGAAGCTTGCTGATCTGTGCTGGGGAAAAGCTGCAGGTCCATACAGGGTTGCAGGGGGCAGGGAGGTGTGCGTGCCTGCTGAGCTGCCCACCCTGTGATGCTCCCTGGCCAGCGCCCTCCACAGACACCAGCTCCACAGCGCTCGCCTCTGCCGTGTGGCTGTCTTCTCCCCGAGGTTCTTCACGTTGTCCCTCTGTGCGTGTGTCTTTGTGTCCAGAGCCCCCTCCCTTTAAGGACACGGTCGCATTGGGTCAGGGCCTACCCTAATGGCCTCATTCTAACGGATTACATCTGTATAGACTGTGTCTCCGCGTGAGGTGCCGAGGGCTAGGACTTTAACACACTCATTTTGGGGGACACAGTTCAGCCCGCAGCAGCCACCAGTTTACCAGCCCAGAGAGCCTGGGCTGTGGCAGAGGCCCAGCCTCAGATTTAAGGTGCAGAAGGCACACCCACAGGAGGGAAACATGTTCTTGGCTTACAGCGTTCACCTGAAAAGTGCATCCTCATTAACCACCACTCGCGGCCCCTCCTGACCAGAAGTGAGAGGCTGATGGGGTACAGCCCTTGACCCTCTTGTGTGTTTTCCTCTGCAGACATGTGGGTGTGCACAGGAATGTGGCAGCCCACCCATCAGCCTCTCCCTCCAGGCGCATCAGCGGGCTCCGCACGCTCAGGAGAACGGGGCTGCATGTACCTGTTGTTGGGATGGGCGTGCTCATAGGTGTTGTCTCCTCCTCGACTAGGTTTCTGTCTTTTAATTTAGATCAAAAACTTACTATGATGGACTCTCAACTTATTTTTATGTGGTGTTTTTACTATTATTAACAGTTAAATTTTGTGACAATTGTTTTATTGTGTTTTATTTTTGACATCAGCTTCTGGCCATGCCTGTTTGCATCTGTGCTGGGTTGGTAATACACGTACAAGAAGATTCAGCTGACGGAGTTTCTTTCCTAGGCTGTCTCATAAGCACACTGCTCACGTCTGAAGAAAGTCTGCAGTTCAGTGCAGTGCCTTGGCTTTGATTTATTTACCAGGGGAAGATGGAGGCTGGGTTTGGATTAGAATTGAAGTTGAGTAGCTACAGGCTAAAGTGGTTTTTTGGTATCCCCTCCGCCCTGCCTTTTTTTAAAAAAAGATACGGCCTGCCAAGCAGTTTATGGGAAACCAGGCACCCACAAGCCCCAGGATGTTATTAATTAGGCTCTTTGGCTTATGGACTGGTCTGGTTTCTAAGCTTTGTGAAGACCAGGAGGGCCAGGCTATGCCATGGACTGCATTGACAGATATTTTTCCTAACCTTGAGGGTGCTACACAGGGTCTTCTCCTTGGATTTTCCCTTTGTTCCTGTGACTTCCCATTGAGGCCCGAATTGGGTGGTCAGAAAGGAAATCAGCCAGAGGGAAGGGGACTTTTAGACGCAAAACCAAGCAAGGTTAGGTGAACGTTCTCAGGACCTGGAGACAGTATGTTCCTGGGACCCTGTGGGCTTCCTGCCCTGCTTGTGGGCCTGGGCTGTCGTCTTACTTCTTGTTCTTTCTCAGGAGACAGGAGCAGTTCCAGAGAAACCCCGACAGCTACAACGGTGCTGTGCGTGAGAACTACACCTGGTCCCAGGACTACACCGACCTAGAGCTCAAGGTGCCGGTGCCCAAGCACGTGGTGAAGGGCAAGCAGGTAACCGCCAGGTTCTTCCAGCTTCATCTGCTCAGCTTCTTTCCTGAAGCAAAGGCTTCAGGCTGTGGGCTGCACTGGAGCTGCTTAGCCACCAGCACAAGACTGCTTCTTGTCTTCAGTCACCAGCATGCCAGTCTCCACCCTCTTTAACCACGTCAAGTATGAGACCCAACTTAGCCTCCTATGTGAATAGCACCTGAGCTTTTTTTTCTTTGTAATTATAGTATTCTCATATCATTTATTGTCTTTAGTCTCTGCAAAAGCACTACAGAGTAGGCAAGGCAGTTATTGTTACACCCATTTCACACTGGAGAAGATGGAGTCCTGAGAGGCAAAGCAGAGCACCACAGGTTCTGTTGTGATAAGTGGACAGTCCTGTGGTCTGTGGAGCTGTAACATTTATAGCTTGAGTGGATTTCTCCATCTTAATGAGCTTGAGTGAGTAGAAATTTAATCTTTTAGTGAGATAGAGATGTTTACTTGGGGACCTTGCTGAGAATAACATTATTATAGCTCGTTGTAAGTAGGCAGGCTTCACATTAAAGAAAAAAACTCTCATGTGAAATGGGACATTGTTACTATAATCCACAATGTAAAAAATTCTTATATATGCTAGAAACTGTGTTCTTATTTCATTTGTCATGAGAAACTACAACCTGCAAAGTAAGTGGTATCTTTCATGTTTTATAGATGAGAAATTGAGGCCGAGAGAAGTTACTCAGTTATCCAAGTTGACATGGAAAAGTCACCATGTGTCTCCTTCACTCTTGCTATGCCAGGAACAGTGAGCACTGTCTGAATGTTTTAGAAGGAATGAGTGACTGAATGGGTGCCCTGGTACAGCCGTGGTTTGATTCAGGTGTGTCTGCTTCTAAAGCTCATACTGTTTTCCCTGTGTCCCACTCCTCACTTTAAAAGCAGAAACAACTGCAGCCTTCTTTAAAAGGGATGGTCCCAGAGCATATGAAACAGAAGTTGAGTTTCATGTACGTTTCAGAGAAAGGACCACTGTGTGAAGTGGCTCCTGCTGGTCTGGATACATGTCAGATCCAGGCTCTAGGCAGTGAGCAAGCCCTTCCAGGCCTTCCCCTTAGCCCACTTCCATCCTGAGGTCCCTCCTGGTCCCTTTATGATTACCCAGGCTTTACCTAAAATAAACCTGCCCTCTGCAGCAGTCTGGGTGGGTCTGGGGAAGCCTCTAGAAGACTGCAACTTCCTACCAGTGTCAGATAAATGCAGTTCATCCTGCAGCATGGAACACAGGAGCAGGACTGGAGCCCCTGGGTCTTCACAGCTCCTTGTGGGTGTGTGTCAGGGCGCCGTGGGGATGGTGTCAGCTACAGCAGCACTGTCTACCATCTCTCCCTTTCTCTCCTTCCACACTAGCCCAGGAGATCTCACTAGGGCTCAGTGACCTCCTGACCCAATGGACTTTAGGATCCAGGTCATACTGGGTACCTAGGGGTCATCCCCACAGAATCCTACTTTTGATGACCGTGTCCTCTCTGACACTGTAGGTCAGAGCCAGTGCAGGCTGTGTTGCCCAGCATGCTTTAGAATTTTAGTTGGTCAGGTGTTGATTTTCATTATGTTTTTTTGGTAGGATTACCTTGTATGTAGGCAAATAAATTATGAAAAGTGTTGGTTACACACTTAATGAAAAATGTTAGAGCTTCCTGGTCCAGCGTGTCTTCTAACTTCTCCATGAACTTCGGGAACTTTCTCTGGAAGGACTTTTGTTAGGCCCAACCTAAAGCTAGTTATTTTGGGGAATTCCCTGTCAACCCAGTGGTTAGGACTCTCATGTTTTTACTGCTGATGACTCAGGTTTGATCCCTGATTGGGGAACTAGGATTCCTCCAGCTGCACAGCATGGCCTCCCCACAAAAGGCAAACCCCACCCCCCAAAAACCCCAAACTAGGTATTTTGACTTAAGAGACCTAGGTCACCTGACAGCTCTTGCTGAGCTTCCATGGCTACCTGGGAAGCCTGTTCATTGAAAACAGCATCTCAGATGTGCCCACTAGTCACTGGGGTGTCAGTCTCATGAGTCCAAGCTCTGCCGCCGGCAGTGTGTTGTGAGGGGCCTGCCCTTCATCCTACTGTGCTAAGGGACGGACCGCCATGCCCCCGGCACATCCTTGCCTCTCAGCTCCACTTGTCTTGACCTCTGGGGTGAGATGGCCTCGGTTTCACTGAGGATGGCCCTGGGTTTTGCTCATTTCTGCATTTGACATTTACTGAGCCCGTGACGGTCCCTGAGACTGGTATGAGATGACTGCACTGGAGCTGACATGTGGGGCTCAGGTACAAGGCAGGTGCGCCAGCACAGTTCCAGGCTGTGTGGAGCGTAAACAGGCTGTTTGTTTAACCTGCGCTGTGCAGCCAGGCACCCCTAGGGCCTTTCCTCCAGCAGTCCTTTGAGGCTTTGCGGTTCACAGGAGGAAACACAGAGAGGGTCAGGGTGTCCAGGCTGGCTTTTTCTGGAGCTAGCGCTCCCTGCACTCGGGGGTGTGTGGATGAACCTGAGTGTTTGTGGTGTTGGGACTGGAAGAGGCTCATTCTTTGTAAGGCAGTTATTTATCTAGTGTTGGCCCGTTGTGATACTTGCTGATTTAATTTGCACTAATCTCCTGTGTGGTTAGATTTTCTTTTCTCTTTCAGTAGTATTTTTTCCCCAAGACATTAAAAAAAAAAGTATGATTGATACACAGTGTTAGTTTTAGGATAATGGTTTGATATCTGTGTGTTGTGCAACGATCACCACAACGTCTGGTTAACATCTCACCATACTATAGAGCTCCGTGTGTGTGTGTGTGTGTGTGTGTGCACGCGCGCTGAGAACTTTTAACATACTCTCCTCAGCAACTTTCAAATTCTGTATTTTTCTTAAAAATTCATGATCGCTCTAGTTTTTAGTGATCTAAGAGATTTAGTTATGCCTCACTTATGGCACCCCACTCCAGTACTCTTGCCTGGAAAATCCCATGGACGGAGGAGCCTGGTGGGCTGCAGTCCATGGGGTCGTGAAGAGTCAGACACGACTGAGCGACCTCACTTTCACTTTTCACTTTCATGCATTGGAGAAGGAAATGGCAACCCACTCCAGTGTTCTTGCCTGGAGAATCCCATGGACGGAGAAGCCTGGTGGGATGCCATCTATGGGGTCGCACAGAGTCGGACACAACTGAAGCGACTTAGCAGCAACAGCAGCACTTAAAAGTTTGAGAGTAAGTTTATTTTGTATCTCTTGGCTTTTGCTGGCCTAAGGGTTTTTCTGAGTTGCCAGTTTCTTTCTGGACTGGCTCCTTTCCAGTTGTTCCCTGCGGCACCTGTCACAGCTACCTATGGGCAGTGTTTATTTTTGGTTTTTGTCTGTGGCACCTTTCAGATACCATCATGGTGGTAGCTGTGATGGTAGCAGCTCAGCTGATGAAGTCGCAGTTGTTCTGGGTTTGTAAGTAGCTTTCTGTGATGGGGGCAGGCATGTTGGGCATAACAGGTAGATGTGGCAGGCACCGAGTGTTAATGGAGGGCGGTCCTGGGCCCCCTCTTCTTCAGCTGTAGCTTGTGCTTGAGGCCTCAGAACACTGCCTCTCCTTTACTCCTTTTTAATTTTTTTTTTCTGTGGAAATGGGTTTGCTTCTCAGGTGTAGTGGGGGACAGCTAAATGCATGTGGGTTATGCTTTATGTTCAAGTGTTGTTATTTTACATGCAACCATTTTTAAATTTTTGTAATTTCTATTGTTTTGCTGGGGAATCTAAAGGAAAATTTCTCAAAATGAAGCTTTGGTCTCTTTCATTCATGAGATGTAGTTAGATCTTTGCTCTGCACAGGAAAAGCAGCCAAGTTCCCCATTCTGTGCTCAGCGTAGCCATGAAGTCGGGAGAAGGAACTTTGCAGTCAGGACGGAGATCTTTGTGTGATCACAAAAGCCAGCTGGGGCTGGTTGTAAACATGGCCTTTGATTGAATCATAGGATTTTAACGATGGAAAATTGAACTCCAGAGATTTTTAGTCTAACCTCTCACTTGGCACATGAGAAAACTTTCCTGGAGATGTGAACTGCTAAGGCCCTACACTGTCTGGTGAGATGGTGGCGGAACAGAGAGCGGGACCCCGCTCCCACCCCCTTCTCTGTTTGATCAGTCATCTTCTGAGTGGAAAAATATCATGATATTGTTGTGCACAGTCCTGACTGGATGACAGTGAGTGACAAGTGAATTAATTTCCTTTGCAATATTCTCTTTCCTCTCGGAGATGGTGCATGGTCTATATTGACTAATGAAGTCCTGCGGGCTGGTGGGCTCATGACCATGCTGCATGTCATCTCTAGCCTCACTATGGGAACCTTCCAGAAGAGCACCAAGACCCCTTGGCATGTCTTGTACAGTGATGCTGTGCCCCAGAGCTCAATGCAGCTGTTGGAATTTGTGCTAAAAAGCTCTGCAACACAGTGTTCCCTTCTTAGAAGGCGTTTAGAAAAAAATGTAGGAAGACTTTTATTATAGGAAACTTCCATAGCAGAAAAGGCTAATAGGTTGCATTTATCTATTAAAAAAATTTTTTTTGCTTGAATGCATAGGACACTTACCTGTTTAAAACAATAAAAATGTACAATGAAAAGTTTCTCTCCTGCTTCTGTCTTTTTATCCTATTCCAGCCCCCACCCCAAACTCAGAAATCACATTCCTGGTTTCTGGGATCTTTTGGCAGGTCTTTTCTTTCTTTCTTTCCTTTTTCTTTTTTTTTAAAGATTTTTGATGTGGGCCATTTAAAAATTTTTTATTGTATTTGTTACAGTGTTGCTTCTGTTTTTATGTTTTGGTTTTTTGGCCACAAGACATGTGGGATCTTGGTTCCCTGACCAAGAATAACCTGCACCCCCTCCATTGGAAGCGAACCTTAACCACTGAACCACCAGGGATGTCCTGCCAGATGTTTTCTATGTGTATCTTGTCAAATGTGACTTGATACCATCATGACCCTACAGGCGATACACTCGCATTGCCCACATTGGCCCTTCCAGGGAGGCTCTGGTCTCTTGTTTGCTGCCCTGCTGCCCACGCCTTACTGAGCGCGCCTTACCGCGCCTTACTGAGCTGAGCCTGCCAGCCAGCAGGTGGCTGCCCAGGGAAGTCTCAGGGGACCTAGAATTTCCCCTGATGTCTAGCTTCATCTATCAGGACCCCGAGAGTGTGTGTGCCTGAGCCCACTGCCCCTTCCACTCGGGGCTCCAGTCTCTGGTTTTACTCTGGTCAGGCTGTTTTGGTGGTACTTACTCCACTTTCACTACGTCCCTTTGGATCAGGAGTTTCTTGAATAGTTTTTTGTTTTTCTGGAGTTTCTTCATGTCTTGCTTTTTTTTCCTTGTCAAAAATAGTACACTATCATCATAAACTCAGAATTACCCAGATTCTCACTGGTAATCTGTATTGTCTAGAAATCATTCTCTGCAGACCATTTCACCCATGACTCCCATTTGGACTGATTATTTTCTAGTTCAATATTATATAGCTTGCATCCTAGAACTTTTTTTTAACCTCACTTCTAGATTAAATTCACTGTGTTTTAGATCCTTTCTGGGCCTTCCTCCTTACCCCCTCCCCCTTTATTTTTATTGAGATGTAATTGACATATCATTGTAGTAGGTTCAGGTGTGCAGCATAAATACTTGAAATGTGTATGTGTATATATATATATACATATATGTAGCAAAATAATTTCCACCATAAGTTTAGTTAAGATTACCACCTCACATAGTCACAGTTTTTTTCTTGTGATGAGAACTTAGTTCTCCTGTCTTAGCAACTTTTAAATATACAAGTATTGTCAATTATAGTCACCACGCTATACTTTAGATTCCCAGAACTTACTCATTTTATAAGTAGAAGTTTGTACTCTTTGACCCTCCTTCACCCAGGATCTTCCTCTGTTTTAGTTTCATCCTCATTTTTTATGTTACAGCCTCAAGTAACTTTCTCAGAATGATGGTGTGGTAATAAATACAGTGCTCCTGAGTGTCTTCAGTTCAGTTTAGTTCAGTCGCTCAGTCGTGGCCGACTCTTTGTGACCCCATGGACTGCAGCATGCCAGGCTTCCCTGTCCATCACCAACTCCCAGAGCTTACTCAAATTCATGTCTATCGAGTTGGTGATGCCGTCTAACCATCTCATCCTCTGTCGTCCCCTTCTCCTCCTGCCTTCAATCTTTCCCAGCATCAGGATCTTTTCCAGTGCGTCAGTTCTTTGCACCAGGTGGCCAAAGTATTAGAGTTTCAGCTGCAGCATCAGTCCTTCTAATGAATATTCAGGACTAATTTCCTTTAGGATGGACTGGTTGGATCTCCTTGCAGTCCAGGGGACTCTGAAGCGTCTTCTCCAATACCACAGTTCAAAAGCATCAATTCTTTGGTGCTCAGCTTTGTTTATGGTCCAGTTCTCACATCCATACATGACTACTGGAAAAACCATAGCTTTGACTAGATGGACCTTTGTTGGCAAAGTAATGTCTCTACTTTTTAATATGCTGTCTAGGTTGGTCATAGCTTTTCTTCCAAGGAGCAAACATCTTTTAATTTCATGGCTGCAGTCACCATATGCAGTGATTTTGGAGCCCCCAAAATAGTCTCTCACTGTTTGCATTGTTTCCCCATCTATTTGCCATGAAGTGATGGGACCAGTTGCCATGATCTTAGTTTTCTGAATGTTGAAACATTTCTGAATGTTTTAAGCCAACTTTTTCACTCTCTTCTTTCACTTTAATCAAGAGGCTCTTTAGTTCTTCGCTTTCTGCCATAAGTGTGGTGATATCTGCATATCTGAGGTTATTGATATTTCTCCCGGCAATCTTGATTCCAGCTTGTGCTTCATCCAGCCCGGCATTTTGCATGATGTACCCTGCCTATAAGTTAAATAAGCAGGGTGACAATATACAACCTTGACGTACTCCTTTTCCTATTTGGAACCAGTCTGTTGTTCCATGTCCAGTTCCCACTGTTGCTTCTTGACCTGCATACAGATTTCTCAGGAGGCAGGTCAGATGATCTGGTATTCCTATCTCTTGAAGAATTTTCCACACAGTCAAAGGGTTTGGCGTAGTCAATAAAGCAGAAGAAATGCAGTTATTTTAACCTTTCACTTATTTTGTGATTTGAGTTTATATGGAATTCTAACTTTAAAGAAGAGAGTTCCCTGGTCTTTTGCTGCTGTGGTCCAGGTTCAGTCCCTGGGAGGGGAACTGAGATCCAGCAAGCTGTGTTGTGTGGCAAAAACAAATAAGCAGACTCCCCCAGCATGATTGTAGGTGTCATTCTTTTGTTTTCTTACATCCACTGTTACTGATTGTAGTAATCTCTTCCATTCTGGTTCTTTGTGCGTAAACGTTTCCCCTGTTACATAGAACTTTTTGGAACTTATTCTAAATAGCAATATGAATTGTCATCTTTCATTCCTTCTGTTCAGCCCTCAGTGGGTTCTTTCAAACTGAAGACATGTTTTTCTTAAGCACTGGTCGTTGTCTTGTCATAGTTTCTGGGATGCCAAACTGATTGCCTGGGTTGGTTTCTTATTCTACCTTGAGTTTTTTTATTTTATCTTCCAGTTTTTTTATTTTATCTTTTTTATTTTATCTTTCCTTTCTATTGAAAATTTTATTTTCACTCTATTTTTTTCTAAGTATCTTTTGTTTGTTTTGTCTAGTTCTGTTTTCATGTTTTATTCTGGTTCTGCAGATGCAGTATCTTCTCAGGTCTCTCAGAATATAAATTGGACATATTTTAAAATTGCCTTTTTTCTTAGGTAGCTCTACAGTCTTTACCTTTTTTGTTGTTGTTAACCTAAGTCTGTCTTTGGGGGCTGCTGCTTTTTCTCATAGGATACAATCCTTAGTTCCCTATTAGTTTTTTTATTTAAAAAATATATGGTCCTCGTTCTTTTGAGTGTGGAATGATGATGGTTTTCTCCTTTACGTGTCTGAGGTCTGCTCCTCCCATCACTGCTCACAGCTGAGGGCTTGACTGGTGGTTGGCTTTGCCTTATGGTGTACTGGGCCAGTGTCCACCCAGTCCCCTCAGCTGCTGGCCAGGTTTTCTGGAGCTGGGCTGCCTGTTGCTCAGTGGCACACAGTGGGTTCCAGCCTCTCCTGATAGGCTGTGCTGGCCCAGCTGCCCTGTGCACTGACTCAGCTGCTCTGCCTCCGCTCTCCGTCCTTGCTGACTGCCAGCCGGAGGCCCCACGCAGCTGTGCTTGTCCCTGTTCTGTGGTGTCTGTCCCCACACACTTCTCCTTCCTCTCCATAGAGCTGTCAAAAGCTTGTCTGTCCCGGCCTCTCCCTGCTTACCTTGTGCTGTCCGGGGTTTTTCTGTTTGTGTTTTGTTCCTCTCATCTCTGTGGGTCAGAGGATGACCACCTGTTCTCAGAGTGACACCTTGGACTGGAGCTCTTGGAAGTGTCTCCTGCCTGGTTTCCCTTGGTGCCTGGGTGCATCCCCTTTGTACAAGAGACAAGTGTTGTGGAAGCTCACCCAGATTTGGAAATTATCCTGTTAGGTGAAGCTGGCTGGAGAATTTCATTTGTTAAAGCGAGCTTGTTCCTGGGAGGCCAACTGATGGAGCCTTGGTCCACTCTGTCAAGTGTTCTTCGCACATCTGAGTTCATGGTCAGGGACACAATTTGGCCAGTAATTGTCTGGACCCATCTAGGAGTGAGCTGGGCTGCTGTTGGGCAGCTGGGAGTGAAGTGAGTTGTGCCTGTGCCGTAGCAGGATCAGTCGAGAAAGTGGTAATTCTCCCAGAAGTTGAGTGTAAGTGGAGCTGGGGCTTACAGGGCCTGACTCGGCCGGCCTGTGGGTATGGTGTGTGCAGACATCGTTTTCCTTTCCATCACTCATTTATGGTTATTTAAAATTCAGGTAGGTTATAGTATCAGATTCCATCAACGTGTGTGTAAACTCCATTTCGAAAATTCTGTGACACTGAGGGAATCTTTCCAAGTGCTTTATAAGCATTTAATAAGCACTTACCAGGTGACATGGGAGGGCCACCTCCAAACTGTTTTGACACCTTGACTGACCCCACGCTCTGGTGAGAAAGGTCTAAGTTAGCCAGCCTCTGTTCATGTAATGAATACATTGTGTAAATACTATTATAAAAAGATTTTTGCATTATAAAACACAGAATTTAAAATTTTAAAGAAAAAGGGGTGGTGGAGGTGGTGGGGAAATCCCTGTAGTTCTGTTTTCTTTCCTGGACTGTTTACTGATCTGAATGTACTTGGGATGCTGCTTGCTGGGATCCACGCGTGAAGCAAAGCCCCTAGTCCAGCAGCTCCAGCACAGGTGTGAAGACAGATGTGTGAGAGCAGAGATCCAGCGAATGAGTATATGGGAGAAGAGAGACAAAATGTAAAACCAGAGGATCTGGCCTCACCCTCCTGGGTGAAAGCCGAGCTGTGGCCATAGCCGGCACAGCAGCTCCTGGAGGGAAGAGGAGCTGGCTGCTCTGGCCCCCGGGCATGTCCTCTGGGGTGGGACTGCTCCGGACCCCAGACAGCAAGGTGGGCCTGGGGAGAGTAGCCGCCTGCTACACTGGCCCTGCTTGCCTTCCGTCCAGGGAGTTGGTCTCCCCTAACTGGAGAGGAGATTCTGCTCCCACAAAGCACCCCCGTTACTGTTAGGCATATTGAAACTGTAAGTGCGTTCTCTTGAAGGACATGACGACACAGTCTCCTTCATGTATGAATTGGTATTATTTTCTTGGTTCAGTGGACCTGGTGACGCTTGGCATGGTCTTGCATCCTGTTCTCCTACCGTGTGCAGCCAGGTGCCTTGGAAACCACTGTTCCTTCCTGTCTTGGAGCACAAGGTGATTCTCTTTCACTCTGTTCCAGGTCTCGGTGACCCTCAGCAGCAGCTCCATCCGGGTGGCTGTGCTGGAGGAAAATGGGGAGCGTGTCCTCATGGAAGGGAAGTTCACCCACAAGATCAACACCGAGAGTTCCCTCTGGAGCCTCGAACCTGGGAAGTGCGTCTTGGTGAGTGTGGGTTGTGAGGCTGTGAGCATGTTGATTGCTGCAGCGGGGGAGTTGCCCCATTGTTTCCCACGTAGCTCAGAAGGCACCTTTGTGGGCTTCTGCTGACTCACTGCTGCATCTGCAGCCTTGGCCCCTGGGGTCCCAGTGCTTGACTTCTTGAGGTGGAGCCCCTATCAGTGAGAAACTCAGGGGCCCTCGAGTGCAGTCTCTTCTCCTGCCCGCACACAGACCACACACGGTGACCATGGAGGAGGTCGTGGCGGGGCACCATCCCCAGAGTGTGGCTGTGCTGCTCACACTGGGTGTGTCTCTTCAGTCTCAGAGGCCTCTCTCTCCAGGGATTCAGTTATATCTAAAAGGCAAAACCAAATAAGTTAAAAATTAAAAGGCAGATCATTTACATGAATGCCAATCTGGAGGTGCAGAGTTAATAAACTCAGACAGCCTTATTTGGTAAAGGGGGTCTCAACTGGCTAAGCTAACCAAGGGTGTGGGATCCAAACTAAGGGGAATGTGTTCCAGTTACTACATTCTTCCTTCATAAGAGCCTTGCACCTGTTCAGTGGGCAGCATGCAGGGAAGCTTCCTCCACCAAAGGGAGACTGTATATTTGGGTTCATTCTTTTCCCTCCTCCTGGGGTGCTTAACCTGGGGCGTGGTGAAAGGGGTAAAGATGAAAAGAAAAATATTAAGTCTTTGGACAAAGAAAAGCCTCAGAATTCTATATAGAAATGTTCTTTATGTACAGTTTCATCAAGATCTACTTGTCTCTGGAAAATAGATGCCCATGGGCCTGCCTGTTTGGTCCTAACTGGCAGGCCCATGGGGTTCTGTTTGGCTTCTCTCAGCTCGCAGACACCCATGCCGGATGGAACAGAGAGGAACCCCCAGTGCTGGGTCGGCTGGAGGTCTTGGCGTGCTTGGGACGCATGGGCGCACGCAGCCCCTCTGTGTGGCAGGGACACTGGTGGCAGAGCGCTGGCCAGGTCTGCCAGAGTCTTGTTTAGACCTTGCTCTGTTGCATAGGCCCCGTCCTCAACACGAGCATGTGACAGTTGTGATGATTTCCGCCCTCATTGCCCTGGGCTCAGTCCCTCATCTCTTCACCCCTGTGCCTCCCCACTTGCAGTGCCGTTCCCCAAACTATGGCCCATGTTCTTATCACCAGTTCCTCCATTTGCAGAATGCCTTCATGGTCATGGTCTCATCTGGACTTCGCATGGTTGCGGGAGGTAGAAAGCCAGGGTTTCATTATCCCCCTGCCTACCGAGGTCATGCCAGTAGCCAGTGGGAGCCAGCAGCTGGCAGGCTACCCTCCACAGGTGCTGCTGTGATGGCTCAAGTGGTCCCAGAAATGTAGACTCGTGATCTTGGGTGCCCTGTTATCCACGGGCACCAGGCCTGACGTCACCTGTGTGGGGTTGATGGACTGTCCAGAGCAGTCCCAGCAGTTAGCTGCTGTGCTGGTCTCCCTCTGAGGGGCACTTCTGCTATCTTCAGCCCTGTAAACCCGAGCCTGTGCCTGGGATGGAAAGACTGACCTCGTTGCTGGACTCTGAAGGTTCACAGCATCTGTTTACAGCCCACGTGGTCTGTCAGGGTTGTAATCAGGATACCGAGGATTCCCTTTACTTGACATTACTTCAGTGAAAATGAGGTTGTTACCAGGTAGCTCACTCTTTAGGGTGTTTGTCACAAGAGGTGACACTGACTTCTTCACACCTGTTCCAGAGCCATGTCATCTTGTGTGTTTTATACAAGTTACATCTGAACACAGATGTGGCTTGTGGCCAGGGCCTTAACTCCTTGTAATTCAGGCCTCCATGTATTGCGTACAGGCACTCTGGCCTGGCTCTCTGAGATGCCTGGCAATGCTGTTTCATCTCGGCAAGCCTGTTTTACAAACCAGGATGCTGACACTCAGGGTGAAGGGCTTGCTCAGGGTGGATCCAGACCCCAGACCCGGAGGCCTCCTGTTCCCTCCTTCTCTGTCTTATCAACCGAAAGGTGCCCTGGTGGGGGCAGGCAGGGGAGGAGAGCTGGTAGCAGTGTGGTGGTGTTTGTGAGAGGCTGCACTGGGCCAGCAGGGAGACCGGGGTGTCGCTGTCTCTGCCAGCCTTGCTCAGGTGGCCCAGGTGGCCGGTCATGTGCCCAGGCCCCGTGGTCAGCCCAGGTCCTCTTCTGGTCCAGGAGGAAGCTTGTGCCCTGGCCACCTTTTAGTTTTCCAGTTTGCTTTTGCCAGGCACCTACTGCTCAAGGAGTTATAAAGGAGCAGCCCTGGCTGTGGACTGAGGGACACCTGTCGCTGCCCGTAAGCGTGGCTCAATTCTGCTCCCGCTCACTGCGCAGGGTCCACGTGGAAACCTCCGGGGATTGCGGGCGCTGCACTGGTTCTTTCCCTGGTTCCTTTGAGTAGCTTTTATCATCCGTGGATGGTGTCACATTTCTAATGCTGCAGCACTTGTAGAAGGGAAAGGGGACTTGTTTAGAGCATCATATCCTCTGGAGCTTTCTTGACAGCACAGCCCCCTGCTCACCTGGCGTGCACTTTCTCCTGAGATGCGGGACTCTGCCTGTCTCCGCCTTCCTCCTGACCATTGGTACAGCCAATGCCTGCGTGTTGTGGAGACACTGTTACTCGTGGAGCTGGAGGTTTGGTGTGTTTTCAGTGTAGTTATTTATTTTATTGATGACGCCGAGTGCCATGTGTCTGAGATGATACTGTAGTGCAGTGAGCATGCTGCTTGGACGTGTGAAGACCCTGGTGCACCTGCTGCGAAGAACCAGTGCCACTCCCTCGAGCCTCTGGAGGAAGCAGTGTGGCTGCTGCGGTCACCAGGCCTGCTCTCTGCCTCAGTCCCACTAGCCTGAGCCCCACGGTACCTCTGTTCCCTGGTCTTAGAATGAGGCTCAGAGCCTTGTGTGCTTATCACTAAATGCCAGACCCTGTGCTAGGCCCTGGGGCGATTGAGGGACATCATCAAGGGCCCACCTCCTAAACTCTGAGTGGACTGGAAAGGGCCCCTGGATGTCCTCGCCAAACCCCAGAACCTGCAGATAGGGCCTGTTTGGAGGAAGGGTCTTTGCAGATGACAAGATGATCCTGAATTATCCAGGTGGGTCCTAAATCCAGTGACAAGTGTCCTTAGAAGAAGAAAAGACACAGGCACACAGGGTGACATGACCGCCAGGCAAGGTTCCCTAGAAGCTCCGGAGGGAGTGCAGCCCGGCAGCGCCTCGATGTCAGCCTTCCAGCCTCCAGACAGAGAAGATAGATACCTTGTTGCAAGCCTACCATATGTGGGCTTTGTTACGGCTGCCCTGGGACACTCACACAGGCTGTATCACAAGGCATGGTTTCTGTGGGGGCCACTTGGGACAAGAGGGGTCCCCAGGGATGCCTGTCACCTCGCCAGAGCCCATGGCCTGAGTCTTCACCTCCCAGGCAGGCTGACGCAGACATGCCCCTTGATTCCCAGCCACCGCTCTCTCCTCGCCTGAGCCGGGATCCGCATCAGACACGCCCAAGCAGCCTTTCAGAGCAGGCAGGGGTGGCAGCTAAAACCGGATGACAGTTCTTGCCTCCCTCCCTCCCACACTTGAGAATGTTAAACGAGGCTGCTTGATTCTCAAGCAAGCTCCTTTCTTGGTTACGGAGACGTGAAACCAGGGCCTCCCCCTGTGTCTTGTTCTGTCCCAGAACCCGCGTCGGCTCACTGCCCTGGTTTCTCCCCGCAGGTGGGGCTGATGGCCAGGCTCTGGGCGCCTGCAGGCTATGGCCTCGTGCCTGTGATGCTCCATGTCTCTGATTCGTAGCCATTTGTGAGGCGAAGCCCGTTCACATGCCGACATGACCCACACTCGAGTCATTTAAAGTCAGTGCAGGAGCTGCAGTGTTTGCAGACCTTTGTCCACTTGCCTAAAAGCTCACACTGCTGTGTGTCTGGTGCCTGAGCCTGGGAGTGTTTTAATGCATGCTGTACCCCCATATTTAGATGATTTCTTTAAATTACAGTTCTCAGAAGTGGGGTTACAGGCTGACTGTCGTCCTTGGCCATTGCCATGGCTCTTCCCTGAAGGATGTCAGATTTCTGTGACGTCACCAGGCCCCTTTGCACCCCAGCACTGGGCTTGTTCATTTTAACTTGTCTTTGCTGACTTATCTGCATTTATCCCATTTGTTCCTTTCCATTTTTCTAGGGAGGATATATGTTTCTCTGTGAAGTGGTTCACCATCTTTGTTTCTTCATGGGTGGCTACCTGCCTCTTTCCTGGCCCTGAGGGACCACTGTTCAGCTTAAAATACAGATTAAGTTATGTTAGTATTTTGGCAAGAGCCCAAGCCTGGAAATTAGTCCAGGGAGTGAAATGCAAGTTCTTGGCTTTCAGTACCCATGTTTCCCGGGACCTGTCATGTTTCTCAGGCTGGTCACATTTTTGGCATCATTGCCAATCCCCAGGTCCCAGCCAGAAAGAGCTGAGGCCTGATGTTGAGAAGTAGGTGGCCTAAGGCATCATGTTCCAGCACCGTTCTGGAGAAGTTGCCCAGTGAACAGGAGGTATGTGCCAAGCCAAACCAGAGGACCACGCTCCCAGTGGACAGAGCAAGCACCCCCTCCATCCCACGTGGAAGGAGAGAGTAGAGGAAGCTCGGCAGCACGTGGTCACTTTCTCCCAACCACACCCCCATCATAGCCAGCTTCTGTCTGGCCCTCAGCGCTTTAATGTTAAAGCTTAAAAATTTGTTAACATCAAAGACTGGCAGTTTCCCCACAACAGAACTGCCCCTGGCAAAGCCCTGAGAGGTCAGTGGTCTGGCTGGGGATCACGTTCTCTCCGCAGAAGTACCTGAAGCTGAGCAGGCCCCCTGCTGTCTCTGCCTGTCTTCTGTCCTGGTTTCAAGGCAACCCCCTGAAACATCACCCGCAACTTTCACGCACATCTCCTTGGTCCAAACTTGATCCCACGTATGGGCAGCTGCGAGGAGCCGTCTTCTTGCCGGGCACACTGCCTCCCTGAATAGAAACAGGGTTCTGTGAGGAGGGGAGGGGAGGGAGATGAGTGTCAGTGAGTCATCAGCACAGACTGGGGTGCTGAGGTAAGCTGATCCACATGGAGTTGGAAGTTTCTGCGAGGACATTTTGGGAAAACTGTTCAGCCAGCACTCTGGGGGTTCCCCTGAGAAACTGATTCTCGATCCGGGACCAGTTGCTACAACCTGGAGGAAGGCCGAGGGATAAGACTGAGTTATCAGGTCACAGCAGCCACCCCTGACCAGCCAGGCTGGGGCGCTCCGTGTGCTGCATGGTCAGGGACTGGAGTGAGTGAGAGCTGTTGAGATGCTGGACATCCAGGAGCTGGTGCTGAGAGAAGGCCCCTGCTGGCCTCCCACAGCTTCTGTTGGGGCTGGCAGCATAGTCTCCCCGCCACTGTGGGGGAGAGGGGGTCAGGGAGGAACCCCCAGGCGCTGCAGCCACGTGACGTCTGTGCCTGCCGGTGGGACATCGCAGGAGGGGCACAGCATCGCCTGTGCAGGGTTCTACTGGGGGCGCTTCCCTGAGTCAGCAGGAGCAAACACCAGACAAACCCCAGATGAAGAATGGATTTTATTTTATTTTATTTTTATTTAGATCAAAGGATTATAGTTTTTTTAATATGTTTATTTATTTTAATTGGAGGTTAATTACTTTACAATAATATTGTATTGGTTTTGCCATACATCAACATGAATCCACCACAGGTATACACGTGTTCCCCATCCCGAACCCTCCTCCCTCCACCCTGAAGAATGGATTTTAACAACAAAAGACCGCAGCGGCAGAATGTTGTATGTTAAAGGGGACAGGCCCACTAAGATGTAGTCGGGACCCTGGACTGGATCCTGTGCTGGAGGCAAGGGGAGCTGAACTCTACTGGGTTGTTCAAAAAGTTCAGGTTTTTCCTTAAGATGTTACAGAAAAATCCAAATGAACTTTTTGGCCAGCCCAGTAGTGAAGAACTTTCATATCTTCAGGAAGAGGCACTCACTGAAGTATTAGGGGTAAAGGGCCAAGATTCTGGAACAAGTGTCATGTAACTTACCACATATTATATATATAAACTTACACACAGTGAGAGTGTGTGTGCAGACACACGCATGTAATAAAAGGGGTAGTGTGTTAACAGTGGGTGAATCTAGGAAAAGGGTGTGTGGCTATTGTTTGTACTTGAACAATTCTAGTAACTTGTGAGATTGAAATTGTTCCAGATAAAATGTTTTAAGAAATGAGATGGCACGTAAGTCCATGAAAAGATGCTCAGCATTGTTAGTTGTTAAGGAAATGCCAATTAAAACCATGGTGACATGTCACTTCATATTTATTTGATTGGCTCCTGAAAAGAATCAACAGTAGCAGGTGCTGGCAAGAGTGTGGAGCCCCTGGAGCTCCCCTGCGGAGACGAGGGCCATGAAGTTACACATACAGTTGATGGGAAGGTCATAAAGTTACACATACACTTACCGTAGGACCCCGCAGCCCTGGTGTCTGCTGGGTGTCTACGAAGGGGAAGGGAGACACATGTTCACACACAGCCCTGCAGGCAGCCTGGTAGGTGACTGCCGAACCCTAGAAAGGCCCACCTGGCCACCCACAGGTGCGTCAGCCCACCGTGTCAAGGGGTTACCCCTCCAGGCATGCCCAGCATGGCTGAACGCCAGACCACTATGCTAGGAGAAGAGCAGACCAAGACACAGACCAACCAGATGGCAAAGCAAGTGGCGGGCTGAGGGGTCACCGACAAGGGGACCAGGAACTTAGGGTGTGGCTTGATAGTGGTGGCTGTGTGGCTGCATTTGTCAAAACTCATAGGGTGGACCTACTCTCACAAGTGAGTTTTACTATGTGCCAGCTTACGCCCCCACAAACCCAATTAAAAAAAATAACTGTTAAAAAATCAAAACCAAATGTTAAACCATCAGACTGCTTTATCAAAGATATTATTTTTAGACCTGAATCCTTCAGCCCATTCCAAGAACATTTTCCCCGTGTCCTCTGGGTGCTACATTTTGTATTGCTCAACCTGGAAAAGGAATAAAGTTCTGACCCACTAGCACAGGAATGTGAGGACATCGCATTGAGTGAAAGAAGCCAGGCATGGGAAACATAGCCTTTGGGTCCATTTCTGGGAAGTGTCCAGAAAAGGCAAATAAATGATTTGTTGCCAGAGCTGGGGGAGGGCAAGCCTCTGGGCAGAGTGGGGAGTGACCGCTTGTGGGTACAAGTTCTCTTTGTGATGACAAGAATGTTCTGAAACTAGACACAGCCTCTGTGAATGCAGAATGCATTGAATTGTTCACCTTAAAATGGCTAATTCTATGTTGATGTGAATTCCACCTTAAAGGTGGTGCTAGGCTCATCTTAATGCCTGTTGGGTGTGCAGAGTGCCCTCGCAGACGTGTTCTGTGGAGGCAGGAGGCACAGGTAGTGAGGCCCACCAAGCTCCTCGTCAGGATCAGTCCCGTGGTGCCCCCGAGCCGTGTTAGGCCTGGGTGTGCGTGGACCTGTCTGGGACACCCCACATGTGGTTTGTGTGAGAAGGACCAGCAGCAGAGCACCGGGGTGGGGTTCAAGCTGCCCCCCCACAGTGCCATTGAGGGCTGTTGGCCCGAGCGCAGCTCTGCTCTGCCTGTGGCATTGGGCAATCCAGGTGAGGCGCTGACTCCAGGTAGAGGTAACAGTGTGTATTTTACAGGGCTTGGATTAATGCTAATGATACACGTTA
This sequence comes from Bos mutus, assembly GCF_027580195.1. Taxonomy (NCBI): domain Eukaryota; kingdom Metazoa; phylum Chordata; class Mammalia; order Artiodactyla; family Bovidae; genus Bos; species Bos mutus. Next base: position 42,159,424 of record NC_091620.1, on the reverse strand, counting down.
AGAGAGAGCTCAGCAGTGATAATGAGATCACTGCTGAGATCAGTGATCACTAACAAAGACACGAATAAAATAAATCCGAAGGGTTTGTTCTCTTTGGAAATTTATATTCTGTAAGTACAGTTGTCTCTCAGTATCCTCAGGGGGTTGGTTGCAGGACCCCCAGAGGATACCCACATCCAAGGATGCTCTCATCTCGTATATAGATGGTGTTGTGTCTGCACATAACCTACATACATCCCCTCTCATACTTCATGGGATGTACCCAATACAATGCAAATGCTATGTAAAGAGTTGTGGCTGAAGGAGACAAGTTCAAGTCTTGCTTTTGAAAACTTTCTGGAAGTTTCTTTCCCAAATATTTGTGATCTGAAGTTGGTTGAGTCAGTGGATAGAAGGCTGACTGTTCCTCAGAAGCTCTCCTGGAATAATATGAAGAGAGTGGATTTCCCCCTCAAGCCTTTCACTGCACTGACCCAGAGATCTGCAGTTCCATGAAGATGGGGCTCAGAGCTTGGCACTGGGGTCTTGGAGGGCCAGGTCAGGTCCACGCATGCAAGCAGGAGAGTAAGTGGGCAAAAAGCTGCCTGAGCAGCTGGGCTAAGCAGCTGGGCAGAGCATCTGGACACAGAGACTTCACTCTGACTGGAAACCGTGGTGTTGGCAGGGTAGAGGCCATTCATCTGATGAGGAGGGCAGGGCCCCTGCCACCTCACCCCTGCCATCTGCACAGCCACGTCCACCCATGATGGTCAGAAGTGGGGCAGCCTTGTGTACTGGGCTGAGATACTGACATTGATTCTGTGCTCGCGGTTTTCTGGAGCTGTCTCCACTGCATGACCTGCCCTATCAGCGCCCACACCTCAGCCGCTCTCAGTGCCTGGGGCTGAGCTCTGCTGGACCTGGACTCCGTAGGGGCTCTTGGTGCACCGGGACAGAGGGCTGGAATTGGCAGCACTGCCCCCCGCAGCCCGTGAGCCATGGGGCAGGCTGACTTGTGGCCTGTGAGCACGCAGTATCTGCACAGATGTCACTTGTCAGGATTGCCCGCTAGCCAGTCACACCGTCCTCATGGCTCTCTGAGTAAGAGCTGCTCTTGCTGTGGGCTCCTAATCTCTTATCACCTCTGCACACCTTCGGGCGTGACTGGGGGTTTCATCCTGTCCGAGAGTGGACAATGTGAGGTAGGTTCGCAGCTCACCTGTCAATTCTTGGTCAGCTGATAGAGAGTTTCCCCAAGAACCCAGCCGCTGGGTATAGGAAGGGGTGTGCCCTGGACCCTCCCTGTGTGGACGCTGGGATGCGTGGACTTGGCTTCACCTTCAGGCCAAGCCCTGCTATTCCGCCGTCCTTGTCTCTGAGTTCTCATGCCCCCCTGACTCTTCTGTCTCCTCCCTGGGCTACACCATGAGGCTGGGCAGAAAGTGAGTCACACGCAGTGGTCGCCCTGGCCAGGCCAAGGAGGACAGTGGGACAAAGAAGCCTGGGCGTCTGGTTGTCGGGGAGTCTGTCAGGCTGAATGCTTGGTCCCTTGGGTTCCAAGTGCCCCCAGCAGGCAGGAGACTGGCTGCTGCACTTGGAAGCAGGAAAGGTCATTGTAGGGGTGGTGAGCTAGTGGGGCTCCACAGGTGGGTGTTGAAAGAAGCTCCTGTTTGGGCTCAAGCTTCCCTTGGCAGCTTGGGAGGCTGTGACAGGGGCAAGTTACCACAGGTGGTGCAGCTCAGAGCAGCTGGAAATGTCCCCTCTGATGAGCAAGCTGGGCTTCTGGTGGCTGAGCAGGTAGGGTTGCTGATGCCCGTCGGGGGGTCACTTTTTCTGAGAGGACCTGGAGACAAGGACCTTAGGCACCAGTCAGTCCCAGTTCTGGAGAATGGAATCCCCAGTGTCCCCACATTCCCCGGGTCCCCAGTGCCACCTCCCCAGCCCTGACCCTGTCTCTGCCCTCGTGTGCCAGGTGAGCCTGAACAAGGTGGGTGAGTACTGGTGGAGCGCCATCCTGGAGGGCGAGGAGCAGATCGACATCGACAAGATCAACAAGGAGCGCTCCATGGCCACGGTGGACGAGGAGGAGCATGCCGTCCTGGACAGGCTCACCTTCGACTACCACCAGAAGCTGCAGGGCAAGCCGCAGAGCCACGAGCTGGTACGGGCACACACACTTCCTGGGCCTTCCTGGGGCTTGAGCTGGGGTGGACCGGGCATGCTGCTGTCTCTGCAGCTGCCTCCTGGGTCCCGACACGGCAGCCTGGGCCTGGTCACTGCCTGGGCTGGGGCTCTGGTTCCGTGCCTGGACCAAGAGCCCAGGTGGCAGGGCCGAGAGGTGCCTCTCCAGAGGGTCCTGGTAATGCTGCGTGTTCTCACCTCACACACTGGGGCTGTTCCTCCCCTCAGCCCCTCCAAGACCCTCAGCACAGGAGGAACAGCCTGGCCCTGCCCTACCTCAGGTCCGGTGCAGCTTTGACCACAAAGGACCCGGGGGAAGAAAATTCTTCCAAGTCACTTTCGAAGTCAGAGGCCTGAGAAGCGTGGCTGGCCGGCAGCCCAAGAAGGGCAGGAGGACATCAGTGACTGGAGAGGAGGCTCGTCTGGAGCCTGTGGTGGCAGAGAGGAAGATTAGACTCGTGCTGTCTTTCTCCTGTTTGATACTCCCAAGAGGGGCTGTTTAGAGAAGAGAGTTCCTTTCTCAGTGTCCCAAGTGAACCGCATGGGGATTTGAGAGGAGGGTCGAGGTGTAGAGGTCACAGCACGTGTTCAAGGTCCTGTAGCTGGTCTGGCAGCAGGGTGGGGTTTGAACCCTGAGCTGGTGTTAGGCTTGTCTGTCATCCCTCCCTGAGTCTCTGAATCGTCCCTTGATCTGGTTCACCAACCTTACCTGGGCTTATGGGGCTGGAGGCCAGGACTGTGGTTGCCCATTGGCTCCCAGGCACCTGGTAGTCTCATCTGTGGAAGGTGGCCTCAGGCTGTAATCCCTGAGCTGGCCTAACATAGGACAAGGGGTGCAACCACCTCTGTGCACGTTTAGGTGGCAGGTTTATCCAGTTAATGCTGCATTTGCCTGTAGCCGCCAGATGAAAGAGCAGTCTGAACACTGACCTGACAGGAGAGGGCCCTGGGCAGCTGTTGAAAGTTTGGATGTCCGGCCCCAGAGTGGGCAGGCACTAGGCCATGAGGTCTAAATAAGAAGCAAGAGGTTCCTGCTGATGAGCTCAGGGCTGGGATCCACCGATCCAGGAAGCATCTGAAGAAACCTGAAGATGCTGGTCTGATGGAAAGGCTTCCGTGGTTTGAGTCAGAGGTGCTGGTTCTAGCAGGACTTGTCAAGGGCCCGGCAGTGCTGACCATGGTGGCATGAGTGCCTGGCTGAATGCAGTGCCCTGTGGAGGCCTTCAGTGGACACACGGGAGCCCTTGGATGCTGGTGCAGGCAGTGACCCCTCATCCAGCTGACCTGCTGCTGAATGGCTAGGTGCCTCAGGGCTGTGTTAGGAGAGGCAGGGGCACCAGCACTGCTGTCTGGGACTCCTCTGGGCTCAGCAGGGATTGGGAACGAACGTCTGCATACAGGGCTGGCCTCCTAGGTGTCCCCCTGGACTGTCTTCGGTGCATGGGGCCTTGAGGGACACGCAGTGTGGGGAGCAGGTTTGGAACCAAGAGGAAAGCGTGGAGGCATGAGGATCCGGCAGAGCTGGCGTGGCCTGGTGGTGAGGCAGCTGGCCTCTGTGGCGTTGAAGCCCTGCACAGTCACTGTGGTCCCCGGAGGAGAGCGTCCCAAGGAGAAGAGAGTCAGCACGCTGCAGGTGGCTTTGGTTGAGGGTGGTGGGAGGAGAGGGGGCTTAAGAAAGTAGGAGGTGGCAGTGAGGGGCCTGGGGCAGGACCAGCGTGGAGAGCGGGCTGAGGACCCTGTGGGGCTGGAGCAAGAGGGCCCGTCAGACGGCCCATGGCGAGGCTGGGGTATGGGGACATCACCATGGGTCGAGCTCAGAGGGTGTGTCTCGAGGCAGAGCTCACTGGAGAGGGTTTGTCTCAAGATGCTCAGATGAGGGGCGTGCAGTGAGAGCTTGAGGAGGAGGTGACTCAGAGCGGGCGGTGGGCACGAGCCGGAGGAGGAGGGATGGGATGCAGCTCGCCCTGTGGCTGCCGGCGCCCGGAGGCGCGCAGGTGGGCGGGGCTGGGCGTCTAGCCCCTATTCGGGCGGCCTGTGGGCAGCTGTGCCAGGTGCTGTTCTAAGGTCCTTGGCGTGTGTCAGGTGTGCCGAGCCGAGCGCAGTATGTACTGCGTGTCTGACGTGTTCGCTGCTGCACCACTTAGGTGGAGTAACGGGGCAGAGGAGGCCCCGTCAGGAGCCCTGCAGTCTTGTCAGACACCAGGAGCTTTCCCCTCAGCTCACTCTGTCGGCCTGGAGGTTAAGAGGTGGGCAGGGCTTTCTGGCCCTGTGGCCGTGCGTCTCTTCATTTCTCCTGGTCAGAAGGAAGGGGAGAGGGTTTCCAGCCCAGTGTGTTTGCAGGGAGGACATGGAGGGCAGATGTGGGAGGGGACAGGGAGCAGCTTCCTGCTGCCACCCCAAAGGCTGGTGGTCCAGACTGGGATGATTGAGCCCACCTTTGATAACAGCTTTGGCCCCTGCCCCCAGGGGCTGTGGGATCGGTGATTGGTGGGTACACAGTCAGACATCCTGAGGTCTCTTCCTTTGAGTCACATTCCTAGACTATCTGAGAGCACAGGCCTGGAGACTACCCACCTTGTCCCTATGAAAGGGGAGTAGAGACCCTCTCTAGAGCTCAGTCGGCTCTGTGGGCTGTGGCCCTCAGGCCCTCTGGAGCTTGGACAGATACTCCTGGTGAGCAGGGACAGCATCCAAACCAGGAAGGTGGCCGGTGTTGCTCTGGGGACAGGATGGGGTGGAACCCGAATGTGGGGAGCAGGGGCTTGCAGAGGGTCTGCTGTCAGCCCAGGCGGGTCCTTTTCCAGAGGAAGCAGAGCAGAGCTCTGCTCTGGGACGTGCAGGCCTGGTGACTACAGTAACCTCTCTGTTTTCTGTTTGTAGAAAGTCCATGAGATGCTGAAGAAGGGGTGGGACGCTGAAGGCTCTCCCTTCCGAGGCCAGCGATTCGACCCGCCATGTTCAACATCTCCCCGGGGGCTGTGCAGTTTTAATGACCGGAGGAGAGGACGCCCTCGCCGGCAGGGAAGCGGGGCCTCGGCCGCGCCCCTCAGCTCCCTCCTGCCGGGGACTCGCTGTCTAGTTCACCTCTGCCATCCTTTCTCTCAAGGGTGAACCGGCCTCCACCCCTGGCCCTGCGTCTCCTGACTGAGAGCAGGGCGGGGCTGTGCGGCCTTGCCGAGGGGTGTGGGGAGCAGGGGCTGTCCCAGCGGGCACAGCTCTGGGCCCTGCAGGCGCCGCTCGCCGCTCCCTCCCTCCCTGCACTCGCTGCTCTGCTCCTGTGCTCTCTGCTTGCTGTTCTCTGTGCGCTCGGGCGGGCGTGGGCGCCCCTCGGCTGTGGAAGCGCAGGCAGGGATGTGCAGGCTGAGGGCTGGGCTCAGGGCCAGTTTGGGGAAGCTGCCGCCTTGCCCTCTTGCTGGGTGTGTTCTTGTGTAGTCTTGCCCATCTGCTTGTATGTGTCCCCTGCCTTCCTCGTCGGGGAGCCACGGAAACCAGGGTGCTGGTCTCTGATTCCGGATGCTGGAAGCATCTCTGGTGGCCTCAGGCCCTGCACAGCAGGATCTCTGTCTTCTGATTGGCTTGTCCTGCTGCCCCCGGCCTGGCACTTTCCCCTGGGGGACTGGTTCTTGTCAGAGCAAGCTGGGCCAGGCGCCCTCAGGAGACCCCACGGTGTGCCACTGCTCACTGCAGCCCCGGGTCCTTTCTTGGCTGAAGCCAGACTGTGCCACCCAGAGCTTGGGGCCCTGCTCCCGCGGCTCTCCCAGGACCCAGAGCCCTTACCCTTTGCCAGGACCACGCGGCTGCCCTATTGGTTGTTACCTTGCAGGCCTCTGCACCCTGGAACCTGCCCTCGAGCTCTGTGTGCTGGACTTGGGGAGGAGGAGTCCTGGGGCTGGGGACGTTCCTTCTAGAAGCTTCCCCCTTCAGCTGCGTGGGTGGGAGCTGGTTCATTGCCATGTGTGGGGGCAGGTTTCTGGCTCACAGGGCCCTGTAGACACATCCCTGGGAAGCAGTTGCTTGCTCCGGTGCCATCACGGGAGGTGTGTACACCTGGTGACTGATGGGAGCACCACCAAGGGGGCACGGAGCACTGTTGTTGGCTGTCGTCACCAAGGCTGGTCATGGAGCTGCTGAGGCCCCCTTTCAGCGTCCTCCGGGTCTCACCTGTCCCACGTAGTGAGAGGTCTCACCCATCTATGTGAGAACCGTTCTGGCGCCGTGCCTGTCTCCTCCCCTCCGCCACCACCAGGGGGTCCTCTGCCGTCACCAGGTGGGGTATGAGGCCTGCACCTTGGCTGTTTGGGAGCTGTGGACTCCATGGTCAGTTGTCTTCCTTTTGCCTGATTTTATTTTCAAGTGTTCGCGTTTCTCCCCACCCCACTGGGGGTAATAGCAGCTTGCCGGCATCTGGGAGTGGCAGGCTGGAGGGCTTGCCATCCTGTGGGCTGCCTGCGCCCCTCGCTGCTGGCCTGGGCCCTGGACCTGTGCACTCTGCCTGTTTTCTCTCTTCAGACACGGCAGGAGCAGTTTGGCCACTGAGCTCCATCAGCTGAGGTCCAAGGAAAATGGGGTGCCTGCCTGCGAAATCACCCTGTCTCCGGTGTTGGTTTGCAATAAATCTGTATTTAAGCACTTCTGGGTCTGTGTGTGATATTTTCTGCCAAGACGGTTTTCACTATGTGGTCATTACCCGAATTCTAGCCATCAGGCCCATGTATACAGCAAACACCAAAATGGGAATTCCTAAATAGCTCCCAAAGCTGTTTCTTATCCAGCCTGCATCCTGGCAAGACTTCACACAGCTTTCAGAAACATAATAAGCTTTCGATCAGGAAAAATGATTGTAGCTCTAGAGCTCACATCCATTTCCAAGCAGGATTTGAAAGACTTCAGCCAGAGGGTCCTTGGTGCCCCATTTACCTGCAGTGGCCCCAAAATGCTGGGCTCATGCTTGTGCCTGCACCCCTCCAGGCATAATAGGCTTGTGGCACGTCCTGGTGCCTCATTTACATCGCAGGCTGTCCAGTGTGGCCTCCCCCCACCCCCACCCTCATTCCAGGGGCCGAGCTCAATGGGCAGAACCTGGTGGGTATTTCTTGAATGAATGAAGAAAGTAGACAGTTCAACAGTGAAATTACCAAGCAAACTCCCAGGACAGAAATAATCTGCCAGGAAGGACAGCACCGTCTTCAATAGTTTGTCTCCGAAGTGTGCAGGAGGGAGAAGTCAGGAGTATTTTGTGTGCAAATGTGTCCAGGAGGTGGCAGCTGCCTTACAGAGACCTGACCACTCAGAGCACAGTCTGGGGAACAGACCCAAACCCACCTCCAATCTGCTCCCCAGGCGGCCAGCTGGCAGCAATCTCAACCCAGGGCAGACAAGTTGTTTCCATGAATAAAGAGTGGAGTGTGGGTGTGGAAGCAGTCCTTGGTAAGCACTCTCTCCCTCTTGGACAGAGGGCAGGCGCCAGAGCAGAGCCCCTGCCCCGAACAGTGGCACACATATGGCGCTGGTCCCCCGTGGCCTGGGAATCAGGTTGTCCAAGCCTGGCTGCTCCCAGGCATACCTCTCCTGGACATGAGGTTGGCATGATGCCCCCTGGACATGGTTAGGGATCCCAAGGCCTCTCCTTCAGTCCCTATCACAACTTCAGGGGCGAGGAAAAAGTAATAATCTGCGATTTCAGGCTCAGCTCACCCCTCAGCTTGTCCACACGAGCTTGGTTTTATCTACATCCTTGGGTTTATTCTTTATAACTCAAGGTTGGATCACTGGTCTGCTTTCAAAGGGGAAAAAGGAGCGTCAGATGCCAGGTGGGGCCTTAGATCTCCCTGCCCCTGGAACCTTGAACTGGACGCCACTCCCTGCTCTCCCAGCCCTGTTCTGCGGAATCTGGCATCTGCTGCCATTGGCGTGGGGAGAGGGACGTCTGAAACCACACCCTCCAGCCCCCGCTGGGAGAGTCTGGCTACTGTGACTCAGACTTGGTGGTGCTGAGAGGGGTCAACCTGGTGGCACAGGGAGATACCACCTTTTACAGGGCACCCATGGGCCTGAGGTGGCCGTCCTCCCGCAGAGCAGGCCCAGGCCTGTCGTTTCTGGAGGAGGCCTTTGCAAGAGAGGTGTCGACCCGAGGGTGAGTCAGGGCTTCTCCAGGGAGCTCAGGCCAGGCCTTCCATCACCTCTGTCCTTGTTCCTCCTGGGAGGGATCCTAGGCTTTTGGCCAGCACCGGCTGGGGCATTAGAGACATTTTGGCTTAAACTCCCCGTGTACAATGGCCACAGGGGAAGTGTCACCACTGAGGCGTGAGCTGGGCCCCACTTGTGCCCTCATTCCCAGTGGGACCCCCTGCCTCTGCTCTCGCATCATCCCAGAGATGGTCTGGCTCTGCATATAGATGCTGAAGGGGTGCAAAGCATCCCGCAGCACCATTCACCCACTGAAACTCTGACAGCCCAGACACTCCGAGAGAGGCCCCAGAGGGCACTTCAGAAGCCACAGCGGAGCGATGATGGAGGGTGGGTGGTTGGCAGAGGTCTCTCCTGCAGGGATGGCGAGCCTGCTGCCTGAGGGACAGGGTTGTTGGGAAGCTGCTCAGGTTATGACCTTGCAGGGACCAGGGTCAGGAACATCGTGTTAGGGTTAGAGTGTCCCCTGATGGGCCTGGGCTGCAGAGGTGTGGCATGGGGAGTCAGCAGCCCCCAAAGAGGGTCTGTCTGGCCTACAGAGTGCCCACAGGGGGCTTGGGGTTAACAGAGGCCAGGGAGGGGGTGCAGAGCGGGGCCTCTGGTGGAGAAGGTGCCAGCATTCTCAATGACCACCCATCAGGGCCGGGCTGGTGCAGAGGACCCAGGGTGGGAGACCTCAGTCCAAGGTGCAAGGTGCCAGCAGAGGGCAGAGGACAGCAAAGGGAAGCGGAGGCAGGGGCAGGAAGGAGGAGAAGGGCCCTGCCGGGCCCCACAGAAGCTGTGTTCTTAAACAGCCCCATCCGTTGAGCACAAAGCATCCACAGGAGCCCCCTGAGTGTGGGGTTTGTGCCAGCTCCTTCCAGGGGTGTCAGCACACACATCGGTGGTTCATACAAGCATCAGTACCAGCACCTGGGAGGACTTAAGATGTGACCTACAGGGCCAGAAATTAGGCGGGAATCCAGATGCTTCCCAGGGTCTGAGCAGTGCTGTCCACCCACCCTGGCGGAGCACCCTGAATCCAACCAGTGGGTTAGCAGTGCGTTTGGGGCCCACTGACGTGTTGGCCCTCGCCCGCCTTCAGGAGAGGGCTGGCGGTGCTTGCTAGAGAAGGAGGCTGCGTTCTTGTGCTCCAAATTCCTTCTACCTCATTTCAGGACACTCAGGGTCCAAGAGCGAGGAAGGAAGGAAGAAAGGAGAGCAAGCAGCAGGCAGGTGGGGAGTTTGTGCCCCTCCCAGTCTCTGGACCACGTTCCTATCAAGAGGTTGCATACGGGGTTCCTCAGGACACTGTCAGAGGCTTCCTCCAGTGGAGAGGGTAGCAGGGCTCACCCCTCCCCATGGGGATTCCATTGGCTTGTTCCACCTGCTACGACACCTCCCTTGGGGTTCCTGCCCAACCCGACTACCTCAGGGGCTACAGTGCAGCCATGCTCTGTCTCTGAGTGCATCAACCCAGTGACAGGAACCCTGTGTTCAAATTCTTGGTTAGGGGAAGCAGGTGGTGTTTCTGGAACATTCTATCACATTCTGTTGGACTGGACACCATCAGGACATCCTGGGTACCCCCTGGGACTCTAGATCAGCGTCTCCCAGTGCCAGTCACAAGAGCACATCCCGTGTTTATGGTTAGTAACAAGCAACAAGGTCTCTGGGACCCCCAACTCCCTGGGTTAGTGGCTCACATGAAGCCCAGAGATCTGGGGCAGGCCAGGGTATGGGCAGGCACCCCACACGCCCCTGGGCCTGGGGCCAGACATGCGGCAGTGAGGGCCCAATGAGTCCAGGTCTTGAAAGCCTGTGCCAGGTGTGCAGGGTGGCAGGTCCTGAAAAGGCACCCGTTGACCCCTCCAGTGGCATCGTGACCCCAAGCTCCTCTCACCATCGCCTTCACACCTGGAGAGGTGGGTGCACCTGTGAGTCTACCCAACCATCCCTGGCCTCTGCTCGCCTCCCCGCTCCGGCCCCCTCTCCCCTCTGCTTTCATACTTCTCTCCCTTCCCCTTCCCACTCCCCACCTCCACTTCTCTCTCCCCTTTTCTCCTCTCCCACTGCTTTCATCTCCCCTCTGTTTCCCATCCTTTCCTTCCTCCCTGCACTCTCTTCCTCACCTCCTCAGCCCTTCCTCTTTTGACCCCAAGGCAGGAAGATGACCACACCCTTTAACATGTTTATTGTGGTACCATATGCATGAGACAGAATTTAGCATCTTACCCACGTTGAAGCGTGCAGTTCAGTGGCATTAAGTGCATTCACGTGGGTCTGCAGTCATCACCACTGTCCACGTCCAGAACTTACCTTCCCAAAGCGAAATTCCATATTGGTTAAAATTTTTAAAAATTCGTTGCAGGTATTGGAAGTGAGATTTAACAGAAGTCTCCGTTTCTGGGCTCTGTTGACAGCTTTGGAAACCCAGACAGGTGGCATCCGGGCAGCTGTGGCCGTAGCAGGTGGGCGGAGCCAGCTGCTGCAACCCCCTTCGCTCCACACTGCCCACCGACGCTCCCTCAGGTGTTGGAAGTGGGGGCAGGAGAGTTCACGTCAGAGTGCTGTAATAACGGGAAGATATGACCAGCCGTTGCTTCCTATGAAGATGGTGGGGGCCTGTGGGCCAATAAATGTAGGCAGGCTCTCCAAGCTGGAAAACGCCAGGAAAAGGACTCTCTCCCAGAGCCTCGAAAAGAACACAGCCCTGCCAACATTGCTTCTCGCCCCACGAGACCCATCTGGGGCTTCTGACTTCCAGTACTCTGAGAAAATAACTATGCTTTTTTTTTTTTAAGTTATTTATTTATTTTTGACTGCATTGCCTTCGTTGCTGCCTGTGGGCTTTCTCTAGTTGCGGCGAGCAGGGGCTTCTCTAGTTGCAGTGCGCAAGCTTCCTGTGATGGCTTCTCATTTTGGAGCACAGGATCTAGGGTGCACAGGCTTCAATAGTCTTGCCTCAGTGGCTCAGCTGCCCTGTGACATGTGGGATCCTAGTTCCTAGACTGGGGATTGAACCCATGTACCCTGCATTGGCAACAAATTCTTAACTACTGGACCACCAGGGAAGTCCCAAATGTGTTCTTTTAATCTACTAAATTTGTGGCAATTTGTTAAAAAGCAGCAGTAGGAAATTAACATGCCTGAGTGATAGACACTGTCAATATTTTATATTTTAACTGGTCTAATAGGTGGGTGCTGGTTTCTCATTGTGATTTAATTTGTATTTTTCCAGTGGCTGACTGTGGTAAACATCTTTTGATGTGCCTTTTGTCATCCATATATCTTTTTAGGTGCAATGTTTGTCAAATGTTTTGCTTGTTTCCTAATTGGACTAATTGTTTTTAAAAGTTTTAAATGTTTAAAATATATTCTAGGTAAAAGTCCTTTGTTGGATATGTGATTTGCAAATATTTTCTTCCTGTCTGTGATTAAATCTTTTAATCTTTTAGCACAGACTTTCTCAGAGCTAAAGTTTTTAATGTTGGCAAGGTCCAATTTATTAAAAATTTTTTATAATTCATGCTTTCAGTAGCATTCTGTTTTGAGATAAGGTCCTTGTAGACAGTGTATAGTTGGGTCATGCTTTTTAAATCCATTCTACCAATCTCTGTCTTTTAATTGGTGTATTTAGACCATATATATTTAAAGTAATTGTTGGTATATTAGGCTTTTGTTTGTCATTTTAATATTTCTTTTGTTTTTGTTCCTTTTTTCATTCCTCTGTTTCTTTTTCATTGGCTTTCTTTTCATTTCTTGAACCTTTTAAATAAGTCTACTCTGATTTATTTGTAACATTTTTTTGTATATTGCCTTGTATAGTTTTATTTAGTGATTGCCCTAAGTATCTCATACACATATATAACTGGTCACAGTCCAGTGGTATTGACATTTTCTCACTTTGAGTGAGTCTAGCCATTTTACTTTTGTTAGTGTCTCTTTATTCTTCTAAGTTTTAAAATACATTTGTCTTCAGTATTTCCTCTACATTGAGAAACCGCATCAGATGGTATTAGGATTTTTACTTTAGCCATGAAATGTTATTAAAGAAATTCATGAAGTGAAGTAGTCTATTGTGTTTGTTTATTTTTTGGCCACCTCACATGGCTTGTAGGGTCTTAGTTCCCTAGCCAGGGATCAAAACCAGCCCCTGGCAGTGGAAACGCAGAGTCCTAACCACTGGGTCACCAGGGATTCCCTGTTTTCTTTATATTTGTCCTCTCCATTGTTCTTTTCTTGAAAAAGGTCCTTGCCTTCTTTTGTCATTATATCTGGAGAGCTTCCTTTAGCCATTCTTTAAAGTTAGGTCTGATAGCAACATATTTTCTTAGTTTTTCTTCATCTTGGAATACTTTTATTTCCCCTGCATTCCTAAAGGGTAATTTCACTGGATTTTGCAGTTGACTGTTCTCTTTTTTTCAGCACATGAAAAATAATATGATAATTGTGCCACTCACTTCTGAGCCACCAGGGTTTCTGGTGAGAAATATGCTGTCATTTGAATGATATTCCTCTATTAGAAATTTATTGTTTCTGACTATTTTGAAGAATTCTTCTTCGTTTTCAGAAGTTTAGTCATGATGTCTTGGTGTGGATCTCTTTAGGTTTTTCCTGTTTGGGGTTTGCTCAACTTCTTGAATCTGTACATTTATCTCTTTTGTAAAAATTGGGATTTTTAAAAAGATACCATTTCTTAAATTACTTTTTCAGCCCCATATTCTTTCTTCCTGCCTTCTAAGATAATAAGAATGATACAATATGAATGTTGGATCTTGTGTCCTTGTTCCATAGATCTGTTCATTTTATTTTTCAGTCTATTTTCTGCCTGCTGTTCAGAATGAGTAAATTCTATTGATCTTTCTTTAAGTTTACTGATTCTATCCTCTGTCATCTCCAATCTACTGGAGAGTTTATTCAGCAAAGTTTTTAATTTGGTTAGTGTATTTTTCAGTTCTATAATTTATACTTTATAGAAAATATTAATTTTTTAATAAAAAATTTTTCCCTACCCTAACCCCACCTCTGTCGACCACCAATCTGTTCTCTGTATCCTGAGCTTTTTTTTTTTTTTTTTAAGTTCCACTTATAAGAGACATTATATGGTATTTGTCTTTCTCTCTCTGACTTATTCACTTAGTATAACGCTCGAGGTCCATCCATGTTGTCAACAAGTGGCAGGACTTCATTCTTTTTTATAACTGAATAATACTCCATCAGTATATATATATCACAATTTCTTTGTCCATTCATCTATCAGTGGACACTTAGGTTGTTTTTATGTCTTGGCTACTGTAAATAATTCTGCAGTGAACATGAGGGAACGTATATCTTTTTGAAGACTGTAAGCAATGGAGACAGAGTCCTTAAACAGCCACCCTCGGGCAGAGCAAGAAGAAAACCTGTTAGCTAATCATCATGACCGAGGCCTAAGGGGCAGGTTTCCAATTAGATATACATTTAGGGGCTAACTGTAATCTTTTCCAGAGACCTTGGAGGGTGGATGTTACCTTTCTACTTACCCCTGCCATGCTACAGCAGCCGTGTCTTCTGGTGGCAGGGAGTGGGGGGATCTTTACCTGCATTAGTGCCCTTGTTTCTATGTTTGGTGCCCGTTTTTCTGTGACTGACCCACGCAGGAAGCACCTCTTGATCACCCGGTTCCAATGACCAGAAGGGCTTTTATTCCTGGGTCCCACAGGATTGCGGCAGTTGGAGAGATGGTTCTTGTGAGGCTGCTACTCCCAGGACACTGCCCAGACTGTGAACTGAGGCACGTCCTCCAGTCTTGCTGTGAAAAAGGCTTCTTTGCTTCTCTTAGAGCATCAGCCTGAGGGGCAAACTTCAGGTTTGGCACACATTTAGTGGCTTATAGAGCTGCTCTCAAGGAATGTAGGCTGTTGTCACCATCTTGACACTCTCCATCTGTCTTGCTTCAGCTCACTGGAGTCACCCAGAAAAGAGTTACACTCATCTGGAGCCCTGATTTTTGTGGCTGTGGCCCAGCGGATAACTCCAGATCACCTAACTCTGATCGCCAATGGGGCTTACTTACCCTTGCAGTTCCACAGGACTGTGGATATTTGTGTATTTTAAAAGCTGTTACCTGAGGGTCTGGCTTCCAGCCAGCATGAACCTAAGTACAGAGATCCTGTACTTTGGGACATTTACTTGTCTTGGCACATTCTCAACTACTGGGAGCTATTAAAAACGTAATAGGCTGTTTGGACAAGCACAAAATTTGAGAGACAACAAAAAGTTGGGACAGGGTTGAACAAGATTTCTCTTCTATACAAGGTAGCTCTTTTCAAGACTAGGAGAAGTGGTTGTTTTGTCTATTGGATAGAAGCTTACACATAGAGTCAAGTAAAATGAAGCAACAGAGAAACAGTTTTCAAATGAAAGAAGAAGGCAAAAACCTCAGGAAAAAAGCTGTAATTAAATAGTATTAATTATTTACTTGATAATTTACCTGATAAAGAGTTCAAAGTAATTGTCATAAAGATGATCACTGAACTGGGAAGAAGAATGGACAGACACAGTGATAACTTCAACAAAGAGATGGAAAATATAAGAAAGTACCAAATAGAAATAACAGAGCTAAAGCGTACAATAACTGAACTGAAAAAGTACATCAGAAGTGTTCAACAGCAGACTATATGAAGCAGAAAAAAATAAATAAACTTGAGGACAATGCAGAGTAGCAAAAAGAAAAAAGAATGAAGAGACTGAAGGTAACTTAAGGGAATTATGGGACAACATCAAATGGAGTAACATTCACATTATAGGAGTCCCGCAGGTGAAGAGAGAGAGAAAAGGGCAGAAGTCTTATTTGAAGAACTAATGACTGAAAACTTCCCTAACCTGGGGAAGGAAACAAGCATCCAGATCCAAGAAACCCAGAGACCACCAAAAAACAGGACTCCAAAGAGATCCACAGCAAGGCATGTGATAATTAAAGTGTCAAAAGTTAAAGATACAGAGAGAATTTTAAAAGCAGCAAGAGAAAAACAGCTTAGTATATACAAGGAAACTCCCATAAGACCATCATTAGATTTTTTTCAGCATATACTTTGCAGGCCAGAAGGGAGTGGCATGATATATTCAAAGTGATGAAAGGAAAAAAACCTCCAACCAGGAATACTTTACCCAGCAAGGTTATCATTCAGAATTGAAGGAGAAATGAAGAGTTTTATGGACAAACAAAGCTAAAGGAGTTCATTACTACTAAACAAGAAATGTTAGAGGACCTTATTTAGGCTGAAAGAAAGGCTGCTAACTAGTAAAAGGCCACATATGAAAGTATAAATCTCATTGGTAAGCGTAAATAGATAGTAGTGGTTTAATTACTTGTAAAGCTAGTGTGATGATAAAAAGACAAAAGTAGTAAAACTGAGTTTAGTAATTAGCTAAGGGATACGTTGAAAGTGAAAGTGACAGTCTCTCAGTTGTGTCTGACTCTGCGACCCCGTGGACTATATAGTTCATGGAATTCTCCAGGCCAGAATACTGGAGTGGGTAACCTTTTCCGTCTCCAGGGGATATTCCCAACCCAGGGATCAAACCCAGGTCTCCCGCATTGCAGGCAGATTCTTTTCCAGCTGAGCCACAAGGTAAAATGTGACATCAGAAACATTAAGCCAAGGGTGACAAAGCACAAAATGTTGAGTTCTAGAACGGGCTCAAACATAAGTTGTTAATCCACTTGAAACAGACTGTTGAGGATATAAGTTGTTGTATGTAAGCCACATGGTAACCAGAAAGCAAAAACTTACAGTAAATACACAAGATAAAGAGAGAGGAATAGAAGCATACTGCTTAAGAAATAAAGCCACAAAAGAAGAGGACTTTTTTTGAGTCCTCTCAAAGAGAAGAACAGAGGAACTACAAAAACAGCCAGAAAACAATTAACAAAATGACAATAAGCACATGTCTGTCAATAAAGAGTTTAAGTGGGGTAAATTCTGCGAAGACATAGAGTGGCTGAAAAAACAAATGAGCAACAACAACAGAACCAGTACGCATCTATGGGCTTCCTACAAGAGACTCCCTTTACATGTAAGGACACACAGGCTGAAAGTGAAGAGATGTGAAAAAGATATTTCCATGCAAGTGCAAACCAAAAGAAAATTGGAATAGCTATACTTATGTCAGACAAAAGAGACATTAAAGCAAAGGCTGTTAATGAGAGACCAACAAAGGCGTTATGTAACGATCAAGGAGTCAGTCCAACAAAAGGATAGAACAATTGTATATGCACCGAACATGGGGTGCCTGAATATATAAAGTAAATATTAACAGGCCTAAAAGGAGCAAGAGACAGCAACGCAATAGTACTAGGGCATTTTAATACCCCACTTACTTCCACACAGAAAATCGGTATGGGAACATTGGTTTTAAGCAACATGTTCAGCAGATGGACTTAACAGATATTTTTAGAACAATCCATCCAAAAGCAACAGAATACACATTCTTCTTAAGTGCACATGGAACATTTTCCAAGATAGCTTGTATGTCAGACTATAAAATAAGACTTAATCAATGTAAGAGGATTGAAATCATATCAAGCACCTTTTCTAAGCACAATGGTATGAAACTAGAAATTAATTACACGAAGAAAACTGGAAAATTCATAAATATGTGGAGATTAAACAGCATGCTACTGAACAACCAATGGATTGAAGAAGAAATTTAAAAAATACCTTGAGACAAACGAAAATAAAAATGTCTGATCAGCATACCAAAATTAATGGGGTACAGCAAAGGCAGTTCAAAGAGGGAGGTGTTTCTTTTAATGTGTTTAATTGAACAAATATTTACTAAGCACCTACTTTGTGCCAGGCACTGTGTTAGGCACCCTCAGTGTGTCGTGTCCCCACAGCATTGTAATCTGCTCAGAAATGAAACCAAGATAAAGAAAATTGTCACAACCCTACAAACTAGGGGCGGGTGGAAGTGGGCAGAGTGAATGCAGGCGATTCCTGCGCCAAAAAACACACCCACCAGAAACTTGTTTTCTTTCTTGGGACAAATCTCTACTAAGTGGTTGTTTTGAAACATCTCCATGTATACTGAGAGGGAAGTTGCTGTCACCACATCCCCACGCACTGGTGCCTGATGGACATTCGAATACTCTGAACACTACTCAGAAAAAGGAAGTGGCAAAGGAAGGTATTCATATTTGGATTAGAAGAGACTTTTTTTTTTTCAGTTCATGTGGTTGCAACAACCCTTAAGAAAGATATAAACATCCCTGCCTTGACAGCATAAATGTTTAAGGTAGACCTAGTTTTGGATTCCTGAGTCAGAATCGTTCAGTTATCTACAAGCTCATAAGGCCAGAGAAGCGAAGGGAGATTTCTGTTCTGAGGAGGAGAGCATGGACAGCACCTCGGGTTTGGAAGCGCGACACACTGCACCTGCATTTACAGAAGCAACGAAACGAGAGGACAGCCTACCACTACCATTAGAGACCCCTCTCCCACACACACACTGGGGACTCAGGAGGAGACCCCCTCTCACACACACACTGGGGACTCAGGAGGAGACCCCCTCTCACACACACACACTGGGGACTCAGGAGGAGACCCCCTCTCTCACACACACACTGGGGACTCAGGAGGAGACCCCCTCTCTCACACACACACTGGGGACTCAGGAGGAGACCCCCTCTCACACACACACACTGGGGACTCAGGAGGAGACCCCCTCTCTCATACACACACTGGGGACTCAGGAGGAGACCCCCTCTCACACACACACTGGGGACTCAGGAGGAGACCCCCTCTCACACACACACTGGGGACTCAGGAGGAGACCCCCTCTCTCATACACACTGGGGACTCAGGAGGAGACCCCCTCTCACACACACACTGGGGACTCAGGAGGAGACCCCCTCTCTCATACACACACTGGGGACTCAGGAGGAGACCCCCTCTCACACACACACTGGGGACTCAGGAGGAGACCCCCTCTCTCATACACACACTGGGGACTCAGGAGGAGACCCCCTCTCACACACACACTGGGGACTCAGGAGGAGACCCCCTCTCACACACACACTGGGGACTCAGGAGGAGACCCCCTCTCTCATACACACTGGGGACTCAAGAGGAGACCCCCTCTCACACACACACTGGGGACTCAGGAGGAGACCCCCTCTCTCACACACACTGGGGACTCAGGAGGAGACCCCCTCTCTCACACACACGCTGGGGACTCAGGAGCAGCCCTGCCTGCTGGCACCCGGCTTGGAGAGGCCCTGGTGGACGTCTTGCAGGGCACAGATCCTCCCACCCAGCACCTCCGAGAAGCTCTCCAGCTCCACCTTCAGGTGGTGGTGTCAGCACTTGCTCTCCTCAATGTCTGTCTTCAGAGAACACACCTTGTCTTCCAGGTTCCTACTGTCTCTCTCTGCTGCCTGTAACTTCTCAGAGATGTGTTCACACTCTGGCGTGAGTGGAGATGTGATTTCACTGTGTTTTCAGAGGCCTTTCAGCTTCATCTCTTTTTCTTGGACTCCAGATCCTCAGCTCTTCTCTTCAACTGGATATTCTTCTCCTTCTCTCTGTTTATCTCATTGCACTGCTGTTCCAGCTCATCAGATCTTGTTCGGAGCCAGTCATTCTCACTGTGGTCTCTTCAATTGCTTTATGCTGGCTGCTGACACTTGTAGTGCTGCGATCAGCTGAGCATTACTAGGAAGGAGTTTATAGCAATAAATATCTACCTCAAGGGGAAAAAAAATCCTGAACAACCTAACTTTGCACCTCAAGGAACAACAAAAAGAAGAAGAAAGCCCAAAGTTCATAGAAAGAAGGCAATAACAAAGCTTAGAGTAGAAATAAGTGAAATAGAGGATAAAAAGACAATAGAAAAGATCAATGAAACTAAGATCTGGTTCCTTGGAAAGGTAAACTAAATTTACCAACATTTAGCTAGGCTTGCCAAGAAAAGCAGAGAGAATATATAAATAAGATTGGAATTTCATGAAAAATGAGGTACCACAGAAATACAAAAGATCATAAGAGACTGCTATGAACAATTATACACCAACAAATTGGACAACCTAGAAAAAATTGATAAATTCCTAACAACACAGGACCTGTGCTATGCTGTACTTAGTCGCTCAGTCATGTCCAACTTTTTATGACCCCATGGGCTGTAGCCCGCCAGGCTCCTCTGTCCATGGGGATTCTTCAGGCAAGAATACTGGAGTGGATTGCCATGTCCTCCTCCAGGGGATCTTCCCAACCCAGGGATTGGACCCAGGTCTCCCGCATTGCAGGCAGATTCTTTACTGTCTGAGCCACCAGGGAAGCCCATACCAGGACTTAGTCATGATGAAACATTAATAGAAGATCTGAACAGACTGATTACCAGTAAGGAGATTGAATTCATAATCAAAAACCTCCCAACAAACAAAAGTCCAGACCGGATGGCTTCACTGGTGAATTTTACCAAACATTCAAAGAATTGATATCAAACCTCCTAAAACTCTTCCAAATACCAGAGTAAGAGAGAACTCTCCCAAACACATGGGCTAGCAATATCCTGATACCAGAACCAGACAGGGATGCCACAAGAAAAGAAAATTACTGGCCAATATCCCTGATGAACATAGATGCAAAAATTCTTAACAAAATATGAACAAATTGAATTCAACAATTCATTAGAGAAGTCCTACACTATGGTCATGTGGGGTTTGTTCCAGGGATGCAAGGATGGTTCAACATCTAGAGATCTGTCACTGTAACACATGTGAAAGAACAAAACGAAGGATAAAAGCCATATGATCATCTCAATAGATTCAGAAAAAAACATTTGACAAAATTCAACATCCATTTATGATAAAAAAAAAACTCAACAATTGTGGGTATAATTTTTACTTTGTAGGAAATACTTTTCTTTATAGAAAAATTTTTATTAAAAAACTTACAAAACTTCTGCTTATTGAAGCATTTTCATGATGGCTGCTCTAAAATTCTTGCCTGATAATTCTAACTGCCAAGTTAGCTTGGCATTGGCATTAGTTGATCGTCTTTTCTCATTCAAATTGTGGTTTTCCTGGTTCTTGGTATGATGATGGATTTTTGTTGTTGTTGTTATATCCTGGATATTTTGGTTATTATGTTGAGTCTTGATCTTATTTAACTCCTCTATTTAGCAGGTAGTCACTCTTCTCAGGTTTAATGTATACTTTCAGGCTTACTTTTATAGACTGTGGTAACAGTGTTTACCATGTGTACAGATGTGAGAGTTGGACTATAAAGAAAGCTGAGCTCCAAAGTGCTGATGCCTTTGAACTGTGGTATTGGAGAGAACTCGTGAGAGTCTCTTGAACTGCAAGGAGATCAAACCAGTCAACCCTAAAGGAAATCCACCCTGAATATTCATTGGAAGGATTGATGCTGAAGGTGAAACTCCAACATTTTGGCCACCTGATGTGAAGAACTGACTCATTGGAAAGGACCCTGATGCTGGGAAAGATTGAAGGCAGGAGGAGAAGGGGATGACAGAGGATGAGATGGTTGGGTGGCATCACCGACTTGATGGACATGAGTTTGAGTAAGCTCCAGGAGTTGGTGATGGACAGGGAAGCCTGGTGTGCTGAAGTCTATGGGGTCACAAAGAGTCAGACATGACTGAGTGACTGAACTGAACTGAACAGTGTTTAGTTTTCAGAGTTCTTGCATGGTGGCACAGCCTGTGAGGCCAGGCACACTTCTACTGGGCCTGGGGCTCTGCATGGCACTGGATGGAGGTGGGGAGAGGCAGGGCTCCATGATGCTGCTTGCCTTGTCATCTGATGGAAGAGCACAGAGCACCAGCTCCGCTGGGCCTCCCTCTCCCATCCTTTGGCCTGAGAGTAGCTTTTCCTGTTGTTTGTCTGTTTTGTCGATGTCTGGTGTCAATCCAGATTGCAAGCCCCTGTGCTCAACCCTGGATATGTATGAGGGATAAAAAGAAACCCAGGGACACACAGCATGTTGCTCTCAAGTCCTGTGACCCCAGGCTGCCTGCCTTCTCCTTTCCAGCTTTCAGGGTCCTTTTATGGGTGTCTGCTGGATTATGTCCAGGCAGGAGGAGCTGGAAAAGAGAGTCCACACCATCCATCCTGTTCTGGAACTGAAAGTCCAGTTCCGGGAGGTTTTACCATCACAATATTTTTTCTCTAAAACAAGGAGCCATGATGACTCCTAGATGACAGCTTGGCAGATGGCAGCCCACACAAACAGCACTAGGGCTTTAGGCTGCCGGAAGGTTCCGATCATTGTGGGGGGCGGAGGGCAGAGAGAAGGCAAGCAGAGAGGAGCTGGGAGCGGGAGGC
This sequence comes from Bos mutus, assembly GCF_027580195.1. NCBI lineage: Eukaryota > Metazoa > Chordata > Mammalia > Artiodactyla > Bovidae > Bos > Bos mutus. The sequence goes on along the minus strand of NC_091620.1, from coordinate 42,137,766 downwards.
AAGGAAATGGTCCAAAGCATCCTACAGCTGCCCAGCCCACTGTGACACTGGCCCCACAGATCCCCCGGCCGATGGGGCACAAAATGCAGCACAACATGGAAAGTATCAGTGATTTGGGATGTGGAGACAGAGGGATGAGGAAAAGAAAAAGGGAGGTAGTGAGTGAGGAGGGAAGGACAGGTCACTTTGGGAGCCTCAGCATCTATTCAGCATTTCCTCACGGACCAAGGGATTGCCATTCCTCTCTGGGGGCTGTCACGATCCTCCCCCGCTACCTCCCAGAACTCAGGGACCCCTACAAGCGAGAAGGGAAGGCAGAGCCAGGCATGGGGCCAGGACTAGCGTCTGGGGAGGCGGGGTCCCCAGGTGGTGCAGGAGGAGGCCACTTTTCTGAGCCGTTCCAGTCCCAGGGATAAAAATACCAGTTTGCAAAATCAGCTGCTAATCTTGTTGCTAGGTAGAGTTCAACCCCAGAATTGCCATTCTGTGCTAAGTTTGGCTGAACAGCTTTTTCTGGGAATTAAGATTCTCAGACTCAGGCCCAGGTCTTAGAGGAGGCGTAGGGAGACAGGTGCTTTGCTTGTAGCCTTGTGAGGGGACAGACAGACAAACAGGGTGCTTGTCACACCCAAACTGTGGTGGTATGGTGGCTCTGTGGAAGAGGTCCCCACTGTACAGATTCTGTGAAGAGGCAGCACTTGGAGCCCAGGGGTCCCACTAGGGAGGGGCTAGGGGCTGGCTGGCTGGGCTGGGAGCAGGGGACACCACAGTGAACTCCTTTGGGCAGAGCTCCCAATGCCAGAGGGACAAGGCAGACAGTGGTCTGGACGCTATTGAGGACCCTTCTGTGGGAAGTGCTTCTGCTCTCACCCAGTCACCGTGGCCTCTGCCCAGCGCCTGACCTGATGGCCAGTGTGAATGGGGCAGGGGTGGTAGCGGGGCAGGAGATGCTGCCTAAAACCCTGCCTGTCCAGCTGGGGAGGTGGGACCTGGGGGCCAGAAGCCCCAGGGGACTGTGAGCCCTGGAGGGAGAGCGTTAGCAGCCAGGCGGAGGGGTTGAGGCTGAGGTGCTCCACACGGAAAGGCCTGGAACTGCTGACAGGGCCGCAGTGGCAGGAGGCATCTTAATGACTGTAATTAAAATGCCAAGCAGCTCTGTAGCGGCCAGGTGGTTCCTGAATCCTGCTGAAGAGCCGCAAGTGCCTGACACCGGGGGCAGCGGGCCAGCCAGGCCCCTCGGGCCTTCAGGCCAGGAGAGAGGAGGGCTGCGCCCTGCTGCCAGTGTACCCTCTGGCCCTTCTCCTTCCCAACCTTGCAGACTTCACAAGGAGAATCAAAGGACCTTCTTCTCAAGCCTGTTTTTTCCACCCAGAGTCCCACGCTTCGCTTCCCCTGGGCCCCAGCCCTGTTGGGAGGCAGGAAAGTCAAGAGAGGGCTCAGGGCCCCCAAGGCCTGCTTGAGGGACCCCAAGCTTCCTGGGTAGAGGCCCACTGGGGGCCACACAGCAATGGCACCAACCAGACTGGTTCCAGCCCCCCTGCTCCCAACCTAGAGCCTCGGTCATACTGAGGGGGCTGGAAGTGGCCCAGGGACCCATCCACGGTCATTCAGCCACAGTCCTCACCCCTTGCCTGCCGCCTTCTCCTTTCTAGCCCAGGTTGTCAACAGCCTTTGCTTAGGAAGGCTACCAAGGTGGTACCTCTAAAGTCCCTGGGGGAATGCTGACAGCCCTGCCCCCAGCCCCTGCTCCTCCAAGTGCAGGAAGGCAGTGCGTTTCCTGAGACCCCCATGCCCAGGACCCATGAGAGATCTTCCCATCCCCTCAATCCACAAAAGGGCCCACAAAGCAGCCTCATGCAAAGAGCCAGTGCAAATCGGGCCTCCTGAGAGGCTGTCCATGAATTCAAGTGCTCAAGTCCCAGGTGGAACCCGGGTTGGCCCTGCAGCAGGAAGACCCCCAGACACCTTGCCAGATTCGTTCATGCCAGAGGACAGGTTGAGTCCCAGCCCCTCCCTGCACGGAGGGAGCTCGGGGCAGAGCTTGATCTTGGCCTCGCCCATGGCTCCACTGGGACCACTCGTGCTCCTGCCTTTCCTCTGCACGTCCTCCACTCCCTGGAAGAGACAGACGGCACAGGAGCTGCTGTCTGCACGCTCTTTCCATCTTGGTGATTTGCCAGGATTAAAAGCCCACTGCAGTCGCATTTGGGGTTGGGACCGAAGTGGAGAAAAGTTGGTGAAAGAAGATCCTTTCCTCTTAAACTGTGACACTGCAGAGGAGAATGAATCCTGGGTCTGGGCTGCGAGTCTGATTTAGAACACAGCCCTGGCAGTCCTGGAGCCTGGCTGGCAGCCATCAGAGGCCACAGGAGGGCAGCATGCTTGCTCTCCTAGAAGCAGGAGGCGGGGCTGCCAGGCCTGTCCCCCTCCTACGGGCCACCAGCTGTTCTTTTTGTTTGTTTGTTTTAATAACAGCTTTATTGAGGTCTAATTCACATAGCATAAAATTCACCCTTTTAAAGTGTACAATTCGTGGTTGTTAATGTATTCACAGTTATGCAACCATCACCACTATCTAAATGCAGAATACTTTAATCATCCCCAAAAAGAAACCTCATACCCATTAGCAGTCACTCCTTATTCCACCCACCCACCCCCATCCCCAGGCCTCATCAACCACTAATCTGTCTGTATGAACTTGCCAGTGTCATAAGATAATGTTGGACCCCTACCTCACACCATACACAAAGATTAACTCAAAATGGATAAACCACTCAAATATAAGAGCTAAAAGCATAACATGCTTAGAAGAAAACAAATCATTGAACTTCAGATTTTATATTAGCTTCTTAAGTATTATACCAAAAAGCACCAGCAACAAAAGAAAACTAGATAAAGTAGACCTAATTAAAATTAAAAATTGGGGAGCATCAAAAGACATTATCAAGAAAGTGAAAATACAACATACAAAGTAGAAGAAAATAAGTGTTTAATATCCAGAATGTAGAAAGAACTACAACTCAGTGAGAAAAAGACAAACCAACTAAAATATGGGAAAAGGATCTCAATAGACATTTCTTCAAAGTGCATAGACAAATAACCAATAAGCAGATGAAAAGATCCTCCATATCATTAGTCAATAGAGAAATGCAAAAACCACAATGAGATACAGTTCACCTGTACTAGGACAGTTATAAATTTTTTAGAAAGACAAGTAAGTGTTGGTGAGGATGTGGAGAAGTTGGAACTCTTGCATATTGCTGGTGGGAATGAAAAATGGTGAAGTTGCTATAGCAAACAGTTTGGTGGTTCCTCAAAAAGATAAACATAGACGTACCGTATGATCTAGCAATTCCACTCCTAGATAAATGCCCAAAAGAATTGAAAACACGTTCAAACAGATACTTGTGCACCCATGTTGATTGCCTCATTATTCACAATAGCCAAAAGGTAGAAACAACTGACCACCTGCCAATGCAGGAGATGCAAGAGACTCGGGTTCAATCCCTGGGTCTTGAAGATCCCCTGGAGAAGGGCACAGCAACCCACTCCAGGATTCCTGCCTGGAGAATCCCAAGGACAGAAGTGCCTGGCAGGCTGCAGCCCATAGAGTGGCAAAGAGTCGGACATGACTGAAGCGACTTAGCACACACAGAAACAACTGAGATGTCCATCCACTTATGAATGGATAAATAAAATGTATCAATAGTATATCCAGATAGCAAAAATATAATTCATCTATAAAAATGAATGACTTTCTGATATAGTAGTTCACCCTTATCCATAGTTTCACTTTCTAAGATTTCAGTTACCATGGTCAACTGTAATCCAAAAATATAAAATGGGAAATTTTAGAAATAGACAATTCCTAAGTCTTAAATTTCTACCATTCTGAGTAGTATGTTGAAATCTAACACCATTCTGTCCGAGATCCCCAATCATCGACATCGTCATCTTATGATATTCAGCCACTGACATCATCATGGTCCCATGTTCCAGGATCACCCTAAGCAGATAATCCTCCTTCTGACACATCACCAGAATGTCAATAATAGTTTGATGCTACATCACAATGCCTACCTCATTCACACTGTTTTATCTCATCTTGTAAGCATTTTGTCATTTCATGTCATCACAAGAAAAGTAAATATAGTACAATAATATATTTTGAGAAAGAGATCACATTCATATAATTCTTTTATACAGTATATTGTTATAATTTGCTCCCCCAGTGGCTCAGTGGTAAAGAATTCGCCTGCCAATGCAGGAGACGTGGGTTTGATCCCTGGGTAGGGCAGATCCCCTGGAGGAGGAAATGGCAACCCACTCGAGTATTCTTGCCTGGAAGATCCTATGGACAGAGGAGTGTGGTGGGCTACAGTCCACAGAGTCACTGAGAGTTGGATACAACTGAGCACATGCAGTGTACGTTGTTGTATTTATTTTGTTATGATGGTTAATCTCTTATTATGCCTAATATATAAATTAAACTTGATCACAGCTCTGCCTGTATAGAAAAAACACGATATACATAGTGCTTAGTACTATCTGAAGTTTGAGGCATCTACTGGGGAGCTTCATCAAGGCTGTATATTGTCACCCTGCTTATTTAACTTGTATGCAGAATACATCATGAGAAACGCTGGGCTGGAGGAAGCACAAGCTGGAATCAAGATTGCCGGGAGAAATATCAATAACTTCAGATATGCAGATGACACCACCCTTACGGCAGAAAGTGAAGAAGAACTAAAGAGATTCTTGATGAAAGTGAAAGAGGAGAGTGAGAAAGTTGGCTTAAAGCTCAACATTCAGAAAACTAAGATCATGGCATCCAGTCCCATCACTTCATGGCAAATAGATGGGGAAACAGTGAACACAGCAGCTGACTTTATTTTTGGGGGCTCCAAAATCACTGCAGATAGTGATTGTAGCCATGAAATTAAAAGACGCTTACTCCTTGGAAGGAAAGTTATGACCAACCTAGATAGCATATTAAAAAGCAGAGACATTACCTTGCCAACAAAGGTCCGTCTAGTCAAGGCTATGGTTTTTCCTGTGGTCATGTATGGATGTGAGAGTTGGACTGTGAAGAAGGCTGAGCGCTGAAGAATTGATGCTTTTGAAGTGTGGTGTTGGAGAAGACTCTTGAGAGTCCCTTGGACTGCAAGGAGATCCAACCAGTCCATCCTTAAGGAGATTAGTCCTGGGTGTTCATTTGTAGGACTGATGCTGAAACTGAAACTCCAGTACTTTGGCCACCTCATGGTCTTTTGAAGAGTTGACTCATTGGAAAAGACCCTGATGCTGGGAGGGATTGGGGGCAGGAGGAGTAGGGGACGACAGAGGATGAGATGGCTGGATGGCATCACCGACTCGATGGACATGAGTTTGAGTGAACTCTGGGAGTTGATGATGGACAGGGAAGCCTGGCGTGCTGCAATTCATGGGGTCGCAAAGAGTCGGACATGACTGAGCGACTGAACTGAACTGAACTGGGGAGCTTGGAGTGTTTGGATGAGGAGAGATTACTGTACAGGCTACACTGTGGACAAACCTTGCAAACATTATGCTAAGGGAAATAAGTGAAGTGAAGTCGCTCAGTGATGTCCGATTCTTTGTGACCCCATGGACTGTAGCCTACCAGGCTCCTCCCTCCATGGGATTCTCCAGGCAAGAGTATTGAAGTGGGTTGCCATTTCCTTCTCCAGGGGATCTTCCCAACCCAGGGATCGAACCCAGGTCTCCCGCATTCCAGGCAGACGCTTTAACCTCTGAGCCACCAGGGAAGCCCGAGGGAAATAAGCCAGATGCCAAAAATGACAAATTGTGTATGATCCCATCTATCTGAAATATCTAGGATAGGCAAATTCATTGAGATGGAAAGTAGATTAAAGGTTACCAGTCTCTGGAGGGTGGTGGGATGGGGAGTTATTACTGAATGACCACAGAGTTTCTGTTTGGACTGATGAAAAATTTGGAAAGGCACAATAGTGGTGATGATTGCACAACAATGTACTTAAATATCATTGAACTGTACACTTAAAATAGTTGAGATGGTAACTTTTATATATTTTACTATAATAAAAAACAACTTCAAATTTTGTGTGTGTGTTTCAGTTGCAAGGGATAGACTGGTTGCCTGGACAAGTTGATTTACCTCCTAAGTCTCCGTTTCCACATTTGTAAAATGAAGACAGACATAGTACCTATCCTATGAGGCTGCTATAAAAATCAAATGGCATAATGCGCGTAAGTACTTAGCATCAAGTCTGGCACACGATGAGGGCTCCTTGGAGAGGAGCAGTCATCATTATTTACTCTGTGTGTTTGTGTGTGTGAGAGAGAGACCTGTCCAGTTTGATGTCATCCCTTCCTCGAGTTTCTACTTCCAGCTATGGTGGAGGACTTGGCTAGACTACTGTGAACAATTAGAAAATCCAGACGAAACAATTGGTTTGAAGGCATCTGAGAGCTGCAGACAACCATGAATTGAGGAGCCAAGTTTCCCAAGAAAAGAGAACTGGAGAGATGTGAACTGACATTCTGCACACCACTTACATCTTCAGATGTGAACCAATTCTTGGCTTAGAGAGGCTACGAATCTGAGCATAGGGCTGCTGTTGTTAAAAGGCACAGAAGCCAGCATAATTTTCTACACGTACATGGAGAAGAGGAGACATTTTTAATTATAGTGCCAACAAATTAGCCAGGACTGAAGAGACTGGAAGCTCCAAACTCAGATGTGGCCCCTAAAGCATTAGCCTGTGTATTAAATGCATGGTGAGAGGCTAAGAACCAAGGAGTGGGATTTTCAATAATCTCATGGTTATGAAGAGACAAAAATTGGAATTTAGGATCTGAATTCGGGCCTGGGGAAGGCTATACCCTGGGAATGGGCGTGAACTAAAGACAGAAGGAGACAGAAGGACTAAAATCCTGCCTCCCATTACTTTGGATTAAAGTAGTCTGCCCACACACTAGCCGCCTCCCAGAGGATAAGATGAACCCTCTCTGGAGATGTAGAAGAATCCAGAAACCTCAGTCAATTGTCACGGACAGTGTCCAGCATTCAGTGATAAATTATTGACATACCAAGAAACTCTTAGATGATACAGATTTTGGAGTTATCGGACAGGCTTTAAAATAACTGTTATTGATATTTTAAAGAAAATAGATGATGAGATAAAGAATTTCATTAGAGAAATATATATTACACATTCTAGAGCTGAAAACATAATAATTGATATTTAAAATAAGTCAGTGGGTTTATGTGGAGAAGGCAATGGCACCCCACTCCAGTACTCTTGCCTGGAAAATCCCATGGATGGAGGAGCCTAGTAGGCTGCAGTCCATGGGGTCGCTAAGAGTCGGACACGACTGAGCGACTTCACTTTCATTTTTCACTTTCATGCACTGGAGAAGGAAATGGCAACCCACTCCAGTGTTCTTGCCTGGAGAATCCTAGGGACGGGGGAGCCTGGTGGGCTGCCGTCTACGGGGTCACACAGAGTCGGACACGACTGAAGTGACTTAGCAGTAGCAGTGGGTTTATGATGGGACACAAGAGAATAAAGAACTAATGAAAGTTGATTGACAGGGTTAGTAGAAGCCAGGACAGTAGAAAATATCAAGGCTGATGCACAAAGATGGAAAAAAAGAAAATATGGAATATGTTGAAAAGTTCTAAAATGTGTACACTGGAGTCCTAGAAAGAGAAAGGAGCGAAGAAATATTAATGGACATAATGGCAGATGATTTTAAAAATAAATGAATGCTATCAGCCCACAGATTCAAGATACTCAATGAACCCACAAGCAGGATAAATACAAAGATAATCTTAAAAGGAGCCAGACTAAAAATAAGTAACTACAGTGTAACTTCAAAGGAGTGACAATCAGACATAGCAGAGTTTTCAACACTAATGAATAATCAGAAGGCAATAAAAAAACATTTTTAAGTGCTGGCAAAAATAAACACCAACCTAGAATACCATAGAATTTGGTCGCAAAAATCTTCTTCAGAAGTGAGGGTGAAATGAAGACACCTCAGGAAAAATAGAAAAAATTTAAAAATGAAAATCTTCATTGGCAGAATGCGTGTGCGCGCTAAGTCGCTTCAGTCATGTTCCACTCTGTGTGACCGCATGGACTGTAGCCCACCAGGCTCCTCTGTCCATGGGATTCTCCAAGCAAGAACACTGGAGTGGGTTGCCATGCCCCATTTCAGGGGATCTTCCCAATCCAGGGATCGAATCCGAGTCTCTTACGTCTCCTGCATTGGCAAGTGAGTTCTTTACCACTAGTGCGACCTGGGAAGCCCATATTAAATATAAAGGGATGAATTATTCCAAGATAAAGACTAAGAAAGACTGGATCAAAACAAACTGTATGTTGCTACAAGAGGCATATCTTAAATATAAGGATGCAGAGAGTCTGACAATAAAGGGGTGGGAAAATATAGACCATGTGTGTCGCAGGTCCCTAAGACTACTCTCAGGCTTGGTGGTTCACTAGGACTGACAGGACCCAGAGGAGCTGTTACATTCACAGTTACTTTTTTTTTTTAAAGCAGAAGGAAATAGATTACAATCAGCAAAGGGGAAAGGTGCATGAATGAAATCTAGGGGAAACCAGGCACTAGCTTCCAGGGGTATCGCTCCCAATGTGTGTGTGTGTGTGTGTGCACGCTAAGCTGTTTCAGTTGTGTCTGACTCTTTGTAACCCTATGGACCATAGCCCTCCAGGCTCCTCTGTCCATAGCATTTTCCAGGCAAGAGTACTGGACTGGGTTGCCATGCCCTCCTCCAGGAAATCTTTCTGACCCAGGGATTGAACCCACATCTCTTATGTCTCCTGCATTGGCAGGAGGATTCTTCACTACTGGCATAACCTGGGAAACCGCCTTCCCACCACCCCCAGGGAAGCTGCTTAATTTCCCTGATAAAGTGTGATAATACACATGTGTGCTGCGTGTTCTTAGTTGCTCAGTCATGTCTGACTCTGCAACCCCATGGAGCAGAGTCCTGCCAGGCTTCTCTGTCCATGGGGATTCTCCAGGCAAGAAAACTGGAATGGGTTGCCATGCCCTCCTCCAGGGGATCTTCCCAACCCAAGTATCGACCCAGGCCTCCTGCATTACAGGAGGATTTTTTTACCGTCTGAACCACCAGGGAAGCCTGATAACACACATGAAGCATTGCCAGCTAAGGAGTTCAGCCGAGCCTTGATGTCAAGGGTTTGTATTGGGAATTGGCTGCACTGTCTAATGACTAGGCTTAGTTGCTCAGTCTGTAGCCCCCAGAGATAAGGCCAATACAGGGTAGCCCAGGGCCTCAGGCTATGAAACATATTCACCACAAGTCACGTTAGCACAGCTGTGTGATTGTATAGGTCATCTAGGGCTGCCATAACAAAATTCCACAGACTGGGTAGCTTAAACAACAGAAATTTCTTTTCTCACAGTCCTGGAGACTGGAACATTGAGATGTCAGTGTTGATTTCTCTGAGACCTCTCTCCATGGCTTGCAGGGCCACCTTCTCCGTGTGTCTGCCCATGACTTGTTCTCTGCATCTGTAGTATCTCTCTGTGTGTCCTCCTCTCCTTATAACGACATTAGCAAAATTGTATTAGGGCCCACCCAAATGACCTCATTTTAGCTTATTTATCTTTAAAGACCCTCTCTCCAAATGCAGTCACATTCTGAAGTACTGTGGACTAGAGTTTCAGCATCTGGATTTGTAGCAGACACAGTTAAATTCATCAGTTCAGTTCAGTTCAGTCACTCAGTCTGTCTGACTCTTTGCAACAATCGCAGCACGCCAGGCCTCCCTGTAACCCTGGTCAAACTGATAGAGCATGGCCCAAGATCTCAGGCATATCAAAACATGGTTTTTAGCAAGGATATTCCAAGAGCTCATAAGTTATTTCACAGAAGCCAGCCAAGGATCAGGCCTTTCTTGGAATGTGCAGGATTTGGGCAAACCAAGTCTGCTGTGTTAACCCTTTATTCCATACCATGCAGTCACTAACCAAAAAAAAGCTAATGCGATTATACTATCATTAGATTAAAAAAAACACTCAGAAAATAAAGGTAACTGGAGATAGACATAATAATTAAAAGTCTACTTGCCAGAAATACACAAAGATTAGGAATTTTGTATAAACCTAGTAAGCTCAAAACATATAAAGTAAAAATTGACAATACTAAAAGGAGAAACTTTAAAATTGGCAGAGGATAACCCATCTCCCTTAATTTATGAGAACAAGAGGATAAAAATCTCAGTAAGGACAAGATCTGAATAACACGATTAACAAACTTGATATCTTTGATATATATGGAACATTACAAAAATTGATCATATGGTTGAACTATAAGTTTCAACACATATTAAGAGACTTAAGTTATTCAGATCACGTCTTAGGAGTGGTTGGTAACTTGTATTCTGTTAAAAACTATCTATAAAAGCATTCTTAGTGATGAAATATTGAAAACATTCCCCCTGAGACTGGGAATGAAACAGGATATCTATAATCACCCTATGGTTCAACATTGTACTGAAGAGGTTCAGTCAGTCAATTCAGTTGCTCAGTCGGGTCTGACTCTTTGCAACCCCATGGACTGCAGCACGCCAGGCTTCCCTGTCCATCACCAACTCCTGGAGCTTGCTCAAACTCATGTCCATCGAGTCTGTGATGCCATCCAAACATCTCATCTGTCATTCCCTTCTCCTCCTGCCTTCAATCTTTCCCAGCATCAGGGTCTTTTCCAATGAGTCAGTTCTTCATATCAGGTGGCCAAAGTATTGAAGAGTTTATCCAGTTCTAAAGGCAAGTAGATAAAGACCCAAAGTTTGAAAATGAAGAAATAAAATGATCATTACTTAGAGATGACATTATTGTGCAAGTAAAATGTCCAAAAAAATTCCAGGCAACTTACTAGAATTAATATGTGAAATTAGCAAGGTTGCTGGCTATAATGTCAATATTTTTAAATTTGTATTTATATGTACCAAAAATAATTAAAATATTTTAAGAATTATCATTTTGATAGGATTAAAAAACACCAAATACTTAGTAATAAAACTAACGAAAGACATGCAAAACATTTACATAGGAAATTAAGAGCTTTATTAAAGTACACCTAAATAAATGGAAGGACCTATACCATATTTGTGGATTGGAAGATGATACTGAAGTAATTTCAACTCTATGCAATCTGAGCTATGTATGTAATGCACATTACCCCCCCCCAAAATATCAGCAGTTGTGTGTTTGTGTGTGTGTAAAATTGACAAGCTGACCCTAAAACCTACCTGAAATTTCAAAGGACTAAGAAAGGTAAGATGAACTGAAGGAGGAGGAACAGAGAAACAGCAGACACAAGGCTGTAGGACTTGTACCAGCAGCAGCATCACTCACTGCAAAGCTTCAATAAATATCCAGGGTGGCCTTAGTCAAGAATAGACAAATAGGCCAATGGAAATGAATTGAGTTCAGAAACAGGCCCACACATGTATGACAAAATTACTACTTGCTTATAAATTAGGGGAAGGAGAGTTTTTTCCAAAATTACTGCTGGGTAGATTGAATATACATATGGAAAAGTACTTTTGATGCTTACTTTATACTATACACACACAAATACTCACACATGTGTGCATACGCACATACCTCTAATTCACAAGGATTGTAGAACTAATTCATAGGGATAAACAATAAAGCTGTAAGAAAAAAAAACATAGGAGAATATCTTTATGACCTTGAGAATAAGCAATAATCTCTTAAATAGGATGTAAAAAGCACAATGCCATTGAGGAAAAAATTGATACATTTAATCACATTGAAATTAAGAACTTATACTGGTCAAAATACACTATTAGTGATGTGCACAGACTTCCCTGCTTGTCCAGTGGATAAAAATCTGCCTGCCCATGCAGGGGACATGAGTTTGATCCCTCGTCTGGGAAGACTAACTTGTACGCCACAACTACTGAGTCTGCGCCCTGGAGCCCACAAGCTGTAACTACCGAAGCCCGGGTGCCCTAGAGCAGACGGGCCACGAGAGAAGCCACCACGGTGAGCAGCCCGTGCATGGCAACTAGAGAAAGCCTGTGTGCAGCAATGAAAACTGAACGTGGCCCAAAATAAATAAAGACATAAATTAATTAAAAAATAATGTTCAAGAAGGTGAAAAGGCAAGCCCCAGAGTGATAAAAGATACTTCCAGTGCCTGTATCTGATGAAGGATCCTGATCTAGAATATACAAAGAATTTCTACAAGTCAATAAGAAAAAGACAGACAATAGAAAAATGGGGGGAAATATGAACTGCACTTCATAAAAAGAGATATCCAAAGGTTCCTAAAACATATGAGAAGGTTGTCAGGGACATGAAAGTTAGGATCACAGTGTAATACACACCCACCTGAATGGCCCAAAGTTTTACCAGTTTATACTCCCTGGACTATGGAGCAGCCCAAACTCACAGTGTTGGTAGGAATGTAACTTGGTAGAAACCACTGTGGGAAACCTTTGCAGATTGTAAGTCGTCCTCTCTGGGATTCCAGTCTGGTCTGTCACCCACAGCCTGAAAAGAGTTATCGCATACATTTTGTCCAGTTTTATGGTTATCTGAGGAAAGGTTACTCTAGTTCCAGTTCGTCCATAATATTTAGACATGGAAGTCACAAGTAAGCTTCTTTATTTAAATTATTTTAATTTTAATTTATTTATTTAGGCTCTGCTGGGTCTTTGTTGCGACATCCAGGCTTCTCTAAAGTTACTGCTCATGGGCTCTAGAGCGCATGGGCTCAGTAGTTGCGGTGAGAGTGTTTAGTTGCAGTTTGTGGGCTCTTGGCTTCCTGACCAGGGATCAAATACAAGTCCCCTGCATGGAGCATGGAGTCTTAACCACTGGCCCACCAGGCAAGTCCTGAAAGCAAACTTCTTGATGGAGAAGGTGACGCTTGTCTCCACCCCCTGCCCCCACCACCTGTGATACTTCTCTGCCTGGACACTTCTCAGGCCTGGCTTCCAGAATGTCTCCTCTCTGGTTCTCTCACCCTCAGTTTGCTCCTTATTTTTAGTTTTTTGGCTATGACATATGGCTTGTAGGATCTGGGATCTTAGTTTCCCGACCAGAGATGGAACCCAGTTCTCGGCATTAAACATGCCAAGTCCTCACCACTGGACCACCAGGGAACTCCTGGCTTTCTCCCTCTAATGTCTTTCAGCGCCCCTTCCTCAGATCATCCCCTTCCTGCAGGCTTTCCCTGGAGACCTACAAGTGGCCCTTTACTCTCTTCCAGTTGACATTCACTATGGCTCCCACGCGCCTCCCCACACAAGTCCCTGGTCTGGACCTTCAGTTCCCACCTTTGCTCTGGCCTGAGGGCCTATCTTCACCTGACACTGCAGGTGGTGGTGCCAGGAGGCTCTTTCTCAACACCAAGAAGTGGAACTTACTACCTATGCCTCAAACCTGTTCCTTTCTCGTGTCTTTCTCCCACACTGCCCCCCTCAGCAGGAGTGGTCGTGCAGCATTTCCTCTCCCCTGACTTCTCCATTGCAGTGGCCACCAAATCATAATTCCAAATGGATACCTTCTGTGCTCGGTTGCTTCAGTCGTGTCCGACTCTTTGTGACCCCATGGACTGTAGCCCACCAGGCTCCTCTGTCCAAAGGATTCTCCAGGCAAGAATACTGGAGTGGGTTGCTGTGCCCCTGCAAGGGATCTTCCCGATCCAGGGATTGAACCTGCACCTCCTGCATTGGCAGGCAGATTCTTTACCCACTGAGTCACCTGGGAACCTTCTAGCTCCCTGCCAATGACAGTAGCTATTACTAGTATTAATATTAACACCATGAAGAAGGTCAGATGTGCAGTTTCCAGGGTGTGGCTTTCAACAGTTTCTCTTGGGAGGTGAGGGGAAGGTGAGGAGGTTTCAATAGACCCTGGTTCCTAGACGAGGACAAGGATCTGCATGGCCCCGCAGAACCCTAGGCAGGAAGACCTGGACACCAGTCACTGTGATAGAGACCCAGTCACGTGGCAGGGAGCTGCTGAGGTGTGAAGGGAGCCTGCCTGGGGACTGGCTGGCATTGGGTGGCTGCTTTAGAGCCTGACCAAGCTGCTGTTCAGCAGGCCTGCCAGCGAGTCTGCTGAGGCCCCTACTGTATGGAGAGGGCTTCTGTAGTCACGTCCCTGAAGGACAGGGACCTCCTCCCTCTGTGACTGTCCTGTATGTGTCTGTGTTAGTCGCTCAGTCATGTCTGATTCTTTGCAACCCTCTGGACTGTAGCTCTTCAGGCTCCTCTGTCCATGGGATTCTCCAGGCAAGAATACTGGAGCAGGTAATCATTCCCTTCTCCAGGGGATCTTCCCGACCCAGGGATGGAACCCGATCTCCCGCATTGCAGGCAGATTCTTTACCATCTGAACCACCAGGAAAGCCCATGAGTGTTCTGTATGAGAGCCCCGAAACTATTGTGGCCTGCTAGCCTGGGGGTGCGGTGCAGAGGGGTCAGAGTCTGGGGAGAGTGGCAGGAGGGCTGTATCCATGGTGTGAAGCTTCTCCTGACCCACTAGGAAGGCCAGATGCAGGCAGGAGCTGGCAGAGGCCAAGCACCTTGGGCTGGGGTCTGGGCAAGAGTGAGGCCACTCCATTCTGTGGGCCTCAGGGTCCACCCACCACTTTGCTTCCACCCACTGCCCTCATGGCCTCTGGGTGGAGGAGAGCCCAGACACCTGGGAGACCCTCATGGGATGACTGCAAGAGGGGGAGGCCCTGCACCCGGGCACTTCAGAGCAGGGCCCAGGGGAGTCCTGGCAGGATGAGGGAATGTGGTCCGAGAGGGAGAGTTAAAAATGCTACCTCCCCTCTGCTCCCTGAGACCCAGGCTTTGTTCCTGCAGTTAGGAAGGAGGACCCGGCTAGCTTAGAGGTAGGCATTGTATCCCTGGGGCCAAGACCTGTGATCTTACAGCTCTGTTTCCATCATTGGACTGCTTTCAGGTGGCATCGCACAGCTGGCTGGATCACCTGCCCCCAGGCCTGGGGAGAGCTTCCCCCACCACTCTCCTACCCCTAATCCACTGGGCCCCACCACTATCAGCCCCACGCCTCAGAACCCTGTGTCCTCGTTAGCAAAGTGGTGACCATGTGCCCACATATGGAAGGCTCCGGCTAGACTAGCACTTGAGTTACTCTGGCTGTTTGCTGCCTGGCCGTGGCCTGACACCTGTAAGGGTGCGCATGTCTGCAGTGTCCCGTAATTACGGTGGCTGTGTGCAAACTGCATTATATTTGGCTCCCCCCACGCACAAGGCTCTTGTTTCCACGGAGCTCTCCCTCCCCATGTGTCACGTGGCCCGGTATCTCCATCCCTTCCTCCGCAGATCTGCCAGGCCAGTCCCAGAGGGGGGCGATTTGGGCTGTTTCCAGTTTTCTGGTTTATAAATAACACCGCTGTGCATGTCTTTATTACAAATCCTTCTTTCCTCTGAAACCCCGAATAACTAAGCCCCACGAGGCACTGGCGCCCCGCGAGCACATCCTTCCAAACCCTCCTTGCTTCCTGGCGCATCCTACCTGCGCTGCATAGACCCTTGCTAGGGACGCTGGCCTGGCAAGTGCACAAAAGGGCATCAGGGGCTGGAATGCAGCCTCTGCCAGGCTCACGGGCATAAACAAACCAAACGAAAAGTAAAGGAGGAGCACCCAGTATTTCCTAATGTTTTATTTCTTTAAATTTGCAATGAACCCTTCTGTGCAACTGGATAGAGGTCAGGTGTGATGGGCCCTGGTCATTCCCCAGTCATGGCTGTTGCTTTTGTTTGCTTATCTTTTTTTTTCATATTTTCATTGGCTTTTTTGTAGTACAAATATAATATGTGAAAATATTCTTGTGCAAAGTTCACCATAGTTTTTGCATTTCTTCTATGGTATTTTACTCTTTTTTTGAGTCTCCATGAGTCATTTATATTTTCCTAGAAAATTTTCCATTTCAACTATGCTTTTCCATTTATTGGTAAAATGTTGTGCATAGTGTTCTTTGGTGATCATTATCTCTTTGTTTCATTTTTGTCTTCCTTTTCAACTTTTTTGGGACATATTTTTGCTATTGGCCAAACTTGGCGAAAGTTTGTCTATTTTACTATGAAATTTTTTTTTCAAGTTTTGCTATTACTGGTTAGTTGAGCTTAGCTTGGCTGTTTTTTTATTTCACGGATTTCTCTTTGGTTTTATCACACTCCTCCCTTTACCTTTCTCGGGGTTGTTTTTCTTTGCCAACATTTTCAGCTGTAAATCTCAGCTTATTCTCAATTTCACTCATTTTCTAGTAAATCAAACTGGCTTATCTCCTAGGAACACTGCTTGGCCGCACCCGACAGCCTATGGACACGCTGGTTTCACTTGTGTCTGTTCATGTTTCGCTTTTGTAGTTTCTGTAGTTTATCATTTAAATTTACTGCCGAGTGGATGTATTTGGCTTCCTTTAGTTATTTATTTTTTAATATTATTGCACTGTTGCCGCTGATGCCTGCTTTTGTCAAATTTTTTGAGACCCGCTCTGATTTCTGATCCTTGGCCAAGCACTGAGACTGTTCCATGTGACTGAGAAGAACATGTATTCTCCACAAACGATGCCAACATTTTGTGTAATTTTAAAGTTAGGGGTAATTTACATACATAATGATATGTCACTGGCATGTAAATTGCATTCACATAAAAATGCATCGATTTTAAGAGTATGGTTTGTGTAGAGTATATGCTTTTGACAAATGTATACCCTTGTGTTGTTGTTGTTTAGTTGCTAAGTCATGTCCAACTCTTTTGCGACCCCATGGACTGTAACCCGCCAGGCTCTTCTGTCCAGGGGATTTCCCAAGCAAGAATACTGGAGTGCGTTGCCATCTCCTTCTCCAGGAGATATTCCCGACCCAGGAATCAAACTTGTGTCTCCTGCACTGGCAGGTGGATTCTTTACCACTAGCGCCACCTGGGAAGCCTACCCTTGTGTAATCCCAAAGAAATAGAGACCATTTCTACCACCTCAGAATCTTCCCTCAGGCTGCTGGGAGCTGACCTCAGCATTCCCTGAGCCTCTGCTGTGCAGCCGCTTTTATGATTTCTATAACCATGGGCTAGTCCTAGAATTTTGTAGAAATGGTATCTTGCAGCATGCGTTCTTTGTGTCTGGTGTCTGGCTTCTTTTATTCAACTTTAGTTCTGAGAGATTTGCTCATGTTGTCAAGTGTATCAGTAGTGATTCTTATTTACATACACCGATTTGTTTACCTGCTCTCCAGTGTATGGACATTTCCGTTGCTTCCAGTTTCAGCTGCTATGAATAGAGTTGCTATAAATATTGCTGTACAAATGCCTTTTTTTTTCTTTTGATATACATTTTTTTCTTTTGGGTAAATACCTAAGAGAGGAATTAGTGGGTCATAGGGAAGGTATTTGGTTAGCTTTATAAGAAACTGCCAAACAGCTATTGAAAGTGGCTGTCCCTAATTCTGTACATTTTCTTTTAGAGTATTTTGCATCTGTTAAAAACAGTAAATCCTAACAGCTATTAGATATTAGCTCCTGTCACAAAGCAGAGACTCTCAGTTGGGATCAGAATTAGACCCCTGAGCTGGCATGTACTCAGGCCCCTGTCTCTTTCTATAGCAGTGGGCTCTGCAGACACTGACTCTTTAAGACTGATACCCAGAGAATTGGTGGGCCATGTCACAGGCCAGGTGGCAGAGAATTCTGCTTGTCCCCAGGATGCATTCTCCCCTCTACTTCAGTGATGGATCTCCATATTTTAGCTGGGTCAAGACCTTTTCCCCAGGATCTTTCGCAGCTAAATGAAGTCATGGATAGATTCTGGACAATGGGCCGTTAGGAAGGGGGTCATGTGACCAAAAACTGATGAGGGCCCTCAGACCATCCTCCCTTTCGCTATCTGGCCACTAGGAACACGGATGTGATGGTAG
Source organism: Bos mutus (assembly GCF_027580195.1). Taxonomy (NCBI): domain Eukaryota; kingdom Metazoa; phylum Chordata; class Mammalia; order Artiodactyla; family Bovidae; genus Bos; species Bos mutus. Next base: position 42,119,779 of record NC_091620.1, on the reverse strand, counting down.
GGGCACCATCACCACCATTATCATCACCATCATTATTACCATTATCACCATCATTATCACTATCTTTAAAACTTAACATTCAAAAATTAGGTCAAGGCATCCGGTCCCATCATTTCATAGCAAATAGATGGGGAAAAAGTGGAAACAGTGACAGATTTTATTTTCTTGAGCTCCAAAATCACTGCAGACAGTGACTGCAGCCACAAAATTAAAAGACGCTTGCTCCTTGGAAGAAAAGATATGACAAACCTAGACAGAATATTAAAAAGCAGAGACATCACTTTGCCAACAAAGATATATATAGTCAAAGCTGTGATTTTTCTAGTAGTCATTGATGTGAGAGCTGGACCATAAAGAAGGCTGAGGGTCGAAGAATTGATGCTTTTGAATTCTGGTGCTGAAGAAGACCCTTGAGAGTCCCTTGGACAGCAAAGAGATCAAACCAGTCAATCCTAAAGGAAATCAGTTCTGAATATTCATTGGAAAGACTGATGCCAAAGTTGAAGCCCCAATACTTTGGCCACCTGATGTGCAGAGCTGACTCATTGGAAAAGACCCTGATGCTGGGAAAGATAGAGGGCAAGAGGAGAAGGGGGCAACAGAGGATGAGACGGTTGGATGGCATCACCGACTCAGTGCACATGAGTTTGAGCAGACTCCAGGAAATAGTGAAGGACGGGGAAGCCTGGTGTGCTGCGGTTCATGGGGTTGCAGAGTTGGACATGACTGAGTGATTCAACAACAGCAACCATTATCACCATCACCAGCTTCACCACTATCATTGTCATCATCACCACTACCACCACTACCATCACCATCGTGACCACTATCATCATTATCACCATCACCATCGTCACCATCCCCCACCACTACCATCCTCTCCCCACATGCCTGCCACCATGTCCTGCACGGCCTGCCGTGTCAGGGCCAGATGACTGGAGATTGATGAACTAGGGTCTTCCTGCTCTGGGGTACTGCAACCTGCTCTTCCAGGCAGATGGCTGGGCCTGGGAGAAGTGGCAGCAGTGGCATCCCTCCCATGACAGCAATCCCTTGAGGCAAGGGGGATAGGGAAGGCCGTGGCTTTCCTGGGAGAAGGAGCCCCATGTGCAGCACTTTTGGCTCTGCAGATGTGACGCTTGTTGCCATGGTGACCGTCCTAACAATAACCTCCCAGAACTGATCTTCCCCACACCCGCCCCAGCTGCCACCGGGGAGGGAGAGCCCTCCTTACTGACGAAAGCCAGCTAGAAAGGATGAGGTGGGAGGTGGAGATGACGTGGGGGTGCGGGTGGAAGAGGGCCCTTCCTGCAGGAGGGGTGGGAGGCCGAAGCCAGATGAGAGGGCTTCTGGGGCCTAGTACTCCTGAAAGTATCTTGGCTGGCAGCCCTTCTCCCTTCCAGCTTTTCCACTCTGCTGGAGAGGAGCCTTCTGGGTCTGGAGGTGGAGAGTGGGGTTGAGGGGTGGGACTGTATAGGCAGGGACAATCTGGGTCTCTTTGGTAGCTCACTCCTTCTCAACTGTGATGCTCTGATCACCCTGCTATCCCTGCCCCCCTCAGGGTCACTTGATGTCATGCCTTTAATGTCCCAGCCCAGAGGAGGGGCTGCCCTGTTGACTTCCAGTGCTCACAAGAGCAACATGGGGGCCTCAAATCACACTCTTTTAGTGACTCTGACTTCTCATGTAAACTTGATCTGGGCAGCCTCCCAGGGGAAAGGACCTCAAAACAGATACCCAGAGTGCTGTGGTGTCCTTGCCCAGTGTGGCAGGACATCGTGCGTGTGTGTGAGTGTGTGCTGGGTATGTACCATGTGACTGTGTGTTTGTATATGTGTGTGTGAAAATAAAAGAGAAAAGAGTCTTAATGGGGAAATAAGGTTTGAGTCTCAGCCACTTCTCGGCTGCGTGACATTGGACAAGTTACTTCACCTGTCGCTCTGCTGTCCCACCTAGTAGCGTGGGAATCATAATAGTATATGCTTCCTAGGACTGGTTGAGAATTAGATGAGATAACACGTGTAGAATGCATATATGTAAGTCACTGTCTGCTGTCATCGTGACTTTAATGCCACTGTGTCGTGGCATGGACTCGCACTGGAAGGAGCGTGTGTGACCCTGGCAGTGTGCAAGGTCTGCTTGTAGCCTGGAGAGAGCCTGATTTACTGAGGGGTGCAATTTTGTTTTGTTTGTTTGCTAATTGTATTCTATTGTGTGGGACTGCCTCCTTCTCCTTCTGCAGCTCAGAGTGTTGCAGATCGCCCAGCATGTGGGGAGAGGCCCCTGTGGGGCAGAACACAACCCCAAGAGCAAGCCTCTGTCAGTCCATGAGGGGCCTCCAGTCCTCCCCCGGCTGCCCCAGGAGAGGTGGGCGGCCGCCCATCGGGAGGCACCTGGGGCACTCTGGTTCCAGCACTGAGGCCTGGAGGAGGTCTCATCTCTGACCTGCCCTGCAGAGATCAAGTCCACGCCCACCACAGGGCCCTATCTGCCCCCCAGTCCAGATCTCGCCTTGTCCCCTAAGTGTTCCTCGACCTCCAGCCCTCTTTTGGGTACAAGTTGGGTCTGCAAAACCAGCCAGGACTGGGATTGGTCACCACCTGGTGTGCTCACATGCCTGTCAGCTGTGTGCCAAAGGCATCCTGGTCGAGGAGGCCCTGGGTACACCCCTGCCCCCTAATCCCTGCATTAGATCTTCTATCCAGGAGACATTTATTGTGAGTTCTAGAGCCAGCCCTGGATTGGCCACCAAGCTGAGAGAGATGAGCAGGACAGGCCCAGACCCTACTCCTGGGGAGCCCGACGTGCAGTAAGTGGCTTCTAGCAGGGCAGCAGAACGACCCAAATCCAGGGCTGGCAGCTGGAAGCTTCATTTCCTCTGGGCCTGCCCAAGACTCACTCTGGCCCTCTCCTCTCTGAGGAGTGTGAGGGTGTGGAGCCCAGTAGATTGTCTTTGCTGAATTTGGAGTCCTGGTTCTAGATGGCCGCCTAGGTGTGGCCCTGGGAGAGGCTCTTCTGTGGGAAACAGGGTCAGCCCAACCTCTCCTGCCCCTCCTCCTGCTCACTTGTCCTCCTCTCCAGGGCCACTCTCAAGATGGACCATCTTCTTCCAGGCCAGAGCTGGGAGCAGGCAGGTGGACTATGCCTGGGAGAGGAAGAATACATATCTCTACCTGGGCAAGGGGGCTGTGAGCTCTCAGGACCCCATGATGCTGATGGACCAAACACTGTTCCCCGATTCAGGGACCTCTTTCTGAATAGGAAATGTCTGTTCCTGGGACCTCTGCTCGCCAGCCCCTAGTGCCAAGTGCTAGGAAGAGGGAGGGACTTAGACTGCGGGGGAGCAGGCAGCCTCTACCCTTTCATCTAGAACTCCCTGTGTTCCCAGTGTGCACACCTGGTCTGGGAGGCTCCTGGGTGGCTCTGCCAGGGAGGTTGGACGGTGTGGTGTGTGGAGTGGTGGAGACCCGGGCCGGGCAGGAGGGGTCCTGTGCATGTCCTCGTGGGGGTGTTAGGAGTCTGTGGAGGGAGGGCTCTCCCCCCTCCCCATGTGCACCTGCGTCCCCTCTTGAGGTCCAGGTCGAAGCAGGCCTTCAGAGGAGAAAGGCGGCTGGGTTCATTGCGTGCAGTCCCCTGTGTATGTGCGCGCGGCAAGGGAGTCGCCAGGAGGCAGCGGAGAAGTCAGCTCAGGGAGCCAGCGGTTGCCCATGTGCGTGGCCCCAGGCGCCTGGGCGCGGGTGCGAGTGCCAGCGCAGCAAGTGCAGGGAGAGGGTGCGGGTACGAATGCCGGGAGCAGGAGCTGGTGCGAGAGCGTGTGAAGGGCGCGAGTGCGGGTGTAGGTGCAGGCTCAGGGCTCAAGTGCGTGTGCGGGTGCAGGGCGCGGATGCGGGTGCGGGGCGCGTGCAAGGGGCGGCGGGCGGGGCGGGCGCGGCGGCGGCGGCGGCGGCGGTGACAGCGGCGCCCGCGCTCCCCGCGCGTAGGTGTGCGGCGCGCTCCTGGCGGGGACGGAGCGCGCAGATCTCGCGTGCGCTCGCCGCCCGGCGCAGCCCAGCCCGGCCCCCGCTCGGCGCCGCGAGCCGAGGTGTCGCCCGCGCCCGCGCCCGTGTCGCCGCCGTGCCCGCGAGCGGGAGCCGGAGTCGCCGCCGCCCGAGCGCAGCAGAGCGCACGCCGAGCCCGTCCGTCGCCGCCATGGCCACCACGGTGACTTGCACCCGCTTCACCGACGAGTACCAGCTCTACGAGGATATTGGCAAGTAAGAGCTGTGGCGCGTGCGGGCCGAGCCGGGGACCCCGAAGGGCGCTGAGCTCCGAGGGCGGTGATCCTGGAGACCCAGACCCTCTGCGCCGCCGGGTCCGGGCGCACTGCGGCCCCGCGCGCCCCCGGCTGCTCCCGGCTCGGGGCCCGGAGCGCACGGCCCCGCGCGGCTTCGACCCCCGAGCCTCGGGGCCTGGCCGCCGGACAGCGGCGCGTGCGGCCCTACTGGGCCCTGTCCGGCACTATCGCCGGACCGGAGGCCCCGGCTCGAGGCGCGGGGCTCGGCGCAGCGGGGGCGGCAGCAGGTGTCCCCGGAGCGCCCGGCAGACGTGACGCATTTGGCGGCGGGAGGTCAGAGAGGAGCCGCGCGCGGTTTCGGCCGCTGGGCCTAGAGCGCGGGGGAGGGGGCGGCCCTGGCCCGGAGTGTCGTCCCCGGAGCGGGCCACGTTGTCCCCACCCCCACCGGGCGGCCGGGAGCGGGGGCGGCGGGACCTGCTCTGCGCCTGCTTCTCCGCGTGGCTTCATCTACGCGGGGGGTGCCCGTTGCGCTCCGCGCCGCGTGGGAACAGCCTGTGCTGTGGGTCCTCAGGAGATTTGGGGTTCTGAAGGCTTTCCCCCCAGATCCTCCTGGAGAGAGGAGTCTGGAGAGCTGGGGGCTGAGGTCAGGGAGCTGGGATCAGGTCACGGGGGTGAAGATGAGGAACTTGATGGCCTTCAGGGTCGTGGGGGTGGGAGGGGGCGCAGTTCCGCAGAGTTATTTGCGGGGAGGCAACAGGACGGACTTTGAAGGCTCTTTTCAGGTCGGGCCTCGTGGAGGGAACAGGTGGCTCCTGGGCTCTGCTCACCGATGTGAGCCGTGTAGGGCCCTAGTCGGGGCTCTGCCGCCGGGCTCTACCCCGAATCTGATCGGGGGCTCCTCTCTAGCCTGGGAGTCTCCACTCTGTGAATCAAGGTGGCTTCACCTGGCATCTCCTGGTCTGGCTCCAGAACTCCTGAAATCCCTCGGTTCCAGCCTGGCGGCGGCCAGAACCCCACTCTCCTCCATCCTCCCCCATCCCTCCAGCATGGTGGGGGCGCTGGTGAGGTTTCCTCTTACACCTCCAGTGGCAGATCCCTTTTTCCCTCTTTATTAAGAAACGTCTGTGGTGATACCTTGTGTTGGCGAGGGATGCTGATCATTGATAATTGTGGGTGAGAGCTGGGAGGAGTGTGGGGGCGTGTGAATTCCCCAGCTCTCCCTGCACGTGGGGGAGGATGGCAGTCAGGCCTGTGGGGCTGAGGAGTGAAGGAATGGAATGGAGGAAGCCCATGATGGGGTCGGAGGAGGCTGGGCCCTGGGGACTCAGAAATTCCTCGGCCCTCAGGTGGGGGCTGGTTGAGTGCCTGTCCCCAGGGCAGGGGGACCTGGAGAGCAGAGCAGAGAAGCGGGGGAGGGGTCCAGCACCCAGATTGTGTATACACCCGAGGCCCTGAGGAAGCTTCCAGGGCTTGTCTGGGACCAAGCCTGTGAGGATAGGGTGATGGGCTGGTGGTTCTCAGATGGGGACAAAGCAGGGGGCGGCAGTGGGAGGAAGGTCACCCCGTTCTAGAGGACCTTCTTGTTATTCCTCTGTGCCCAGGCCCTCACGCCAGGCACCCTGTGTCCCCTTTGCAGAAGTGCCTTTTCCCGTTCACCCCATCTCCTCTGCCTGAAGCTGGCTCCACGGACCACTCCTTCACTTTTCTGTGAACCTCTTTGGGCCAGCGGCCCGGCAGGGTGGTCGTCCCAACCCCAGGGCTCTAGTTCCAGGGGCCACAACTGGTTATCCTGGCTGCTGCGATCCACACCAACACTGGGGGATGGAAGTCCTTGGGATTGCCCTCGGGGAGGGTGTAGAGGGGGGTAGACCCTGCAGTGGAAGCCGGGCTCCCCTCCTGTCAGCAGGAGTGTGAGCCGTTGTGGAAAGGGAGCCGGGGCCTGAGGCTTGAGTAGGTGAGGAAGCGTGGCTGTTGAGGAGGACCAGGGGCCTGGGAGAGGAGGGGAAGGTACCCCATCCCATAGGCTGGCCCAGCACCCCTTGGCAGAGCCTCCAGGCACCAGGCCCACTGAGGGATGCCCAGGGGCCTCTCATAGCCCCACTGGGTGGGGAGGAGGCCGGGCCAGTGCAGGGGGAGCTGCAGTGGGGCAGGTGTCAGGAGGGAGGGTCAGGCACTGGGGCCACCGCCTCGGCCCAGGGCTGGGGTCCTCAGTGGCCATGTCGGCGGTTGTTGACAATGCCTGGCCTGCCCGACGCTCAGTTGGTATTGCTTCCTGGTCCAGGTGGATGAGTCCAAGTTTATTTAAAGATGCAGCCCCTGGCACCAGTCAGGCGACACTGAGCTCCCTGCCCGGGAAGGGCTGGGCCACAGGCCCACAGCTGCTCGCGTGACATGGCCACTGGACTGTCCCCTTCCTGCCCCATCCCTTCTCTAACTTGTCGTCCCCCCCACCGCCCGCCACTGTCTCTGTGTGGGATCAGCCCTTGGGGGCCTGGGCTTTGGGTTCAAGGGCCAGCAAAAGCTGTTTTCTGGGGTTCTGCCCTTCCTTGCCTGGCCAGGGCACGGCTCTCCAACACCAGCATACAGGTAAAGAGCCTTAACTTTGGCTTTAAGTTACAGACAGTTATAGATCAAGGCTGCGGGAACACTCAGCCCAACACTGAACTGGCCAGCAACATGGCTTAAAAATGTTTCATATTGTATAGATTTTTTTCAATGGAAAGAACTTCCAGGAGTAATAAAATAAACACTTGTATCCCTTCTACCTGGAATTGGAAACTGTTTCTTCTTTTGTCATTTTGGCTTTCAGTTCAGTTCAGTTGCTCAGTCCTGTCCAACTCTTTGTAACCCCGTGGACTGCAGCACCCCAGGCCTCCCTGTCCTTTAGAGTTCTTTAAAAAAAACATCAGAAATAAAGCCTTACCAAGAAATGTTAAGTAACCATTCTCCGCCAACAACTGTGATGTGTTCAGATTTATCCTTTTAGACTCTTGGTTCATTTGCATACAGATAGAGTCACAACTAACATACAGGATTCTTTGGGGGTGCTTTCTTTTTAACTTTATATAAACATCTGGAAACTTGCGCTTTCCCGCAGCTTAGTCTTCTGGGCATCTGTGTGTGGGGACGCTGTCTGGCCTTTCGCTGCTGCTCTGTGTAGTGACCGTAATACCTGTAGTAACTCGTGTTCCTCTCCTCGTGGCAATCTCCGTGTTGCCAGTGTTTCTTCCAGTCCCACCGTGGGTTTGCTGGTGCCCAGGTGCGAGGGTTTCCTCAGAGTTTGGCTCTGGTGGTGGGGGTGCCAGTGGGGGTCTGGACATTCTCCGTGTCTCCCCTGGGCCCACTCCCCCACAGCCCCTTTCCTGGGCTTGGTGCTGACCTCCTTGTCTGGCTGTTTGTTGAGTAGGAATTTTGTGCATTTTGTGTTCAGGCTCCCGGAGCTTAGACTCTGGGGAGTCATCCCCTTTAAAATCTGAGTGATCCCCCTCTCCAGGAGAAAGCAGCTCCCACATGGCTTTGGATGTAATTCAGGGGTTCGTGGACCCCTCCCCTTGAGAGAAGGTGAGCCCCATTGTAACAACCTCTAAGTGGCGCATCACTTTGAACGCCTGATTTTATTTGATTCGAGTTGCTCGGGAACCCCCCCTCATACTCCCCCTTCCCATTTTATAGACACACAACTGCAGCTCAGAGAGAGTGGACAATATGCCCCCGTCAGCCAGGAAAGCCCCCACTCCCAGTCCAGGGCACCCCTGTCCTTCCCAGCTTCCGCCGAACCTCAGGCAGGCCCCGAGCTGACCTTGGTGTGTCCTTGACTCTATCCAGTGTGCCCCAGTTGGGGGAGAGCAGATCTTGTCCTGGGGTGTGACCCCTCAGGGGGAGGGTCATCACCATCCACCTTCTGTGCTTTCTTGACGTCCTCTCCACTAGCCACCAGCCTGCTTGGTGGTTAATAGATAAACTCAGGAAATTCAGAGCAAATCGATGGTGAGCCTCCTGAGCGCCAAAGCCTGGTTGCCAGGAAGAGAGGACTCGGGTGGAGGACTCATCACTATGTTTGCTTTCTCCCGCCCTCACGCACATCGGGTACTTCCTGCCCCAGGACCTTTGCCAGTGCTGTTGCCCCCTCCTCTGATGGCCCCACGCTCATCCCCCTGGCCACTCCCTTGGAGAGGTTCTCATGCCCGCTTCCTGCTCCTCCCCCACCTAGCCTCTCCCTGCTTCTGTCTTCCCCTGTCGCTGGGCACCATCTGACACAAAGGCGGGTGGGTGTCTGGCCTGCCCACAGTGGAGTTTCCTGCACGCGTGAGGAGGGGGTGAGTGACCCTGCCAGTGGCTTCTGCCTGCTGGGTGGCCCCCAGGGTCGGAGTCCAGATGCCTAATGTAGGGTATTTAGAGAAGAAGTCGCACATGTTGAGGCTGCTGTGAGATGCACATGAAGGTGAGGCTAGTTTAGTTACTATTGAACGGTATTTTTATACCATAACCTACTTTGCTGAGAGCTAAGAATATATCTTGCGCTTGCTACCTGCACTCTTTCTCTCCTGGTAACAGTCGCTAGCAATTAAATGGTGCTTATTACATTAAGGTGCTTGATCTGTGAAATAGGTACCGTGATCACTCCCAGTTTGGAGAAGAGGTGCCTGAGACTCAGAGACACTCCACACGGGGCTAGGGTTTGAGTCCAGGCTGTTGACTAGAATCTACTTTCTGCTTCTCTCAGAAGCTTGTGACCATACGCCGTTCTGTGTTTTTAAAAGGCAATTATTCCACTCTCTCTCTCATGGCCCGGTTGTCCACTCATGGTCCACTCTGACCCTGGGCTCCTCAGGGTCTCACTTGTCCTTAACAGGCTGCTCACTGAGCCCTCTTTGTGCTTTTCCAGCACAAGGCATTGCCCTATGGCTCCTTTTTATAAAGACATCATTTCCTATGGTTGTCCCTCTGTGACAACCAATACTCTACCCCCATTTGGGGCCAGCAAGTCTTATTTGATTTTAATGATTATATAGACAACAGGGATAATATCTTAAAAGAAAAATCAATACATAACTATGTGCAGTAAATGTGACTCCTTCACCCTCAAGTTTATTCATTCCACAGAGGAACCTGGACTGCCTGTTTTAATGTTAGTATAAGGATATGTGTGGTATATATATATATATGTACACATTTGTATACATGCATATATGTTACACACACACATGTATATGGTTTAAAAACACAATGGAATCACCATATATGTGATTCTGCAGTTTGTTTGCTTCTAACACTTTTTCATGATGATCCGTCATGTCAGAGACTTTTTTTTACAGATAAGTGCCTGCCAGTTCTCTTAGAATCAAGGGATGGATGTATATATGGTGGCCTTATTTTTAAAACCCCAAATGGAGACCCGTTCTCTGACAAGCAAGACAGAGGGAAGAGAGGATGCTGTGTTTGAAACAGGGGCTCCCAGGGTTATGAGGAGGGCATGATCGTGGTGGATGAAGGAGCACTTTTCGGTGGGGTCCTGGGTTGGGGCACAGGGGTCTTGATCAAAAAGAAGCCAAGAACGTATTCCTCTCCTTTTTTTTTTTTATCTGAAGGATCCCCCAAGAGCCTAGGCAAGAGAGATGCAATGTTGGATTTTCTTTCTTCTACCTAAAGTGAAATTCTATCAGAGATGATTCCCTTAGAGAGTCCACATTGAGTTGCCTGGAATTTATCAAGTGCTTTAATAAGAAAGACCAAGTGGAGGTGACATGAACAGCGTCTGCTCCCTGGAAACATCTTGTCCCTCCCACTGCTCTCTGAGGCCACCTGGTCCAAGGCAAGAGATGAGGCCTTTCTGGAGATCTCAAATATATTTTCAAAATTTTTAATTCCTTCTCTCTCCCTGCCTCAAAATGGAATCCGATTTAGTTATTTTTAAAGCATCTTTCACAGCTGCAAGTCACTTTGTTAGTGTAGAAATGTAAAAATGCATTATGTATCAACTTGGTTTTCCAAAAATTACCATATTGGCATGTTACAGAGAAATGTATATTTTATTCATATAAAGATCTGAATCTATTTAAAATGAAAACATCCTTATTGGCAGCTAGTGGTGTTCCTAGGTTCATAACTTTTGGGTGGCCTTTGTCTCCTAGGTTAGAGGGTCACTAGGTCGTTCAGTAGCCAAAACTCCTGGTGGACTGTTTTTCTTTTTTTTTTGCATTGACATAATGATCCTAAAATAACTAAAGTTATGCTTCTTTGTTAAGCCAGATACAAGCTTTTGTTGAATTCAGGAACAGATTGGCAATAGCTGGGCATAGATTTAAGAACATTTTTTGGAGGATACATAAACCATGCTGTTCTACAGGCCTAATTTGAGAACCACCTTTTTTCCCTGCTTTATGAACAGCGAGTGAGCCCTGAGGGGAGGAGATGCTGTGACCATTCCCACGAAACCGGAAAGGTGTCCTGTTTTTGGATGTAACATCCTCCATGGTGTTGGGCATATCCAGGTTGGTGCCTGTTTCTATTGAAGAGCCAAGGGCAGTTCCTGCCTCCCTGTCACTCAGCCCACACTGAATTCCAGGGCTTAGAACCATGCCTAGTGCATAGTGGTGCCCGACAAAGTGGCTTCATGTCACCCAGTAAAAGATGGGGGCCCTTCAGGTGGTTGGGGGCAGGAGGTGCTGGTGGCCTTGGGTGTCTCAGATGCCTGGCCTGAGTGGTCACCTGTCTTGTCACCTGGTGAAGGGTGGCATGACTTGGGTGCTGGCCACAGAGCTGGATGCCAAGGGGTTGAAGCATTTCGCCCATTTCTTAGTGAAGTTCTTCATGTGGCTTTTGTTTTTGTACACTGAGGTGCAGCCTGATTTTCAAAGCCCTTGGTTTGATCTGAGACATCTCTTAGGGGCTTTCCGGGTGAAGAGTCCTGGTTTAGTTGGGAGCAGTACCTGCTGAAGAAGGCGATTAGGGTGGTGCATCCTAGCCCCCGGCTGCCTGTAGACCCCACCCCAGACCTGCTGAATCAGACCGGAGGAGAGTGGTTGCCCCTCATTGGTGGTCAGTGGGCAGCACAGACTCAGACCCTGCAAGGGGCCTCTGTGCCCAAGGCCAGGTGCCTGCGCCCGCTTCCTCCCTGGGCTCTGTAAGAGCCTTACTTGACCACGCATTTGGAATTTGCCTTCCTTTTTTCAGACACTCGATATTACCCCCTGACCCTATCCAAGTCATCTGGAGCAGAGCTTTCTAGAAGAAACAAAACTTGAGCCACAAATGGCAGGCATATGTGTAATTCAAAATTTTCTGGTACTTGAAAAAACCTAAAAAGAAACAGGTGAAAAGAACTTTAGTAGTGTATGTATTTAACTCAGTTTATCCAAAATATTGTTTCAACATATAGCCAATACAAAAATTATTGTTAAGCTATCTCAAATTTAAAAACATATTGTTTTTGAAATCTGTTGAGTCTTTTTACACTTACAGCACTTCTCAGCATGGACCTGCCACATTTCAGGCTGTTAGGGCTACACACCAGCAGTGGTTACTGTATTGGAACTCACATGTTTAGAGCTTTAAGATCATTCCTGTTATTATTATTGTTACTATTTGCAACTTTCCTGGTTTATTTTGCTTTACTTCAGATTCCTTCATGCATCCAGCAAATCTGCCTGCACACGTATCATTTGCCAGGCATTTTCTGCATGCTTAGGAAACAGTGAACAAAGTTGAGGGTGCCTGCTTATACTGATGGGAGAAACAGGTGGTAAATCCTAAACAAATTGTGTGATGGGGTAGAAGGTGATTTATACTTCAGATTTTGGATTAAGGAAACTCAAGAATACCAGTTAGCAGGAAGGTTGTAGTTATAAAAACAGTGGTCAGGCCAAGAAAAGGAGAGAAACCTCAAATTGCCAAAATCGGGAATGAAAGAGTGGACATTACAACTAATCTTATAGAAATAAAAGGCTGATAAGGGAGTCCTATGAATGACTGTGTACCAAGCGAAAGGTAGCCTAGATGAAATGGACAAATTCTTAGAAAGACAAACAACTGAAACTGACTCAAGAAGAAATGGAGACTCTAAATAGACTTGTATCAATTAAAGTGAATAATTAATAAATTTTTAATGTCCCCCCAAAAAAGTCCCTTCAGTCCAGATAACTTCACTGGTGAATTCTATCAAATGGTTAAAGAAGAATTAATACCAATCCTTCACAAACTTCTCCAAAAAATAGAAGAGGAAGGAATTCTTCCCAACTTACTCCGTGAAGCCAGTAACTACCCTGATACTAAGGCCAGAGAAAGATATCTTAAGACTACAGACCAATATTCCTTTTGGATACAGATGCAACATCCTCAGCAAAACACCAGTGAAACAAATCTAGCAGCATAAAAAAGGGTTCATTATGAGCAAGCAAAATTTATTCCAGGAATAAAAAGTTGGTTCAAAATACAAAATTCAATCAGTGTGTTATGCCAGATTAACAGATTAAACAAAGAAAGTGTATGATCATTTCAATAGATGCAGATACAACGCATTAACAAAATCTAATACCTTTTCCTGCTAGAAACACTCAACAAACTAGGGTTAGAAATGAATTTCTTCAACTTGATAAAAGGCCTCTAGGGTTAGAAATGAATTTCTTCAACTTGATAAAAGGCCTCTATGAAAACTCCACAGCTAACATATTTAATGGCAAAAAACTGAATGCTTTCTCCCTAAGACCAGAAACAATCAAGAAAAGAGTGTTCTATTCAACATTGTACAGGAGGTTCTGGCCAGGACACTTAGGCAAGAAAAAGAAATAAAAGGTACCCAGATAGGAGAGGAGTAGGTAAAACTACCTCTTTTTACAGATACCGTGATCTTGTATAGATAAAATCCCAAGGAATCCCTGAAAAGCTGTTAGAACTAAAAAATGAATTTAGCAAAATCGCAAGATACAAGATCAAGATACAAAAATCCAATATGTTTCATTACACTCCCAATGTTCAACCCCAAAATAAAATTAGTAAAGAAAATTCATATTTTAACAGAATAAAATACATAGTAAGAAATTTTTAAAAAGGTAATACAAGAGTTGAACATTGAAAACTACAAACCACTGTTGAAGAATATTCAAGATCTAGATAAATGGAAAGATGTTTTATGTCCATGGAACTGAAGACTTAATATTGTTAAAAAGGCAGTATATGCCAAACTGATCTATAAATTCAATGTAGTACCTATTACAATTCCAGCTACTTGTTAAAAAAGAATAAAAAATTAGAAATTAAATTTGTAGGGAAATGTAAGGGGTCCAAAAGAGCCAGAACAATTTTGAAAAAGAACAAAGTTGGAGGATTCCTACTTCCTGATTTCAAAACTAACTGTACTGTTATACCAATCAAGTCAGAGCAGATATTGTCTGGCATAAATGTGGGGATAGTGTGACTAAAGGATAAACACATAGATCAGTGGAATAGGACTGAGAGTCTAGAATAAACTCATATATCTATGGTCTGTTGATTTTTTTTGACAAGGATGGCAAGACAATTCAATGGAAAAAGAATAATGGTTCCTTTAACCAGTGGACAAGTGGGCATCCACGTGCCAAAGGATGAAGTTGGAACCCTATCTAATGCCAGATACGAAAGTAGATAGGACTTCCTTGGTGGCCCATTGATAAAGAATCCATCTGCCAATGCAGGGGACATGAGTTTGATCACTAGTCTGGGAAGATTCCAGATGCCATGGGGCAACTAAATCTGTGTGCCACAACTACTGAGCTCTGGAGCCCACAAGCTGCACCTCGTATGAGCCCATCACTGCAACCACTGAAGCCCCAGCAACCTGGAGCCTGTGCTCTGCAACAGGAGAAGCCGCCGCAACGAGGAGCCCATACTCTGTACCTAGAGAGTAGCCCCCACTCGCCACAATTAGAGAAAAAGCCCTTGCAGCAACAAAGACCAAGCACAGCCAAAAATAAATAAATATTAATAAACAAACTTTAAAAAAAATAAAAACAAAAAAGATATATTAGTGATCAGTAAGCACACAAAAAGATGCTCAACATACTTATCTCAAAATGGCCTAATTGTAGGAGCTAAAACCAAAAAATTCTTGGAAGAAAACTTAGGAGTCAATTTTTGTGAACTTCGATTTGGCAATGGTTTTTTTGGGTACAACACCATAAAGCACAAACAACAAAAGAAAAATAAATTGGACTTAATTAACATTATAAAAACTTTTGTGCTTTAAAGGACACCACCAAGAAAGTGGAAAGACAACCCATGGAAAGGGAGAAAATATTTGCAAATCATATATCTGATAAGGAACTTGTATTTAAAATATTTTAAGAGCTTACTACCTAACAGTAAAAAGACAAATGACCTAATGAAAAAATGGGCAAAGGACCAGAAAAGATATTTCTCCAGAGAAGATATACCAGTAGACAATAAACATACAAAAGGATGCTCAACATCATTAGTCATTTGGGAAATGAAAATGAAAATCACATTGAGATCCCACCTCATTTCCACTAGAATGAGTAGAATAAAAAAGACAATGTCAAGTGTTGGTGAGGATACGGAGTTGGAACCCTCATGTGTTACCGGTGGGGATGTAAAATGGTGCAGGTGCTCTGGAAAACATTCTGACAGTGTCTCAGATTGTTCCCTTCCTAGGTATGTACTCAAGAGATATGAAAACACGTTCCCAAAGACATACAGATGGGCAGTAGACACATGAAAAGATGCTCCACATTGTCAACTATTAGAGAAATGCAAACCAAAGCTAAAGGGACTTTCGGAACCTGCCAGCCAATGCTCAGGGGTCACAGTTCAGTTCCTGGTCCAGGAAGCTCCCACATGCCATGGGACAATTAAGCCTGTGTGCCACAACTCCTGAGCCCATGTGCCACAGCTACTGAAGTCGTGCACCCTAGAGCCCGTATTCCACAATAAGAGAGAAACGACTGACGCTAGTCCATGCACAGAAGAGAAGTGTAGCACCTGCTCACTGCAACCAGAGAAAGCCCTTGAACAGCAAGGAAGACCCAGCACAGTCAGAAATACACACAACTTGTTAAAAAATCAAAACTTCAGTGAGGCATTGCCTCACACTAGTCAGAATGGCCATCATCAGAAAATAAATGTCTATAAATAATAAATACTAGAGTGAGTGTGGAGAAAAGGGAACCACACTGTTGGTGGAAATGTATTGGTGCAGCAATTATGGAGAACAGTATCAGATCAGATCAGATCAGTTGCTCAGTCGTGTCCGACTCTTTGCGACCCCATGAATCGCAGCACGCCAGGCCTCCCTGTCCATCACCAACTCCTGGAGTTCACTGAGACTCACGTCCATCGAGTCAGCAATGCCATCCAGCCATCTCATCCTCTGTCGTCCCCTTCTCCTCCTGCCCCCAATCCCTCCCAGCATCAGAGTCTTTTCCAATGAGTCAACTCTTCGCATGAGGTGGCCAAAGTATTGGAGTTTCAGCTTCAGCATCAGTCCTTCCAATGAACACCCAGGACTGATCTCTTTTAGGATAGACTGGTTGGATCTCCTTGCAGTCCAAGGGACTCTCAAGAGTCTTCTCCAACACCACACTTCAAAAGCATCAATTCTTCGGCGCTCAGCCTTCTTCACAGTCCAACTCTCACATCCATACATGACCACAGGAAAAACCATAGCCTTGACTAGACGAACCTTTGTTGGCAAAGTAATGTCTCTGCTTTTGAATATGCTATCTAGGTTGGTCATAACTTTCCTTCCAAGGAGTAAGTGTCTTTTAATTTCATGGCTGCAATCACCATCTGTAGTGATTTTGGAGCCCAGAAAAATAAAGTCTGACACTGTTTCCACTGTTTCCCCATCTATTTCCCATGAAGTGGTGGGACTGGATGCCATGATCTTTGTTTTCTGAATGTTGAGCTTTAAGCCAACTTTTTCACTCTCTACTTTCACTTTCATCAAGAGGCTTTTGAGTTCCTCTTCACTTTCTGCCATAAGGGTGGTGTCATCTGCATATCTGAGGTTATTGATATTTCTCCCAGAAATCTTGATTCCAGTTTGTGTTTCTTCCAGTATGGAGTTCCTTAAAAAACTGAAAATAGAGTTACCATAGAATCCAGCAATCTCATTCCTGTGCATGTATCTGGAAAAGATGAAAATTCTAATTAGAAAAGATCATGCACCACAATGTTCATAGCAGCATTGTTCATTATAGGCAAAACTCGGGAGCAACCTGAGTGTCCATTGACAGATAAATGGATAAAGAAGATATTGTACATATGTACAATGGCATGTTACTCAGTCATGAAAAAGAATGAAATAATGCTATTTGCAGCAACATAGATGGGCCTAGAGATTATCATACTGAGTGAAGTCAGACAGAGAAAGACAAATATCATGTGATACTACTTATGTGGTATATGTGGAATCTTAAAAAATGATAAATGAACTTATTTACAAAACAGATGCACAGACAGAGAAAACAAACCTATGGTTACCCAGGGGGAAAGGAGCAGGGGAGGGATAAATTAGGAGTGTGGGATTAACAGATACACACTACTATGTATAAAATAGATAAACAATAAGGACCTACTGTATAGCACAGGGAAATATTAATATATTTGATATCTTGTGGAGAAAAAAGCATACATCCACACAAAAACTTGTTCATAACAGCATTATCCACAATAGCCAAAGAGTAGAAACGAACCAAATGTCCATCAACTGATGGATGGATAAAGAAAATGTGTTATTTCCACACAATGGAGAATTATTCGTGCAGAAAAAGAAATGGAGTACCTTATGAGTCAGCTTGTGGTGTCTGAGGGCAGGGCCCACAACGCCATGGCCAAGACACAGTGTACCATCCCCCGGCTCCCTCTACCCCAACCTTGGCGCCATCTCACCCCGGGACACCTGTCAGCATGCCCAGAAGCAACTGAGAGCTGCCTGGGAGCTGGAGGCTGGCATGAGCTAGACAGTGGGGGATGAGAGGCTGGGAGGGGAGACCCACAGACCTCACCTCGTACTCTGCCAAGTCTTGGTTGGTGTTTCATTTCCCACAGCCTGGACTGGCTTTGGGTCCAGAGTGGTCTCAGAGTGGACACAAGGCCATGATGAGCAACAAGAGGCCGCACCGCAGCCCGACCCCTGACCCAGACCGTGCCCCTGGACACAGCTCCTGAAGGTCCCATCCTCTCATCTCTCACCTGGCCCTGACTGGGGGAGGAGGGTTATGCCGGATGGGTGCTGGAGGGTGAGGCTCCTCTGGGAGCAGGAAGGGTGGGTCCCAGTGGGTGGGGTGATGGGTGAGGGTGGAGGAGGAGGACAGGCTGTCAGTGCGATTGGCAGTGATGGGAAGGGCTGGAGTAGGGGTGGAGCCCAAACCCCAAATCCCCGGCTCTGTGATTCCGGGAAGTCTAGTTGCCTCCTTTCTGGGCCTGCCCTGTGCTCCTCCTTCCTGCCTTGGTCCTCCCCCTCACCTCTCCTTACCTCCTTCTCTTCTCCTTGGCCCCTTTTCCAGGCTCCCATGTCTCCCACTCCTTTTGTCCCCTGGGGCACCCCCAGGGCAGGCTGTGAACCCTGCTGGCCTCATCCCCAAATCCCTGGCCGAGGAAGGCCCCAGAAGTCCAGGAGCTGGGAGTCCCTAGGAGCAGGGCCCGGCTGGGAATCCAGAGGCCAGGTGCCACACGGGGTGAGTGTCCTCCCACTCTTTGTGGAGACCAGGCGGGGACGGACCCTGCTGGAACACCTCAAGCTCAGGGTTCCACTTCGAGGGACCAGTAGGTGCCTTGGCTTCAGAGCTCTGGCCCTGGTGTTGATCTGTGTGCTGGGGCTCTACTTGTTTCTGTCCTGAGTGGTCCCCTTGGGACTGTACCATCCATGATTCCTGGACTGGGATCTGGGTGCTGAGGCCAGGGCCCCGGCAGTCTTGTCATTCCAGCGTGGAGTGGGCTCCAGGGTCCCCTCATCTGTGCCCCTTCCTTCCCTGAGGGTCTCTGGCCCCTCGGGTCTGGGCAGGGCCATGGAGCAGCAGAGAGACTTCCAGCTTGCTGACTGTGGTGCCTGAAAGGCGGTGCTTTTCACGATTCCTCTGTGGCCTGAGAGTGGGCACATTCGTACACTTGCATTTTTATTTTCTGACCCATGAACAAATGCTCATCTTGACTGATTGCCTGAGGGACATACGGCCTAGGACAGCCTGTCTTGTGGGAGTTAAGCTATCTTTTCTGCTTCAAGTTTAGACTTTTCTTCCCTTCCTCCTTCATCTGCGTACAGGCTCTTCCTGGTATGGAGACCAATGGGCATTCCCTTCATTTTGCTGGTGGACCTTGTGGAGCAGGGACTGGGGGCTGGGTTGGTCCATCCATTTCCCTTCTCCTCTCCTTTCCTTACTTAAAGGATGCTTCAGGGTTTCTCCATAAAGAAGGCTGAGCACCGAAGAATTGATGCTTTTGAAGTATGGTGCTGGAGAAGACTCTTGAGAATACTTTGGACTGCAAGATCAAACCAGTCAATCCTCAAGAAAATCAACCCTGAATATTCATTGGAAGGACTGATGCTGAACCTGAAGCTCCAATACTTTGGCCACCTGATATGAAGAGCCTACTCATGCTGGAAAAGACTGAGGGCAGGAGAAGAAGGGGACGACAGAGGATGAAATGATTGGATGGCATCACCGACTCAACGGACATGAGTTTGAACAAGCTCCAGGGTATAGTGAAGGACAGGGAAGCCTGGTGCGCTGCAGTTCATGGGGTCACAAAGAGTTGGATGCAACTTAGTGGTCACACAACAAAGGGGTCTCTCCTGAGGCCGTCCTGAGGTTGCCTTCTCTGGCCTGCCCGTTCTCAGGCTCCTCCGCCAGGTTGAGCTGTCATCTGAGTTTCAGTCCCCTCTGCTTTCCCGTCTCCTGCATCTCCCAGCTCCGACGGTCAGTACAGGCACTAGGTGGGGGTCTGGGTCTTGCTTTCACTGGGGACTTCTGCGCATCACCTCTTGGAGTGTGCGGGGTCTTCACCTTGCTTCCCCATCGGGGTGCTATCTGTGTGGAACCCCTGCACAATCTCCAGGTTCCACTGTGCCTAAGTCAGTCTGGGGCTCCCAGGTGAGTGGACACCGAGGCCTGGGCTCTGTGTGGCAGGGGCGTTGAAGTGGGTCCTTACCAACAGGAGGGGACAGTCACGAGTGTATTCTCTTGGGGATAGTGGGTTGGTGCTGCACCCCTGGGCAGAAGGGTCCCCTCTCAGAGCCTCAGTCTCCTCATCTGTGAAGGGGGTGTGTCATTGTGAGGTCAGTCACACAGTGCAAGGAGCTGACTACGTGGCAGAGAGGGCAGAGCCCATGCCCAGTCTGGAGGCCTCTGGTGCTTCAGCTTTCTCTGCACTGTCTCTGAGGCCAGGGCCTGGGAGGAGGGGCCGGGGTGACCATTAAGGAGGACACAGCCCAGAGCTGAAGAGGGGGCTGTCCAGGACACCATGCAGTGCACTTGGCATTGTGGACCAGCCGCTTTTCTGTGCCCAAACTGAGGAGGGTGGTTCCAGGCCAGGTGGGACAAGGAGGACATCCACGGGCAAGGCATGCATTTCCTGCCCACTGGGTCGTCGCTACCCTGGCCTGGCCCACAGATCAGGGACCCTGTCTGTGCCTGGCAGCACTGAGCCGGTCACAGCTGTTCCTTTCAGCTCGTGGTTTTCTGTCTGGGGTTGTTATGCTTTTTTTCTCTAAATGTTCCTTGTTTGTCAGCAGAGGTAAGGTATGGCACGTGGTTCTAAAGGCACTCCTTTTGAAAATTTGACTTTAAAGTTAGCAGGACAAGTACCAGTCTCTTTTATTTTTTTTATTAGTGATTTCTTAGACATACAGCTACATATCCTACCAGTCTTCCTTTTTTTTATTGTGGTAAAATATATATAACACAAAATTTACCATCTTAACCATTTTTAAGTGTGTAGTTCAGCGGTGTTCAGTATATTCCTGTTGTGGTGTTACCATCACCACCATCCATCTCCTGAACATTTTTATCTGATAAAATGGACTCTGTCCCCATTAAACATCACAAACTTCCCTTTCCCCCAACCCCTGGCACCCCCTGTTCTACCTTCTGTCTCTGAATTTGACTGCTCTGAACATCTCATGTAAGTGGACGCGCACAGCATTTGCCTCTTTGTGTCTGACTTATTTCACTCAACATACTGTCCTCAGGTTTTACGCATGTTGTAGCACATGTCAGAATTTCCTTCTTCTTTGAGGCTGAATGATATTCATTGTATGGCTGGACCACATTTTGCTTATCCATTCACCTGTCAATGGACACTTTGGGCCTCGCGGCTGTTTTAAAGGACGTAATGCATGGTCTCCTCCCACTGGCCATGACTTCTCAACACTGGGCTGTGTGGCTTGGGCCACCGTGTAATCTCTCTGGGTTTAGTTTCCCCCTCTATAAACCAGGAAAGTGAAAAGTGAAAGTTTTAGTCTCTCAGTCATATCTGACTCTTTGCGACCCTATGGACTGGAGCCCACCAGGCTCCTCTGTCCCTGGAATTCTCCAGGCAAGAATACTGGAGTGGGTTGCCATCCTCCAGGGATCTTCCTGACCCAGGGTTTGAACCCAGGTCTCCTGCATTGCAGGCAGATTCTTTACCGTCTGAGCCACCAGGGAAGCCTGATAAACCAGGAGGTTTGGGTCAAATGACCTTCTGGGGTCCCTTGTGGCTCCGTGAATTGACTCTGTGGAAATCCCATTTCCTTCCTCTGAGACTTGCCGCAAAGCTCACCTGTCAGATGCTCGGGCATCTGTGAGCCAATCACACAGGTATTTGCGTTCCTGGCGAATACAACCTAAGGAGGATGAAGTCTGATTGACCCGAAACATAAAAGAAAAACAAGTCCCTAGAGCTTTAATGGATATGCCCACCCCTTCCAGGAAAAAGGAATCAAATGGCCACGAAGCCCATCTTCCTAAGTTCCCGATCCTGTTGGGTCTGGGCCACCGTGGGTGGTGAGTTGCCATCTGTGTTCAGAGCATCTGTCCAGGCAGGCGGTGCTGCTCCCATGCCCGCCCAGATGCCCTGCTTCCCGCCAGGGCCACTGAACCTTCCAGTCGCTGTACCTCCTCCCCTGTCTGCTCCTGCTTGTCCTCCGTGAGCTGCGCAGCCTCAGCAGTAATTTCAGGCCCCCAGGGGGTTGACTCAGTTCTGTCCCCATCGGTGACTGCCTGGCACTGTGACGAGTGGGGCGGACGTGGCTTTGAAGAGCTGCTTTTGAAGGTTGCTCTGTGGGCCGCTGGCTCACAGACCCAGGCTGGGAACATGGTCCCAGCTGCTGCGGCTGTGTGTGCATTCAGCGGTCCCATGGCTTCTGAATCGGCCCTTGGTCTGTCGACGGTCACGCAGGGAGGGCAGCCACATGGGCTGCTTTCTGGGCTGTACCGGCCCTTGCAGTGGTGCTGGGTGCATCCAGCTCTGGGGATGCTGGCCGGGTTCCATGGCCCTCCAGGGTGGCCCCTGAGCATGAAGGTAGCAGATGGAGGCACAGCTGGAGGGGGCCCTGGGCTCAGGTTCTGATAAAGGCATCTTAAGAGCGCAGTGGCCCTGAAGTGATGTCAGTGTCTCCAGATCAGGACAGGCAGCCTGAGGTGGGCAGGTGGGCTGGCCGGGACCCCAGCAGGGCAGGTATGAGCTGCTTCTCGTCGGAAACTCCTGTACCAGCTTCCTTGGTGCCTCTGCCGGACCTTCCTGGGCCCACTTGGCCTGGCCATCAGTGGAGGGCTGCTGACCATGGAGATTTCTGGGGGCACACAAGGCCTCGGCCTCTAGCCTTGGGGGTTCTGACACTCTCAAATTCAGATTTCCTTTTGAATCCTGAGGGTGTGAGCTTTTCTCCTCAGGGTTCGCATGTACACCCCCCACCACAGAACCCCTTTGCCGGGGCAGCAGGTCTCTGCATCTGTGGGGTGAGGCGGGCAGGCAGCTCCCCAGAGCCTCCTCGCTGACACCTCCATGGCCACACGGTTTGGTCATCTTCACAATCAAGGGGACTTTTACTTCCTTCCCATAATATGTTCAATGCTTCTGAAAATACCAAAATGTTTACAATTATTTGGTGGTGGAACAACTTGGCCCTCTCTGTCCAAGTGTCAGTGAAAGGGAGGCCCATGATGTGACACCCTGCCTCTGTCCAGAGCACCCCAGATGGCTGGACCAAGGGCAGGCGTGGGTGTCCAGGTAGGGCCAGGGTCCTCTCTCTGAGCTGGTTTTTCTGATGGAAAACAGATGAAAAGTCCATAATGGTTCTGGGAACCTCTGTGGTCACTGGTGTCTGATAATTCAGGGTGAGTTGACTTCTGCTTGCTGGGCACTCGAGGGGGACATCCAGGTACCCCAGGTGGGGCATGGGGCCGGGAGTAAGGAGAGGAGGCCAGAGACCCAGGACGAGAGCCTTAAGTGGGGTGCTTCCTGCACACAAGGCGGTGGAGGCCCCAGGCCTCTCCAGGCCTGGATGTGGCTTCTTACTGCCCTGCCCGCAGCTTGTGGCCAGCTTCCCTTGACAAGCTGGAATCCTGTGCCATCGAGATTCTAGGGGCCAACAAGTGCAGACCCAAGCCCTGCCCTTGAAGCATCCCAATTTATTTCAGGGACCGACAAAAATGTGCCTTGCTACCTCTCTCCCAAGCGTGTAATAAGTCTCCTGCTCCTTGCAGGTGGGCCACGGAGGCTGCATGTGGTGAGGAAGGGTTGCCTTCACATATAAAGAGGTCCTACAGGTCAATAAGAAAAGAGCTAAAATTCCAACTGAAATATGGATGAAGGACCTAAGCAGGCACTCACAGAAGATGAAATGGAAGTTCTTTCAGGTGGCGAAAACATGAATAGAAATGAAACCAAAGCCACTGCTCTCTTGTCCCTGAGTTCACCTCGTGCTTCAGGTATGAGATGGTTTTTCCGGGTGACCCGTGGGCTGATGAGGCCACCTTGGTCAGTCTCCAGGCTCAGCTACCCTGAAGCTGATGAACAGAGGGCCTGGGCGTGGGTGGGCCGGGCCGGGCTGAGGCCTCTCAGTGTGGGCAGGAGAGGAATTCTAGAGATGCGGGTGCCTCCTCCTCCAATACTGAGCTGTGCAGTTGCAGAAGGCCTTGCTTACCCCTCCTGCTCCTTCTCCTATTGTCCTGTCAGCACATGCCCAATCCCCCCACCATGCATCAAGTGGGCCTCTAACTCTCCCATTACCTGCTCCCCCCAACACCCTCTGCAGAGGTCACTGCAGGGCACAAGGCCAGGTCCAAACTGCAGGCTCTGCCCTGGCCTGGTGGGAGGAGGGGGCCCCAAGCATCAAGGGGTCCAAGGTGGTCCAGGGCCTCCCTTCATCCTATCCCACCTCTGTCCTTGTTTTGGTCTTTGCTTAATGCAAACCCTCAACTTGAGTCATCTGGGGAGCTTGCTGCTAAGGATTGTACCTGAGAGAAAGAGGGAGAAGGAGAGGGTCAGACACCAACACAGAGAAGGGGAGGCGGGGTAGGCGAGAGCAAGGAGCATGTAGGCGTGAGCCTCATCCCATAAGAGGCCCAGGAATGGCGGGTGCCCACCGAGGCGGCATATGACAGGTTGGATTTGAGAGGAGCCCTTGGTGGAGATCAGCTCTTACCTTGGGGCCCTCTCTTGTCCTGGGACAGCCTGGACTATCTGCCCTCAGGAGGCCTCTGGCCTGGCCAGGACCTCATCCCCCCCACCCCTCTCCCCACATTCCACACCATCCACAGGGCAGGAGGGGAGCGGTGGCATTCCCTGTCATAGTCCCCTCTCTCGTGACAGCTGATCAGTGTTAACAGGGCCGGGGTATCCTGAGCCATGCTGCTTCCCCATTCCTGTGGTGTAAATACACCCAGGTCAAGCTTGACATCACCAGAACATTTGGTTTTGTGTAGCTAGTAAGAGCCGGCCTGTGAGCCAGACCCCTGGGTAGGGTCGGGGGGAAGGCAGCCCCTGAGCCTCGGCTCTGGCCACACACCCCCAGCCCTTCCTCTCCCAGACGCAGCTTCTCCTGCTCCTTCTCTGCCCTTGATGGAATATTCCACACATCCCCACCCAACCCCCTTTCTTTCGGAGCCAACAAAGGGCACCTGGTAGGTGAATGTGCAGGAAGGGTGGGCGGCGGTGCTGGCGGTTTAGTCGCTCGGTCATGTCCGACTCTTGCAACCCCATGGACTGTAGCCTGCCAGGCTCCTCTCTCCATAGGATTCTCCAGGCAAGAATACTGGAGTGAGTTGCCATTTCCTTCTCCAAGGGATCTTCCCCATCCAGGAATCGAACCCGGGTCTCCTGCCTTTCAGGCATATTCTTTACCAACTGAGCTATGAGGGAAAATCAAAGGGAGGTCTGCGTTTAGGTCCCACCTCTGCCACCCACAGTGCCACGGGCTCAGCAAGGCATTGGTGCCCCACCCTTCCCATCTTCCACAGGGGTCCTGAGAGCCAGGGGACAGACACTTTGGAAACTGTAGAGGGCAGTCCTGGGAGCTGTCGGGGCTGGAGAGTCTATGACAGCCCCAAGCAGCCTTCTCACGTTGTGCAGGTCCTCGGTCACGCTGGAGTGTCAAGGTTTCGATGTGACTGATATACTGGTATTTTCCTTAGGCTTTTCCACATGTGGTTAAAAAAATCCCCCAACCCCAATGTCTGTCATAAAAATACTTAATTTTCCTCTTTATGCTTCAAAAGAAGACTGAATGGACTCTTTTTTAGAGCAGTTTTATGTTTACAGAAATATTGTATGGAAAGTAGAGAGTTTCCATATTTACCTCACAGCCGGGCCCCAATTCCCTTTCCTATAACCATCTCCCTTCGGACGTGGTACACTTGTTACAGCTGGTGACCAGTACGGCTCAGGATGCTTTTTATAAAGCATGCAGTTAATATTAACTGAAGTCCGCAGTTGCCGTGCTCACTCTGTCGCACAGCTCTAGGGTTGACAAAGATACAATGTCGTGTGCCTGTCACTACAGCATTTCAGGTCCTCTGTGCTCCTTTGTTCATTCCCACCCCCCGACCCTCAGAGTCCCAGACAACCACTTCTTACTGTCTCTATAATGTTGTTTTTTCCAGAATGTCATGTAGTTGGAATCATACAGTATGTCGTCTTTTCAGATTGGCTTCTTTCACTTAGTAATATGTTTTTAAGATTCCCTCATGTCTTTTTCTGGCTTGATAGCTTGTTTCTTTTTAGAGAGAAATAATACTTCATTGTTAGGACATCCCAACGATGTCCATTTACCCATTCATTCTACGAAGGACGTCTTCGTTGTGTTTAAGTTTTGGCAGTTATAGCTACTATAACCATTTGTGTGCAAGCTTTTGTGTGGACATAAGTTTTCAACTCCTTTGGACATATACCAAGGAGCATGATTGTTGGATCATATGGTAAGAGTAGGTTTCGTTTTTTGGAGACTGCCAGACTGTCTTCCAAAGTGGCTGCACCGCTTTGCATTCCCACCAGCAGTTAATGAGAGCTCCTGCTACTCTACATCCTCACCAGCATTTGGTGCTGGCAATTTTGTGGATTTTCTACATTCTGATACATGTGTAGTGGTATCTTATTGTTGTTTTCATGTGCGTTTGATGACGTATGATAAGGAGCATCTTGTCATATGATTTTTTGCCATCTGTATACCTTCTTTGGTGAGGAGTCTGTTAAAGTCTTTGGCCTATTTTTAATCAGGTTGTTTGGTTGTTTGTTTTATTATTATTGCATTTTAAGAGTTCTTGATATATTTTGTATACACGTCTTTAATCAAATATGTGCTTTGCAAATTTGCTTAACTCATCTTTCAAAGAGCAGAAGTTTTTTATTCTAATGAAGCTTATCATATCAATTCTTTCTTTCATGGATCATGTTTCTGGTGTTGTATCTGAAAAAGTCATTGCCAAACCCAAGGTCACCTAAATTTTCTCCTATGAGATATTCTATGACTTCTGTAGTTTTGCATTTTACATTTAGGTCTGTGATCCATTTTGAGTTACTTTTTGTGAAAGGCATGAGGTCTGTGTCTAGATTAGTTTTTTTGCGCCTGGATGTTCACTAGCTCCAGTACTGTTTCAGATTGTTCAGGTTGCTATAGCCTGGCTACAGCATCCATAAACTGGGTGGCTTATAAACAACACACATTTATTTCTTACAGTTCTAGGAACTGGAAATCCAAGATCACGGCTCTGGCAGATTCACAGTCTGGTGAGAACTTGCTCCCTAGATGGTCATCTTTATCCTGTGTCAGAAGGGGTAGAAAGATTTATCTGGAGTTTTTTTATAAAGCATTAGTCTTGTTAATTAGGGCTCTGCTGTCATGACCTAATCACCTCCCAGAGGCCTCACTTCCTAATACCATCCAACTTCCTAATACCAACCTAACCAAGGGGTTAGGATTTCAACATATGAATTTGATGGTGGGGGATGGGGAGGGGATGGACACAAACAAATATTCAGTCCATAGCAAACTTCATTTTTTGAAAAGACAGTCTTTTCTTCTTTGAATTGCCTTTATTTCTTTGTCAAAAATTTGTTTACTGTGTTTGTGTGGGCCTACTTCTAGGCTGTCTGTTCTGTTCCATTGATCTACTGTCTATTCTTTTACCAAATCACACTGTCTTGATTCCCATAGTTTTATAGTCTTGAAGTCAGACAGTATAAATCCTCTACATTTGTTCTTCTCTCATCAATATTTTGTTGGCTATTCTGGGTGTTTTGCCTTTCTGTCTGCTACACTTGATCTGAACCAAAAGGTTGAGAAGTGATTTTTGCCTCTCCATATAAACTTTAGAATTTGTTTGTCAATAGCCATAAAATAACTTCCTGCAATTCTGGTTAGGATTACATTGAATCTATAGATCAACTTGGAAAGAACAGACATTCTGACATCAATCTTCCTTTTCATGAACATAGGATATCTCTCCTTTCATTTACTTCTTTTATTTCATTCATCAGTATAGTACATATTTTGTAGAGTTATACCCAAGTATTTTATTTTTTGGTGATAATGTGAATAATATTGCATTTTTTATTTCAAATTCACCTACTTTCTCACCAAAACTATGATGTTAGTTGAAGATTTTTTTGATAAATGCTTGTGGTAGACTGAACTGTGTGTCCTCCCAAATTCATAGGTTGAAGCCCTACCCTCTACATGGCTGTTTTTGGAGATAGGTTCTTTAGGAGATAATTAAGGTTAAAAGAGGTCATAATGATGGGGCTCTAATCTGATAGGATTGGTGTATTATAATGAAACAATCTCAGATATGCAGATGATACCACCCTAATAGCAGAAGACAAAGAGGAACTAAAGACCCTCCTGATGAGGGTGAAAGAAGAGAGTGAAAAAGCTGGCTTAAAACTCAACATTCAAAAAACTAAGATTATGGCATCCAGTCCCATCACTTTATGGCAAATAGAAGGGGAAAAAGTAGAAGCAGTGACAGATTTTATTTTTCTGGACTCCAAAATCACTGCGGGCAATGACTGCAGCCATAAAAATAAAAGACGTTTGCTCCTTGGAAGAAAAGCCATGACAAACCTAGATAGCATATTAAAAAGCAAAGATGTAACTTTGTTGACAAAGGTATGTATAGTCAAAGCTATAGTTTTTCTAGTAGTCATGTATAGATGTGCGAGTGGGACCATAAAGAAGGCTGAGCACCAAAGAGTTGATGCTTTCAAACTGTGGTGCTGGAGAAGACTCTTGAGAGTCCCTTGGACTGCAAGGAGATCCAACCAGTCCATCCTAAAGGAAATCAACCCTGAATATTTGTTGTCAGGACTGATGCTGAAACTCCAATACTTTGACCTCCTGATGCAAAGAGCCAATTCATTGGAAAAGACCCTGATGCTGGGAAGGATTGTAGGCAAAAGGAGAAGAGGGTGGCAGAGGATGAGATGGTTAGATAGCATTGCGGACTCAACGGACATGAATTTGAGCAAACTCCGGGAGATAGTGAAGGACAGGGAAGCCTGGCATTCTGTAGTCCATGGAGTCATAAAGAGTCAGACACAACTCAGTGACTCAACAACAACAAATGTAGAGTTTAGTGGTATTGAGTCTCTTCACAGCGTTGTATAACCATCACCAGTACCCATTTTCAGAACTTTTTCATTACCCCAAACAATAACTCTGTACCCATTCAGTAATCTCAGTGCTGCCCACTGCCTTCAGACCCTACCACGTTCCCTGGGCTGGTGCCCACCTCTTGTTTCCACTGGCTTTGCCACCTTGAGTCCTCCTGGAAGCTTCTCAAGGATGTCTATACCTGGTGGAACTGGGCCCTGAGGACCCCGGCTATGGCAGGGGTGGTGGTGGGTGGGTCTGGGCAGTATTGAGGATGACAGAGTGAAGTGTGAGGCCTGAGGGTTTAAGAGGAATGCAGTGTCATGGACACGTGTCAAAGTTGAGTTATACTCATCTGTGTGGGACTCATAAACTTGATGTGACTGTATAGCCTAACGATGATGACATTAATGCCTAAGAAACATGAAAGGGTTACCCTTCGTGGTCATTTGCATCTAAACCTCCTTAGGCTGTAGGGTGCACCTTGTCATAAGCCTTCTGTGGTCAGGACACAGCACCTTCTCTGCTCATGGAGTGTTCCATCTGCTCTCAGCATTGTCAGAAATGTGAAGAAAACGTCCTCTCTGAAGTGACATTCCTGGCTCATCCACCTGAAACTCCACTCCCCAGGGTGTCCGGGAGGAGGGCCGTCGGGGGGCCCTCGATGCCCGTGTGGTTGGAGAGGGGGCATCTGCGGGGAGGGGCGGCCGCTGTAGCCTGGGTGCTCTGTTCAGAGGGGCAGAGAGAAGAGGAGGCCCCGCGTGGGTTTTCTCCATCTGAGATGCGCCCACAGACTGCAGGGGCAGCGCTGCTGTTCTCGTGTGTGGGCCGGCGTCCTCAGGGGGCGTTTCTGTCCTACTCTCGGCTGCAGCTGCAGACTGGAAGACCTCCCTGCCCTACCCTCTCTTGGCCCTCTTGAGATTTCTTTGGATAAAGATTGCTCTGATCAAAGAAGTTAGAGAAAGGCTGCACTTCACACTCACTAGTGGGAAATTCACAGTGCAGAAGTCCTGCAACAGAAAAGAAGGGGAGGAAGGAAGGGAGGGAGGGAGGAAGACACTGTTTAACGTACTGGTTTCTAAACGTATTTGCCCACAGAGCCCCCTTTGTACCTTATATCTGTTAGTATCCTGTGGAATTAATATTTGAGGATGGTAATTTGGGACATGTTTGCCTGGTACACACAGGGGCAGACTCCGACTCCCTAAGGCAGAATGGAGGGTCAGCATGTGCTGTGGGTTGAACTGTGTCTTCTTAAAATTCAGATGTGGAGTCCTCCTAACCCCAGTATCTGAGAATATGACCTTATTTGGAAATAAGGTGGTTGTAGATGTAATTAGTTATGGTGAAGTGGATGATGGGCCTTCATCCAGTACAACTGTGCCTTATTTTTTATTTATTTATTTTGGCTGTGCTGGGTCTTCATGGCTTCATGGGCTGTTCTCTAGTTACGATGCATGGGCTTCTCGTTGCTGTGGCTTCTCTTGTTGTGGAGCATGGGCTCTAGGGAGTGCAGGCTTCAGTAATTACAGCACGTGGGCTCAGCAGTTGCAGTTCTCGGGTTCCAGAGCACAGGCTCAGCAGTTGCGGTTCTCTGGTTCCAGAGCACAGGCTCAGCAGTTGCGGTTCTCCGGTTCCAGAGCACAGGCTCAGCAGTTGTGGTGCTCAGCTACTCAGCTGAACTCAGTTGCTCCGCAGCATGTGGAATCTTCCTGGATCAGGAATCGAACCTGTGTCTCCTGCATTGGCAGGCAGATTCTTTACCACTAGGGAAGCCCCACCCCCCTTTCTGTGTGTCCTTATAAAAAGGGGAAATTTGGGCACAGGGACCCACAGGGAGAATGCCATATGAACATGAAGGTGGAGATGGGGGTGATGCTTCTGCAAGCCCAGGATCCCCCATGAAGCCCCAGAAGCTGACGAGAGGCCTAGAGCAGTCTCCCACAGCCTCAGAAGGAACTGACCCTGCCAGCACCTTGGCCTTGGACTTCTGGCCTCCTAACTGAGATCATAATCTGGGGTTTCCACTGCCCAGCCTGTGTACCATGCTGTGGTGACCCCAGTTCACCAGCACTGCACAGATGACTTATGACTTGAGTTTCTAGCCCAAGCTCAGAGGTCGGGGCCGAGGAGCTGCCAGGATCCCAGAGAAGGACCTTGGAAAGGCCAGGGATGGACAGCGGGGCAGTGGCAAGAGCTGGCATTTTCATCGCTGGTGTGGTTGTAAATCACCCAGCGATTGTGCCTCTGGAAATCAACTCTACAGAAATAACCGAGATGTTTACGGCAGGCATTTACGAGAAGGGAAATTGGAAACATCCCAAATGCCTGCCAATCGAGGAAGTGCTTGGCTATCCGTGGAAGGAATGTTCTCTACTATGAAGATGACACATATATGATCTAGGTCAGGGAATGGGAACTGTGTGTGAAGTGATGTTAAATATAAAAGGCCAAACACGAAGCCGGAACTCACCCGCTGATAAAAGGCACGCTGGGAGGCCACAGAGACCACAGTGATTTGGGTGTTCACAAACAAAATTAAATGTTGTCTAGCATCGATTTCTGGTTTGGCTACTTCAGGTCCTGTTTCTGAAACCCAGGATGTTCTGGGTTCAGGGCAGGAGGGCGACATGGTTCCCTGAGCTCCATGGGCCGTCGACGATGGACAGCCCTCATGGGCCTGCGGCCTGGACATTACCCCTGTACTGGGCCCCCCTGCCCCTGCCCAGCACGGCACACATTTGCCCAAGTCCTGTCAGAGCCAACACGCTCTCCTCATCTGCCCAACCCTGAGGCCAGGGAGCCAGGGAGGGTCACATACCCCCCTGGTGCCCACCAGTACAGCAGTATGTAACGGCCAGTTGGTACTGTTACAGTGCCGTTTGCAGGGTGGGGAAGTAGTAAGAGGAAGAAGCAGAATATAAACAGCAAGAGATTCCTGAGTGTTGGTGAGGAAAGCCTTCCTGTGGCGTAGACCTCACCGAGACACATCAGAGCATCGTGGGACTCTAGCAATGGGTTCTGAAAGTGGAGGCGGCTTCAACTCGCTCTATTGAAACCACCTTGGTTACTCTGTTTTCTACCTCGAGCATGGATCCTGTTTTTAAAATTATTATTATAAGCAGGAAAAAGCCCCCACAACAATTTCATGTACAAGTCCCTATTTTCTACCAAATTGCTTAGGTCCAGATTACAAATATAAACGGACCTCCCCCGTCATTTTAATCAAAGGTAGAAAAAAATTTTTTTGCTACCACACAAATAAGCAGCAGCTTGATTTAGTTGAAATCCACAAATCCAGGCAAGCGGAGGGCCTGGTGTGGTGAGTGAGCGCGTCTGCTGGGCTGTCCAGCCTCCCCACCTGAGCCCTAGCCCAGACCCTTCTGAGCTGAGCCCACTGGGGCGGCCCAGGCTGGGTGCTCAGGCTGCTTTAAAAGAACATCCGCTTGTTAATTTACATGGGAAATAAAACTGTTGGGCCAGCCGAGTGCATCTGCCGCCTGCTTAGCCCATTCCAGAAAGATCTTTTGTGGATCTGCCTGGGAAGTCAGGGGACCAGGATGGCGGTTTTCACTGAGAGGACATCCCAGCCTCTCACTTGTGTGGAAGCCTTTACAAAACAGAACAACAAGGGTTTGGCTCTTTTGCTCAGCACTTCTGGCTGTTTTTGGCCCTACAATTTAAGAAACCCATGGACTGGTCCACATGTGATGTGGGCCCTTGGCTCTGGCTGGTTGTCAAGAATTCCTGCTCCCGAGCATCCAAGTTAGCAGAGTGCGGATGGGGATTTCCCAGGTTGTTTAGCCACCAGGTGTGTCTACAACAGGGCCGTGTCAGCCCTGTTGGCAGCCAGGCCAGTACCTGCAAGGCCAGGACAGGGCAGAGAGCCAGAGTCAGGTGCAGGGGCCCCGTCCTCCAATGGACCACAGGGATGGGGGTGGTGGAGAGAGGAAATGCTGCACCCCTCGAATGTGCCCCAGAAAGGAGGCAGTGGAAGTGCTGAGCGGCCGTGGAGAAGCAGAAGCAGGGGTTCCCCGGTTACATGAGTCTGATGCCTGCTCTGCGCCAGGGCCTCCACACATCCTGCATGAGGAAGCCCCATGCCCAGGATGCAGGGTCCCGAAGTGACGTCCATCGTCAGCACTTCCCTGTTCTGCAGCCCCACTGTGGGGACAGGGCAAGACCAGACCCTCCTGCCAATCAGCCTCTCCCACCAACACCAGCTCAGCTCAGTGGGCAGAAGGTAGGCTGGTCCACTGGGCTTGGCCAGCAGAGCAGGGAGGAGGCAGGTCCCCAAAGCAAGTGCCATGGGGACAGCAGGTAATCCATGTCAAGGGCAAGTTCCAGGTGGCAGCAGGTGGTCAGGCATGGGGGAAGCTAAGAGCCCTGCAGGTGGAAACCCGGTCTGTACCCTGCCCCCAAGGGCCAGTGGGCTGTCTGTATCCAGGTGAAAGGCAGGGTCAGGGGCATACCCTCAGGTTGGACAGGAGGAATGAGAGAGTAAATGGGGCTGGGAGCCACTTGCTGGCTTGCTGCTTCTGCCCAGTGTGCAGGAGAGTGACCCTCAAGTGCCACCATGGGCTGGCATGGCCTCAGCAGTGCTGGGCACCCACGTGCAGCTGACCAGACCCCAGGCAGCTCCGGGGTTCATTCCCCCACCCCCACCCCCCTGTCCCCTGGCCAGCCTCTCTGCTGTTGTGGTTCCTCAGTAGACGTTCTATAAATGGCTTTATGAAAAAGTGTTTTCTGTCTTTTATTAGCTTTACTTGATTCTTAAGAGTCCCCACTTGGTGCCCAGGAGGCTCCTGATCTGATCACATTCTTCAAATAACTTTAAACCTGAGTGCAGCAGCAGGTGCCCCACCGGGCATCACATGGTGATCTCGAGGTTCAGGGGACCCCCCACCACGCCTTCTCCCTGAACTTCACCCACACCCAGACCCCCACCTTTCTGGCTTCTCCCCCACAAGCTGTGCCCCAAGTGGCTTTTCCAACCCTGCAGCTGGCCGCCACCTGCCGTGCCATTCACGGACGACTGGAGCATCAGGCAGCCTATCCAGACGCAGTCCAGGGACCTGTTGCCCCACCACCTGCCTGGTCTGTGCCCTGCATCTGCATCCCAGACCCCTTGTGGGCAGGGTGGGGGTCTGCTAGGCTCCTGGTACATCGGTGGCCCTCTGCTTTGATCAAGGGCCCCATGGCCTCAGCCCCGCAGGAGTCATTCTCCACCTACAGGCGCTCCCCACCCTCCCACAGACACTCGTTCACCCCACCAGACGCCCCCTCCCCATTCAGGGAGGGCTTGGGCGCTCACCCTCCCCTGCTGGCCTGTTCCCTAGAGTCTGACCCCTCCCAGTCTCTCCCTGTCTTCCCAGAAGGCTGCCCCTTCTTGTCCCACAGGCCCACTCCCTCCACTCATGGTGCTTGGAGGTCAGTCCTTACTCTCTCATCACAGTC
Source organism: Bos mutus (assembly GCF_027580195.1). Taxonomy (NCBI): domain Eukaryota; kingdom Metazoa; phylum Chordata; class Mammalia; order Artiodactyla; family Bovidae; genus Bos; species Bos mutus. Next base: position 42,085,988 of record NC_091620.1, on the reverse strand, counting down.
TGGACCCTCTGCCTGTCCCCAGCATCTTGATTGTCTGTGGAGAGCCACAGTGGAGGGCCAGAAACAGATAAGTTATTATAATAGAGTGGGCACAGTGAGCCGAGACATGTAGAGTACAGTGTCTGGAGAAGACCGAGCTGACTTCCTGTGGCAACTGGGGAGGATTTCCAAGAGGAGGTATTGAACTGGGTCTTGAAGGATGCATAGAAGTTTGCCTGGCGGCAGCGGGGTTATACTTTAGGATATAGCCCTGGGTTCTTGTCCCTGTCATTGTCTCAGTAATTCTAAGTTTCAGGTGGGTAGATGCTGCAGATTTCGAGGGAGAATGGCGCTGGTGCTCGCCTGACTGTTGTCTGTGATGTTCGAGATGTTGGGGGCCTGGCCCGTGGTCCTCACTGCACTTGCTTCTTAGCATCACCTCTTCTGGGGAGCCTGCTTGTGATCCACATCAAGCAACTGGCAGAGCCACTGGAAAGGGCGTGGATGCCTGGGGAGGGGGCAGAAGGAGACTGGAAATGGTGGTGGCCGAGAAGCTGGCTTCAAGGATGGGAGAGGGGAGGTGGGGGAGACTGGCTTAAGGAGTGATGGTCATCGGGGGCCAAACTGCTTCTCTGTGCCCTCACTTCAGGTAGTTAAGCCATGGAGAGTCCTCTAGCTTGTCAGCTTTGTCAGGCACCTGACCAAGCTTTCAGGGAAACTTCCATGGGTCTTGAGCTGGAAGACTGAGCTCCGAGGGCTCCCTAGGGTCCCGGCTGCTCCTCCCTGCTCCAGGCACAGCCTCAGCTGGCCCAGGTCCTCCCTCAGAGTTAATGGGCACTGGGGTGCAGGTTTGGGTGACGAGGAAGACCAGGGTGGGGTGACCAGACTTGGGGGAGGGTAGGGCATCTCTTTCTAGAAGCTTTTTTCAAGCTGGGTCACAGGAGCAAGAGAAACCCTACCCCATAGGGGCTTTCAGAGGTGCCCCTCTCCCAGGAGGCAGGACTCTGGGAGAGAAAGACCTGTGTCCAAGAGCAGTCTGTTCTCCAGCCTGAGTGCCACCTATAAGGTCCGTTATTGAGCGCTTGCTGGATGCCGGGAGCTTGCCTGCCACGTTCCTGGTTCCTCCAGAGACTGGCTCCTGCCTGCCTGGCCCTGCCCTCATCTCAGACCCTTGCCATCACTCACCCAGAGCCCCCTGCAGAAGAGACAGTGGAGTCTGACCCGGAAGGACATGGGGCAGCAGGGCAGCTTGTCTGGGATGGTCCATCTGGCTGTTCCTCTTGTTCACTTTAGGCACATCCTGCCGTGTACCCGGGAGGATTCCCAGCTCACTGTCCCTTGGTCCTGTACTTACCCTGTCTGGACAGCAGCAGGTGGACAGGCCCTGTAGGCCCCTCCCCACTCCAGGGACGAGCTCACCTTTGGGCCCCATGGTGCCTCACCCGGCGCCCACCAGGCTTGTGAGCAGCCCTCTGGCTGTTTGGAACTTCCAACATCAGTGGGGATTGGATTCTGGCACTGGAAGCCCTGACTATTCCATGGAGGCCTGTGAGCCGGTGCTTGGGTGTCCGTGCCCTTTGGGAGCCAGAGCATAAAGGTGGCAGCTCAGCCCTGTACACCTGATACCCTCCACTCTCCTGGGCAGGAAGTGGATGGGACACCAGGGATAGGCCGGGCTGGTGAGGAGGAGGCCAAAGCAGCCTCAGGCAGACAGCCACCTGGGGCCTGGCTCAGCCTTTGCAGTGGCCCCGTGAGCTTTTGCTGCTCCTTGGGTGGGTGGGGAAACAGGCTCAGAGGGTGCAGCCAGGAAGAGACAGCAGGGTTCAAACCCAGACCTGCTTGAAGCCTCAACATGCTGTCTCCCAAGTTCTGACTTTGAAGAAGCAAAAATATAGCTCTAAGCACACCTATTGATCATAAAGACCTGGGATGTTAAGAAAATGTTCAATTAGATCTAGTGTAATATTTACTTTTTTCCCAAGGAAGTGAATAGTCCATCTTAATGAAGTTTTTTTTATTATTCTTATTATTCTTATTGCTATTTTTTAAAGGTGAGTTAGACTTAAAAAAAATTCATATATTTATTTTTGACTGTGCTGAGTGTTCATTGTGGTGTGCGGGCTTCTCACTGCGGTGGCTTCTCTTGTTGCAGAGCATGGGCTCTAGGGCGTGAGGGCTTCAGTAGTTGTGGCTCCTGGGCTCTAGAGCACAGGCTCAATAGTTGTGGCATGCAGGCTTAGTTTCTCTGTGGCATGTGGGAGCTTCCCAGACCAGAGATTGAACCTGCACCCCCCTGCGTTGGAAGGGCAGAATCCTAACCACTGGACCGCCAGGGAAGGCCCCCAAGTTTTATCCCAAAAAGGATTATAGCAGAAATGTGTTCTCTATTTAAGACGTTGCTTTCCCATCACCTGGAGCCGGGGCTAAAGCAGCTGGTGGGCTTCTCAGGCTCTGTGGGCAGCAGGGGCGGGGGAGTGCTGGGTTCCAATGGGGGCTGTGCCTGCAGGGCCTCTGGGGAGGGAAGACAGAGAAGGGGCCTGTGGTCAGGGGTGTCCCCCGCCCCACTGGTTCATGTGTTCAGCCTTTGTGCCCACCTCCCGTGGCAGCCTCCAGTCTGGACCCTTCCCCAGACGTTTCCTGTTCTGGCTTTGTCTCATACCTGCTGGGTCTAATGTTCTTCGAAAATGATCTCAAATCAAATTAAACCAACGGTGGTGACAAGTCGAATACCGTGGAGGATCTTCTGATGGACCCCAGGCTCCCTCTGGCCTGTGCTCCCCGCCGGCCCCAGGACCCTCATGGGCCTGCTCTCGGGGCTCTGGCTTGCTCTGCCACCTCCTGCACACCATCCTCCTCTCAAGGGTCATTGTTTGAGGAGTCACATACAGAACCTCTCAATGACCTCGGCAGCGGTCACCCCGCTTTTCAGGTTTCCTTCTCCCAGCCCTCCAGGCTGGTCTCTGCTCCTCTCAGAAGCATTGATGCTGTGGGCGGGTAAATGTCTCCTCCGCTGTGGGACTGGCTGCCTCTGCTGTGTAGTGGCGGTGGAGGATCTGGAGGAGGGACCTTCACCTCCAGCTTTGCAGCGTAATTATGTGATGCTTCTCCCTCTCTCCAGAACCTTCAGTGAGTCCCCACAGGCTGCACCTCCCTATTGCACTGTCTGGAGCCGGGCCAGCGTTCATTGCTCTGGGAGGACCCTGGGTCTCGAGGACTTGGCATAGAGTGAAGGACGCACTGAGAGGCCCCCAGACAGGCCCTCAGTCCTGCTGGTCCGTGAGGATGCCGAGGCCAGGGGTCTCATAGGAGCTGAGTGTGCCAGTCAACTGGGATCTGCGAGCTGCTGGGAAAGAGGCCCCTGTGGGGCTGGCATGAAGGGTGGTGCCAGGAGGCTGGAAGTCTTTTGGGGAGGGGTGCCCCTTCCTCAGGGCTTCCTTGGTGGCTCAGATGGTAAAGAATCTGCCTGCAATGCAGGAGACCCTGGTTTGATCCCTGGGTCAGGAAGATCCCCTGGAAAAGGGAATGGATACCCACTCCAGTATTCTTGGGGCTTCCCTGGTGGCTCAGATGGTAAAGAATCTGCTTGCAGTATGGGAGACCTGGGTTTGATCCCTGTGTTGGAAAGGTCCCCTGGAGAAAGAGAATGACTTACCACTCCAGTATTCTTGCCTGGAGAATTTCACAGATTGAGAAGTCTGGCAGGCTATAGCCCATGGGGTCACAAAGAGTCAGACATGACTGAGCAACTAACATTGACACCAGCTAACACACCCCTTCCTCATACAGATCTCTGCCCAAGGCCGGGCATCATGACTGAATGCTGGGTGTTCACTGGGGGGATTAATTGCCTCTGTTTCCTTGTTTCTCCCCCAGGGGGGCTTTTTCTGTGGTCCGTCGCTGTGTCAAGCTCTGCACCGGCCATGAGTATGCGGCCAAGATCATCAACACCAAGAAGCTGTCAGCCAGAGGTAGGGAGGGAATGGCTGTGTTGGCCGGTGGGAGCCGGGGGCAGGGGGAGCCTGTGCTGGGGGACGGGGAGTGGCCTGTGGCTCCTGGGCGACACAATCCGAGCGGGATTCGTGGCTGCAGTGGGGTGTGAACAGGGCTCGCGGCTGCGCAGGGCTGGGAGCAAGAGGCACCCACACACCCTCACACCTTGAATTGCACTCTTGCTCTCGTTTAGGGACTGTGGAACCCCTGTCTCTTCTCCCCAGGGCTGGAGGGGAGAGCCATGCAACCAGGTGGCTGATGTGGTCAGATAGTGTCATCTGCCCAAGAACATGGGCCAGAGGAGGATGTAGGGACCTGAAGACTTTGGATGCTTGAGGGGCCACCTGAATGGCATGTTTCCTGACTTGGACCCTGCCAGTCTTCTGGACCCAGGGATGCACATGGGGACTCATCTGACTGTCCTGGGAGGGCTGGTGGCGGGTGCCTGCAGGGATGGATGTGATGCTGGCCACGAGCTGGCCCTGGGCATGTGGCCTCACCCCATCTGGCACTTTCCAGGCCCTTGCTGGGGGACAGCCTGTTCTGGGCAGACAGACAGACCCCTGATCCAGTGGTGTTCCATGTGGTGGGGGTGGGGCAAGATGTGGGGGAGGGGATGACATGCGGTGAGTGAGTGTGACAAGGCCATGGTGGAGGTGCCTCCCCGAGCAGGTGAATTCAGAGCACAGAGGTGAGGGGACAAAGGCGGGGAACCAGGGAAGGAGTCTGGTGGGACCTGCCACCCCCCAGTGCTGTGGGGATCCCACGGATCTCTAACCGAGGATTAGACAAGAGGGGCCGGATGAGCCCTGGGCAGACAATGCTGAGTTAAGCCCTCTCCCACCTCCTCCCATGCACACCCACGACCCTGGTTAGCATCCAGACACAAATCTAATTGAGAGGCTCCTTCTCCTCCAAGAGGCCCTGACTGTCGGCAGTCCTGGCCCACATCCCGCCCTGCGGTTGGTGCAGAGAACGCCTCCGTCTGTGGGGTCTGCAGCTTCTAGCCCAGCAGCCTGCGGGGGCGAACGGCTGAGCCTGCTGTGTAGTTTGCTGAGCCGTGTGTGGGTGTTTGGGTGCCTGCTGTGTACCAGGCCTTCGGGGCTGAGTGCTTCCAGGGGCAGGCGCTCCGGTCCCAGCCCATTTGAGAGGCTGGTTGTGCACCAGTGGGGTCAGTCCTGCGTCCTCATTTTTGCTGCTGATGCTAGGAGGGGACGGGTGACACAGGGCACTGTGGAGACAAGAGGTCTTGGAGCCAGTGCAGCCCTGGGGCGTGTGTGGTAGGAAGGCTCAGATCCTGCAGCTAGACTGATAACAGACTGATAACAGCAATAACACGAAGGCTAATATTTACCCAGCGTTTGCTGTGTGTACTGTACTGCCAGATGCAGGGCTGCTTCTGGGTTCCCTGACACTGGGTGGGCGGCACTGGTCGGATACCGTTGTCACACGTGTTTGGGAGCTGTGTCCGCACACGTTGAGTTTCTAAAGTAGGAGGAGCACTCTGCTTCATTCCCTAGGCTTGTGCCAGGCCACAGGAGGCGAGAGAGCCCACCTTCAGGTGCCCCCTGGACTGTTGAGGGAGACCTTCACTCATTCGCCAGCTTTACCCAGCACCTCCCACGTGCCTGGCACTGAGGACAGGGTGATGAGCAAACACATCCAAACAAACCACTCCAGCCCCATCTTCGGGGTGGGAGCCCAGGGAAGAGCACAGGAGATTGGATGGGTCTTGAAGGATGAATAGGAGTTTGTGAGGCTCAAGCAGAAAACCACTTGAGTATGAGTATGTTTCCATGGAATCCGGCAGCTCCTTTCAAGTATATTCACATTGCACTGTTTATACCCTTAAAGTGAAAGTGTTAGTCGCTGAATCTTGTCCGACTCTTTGCGACCCCATGGACTGTAGCCTGCCAGGCTCCTCTGTCCACGGGATTTTCCAGGCAAGAACACTGGAGTGGGTTGCCGTTTCCTACTCCAAGGGATCTTCCCAACCCAGGGATTGAACCTGGGTCTCCTGCATTGCAAGCAGATTCTTTACTGAGGATCAAGAGCAGTGGAAGTCTGAAATTGCCCCCTGTTCCACAATTACCGCCTGCTCTTTCTTTTGCCCCCTCAGCAGCAGCCCTGCTGCCCGCTTCCTGACAGCCAGCCGGCTCTCTGCCCTTGAGTCCCAGAGGCTGGGCCAAAGAGATCCTGGCTCACGGCGCCATTGTGGGGCTGTGCAGACCTGGGGCTCCGTCAGCCCTTCTTCCGGCCTCAGTGTCCCAGCCGGACACAGCTCGGGTTGGGTGGTGGGAGGCAGGGCAGCTAGCCAGGGCTGGTCTGGAATCGGAGCAGCCAGCTCTCGCCTGCTGTCACGTCCCCTCAGGAGCACTTCCCCTGTGAAGACACTCCCTGCTTTGCCTCCACGCTTGGGCCCTTGCATTGCTCAGGTCTGTGAAGGTCTTGGGCATTCCTCCCACCCTGTTAAACTCATTATCATGAAAAATTTCAACACCCCCAAATATAGATAAAATGATAGAATGAGCCCCCAGCTTCAACACAGCAGTTTTCAACACTCGGGCAATTTTGTTTCATCTGTAACCCTCCCCATGCTCCACCTCCACTCACGTATCTTGCGGCAGATCCCAGACTACCCGTCGTTTTACCACAGTGATCAGCATGTTTCTCTAATGGAAAAGGATTCTAAAACCAACCAGCCACCTCCCTGTACAGGGACCCAAGGGTCTTCTGATCCTCCCCAGCCCCTTTTCAAGCTGAATGGGCATCTGGAGGGATAAGAGGAGAGGGTCTTGGACCCCTGACCCTCATCTGCATGCTGCGTGTGGGCCAGCAATGGGGTTTGGCTGATGGGTTTGGTGTGGTTGCTACGTGGCCTTGGCCACATGGTCCTGACTGCCTCAGTGTGTGACCTTGGCTGTGTTACTTAGCCACCCTGTACCTCAGTTTTCTCAGTTGTAAAATAGGGATAAATCTAATCGCTACCCCAGAGGGGCATTGTGAGAGAGAGAGGAGTGAGGTACTTTGGAGTCAGCCTAGCACAGTGCTGCCCGAACACCCTTTGGTTTCTTTCGCGTTTCTTGCCAGACTATCCTGCCCAGCCTGCAGGCTCTAGGACTCCTCCTCCAGGAAGCCTCCCTGGCTCCTCCCAACCAGCTTAGAAACCCAGAAGCCTGAAAGCAGTCACTTTACAAATTTTTCCATTGATCATTTGCTCCTTGAGGGCAAATGCAGAAGTTCATCTCTGCACCTTCCCAGCTCCCAACCCAGAGGCTGGGAAAACACATGTATGAACATCCCACCCTCTTCTTACTACCCTTTGAGGGCTGGCTACATAAAACCCAAAGTTCTCACCTGGCCTGAAACTCTGCCTTTGGCCCTGTCTTCTCTCTCTGTCGCAGCAGCTCTGGTCAGGCACTGGCTTCTTCTGGTTCTATATACCCCAGGGCCTTTGCACATGCCTTCTCTGAGGCTCAGACAGTAAAGAATCTGCCTGCAATGCAGGATACCCAGGTTTGATACCCGGGTCAGGAAGATCCCCTGGAGAAGGGCATGGCAACCAACTCCATTATTCTTGCCTGGGAAATTCCATGGACAGAGGAGCCTGGCAGGCTACAGTCCACGCAGTGGCAAAGACTTGGACACAACTGAATGACTAACAAGTTTCACTTTCCTTCTAGAAATGCTTTTCCTGAACTTTGTACCTGCTTACCTCCTGTTGATGACACTTCCTCAAAGGGGTCTCCCTTGAGCCTCCAGTAGGAACCTGGGACCCAAGCACCCTGTTTTTATTTGATGGCTGTCTCACCCACTACACTGCCAGGCCTTGTGGGCAGGACTTCATCTGTTTCGTTCACCATTGTATCTCCTACCCTCCACCCAGGCCCTGAGAGGTGGTGAGCTCTCCATAAATCTTTTGGAATGAGTGAATGCTTTGAGTGAGTGGATTTTGAAGGAGCAGGCGTGCAGCCTATGCTGCAGTCAGGTTAGTCTCCCAGGTGTGAAGCTGGGATAGGGATTGGGTGGAGCAGCATCAAGAAGAAGGTGTGCTGCAGGGTTGGGTTTGCAAGGGAGATCCCTGGCCACCAAACACCTGAGCATCTGGGAAGTCCAAGTCCAGGAGAAGTTCTGTGGCGAAGCCAGAGAGTGGTCAGGAAGCAGGGAGGGGAGGCCTGGAGCCCGCTGCTCCTCCCTGAGTCCTGGTGTTCACCTCGCAGCCTGGACCTGCGGCGTCCTGCAGGGTCAGACTTGATCCACACAGAGAGTCCTGACTCCAGACAGCCCTCCCTCCTGAGAGAGGCCATTCAGAAATGCTTGCCCCAGCTGTTGTCCTGGAAGGTGGGGGCAGGGGATCCATGGGTAGGGAGTCTTCTAGGCAAGTGGGAGAGTGGGGAAGTGGAGATTAGACTCAGAGGTTGGAGGAGAAGCCCCTCTTCTGCCCGCTTCATTTTCCGTGCAATGCGGAGGGGCCTCACCCAGCCCTGCAGTGAGGGGGTCCACTCCTGATCCGAGGAGACTGGCTTAGTTAGTCCTTCAAGGCTTCTAGTGATATAGAAAGTGGCAGGACGATGCTGGCGCTGGACACAGAAAAACTGTCCCACCTGGTAACTGACAGTTCTTGGAGCCACGAGGACACTGCAGATTACATCCAGCTTGTGCCAAAGGCAGTAAGAGTTAGATTTTTTAAATTTAATACTTAATTAAATAGAGGATTGTGAGACATTCAGAGTCTGTGAATGTACTGAATAATAAGAGATTATTAAACTACCATTAACAAAAGCAGTTAGAGGAAAATTAATTGACGGGGGTGGTGGGGGTAAGACGATCATCATCAGGTACTTCTTGTTGCTCCCGCCTCCCTCTCCCCTCCCCTTGCTCCTTGTCAGCACCAAGTGGTTGCTCTTTAGGGCTCGTTTGGTGGCCATTTGGAGGACACCCTGTGGACCGAGCTCTTTTAGTATTCACTGGCCCCGAGTGTCTTTAGTTCTCATTGGCCCTGAGCAGGTGTCCCAGAAATGACCCCGGTCAGCGGATGACCTAGAGGAAGAAAGGAGGGACACGCCTGCACTGGAGCGGGGGCTCAGGCCTCTGGGTATTGTGCCCTGACCCTCAGCAGCATTTTCTCGAGGTCAGTGGTGGGAGGCCTGTGCCACGGAAGAGGAAACAGAACCCCACAGAAGCAAAGTGGCCCAGGAACCCACGGTTGTGATGGCAGCTCCAGTTTTCACCCAGCTGCCGAGGGTCGCAGGGGGATCAGGTGTGAGGGCTGACCTCCCAGGTGGGAGGCTGACCTCATAGTGGGTGCTCACCGCACAGCTGGGGGACTCACCCTACCCGTGAGAAGGCTGAGGCCACCGATGAGATCGGGGCTCACCTCTGACCCTCCTCACCCCAGGCTGATGCTCGGTTTACCTCCAGCTACCTTCACGTAGGGTCACGCCCTTCGCAGGGTCCGGATGGCCCCTTCTGCCTTGGGGAGCGCCCCAGTCGGCGGTAATGGGGAGGAGTGTATCTGGTCTCTAGGGGCTCTGGGGCTGAGCCTACACCCCTGGCCAAACCTGCCCGGGCCCCTGCTTTCCTGCTGCAACCCGTGCTGCCGGTTTCCTGTCGGCCCCCACGACCCACAAGCAGGAAGACATCCCGAGACAGAGGATAATGGGCGCCGGGAATTCGCGGAACTGGGTTACTGGAGGACGCGCCGCCGGCTCCGCATTGCAGGGGCGGCTGAGCATGCGCAGCGGGCGCTGGGGCGCCCTCCCTCCTTTCCTTCCCTCCTCTCCCCTCCCCTCCTCACCCTCCCCTTCCCTTCTCCCTGCTCCCTTCCCCTTCCCTCCCTTCCCCTCCCTACTCTCCCTCTCTCGAGCACCCCTCCCTCACCTGAGCACCCTTACGGGGCCATTCCGCAGCCCTGCCCCCTCCCTTGCAGCTCCCAGGGCCCCAGGGCCCAAGCCAGGGCTTCACTGTATAATGTCCTAATTTCAAATAAAAAATGATTTTTTAGAATAAGTATGTCCTAGGCCCCCAGCCAGCCTTTGGTGCACCTTACTCTGGAGTAGGGGCTCCAGGTGACCCTGGGCAATGGGAGGGGGTTTCCCCAAGGACCCAGAGGGTGCAAAGGAGTGGGGGTCCCTCCCTTTGCCCCATGGTCAATCTTTAACTGGACAGACCCATTTCTCCCAGATTCTGTTGTCAGGGCGTGGGTTTGTGTGGAGTTGCAGGTGTCCTGGTGCAGGTGGGGAGGGAGTAAGAGGGAAGGTTGGGGGCTCTTGTGGGAGGTGACCCCCCATTCCCATCCCACTGGGAGGATGGGGGAGCAATGAGGGAACCAGACTAGGGTGGCCAGATTTTGCAGTTAAATTTGAATTTCAGATAGGCAATAAAAAATATTTGAAGACAAATATGTCCCAAACTGCATGGGACATGCTTCTATTAGAAAACTGTTTACCTGCGCTTGGGACATATTTATATTTAAAAAATACTTGTTGCTTATCTGAAATTCAGATTTAACGGTTTTTTTTTTTTTTTTTTTTTTTTGAGCACACCATGCAGCATGTGGGATCTTAGTTTCCCAACTAGGGATCAAACCCGTGGCGCCCTGCAATGGCAGCATGGAGTCTTAACCACTGAACGATCAGGGAAGTCCCAAACGGGTCGTTTTGTGTTTTATCAGGCAATGCTAAACAGAACTGTTGAGAGAACAGGTCTTTGTCATTAATTTGTTAACCAAACAGGCTAAGTCAAAACTTCCCCAAACTGGGCGAAGGCAGAGGAGGAGAAGGAAAGGGGTGGGGGCCAGGCTTTGTGGGCAGGAGTCCTTAGGGACACCCCCTCCGTGTTCTTGGTGGCCTCACCTGTGAGGAGGCGAGAGTGGCAGCTCTGTGGCCCAGCTGATGCTTCTGGGGTGTGTCTGGTTCTGGGGCATGGCTGTCCCTGTGAACCCCAGGTCCTGTGGGCTCTGGGGCCTGGTGGCTTGGATGATACACATGCTCTGTGTAGTCAGGCTGCAGCAGTTCCCACCCCATTGGGCTGTAGAAGGTCAAGGGAGTATGGGGAGGTGGCCCAGCCCCAAAAGGAGGGTTGGTCCAGGGTTATTGGGAAATGTTCCTGAGCTCCTGGGCTCTCTGGAGGTTGTTTCATCGGTTGTTCCTGTCATCCCCCCAATCTGAAGAGCTCCTTCCTACCACCCCTGCCCACTCCACATGCACCAAGAGCTCCCTCCAGGGGTTCAAGGGGCACCCGCAGGTTTGAGGACCCGATTTCTGTCCCACTTTACAGCTGACAAAACTGAGGACATGAGAGGATAGTCATTTATAGCCGGATCACCTCTTTTTTGCCTGTTAGTCAAGGTGGGAGCCCGCCATAGGATCATGGGCACTACCAAACCCAGGACATGGAGCCCAGAGAGCTGAGGTGGACAGCAGGCTGCGCCACACAGGCTCAGAGCCCGGGGAGGCCACTGCATGTCACACAAGCCACGCGGGACAGTGAGCAGCAGACTCCGCGAGGCAGGCTTCATGGTGATGAGAGAGTGGGGTGCCACTCGTTCCCCCAGGGGGCCGTGGCCGCTTGTTTGAATAATTCCTTGCCTGCAGGGGGCTGAGGCCACCAGTGGGGGACAGGTCAGGTCTGAGCCTGGGAGAAACGCCACTTGGCTGGAGGAACAGGGTGGGGTGCCTACAGCTAGGCCATTAGGGGCCCTCCCGGTTTCACCAGACTTCAGGGCAGTGCATCACACGGGGCCTCAATCATGAGATGCCACGACTTAATGCAGTGGTAACATGCTGCATAATGACAGCTCTGAGCCTGAAGAGGGCACCTCTGCTCCCTGGAGGAGCCGCTGAAAGGCAAGACCAGAGGGATGGTGGAGTGAGGGCTCTGAGGACCACATGGCTGGCTCAGAGGCCTCAGTGCTGCGGGGTGGGGAGCCGCACAATGTCGGCCGAGCTCCCAGGCACCTGGCAGCTTGTTCATGCCCCTCGAGAGCCCTTTCTTTGTTGCAGAGAGGCAGTGGCAGCTGCAGGACGCACACAGGCGCCCTTGCTGGGCCGTGTGGCTGCCAGGTGATGCTGGTGTGATAATTGCTGGTTGCCTTTTAGAAACAAAATCTGCTACAAGAAGCTACAGTGGCAGCTGTTCTTTTCATCCTCATGGCCCTGCCGGTGCCACCAGGGGCTGCAGCGAGACTAGACTTTCCTGGGGCCCCCAGTGCTGGGTGCAGAGCAGGTTGAGATGCCCCCAGGACCCTAGGCGCTCCCTGGGTGAGCAGGCTGGGCTCAAGCATGTCAGCCTGCTGACGCCTTGAGAAGCCTGGTGGGAAGGCCTTGGGATGGCTGAGGCCTCTGGGCCAATCCCCCTGGGTGGTGGCCCAGCCCCACTACCCCCACTCTCCAGCCTTCCCGGGGTCCGTCGGAAAGTTGGGAGCGATGTTAATAGCAGCCGAGGGCCCTCAGCAGTTCTGCAGGCCTGTGAAGAGGCCAAGAGCTGGTCTGTAAACAGCAAGCTCTAGTTGCAGTGGTCCTGAGGTACTCCTGTGCCCTGGAGTGGAGGAACCACCAGGGTCTCAGACTGTGCTCCCCTGCGATCTTCATCCTCCCCCTGAACCAGCTTGTACTGGGTGACAGTGACCGGATGGTCAGGCCCTGCTGCAGGATGCTGCGCTGCCCCTGGACTCGGGCTGGTTTGTCCCATACGTCCCAGGCCTGGGAGCCCTGTCAGGAGGCAATAGCCGCCGAGGTCCTGGCCTGGCGATGTCCTTCCTGAAAGACCTGTCCTCCTCTGCAGCCTTCCATCCTGTGCCTAGAAAGGGGATGAAACCGAGGTTGGAGCCTCCAGCATCACCGTTGCTGATCTGAGTGGTTGTGACCAAACGCCAGGGGTCCTGCACCAGCCACAGACAGGGTCACCCCTCCCCTGGGTGGGGGGAGGCCAGATGCTGACGCTGTCCATCTCGGGAGGTTTGAGGACAGCTCTAGCCTTCGGGGAGAGGGGGAAGCTTCCATGTCCTGTCCTGTGTCTAGCTGTTGGCTCCGCAGGATAGGCGCGCCCCAGGCTCCCGTTCCCTCCAGGCTAAACCAGGAGTGGGCTCAAACTGGCAGATGCTGGTGCTTACACTTGAACTGGCCTCTGTCTGCCCTGGTGCACCCACCCCCAGGCCTGCCCACACCCTTCCTGGGACCCTGAGGATCCTGTAGGTGGTGGCACAAAGTGCCCAGGCTGAGGGCACCGTGGACGGTGCCAGAGTTTCTGTTGTGGACTCCACTGGCTGCTCTGAATGTCCAGGGTATTCTGTTAGATTCCGACCCAGCACTCGGAACCATAAGAGCTGCCCGCCTGTGTTCCCGTGCTGTGTCCCGCTGGACTCTCACAACTTTGGGACATGTGAGTTAAGGACTTGATGCTGGGTAGTGATTAACATGAGCCTGAAGGAAATGGGATGTGGATGTCCATGAGCCTCTGAAGATTCTAGAAAGCTCTGTGCCATCCAGTGGTGTAGGCGGTAGAGACAGGTGGGAAGGAGAGGAGGGAACCTGAATGGGGAATCCCAGGGCCCAGCGGGGCGGCTCACCTGGGGGACAGTGGGTCCTTATTCTCATGTGCAGCCATAGAAGCCCCTGGGGAGGAGAGGGGAGACAACTGCTGGGGTGCTGAGTGTTGCCTTGGAAAGAGGCTGGAGGAGGGAAGCAGGAAAGGCAGGGAGGATGACAGGCCAGGTGCCCAGCTCTGCAGGGCAGGCTGCGGGGAGGGGCTAGCTTCTGAGGGAGGGGCCAGCAGTGGGGGTTTCCTTTCTTCCGTGGCCTCTCTCCGGACACGCTCCCTAACCCTTTTCACACATGGGAAAGAGACTCGAAGCACAAAGCTTGGCCCTGTTTAGGGCCCTGTGCCCAGTATCCCCATGGTCACTTGAGTCTGGCCCATAAGTGAGCCTCCCGTGCCCCAGCTTGATGATGTTGGTGTGAGCCTGCCACACATGTGGTTTAGCCTGGAGGAAATGGAGCCTGGGCAGCACCCACCCTGTGGAGCCAACAGCTGGGCACAGGATAGGATGTGGGAGCTACCTGCCACCCTCTGAAGGCTACGGCTCTCCTCAATCTCTGGAGGTGGGCAGCATCAGCATCTGGCATCCTCCCATCTGGGGGAGGGTTGGCTCTGTCTCTGGCTGGTGCAGGACACCTGGCATTCGGTCACAGCTGCTCAGGTGAGGACAGGAAGGCAGCCGAGGGCAGGGGCTCCTGCTTGGGCACCCCACAGCTGTGTCTTCCTGCTGCGCCCACACCGCATGTTCAGGCGGGTGATTCTACAGACAAGTCGCTGCCTGGGGCCTGGCCACACACACACTCCCACACCTCGTAGCCTGAAGGCCGGCCCAGTCCACCCCTTCCCTGTGGGCACCCTTCTCCCCTGAGACCTCAGCCACAAGGGGTGGGTGTTCCACACTTCGTGCAGGATGACCCCAGGTTGGGGCTTGACCCTGATGTGTCACTTGGACCCCCGTTGGCTCAGTGTCCAGTAGCTGCCAGGTTTGGTGTGGTGTCCTAGGCAGCAGCTACAGTGGCCCATGACCTCTAGCCGGTGCCCTGATATGTTCCAGCCTCCTTGTCCCTGGCCAGGAGTCCAGTAGCCACCCTGGAGGAGAGAGCAACCCAGAGCCCCCTCCATGTGCTGGGCAGTGTGGACCATCCATGCAGGATTTCGTGTTCGATCCAGCATGACACATGCTCGCTTCTGACTTCCTCACTTGTCCCAGGCTGAGCCGGGGGAAGCTGGTGGCAGCCCCTCCCGGTGGCTGGGCCTCCTGTCCTTCCTTCGCCGCGCCCGGCGCCTCACGGGTGTCCTTCTGCCGGTCACAGCACTGCTGCTGCTCCTGGCAGCTGGCAAGGGGCCAGCCACCCACCCACGTCCCTCCTGTCGCCCTTCTCCTGGCTCCTTTCACCCCCCACCCCACTCTACTGTGAGTCACCCACAGCCAGGGAGCAGGTGGAGGCTGGGGGGTGGGGATGACAGCTGTCACCGGGCCTTGGGTCCAGTCCTGATCTTGGGGACACAGCCCTCTGGGTGCCTGTTTCCTGCACCGTGACTGTGCCCCACCCTGCAGGGTGCAGGCATCCTCTCCCGCCTCCAAGGGCTGCATCCCCCCTCCTGCCCTCAGCAGCCTCCTCTTCGTTCTTGACTCAGCTCTAGGTTCTCCCATCTGGGGGGTCTGTGGCTGGGGGCGCCCACCTCACTGATGAGTTTAGGATAGTACAGAGCTGGTTTGAGTCTCCCGCTGCCATTCTTCAGGGCATCAGAGTGAAACAGCTAACGCTGAGACCACCAGGTGGCGCCCGCGGCCCGATGGCTGTGTGTGGCCGCGCCAGCCCCGTCCTGCTCCTTGGGGGTCCCCTGCCCATCTCCTTCCTGGTGGGTGGTGGGTGCCAGCTACAACAGAGTAGCAGCCCCAAATGGACCTGTCCCCGCCTCCTGGGGCCTCCTGGGGTCTGGGAACTGCACCGGGCCACCTCCCTTCCCGGGTCCCCTGGCCACCCACCTTGGGGACCTCCATGATGGGGGGCACGCCTGGCACTAAGATCAAGGTAGAATCACTCAGAAGCTTCCAGGCCCTGCGTTGCCAGGGACACAGGCTGCGGAGCTGCTGGCTGAAGCTTCGTGGGCTGTGGCAGGAGCTTAGGGTGCAGGAGCCGCTGATCACAGGTCCCATGTAGCTGGTGTCTTTGACTAAAGATCTTTTTGTTTTGTTGGATAAGCACTTTCATGGGGTGTAAGTGAATGCTGTGTTTTATCAGGGGGTGTTTCTCTGGCAGGAGAAATAAATAGCTTGTTTCTGCCTCTGCTGACTCTGGGGAGCAGGTGTAAACGTCATGTGTGTGCATCAGGTTGCCCTAGACGCACCACACCAGTCATCTTTGGCTACCAGCCCACAGATACTTAGGTGGGTCTCCATGGGTGCAGATCCATAAGATGCCTGAGCTTTTACAAGATGGCTGAACTCAGGAGTTCCCTTTTAGAGCATCACATCAGAGGGAGTGTGAGAACTGAAGCTGTACCCGTAGGAATGGCTGCTGGCTACTGCTAAGTCACTTCAGTCGTGTCTGACTCTGTGAGACCCCATGGACGGCAGCCCACCAGGCTCCCCTGTCCCTGGGATTCTCCAGGCAGGAACACTGGAATGGGTTGCCATTTCCTTCTCCAGTGCATGAAAGTGAAAAGTGAAAGTGAAGTTGCTCAGTAGTGTCCGACTCTTCACAACCCCATGGACTGTAGCCCACCAAGCCCCTCTGTCCATGGGATTTTCTAGGCAAGAGTACTGGAGTGAGTTGCCATTTGGCAGACTCCTCCAAAACCCCTCTCTGGCATCCCTCGTGAGTCCTCCCACCCCCTACCCTGCTGTCCTTGGGGCTCATGGTACTGCTGCTCTACTCCTTGGGACCCAGGATGGGTGTCCCCGGGCTTCCTGGGACATGCTCAGTCTGTGGGTGGGAGGAGGGGAGAGAGGCCTCCTTTCAACAGGGTGGGGTTCTGGAGGCTGGAGGGAGTTTGGCTTGCACCCTCACTCCCTGACCCCTCATTCTTCCACACCCTGATTCAGAGGTTACCCTGAGACCCGAGAGCCAGTGTGCGTGAGGGGAGATGAAGGAACCAATGTGGGAGAGGGGGCCCAACACTGTCTGGGGGCAGGATGCATAGGGGTGTCAGTGGGGTGGATTCTCAGGGCTCACTCATCCTTGGATGCAAACCTGCACAGGTGTGGGACACATGCCGAGCCACATACCAATGTTAGTAACTGAACACTAGCTGACATGGCAGTGAGTCACAAGCAGCAGGTGCCTGGGTCTCAGGGCAGCTCTGGACACCCAGACCCTTCAGGGGCACCAGGCCGCAGCTCTGGGAGGGCCTTTTTGAGCCTCTCAGCTGGGCTCAATGCCCCCATGACCTCTAGAGCCCTGGAAGTTGCTGGTTGGCCTCTGTTGAGGTCGCTCACCGCCCGCCCAGCCAGGACATCACTGCAGTGGGCATGGCAGGGTCTGGCTGCTCAAGAGGACTCTTGGACCTCCCTCAGGAGGGAGCACCAGGCTGGGGTGCCCGGCATGCTGAGGGGTCCTGGTTGGGGTGGGCAGCCTTCTGACTGTGTTCTTTTCATGGGCTGCTCGGTGGTCACTGCTGTGGTCTTCTGAGTCCAGACAAGTCTCTGGGGCCAGAGTTCTGGGAGGGAGGTGGGTGGCAGGCTGATCAGGTGCGGCAGCCCCGAGAAGCCACAGAGCTTGCTCAGGGTCGCTGGCCCATCACATGTCCTGCTGCCCACCAGGGGACGGCTTAGGTGGAGTGTCCTCCCAGGTTCTCACTGACAGTTTCGAGCTGGGATGCACTTCTTGTGCGAAGCAGACTGGGTTAAATTTGACTCCCCCAACCATGTCTATGGTTGTCTATTACGATGTTAATTTTGAAATTCAGGGATAGTAGCTCCTCGACTTTGTAGAGGGGCATCCCTGGTAGCTCAGCTGGTAAAGAACCTACCTGCAATGCAGGAGACCCCGGTTCGATTCCTGGTCAGGAAGATCTGAAAGCAAATCAGAGGATGTAGGCAGAGTGGGATGCTGGGTTCTTCCTCCCACGGCCACATGCCTGGCCCGAGGTCAGCCTACTGGACCGGAGAGTGACAGCCTCCTTCTCCAGCCCCTTCCTATGGCTTCTGATTCCCATCCAAGGTCACAGAATATCAGCTTAGATTTTTAATTTCAGGGCAAATATTTCAGCAGCTTTTAGAACACACCTTCATCATATTTAACCACTGACTTTGTGCTTACTGGAGACAGGACCAAATTAAACAAAACAAAACAATATTTTTCCCTGTGTCAAAAGTAACACAAGGTTGTTGTCAAAGGTGGGGAAAGAATATAAAGAATAAACTTACTCATAATTCTGCCACCCACAGCAAAGCAGTTATGATCTTAATGAGATGCCTGCACTTGGACTTTGACCAACTTAAAACATGTGTTGTGATACAGAGTTTCAGAGCTGCTCTCTGGTCAAGTGCTGCTGTGCCTGATATGGAAAGGAGACAGCCAAGAGGGTCAAAAACCTGCGTGGCCATGGGGTAGACATCTGCACCTGGGCTGGGCAACCTGGTGCCCCTTCTTGGCCCCAAACAAGTAATTTATCCCCCAAACACACTCAGGAGTAGGTCAAGATTTTTGGGATGGGGCTCTGCCATTGATGATAAGACTCAGTAATAAAATGATCTGCTTCCCAAAGATGGGTCTCCACATGAATTTTCTCCTGACTTTTAATTTTATGACTGCAATCAGGCAATTTTTCCAGGAAAGACGACCACCCCTGCTCTTATCACCTTACCATCCTGGGTTTTTTCTGACCTCAGCCTTGCTCCGGCCCTGTCTGCATGTAGATGAGCTATTCATTAGCCGTCCACATCAGGAGGAAATGAGCTATGACATTATGGGGACAGGGACAAAACTGGAATATGGACTGTAGGTTGGACTGAGTATTGTATCTGCATTGGATTTAGTGAGTAGGGTAACTGCATTGAGATTACGTAAGAGAATGTCCTTGTTCTTACAAAACACACACCGAGCTGTTAGCCTGGTGAGAGGACATGAAGTATGGGGCTTACTTGCTCATGCTGCAGAGGAAGTTAGTACGTGCATGGGAAGAACAGAGATGATACAGAAATGCCCCATCCATTAGCACTTTGTGCTATTCTTGCAGCTTAAAGTTTGAAAAAGTCTTCAGATAGTGTCAAATAAAACACTAAGCAAGAACAGAACAACCCCCGAACCCACCAGCCTGCACTTCCAGGCCTCCCTACTCCGGCCTGCGGGGGAGCTGCCATCCTGGCTGTTGTAAGGACCACTCCCCTCCCCTCTAGAGTGAGCCTCGCAGATAGGACCCTGACCCCCACCCTGTTAGGTTTGGTGAAGCCTGTTTATGAGCTTCATACAGGCGGAAAAGTGGAAGCCACGCCGCTTGTGTCCTTCTGTAGCTGTTTTCCACGTATCCTTCCGAATGGTGGGTGACTCGGGCTTCATCTTGTCTACTGATGCTGTACCTGCCCCCAGCAGGATGGGGGGCGTTTGCTGCATTGGGTATGGAGGTGAGGGCAAGATGGAGATGGAGTGAGGCAAGACGTGCAGGTCTGTCCCGAAGGCCCACCCACTGCCCTGTGGTTTTGCCAGAGCCCTCCCAGTCACAAGGGGTCTGGAAAGACAGGTGGGAGCCAGATGAGCAGCTCAGGGAGGTGTTAGCATTTCCGGGCGGCGGCGGGGGTCGGGGGCGGCGGGCTGAGTGCCCATCCTGAGAGGAGGGAGAGCCTGCTGGATCTCCTGGAGATGTTCTGTCTGCAGGCATGACTTTCCCCTCTCTAAAAGGGCACATACCTGTTTGCAGGTATGTCCATGTTCAGGGCTGTCCTGAGGCTCCCAGCCCACCACCATCACGCAGCCCAGTGAGAGCTGACCATAGAATGGGCAAGGGGGCGCCCTTCCTACAGGAAGACTTGGTGGCTGGGTCTTCCCCATCTGCCCAGTCCACCCGCTTCCCAGCAGAGCCAGGGATGGGCGGGCAGGTCTGAGGAGGCCTGCCCAGAGGCTTTACTGCTTCTGAGAACATGTTGTGATTAGCCCATTAACTGAGTCCCGCTAGTGGGGCTGTCAGGACTTCCCTAGTGAATCAGGTGATCCTGTGGGCTTCTCTGGTATACTACTGTCCTCAGGCCCTCACTGTGAAGGGCCCAGGGCAAGCAGGGGTGGGGGCAGGTGTTCCAGGCCCCAGACGCCCCCTCTCCAGTCACATCCCACCCCGGGGCAGCCCCCTTCCTGATCCCCCGCCTTTGTTCGCCATCCGGCCGCACGTGTGCCAGTGCCCTGCTTGTTGGCCTCGATGTGAATGAAGTGCAGTTTGGGTCTTCCTCTGTGAGCGGCTTCTTCCACTTGGCCTCATGTTGGGAGACTGGGGTGATATGCACACGGATGGGTGTGTTCTGTTGTGTGATTTATTTCTGCCTTCTCTGGTCAGTGGAAATAGGTTTTTGTGGTTTTTTTTTTCAGTTTTTTGCCATTATAATCTCATCAGCTTTAAAAATCCTCCTGGCACCTCTGTTTGTTTGAAATATAAAACTTCTGGCTGATAAGTTGCTCAGCCCTTGGGGGCAGGGAATTGAGGTTCTGTGCTTCTGGGGGTGGAAGGAGGCACACAGGGCTGGAGCGAGGAGGGGTAGTTTCAGGATCAGTAGCAGTCTTGCCTGGAGCGACTTCCTTCTGAGGCTTTTTTTTTTTGGATGACTTAGGGAATTTTTATTTCTCTCAAGCTTTCTGAGTAATGCTTGTTAATTTTTAAGGCTTGGTCCGAAGTCTACCATTTTGAAAATCTGGGGATCATGTTGCATACCCATGACCACTTTGTTTCATAAATTTCAAAAGGACTCTCTAAAACATAATTTTAGGGAGCCTCATCTTGCCTGTGTAAAAAGTTAGATCCTGTGGAAGGTCCTCTGAGGCCTTGACCCTTCTTCCTGCTGACCTGGCATCGACACCAGGACCCGTCAAAACCCAGGCCTGTGTTTTGTAGGTTTGTGCGTGGGGTGGGGGGCGGGTTTGCCAGGTCACACATCCTTCCACACATGTCCCTCCAGAGGAAGGCCTGGCCCCAGACTGACCCCGCACACTGGTCGGACGCCCCCAGTCGGCCGACAGCGCTGCTCTGCCAGCCCACGGCTGCCTCTGATGAACAAACTAGGCCTCAGCAGAAAGCTCCACAGAGAACAGAATTAGGACAGATAAGGAAAGGATTAAATTGGTGCTGTCAGTTCTGTTGCTGACAGCTGGCATTTTCTCTTTCTGCACCACGTGGGGGAAACTTTTGGCCCCGAGTGAGCACCAACCATGCCTCCCCCGGGCCTCTCGCTCCAGGCCCTAGGCAGCCTATTCCAGCACCAGCGCTGCCAGCTGGGGGTCCGGGCGTGGGGAGGGGGCACAACCTGACGTGTCCCCTGGGCAGGTGGTGGTCAGCCGTGTAGACATCTCAGGAAGTGTTGGCCACGTGCCCCAGCCGTGAGTCTCGTTGGCCGCCCGTCCAGCATGCCGTCGAGGGGCTCCAGGGTGCCACTGGCTGCAGGGTCACAAGGTGATGCTGTGTCCCTTTCTCTCCCCAGATCACCAGAAGCTGGAGAGAGAGGCTCGAATCTGCCGTCTCCTGAAGCATTCCAACATTGGTGAGCGGCCCACGGTGGGGTGGGAGGTGGGGAGGGGGGGTCCCAGCTCTCCCATTACAGACAGCAGGAGGACCCTAAAGGCGTCCCTTTCCTTCCCCATTGAGGTTTCCCACCCTCAGGCCCCTGGAAACATCTCTTCCTTTTGACCCAGAGGGATTCCTGCACAGACTTTGGGGCAGCCCCCTCAAGGCCGGGTTCCTCCTGGATGTGTCCCTGCCCATCACTCTGTAACTCTGTGCCAAGATCCTGGTGATAACACACAGGAGCCTAACATTCTGACGCTTCAGAAAAGCAATGTGATGGCCTGATTACAGGGAAAAAAGTTTGGAAACCAAAGACCACAGCCAGCCCAGCCCCAGCCTGAGCTCTGAGGTCTGAGGTCTGAGGACCGAGGTCTGATTCTGGAGGACCTCTGCTCTCCCCCAGCCCAGGGCTCTTGGAACTGCCGTCTGGGGTGGGGATCAGCTGCCCTGGGGGCCCGCAGAGTCCGCGGAGTCCCCAGAGCCCGCGTGTTGGCCTCAGGGAGTGTACTGCCCTGCCTGTGTTAGGTCCCTTCTTTCTGCAACCTCCAGACTAAGTACAGACTCAGCCCAGACATGGTCACAGGAGCTGCTGGGACCCCAGACCCCGGAAGTCGGTGCAGATTTCCTGGGGTCTGTCAGCTTCTGCCCACCCGCCTCAGCTGTGAGGGGCCCCTTGACCCCACAGCACAGCTGCCTGTCCTTCTTCACTTCTCATCCCTACAGGGACTTCTGAGGAGCCCAGGACCCAGACCTGGCCCACACTGGGAGGTAGCCAGGAGACACAGAGGGGACGGTGGGCCTGTGGCCTCAGAGGCACCCAGGGAACTTGTCAGGGTGGATTCCTGGGCCCTCTCACCCATGTTTGACTCAGGCACCGGGATGGTTCCCAGGACTCTGTTTCAAGGGTGCCAGGCTGTGCTGAGCAGCCGTGTCCATGCCACTCCCAGACCAGGGCCTCGGCCCCAGGGAGGGACCCTGGGAAGAGCTGAGAGGGCTCCCCTGGGAAGCAGGGCATAAGCTGTGAAGGCCCTCGTTTCCGAGGCAGTGTTCAGAGGTTTGGAGCTCAGAAACCTGGATTCGGGTCCCGCCTCCCCCACCAGAGAAGCTGTAGCAATCACTGAACTGCTCAGAGCCCCAGTCTTCTTGTTCGTGGACTGGGAGTGTTTCACAAGTGTGTCAGTGGTCCAGGCTTAACAACAAATCACCCCAAAACTCAACCAACAGGCACTGATTTTCTCCATTTCTGTGGATTCAAGAGCAGTTCAGCTGAGTGATTGAGGCTGCCACACATTTTACGGGATCAATGTTTTTGTTCAATACTTACTATGACGTTTAAGACAGCAACAGCAGGGTAGGATTCTCTTGAGTCCGGGGGTCTGGGGCAGCTGGGCAGGTGGCCTGGCTCTGAGCCAGCCATGCTCAGGGCTCCAGAGACAGACAGACAGAGACAGAGAGGGTGACAGAAAGTGAGAGAGACACACAGAAAGAAAAGGACAGAGAAGCAGAGCCAGAGCCAGAGGGAAACAGAGAGAGACACATAGAGAGACGGAGAAAGAAAGAAAAAGACAGAGATAAAGACGGAGACAGAGAGATGGTGAGGGAAGGAGAACAAGGAAGAGAGTGCCCCCCAATTGTGTCAAAATATACAGAACAATATTTATCAGTTTAACTAGTGTTAAGTGTACAGTTCTGTGGCGTTACGTACATTCACATGTTATGTAACCATCGCCCTTATCTGTACTCAGAACTTTTTTCATCATCGCCAGTGGAAACTCTGCATCTGTTAACACTGGCCCCCACCCGCACCGCCAGGCCCTGCCACCCACCATTCTGCTTTCTGTCTATGAATTCGACACCCTAGGAGCCTCATCAATGGGACCCTACCGTGTTTGTCTTTCGGGGACCGGTTTATTTTACTCAGCCTAACATCCTCAGGCCTCATCCTTGTCGTAGTAGGTGTCAGAGTTCCCTTCCTTTTAAAGCTGAATAATATGCGCTGTGTCTGTGTCTCACATTGTGCTTACCCATTCATCCGTCAGTGGACACTCGGCCTTTTTCTTGTGCTTATCCACTCATCCGTCAGTGGACACGGCCTTTTCCTGCCTGTTGGCTATTGTGAGTAACGATGCCATGAACATGGGTGTACAAGTCTCTTTCTGGATCTCTGCTTTCAGTCCTTTGAGGGTAAACCTCGCAGTGGAACGGCTAGACCATGTGGTGCTTCTGTGTTTAACTTCTGGAGGAAGCACCATGCCTTCTGATGGTTTGGTCAGGAAGCGGTGATGCCGCCGCCTTGCCTTATTCTGTTTGTTTGAAGGAGCCCAGCTCTCCTCTTAAAGGAGGCTCATCAGAGGATGTGAATGCCCCTCATAGCCAACACGGTAGCACACGGTGTCTCCTGGCTGCTGGCTGGGCTGTCTGATCAGGAGCGGGTACCCAGAATCAGGCCCCCAGGGAGCAGCCCACAGGCAGAGCCGCACCACTCTCGGGGCTTTAGTTTCTGTGCAGAGACAAGCAGGCACCTGGGCAGAGGAGACAGGTGAGGGCTGCCTTGGCAGTGTCCTGTGTGGGTACACTGTGGGGACTGGGCAGCCCCACTGCAGCATGTGGATCCCCAGGAAGCAGGCCAGGGTATCCAGGATGGACATGAGCTCCAAGGCCTCACTGTGGGTTGTGCCCTCCACACACATGTCCGTGTTGTACCCGACTGTCTGTGAGGTCGGCCCCCTCCACCTGGGGTCTCTGGAATTCCTATTCAGTGCATATTTCCCATTGCTGGTGGGTGCCTGGAGTGGAGACTTAGCCAAGGGCAAGGCTTCCTCCACTCTCACCTCAGTGGTGGGCAGTGGCCACCCTGAGAGGTTGCCACTCAGCAGGTGAGTGTGTCCCAAGCTTCCCTCCCTGCCCCTGGAGCTGTGGGTGACAGAATAAACAGAGCCCATGGTAGGCAGAACCATCTACAGCCTTTTAAAATGGGCCCCATCAGGAGTGAGTAGAGCCATCAGCCTTGACTTTGAGAAGGGCAGCCCTCAGCCTCCTCTCAGCCTCCTTCCAGCCTCCCCTCTGCACACTGACCCTCTCTCTCCTGGGCCTGGCTTATGGATGGCAAATTCCCACCTCCTGGTTTCCAGGGCTGGAACTGCCCTCCCTTGCAGGATAGTCCATCTAGGAGCTGGGCAGGTGGGCACCAGGGAGTACGATGGCCCTGGGAGGACTTCCTGCCAAGATGAGGCGGCCAGTGCAGGAGTGGAGGGTAAAAGGTCTCCAGTCTCTGACAGCTCAGGACCCATGCTGCCATCCACAGCCCTTCCCTCCCAAAGCTGATCATATGATAGGTCCTGGGGTCCTTCCTCCTGTTGCAGTATTGCAGTCCATGGAGGGGTTCGAGGGGCAGTTTGGGAGGGGCAGGAGGTCCGTGTGGCCCCTGGAGGAGCAAGCCCCACAGTGGGAGGCTTGTCCCAGGGCTCCTGACACCCCCTTGTGGCTGTTGGTGTCCCCCAGCCCCTTGCTCCCAGGCTGGACTCTCAGGAACTACCTGGACTCTAGTTGCAGCCACTGTATGTCACCCGCAGTGTTATTTACTTACTGTTTCTACTTAAATAGATTCTGTGACAATTCCGTCTTTTACTTAGCCCCGTCTGTGAAATCACGGGTCTGTTGTGCTAGGTGGGTGTTCTTCTAAACCATTAAAGTAGTACATAACTATTTTTTAAATGTTAAAAATGTTTAAGTGAAAAAAAGGGAGAGTGTGTGCACGTGGCCTTGACTTTCAGGCTGAGGGTCCTGCCAGCCCCTTCTTACCTGCTCCGAGGGGGCAGGGCCTGAGGGCAGGGGTGGCCTCCACAGCGGGGGAGGAGGGGAAGTTCATCAGGACCCCAGATTTATTGACCCCTGGACTCCCCTGGGGAAGGAGGATTCCCCGGCATGAGAAGAGAAAAGGGTCCCCCTAGGAGTGTCCCCCTGGGGGTGCTGTCTGCAGGCCTGGCAGGGTGGTAGAGGCAGACCCCTCCACTCCCTTCCCCCTTCCACCCTGGGCCCATCTCTGCTTGGAGTTCCAGGGGAAGCGGCTGGGGGCAGGGGAGGCTGCTCAGAGGGGCCACCCTGCTGGGCCCCACCAGAAAGGAGTTGGCGGGAGGAGAATTTCACTCAGTGATTTTGCAGGAGAGTCCTGGAGGAGGGCACAGTGAGCCGGCGGTCTGTTGTATGTTAGGAAAGTGCAGACCCGCCTGGTAGAGTTGAGGTCTGGGTGGGAATGAGAGGGTGCCAGGTGTTGGCCCCGGGATCTGGATCAGATGAAGCTGGATAGCGGCCCCTTGAGCAGAGAGATCCAGAGCGAGCAGTGGGTGGGGGAGATGGTGAGAGAAGCAGGGTGTGAGAGGAGGTGCCCCCTGGAGCCGCCCATGCACTTTATCCTTAGTGACCAGGTGCCCTGCCTGCTGGGAGTGAGTGAGACCTGCTCCCTGAGCCAGGCTTTGCCTGAGGTTGGGGCCATTGTAGCCAGATTGGGGTTCCTGATGTGAGGACCCTGCTGGCGGGCCCTTAGGAAGTCTAGAGCTGGAGAAGAAAGGCTGCCGACAGCCAGCTAGAAACCAGAGCAGCTTGAGGGCATGAGGAAGGGACCTGTGGGGCCTGGGAGAAGCCTACTCTTCACTCTTCCAGCTCCCACAGCCCCGTCCATCGTGGCGGAGAGCAAGACTTCCGGGAGACCCAGGGAGCAGAGGGCCCAAGCGGGAGCTCTGTCCACACCGCTGCTCAGCGTTGTGTGAACTGTGTGGCCTTCAGCCAGTCACTGCCCTCTCTGTGCACCAGCTGCTGCATCTGTAACCTCTCAGGATGATTGGGGTGGTTACTGATGGGCACACTGAAGGTTTCTGATACAGAAGGCAGGATCTATCACCCCCGGGAAGTGTCTAAAGTTTCCTAGAAATACCTGCCGTTTAGTGCCGGGCATATCTCCAGCTTAGGGAAAAGGAGGCCTTGGAGTTGTGTTCTTTGTGCTGAAATCTTCCTCGCTGTTCACTCACTCATTCCCTCATTCATTCATTCGTCCACTCCTATCCAACACAGCTCTGGCCAGGCCTTGTTCCAGGCTCAGGAGATGGGGGAAACGAACTAAAGCAGAGAGGGCATGCGTGGCCATGGCACCATCCTGCTGACCCTGCAGGATCTGGAGTGGGAAATCAGGGTCTGACTCTTCGGCAGTGATGCTATACTGGGCCCCGGGGAAGGTGGTTCTCCCCCAGGGGTCCCTGCCACCTCAGCCTATCCTGACGGGCTGGCAGTGGAGCCCTCAGCCCTCCTCTCCCATGAAGTCCCTGAGCGGCTCCTTTCCAGTCCTGGAGGTGTGGGCCTTCGTCCCCACCCCGCCCCCTCCTGCGGCTCTCTGCTGCATTTGGGAGCAGGGGACCTGGCCAGGGACTGAGAGGGGACTGGGTCTCCCTCCTGCAAAGGAAAGGAAAAGAAAGGAAAGACCAGACCCTCGAGGCCCTTGAATGCTGGCTTGGGGCCAGTTGGCCTGAAGGGCCCACGGCTTACCCCTCAGACTCTGCCTGCGGTGCCCACCCAGGCTCTCCCCAGCCTGAACTGTGTGAAGCCACAGGCCCTTGGTGTGGTGCGCCCTCCTTGGAGGGTTGTGCTGCTGGCTGTGGGCCTGTGAGTGTCTGGGCAGCATGGGTGGGCCCCGGGCTGTTGCCCCTGCTCATGGCCTCTCCTGTTCCCACAGTGCGCCTCCATGACAGCATCTCCGAGGAAGGTTTCCACTACCTGGTCTTCGATCTGTAAGTGCCGGAGCCCAGGGACACGGGCTCTCGTCCGCTCCCAGCGCTGGGCCTGGGCTGGGCCCCTCGTAGCCCTGGTAGACAGCCCCCCGACTCCTGGGTCACCTCACTCACCAGCTTACCTTGTTGGTAGACAGCCCCCCGACTCCTGGGTCACCTCACCCACCAGCTTGCCTCGTTGGTTTGTTGGCTTTGCACTGGTGTATGGAATCCCCCAGGGATGGGATTGCCCAGCTGGGCCCCTTCCCGACTACCCAGAACAGGGTGTGCTGGAGGCCAAGGCAGGGGAAGGAGGGAGGGAAGGATCCCGGAGGAATGGTCTGGCCCTCGGTCTTCTGCTACCTTCCTTGGTGTTCTCATCACTGCTGCACTGGGGCCCCCGGGCTGGCATGAGTGTATGCTTGGGTGCATAAGACTGCCTGTGTGTTTGTGATTGTGTGTGTGCATTCATATATGTTGATGAGCAGGCATCTGTGGGGGCATGTGCATGAGTGGGTTTCAGTGTGTGCATGTGTGTGTGATTGTATGAATACATGTACATGTGTGATTTGTGGTGTGTGTGAATGTGTGTGTGTTGGTGTGGACATGTGGGGTGTGAACATACACAAGTGTGCATGGGTGTATGTTGGCGTCAGCATGTAAGAGTGTGTGTATGATTGCCTAAAGTGTGAATGTGCAGATGATTTGTGGGGGAATGTACCTGTTTGCATGCGTGTCCACGGGTGCATGTGTGCACATGCATGTGGCTTGTGGGTGTGTATGTGCATGTGTGTGTACATGCGTATGATCTGAGGGGGGGGTGTGTGCATATATATCCACTCTCACAAACCATACATGCACGTGTGTGCACATTTGCATGTGTGCTTTGTGGGGGTGGGTGTAGATGGTGGATGTGTGATTCGTTCAGAGTGTACATGGGTGTATATGTGCACACATGTGTGTGTGAGCTGTGCTGAGTGAAAGCGTCTGGGGCCCCTACCTCCTCTCACTTCCTGCTGGATTTAGAAGCAGTGATCTCATCACCTCACTCCCCGACAGCTCCGGCTGAGCGGGGCTCTATTTAGCTGTCCTGAGTCAGCGTGACTCGGGACCCTGCGGTGGCCAGCAGTCGTAGTTTGGGGTGGCTCCGTGTGGCCTCTGGGAAGCCCAGCCCGGGGGCCCTGGCCACGGGGACAGGGTGTGTCCTGAAGGGACCTCCTCCCTCAAATGACAGATGCCTCGGCCATGGGGTGTGGAGGCCCGAGGAATGAACCTCTGGCCTACTTGGGGTCCTCTGGTCAGGAGATGCTTGAACTGTCCCCCACAGCCCCCCGTGTCCCACCAGACACCACTTTGAGACACCAGCCAGGTGACCAGGCTGACCTGTGATACAACTGCCTGTGCTGGGCCAAGGCGGTGCCCTGAAGGTTCTGTTTCATGGACCCTTTGCTGTCACCCCCGTGGGTCCCCAGACCCAAAAGCTCCACCAGCTTTTTTCCAGGAAATATAGAGGCCCCGGGCTGGAGGGTGGCCAAGTCCAGGCCCCTGGTAGCAGACAGGAGGGTGTGTGGGATTCAGGAGCAGAAAAAGGGGAGAGAATGATGTGTGTGCAGGTGCGCGTGTGTGTCCATGTATGCACACCCATGCAAGCACATGCACGAGTGTGGGAGCGCCTTGACTCTCCTGCAATAGGCTCAAGCAATAGGCAGGTGTGGGAAAGGCTGAGGGGGGCTGGTGAGAGGAAACTGGTGGGTGTGTTTGGAGCAGTTGGGAGGAGGGAGGCCTTGGGCTTTGCACATCCTCCCCACAAACCACTGTGGCCCTCAGGCCTGTTGAAGCTGCCTCTTTGGGGCATCCAGGACACCGCTAGGCCTCAGGCAGTTGTTTGGTAGGGGCAGGAGGGCCTGCACAGAGTAGGGGGCTGTGGAGGGAGAGGGGAGGAGTGGAAGCGTAGAGATGCTGCCAGGCCCTGCCACTCCCACGCCCAGCCCCACGCAGCCTTCCTGTGCCACACTGTGGACCCTCTGGGACTCTGTGGCCCCAGAATTGGGGAGAAGTGTCTGGCCTGAGTTGGCATCACCTTCAGGAGACCCCTCGACCTAGGCGACTTGGGGGGGCTCTGTGGATTCGGGGACTGACAGATTTCCCCACTCTCCATGCCTCAGAATGTCACGTGGTCTTGGAGATCAGGCCTGGGGACAGAGGAAGGGGCTCCCCTGGAGGCTGTGGCTGCAGCCCAGAATTGGCCATGCTGAGTGGCTGGGATCTGAGGAAAGGGAGAATGCTGGTTTCCAGACCATGCCCTTCCTGGCCAGCTTGAGACGGTAGCCCCCCGCTCCCCCCAACCAACTCCCCGCCCTGCAACCCTGGACCACAAGGCCCCTGACGCTCGTCAGCACAGCTGGAGCCTCCTGTGGATGTGGGGACCCAGAAGTCTTGTCCCTGGCTCAGAGCAGGACCTACTGGGCTGGGGGGCTCCCCATGCCCCTGTTGCAGCCCTGGTCAGTACCTGTGGCCTTTTCCTCTCTGCCCTGTGCTTGGACTTGGGGCCTGCAGATCCTGACCTGTGAATTGTGGGTGCAGAAAAATAAACATCGAGTCCTCTTCTTCTGGGCTGGACCTAGTACTCCATCCTCCTGCTCCACACACATACATGTACACATGGATACACAAGCACACACAGACACATGAGGCTCTGCTCCCTTGGACAGTCACCTGCTCTGAGCCTTGTTGTTGTTCAGTCACTTAGTCGTGTCCGACTCTTTGCGACCCATGAACTGCAGCACGCCACCCTCCTCTGTCCTCCACTGTCTCCCAGAGTTTGCTCAAATACATGTCTGTTGAGTAGATGATGCTACCTAACCATCTCATCCTCTGCCCTTCTCCTTTTGCCTTCAATCTTTCCATCATCAGGGTCTGAGCTTTAGTCTCCTCCAATGGCAAAGTGGAACCCTAAAAATTCCTCACTACTGGGGTAGTTGGCCCCAGGATCTGAGGGCCAGCATCTAGCCTCCAGCAGGGGCATTCTAGCACTCACTGCATCCTCAGTTTTGTGTTTCTCTAAGAGACAGCCTGTCCACACCAGGGCCACTATTCAGCAGTGCCCACGCCTGTGGTCACCGTGGACCAGCCTGGCCCTGAGTGCTGGGCATAAAACAAGGCCAACCCAAGCCCCAGCTCCCAAGAATGAGTGGGAACTGAGATGCAAGTGGGGAGATCCCAACATGTGGGGCCAGCACAGCTGGAGGGGGTGTGGAAGGAGGGTGTGTTTGCAGAGGGTGTGTCCCTTGGTGTCCCCACAGGACACGGGAGGGAGACTCTAGACCTTGCAGGGGTAGAAAAGCTCTAGATGGACCTTCTGGTGGACTTGGAGCTGGCCAAGTGGGATGAGGAGCTTGGACAGACCCAGGGATTGAGCTTTCCTGCTCCCCTGTGTATCCAACCTTGGCCACTGCTTTTCGCCTTGCTGTCCACACCCACATTCTCAGCAGGGGATCCTGAGTGGCTGGGATCCCTGCTGGGTTCCCTGAGGCTCTCCAGGCAATGGTTTCTGCCCTGGGCAGGGGGGTCCATCCTGACCTTAGGACCTGAAGGCTGCTTCCTGGGCAGGGGACAACCGGCAAGAGAGTGTGTGGATGGAGGTCCTACTCTCTTTCTGGAGATGGGACTTTGAACGCCTCGTGACCTCACCCACCGGGTCACGAGGCGTGACCGACACCCACTGTCTCTTCTGGCCCCTCCGCCCTGTGCGGGGGCCGCATCGCTGGCCTTGGGGGGTTCGAGGAGGGTCAGCCAGTTTTCCTCAGGCCTGGAATTAGTCACAAAGCCTGGGTAACAGTGCAGAGGCCTAGAACAGACTCCTGCTGGGCTGCCCACTCTGAGAAAGTCACTGAGATCATTGAGGCTCGGTTTTCTGAGCTTAAGAGACCAGTGTCATAGAGAGGGGAATGTCAGTCCTGAGTAAATCTGGAGATGGAGGTGCTGGTGGTGCTGGGGATGTGGAGGTGAGGGCAGTGGAGATAGATGGTGGTAGTGATGATGAGCACGGGGTGGAGGTGATGGTGGTGGGGGTGGGGGTGGTGATGGTGATGGAGGGGCCCTCTCTGCTCTTCTCACAGGGTCACTGGTGGGGAGCTCTTTGAGGACATTGTGGCGAGAGAGTACTACAGTGAGGCGGACGCCAGGTGGGTGTAAAGCCCTCGCATGCTTCCTCCCCGTCTTCTCCTGCCTGGCCCTCCCTCCCTAAGCCTTGCTCCTCCTCCTCTGGCCCCCATCTTCTCTCGTGCTCTTTGTCCCTGACATGGTCCAGGGAGATGGTCAGCTGGGCTAAAGCCCTGCTCGGAGCCCTCTGGGGAGGTTCTAGGGTCAGGGTGGGGGCCAGCAGCTCGCGTGTCCCAAGTCAGAGAGGGCCCAAGCCTGCGCCAGGGTGGGAACTGACCCACAGAGGGGCTCTCCTTGGGGTGGCTGGTGGTGGGAGAGCGGACGGAGAGTGGTGGTGGGCCTCCTCTTGCCCCTCTAGGATGTCTGACCAAGGCCTTCCCTGTGGAGACTCACAGTTTCCAAATGCTTTTGCCCAAGACAGGCCAGGAACCCCTTTCTGTGATATCCTCCCAAGGTTACCTTGGAGGCAGAAAGGGAAGGCCATGGGGGCCTGGGCTGGTGGGAAAGGTGCCCACTGGCCCTCCTTCCTGGGCTCCCTGATGGGCAGTGAGCAGGAAGCCAGGGCCTGAGGTGGGGGGTGAAGGGACTTTATCAGCCCTCACGGGGGAGTTGAAGGGGACTGACGTTTTCAGACATGCTGTCTGCAGCGAGGCTGCTGGGGCTTTAATGAATATGTATTCCCTTTCTAATCAATATTATTTTAACAAGTAGCTATTTGTGACTGGCTTGTGCACCCCCAGAGGACCTTGCCTGTCAGTGACAGCCTGAGCCCCCTTGAGAGGGTGGGAGTGGTTCTGGTGTCACCCAGGCCCCTACCTGGGCAGCATGAGGCCAGGGGCCTGGCGGGTGTTGGGTGGGGTGTTGGGGTCTGTCGTGGGGTGGAGTGGCCAGTCGGGGCTCTGGCTCCCGAGGGTACATGGGCACTGGCTGCTTTCCTGAGGCTCCTTGAAGAAGGGCGTTCACTTTTCATGATAGCCTGGGAATGGCTTGGGGCAGAACCCGGACAAGGAGGGCTGCCTTCCGGTTCTGCCTCCGGTGCCCCCCGGTTGCCTTGGGGGTGCGGGAGGGCTTACCTTAGCTGTTCTCTTTTCCCCCTCCTGGAGCATCCTACCAGGGCTCCTTTGTTCTCAGTGTCCACCACGGAGCACGGCCTGGGGCCTGGCACCTTCCTGCACTCTGTTGGGGATGGTCTCGCTGGAGAGGGAATGTGACCCACAGCAGAGCCTTGCTTTTGGCTGGGAGGCCCCCATGCCCACCTCTACCCCTGCACTCCACGTCCCGCAACCCCCCAACACCTTGTTCTTGGATCTCCACCCTTGCTCACTCTCACCTCCTGGCCTCATATACTCCAGTGCCCCCCCCTCCGCCCCACCCCACCCCTCCAATTCTCTGGCTCCCTCCCGCCCGTCCAGGGTGGCAGGGATCTGGATCTTCCTCCCTGGGCCTCTGTTGTGGAGGCTTCTCTGGAGTTTGGGTCCCCCGCCACCAACAAATGCTCAGTTTCCTTGGCTCCACCTTGCTGGTAGCCAGACTATGAGGAAGAGGGTGAGAGGCAGCTGCTCTTGGGGATCTCTCCCAGCCAGCCCCACGCATTAAACCCGTATGTCTGGCTGTGGTTTTCGCCGGGAATCCTGGCCCCTGGAACTGTGTGTTTGACCTTTGTGTTGGTGCTTAGCTTATAGGCAGGAGGGTCTGAGAGAGTGATGTGGATACCCATGTGGGTGGTCACCCACGGGCATCACCAGGAGCTCTGGCAGAAAGCGGGGGTAAAGGCTTTCTCCCACTCTGGGAAGGTGTTTCCCTTGGGGACCTCCTCTGAAAGGGATCTGGGCTGTGTTGAAACTGGAGCCCTAGACACCTGGCCAGGGTGGTGGGCACCTCCCTAACCACGATGCAGTCTGGCCCCCATCTAGCACACCCACCCCCTTCCAGGGCCCTGTCTGGGGCCATGCTGCTCAGAGCTGAGCATCTGATGAATTCCTGAAGAGTCACATCTCTAGAGGAAGAGGACGCAAGGCAGGAGTAGCTTTTCGGAATGCTTTTCTGACCAAGAAGGCTGGAGAGTCCTTTGAAGAGAAAGTGGAATCTTTATTTTGGAGTTTGTGGGGAAAATGAGGGGTCTTTTTTTCAAACCTGGGAAAGCAAAGTTCAAATCCATTTTTAAAAAACCCTGAAAACAGTATGGTTCATGAGAGGTGCTTGGGGTGTGTGTGTGAGAATGCTGGCTGATCCTGGAGGAGGAGCGGGAGGACAGAGGGAGAGGGATAAGGAGGAAGAGGAAGGGAGGGGAAGGATTATATCCCAGGTAACAGCAGAGCCTGGAACCAGGAGAATAATGTCCAGGACCGGCCAGCATCTGGAATGACACTGGGGAGCAATTCTGACCACAAAGTGACTTTCTAAACTGTTCCATTTGAAAGGAGTCCTCATGAGGATGATGGTATAATGTGAATGCAAGGCAGAAGGGACCTTGTGACGGGCCAGTCAGTCTCATGTTCCCCAAGGCCCTGGTCTCAGACTGGAGACCAGGGTGGGAGCAGGCTGAGAAGGGCGCCAGGAGCTGTCTCCAGGGGTCCCTGGAGGGTGGGCTGCCCAGAATGGACTGCTTTCCAGGCACATGAAAGTCCCATCTACCTGCTGGCTGTGGAGGCCACTTGCCCGACGGTCCCAGAGATGCTGTGAAGAAAAGGCTTGGGAGACAGGCCAGGGCTGCCACATTGGCTCTGAGAAGGGGCATACCCGCACAGTTTTCTCTGGGGTGGGGCTTGCAGGATGGGCGGACAGGGCTGTGTCAGAACTGTAGGGCTTGATTTCAGCAGCCGGGCTGAGTCCCAGGATGTCCAGGGAGAGATGCAGACTGGTGCTGGCTCAGCAGGTGTAGTCACCCCATCCTGGCATGAGTTTGGAGCCCTGAATCCTCAGGAGGGGATGTGGAGGAGGACAGAGGGCACTGCCCACCCACATCTGAGCTGATGTATCAGTTGGTGCTGCGGCAGGTGCCTCCCGGGTCCAAGAAACCTTCCTGCAAGGCTGAGGACACAATGAGAGGAGAGAACTAACATGCCTCTGCGGTCACGGAGGCCACAGTCCAGTGCCCAGAGTGCAGGGCCGCCACGTGACTGCAGCGGGGATGACGTGGGAGCCCCGAGCTCACTCCACATGAAGGGAGGTCTAGAGAGTGTCCTGAGGTTGAGAGCGGAGGCAAGGTCATGAGGATGAAGAAAGAAGATGGGATTGACCCAAAGCTAACATCAAGACTTGCAGGGGTCTCAGCAGGCCTGAAGTTGGAGCCAGGTCATTCCAGGGCTTTCAGGGAGTGGCTAGTGGCCCAGGGGACTCCAGCCTGTGGCTGTGAGGACTGCTGATGGTGTGGAGGAAGGCTTGGGGTTCCACATGGATGGCAGGGAACACAGCTCAGGTGGACACCCCCAGGGGCAGAACCAGGGTCTGGCCACAGCAACACAGGCAGGGGCTGGTCGACCTGAGGGTCCCTGAACCCCTGGGTGGGGTGGGATGCTGCAGTGAGCAGGTGGTCCAGGGACTCAGGGCTGAGCTCCAGGAGCATGCAGTGATGTCCCAGCATGGCTCCCCAGGGCTCAGATTCCCAGGAACTGGGAAAGCCAGTGCCCCATGCCCCGGGGCCCTGGCTCAGTGGCCTCAACTGCAAGTGCTGGGGCTTCCTCTGGCCTCTGCCTCCACCCAGTGGCCTGTCCTGACCCCAGAGTAGCTCCCCAGACCTCAAGGCTGAGCTCTGCCCACGACGAAAGAGGCCCCTGTATGAACTTCCCCTGATGGGGCAGCCTGGAGGGGCTGAGCCCATGTCTACAGTCTCGGGAGGGCTGGTAGTGGCTGGATGTGGAGCTGGGGATACAGGGATGAGGGTGAGGACCACAAAAGACCGAGGCTGGCAGATGAGAGCATGGTGGGAGGGACAGAAGCAGGGAGGGAGGCCCTGGGAGCAGGTGGGACAGGAGAGCTCAAGGGTTTGGGGCGGGGGTGGGGTTTCCAGCCCTTAGAGGCATCTAAGGGGAGGGGCTGCTGGGGGACTGTTACCGACAGGTTTGGGCCTAGCTCCTTCTGATCCCATAAACCTCAGGAAATCCATCATCACTAGGACTCTGAGGTCTAGGTTTCCTCAGGGTGGACACTCAGGTTACTTTTCTAGCAGGTGGAGACCACCTGCTCTGTGGTCAGAGCTGTTTGAGAACATGGGCCGGTTTCTTGTCCCTTCTCCTGGTTTCTTGTCCCTTCTCTGAGTTTGCTGTTAGGAAAACAAAGTCCATCCCTCCAGCTGACCTTCAGTCACCTCCCCGGTCTAGCTGCAGCAGAAGCAGTCCCGCCTGTGCCTCCCTCGCCCCCACCAGAGGGGCTGGGGCCAAGACCCCAGGGATGGGCTATGGCAGCCTGTGGGATGCCTGTCTCTGGTGGCTGGTAATGCTCCAGGGGCGCTGTGGAATTCCAGGGGTCTGTGCCTGGCTCTGGGGGCAGCTGGATACTTCCCAACCACCTAGAGGAGGCAGGTGCAGGTCACCAGGGCTGGGGGCATCTAGGTCTGGAGGCACCTGGGTCTGATGTCTAGGGCCATTGCTGAAGCCCAGGTGTGGGAGGTGCCTGGGGAGAGCCTGGGCCTTTCTCTCCAACCAGTGATGCCCCAGGAGGCTTGGGACTTCTCCCTTATCTGGAAGGAAGCCCCTCGGGGCCCTGGATAGTGCCAGGCTGCCCCCAGAGACCCCAGTGCTGCTATGGAGCTGAGCTGTCTAGCATGGCAGCCAGCAGCCAGCGTGGACGTGAAGTTTATTTTAATGAAATGACACCCATTCTCACACATGTGTGCTGGTGACTGGAGCGTTAGCACAGCCTCAGAACAGAGAAGGGCACTGGTGCCTAGGGCATCACTCCCGCACTGTGGCACTGGCCTGCCCTCTCTCCCTTGCCCTTTCACCTCTACCCTCCCCTCCCATTGTCTGGGTCTCCAGCTGCCTTGCAGAGTGTAGATTCAGCCCTGGCCTCCCTCCGCAAGGGCACCCAGCTCAGGGCCAGGCATGGCCAGCATGAGCTTGGGGTGGAGTGCATTGAGGTCAGGCATCTTTCCTCTGTGGGCCTGGTTAGAGGGGAGGGCATGCCTTGTGTTGACCTTTGAGGGTGAAGAGGGAGCCCCAGAGGCCCCCTGCTAGCCAGCGTCTCGTCTCCCAGGCAGGCAGCACCATGATTCCCTGCTTCCCCCGGGCCCCCACTGGGCTGGAGATCCCACCACTCCCACACAGCACCCTTCTCCTGCACCCCGCCCACTCCTCAGGGGCCATCCGCACTAATGCGCCCGCTGTTTGCTGCAGTCACTGCATCCAGCAGATCCTGGAGGCGGTTCTCCACTGCCACCAAATGGGGGTCGTCCACAGGGACCTCAAGGTGAGTCCCCCCCCGCTCTGTGCCAGGTGTCTGTCGTCTGTAACTGCATGTCGTGTTTAAGGGGAGGCTCGGGGGTAGGGCAGTGCACCAGAAGACACGTGTGTGGGGGAGATGTTTGCATATGTGTGTTCCCGTGTATTTTTGTGTGAAGGTGTGTGCCTATGAGAATATGTGTGCATGTGTGTGCATGTGCATTGGCACATGTGTGTGCATGTGTTTGTGTTTGAAGGTGCATGCTTGTGAGAATGTGGGTCTGTGCGCACACATGGACATGTGTGTATGTGTGAGCATGTGTACATATGCATGTGCATTTGTGCATGTGTGTGAGACTGTGTGTGTGTGCATGTGTGTGTGTGTGTGTGCATGCATGTGTCTGTACACATCCCTCCCAATGCCTCTAGGCTTCAGGGCTGAGAGGGGACAGTTGTCAAGAATCAGCCTAGTGGCACATGTCCACGCGGGGTCTCGCTTTCTGGGCTCCAGTTGAGATTCGGACCTGGCAGGAGGGACACAGAGAATGTACCCGCAGGTGGGGCTGATGCCTTGGGAGCAGGAGGTGAGGGGCCAGTTTGGTCTCTTCAAACTTCCAGTCCTTTCTACTCGTCTCTGTGGCCCTTGGCTCAGCTCTGGGCCAAGTGCAAATTGTTTAAAACAAGGGTTGTCACCCACAGGCCTCTGTGTGGTGGGAGGGGCCCTCAGGAGGAGCTGCAGCCTTCTCCCCCCCCTTCCTCCTTCCTGCCCTTCTGCCTCCCCCTTCCTCCTCCTCTCAATCTCTCCTCCTTTCTTTGACTTCAGCTTTCTCCAGGTCTGAGTTTGGGTCAGTTTCTTCTCTTGTTGGTTTTGCAGGGGGTGGGGGGACCCCTGGGCCTGCATCCCTGCTGGTGGTGTTTGAGACCAACCTTCTCGTGGGTGCTAGGGCTGAATGGAGTCACCTTTCTAGGGCTACCCAGAGGTGTGTGTGTGTGTGTGTGTGAGAGCTGATGCTGTGGAGCTGCTCTTGAGGGGATGTCCCACGAGGAACAGGCCTGGGACCCTCCCTGTGCCCTCATGTGTCCTCGCTCCCAGGCTGCATGTGGTGTGTGGTCCCCTGTCCTCTCATGGGTCTGCCCAGGCTCCCCCCACTTGACTGCCTGTCCTGTGGGTGCCCATCTGTCTCTGTGTCTTGTCTGCATGGGCCTCACTCAGGGGTCTCTGGGAGGAGGGGCTGCAGGGAAGAGGACACGCATCCCTCCTTCATCCTGGACCTCATGATGCATAACAGACCTGGAGCCCGAAGCTCCGAAGTGCAGATGGGTGCTCTCCCCAGCCCAGGTGTGGCCTCAGGGCACACAGAATCCTTGCTGAGAAAAAGAAAAAGGAGTTAGGACCAGTTGGTCTCCTCTCCCACCAGGTGTCGGGGGGAGCAGGCTGTCCCTCCTCCTCTAGAGAGGCCTCTGTCATCTTGGCTGAGATAGACCTCCAGAAGCAGTACTGTGGTGGGGTTTCCTCTCAGCCAAGATGTGGAGGGTGGAGAGAGCAGAAGGGCTTAGTGCCATCTTGGTGCGTATGAGGGAGCCAGGGTGGAGCCTGGGGGTGGGAACATCCCTGTGCAACCCAGCTGGGTCCCCTCCCTCTCCTCCCAGGGAGGAGCCTTGTTACCCAGCTCTTCCCAGGGACCAGGTTCCCTTAGCTCCTTCTTCCCAGAGAGGCATTCTAAGTCACTTCAGTTGTGTCCAACTCTGTGTGACCCCGTGGACTGTGGCCCACCAGGCTCCCCTGTCCATGGGATTCTGCAGGCAAGAATACTGGAGTGGGTTGCCATTTTGTCCTCCAGGGGATCTTCCCGACCCAGGGATTGAACCCACGTCTCTTATATCTCCTTCACTGGTAGGCGGGTTCTTTACCACTAGCGCCACCTGGGAAGCCAAAGAATGCTGGTTTATTTCCTTGGGGTTGGGGGAATCTGATTGGTAGAAGCTGGGTCAAGCCCCCAGCTGCAGTATTTCAGACTTCTTTTTTTAAAAAAACAATTTTTTAAAATTTGAAGTATAGTTGATCTGCAATGTTCTGTGTATTTCAGACTTCTTGGTGTGGGGCTTGTGGGGAGGTAGGGGTCCCCCTGCCCCACTCACACTGGCAAAATCAAGGTGTTCAGGGGCCTCCCGGCCGTGCTGGGCAGACGGTATCCCCAGCACGTGTCACCTGGAGTGACAGAGCCTCAACCACCAGCTGTGTGGGGCCTGGAGAAGCTCTGGTTTCTGCCTCGTGGGCTGGCATGCTTCATCTATGCCACACAATTTGTCCTCACACCCCTGTGTCCAAGCAGGGTTAACTCAGTTCAGTTGGCGGCATTTGTCTTTCTTGGTGGCACTAAGGTGGGCAGCATGGTGTCAGCAGACCTTCCTGTCGGGAGGGTGGCCTGGTGAGGGGGCTCAGGGCCGGGAGAGCCCCGGGCAGCCAGGGATGAGGAAGTCCAGCGGCTTTGAGCTCTGAGTGCTGCCCTCTGGGAGGTGTCGAGGCCGGTGGGACAGGCTGGAATGAAGGAGCCTAGCATGCAGGACGCAGTGTGCAGGGAACTCCTCGGGCCTTCAGGGCCAAGTGTTCCTGGTAACCGGGCAGCAGCCTCCTTGGCACCCCAGTGGGACAGGGATGAATACCGTTTCTTCCTGCATGAGCAAGGGCGCTGCTCCCCGAGGCCGGGAGGTCGGCACGGGACCCGCCCCTCCTGTGAGCAGCCAGCCCAGGGCTGGTGGGACTTGGATGTCCTACACTGCTCAGGCCGCGGGGGCCCTTGGTTGTTTCTCCTTGCCCTTTGAGAGTCTCCATCCTGCAGCAAGTGCCTGAACCTTCCAGCAGCCGCTCTCACTGTGCAGCCAGCCTTGGTGGGCGGAGGGAACCCCGCCTACAGCAGGGGTCTGGGTCCTGCATGGCCTGCTGGGGCCTCCAGGTGTGCTGTTTTGGTCCCAGCACCCCGAGTTCACAAGCTTGCACTTTGAGAACCAGCTTCCCTCAGCTTTAGGGCTTACGTCCCTGCCCCTGGTGAGTGGGGGACAGAGACTGTGGGGTGCAGGCTCTGGGGTGTGCTCAAGCCAAAGGTGTCAGCTATGCTGGGGGGACACCCATGTGGTCAGGGGACCTGTGCACCCCTGTCTGCCAAGGGGTATTCTGTCCCCCTCTCTCTGGTGACACCCCTGGGTGTAAACCCCACACCCTCGGGCTGCTCACCTTCCCCACAGCCCGAGAACCTGCTCCTGGCCAGCAAGTGCAAAGGGGCTGCGGTGAAGCTGGCGGACTTCGGCCTGGCCATCGAGGTGCAGGGGGACCAGCAGGCGTGGTTTGGTGAGTACCTGGCCGGCCGGCTGGCCAGGGAACAGGGCGGGGGTGTTGGCCGCCCTGTGGTCCTTCACACCACCCTTTCCCGTCATGCTAGGGTTCGCTGGCACGCCGGGCTACCTGTCTCCAGAGGTCCTGCGCAAGGAGGCGTACGGCAAGCCGGTGGACATCTGGGCATGCGGTGAGGCTGGTGTGCTGGGCGAGATGGGCTGCACCCACAAGCACTGCACCAGACCCACACCTGGCTGCCCCCAGCTGGGAGCACCCTCCCCACCCAGACCAGAATTACTAACACAACCCTGGCTGTTGCCGAGAAGCCCACCACCCCATTGCCTGCCCTGCGCTCGGCAGAGCAGTCTGGAGAAGGGGCAGCAAGTGCCTGGATGGGGGATGGATACTGGAGGGGCGGGGGCTGTGTGGACCACCCTGGCAGGGTTGCCTCCTTGCCAGGGGCGTCTCCCCCATAGTCAGTGCAGTGGAGGGGGCCTCCCCTGTGAAGTAGGGTCGGGGGGCAGAGGAGCTGTTTATGCCATTCTGCAAACATGAGGGTCTCCAAAGAGGGACACTGATTGACGCTGGCTGTGGGGATGGAGAGGAGGGGGTGCTTGAGGACCTCAGTGTCCTCATGGGACTTGCTGGCTTTGGGCAGTGACCCCCACCCTAGCCAATGCTGAGAAACTAGCTGAGGGTCCTGTAGCTGTTAAGTACCAGGGCTGGGCATCTGATTCGCATCCTGGGATCACACACCAGACACCCCGTAGCAGCATGTGACTGGTGTGTGGCTGCGCTGGTGGGCTCCGCAGGGCCGCTGGGCTGCTGGGCGTGGGCAGTGAGGGCAGCAGCATGAGGCCCTGGGCTGTTGGCTCTCCCCAGGGGTGATCCTGTACATCCTGCTCGTGGGCTACCCACCCTTCTGGGACGAGGACCAGCACAAGCTGTACCAGCAGATCAAGGCCGGGGCCTACGATGTGAGTGCCAGGACCCCCCATCCCTCCCCATCTGGGGGAGGCAGGCTGGCAGAGGCAGGGTGTGGGGTGACACCCCTGTTTTCAGTTGAGGCCCTTTGGAGAATTCTGTCTCCTGTCTGGGGAGGGGGCTTCAGGCTCCCCTGTGCCTGGTTTTCTTTTCTAGTTTCCGTCCCCTGAGTGGGACACGGTCACTCCCGAAGCCAAAAACCTCATTAACCAGATGTTGACCATCAACCCCGCCAAGCGCATCACGGCACACGAGGCACTGAAGCACCCATGGGTCTGCGTAAGTTGCACCAGCCCCGGACCACCCCCTAGCATGTTAACCTTGGGCCCTCTCCTCGAATCCAGTGGGTTGGTCCTGTGGTCTCCTGAGGGCTATGGGAGCACGGGACCTGCTATGTGGCTTGGGACGTGCTGGTGACTTAAAGGCCTCAGTCCCTGGGAGGACAGGAGCTCCATGAGAAGAAGAGGCGCCATCTAGCGTGTGAGGGGATGAAGTGGCAAAGGAGGGTGAGGGCCAGGTGGTGATGGGGACAGGTGGAGTGGACGGCCATAGGAGGTGACGGACTGGGAGATTAGGCAGGTGGTGGGGACAGGTGGCCTCCGGCTGATGTGAGTAGCTGGTAGCTCTTGGCACAAGAGCCCCAGGGGTGCCGCTACGCTGAGCCTCTCTCTGACCTCCCCTCTTTTGAGCCCCCCTTGGGGACAAAGCTGATGCCCCCAAGGCTCCTTGCAGTAATGCCCTCCCTCGTTCCCTCCCGCAGCAACGCTCCACTGTGGCCTCCATGATGCACAGGCAGGAGACCGTGGAGTGCCTGAAAAAATTCAACGCTCGGAGGAAGCTCAAGGTGAGACACTGACCCCAGTGTGTGGCCAGGGTGCCCTGCCATGCTCACATGCTCACCTACCTGGAGGCGCCGAGGGCCCCGCACTGGGGGTGGCTAGAGGGGTCCCAGCAGGCCTGGCAGGGGTCCTAGCCACCCAGGACGGGCTGCTGGTTGGTGTTATCCCAGGTGTGCCAGGTGGACTTGGTCCCTTCCATGGCAATGACACCCAAGGTGCCCAGATGTCGGCTGGCCCCTCCTCAGTCTCCCACGCTGCCCGCGAGGTGTTCCTAGGGTTCCCTTGTGGCAGGGGGCTGGGAGACATGCCCTGTGGTCGGTCATGCTGTCTGAGTGGGAGTGAGCTGAGAAGCTTCTGACCCGGGGCACTTCTGGTCAGGAGAGCAGCCAAGCTCTGCTGCTCAGAGGGGCAGGAGGGAGGGGACCCTGGGCAAGGAGGCCATTGGGCACCAGGCCCGTCCTGCCTACAGGCTGCTCTGTGCTGAGGGCGAGGGTTCAGGCCTGACCAGGCCCCTGGCTGCTATGCACGCACCTCTCAGGGAGAGGAAGGGCTGTGGGGAGAGGCAGACCCCCAGCCTCAGTGCCCCCAGGGGTCTTGAAGCACTTTAGAAGCTTGGTTTGGTGGATAGTTTAGGGCCCAGGACAGGTCACTGTTAATTCTGCATGAGATGACTTGTCTGGGTGCAGCTGGTGGGCGTGTAGAACTCTTGCCTCTCTAAGAGCCCTTGACCCCAGGTCTGGGGTTGGGGTCGGGGGTCTCCACCTGGCCTCAGCCGTATGTCTCTCTCCAGGGTGCGATCCTCACCACCATGCTGGCCACACGGAATTTCTCAGGTGAGAACAGCCATCTCCAGGAGCAGCAGGCCTGCGGCGGGAAGCCTGGGGAGTGACCCGCCACCAGCCGCCTGCCCTGTCTTCGCCCCCACAGTCCCGTCCTCTGCTGCCGGCCCGGCCCGGCCTTCCTCCCTCTGAGACCCTTGGGCCTCAGAGGAGGCCTGGGCTCTGGCCGGGCCCCACGAGGGCCCGTCCCTGCGTGTTGGGTCTGTGTCTGAGCTGCCTGCCGGTGGGCCGCAGTTCCGTGTGTCTGTCCAGGCGTTGGTCAGCACTCTGTGGCCTCGTTGTTGTCCTGAATCCTCTGAGCACCCGTTCTGTGTTGGGAGAGGGGAGGCGAGGGGAGGCTCCGGACACGCTGGTTGGCAGCCGCCCACTTGGGCACGAAGGGTGGGCAGGGCTTGGGGCGTGCGGCCGCTCGGAGGGTCTATCGGCGGCCCTGAGGCCTCGGGACAGGGCAGGCCTAGCGGGGACAGCGTCCCCGGGCGGGGCTGCCGCGCCCTCGCTCTCCTGTGGCTTGTCTGTCGCCCGCGATGCCGGCGCGGGAGCGTCTGTGGTCGTCCTCGTTGTCCGTCTGCATCAGCACCGCCCCATCCTGTTACCTTGCTGTGATACTGTGCTGCCGGGCCGGGGGGCATGCTGTCACACCAATACTAATAGGACGTGTCCTGTTGCACGCCCGGCCGGGCACCCGGAAGACCCCGCTGGGGTTTTCCAAGGAGAAAGGAGGCAAATGCTTTTCCC
This sequence comes from Bos mutus, assembly GCF_027580195.1. Classification (NCBI taxonomy): domain Eukaryota; kingdom Metazoa; phylum Chordata; class Mammalia; order Artiodactyla; family Bovidae; genus Bos; species Bos mutus. The sequence continues at coordinate 42,042,752 of NC_091620.1, read as the reverse complement.
AATGTCAATCGGTCTCCATCTTGTTTTCACGCTCCTGTGAAAGGGGTTCTGGAACCATCCGTCACCTAAACTTTGACTCTAATCTTCTTCTGCTTCCTTTGTCTCTTCTCTTCCCTCACCTCGCCCACCCCTCGTCTGTGTCCGCCCCTCCCCTCGTCTCTAACCCGGTGCTAACAGTGGGCAGACAGACCACCGCTCCGGCCACAATGTCCACCGCGGCCTCCGGCGCCACCATGGGGCTGGTGGAACAAGGTAGACGTCCCGCCTGTCGGCATGCAGCTCCCCTCGCTGCACGCAGCCGCCAGCAGGGCCTTGAGAGCCACCCCAAAGGCCCCGGGAGCCCCTGCTCCCGCCGTGGACACGCTCACAGAGCCCCCGCCCTGGGCAGGGAGCCAGCACCCATGTCCCAGCAGCCTTGCCTGTTATAGGAGGGGCCAACCAAGGTGACCCCCGAGCTGTGTCACCTTGCGTGCATTTGACTAAATTCCCCGGTCCCGATTCCTGAGTCTGGGGGTCGGGAGACCCCCACTCCACTTCTGGTCTGAGCCCTTTGCTCTCTGAGGCTCACTCCCCACTTGTCCATCAAGAGCCTATTTAGAAAGACAGGAAACCTCTTTTCTGGGGCTGCTGCTGAGGGGGTTTGAATCCCAAATGGGAACCCTGGGGAGAAGGGCATGGGCAGAGACCCTGCCCTACGAGAGCCCACTCGCCACCCCATCCACTCCGGACTTGGCCCCTACCTGCCCTCAGGGACATGCACTGTACTCCTGGTCACTCATACTCCGTATGAGGCCAGTGGTCCGTACTTAGTCTCAAACACGTATGTCTGCCCTGTGAGCCCCAAGACGTGGCCCTCGGCCTCCCAGAGAATGACTGAAGGCCTCCTCTTGGTTTCCTTCTATGAGGCACCTCACTTCGTCCCCAGCCCATGAGGGGAGAGGCAGAGTCCGCCCATCTGCTGCCCCTGCCTGTGAAGGGCAGACCCCCCAGGGAGTCACCTGACTGTGACCTTGGCCAGACCCCATGAGGCTAGACCCCATGAGGCTAGACCCCAAGACCTCCTGGGGGCCCACGGCCCTAACCCAAGCTGAGGGTGGCACGAGCTTGGGGGGGCGGAGCTGCAGCTGAGGGCCAGCCAGGTGCTCCCCAGATGGGGTTGTGTGGCTAGAAGAAGCCCTCTTTTCCTGCTGCTGCCTCAAGTGTCTGTGGGGACAGGGCAGACGCCCAGCCGCTCCCAGGCCTAGGCCCTTTCTTCCCTACATGTCTGGCCTGGCTCTTTCCCTCTGACCCTGCAGGATGTGCAGGCCAGCCTGCCCATCCAGAGGACCCCAAATGCTGCCTCCTGGGGTGCTCAGGGCAGGATCATCCTGGGTAGGAGGGTCCACGCTCCTGCTGTGAGCCCAGTGGACAGGTCCAGCAGGACAGCCTTTTGGGGGCTATCCTGAGTCAGCTTCATTTTCTGGGCCTTTCTGGAGTGCCTGGGGGGAGGGAGGGGCAGAGGGGTAGGGAACGGTGAGACTAGGGGCTCCTGGTGAAGACCGAGGGCGGTGAGCGAGGCAGGCGCCTCTGAGCCGCTCTCTGCCCGGGGCTCCCGCCTGCACTGCCCGCTGCCTGCAAGTGGATGTGGGGCGTCGGTGCATGAGGCCGCGAGCATGTGCGGCTCCGCCCTGGGTGCCCAGGGCCGCAGTGTCCTGGGGTAGTCCATGCATGTGGACGGAGCCCAGCATGGCTGTCCGTGAGTGACGAGCTAGGGGATGAGGTAACGGCTGGGCCCTGTGGGCTGAGCCCTCACACCCCCGCTAGGGTAGCCCACCTCAGCCAATGTGCTGGACCCAGCAGACATGGCGGGTGAGGGGGCTCAGTCCCAGGGACTTGCTTCTCTGTGGATGATGGCCTCTGGGGTGACATAGAGCGCTCGGCCAGCAGAAGACTGGGTGTCTGTAGATCTCTTGCAGTTCATCAAAGCATCCTGGTTGGTCCCACTTGGCCTTCACTGAGAGGAGACTCAGCCAAACTGCTGGGGTTCAGTGACGGCGTGGCCCTGAGGACCCGGGGCGGGGTAGGGCAGAGGGCTCTGCTTGTCTCCCCGGGGGTCGAGGGTGCCTAGTTGGTTCACCTCAGTTCCTGCCGCATAGTAATGAATTTGACTTGAGAAGACACGAAGAAACTCTCTATGCCTTCAACCGTTAGTGTAGATGGGAGTCAACGGGATCCTGGTTAATCTCAGCCAGAGATGTGAATTTCTAGGAAATGTGGCAGACAGGAGCTGTGGTCAGGATGGGGGCAGCTGTGTGTCCAGACACTGAGGTCTGGGGATTCCCAGGGAGGAGCATGTGGGAGTCAGTTCAAAGAACAGGTGTCTGCTGCAGGCTTCCTAGAGCCTGGGCCGTGGTGTGGTCTGTGTCCCCAGAAGGATGGCTTTTAGGGAACGGAACTGGTACTGTCTTGAATAGCATGGTCTGGAATGTGGGTTCTGACAGAATCAGGGACTGAAGGGGACCCTCATAAGACCCAGGGCTGTCCCAGGGTCTCCATCTGCCTCCACCCAGGCTCTGACCCATGGGCCCCCTTTCCTGCCCAAGGGGAAGCCCAAGGCACAGCTGACTCCACCTCCACCAGGGCCCTGAGCTGGCCCCGGCTGGACTTCTCAGCCTGGCACTGGCCTGCGCTGGTTTTGAAGAGCTGGCTGGGAGCACCGCTGATCACTGCTGCATGGCACTGGGAGGTGACTCTCCCCAGACTGCCCAACTTAAGTTGGGGGCTGGGGGTCAGTTTGCTCACCTGCTCAGCTCTCACGACAAGTGCCTTCAAGTTGGGGTGGACACCACTTTCCTCCACACCTGTCCAGCCAGCTGGTTGGCCAGCACAGACAGGGTCCCTGGGCTCTGTCACCACAGCATGACTCCCACTTCAGGAGCGGTGGTGCCCTCCCTGCGCACTGGAGGTGGGGAAGGGAGCAGAGAGGTGAGGTCAGCAGGGGTGGCCTGCTGCTCAGGAGTCAGGCTGTTGGCCCTGGAGGCTCAGGAGTTCCCACATCTGACGGGCTGGGCGATTCCTCCATGCTGAGTTACAGGGAGGCAGATGTGGCTGCCACCAGGGGAGGTTTTCCAGCATCCCCCCAGTGGAAGCGGGATGTGGCCCCAGAGGTCTGCAGGGCAGGGCTGCCCTGGCATCAGGGTGTGGTCCTGAGACCAGCCTCACCAAGCGAGAGAGCGGCCGCTCTCTGCAGAGCGGCCAGGCTGGGGGGACAAGAAAAGGCCTGGGGTCCCTTCACTCACTGGGATCCTGTGGTGCTTCTCATGGGGTGAGGCCCGCCAGATAAGAGGTGAGGCCCGCCAGATAAGAGGTGGGGCCAGGAGTCCGGCATTTCATTAAACTTTGCCCTGTGAATCCTAGGAGGAAATCAAGGGTATTGGGGGACTATTGGGGAGGAAGCCTGGGGACTAAAGCTGCGCCCAGTGTAGCCGTTCTCCGATGACCCCACAGGGCCCTCTGGCTGGGAACAGTCATTGGTGTCCCCATACAAAGCCCAGAGGGCGGCGATGGCCACCTAGACAGGAAAAGGTCATCAGCAGGAGGGGGCCCAGCAGCTGGGGACTGGCCTGGCCACCCTACTGGGGACCTTGATCAGTGGTTCTCAAACTGAAACAGCATCAGGATCCCTCAGAGCAAATGAACAATTAAACTGAGGCCACCCAGGAGGTCTGGGGCTGGCCCAGGCTATGTGATGCAGATGTTATTGGTGGGGAGCGGGCCCATTTTGATAACTGCTGCATCCCTCTGGGTCTGAGTGCCTGTCTTTCTGATGTGCCGTCCAGAGTCAGTAGTCTCCGAGGATGTCCCCAGCAGCAAAGTGCCCCCCACAGACCTGCTGGGGCTCCCCGGTCCCTCTAAGCAGGCAGCCCCCACTTCAGGGCTGGTTAGCCAGAGCTTTCAGAGCCGGCCGTGGGGGCTGTGCCACCTTTTTCCGGGGCAAGGGACCCTGCCCCTGGCGTCTGACCTGGGCTGCTTCTCTAACCTGCACCGGCCGTCCTGGGGCACCGCTTGGCGTGAGCGTGGGCAGGGCGGGCGAGGCAGGAGCCGCTGAATCCCGGGCTGCAGACTTGCGCTCCCTGCCTGAACCTCCACAAATCTTGTTTTCTCTCTCTTCCTTCCTTCCTCATTCCCTCTCTTCCTCTCCTCACCTTTCCTTTTCCATAAGGTAAGCTGACTTCTTCTTTTTTTTTTTTTAAGTTCTGTAATTAAAACTAACTGCTGTGGAGGGGACAGGCGCTGGAGGCTGAGGGCCTGTAGGGGTGTGGCAGGTCACACCTCTCAAGCCGGTGCACAGAGAGGCAGAGTCGCCGAGTGGGCCATGCTGACCTCTTCGGTGGGGTGGAAGGTTGGGGTGAGATGGGCTGTCTGCCGTGCATCTGAGAGGTGGTGGGACCCTGGGGTGCAGGTGGCCTTTCGGACCCTCCCCCAGGCATGTCCTCTTGTTGCCTGACTCAGAGCTCAAGGTCCTTGGTGGATGGGCACAGAGGCCCATGTTGGCCCTGTCAGTGCCGCCAGAGCAAGGCCAAGAAGTGGGCCAAAGCCGGGGCTGCCGGGGGGGCTAGGAGGGAGAGCGAGGCTGCCCCGTGTGTGCGTGCTCTGAACCGAGAGGCATGGCCTGGGGCCTGGCCATGGGGGCAGAGCTCTGAGTGTTGTCTGCCGAGGGAGGGGGTCTGGGGGGCTGAGAGCAGGCAGGCACCTGGGCTTGGGACAAGTCCCTCCTTATGTGGATGGCCAGCTAGAGCCCACTTATCCCTGCCTGAGAACATGGAGAATCACCGGGAGGTGCCCACCACCCCAACCTGTTGCCCTGTCCTGTATTCTCATCTGGGGCAAGGGCAGTGCCCTGCCCTCCTTTTGGGGGATCCCACATGCTGCCCGCCTGGAAGCTGTGGTCTCAGGTGGGAGGAGAAGTCTTGTTGTCCTCCAAGGTCATGGGGGAGGGCTGGGGGAAGCCCCTGTCCTGGGGACAAGGGTCTTCAGGCAGCCCTTGCCAGGCCGCCCGCAGGGTGGCCCTGCCCAGCACTAGACATAGACCTGCTCTGTCCCCAGCGGGCCCCAGGTGGCAGAAGTCACCCTGCCTTGGGACCTGGGGTGGCCCACTCACTCGATCTTGGGGTCCTTGCAGGCACCCAAGGTTGCCTCATGCCAAGGGGGTGGGCTGCAGTGGGAGCCAGGCCCCTCACTCACCATGTCTGTTTTCTCCAATGCAGCAGCCAAGAGTTTACTCAACAAGAAAGCAGATGGAGTTAAGGTGAGGCTCTGGCTTGGCCCAGGGGGCAGTGGTTGGTCCCCTACCTCAGCCTGCAGCATGACCCAGTCCCCAAAGCTCCTCTGGGCCTCCCCCGACTCGAGGAAGGGGTATGAGCCCTCATTCTCTCCCTAATGGCCTCTCTTCCTCTCTCTGCAGCCCCAGACGAATAGCACCAAAAACAGTGCAGCTGCCACCAGCCCCAAGGGGACGCTTCCTCCAGCCGCCTTGGTACTGAACCCCTCTGCCCCCACTTCCTGGCCATCCTCTCCTGTATCCCGGCTGTGTGGTGGCCGTTGTCAGGAGGCCTGGGGTAAAGCCAGGGTCTGGTTCCCAGCCTGTCTCTTGACAGACAACACCTAGCCTTACTAGCCCCTCTGCCCTAGGATGTGGGGGTGAGGGAAGACCCCAGTGCCAGGGAACCCATTTCGGGTGCAGTGGACAGGCCCCTGCTGACTTATGGTCAGCAGTGGGAACCATCAGGGGTCCGGTGAGACTAAGACCCAGGGTCCAGGCACCAACCTCGATTCTTCTGCTCTCAGGAGGCTGGCCGGGAACTCAGCGGGGCTGGCTCTGCAGGGGGGTGGTTCAGGCTGGGGGTGGTGACAGACTGCCAGCCCCTCTCCTGGGTGCTGCAGGGGTGCATTGTCTGGGAGGGGCGGGTTTTGGTTTCTCCCTAGGGAGAATGGATGAGCCTGGCTTTAGCTTCAGAGCCCTCCCAGAGATCTGGAGGGAGACAGAGACCCCTTGGCTTTCCCTGGTGACAGCCTAGCAGTGGCTGTCGGGTCTAGGGCAGTGGCAGCCATGGTGTTCCCCATCAGAGTCCGTGTCCTACAGGGCCACGGTGGGTACAGGGAGACACACTTCTATGGCTGTGCTGGCCTGTGGCTGCCTGGAGGGTTCCGGGGTTCCCCTGATGGGGAGGGGTGTGTAGACATGAAATCACTGGGACCCACCAGCTCACTGGGACCCACCAGCTCCAGCCTTCATCTGGAGGGTCCTGTCCAGGGGATGGAGCCGGTGGTGCAGGGCTGTGGCCAGTAGCATGGCCCTCCTGCCCAGGCTGCTGTGTGCCTATGGTGTCTCGTGTAGAGCAGGCAATCCCAAGAGGTTGCGGTTTGCTGGTCCACAGGTCCCGAGTTTGCAGAAAGTACACTTGGTGTCCCCACGGGCCTCAGGCCCTGCTTCTGGGAGCGAGCCCTGGACTACCCGTGGGGAGGCTAGATTTGCCAAATGGGCATCCACCGCGAGCACAGGTGTGGGGGGTGGCCTTGGCCCAGGAGGGAAGGGTCCCGCACGCCGGCCTTGCAGCCAGCCCCGTCTCGGACCCGTCCATCCCATGTGCCACCCCCACTCCATGACATCTTCAAACCTGTGCCCTGCCCGTGGCGGGCAGGAGGTCCGGCAGCAAGGGGAGAGGGCAGAGCGCCTGAGGCAGGGACCCCAGCGTGCAGCTTCTCACCCCTGCCCTCAGCCCACTCTCTCTATTGGCCTCTGGCCACTGGTGCCCTCGAGGCCCTGGGCTGGTCTGCTCGTCCCATTCGCATCGCCCCAGGTCCCTCTCCAGCTGCTCCGCTCCCTGCTGGCCTTCTGCCTCCATCCTGCTCTGCTGCCACCCTCTTCTCTCCTCTCCCAGGCTCCTGCCCGGGGGCCTCTGCTCTCCTCTTCTTCTCACTGCACTCTTTCCTTCCTCTGTGCTTCCTTCTTCTGTAGGAGCCTCAAACCACCGTCATTCATAACCCAGTGGACGGGATCAAGGTACTGCGCGTTCCTCACCACCCTCTCGGGGGCGTCTGCTCAGCCGGGAGGCAGACCCCTGGCCCTGGGGAAGGTCTGGGATGTTGACCCTGGGGAAGCATTTGTGCTGAGACAGGTGTACTGTGACCTGCCCCCCTCGAGGCAGGACAGAACCCCCAAGTCCACGGGCTGCTCCTTTGGGGAAAAGCCCCAGGTGCCGTCCTTGGAGGCACAGTTGTACCAAGTCCCTGGCAGACACGGGAGCCTGGGCTTCCTCCCATCCTGAGCAGGTTCCGCTTCTCAGATCCTCTCCATCCTGCCAGCCTGGGGGTGGCCAGGCCCAGCCTGGTCAGGAGCAGCCGAAGGCAGGGCCCACTTCAGAGGCTCAGGGTGCCAGAAAGAGCCCGGGTGTCCTTCGCGGCGTGTGGCCAAGGGCTGGGTGTTCCAGGGGAGAAGGGCCAATGGGGGCTGCCCTGCGTGCCCCCAAGTATGAGGCCAGGAGGAGAGGGGCAGCACAGACCCTCCTGCCCTCACGCATTGCTCACCTCTGCCCACCGTGCCCAGTGCTTCCTGCTGAGCTGACCCCTCCCTTGCTCTTCCTCTGCTCTGGCATCAGCTCCCATCCCATCAACATTTTCACCCTGCGGCCAGGGAAGGGGCTGGCTTTCTGGGGTGGTGGGAGCGCTGGGTGGGCAGCCCAGCTGCATTTCTAGGACCTTACTACCTTACCCCTACCCAGACTCCCACCTGGGCCTGAGATCCTCAAAGGGTCCCCACACATCCCGGCCACAGACCAGGACAGGGGTGCTGTGGGCCACTGCGTCTGGGCTGACCCAGCCTCGAGGTGCTAGGAAGAGCCTGGGCGTCCACTGTGACTGAGGCCAGGGATAGGTGTTCCTGGGACCCGGTGTCTGGAGTGAGGGCCCTGCTTTCCCTGCACGGGGCCTTGAGACAACATTCTGTGATGAGGGCCCTGATCTTACAACCTGTAGATGCCCCATTTTTGGCCCAGAGCCCAGAGCAGTGTCTAGTAAGGGGGTTGCGGCGGGGGCAGGTTCCTTGGGAACCCTGTTAAGATGTTCCTTCTGAGAAGCAAGCAAGCTCTCTGGGAACTCGGTCACGGGTGGAGGGCATCTGGTTTTCTATCTGAAGGGCAGCAAGCCAGGGGTGAGGGAGGAGGTGCTGGGGCTACCTTCTGCCCTTCAGGCCACCTGAGAGGTAAAGCCAGGCCTGGCTGGATGGCCCAGGCCTGGGGGGAGGAGGTATGGTGCTGCCGCACTCTGACCGGGCCGGGTCAAGTTTCCCGAGGACCTACTGGCAGCTTCCACCCTGTCTGCCAAAGTGGGAAGGCTGTGGATGCTTTCCTGCTTCCCCAGGCGTCTTGGAATTTCAAAAAAAAAAAACAGTTTTTATCTTGTTAAAGAATGTCTTCTGAGCACGCTAATCTTTCCGCTGGGTGTATCTCATTGGCAGAAGGAGAAGTTGGGGTCCTCAGCTGTTGGGGATGTGGGTGGCCCAGCCTAGAAATGGGTGACCCTTGGGTATGGCGTGAAGCTCCATTGCCGCCTGTGGGTTTCTGGGGTTGGGGCCTGGGCCCCGTGGGGGCAGAGGCCATGTCCTGACCCGCTGCCTCCCCGTGTCTCCCCAGGAGTCATCTGACAGCACCCACACCACCATAGAGGATGAAGACACAAAAGGTATCCAACCTCCCCGCCTGTGGGGCTGGTGGGCAGGCCACTTGCAGGTGGGGAGCAGGGACAGCAAAGGCCACGTCCTGTGATGAGGGGCTGACTTGCTCAGGCCCATAGCCCCATCTGAGGCTGGATACAGACTGGCACTGGGCAGTCTCGGGCAGAGCATCCAAGCAGAACCTGGCGGACCTGGGCACCCTGACCAGCGTGGAAGCTACTGCCCTGGATGGGACGGTTCTCTGCATGGGCTCCCAAGTTGCTCCAGGGGCTGTGCACCCAGTTTCCATGGTTGAATTTGCTGTTTCTTCTCTCAAAGGTCCTTAAACCTGTGCCTACCCAGCTGGCAGTTGATACGTGGGTGGGCAGCAAGGGGCATTTCCTGCGCTCATTGTTGGGGGGCAGGTTGCAGAGACAGGCACCCCGTTCCCCACTCAGGGATCCCAGGCCAAGCTGGCTGAGGCTCTGTCTGAGCCCCACCAATGCCCCAGGGTACCGGGTGGTGTGTGCTCTCCTGGCGCCCCTCTTCCACCCTCAGCTTTCTCAGCTGCCCCAGGGAGGGGATCTGGTCTGCACTCTACCTAGGCCAGGTGACTGGCCCCTGCCTGGGGAGCCCGCCTCTCAGCCACACTCTACGTAGATGAGCGCTGGGCCGGCTGTGGCCACTCTGCCAGTTTGGGAGATGCAATGACCCTGTCCTGAGTATCCCCCACTGCCCTAGAGTGGAAGTGAGCGAGCACAAGGTTTTGGCCTCTGGATGTAGAGCGAGTGGACATTCGTGTAGTTTCCCCAGACTGCGGGCCCTGAGCCGTTGGCATGGAGCTTGGAGGTCACACAGATCTCCCCCAGGCCCTGTCCTCGCACGTCTGCCCTCGCCCCAACCGGGCGGGGGCCTGAGACGGCCCAAGACTGAAGGAGCCCAGGGGAGAGGGCCAGCCAGCCAGCCTCATGCCAACCCCTTGTCTGGCTGGGAGATGATCGGCAGATGCCTGAGGGGCCTCACGGGGCAGGGGCCGGGGGAGTCTCAGCCTCAGCTAGGCAATCCATCACATGCAGAGAAGCCCCAGTGGGCTCAGGCCTGCCCTCTGCTGGTCCTGGCAGGCACTGTACACAACCCTCCCGCCCCAGGTCCAGCCCTGCGGGTGGTCCTGTGTCTTCCTCACACACCTGCTGTGATCTCACAGCCCTGGGCACACGGGGGTGACGGTACCCCAGGAGCCCTGGACCCCACCATGTGATTCTCCAGCTTAGCCTCCTCTCATCCTCCTGCACCCCGTTGTCTCTCCTGCGTGTGCTCACCTGCCTGTGTTCACGTCTCGTCTGTCTGCCCAGCCCCCAGGGTCCCTGACATCCTGAGCTCCGTGAGGAGGGGCTCGGGGACCCCAGAAGCCGAGGGCTCCCCGCCCTGCCCGTCTCCGGCTCCCATTAGCCCCCTGCCCGCCCCATGTAAGTAGCCGGGCCCTGCTGCTGTGGGGGTCTCCTGGAGGGGCCAGCAGCTCCTCTGAGGGTTCACTCGAGGGCCAAGGGCCAGCTGAGCTCGGGCACCAGCCTGCCCCTCACAGCCCCTCAACGCAGCTCCCCAGCACCTCTACCCCTCAAGCTGGGCCTTCTCCACTGGCCTGGGGGGGGTCTCAGGACCGGGGCTCCTTGGTCCTGAGATACACCCTGGGGCGGGAGAGAGAGGGAGGCCTGCTTCCTCTCCACCAGCCTGGCCCGCCGCCTCCTCACGTGTCTGCTCCTGTCCACCCCAGCCCCCAGGATCTCTGACATCCTGAGCTCCGTGAGGAGGGGCTCGGGGACCCCAGAAGCCGAGGGGCCCCTGCCCACCCCATGTAAGTAGTGCCCCAGGCCTGCTGCCTCTGCTGCCAAGTGGCTCCCGCATCCTGCCATGCACGGCCTCAACTGCCCCTGGACCAGGCTGCCGAGGCCTGGCTAACTGTCCGGCCTGGCTGGGCATCAGGGGGCGCACGCGCTAACTCTGCAAGGCAGCTCTCCCCCGGCTCCCCCGCCCCCACCTCCCACACGGCTCCCTGCACTGCTGTCCAGCCCAAGACCTCACCCCCTGAGGGTCTCCCACACCCGGAGCGACCATGTACCCTGCCCCTTGGGGCCATGGGCCGTGACCTTGTCAGTCATGCTGACTTCATATGGGCATCCAGGCACGAGGAGCTGTTACAGAAATCCTCTTGACCAGAGGCCTATGGATTTAAAGGGAGAAGAAAGGGCCCGACCTCCCTGCAGAACTAGTTTTCCAGAGGGGCCGGGCGTTCTGTGCACTCCTCCACTCACCCATCCCGTCCTCACCTCGGGGTGCCCACCCTGGGCCTGTCCCAGGTGGGATTACTCTCTCCTCTCCCAGGCCAGGCTGCCCCTCTATGGAGGGCACCCTCCGCCCACAGCAGCTTTCCCCACCCCCACCTAGTCAGACAGGTGCAGCTGCCTGAACATCCCTGAAGCTTCCCCCTCATCCCCCACGCCCCTCTCTGTCACCCCTGTCCCTCACGTCCCCCTCCACCCCCCACATCCCTTCTCCATCCCTCTCTGTCCCCTCATGACCCCTCCGTCCCCCCCCACTCTCTCTGGCTTGGCTCATCAGCCCATAGGTTTTCTCTCCTGCGTGTCCCCCGCCTGCCTCGTGTTCACGTCTCGTCTGTTCCACCCCAGCCCCCAGGATCTCTGACATCCTGAACACGGTGAGGAGGGGTTCGGGGACCCCAGAAGCCCAGGGCCCCCCACCCTGCCCGTCTCCGGCTCTCCCAGGCCCCCCACTCACCCCGTGTAAGTAGCACCTTGAGTGGCCCCGCTGGCTGCTCCTGGGGGCTCTCGGACGTGGAGACCTCCAGCTGCGGTGCGCCACCCCCTGGCTCTGGGAAGGGGTCGGCTCCTGGGTGGGGGACCCAGGGAATTCCACACAAAGCTGCCGTTCGGTTAAAGATGCGCACCTGTGGGGAGAGAAGCAGGAGGCAGGTTTCCCTGAACTAGAGCCTCCCTCCCAGGGGCTGTAAGCTGCAGATTTCTTCTGTAGTGGTAGTGAGGATGGGGTGCGTGCTGTCTGGGGTCGGCCCTGGCTGGTGAGTCTAGGGCTGGGGGGCGGGCTGGGGGCGGGCGCTGGGCTGGGCCACCTCCCCGGGCAGGGAGGAGCCACCACTGCCGTCTGCAGGCCGTCTGCCGACTGCTTGCCAGTATCGCTTACAGGGATGGATGACATCCCAGGGCGGCAGCCACCCCCCTCCTCCGGGGAGACACTGGGCTCTCAGAGGCGAAGCTGCTTCGGGGCTGGGGGCCGGGCATGGCGGGGGAGAGGCTGGGTGAGTGCCAGGCTGTGGGGGTGCCGACCCCCACCGCCCACCCCTGCCAGCCATGCCTGGGGGCCAGGGCGGGGGTAGGTGGGTGGGAGGGAGGCCCTGGGAGCAGAGGGGAAGGCCGGGGGTTCGGGGGCTGTGGCCTGAACTCAGGCTCTGCTAGAGGAAGTGGAGATGCGTCTCAGAGGTGAGAGAGCAGAGTCTTGCTGGTGGGCACACAGCGGAGCCTCTGCCCGTCCCCAGTTGTGCGGGGTCTTATTCGAGTTTAGAGGCCTCCGTGTCCCCAAATCCGGGACCCTCGTGGCCCCTGGTTTCCCAGATAACGAAGCTGAGGGTAGCAGATGTGGAGGGTTGTGTCCAAGGGGTCCTTGCAATATTACCCCGGCCCAAGGCCACGACCCACCTTTGGGGCATGCCCGGCCCAGGCAGGGAGCTCAGAGGACAGGCTGATGGAGTGGGGGAGGGGAGGCACAGCACAGGCTTGCCCCTTTGGGGGTCTGTCCTGAGCCTGACTCTGGAGGTGGGGCTGTAGAAGGGGCTGTGACCAGGATTGAGTGGAGGGGACCTTGGGGCCTGGACTCCTGGCACGTGTGGCTGGGCCTACAGGGTGCAGGGGAGGGACAGAGTGCTGGGGAGGGGGGGCACCAAGGGGAGGGGTGCCCCTATCAGTGTCCCTCAGAAAGAGGGGCCCTCTTACCTCCTGCCCTCCCACCTGGGGTTCCCAGCAGCCAGCTTCCTTGTGTGTGGGGGTCCTGGGTGAAGGGATCAGGTCGGGCCAGCCTGGAGAAGGGACTTCTGAGTGGTCACTTCGGGGTGAGTTCTGGCACTCAGTGGGCCAAGTGGGTGAATGCCAGAGTGGAGTGGCCCCCTCCCGGTTCTGGGGCCCGGGGCTTCCCCCACTGGCACAGAGGCCTGGCTGCAGAGGGCCATCCTTGGGGTGGGTCACGGGCAGCCTCTTTTCCAGGGAGCCAACCCGCCAGCTGTCAATGGTAAATGGGTTGGTGCCCATTGGCCCGCCCTGGGTTCTCCATAATCGGGGATTATGCACAATCCAGGCTGATCCTGTGCAGCTGCCTCCCTGGTGTGGCTAGGGACATCCTGGCGCCCCTGCAGCTGCTTAGGGTCCACCTGGGGTCACTAGGGTCCTCCTAGACCCTTTGCTAATGTCTGGGCTTCCCTGGCCTGTTAGCTCTCCCCAAGAGAGCCAGAGTGGATGCAGGGCTACGGTTCAACTCTGGGACTTCTCCCAAGCCAGACTCTTGCCCATGCACCGCAGCTCTGTTTCTGGAGTTGCCTGTTGGAGGCAGCTTGTCCCTGATAGCCAGCCCTCCCCGCACCCCCACCAGGAGTCCCTTTGCATAGTATGCCACCTGGGGAGGCAGGATTGCTCTGTACGGCAAGGAAGGAGAGGGCAGAGTCCCTCCACAGGTCAGGAGCGTCTGGCTTATTCCTGGGCTGTGGCTGGGCTTGTGCAACCTCAGCTTTCCCATCTGCAGAATGGGCATGGGGGCTGTTTCCCGAACTTCAGACTTTGCAATGTGTTCTGTGACCTTAGAGCTCTATTTACTTAATACTTTCTTTTTACACCGAATCCATTTTTAATTACGATTTGTTTAAAAATACTCACTATTACCTCATCAAGTGGAAAACTCAGCCCACTTACCACGGTGCAGTAGGGCCATCGTAAAATCAGAGTGCTTGGGGAAACGAAACAGAAAAAAAGGTCTCTCAATTCCAGCTGCAAGGTTATCGGCTGAGGGCTCACGTTGGGAGGCGAGACAGCTCACGCTGTCTGTCAAGAGGGGGATTGACAAGTGTCTGGGATGTTGGGATGTGTAGATGTCCCCTTAGCGAGATTAGCAGGATGGCCTGGAGCTGACAGAGTGGCTCACAGTGGGAGGTGGGCACTCCTGAGCAGGGGCTGGACGTGGTGCTTCAGGAGGGTGGCAGGGTGACCGGCCGCCCAGGGCAGGGACGGGAGGGGCAGGCGCCGGGTGCTGCTGTCAGACAAGCCCAGGGGCCCTGGCCCATGGGGTGTCATCTGGTGGGGGAGCTGGGCTGCAGTGGGAGGTCACAGACTGAGGCTTGAGGCCACTTCCAGGAAGATGACAGGTGAACTGGGAGTGGGGGTTGATGAGGTCCAGAGGAGAGAGGGCCTTCAGAATTGGGAAACGCCCAGGCAGAGGGCCGAGAGGTGGGCAGGCTGTGGAGGAAGCACTGAGAGGGGAGAAGCTGTGTTATGGGGTGGGCGTAGGAGGAAGTGGGTGTGCTGAAGGAGGTGTGAAGTATCCAGCAGGTGAGGACAGGGACCACCCGCATGTGTCTGTGTTGGGACAGAGCTCTGCGGGTGGACGGGGGCATCAGGGCAGCTGGGCCCCCTTCCTGGAGGCCAGCTTCCAGCGGGGGCCTGGGTTCTGCAGAGACAGCCTGAAGCCCAAACACTGTTACAGTCCAGACATGGAGTTCTGTAAGAAAAAAAAAAAACAAGCAGAAGCACAGCCAGTGCAGAGAGAGGGTCTCGTTTAGACGAGGAAGCGCACGTGTGCTGGCAGGTTGGCGTGCACATGCACTACAGACACACGCACAAGTACACACCCATGTGCACGAAGGGCGCATGTGCACACCTGCGCGTGCACGCACTGGAGCCCTTGGGTGTCACAGAGCTCCCCCAGCAGCCACTGTCCAGAGCCGGTGTGCCGCACGACCCAGGGGCATGCCCCCGCTCACACGCAGCATCTCCTGCTCTGGGAATGTAGGCCGTGAATCAATTCACACGTGTGCTGAGCCCAGCTGCACTGGCAGCTGGACACTGGAGGGCAGCAGACGCCTGTCTTTAGGCTTGCTTGGGTGGGAATGTGCATCCACAGGAGTGGCCCTGCAGAGCGCCTGTGGTCCTACGTACTGCGGGGAGCAGAGGGACACAACGCCCCCGTGAGGGAGCACAGATGCGTGGCTGGCACGGCCGTGACTGGAGAGGGGTGTGAAGAGAACTGGGGTGCGGCCTTCAGTGCTCTTCTTGGGTCTGGGTTTTACTGCTGGTGTTTACTGCGTTATGGAATCACCATGTGTGGGTGTGTCCATGGCTGTGTGCACACGCACATGTGTGTGTTTCCTGTGTGCCTTTGGGTGTCGACGTATCTGCACAGGCATGGTTTAGCACCTAACTCAGGATGGTACTTCTTTGGGGAGAGTGAGTGAAGGACAAGACTCAAGGGAACACAGGCACCTGTGTCTTTATGTGGAAGCTTTTCTCTCTTTGGAAAAAATCTAAAGCAAATATAAAAATTGTTCAGATGTGAACCAGCAGGGTGTGGGCTATGTTATTCTTTGTGCTTCTTCCACGTGTTTAAAATATGTAGCCCGAAAATAAATGGTAGTTAAAGAGATAAAGGGGGGCCCCCAGGCAAGCACCCCAGAGATTGGGTTCGTCTGGGACCAGAGGTCAAGTGGGTAGGAACCTGGAGAGGGCTGCCAACCCAGGGCCTCAGGTGGAGGGTGCAGGATGGAAAAGTGATGCCAGAGGACTGGCCTGGGGCCCAGGACCACAAACAGGTGGAGGCAGGAAGAGGCGGGAGGCCAGCCGGCAGTCTGTGGGCTTCCATGGAGAGAAGGTGGTGAGGCCCACACTTAGCTTTCCACTGGGCTCTGCTTCCTGGCCTTTGCACAGAGGCCTGGCCCTGCAGCCTCCAATCCACTCCCTGCTTTGTGAGCCGGCCCCTAGTAGACACCTGCCCCCAACCCCCCGAAGAACTGTTGGGTGCATGGAGGACTAGAGAGCAATGCCTGGGGGGCAGAAGCCAGGAAGGGTGGTCACAGTGTCACAGGGTCATCCCCTGCTGAGGGCCCAGGGCACGTGGCTGGGGGGACTGGAGATGCAGGGTGGTCGTGGCAGGCTTTGCTTCCCTGACCTGCATTTTCCAGACGGGTAGTTCACTTTCACTTTTCACTGTCATGCATTGGAGGAGGAAATGGCAACCCACTCCAGTGTTCTTGCCTGGAGAATCCCAGGGACGGGGGAGCCTGGTGGGCTGCCGTCTCTGGGCTCACACAGAGTCGGACACAACTGAAGCGACTTAGCAGCAGCAGCAGCAGCAGTGCTACGGATGCAGTGTGTGTGTCATTCAGGGATATTGTATTTAAGACAAACAAGATGGAAGCTCGTTGGACTTGGAAACCGGGAAGCCGTGGGTGGCCTTGAAGGGAGCAGTCTGAGCTGGGCAGCCTTGGGATGGGGATGGGGGCGGGGTACTTTGCCCGGACCCTCCCGGGCGGGCACAGGTGGTGTGTGGGTCACTGGGCAGCTGTCTCCCTGCAGCGCGGAAGCAGGAGATCATCAAGATCACGGAGCAGCTCATCGAGGCTGTCAACAATGGCGACTTCGAGGCCTACGCGTGAGTCGGGGCGCCTGGCCTGTTCTGGGGTGTGGGGGGTGGACCTGGAGGGCTTCCCCACAGGGAGGGGGCTGGATGGAAGCACCCGGTTCTGAGGGGCCCCTCCTCACCTGGGTCTGCCCCCCAGGAAAATCTGCGACCCAGGCCTGACCTCGTTTGAGCCTGAAGCCCTGGGCAACCTGGTTGAAGGGATGGACTTCCACAGATTCTACTTCGAGAACTGTGAGTGCAGGGCGGGGGGAGGGTAAAAGGGTGGGTGCCCCTGGAGAGCCCACGGACCCCCAGTCAGGGGCCCAGGGGAGCCCTGTCCCCTCTGTGCTCAGGGTCAGCCGGCCACTGCTCCACCCTCTGTGGCAGAAATCCCCGAGCCACAGGGATGAGGGGTGAGGACACACGGGGAGAGGGATGGGGAGCCAGATGGTGCTCTTGGAGGAGGCTGGGCTGGTAGAGGGGCTGGGTGTGCTCTTGGGGGAGGAGGCTGGGCTGGTAGAGGGGCTGGGTGGGGGCAGGCACGACGCCAAGCCCCTGCCCGCCCACAGTGCTCGCCAAGAACAGCAAGCCGATCCACACAACCATCCTGAACCCGCACGTGCACGTCATCGGCGAGGATGCCGCCTGCATCGCCTACATCCGCCTCACGCAGTATATCGACGGGCAAGGCCGGCCCCGCACCAGCCAGTCCGAGGAGACCCGTGTGTGGCATCGCCGAGACGGCAAGTGGCAGAATGTGCACTTCCACTGCTCGGGGGCGCCCGTGGCCCCGCTGCAGTGAAGGTGAGACCCTGGGGGAGGGGAGTGCAGTCCGGGGTGGCGGGGCTGCAGCCTGAGGGAGGCGGTCGGAAAGGGTGGCCAGCAGGGGTGGCCCAGCAGGTTCCTGGGCATAAGGCAAGCCTGGTGTTAGGGGAGTGGGGGCTCTGGGTCAGGGTCTCCAGGCCCCTTTCCGGGCAGCCCTGCAGGTGCCCACCTTGCAGCCACCAAACCTGGGTCAGACGGAGAGCTGCCCCCAGAGCTGACCTGCTCGTCCTGGCGCCCGCTCTGTTTCAGAGCCGCTGCGGCTGGTTTCACCACGGGACAGACTCGGTGTTTGGAGCCCAGCTGCCCTCGGGCACACGGCCTGCCTGTCGCATGTTTGTGTCTGCCTCGTTCCTCCCCTGGTGCCTGTGTCTGCAGAAAACCAAGACCAGATGTGATTTCTTTTTAAAAACAAGATGACAACGACAACCACAACACAAAATTGACGTCGATGAAACGGAGAAAAAAACTAAACAAGGGAAAAAGCTGTAAAAATCACTGGCATTTGTGGGGCTTCGAACCTTCCGGCCGCACCCCACCCAAGCTCCACGTGTCTGTCCACTCCTGGCCTCCTCCAGGGACTGGCCGGGGGAATGAACTTGTCCACCAGGGCCTGCCGCCCGAGGAACAGTGTTTGCTAGGTGGTGCCCACCCCCCAGGAAGTCTGCATCCTCCCTGCCGTGCATGGCTCCTGGTCAGGAGTGTCAGGTGTCGTCGGGGGAGGGCTTGGGGGTGGCAAGGGGGCCCAAGCACGGCTGACTTCCATCCCACTTCCCTTCCCTCCTCTCTTCCCTGAGAAGGTGTGGATGTGGGCTCCCGGTGTTCCCGGCATGGGTGAGCAGTGCAGAGGCTGGGCCAGCCTCTCTGGGAGGATACTGAGCCATCCGAGGCTCAGGGATCCAGCTCTGGCCCGGTCGGGGCCAGGGAGGTGCACTGGGGGAGGGGTTGCAGGGAGGCACACCTTAGTTTCAGATCTCACACCTGGCGGGAGACATGGGCGAGGACAGTGCTGGCAGTAGCCCGCTGAGGAAGGGAACCCCTGGGCTGGCCTCTCTTCTGCTTGGGTACCTCTCCGTCTTTGCCCACCTTCTCCCCCGTCCCCATGTGGGTGTGAGGCAGAAAGGAGAGAGGGGTCAGAGGTGGGCGGGTGTTTCTGGCTTCCAGGTCGAGGCAGGGGCTAGGCAAGTGTTTGCTGAAGAGGCTGCACTTTTAGAGTTTGGGCCAGAGCAGCAGGGAGCAGAGGGCTGCACTGGGCTGCGAGCGACAGGGACCCTGGGGTGGGGAGGCGGGTCCCCCTGTGTGCTGGTGGGCACTCTGGTGAGCCTCTGGGACGGGCTGCATGGTCAGGTGGTGGCAGAGAGAGCCAAAAGCGTTTGGCCTGGCATGGGGGTGGGTATAACCTGGCCTCCTGGGCTATACTTGGGGGGTGGTCAGGGGCCATGATCCCAGAGGTGCAGGACGCACCCCCCCACCCCAATATCTGCCCCTTCAACTCATGTTGTTTTCAACAAGGATTTTCTTTATCTTCCCCCCACACAAGCCAAGGGAGGGGCCCAGAGTGGGGCACAGGACACAGGATGCTGGTCTCCAAGGGGGACTGTCCATGGACAGACACTCAGAGTGGACGCTCACCTGCCTGTCTGCGGCTGTGCTCAGGACAGCCGTCCCTACCCATGGACACAGGGTAAACATCTGCAGGGCTCCCTGGGCCTCGGGCAGCGGCAGGGTTCGCCGTGGACAGCGTGCGGCCCAGCCGCCCTCACCTCCTGGGGCCTCCTCCTCTCCTCTCCCTGCTCACCCGTTCTTTCCAGGGAGCTGCCTGTCTGGGATAATTTGGGGATTTTTTTTTTCTGGGGGAGAGTTCTTTTGCATGACCCCTCATGAGCAAGCCACACCCGCTCCTCTAGCTAGATGTCCGCGGTGTGGCGGCGTCGGCCGGCCCGCCCTGCAGAGGGTCGGCTGCCCGCGGTGCTGGCCGGCCTTTCCTCTTCTCTCTTTTTGCTGAGTTTCATTGTCTTTTCTTTCTGAGCCTTGTAAGTGTACAAAATTATTATTTTGTTCTGTCTCGGGAAACTGCAAATAAATGGAAAACAGGACAAACTGCTTCAAGTGTATCTGGGTGCTCTCTGCCAGGATCTAGCTGACCCCTCACCTCTAGGCAGGTCTCTCCCCTGCCATGTGGACCCTGGGCTGGCCAGGCTGCAGAAGCCCTAAGCTAGATGTTCCCAAGCCCATCTTGGGTAGTCGGCATGCCCAGATGGGGCCCCTCCATGAGGCTGCAGGTCAAACTCTGCCAGCTGCTCCCACCTCCCTCCTGTTTTCCCGAAGGCCTCTGTTAGCCCCAGACACAGGAACCAAAAATGACGCCTTGAGTCCTAGGACCCCCCAGCCTCTGGTCACTCTAGCGGTCTCTGAAGATGAGATCAGGAGGACAGATCTGTATGGGAAGAGCTCCAGGCCCCAGCCCTGCTGCCCTGTCCACTCTCTCCCTCCACCTATCTGGTCTTTGTGCGTGTTGCTTGGGACACGTGGTGCCTGCAGCCACCGGGGCTGCTCCTGTGGGCCTGCACGCGGGCTGTGTAGACAGCACACGGACATGAGACACCGACACCAGGAGCAGAGTGGTGGCGGCTGGGATACAAAGATGACACAGCAGGCGATGACAGCCATGGCCTGGGGAGGCTCCGTGAGGAGACCCGAACAGCAGAAGCCCAGAGCTGAGACCTGGGAGACGGAGGGATGCCAGGTATAGAGGCTCCCAGGTGGGCCCAGACTGAGGGGCTTGAGGGCCCAGGTGGGCAGAGCCAGGCGCTCCCCACCAGCCTTCCCTCTGCAGCTCACCCCCCACATGGAGGGAGAGACACGGCACCCAGTCACCCACTGCACCCTCACACCACAGGGATACAAAGCCTCTGCACCTTCCTTGGGAACACTCCCGGCCTGCACCGGCTGAGCGAGCGCTGGCCGCGTGCCTGCCTAACCACGTGGCCATCCAACCTGTCTGATCGCCTGACCACATACCCACATGGCCGCCCAACTCCACGGCTTTCTGACCACGCGGCCACATAGCTGCATGGCCACACTGATTCAAGGCCGCCTGCTTCTCTGAACATCTTCCCTCATGGCTGCACACGTTTAGGCCCTGCCAGGCAAGGGCTGTTGGGACCTGCCTGTGCTCTGCAGGCCCCTCAAAGACCTCGTGCCCTCCTCCCTCCTGGGCAGTCCCCGGCAGTCTTGCTGACACCCCAGAGACACCCTCATGTTGAGATGGACAGCCTCCCCTCTACTGCTGGTCCCCAGGTGCCGCTGCCTGTCTGTACCTCACACCTTAAGCTTTCTCAGGACAGAAATACGGGCTTCCAAACAATCTGATACACCAAACACACCAACGGGTCCAAGTGACTTCTGATGAGGCAATGCTGCCTCAGGCCTGCTCAGTCCTGTCCACTAGGGCACAACAGGCCTCCTGGTCCAGCCTTGGCATCTGGCTGCAGCTACCTTCCTGGCCCTGTGGGTGGTAGCTGGTAGGGGCTCTCAGGTGTGCAGGCAGGCATGAGGGCTGCCCAGGGAGCACCAGGGCAGATCGGAGAGCTTGGTGCAGAGAATCTAGGACAGAGCCAGTGAGCAGAGCCATCACCACCACCGCAGTATCTAGGGCTCCGCTCACCTATCAGCTGTAACCCGAGGCAGCTTTCCAGGCCAGGCCTCCCTCTGGGCACCTGCCACAGCCCCACCCCACCCCCGTTGGGGATCCTGCAGGAATCCTGAGGTAGACCAGCACTCTGAAACTGTCCCCTGGCAGCCCCCCAAGTAAGGATGGCAGGATAGGCAGAGAGAAGTCAGTGAGGGGCCTTTCATTTGTCGTTTTAAAGAACACCTGCTTTGGGCAAAGCTCCCTGGGCGCATGCCCTGGTGGGTCCTCTGAGCAGGAAAAGCCGGAAATGCCCAGGCTACTCCCTATTTCAGGGGTCTCCAGGTCAGTCCCAGGCCAGCAATGAAATAGGTGAGAAGCACGCACAGTCTAACCACCACCTGCCGAGGACATTCCCTAAACTAAGACCAGAGTTGCCAGCCTGCAAGGATCCGGGGCGCACAAGACACTCCACAGCCCAGCAGACAGATCTGGAGTTTCTGGGTGTGGCCCCGGTTCTGTGGCTGTGAGGAAGCCTCCCAGGTGGTTTCTACGGTGCAGTGAAGACCAGGTCACAGGACTCAGAGCAGGACTTCTCTCTACTCTGGGGCTCCCTCCCCCACTTCCTGCTAGAAAGGTCTAGGGGGTGGGGAGAGGAGAATGGGGGCATTAAGGTAGAGGCTGCTTCCCCCCAAGATATGGCGAACCCCACACTCGGCAGGGGCACAGCATGAGGGGCAGGGCTCCCGTGGAAAGGGGTCCCTGTGGCTCAAAGCACATTGTGTGCTTAGCTGCTTGTCATGTCCAACTCTTTTGTGATTATGGACTGTAAGCCACCAGGCTCCTATGTCCATGGGATTCTCCAGGCAACAATACTGGAATGGGTTGCCATTTCCTACTCCAAGGGGATTTTCCTGACTCAGGGATCAAACCTGTCTCTTATGTTTCCTGGATTGGCAGGTGGATTCTTTACCACTAGTGCCACCTGGGAAGCCCAAAACAAAGCACAGGACTATTTTGGAATTTCAAAAGACAACTTTATCCACATAGGAACCTTCCAAACAGAACACAGAGAAAAGTTAGGCAGCAGTTATTAAAATACACTTTGCCAATGATTTAACATGAGAAGACAAGAGGAGCTGGAGGAAGGGTGGATGCAGAGGGCTTGGCCAGCCCTACTCACCCTTGTCACCCTCTTCCCAATCTTGGCCACCCCCCACCCCCCACCCCCAGTACCCTCCAAAGTGGGAGGAGTCAGACACCTCTCAATCATCCCTAAGGGGTGGTCATGGCCACATCAGAGACCAGTGAGCAGGCCAGGTCTGCGCCTTTCAGGGGTAAACATGGCAGAACTCACATGGGTAGGCTACTTTTAGGCCAAGTCCTCTGGTGGTACAGTGGCCAGAGACAACGAGCAGCTGGCAGGTAAACTTCTTAGGGTGGGTCCTCAGAGGCCACGCAGATCCCACTTCTGGCCCATGCCAGGGAATTCAAGGCCACAGGCACTTCCTGTCAGGGCAGTGGACCTCCTCGGCAGGGCAAGAACAGAGGGCTCAGGGAAGGACACCGGAGGATGAGACCACACTGATACCGCTCCAACAGGGGCATCCATGGAGACTGGTTCTCAAGGGTGTGTCCTGAGCCTGTGTCCTTAGCAAGCACAGCAGGGCACTAGGAGGCGGTTTACAACACGGCAGCAGGGCCCACAGGACCAGCAAGGCTGAGAAGAGCTGGAACCTCCTGGGCTGCTGCCTGGCTTGCTCCCTGCACCTGCTTTTAGGGCAGGGTCTCAGAGCCATAGGCCTCATGCTGCTGGGGGCAGGGCCCGGGTGCTCAGCAGTGCTTCTGCTGGGGGCTGGGCTGGAGTGTGGACAGCTCAGACCACAAGTGGATGTTGGGAGCCCCCAGGCTGGCTGGCATCTTCTCTTGGTGCCTAGAAATGGTGGCCACAGTGAAGGTCACTTGCTAAGACATAAGTCCCAGGTGATTGTCAGAACAGTCTTTCTTGTCACCAGAGAGGCAAATGACAACTATTCACGAGACTGCAGCACACGTGCTCTGATCCAGATGTTCAAAGCCAAACTGCAAGTCAGGGCAAGCGCCCCCTCCCCTACTTCTAGCGTTCTTTACGGAACTTGCTTGCTGGATGGGTACCGCAGAAAGTCAAAGTCAATCTCAGCAGGAATGCAAACCAGGTCTCAGAATTTATGAAGTCCAGTAGCTGTCTCCTCCTAACACAGAAGCACTGGCCTGAGCCCCCCACCCCGCCCCCATGCCCACTGCAGCCCCACAGTGGCTGTCCCTCCCCAGTCCTGGAGTCAGGGCACCCTGCTCCTTGTAGTGTTAATAATTAGTATACAGACAAAACCCAAACATGTGAAGATCCACAAAGAGCTGGCTCTGAACCCCCCATGGGCCTTGCACAAGTTGGGGGCCCACATCCTTCCCAGGGGATTAGAAATGAGCCCTGTAGCATCTATGGAGTCACTGAGTTTTATGGTTCCATTTGGCCCCCAAATACACATTTAGGGGCCTCAGTATCTTTTCAAAAATAACTAGACATGTGAATTTGAACGTTCCCCACCCCCAGGTCCCCATCCACCCTTCGGTTTCTCCCAGGAGCTCCAAAGCCAAAGTTGAGTCTGTCCCACTTGGGTTGTTACAAGGTGGCTCTGCTTCCTGGGGGGCCGTGGTTCTGATGTGAATGATGGTGACGTTCCAGCGCAGGGGCCTCTGCTGGCAGCCGTCACATGATTGCACAGCACGAATTTTGTTTCCGGGCCTTGAGAGAGACAAAACAGAGCTGAAGAGGTAGACCTCAGCACACGTAGAACTGGGAGCTCTGAGGGGACCAGCTGGCCTTAGTAGGGGCTCTGGAATCACCAAGCAGAGAGAAGTGGAGGGAAGCCATCCAGAAGTAGTTCACACTCCCAAGATTATTCTGTCCACCTTCCATTAATGCTATCGATAAGGAAGGAAACTTCCTGTTGTTTAGCCAAGTATAAAGAACAAGAATGTCTCTTCCTTCGCTCCAGCCTTGACTCCCCATAAAGTTATCTGACCCCATGGGGGTATTTCTCACTAAGGATATCTTCAGAGAGCAGAGAGGTACCCACTTGGTTCATGGGGCCTCTGTTACCTCCTCCTTCACCTCCTGTTCAGATACCTCCTAACCCCAAAGGCGTCTCCCTCCAAGGGACATCATCATGACAGCAAACGCGTGTGGGTTGACCAAGCAAATGCAGCACCCCTACTGTCCAAATGGTGCAACACTTCAGTCCAAGTTAACAAATCAGAAACGTCGGAACCTCTCTGGGAAGGTGGCACCCCTCAGACAGCAGGGGTGAGGAGGACCCATCCTCACTTTGGGGAGGTTGGGGGAGGGGGGGAAGCAGCCCAGAGGCAGGGAGAGCTGACTGACAGGGTGCCCAGGAGCGGCCAGGACACACTCACCGTTTTATAGAAGGCTTTAGACTGTATTCCCAGCACTTCGGATTTGGATACCAGGTCATCGAGCTTCTCACCTCGTTCTAATAAAGACTCCATGGTGTTGTGCTGGACAAGAGGAAAGATACAAAAGAATGCCTTGCTCTGTTCACAAGGTGAGCAGACGCCAGTCCCTCACAAAGCTCAGTCACAGCAAAGTGCTTCCTTTGGGCTCCTCCCCCACATGTGAGCATCAAGACACAGTGACCCAGGCCTGTGGAGGACACAGGCCTAATGACCTTCCTGGAGGATCTAGAAGGTTCTAACTGGACTTAAAGCACTGCACCAAATCCTCCAAAGCACAGGCTTAGATAGCCACACTCCAGGAGAGGTCCCCTGTGCCTGTGTTTACACACACACATTCCTACTGCACAGCTGTGTCATGCTTCCCCCAGCGGAACTGTGTCCAAATCTCACGACTATCAGCTCTGTGAGAGCGCCTCTGCACTTAGTGCAGACAGACCCTTTCCAAACACATGAGGGATGGACGTCCTCACAAGAGCCCCTAGCCCCGCCACCAGGGCCATCAGGAAGTGGCTGACTTGCTCCCACCCCAGATGGCCACTGCTTAAACTGCAAGGCCCTCAGAGGCAATTGGCATTACCCTAGGTTTGGACGTATGAAACGGCACAGAATGAGAAATGAGCAAAAACATTCTTTATCTCTACACACGGCTGAGCAACTCAGATTTCCACCATAAAAAGTTAACTGGATCAAGACATGAATGGGATGGATAAAAGGCAGCATGACCAGTAATCCAGGTTTTATCACTGTAGCCAGAATGGGCTGGGTGACCTGGACCCATCTGCTCTGTGGACAGACAAGGAAAGACAGTGGGCGTGTCCCCTGCCTCTGTGTGCTTGCTCACAGACTGAGGCTCTGAGGCAGCAGAAGGCAGAGACAGGGCTTGGTTAGGAAACCTGGAGAAACGTTACAGAAGACAGACAGGTGCCTGAAGACTGTCATCTCTTAATTTTCATTCCAAAGCCAAAGGTAACTCAGAGTTTAAAAACAAAAGCAGAAAACAGCAATTGCAAACTAGATTTCAGGTAAAATGCAGGGTTCCCGCTCTTCTCAATCAGGCCTGTTTCTGACAACTCGGGACCTGTATTTAGTCAGAGAGCCTCAGTGTGCACTGAAACCCACACTCGGAAAAGAAGGAATCTGCTGGGCTGTGGGTCAGGCCAAGGCAGGCACCATGGAGGCAGAACCACAGAGTGGTTGTCTGAGAGAGTCTGGCTTTCAAGCCTCTGATGCACAGGGACAGGTGGGCCACCACCACTTTCAGAAGTGCTTTGACTATGATTAAAACAAGCATCAGCTGCATGGGCTTGACTGCTGGCAAATCTTTTTGCCTGTTTCTGGACTTGGTCCCCTAATTTACTTACTTACCAGGATGATCTTGGTCTCATCCAGTTCAGCCTGCACTTTAGTCATGGGGTCAGCTTCTCGGGGGTTCTAGGGAAGAAGCAAAAATAAAAATGTCAGGACTGGAGTGGCTGCCTGGAAACAGGGCTCAAAACCAAGCAAGCTGGATATACTTTTGGAAGTTAAGAACCACAGGCTGCTTAAACACATGCTGGAAAAGCAAAAGCCTGCCTTGGAGCTCAGGTCTTAATGCAGGTTCCTGCGATCTTCAGGAGAACATCAACTTCCACATCACCCAGAGTCACAACCATCAGGGCCATTGGCTTTTCTGTTTCACAGCCTTTGCGCCTTACCTGGTATCTACTGAGTTGACTGTCCAGGCCTGAGTACCTGATGGTATCAGGGGATCCAGTTGGCCAGTCTATCCTGTCGACCTGCTTGGAGAATTCGTCTAGCACCTGCAAGACAGAGGAGCTCAACAACACCCCCATCTCAGTGCTCATCCGAAAGAGGCTCTCAGGACCCCAGGACCCACAGAGGAAGGCAGAGGAGGATGGCTAATGGCAAGGGAGAAAATCTAGGTCCAAGTTTCTTCTTCCTCAGTATTCTTGGAATTAAAATCCAAGTATGCCCAGCCTGATATGAACCTCATCTGGGAATGATAAATTATTAGAAATTCAAATTACAGATTTCCACTTTTCTCAGGTTGTGAATTTCCAGGAAAAAGGATATTGGAGCTTTAATTTTTCAAAACAATTCTTCAAAAAGGTAATTAGATCCTTTGAATTTAAGCAGCCACCAGACTTCATGCGCTTTTACGCACAAGTGTTTTAGGGGATGTGGGGTCAGGGTCTTTGAGGAGTTTATCATCCGCACCACAAAGAAACACATTGAAGAATGAGGAGGCACCAGCCCCACACTGGGGAAAGGAGCAGCTGTAACTGCAGGATGGGCCATCAGGGGGACTCCTTGAGCAGAAGCACGGCAGGTGGGGAGGAGCCTGGTGTGTGCAGGGATGGCCTGAAAGAGGGGAGGAGGGGAAGAAGGGAGGTGGGTCATGGGGCAGAACATGCAGCCTAGTGTGGCTCAGAAGGAACTGAAAGTCACGACTTTCAGGGCGGAAGCAGGAGCAGAGCTGGCAAGAGGAGTGAGTGGGGGCGAAAGCACAGCCAGAGCTGACCTGAGGGCCCCACCGGGAAGGGGAGATGCTGGCACTCTGTGGCTTACAAGGAGAGCCAAGGTGGCCCCAGGGACACTAGTAGGATGAGAAGCAGAAATCAGTGGGGGACGGGGGTAGGGCAGGATGAGACAGACAGGAATGAGAAGGCTCCCAGACTGTCTCTTGGTTTAGAGTGAGGAGGCTGAAAGCAGGCTGATTTTGGACACACTATTTCATCCCTTACGTCACTCCTGGCCCCAGTCCATGCCTGACTGCCCAAGTACAGTCCAGCCAAGCTGCAAACTCACCTTCTCTAGCAAGGTAAAAGCCACCCGGGATGGGTATTCACTGTCAGCAATGACCACTCCTGCAAGACTGTCATTTCTCACGTAGACATGGCACAGATATTCTAAGGAGACAAGAGGATGGCATGAGGGCTTTAGACTTTCTCACCCCCCAAAGCCGCTGGACTGATACAGTGCTGGGCTTCTGTCCTCTGGGTTTATGGTGAAGTCCTGCACATAGGGTAGCACGTGTGGGGGCTCTGCTGGCAGTGTGGACCAACATGTGGTTCAGGGTGAGTGAAAGTCCCAAGGCCCAGTGCGCAAAGCCAGGGTCCAAGGACCATAGTGGCGCAGAAATACCCCAGGAAACGGCCCCAGGGGCTCGTCTGAGTCCTACCCTGAGCTCGAGGTCAGGCTCCCCTGTATCTTGGAAGCTGCAACCCTCAGAGGTGCTCTGCTCTGCTCCCAAGCTGATGGAACTCTGGACAAGCTAAGTGGCTTCCATTTTCATATATACACAAAAAACTCAGTAAAAGATTTCCTGGCTTGAGAAAATCACCTGTCAGGGCCCTAGGCTTCCTCACTACAGTAACCTAGCCTGCTCCACTCTGTGGTGAGCCTTGGTGGGGATGGGGCAGGAGAGGGAGGAAGAG
The DNA here is from genome assembly GCF_027580195.1 of Bos mutus. Taxonomy (NCBI): domain Eukaryota; kingdom Metazoa; phylum Chordata; class Mammalia; order Artiodactyla; family Bovidae; genus Bos; species Bos mutus. Next base: position 42,014,977 of record NC_091620.1, on the reverse strand, counting down.
ATAAAGCCCATCCAGAAAAAAATGAGCCACTGCTGGCTGGGGTCTCAAGTACGACTGTGCTGATGTCATCGAATTATCAAAAGGTACAGCCTGTATAGGGCTTCTGCAAAACAGTCACAATCCTTGAAATGATTTTTTGTCATTTGGAAAGGATTCAGAGATATCATAGCAAACCAAGTGCCCCTAAAATAAATGCATAAAAATTCTTACAGGAAACCTGAATCATGAAGAAGAAAAAACTAAGGTCATGAGGAAAAATAAGGGGTCTCCAGGTTCCTGGGCAAAAGCACTAAGAAGCACAGAATACAGTATTTCCTCAACAAGGCTGGGTGGAGGTCCTTTTCTGAGACGTTTACAACTCCAAAGGCAGAAGAGGACAAAGCAGGAAAGCTGCTTACTGCTCCAAGAGAGGCAGACCCTAACTGTAAGCGAGTCTAAGCTTTTGGGGGTGATTTAACCAAGCAACCGACATACCATCAGTGGGCATAGAATTTTGCATAACAGGAAATGGAGGAGGAGGGAAGAGAGAAGCCAGCAGAGGATTGTGGGCCTGGGAGCCCTCTCCGTCGCAAGGCAGCCCTCCTGTGGACAGAGCTCTGGGCCACCTGAGTTGGGTGGCTGGGCCAGCACGCGCTTACCAGGTGGTGGGCCCTCTTACCTTGTTCCTTCACAGAAGCTCGGCTGCCTTTCGCTGAGCGCTCCACAATCAGCTGACTTGTGAAGGTCATGAACTCCTGGACGCTAAGAAACACAACACATATTACCTGTTCCTGTCACCTTGTCCCCAATACAATGCAAAGTGACCCCTGAGCTTATACACTAAGGAGACATTGCTTCCTGGTTTCATTCCTTCCCTCCCAACCTTAGGAAGAACTAATAAACACTCTGTCGATGTCCATGAATACAGATAATTACACATCATCACAACCATTCAAACCACATTTGCTTGCTACTGAGCAGACCCAAATAACCCACTTCCAGACTTCTGGGGAATCTTCTACAGGTTATAGTTAATTTAACATTTTGGTCAGAGTATGATTTGGGACATAGCAGAGAAGCAGAGGCCAGCTCCTGTTCTCAAGGCTCCACTAACTCCCAAGAAGCGGGAAGAAATAAAATCTGTGATGGAGACACCTAAGTGGTCAAAACTGTTCAGCGGATGCACAGTCAGTTATGGCAGCTGCCACGCGCTGGACCCTGCAATGTGACAGGCATCCTCAGTGAATGCTGGCTCCAGCCTCAGGTCGGCTGGGGCTAATCCATTGTACAGGCCCGGGACACTCTGGACGGAACTGAGGGCAAGGGCTCAGCCAAGACAAGGAAACGGAAAATGGTTTGTACCACGGCTGAGGGAGAGGAGGAGGTTCATGGGCCCAAGAAAAAGATGTGGCCAGCATGGAAGAGTCACAGGTGACAACAGTCCAGCTGGAGGAACCAGAGTTAAGAAGAAGCCTCTGACTGGAAACGTCATATAAAGGGCTGTCAGCGCAGGGTCCTGACTTGTGGAATCCACAGTTGGTTCCAGCAGATTCATATACTCCTGAGATCACACCAAGAGCCACGCAGCAGAGTGAGGACTCACAACGTCTGTAGTGGACTTCCCTGGCTGGGATCCCAGCTCCACCACTTACGAGATGTGTGACCTCTGGTAAGGGACTTACTGCGTCTATATATTGAGACGTGCTGTGATGACTAAATAAGCATTTAGCACGATGTCTGGCGCATAGTATTACTTGTTATTATTATCCTGAGAGAGTGAATAGGATCAGAAAAATCCCTTAGAGGTAAGTCTTAAAATAAGGAAGTCCTTGCAATAAAACTAAAAAGAGACGGAGCTTAGAGTAGAACTATAATTAGACAAAGGAAGAACTGCATTCATTGTGACATTCTGCATACAAGTGCCAGAAAAGCTGGAAAACGTTTTGAAGGTCTGAGGTTCGCATTCTGGTAATCATGAGGTGAGCAGGACAGAAGACAGGAGGACTTATGAGAAAAACAATGGGCTCAACTGGACTATGTGTTGTTTTAAGAGACACTTGTAGAGATTTCCCTACAGTACTGCAGTTGTATTAATTATCTGAAACTGGTCTGGATACCGAAAACCAGTGAGATTAAAGTCCTAAAGTGAAATCTCTGAGGATCATCAGTAAATGTGGGTAGGGGAAAGAGAGAAAGGAAAAGAATCAAGAGTTAACCAAGTTAGCACCCAAAGTTCCATCACAGAAAAGCAGCAACACAGAACAGAGACTAGAGGTCATGACAGAGAATGCTAAGTACCAAGAAGGACCCAAAAAGCAGCAGAAAGTTTCAACAAAATAACAGGAGGAATTGTTTGAGATCCCGCCAGCAAGCCACTCTCATCAAGAACGAAACAGCCCAATGAAGTAATGCAAACAGAATCCAGATGCCACCAGACCTGGAGACTGGGTGACCACAGACTTTGTAGGGTCTTTCTCCCTTTGTGCCTGAGTCACCGTCACCCCTCCCACGAACAGGCTGTTAAGTGTCTGTGATACTTCTAACACGGACTTGATTGCATTACAGTGCCTCGCAAATGTTCAAAGGCTTGTAAGCCCTAAAACCTCCATGCTTCCTTCCAAATCTTCACTGTAGAACCCTTTTGTACCACTAGAGGCCAACCGTAAAGAGCATACAATTTGGGTTGGAGTCCTGGCTGGTTTGGTATCCATCTCCTGGGGCCTCAGTGACTTCTTCCGTAATATGACAGAGTGTACCAGGAACCGAACTGCTGGAAAGCCCAGCCAAATAATACAAACGTGGCGCTTAAGATGTGTCACGTGAGCTTCCTGGGTCAGAACCACTGAGTGGGAGTTGCTGGTTTAAGATACAGATTGCTGGAACTCAACTGGGCGTCAACCTAGGGGAATCTGCACTTTTTCAAAGCCCCCCGGTCATTTTTATAACATAGAAAATTTGAAAAACCCGGATTACGGACTACATTCCAGAATGGGCTACAGGCCGAGGAAAAGGCCACCGGCTCCAATGCGGGAGGCCAAGCCCCGGGCCTCGATTCCCGGGCGGTCTCCAACCCGGACCCCAGGCCTCCCCGTCCGGGCGCCGCCCTCGAGGGCCCGCTCACCTGGATCTCTGAAAAAAGCTGAAGGAGGACACATCGTATGCGGCCTTGAGCAGCACCGTCTTGGACTCGCCTTTATACAGGACGCTTAGGCTGTACAGCTTCATGGCGCCGGGCCCTTGGGCCGGCCACCCGCCTGGCCGCGGCACCGGTTCGCAGGGAGCAGCGCAGCGCCGCCCCTCGAGGCCGCCGCCGGCTGCTGACGGGTCGGCCACCGGCTTCCTTCTCCTGGCTCGGGGTCCACTTCCGGTTCCGGTCAGGGGCTGCCGCCCGAGGCCTAACGGAGTCTTCTCGTGCCCCGGATGCAGAAAAAGTAGCCGGAAACACGAACGAGGGGGTGGTGCAGGGTTTTGCGCGTGCGCGTAAGGGGCTGTGGGGATTTTGTAGGCCAGCTCGCTGTCTCACTGGGAGTCTTACCCTTCTCCCGCTGTCCTTATCCCTCCGAGGCCTTCTCCCTCCTTCCCTAGCCGTCCTGAGTCCTCCCAGCGCCCCCTGCTTCTTCCCGGTCCTTCTGAGTACTGTAGGAACACCTGTGTCCCGGGGGCTGTCCTTCCTCTGAGCAGTTAGACCCAGAGCCCCACCCATGCCCCACCCACACGCCAGTACTTTGTAAACCCTACACCAGGGACTTTGATTTATGCGCGAACTGCCTTCTAGAAAAGTGTTTGGTAAATCAGATCTGCTTTTTGAGTGAAAGGCAGGGACCTTTTCGAGGCTCCTGCCTGGAGGTGAAGGCTTGCATCTCATTTTCAGTTAATTGAACTCTCTCTTGCCCTTCCCACACCTGCATCCTGCCTGCGTGAGAGTAAATTTCTGGACACAGGACCCCCTGAGCACGAGTCTGCAGGCCTCAGTTCTCCTGGGCCTGCCAACTACCTGTGAAATCAGCTGCCCAACCACTGATCTGGGAGCCAACTGCTAACCTCAGAGTAGCAGAGCCATTTCACTTCAAAAGGAGCAGAAATTCAGCTCCAAACTGAGGGAGCACTTGGCATACCATGACTTGGAAAACCTCATTTTGTTTGAAATGTTGGAATAATGCTTTTTCAGTGGATAGGGGTGAATGAGGCTCAGTTCTCTGAGGTTCAGTTCAGTTCAGTCGCTCAGTTGTGTCCAACTCTGAGACCCCATGAACTGCAGCATGCCAGGCCTCCCTGTCCATCACCAACTCCTGAAGTCCACCCAAACCCATGTCCGTTGAGTCGGTGATGCCATCCAGCCATCTCATTCTCTGTCGTCCCATTCTCCTCCTGCCCTCAATCTTTCCCAGCATCAGGGTCTTTTCCAATGGGTCAGCTCTTCACATCAGGTGGCCAAAGTATTGGAGTTTCAGCCTCAACATCAGTCCTTCCAATGAACACCCAGGACTGATCTCCTTTAGGATGGACTGGTTGGATGTCCTTGCAGTCCAAGGGACTCTCAAGAGTCTTCTCCAATACCACAGTTCAAAAGCATCAATTCTTCGGTGCTCAGCTTTATTTATAGTCCAACTCTCACATCCATACATGACCACTGGAAAAACCATAGCCTTGACTACACAGACCTTTGTTAGGCAAGTAATGTCTCTGCTTTTTAATATGCTGTCGAGGTTGGTCATAACTTTCCTTCCAAAGAGTAAGCATCTTTTAATTTCATGGCTGCAATCACCATCTGCAGTGATTTTGGAGCCTATAAAAATAAAGTCAGCCACTGTTTCCACTGTTTCCCCATCTATCTGCCATGAAGTGATGGGACCGGATGCCATGATCTTAGTTTTATGAATGTTGAGCTTTAAGCCAACTTTTTCACTCTCCTCTTTCACTTTCATCAAGAGGCTCTTTAGTTCCTCTTCACTTTCTGCCATAAGGGTGGTGTCATCTGCATATCTGAGGTTATTGATATTTCTCCCAGCAATCTTGATTCCAGCTTGTGCTTCATCCAATCCAGCATTTCTCATGATGTACTCTGCATATAAGTTAAGTAAGTAGGGTGACAATATACAGCCTTGATGTACTCCTTTTCCTATTTGGAACCAGTCTGTTGTTCCATGTCCAGTTCTAACTGTTGCTTCCTGACCTGCATACAGATTTCTCAGGAGGCAGATCAGGTGTTCTGGTATTCCCATCTCTATAAGAATTTTCCACAGTTTATTGTGATCCACACAGTCAAAGGCTTTGGCATAGTCAATAAAGCAGAAATAGATTTTTTTTCTGGAACTTTCTCGCTTTTTCGATGATCCAGCAGATCTCTGAGGGTAGTACATCTTTTATCTTCTTGTTTGTTAAATGGTATGTTATGAGAAAGCATCTTGCAGGACAGACATAGCTAAAAGGACCTTGGTCTTTGGAAATTGGCAGGAAGGTTACACAACCATCATGCTAGAAGCAGCCAGATCTGAAATGATGGGAAAGAGGTGGTATGTTTGAAAAACCAACAGCATCCCTCAAAACATGACTGTAAATCAGAGTGTCTCAGTCTTGTCACTGTTGATATTTTGGATTTAAGGATAATTCTTTGTTGTTCGGGTAGTCCATGCATTGTAGGCAGCATTTCAGGCCTTTCCCCCCACTAGATGCAAGTGGTACCCCAGTGGCCATTTGGCAACCAAAAACGTCTTAGACATTGCCAAATGCACTATTCTGCTGACTAAAGGAAGTTCCCACCACCTGCCTTTTCACTCAGCACCCTCCTCATCGACCCTGGGTATTTTCAAGTTCAGGGGTGTGCAGAAGGGCTTTTTCCCATCCCCTACATTTTGGTACCAAACCTCAGGAATAGAGAGGCGGATGCCAGGCCAGTGTCTCAAAAAGACAAGACGCTGAACCGTGTGTAACCCATCCTGACTGCACTGACACAGTTGCCCTGTAGGGGGCGTGTGAGAGCCATTTCCTAAGAAAATTCTGAGTCCGTTTTTTTCTTTTGGCCACTGACGTCAAACAAAAGGAGGAATCAGGCCGATAGTGTTTGGTTGGAATAGATTTAAATGTATTCACTTGAAACATAGTATTAGTCGTCCTGAACTTTCCCTTACACCAAGCGCTTTTCATATGTGACCTCATTTAATCTTCACACAAACAGGAAGATACTATTACCACCTTACAGATATACAAACTGAGATTCAGGTTAAGGAAATTGCTGGTAAGAGGAACGTGTCAACACCAAAACGAGGAACAAATTCTCTCATAAAGCTCTAACAGCTCTCTCCCCCCTCTCTGGCCTTGCTCAGCCGCCATCACCCCAGATAGCCTCTCTTGGTCTATGTGGTTACCAATTCCCCACGTTCATCTGTCTTAATGAAAAGTAAGATCCACCTTCCACTTCATCACCCCAGAAGTTATTCAACTTGGATTCAATCCTAGCCACAAACCACAAAACCACAGAAGTGAACAAACCATTAACCCCTCTGAGTGTGTGTGTCTCTTTCTCTCATTTGTAAAACTGGAAAAATGTCCTTCCCATAGGCACATTGCTAGGAATGATAAGACTTATATTCCAAGCTCTGGTCATATAGATGTTTAACAATGATGATTATGTGTATTGTTATCATTCATGACAAAAAAGGAGAAGAGATCATGGTAGGTTATAGGGATCCTGCAGGCTATAGGAAGTGAAGATTTGACAGTAAGCTGAAATCTAAGGAAGGGCTATAGATTGCAGAATGGTATTTTATCTCTTTAAATTTAGTGATTTTGATCATGGTGTCATGGTGTTATAGTTATGTAAGTGAATTCTTTTTTTTTTTTTTTTTTTTTTAAGGAAATACAAGTTGTTGTTTAGTCACTGATTTGTGTCTGACTCTTTTGCAACCTCATGGACTGGAGCCCACCAGGCTCCTCTGTCCATGGGATTTTCCAGGCAAGAATACTGGAGTGGGTTGCCATTTCCTTCTCCAGGGCATGTTCCTGGCCCAGGGATTGAACCTGAGTCTCCTGCTTGGGAGGTGGATTCTTTACCGCTGAGCCACCGGGGAAACCCATAATATATTTAAAGGTAAATATGATAAATTTAAAGAGACAGGATGAAAAAGAGAAGAGTCAGGATGAAGAGTATCCAGGGGTTTGCTGTACTGTTCTTGCAGCTGTCCTGTAAGTCTGAAATTATGGGGCTAGGAAAGATTGTAGGGCAGGGGTGCTGACGTCAAACATGCAGCATCCACACAGGCAGGGGTGGCGCAGGCCCCCTGCAGGGCTGGGCCCTGCAGACAGAACTGGAACAAGGCTGTCCATGACAAATGGCTGAGAGTCTCTAAATTAGCCCCTGCTGGGCAAGGCAGACTGCTACCCACTTTTGAGGCTTTGCTCAGCTCACAGAAGGTACTCAATTTAGCTGGACAGCAGAAGCCTCTAGGAAGCCAGATAATAGCTGGCAGAGGGACGTTCCTGGTGGTGCAGTGGTTAAGAATCCACCTTGCAAAGCAGGGTTTCCCCCCTTATGGCAGAAAGTGAAGAGGAACTAAAGAGCCTCTTGATGAAAGTGAAAGAGGAGAGTGAAAAAGTTGGCTTAAAGCTCAGCATTCAGAAAACTAAGATCATGGCATCCGGTCCCATCACTTCATGGCAGATAGATGGGGAAACAGTGGAAACAGTGGCTGACTTTCCCTGGGTTTGACCTCTGGGTGGGGAACTAAGATCCCACAGGCCACAGAGCAACTAAGCCCATGTACTTCAACTACTGAGCGTTTGTGCCACAACTGGAGAGTCTGCATGACTCAACAAAGATCCCGCATGCCACAGCTAAGACCCGACACAGCCAAACAAATAAACAAGTAAACATTAAAAAAAAAAAAAAAAAAGGGCAGGCTGAGGGGCATACCCCAGGAGGCCCAGCCCAGGGGGGAAACCCAGCCATTCAGTGGCCTCAGTCCCCATACCCCCTTGTGTGGCCAGTCAAGGCTAGGGCAGTAGGGCTGTGTTCACTATAAGCCTAACACCAGCCTCCACAGATTACCCAGGAAGGGGGCCTTGAAAGGGGCCATCAATGTAGTCAGGCTTCTAAAAGAGTTCAGAGCATGTCATCTTAAATATGCTGCTTTGACATATTATTTTGAACCAACACTCATCTTCTTTAGTCACTTCTCTGCAATTTACTCTCCCTACCCAACGCCATTGTCCTTTCAATTCTTCACAAATTTATTGCTTTTTTTAAAAAAAAGATAAAAGTATAAATGCTTTTTTTCTCATCACTTCTTTGGGTCTCTATTCTCTTGTGAAGTCTCCTATATGCAACTAAAATTTTAAATAAAACCTGTATGCATTTCTCATGTTACTGTCAGTGTTTGGCCCAGCTGGAGAACCAAAGAAAGCAGAGAATTTTTTCTTAGTAGCTTACCAAGTCTAAGGAGCACGGACCTGATGCTATCCACCAGGGTCGACTAGCAGACTCAGTCTCCAGGGATGCTGCTCATTCCCATGACCGCTTACTCACCTGTCCTGTGCTTCCACCAGGTTCTCCAGGCCACAGGGAAGACAAACCCAGACACAGCGCTGCCACCAGCCCAAAGGGAACAGAAGATGTCAGAGCAGGAGGGGACGGGGTACACTATGAGAAGGTTTACCTGGAGGCAGTGGGCAGGAAGTGATCACAGCCAAGGAAGACAGGACCCAGCTGGGAGTTCCCTGAATAGAGGGACAGGCCCCCTCAGAATTGCCTTGCCAGGATCTGTATTTGCAACACCAGGCACTGCTTCCCTGCTCTGCATCTAGGGATGGATACAGAGCCCACGCTGGATACACAGTCATTTAGACTAGTGACTTGACCTGAAGCACCTTTACCACTATGGCGCTGACCTGCACAAAAAAGTGGGAGAAATTCTGCAGAATAGGAAGGAAGGCAGGGAGGCAGATGGAGGTGGAACAAGAGGGACAGAGCCGGCCACCACAAAAGAGGAGTCTGGGCCTTGCACCAGCCTGGTTCCCAGGACCTCTGAGAGCAGAAAGCAGAATGGGAGACATCACAAAGGAAAAGGCACTATGAAGAATCTAAAACCACAAGCTACTGAGAGGACTGCAAGCCCCCTCCACAGCCTCTTCCATCCCCTTCTGTCTCCTCCCTTTCCCCAACCTTTCCACCCTCTGAAGCTCTGCGTCCCTGCTAGCACGTGGGTGCCAGAAAGTCTGAGCCAATCAATGCAAGGCCTTCCCTACTGCCTCAGAGATTGGTCTACAGTTGGGCACCTAACCCAGGCCTCAGGCAATCAATGCAGACCACAGGGTAGGCTATCTAACCAGGGCACAGTCCAAGACTTAAGTGTTTAAGGCTTGGGAGAAGCAATGGGATTTGCTCAGATGAAAAAGGTCAGTGAACCTCAAACTGTAGGTACAAATTTCTGGTTAAACATAGAAGATGAAATAAGTATGTTTATATGAACTCCACTAAAATGACAGAAAGAGAGCAGGAGAAGGACATAAAATGGGAGATACTAACCAAGGTGGATGGAGAAGGCAATGGCACCCCACTCCAGTACTCTTGCCTGGAGAACCCCATGGATGGAGGAGCCTGGTAGGCTGCAGTCCATGGGATCACTAAGAGTCTGACATAACTGAGCGACTTCACTTTCACTTTCATGCATTGGAGAAGGAAATGGCAACCCACTCCAGTATTCTTGCCTGGAGAATCCCAGGGACAGAGGAGCCTGTTGGGCTGCCGTCTATGGGGTCGCACAGAGTCGGACATGACTGACGCGACTTAGCAGCAGCAGCAGCAGCAACCAAGGTGGAAAGGTTTAAATTGGTGAGAGGCATAGGTGATGGGGGTTTAGCAGAGTGAAGGGCTGAAACACCCAGACCTGGGTGGGGGAGAGGGGAAGCAAAGGGAGCCGCTCCCTCCCCTCCTGCTCCACAGATACTTCAGGATGCAGGACTTTACTTTGGAGACTTGAATACTCAGAGATTTGCCCTTTTGAGACCTCCAAATTACAACCTGTTGTTTCAAGTAGTCCCTGTTGGGTAAATGTCTCCTGTGGGGCCACCCCCAAGGCTCTGACCAGTGTGCAGTGTATGGCTGCCCTTGGATTAGGTAACATATCAACTGTGGCCAGGGAGGGCAGGGCTCTGCAAGAGGATTGCCGTGTCTCTTGTCCTTGGGGGATGGTGAACATCACAGTTCTTTCCAGCCCAATTCTTGAACTTCCCCAGTCTCAGTGAACTTATCTGTAAGTAATGGGGGAAAAAAGTGGTGAAAATAATACCACTGCCTCAAGATTATCTGATCAAATGACATAATGAATACCAAAGTACTTTGTCAATCATAAACATTTTAATCAATAGTAGTTATAATGACAATTTCTCCTTCTCCTATTAAATATATTTCCTTTGTTTAGGAATAAATCTAATAAGAAATTTATTTATCTATAAGAGAAAAATAATAAAGCTGAAGGGCATAAAAGAAGACCTAAGCAAATGTGGCATGTACCAAATTCTGAATGAGAAGACTTGATGTTATAAAGATGTCAGTTCTCTAAAATCTCCTAATCCACAAATTCAATGCCTCTCCAGTGCAATTATCAGCAGCATTATTTTAGTGAAATGGGATGAGTAGATTTTAAGGTTTATATGAAAGATAAGAGGCTTATGGTAAAAAAAAATTTTTTGTAGGGAAAAAAAGGGAGATGTTTGTTCCAAAAGATATAAAAAAAAGCTAAAAAGTTATGCTGACTGAAAGAGTGTGGTATCCACAGGAATGGACAGAGAGACGTCTAGTTCATAGACAACTCTGGGGCTAAGACAGGACAGGCAGAGTTCTAAGAGTCATTTTTACATTCATACAATTTGTTACTGACATGGGCAGCAACATAAAAAAGAAAAAGAAGGAAAGAAAGAGAAGAGCACCCAAAGGTGCTGCTTTCCATCCTTGTCCCATGTACCGGAAAGGATGATACTCAACCAAAGAGGCAGGGTGCCTGCTCCTCAGGTCACCCCAAGGCGTTACCTCTGGCTGGGAGCCCAGTCAAGATGGCAGCTACATGCTGAGGGGCTGGGGCAGAAAGCCTCACATCTCAGAATCAGAGAGGAGGGGAAACCCCACTAGATGCTTCCTGGGCAGGTGGAGAGGAGAGCCTCGTGGCGTGGCCTTGGCACAGCTCCTCCCACGTCCAGCTTCACTTCCTGGAACACAGCAAAGTGCTTCGGCTGCTGTGCTTCAGACTTAGCCTATGCGCACACCTGCAAGGTGATCGGAGCTGAACCGCCCCTCACAACAGAGAGATACAATGATGGATCACACACTGTGGTGCAGTCAACAACACAAGTCAGTGGGAAAAGGCTAGCCAACGAGTATTAGACTCAGTTCAATTCAGTTCAGTTCAGTCGCTCAGTCATGTCTGACTCTTTGCAACCCCATGGACTGCAGCACGCCAGGCTTCCCTGTCCATCACCAACTCCTGGAGCCTGCTCAAACTCATTAGACTCCTACCCTCAAATTATGCACTAATTAGAGGGACAAAAAGTGCTGAACATAAACAAATCGGGAAAATATTAGAAGGAAATGTGGAACAACATTTTTCTAATTTGAGTGGAAAATGCTTTTCTTAATAAGACAAGAGCTTCACAAAACAAAGCAAGGAATAAGATTCATAAAAAAAGAAATACTGTGTGATGAAAGACATCAGTGATCAAGCCATATGCTTGATCACAATAGATGGGGGACAGGTATTATCAGATCAGATCAGATCAGTCGCTCAGTCGTGTCCGACTCTTTGCTACCCCATGAATCGCAGCACGCCAGGCATCCCTGTCCATCGCCAACTCCCGGAGTTCACTGAGACTCACGTCCATCGAGTCAGTGATGCCATCCAGCCATCTCATCCTCTGTCGTCCCCTTCTCCTCCTGCCCCCAATCCCTCCCAGCATCAGAGTCTTTTCCAATGAGTCAACTCTTCGCATGAGGTGGCCAAAGTACTGGAGTTTCAGCTTTAGCATCATTCCTTCCAAAGAAATCCCAGGACTGATCTCCTTCAGAATGGACTGGTTGGATCTCCTTGCAGTCCAAGGGACTCTCAAGAGTCTTCTCCAACACCACGGGTGGGAGGAGCTACCCCACGCCCCTAAGCCTGAGGCCAAGGGCGGCGGCGGGGAGGAGCAACCGCACGACCAAGGCCAGGGGCGGTGGCCGGGAGGACCAACCCCACGTCCAAGGAGCCGTGGCTGCGCGGGCGCAGGAGGGCCTAGAGGAGCTATCCCACATTGAAGGTCAGGAAGGGCGGCGATGAGGAGATACCCCTTGTCCAAGGTAAGGAGCAATGGCTGCGCTTTGCTGGAGCAGCCGTGAAGAGATACCCCACGCCCAAGGTAAGAGAAACCCAAGTAAGACGGTAGGTGTTGCAAGAGGGCATCAGAGGGCAAACACACTGAAACCATACTCACAGGTATTATAGCATATTTAACAAAACAAAGGATTATTAGTAATTATGTATGGAATATAAAAATAGTTAATACAAACTGAAAAGTAGAAGACAGTTTAATAACAAAATAGTTACGTAATAAAAACAAATCATCCTTAGAAAAAGAAATACAATAAACATATAAACATATGAAAAGGTGTCCAGCACTTTGCAATTTAAATGATAATGAAACACAACAGATAAGTAAAAGTTATAAAGATTCATCAACTCATGGATTGGCCAGCATGGAACCATGAAGCCATTTGAGGGGGTAATGTAGTCCTCTGCGAGCAATCCTAAAATGTGCCCAGCATCTGACCTAGAAATTCAGCCTCTAGGAACCATCCAGAAGAATCACATGCATGTGTTGACTCTGGTTAAAAGACCAAGATTTGCAATGGAGAAAAACTGAAACTACCCAGATGACCATCAGTACATAAGTGGCTTAAAAATGTTACAGTGGATCCATTTGGAGAGTTCTCCCTGGCCACTCCTCCTTGCTCCCTCTGCTGGATACTAGTGGAGCTCAGATTTCCAGATGGTAAGCAGGGAAGGCAGTGACCAAGCTTGAGAGTGGTCTGAGCACGTGTGGCCATGCCAGTGGCTAAGCCACCCATCCCCTCTCCTCTGGTTCCCAGACCGCAGGGACTCTCCCCCTTAGAACATGAGTTTGGAAGACCCTCTGAGTCTCCCCTGGTAACTGGACAGGTGGCAAAGTCTACAGCGATAAGGCGATCGGGCTGTCGCTATGGTGATGTCAAGATGGAGGCCTTTTGCCATCAGACCCAGTTTTCTGCATGGCAGCTCTAATGACAGGATGGTCAGCCCTGCAGAGGCCAGAGGGCGTGAGCACAGAGGCCTGCTCCTGGTTGTCATGGCAGCGTGGGCCCTCACAGGAGCACAGAAAGCCCTGGCAGGAGAATTCCCCACTCCACACCTGGTCGGAGCAGGAAGTGTTGGGCGGTGACTGAGCCTCAGGGAAGCAGGTTGGTGTGTGAGAGACGCACAGTCGTCTGCAGCCTCATGACTCAAAGGCTGTCCCCCAGACACCGGAGGAAGGAGGACCTTTTCTGCTGAATCTGTTTAGAGAGCACCACGCCGTCACAGCTCAGCACAGCCAGAAGAGAAAGCTGACCAGCCCTGGGAGCCCAGCAATGGTCCTCCCCCGACCATACCTAGCCTGACAAGGCCTCAGTGGGGAAAGGTCCTGACTATGACCCAGGAGAGAAAGCTGGAGAACAATGAAAAGGAGGAAACTCTGTGATTGAACATCAAGCCAGAAACCAGCCAGAAGGTGGACCATACTCAACCAGATACCTGGGCCAGCCATTACCCTTGGTTAGGAGAAGGCCGGGGATATTTCACCTTGGAAGCCTGTCGAGGAACGCTGAGGGGTCCCAGCTCCTCTGGGCTGGCTGCGGTACAAATGCTGGATGACAGAGCCAGGATGGAGATCTCCAAGAAGGAAAAGGTAGCTCTCTGCCACGTTCAGTTTTCTAGAAGAGTTTCTTCCATGTTCTCGCATTCAGTGGTTTGTTTAACTTGACCAAGTGTTTGTGCCTCCGTAGCTGAGTGTATGCGCAGGCGCTTTAGGGACAATCTGCTGGGAGTGAATTGTGGGGCACTGACTTGGTTGGGCACTCTGAGTCCTCTCCCTGCTGCTCTAGAGTCCAGCCCTGTGACCTGTCACAGGGCTGGACTGCCAGGAGGCCTGGGAAGTGACCCCTGTTGGGTAGAGGGTCTGGGGAATTTAAAACCCCAGCTGGGGAGGGGGGTGGGGGGATGTGGGACCTTAGGGGCAGAACCAACTACCTAGCCACGAGGCAAGACTCAACAGACATCGTGAGAGCTCTCAGATGTCCGTACCTCCCTGCAAGAATCACTTAAGCCTAAGAACCGTTGCTCCTGGTAAGAAGTGGAGAGCAGTTACTTTTTCCAAAACAAAGAAAAATCCAGACATCCTGTGAGCCAGCTCTGTGCCCAAGCAGTGAGGAAAGGATCCAGAACTGGTGACAGGGTGGAGGGGAGCGCCTGCCTGCTCCCCTCAGCCAGGCGGGGCGGGGGAAATGGGGGAGAGGGCCCGGATCCAGTGCCTTTGGCATGGTTTCCCCCTCACATGTCTTTTCTTTTCCTTCTTCTGTGAAATGACGAGGTCAGCATAAACACTGGACTGGTTCTGCTCCTGGCAGAGCTAATGATGTTAGGAGAAAAACAACCAGCCCAGGTCAGGGCGCCCACAAGCTGCAGGCAGCAGGAAGCCCGCATCTGCTGGTCACCGGGGTTCTGGCCGGAGTTTGGATGAGAGATCCTAGGTGGAGGGGCCATGGGGGCCAGCTGGAGAGAAGGGAGATGGGGTCTTCGGCACAAGCAAAGAGTTGGCACGGTGGCAGGGAGAGGTGGGGCCTGTGGCCTGCTGTGGGGAGTCCACCACATCAGACAGGGGCTGGCCCATGCTCCTTTCTTGTTTGTCTTGGGGACACAATGCTCCCCATGGTAAATCCCACATGCGTGGGGTGCTGGTTCGCTCCAGAGCAGTGGGGGGATGTGGGTCACTGACAGCCTTGTCAGGGCCAAGAGGAGAGGGAGGCCCCTCCTCTGGCCCATGCTTTAAGGGGGCACCAGAAACATCAATCATCAAGATAAATATTTTAATGCAAATTCTAAAGAATCAAAAATCAATGCAAAAAATTCTGATGAGCAAAATGCCAAATTTCCAAAGAAAGAGGGCCCAAGTACTGCTGATTTGTTCACTGGTCTCAGGCCTGTGCTGGCTGCCCTTACAGCACCAGTCAGCAGGCTGCCAGGGCCAGACAAGGGAGGCGGGGGCTGTTGGCCATGTGCACACCCCTCCAGTCTGTCCCGGCTGCCCAGAGGGCCCACCTCTTGTCTGGGAGCCGGGAAGCTTCAGCTTGGTTTCAGGGCCATCCTAAGGGTTTGATGTTTTGCTGCCAGGCCCGCCCAGGTCCAGCCCTGCACCCCCGGGAAATGCTATCCCCAACACAAGCCATTTGGCCTGGAGCAGTAAGCAATTTCAAAATTGTCCCCAGCAGGTTGGCTGGGGCTGTATCCGCTGCAGGCTCCCAGAAGGAGAGCGTTCTGGTTGCGTTGGAGGGACCTCAAGTGTGGCTGGTTTTGCTCTTTCTGTTCCCTGGTGCCTCTTGCCTATGCTGACATCTCAGATCACCTGGGGTCTTCCTCTATAATTCGCAGGAGTGTGTGGCCTCAGTACCATTTTCAGTGGCTTCCCCGGGGGCATGGCAGCTTCATACATAGTTCTTCTAGAGCTCCTTGGGAGCAGCCCTGCTCCTGTGATGCCGCTTGCCCTCATCTCCAGCCTGTGGCCTTGGAACCTCAACACCCTGAGTCATTCCCTTGGCATGGAGCTCTATCTTTTTCTCTATAATTTCATCATCTATAGATAGGTTAAAAATAT
The DNA here is from genome assembly GCF_027580195.1 of Bos mutus. Lineage (NCBI taxonomy): Eukaryota > Metazoa > Chordata > Mammalia > Artiodactyla > Bovidae > Bos > Bos mutus. Next base: position 41,999,092 of record NC_091620.1, on the reverse strand, counting down.
CTTTTTCTTTTTTTAAAAGAATTTTTTGATTTGTATTAGTTCAGGTATACAGCAAAGTGATTCAGATATATATATATAGGCTTCCCTTGTGACTCAGCTGGTAAAGAATCCACCTGCGAAGTGCGAGACCTGGGTTCAATCTCTGGGTTGGGAGGATCCCCTGGAGAAGGGAAAGGCTACCCATTCCAGTATTCTGGCCTGGAGAATTCCTTGGACTGAATATATATATCCTTTTTCATGTTCTTTTCCATTATAGGTTATTATAAGATATTAAATATAGTTTCTGATGCTATACAGTAGATCCTTGTTTTTATTTTTTATATAGTAGTGTGTATCTGTTAATCCCCATTTCCTGATTTACCCCTCCCTCCCTCTCTTTTCCTCTTTGGTAACCATATGTTTGTTTTCTATGCCAGTGAGTCTATTTTTGTTTTGTAAGTTAGTTCATGTGTATTATTTTTTTAGATTCCACATATAAGTGATATCATACGTGATATTTGTCTTTGTTTGATTTACTTCACTTAGTGTGATAGTCTCTAGGTCTATCCTTGTTGCTACAAAGTGGCATTATTTTTAATCGTTTTTATGGCTGAGTAGTATTCCATTGTATATGTACCACATCTTCTTTAGGGCTTCCCAGGTGGCCCAGTGATAAAGAATCTGCCGGCAAACCCAGAAGCCGCAAGAGACTCGGATTTGACCCCTGGGTCAGGAAGATCCCCTGGAGGAGGAAATGGCAACCCACTCCAGTATTCTTGCCAGGATAAGCCCGTGGACAGAGGAGCCTGGCGGGCTACAGTCCAAGGGGTTGCAAAGAGTCGGACACGACTGAGCGAGTGAGCACACACACGCCAGCCACATCTTCTTTACCTGGTCATCTGTCAGTGGACATTTAGGTTGCTATAGAGTTCTATCTCTTGATGGCCACCACTTCTGAGTGGCCTCAGATTGGGTTCTTGGAGCCCTCTTGGAAGTTTCTGGTCTATTCTTTACCCTCTCTCATCTGTGCCCCTCTGCTGGTGGGTAGGAGGGATGGGGGCTCCATAGCCCGTATAGTTGGCTGTGTGTAGTGGATTTGGGGAGCACTTTTCAGGAGAAAAACTGGGGAGGTGACCCTCCAGGTGTTTTAGTCTGCCCAGGGGCCAAAACAAAATACCGTGGACCAGGTGACTTAACCAACAGACATTGCTTCCTCACAGTTCTGAAGACGGAAGTCTGAGATCAGGGTGCCAGCATGGTCAGCTTCTGGGGCAGGCTCACTTCTTGGCTTGCAGACAGCTTCTTTATTGTTGGGTCTTCACACAGTGGAAGGGGGATGCAGAGGTAAGAGAGAGCATGCTGGTTTCTTCCTCTTGTGGGGTCTCCACTCATGACCTCACCTAATTCTGATCATTTCCCAAAGGGCCCACACCCTGATACTATACACTGGGGGTTAGGGCTTTGGCATATGGGTTTGGGGGAACACGATTCAGGCTATAGCCCTGGGGATGGGTGTAGAGCCGGGGAGGGGGCGGACCTTTCTTCATTCAGCCTCCACAGCTGCCCTGGGCACTTTGCTGCTGAAGCAGAAGGCTCAGAGATGGAGTGAGGGTGCATCACTCGGCAGGCACGCTCTCCCAGTTTCCCCGCAGGACTTGTCCCAGCCTATCTGAGCCCCTGCCCCCTGAGCTGGCTGGAGGCCCTACTACTGCCAGATGCTCAGGAGGACACAAAGGTCCAGGTGGCCCCCAAGCAGATGTGTTGCAGAGGGGCCAGCGTGGGGAGGAGCAGATGGCTCCACTGAACAGAGTGGTGATAAGACCCTGAGCATGGGGCGACAGGGTTCTTGTGACCCAGTAAACTGTGGATTCAGCAGTGGGGGCTGGGGCCATGCCTGCCTGCCCTGGGCCCCTCTCAAGCAGGAGCTGCTGGCTCTGAGCATGTGACACGCTGTCCCTGCGGTCCCGCAGCCGGGCTGGGCTGGCAGACTATGAAGCAGAGACTGCTCCAGGAGAGCTGAGCAAGCCGCCTGCATCCCAGGCCCCAGGGTCCAGGTGCCTCCGAAACAGAATTAGAATTCCGAACTTCTCCCTGCTCCAGAGAGGCGTTGTCGTCTGGGGTTTCTGGGGTCGGGAGCAGGCCAAGGGGACCCAGCAGTGAGAGGCAGTATGGACCCGGCGAGGCCCATGCCTGCTTCTGCAAGAGCAGGACCGGAGGGCAGACGGGCTGAGAGAGAGAGGGGAAGAGAGAGGAAGAGAGAGAGAGGCACAGAGTGCTCTCGGCCTCCTCCCTCGGTTTCTGCAGAGCTGCCCTGAAACCACCCTGCAGCAAGAGAGATGAGACTTGTGGTGAAGGGAGGCCCTCCAGGGAAGGTTCTGGAATGCTCCCCCAATCTTATGTCAGAGGGGCAAGCCTGGGCCCTCCCCTCCACCTTCATCTCCCTTCCCTTCTCAGGTAGATACTGATCCTAAGGACAATACAGTTCTGTGTGTGTATGTGTCTGTCTGTCTGTCTCTTCCTCTGTCTCTCTTTCTCTCTGTTTTTCTGTCTCTCTCCTTCTCCTGTCTTTCTGTCTCTTCATCTCTGTGTGTCTCTCTCTGTCTCTTTGTCTCTCTTTCTCTGGCTGGACACACAGTGAAAAGAGGCCCCCTTTTCCTCCCCAAACCCCCTCCCTTCCACACCACCCCCTCAGGTCTGGGTCTGCCTCTGCCCAGGTCCCTCCCAGACTGGAATCCCCTTGGCCCCTCCTCTACACCCCTGCTGTACTCAGGCCGGGGTGTCCCTGGGCCCACACCCTCCTGTCCCAGGCGCCTTCCCTCCTCAGCCTCTGAGGGCCTCTGGGGAAGCTGCTTGGCGTCAGCCAAGGCCCCTGGTGCTCTGACCGCTGCCACCTCTTCTCTTGGGCCATGTATTCTATCCCTTTATTTCTGAAAGAGCAGCCGTTTCCTGGCGACCAGTTTGTGTACAGGCCATCGAGCTATTTGCAGAAGCCTGTTTTATGGGACTAAGTTCCAGTAAGTACACGTGCCTGGTGAGGATCCATTTCTGTTTGCTTACTTCTGCTCAAGGAATCCCTCACTGAAGCCACTCACGCTTCAAATATAGCTACAGCACTAGCTCTAGCCTTCCCTTTTCTTAGTGAGGTTTAAACCCATCTGGCATGTTTCATAAAAAGCAGGGTTTTGATCTGGAAAGAGATGTACCTTCTACCCCAGAAAATGGACCACTTCCCCCTGACTCAGATGATGGCTTTTTTGGGGGGAGAGGGGTGTCTTCTTTTGCTTTTTGGACAAGTGTTCACATTTCCTCTCTTTGGTCTTGGACTCTCCTTTCCAAGAGAGTTGAACTTCTGGTCCAGGCCTCTCCCTGACCCCTGAAAAGGCCAGTCTGGCTCATCCTCCTCCAGCCATCGATGCCAGAGGTCCTGGCTGTCCTCCTGAGGGCTGGGGTGGGCCAGGGTGCTCCAGCTCTGAATCTTCCCACAGGCTCCTTGAGCTGGATGCTGGGGGTCCCACCAGCAGCTGGATTCAGCAGGAACTGCACCAGCCATAAGCTAGGCTGCAGGGAGGTAACTGGGAAGGGGCAGTGGAAGGAGCAGGGCTCCAGAGGCCACGAAGGTTGGAGGGTGTTCCTGGACCAAGAGTGATCCTGCGGGGTAAGGGGGACGAGGGGCCAGGTGTGGGGGCTGGCCATACCAGAGAGCCCACCTTTCAAGGTGGGCGGCTAGCATCCCCTGGACCCCAATTCCTCAGGCCCCCCTGCAGTCGTCCTGCCTTACTCTTGATCCCCAATCCCTTCCCATGCTCCTCATGCATCTTAGTCCACCTCTGCTCTGCTTCCTTGGCTAATACCTGCCCAGGTGGGGGCAGGGGCAGGGGAGGAGTGCTCCAAGTACCACCTCCCTACCACCACCACCCAGTGCTGGGCCCAAGCCACAGTCTCACAGAGGGGAAGGGCCCCAGAGACAGGTCCTTGGTCCAGGTCCCCACCGGCCAGGTCTGCCCGATGCTCAACCACTGGCTGTTCTGGGGGATGGTGCTCAGAGGCTGTCCTGCCCCTAGTGTCACAGAAAGAAGGCTCTGCAGGCAGAGAAGCCCTGTGAGTTGCTGAAGTCAGGGTGATGGAGACCTGGGTTCAGTGAGCGAATTTGTTCTTAGGCAGTGACTTCATGAGCCCAAAGGCAGCTGCTGGCGAGGGCAAAGCCTGCCCGGGCTCTGGAGTCAGCTCCCTCGAGGCCTGGTGAGATCTGGGTGGCTCTGGGCCTCACCTGCCTGGTCCTTAAAATGGATTAATAGCAGCGTGTGCCACATGGGCTGGGTGTGGAGACTTCTGTGAGGTTTGGCCAGAGGGCGATCTGATGGAGACTCGGGGAACCAGGAGCTTTTGAAGTTATGCTGTCTGAGAGCCCTAGGGCTCTGGGTGGAGGAAGCATCCCCACACCCACCCTACTCTATGAAGGAAGGCGCTGCTCACTGCTCCAGCATGGACACTGACTACATTGCCTCCTTGGCTCCCACCCCTCCAAGGGGCCTAGCACAGCCTGCCTGGGGATGTGCAGTCAGGACCACAGCCTTATGTCCGATGAATGCCTGTAGACGCCTGCTGATCATCCAGTTGACCATGCCTAGCACAGCTTGGCAGACCCCTAAGCCCTGGGCAAACCACATAGATGCTGGGGAGTGGTGAGCTAGCTCCCCACGGGCCCCGGTCCTTCATGCAGGGCCTGTGGAGGCCCACTCTGCTGGCCATCCTGCCCAGGGGGGAGCTCTGCTGACCCTCCACAGGAGAGTGGGGACAGGCCTGGGTGGATGTGCTTCCTGCCCATGAAGACCCAGCAGATCCATCCTTCATCCCCAGGGGAGGGGAGGGGTGGGAGGAAATAAAGAACTCCTTTGGTTAGCACTTCCAGAAGAGAAGAACCAGTCTGGGCACCCAGCAGGGAAGGAGGCTGGCTCCACCTCCAAGGACTGCTCCAAGGACTCTGCTCCCAGCCTGTGCCTGGTAGGGCTGTGGGTTCAAACCTGCTCTTCCCTTCCCTAGCAAGGTGGACTTGGTGACTTTGAAATCCCTCCAGACCTCAGTTTCTCCTCTGGTACTATGGCCTGCCAGGGCTGCTGTGGGGGTGTGAGCCCCTAAGTGTGTTCCTCTCAAAGGGATGAGTAGAGGAGCCCCTCATGCTAGGTAACCAAGCGCTGACCTTTCCAGAACAGCTTCCCACTGTGAGTAGAAGGCAGAGAAGTCCCACAAGTAGACAGGCAGGAGGAAGGTGATGCCACACCCTGACACACCCTCTTCCAGAAGATACAGTATCCTCACTCTATGTCCTGGGACATCATTTTCCCATCCACAGGCTCACATGAAACCCATGTCATATACATCAAATATGTGTGTATATGACCCGCATGGCTCCTGGATCTGGCCAAGGTCCCCCTTCCTCCAGAGGTTCCAGGGCAGCATTGTGTCAGCTGATGGGGCTGTGGGCCATGCACACAAGGAAAAACATCAAGGCTGGTGTGCTGGGGGAAAGCACCTGCTTTCTTCCCCTGGCCCTGGCCCGTGTAACCCCCTCAGGCTCACCTGCAGGCAGGCTGTCCCTTGAACATACTATGAAAAAAGCCAATGCATACATTTGTAAAACAAAAGTCAGTGAGAATGGTGATAGATGTCTTTTAAAATAGCCCACAAGGGGCCCACTACTGTGCGGTGATTTCAGTCCATTACAAAGAAATAGTGGATGTTTCCCTATTCACATACACACACACACACACACAATCACATCATCACTGATAGAAGCAAATCACTTGGAAATTATAATAGTAGTGTGAAAAAAATACCATCAAGCAGGACTCGGGTTTTCCAATGACTGAGCCCGAGTCTGCCCAGGAGGAGCTTATGGAACAGGAGCAGCATTGCAGAGCGGGGTGCCAGCCCCTCCCCCTGTGTCATCCAGCTCCCTCTGTAGGTGTACATTCACTACCTCTGCACCTAAGAGAGGGCACCTGCCTGCAACCTGCTTGACCAGGTCTGTCACAGGCCTACCTCTCATCCCATAGTACAAGCAAATGCTCGTAAGTCACCACGAGACCTCAGGCAAGGAAGGATGTGTCGGGGGAACATGAGAGAGTGGCCGGCACCCTCTCTCTGAGACGCCTGGGTCCAGCGGGGTCCACGTGCCCACACGTGGTGCCTTGGTCTAGCAGGTGCTGGTGGCCGGGTCTGCTCCTTTGTAGTCCAGCCAGTTTATGCTCAAACTGCTCCATGGGATGGGGTGCACCTCTATACCTGTATTTGCCTGTGATGAATCGGGCCCCCTCAGAGGTCGTGCCCAAGGCCACACAGGTGGGAACCTACAGAGCCGAGATATAGCCAGACCTCTGGACTTCCAAGAAAGCCTGGACCCATTCAGTCTGGATGCCAGGCCTCACAGGTTCTCTGCCATGCTCTGGGCCAGTGACCGCCTGCTGCTGTGTACAGTCCTCCTCCGGGGGACTCTGAGGCTTGGCAGTCCTCATAAAGGTGGGCACCAGCCGGGGACACATGTGGTAGGGTGATCCCTTCCCACCCCACAACACTGCTCATCCCTCATAGCATGTCTGGGAAGCACAATTGCTCAGATTTATATTTATTAATGAGGACACTTTTATGCATTTAGTAGTTGCTAAAAAGGATTCCTAGGTGGTGCAGTGGTAAAGAATCCGTCTGCCAGTGCAGGAGACGTAAGAGATGTGGGTTCAGTCACTGGGTCAGGAAGAACCCCTGCGGTGGAAAATGGCAACCCACTCTACTATTCTTGCCTGGAGAATCCCATGGACAGAGGAGCCTGATAGGCTACAGTCCATGGGGTTGCAAAAAGTCATACACGACTGAGCACATATTCACATAGTTGAGATAAAAATATAAATGCTGGTCCCTCTCTGCATGGGTTTCTTATAGCTTCTGTAAGAAATGATCACAAGTAGTGGCTTAAAACAAAGCAAATTTATCAACTGATGATTCTGGAGGTCAGAGTCTGAAATGGGTCTTCTGGACTGAAAACAATGTGTCAGCAGAGCCAGTTCCTCTGCGGGTTCTAGAGGAGAGTCCATGTTCTTGGCCTTTCTGGCTTCTGAGTCCATGTGCATTCCTTGGCTCATGGCCCCTTCTTCCATCTTCAAAGCTGGCAGCTGCTCCCTCCAGCCTCTTAATCTGTCGTTACATCTTCTCTGACATTCCTGCCTACCACTTACAAGGATGCTTATGATGTTATTGGGCCCATGAAATAATCCAGGACCATTTCCCCATCTCAGGGTTCTTAAACACCTGCCACCTCCCTTTTGCCATGTAAGATCACGTTTCACAGATTCCAAGGACTAGAATGTCTTGGGGGCTGTGGCTCTGCCTCCCACGCTGCCCCACCCCCACCTCAGTGATGTGCACAGCCCTGCCTGCCTGTCTTATACTTTGGCTCACTGGCTTCGAGGACTTTTTCTTTTCAGCTGTACATCACCTCCCCCATCCCAACACACACACACACACACACACACACACACACTTTTAATCAAATTCTGACACTTTTAGTCAAAATAAAATAGACCACACAGAGCTATTTCCCCTCATGGGCAACCCTGAGGAGGGCAAAGGAGGAGGCTTCCCAAACCCATACCCATTCAAGGTCACAGCCTGCATTTTCCTTGCATTTGAGAATTGGTACCAGTGTCCGCATGGCCCACTGGAGGGCAGGAGGGGCCAGGCTAGGGGAGGGGCTAGGGGTGTACTAACAGTGGAAGGAAGGGACTGAGGACCAGGAAGTGTGGCTTGTGGGCATCTTAGAGAGTTTGGGATGAGGTATAAGTCCTGGCCTTCCTTTCCATTCCTTTCCAGGTGGGTTGGCCAGGAAGGCTGGCAAGAAGGGATACTGCATAGGGACCTGTGGAGGAAGCCAGCCCAGACAGGATGTGTCTGTGAGGGCTTGGAGGCAGGAAGGACATCCAGGAGGGGACATGTTGGGTGACAGGAAAGAATCCTAGTGCTGGAGAGAATCCTTTTCCTAGGGGAGAGGTACTTGGACTTGACACTTCCTGTCTGTGAGGATGAAAGGACAGCAACCCAGGAGCTGACTGCTTTTCTCCTTGTGCACAGCCATGTGTTCTGCTTGTGTCTGAAGGTGGCTCTCAAGGTGTCAGCCTTCTCTCTAATGCAGGCGCAACTCCACACATCACTGTCCAGGGGAAATGCAGTGTTTTCTAGTAGCCATGTTACAAAAGTAAAAAGAAATAGGTAGATTAATTATCATAAAGCTTTATTTAACCCACTATAAACAGAATATTAAGGGCTTCCCTGGTGGTTCAGATGGTAAAGAATCTGCCTGCAATGCAGGATACCTGGGTTTGATCCCTGGGTTGGGAGGATCCCCTGGAGAAGGAAATGGCTACCCACCGCAGTATTCTTGCCTGGAGAATTCCATGGACAGAGGAGCTTTGTGGGCTACAGTCCATGGGTTTGCAAAGAGTCAGACACAACTGAGAGACTAACACACAGAAACAGAATATTCTTGGGACTTCCCTGGCGGTCCAGTGGTTAGGACTCCACTACAGTATTGAGGCTCAGGTTCGATCTGTAGTCAGGGAACTAAGGTCATGCAGGATCCATGCTGTGCAGCATGGTCAAAAAACAAAACAAAACAAAACAGAACCAAACAAAAATCCAGAACATTATCGGTGAAACAAGCAAGCCACATAAAAATTGTTAATGAAATATTTTACACGCTGCGGTTTGTATTGCCTTTCAAAGCCATGTGTATTTTCCACGTACAGCTTCTCCCAATTTGGACTTGCCATGTGTCAAGTGACAAAAAGCCACATGTAGTCAGTGACTACCACCCTGAACAGTGCAGTTCACAGCTACTCTGATAGGTGATTGTCCAGGGGTTCGTCAGGCTCTCTGGCCATAAGCAATGCATATTCAATGGAAGCAGGGGAAGCAAAGAAGGGATGGACTGGCTGACGGGACCAAGTTCCATGTGCTGAGGGGAGCAGAGGGGAGAGGAGCAGGATCTGAGGTCCAACTGTGGCCGAGGGTCCTCTGTCCACTTCTGTCTGGGGCTGGTGTCACTTTCCCCTCCGGACGATGTGCGTTTTCCACTGGGCGGGGATGCAGCCACAGAAACTCCAGGCTCACAGCCTTACAGTGTTGCATTCAGAGCGAAAGGAGAACTCTTCTCCGTGAGTTCTGCTACACATGATTCCCAGGAAGGACTCAGGGCTCTGCTCGGGCAGCGCACCCACTGTATTTCCAAAGGCGCTGGCTCCCTAAGGCACTAGAGTCAGCTGCCTTCTGGAGTCAGAGAGCTGGTGTGGGCACACAGGACAAGGGTCCTGTTCTGGGCGTGCCCTCGGGCCCTCGTCCATGCCTGTCCTTACTGCAGTGTGGTCTCCAGGCCGCCCAGCTCCCCTTATCAAGCCCCTCACCGGCGTTCTCTTGGCTTTGGCCCAAGACCACCTGTCTGTCTTGCAAAGTACATCATTGTGTGTGTTCTCCTGTGGCCAACTGGCCCCCAGCAGCCTTTCTGCTCTCCTGTCCTCCCCCCTCCACCTGCCTCTGCTGGCTGTCCCACTCCAGGTTCTCGCCTTGCGAGTCAGTTCACTTTCCCTACTGCATCCAGAGTGAGCCATATCAGTGCAATTCCGGGTGGACTTCCCCTGCACAGAGCCTCCCATATCAGCGCAGAGCCAGACCCTCAGAAGACATCCCAGTTGTAACCTTGCAGCCTGAAATCTGCAGCCACACTCTGGCTGCCCTAGACCTGTACCCAGCCCAGCTCCTGGGACTTGGCTCTTGTAGGTGTCCTGCCTGGCTACTGGCCCCAGGAGCAGGGCTGACAAGGTTGCAGTCATAACCTTAAATTCTGTGGGGCTCTTCCTGTATCTCTTGTGCAAGCATCCCTCCTCTGAAAAAGGACCCCTGGGCCCACAAAACCTAAGGTTGCAGGTACAGAAAGAATGAATCCCCTCACATCAGTCATGAGGAATGATGAAGAGCCCCTGGTTCCCAGACCATGTATCTTCCCTTTTAGGGACACAGCATCAGCCAGTGGCTGTTAGAGTGGACTCACACCCTGGAGGACACCAGTCCCTTTCACGGCGGGGTGAGCATCTTCAAGCTGACAGCTCAGCTGTGCCTTCAGGAGGTTGTTTGACTGCTCTATCAGGGGGGCAGCTGCTAGGTGGGAGGACTCGTGTGTCCTGATCGTGTGCTCACTGCCAAGCCTCCTTTGCCAAGAAGCAGGTCCTTCCTCTGCGGTCATGTTGTGGGGGATCTGGGATCAGTAGATTCGAGGTTCCTTGGTTGGTGGCACTGGCTGAGACACTGAAGGTGGGAAAGGCAGACGTGTGCCTGGAAGAGCAGATGAATGGCTGCCCCTTCTAGAGTGGAGCGGTTCTGTGTGATCAACTTGGACCAGGTTGTGGCTGGTTGGTACCCTGGAGGAACAGTATCACCCCCAGAGGTTTAAGGTTGGTCTCTGACACTGGCAGGTCATACATTTGACAACGGCAAAAGCTAGGCTGGCCCTGGCAAGACGGAGCCTACGCTTTGGGGTATTTGGTGTCTACAGCTTCCACATCCGCCGCCATGGTTAATGGTTTGTGAGGGCATCGTGTTAACGCTGAGAAGCTACCAACGTGAAGCTACCGGCCAGCCCACCGCGTGCTTGTTCAGTGCCTTTTCTCTAGCAGGTGGTTTCTCATAGGCAGGAACTCTGCCGACTTGTTCTCGGGCAGCTTGATTTCTCTACACTCCTCCTCCCCGCCCCATTCCTGTTCCCAGTCCTCTAATCTCGCTCCTTCCAGCTAAGCTCTTCCCTCTTGTCCATGGTCTATGGGTACCTTTTCCATGGTCTATGCCATTTCTCTCTCTTCACAAGGGGAGTCACTGGGTGCCTGCCCCAAACTCTGACTCTTGAGAGCCTTTCTCCCCATTTCTGTCTTCCACGGCCACCCTTGAGTGGGACTGCTGCCTGGCAAATGCCCGTTTCCAGCTTGCACCAACGGGCCAAGCTGACCTATCTGTGGACCAAGTGGGTGGGTTTTGACCCCTCTGGCAGCCAGACAGAGGGAAGGCCATCTGTGTGAGCTGAGGGGGGCACAGGGGCATTCATGAGGAGTGGTAGTGACAGGAGGTGGGTCTGAGCCTCCTGCCCCTGCTTGAGCCTGATTGCAGATGCCCTCCTTCGGTCTTATGATGGATGGCTGTGGTGTCTGCCCGATCTGATGACTTAGCAGCTCTGACATCACCCAGCTCAGGATGGGCAGTTCTGGCCACACGATCAGTCACTCAGTGTCCCGTGGTTAGATGTTCTGTCTATCGGGGCCCAGTGACAGACCAGGAGCTGCCTTTCAAGTGGTATTTGGTTCTTTGCTGCAGGTGGTGGGCCCTTGGTCCAGAGCTTGGGGTCCAGTCTGTGACACTCCTTTGGGGATTTATTATACTCCACACAGTGTAACACCTCAAGTATCACAGCTGCCAGGTCACATGGCCTAAGAGTCAGGGCTGACTGTGGCCGACTGGCTGCAGAGCACTTTCTTTCTCTGGCTCCACTTAACCTATCAGTCTTCTGTTTCATCCAATGAATAGGTTGGAACAGTATCGCCAAGTGCAGAATACGCTGTTTCCAAAATCTGAAGAGGCTTATTAAGCACTACACACCTTTCTTAGAGATAAGAGAAACAAGGCACGATTGTTTGTTACTCACTTTAAAGCAATTGTCCCTGGCATGTCCCAGACCACTGGGCCCATGCAAATTTCACGGAGGTGGCAGCCCCTGAGGCTTTTCGAAATGTGCCTCACCATGAGGCATCCATGATACTTGCCTCTTGTGTCCAACTAGCATGATGTCGTCAATGTGGTGAGCTGATATAATGTTCTGGTCTGTGTAGACCAGATGGTTTAGGTCTCTTGGAACCATACTGTGACGAAGAGCAGGAGAATTCACAGGGTGAGGCCGGGTGTATGCGGGACGTGGTAAGACAAGGATGGAGGCAGATTCACATTTAGCAGAAGTCAAGCCACAGTCTAATCCCATGGGGAGCTCTGGGGCATGAATGGCCTCGTGTGTGAGTCCTCTCTCCTGAGGCCAGGTAGCCTTTGCCCTTCTATACTGGGCAGTCATTGGTTTGGGGCCCTGGTAGGAGGGTAGGGCCTGGCAGATTCAGCAAATAAAAATTTAGCAAATGAAAAAAAAATGCCCAGTTATATTTGAATTTCAGATAAACAGCAAATAAAATTTTAATATGTGTCCCAAATATTGCACGACATACTGTATTTTCTCCACCAACCCTGGAGGCACATAACCTCCCAGGTATTTCTGGGCAGGATGACTTATTAGATTGAAGGCGAGTCTTAGGAGAAGGACCCAGCTGTGAGCTATTGGCAGCCAGCTGGAGCAGGTGGGGGCAGGCACAGCACCTGTACAAGGGGATCATGGCAGCCTCCAACATCTACAGTGTGATAGGCTGTGACATGAACAGAATTGCTGTGTACTCCATACAATTACAGCCACCACTGAGCTATTTAAGAGTTAAATAATTAGGTAATTGGTGTCTTGAATGTTTCATATTATGCAAAAGTCACTGGTGGGTTGTTATATATGAAGAGAGTTTTAGTGATATCTGGGTAATTGGATGGAGTTTTTGGATGGGCATCATTTGCCTTTCATTTAAAACAAGGAATGTAGGCTCTTGCCATTGTAAATTAGTTCTCTAAGATGTTTTCAAAGTGACTACAAAGCTCATGAGTATAGTTCAACCATGCAGGGAATCCATGTGGGGAGCAGCAGCAGACCTAGCTTGACCAGTGGCATCGTTAGACCTGGCGAAAGTCAGAGGGTGGGACAGAGCCCCGACTCCATCTGCAGGCGGTAGGGCCCGAGTGATAGGAGAACGTGTGGCAGAGCCCCTCATGCTGTGGTCACACAGTCCCTGCCAGAACCACAGCCTCTGCGAGGTCGCCTAGCTATGTCAGGGGACCAGGTGCTAGGGAGGCTGGGTGTGGTGGCTGGAGCCCATCTATGCTCAGTTCCTTCACTCAGGTCTTCTCCCCTGGAGAGCCAGTTGTTACACATTTTCCAGCTGGGTTTCCATAACCTTGAACGGAGTGAAGTCCAGTTCCCGCCTCACCTCCTGTGGTCTTTCCTGAGCCACTCTGTTGATGGTGATTACCAGCATGTGCCCCACTGTCCCTTGCTTCCCTCTCTTTGGGCTTGCTCACATGAAGAAAAGCAGAATAACTTGTTAGTCCTCATGTGGCAATTATGGTCCATTAGGCTGTACCACACACCCAGCTAACACTGAATTCATTGATAGGCTCATTATCTCACATAAAAAATAGTCCAGAGGTGGCTCCCACCCCCGTACAATGACACCCTGATGTCAGACTCTGGGTCAACCCCGCAGGTTGTCTTGTCCTCCCCCTCATGGCTGTATGGGGGGTACCAACAGATCCAGTGATGCTCCAAATGCAAGAGATGTGGGGCTTCCCTGCCACATGTTCCCTAGCTGCCTCCCTCCTGTTGTCTCCAGAAGAGGAAGAGGGTGAGGCCAGGCAGGTCCAACCCCCAGTACTGGGAGTGTTGCCACAAATGGAGGCTCTTTGAGTAAGAATGAAGGGGAACCAGCTGCGGGTGGCAAGGGGTGAGGGTGTTTGCCTCCACCCCTAACAGCACACAAGACCAGAGCACTGCCCAGGAGCAGGCCACCCACCTGACCAGGGCCAAGGCTCAGGACTTTTTATAGGCACAGAAACTGAAATTTTGAATGAATCACTTATCTGAGATCAGGTAGGTAGCAAGTGTCCACCAGCTCCCTCTTCCTGTTCCAAGTGCCACGAGGGAGCTGGAACAAGGACTTCCAGGGTCATGGTTCCTACAAGGGAGAGACCACTGCCCAGGGAGGCTTGAGGATGAGGCAGCTCTCTCCAGGGGCCCCTGTCTCTTTCCATCTGTAATTGAGACCCCTGACTCTTCTACTTCATCTGTTACTCTTCTTTTTTTAATGTTGATATAAAATACATGCAATGAAATTCACCTTTTTAATCAAGTTTACTGTTTTGTTTTTATAGGTATAATTTTAAAATATTTATTTATTCATTTGGCTGTACCAGGTCTTAGTTGTGGGATTTTCTTAAAAATTTTTTTAATTTGTGTATTTTTGACTGTGCTGGGTCTTCAGTGGGCTTCCCTGGTGGCTCAGATGGTAAAGAATCTTCCTGCAAAGCAGGAGACCCAGGTTCAATCCCTGGGTCGAGAAGATCTCCTGGAGAAGGGAATGGCAAACCACTCCAGTATTCTTGCCTGGAGAATCCCTGGACGGAGGAGCCTGGTGGGCTACAGTCCATGGGGTCTTCACTGCTGGGAGAGTGTTTTCTCTAGTTGTGGCAAGCAGGGGCCACTCTCTCGTTGCAGTGCTACGGGCTTCTCGTTGCAGTGGCTTCTCTTGTTGCAGAGCACAGGCTCTAGAACGCTCAGGCTTCAGTAGTTGCAGCACGTGGGCTCAGTAGCTGCTGCTCATGGACTCTAGGGCACAGGCTCAGTAGTTGCTGCTCACAGGCTCAGCGGCCCCACAACATGAGGGATCCTCCCGGACCAGGGATTGAACCCATGTCTCCTGCATTGGCAGGTGGACTCTTAACCACTGGACCACCAGAGGAGTCCCAGTTGTGGGATTTTCAATCTTCAGTTGTGGCATGTGGAATCTAGTTCCCTAAACAGAGATCAAACCTGGGCCCTCTGCATTGGGAGCATGGAGTCTTAGCCACTGGACCACCAGGGAAATCCCTCAAGTTTGCTATTGGTTTTGTTTTTTTTTTTAATTTTTAATTGAAGGATAATTGCTTTACAGAATTTTGTGGTTTTCTGTCATAGATCAATAAGAATCAGCCATAGGTACAGCCATATTTGCGTGTTTTCTATACAATTTGTTTCTACTTTTATCATTATTGATTCCTTTATTCTTAGGTTTACTTTATATTCTGTTTGTTGGTTTTTTTTTAATACCTTTAGAGGAATGCTTTGCTCGTTGATTTTTCATTTATTTTTTTAAGTGAATTAAGGGTTCCTTTGAGTTTTGCTTTAGCTATTTTTTTAAATATAAATTTATTTATTTTAATTGGAGGCTAATTACTTTACAATATTGTATTGATTTTGCCATACATCAACATGAATCCACCATGGTGCTTTAGCTATTATCCGTACTTTTTACATTTGGTATACTCATGGTTATATATTTATAAAGGGGGGTGTGACCCAACTCAGATTTCCTCTTTAGCCCAAATGCCATTTACAACAGCCTAATTTCCTTTGTGTACCCTTTGAGTGCATTATTTCAAGTCACTATAAATATATGTATTTCTCCAAACGCCTCTGACTTTGTTCTGCTGGCCCCTCAATCTAGAATGTGCTTCTCTGCTGGCCATTTCCTACTCATACATCAAGGGCTGCAGGAAGAGGTCCTGAAAAACCCTGTTCTCCAGAGAACCCTCCCAGTCTCTCTCATGTTCCCTCAAGACTCTGCAGCTCTGCCAGTATCAGTTAGCATCTGCTATTTGCTTGTCTCTCCTGCCAGAGTGTAAGGTCCTTGAGAACTAAAAACTAGTCATTTTCATAACCTCAGACAAATTAGACGTTCAATAAATCTTAAATAAATGTGTGATTCAATCCCTTCCGAAGCTCTGTTCGGGTCATTGGTGCTTTCATTCTGAGTGTTAATTAGGGCAGGTTTAATTGCTGTAACCAATACCAAACAGGACATGGATCTACAGAGCAGAATTGTGTTTGCTCCCATGTTACCCCAGCATTATCCTGCCTCCTTTGGGTCCTGAACGATCCTGCAGCTGGCTGATGTGCAGGACACACCCTGTTCCTCATCCACTCTCTGCCCCCATCCCTCCTGTGGCCCCAGCCTTTAGGTTTCACCCCAACATCTGGCCCCAGGCCTCCAGGTCCACCTGCTGTCAGAGGCAAGCTCTGTGCTGGACAGACCTCTGTGGTCGCTGCGGCTCCCCCCGCCCCATCACCCCCTCACTCCTCCCCACCTCCCCTGGCTGAAGCTGAGGTCTCTGAACATCTCCATCATGGAAGCAGCTCCAGAGCTACTTCCGGACTCCCAGCATGTGCTTGACCCTGGAGGGACCCTCCCCATCTAGTCAGACTAATCTTCCAGCACACCCGGAGTCAGACTGAGCTGGGGGTGAATCCTGGCTAAGTCACTGATGGCTGCTGTGTATCAGAAATCCCTTCACTCCCAGGGGCCCCAGCGTCCCCACATTTAAAATGACTGCCCTGAACTTGGCGGCCAGTTGTGATCCACGTAAGCATCTAGCACAGCAGCCGGCCTGCGGAAGGCACTGGGTACTCCCCAGTGGTGTTTACTGGGGCCCCAGCCCACTCTGCTGTCTCTTGGCTCATCTCCCCCTTTCTCTGTCCCTGACACGGCCACACTACCTGATACCCTCTCATCACCAGGCCCCTGGACTGCCCTTACACAAGGGCGCAGCCAGCCTCCATCGACCGTGCTGTGAGCGAACACTTGCAACACCATACTGACCTTCAGGCCCTGTTGTACCAGGTCAGGGAGTACCCACGCTGTTGCCCAGCTGGTGTGGAGGGCTGGCAGGCCAGTGGGGAAGGGGCTTGCAGGCGGGATTCTCCAGCTTCCAGCCTCACTTTCTTTCCCATGGAATATGGAGTCTGGTAATTTGACCCATTTAACTTTGAGCCTCCATCCTTCAGAGGCTGGGCCTCAGAGCCTCTGTGCAAAGATAGCAGATAAGGCCCAACCTTTTTGTTTTTAACTTGATTTTTAAATACTACTTTATTTGTACAACTCCATTGCAGAAAACACAGGACATATAGATAAGCAAAGAGGAAAATAAAGTCACTCATATTTCCATGATCATGATAACTACTATTACTATTTTTCTATATTTCCTCCCATGTGTATATCACATATACTTATATATGACAGGGTCTTCCCTGATGATCCAGTGGTTAAGCCTCCAAGCCTCCACTGCAGGAGGCACAGATTCAATCCCTGGCTGGGGAATTAGGATCCGCATGCTGTGTGATGTGGCCAAAAAAGAGAGAGATTTATATATATATATATATATATATAGAAAAATGGATTGTGTTATATTTTTAAACTGTTTCTCCTCTGTATTTGTCATCTATTCCTATGTAAAAAATTACCTCAACACTTGGTGGCTTGAAACAACAAAACTTTACCTCACTCCATTTCTGTGGGCCAGGAATCCAGGAGTGGCTCAGCTGGGAGGTTCTGGCTCAGCATGTCTCCTGAGGTTGCAGTCAGGATGTTGCCTGGGGCTGCATCATCTGAAGGCTCAACTGGGGCTGTTGGATCTGCTCCCAAGGTGGTTCACTCACCTGCCTGGCAAGTTGGAGATGCCCATTAGCAGGTGGCCTCAGTTTTTCTCAGTAGAAAAACTATCTACCTCCTGATAGAACCTGAGTGTCCTCATGACCTGGTGCTGGCTTCCCATAGAGTGAAGAAACCAATAGAGAAAAGCAGAAGCTTCATTGTCTTTGATGGCCTAGCCTCACATTTCACAGTCCATCATTTCTGCAATAGCTTTTTAGTTACATAGGCTAGACCTATTCAGCACGGGTGGAGCCTACACAGCGGTTTGAATGCCAGATGTGAGGCTCATTGGAGGAGCTTTCAGAGGGTAGCCACCGTGTTCTCTCTTAAAAAAAAAAAAATTATTTATTTGGCCTTGCTGGGTCTTAGCTGGGGCATATAGGATCCTTGATCTTCACTGTGGCATTAGGACTCTTAGCTGTGGCATATGGGATCTAGTTCACTGGCGAGGGATCAAACCCAGGCCCCCCGCATTGGGAGCATGGCGTCTTAGCCACTGGACCACCAGGGGAGTCCCACATTCTCTTTAAACAAAATGTCATTAACATCTTTCCATGCCAACAGAGGCAGATCGATCTTATCATTTTGCATATAAATGTAGCATAGGTTATTTAACCACTTTCCTAAAGTTGGATGTGTGGATTATGTCTCATTTTATAAAGAGTAACCTGGAATATCCATCACTGAATTTGCTAGATTATTTCCTAGAGATAAATTAAAAAGAAAATTAAACCATGCCTATCAATCAGCTCCTTGAGCAACCAAAGGATGAGGACACTGACTAGGACATAGAAGTCCTTCAGCTCCTTCTCTCTAATAGCCCACATCTCTCTCTCCCATCAAGTCAGGAGCTCACTATCTGCTGAGACATCCTGGCCCATTGCTGGGTAGCTCTGTTGTTTTTATTTTTGAGAAAGTCTAAGCAGAGACCACATTCATCCAACATCCTAGGACAACCCTTGTGATACTGACCACTCTGTGTCCTGGGCATCCCTCGGAGCGATTATCTTTGATGTCCTTCCTCTCCTGGCCTCTCTTCCCTGGACAGGTCTGTCACTTGCTACAATGACTCTTGACTCCAGCACAGTGCTGACCCTCTGGTGTCACTCCCTCACCTGAAAGGGAAACGACGAGACAGGGCACACCTCCTGTGGTGGGAGCACAGGAGAGCTGGCTGAGGCATGAGAGTCTGGCTCTGGAGGATTAACTAGTGTGGCCAAGTGGGGGTGTTGGACTCCTTCCTTCCTGCCCTCACAGGTGCAAGGAGGAGGCCCGGGAAAGGGGTCTGGGGAAGGATGCTCACTGGTCAAATTGAAAGCCAGAGAGGGCCCCGGAAGTCCAGCAAACCAGAAAGGGACCCACTGACCTCTGCCCAGCCCTGTCCTCTCCAGCCTCCCAGAGGACAGGTCTGGGGGATTCTGATCCTCCTCTCAGGTGCTGTGAGCCTGGACCAATAGAAGGGCAGCTGCTCCTTGGTCTGGCCAGTCCAGAAGGCCAGTGTGGGGACTCCAAACCCAGGGATGAGTCCTGCCCGCTCTGTGAAGACAGAGGCACAGAGCCAGGGTCTGGTGGGACAGTGATCTGTCACATGTGGGTCTGGTGAAGCCCTTTTTGCTCTATTTTGGGAAAGAGATCAATCATGTCAAGAGCTTCCTTGGGGATGACCACACTGGCCATTGGCTGGAGAGCCTGGCATTCTATCCAGCCACCCGGCCCACTGTGAGCTCTTGCTAATTTTAGCAGTGCTTGGCAGCTGCAGGCAGGTCCCACTAGACAAGTTCACTCCCGGGCAGGGAGCTGGGAGTGGGGAGGAGGGATGGTTCTCAAAGCAAGCACTGGCCTGGACTTTGCAGACCCCAAACCAAAGAATGACCTTCCCCACCTTTTGAGGCAGGTTTTGATGATTTACAGTTGAAGACCTTTGATGAAAACAAGCATTTTCTACTTGGTCAGGGAGGAGGGGGCATGGCCCTGAGGTAAGGGTGGGGCCAGTCATCAGAGTGGTGCCCTGCCTCCATCTACTCCCCCACACTTGGCCCACCCCTCCCCTTCCCACCTCCTGGCCCCACCCCCAGCCCCCAACAACCATCAACCCTCACCCCCAGCCCCTACCCCTGCCCCAGCCCAGGCCTGAGCCTGGCTCTCAATGACCCAAATGATGTCTTAGGCACACCCCCAACCCCTCATTCAACCCACCAGCCTGATTGGGCAAATGGCAGGGCTTTGAGGGCTCAGGAGAGGAGCCGAGAGTCTCAGGAGGTCTCTCACCCTCTGCACCCCAGTTTCACAAGGAGTCTTCCTTGCTCAGGTCCTCAGGCCAGGCCTCCCTGCCACCAGCCTGCCTCTCCCCTCCCAACTGCAGTAAAGACCTCAGGGGAAAATTGGCCAGGGGTCCCCGTGGTTCAAGACCAAGACCAGGTTCAGGTTCTTCATCTGGCACAGGGTCAGGCCCTCAGCAGCCCCTTCCAGCCTGCCAGCTCTTCGATGTGCTTTCCTGACCTGGAAAGCGTGAAGACTGTCCACCCTGGACTTCCAAGGACTGAAGGGGACATAGACTGGTTCTGCTCCCTCTCCAGAAACTCTGGGCAACAAATCTCCACCCCGGGCTGCAGGCATGGGCCACCACTCCATAGCCCTTGTCACTCCTGACCCCACGCAGGCCTCCTTTGTCCTTTTGGCCCTATCTGACCTGTAGCAGTAGGCAGAGTATCTTAGCAGCTGCCTGCTGAATGCTCTCTGCAGAAGGCCCGGGCAGCCTGAGTGGGCAGCTCTCTCCTCCATGGCCCATACCTGCACAGGTAGGCCCCTGACTTCCAGGCTACAGGCCACCCCTGTGCCTCAGCAGGAAGGAGAGTCTCCACCTCTCCCCAAACCTACCTCTTGGCCTCTCAGAGAAGTGGTGATGGAAGCCACAAGGAGCCGGGCCCAGACAGCTTTGAACCTGGTAAGGGTCACCGCAAAGCCAGGTGAGTGGTCCCTGGGGCCACAGCTGGGACAGCAGAAGTGGGGAAGGAGCTGGACCCCCTGGAAGGAGGCACGGAAGCTAGGTGGCAGCCGATCCCTCCACTGTCCAGCCTCTCTAGGAGGGGTTTCTCCGTGGACAGTGTCTTCTTGGGGACTTGCTCCTGGGCTGACAGTGCCAGACTGTCCGCTGTGCCCTGGCCTCACAAATCCAACCACTCCTTGGCATCAATCTCTCCTTGACTAACAGACACCCTGACATGCCAAGACCAGGTGGATTCCCCCAGCCCTACCCATGCCTCTCGGTCTGTGGGACCTCCCCTCCTAGTGTGCAGCCATCCGTATGCATATAGTCCTTAAGGCCACAGGTCTGGACAAAGCCATTGGATGTATAGGTTGGAAGCAAAGTGGGAGGGGCCAAGTTGGTGGGCAGAGATGATGGGGGCTGGGTCTGTGGAACTTGGTTGAGGACAACTGCCCTCTTTATGCCGTACTCGGCACTTTGGGACCCCACTTCCTTGGCTCAAGAAAGAAGGCAGGACATGCTGCAGGGCTTCCTTTTGACGGATGAGACAGGTGAAGGTGTGAGAATGCCTCCCATCCCAGCATAGCACTGGGAGGGCCCCAGAGGGCCAGGGCATGGGACCTCTGGGCAAATGCTGGACACCCTGTGAGCTTTAGAGCCCATCCATTGCCCTGGAGGGCAGTGTAAGCTCCATGTGGGTCCAGCTGCAGCCACTGGATGGCTGTGTACACACAGAGGGTAATCCTGGGCCAGCTGCCACATACTCCTGGGGAAACAGTTCCCCAACCTGCCAACCCCAGACCTGCCTTGAGAACACAGGACAGCCAAGATGGGAACACCCAGGAGAGCCAGAGGGCTGGGACACCAGAAGCTGGGATCCTGGGGGCCATGGCACTGCCAGATGGCGGCGGTGGCCCTGTCTGGAGCATAGAGGAGTTGCTCAGGGAGAAGACCCCCCAACACACACACAATATTCGGGTGTAGCTGTGAGCCTTGATGCTGTGTCCTGTGACCTCTTGGTGAGCAAGCAGGGATGCAGCTGTGTGGTGAGAGTGGGGGACAGGCTCTGTCTGTGATCTGGGGGACAGATGGCTTCTTGGGGTTCCTCAGGCAACTCCCTGCAGTCCCTAGGCTGCTCAACAAGACCTTTAAGCCAGGGTGCATGGACACCCAGCCTGGGCTCTGGGAAGGGCTGGGCATCCCAGTGGGGTGGGGAGGGGAGGTGGGCTCAGAGCCAGCACCCGGGTTCAAAGCCAGCTCTGAGCTGTTTAGATCTGTGGCCTCGGAAAGGAAGTAGGGGTAATAAAATGCCTGGGTCCCAGGGGATTAAGCAGGCGATACCCTGGGCAGGATCTGGCGCACAGCGCCTGCTCCTGGGGATGTTCGCAGGGGGTCTCTGAGGCAGACCTCTTCCCTGTGACTTGAACCCCACCCATACCCTCCTGGACATACAGCCTTGAGAATTGAGGGGACTGTGCAGTTAGGAGCACCTCCTCTCAGGGTTGCAGGGTGACTAAATGTGGTGCCTGCAGATACTCACTCAAGGAAGGGGTTTGTACCCATCTTGGAGGATGCTCCCCACGGCCAGAGGGGAGGTTGGCCGGAGGCCCATGTCAGTCTGCGGCCTGCAGTGTTGGTCTGCAACCACGGAACCTTCCAGCCCCTTTCCAAACATGTGCCCACATGGGTCTGGACATAGAGTGAAGCCATTGGGTCACAACCCCTCATGGGTCCAGGCTTACGGCCATGGGTCAGACTACCATGAAGTAAGGAGACGGGATGAAACCCAGCGGGGCCCAAGGGCTGGACCTCTGCAGGATTAGCATCGCTTTTGATAAGAGCCGGTGATGTCGCACAGTCCTGTTTGGGGAAAGATGCCAGGCAGCCCTTGTGTACCTGGCCTTGGGTGTTGGACCCATGCTGTGTGTTGGCTGCCTGTGGCTACCATCTAAAAGGTGAGCAGATGCTAACACCTCCCCTTGTGCCAGGGATGTGAGGAAGCTTGTGTAGTATATTCAGCTCAGCGCCTGGCATACTGCAAGGATTTAGCGAATGTTAATGTTACTATTCCTTCTTGGCATGTTTTATGTTTGGAAGTGTGTGTGTGAGAGAGAGAGGGGTCCAAGCTGTAGGCGTGGGCCTCTGAGGACAGCCTGGATGGTTTCACAGAGCATGGGGGCCTCTCCAGGGCTGTGTCTTGTGAGAAGAGCCTTGGGGCAAGGTGCACCCCACCCCATGCCCAGAGCTGTGGAATAGCTTAGCAAACATTGGTGTTTGATTCTCTGTGCTTTGTTGTAGACTTTGTCAGCTCCATTCCTGTGTGACCTTCCGTGGGTTTAAGTTTTAAACAAGGGGGTCTTGGTAAGAGAACTGGTTCCTAAGTAAGGATCTGTACCCATTAAGAATGCTTTGGGCTTCAGGAAATGAAACACCTGACTAACCATGGCCTTAAGTGATGAGTGCTTCCACAAGCGGCACAGGGAGGTGTGTGGGTCCGGGGCTGACTCAGCATGTCAGTGACGTCATCAGGGCTCGGCTCACTCTGCCTCTCTTCACTGCCATCTATAATGTGCTAATAGCCTTTTCTCTTCAGCCTTGTCTCCTCATGGTTCAGGATAGCTGCTACAGTGCCGGTTATCACACTCTTATACAGTTGTGTATACAAAGTTGGCAGGGCACTGACCTTCCCCAGAGGGCCCTCCTCCTGCTAAAAACAGGTTTCCCTTCACCCATCATTGGCCAGAACTGGGCCACATGCCCAACTGTAAACCAAATCACCAGCAAAAACAGGACAGGATAACTGGGCTTGGCTTAGCCCAATCATGGGAAGTTGCCTCAGCCTGGTGAGGGGCTGTCTTCCTTTAAGGTGATTGCCCCCCAGTCTCCCAACAAAATGTGGGCTATCAAAACTGAGGAAGAAGGGGCAAATAGCTGTGTAGTCTCCTTATGGAATTCAGAGCATCTCCACCCCCAAGCTCACATGGTAAACTGCCAACAAAAGAGGCTGAGGTTTTTGAAGAGTGGATCCATGGTTTTTATTCGAGTATCTGCCCTTTCTTTTTTGGTCCGAATATCCAGGTAATAAAAATGGCCTTTTCTGCATGAATACATGCTATTGTTGCAAAGAAGGAAGGGCTGCCATACCACTGTCCACATGCAAGGTCAGAGCAGGGTCTCTGTTTTCTGGGGATTCATGGGCATGGGTACTGTGTTTACACCCAACCTCGTGCCACCACGAAGGGGTGAGTGAACGGCCACTCCTCCAAAGAGTGTGGGAGGAGACCCTTGCCCAGGCTGTCCATACTCACAGGAATGGTGACATTGAATCTATCTTTTATATATAGGGACCCTTCCTCCCTCTAATGGCCTCAGAAACTTCCAGGCTGTGGACACCATGCTTTAGTCCAACAGACACCTCTAACTAACTGGTGTCACCTCTAACTGGTGCCTTGACTAACACTTAATGAAAATTTGCACCACTGGCCCATTTACTCCCTTAGCATAAACTCCTAGAGGTAGAATGATTGGATCTTTTAGACAATAATGGCCAGCTGCCCATCGCCCTCCAGACAGGCTCTTCCAGCCTGTGTCTCACCCACTCTCCTGGTTAGCACCTCCCTCTTCCCCTGACCTGGATCAGGGGTACAAAGCAGGTACCTCATCTGCCCTCTGCCCCCCACCCCCAGGCTGCATTTGTTTAGAAGGGGTGTTGGAACTCCACTGTCTTAATTTTCCAACTGCTTTTAACTGCAGTGGTTTGAAATGATGGGTCATCCTGGACTCAGGGTGAGGGGACAAAAGGAGACCCTCAGTGTGGGTGAGAAATACTCACTCCGCAGGTTCCCCCTCCCCAACTCTGCACAGCTCCTCTCCCACCCAACTGCTCTCCACCCCTCCCTGTGCAGGCGGAACAGATCCTGGCAGAGTTCCAGCTGCAGGAGGAGGACTTGAAGAAGGTGATGAGGCGGATGCAGAAGGAGATGGACCGAGGCCTGAGGCTGGAGACCCACAAGGAGGCCAGTGTGAAGATGCTGCCCACCTATGTGCGCTCCACCCCAGAGGGCTCAGGTACCGTGGTCCAGGACAGGGCTGGGATGGAACCCACATGGGAGCCAGCAGGTCCTCAACCAGAGGCAGCTGTGTCCTAGCTCCAGCAGGGAGAAGTTCCCTAGGCCCTTCTTAACAGCCCTGACTGTCCCTAGCAGCCCCAGCGTGCTGGGCCCCAGACACTGGCCTGTTCTTACTCTTGGCTCCGTTGGCTCAGCCCTGGGGCCTTCAGGCTCATTCTGACCTCAGAGAAACTGGTTTTTTTCATTTCACAAGTAGAAAAATGGTTTCCTATAGTCATTTGGGGGACTCTCAGCCCAATCCTGAGTCTGGACCATTTTCCTAGATCTTCGGGTGGGCTCTGGGCTTGGGGGGAGTTCAGTCCAAGGCAAGGAATTCCTGCTGACTTACCCAGTTCACCTTTGACCCTTTCCACAGTTTACTCTGGGGTCCAGTACCAGGGGCCCCTCTGGTGCCCCCACCATGCCTTTACCTCCTCTTCTCCAGTCTCGGGGGTCCTGCCAGGCGGTGCCCATGAGACTGATGTACTTCTGTCTGTGGCTGCAGAAGTTGGGGACTTCCTCTCCCTGGACCTGGGTGGCACCAACTTCCGGGTGATGCTGGTGAAGGTGGGAGAAGGAGAGGCGGGACAGTGGAGTGTGAAGACCACGCACCAGATGTACTCCATCCCCGAGGATGCCATGACGGGTACTGCTGAGATGGTGAGCATCCTGGGCTAGGGAACAAGGGGCTGGGCGGGGGGAGGGAGTGCAGGGACCAGGGTCAAGACCATCCAGGATCTTGGAGCTTGGCTTGGTGTTAGGGCCTACCTGTTCATCAAGGGCAGGTGGCTGTGGGCCCAACTTCAGGGGGCCCTGCTACAGGAAAGGGAAGCAGCTGAGAGGCCCAGGTGGATGGCCGTGGGGCATGGCCCCAGCAAGTCGCACCATTGCCCAGTTTCCCAGAAGGGTCAGAAACATGGTAGGGCAGTCAAGAGAACACTCTGGTCCAACAGGCTCACAGTCCATGAATGCATTCTACTTCCTTCCCACGTGGCATTCCCTCACCCTCCACCAACATAGATGCCAGGGGGCATGACTGCAATGATAATATCTGCCCATGGGGAGGACTCAAGAAGGACCACAGAAGTAGAATGAACCCTAGGGGAGGTGGATGGAGCCAGAGCCAATTTCCTTGAGGCACAGGGTTTTAAGAGCCAATTTCCTTGGAATGCTGCAGGACCGGGCGTGCATCCAGGAAGCAGGATAGTGTTGCTGCCTCCCTGGGCCTGGAACCCACTGGGGAGCTTAATCGATCAGCAGGCATTCAGTAACGCCCAGCTCTGTGGACAGGCCTATGTGAGTGGGGTGGTGGCCAGTCCTCGCAGGTCCAGGAGTTGGGTGGCCAGGACACTTGGGAGGCAGCAAAGAACACTTTGGGTGTTGAAGCTAGAAACCATAGTTATAGCCAGGGATACACCTCTGTCCAAAGTCTGAGGCTGGATGCTGCTGGGTCCAGCTGGGAGGGCCAGACTGGCAGAGCACAGCTGCGCTGGGGACCATCCCCATTGTCCTGGCATTGCCTGTCCTGAGGACTGCTGTCAGTGGGACTCTGGCATGGGGGTTGTGCACAGGGCTTGCTTGAGTCCCGAAAAGCAGTGGTGATAAGAAGCAGGGGACTGAGCGCAGGTCCAGAGGCCATGTTTCCAGGGGCCTATGGTTCAGCAAGGGCTGAGAAGCACCCTGGCACAAGGCTCGCCTTCTGCAGCTGATGGCCACCTTGGTGTTGTCTTCCAGCTCTTTGACTACATCTCTGAGTGCATCTCTGACTTCCTGGATAAGCATCAGATGAAGCATAAGAAGCTGCCCTTGGGCTTCACCTTCTCCTTTCCCGTGAGGCATGAAGACATTGACAAGGTGGGGCTAGGTGTGAGGTGGGCAGGGGAGGAGGTGGATGGATGGGTGGACAGGCACCCCAGAGAAAAGGGCCCATGAACTCTGCCCTGGGCTGCTTTCAAATGCAGCATCCCACGTTGGGAAAGAGCCTTGGACTCAAACAAGCTCCATCACTTACCTCCTGTGAGACTCTGGGAAATAATCGTAATATTAGCTGATTCTTACTATTTGCCTCAAGCCTCCTTGCAACCCTATGAGGTATGCATAACACCCCCATTACAGAGTAGGAAACTGAGACATAGCAACTTGCCCACAGTGGGAAGTGGCAGCGCTGGGGTTCAAACTCAGGCAGCCAGGCTCCAACACACCAGCGTGTCATCACTACGCTATACCTTCTGTTGGGGAGGTGGCAATGTCCCAGGGCTGCAGCTTTACCCTGCCTTCTGGCAGGTAAGTTAGCCTGTCAGTTATTCATGCCTCCACACATACACACATACATGTAAATTATACACACACACAGACACATGTAAATTATGTGTATATATGTGCATAAGTTATGCATTTGAATCACGTGTTTGCACATAAATTATACATGCATGCACTGCATGTGTTTAAATTACACACATGCATGCACTCATGCTGGATATACATATATAAACATATAAGTTGTACATGCATATTTTTATACATAAATATATTATACAAACATATATACACATGCAGGTCAGTTATATATTTGTATATATCTACACATGTCAATTATACATTCATATATACATGTAAATTATACACATCAAGTATGTGTACATATACACATGTAAATTACATCTGCATATTTACACATGTCAATCATACCTACATGTGTATATGCATGTGATTATATATATATATATACACACACACATTCACAGATAAATGATACATACTCATCTACACACATTAATTATACAAATGTATATACATGTGTGTGTGAATTATACATACATACATACACACAATTATACATAACACATGAGACCTCTGGGTCAGAGAGAAAGCCAAAGTCAGTACTCCTGGCAGAGGCAGCTGTGGGAGCAACATCTTATGTTGGTTTTCCAATCCCTAGTCCCCACTGGACATTGGGGCTGGATGGGACCTTCACACACAAGAGCTGCACACAGGAGGGGAGCCCTGAACTTACATTGGCTGTTCCCCTCTGGACCTCCTCCTCACTCAGGGATGATGACTCTAGGCTTAACTATACAGGCATCCTTAAACTGGCTGGAACCTAGCTCTGCAGAAATTTGAGATATAGATAGAGAATTGTCTCCAACACTTTTCAAAGTTATATGGCTGCTTTGAGCCTCAGTTTCCTCAGCTTTAAAGTGGGTGCACATTGTACTTCTCTGGAGATCCAGTGGTTGAGATCCCATTCTTCCAATGCAGGAGGCATAGGTTTGATTCCTGGTCGGGGAACTAAGAACTCACATGCTGAGCCGCGTGGCCAAAAGTTTAAAATAAATAAATAAAGTGGGTGCACATCCCTGTGGTCCGAATTAGTTCCCATACCTTCACACCTACCCCCAGCATCCAGCAGTCACTGAGACCCTCCTCTCCCCTCAGGGCATCCTTCTCAACTGGACCAAGGGCTTCAAGGCCTCGGGAGCAGAAGGCAACAACATTGTGGGGCTCCTGCGAGATGCCATCAAGCGGAGAGGTGTAAGTGGCACCTGCACCTGCCCCTGTGACTGCCCTGGACCCTCCTCCCCCCGCCTTAGGCCAGGATGCTAGTGAGGGCCTGCTGGGTGTCCCCTCAGGAAGGGGTCTCTGCCTCCTGTGCCTGGCTGGAACGGCTCGGAGCCCACTAAGCTAAGACCCCCACCCCCAACCAGCCTTGTCACCACTGTCTCTCCATCTCTTGGCAGGACTTTGAGATGGACGTGGTGGCCATGGTGAATGACACTGTGGCCACGATGATCTCCTGCTACTATGAAGACCGCCGGTGTGAGGTTGGCATGATTGTGGGTAAGGATGCACGCCCTGCCCGATCCAGGGGCCCTAGCCACCCAAAGACAGAGCTGAGGCTTCTCATCTACAGCAGGCTACACAGTGCTTCTGCTCCAGTCACGGCCACCCAAGGTGCTGGAGCCCAGGGTGGTCTTGTGAGCAGCATGGGTGTCCCAAATGCACGTGCTATTTATTGGTAGGAAGCATTTCAACACTCACAAGTCACTGCCTCAGATGGCACACCAGCTGCATGCATGTCCACCTGGCCCGTCAGGATTTAATTAAATCACCTCATGTGGTAAATTGACCAACCTGGACAGATTTGTCCAAGTGGAAGAGGATAAACCTGGGTGGCGTCATCCCTTCCTGGACAGTCTTACCGCACCCCAGGGCAGCAGGCCACCCTGCCGGAAATGAAGGCAGGTACCAGGAAAGGGGACAATGTGGGCCCCAGTGGGCTCTTCCCACCAACCATGGGGCTTTCCCAGAAGTTCCCAAGGCCTTTACAATGTTTAGTGCAATGCGTGAACACACAGGCGTGTGGGTATTTCCCTGGACTCTCTGAGCCCTGGTTACCCAGAAAGGCAGCGTTAAGTTTGTTTGCTTCCATGGCCCCTTCAGAGTCAGCCCTGAGGGGTTCTGTATTCATGTTCTTACCATCTCTCTGCAACTGTATGAACATGTCCCAAGGGGCAGCCTGGTCGACTCTGCCTCTCCTCTAGTTTCTCACTTTTCTTCCTTCCACCCTCACCTTCCAGCTGAAAGTTAAGTCCACCCTAAACAGAAGCCCCAGGGGCCCTGGTTCTCTCGTCCCTGAGAGGAGAGAGAACTGCCTGGGTCAGTTCCCCAGCACACCTCCACCTGGGCTCTGTGGCCGATGGCCTCAGGTTTGCCTCTGGAGCAGAGATGGTAGAGTAGCCAGTGATCACATTCGTCCTGCAACAGTCTTGGTGTCTCTGCTCTGCGGTTAAACACATGTTTATGATAATTACCAACACCTAAAAATTGGGAGAAGTCACGTCAAAGTCTGGATTTCTGTATTTTTTTCCCCACAAAATCTTGGAAGGCCCAGCATCACTGGGCCTGGATCCCAGGCAGCTCCACTGCTGGTATGAGGTTGGTATGACTGAGTGGCTGTCCCTCACAGCTTGAGGGGTGTGCAGTCGTGTTCAGATTGATGCTCTGCTATCACTATTTTGAAACTCAATTTATGAACAAAGGACTCCATGTTTTCACTTTGCATGGGACCCTGCAGATTATAAATTCCATGGCCAGGCCCACCTGTAGTGACCTGTGTGCTGCTCCCAAGAGCCCACACGCTGCCTCAGTCACCACTGGGTGTGTGCGTGCGTGCTCATCCTCTTAGTCGTGCGACACTATGGACCGTAGCCTGCCAGGTGCCTCTGTCCATGGAATTCTCCAGGCAAAAATACTGGAGTGGGTTGCTATTTCCTCTTCCAAGGGATCCTCCCAACCCAGGAACTGGACCCACACTTCCTGCATCTCCTGCATTGGCAGATGGATTCTTTACCACTGAGCCACCTGGGAAGCCCGACCTCTGGGTGGCCCCCCTCAAAAAAGAACAGAGGCTGAGACAGAGTTCAAATACATGTTTAGAAAGTGCCAGAAAACAAGAGGGATGCACAGACAAGACAAAATCATAACATTCCACACCCATCTGTAATTGGCAAAGCACTTTAACATATATTCTTTCCCTCACTTCTCTCAACTCCAGGTAACAGGGGGAGTAGGTGTTACCAACCCCTTTTGGGGAAGAAGAACCACCCAGGGAGGTGGGTTTATCTACCTGAGGTCACACAGCAAACCCAGACCTTCCAGCTCCTGGGAGAGCTGGTTTTCCTTTGCTGCAGGGAGATGGAGGGAGTGGTGAGGGTTGAGGGCTCAAAGAAGCTGGGAAGACAGGGCCACACAGGGCTTCCTGCAGGGGCGATGCACCCAGGACAGCTGGCATCCCAGGTGGGATCCGACGATGCCACTTCCCATAGGCACGGGCTGCAACGCTTGCTACATGGAGGAGATGCAGAACGTGGAGCTGGTGGAAGGGGACGAGGGCCGCATGTGTGTCAACACCGAGTGGGGCGCCTTCGGGGACTCAGGCGAGCTGGACGAGTTCCTGCTGGAGTACGACCGCGTGGTGGATGAGAACTCCCTGAACCCCGGCCAGCAGCTGTAAGGACCGCCCCTCCCCCGACCATGCGGCAGATGGGGCCGGCCCGCAGATAATGGGCTTGTTTTTAAACAGTTCTGGGGAAAAGCAAACTGACAATCTCTTCATAAGCTGGCTCGTTTCTTCCTTCAGCTCAGACACGTGTGCCCCTCTGTGAACCGGAAATAATGAGAGATGCCAAGATTAGTCTTTAAAAAGAGGGCCTATGGACAGATGAGCAGGGACTTCCCCCGTTCCAGCAGGTGACCGCTGGCATAGGAAGACTGAGAAGCCCCCAGCAAGGCTGACTGGGCTTAATCAAGAGATCCCCAAAGTATGGCTCTGAACAAGTTACCAGAATGAACTGGAGTAACCTGGAGGATGTTGCAGGTTCAGAGCTTGTCAGGGCTTTCCTTTATCAACTGCCTACTCTGCACCAGGCACCTGAGCTTCTTCTCTGGCTCTCCTAAACCTCGGGGAGGTCGGTAGTATTCAATAAAAGAGGAAAACACTGGAGGCCTACAGACTCTAGGGCTGATGTGCCAACTCGGTGGATTCTAGGCGCACAGGGACCCTAGGAGCCCTAGCAAGTGGGCAGAGGCCTGCTCCAGGCTGGCCACTAGCCCCTCTGAGCCTGAGCTTCCCCAACTGTCTCTGGGTGATGAGAAGAGCTCCTATCACATAAATGCGGGGAGATCGAAGTGGGCTCAGCTCAGGGTCCTTCGGGAGGAAGGTCTTAGAGGGACTGAACTGTGGCCCCACCATGGAGCGTTCTCCCAAGGCCCCAAAAGCCCAGGTGGATTAATGCCGAAATGGGCTTGAACCCAGTGTCACAGCGTCCCACATGGCCTCCTTTTGGCTGTGATGGGGCGGTGGCCGATCTCCGTCTGCTCGTGGGGACCTCCCTGCGGGGAATGACTCGGCTGTCCTCCTCTGCCCAGGTACGAGAAACTCATCGGTGGCAAGTACATGGGCGAGCTGGTGCGGCTTGTGCTGCTGAAGCTTGTGGACGAGAATCTGCTCTTCCACGGAGAGGCCTCGGAGCAGCTGCGCACGCGCGGCGCCTTCGAGACACGCTTCGTGTCTCAGGTGGAGAGGTACGCGGGGCGCTCAGGGGATAGGGGTAGGGTACGGGCGGCAGTGTGCACGCAGAGGTTCCAGGACCCTGACGCAGAAGTCGGGGGGGCGGGGCTCCAAGTGTGGGCCGGACCTGGGCGGAGCTCAGGGGGCAGAGGGCGGGGCCGGGACACGAATCTGGGTCCCAGGGTAGCGGTGGGGTCCTGGGACGTGTGCGGGGAGCCGAGCTCAGAGGGCAAGGCGCAGGGCGTAGGGGCTCAGGACCGGCTAAGGTCCAGGGATGGGGCACCGGGGGCGGGTGTGGCTTCCGGCTCCCGAAGGAACTTCCCTCAGGACAATCGACGGAGACCACACCTCCCCTCTGAGGCTCCCCCACCCGCCGTGGGCCTAGTCTCATTTCATCCACACAACAGTCCAGAGGCGCGGCAGTTGTCCACTTTAGGGCGGAGACCCTGGGCTTAGAGAGACGAGTAATGACCAAATTACTGCTGGTCCCTGGCGGAGTCAGACCCGCTCCCCTCGGGACTCGTAGACCCACGCTCTCTGCCTGGGAGAAGTGGGCAGGGGAAGGGGCAGAGACCTCCGCGGTGGGGATCCGGC
The DNA here is from genome assembly GCF_027580195.1 of Bos mutus. Classification (NCBI taxonomy): domain Eukaryota; kingdom Metazoa; phylum Chordata; class Mammalia; order Artiodactyla; family Bovidae; genus Bos; species Bos mutus. The sequence continues at coordinate 41,966,950 of NC_091620.1, read as the reverse complement.
TGGTCCCAGACCAAGAGACCCTCCCGCAATGTCCTCTCATCCCCTCCCCGCAGCGATTCCGGTGACCGCAAGCAGATCTACAATATCCTGAGCACTCTAGGGCTGCGACCCTCGGCCACTGACTGTGACATCGTGCGCCGAGCCTGCGAGAGCGTGTCCACGCGCGCCGCGCACATGTGCGCCGCGGGACTGGCGGGCGTCATCAACCGGATGCGCGAGAGCCGCAGCGAGGACGTGATGCGCATCACCGTGGGCGTGGACGGCTCCGTGTACAAGCTGCACCCTAGGTGAGCCCGCGCGGCCTTCTGCCGGTCCAACCCTGGTCCAGCCTGCCCCTTGTGAGTTTGCATCCTTAGGGGAGAACCCGGGCGTTGGTCTCCATCTATGATACTCAGGCAGAGAGGGAAGCTCTCCGAGGTCCCGAGAACTCTTAAACTCTCCGTACTCCCTTGGCCCCCAGACACAGGAGGAGGGTTCCCTTGTTTTACCCCCTGCCGTGCATTCAGCGCGGTACCGGCAGCCAAGCTTCCCCTCTACGCAGCTTCAAGGAGCGGTTCCACGCCATCGTGCGCAGGCTGACGCCCAGCTGTGAAATCACCTTCATTGAGTCGGAGGAGGGCAGCGGCCGGGGCGCGGCCTTGATCTCCGCGGTGGCCTGTAAGAAGGCCTGCATGCTGGGCCAGTAAGAAGAAAGGCTGCAAGGCAGGAAGGAAGCTGTGGCCGGCTACTGGACCTGGGCTCCAGGGGACACTCTCCTTACAAGTCCCCCCAACCTGGCCCAATCGAGAGGCTTCTCCTTCTGAGGACCTTGGATGCCTCCCATCCCAGCTGTCACCTCCAGAAGATGGGGGAAAGCCTCTGGAGAGGTTGCCGAGGGCCCAGGCAGGCTTTTTCTCTCAGGGTCAGTTGGTGAGATAGCCCTAGGGCCCTGACTGGGTCGGGAGCAGAAATGAACAGGAATGGAGAACCCTCAAAGTACCTCGCCTTTTTTGCTGGAATCAAGGACCCAGAAGGGAGTTATTCACTCAGGATTTTGTTGCATTTCTGCACTGCTTGTCTCTTGGAGCTTTCAGCCTGGCTCAACCCTGGCTCTGAGAAGGGGGTGCCCTCTGGACCCTACTATGGCCTGGCTTCCCCATGAGCTCAGCCTGCATGGGGAGGCAGCCCTCATCACCTGGCCAGACCTAGACCTGGATTCCACAGGGGCCCCGGGGAGCTGCTGATCACTCAGGCCCGGGAAATGGAAGGGACAAGCTCCACAGTAGAGCCTGTGGGTACCCCGAGGCCTGGAGATGGCAGCCTTTTCCCTCCCATCCTGCCATCCCTGAGTGGTCTGTTGTTCTGGGATGGACCCTCACAGGAAATGCAGGAGACAGAGTCCCCAAAGCCTCTGCCCAGAGGGGCCCAGGAAAAGGAGGAGTCCCCCCACCCACAGACAGGCCTGGGAACATCTCTGGGATCGAGTCCCTGGCTCCCATGGCCCTGGGCACTCAGAAAGCCCAGCAGCACACAGCACACACCCCAAGGGACAAGCTAGGCCTCTTTCTTCTTAGCAGACTTCCATGTACCACACCAGCATATCCATGCCCAACCTGGAACTGTGTTTTTTTTTTTTTTTAATTAAAAGTTTTAAAAGTTTAGAACATGACCTTGTCCACTGTTCTTTGAGCTCTGTGTATGAGACTGTGGGACAGCATACATACAGACGTGATCCTGTGCACACAGACACTCTGCAGGCCAAGGTGTGTCTTGAAATTTGCCATCCTCTCTGGTGAGCCATGTTGGGGACTATGAAGAGTAACACACAAGGCTGAAGGAACAGGAATGGCATCGCGTGGTGTGCGGGGGTGTGGTCAGGGGTCCTGGACTTGACCAGGCCTCTGCCCACCAGCCTGTGGGATTCAGGGTGTGGTTCCACCTGTCTGTAATCACTCAGCAGCTCTGAGGTCTCTGAGAGCTTCCAGGTGAAATCCTGGAGGGAGTGGGGCTACTCTAAGAAGGGGGAACAAGGCTGATCTCTGGGGACTGGTCCTGCTGCAGATCGGTCTCAGCAGGGAGTCCCTGGAGCCACTTAGGTTGTGACAGTGATGGAAGATGTTGGAGACAGAATTACAAGAAGTCACGTGGGGACTTCTCTGGTGGTCCAGTGGCTAAGGCTCCGCACTCCCAGTGAAGGGGGCCCGGGTTCCATCCCTGGTCTGGGAACTAGATCCCCCATGCCACATCTAAGAGTTTTCATGCTGCAACAGAAGATCCTGTGGGCTGCAGTTAAGACCCAGTGCAGCCAAATAAATATTTTTTTTAAAAGAAGTCACATGATTTCTGTGATCCTTTCAAGTTTACTCCTGAAAGAAATGCCTGTTTCACATCAGCCAAGGCTCAGGGCTAAGACCTTCTTACACACAAACCCAGTTACATATGAACATGTATTTGTAAGATTTTAACATACACTCCAGAGAAGGCAATGGCACCCCACTCCAGTACTCTTGCCTGGTAAATCCCATGGACAGAAGAGCTTGGAAGGCTGCAGTCCATGGGGTCGATGAGGGTCGGACACAACTGAGCGACTTCACTTTCACTTTTCACGTTCATGCATTGGAGAAGGAAATGGCAACCCACCCCAGTGTTCTTGCCTGGAGGATCTCAGGGATGGGGGAGCCTGGTGGGCTGCTGTCTATGGGCTTGCACATAGTCGGACATGACTGAAGCGACTTAGCAGCAGCAGTAGCAGCAACATACACTCACTTTTTTTTCAGGTTTTGGGATGTTGTTATCTTTTTTAATTTAATTTTTATTTTATGTTGGAGTAGTTGGACATGACTAAAGAGACTTAGCACGTCGTTGATTTACAATGTTGTGTTAGTTTTAGGTATACAGAAAAGTGGTTGTTATGCATATATCCATTCTTTTTCAGATTATTTTCCCCTCTCAGTTATTACAGAATCCTGAGTAGAGTTCCCTTTGCTATATAGTAGGTCTTTGTTGATTATCTTATACATAGTAGGGCTTCCCCTGTGGCTCAGTGGTTAAAAAAATTCACCTGCAATGCAGGAGACATGGGTTCAATCCCTGGGTCAGGAAGATCCGCTGAAGGAGGGCATGGCAACCCACTGCAGTTTTCTTGCTTGGAGAATCCCGTGGACAGAGGGGCCTGGTGGTCTACAGTCCATAGCATCACACAGTCGGACACGACTGAAGTGACTGAGCACACATGTGTAGTGTGTATTACACTCACTTTTCAATGAGAGAAACCAGCAAATCTGGAATGACTATGTTGTTTCATTCAGTACTTCACCCAAAGTTGTGGTTTTGAGTTTTCATGCCCTCCTTGAGATGCTGTCCCAATTTATGGTATGCCACATGTGGAATTACTTCTGATCTTTTTCATTCTCTCAAGTCTAAATTATGCATTGGAAGTCTGTGCAAGCCTTTGATGACTCCATTATCAGTACTAATGTACTCATGTCCCAGCATTCACCTGTTGGATCTCATGTTACCATAAATTATTTTCTAGTTGTCCTTTATGTTGTGATTCAGGGCCCTGTATTGATTGTTTAAAATTCTCTATGGAGGTAGGTTATAGGTATAGCCTATGAATTTCATTTCAGGAGAGTAAAAGTGGTGTAAAAGATACTTGTTACACAAAAGAGACCTTGGGTCTGATGGACGAGAACCCTGCTCTCCTGGCTGGCCTCCCTGCATCCTCGCCTCAGTGGGCAGAGGGACAGCCATGGGCCCTCTCCTGTTCTGGGTTCAGGGGAGCCGCCAACTGCCCACTCTTCCTGCTCTGGCAGGTCTCCAGCCCCCCAGCCCCTCTCTGCCCTGGGCCCACAGGCAGCTGAGAGGCTGCTGCTCTGGCACAGTGGAGGACGCCCAGGCCCCTCACTCTGTAGTGGAGCTCCACAAGAAGGGCTTGGGACCCACTTCCATGGGGGTCACAGGGGATGCTTGGGGTCCAGGCAGTGCTCCATGCTCCAGCAGCATCACATGCAAGTTCTGGTTGGGGTAGCCATCAGCTCAGGGCTGCCTTTTGCCCCCTGGTCAGAGGGTCGAGAGGCCAGGGCCAATATCCTCACCTCGGGGAATCCCTGCAGGGGTCTCAGACCAGAGACCATCCTCAGAGCCTCTGACTGCCTTCCCAAGCCCAATGGAGGCCTCAGGCCAGCCCCACCCCAGCTGTCCCTGTGGCCTGGGCTGGAACTGCAGAAGGACAGTCTGGTGAGGGTAATAGGGGCCCCTCATTCAGCCCTGGAGTGGCGAGAGCTGCAAGCCTGCTCTGCTCTCAGGAGGCAGTGCATTTCACAGTGCCAAGACGGGCAGACACTGCATGTCACACGTCTGTCGGGGGCCTGAAGGTCGCTGGGAATGTGGCTGGAATCTGCTCAGGGGCCCTGTCTTCCCCCAGCCCAAGCAGAGGCTGCCAAGTTTGGGCCTATCCTCTCCTCCTGTCCTTATTTGGCGTTCCAGGTGATAAGGCTGAGACATAAAGGGGGCTGTGGGCCCCTGGAGACAACCAGGCCGCTGCAGAGAGAGAGGATGGTGAGTGGCAAGTGGGGGACTCCAGGTCGGCAGCCTCCAAGGTGCTGTCCTCTGGGCTGGGGGTGTGGAGCCAGTACTTCTGTGCCTGTGCTGGGCCCAGAGAGATGGTCTCCAGGGAGAGAAGCAGGACCCTGGGCCCTGGGTCTCCTGGGAATGTTCTGGGGTTGTCCATGGCAGGGAGTTTTTGGGGAGCTGGGGAGAGGACCCATCCCCACTTGTGGTGTTGCAGGCCAGCAGGAAGGCAGGGACCCGGGGCAAGGCTGCGGCCACCAAGCAGGCCCAGCGAGGCTCTTCCAACGTCTTTTCCATGTTCGAGCAAGCCCAGATCCAGGAGTTCAAGGAAGTGAGTGCCCCACTCCCACTAGCCTGGGCCCCATCCGGGGACCATGCCCCCAGTACATCCCTTCTTCCCCGTAGATCAGGGGTCTTGGCCCCTGTCCTTGCTCCTCCCACCACCCAGGACCCCCTCACCTCCTGCCTTGCCTGGGGTGTGGGCTGCTCCCGCTGGAGACTGTGGCCCCTCCACCTCACAGGCCTTCAGCTGCATCGACCAGAACCGTGACGGCATCATCTGCAAGTCGGACCTTAGAGAGACCTACTCCCAGCTCGGTGAGGGCACCCGTCTCCTGCCTGGCCCAGCCCCTCTCACACCAGGGACCCGGCTCAGAGCTGCTGCCTGGCCCGGCCTGTACTCCTGTCCTGGCTCACACCACCCACCCACCCCTAGAACACATTCCTTCCACTTCACTTCCCCCACCCAGTGAGCGTTCTCTACCCTTGGTGGCTAGGATAGGGGAGGGGCAGTCCAGCCCTACTCAGGGACACTCAAGGGCCCTGTGTCCATCTAACACCCCCACAGGGAAGGTGAATGTTCCAGAAGAGGAGCTGGATGCCATGCTGCAGGAAGGGAAGGGGCCCATCAACTTCACTGTCTTCCTCACACTGTTTGGGGAGAAGCTCAATGGTGAGCCAGGGGCAGGTCTGGAGTCCCTGGCTGGGCAGCAAGTGTGCACTCCACCTGGACCCGGCCTGAATCCCACCCAGAGCCAGTCCAGACCCCATCTGGCCCTTGCCCACCCAGAGGATGTGGGGCCCACCTCTGCATTCCATGAGCACCGATCACCCCAAGCCTCAGGGCTGGGAAGTATGCCTTTGCATTCACTCCCAAATCCCCAATCCCAGCCTCCTGGCCAAGCCCGGCATTTCAGAAAGACAGCTGATCCCAGCGTCTCTGAGCCCAAAGGAGCACTTTGTATCAGGCACCCTCCCGGCTCTCTGTGATCTGGAAGGTTCCCTCCCGCACTCTGGGTTCCTCCTCGGTGGGGCTGGGAAGCTGGCGGTGTGGGTGCTCACCTGGCTCCCTTGGCCTCCCAGGGACAGACCCTGAAGAGGCCATCCTGAGCGCCTTCCGCCTCTTTGACCCCAGTGGTAAAGGCGTGGTGAACAAGGATGAGTAAGTGGGACAATGGAGTGAGTGGCTGGGGGCACTGTGCCAGAAGCAGGGAGGGAGGGGGTCCCCTTGTGAGGGTGGCCACCTGTCCTTTGGGGTCCTCTCTGCTTTTGGGGGGAGCTGACCATCTAGGCTGTGAGAGCCTCCATCCCCTGCCCATGCAGCCAGCCCCACCAGGCTCTCCCCACTGCTCCCCACTTATTCCCTCAGGTTCAGGCAGCTTCTCCTGACCCAGGCAGACAAGTTCTCTCCAGCTGAGGTGAGGATTCCGGGCTCCTTCAATCATCCCTCCTGGGCCCCTTCACAGGGCTCCACCCCACAGGGTCCGGGGGGGGGCCTCAGTGACCCACTGCCCTTGTGGGCTTAGAGCCCAGCTTACTGGAGGAGGTGCTGCATCTGTTGGAATCTGGAGGGTGAAGGACCTGGAGTCAGAGGAGGTGTACGAGCTCTGTGTGCAGAGGTCCAGGGGTGAGAGCGCAGTCAACCTTAGCATCTGAACAACAGCATCTTAGCAACACCGGAGGGAGGGCGGCTCTGTGGGCAGGGTGGGCCCTGGGACCCACCACACCCCTCACTCCTGCCCCAACCTCCGCCTGAAAAGCTGAGGGGCAGTGCATGGCCCCAGGGGCAGGGCGAAGGTCACAGGCCTCCATCAGATCACTCTGACCAGCACCTCCGCAGGTGGAGCAAATGTTCGCCCTGACACCCATGGACCTGGCAGGGAACATCGACTATAAGTCCCTTTGCTACATCATCACCCATGGGGACGAGAAGGAGGAGTGAGCCCGAGGTGCCAGCAACTGGGACTTAGGGCCAGGCCTGTGGGGACACCTCAATAAACGCTATTTCCTAATTAGATCTCAGTGGTGGCCTGTCTGTGGCAGATGGGGTGGGGGCGCCTAGGTGAGCTGAAGGGCCCATGCAGAGATTGCTGTGACAACCAGCCTGGCCCTTGCCAGCCCCCTGCATGCACCCCACACTGCCCTGTGACCTATGAACCCTGTTGTGCCCAGGTTACAGATGAGGACACTGAGGCCTGCAAGGGTGGGCATGGCACCCAAGGCCACTCCTCTAGGAGAGTAAATGGGGGCCTTTATGCCCATCTTCACCAGGCCCAGAATGAGCTACATGAGGTTTCTCTGCTCAACAAACATCTGCCAACAGCCCAGGGACTCTGCCCTCTTGGGAACCCTCTCCCCCTCACAGCCCCCATCTTTGCACCCAGGCTCAGGCGGGCATCTCTGCACACGCATGTGGTGTGAGGGGCCCATGTGAAAACACAAGTGAGGCGCCCTGACACCAACGGAGGTGCTGGAGCACACACAGGTGCTAAGGGAAGTACTCTGAAACTGGCCTCATGCCTCCGGATGAAAAGATGAGGCTGCTGGAGAGAGGAGAAGGTTTCTCTGGAGGGAATTGTGTGTGTTCGTCCCCCACCTCACCTGCAGAAACCAGGAGCTGGGGGCACCCATCCTCATCATAGGAACAGGAGGGACAGCAGGGCAACCTCCAGAGTGTCAGCAGCAGAGAGGGGGAGGGGAGAGGGCAGGAGGGTGCAGAGGGGAGGGCAAGACCTAGAACACAGGAAATCCTTCTTCGCCTGACTCCTTCCCACCTCCAAGCCCCGATGCAGTACCCCGCCCCCACTACAGGTTGGGGAGGTGGGAGGAGGTGAGGGAGAAGGGAGAGCTGACCACAGTCCCTCCAGAAGGCAAACAACGAACAGCAACTCACCCGAGAGGTGTTCAATTTTGATGTTTACCTGGGACTTGGCAAGTTTAATTCCTACATTGAGACTTCAGATATAAAGTTATCAATGGTGCTTTCTATTGCTTATTTGTGATCACAGAAGTTGTGGCACTGCTTGAATCTTCATCAGGGAGCAAGCAAACTGTCCCTCCCAGCATGCTTGCTGTGAAGATGGGTGAATAAGATCAAGCAGGTGTTACAAGTCTAGCTCATGCGTTCTGCTTTTTCATCAAACTGATTTCAAGAAGTGGGGGATGGGGACTTCCCTGGTAATCTAGTGGCTAAGACTTAGTGCTCCCAATATATGGGGCCTGGGTTTGATCCCTTGTCAGGGAACTAGAGCCCAGATGCCCCAACTAAAGATACAGCATGCTGCAATGAAGACCCGGTGCAACCAAATAAATAAAAATAAATATTAAAAAAAAGAAGTAAGGGATGATTTAATAATTCAAGCCTCTACAAGGAAAAGTTGTGAGAGACTCTGAAACAGACCAAAAAAATCATAGATGTGTGAACAAAGAAAAGTGTCATTCACCACCCAGTTCTACAAGGGTTAACTCATAACCCACAACAGTCACTCACCATCTGGATGGAAACAGAAGGAAGCACTCTGTGCTTTGGATAAGCAGGCCCCTAGATAGTTAGATGCATATCTCAGGAAGGATTCCAATGACCCCAGAGTCTTATCTCTTCCCATACATGGAAAAACCCTAAAATCATTACTGAGATGTCTGTTCTTTGTGACTAGCAGTACATTTTTACCATGATGTATGCTTGACTGTAGGTGTTTTCTAGCAAAAAAAAAGTCACATATAAACTGGCCTCTCCCTTTTCTCTTCCGAGCAGTTCCTCAGAGCTAACTGAGTAGCCATCTCTCAGGCTAGAGTCCTCAGTGAGACCCGCAGGAGGGCCTGGAGCCAGGGCCAGCCCGCTGTGCTGCTCAGTCCCTTGGGTTTTGAGTGCGCGCAGAGATGGCTGTAGAGGCAAATGCAAGTTAAAAATGAGAAGACGTTAATACTCCCTGATGCAGAGAAAGTAAGCACTTTTCTCCTCCCTCTTCTTAGAGCATTTCCTTTAGAAAACCTGTAAGTTCTTTCCCTTCCTTTTGTGTGTGTGTGTGTAAATCTGTTTAAAAGCTAAATCAGCCTCTTGCTAGTCTGACAACCCTGAAATGTTTCCCAAGGACCTGGGGACATCTCTCTGAAGAGAGTAGCACCCTCCTTGCCCAGTTCCCCTGGGACGCAGGAGCCTGACTACCATGGCCCGGCTTGTAAGTGTACTTCCCGTTGTAAAGAGATGAGAAGTTTGCCTTTCCTCCAGATAAGGCTATCAGCAAACAAAGGTGCCCCTCCCAAGTCCCAGTGGGGCCAGGGGTGGGTGGGGGGTGAGCTATGTGACAAGACTGGTTTCTGTTTCTCTTGGGGACGGATGGGTTGAACTGCCTTGAAAGGCGAGGGACTACTTCCTGCTCTGATGTCTCTGTGATGAGCACAGGGCTCGGCTCAGTGGTTGCTCAGGACCACGTTGTCCTTTCTTGTGACTTTGGTAGAGAGGTTTTCTGGATTGGCAAGATGTTTTGTTTGAATTATCTCCTCAGCTTGGTCCCATGCCACCAGAGCCTTGGCCTGGATGGTGGGGGTGGAGGTGGATGGGGTGGGAGTTGGGGGCAGAGTGGCCTCGCCAGCTTGGCTGGGTGGGCAGTGTGGATCCAGGCCTCTGTTCACTGTATTTTTTAAATTTATCCTGAGGCTGTTCAGCCCCCAATCGGGGCCTTGGACCCTGCCCTGCCCCCACTCCATCTTGGAGGCAGTGTTCACATTCTTTCTTTCTTTAGCTATTTTAACACCACAGATAAAGACCAGCTCTGGCATGAGAAATCTGTGATCCGTCTGCTTCTGCAGAAGATGTGGCCTGTCCAGAGGATTAGCTGACAGGGTCTGATGGCTGTCACGGTCCCCAGCCCACCTTGCCCATCCTCTGCTCCAGGCCTCTCCCAGCAGGCTGAGAGAGAGGATCTGAGAGATGGTGGTGTTGGCGCTTTGCTCTGATTTCACTGCGACAAGAATACAGTGATCCTGGAGAGACCAGTCAATAATAGGTCTAAATATGTTACAGAGTCCAGGCTCTCTCTGTTTGCCACACAATAGGCCAATAAATCCAAAATGAGGTTTTGGGACAAGGAGGGGACTTTATTCAGGAGCTGGCTGGCTGAGAATATGGCAGGCTAGTGCCTCGAAATAGCCATTTTTGGGGGGCCTGGATGCCAGTTTCTTTTATGGATCTGAGATGGGGGGAGGTGAGGAAACGAAGTAAAAAGACTGTTCAATCCTTGCAAATGTCCCTAGAACGGCAAGCCTCAGGTAGGAGGATGTGTTTGTTGCACTTCTGTACAGTCATTTCAAGGCTGGTGTGAAATGGAATATCTCCTGTCATATCAGCAAAGACGCTACATTTATCTGTGACTGACCTCCCCACGTGTGTATTTCTGGGCCGTGCTGGTAAGCAGCAAATGAGGGGCCTCTACAGCCCTTGACTTTGTTTTTCTGGTTAAATGTATAGCTGGAGAAACATGCAGATGGCTTGGGGTAGACTGGTACCCCAGACAGTCCACAGGTGCTGTCTGCACAGATGACGATTTCCTAGCAGCAACGAGAGGAGGGACAGAGAGCGCCTTGAAAGGGTGGTAAGTTGGAGGAGTTGCTGTCTGCCTTGAGATAACAGAGCCCCTAGGAGCCACATAGCTCATCCACTCACCCCAGTGGAGCGATCACACCATAGTCAAGGCTTTCTGCATGTCATGTTCGGGCAGAGCTGCTCCTATCAGGAGACCAGGTTATTTTCTCCAACCAGAAATCTGGGCTGGCTTATGGTTTGTTGGCCTCAAGCAGCCTGTGGTTCTGTCCTCACTTTCTTGGAACCCAGAAGTCACTGTGTTGAGATAAAGCCCAGGATAAAGATCATGTGAGAGGGAGATCTGGCCCTTGGCCAACCCACCCAAGGCTGGACTTTGAACTGAGATGGTTGGACCTCCCAGTTCCTCTGATCGGCTCCTCTGATGGGGGACACAGGACACAGAGGTGCCCAGAGTCCAGGCTGGAGGGAACTGAGCCAGAAGGTGTTGGAACAGCTCTGGCCATCATCCGGGCTGTGCCCAGCCCCTTGCAGATCCCACATCTGGCCTCTTTGGGCTTCAGGCCCCAGCACGGGTGTCACCTCCCTAGGAAGCCCTCTCCCAATGCAGGTCTGGGCCATGCTCCACCTAGAGCTTGTCCAGCCCACCCTGAGATCGACCCAGCTTCCCAACTTCAGCACCACAAGTGCAGATGAGAGTTATCCCACCCGGAGCACCAAGTGTGGCATGTAGCGGGTGCTCAGGGAATGTCTCATGAATAGTTAAGACGATACTATGTCTGACTCTGGAGCCTGACATCAGGAGGCTCTGTAGACTCTGTGGGTGCAATGCGGGGCGGGGTCTCTGGTTTCTCTCCAGCAAGGCTTTGGCTGCAGGCGAGGGCACAGAGGAAAGAGGCAGGCGTTGTGGCTTCGGGGAGAGGGGAAAGCTCTTCTGCTGCCTGCACCCCCAGCTCTGCCACCTGCTGCTCTTTAGTGCCTGTCTGCCCCACCCCAGGGCTCTGGAACAGGCTCTGACTTCCCACCTGCCAATTTGTCTCGGCCCTGCCTCTCCTCACAAGATGCTCTGCTGACGTGCTGAGACACCCAGGTCCAAAATAGAACCTTATCACCCCTGCCTGCCCTGCTCTGCCGTCAGCAACACTTCCCCAATCTTCCTCCTGGGACCCCCTCCTTAATGCTCCATTTCCTCCCCCTCCCCTACTAGGCTGCCCTCCCCAGAGCCACCCCAGGCCCCAGTGAAGTGCCCCGGTCAGTCTTCCTGCCCCCTCCAGGCACTGCCTAGCCTGAGCCACACTGAGGTCCTGCTGGGTTATATCCAGAGCCTCTACCTGCTGTGGCCCCCTTAGGAGATGGGGACTTTGCCTCCACCCAGGCAATTGGACTGGGGTGGCTATTGTTCCCAGAGGGACACAGACCAGAGGCAGTGGGTCTGTGGGGGAGAGAAAGGTAGGGGATCGGACAGGGGCAGAGACACAAGCCCTGAGGCCAAGTGACAGACAGGAGGGGGGCCGCCCATCCTGCCCATGGTCCCGTGGGGCTTTCCCCTGTGATAAGACCTAGTTTGTGCTTAATCTGCCTCCAGCTGGTTCCCATGACTTGTGATCAGGACCCAGGTCCCCACTTCAGGCCTGATTCTGGAAAGTAGACCAGCCTTATAGTCTCCCCTGCACATTCCCCACACCCCCATTCAGAATGCCTCCTTCCAAGCCAGCCTCATCTTGCTCTCACCCATGTCACCCCTCCGGGGACTTCCACAGCTCCAACTCCAGCTGCCGGTCTAACCTGACCCCTGGACCCTCCCCACAGATGCCCACAGCTTTCTGCTTCCATACTGTAAGGAGGTGCCCTGCAGTGGACAGGGATCATCTACCAGGTCAGTGCTTGTCCATGTTCCCAAAGCACAGTTTCCCATGGGGAGTAACTTCTCTCAGACTGTGTATGGCTCTGATGCGGGTAGTTCCTAGTAACCAACCCTACAGAGACGTGGGGGCTCAGACCTCTTCCACACAGCAGGCAGCGGGCACTTGCCAGTCAGCTAGACCACCTCTCCCAGACTGTTTTGTGAATGAGTAAATCCAAGGGAAGAGGGAACTCTGGAGGCTATCCATCCCAGGGCTGGCATCAGATCAGAGAATTCCAGATAGGAGACGGTTGCTGTGCTCCCAGCTCCATGGCTCTCCTGTGGGCCCCATCTGCTTGCAAACCTGTCCTCCAACCTCCCACCAATGCTGTGTGTCCCTGATATCCAGGTAATCAACTACCTTAGGTTTAAGTTGGCCATGACCACATGATACACTGAACTGCAGCTGACTCTGCCCGACTTCAGCACTTTTCAAGTGCTGAAGTCTTTCAAGCCTCAGTCCCCTTCAGGGTATATTATCCCACAGCCATGAGGATGGCCACCATCTTGGTCTTATGTCTACCGTGTCTTGAGCCAGGTTTCTCATGACCAAAGAATGGCTGAAAGCATCCTGGTTTTCAGAGTCCCCTACCTCATCTCCAAGATTTCCCTGTCCGGGTCCTCTACCTCCAGGCTTGCTGGCCCTGGTCCACTGCACCTTAACCTTTGCTTTGACTCTTCCTCCTGCTCATTCTGCTCCACTATGGCTCCCAAGCTGCCCTGCCCAGTGATGCGGCTCCGTCCTAAACACCCTGCCACAGGGCTTAGACATCAAACCAGCCTGCCTCCTACTGTGGCCTCTAAGTGACACTCCTGTCTTCCTGGGGAAGCTGAGGGCCACCCAGTCTGCCAGGTGTGTATCCGGTTCTGCTTCCACTTCATACTCATCACATAAAAAAAATGTTTCAAACAATGGTGATAACTTTTCTTCATTTTATGCTAATTTACAAACTTATCATTGGGCCTATGGAAGAAACAACTTTTAGAAATTCAAGAATCACTGTCAACAAATTCAATCTTTGTCTTAGGCCATATAGGAAACGGAAAGAAAGTGAAAGTGAAGTTGCTCAGTCGTGTCGGACTCTTTGCAACCGCATGGACTGTGGCCTACCAGACATCTCCATCCAGGGGATTTTCCAGGCAAGAGTACCGGAGTGGGTTGCCATTTCCTTCTCCATAAGGAAACTAAGAATGTTCATATAGTGTTCAAATAGTTACTGATTTTGCTTGCTTGATTTCTAGTGTCTACTCACATTGCTGAGTCCTTTTGTACATCCAAGGACACCATCAACAGAGTAAAAGGCAACCCACGGAATGGAAGAAAACATTTGCAAATCACCTATTTAATAAGGAATTCACATCTGGAATATATAAAGAAATCCTAAAACTCAACAAAAACACAACTCAATTTAAAAAACAGAAGATACATGAATGAAAATTTCTTTTTTAAAAATTAATTTATTTTAATTGAAGAATAATTACAATATTGTGATGTTTTTTGCCATACATCGACATGAATCAGCCAACAAGCACATGAAAAAATGTGCAATGTCACTAATCAATAGGGAAATGCAAATCAAGACCACAAGGAGATACCATGTCACATCCGTTAGGATGGCTTGTTGTTGTTGTTATTCAGTCGCTCAGTAGTGTCCAGCTCTTTGTGACCCCATGAACTGCACCACATCAGGCTTCCCTGTCCTTTACCATCTCCCGGAGCTTACTCAAACTCATGTCCATCGAGTCAGTGATGTCATCCAACCATCTTGTCCTCTGTCATCCCCTTCTCCCCATGCCTTCAATCTTTCCCAGCATCACGGTCTTTTCTGATGAGTTAGTTCTTTTCATCAGGTGGCCAAAGTATTGGAGCTTCAGCTTCTGATCCAACTCTCATAACATGACTACTGGAAAAACCATAGCTTTGACTACATGGATCTTTGTCAGCAATAATGTCTCTGCTTATTAATACACTGTATACATTGGTCACAGCTTTTCTTCCAAGGAGAAAAAATCTGCTATCCAAAAAACCCAGAAAACAAGTGTTGGTAAGGATATAGAAAAACTGGAGAAATTGGAACTCTTGTGTATTCTTGGTATGATTGCAAAGTGGTAGAGCTGCTGTGGAAAATAGTATGATGGTTCCTCAGAAAACTAAACAGAGAATTACCATTTAATCCAGTTATTCGACTTCTGGACATATACCAAAAGGAATTGAAAGCAGGACGTCAAACAGATATTTGTATGCCCCTGTTCCTAGCAGCATTGCTCACAATAGCCAAAAGATGAAAACAACCCAAATCAATGTTCATCAACAGATAAATAAACAAAATGTGTTATACACATGCTGCTGCTACTGCTAAGTCACTTCAGTCGTGTCCGACTCTGTGTGACCCCATAGTTGGCAGCCCACCAGGCTCCCCCGTCCCTGGGATTCTCCAGGCAAGAACACTGGAGTGGGTTGCCATTTCCTTCTCCAATGCATGAAAGTGAAAAGTGAAAGTGAAGTCGCTCAGTCGTGTCCGACTCTCAGCGACCCCAAGGACTGCAGCCTTCCAGGCTCCTCCATCTATGGGATTTTTCAGGCAAGAGTACTGGAGTGGGGTGCCACTGAAGTATTATTTGTCCATAAAAGGGATGAAATTCTGACAGGTTCTACAACATGATATACCATGAAGGTATTTTAATTGAAATAAGCCAGCTACAAAAAAGACAAATATTGTATAATTTCCACTTATATGAGGAATAGGCAAATTCACAAAGACAGAAAGTAGATTAGAGATTAACACGGGCTGGGGTTGAGGGAATGGAGAGTTATTGTTTAATGGATACAGAGATTCAGTTTGGGATCAAGAAAAACCTGGAGATGGACAGTGGTGATGGTTGCATATACTTAATGACATATACTTATGCCAATAAACTTGGATGGCATTATCAACTCAATGGACATGAGTTTGAGCAAACTCCAGGAGATAGTGAAGGACAGGGAGGCCTGGCGTGCTGCAGTCTATGGGGTTGCAGTCGGACATGACTAAGCGACAGAAAAACAAAAACATCAAATAAACTGTATGCTTCATAATGGCTAAAATGCTGTTTTATATTATGTTTCACCACAATTAAAAACATTTATAAAAATAAAAACACACTAATGAGCATCACAGAAAGCCCTGTCCCTATAACGTCATTCCACCCAGGCCTTGTTTTCAGTGGAAACGAGACTTACTTTGAGAGGCCCAATCCCAAAGACACTGTTTCTGTTAAGCCTTTAAGGAGACTTCTGCTCTTTTACGTACCTACATACTCCATTAAAAATTTTTTTCATTTATTTGATTACACTGGGTCTTAGCTGTGGCACAATGGATCTTTGATCTTTGTTGTAGCATGCAGGATCTTTAGTCATTGTATGCAAAATCTTAGTTGTGGCATGTGGGTTCTAGTTACCAGACCAGGGAATGGAATCCGGGCCCCCTGCATTGGAGTGCAGAGTCTTAGCTGCTGGACAACCAGGGAAGTCCTTACATAATTTATTTAAGAACATGCTTGGTTTCACATTCAGAAAACTCAAAGTGGAGAAAACAAATAAGGGTTCCTTTGTTAAAGTGAAATAAGTTAGCAATTGCTGGTCCTAATCCAGTAGCTAAGTGGTATACGGGTTGGCATCTTTGGTAGGACACTGCCAGGAACTCTATTCATTACAGGAAGAAGGAGGAAAGGGAGTAGGCTGTGGTTCTCCTCCTCCTTTTTTTTTTTTTTTTACCCAAGAGAAATTTATTTTCTCATAGTTTTGGAAGCTAGAAGTCAGATCAGGATGCCAGAACACTTGGGTTCTATGAAGACTTCCCTGTTTGTAGAGAAAGTACTGTGTGCTCAGATGACCTCTTGATGTTCATGTGGTAAGGAGAGAGAAAGCTCTCTGATGTCTCTTCTTTTTTAAACTTTTATTTTGTATTGGGGCACAGCTGATTAACAATGTTGTGATTGGTTCAGATGAACAGCAAAGGGACTCAGCCAAACAAATATATATACCCAGTCTCCCCCCAAACTCCCCTCCCCTCCAGGCCTGTGCTTTTCCTTTTTATCACAAAACCAGATTTCTCAGAAGCCCAGCCTGCCTCCGCACGCAGCACATCCCCTGCCCTAACCATCCCTGCCAGACTTCCCCTATGTCTCTGCCAGGTCTGATCTCACCATCACCAATGACTGCCAGGGAGGCCTAAAAAGTCAACACTTTAGCCCGTCCATCCTTGCAGACAGCCAGGGGAAGACAGTTGGGAAGTGCAAGCCACCCATGGAACTATACCCACTTGTCCATCCCCCCTTTCCCAGCCACCATCATGCCTACTGTGGCTGTTGTCTCAGGGTCTCTCCCAGACGCCCTTAGCTGCCCCAACTGTGTGCCTGACACAGGCCTGCCAGGAGCAGAGCTCAGTGGAGAGGCTACCCAGCTTCATGTCTGAGCAAGATAATCAGGCAGGTTGGTTCCAATTTTGGTCCCGGTTACCTGGCTGTGTGACCTTGTGCAACTGTGAATCTTTCTGTAAAATGGAAATCCTAGGACCTGACCTGCCTTACTCTTAAGACACTTAGTATATAATACGCACCCCAAAAGTGCTCATCTATTTATATTTATTTATATCTTATAAATATAAGAAAATTTGGGAGTCTCTACGTGCCAAGCACTGCGGTAAGTGAACGAGACTGTTTCCACACATCCTCTGAGGGCAAACTTACCCAGTTCAGTCTAATTGGATGTTTGACAAATGCCTAATTAAATGACAGGGGCAAAATGAAGTAACGGGTAATTAGATGGGAAGTTCAGCTGACCTGCACAAGAGGAGGGCCAGAACACATACATGTTAGGGCAAAGAGTCAGGCTGCCTCGGGGTGAATCCTGGTTGTTACTCACATGGTGAATCCTGCCATGTGACCTGTGCCTCAGTTTCCGCATTTTCAAAGCGTTTTTTGAGGATTAGTTGAATTAGTATGTGTCAAGAATTTAAAACAGTGTCAGGTCCACAGAAAGGGCTTTTATGTGTTATCTTTAACTATTACCTGCTGCTCCTCCTGCTGCTAAGTAGCTTCAGTCTTGTCCGACTCTGTGCGACCCCATAGACAGCAGCCCACCAGGCTCCCCCGGTCCCTGGGATTCTCCAGGCAAGAACACTGGAGTGGGTTGCCATTTCCTACTTTGTTCCAAAGACAAGACCGGTACTTGGGAAACAGATGCAGAGTGAACCAGAAAGGCCTGAGACTGAATCCCGGCTCTGGTTGAAGCCAATAGGAAGCTTCATGCGGAAGGGCCACTAGGGCTCGTTTAGGAATTCTGTGGATTGGTGGAGATGCGGCAAAGAGCCCCCATGAAGTGGAGGATGGCATGGGCAAGTCTTGGTGGGTAGGCAGGAGTGAGAAAGGTGAGGGGCAGTGAGGACAACAGAGACTGAGGAGTTTTGGGCGGAGGCTGGGAGGCCTGTTAACCCTGTGCGTAGGGCCTTAGACAGCCAGTTTCCCTAGTCCTGACCCTAACTCTAAGCCCTCTCCCGACTTCCAGTATCCCAGTGCCCCATCTACTCCTCGGGCCTGCGGCGGAGTAATCGCTGCAACCATTGGCCTCAGTCCGCCCACCCTGTTGTCAGCAGTGCCCACTGCAGAGGCGGGCACCCCAGAGGGGTCCTGTGGTGGCGCAAAGAGCGCCAGTTCTCGAGAACGCGAGGTGACTACTCTGACGAAGGGCCGAGGTCTGTACGACAGTGCGCACAAGCATGCGCACGGGTCCCTAGCCACTGGCCCCCACCCCCTTCGTTGCCCAGCAACCTGTGGGGCGTAACCCTGCGCACGCGCAGGGCTAAGGGGCGGGGTACGTGTCTTGGCTTGCGCAGTGAACGTGCGGATTGGCAGGGGGGCGGGGCGAGGCGGTGGGCGGGCCCCTCAGTGATTAGCATAATAAACCGCGCGGGACTAGCGAGATACAGCAAGGGTGGGGCGAGGTGCGCGGAGTGGCGGGAGGCGGTGCGCGGTGGCGGGCGGGTCCCGCGGTGAAAAGCATGGTGGAACGCTCGGTGATTGGTGGGATGCCTCTGTGGGCGGGGCAAGGCGCGCGGATTGGCGGGAGATGGCGCCCGGCAGGGGGCGGGGCCGTGGCGTGCGGAGAGGTGAGTAGGGTCTTGCTTCCCTGGACCTCGTGGAGATGGGGTGGGCTAGCTCTCTTGGTGTCCACGCGTGGCGGCGGGTTAAGCGGCATCTCGCGAGGGAAGTCTGAGCAGGGTCTTTGCTGTACCCCCAAGACGGCCCCAGGGTGCGTGCTGGGGCCGTGGTCTGGGGCTTCAGACCGAGCGGCTCCTTTGAGATTGCGGCCGGAGTGCAGATTGCGGCCGGAGTGCTGCCACTGCTCTGCAATTTGGGGCAGAAAGTTAATTCAGATACAGTTCCGGCCCAGTATCTGTTCGATAGGGACAGAATTCAAGCCACTTAGAGCTGTAAAAAAACGCGGTGGGGTTAGATACCGGTTTTAGTACCACATACTATTTAACCCATTACATGCGAACTGTTATCATCCCTTCACGTCTGTATAGACTGAGCTGCTCCACGTATTGATCTTAGGACCTGCTGTTGATTTGACGTTCTTGGCACATCTCACTCAGGCTCGGGGCTGCTTTTGAAAAGTGGGCTTAAATGCTGCTACCTCTGGTCTCCTAGAGCTCTAATTCTACTCAGAGGAGGCAGACAATAAGCTTAAAAGGTATTGTTTGTTGAAAGGTAAATGCTATGAAAAACAATAAACATTGGAGGAGCAGACATGCCAGGGGAGGGATGCAGGAGAAGGTTTGAGCACACCTGAAGGAGAGATGGCAGTGGACCATGCTTGTATGGGAGGGAGGAGAGCAGTTCTCCTGGTTGTGGGGGCGGGGTGGGCAGGAGGGCAGGACCAGTGGGGCCGATCTCTGAGGCCACTGTAGGAACCTGGGATTTTATTCCATGAAACGGGGGCCGTTTGGAGGGTTTTGAGCAGAGGAGTGACTGACGTATGTTTTGTTATTTAATCATAAGCTTATTATTTTATGGTAGGCTTGTATAATAATAAGGCTGTCTTCACGCCCTGAAATGGGGCAGGTGCCAGGGAGCTGGATGGGGGCAGATGAGGAATCCCCTCATGTGGGGCGTGTGGAGCTTGAAGCCCTGATAGTCATCCAGGTAGATGTGTGGAGCGGGCAGTGGACACTTGAGCCGGGTTTCGAGAGCTCTAGGTGGGAGAGGCATTCCCTAACTTGCTCCATCTCCCTTTTTGGATGCAGGTTCCTGGGTGAGACATGGGTAGCCAACACAGTAAGTTCCAGGTGCTGTTCTGGCCGTCTGCTGTGCATGTGGGCTGGGGTTGCAGGACTGCATTTGTGTTTTCACAGGGACCACCTCCTCCTTGGCTTGGACACATCAAGCAGGGCCATGTTTTCTGAGCAGGCTGCCCAGAGGGCCCACACTCTGCTGTCTCCGCCATCAGCCAGCAATGCCACTTTTGCCAGGGTGCCTGTGGTGACTTACACCAATTCCTCGCAGCCCTTCCGGCTGGGAGAGCGCAGCTTTAGCCGGCAGTATGCCCACATTTATGCCACCCGTCTCATCCAGATGAGGCCCCTTCCTGGTGAGCAGGGCCCAGCAGCGCTGGGGTAAGTAATGAGGTTGGGGAAATGCTTCCAGGTTTGTTGGGTATGTATTTCCTGCCCCTTGGGGTGGTCTCTCTTTCCTAATCAAGTGACCTGGACAGTGCAGACCTTCTTCTTTCTTCCTGGTTCTTCCTTGGTGATCTCTCCTGCTTTAAGTTATTCCAGGTGAAGCAGGACTCCCACCCTCCCCACCCTGCACCACATTCAACTTTCGGGTGATGCTGCATCACCCCGTTCTTAATATTTATGAGTGGCTTCTGGGACTTCCCTGCTGGTCCAGTGGTTAAGACTCCACACTTCCAATGCAGGAGGCATGGAAGAGGAATTGGAATCGATCCCTGGTAGAGGAATTGCAATCCCACATGCCACGTGGTGAGCAAAAAAAAACAAAAAAGAGTGGCTTTCCTTGTAGTTTTGAATTAATCTGTTGTGCCTTTAAACAGAAACTTTGTAGGTAAAATTGTGTCTTACTCATTTTTATTGCCTTCCCCCCACCCCCAACCGCCATCTGGCACCAGGCATGCTGGGTCTCAGCCCAGGTCGCACATTGGAAGCACTTGAAAAGCTTTGTAAAGCTCTGGCTCCCAGGTCCATTCTATCCCGTCAGGTTAGCTGGGTTGTGTGCATGTGTGCTAAGTGACTTTAGTTGTGTTTGACTTTGTGTGACCCTATGGACTGTAGCCCACCAGGTTCCTCTGTCCATGGGATTTTCCAGGCAAGAATACTGGAGTGCGTTGCCATTTCCCACTCCAGGGGATCTTCCTGACCCAGGGAACCCACATCTCCTGCATCTCCTGCATTGATAGGCAGATTCTTTACCATTGCACCACCTGGGAAGCTCTGGTTTTATTAATATTATAGGCAGTCAGGCGAATATGTGACCCAGTCTCCTAGCTACTGCTACTGCTAAGTCGCTTCAGTCGTATCCAACTTTGTGCGACCTCATAGACGGCAGCCCACCAGGCTCCCCCGTCCCTGGGATTCTCCTAGCTACATCATCATATTAAAGATGTTTTCCGTTTTCTTTACTTCAGGCAGAAGTATTATTCACCTTTTCTCCGCCACATAAGAAGGGTCTCCTTCCTCTGGCCTTTCTCTCGCTTTCCTTGACGTCCTCAAAGACATTCTCCTCGAGCCAAGGTCAATGTCACCTTTTAACCTGCTGTGGTACCAGGTCTCTCTTCTCACAAAGCTGCCCAGTAACAGGAAACAGCCGTTTTATTCTGCTCAAAGAGTAGGGCCAGGAATTCGGACAGGAGCCCATGATAAGTGGGGCCTTGACTGGATGAAGGACAGTGGGGCAGCATCCCTCACTCACCACGTGGCTTCTCCATGTGGCCGGGTTTCCTCCCCAGAGCTCAGCCTCTGGCAGAGTTCGTCTCTACTCACAAGTTTCCTGAACACCTCAAGCCCTTTCTTGCTGTCAGCTCTCCCTGCATCTGGCATACTCCATCCCCAGGCTTCCTTCACGACCTCACTTTAAAAGTCCTGTGCCTTGAGAGGCTGTCTGGGCCAGGAGGGCCTTCTCGGCATCTACTGCCTTCGCTCCCGTCTGTTCGTGGCACTTGTCCCAGCAGTGGATCCCTCATCTCCTGCTGTTGCCTCTCCCTCTGCACCGGAAGCTCAGTGAGAGCAAGGATGGGCCTTCGGGTTCACTCTCTGTGCTGGAGCCTGGCCTGGTGCCCAC
Organism: Bos mutus; assembly: GCF_027580195.1. NCBI lineage: Eukaryota > Metazoa > Chordata > Mammalia > Artiodactyla > Bovidae > Bos > Bos mutus. The sequence goes on along the minus strand of NC_091620.1, from coordinate 41,945,339 downwards.
AGGCTGGAATGGATGGATGTCCTCCTGTCAGCACAGGGGTGTGCAGTTCTGCCTGGTGCTCAGACGTGCATGTTGGATCTCAGCTGTGTAGCCTTGGACATGTTACTTAATCTCTCTGTGCCTCAGTTTCCTCAGCCAGGTAGTGTGTGATAATATCTCCAGTGATATGTTGTCGGGGGTAGAAGAGCTCCAGGCTCAGGGCTGGGCACAGCTCCCTGGGGCTGAGTGAAGGCTCAGTGGATATCACGGCTTTGAGATCTGTTGTTCCCGTTGGTGTCTGGCATTCTATCTAGAATGGCGGCATTGTGCCACCCTCCCTATCTTACTCTGAATTACTCTCCTTTGCTCCCCAGGGTGTAGATCTGTGGAATGTTATTGGTTAGGGTTAGGGCAAGAAGGGCTTGTTTTGGAGAACCCAGCTAACGAAAGGGCTGGTCCCAAGTCCACATCATCCCATAACCCTGTTAGCGTTTCCTCCAGGCTTAGGGTCTAAGTCCTAACAAACTCTCAGGCCTTTGGGGCCTTGGCTCCTCCCTCTTGCCCACCCAAGTGACCCCTGCATTCCATGGCTCTCCCACGCCTGTCTTGCTCCTCATCCCTGACGCTTCCTGTTTGTTCTCTCTGGGATCTCAGGAGCTCAGAGTGAACAGGGCTGTCTGACTTTACAAAGAACAGAACAGGGTGGATGGGTATATGAAGTTTGAATTTAGGGTATCTCTTTTCAGAAGACAAGGCACTTGTGGGGTCGATAAAATAGACTTGCAAAGGAAATTATAGTGTTGTCCAAGCAGGGCTGTGTTGAGACTTGGCATACCTCTTTCTAAAAATCAGTGTTATACTTTAGGTATAAGTGAGGGAACTCTGCATTAGCGTCCCATGGCTGCTGTCATAAACAACAAGGCCAAAACTGAGTGCCTTCAAACAGCAGAAATGTATTCCCTTCCAGCTCTGGAGGCCAGGGGTCCGAAATCCAGGTGTCGGCAGCACCACGCTCCCTCTGATCCTTCTTTGGCCCTTCTAGCCTCTGGTGACTGACCCCGCACTGCTGGCCTGTGGCCGCATCCCTCTGGTCTCTGCCCCTGCACCATCTTCACGTTGCCTTCTCTGCATGTCTGCCTCTCCTGCAAGGACACCCAGCATCCAGAGCCCCTCTGTCCTCCTGGGGCCGATCCTTTAGGTCCAGGGGGTCCTTGCATTTGATGTTCTCTCCCTCTTGGTGGAGAACAGGGCCCTAGGGCCACAGTGCTCAGTGAGGACTGGGCCAGTGCTTCATGGGGCAGAGGAGGGCCACCTGGTCTCTGAGCACATTCTCTTTGTGCTGAGCACATTCTCTCTGAGCACAGGCAGTGGAGTCCTAGTGAAGAAGCTGTGTGAACTGCAGCCCGGGGAGAAGTGCTGTGTGGTGGGGACCCTCTTCAAGGCCATGCCACTCCAGCCCTCCATCCTACGGGAGGTCAGCGAAGAGGTAAGGCCAGCTGGCTCACACACGTCATCCCCAGAACAATGTTCCCATCCCAGAGGGCACGATGGGGCTGCCTGCCTTGGATCCAGAGAATCAGGGCTGGGCCTCTGCCATAGGGTTGCTGGCTGCAGGGCCATCTCACTGATCCAGCACCGGAGCCTTGCTGGGCCCTGGCCTCATGACCACTGCCATCTTTGAATTCCAGCACAACCTGCTCCCCCAGCCTCCTCGGAGCAAATACATCCACCCAGATGATGAACTGATCTTGGAAGATGAATTGCAGCGTATCAAACTGGAGGGCACCATTGATGTGTCAAAGCTGGTCACAGGTAGGGAGTAGAGAGGGGGGTGGCCTGTGCATCTGGGTGCTGGCTCACACTTGCATTCCCGGAGCAATGAGTTTGGGTTTAGGGAGAGAGTTAGACTATGGTAGCGTGTTGGGTGGTAGCCTCTCGGAGGCTCCTCCCAGACCTGATCCTGCTCCTCCCCAGGAACGGTCCTGGCTGTGCTGGGCTCTGTGGGAGATGATGGAAAGTTCCTGGTGGAGGACCACTGCTTTGCAGGGCTTGCCCCTCAGAAGCCTGCATGCCCCCTCGACACAGACAGGTGAGGAGCTGGGGCCCAGGGTCCAGGCAGTGGTCCAGGGGAGTCTCAGTCGCTGCCTCTATCCCCCCTGCTTCCTTGTGATGGTGAGGAGCCTCACCAGTAGCTCCAAACAGCCCTCTTGGGACATCCCCTTACTTTCCCAGCACCCAAGAGGACCCCGACTTCTCTGGCAGGTTTGTGCTGCTGGTGTCTGGTCTGGGCCTGGGTGGAGGCGGGGGCGAGAGCCTGCTGGGCACCCAGCTGCTGGTGGACGTGGTGACAGGGCAGCTTGGGGATGAAGGGGAGCAGTGCAGCGCCGCCCACGTCTCCCGGGTCATCCTTGCCGGGAACCTCCTCAGCCACAACACGCAGAGCAGAGACTCCATCAACAAGGTATGGTGCCCACCTGCCTGCATTCAAGCCTCTCTTTCCCCACGGAGGGTTGGGGATGGGGTCTTGCAGATCTGATGACCCAGGAACCTCTGGTGCTTTGGGACCCAGCCTCGTTCTCAAACCTCCCTCCTGAGGGTAGCGTGGGGACAGAGGCCCAGAACTCTTACTGTCCCTCGATAAGTCAGGCTTTGCTCTGCTCTCAGCCTCCTGGCAGGGGCTCTGGGTGTCCCTTTGATCTAAGTCTCCCTTGAGACCTGACAGCCTGTGTATGTACTTCTACTCCCAGGCCAAGTACTTGACCAAGAAAACCCAGGCTGCCAGTGTGGAGGCTGTCAAGATGCTAGATGAAATCCTTCTGCAGCTGAGTGTGAGTGAGCTGGGTCAGGCCAGCGCCTGGGACCAGGAGTGTCTGGCGGTGCAGATGGGCACTGAAAGGCGGGCAGGGGGAGCGGACTCCAGCAGGGTGACTGTGGAGGGCACTGGGCCCCACAGGCTCCCCTGCCCCTGTGCCCTCCAGGCCTCCGTGCCCGTGGATGTGATGCCAGGCGAATTTGACCCAACAAACTACACGCTCCCCCAGCAGCCCCTGCACCCCTGCATGTTCCCTCTGGCCACTGCCTACTCCACGCTCCAGCTGGTCACCAACCCCTACCAGGCCACCATCGATGGAGTCAGGTAGCCCCACTCCAGCCTGATCCCTGGCCTTTTTCCTTGGTGACAGCAAGAGGGGAGGATGGGGCCCAGGGGTGCAAGAAAGCCCACCTGGGATTGGGCTCTTTTTCAAGCGGGGTTTGGGAACCTGCTATGAGGGCGCCGGGCCAGCTGTTGTGGGAGGAGCACAGATGATGGCCCCCCCAGGGTGGGGTCAGCCGAGCCTTGACTTGCAGATTCCTGGGGACGTCGGGACAGAACGTGAGTGACATCTTCCGATACAGCAGCATGGAGGATCACTTGGAGATCCTGGAGTGGACGCTGCAAGTCCGGCACATCAGCCCCACAGCCCCTGACACCCTAGGTAACGGGGCTTAGACATGTGAGGTGGGAGCAAAGGGTCGGGGAAGACCAAAGGGGCTCCACTGATGCTCAGAGGGTTCCCAGCATGGATTTGCACCCACCAGCCTTGCTATGACCTGTCTGAGGAAAAGCCCCAAAGCGTGACCTTTGTTTTGGGAGCTACTCTGGAGTCTTTATCTCTGTTTATGGCCAAGGCACTACTTAGGGCTGAAGGCTGTGGGAGCATGTTGGGAGCTTGAGCCAGTCAAGAGTCCTGCACCCTGCCCCCTGCCCAGAAGGACAGAGGTGGCAGCAGCACAACACACTGCCCTGCCTCTGGGGTCACAGGGCCAAGTCTGGAGGGATTTTTGTTGTGACGGCTGCAGGGTCTTGTGTATGGAATGGTGCCCCATGTCCTACATGGGACAGCCCCATCCCAAACGTGCAGATGTCTCCTGTATGAGGCTGAGAAGTCCCACTCTCAACTGTACTTCGTCCTCCTCCAGGTTGTTACCCTTTCTATAAAACCGACCCATTTATCTTTCCGGAGTGCCCTCACGTCTACTTTTGTGGCAACACCCCCAGCTTTGGCTCTAAAATCATCCAAGGTAAGTTTTGTCTTCTGCGGGCCCCAGGCCTGGGCTGTCATGAGGGACATGCTCTCCCAAGGCTCACAGAGAAGGCCTGTGTTGGGTGTCCAGGCCCCCATGGGGTGGACAGGCCAGGCTCTGCAAGGGCTGAAATTGTCCTTGCCAGAGCTCATCCTGGGCAGTGTGGCTCTAGCTTTGGACCTTTACGGTGTTCTTGGCCCTTTTCATTTCTGGCCTCAAGGAACTTCTGTGGTCAGCGCTCCGTGGTGCTGATGGCAGGGGGTGGGGGAGGGCTCCTGTTTACCTCTTGTGACTTCCCTTTGAGATCGGGCTCACCCAGAACCTAAGATGGGCTCCCACCTGGCTTCTTTGCAGGCCCCGAAGACCAGACAGTGTTGTTGGTGGCTGTCCCAGACTTCAGCACCACCCAGACCGCCTGTCTCGTGAACCTGCGCAGCCTGGCCTGCCAGCCCATCAGCTTCTCAGGCTTCGGGGCAGAGGATGAGGACCTGGGAGGCCTGGGTCTGGGTCCCTGACTCACAAAGGCAGCCTTGTCCAGAGAAGCCCTGGCCATTCTTTCCCTGTGGCGTCAGCACTATGACAGCTTTGGCTCTGTAAATAAAGCCTAACTATTTACTGGTGTTGAGCTGGGCAGTCCCTGTGTGGGGCTGGGGCACTCCTGTGGAAGGAGCCTCCCTACTCCTCCCCTCTCCTGGCTGGTCAGGATGGCAAGTGGTCAGTGATACATCTGCCAGTGAGCTTGGTTTATTGGTGTGGCCTGGGCAAGTGGTTGAGAAGTCTGCCCTGGGGCTTGCTCGTCCAGCCCCATCCCAGTCCTGCAGCGGAGAAGCAGGTGACCCTGGCTCTTAGGTCTCCATCACATTCATGCCCCCTCCTGGCAGAACCCACACCGGGGGGCCTTCCCTGTGCTGATGGCCGCGGAGCGGGTCAGGGCAGTGTGACTACTGGTGCGAGCTCGTGCGTTGGCAGACCTGTTCTCAGAAGTCCCCAAAGTTCACTGTGTAGGTCTCAACTGTGGTGAAGGGGAAGTCTGGGCCCGTGACCATCTCTCCTTCCCCTTCCTCCCCTTCCTCCTCCTCAGGCCCCAGCTCTGTCCCAAACTCCGTCACCACCTCCGTGTAGGTCTCCGTCTCCGTCTCCGTCTCCGTTTCCGATTCCTCCCAATTGACTGTGGTCTCTGGTAGAAACTGCCAGGGCCCCAGTGTAGAACTTGGGGCTGGGGAGGGGGCAAGGTCGGCAGTGGGGAGCAGTGTTGGAGTGGGAGGGGGCGATGTGGGGGTCGTGGCCGGGCTCGTGGTGGCATTGAGGCGTCGGAGCCGCATCTGTTCGCGCATGCGCAGCCGATACTGCAGGCGGCGGCGTTGCATGCGCCTCTGCTGGGGGGTCATGGGGCGCGATGGGTCGATGTGTGGGATGGGCCGGTTCCCGTTCATGGCCATGATCTCACGGATGCGCTTCCAGTTGGAGCGAGCCAAGATGAAATTGCACTGAGTGGCCCCAATGTCGTAATCCACGTTGCAGGTCTTCGAGCTTGGGGTGTAGCCCTCCGCGTGGGCCGTCACGCGGTACTCACCAGGGTTCAGGATACGCCAGTAATCGCCACCACTGGCTGCAGAGGGAGGATGGGTTTGGCTATCTAGGAGTGCCCCCTCCCTCCCAGGCCCCACCTCTGTCTGAGAAACCTGCAGCCCCTCCAGCCCTCCCTCTGGTCAGGATCCAGAGGAGCAGGGACTTCCTGGGCAGGGCAGGCCAGACTTGTTTTGCCAAGGGCATGCATAGGTTTGGTCCCCCATCTTGGGAAGTGGGGTATAGTTGTACACTTGTGTACCTGTCTTCACTCCGTGGTTAATGCCACTCACGGAGATGGTGGCATTGGCTATCGGGATGCCTTGCTCGTCTGTCACAACCCCCTTGATGCCACGGTGAACCTGCAGGGAGGAGGCAAGGTGGTGTCTACATGGCCTCCCCCCAGGCTGTTTCCCTGTCCTGTCCAGGAGGTCCCCCAGCCCTTCACCAGCCTCTCCCCAAATGCTGCCCCACCCCTCCGCCAGTCCCCACGGTGGCCCCCACACCTGCTCCATGAAGGTGAGCAGAGCTTCTTTGTTGTTCTCCCACTCTCGGGGCAGCTCGCTCTCATGAGGGAACTTATCACAGCCCAGGAAGATGGAGAGCTCCAGGCAGTTGGTGTGCAGGTAGCTGAAGTCGTTGATAGCTGGGCGGGGCAGACACAGAGCCGCAGTCACCCCTGCCCATGCCAAATGCCCCACCACAGACCCTCCCAGGCCAACTCACTCCCAGAGCGGGGTTTCCACTTGGCCCCATTGACGATGCCCATGCCACCAGTGTAGTCCTGTGCTTGGCATCCTCCCCTGTAGGGCTCAGTCATGGTGAGGTGGGTAGAGGCGAAGGAGATGGCCAGCCAGCGGAAGATGGCGTGGTCTGGGGTCTCCTGGGCCTCAGATACCTCTTCTTCATCCTCTCCCCGGGCGGCTGCCATGGCCGCAGCCAGAAGCTGCTCCTGGCTGGGTGTGCGGGCCATATCATAGGGGTAGGACACAAGCCGCTCGCCACCGTTCAGGTTTGCCCCCAGCACGAAGGGGTTCTTCTCCATCCAGGCAATGATGGCCCGGACCTCCGTGGATACCTGGGGGTGGCCAGGGGAGAGGTCTGGTCCACAGCCTCCATCATCTGCCATGCAGACCCCTCAGCAGTACTCACATCCCCTTGGTCCCTCGGAGACCCTGCAGTCTCAGCACCTGGGCTCAGTCTCCCTCAACCCACCCCCAAGTCCCAAGCTCTACCGGGACTTGCCCCCAGGCCCTATTGGCCAGGCTGTGGCCTCACCGTGGCATCTGGAGAGAGGTAGCGTTCAGGGATGGGCAGGTTATTGTTGGGCACCCGGTAGGGGACCCATTTCCTCTCCTCAGCTCCCCAGAGCACCGAGTTGAGATCCGGGAAGTCCTCATAGATGTCAAAGCCCTCCTCCGTCCACAAACCCAGTGCCCAGTTCCCAAACTCTGAGCCCTGGGGAAGCCGGGAAAGAGGGGGTCAGCATCAGCAGCCCATTCCCAGCCCTGCCCCACCAGGCCCCACCCTGACCCCCTACCCTCCACCCACCATCTGCGCTGCCACCTCGTAGCCGTCAGGGTTCAGCGAGGGCACTAGGTGGATGCGCGTGTCCTGCACCAGGCTGCGTACGCGTGGGTTCCCATCGCGGTATTCGCGGCACAGGTATTGCATGAGTAGGAGCAGCAGCTCTCGGCCCAGCACCTCATTGCCGTGGATACCAGCTGTATAGCGGAACTCAGGCTCCCCTGTGAGGGTAGGAACCTCAGCAACCAGCCAGCCTCCTGAGGCCTGAGGCTCAGGGGATCTGAGGAAGGACCCAAACCGGCCTCATTCCCAGGAGACTGGGAGTGGCTGAGGCTTGCAGGGCCCAGGAGGGGCTCCAAAGACACAGGTGAGAGGTGGTGAGCTGGCAACATCAACAGTGCAGGCTCAGCTGCAATACCGGGCCTTGCCTCTATCTGTTGGGCTTGGGGAGGACCAGGCTTCCAGGGGGTCCTGGGGGCTGCAGGGGCCCTCACCCAGCTCGTGATCCCCGGGATTGTCCGAGATCTCCATGGCATAGATCTTGAGCCCTCGCGAGCTCTTCCCCAGGCTGTATGTGCGGGTGATCGTGGGGCACTGCTCATTCACCACCTTCATCAGCTGGGTGCCAGAAAAGACAGGGAGTTACACAGCCTGCCCCCTGCCCCCAACCCACCCCCAGTGACCATGCCTCTCCCACGGCCCTGTCTGTTCTGTGGGGAAGCACCTGTTAGCCCTGAGCCCAGTGCCTGGACAGGACCCAGCCTCAGGACAAGCACCCCACCTGCCGCATGTCTTTGTAGTTGTGGTGCCGGAAGTCCAGGTCATCGGTGGTCACCACCTCGTTCTGCGCGTAGTAGCTGTGGACAGCTGCAGAGAAGGCAGGACCTTGAGCAGTCCACCTGCCAGCCCACCCCAGGTTGCCCCAGCCACCCGTCCGTGCCCCTGCCAGCCCCAGGCACTCACGGGACACGGGGCACCCCAGCACCTCCAGGCGCATGCACAGGCTGCCGTTCCAGGTGAGTGGGTAGATGCGGATGAAACGGGCCACTACCGGCTCCGGGAGCTCGCTCAGCACGGGCGTGTCCTTATCCACGTTCCCGTGGAAGGTCTGGGAAGAGGCAGGCCTAAGAGCAGCCCCCAACCCCGGCGGAGACCCACCTGTGGCCCAGACGAGGAGGGTAGAGCCAAGGGCTCAGGTGCCCACCATTTCCTCGTAGCCGTTGGTGTACATCACCCACGTCTGGCTGTCGTTGCTGAAGCCCACGAAGAAGGAGGTCACAAAGTCGTCACTGGGGGGCAGATGGTGGTCAGGGCAAGGCTGCTCTCCCCACCCCAGGCTAAGGCCCAGGCCTTCAAGCGGCCTGAGCCCTCTCTTCTGAGCCCAAGAACCCAGAGCTAGCACATGTGGGGCTAGCTGGGGGTCTAGAGAGGCTGCCATGCCTGCTGCATGGCTGTGGGTGGTTGCTTTGCTCATCTGGACTCAGGGAGCTGACAGGCCATAACCAAGGAGACGGGGTGGGGGCCCTGGAGAACCCACCAGACGGTTCTGAACGGGACTCAGAGCCATGTCTGGAGCCACCCATCCCTACCGAGTGCCTGTGAGCCCGGCAGACGTACTGGATGCTGGAGTCGCGGCCCTGGGTGATGACGCCTGTGAACTTGGTGGTCCTTCTCGTGTCCACCTCTATCCACTGGGTCTGGGAGTCATCCTCAGCACACCACGCCCCATCGTAGTAGTCGTCCTCAGTGTCGCCAGCCTGTCAGGGACAGCAGGGAGGCTGAGCGTGCAGGGGGCCCCTACGCAGCGGGGAGAAGGGCCCAATCTGACACCCACCTGCATGTTGAGCCGGCCTCGCTGTGCACCCAGGCCGTGGCGCAGCATGGAGGAGGCCCGGATCTGGTTGTCCTCAATGCGGTGTGACTCCATCCCGATGGGGGGGCACTCTGGAGACACGGCACCCCAGGCTAGTGGCCCATTGGCTCCACCCCTCCATCGGTCCCTCCCTTCACCAAACCCAGAATGGAGGATCCCAGTACCCACTTCCCCTCACGTCAGGAGGTGCCAGTTAGGGCAGCTCCACCCCAGCCCATACTTCCCCTCCTTGGGCCTCAGGTTCCACCTCCGGGGAATGTGCTGAGGATGCCAGGTGCCAAGGGGCCATGAGGCCTACATGAAATCACAGGGGCGACCACCCCAGGGCCTGACCCGTCACAGGCATTGTCTGTATCAGGGCCATCTGCACACCTGCCTTGTGCCCCGAGCTCTGTCCCTGGGGTCAGGCCCAGGGCAGACACTCCAGGGTCTCTCCCTTTTGCACCACAGGACTTTAAGAGCAGGAGAGAGTCCTGGAGGCCTAGAGTACCAGCAGGAAATCTGGGTTTGGGACTCGCATGTGGCCTTGGATGGGTCACTTCTCCCATCATGCTTACCCAGCTGCTATTGCCCCGCCCCACAGCCCTCATACCCACCCTACAGCCCCCACACATACCCACAGCCCCCACCACACCCCTGTCCCCATATCCATCCTGCAACCCCTCCAACCCCGGCTGTCCTTACACACCCTAGCCTCTACACCCCTCACTCACTGATTTTCTCTACTGGAGCCCACTCCTCCTCCGACTCCTCACCCTTCCGGGGCCCTGGGGGGCAACAAAGGGAGGAGGCAGTGATAAGGGTCCCAGAGCATCTGGGAGTCTGGCTGGCCTCTCGCAAGGACCCATGCTGTGTAGGCTGAGCCCCCAGCCCCCAGAGACACACCTTTGGGGTCCTTGCCCTTCTCCACAGTCCATTTGTCATCTGTCTCCTCTTCCTTGGGGCTGCTGCCCTCCTTTTTGGGTTTCTCTGAAGGATGGAAGGTGGGAGGGTCCTGTTGGCTTAGCCCCGGAGTTCAGGAGGCAGGTGTTGTGGGGGTCAGGCCTGCACTGGGGGCTGGCCCAGGGGTGGGGACAGTCTGGGTCCACTCACTCAGCTCTTCCTTCTCTTCATCTGTTTCCAGGCCAGTGTCGGGCTTCTGGGGCTTAGGAGGCCGGAAGTAATAGTCCACTGTGGGGAGGGAGAGTCCTGATGAGAAGGCCTGAGGCTGGTCCCAGGACCCCACCCCAGGAGCTCCCAGCCAGGTTCACAGGAGCCCAGTGGGCAAGATGAGGAAGGGAATGGAGTCCAAAGGGACCCTGCAGGAGAGAGAGGAAGGCGGCAGCTTTGAAGGGAAGAAAGTCCCGAGGGGTGAGGGGTGGCTAGGACCGGCGGAGCTCAGGAGGGTCAGAGAGTGACACCCACGGAGCTGAGGAAGAATAGGCCAGAACAGAGGGCAACAGGGAAGAGCTAAGTTCAGGAGCCAGGAAGACCAGCCTGACGGAAGAGATCAGATGAGGGCAGGCAGCTTGGAGGGGGTGGCGGGGACAGTGGGGTTGGTAAGGTCACTGCCACCAAGCTGGAGATACAGGTGGCTTGGCTTTGGGATGCAGCTGTGGCAGGCGGGGGGCCCTGGGCACTCACTGTCATCGTAGTTGGGGATCACGTAGCCGTCCTCATAGTCGGGGAGCAGCGGGGGTGGCAGGGGCTTCAGAGGTGGCGGCTCTGTGGAGGTGGGAGGCAGGGGTGGGCCAGAGCCCCCTCTCCTGGCACCCCCACCCCAAGTCTGCCCACATCCTACCGATCTTCTCCTCTGGGGCCTCAAAGCCCCGCCCAGGCGGCTCAGCCTTCTCCTCAGGGCGCTCAGGCCAGGGCCTCTCTGGTCTTCTTCTGCTGGGGGGTGGCCTGGGCTGCTTCTGGCGGCGGATGTATTCAACTAGGGCAGAGGGTGGGCTCTGAGCCGGGCCAAGGTCAGGGAAGGTGGGGCCTCCGAGTGGACTATCATAAACCCGGGCAAGGGGTCAGGATCTAGCTGGGGAGGCAGGGCAGGTGGGCCTCCCTGACGGTGGACCCTACTCACAGTCCTCGTAGTCTTCCCGCTCTATCTGGTCATTGTAGTCCAGCGTGGGCTGCTCCGTCTCCTCCTCCGGTTCTGGGGGAGAGTGCTTGTGGCCACCTCGTGGAAGATACTCCCTGATGCCCCCACCTAGCCCCACCCTGGAAACCCAGCAGGCCAAGGTGATTGGTCCCTTGAGGCCAGGTGGCTGGTGCCCACTCACCAGGCTGGTGCTCCACGTCGGTTTCTTCTCCTGGACCCCCCCAGGGATCTGGGAGGGGTCCACCTGCAACACAGACCCCAGGGGCGTGTGGATGGGAGGCCTACCCTGACCACTGGCTCCACAGCAAGGCTCCACAAGACCTGGGCCCTGCTGACACCCTCTGAACAGCTCACTCCCAGGGAGGCCTGGGCTGCTTGGGCCCTTAGCACCCTGCTGGCACTTCTGGAGGGACAGAGAGCTGGATAGTTTTCTGGGGAATCCAGGCACCGCTGTCTGGGAGGATCTGCTGTCCCAGCAGGGGGGTACCCTGCAGGCTCACAGCCCAGTAACACACGGGCAGGTGGCTCTTGGGGGGCTCAAGGGTCAGAGCCCAGGACCGTGGAGAGCTAGCCCCACCCACGAGGCCACCAAACACTCCCTCCCCAGGGAAGGAGTGGTACTGTGGGAGCCTCAGCTGAATTGCTGTGTCCATGACAACAATGAGGCCCCAGCACCCATCTGGTCTGAGGGTCTGCAAGAGGCAGGGACTCAGGGACCCACCCTCACCACCACCCTCTGCAGCCCAGAAGGTCAGAGCCGCTGAACCCCAGAAGAGCCCAGTACACACCTCCCTCCTGGGGTAGTTCCTCGTGGTCAGGGCTGAGGAGTGGGGGCAGTGGCCATTGCGGGCTTTCAGAGGGGGTTGGGATGGAGAGCTTCTTCCCAGCTAGAGGCCTCTTGGTGGCCTTGGGGGGCTTCTCCTTGGGCTTCTTGGTGGCCTTGGGGGGCTTCTCCTTGGGGGGCTTCTCCTTGGGGGGCTTCTCCTTGGGCTGCTTCTCCTTGGGCTTCTTGGTGGCTTTGGGTGGCTTTTCCTTGGGCTTCTTGGTGGCTTTGGGAGGTTTCTCCTTGGGTGGCTTCTCCTTGGGTTTTTTGGGAGGCCTAGAGGACCCCTCCGGGGGCTGCTTGGTCGCCTTGGGGCTTTTGTCCTTCTTCCCTTTCTTCCCTTTGTCTTTAGCTTTTCCCGGAGGCACTGTTCAAGATGCACATTCAGGTCAAATCAATGAAGAGCTCCCTCTATGCCCTAGGTATCCCACGCAAGGTGGGCAAAGGGGCTGTTGGTAGTTCTGTGTTTCCCAAATCAAGGAAACTGAGAGGTTAAGCCACTTGTGGTCATGGAAGAGCTGGGGTTGGAACCCAGGCTTTCTGTCTGCGAGACATGTTATCACCACCACACCTTGGCCTGGTTGGCTCAGCTTCTCAGGAGCAGGCCCTCATCCTCCCATCTGCCCAAGAAGCACCTCACAATCCACTCTTTCTCCACATGGCCCCTTGGCCAGTCAGGGCTCACTATTCTGTGCTGGTCATGGAAAGAGCAGAGGGTGACTAAGCCACCAGGCCTGAAGGAGCACCCAGTCTGAAGGGGGAGGCAGTCTCATTCCTCTCACACAAAGTAAAGGGCATGGGCCTGGGGCCCCCCTGGAGCTAGAAAAGCTTCACAGAAAAGGGATACGCATGCATGATCCCCCGTCCAGGACTAAGGAGCCTGGGGCAGGTTGGAAGCCATAACCACAGGGTATCCTAGGGCCATGCAGAGGCCAGAGGGACAGGCAAGTACTGCAGATGCCTGCCCATCTCAGAGTCTGGGGGAGGGAGGGAGCAAGGGCAGGGCCTGGGGTTGCCTGTAGGAATCTTCCAGGACCCTGAGCAAATGCCGCTGAAAATATAATGGAGTTGTGGGGGCCACGTGACTGAAATACAGGAAAATCTACAAAATGCAGACAGCCAGGAGAAACAGAGCTGCCCCAGCAGCAAGCAAGAGGCCGGGACAGCAATCCTGGAATGGAGAGGGGTGCTGAGACGGGTCCCAGAACCCATCCCCCGGGGTGGGGGAGGAGCCAGGAAAGATCTAGAGCAGGACAAAGGGGAGGGGCTGCTGACCTCAGGAGTGATGGATGGTGCCTTGGAAGTCTCCTGGGAGAGAGATCAGCAAGACCCTTGCCCACCTTCCAGAAGGTCATGATAAACAGCTAAGATTTATTGACAACTGATTATATAAGAGGCACTAGGCTAAATGCTTTGGTGATGTATCACCTCATTTAATCCTCACAATAACCTTGGATCACTGCCCGCTGCTCCTGGAAGCCTTGAGGAGACAGGAGGTCTTCTGCAGCCCCTTCCCTGCCTCTGTACTCCTGGAGTAGGAGGCCAGGCAGCAGAGTGCTGGGGATCCTTCCCAGGGGAGGCTGGATGCTGGGTCTCTGGCAGTGGTGTGGCACAGACAGTGTGTGCCACAATCAGGCTGAGTGGCCCCATTGAGACAGCAGGGCCCATCACCTTCACACTACCCTGGGGAGGGGGCTGCCGAGTCCCCTGTTAGCTCGAGTCTAGTCCCTCCAGGGGTTTGCGGGCTGTGCAACAGGGACTGGGAGGACCCAATCCACTGGGTAGCGGACCTGCTGGATGTGTCCCCAACCTCAGAGGGCTACCAGCCAGCGCTGACCTCTGCCTGGCACACTGTCCCGCCAGACATCTGGGCTCTCTTGTGCCTTACGGATCCATTCCTCACGCTGGGCAGACTGGACATCGGCCAAACCCTACCGAGGCCCGCCATTCTCACCTGTGGTGCACGGCTGTCCGGGCGGCCCCCCATCACGCCAAGGGCCACCCCTACCCAAAGCTCTTACCCTCTTCGGCCACCCCCGGACGCGCCCCCGGCTTGCCCCCTGTCTGGGGTTTGCGGGCGGGAAGGGTGGGTTCAGGGGGCGGTGGGGCCTCCACGTCGTCCTCCCGGGGCTCGGACTCCAGCTCGGACAGGAAGCCCTCGAGGAACTCCTCGATCTCGTCGTCGGTCAGCACCGTCTGCGGGCGCCCCCCGGGGCACAGCGCTAGCAGCACCAGGAGGCAGCCGAGCAGGGGTGCCCCGAGCAGGGCCGCCATGGTCACAGCACACACTAGGAGGCAGGGGCGCTGGGGAGGGGGCTCCGGGGGAGAGGTGCGGGGAGGGGGGTCCTGGGAAGGGCGGGCAGGGGACTCCGGAGCGGCGGGGGGTAGGCGGGGGTTGTTAGGGGAGGGGTGGGGGGTGATCCGGGGAGGGGCGGGTGGGAGGATTAGGGGTGGGTAGGGGACTCCGGCTTGCGGCGCGGGGGTGCTCCGGGCCAGGCAGTGACTCAGGGGTCGGTGGGGGCTCAGGGATGGTCAGGGGGCTCCAAGGCGCTGGCGGCGGCTGGGAGCTCAGGTCCCGCGTGGCGCGCTCCCGCGCGGACCGCCTTCTCCAAAGCGCCAGTGGCGGCCGGGGCGGGGGCGCCGGGGCTTCCGGAGCCGGCTCCCCCCACCCGGGGGGAAGGAGGAGGAGGAGGAGGAGCCGGGCGTGGACGGAGGGGCTGCGGGGGGGCTGAGCAGTCCAGGCGCCGCGCGCGCTTGGCACTTCCCGAAGTGGGAACTGCGGGCGGTGTCCCGGACCTGGGCCCCGCGCCTAGGAAGGAAGGCCCAGGGGAAGGAGGGTTGGAGGGATTGTGAGGTCCTGAGGGTGCTAGTGGCAGGGCTCCGACGCCCCTGCCCAGCTCTGTCTGCAATACCACCTCCAAGCCAGATGGGAACTGGAGGCGGTGCCCCAGGGATGCCCCAGAGCCTGCTGGAGGTGAGCGGGAACCCTGAGAGCAGAGCTAAGCTATGGATTCTGGCCTCGCCTCGGGGACCTTACCCCCTCTACAGACCCGCAGGAGAGTCCCAACCCATCCTTTCCTGTCTCTGGAGTCTTCAATCAGACATTCAGCTAACCCCTTAGGTCCATGAGAGCCCGTTCCTATGCTGGCCCTCAGGGAGACACCACACTTTGGGAATTCACTGTAGCCAGGGACAGGTGCAAAACTGCCCTGAGGACGGGCTAACTGCTCTGTTGGAAGTAGGATCCCCCATTTAAGATTGCCTCTGCCTTCCGACGATACTGACATACAAGGACAAGTTTGGAGGGGAGTCAGAGATGGAGCAAGGAAGGAGGAGATGCCTTTCACATTTTATTAAATTGTATGCATCATTCATAGAAATGGGCTGTCAGGGGCATGGAGGGACTCAGCCCGGACACAGCAATTTCTATACAAGTTCAGGGCGTTCTTGCCCTCTCCTGAACTCCCAGCAGCAAAGGGAGGGACCCCAGATTAAGAACCCCAGAAAGGAGGCAGGAGGCAGCAGATAAGACACTACTCCTGAGGACGTGCACCAGCTGAGAGAGTTGGTGGGTGCAAAGCTGTGTGCTGGAACCTGCCATGGGAACAGATCACTCACCACCTGAATCGGAGCCACAGATGTTTTCGGGCAGACCTCTTCCCCTATAGTTTCTTTTACTGTTTCCTTGGTGAACATTGCTTGACCTCTAGGGATACACTGTTTTCCCAAAAGCTGACATCCCAACAAGGACAAACAGGCATTCCTCTCTTTCCTCTTACCAGATCCCAGTTTTTTAAAACTGTGTTTCCTGTGCCTCCATCTATCGCATTGATTGCGGGGGGGGGGGGTGGGCGGGGGGTGTGGGGTTGTGGTACATAGATGGGTTAGTCAGACAATCCCAGATCGATTAGTAATGTCTGCCATGGGTGCCATGTGCTGCCATGCATGCCTGGTATTTCCACGTGGCTTCTCAAAGGGCAAGTGTTGGCTGGCTTCAGATGGGTATGACACCCAAGGCCAGAGCTCCCAGAACATTCCTCCTTGATGGGATAAGGAAGCAAGAAAAGTACACCTGGAGCCTATGGGACAAGTTTAGCAGCACTCAGCCCTGAACCAAGGTTGTCTGTCTCAGGAGGCCCTGAGATGATGAACAGGAGGCAGCTGAGGAGCGCTGTGGGGGCTGCTGGCTCAGCCCCGAACTGGGGGCAGGGGCAGGACCCAGGGGGCTCTGCCTTCTCTCACCTCTTTCTTCCAAGGCCCTCCCTTCACTCCCAGCTCCTGTCGCTTCCCTGAGGAGACCAAGGCCACCCACCTGGGCTCTCGGAGCACGCCTCACCCCCACCCCTAGTCAGGCCTCCTTGTCCCTGTGCTGACCCTGCCCTGCTGTCCTGGCAGAGTAGGATGGAGCAAGCTCTTACCCATAAATGTCCTCTGCGAGCCTCTGAATCATCGTTCTCGAAACTTCTGTCTTGGAATTTGTTCTGTGGCCCCCAGTTGAGTGTGTCCAGTAGGGAGGCCCGAGGCTCAGGGGAGGGGGCAGCTCTAGAACGTCACTTCCCTGGGAACAGCTCCCAAGTTCAGCTGGCTCACACATGGATCAGATTTGAGCTCCACATCCTCTGCCAGGGAAAATAGAAGCCATAAGAAAATTAAAAAGAAATAAAGAGAAACTTTTCCTCAGCCACAGTGAGTCACCGACAGGAACATGAGCAAGGACTTGTGGGAAGCTGGGCCCTGGAGTGGGGAGGCAGGGGGCTGGGGGCCCTCCCCGCCTCCCTTGAGGGTCTGGGCAGGTGAGGGGGGTGGTGACTGCTGTCTGTGCCAGGCCTGTATCTCCCCTCAGGGAGCAGGGCTGGGACTCCACTCAGCTTTCAGACCTGCACTCAGGAAGTCGCGCAGACCTGGGCCCATGAGGAGACGCCTGTCTGCTGAGGAGCCCTGTCATCTAAGCCAAACTCCCCAAGGGCAGCAGCCCAGGCCAGGAAGAGGCAGGCCAAGAGGTGGGAGGCTTGATGTCTCCTGTGGCTGCCACTCACCCTCCTGGGGTCCAGCGCCCCTTGCCAGCAGGTGGGGCATCTGTATCCAGGTCCAAGGATTCTCCTGAGCTAGTCTGGGAGTCTGCCAGACATCTTGGGCCCCCCACTGCCCCCCACCTCCAGCTTCCTATGGAGAAGCCTGGGCCTTTCCCTCGGGCACAGTGAGGCCTGCCCTAGGGGCCACAACAGGACTGGACTTGACAGGCAGAGGCAAAGTGATGTCTCACCCTGGTGGACCTATCCTTGCTGCTTCCAGAGTGGGGAGGCGGCATTCTGGGGGCAGCTGACATGGGCTGGGGAGGGAGGGAGATGGTATGCGTAAAGTTTTCCTGCAGCCTTGTGAAGGTCAGGCTGGTGGAGCCCACAGATGCCATGGTGGGGAGAGGAAGAGGTGTGGCCTGTGCTCTCAAGCTCTGACCAGACTGGGGTGGGTCCTGTTTAGCTCATGGGCCAAGAGCTCACCTCTGAGAGCCATTGAGAAAGGCCATTGTAGGAGGGCTGCCTGCCAGGGTGGGAGGGCCTCAGGAGAGAGACTGGGATGGGGTGCAGGGTGCTGCCACCTTGGGTCAGGAGCAGGGACACTCCAGAGGTGTGTAGCAAGGTCCATCTGGGAGGAATGGTGCAATGAGGAGGCCCTGTGGGTTGCAGTGAAGGGCAGGAGGGGGTGGACATGTAGGCAAAGCTGTCATGTTGGGGCACCAGGGCCATTTGGCCCCTTTCAGTAATGCCCCCAGCGGGGTGGGGAGCCAGAAGCTCCCACATTGGGAGGGGGTGAGGAGGTGGAGCAGAGATGGGAAGGAATGGAACCCACCCTCTTCCCACTATGGTAGGGTCATTCATACAGGGGTAGGGAAATCACTGTAGGGCGGGGGCTTGCCTTGTTAATCTTTCAGATGCGACAGCTTCCTGGGTGAGAAGAGGGACCCAGGATGGACCTGGGGCAGGGGGAGAGGGCTTTCTTGCTTCCTCCAGCTCATCTCAGAAGCCACTATTAAAACTATGACCTTGAATAACTTGATTTTCTCAGGCTGTAAGTTGAGGGGGTGACTCCATGACCACTAGCAGCTCCCCACCCCTGATTGGAAGGGTCTCCCATTCAGACAGTCCATGTCTAGCAAGATTAGCATCTGTCTTTGCACATCAGACAATTTGGACCTCGAGGCAAGTCTGGCCGGAGCCTCGGGAAGAATGAGGATCAGTTCCTTCCTAGGGTGGATCCCAGGTGACTTTGACCCCATTCCCCCCACCACAAGACCTCAGAGTTTCTGTCCTACAAACCTGGTGACCACACCCTCCCCACGAGATGGGGAGACAATGGAGTGGTTCCATCCAAGCCACTCTCCACATCCAGGGAAGTTAGGAGTCCCTAGAGGAGGATGCCCCAAGCCGTGAGTCTATTCTAACAGTCTCAGCAGAGTCTCTGCCCCAAGGGGCACCATGTCTCAGCTTCCTGAGTGCCTGAAAAGATGTCCCCAGGCCATCCTGCCAGGATCGCTAGCCATGTCAGCAGCAGAACTGCCTCATCCCAAGTCACTGTGGCCAGAAGGTCTGTGATCTCATCACCTTCCACCTCCCAGTCCCCACCCCACCACAGCACCAGCCCCTCCACTCTGGGTCCCCAGCAATCTGAGCACGTGACTGTGGGTGTGTGTCCCTGACTGCAGCTCATGTGTTCACTGGGCAGGTCTCCACAGAGCTTTCAACAAGGTCCAGGCCTGAATGTGGCCCGGAGACCCAACAATTGTGGAGGTAGCCTTCCTCTGAAGACGTTCAGGTCAGAGGGATCAGAATGTGAGTGACTAGACTCCCCGGAACAGAGGGCACAGGGGTGGACATTGACCCCCAGGGATATGGAGCTCTGCCTGGTGAGTGAAAGGGAAGGGAGCTCCTTGTGGGAGAGGTTCTGCTTCTCCAGGCTCAGACTCCTTACATCGGTAACCCATGTCTTGGGCCCCAGCACGTGGGCAGTGGACTGGATTTCAATTCTTGTGGCGCACGTGCAGCAGCTTTCCCCGTATTCATGTGAGGAAACTCGGGCTCAGGGGGAAGAGACATGTCCTCATCAGTGATGGTATGTCTGTGAGGCCAGACTGAATGCTCTTTCCCTTCAGTTAATATAGTCTCTGGCACCAGGCCACAGGGCCACGGGGCCACCAGCCCATCCTGCTGAGACTCGAGCATCACCAGGAGCCACCCTAGTGCCTCAGCCTGAGCAGAGTTGGGAAACTCACCTGCCAAAAGGACCAGTATGTCGCAGTTCTAACTGGGGCAGTCTCAGAGCACCAGGAGGTTTGGGTCCCCAAGGCAGCAGCTCAGACACAGGCCAGCTGGCCAGAATGACGGGGACCAAGGAGGCGTGAAACTGGATGGCTCAGGAAGCATGGTGTCTGGACCTTAGGCACCAGGATCAAGCACCAGGCCCTCCCAGTCTCCTGGAGTCCTGAGTCTGCCTCCAGGGACCAAGGAAGAAGGACCCAGGCCCACCCAGTCTCTCTGCTCCTCCCTCTCGGGGGGGGGGCCTGGAAACGCCCTCTGTCTGCAGTCTGGATGTTACCAGGGGATAAATCTGCTCAGGCTCACCAGGAGGGTGGTTCCCAGAGCCAGGGGACCCGGGGTCTCCCAGACAGTGTCTAGTCGTCCGCACAACTGGCCGAATGATTTTCTTGGTTTCCGACAACTTGAAAACCACATGTGATTTTCCACAGTCCTGTGCCCCCGCCCAGCTCCCCAGGCCCGGACTGCTGAGTGAGCAGAGTTCACCAGAATTCCTTCCACTCACCACAGGACCCAGCCTCCGGGAGACTGGGGGGTCACCACAGCCGCAGGGGGGCTGAGGAGCTGAAGGGGCGGGAGGCGGGGGGGGCCTCCAGTGCCTGAGTAATTCTGCAGCCCGCAGACTGGGATGAGGGCGAGGGTGTCATGTGACCATCAGCCAGGCCTGTTCGGTTCCAAACAGGCTCTAGTGGAAAAAAGTATGTGGATCGTTCCTCCCACCTTCATCTAAATTGACTCCCAATGGATTAAAGATGCAGATGTTGACAAAGACACCATCAAAGTAGCAAAAGAAAACATAGGAATCTGTGCTTATATTTTCGTGGGGGAAGTCTTTCCAAGTAGAAACTGTAGGAGGTGGAGAATTTTGGTTGCATAAAAGCTCTAGAGTTCTGTTCAAAATATCCTGAAAGTGAAGTTAAAAGGCAGGCAAAACACTGGAAATATACCTGCAACCCCGAGATCAGAAAGAAAAACATTTTAGGAGCTGTCCGTGGCCTCAGAGTTTCTCTCCAAGCCTCAGTTTCTCTCCTCTGTACAGTGGGATAATATTAATTCTATCACTCCCTTGTGAAAAGGGCACAAGGATTCATTGAAATAAATCTAGAAAGCTGGGGCTGAAAAGTACTAACTCTTCAATAAAGGGAAGCCATTCTTATTTATTTTTTATTTTTTTGGCTGTGCTGGGTCTTCGTTGCTGCGTGGGCTTTTCCTAGTCGCGCGTGGGGGTTACTCTCTAGCCGCCACTTGTGACACTCGGGCTTCTCGTTGCGGTGGTTTCTCCTGTCGTGGAACACAGGCTCTAGGGTGTGTGGGCTTCAGTAATTGCAGCACAGGGGCTCAGTAGGTACAGCTTTCAGGCTCTAGAGCACAGGCTCAGTAGGTGTGGTGCGTGGGCTTAGTTGTTGTGCAGCATGTGGGATCTTCCTGGATCAGGGATCTAATTCGTGGACTGATAGGTGGATTCTTTACCACTGAGCCACTAGGGAAGCCCCCCCCCTTTTTTTTTTTTTACATTTTTAAAGCTAATTTGACCTTGTTTCCTTTATTATTATTATTTTGGCTGAGCTGCATTTGGGATCTTAGTTCCTCAACAAGGGATCAAGCTTGCACCCTCTGGAGTGGAAGTCTAGAGTCTTAACCACTGGACTTCGAGGGAAATCCAACCTTGCTACCATTTTCACGAGTGAGCCCCGAGACATAGGCAGTTCACAAAAGAAGAAACATAAGTGGCCAGTAAACATATGCAAACATGTTGACCTCACACAAAAAAATATGCAAATGCAAATTAAAATACACTGAGGACTACTTTTCCAATATCAAATTCGCAAAGATTAAAACCCTCCTGGTGGAGGCAGTACCGGGTAATCAAACGCTGTCATTTAGGATCATTTGTTACAAAGAACAGAAACTCACTATGATGGCTAACTTTGTGTGTCCCCTGATTGGGCTAGTGAAAGTGAAAGTCGCTCAGTCGTGTCTGACTCTTTGACTGAGAGTCTGACTCTCTGACTCTTTTTTCGAGTCTATAGTCCATGGACTCCTCTAGGCCAGAATACTGGAGTGGGTAGCCTTTCCCTTCTCCAGGGGATGTTCCCAACCCAGGAATTGAATCAGGGTTTCCTGCATTGCAGGTGGATTCTTTACCAACTGAGCTATCAGGGAAGAGATGTCCAGATCATCCCACAGGTGCCTGGTAGGATGGAGGGTCTCTGAGTCCCTCTGCAGCTCAGCACCCCTCCACATCCAAGAACTTGTCTGGACTTCAGCTCGATGCATTTGCCAGAGGGGTCTCAGACCAGGCAATGGGACTCTACCCTGTGCCTTATTCCAATCAGCTGCTGGAGGGATTGGCCATGTGCCAGCCACCTCCCAAGGAGCCATGAGAGGATTCCAGGGCTGGATAGGCCCTGGGATCATCTTCTTGGGAAGCTGGATGCCAGCCTTATAAACAAGCATGTGACCCAACATCTGCAACCCTCCCCCACATCGAGGACAGACTCTCCTGCCCTGAGGTACACTGTGACCTCAAGGTGCAAGGAGCCTGTGGCTCTGGAGGTGAGGAGCCTGAGATGTCCAACCTGTCCACAGGGACACTCGGGAATGAGATGCTGCTTTAGCCCCTGAGAAAGCCTCCCCTGCCCTCCTCCCCAGACCAATACAACACATTCCTGATTTAGTGGGAGGAAATCCCACCAACACCATGAGCACATCCTGCTGTGGGGTATGTATTGCTGTTCTTTCTGCATGCAGTGCCCTTCCCTCAGACATCATATCATACCTTTGGGCCTTTATCCAGCTTCCCACATGGCTACTTTATTTCTGACACTTTGACCCATTAGGCTATACTGATGGTGCTAATGGTTCCAGCTAAGCAGCCTTCCTTTGCCCTGTGCCCTGTAACTTTGTAGGAACCTCCCACTCTGACTACAGGCATGGCCCTGGGATGACTTTGGTCAGTCAGGCAGGGACAAACTCAGTCCAAGGAGAGGCTTGAAAAAAATGCTTGTGGCATCCCCTCTCCTCTCTTCCAAACTTCCAGAACTGTGTGAGCACACCTGGGCTGTCCTGCTGAAGGACAAGACCCCAGGGGGCCAAGCTGGGACCATGCAAGACAGGCTGCCACAGGCTGGACACAAGAGGGAGACCAGCAAGAGCAGCCAAGCTGGGCTCAGATGGGAAGAGTTGCCCAGACAGCTGGCAGGCAGGTGAGCTAATAAATGTGATTGTTTTAATCTGCTGAGTTGGGTGGTTGGTTACTCAACAATAGCTAACACTTATCTCAGATGTTTATTATTGTTCTCCCTACCAGCACTGCCAGTGTCACAAGACCAGGGGATCGGGGGCTGTGACATTTACTACGACAGCTCTCTGGCATGCAGAGGCCCTGAGTAAATACCTGTTAAATGGCTAAATGTAGGATAAATACCTTAACAGGATCTTGTGAGACAGACAACAGTCCTGGAAGTAGTCAGAACTGAGTAGGGAAAGAGGGTAGTACTGGCACTGGTGAGGAGCACGGCAGTGGGTGAATACCAAATAGGCCTCGATAACTGATGTAATCCTGTCTTCAAGATGAAGACCAGTCCAGAGTCCCTTTCTTTTCATTTTGTTGTGCCTCCATTTTCTGCATCTGGCTTCCATGTCATGGTACAAAGCAGCTGCTTGAGATCCAGCCATCATTGCATCATCCCAGCCAGCAGAAAGGAATAGTAGAGCACAGTTTCTTCCTTTAAGAACTTTTTCTAGAAGCTCACACAAAGCTCCAATTTCATTCCATTGGCCTTGGCCAGATCTCAGTCATGCGCCACACCCAGCTACAAGGGAAGCCAAAAAGTGTAGTCTTTTTCTGATTACCATGTGCCAGCTAAATGTCAGGAGTTCTGTTACTAAATAAGAATGAGACAATAGACACTGAGGAACAACAAAGTCTTTGCTACAGATGATATTATTTTCACTTTTGTGTCTGATAAGATTATCAAGATCTTAGAAAGGTGTTTTTAAAAAAAAGTAGTATCTGGTAGAAGGTGTAAAAGCTGAAACCCCAAGAAAGTATAAGAATAAGAAACACATCATAGTATTAGCCATTTTATAATCTTTTTGTGTGTAAGGTAGTCACATTCTTGCATGTTTATCTGCAGACCTGAGCCAGAAGCCCAGCCAACAAAAACAAGAAGTAGTGACAAGCTCTGTAGGAGGAAGAGGACCCTCAGCAGCCATGTCCCCAGCTCCACAGCTCCTGCCATTAGCATGAAGAGCCAGAATGTCCCCAAAGCCCCTATTGTGCCCAGAGTCCTTAGTGCTGGAACTCATAGCTGCCCTCTTGACCCTGCTGCCTTCCTCTTAATAACCAAGCTCCTTGAAGAAGTTGTTCACACTCATTGCTCCACTTCCTCAGTTCTAGGCAGCTGTTCCTGCACCTGGCACTCTCACCAAGCCTCGGGGATCGCCCTACCCCTGCGCCTCGAGATGCTACACCCCAAAATTAGTCTGTGCCCCTCACAGGGCAGGGCTGCAATGGGCCCCAAGTGCATGTACTGGGCTGGACACCCAGCAGTCCTGCTGACCTCATGGCCAGGTCTGAAGTCCTGCCAGCTGTGGGCCATCAGAAACAGGGGTGAGGATGGGGAAGTCTCAGGGTAACTCCCCTGCAACCCTTGCACCCTAGTGGGTGGGAGCCCTGGGCTCTCCCACCCAGAGCACCTGGCCTCACTGCTGCTGGCTTTGTGTCTATCAAAAACTCTTCTTATTACAAATCTCTTTATCATGCAAGTGGTGTGTGCTCATTGTATAAAAACTAGAAAACACAAGTAGGCAAAATAACAAACTATGATATGTTTTATTGAATTTCAAACCCTCTCATCCTCCAGAGAGAACAAGTAAGTTTGTGACACAGATTCATCTGGGAGTTTTGGAAGCACAAAGATCAGGAGTTCTGTGATGGAGCTAAGGCTCTCCGGGTCACATCTGTGAAATGATAGAAAAAAATATGTATTGGTCTCTGCCCTGGGTTCCTGGTGCAGAGTTCCTAAATCCCTTGGAATTTCCTGAGTGATAAGAACACTAGGAGCGTTTCTTGTTCAAATATTTCATCTTTGAACCCAGTTCATGACACAGAGCTCATAATCCCTTGGAATTTACTGGCAGAAAGAAGGATCTTTTTGTTCTAATTTAGTGACTCTGAGTGGCTTCCTGGATGGCTTCAGGATCAGGGCTGGTCACCAGAGAGACCAAGCCATGATTAGGAGCTTGGCACTTTTGGCCCTGTCCCCTATCATCTGGGTAGAGGAGTGGGCTGGAGATTGAGTTGTTGGTTGATCATGCTCATGTGATGAAGGCCCCTATATAAAAATCCCTAGATGGGGTTCAGAGAGCTTCTGGTTGGTGAACACATTCATATGAGGGGGCTCACCCCAGCTCCATGGAGACAGAATCTCCAGTGCTCAGGACACTTCTGGACCCCAACCTATCTATTTCTTCATCTGGCTGTTCATTCATATCCTTCAATATCCTTTGTGATAAAATGGTAATTTAGTAGTCTCAAGTCCTGTGAGCTGTTGTAACAAATTACCAAACTGGAGGAGGGGATGGTGGGAACTCCAACTAATAGCCAATCAGTCAGAAGCACAGGTTGAGGGAGGAGATAAATGGGCCCCAGGCTGGACAGCTTCTCCCCTGTGGACAGAAGCTCCATAATAGCAGAAACTGCATAAAAGCAGGATGATGGAGAAGGCTGAGCTCTGCCCAGATAAGAGATAGAAGACCACATATTCAACCTTCTAAAAGTTGAGGAGACCTCCCTGAATACACATGTGCAGAAAGACTCCTTGGAGGTCAAAAAGGGAGGGCATGACACCTCATAGTAAGTGATGTCAACCACCCATAAGCCTCTTCACTAGACTCCATCTTGGCTAAGGGATGAGCACGCACACATGAGCAGACCCTGAGATATACCAAATACGGCCACAGAACCATGCAAATCAAAACCAGGCAAAAGAAACCTGGAAGAAATGCCCCCAAAAGTGATTCAAACCACCATGAGGGTGCAAATGTCTCAGCATGCATGTATGTCTATCCACGCATGCTGTACTCTTTCCCTCCTAATAAACACTTTACTTGTTTTACTACTTTCTGTCTTTGTGGCAGTTCTTTTCTGCAAAGCTGAAGAGCCAGAGCCTTGTCACTAGGTCTAGTGGCTAGGATTCGGTGCTCTCACCGCCATGACTTGACCTCAATCTCTGGCTGGGAACCAAAACCCCCACTTCAAGTCACTGCAGGCCAGGCCACTCAAGATCAAAGTGACAACCTGGATCTAAGATTGGCATCTGAATTGTGTGTGTGTGTGTGGAGGGGGAGGGGTTCTGCACTAACCCTAGTCAGTGTCAGAACTGAGTTAAACTTAGGACACCCAACTGGTGCTGGAGAATTGCTGGGTGTGGAAAATCCATGGCAAGTGTCAAAGTGTCATGTGAGAGTAAAGGAGAACACAGGAGTGTTTTTCCAAGACAGCATCCCAAAGCTATTGTTCACTAGCTGTGCAAACTCTGGCAAGTCACTTGACCTCTCTGTGTCTTTCTCTTCTCCCCAGCAAGATGGGGACATGGATGTCGTCTGCGGACAAGAATGTCCTGGGCCTGAATGAGCTGACACGTGTAAAGGGCTTAGATCTGCTCCTGGCAGAGCACTGATCTCATCCTGTATAAGCTCATGTGCTTAAAAAACATTTTATTATTGAAATTTCAAACACATGCAGAAGTGGAGAGATGATGTGCTGAACTTCCCGCCTACCTCCGGCATCAAAATTCTCAACTCCAGGCCCATCTTGTTTCATCTGAGTCCTCCCCTTTCCCCCACCTTAATTTTGAAGCATATCCCAGACATCATGTGATTTCACCAGGAAATATTTTACTGTGTGCTTATGAAAGAAAGAACTCTTCCTGCCTGCCTCTTGTTCTCTCTCTCTCTCCTGCTCTAACATAACCAATGCTACACGTGATTACTCTCAACCACATTTCTTTTAATATACAATGTTAATATCAAGCAGGGTATATATTTTCTGATTGCAGCATACTTTTTATTTGATATGGATCATTTATAAAGTCTGTATTGAATTTGTTACAATATTGCTTCTGTTTTATGTTGTTGTTGTTGTGTTTTTTTTTTTTTTTTGGCTGCAAGGCATGTGATATCTTAGCTCCCCAATGAGGGATCAAACCTGTGCCCCCTGCACTGAAAAGGGAAGTCTTAACAACTAGACGTCCAGGGAAGTCCCCTATGTTTCAGTTTTTACACTTTACTTAGAATTGGGATCCAAATGAGGCCCATGTGCTGTGATTGACCAATGTTTCTTAAATCTATCAGTTTGCATTCAGTCTGAACATTAGCCCTGGGAAGAAGGGCACCTTGTTACCCCCGCTTACAGATGAGCAAGTTATGACCAACCTAGGTAGCATATTCAAAGCAGAGACATTACTTTGCCAACAAAGGTCCGTCTAGTCAAGGCTATGGTTTTTCCTGTGGTCATGTATGGATGTGAGAGTCGGGCTGTGAAAAAGGCTGAGCGCCAAAGAATTGATGCTTTTGAACTGTGGTGTTGGAGAAGACTCTTGAGAGTCCCTTGGACTGCAAGGAGATCCAACCAGTCCATTCTGAAGGAGATCAGCCCTGGGATTTCTTTGGAAGGAATGATGCTAAAGCTGAAACTCCAGTACTTTGGCCACCTCATGCGAAGAGTTGACTCATTGGAAAAGACTCTGATGCTGGGAGGGATTGGGGGCAAGAGGAGAAGGGGATGACAGAGGATGAGATGGCTGGATGGTATCACTGACTCGATGGACGTGAGTCTGAGTGAACTCTGGGAGTTGGTGATGGACAGGGAGGCCTGGCGTGCTGCGATTCATGGGGTTGCAAAGAGTCGGACACGACTGAGCAACTGAACTGAACTGAACAGATGAGCAGACTGGGGCTTAGGTTGATTAAGTGACCTAAATAACTGGTGACTGAAGCCACACACCACCCTGAAGAGGATGGATGATGAAGGGCATCTGAGAAGAGACGAGGGCAGGACCAACCTGCCATCACCACCAGAATTGGGTCAACCCCAGGCACCTAGTCACGCCTCGGTCCTCATCTCAGGTGACCCTCCAGGCATCTGATAGAATCGCTCATACCTTCTGCTGTGAAAGCCTTTCCATTTGACACCACCTTACCCATTTCCCCCTGCCCCACCCCTTGCCCTGAGGGACAGTCTCTAACCTCTAATTTGGGGGAATCCGGGGTTCAGTGCTTGCAGGTCTTCTATATCTGGTAACCTCCTGGCCCCCAGCAATCCCTAATTTGTAGCTATAGACCTCACCCATCCCGGGGTGCTGGCCGCAGCTGTCAGACTGGAATCCTCACCTCTGTTTCTACTGAATTTTAGAGGACCTGGTCTGCAGCCCCACTCCAGAGCTCCCCACAGGCTGTCCCATCTCAGGACATGGAACAAGTCTCTCCTCTTTGTCTCTGACTGTCAGATCTGACCCGCTGACCAGGTTGGTCTGTTCTACTCACACGCTTCAGCCTGGTCCAGTCACTCCACCTCCACCCCACCTGGATCAGAGGGGTCTCCTGGCTTCCTGCCTTGCCCCTCAGTTTGCTCTCCAGACAGCAGCGGGGGCAGAGTGGTCTTGTGAAAGCTGAGTGGGATCACATTCCCCTGTGCTCCAAGTTCTAAGTAGAAGTCAGTCCTGTCAGTTGCTGATGGGCCTCCCTTCCCGTCCCACCCCTGTTCACTCTGTCTGGCCACTCAGCTCTTTGCTCTTATTCCTAAGTGCCCAGTAAATACCCCTCTTCTTGTAATTCTTCCTGACTCATGTTGAGTCAGAGTTGGTTGGACCAATGAACTCAAAGTGCATGTGTGCTAAGTTTCTTCAGTTGGGTCCGACTCTGTGACCCTATGGACCATATTCCGCCAGGCTCCTCAGTCCATGGGATTCTCCAGGCAAGAATACTGGAGTGGGTTGGCATGCCCTCCTCCAGAAGATCTTCCAGATCCAGGGATCGAACCTGCATCTTTAACTTCTCCCGGATTGGAAGGTGGGTTCTTTACTACTAGCACCATCTGGAAAGCCCCTAATGAACTCGAAGAATCTTCATTTTAAGGACATCTCTTCTCCATCATTCTCAGGCCAATTCCCCAAAGGGGGAGGGAGTCAGGGATGCTTCTCCACCCCTTGGTCTGGTCTTCCAACTCCAGATCCTGCCTACAGCCAAAGATTGTTTTAAATATAAAAAATTTAAAAATCTTAAAAAATGTAAGCAAAGGGGAAGGGACAGAGGGAAGACAGCCACTGGAGATGGGCCAGAGTTTAGAGGGATGCAGCCCCAAGCCGAGGAATGCTGGGAGCCACAAGAAGATATGAGGTGGGAAGGATAGTCATCTAGAGCAGGGGTCCCCAATTTCCAGAACCTAATGCCTGATGATCTGAAGTGGAGCTGATGTAACAATAATAATAGAAACAAAGTGCACAACAAATGTAATAGGCTTGAATCATCCAGAAACCATTCCCCCACCCCCGCCACCGCGGGCTGGTCTGTGGAAACACTGTCTTCCACGAAACTGTTTCCTGGTGCCAAAAGGATGGGGACTGCTGCCCTAGAGCTTTCAGCGGGAACATGGCTTAGAATTCTGGTCTTCAGAACTGCTAGAGAATGCATTTCTGTTGTCTTAAGCTACCCAGTTTGTGCTTATTTGTTATAGCAGCCACAGGACCAAATACACTGGGAGCTGTGGGCTGAATTGTGTTCCCTCCAATTCATCTATTGAAGCTCTAACCCTCAAAGTGACTGCATTTGGAGAAAGGGCTTTTAAAACTAATAAAGTTAAATGAGGTCATGGGGTGTGGTCCTAATTTGATATGACTGGTGACCTTAAGGGAGAGGAAGAGATCTCTCTTTCTCTCTCTTCATGAGCACACAAGGAGATTGCATGGGCACACAGAGAGATGGTGGCCGCCTACAAACCAGGAGGGAAGGCCTCAGAATGAAACCTGCCTTGCCACACCTTGATCCTAGATTGCTGGCCTCTAGAACAATGAGAAATGTTTCTTTCGTTTAAGCTTCCCTGTCGGTGGTATTTCGTTCTGTCAGCCTGAGTGGACCAGGTAGCCCAAACCCACAGAGATGCGGTGAGTAGCTCAGGAAAGTACAGGGCCAGCACTTGAGGCCAGAGCTCTGGGCCAGTGGCCCGCAGGAGCTCCGGTCCAGCAGCAGCATCAGCAGTCTGACCACACGCCCTCTGGAATGCTGCTGGCAAGTAGCCGGCAGGGGACGGGAACCGGCAGGGGGCGGGTTGGGCCTCAGAGCCAGGGCAGAGTCCTGGCCCCAACAGGCCAAGGATAGGCGCCAACAGCACTAAAGTGAACATCAAAGAAGGTGCTCCGTGGGGAGGCTTTGCGAAGGTCACGAGGCCTAAAAAATCTCCCCCCAGGGGCCTTTTCTGAACTGGAAGTGGGAACAGGAAATAGCTAAATGAGATTCATCTTGGAAAAATGCAAGCTCATACATCTGGGTAAAACTAATCCAAAACACAGCATGAGATACCACAGTGCAGAGCAGGGGGTGGACTGCAACCCTCAGGGCAGCTGAGAGGGCCTGTGCAGCCTCTGACTTTTCTGGGGGCTGGTCTCAGTGCCGGCAGCATGAGACTTAGACATCTGGGAACTCCAAGCCAGGTTTACTGGAAAGAGAGGGCTGAGGTCTCCACTTCTCAGCTGGTTGGACAGTGACCTAGTGATCCAGGAAGGGGAGAAGAGGAAAAGGGCCACCATCAAGGCCATGGCCTTGTGCACTGGTACCCAGGCCTCCACTGGGTGGCTACCAAGGATCACCCCTCACAAAGCCTCCCTGGGCCCACGGAAAGCTCTGTGTTCCTCATTTTTGCAAGCCGCCCAGTGTTTTAAGTATTCAGGTATGATGGGTCATTAAAAGTTGCCTCTGCCTCCCTAGGAGAGAACTCAGGTACCCAAAATGGAGCCAGAGGCCATTAAAAGGAGCAGGAGTGGTTTCAGGAGATAGGCTACTGCTCCCTGAGGAAAGGCAGCACCCGCAGATGGGGGAGTAACCCCTTACAAAGAAGCTGGGAGCTCCCCCTTCCCACATGGCACGAGAAATGAGCATGGGAAATGAGAGAGGGTCTGCATCCCAGGCCTCCCAGCTTCACAGTGTGTGTGCTGGGCCCAGGAGGGCTGACTGGGAGCTGGTGGGGAGGCCCAGAGGGGACCTGGTCTCAGGCACCTGCCTGCCTCAGCCCTGTGCCCACTGACTAGTGAAGGGCTGTGGGGGTGTGGGGAGTGGGGGAGGGAGATGAAGGACATCACAAGGTATAACAAAGAGATTAAAAACGTAGTGCCTGAAAATAGGAGAGACACACAGAACACTCAATGTTGTCAAGATGTCTGCTTTCCCAACCTGATTTAGAGATTCAGTGCAATACCAATCTTGGAAAAAGAATTGTGGGGTGAGATTTCTGTTTTCATTTTGTTGGGTATGGTTGCTAAATTGGCTTCCAAAAAGTCCCTTCTACAAATTGCCAATTCCCTCATGTGTGATCAATTTGTAAACATTGGTTAATGTGACAGGTAAAAGTATTCATTTAAGTTTGCCCTTGTGTGGTGATTGGACTCGTCAGGCAATCTGGTATGTATTTTTTTTGTTTTGTTTTTAAAAGGGAAAAAAAATAATTGTTTGGCTGTGGTACATAGGGGAATCTTAGTTCTCCCACCAAGGATGTAACCCACACCCCCTGCAGTGGAAAGGCGGAATCTTAGCCACTGGACCACCAGGGGAAGTCCCTGGTATGTTTTTGAGAAGCCTTTCTTCTGTAAATTGCCTACTGGTGTTCTTGCTCATTGTATTTTCCTTATTTATCTATGAACAATTTCTTAATTACAGGAATTAAATTCAAAATGTGTCACAGTATTCCCTCCCCGTT
The DNA here is from genome assembly GCF_027580195.1 of Bos mutus. Classification (NCBI taxonomy): domain Eukaryota; kingdom Metazoa; phylum Chordata; class Mammalia; order Artiodactyla; family Bovidae; genus Bos; species Bos mutus. The sequence continues at coordinate 41,914,148 of NC_091620.1, read as the reverse complement.
TGCCTTTTAATTTTTAAATAATTTAAAATATGTAAAGCTTATCATATTTTCCCTTTAGTGTCTCCAGGTTTATTGTGATACTTAGGGCTGAAAAAACATTCATCGACTCCCCAGCACATTTTCTGTGTTGCTTCTTTCTTAGATTTGAATGTTTGATCCATCTGGATTTTATTTTGGTGTTAAGCGTGAGCCAACTTCTACTTTTCCAAATGGCCGGCCAGTCGTCCTAACGTCGTTTGATTGAAAAAAGACTGAAAAACCTTTTCCGGGGTTTGAAGAGACCACTCCACCAGCACGCTTCAAGCTAGCGCGTTTGCCGGGGCCCGCGCGGTCCAAGGACCCCTCGCCGCCAGGTTTCCGCGGCCCATCTGCCCGGCCAGATCCAGTCGGAGGAGGCGAAGGGAAGGCGGTGGAGTGGATATTCCGCTGCTGAGAACTATTCCACTCCTACCAGCCGCCGACCGACCACTAACCCCCTTTTCCCACCCTTGCGCTCAGGACAAACCCCAGACACCACTACCGCGACTTCACCTCCACCCTCCGAGAACAAAGCCCCCTGACCCACGTCGAGGAAGTCTCCCTTACCTCCCACCTCCTCCCTCTCAGCTCCCACCCCCAACCCTAGTCCCTCCTCCCGGGTGGTCCCAGGAACGGGAGGGGACTTTCTACGAGGGTAATTTAAATAAAAGGTGTGTGCTCTGGTTCTATTTGCATAGAGGCGGGGCCTCTAAAGCCGACCTCCACCTCGCTCCGAACGACCCAGGCGGAGAGAACCACCCGGAGACTTAACTTGCAGGGGGCGGGGCCTGCCTCTTTAAGTGGAGCCGGGTGCCACTTCCCGTTCCAGTCGGCTTCCGCCCGTTGTGGCTTCCGGCTTCTGTCTACCTTCCGCCCGTTTTTTTTCTGGCTTCTGTCCAGGCTTTCGCTGCTTTCGCTGGGCGCCGCTGGTGGCCGGGGCTCTAATGCTACCGAAACGACGGCGAGGGCGGGTCGCGTCCCCCAGCGCCGCCCCCTCCTCCTCGGCGCGCTTCCCGGGGGTCACTATCTACTTGGCCGAACCACACATGGGCCGCAGTCGTCAGGCTTTTCTCACACGCCTGGCTGTCTCCAAGGGTTTCCGCGTCCTGAATGCCTACAGGTGCGCGGTTGTGGCGAAGCTGCCGCTAGGTGGGGTCACCTACCCGGGGCCGCCTTTCCAGGGCTTTCTTTACGAGGGGCGCGGGGCGGGTGCCGGCCGAAGGCCTCGCCTCACCGAGGAATGTGGCACGCCCATATCTGTATCACCGCGCCGTCGCGCCGGGCCGGTCGGGGGGCGCTGCTGCGTGGCATGATGGCCTGAGCACAAAATGACCCCGCTAGGAATTTTGCAGCTGACCAGCCACTTGTATGGGAGAAGGCAATGGCACCCCACTCCAGTACTCTTGCCTGGAAAATCCTATGGACGGAGGAGCCTGGTGGGCTGCAGTCCATGGGGTCGCTAAGAGTCGGATACGACTGAGCGACTTCACTTTCACTTTTCACTTTCATACATTGGAGAAGGAAATGGCAACCCACTCCAGTGTTCTTGCCTGGAGAATCCCAGGGACGGGGGAGCCTGGTGGGCTGCCGTCTGTGGGGTCGCACAGAGTCGGACACGACTGAAGTGACTTAGCAGCAGCCACTTGTATACACGGTGTTACCTTACAGCTGAGGATATTGAGATCTGAAAAGACTCCCACGCAGCTGACCCTGGGGCGGAGGGGCACCTGAGGTTTTTGTATTCAAAGTTAACCCTGGCACTTAATGGTCATATGGCTTTCGTTAATTTCATTTTTTGTAAAAGGGTGTTAGCAGTTATGGCCAGGAGTGTTTCTGTAGGACAAGGAGAGAACATGCCGGAGGCTTTGTAAAAGTCATGCGGGTGTATGTTGGGTTTGTAACGTTTCGTTAGGTGAATTCATGTTGCCCTGTTAGCTAAACAGATCTCTTTCCTCAGAGCTGAGAGTGATTTAAGTGAGACTTCCAAGAGTAGAATTAAACCAAACAAAATGGTCACAGAAGCAATGCTAAGAGTAAGGGAGGAGGGTCTCCATCATTTTTGAAGTTGAGAGAGCAAAGTGAACCAGGGGCCAGTCCTCCTGAAGCTTAGTTAACCATACCCAGGGTTGTTGCAGACCCACTCAGGATGATGACAGCAGCCTAGAGGGTACTGGGCACTATTTAAGCCCTTTTGCTTCTTATTAGCTCATTTAATCTTTACAGCAAGCCTACAAAGTAGATATATTAATATCTCTGCTTTGCAGAGTTGGAAGTCAAAAGTACAGAGATAAATGATGTGCCCAAGGGCACAGAGCAGGTGTGGGGCAGAGCGGAAGTTCAAAGCCAAGCAGTCTGTCTCCAGCACTTGCAAGTAAGACCCACCCACCCCACCCCCGCCCTGCTTCCTGGACCCCAGGCCCTGGCTTCTCCTTTCTCTGGGTTTGGGGGAGAAGAAGACAGACAAATTAACACCAAAAAAGGGTTGGGCTTGTGATCCTATCTAGAGCAGAGAACCACAGCTCAGCAGATGCTGGAGTGATGGAGATGTTTGGCTGCCAGGAGGAGGGGCTGAAAATCTGGAGTGAACAGATGCTCACCAGGCAGAGGGGATAGTATTGGCGAAGGCTTGGAGATGTAGAATGGAGCAGGAAGAATGGCAGGCCTGGGACAGGGCTCCAGACCTCACAATCTCTTCCCTCCACCCAGCCCAGAGGTGACACACGTGGTGATGGAGGGGACCTCAGCAGAGGAGGCTGTCTGCTGGCAGGAGCGCAAGATGTCGGTTCTTCCCCCAGGTTGTACCCGCCCAGCTGTTTTAGACATAAGTTGGTTCACAGAGAGCATGGCAGCTGGGCAGCCTGTGCCTGTGGAATGCCGGCACCGCCTGGAGGTGAGCCGGGTGGAGGCTTAGGGTAGAGCCACTGAGGAAGCCCCAGTGCTGGCCAGACCTCAGCTGGGCCAGGTGACATGGCAGCAGTGCCTCAGTGTCCTTCCCATGAGTTGGGCAGTGAGGGCCCCATCCAGATCGCCATGGGGAAGGTTCCAGTGCTTCCTGGGTGAGCACAGTGGAGGGATTCAGGTGTGGGCTCAGAACAGGGCTGCCTGCATTCAAATCCTGGCTCTGCCCATGAGCCACAAGGTCTCAGAGTCCCCGTCTGTGGCGTGAGGGTGATAGGCACGTCAGGCCCGTTTAATTGAGAGGAAGTGACAGAACACGTGCCCTGTGAGAGGTGGCATTGTACCGCTACTGCTGCTCTGGCCTCTGCCTTGTGCCTCGAGCAGTTCTGCCCTCTCTGAGTTGGCTCCTGTCCTGAGAGTCCTAGGTGACCCCCCTACCAGGAGAGGTGGGGCTCTGGAGGGCTGCCTGGTCCTCTGCCAACCCTGCAGCCTCAAAGCAGCCTGTGCATTGCCCATCCGTAGGTGGCTGTGCCCAAAAAGAAGATGCCAAGCCCAGCATGGATGCTGCCCTATGCCTGCCAGCGTCCCACACCCCTCGTGCACCATAATGCCAGTCTCTCGGTGAGCTGTGGCTCCCCTGCCTCCCTGGGATGGAGCCAGGCCCTCCCATGTCCCAGCCTTGGAGGGGGTTAGGGTAAGGCACTCCGCCATCCCTGCCTCTCACCAAGGACCCTTCCCTGCAGGAGGCTCTGGAGACCCTGGCAGAGGCCGCTGGCTTCGATGGCAGTGAAGGCCGCCAGATCGCCTTCTACAGAGCGGCCTCGGTGCTCAAGGCCCTCCCCAGCCCGGTCACAGCCCTGAGCCAGCTGCAGGGCCTGCCCCACTTCGGAGAACACTCCTGCAGGGTTGTCCAGGTTTGTGCTCACTGCATGTAGAAGGGCAGAGCTATGAATGTGAATGGGGGGTGGTGAGGAGGCCTGGGAGCCTGGTGAGGGCAGGTGACTGGGTGGCTCAGAGCCCACCCGTGGCCACTGATGGTGCCCAGGAAGCAGCAGACCACCTTATTCACCCACATTCCTCATGTGTAAATTGGGTCTGCACCACCTGCCTGAGGCTGATTGAAAGGTCTCAGCCAAGGGAGCTGCCAGGAGTCTGGCAGGCTGGTAGCTGGCATCGTGGGCATTGGCCCAGACTGTGAGGAATGGTGGGAGAGGACCCCTGAGCATGAGCACTTCTTTTTAAAATGTGAAGTTGTCCTTTTGTACGTTACCACTGAGCAAATTTATCATGACAGAAAAAATACTTTTGAATTCACTTCTGTGTGTTGTTTTTAAGAAAATTTATTTTATTTTTTGGCTGCATGGCATGTGAGATCTTAGTTCCCTGACTGAACCCACATCCCCTGCTTTTAAAAGAAGTCTTATTGAATTCCATCTATGTTTTAAAAAAGCAGTTGTTGACATACCCCGAGGCTTGTTGTTTATCTGAGAGGTGGCCCTTGTTCCTCGCCCAAGGGGCTTGGAGGATCCCTGGGTACATTCTTCATTACAAGTTCCCTGGGATCCTGGCCCCACAAAGACCCCAATTCTGGGTGTTGGGAGTTCTGCCGAGGCCTTGGGCCCCCCAGCCCTCTTCTTTACAGTGAGGCTATGTCTCCTCCCACAGGAACTGCTAGAACACGGAGTGTGTGATGAGGTGGAGAGAGTCCGGCTCTCGGAGAGGTACCAGACCATGAAGGTACACAGGGCAGCCCTGAGCAGGGGCCCTCAGCTCCACGGTGTTACCCCAGAGCCACAGCAAGGTTACCACCATGTCAGGCAGCAAGAGAGGGTGGCAGGGCCCACCCTGGGCTCAGAGACGGTCTTACTGAGGACACCTAATATGCATGAGGCAGCCAAACAGATGGGCAAGAAAGTTGTTTTGAGCACAGGGAATTTTCTAGATCACTCAGCAGCATCTGTTCTTATTTTACTATTGATGGCATATTCTCCAGGATATTACATGCCCTGGCATCTTAAACAGAGCAACCTGAACAAAACAGAACCTTTCCCTGGGTGCCACAGGGAGGATTAACTCTGATGGGCTGCTCATCCTTGTACTGTCTCTCTCTTTTGTGATCTCACATGCTCATTTGTTGGTGTCGTCTTGCCTGTGTCCACGGCGCACCTTCTCGCTGTTCCCACCCACTTCTGGTCTGTGGATGCTCAGTCATGCTTCTCAGACACCCCAGTTTTGTGACGAAGTTGTCAGCCCAGCCACTGGTCATGGAATTGGGGCTTCCCTAGCAGGGTGTGTCAGGTGCCGTGGAAGGTCACCCAGGATGTGAGCATCAGCGAGGTGGGGAGCTTCAGAGAGGTAGAGGAGCCATGGATGAAACATGGAGGGGCTCAGGGGTGTGGGAGCAACACAGGAGTTGATGGGTAGACAGGTGCCAAGAGGGGGCAGAGCCATCTGTCTCTTCCTGGGTACCCCTGAGTCCCAGAATCCGTCCAGGCTGGGAGAGAAGTACACGAACAATGAGAGGTTTATTGTTACAAACATGACTAGGTTATTCTCAGCATCTTTCCTCTCAGGAGTCTGTTGGTGAAAGTGATCCAGTTCATGCTGTTGGTTCAGGGGATCAACACAGCCCAGACTGCAGGAAGTAGGACTCAGGGACATGAGCGCCACCCAGCTGTTCTTCCTCCTCTGCATGCCAGCAGCGTCCCCACGAAGGTGCCCCTGGCGTGTACTGCAGCCTGTACCACTGCAAGGTTGCCCTTTTGTTTCAGCTCCAAAAGTTCCTGAGGAGGATAAGTAGCTGGCCTAGGGCAGTTGCCCACCCCTGATGAACGAGCTATCATCAGGGAAGAAACAGGGAGTTTCTAGGGTCCACCCTGTGTGTGGAAGACCCGTGCAAGGGCAGGCGGCCACCCTATGAGAGGTCGGCTCCGGCAGCATAGTTTCCACTGGCCTGGACACCTCTGCTGACCCATGGCCAGCCAGTGGCACTTGCTGTGTTTGTTCCTGGAACAGAGCCATAGCCAGCCCCCAGCTATTCCTTCCAGATCTTGAACCCTTAGCTGTTAACTGCCCGTTTTTGCTGTTTTAAGAGGCAGAGCCACAGTAGTAAGTCCCAGCTACTGTTGGGTGGGAGCAGTATGGTTTTCCCAGTGAGTGGACAGACTGTTAGGATGACTCCTTTGGTGCTGTTGAAATCATGGGCTAGAACTGTGCAAGTTCTGAGGAGAGATCCTTTTCAAGGAGGGGCCTGATCCTTCCCTGCCATCCCCCGTGATGTTTGTGTCAGGGCCAGGCTCAGGGTTTGAGTCCTGCCTGTGCACCCACTGTGTGGCCTGAGCAGATTATTTAAACATGAAAAATGTGAGTAGGGATGCCACCTGCCAGACCACATGATGACTTAATGAGATCATTTGTGCAGTGCCACGGGGGTGCTGTCCTAGGACATGCCTTGCATATGCCAGAGTCGCCATCCTCGTCTTGCTGTAAGAGCTTTGCTCCCGACCACACTGTACTCGTCCTTTAAACAGCTCTTCACTCAGATCTTTGGGGTCGGGGTAAGGACTGCTGACCAGTGGTACCGAAAAGGGCTCCGGACGCTGGCCGACCTCCAAGAGGAGTCCCAGAGACTAACCCAGCAGCAGAAAGCAGGTGAGCTTTCTGAGAGAGGGCAGAGCTCTGGGCTTCCGCAAAGCACCAGGGCCTGAAAGCCTCCCACACCACAGAACCCTTACTTCTGATGCATGGCGTGTGCTCATGGCTGCCTGTGTGGCAGGGAGCAAGGTGAGTGTGAAAACAGGCATCTGTATTTGGTGGCTTCCTGAACCAGTGGAGTCAGGACCCATTGCAAGCCATTTTCAGTGAATGATAATGGTCACAGTAGCTGCCTCCTGGTTAGACTTGGACCTGAACCAGGCATGGACACTTTACTCCTGATTTCATGGAAGGGAAAGCAGGTCAGAGAAGCCCAGGCCCTGGACACACTTACAGTGTGGTGCTTGGTGCCCTGGCCTGCTGGCTGATGCTCAGTGGGGAGAGGTTCAGTGAGGAGCCTGCTAGTGGGAGGTAGCACTATGCAATGGAAAGAACATGAACTTGAGAGCTGACTAGGCCTGGATTTGAGTTCCATCTCTGCCACTTACTAGGTAGGAGGCCGTGGCCCTGAGTTTTGACTTCTCTGAACCTCGGTTACATTCTCTCTAAAGCATGGGATTCTGTGAGCTCTTCAGCGTGGGACCAACATGTAGCAGGTGTTGAGTGGATTCTCCATCTCTCCACATGGCATGGGTTGGGGGCTCTTCTGAAGGAGCCCCACAGCCCAGCACTCGTTGCCTCTTTGAATGTCTTCCCAGGGGCTGAGGGAAGGGAGGCCACCTGGGGGTCCTGGGAGAGCTGTCTGTTTGGTCAGCAGGAAGTGAGACCAGAGAGCCGAGTGTCCAGGGGAGCGTTATGCCGTGACTTCCGTAGTGATGTCTGTTGGTTCCACTTGTTCACCTCTCCCCAAGGAATGGCCAGCAGTGCTTACTGAGCTCGCACTGTGCCAATGGCCGTAACTCCCACAATTAGTCCCCTCCTAACAGTGTGTGGAAGGAACAATGATTTCTCTGACAGGTGAGGAGATGGATTTGGGTTCAAGTGAGGTGTTCTTAAGTGGCAGAGTCATCCTTTTCACATCTAATACCTCCTAGTCCCATTTTATGGATAGGAGAACAGAGATGTTGAAAAGGGTAGTCTGTATCTTGACTGTGTCAATGTCAGAATTCTGGTGTGGTGTACAATAGTTCTGCAAGATGTTACTGAGGGCACAGAGGACCTCTGTTATTTCCTTCAACTATGTGGATCTACAGTTATTTCAAAATAAAAGTTTAATATTTAAGAGAGAGGAGGGGTGGTGGTAGATAGCTGGAGAGGGCTGGGTTGGGCCAGTGAGGAGAGCTGTACTGTCCATAGGACTGCAGCACCACCAGGACCTGAGTGCCCCGATCCTGCGGTCAGATGTTGAGGCCCTGCAGCAAGAGGTGGAGGCAGCTGTGAGGCAGGCCCTTCCTGGGGCTACTGTTACGCTGGCCGGAGGCTTCCGGAGGTAAGGGGACTCGACACGCCGTCCGGCCAGGCCCTCCTCCAGGAAGGCATCTGAGGTGGGACCACTGAGCTGGGCCTTCCCTCACTGAGGGGTTTTGGGAGAACATGGAATCTGTGAGTCAGACTGGCCCCCTCAGGGGGAAATTGCAGGGCCACGACGTGGACTTCCTCATCACCCACCCCCAGGAGGGCCAGGAGGCAGGGCTGCTGCCCAGAGTGATGTGCTACCTGAAGAAGCAGGTGAGGGGCTTCCCACTTCCCCTGCTGAGAGTCCTGCTGGGATTCCAGCTCCTGGTTTCTCAGTCCCCTATGGCAGTGCTTGGACATGTCTGTTCTCCTCCAGGGCCTTGTCCTGTACCACCAGCACCAGCACAGCCAGCAGGGAGACCTGACCCAGCAGAGCCACACCATGGATGCCTTTGAGAGGAGTTTCTGCATTTTCCGCCTGCCGCAACCCCCAGGGGCTGCTGTAGGTGGCGCCCAGAAGCCCTGCTATACCTGGAAGGCTGTGCGGGTGGACCTGGTGGTTGCCCCTATCAGCCAGTTCCCCTTTGCCCTGCTTGGCTGGACTGGCTCCAAGGTAGGGAGTGTGCTGCTGGGGCTTGCCCTGGGATCTGGGACTGGTGGCCCTGCTGAGATGTGGTCACTTTTTCCTCAGCATTTTGAGCGGGAGCTACGCCGCTTCAGCAGGAAGGAGAGGGGCCTCTGTCTGAACAGCCATGGTCTATTTGATCCTGAGCAGGTGTGTTGCTGTGATGGGAGGCCTGGGGGATAGGAAACGGCTTTCTCTTTGGCCCACAGTCTGAATCAGCCCCAGGTCCCTCAACCCTGAAACCCACAGGGCCCTCAAGAGGCATCTACCATAGGACTGGGCTCTGCCAGCATTTCTAGCCTCCTCCCCATACCTTTCTCGGGGAATCTGCTGAAGTGGAGGGAACAGCCCCCAGGCCCTAAAGCCTGCATTTTGTTGCAGAAGACGGTTTTCCACGTGGCCTCTGAGGAAGACATCTTCAGACTCCTGGACCTTGAGTACCTTCCCCCAGAGCTGAGAAATGCCTGATCCTATCAACCCCACCTCTACTCTGGAAATGGAGGGGGTCATTTGAGCCAGACTCTATTGGCGTTTTTGGCCCCTGACTACTTCCAGGCAGAAGATGTGCTGCTGCCCCAAGTCCTTACCCCTTCCATGTGGGAGCCCTATCTGTGAACCACCTCTCCCCAACCTATACCCAGTTCAAGATGTAATGAAATTAGCATGTGGAACAAATGAAGGTGTATTTTCTGAATGTGCTGCTGGTGTGGGTGACTGAGGAGCATGGTGCCTGGTTCTGCCCAGAGGTCAGCTTTGGGGTGTCATTGAGGGTGGGGAATGTTGACCTAGCAAATAGACTTCCAGTTATTTCTCCAACAAAAATGGGTTTATTCAGAATCAGCACAGAATCAGTCTGTAACCATGGCAAGCTGTGTGCAAGTCCCCAGCAAAAATGGAGAGGAAAACTTTTATAGAGGGGAAAAAGGAATTTGGGAGGCCTATAGTAAACATGAGTCCATGGCTTTTCATTGGCTGAGTCCTTGTCAGGAAAGAAGTGGAGGTCTTTCTTTCTGTTGGGCTCTTGCTATCATTATAGGGCATGAGTGCTTGCCCTTCTGGTCTTCCAACTCTTGAGGTTTCTGTTTATTTTTTTAACATTTCCCCCTTTCAATCAAGATCTTTTTCTGAAAGCATCACTAATCTGAGTCAGGTTTTCTAGTTTCAGGGTCTTATTGACCTTCTATGAAAGGAAAGGCTTTTCCTGGGTGTGTGTCCCACATTAGGGAGAAAATGCACAGATTGGAGATCTGTTGAGGTCATATTTAAGAAACGAGGGGTAGGAGGGAGAACTCTTAGGCACTTTTTATCAAAAGTCCATATGTTACCAAGATCCTAGATGTTAAAGAACATATGTCATTATGTTCTTTAACATTATGTCATCAAAGGTTTGGTGACAAATTTCCAACAGGCCTGGTCTAGATATCTTTGGAAAGCTGTCTCAGCAGCTGTCATCTGCTTCAATTCAGGGAAATCTGCTTTCAGGTCACCATATGTTTTGAAGGTCTAGACAGGGTTTGGTGCTTTCCTTAGGTGTATCATATGAAAATAAGAGTTGTATTCCTTGGAGTTTTGCAGCACAGGGGGGTTAGTGGTACTGATAGCAGCATCCTTCTCGTGGTGTCTTTTCCAACAGATGAAAGTTCCAGGTTGCAAGATACGATGATCAAGGTCTTTCTCTCCCAAGAGTGCACTGTGAAAAAGATTGTTTTACCAAAACGTGATTTTTTTTTTTCCGTAAAATATTTATTTATTTGGTTGCTTCAGGTCTTAGTTGTGGCATGCAGGATCTTTTGTTGGGGCATGTGGCCTCTCTCCAGTTGTGGCACTCAGGCTATAGAATGCGCAGGCTCAGTGGTTGTAGTGCACGGGCTTAGTTGACCCATGGTATGTGGGATCTTAGTTCCCCAACTAGGGGACTGTGTCCCCTGCATTGGAAAGCAGATTCTTAACTACTGGATGACCAGGGAAGTCCTAAAACATGGTTATTTTTAAAAGAAACAATTAGGCCTTTGTAGTATTGGAGTACCTCTCCTTTTTTTAGTTGGGGGGTCAAAAGAGGCAAGAGTCCAGTGCACAGCATATCCTGTGATTTTCTCAAAGGGTATGAGAGCTCGAAATTAGGTGGGTCTACGATTTAGAAAGACCAACAGCAATGCTTTTGAAAAAGGTATTTGGAGGGTCTCTACGAGTTTTGCCAATTGAATCTTAATAATGCTGTTAGGTTATACCTGAATGGTCTAGTAGTTTTCCCTACTTTCTTCAATTTAAGTCTGAATTTGGCAATAAGGAGTTCATAATCTGAGCCACAGTCAGCTCCCAGTCTTACTTTTGATGACTGTATAGAGCTTCTCCATCTTTGGCTGCAAATAATACAATCAGTCTGATTTTGGTATTGACCATCTGGTGATGTCCATGTGTAGAGTCTTCTCTTGTGTTGTCAGAAGAGAGTGTTTGCTATGACCAATCCAGTCTCTCTCTCTTAGCCTTTGCCCTGTTTCATTCTGTACTCCAAGGCCAAATTTGCCTGTTACTCCAAGTGTTTCTTGACTTCCTACTTTTGCATTCTAATCCCCTAGAATGGAAAGGACATCTTTTTTGGGCATTAGTTCTAGAAGTTCTTGTAGGTCTTCATAGAACCGTTCAACTTCAGCTTCTTCAGCATTACTGGTCGGGGCATAGACTTGGATTACTCTGATATTGAAGGTTTGCCTTGGAAATGAACAGAGATCATTCTGTTGCTTTTGAGATTGCATCTAAGTACTGCATTTTGGACTCTTTTGTTGACTATGATGGCTACTCCATTTCTTCTAAGGGATTCTTGCCCACAGTAGTAGATATTAATGGTCATCTGAGTTAAATTCACCCATTCTAGTCCATTTTAGTTTGCTGATTCCTAAAATGTCAATGTTCACTCTTGCCATCTCCTGTTTGACCACTTCCAATTTGCCTTGATTCATGGACCTAACATTCCAGGTTCCTATGCAATGTTGCTCTTTACAGCATCAGACTTTACTTCCATCATCAGTCACATGCACAACTGGGTGTTGTTTTTGCTTTGGCTCTGCCTCTTCATTCTTTCTGGAGTTATTTAGCCACTAATCTCCAGGGGCATATTGGGCACCTACCGACCTGGAGAGTTCATCTTTCAGTGTCCTATCTTTTTGCCTTTTCATACTGTTCATAGGGTTCTCAAGGCAAGAATACTGAAGTGGTTTGCCATTCCCTTCTCCAGTGGACCACATTTTGTCAGAACTCTCCATCATGACCCGTCTGTCTTGGGTGGCCCTACACGGCATGGCTCATAGTTTCATTGAGTTAGACAAGGCTGTGGTCCGTGTGATTAGATTAGTTGGTTTTCTGTGATTGTAGTTTTCAGTCTGTCTGCCCTCTGATGGAGAAAGATAAGAAGCTTATGGAAGCTTCCTGATGGGAGAGACTGACTGAGGGGGAAGCTGAATCTTGTTCTGATGGGCAGAACCATGCTCAGTAAATCTTTAATCCAATTTTCTGTTGATGGGCAGGGCTGTGTTCCCTCCCTGTTATTTGACCTGAGGCCAAAATATGGTGGAGGTAATAAAGATAATGGTGACCTCCTTCAAAAGGTCCCACGCACACACTGCTACACTCAGTGCCCCCAACCCTGAACAGGCCACTGCTGACCCACACCTCTGCCAGAGACTCCCGGACACTCACAGGAAAGTCTGGGGCAGTCTTTTGTGGGGTCACTGCTCCTTTCTCCTGGGTCCTGATGCATACAAAGTTCTGTTTGTGCCCTCCAAGAGTCTGTCTCCCCAGTCCTGTGTAAGTTCTGGCGGCTCTATCGTGGGGTTAATGGCGACCTCCTCCAAGTGGGCTTATACCATAGCTAGGTATGCTACACCCAGAGCCCCTGCCCCTGTGGCAGGCCACCAATGACCCGTACCTCCTCAGGAGACACTCAAAACAGTTCTGTCTCAGTCTCTGTGGGGTCTCTGGGTTCTGGTGTGCACAAGGTATGTTTGAGCCCTCGGAGCGTCTCTGGTGGGTATGGGGTTTGATTCTAAACGTGATTTTGCCCCTCTTGCCATCTTGTTGGGGCTTCTCCTTTGCCCTTCTCCTTTGTTCCAGTGCCATGCAGCCGCCGTTCCAGCGCCTACCATCTTGCTGAGGCTTCTCTGCTCTTGGACGTGAGGTATCTCCTCACAGTTGCTCTAGCTCCATCCCCAAGAAAAAGAAATGCAGAAAGGCTAAATGGTTGTCTGAGGAAACTTTACAAATAGCTGTGAAGAGAAGAGAACGGCAAAGGAGAAAAGGAAAGGTAGACCATTTGAATGCAGAGTTCCAAAGAATAGCAAGGAGAAATAAGAAAGCCTTCCTCTGTGATCAATGCAAAGAAATAGAGGAAAACAACAGAATGGGAAAGACCAGAGATCTCTTCAAGGAATGGGGCACAATAAAGGACAGAAATGGTATGGACCTAACAGAAGCAGAAGATTTTAAGACGAGGTGGCAAGAATACACAGAAAAACTATACAAAAAAGATTTTCACGACCCAGATAATCACAATGGTGTGATCACTCACTTAGAGCCAGACATCCTGCAGTGTGAGGTCAAGTGGGCCTTAGGAAGCATCATGACGAACAAAGCTAGTGGAGGTGATGGAATTCCAGTTGAGCTATTTCAAATCCTAAAAGATGATGCTGTGAAAGTGCTGCACTCAATATGCCAGCAAATTTGGAAAATGCAGCTGTGGCCACAGGACTAGAAAAGGTCAGTTTTCATTCCAACCCCAAAGAAAGGCAATGCCAAAAAATGCTCGAACTACAGCATAATTGCACTCATATCACACGCTAGCAAACTAGTGCTCAAAATTCTCCAAGCCAGGCTTCAACAGTATATGAACTATGAACTTCCAGATGTTCAAGCTGGATTTAGAAAAGGCAGAGGAACCAGAGATCAAATTGCCAACATCTGCTGGGTCATTGAAAAAGCAAGAAAGTTCCAGAAAAACATCTGCTTTATTGACTATGCCAAAGCCTTTGACTGTGTGGATCACCACAAACTGTGGAAAATTCTGAAAGAGATGTGAATACCAGACCACCTGACCTGCCTCTTGAAAAACCTATATGTAGGTCAGGAAGCCATAGTTAGAACTGGACATGGAACAACAGACTGGTTCCAAATAGGAAAAGGAGTACGTCAAGGCTGTATATTGTCACCCTGCTTATTTAACTTATATGCAGAGTACTTCATGAGAAACACTGGGCTGGATGAAGCACAAGCTGGAATCAAGACTGCCAGGAGAAATATCAATAACCTCAGGTATGCAGATGACACCACCCTTATGGCAGAAAGTGAAGAAGAACTAAAGAGCCTCTTGATGAAAGTGAAAGAGGAGAGTGAAAGGTAGGCTTAAAGTCAACATTCGGAAAACTAAGATCATGGCATCTGGTCCTATCACTTCATGGCAAATAGATGGGGAAACAGTGGAAACAGTGGCTGACTTTATTTTGGGGGACTCCAAAATCACTGCAGATGGTGATTGCAGCCATGAAATTAAAAGATGCTTGCTCCTTGGAAGGAAAGTTATGGCCAAACTAGACAGCATATTAAAAAGCAGAGACATTACTTTGCCAACGAAGGTCCATCTAGTCAAGGCTATGGTTTTTCCACTAGTCATGTATGGATTTGAGAGTTGGACTATAAAGAAAGCTGAGTGCCAAAGAATTGATGCTTTTGAACTGTGGTGTTGGAGAAGACTCTTGAGAGTACCCTGGACTGCAAGGAGATCCAACCAGTCCATCCTAAAGGAGATCAGTCCTGGGTGTTCATTGGAAGGACTGATGGTGAAGCTGAAACTCCAATATTTTGGCCACCTGATGCAAAGAGCTGACTCATTGGAAAAGACCCTGATGGTAGAAAAGATTGAGGGCAGGAGGAGAAGGGGACGACAGAGGATGAGATGGTTGGATGGCATCACCGACTCAATGGACGTGAGTTTGGGTAAACTCCGGGAATTGGTGATGGACAGGGAAGCCTGGCATGCTGCAGTTCATGGGGTCACAAAGAGTCAGATACTACTGAGCGACTGAACTGAACTGAATGCTGTTTGTGTGTTTGACCAAACCAGAGAATTGAGGGCGGTAAGTTCAATAAAAGTGTTGTAAAACTGGCCAAACCGTGCAGACTGGTTGAAGCACCTGGATAGTGAAATGGATTCCTCGATCATTATGAAATTTACGAGAAGTTCCCCAGGTAGGGATAAATCTTTTCCAAAAGTACTTTTAGACATAGAAGAGGGTAGTAACCTATCTATAAGGGAAGCTTCAGCCCAGTGTGCCAATGTACAGACCATGACTAACACATACCTAGATCTGAAGGAAGTTGCATGAAATCCATCTGCCAGAACTCAAATGATCCATCAGCAATCTAAAATTTCCAGGAGCAGTACCAACAGGCTTCCCTGGTGTACTTTAGACAAAGGGGACAGTGAGGTAGGTACTTTCTGGGGCTTTGTTAATGTTTCCCAACAATATTGACTCATGAAGCCTATCATTTTGTCAGTGTGAAAGAAAGTAAAAGTCACTCAGTTGTGTCCGACTCTTTGCGACCCGATGGACTATACAGTCCATGGAATTCTCCAGGCCAGAATACTGGAGTGGGTAGCCTTTCCCTTCTCCATGGAATCATCCCAACCCAGGGATTGAACCTAGGTCTCCTACATTGCAGGTAGATTCTTTACCAGTGGTTTAATGCATGTACAGTGGTGAGCAGTGGGAATTTCAGTCTCTTGTAGGACTGGATAATTATTTGGTCTGAACCAGAGCTTTCTCTTTTTATCAAACCAACTGTCATTGAATTTCCAATCTTGTTTCTCTTTTCCTCAGGCCAATTTTGGGGCTTCTTGAGCTTTAAAGTTCTCATTCAGGGGAATATTCCTTTGGACCAAGACAGAAGTTTAGCTGCTGTTCCTTTAAAGACAGAATTCCTTGCAGAAATTTTAGCAAGGTGATTTACCTTAGCTTCCAGAGAGTCAAGTTTAGAATAGCCTGGATCTTACTGATAATTAAAGGATGAATAAAAGTGTTGCATCCAATAATTCCTAAACGTTGGGGCCATTTTAAATTTTATTTCTGCTGGAGTATTGGAAACCACATTGCTCCCACAACATTCCAAAATCATAAGCTACTCCAAAAACGTATCTATTATCAATATAAATATTGGCGGTTTGCCCTTGGCTGAAGTATGAGCCTGTGTAAGAGCACACTGTTCAGCCAGTTGGGCCAAAGAGAAAGTGAAGTCGCTCAGTCGCGTGCGATTGTGACCCCATGGACTGTAGCCTGCCACTCTCCTCTGTCCGTAGCCATAGGTAAAGATGCTGCCTCAACAACATCAAAAGAAGCTGAGATAACATATTCAGCACATTGTCTCCATTGTCTCCTTTTAAATAAGAACCATCAGTAAACATGAAAAGTCAGTGTTTCCCAATGAAATTTCCTACAGATCATTATGAGGAGTCAGGAGGTGGTCTGTCAAGGTTAAGCCGTTGTGAGGTACTTCATGGGTGACAGAAGAGTAGCAGGGTTCAGATTATTACAGTGTAAAAGATTTATGTGAAGAGCTGCTAACAAAAGGACTCCATAGGAGGTGATTTGACTGGCTGAGAAATGAGTGTGATGAGCATTCGTGAGGGCTATTGCATGAGGTATGGAAAGGAGGTCCCACAATGATTTTCTCAGCAGCCTTAACAACGACAGTGGCTGTGATGGCTTTAGGGAAGAGGGGTATTTCTGTGTGACAGGGTCCAGTTGCTGGCTATAGTGGCCTATGAGTTGATGGTGGTCCCCATGTTTTGGGGAGAGTATCCCAGGGGCAGTCCCTTCCTTTTCATATACAAAAAGGGAATCTATTATTGGAATGCCCACAGACAGGTGGGTTCATCAAACTCTCCTTTTAAGTCCTTAAAAGCTATGTCATTTGGTTCTTACCTTAAAATTGGGTTGTGGTTTTGCTTTGGTAAAACATACAGAGATTTGGCCATAAGAGAAATTTGGAACTCAATTTTGTCTATAATCAACTAACCCAAGAAAACC
Organism: Bos mutus; assembly: GCF_027580195.1. NCBI lineage: Eukaryota > Metazoa > Chordata > Mammalia > Artiodactyla > Bovidae > Bos > Bos mutus. Next base: position 41,897,486 of record NC_091620.1, on the reverse strand, counting down.
TCACGGTTGGTGGTTCGTTTTGGGTTTAGAGAAACTTAGGATACCAGGAAGTCTTATCTGGATCTAAATGTAGTCCTTGTTCTGATATCAGATGCCCTAAATAATGAACCTAGGTTTGGGGCAGATTGCTGTTTATCTTCACCACCTTATGTCCCTTTAAGGCTAAACACTTTAGGAGGTGGATGATGACTTCTGCCAGGAGGTTTGAGAAAGAGAGAAGAGAAGAAAATCATTTACATATTGTATCAAAGTTTAACCTCTTGGAAACTTTGTATCATCAGACCAGCCTTCAGGATTTTTGAGAAATAAGGAGACTCAGTAAAACCCTGAGGTATTACTGTCCAGGAGAATACTTTTTCTTCTTCACTGAAGGCAGAAAGGTATTTAGTTGCTTCAGTTGGAATGTTACAGAAATGCACTGCATAAATCAATTACAATAAAGCATTTACCTTCTGTAGTAATGGCTGTTACTAACTCATGAGAAAAGCAACAGGGTGTCAAGGGTTAACAGTGTTGCTTAATACTTTGATGTCTGGACAAACCTATGCCCTTGGCTTTTAGGTTTACTCACCTGTAAAATGGGAGTGTTATAGGAGCTAACACAAGGAATAATGAGGCCTTGAGCTTTGTATCTTCTGTTATGGCCTTTATGCCTGGAATGGCTTCTTTACGTATATGGTGTCGATTCTGGGAAGAGGTTTTGAGAGATTTGTTTGAATCTTGGTGGGGGACATCTGTGAATTTTGCCAATATCAGCTGGAGATTTTGCCTGTAAGGAGGAGGGTAGCTGATTCAATAGGGACAGATAATCTGTGCTTCCAGAATCAGCTCTAGTATCATCAGAGATGGAGTAGAGATATTGAAGAGTCATTTAATTCACCTTGTTGATTACTTTGATGAGTACCGCCAAATTCTGGAACCATTTCCCCCTTTCAGTTCAGTTCAGTTTAGTCGCTCAGTCGTGTCTGACTCTTTGCGACCCCATGAATCGCAGCACGCCAGGCCTCCCTGTCCATCACCAACTCCCGGAGTTCACTCAAACATACATTTATCGAGTCGGTGATGCCATCCAGCCATCTCATCCTGTGTCGTCCCCTTTTCCTCCTACCCCCAATCTCTCCCAGCATCAGAGTCTTTTCCAGTGAGTCAACTCTTCACATGAGGTGGCCAAAGTACTGGAGTTTCAGCTTTAGCATCATTCCTTCCAAAGAAATCCCAGGGCTGATCTCCAGAATGGACTGGTTGGATCTCCTTGCAGTCCAAGGGACTCTCAAGAATCTTCTCCAACACCACAGTTCAAAAGCATCAATTCTTCAGCGCTCAGCTTTCTTCACAGGCCAACTCTCACAACCATAGGAGAAAGAAATTCTGGCATGATACTTCTCTAAAAAGTCTTGCCCTAATAAGTGGATAGAGGGGGAAGAACTAAGGAGAAAAGAGTATATTTCTCAAAGGGCCTAAAACAACATGGAATAGATTCCTTCGAGATCCCTGCTATTTGAACTGTTGTTTACTCTTAAGGCAGGGGCTGCCTTATAGTAGTGGGGTGGCTCCAGTGTCAGGACTGCAAGAGATTGACCCCAATCTGGAGAAATGTTTCTTTAAGCCAGTTAAGAGGAAGGATTGGGAAGAGCCTCTGGAGTTCTTTGGAGCCCAATCATTGAGAATTGGGAGGATGTTGAAAAGGCTGGTTAAACGACTGAAGGTGCCTGAAGCACTTAAATTTGTAACAATCTCTTTCCCAGAGTCCTGGATCTTTGCAATAATAGCAGAAACTAGGAGGGTTTTTGTTTAATTTAGGAGGCTTCATTTGCTCAGGTTGAAGATAAAGGATTTTAGCTGTTTCCATTTTAGCTGACTCCTCTAGAGTGTGAGAGAGCTGGTTTGCCAGATTAATTAAATCTGGAATGAACATTTCCCCTTCCATCTTGGTCCTTTTTGCTAAAAGGGAATGGTCCTGCTTCAGCCCACTAATAAACATGGAGTTAAAAGCTGCTTGTGTAGGATTAAGATCTGAAAGAAGACCAGAATTTTCTTTAAAAACAATCTGAAGTCAATTGGAATAGTCATGAACAGATTCATTAGGTTATTGTGTATAAGCTTGCATTTTATTCCAATCAGCAGGCTTTGGAAAAGCTGTAGGAATTGCCCCATGAAGCCACTTAGTGATTGCCTGAGCCTGATCATATAAGTTAGGAGGGCTCCCAGTTGTAATTCTAAAGACCTTTTAGGATATTCCCAAGTAGCAGTTTTCATCCAATGCTGGGCCTAGCCTTCGCGACAAGCTATGAACTAGCTGATTCAGTCAAAGAAAACAAGTTGCTGAGTTTGAAGGACTGTATTAAATTCCTCAGCAAATCTGTGAGGCTCTCCAGTTACTTGAGAAAAAATCTTTGACTATGGCTCACAATTCAGCTTTAGTACAGGCAATATATAAAATAGGGCGTTTATCCTCTGGATCCTCAGGCAGCTTAATTTTAAAGGGACAGGTTCTGATAAGTTCAAAGGAAAAGAGAGTGGGAAGAATTTAGAGAAAAGGGGAAGTTCAGTGGGAGAATTTGTATTGCGGCACTGAGGGTCAGGAGCAGGTGCGGGTGGCCTAGGAGAGAAGCAGGAAGATGACCCTGAAGCTGGGGCCTGGGCCCAAGGGGCTGAGGGAGGGGATTCAGGATGGCCCTGGAGCTGGGGCCTGAGCTCAAGGGGCTGAGGGAGGGGATTCAGGATGGCCCTGGAGCTGGGGCCTGGGCCCAAGGGGCTGAGGAGGGGATTCAGGATGGCCCTGGAGCTGGGGCCTGAGCTCAAGGGGCTGAGGGAGGGGATTCAGGATGGCCCTGGAGCTGGGGCCTGGGCCCAAGGGGCTGAGGGAGGGGATTCAGGATGGCCCTGGAGCTGGGGCCTGAGCTCAAGGGGCTGAGGGAGGGGATTCAGGATGGCCCTGGAGCTGGGGCCTGGGCCCAAGGGGCTGAGGGAGGGGATTCAGGATGGCCCTGGAGCTGGGGCCTGGGTACAAGGGGCTGAGGGAGGGGAGACAGGATGGCCCTGGAGCTGGGGCCTGGGCACAAGGGGCTGAGGGAGGGGATTCAGGATGGCCCTGGAGCTGGGGCCTGAGCTCAAGGGGCTGAGGGAGGGGAGACAGGATGGCCCTGGAGGCATAGCCATAGCCTGAGGCTTGGGGAGCCATTCTAGCTTTTTAATCATTTGTTTGCCTTAGTCTTATTTTAGATCAATTTTAGTCAATTTTAGGCTGCTGATAATGTTTGGAAACCTCAAAATACCAATCAAAATAGGCATTCCATTCAGTTTTGGAAATTTTAGGACTCTGATAGTCCCATTCAGTTTTAAGAAAAGTAAGTTTGGGAATTTCTAAAGTTCCCCATAATGGCCATATTATATTCTAGACTGCCTTAGGTTGATCTGTCTAGCTAGAAATTCTTATGAGGAAGTGTTACAATTTTTAAGCACAAAATCAGCCAGAGTCCTTATAGAGAGTGCCCTCAAAGTATTTAGATAACTGGAATCCCATTTCTCATAAGTTTTTTCTAGAGTAAGAGAATAATTTTTAAAAACCTCAACAAGTGGCTTGTAGCTTAAACAGTTTGCCTGAACAGTTCAGATGTCTCTAACAGCCTGCAGACCTAATACCCAGCCAGTTCTAAAGGAATAGGTTGGTCCTAGAGGAGCCAGGCCGAAGGCTTCTCAGCAGAGTTCCAATAGAACAACCTGTCTGTTCCAAAGGAATGACCTGAAGGCTGAATTGGCATAATCCCAATGAAATAGCCTCTGTGCTCAAAGGAATGGGCTGAAGCCTAGCCAGTTCCAGTTGGAACAGTCTGACTTCAAAATCAGACTGAAGTTCCAAATGAGTACTCGGGTACAGAACAAGGCCTTAACCAGAAAGGCCAAAACCTTGAAACAGATCCCAGGTAAAGCCTGGAGAGCTTCAAAATGCAAAGAGGGCAGAGGCTCAGATACAGGAGAAAGAAGTATCTTCAAATTCCAAGATCAGTGAGAAAACCAGCAGCGATGGGCTCAGGTAGGCACACCACCCATTTACTTACCAGCCCATCAGAGGTCTTCTTTAGATCCCTGTAAAAGCCACCAAAATGTTGACCTGAAACAGACTGCCAGTTACTTCTCCAGCAAAATTGGGTTTATTTGAGATCAGCAGAGAATTGCAATTCAGGGTCTGCAACCACAGTGAGCTGCAGGCAAGTCCCCCTGTGACAAGGGAAGGAGGCAGGAGAAGGGAAGTTGGGAGGGCTTTTAATTGGCTGAGTTGTTGCCAGGATTGAGAAGAATCTTCTTCCCAACAGTCTACAACTGTCTGCTATTGTAGAGTGTGAGAGCTCCCCCTTCTGATCTCCCAGTTCTATTTAACTGAAGTTTATGTTTATTAATTTTTTTTTAACAAGGGCATCATAGCTGAGTGAGCCTGGGCCAGAGGCCTCAGGCTTTCCCCTATAGAGTGGGGACCTGAATGGGGCTTTGTTTCTGGGGTTCTTATAGAGCCTGGTTGGCAAGTGCTTTGCACAATGCCTGATTCAGCTTCTAGCCTCCAGGTCTGTGACCTGAGGAGTAGAGACAGGTTTCTTGCCTGCTAGGAGTCTGCGTTTGGTCTGGGGCACTAAAGGGTGTGCTAGGGCATCTGGAGAAAGGGCCCAGGGGTAGTGAAGTGGGAGGAAGAGAACTTTCAATGCAGAGCCATTGCCTCCTGCCCGAGTTAAGCTCACATCTCCCAACCAGGCTCCTAGTCTTCCTGTTTCCACCCTTGCTCCTTTAAGGTCTGTCCTCAGAAGTCTTAAAAACAGGTCACATGGTGTCTTTTACTTCTAGAGCAAAGACCTCCAACATTTCCCCACCTCTCAGTAAAGCCAAAGTCCTTACTGTGGCCCCTGGGGCTCTAGTATTGCTGTGTCCACCTGCATCCCCACTGGCCTTATCTCCTGCACTACCCCTCTCTCAAGTTCCACTGCCCTGTGAGGAGCCAGGTGCATTCCCGCACTCATTGCTTTCCCATTTGAACTGTCCCAGACACCCACAAGGCCAGGGGTGTTTCCTCCTCTCACTGGGGTGCTGGCCGCATGGTGTCGTCTGTTTCTCAAATCCCCAGGCATGCTCCTTGCCTCAGGGCCTTTTCTCTTGCTGTACTATCCACCTGGAATTAGTCTTCCAAGTCAGAAGTTTATTGAGTAGGGACTTCCCTGGCCAGTCACCCCATAAAATGTATTTTTTAAATTAACATGCAGGAAAATGGACTCTTTCAGTGTAGATTTTAACACACGTTTAGACCCTTCCACCTCAACCAAAATCAAAACATCCCCATATTCTGTCCCATTGTGGTCATATGTGTCCCTGCTCCTTTGGTTTTTCTGTGTCCCTGTAGTTTTGCCTTCTCCAGAAGGTCATATAAATGGATCTGGACTATATATAACCTTTTGAGGCTAGCCGCTCTCACTCAACATGTCTTGGAGATTCATCTAGGTTGCTGCTATTTCTCTTTCTTGTTGCACAACATTCCATGCCATAGATAGTCCACAGTTTACCCATTTACTTGTTGAACTTTGAGTTGTTTCCAGGTTTAGGTGATTATGAATAGACTTCCTATAGAGGTTTTGTGTGAACAGAGCTTTGCATCTCTCTTGGGTGAGACGTAGGATTACAAGGTTATACACTTAAGCGCATATTTAACTTTGTAAGAATGTGTAGAATTGTTTTCCATAGTGCTTGTTAGAGTCCAAGCTCACTCTACTTGCCACACAATAGGCCAGTAAATTCGAGAGAGAAGGTGTTGAGGCAAGGAATGCAACTTTATTTGGAAAGCCAGCTGATGAGGAGATGGCAGACTAAGGTCTGGAAATAACCATCTTGTCAGGGCCTGGATGCCAGGTTCTTTTATGGATCAGAGATGGGGGGGAGTTGAGGAAACAAAAGTAAAAAGGCCATTATTGCAAAGACCTCCTAAAGTGGCAAGCCTCAGGCAGGGGGATGTGTTAGTTTCACGTCCTTACATTCATTTCACTGGTAGGGTGAAATGGAATATTTCCTGTCATATCAGTAAACAGAGATGCCATAGCTATCTGCAGTTCTGGCCCCCAAAATGTGAATTTCTGAGCCATGCCTGTAAGCAGCAGATGAAGGGCGCCATTTCCCAACATGAAGAACTCAGGAGTGTCACAGTCCTTCACAGGTGGGCAGGGTCAGGCTATCTCCCTGTGAGCCAAACAAAGGCACCCTAGCCCAAGTGTCAGGCTGTGGGGTGGGGGACAGGCAGGGCTCCCTGAGGCAGGCCATTGTGTATGCCTATGATAACAAAAGTGGCAAAATGATAAAGTCACAGAAGTAGATCCAGCATGGAGTCAAAATTAACTCTTCCAGGTTACACTTACATCACTAGAGAGGAGAGCCACACATGTAAGTTAAACACGTACCAGATGGCAGATAGTCTGTATCCTTGCCAGCACTTAGTATTTTGAGCATTTAACTGCCCTAGGGGGTATGCAATGGCACTCCACTCTAGTACTCCTGCCTGGAAAATCCCATGGACGGAGGAGCCTGGTAGGCTGCAGTCCATGGGGTTGCTAAGAGTCGGACACAACTGCGCGACTTCACTTTCACTTTTCACTTTCATGCATTGGAGAAGGAAATGGCAACCCACTCCAGTGTTCTTGCCTGGAGAATCCCAGGGACGGGGGAGGCTGGTGGGCTGCCGTCTCTGGGGTTGCACAGAGTCGGACACGACTGAAGCGACTTAGCAGCAGCAGCAGGGGGTATGTAGCAGGTTTGGGTGTTTGGCTGTGTCGGGTCTTAGTTATAGCACACAGGATCCTTTGTTGCGTCATGCAGGATCTTTCATTGTGCAGGGGCTCTCAAGTTGTGGTGCATGGGCTCAGTAGTTGCAGTGAACAGGCTTAGTAGCCCTGTGGTATATGGGATCTTAGTTCCCTGACCAGGGATCAAATCCACGTTCCCTGCATTGCAAGGCGGATTGTTAACCACTGGACCACCAGGGAAGTCCCACTCACTGTGACTTTAATTTGCATTCTTCAAATGTCTTACAATGTTAACCATCTTTTCACTGGCTTATTTACATCTGTATATTCTCTCTGGTGCAGTATGTATTCAAATTTTTTGCTCATTTAAAAAAAATGAATTGTTAGTCTTCTTATTGTTGAATTTTGAAAATTCTTTATGTATTTTATATAAGAGTCCTTTGTTAGTTATGTGATTGGTAAATATTTTCTCCCAGTGCGTAGGTTATCTTTTTATTCTCTTATCAGTGTATTTTTTCAAAGTCAATATATTAATTTTTTTAAAATTTTATTTTATTTAACTTTACAATATTGTATTGATTTTGCCATATATCAAAATGAATCTGCCACAGAATATATTAATTTTTGATGAAGTCTAGTTTACCAGTTTTTTTCCCTCATTTTTTTTTCTCTTTTGAATCATGCCTCTTACGTCAGGTGACTCCAAGTTATAAACATTTTCTCTGTTTTCTTCTATAGTTGTACAGTTTACATTTATATCTAGAATTCATTTTTAGTTAATTTTTGTTTGAAGTGGAAGGTTTAGGTTGAATTCATTTATTTGCTTATGGATGCCCAAATTTTCTGGCACTATTGTTTGAACATGCCATCCTTTCTCTACTGAATTGCCTTTGAACCTTAGTAAAAAGTCAGCTAGCTATCTATGTGGTGCAGTTTCTGGACTCTATTCTGTTCCATTTATCTCTAGTGTCTTTTCCCTTAAAAATATTATTTAAACTTGATTAACTTGAATTTTAGAGTAATGCTCAATATCAGGTAGTGTGAGTCCTCTCATTTTGTTCTTTTTAAAATTGTTTTGGCTATTTTATCTCCTTTGACTTTCCAAAGACATTTTAGAATCAACTTGTCTATGAAATACTGTTTTGGAATTTCAGTTGGAATTGTCTTAAACCTATAGAACAATTTGAGGAAAGTTATTTGGCCTTCTTTGATTTCTTTCATGAGTGAAATAAATTGTTTTTCAGTGTATAAAACCAGTACCTATTTTGCTGGATTTATACATGTTTCATTATCTTGAAGCTGTTATAGAATTTTGTTTGTTTCAGTTTCCAGTTGTTTATTGCTAACACATGGAAATCAATTGATTTTCGTATGTTCATCTTGAAACTTTACAAAACTCACTTTAAATTTTAAAAGATTTTTGGTAGATTCCACTCTGTTATCTACATAAATAATCTCGTCATCTGTGAACAATTTCCTTTCTCCTTTCAGAATCTGGTTGCCTTTTTTCTTTTTCGTGGCTTATTGCACTGACTTGAATTTCCAGTTTTGTGTTGCTTAGGCATAGTGAGAGTGGGCATCTTTGCTTTGTTCTCAACCTTTGGTTTCAGTGTTTCACTATTAAGTAAAATGTTAAATGCAGAGCTTTTCTAAGTGCTTTTTATAAAATTAAGGAAACTCACTTTTATGATTAGTTTTCTGACAGTTTTTATAATGAATGTGTGTAGGGTTTTGCCAGATGCTTTTTCTGCATCATGCCCTCATAGCTCAGTTGGTAAAGAGTCTGCCTGTGATGCAGGAGACCCCGGTTCGATTCCTGGGTTGGGAAGATCTGCTGGAGAAGGGATAGGGTACCCACTCCAGTATTCTTGGGCTTTCCTGGTGGCTCAGCTGGTAAGGAATCCGCCTGCAATGTGGAAGACCTGGGTTCAATCCCTGGGTTGGGAAGATCCCCTGGAGAAGGGAAAGGATACCCACTCCAGTAATCTGGCCTGGAGAATTCCATGGACTAAGCCCATGGGGTTGCAAAGAGTCGGACACAACTGAGTGACTTTCACCTTCACTTTTCTGCATCAAGGTATATGATCATGATTATTTTCTTCTTTAGTGGTTAACATTGGTTGATTTTTGGAATATTGAACCAGCCTTGCATTCCAGGGGTAAATCGCATTTAGTCTTGGTGTATTATTCTTTTTTGGATACTCCTGGGTTTAACTTGCTAGTATGTTGTTGAGGATTTTTGTGTCTGTGTTAATGAAGGATATTGGTCTCTAGTTTTCTTGTGCTGCCTTTGTCTGGTTTTGGTATCATTGTTGTTGACTTTATAAACTTTTTTGGGGAAGCATTCCCTCTTCTTTTATTTTTTGGAAGATATATTGTGTAGAATTATTAGTTTTGCTTTAAATGTTTAATAGAGTCCACCAGTGGAAACTTCTGGCCTGGAAAGTTCTTTTTTGAAAGGTTTTAACCTGTGAATTCAGTTTCTTTAATAGATACAGACTATTCAGGTTTATCTACTTACCTTGGGTGAATTTTGGTAGTTTGTGACTTTAAAGAAATCAGTCCGTTTTATCTAAGCTATTGAATTTATGTATGTAGGGTTGTTCATAGTATTGTATTCATTTATTGTTCTTTTATTATTTGTTGTCTGTAATGATTTGTAGTAAGAGAGTTCTTACAAGCCATTTGCAAGCTGTGTTCAGCAGTGTTCTTTCAGTGAACAAATGTACCCATTTTGTAACACATATACTGAAGTATTTAATAAGACTTGTACACAAATGTAATGCAAGGAATGAAGTGTTTAAAAATACTTGTAATAAATGTGTTTCTTACAATTGTTATCCAGTCACTAAGTCTTGTCCAACTCTTGGCAACCACACAGACTGCAGCATGCCAGGCTTCCCTGGCCTTCCCTATCTCCAGGAGTTTGCTCAAACTCATGTCCATTAAGTTGATGATGCCATCCAACCATTTTATCCTCTGTTGTCCCTTTCTCCTCTTGTGCTCAATATTTCCCAGCATCAGGGTCTTTTCCAATGAGTTGGTGCTTTGCATTAGGTGGCCAAAGTATTGGAGCTTCAGCATCAGTCCTTCCAATGAATATTCAGGGTTGATTTGCTTTGGGATTGACCAGTTTGATCTCCTTGCTGTTCAAGGGACTCTCAACAGTCTTCTCCAGCACCGCAGTTGGAAAGCATCAATTCTTTGGTGCTCAGCCTTCCTTATGGTCCAACTCTCACATCTGTAGATGACTACTGGAATACTAACCTTTGTCAGAAAAGTGATATCTCTGCTTTTTAATATACTGTCTAGGTTTGTCATAGCTTTTCTTCTAAGGAGCAAGTGTCTTTTCATTTTGTGGCTGCAGTCACCGTCTGCAGTGATTTTGGAGTCCAAGAAAATGAAGCCTGTAGCTGTTTCCCCATCTATTTGCCATGAAGTAATGGGACCGGATGTCATGTTTCTTACAGTACTACTTGTAAATTGCATTCAGATGAGTGGTTATACTCCAATAAAAAAATAAACAAAACAAAATAGCCAATGACCAGTGACTTAAACAATCATATCTAGGTAATAAAGCCTCCATAAAAACCCAGAAGGCCAGGGTTCGGAGAGCTTCTGGGTTGAGGAACACATGGAGATTTAACGAAGCTCCTCAACCTTTCCCTGTACCTTTGCCCTGTGTGTCTCTTTCATCTGGCTGTTCCTGAGTTAGATCCTTTTATATTAAACTAATCTAGAAGTAAAAAGAAAAAAAAAAAAAGAATTTCTCATCTCTGAAGTCTTTTTTTAACAATTATTTTTATTTTGGTTGTGCTGGGTGTTCACTGAAGCATGCTGGTTCTTCCTTGCAGTACATGGGGGCTTCTCTCCAGTCGCAGTATGCTGGCTTCTCTGGTTGCAGAGCACACATGGGCTCCAGAGTGAGTGGGCTTTAGTGGTTGCGGTGCACAGGCCTAGTAGCTGTGGCACACAGGCTCTAGAATGTGTGGGCTCAGTAGTGGTTGTAGCGCATGTGGGCTTAGTTGCCCTGGGGCATATGGGATCTTAGTTCCCCAGCAGGGATGGAACCCATGTCCCTTGCACTGGATGGCAGATTCTTAACCACTGGACCACCAAGGAAATCTCTAGAATAATTAATATTATTAAAATGTCAACTACTAAAAGCCATCTATATATGCAATCTCTATTAAGAGTCCAATGACATTTTTTTTTACAGAAATAGAAAAATTGTCCTAAAATTTATATGAAACCAAAAAGGCCCAATTAGCCAAATGAATCCTGACATAGAACAAAGCAGAAGGCATTACACTTCTTAATTTTAAGCTATACTATGAACCTTTAGTCATAAAAATGTATGGTATTGGCGTAAAAAAAAAAACAGGCCAATGGAACATAATTGAGAGATCAGAAATAAACCTAAGCATATATAGTAAAGTAATAATTGATAAGGGGGTCAAGAATACTCAGTGGAGAAAAGAGAGTCTTGATGTTGGAAATATTCACATGTTAATGAGTGAAACGACTTCTAACTGACACCATTCACAAAAAAATTAATGAAAGGATTAAAGACTTAAATGTGAGTCCTGAAGCCCGTGAAACTCCTGAAAGAAAACAGAGAGGGAAAACAACTCCTTACTATGTATGGCTGAGTCCTTTTGTTGTCCACCTGAAGCTATGACAACATTGTTAACTGGCTATACCAATATAAAATAAAAGGTTTAAAAACAAAACAAAATTCCGGACATGGGTTTTGGTAAAGGTATTTAGGAAATCACATCTAAAGCATAAGAAACAAAAAATCAAAAAGTGAGACTACATCAAACGAAAAAGTTGGAGAAGACTCTTGAGAGTCCCCTGACTGCAGGGAGATCCAACCAGTCCATCCTAAAGGACATCAGTCCTGGATGTTCATTGGAAGGACTGATGCTGAAGCTGAAACTCTAATACTTTGGCCACCTGAGGCAAAGAGCTGACTCATTTGAAAAGACCCTGATGCTGGGAAGGATTGAAGGCGGGAGGAGAAGGGGATGACAGAGGATGAGATGGTTGGACGGCATCACCGACTCAATGGACATGAGTTTGAGTAGGCTCTGGGAGTTGGTGATGGACAGGGAGGCCTGGTGTGCTGCAATCCATGGGGTTGCAAAGAGCTGGACATGACTGAGCAACTGAACTGAACTGACCTGAACAGCAAAAGAAACTATAAACAAAGTGGAGACAACTTATTCAATGGGGATAAAGAGAAGGAAATGGCAACCAGGGGTTAATAAACCAAAATATATAAAGAACTTGTAGAACTCAATAGCAAAAGTAAAAAAGTTAAAGTTAAGTAAAAAAAGTAAAAGTTAAAAAGTAATCCAGTTTAAAATTGGGCAAAAGACGAGAATAGACATTTATGATTTGTGGTTATTATTCCCTTCCACAGAACCGTAGCATTTCAGGGTTAGAAGAAGACCTGTTTAGTAGGTCTTAATTTCTACTTAAGCTTCACTTCCCCACTTCAGTCCTCTCTCACATGAATTCATGGTTTTCTCTTTTCTACTGTATGCACCTAGGTGGTGAGCAATAAATAACAATGGCTGTCGTTTTCTTTAATTTGGCTGATATTTCTGTCATCAGTATACATGAAAAAATAAGCCTTTTTGTACGCCTCATATCATACTTTTGTTAAATGATTGCCTATATTATAAATTAATATAATTACAGTTTTTCTTTAAAAACAGCTTACTCCTAGAGCATAGCTTGTAAACCCAGGCTTGCCTAGAGTGTTGACAGCCTGCCAAAGCAATAATCATAGACAGATGGCAGATGTAGGAAGTCACATTTTCACATTCTTAACCAATGACTCTCCAAAAGCTCAAACATAAGAGACAACTCAGGAGTTGTTCATTTTTTTTTTCCAGTTTCCATTTTTTCCCCCCAGCCCTTTTTCTAAAAAAAAAAAACTTTTTTTAGATTAATGAATTAAAGAAGTAATATATATTATTCCTCAAATTTATAGTGAGCAAAATTATTTTGTTCAAGTTTTCTAATACTAATTTTGCTTTTTCTTCAGACATAACTATTCCAAGCAGTTGGTTAGTTTGTTTTAAAAATGATGTAAGATAGGGGCTTCCCTAGTGGGTCAGTGGTAAATAATCCGCCTGCCAATACAGGAGACATGGGTTCAATCCCTGATCTGGGAAGATCCCCCATGCCACAGAGCAACAAAGCCCATGCACTATTGAGCCCGTGCTCTAGAGGCTGGGAGCCACAATTCCTGAGCCCACATGCTGCGACTACTGAAGCCCAAGCACCCTAGAGCCTGAGCTCTGCAATAAGAGAAGCCACCACAAAGAGAAGCCTGTGTGCTGCAACTAGAGAAAAGCCAGTGCTGCAACAAAGACCCAGCACAGTCAAAAATAAATTCTTTTAAAAAATAAAAATTATGTAAGATAGACTTCCCTGGTGGTCCAGTGGTTAAGATTCTATGCTTCAAATGGCAACCCACTCCAGTACTCTTGCCTGGAAAATTCCATGCACTGAAGAGCCTGGTAGGCTATAGTCCATGGGGTTGCAAAGAGTCGGACACGACTGAGCAACTTCACTTTCACTTTCTCCAAGGTGGCAGGATTCAACCCCTGGTCAGGGAAGTTTCACATGCAATGTGGCAAAAAAAAAAAAAAAAAAAAAATCATATAAAGGAGATTGGGGGATATAAGTTTTGAATAAAATTTCTAAAATGAAAATGGCAATCCATTATGAGTATCCTTAAAAACTTCTGTGTGTGCATTGCAGAGTAGGTGTAACTTCCATTCGCTGGTATAAGACTTCTTAACACAGCAAGCAAGCAATAACACAACAAGCAATTCCTTCTTAGGAATATCTTTATTACTAGAGCTCTTAAACACTTCTGTAAAGTCATTACAGAATAGCCACCAGGGAAGCCCAAGAATAGTGGAGTGGGTAGCCTATCCCTTCTCTAGGGGATCTTCCCAACCTAGGAATTGAACTGGGGTCTCCTGCATTGCAGGCAGATTCTTTACCAGCTGAGCTACCAGGGAAGCCCTACCTAAGTCTAATCACAGACATAACACTGTTTTCAATGTGATAAGTAAGTACTACTCTTGGAAACATCTTTTAAACTAGGGTATTACTTCTCTACATGCATTATAAAGTAAATTTAAAAAAAGAAGGTAATCTTTGCCATTTGTGTTAACGTGGATGGGCTTTGAGGGCATTACACTAAGTGAAATAAGTCAGACAAAGAGGGACAAATACCTATGATCTTACTTATATGTGGAATCTAAAACAAACTCAAGTTCATAGATACAAGGAACAGATTGGTTGCCAGAGGCAGGGGATGGGAGGAGAAATGGGTGACGGGGGTCAGAAGGTGCAAACTTCCGGTTGTGAATAACTACTGGAATGTAATGTACAGCATGGTGACTATAGTTAATAATCCCATAGTGTGGGTCTGAAAGTTGCTAAGAGTAGATCTTAAAAGTTCTCATCATAAGAAAAAGTAGAACTATGTGTGGCAATGGATGGTAACTAGAGTTGTGATCATTTCACAATATATATACAAATATCAAATAATATTGTACAACTGAAACTCATATAATATTATCTGTCAACTAAAAATAATTTAAAACAGGTATAACTTCCATTCACTGATAACAACACTTTGCAGCACAAGCTACAAGTACTTTTAGGGACACATCTCTACACACTACCATACATGTACAGAGTGGGTAGGACTTCCCTGGTGGTTCAGTGGTTAAGGATCTGCCTGCCAGTGCAGGGGACATGGGTTTGATGCATGTCCCCTGGTCAAGGAAGATTCCACGTGTCTCAGGGCAACTAAACCAGTGCATTACAACTACTGAGCCTGGATGCTGAAGCTACTGCAGCCCGTGCACCCTAGAATCTATGCTCCACAAAAAGAGAAGCCATCATGATGAGAAGCGCATGCAGCACAATTAGGGAGCAGACCCCACTCTCTGCCACTGGAGAAAGCCCACTGGCAGCAGGGAGGACCTGTGTGTGCATGCTAAGTTGCTTCAGCTGTGTCCGACTCTTTGTGACCCTCTGGACTGTAGCCCACCAGGCTCCTCTGTCCATGGGGAGTCTCTAGGCAGGAATACTGGAGTGGGTTACCATTCCCTTCTCCAGGGGATCTTCCCCACCCAGGGATTGAACCCGCATCTCTTATGTCTCCTGCATTGGCAGGCGAGTTCTTTACCACTAGCACCACCCGGGAAGCCATACACAGCCAAAAAATAAAATAAATAAAAAGGAAACTCTTAGAGTGGGTAAAACTGATATAACACTGTATTCAGCAAGCAAGGTGCATTCTTAGAAAATCTTTATTACAGCTTTTCCGAAACATGTAAGTACATGCATTACAAAATAGGTATAACTTCCACTCACTGAATGAAACTGTTCTCAATGCAGCAAGCACAAGAAGTTCTAGATAAGTCTTTATAATTAGGGATTTTTTAAGTTTATTTTTTTATTGAACTAAGTTGATTTACAATATTATGTTAATTTCAGGTGTACAGCAAAGTGATTCAGATATAAATATTCTTCTATATATATCCTTCTTCAGATATTTTCCATTGTAGGTTATTACAAGATATGGATATAGTTCCCTGTGCTATACAGTAAGTCCTTGTTGGTTATCCATTATATAGATAATAGATATAGTACATAGATATAATAATATCTAATATATAGATAAAATCTATTATATATAATTAGGAACATGGGATTAACAGATACACATTCCTAATCCATGTTTCTAATTAATTCCTCCCCCACCCCCCTCCTCTCCCCCTTTGGTAATCATAGTTTGATTCCTATGTCTGTGAGTCTGTTTCTGTTTTGTAAATAAGTTCATTTGCATCAGTTTTTGGATTCCACATGTAATTGATGTATAATGTTTGTATTTCTCTGTCTGACTTACTTCACTTAGTGTCGTAATCTTTAGGTCCACCCTTGTTGCTGCAGGTGGCGTTATTTGATTTTGTATGGCTAAGCAAATAGTCCATTGTATGTATATCACATCTTCTTTATCCACTCATCTGTTGATGGACATGTAGGTTGCTTCCCTGTTTGGGCTATTATAAATAGTGCTGCAGTGAACATAGGGGTGCATGTAGTTTTTTTACTTATAGTTTTCCTCTTTTCTGGATATATGCCCAGGTTGCTGGATTGTATGGTAACTCTGTTTTTAGTTTTTTAAGGAATCTCCATACTGTTCTCCTGTTCTCCATAGTAGCTGCACCAATTTACATTCCCCCAAGTGTAGGAGGGTTCCCTTTCTCCACACGCTCTCCAGCATTATACCTAGTGATCTTAATAGGTGTCTCCTTTCATTGCAGAACAAATACCACTTCCATTCACAGAGATAACTCTGTTCTCAGCACAGCAAGCAAGTAGAATTTTTAGAAACATCTTTATTACATGTCCTTAAACACTTCTCTACATGCATTGCACAATAGGGGCCACTTTTATTCATGTATAATCCTGTTCTCAATGCAGCAAGCAAATGGTTAGAAACATTTGTAAGTATTCTTAAACACTTCTCAGGTCAAGGAGATCCAACCAGTCCATCCTAAAGGAAATCAGTCCTGAATATTAACTGGAAGGACTGATGTTGAAGCTGAAACTCCAACACTTTGGCCGCCTGATGCGAAGAGCTGACTTATTGGAAAAGACCCTGATGCTGGGAAAGATTGAAGGCAGGAAGAGAAGGGGACGACAGAGGATGAGATGGTTGGATGGCATCACCGACTTGATGGACATGATTTTGAGTAAACTCCTGGAGTTGCTGATGGACAGGGAGGCCTGGCGTGCTGTAGTTCATGGGGTCGCAAAGAGTTGGGACATGACTGAACGACTGAACTGACTGAAACACTTCTCTAACGCCATGCAGATCAGCTTAAAGCAACAGCCCCTAGCCTTTTTGTCACCAGGGACTGGTTTCATGGAAGACAATTTTCCCACAGACCAGGTGGGCGGGGGATGGTTTTAGGATGATTCAAGCACATCACATTTACTGTGCACTTAATTTCTATTATTATTGTGTGTGTGTGTGTGTGTGTGTGTGAGTCGCTTAGTCACGTCTGACTCTTTGTAAGCCCATGGACTGTAGCCCTCCAGGCTTCTCTGTCCATGGAATTCTCCAGGCAAGAATACTGGAGTGAGTTGCCATTCCCTTCTCCAAGGGATCTTCCCAATTCAGGGATCGAACCCAGGTCTCCTGCAATGAAGGCAGATTCTTTACCGTCTGAGCTACCAAGGGAAGCCCTGTTATTATTACATTGTGATATATAATGAAATAATTATATAACTCACCATATGAAGAATCTGGAGAAGGCAATGGCACCCCACTCCAGTACTCTTGCCTGGAAAATCCCATGGATGGAGGAGCCTGATGGGCTGCAGCCCATGGGGTCGTGAAGAGTCGGACACGACTGAGCAACTTCACTTTCACTTTTCACTTTCATGCATTGGAGAAGGAAATGGCAACCCACTCCAGTGTTCTTGCCTGGAGAATTCCAGGGACTGCAGAGCCTGGTGGGCTGCCGTCTATGCGGTTGCACAGAGTCGGACATGACTGAAGCGACTTAGCAGCAGCAGCAGCAGTAGCATGAAGAATCAGTGAGCAATAGGGAACAGCTGTAAATACAAATGAAGCTTCGCTTGTTTGCCTGCTGCTCACCTCTTGCTGTATGGCCTGGTTCCTAACAGGCCACAGACCAGTAGCAGTGTATCACTCTTAGAAAACATTTTTTATTACAAGGATTCTTAAACAACATGCTCTAAATGCTTGTCAGAATGGCTACCATTTCCATCAATGATGTAACACTATTCTCAATGTAACAGGCAGGTAGCGTTATTAGAAGTCTCTATTTCAAGTGTTCTTAAAAATTCTGTACATGCAGTTACAGAATAGGTGCTACCCTTTCACTGATAAAACCATGTTCTCAATGTGGCATGCAAGTAGTGTTCCTAGAAAAACATTTTTGGTTTGTTTTTTATTTTTTAAAAATTGTATTGAAGTGTAGTTGATTTATAATGTGTTAATTTCTGCTGAACAGTAAAGTGATTCAGTTGTATATATATATTCCTCTTCATATTATTTTCCACTATGGTTTATCACAGGTTATTGAATATATTTCCCTGTGCTATACAGGAGGACCTTGTTTATCCATCCTATATACAATATTTTGCATCTTCTAATCCACCCTCTATCCCCCTCCCCACTGGTGAACTACAAATCTATTCTCTGTGAGCCTTTTCTTTGAAATGCCTTTATTACAAGTGTTCATAAACACTAATCTACAATGCATTGCCGAATATATGTCTCCTATTTGCTGTTAAAACTCACTGGTCAATGCAAAGAGCAAGTAGTGTTCTTTGAAGCATCTTTTGTACAAGTGTTTTATAACATTTTAACATGCTTTCCAAATGACCATAATTTCCATTAAATGATATAATACTGTTCTCAGGGCAGCAAGCAAGTAGCATTCTTAGAAATGTGTTTATTTATTTATTATTTTATTTAAGGATAATTGCTTTATAGAATTTTGTTGTTTTCTGTCAAACCTCAACGTGAATCAGTCATAGGTATACATATATCCCTTCCCTTTTGAACCCCCCTCCCATCTCCTGCCCCATCCCACCCTCTAGATTGATACAGAGCCCCTGTTTGAGTTTCCTGAGCCATACAGCAAATTCTCTTTGGCTATCTATTTTACATATGGTAATGTAAGTTTCCATGTTACTCTTTCCATACATCTCATTCTCTCCTCCCCTCTCCCCGTGTCCATAACTCTATTCTCTATGTCTGTTTCTCCACTGCTGCCCTGTAAATAAATTCTTCAGTACCATTTTTCTAGATTCCGTATATATGCATTAGGATACGATATTTATCTTTCTCTTTCCGACTTATTTCACTCTGTATAATAGGTTCTAGGTTCATCCACCTCATGAGAACTGACTCAAATGCATTCCTTTTTATGGCTGAGTAATATTCCATTGGGTATATGTACCACAACTTCTTTATCCATTCATCTGTCGATGGACATCTAGGTTGCTTCCGTGTTCTCAGTTCAGTCACTCAGTCATGTCTGACTCTTTTTGACCCCATGGACTGCAGCACGCCAGGCCTCTCTGTCCATCACCAACTCCCAGAGTCAAACTCATGTCCATTGAGGCAGTGATGCCATCCAACCATATCATCCTCTGTCATCCCCTTCTCCTCTTGCCTTTAGTCTTTCCCAGCATCAGGGTCTTTTCCAATGAGTCAGCTCTTCACATGAGGTGGCCAAAGTATTGGCATTTCAGCTTCAACATCAGTCCTTCCAATGAACATTCAGGACTGATCTCCTTTAGCATGGACTGGTTGGATCTCCTTGCAGTCCAAGAGACTCTCAAGAGTCTTCTCTAACGCCACAGTTCAAAAGCATCAATTCTTCTGTGCTCAGCTTTCCTTATAGTCCAACTCTCATATCCATACACGACTACTGGAAAAACCATAGCCTTGACTAGATGGACCTTTGTTGGCACAGTAATGTCTCTGGTTTTTAATATGCTGTCTAGGTTGGTCATAACTTTCCTTCTCATGGCTGCAGTCAGCATCTGCAGTGACTTTGGAGCCCCCCAAAATAAAGTCATTCACTGTTTCCACTGTTTCCCCATCTATTTCCCATGAAGTGAAGGGACCAGATGCTATGATCTTCATTTTCTGAATGTTGAGCTTTAAGTGAACTTTTTTACTCTCCTGTTTCACTTTCATCAAGAGGCTCTTTAGTTCTTCTTCACTTTCTGCCATAAGGGTGGTGTCATCTGCATATCTGAGGTTATTGATATTTCTCCCGACAATCTTGATTCCAGCTTGTGCTTCTTCCAGCCCAGCGTTTCTCATGATGTACTCTGCATATAAGTTAAATAAGCAGGGTGACAATATACAGCCTTGACGTACTCCTTTTCCTATTTGGAACCAGTCTGTAGTTCCATGTCCAGTTCTAACTGTTGCTTCCTGACTTGCATACAGATTTCTCAGGAGGCAAGTCCGGTGTTCTGGTATTCCCATCTCTTTAAGAATTTTCCACAGTTTATTGTGATCCACACAGTCAAAGGCTTTGGCATAGTCAATAAAGCAGAAATAGATGTTTTTCTGGAACTCTCTTGCCTTTTCAATGATCCAACGGATGTTGGCAATTTGATCTCTGATTCCTCTGCCTTTTCTAAATCCAGCTTGAACATCTGGAATTTCATAGTTCATATATTGTTGAAGCCTGGCTTGGAGAATTTTTAGTATTTACTGGCGTGTGAGATGAGTACAATTGTGTGATAGTTTGAGCATTCTTTGGCATTGCCTTTCCTTGGGATTGAAATGAAAACTGACCTTTTCCAGTCCTGTGGCCACTGCTGAGTTTTCCAAATTTGCTGGCATATTGAGCGCAGCACTTTCACAGCATATCTTTTAGGATTTGAAGTAGCTCAACTGGAATTCCATCACCTCCACTAGCTTTGTTCGTAGTGATGTTTCCTAAGGCCCACTTGACCTCACATTCCAGGATGTCTGGCTCTAGGTGAGTGATCACACCATCATGATTATCTGGGTCGTGAAGATCTTTTTTGGATAGTTTTGTGTATTCTTGCCACCTCTTCTTAAAATCTTCTGCTTCTGTTAGGTCCATACCATTTCTGTCCTTTATTGAGCCCATCTTTGCATGAAATGTTCCCTTGGTATCTCTAATTTTCTTGAAGAGATCTCTAGTCTTTCCCATTGTATTTTTTTTCTCTATTTTTTGCACTGATCATGGAGGAAGGCTTTCGTATTTCTCCTTGCTATTCTTTGGAACTCTGCATACAAATGGGTATATCTTTCTTTTTCTCCTTTGCTTTTTGATTCTCTTTTTTCACAGCTATTTGTAAGGCCTCCTCAGACAGCCAATTTGCTTTTTTGAATTTCTTTTTCTTGGGGATGGTCTTGATCCCTGTTTCCTGTACAGTGTCACAAACCTCTGTCCATAGTTCATCAGGCACTCTGTCTATCAGATCTAGTCCCTTAAATCTATTTCTCATTTCCACTTTATAACTGTAAGGGATTTGGTTAGGTCATATCTGAATGGTCTAGTGGTTTTCCGTACTTTCTTCAGTTTAAGTCTGAATTTGGCAATAAGGAGTTCATGATCTGAGCCACAATCAGCTCCCTGTCTTGTTTCTCCTGACTGTATAGAGCTTCTTCACCTTTGGCTGAAAGAATATAATCAGTCTGATTTCGGTGTTGACCATCTGGTGATGTCTATGTGTAGAGTCTTCTCTTGTGTTGTTTTAAGAGGGTGTTTGCTATGAGTAGTGCGTTCTCCTGGCAAAACTCTATTAGCCTTTGCCCTGCTTCATTCTGTACTCCAAGGCCAAATTTGCCTTTTACTCTTGGATAAGGAAATGGCAACCCATTCCAGTATTCTTGCCTAGAGAATCCTGGGGACAGAGGAGCCTGGTGGGCTGCTGTCTATGGGGTTGCACAGAGTCAGACACGATTGAAGTGACTTTGCATGCATGCATGCATGGGAGAAGGAAATGGCAACCAACTCCAGTATTCTTGCCTAGAGAATCCCAGGGACTGAGAAGCCTGATGGGCTGCCGTCTGTGGGGTCGCACAGAGTCGGACACGACTGAAGTGACTTAGCAGCCGCAGCAGCATCCAGGTATCTCTTGACTTCCTACTTTTGCATTCCAGTCCCCTGTAATGGAAAGGACATCTTTTTTGGGTGTTAGTTCTAGAAGTTCTTGTCGGTCTTCATAGAACCGTTCAACTTCAGCTTCTTCAGCATTACTGGTCGGGGCATAGACTTGGATTACCGTGATATTGAATGGTTTGCCTTGGAAACGAACAGAGGTCATTCTCTTGCTTTTGAGATTGCATTTCAGACACTTTTGTTGACTATGATGGCTACTCCATTTCTTCTAAGGGATTCTTGCCCACAGTGGTAGATATAATGGTCATCTGGGTTAAATTCATCCATTCCAGTCCATTTTAGTTTGCTGATTCCTAAAATGTCGATGTTCACTCTTGCCATCTCCTGTTTGACCACTTCCAATTTGCCTTGATTCATGGACCTAACATTCCAGGTTCCTATGCAATATTGCTCTTTACAGCATCGGACCTTGCTTCCATACCAGTCACATCCACAACTGGGTGTTGTTTTTACTTTGGCTCCATCTCTTCATTCTTTCTAGAGTTATTTCTCCACTGATCTCCAGTAGCATATTGGGCACCTACCGACCTGGGGAGTTCATCTTTCAGTGTCCTATCTTTTTGCTTTTTCTTACCATTCATAGGGTTCTCAAGGTAAGAATACTGAAGTGGTTTGCCATTCCCTTCTCCAGTGGACCACATTTTGTCAGAACTCTCCACCATGACTCGTCCGTCTTGGGTGGCCCTACACGGCATGGCTTATAGTTTCATTGAATTAGACAAGGCTGTGATCCATCTGATTTAGATTTTTAGTTTTCTGTGATTGTAGTTTTCAGTCTGTCTTCCCTCTGATGGAGAAGGATAAGAGGCTTATGGAAGCTTCCTAATGGGAGAGACTGACTGAGGGGGAAATTGGGTCTTGTTCTGATGGGCGGGGCCGTGCTCAGTAAATCTTTAATCCAATTTTCTGTTGATGAGTGGAGCTGTGTTCCCTCTGTGCTATTTGCCTGGGGCCAAAATATGGTGGAGGTAATGAAGATAATGGTGACCTCCTTCAAAAGATCCCATGAATGTACTGCTACACTCAGTGCTCCCAACCCTGCAGCAGGCCACCACCGACCCACACCTCCGCTGGAGACTCCTGGACACTCACAGGCAAGTCGGGTCAGTCTCTTGTGGGGTCCCTGCTCATTTCTCCTGGGTCCTAGTGCAAAGGTTCTGTTTGTGCCCTCCAAGAATCTACTTCCCAGTTCTATGTAAGTTCTGGTAGCTCTATGGTGGGGTTAATGGTGACCTCCTCCAAGAGGGCTTATGCCATACCCAGTCTGCTGCACCCAGAGCCCCTGTCCCTGTGGCAGTCCACTGTTGACCCTTACCTCCACAGGAGATGCTCAAACACAGTTCTGTCTCAGCCTCTGTGGGGTCTCTGGGTCCTGGTGCACACGAGGTTTGTTTGAGCCCTCGGAGCGTCTCTGGTGGGTATGGGGTTTGATTCTAAACACGAATTTGCCCCTCCTACCGTCTTGCTGGGGCTTCTTTGCCCTTGGACATAGGGTATCTCCTCATGGCTGCTCGCTCAATGTCACACAGCCACCATGTTCTAGCTATTGTAAATAGTGCTGCAGTGAACAATGGGATACATGTGTCTTTTTCAATGTTGGTTTCCTCAGGGTATATGCCTAGGAGTGGGATTGCTTGGTTGTATGGTGGTTTTATTCCTAGTTTTTGAGGAATCTCCATACTGTCTTCCATAGTGGCTGTATCAATTTAAAAATATGGAGCTTCACGAATTTGTGTATCATCCTTGCACAGGGGCCATGCTAATCTTCTCTGTATCGTTCCAGTTTTAGTATATGTGCTGCTGAAGTGAGCACTAGAAACATGTTTATTATGTGTTCTTAAACAGATCTGTACATTCTTTGCAGAATGAATATAACTTTCATTAAATGACTATCATTTTTCTCATTGCAGCAGTAAGTAGCATTCTTAGAAATAGCTAGATTACAAGTTTTCTTAAACACTTCTGTACATGAATTACAGATGGTTATAACTTCCAGTCAGTGATGTAACACTGTTCTTAATGCAGCGAATAAGTAGTTCTCTGAAGCATTTTTATAAAGTGTCTTTAAACATTTCTCTAAATGCATTGCAGATGGGTGCCACTTCCATTCACTTGGAAAATCACAGAGTGTTTTTGCTCACCATTCAATTCTATTAGGATTAATTATTAATTAATTGCTGACTGACAGTGCACTCCAAGCGAAAATTAAGACCATCACAAGATTCTTTGTGCTTTGGGCAAGCAGCTCTCTTAGATAGTTAGATCTCAGGAAGAATTTTAAGGAACCCAGATTTTTGTATCTTTCCATATATAGAAAAGCACTAAAATAATTCACTTGAGATGTCTGTCCTTTGTGACTAGCAGTAATCTTTTAGCAAGATATATGCTGGACTGTGGGCTTCCCAGGTGGCACCAGTGGTAAAGAACCCGCCTGCCAATGCAGGAGACACTAGAGATCGGGGTTCGATCCCTGCCTGGGTTGGGAAGATCCCTAGAGGAGGGCATGGGAACCCACTCCAGTATTCTTCCCTGGAAAATCCCATGGACAGAAGAGCCTGGCGGGCTACAGTCCATAGGGTCACAAAGAGTCAGACATGATTGAAGCGTCTTAACATGTACACACAAGCTAGACTCTTAAGTGTCCCATAGCCAAAAATCACATATAAACTAGCTTCCCTCCGTAGCTCTTCAGAGCAGTTCCCCCAGAGCTACTGGGAGGCTGTCTCCTAGTCTATCCCCCGTAAGTTCCCTGAATAAAACTTAAACTCACAATTCTTTTTTTTTTCTTGGCAGCACAGCATGGGGATCTTACTTCTCTGACCAAGGATCTAACTCGCACCCCTTGCATTGGAAGTGCAGAGTTTTAACCACTGGACCACCAGGGAATTCCCTTAAACTCACAACTCTTATGTTGTACATTTTTCTTTAAGTTGATGCACTGATAAAACAGTGTTGTAAGGCAGCATGCAAGTAGGATTCTTAGAAACATCTTTTTAACTGGTGTTGAGAAAGACTCCTGGACTGCCTTTGAGAATGGGTACAATGTCTTCATCGGCAGTGCACTGTTTTCAGTACAGCATGCAGTAGTGTTCTTGGAAACATCTTTATGATAAGTGTCCGTAAAAACTTCTATTCATACATTGTGGAATGTGTATAACATTTGTTTTCTTTTTTTAGTTGTAATTAATTATTTTATTTATTTAAAAAATTTGAAGTATAGTTGATTTACAGTGTTGTACTAATTTCTGCTGTATAGAAGTGATTCACTTATATACATATATACATTCTTTTTTTATAACATTCACTTCCTGATATGACTTTTGTCAATGTGGAAAGCAAATTGTGAGCTTAGAACAATCTTTCCAAAATTGTTCTTAATTCCATCCATGCCTTAATGAATGGGTATAACATCCATCACTGATGTAATATTGCTCTCAAGTCACCTACCAAGCATTGTTTTTAGACATATCTTTATTTCATGTAGTTTTAAACACTTCGTGACATGCATTGCAGAAACAGTGCCACTTCTATCACCCAGGAAACACTGTTGACTTGGCAAGCAAGTAGCCTCCTTAGAAACACCTTTATTACAAGGGTTCTCAAAACCTCTCTACATGCCTTGCAAAAGGAGTGCCCCTCCCTCCAGGGATATATCACTTTTCTCCACACAGAATGTGTTAATAAGTGGTGTTTCAGAAATGATCTTATTACGGTGTTTAAAACACTTTTGTACATGCTTTATAGAACTGATATAAGCTCCTTTGACTGACATAAAACTGTTCTAAACACAGCAAGCAAGCGTTTCTGGAAATCGTTTTTATTACAATTGTCCTTAAACACTTCTCTACGTGAATAGCAGAATGGGTGACAGGTCCTTTCTTTTGTATAAACAATGTTTTCAGTGCAGCATCAGGTAGCATTCTTAGAAATGTCTTCTCATCAGTGTTCTTTCACTTCTCAACATGTGCTGCAGAGCGGGTGCCTCTTCCATTCACTGATACATAACACAGCTCTCTATGCAGCCAGCAAATAGCATTCACAGTATAGCTATTAAACACTTTTTTACATGAGTTGCTGAATAGGTATAAATTCCATTAAATGATATAATACTGTTCTCAGGACAGCAAATAAGGATTGTTAGCAGACACAGCTTTATTACAAATGTGCTTTTAAATTTCTCTACATGCGTTGCCACATGGGTACCACTCCCATTCACTGTTTTAACACTGTTCTCAATGTGGCCACAAGTAGCACTCTCAGCAACATCTTTATTACAAGTGTTCCTTTGTTTTTGTGGATAGCTATTACTGCCTTAGATGCTTCTTTAAAAACTGAAGTATAGTTGATAATGTATGTTTCAGGTGTACAGCAAAGTGGTTCACTTATACATATGTATATATCTATTTTCCTAGCTTGCCTTCCCTTATAGGTTATTACAAAATACTGAGTGTAGTTCCCTGTGTTATACAGGAGGTCCTTGTTGTTTATCCATGTTATATATGCAGTGTGTGTGTAAATGTTAGTCCTCAACTCCTAATTTATCTCTGCCCCTACTTTGGTAACCACAGGTTTGTTTTCTATGACTATGAGCGGATCTATTTCTGTTTTATATATGTTTCATTTGCATAATTTTTTAGATTCTACATATGTGTTATCATATGATATTTGTTTTTGTCTGGCTTACTTCACTTAGTATGATAATCTCTAGGTCCATCCATGTTGTTGCAAATGGCATTATTTCAGTCTTTTTATGGCTGAGTAATATTCCATTGTATATATGCACCACATCTTTATTCATCTGTTGATGGATACTTAGGTTGCTTTCACGTTTTGGCTATTGTAAATAGTGCTGCTGTGAACAAATAGGGCACATGTATATTTTCAAATTATGGTTTTCTCTGGATTATGCCCAGGAATGGGATTGCTGGAGCATATAATAGTTCTATTTTTAGTTTTTAAAGGAACCTCCATACTGTCCTCCATAGTGGTATAAATGTTCTTAAACACACCTCTTCATGCCTTGTAGATGGAGTCACTCCCATCCACTAGTGTGCACTCTTCTCAATAAAGAAAGCAAGTACCATTCTTAAAAACATTTTTTTTTGCAAATGTTCTCAAATACTTCTCTCAATGCATTGAGAAATGTGTGCCACTTCCATTGACTGTTACAACTCTGTGGTCAAAGCAGCCAGAAAAAAAGGTACTTAGGAATATATGTATTACAGGTAATCTTAACACTTCATATGCATCGCAAAACCTGTTCCATTCACACATATAACACTGTACTCAACACAGCAGCAAGTAGTTTCTTAGAAAAATCTGTATTACAAGCATTCCCAAACATTTTGTACATGCAGGGCAGAATGGGCATACCCTCCATTCACTGATACAACGCTGTTCTCAAGGCAGCAAGTGTTAGTGTTCTGAACAATTTCTTTAAGACCAGTGTATTTAAACACTTCTGTATATGCATTGTTGATGCCTAGAACTGCCACTCACTGACAGAAACTGTTCTCAACTCAGCAAGCAAATTGCAGTTTTAGAAACATCTGTATTATAATTGTTCTTAAACTCATCTCTCTATGCATTGGAGAAAGGTTATAAGCTTCATTCACTGATATAACACTGTTCTCAATGCTGCAAGCAAGCAGTTCTCAGAGAGGTTTTTATTACCAGTGTTCTAGGTGGAGCATCTCTTTTTTCTCTCCCTTTTAATTAACAACTATTTGGACATCCTTAACCAAACAGAAGTGCCTCTGCACATCACACTGTACCTGGACATCCAGGAAGTTCTTACGTATCAGATCTCAGTCATGGAATCCAAAGGAGTTGGCAAGCCACCCCCACCCCTATGCCCTGGGATTGGGTAAGAGGGGAGCTGGTTAGTACAGAACTAGGTGGTTACTCATGGGCAATAAAGAATTTGAGGAGGGCCAGGGTGGCTCAGATGGTAAAGAATCCGCCTGCAAGGCAGGAGACCCAGGTTTGATCCCTGCGTTGGGAAGATCCCCTGGAGAAAGAAATGGCAACCCACTCCAGTATTCTTGCCTGGAGAGTTCCATGGACAGAGGAGCCTGGTGAGCTATATAGTCCATGGGGTCGCAAAGAGTCAGACATGACTGAGCGACTAAAAAAAGTCTGCCTAAGGGGAGATCTGTGTCATGCCATCAGTGTGGGGTAGAATTTGGATGCAGAGGAAAGGGTAGCACTTGCCAAGGGAGCCTCTTCCCCACGGCAAAGATGTAAAAGGCTGGGCTTCCCGCAGCTGCAGCAGCAGCAATGTCTCAGGCAGAGTAGTTTGAAAGCAGCCTCTTGATGGAGGACAGGTAAGGTGAAAATGGCGAGTGACTGCCTGGCTCCTCCTGCTGGGCAGGTTATGCTTGGAAGATCTTATTTCTCTCCAGCAGCACTGGCTTTTCTGAGGCGGGACCTCCATGTTGGGGAAGGGAAAAGAAAGGAAGCACGTGATAACATCGGTGGGCTTTAAACATGCGCAGGTCCTGCTGGCTGCTGCAGGACTTCAGCAGGACCACCCACAAGCCTCTGGGGAGTATGCACTGGAAGATCTTCCCCTGGCTCTGCTGGCATCTCATAGCTCCAAGTGCTAAACCCACCCGTCTCTCCCCCTAGCCCCTGCTCTCAACTCTGCAGCCAGCTCCTCCTGAGAATAGGTTAGGTAATCCGAATACTCGCAGAAAGATGGACCAGGGTCCGCGGACAGGTGAGAATCAACGAACTGAAGCTATAGTGCCACCTTCTGGAAGACAGAGGTTTCCTGCAGCCGGCGCGGTGAGCTATGAGAACAAGAGGAGACACTCAGAAGGAAGAATTCCACCCCAGGAGAGAACGAGAGTGGAGCAAGTCTACCCTTTATAAACCTAGGATCCCTGGAGAAGCAACACCGAAGAACAGTACCTCATCAAAGATAACCAGTAAAGAGACTTCAAACGGTAAAGCAGCAATACAGAAACACAAAGAACTTTAAAAGTCAAGGAAATACACCATCACCAAAAGATATCAACAATTCTCCAAGAGCTGAGCCCAAAGTCCCAGTACATTGCAATCTATCTGATAAAGAATTCAAAATAGCGGTACTGAAGAAACTCAATAAGCTACAAAAAGAATTAAAACAGCTCAGTGGGACTTCCCTGGTGGTGCAGTGGATGGGAACCCACTGGCCAATGCAGGGACCATGAGCTTGACCCCTGGTCCAGGAAGATTCCGCATGCTGTGGAGCAACTAAGCCTATGTGCCACAACTACTGAGCTTGCACTCTAGAGCCCGGAAACTGCAACTACTGAAGCCCATGTGCCTAGAGTCTGTTCCACAAGAGGAGCCACCACAATGAGAAGCCCACGCGCTGCAGTGAAGAGTAGCCCTTGCTCGCCGAAGCAGAGAAAGCCTGTGCAAAAGCAACAGACCCAGCACAGCCAAAAAAAAGCTCAATGATATTGGGGTAAAGATACATGAACAAAATGAGTTACTTATGAAAGACAGTGAAAATATAAAAAAGGGCCAAACAAAAATTCTGGAGTTGAAGAATTCAGTGAATGAGTTGAAGAATGAAATAGCATCTGTAGTAAAGCAGAGGGAAGATAGAACAAATGACTTAGAAGAAAGGAATTTTGAAATAAAGAGTTATACCAGAACAAGGACAAAGAATAAAAATGAGGGGAGGGGGCTTCACTGGTGGATCGGTGGTAAAGAATCCATCTGCCAATGCAGGAGACACAGGTTCAATCCCTGGTCCAGGAAGGTCCCACATGCCTCAGAGCCACTAAGCCTGTGCACCATGACGATTGAGACTGTGCCCTAGATCCTGGGATCTGCAATTACTGAGGCCATGTACCGCAACTACTGAAGCCCTCATGGCCTGGAGCTTGTGCTCCACAATTAGAGAAAGCCCATCAGAAACAGAGACCCAGCACAGCCAAAATTAAATGATTTTTTATATGAGGGGAGAGAACCTATATGTTCTATGGGAATCAATCAATAGGGAATACACTTGAATAATCATGAATCCAGAAATTTGTAGTTAGTGGTTCTTTTATTGTTTTAAATAAATATTCGCTTACACACCTAATTTCTATATTCCTTTCCTTGAAGGACCACCTTCCACAAAATGGATAAGCTGGAGGTCCCTGCAAACGCTAGATCCAAATCTTCGGCTTCAGCGTTAACCACCCTTTATTAATACGACCCTTCTTCAATTTAAATACAACCCTTCCTTTGACACTCCTACAAAAACATCTTGGCAATACCAATCAATCGTCATTGAGAAAATACAATCTTATATTATTTTTATTTATGCTGTTTCCATCTTGCTAGCTAGTCTGCACACCCCATTATGAACCTGTTCATCCAGTCACTTGTGCATTGAAAAAACAAGTCCTGGATTTGTCACTCCTTCATCGTTCTTCCATAGACCCAGATTTCCTAAGTCCAGATTTCCTAATCTAACTAAGGTTACTAGTTGCCTAGGAGATGCCTGCTATTTGATAATGATTGTGACGATACTCATCCTGGGCTTTGAAAAAGCCCCCCTTCCAAATTCACTTTTGATGTCTCAAACTCCTCCTCTTTCAGGCCTCTATCCAGAGGCAGGAGTGACTGTCTCTCCCTACACCTACTGGGTGTTTTAAAGATCAGTGAAATTAGTCTATCAAACATGTTGAAATCCAGAAACTGTTGCCAAGGAAATGTGAGTCAGAGCCCCCCAAACTGTTTCTTCACTTGGAATTTCCTACCACTCTAAAGTAACCATTCTTTCAACAGAGGAACCAACTCAAGTGTTTTCCCACTATTGTTTGAGTCTTGGGAGGTCAGGCCCAGGTGTGTAGGAGCCTCTATGACACACCTTGAGGTAGGGGGCGGGCTTGGGCTGCAGTTTTGCTGCCTCACTGGGCAGTGGGACAATCAATCCCAGCAGCCTGACCCAATCAGAGAGCGGGCAGTGTGCTCTGAGCACACAACCAAGGGCTGATTCAACTTTAGCTGGAAGTCCTTGCCATTCTGAGAACACAAAGCCACCACAGGATTCTGAAGTAGGAGAACCAGCCGCTGTCACAAAGAACCCAACAGTAATTTCCCGGTATAAATAATATGCTACCATTTCTGTGTATTTTTTTTTTAAAGGGACAGAATAACATGTGGCAGAATTCATTTTTGTTTGACTGTGGTTGGACACAGAAGACACTAATTTAAACATTATGCTAAGTGAAAGAAGCCAGGCACAATTGGTCATGCTGTGCTGTGCTTAGTCTCTCAGTTGTGTCTGACTCTCTGCGACCCCATGGACTGTAGCCCCCCAGGCAGCTTTGTCCATGGGGATTTTCCGGGCAAAAATACAGGAGCGGGTTGCCATGCCCTCCTCCAGGGAATTTTCCCAACCCAGGGATCGAACCCAGATCTAGGAGCGGGTTGCCATGCCCTCCTCCAGGGAATTTTCCCAACCCAGGGATCGAACCCAGATCTCCTGCATTACAGGTGGATTCTTTACCAGCTGAGCTACCAGGGAAGCCCCACAATAGGCCATACATTGTATGATTCCATTTATATGGAATGTTAAGAGTAGGCAATGTTAACTTGAATGCTTATATTGCATGTAAGTTATATGCAATGTTATCTTATATGCTTATAAAATGTTAATTTATATGCAATGTTAAGAACCGTGAACTTCCAGATGTTCAAGCTGGATTTAGAAAAGGCAGAGGAACCAGAGGTCAACTTGCCAACATCTGTTGGATCATTGAAAAAGCAAGAGAGTTCCAGAAAAACCATCTATTTCTGCTTTACTGATTACACCAAAGCCTTTGAGTGTATGGATCACAACAAACTGGAAAATTCTGAAAGAGATGGGAATACCAGACCACCTGACCTGCCTCTTGAGAAATCTGTATGCAAGTCAAGAAGCAACAGTTAGAACTGGACATGGGACAACAGACTGGTTCCAAATAGGAAAAGGAGTATGTCAAGGCTGTATATTGTCACCCTGCTTATTTAACTTATATGCAGAATACATCATGCAAAATGCTGAGCTGCATGAAGCACAAGCTGGAATCAAGATCGCCGGGAGAGATATCAATAACCTCAGATATGCAGATGACACCACCGTTATGGCAGAAAGCGAAGAAGAACTAAAGAGCCTCTTGATAAAGGTGAAAAAGGACAGTGGAAAAAGTTGGCTTAAAGCTCAACATTCAGAAAACTAAGATCATGGCAACCAGTCACATCTCTTCATGGCAAATAGATGGGGAAATGGTGGAAACAGTGACAGACTTTATTTTTGGGGGCTCCAAAATCACTGCAGATAGTGACTGCAGCCATGAAATTAAAAGACGCTTACTCCTTGGAAGAAAAGCTGTGACCATCCTAGACAGCATATTAAAAACCAGAGACATTAATTTGACAATAAAGGTCCATCTAGTCAAGGCTATGGTTTTTCCAATAGTCATGTACGGATGTGAGAGTTGGACTATAAAGAAAGCTGAGTGCCAAAGAATTGATGCTTTTGAACTGTGGTGTTGGAGAAGACTCTTGAGAGTCCCTTGGACTGCAAGGAGATCCAACCAGTCCATCCTAAAGGAAATCAGTCCTGAATATTCAGTGGAAGGACAGATGCTGAAGCTGAAACTCCAATACTTTGGCCACCTGATGCGAAGAACTGACCCATTGGAAGAGACCCTGATGCTGGGAAAGATTGAAGGTGGGAGGAAAAGGGGATGACAGGATGAGATGGTTGGATGGCATCACCGCCTCAATGGACATGAGTTTGAGTAAGCTCCAGGAGTTGGTGATAGACAGGGAAGCCTGGTGTGCTGCAATCCATGGGGTTGCAAAGAGTCAGACATAACTGAGCGACTGAACTGAACTAAAGACTAGGCAAATCCATAGAGAAAGAAAGGAGATTAGTGGTTGCCAGGTGTAATGTTCAGGCCACTGAAGATGGCTGTTTGCTTGCTCCCTGTACATCCTCTGCTTGACTGGGCCCTGCTGCACTCACAGGACTATACAATCCTCTTAATTATAGGGCTTAATTAGTAACTGCTTATGTGCTTGCCCCCTGCCCTGCCCTGGTTTCCCTGGTAACTGATAAGCCAACCTGATGTCAATTCCCCCTATAAATGGCAGCCTCTCCCGAGTAGCAAAGTGGCTGCTGTGCCCTGCCCGTTTTCTGCTGCACACGGTGGGATATCGCTCCAGGACATTTTGATTCAGTTATGTAAGACCCCCTGTCCAGTAAGCTGTTGATGTCTCTGTCATTTGTTCCTGGGCTCTTTCTATGGTCTTAAGGTTGGGCCAATACAAGACTTGCAGGCCTGTAGGGTGCAACCAGCCAGGAAGCTGAGGAAACCTCCGTTGGGTGCCAAGATGTCGGTAAATAAGGATGGGAAACAGGATTGTGGGGGAAATCCTGATGTGACCATCCGCTAACATGTGAGACCTGTAAGTCTAAGTCTCTTTCCCGTTTAAAAGTAATAGCCCTCAGCTCATGGACCTTCTGACTGCCCGGGATGGCTGCTGCATACAGACCAAACACAAGGACCTGGATTATCTATCAGCTACTTGGGTGTTACCTGTTTGGGTAAGACAAGCCTACCCCCGACCCACCACCCCTAAGCAATTACAGAAACATGCTTTAGGGATGTTAACTCAGGGACAGGCTTGTGAACTGGACATGGCCAGTCACCCGGGTTTGGTTGGGGCCTGAGGCAATGGCAAAATAATAAGAGTATTCTTTGACTTCTGGTCCCAGCTATGGAAGGGGGCAGGCAACGATATGGCAGGATGGGCCAGCTATATGCTTCTACAGTGCCTTACAATGGGTGCAAGACATTACAGAAGTCCACACAAGCATTGTGCAATGCAAAAACCACTGTTGGGGGTCTAGAGCAGCTGTGTGTGATGTACAGGACCCCCGTGGACATCAATAGTGGCCAAGGAACCCAGTTTTCTGACCACGAAGCCCAGGAATGTGCTGATAAAAATAATATACGCTGGTATTTCCACCTGCCTTATGACCCCACTGCTGCCAGGCTAATGAAAGGATGAATAGACTATTTAATAGAGAACAAAACCCTCTTTCAACGTGTGGACAAGGAGGCTAACTCAAGGGTGGCTCAGACAGTAAAGACTCTGCCTGTAATGCAGGAGACCCAGGTTTGACCCTGGGTTAGGAATATCCCCTGGAGAGGGGAATGGCTACCTACCTCTCAG
The DNA here is from genome assembly GCF_027580195.1 of Bos mutus. Classification (NCBI taxonomy): domain Eukaryota; kingdom Metazoa; phylum Chordata; class Mammalia; order Artiodactyla; family Bovidae; genus Bos; species Bos mutus. The sequence goes on along the minus strand of NC_091620.1, from coordinate 41,863,738 downwards.
TATTCTTGCCTGGAGAATTCCATGGACAAAGGAGCCTGGTGAGCTACAGTCCATGGGGTCACAAAGAGTTGGACATGACTGAGTGACTAACACTACGATTTCAAACACTCCAGGAACAGTTGTCCCTGTGGCTCGGTCATGTTAACCCAGAGGCAACTAGTCAACACCATCCAAGTTCCACTGTTGCCCCAGAAGGACTATTGCCAATCATGGGTCAGGAGAGTACCTCGCTTTTGCCTTGGCCACAGGACCTACCCCCAAGGAAACACCTTGTAAAATGGCCTGGAAATGACTGGTAAGTCCCTCGTGATTTGGGTTTGCTGCCCGGTAGGGAATAGGATTCAGAAGGGGCTTACAGATCTCACCTGTCTTCTACCCAGCCCTATCTGAGCACTCTTATATCATCCTTGTGATCTCTGGTTATACCAGCTGTCCTGAATTCAACACTAGCTATAGGGACTGGGGTGGGTGGGCAGTATGGTATTGCAGGCTGGGACAAAAGCCACAGGCAGGGTGGTGTTATCTCAGGATGCTGTCACTGCTTGTATTTTGCTTAATGGTCATGATCTCCCCTGCACTGTGCCTATTAAATGTCTTGCAGTTAATCCCTAGTCTGAGCAGAGGGATCTGTTTGCAGACTGGGTGGCAGGGGTGGCCTTGCTGTGAACTGAGTCTCATTGCTGGGTCGATAGTGAGATGCTGTTGTCATCCTCCTCTGGACTTCCATGCAAAATTGCCCCGATAAGTGCCTGCTTCCACAGTTTGCTCACATCTTCGTGAATCACTATTAATATTTTTAGCATACCAGGTCTCTTTCTCTTGGTACTCTCTAGCTGCCTTTGTCTGTATTGCATTTTGGTATTTGGTTGCAGTGACCCTCTACCTACCTGACCTCAGAGATATTACGGGAGAGGGATGGGCCAAAATTATAAGGGTCAGGCAAGTGTATAGTGGTGGAGTGTATGGTCAGGCCACTCAAGATGGCTGTTTTCTTGCTCCCTGTACACTCCCTGATTGACCAGGGCCAACTTCACTCACAGGACTATCCAATCCTCCTAATTATAGAGCTTAATCAGTAACTTTTATGGGCCTGATTATGTGCTTGCCCCTTGTCCCAGCCAATGGTTTCCATGGTAACTGATGAGCCAACCATTTCATTCCCCCTATAAATGGCAGTCTCCTTCTCCAGGTAGTGAAAATTATTGCCATGTCTGACCCGCCGCTGGCTGTGCATGGTAGGGAGTTCCTTTAGGACCCTTTGCTTCAGATGAGTGAGGTCCCCTGTCCAAAAAGGCACTGATGTCTGTTGCTGTCTCTGGGTTCTTTTTTCAGCCTTGTGGTTGGGCAGGTATGAGGCTTGCAGGCCTTTGGAGTGCAGCCCAACACCAGGAAACAGGGAAGGGAGGACTGAAGATGTCTCCTTAATGGGTACAGAGTTACTTTTTCGGATGGTTTGGAACTGGATAAAGGTGATGGTTGCACAACAATGCAAATGTACTTCATCCCATGGAACCATACACTTTTAGGTGGTTAAAATGGTAGGGGCTAATCTCAACATCTGTCACCTTCATGACAGCAGACGGGAGAAAATGGGTAGATGCAGACAGGAATGAAGGGAAGTTTTTCATCATGTAACTGCTTATACTTTTGATTTCTGGAACTTAAAAACCAACTCATCCTCCTCAGCCTGCATGGATGTCACATCGATTTCAATATTTTGACAAGCTATTTAAATATGAGCACCACTTCCCACTCCAGTGTTCTTGCCTGGAGAATTCCATGGACAGAGGAGCCTGGCAGGCTATAGTCCATGAGGTTGCAAAGAGCTGGATATGACCGGGCACACATGCGCAAGGCAGGCCTGCCAAGTGGAGCTGCCCTGCAGTCTTTCTTCTCCCCTCTCTCCCTGGCACACAGAAAAGCAGAGAGTGGGTTCAGCACTGTCTTTCTGTAAATGCAGATTTCGCCACTGGAGTCCCATGGCTTTCTCTTTTTCCCCCAACTGTCAAGCTGAAGAGGCCAGCCTTCCCTGCCTCTCTTCCTGGGCATCATTCTCTCACCAGGCCACCTACCCATCCCCCCTCCTTGCCAAGCATTTTGTTAATTATTTGTGATGGATTCCAGCTTCTCCCACATCCAAAGTAGCTAGCCCAAGAAATCTGTTCTTGAGTGGCTGACAAACCCCTGTCCCTTCCCTCCAACCTTGACAGCCTCCTTCTGAAGGCACTTTTATGGTGGGGGCACCACAGCTGGCGGTGGGCTGCCCTTCCTGGTCGGTCCTTTGCTCCCTATGGGCTTTCAGCTCAGCTCAGCCTGGTCCTTTCTTTGAAACTATAGCTTCTTCATAGAACTGTTTTATACTCCCTTTTTTCAAGGATGAGATTACCCACTTTGTAATTCAGGCAAGCATCTCAGTTTTAAGTTTTAGTTTCTCCTGGAAATCTGAGTCAAGTTCCCTGATATAAACAGGAGTCCAAGGTCCCTGGAGATCTTCAACACCTGTGGCATCCTCCCTTCCTCTGTGAGCTGCTGAAAACTAGTCCTCCACCCTAGGACAGCACAGTAACAAGTTTAGCTAGGCAGGCTGCAGACTAGAGGTGGGTTAGCATTGGTTGGATAAATCTCTCACGCCCCCAAGTGGAAAGAATGAGATATGGACTGACTACCTCACAAAGAAAGTACCATTAAGAGGGTTCTTGACTCTGGCTGCAGTTCCCATACAGGGTACAGGTGGCCACTGCCACGGGAGCTTTTTTATCCATGTGAAGAAATCTGCCATAGGTTCAGGAAGGAAGTACAAGGATTAGGTAGTGAATACACTTTCTGACATGCTTTTCTGTAGCTGTGCCCTCTTCTCAGAGACTCTGCCTTCTTGCCTAAGTTTTCCTCCTACCTCATGTTGAGCCCAAACTTTCCAGATCCTAAGATAAAGAAAGTGAAAGTGAAGTTGCTCAGTCATGTCTGACTCTTTGCGACCCCATGGACTTTAGCCTACCAGGCTTCTCCATCCATGGGATTCTCCAGGCAAGAATACTGGAGTGGGTTACCATTTCCTTCTCCAGGGGAATTTCCCAACCCAGGGATGGAACCTGGGTTTCCCACATTGGAGGCAGACGCTTTAACCTCATTCCTGGGCCCTAGTTGCAGCCTCTTGACATCTGATCTCCACTGTTTCTCGTTCAGTTCAGTAGCTCAGTCGTGTCCAACTCTTTGCGACCCCATGGACTGCAACACACCAGGCTTCCTTATCCATCACCAACTCCTGGAGCTTGCTCAAACTCATGTCCATCAAGTCGGTGATGTTCTCATTGTTTTAGAGGCCCCTCTAATCTCCATAGAAATGTCCCAAATTACCTTTCTGTGAAGGTCAGTTCTGTTGATTAAGACTCAGGAAAGAGTTCTTGGGGTTTACTTTTTTTTTAATGGAAGATACTTAGTTATGGTTCAATATATTGCTTCTGTTTCTTTGCTATAACTCCGCTGTTATCGAAAGCTTCTTTCTCTCCCAGGCGAGAGACTCTCTTTCAGTCACCTGCCTGGGGAGAACACATGGGTCCCACTCCCCTTCTCCTCCGGTTTCATCAGCCTGAGATGCAGCTTGACTCATGTTATTTTCTTGCTCATAGTCCTCCTGCAAGGAATGAAGATGATCTGGTTTCCTATCCCTTCTCTTAAGATGTGGAAACAGAACACCAGAGACATTGACCTTTTTTTTAAACCAAGGTTGCAGCTCCCTTTAGTGAAGTACCTGGGGCTGCAGCCAGCCTTCTGCCACTCTCCTGAGCTTCCACCCTCTCTCACCCTGGAGTCTTCCAGGTTCAGCCCCTTCCGGCCTCTTGGCCTGGTCTCCCGCCATGCTCTTCTGTGCTATCAATTGCGTGGTTAACTTTCCCCTAACGTTCCTTGTTCTCTACTTTGTTATTGGGCTCAACCCCATGCTGCTTCCTCCCAGAACTCTCACACACAAGTGTTCCCTCCTCTGGGGTCCCTTGGCTTCAGGCTGCCTGTCCTAGGACATGAAACTCTCAAGCTGGCATGAACCCTTCCCTTGTAAGCTGTCAGCATCCAGAGGCTGAGTCTTCATCACTTCAATCTTCCCGGAGCCCAGTACCAGCAGTCTTCACACAGTGCAGACCTCTCAAACGTTGTTGTTGTTCAGTCACCAAGTTGTGGCCAACTCTTCATGACCCCATGGAATACAGCACAGCAGGCTTCCCTGTCCCCACCATCTCCCGGAGTTGGCCCAAGTTCATGTCCATGGAGTCAGTAATGCCATCTCAAACATAGCTAAATACAAATGAATGAATCTTGGACGCATACTGGAACCAGGAAGTTACAGTGAACTTCGGGAAATGTGTTCTAATTGCCCACTTGATTTCCAGACTGTAGTTTGGACTTTATGACAGTGGCTTTACCTTTTACCTTGACATGAGTGGGTACGTGGGGACTGAAGAGAAAAGTGCAGCCAGAGGGACCTAGAGCTGAACACTGGGCTCCCTCACCCAGAACAGCAGTCGGCAAATCTTTGCCATAAAGGGCCAGACGGTAAATATTTTCAATTTCATGGGTCATACACCTACTGTCACAATGACTCGACTCTGTTGTTGCAGCATGAAAGCAACTGTGCCCACTACATCAACGAATGTGACTGTGTTCCAACCAGTCTTTACACACTCAGTCAATCCCAGATGTGGCCTGCAGGCTGTGCATTGCTGACTTAGATGAGGGAACCTGGCCATGTGGCTTAAATTCTGAGTCCGTTTTATCATTTGTTAAAAAAGTTGAATGAAAAGTCCTTGTGTGGAAATGATGACGAGTAAGTGAACTGGGGGAGGTAAAACTCTTAGCACAGGCCTGCGGCATCTTGCTTGCTTAGTCAATAATAATTCATATGGTTAAATGTCAGCCAAAGAGACTTTCCAATGTTAGCAGATCATTCTCATCTCACAACTTAAAAAAAAAAAAGAAAGAAAAGCTAGGCTTAAAGCCACTTGGAATTAACAAAAGGAACTTCAGATATCTGAACCTATTCCGTCCAGGGCAGTGCTGGCCTCAGGCCTGGCTGGACACAGGTTTTGCACATGTTCTTCCTTCTGCCTGGAATGTCCTGCTCTCCCTTGCTTGCCTGTGCCTGCGGTGAGTCCTTCTCAACCTCCAGGATTCAGCATATTCTTTTGGGAAGCACTGCCTGACTTCTCACTTAGAAAATCTTCTCCCTACACAAGCTTTTATTTTTTTTTTTTAAATATTTATTTGGCTGTGCCAGATCTTAGTTGTGGCACACAAGAACTTTTAGTTACCACATGTGGGATCTAGTTCCCTGCTCAGGGATCGAACCCAGGCCCCCTGTCTTGGGAGCATGAAGTCCTAGCCACTGGACCACCAAGGAAGTCCCTGTCCTATTTTTCAGATTCTACTTATGGCTTCTTCTGTGAGGACCTGTGATTGGAGGGTTGAGTGCAGACTTCGGAGAAAGGAGTATTTGGGAAAGGTGTCAGTGGGGAGCGGCCACGGTGGGGCGGGAAACCAGGATGGTTCTGGATGCCCCAGAAGGCGAGGGCAGCTGTAAACAGAGGAGTAAGACCGCTGCTCTGTCTTCTCTCTCTCCTGTTTTCTCCTGTCTCCTCTTCCTTCTCCCTCTGCAGTTCCTTCCAGTTAGTACAATGAATGAATGTTTTCATTTTGGATCTCTTGACCAAACACAAAACTAGCTGGAGGTCAGTGGTTATCAATATCAATTAGTAATCACATAGCCCATGACAAAGACTGTTTTCTAGACCAGGTTTAGTAAGGCTGCTCTGAACCCTCTGCTCAACTAGACCTCAACCTTCTGGCTTCCCCATCTGTCTTTTCATTGCCCGGTTTTAGCAAGAATCCTAGTAAATTCCTCAATAGCTGATCAGATTCCTCATCCTTCACCCTTCATATCTGATCTTGCCAGCCTGCCTTCGGCAAGAATCATCTCAAGTCAGAGTAGTCGAAAACCCCCCCACACCTGATGTTTCCTCTCAGTGATTTTTCATCCACTGACCTGCTCATGGCTATAAATCCCCACTTACCCACACTCTGTGCAGAATTGAGTCCTATTCTGTACTGAGGTCTCTCTTCCCCTTTTGCAACTGTCCTGAATAAAATCTTCTTATACCACTTTACTGTCCAGCTCTGGTTTTCTTTGATACCCACCCTACTGCCAGTATCAAATAGGGCCGATATTTTGAAACAGTCGAGTTAAGAAGCCCAAATGGGAGAGACTACAGCACTGTATTTTGGTCATTGAATCTGTAACACTTACCTCATGCTAGATGCAGCTGAGCATACAAAAACAGATACCGTATTTCCTGGCCTTGAGCAACATTTGATAATAAAACAAGAGAACCAGTGGGCCAATATTTATTACAAATTATTTTATGTGGCAAATGAAAGAATAACCTTAAAGGATTTTTTTTCAGATTTAATATATTTGCCTGCTTTACCAACTAAGGTGATGGAGTGATAGAAACAGAGGTAGAAAATGGAGTTTGCCTCCATCTCACAGATTACAAAATAGTTAAAGCTCACAAAGGCAAGTAGGGAGCAGGAACAAACTGAGAGAGACATTGACGGAAGCAAGACTCTAACACCAACTTAGAAGATGCAACAGGGCCACCAGTGAAACGAAAGAGCAGCTTCCTGGGACTCCACTCTGCCTCAAGGTCAGCAGACAGAACTGGACATGAGTCCAGAGGAGCCAAGGGCTGCAGCTACAAACACACGTGGCTCCCCTGGCCGCCACCTCCTGGGTCTCCAGTCTCCTCTCCAGGCAGCCTTCCTAGTTCTCTACCTAAACCAGAAACCTAACCATGCACACCCTTGCCCCCCTGCTTTAAGTAACACCGTTTGGTGCCTCTGCACAGCTTAATAACTCCCCAGCCCTTCACCTGGTCTACAGGGCCCCCACCATCAGATCTCCCTCCCTGGGACTCCCACTTCCAGACCCAGTGCCCCAGGGCACTGGCTAGGTTGTTCCTCACTCCCTTCTGTTCACCCTGCTCCCAGCCACAATGCCCTCCTCTGACCTTCACACGGTTGATCTCTTCATCATCAGGACCTGGCATGGACATCTTCCCCGAACCCTTCTCCAGATGGCCAGGAGCACTCTGGACCTCCAGCAATGACTAGTTTATGTGACTTGCTTCCCTCTGGACATTGAGTTTTTGAAGGCAATGGCTACATCTTACTCATTTTTGGGATCCCCAGCACTAGGCATGATCACCCAGTTTGGCAGGGCAGGGGTGGGGGGCGCATGGGTGGAAAGAAGGCTTTCCTGGTGGCTCAGATGGTAAAGAATCTGCCTGCAATGCAGGATACCTGGGTTTGATCCCTGGGTCAGGAAGATCCCCTGGAGGAGAGCATGGCAACCCACTTCAGTGATCTTGCCTGGAAAATTCCATGAATAGAGGAGCCTGGTGGGCTACAGTCGATGGGGTCTCAAAGAGTCAGACACGACTGAGTGACTAAGACTTTTCCAAGGCAGGGAAGAGGGTTCAAGGCACTGTTTCTTGGTGATTTAGCGTATGAGTGGGGTTTAAAGGCTGGTTCTGCCGTTTACTATCTGGGTGACTTCAAATAAGGTTTTCGAAGATACTAAGAAAAACATATTTGATAACACTCATCTGGCAGGGCCATTGGGAAGCCTGAGTGGAACCAGGCATCTTAAAGCATTTAGCACTGCTCAGCCAAGGTTGGCTGTCTTTTCCATTCCTGTGGGAGCCCCCACTGGGGGCCCCAACATAGCTGGTGACAATAAGCAAATCCTGTTTACCCAAGACATGTTTAATGGTAAGAATAGAGAGAAAGGTCAACTCTCGATAAAGATCAGGCTCTGGTTTTGCTGAGCAGAGCAGCACTGCCCGTTCCCCTCACTGCTTTGAGCAGCAGTGTTTCTGGATCTCTCCTGCGAGCCACAGGCAGTGCAGGATGCGTTTCTTCTCGGCAGCCAACTCCTCTTCCGAGAACTGGCCCAGGAGTTTCTGGACAAATATATTCTGATCTTTCAGGAAAATATTCTTATTGATGCCTACGTTGGGCATATTCTCTAGGGACCCAGATCTGAAATGGAAGCTTAAGCGTCTGTTTCGCTTTAGGCCAGGTGCTTTCTCTTCAATCCAGGTCAGCGGGCTGCGGAGGCGAGAGGCACAGTGTTAATTTCACTGAGGGCACACGGATGCTTGCTGGCACCTGAGCACCCCTACTAGATCCTCCTGTGTGCCCATCTCTCCTGCAGCTGCTGCATCCCGACCTCCACCAGCCTCCCAGAGGCCACGGTGACTGTTGGCAACTCTACTGACCAACGGTCCTTTTGTTTAGTTTTGCCACAAGGCAGGGGAATCTGTGCAATGATTTTGGTGTGAATATCAGTTCATTATTCAGGACTCTCTACCCTAGGGAGCCCTGAGGATGCAGACCTGAGGTTCTGGAGCAAACTGTTGTTTCCAAGTGTATGTGCATTTTTATGGGAAAGAATTCTTAGAGTGCTTTCATCCCATTTTCAAAGAGGTCTGTGATCCCCCGCACATGCCAGAAAAGACTAGATACTTTCTGCCTGCTCGCAAAGCATCTGCTTCCATTTCACATGTGCCCCCCAGGTCAAGGCCAAGGTCAGCACTCACAAAAATCTCCAGTCCTAATGGGACAGACCCCACTTCCCTAAAGTTTCTCCTTTCTCTGGGTTTCTCTCTTCTGTCTTTATAGTAGATAATAACTATGTTACCTGCTTAATCAGAAACAGAGAAGCCTAATTAGGCCTTTGATCTAAAGAAGCTTCACTGAATAATATGACAGCAAAAATACAAAATCTGCTTTAAAAAGTATTCTAAAAACAATACAGCATTGATTTAAAGACTTTTACAAGAAAAAGAAAAAAAATCCATAATTCTTTCGCCTAAATAAAAACCTTTTCAGTTTGAGACAACACTTTCAAGTATTTGTCTATATGTATGTGGCATATAAACCCTAAGGTATAACTAATTTTTGACTATGTTTATTTAAAAATATCATCCTGCAGATACTGCTGTGATGATTATTTTCATCTGCATATCATGGACAACTGATTATATAATTCATTTACTATTTTATTATTGTCAAATATTCAAGTTCTTTCCAATTTTAATTTAATATGGATAGCCTGCATTCAAACTTTTCACACATATACAAATAAGTTTTCCTTCCTTCTTCTGGGAACAAAGTTTCAGGAAGTCTTAAGAGGACTTGCTTTGGCTACTTCTCTTTGCCTTCCCGTCCTTACTTCTCCTACAGGGTTGAGTCAGGGTCAAGGACAAGGCAATCTGGTTGGACGGCTGTGATATGAACAGGGAAAGGGTTCAATCCTGAGACAGCATCAGGGTCTTGTCTCCCATTACCATTCCTCGGATTCCTTCCCCCTCCCCCCAGGCTGCAGTCAGGCAGGCCAAGATGGGCAGTTTAGACCAGTGTTGCTAAGGACAAAGCGGAACCTCCTTCTGTTTGTTCTCTGCCTCTAGAGGGATGGGACATAATAAAGCTAAATATATAGGTATGGGGGGACTTCCCTGGTGGCCCAGGGGTTAAGACTCTGTACTTCCAATGCAGGGGACATGGGTTCGACCCCTGGTTGGGAAACTCAGGGAACTAAAATCCTACATGTTGTGTGGCATGGCCAAAAAAAAAAAAAAACAACCAGATATAAGGTGTGAGGTTGCAAGAAAGGGGCCCAAAAGGATCACTTGATTGTTTTGAGTGCTGCAGGAAGCTCAGGGTAAACGAACCCTCCCTTCAGCTTACCGAGACCTACACTAGAGACTGAGTAAAATGTTTAAGAGAAAAATATGTGAAGTACATAAAGGGGGAACCATGCCAACACCCACACATGCAGGGAAACATCACGAGAGATGTGGACAGAGAAACTTCCTCCTTTTGTGGTCCCACCTGCTCAAAACTTGGTTATGCTGTTTCCTGTTCATATTTGTGTGTGTGTGTGTGTGTGTATAATTTTGGCTGCACCATGCAGCATATGGATCTTAGTTCCCTGACCAGGGATTGAACCTCCACCCCCTGCATTGGAAGCAGGGAGTCTTAACTGCGAACCATCAGGGGGAGTCTCCCTGTACACATATTTAAAAGTGAGGACATCAGCTGTTGGGACCTTACTGTCAATTAGAGTGGAGCTAAAGGTGGCCCTGGGTCCATCCATGTTCTGGGCTTGGACAGCTCTTAGCTCTAGGCATCCCGACCCAAACCACAAGCTTGGACTCAGATGGCTCCTCTGGTCCTCTCTGGGAACCTCCGGTTGCAAATATCTGCATTCACCAGCCTGAGCTCTGACTACCTGCAAAATGCTTCTTACTTCTCACCTTCCATAGGAAGGTGTACACCCACAGCCACATTCCTCTAGTCAGCACGTGTCTCAAGCACAGCAGAGGAGGCAATTTCCAACAGTGTTCTAACAGGACGAGGGGGTGGGGGGTGCACCTGGCTCTGATCCCAGTCCTACCAACCAGCTTCAACAAGAGGACTGAAACATGCACTTCTTCTATAGAGGTTTGGGTTGAAAAAGCATTTGAATGCTTATTTTTACAAAGTTTGAAAACTGCTAGTACAATGGAAAGAACACAGGCTTGGAAGTGAGTTGCACTGGGTTTTCCTGGATGATCTGGGGCCTGAGGCTAATGATACCTACTTCACTGATAGGTAAGGATGAGGTAAAGATAAGGCCTGATGATATTCCTTTTTTGTGCCCTTCCTGTGCATTGTGGAGGAGAAGGCGTGATCATTCGAGGACTGCAGACAGGCTGCTTGAGCATGATTCTCACATAATCATTTATTAGCTGTGTGCCCTTGGCGAGCTTCTTAACCTCTCTGAGCCTCGGGTGATCATAATTTCCCAGGTGATCATAATAATGCCCATTCCAGACAGTTGGTATAAACATTATGAGAAAATTCTTGTAAAAGTGCTAGGCCCTGGCACATTGGCGAGAACTCAGTAAACGTTAGCAAATACTAGCACTTTGTGCAACAGGGCTTCAGGCAATGACCCTGGTCTCACTGGTCCTTTTACTGTGACCTTTCAAGGCTATGCCTCCCCACCTCCTCATCCCCTGCTGCAGCTCTGCTCTGTTCCACTATGTTGTTGGAAGGCGGCTCTAACTTAAGGAATTGTGTCTGCAAACAACTCGCAGAGGCTCCTAATGTTTTAAAGACTCGTTATGAAGCTTTTTATCTTGAAGGGTGGTTTGCTGGTGAAAGAGCTGCATTTCGTACCAGATGGGACCCATCATGATGTTGGTTTCCCAAATGGACCAAGAGGACTTGGTTTTGAAAAACAACACATTAAGGATATTCAAGTAAAATCTGCAAACATTTAGTGATTATTTCTGGCGTTGTGTTTTCTGTCATTTATGGATGTGCGGGTGTTTATGGAAGATGCTGGGAATCAAAGAGTATCACTACTCCCCAAATGGAAGAATTATCAGGGTGTGTAATGAACCAGGATCAAATGGAGGCTTTAGCAATGGAGGAACCAACAGACACCACCTCAGTATGATCTTATAGTCAACCTGAACATCTTTGTACTATTTTAAAGTCTCTTGAACATTTTTAAAAAAAAAAGACTTGGTATGGAGGATAAAGAATCAGTATTTGGGGAACATTACAACAGTATGATGTGATAAAGCTGATAAAGAGCTGGGCATGATACAGGCAAGCTGAGTACAATATTAATGGCAAGATCTAGGTGGTAGCTGTGTAGATGCTCACTGCAGAGTTCTTTCAACTTCACCAGTGCCTGCAACTTTCACAATAAAATGCTGGAATGAATGCAGGTCACAGATGTAACTGGACTTCTGCTCCTATATCTGATATTGTTCACTGTGTGGCTTAGGCAACCCGCTCATATCTGTGTGTTGTGTCTGAGTCACTCAGTCATGTCTGACTCTTTGCGACCCCAAGGACTGTAGCCCACCAGGCTCCTCTGTCCATGAAATTCTCCAGGCAAGAATACTGGAGTGGGTTGCCATTTCCTTCTCCAGGGCTCCCATAGGGAAAATTAGAATTGGATCCCTCAAGTCCAAGGGAGCTCCCGGGGGGCATCTTCATTACTTGAGTGTTCCTCCTCTGTAAGGTCTTCTGACTTCCAGATTGTTAAATTGTGAGCCATTCGGGGGCTCTTCTGATCTAAACATATCTAACGTATCAGATCTGTATGCTTCTCTTAACCTTATGGGGCGACTAGGAGGAAGGCGTGAAGCAACATAAGTGAGATTCCAGCACCTGTCCCACTGCAGAAGCAGATGACTCTTCTGGAGTCGGGGGTGGGGGTCTAGGTCCCTGGGTCTCCCCAAATTCTCCCTCATGAACACAAAAGGATGTCCTTATATTGCCCCCTCCTCACAGCTTTTCCTGACCTACCTTTTGTTCTCTGTCTCCAAGCACACGGTCATCTTCATATACTGGTCTTCCTTTCGCTCTTCCAAAGTGGCAGATACGAGAGAAAGCTCCCCGAAGAGGGAGACCAGCCAGGTCAGGCGAGAGATGCCGCTGAACGCAGGGAAGCCAAACCGCTCTTCTTCCAATGGGGCAGCTGTGGGGAATCACAGACAAGGCAGGGACTGGAGGGGAAAGGCTGACAATTGGGGGGTGACAGGGAGCCAACAGATGTGGCTGGGGATCAGAACACACAACCTTGCCTCCTAGTGGAGGTATGCGAGATGATTCTCATGGAGACTTTCAGAAAAATGTCTCCCTTTGCTCCTATTTCTGAAATTCAGTTTGCTGGTAAAATAAAATATTTCATTGGAAATTGCAGGTTATCTGGCTCACAGGGAAATAAAAATGTTTCAGGCTTCTAATGTATATATGTTGCATGTGTATGCGTGTATATACATATATACACACACACACATATATATGTGGTACACACATATACATATATATTCTCTTAGTAACTTGAAGTAAAAGAAGAATTAACATATTTTAGTCCTGCAAGCCTATGTTCCTATAAATATATAGCTGTGTAAATTATAAGAGGGCGAAAGAATCGTGATAGCTGTGAAGAAAACAGTAATACCTATAGACTACATCAAGAAAATTGATACAGTGGTATTTTCTTAGACTTCAATATCTATCATCTCAGGTACAACAGTACATTCCAAAGAGGATCTGGGTGAGAAACCTGGTCAAGATGTCGCTCCCCTCTGTTCCCAGTCTAAATTTTAAACATAACTTCAATTTATAAGATATCATATCTGTTACACTGATTTTTAAACCACAGATTTCTTGTAACTTGATCCTGACTTAAAACAACTCATAATCATGAGTATGTTCTAAAGAAGATCACAAGCAAATCAAAAGGTAAATAATAGCAAACCAAGACTGTAAGTTTCATAGACTACATGGTTTGAAATCACTAGGACCTAAGTGTCAAACTTACACAGGAATCACAGCTCCCTCTGGGCTGGTCACTGTCTGCTCCTGCTCTTTGCAGAGGACTGAGCAGCCGTCACAAGTCTGAGCCTGAGTCATAACTGTTGGGTCAACTTTGTGAAGCTACCCACCTCTGAGCTTCATTAAAAAAAATCTGTATGACAGGGGTAATGAATACCCACTTTATGGGATTATCCTATGAATTAACATGAAATAATGCATGTCACATACTTAGCACAATTCCTTGTGCAGATTAATGGTTATTATTTGTTGCCACAAAGCTCATTAGACGGTCATTTTAAAGGATGAAGATGGATCACAGCCTTGGAGAATGAACTTCTACACTGGGGAAGAGAGCAGGGATGAGATAGTTAGGGTGTTTGGGATCAACATGTACACTCTGCTGTATTTAAAATGGATAACCAACAAAGTCCTACTGTACAGCACTGGGGACTCGCTCAATGTTATGGCAGCCTGGATGGGAGGGGAGTTTGGGGGAGAATGGATACATGTGTATGTATGACTGAGTTCCTTTGCTGTCCCGCTGAAACTATCACACATTGTTAAATGGCTATACTCCAATATAAAATAAAGAGTTTAAAACATACAAAAAGGAATAAAATAAAGGATGAAGATGGATTCTGAAATGAGATTCCACTGTATTTTCTGGAAACTCGTGAAGAGATGAATGGTTTTCCCACTTAACAATGTCACACTTTCCTTCCTGTAATGCAAGTCCTCGGGAAAGGTGGCCCAGATGCTTTAGGGTGCAGAGCTGGAGGCTCCAGCTTGTTCATTTCCTACTGCTAATGCCTTAGGGTACAGACAGACAAGGAGTCCGCCCAGAGGAGACTGCAGAGCTGGAAGCTCCAGGTTGTTCATTTTCTCCTGCTAATGGAGGTGCTCCCAGAAAGACCAACATAAACGGCTGAATATATAGTAGATCGGATATTCTGGCTGCAGCTAATGTTCTGATAACTTGTTGGAGGAAGGAAGGGGCTATGCATATTCTATTTGCTGCATAGATAAGTATAAAAATATTCTCTTCTCCAAGGAACCTTTTTCTCAGTCCTTTTTAAAAAAGAGCTTTCACTTTTAACCTGTAGAACATAATATCCAATTTGTCAGGATTTCATGAGAGAAGCTTCTGCCTAATCGACTGGGCCAAAAGTATAAATGTGCTTCAGATTTCTAACACATATTTTACCCAAGGCCCACCAAGCAATCAAATCTCATTTGAGAAAAGAAGCAAAACAGATATTTTTATTGTCTGTGGCTATTTGGGAAAATTAAATCAGCCTGCAGAGACTCTTTGGCAGAAATGAATCCAAGCTCACATCCTAGTGAGCAAGGAAAGAACTCAGCATCCCCACCTCACCCCACCCTGCCTCACCAGGGACTCATGACCTGTGATCCCACCAAGGACTGACCTGTGAAGAGGAGAGACCCTTTCAGCAGGTCCTTCCCCACCACTTCTTTCTTCAGGAATGCAAACTCCTCCATCAAGAGTTCAACATGCTCCTCATGCAAGACTTTCCCTGTCATGACAAGAATGGAGTGAAAAAGGCAGTTATCATCAACTGTGTTATTTGTAGGATATACACATGAAATAATTAGGGGATCAGCTGGGCAACTTACTCTTATATAATTCAAGAAAAAGTAGTTCTCTGTACTGTATTATATTTACTACTCTTCTGGAAGTCTGTCATTATTTCAAATAATCTTCAACAAAACAAATAGTTACAGCAACAAAAATATGAGAGCAAGCCAGAAAGAGTCATGGATTATGAAATAAGAACTTCTTAGGAGAAAATGAAAGGGCAGCTTGCAATTCATGGCCTTGAAGTCTCACTCATTCATTTTCTCACATGTATTTCAGCAGCTTTCTAAAACAACTAGTAATTTATGAAATTCTCAAGAACCATTTTGGCCTCATCTTTCAAAACAGGGTGTGTTGTCTATCTTAGAAATAATAAGTGTTTTTAAATTTGGGAGGAAAATGAGAAGTAAAAATATCAAGATCCTATTTACCAGAAAGAACCACTACTAAGATATTGGTTTATTTCCCTTTTGTCATTCTGCTGTGAATTATTTTTCATGATTGTGATCATACGGTAGAAACAAAATTATTTTTAGTTTTAAAGTATAAATGTAAAATCAGGTCATTGTAGAAAATTGAGAACACGTGAAAGAGCATAAAGAAAAAAATGAAACCACTCAGAATGCTACCAGTTAATCATTGTTGCCTTTTGTTTCATTTGGTTTTTTTCCCCCTCCCTTATATGTGACATGATGTTGACACTGATGTTTAAGCAATACAGGAAAGATCTCAGATCCTAGCTGAGAGATAATCGGAAAGGCAGTTTGGTAGTAGATCATCTATGTTACTGTGGGTATATATGACCGAGAGGACATGGGCACTAGGGAACTTTCTGGAATAATAAAAATGTTCTGTATCTTGACTGGAGTAATCATTGCATGGGTATATACTCTGTCCAAATTCATTTAACTCTGCACTTAAAATCTCTGAATTTGTCACAAGGAAATTCTATCTCAAATTACAAAAACTCAGATAATCAGATGAGCACCAGATTTATTATTCAATTTCTTCAGTGGCTTTGGTGTTAGCCTGTTCAGAGCTCCTTTTGTAGAAGAAATAAAACGTACTTCTCAGAAATTCTTGTGTCATAGGGTTCGTGATTTGTAACTACTTTAACCACCGACACAAGTGCTAGAAAAGCTCATCTCACTTGTTACTTAAATATGTCAGATTTGGCAAGCTATCCCCTCTGATTGGTGAGGTAACAGATGGGGCTAGAGATTCATTTTATGTGTGCCCATGAAAACAAAAATATGATTTTCCATTCTATTTGTGATATTCAAAATGCAAACAGTACCCTTAACCAAGCAGTAGTCAACTATATGATACCCAATGCTGAAACTATTTTCTATGGCATCCTGGGTAAATATGTTGGAACAGTTATGATTCTTAGAAAACTCTTCCTTGTATGAATATGAGATCTCCATCTCTATAATTCTACCCCCTACCAGCAGAAGCAGTACAACATAAATTTATTTTCTTTTTCTATAGAGAGCTTTTAATAATCTTAATTTTTTTCTTTACATTAAATATTTAAATTTCTCTAGTGATTTGTCCAAATTATGTGTAACTTTTTAAAATTTGTTTTTGTTTTGGGGGGCTATACTGTATATACAATTTAGCACCTTCTTAACAATTTTAAAAAATGTATTATTTCATATTACTAAAACAAATTATGCTCATGAAACATGAAAAATAAAGAAACATGAAAAATAAAGAAAAATAGAAAGTAAATAAAATCATCCAAAATACCACTACCAAGAAATAACCACTATCAAAACAAATTGTCCACACATCTGTATTTGTTTTAAGGTGATACTACATGTAGTTCTGTAACCTGTTCTGTATTTAGTCATGTATCATGTACCTTTTTTATGACAGTAAGAATCTATGACTGAGCCTAAATAGTATTCATCAGATGAAAATACCATAATTAATCATTAACCATTCTCTTTTGAATACTGAATTTGCATGCCAATTTTTGCTCTTAAAATGTTGGCATGAACACTTCTGTACAAAATAATTTTTTTTATGTATTTCTGTAAAATGAGGTTTACAAAAGATCTGAACTTTTGACTATTATTTGATACGTATTTTGACTTGCCCAAATTGTTAAATTAATGATGTTGCATTTGGGGCTTTCTAATTATTGTGCATCAACATTCCACTTGAGGTCAAATCCTCTCTTCAATTTTGATTGCTCTGATTCTTCCAAATTTATTTGGTTTTTAAAAAAACTGTAGTAAAACGTATAATATAAAATTTACCCTATTAACCAATTTTCAGTCTATAGTCCAGTAGTAGTAACTATAAGGACACTGTTGTACAAAAGATCTTTAGAACTTTTTCACTTTGCAAAACTGAAACTTTGTACCCAACTAAAATAACTCCCTCTACTCCTCCACACCACTCCCTAGCAGCCATCCTTTTATTTTCTGTTTCTGCGAATTTAACTATTCTAGATACTTCATATAATCTCTTTGTGACTAGCTTATATTATTTACCATAATATTCTCAAGATTCTTCCATGTTGCAGCTTGTGACAAGATTCACTTCTTTCTTAAGGCTGAATAATATTCCATTGTATATATTCACCACATTTTCTTTATCCATTCATTCATCAGTGGACATCTGAGTTGTTTCCACTTCTTGGTTATTGTGAATAATGTGCTATGAACCAGAGTGTGCAAATATCTCTTCCAAATTCTTTAGTCTTTTCAGTATATACCCAGAACTGGGATTGCTGGATCATACGGTAATTCTATTTATAAATTTTTCAGAAACCTCCATACAGTTTTCCAGAGTGGCTGAACCATATTATATTCCCACCAATAGGGCACAGGGCTCTAATTAGTTTCTCCACACTCTCACTGTTGTTGTTGTTGTTGTTGTTGTTGTTTTGCTTTGTTTTGGCCATACTGTGTGGCATGTGGGATCTTAGTTCCCTTGTCAGGGATCAAACCTGTGCCCCCTGCATAGAAGCTTGGAGTCTTAACTACTGGACCAAAAGGCAAGTCCCAGTTTCGTTTCGTTTTTTTAACAGTGGCTATCTTCATGGGTTTGAGGAGATATTTCAATGTGGTTTTGCTTTGCATTCCTTTAATCATTAATGATGTGTGCTCAGTTGCTCAGTTGTGTCTGACTCTCTGTGGCCCCATGGACTGTAGCCCACCAGGCTCCTCTGTCCATGGAATTTTCCAGGCAAGAATACTGGAGCGAGTTGCCATTTCCTTCTCCAGGAGATCTTCCCGACCCAGGGATCGCATCTTGCGTCTCCTACATTGGCAGGTGGATTCTTTACCAGCTGCCATGTAAATTTCTGTACCAATTATGGTTTCCCTGGACCCAGTGGTCTTACAAACAGCAACATTAGCTCAAAGAATTGTGGACATCACAAAATATGGTTCTTTTAGACGTGAGAAATACACGCCCTTCAATGGTGCCTCAATGCTCTCTAATCTCTAATTTGAGTAAGGAAAAAATTCAGGCTGCTCTCAGAAGCACTTGGAAGTGAGATTCAATTCAGACCGATGGCCCCTCAGTTTCCTCCAGTGACCCTACATTGAACAAGGAAATTGCAAATTCCCTGTACATCTATGCCTTTCTCTAGTGTGAATTCTCCAGCGTTCAAACAGATTTGCTCGTAAAATATTTCCCACATTTAGTATACTCTTAAGGCCTTTCTCCTGTGTGATAATCATTAGTGACAATGAGCATCTTTTTGGTATGCTTGTTGGCCATTTGTAAATCTTCTTTGGAGAAGTACCTATTCAGGTTCTTTGTGTATTTTAAAGTCAGGTTATTTATTGTTGTTGTTGAGTCTTAAGAGCTCTTTATATAATCTGGATATTAACCCTTATTAGGTACCTGATTTGCAAACACATTCTCCCATTCTGTAGGTTGCCTTGTCACTCTGTTGACTGTCTCCTTTGTTGTGCAGAAGGTTTTTTTAGTTTAGTGCAAAATCCCGTGTCTACTTTTGCTTTTGTTGCCTGTACTTCGGGTGTCACATCCAGAAAAAAATCACTGCCATGGCCAATGTCCAGAAGCTTTTCCCTACATTTTCTTCCAGGAGTTTTATAATTTTACACCTTACATTTAGGGCTGTATGAGTTAAAATGGTATAAGGTAAAGGTACAACTTCATTCTTTTGCATGTGGCTATCCATCTCTCCCAACACTTTCTGTTAAAGAGACTGTCCATTCCCCCCACTGTGTGATCTCAAAGACCCTTGTCAAAGATCGCTTGACCATCTATACACAAGGGTTTGTTTCTGGGCTCTCTATTCTATTCCATTGGACTATATGCCTTTTAAAAAATATTTCTTTATATTTGACTGCATCAGGTCTTAGTGGTGGCGTGTGGGCTTCTCTCTAGTTGTGGTGTTCAGCAAGGCTCAGAGGGAAAAATGTGGACTTCAGAGCCCAAAAGGATTGAAATCAAATCTCCACCTCTCATTTAGTGGTCACATTACTAGCTTTGTGACCTGGTACACAATTTTTTTAAAAAGTATAGTAGATGTACAATAGTATATAAGTTGCTGCTGCTGCTGCTAAGTCGCTTCAGTCGTGTCCGACTCTGTGCGACCCCATAGACAGCAGCCCACCAGGCTCCCCCGTCCCTGGGATTCTCCAGGCAAGAACACTGGAGTGGGTTGCCATTTCCTTCTCCAATGCATGAAAGTGGAAAGTAAAAGTGAAGTCACTCAGTCGTATCTGACCCTCATTACAGGCATACAATTTTTGAAGGTTATGCTCCATTTCTGGTAGAAAATTTTCGACTTCTCTGAGCCATGGATTCCTATACATAAGCTAGAGAAAATACCTACCTCCAAGGATTTCTAAGAGAATTAAACAAAATAACATATGCTTAGAAGAGTTTCCAAGTTCCCAGTATTAATAAACGGTGCTCCTCTTGAGAACAAAAACCATAAACTGTGCACATCAGACAATCAATTACCCTAATCTAGGCATTTTCCCATTAGCAATACAAGTATCACATGAATAAAAGCAAGATAATATAATATTAGCATAAGTGGAAGCTAATTCATATTTTTCATTAGAGTAAAAGGAGCTGATAAGCCTTGAACAAAAGTCTGCCAATTCCCACCCATCCCTCTGCCCTGTTGTTCCTCCACAAACACACCCCGACCCCCGCGCTTTATGTGCCTACAGTATGCAGGCTGGGCTGGGAGCCCCTGGGCCAATAACATATCTGACACAGGGTTGTTTATAAGGCATAAGGTTGGTACCATAGAAGTCTTAGAGGCAGGAATTCTTAGTAAGAGGGTGTGCGCTCCAGACGCACAGAACATACATCACCTTTCTGCTCGGCCAACTCCCACAGGTCCTTAGCTGCCACCCAAGACAGTGTCATGGGGTATTCCACAAGGACATGCTTTCCAGCATTCAGGAATTGCCTTTGGAAAAGAGGGATAAATACGGATAAAATGCACTTCAATTAAGCTTTGCTTAAGTACCCTGCATGACAGACTGAAAAATGCACACAAGTCTCCAGGTAAATGTGCCATGACAGAATGCAGACGAGAGTCAGGGCCAGGGGATGCAGAGGACAAACTGCATCTCATGCTATTTTCTATTTAGCAGTAAGAGAAAGGCTTTCTAGTTATGTGCTCACTTGAACATTCACCCATTCGTTCACTGACATATCCAACCAGGTAATATTTACCAGTTATTCTGGAGGAGAAATACAGCCGTGTCAATAGGTAAATTGTCCATTACCACAGTCAGTTCCCAACTGTGGGAGTTGGTGATGGACAGGGAGGCCTGGTGTGCTGCAGTCCTTGAGCAGCGACTGGAAGTTGCTCAGTCATGTCCATTTACTGCAGCATGCTAGGCCTCTCTGTCCATCACCAACTCCTGGAGCTTACTCAAACTCATGTCCATGAAGTCAGTGACACCATCCAACCATCTCATCCTCTGTTGTCCCCTTCTCCTCCTGCCTTTAATCTTTCCCAGCATCAGGGTCTTTTCAAATGAGTTAGTTCTTTGCATCAGGTGGCCAAAGTATTAGAGTTTCAGCTTCAGCATCAGTCCTTCCACTGAATATTCAGGACTGATTTCCTTTAGGATGGACTGGTTGGATCTCCTTGCAGTCCAAGGGACTCTCAAGAGTCTCCTCCAACACCACAGTTCAAAAGCATCAGTTCTTCAGCACTCAGCTTTCTTTATCGTCCAACTCTCACATCCATACATGACTACTGGAAAAACCATAGCTTTGACTAGATGGACCTTTGTTGGCACAGTAATGTCTCTGCTTCTTAATATGCTATCTAGGTTCATCATAACTTTTCTTCCAAGGAGCAAGCATCTTTTAATTTCATGGCTGCAATCACCATCTGCAGTGATTTTGGAGCCCTCCAAAAATAAAGTCTGTTACTGTTTCTACTGTTTCCCCATCTATTTGCCATGAAATGATGGGACCAGATGCCATGATCTTAGTTTTCCGAATGTTGAGCTTTAAGCCAAATTTTTCATTCTCCTCTTATATTTTCATCAACAGGGTCTTTAGTTCTTCTTCACTTTCTGCCATAAGGGTGGTGTCATCTGCATATCTGAGGTTATTGATATTTCTTTCGGCAATCTTGATTCTAGCTTGTGCTTCACCCAGTCCAGCATTTCTCACGATGTAGTCTGCATATAAGTTAAATAAGCAGGGTGACATTATACAGCCTTGACTTATTCCTTTTCCTATTTGGAACCAGTCTGTTGTTCCATATCCAATTCTAACTGTTGCTTCTTGACATGCATACAGATTTCTCAGGAGGCAGGGCAGGTGGTCTGGTATTCCCATCTTGTTAAGAATTTCCCACAGTTTGCTGTGATCCACACAGTCAAAGGCTTTGGCGTAGTCAATAAAGCAGAAATAGATGTTTTTCTGGAACTTTCTCACTTTTTCGATGATCCAACGGATATTGGCAATTTGGTCTCTGGTTCCTCTGCCTTTTCTAAGTTCAGCTTGAACATCTGGAAGTTCACAGTTCACGTACTGTTGAAGTCTGGCTTGGAGAATTTTGAGCATTACTTTACTAGCGTGTGAGATGAGTGCGATTGTGTGGTAGTCTGAACATTCTTCGGCATTGCCTTTCTTTGGGGTTGGAACGAAAACTCACCTTTTCTAGTCCTATGGCCACTGCTGAGTTTTCCAAATTTGCTGGCATATTGAATACAGCACTTTCACAGCATCATGTTTTAGGATTTGCAATAGCTCAACTGGAATTCCATCACCTCTAGTAGCTCCATTACCACATGACAGCTATCAGTCAAGACTACAAAACTCGTGGCAGCCAGCTCTGTCTGAGGCAATTGGAAAACATTTCACTAAGGCTCTGAACTGGGTCTTGAAGTGTAAACAGGCATTTTCCAGGTGCCAGGAGATGAGGGTGTTTCACGATGAACAGCATAGGCAGGGGCTTGGGCATTTATGGGGCTTTGTCCATTGAGACATGGTGTGAATTTCAGCGTTTCTGTGTGGCAGGGGAGGGGAGAGAGAGAGAAATGAGGTCCTAAAAGGAGCTGGGAGTCTGATGTAAGGGAAGGACCCAGAGTGCTCTGCTCAGAAGTGTGGCTTTTATGCTCCAGATATTCTAGGGGACAAACATTGATAAGTATGGGAATTATATGATTACTTCGTTCAGGTCTTCTCTGGTGCCAAAGAAGGTTAAGGGGATCCACATAAAGGTGCTCTGTCCACATTTAGAGTGAGTGTGATAAAGAGAGAGCAGCTGACTTCTGGGCAACCACACTGCGGAAGTAGCTGTAGTTTAATGTCAGGGCCTAAACGGAAAGCTGAGCTCTAGGGGCAGGTGGCACTGCCTTGTTAGCTGCCAGGTCTTCCGTGGGGCTCTTCCTTCCAGGCTCCATGCCACCAAATGCCTGGAGAGCTCTAGGCTTTGCATTCAAAGGTGGGGCAGGGGGTAGGGTACGTGTGGGGGAGACATTTCATTTCTCTTACTCTATGAATATAATGCAACCTCCCCAATCTTAGGCCACCACTATTTCCTTAATCATCTCATGGCAAAAAACACTTCCTATTAAAGAACTCCTAGAGATATTCTCAGAGAGATTTCATGTTGTTTAAAGTACAAAGGATAAAATGTTGGAAGCTGAAAGAACTATGGCATTTCTCCAAGGCACAAAAAAGACATTGGCTCCATATCCTAAATTATACGCTGAGAAGAAGGCAAATGTTGGTCTCTCAGTCGTGTCTGACTCTGTGGCCGGTGGACTATAGCCTGCCAGGCTCCTCTGTCCGTGGAATTCTCCAGGCCAGAATACTGGAGTGGGTAGCCTTTCCCTTCTCCAGGAGATCTTCCCAACCCAGGGATCGAACCCAGGTCTCCCACATTGTAGGCAGATTCTAAGAAGGTAGGCACTAGTCAAACTACTCTCAATAAAATTTTTACAATGAAATAAGGCACTTTAATTCTTAATGTGTCTAATGGTTTAAATTATGGTGAACTAAATATTATTTCTACTATATTTTTCATGTCCTTATACCTTTATAACCCATAGTGAGAGTTAACATTTTGACAATAATTTTTTAAAGTCCTGGGTCCATCCCACTGATTATTAAGACCCCTATGTAAGACATCAGCCCAGGCATTTCCATTGTCCTGTACGACTGTGCAAGGTGAGGACTTGAACACCCACCTGATGTAGTCCTCGTGGCTGGAGCTCTCACTGCAGATAAAAGCAACCTCGACCTCTTGACTGGAAAGAGCATCTTCCAGAGAAATTTGCGGCACCTCATCAATGCTCCCCAGCTCTCGTCTGTTTGAGAAGAACAGACAAGTGGGAATCAAAGCAGGCAGAACATCAGCTGAGAATAAATGAGTGCCATCCTGCTCCCCAGCTCCCAACAGTGTCCTGGTGATCAGTTTTTGGAAATGAAGAGAGCAGTTTCTTCCATCTCATTTCCACGGCACTTCCAGCACAGAGTAAGAAACAGAGCCTCCAGCACAGAGTAAGAAATTGGGGAACTGGCATTGAGTGCTGATACCACCGCTAACAGCCTGTATGATGTGGGAGCCTTTGAATTTACGTCATCTCTAAAATAAAAAGAACCGATCTCCTGTTATCTCATAAGAAGTAATCTCTATGGTCCCTGCCAGCTCCAAGCACTTGGCCAGACACTAGGACTGTCAAACCTAATCCAGATCCAAGACACTAACACCTCTGAGGGGCCCAGTGCTGTGTGGCTCTGAGCTCCTTCACGTACATCACGGCCTTGTGTCCATCAAGCAGAAGGCGGGCATCACTGCCTCCTTTATAGCCAAGCTGACAAAGCCCAGAGAGGCAGGGGCTCCACAGCTAACTGTAGTAGGGGCAGGACAGGAGCCTGAGCCTTCTGACTCCCACACAGTAAGAAGGACCCCTGCTTTAGAACAGCTGAGAGTGCTGGCTGCACGCTGCCCTGGGGCTGAGGCTGGGGTAGAGGAGCAATCCTCCAACCAAGGTTGTCACAGAGGAAACAGGGCAGCTGGCAGGAGGCTTGGGGGCAGCGCAGAGAGCCCCCTTGAGTGGCAGCAGCCAGTGGGCAGCTGGGGGAGTTTGGCTGCTGAAGAACATTCTGGTAGGTTCTTTCCTGTGGGGGCCACCCCATTTGCACTGCTTGATCTGACCAATGCCTCTTGCTTGCCTCCCTGTGCCTTCCCAGTATGGAAGATGTGGTGAAGAGGAAAAGTTAAAATTTTACATAACCTCTTGCTCGTTCTGCCTCTGTAACTCAGCTTGCTCCTTGCAAAGTCTGGATCACATAGGTCACGTAGTCTCAGAAAGACTTACAACACTAGGAACTACAGCTTATCTCACTCACCCTTGTCCTGCTGTTTGCAGTTGCCAGCCCTGCAAACCTGCTTAATCATGCCTGTCCATGTAAAGGTCAAGCGTCCTCCTCCCCATCTTGACTGCTGTTCCCACGCTCACGAAACCCTTAAACCACCCTATTAGCAGCTAGATTTGCCCACTATAGTCTGTCTATAAAAACTCTGTAACCCCTTTATTCAGGGCTCAGGGCTTGTAGTGTTGACTCTTTCGGGCTCACCGGCATAATAAACCTGAGTTCTCCAATTCTCCAAGTGTGGTGCTTGGTTTCTCGATTACTGGATTCTGCAACAGTGGGGAATGAACTAAAGTCTTCAGCTTCTAGCAAGCTTGGTCTGGTAGAGGGAGGAAGAGACTACATAACTACAACACAAGAATAACAGGAGTTGGGGTCTTCCCTGGTGGTTCAGTGGCTAAAACTCTGTGCTTCCAATGCAGGAGGCATGGGTTTGATGCCTGGTTGGGGAACTAAGATCCCACACGCCATGCAGCATGGCCGAATAAAAATAACCAGAAGAATGCTGTGCCTGGGGTACAAGTGGGAGATTCCAGGAAGGCAAGGAACACCCAGTTCAGGGTTTCAGAAGAGGATTCCTGGGGAGGTGACAGGTCTTAGCAGGTAGGTTGTGAGGAACAGATCATGTGGTGAGGGGACAGTGGGATAACAGCAGGGAGGTGGTAAAGCGAGAGGAAGGGAGGATGAGCTGGCCATCCTATGGGACCTGGGTAGGTGAGGCATAGCACCAGCTAGCAGAGGAGGGCTGATGGGGAAGCAGAAGCCCCCCTTCAGCCCAGAGCCCTGGTTCGTGAGATCCCAAATGCAGGCAGGGGAGCAGGGGAGGGACAGTGCTGCTAATCACGGTATCAAGTCTCCATTCTGTGCTGCTCCCTTAGACTCCTCCTGCGAGGGGAAGACTGACCAAGGGCAGGTTGCCAGCACTTCTGGGTTGCCTCTGTGCCCTAAATTCACTTTAAGTCCTTAAGGAAGGGCTAGGTTCTGAGACAGGCAAACTGGAAGAAGGCAGGTCCCGTAAATTAAAATACGAAAGAACTTCTACATGGACCATCATGATGGTTACTTAAGCTCATCTAAGTACTGACATTTAGGTGATTTCTCTAAAGCACTAAAAAGCAGAGACCTGCCTGACTTGCTCTCTGCCCCAATGCCTGGGCTCAACTTGCTCTCTGCCCCAATGCCTGGGCTCACACAGGGCCTACCTCAGGTTCACAATGACTGCTGATAACTGATGTTCCACGGTGTGAGTTTTGTAAGTAGTGCGTGTGGAAGTGGTGGGGGTCAAGGAGGAGCTGAGGGTGAGTAAGGGAAGAAGAAACGCAGTTAAAGTTAGGTTTTGGCTGAGTTACAGGACATAAGTGATAATCCTTGAAAGCAGGGTTCAGAATTATCAAAGGGGAAATGAATACATGGTGTTTAAAAGTCGGGCTTTGGAATCGGACAGACGTGCACTGTTGTCCAGCTCTTCGATTTCTCCAGCTGTGAGACATCAGGCAAATTACTTAACCTCTCTGCAGTTCAGCTTCTGGATCTGTCAAGTAGGTTGATATTGGCATTGATGTCAAATAACTGGTCAGGCTTACAAAGCCCAGGGCCCTGGGAAGGCTGTCATAGTTAACTGATGGAACACACCTAAAGCTTCTTTCAGGCCAACCCACGTGCGTTCACTGTGCCCCTCCTGTCACCGTAGGCCCTGTGCTCACCCTCCCCGCCTCTGCCTTTGCGGTCCCCTACAGGATGACTCACTGCACATCCCAGTTGCAGGGCCAGCACTCTTTAGTTCCCAGGCCTGTCTGAGATCTTGTGGGGCTGACCCTGCACAGTTCCCTGGAATGATCCCAGAGCTGGCTTGCTCTCTCTGGGGTCTGGAGAACCCTAATCCATTGCACCCAGCTCCCGGGGAATTACAGGGCACAAGGCAAAGCCACCTGGACACGAAGCCAATCAGGTTCAGGAACGCTGAAGAAGCGTGTGGATTCCGCAAGTCCCGCATCCGTACGGAGCCGGCTCTGCCGACGCCCACCACCACCACGCCAAACTTCCTCTCGGGCTGAAACACAAGGGATCGAGGTGGGGTTTAAAAATGGTCCAGGATCATACTCACAATGTTTAACTTGAATATTTCTGTCCCTCCCTGCCGTGTATAGATGCTGAGCTTGTTTGGCTTGAGTACAATATCAACTGAAAAGACCAAATATTTTTCATTCTGACAAAATTTAAAATCCAACAAACATTTATTAAAATGGAATTTAGAAAGATGATAACAATAACCCTGTGTACGAGACAGCAAAAGAGACACTGATGTATGGAACAATCTTATGGACTCTGTGGGAGAGGGAGAGGGTGGGAAGATTTGGGAGAATGGCATTGAAACATGTAAAATATCATGTATGAAACGAGAAACCAGTCCAGGTTCAATGCACGATACTGGATGCTTGGGGCTAGTGCACGGGGACAACCCAGAGGGATGGTATGGGGAGGGAGGAGGGAGGAGGGTTCAGGATGGGGAGCACATGTATACCTGTGATGGATTCATTTTGATATTTGGCAAAACTAATACAATTATGTAAAGTTTAAAAATAAAATAAAATTATAAAAAAAAAATAAAAAGGCATTCAACAACAACAACAAAAATAAATAAATAAAAGAACATCCCCTAAAATGAAACAGTCTGGGAAGATAGCATAGAACAGCAAAACAGACACATGGGCAGGACCAGTCAGGGACCAGACAAGCAAGCCAAGAGCCAACACAGATCACAGAACCCACAGCAGGGGAAGGGGAATGAGACTCCCTGAAATGCAGGGTTGGAGAGAAGTCAGCTTCCCCACAATATTTCTGTGGCTGCTCTGACCTGTGTTATCCATGGAAAAGGCTCCTTGCACACTTGGCTCTCCACCCACTTCTACAGCCACCTCTCCCTAATGAAAGATCTTCATCTTGAAGCTGTACCCAGCCCTAGTCTGGTACCTCTGTCCTCCCTAAAACTCTCCTCCAGTGGACGCGCAAATCTGATGCAGCAGAGAGTCATACAGAAGTGACAGTGCTCAGTGAGATTCGGGGGGACAGGGCACGTGGGCACACGGTCACCTTATTCAGACTCCTCACCACCCTGGCTTCCTGGGTTCCAACCAGGAACTGGTTGGATGTCACTCTCACCCTACTGTGACAGCTTACTCATTATTTGGGTACAATGCATATAGTATTAGAATGAAAAATCAACTCAAGTTTTTCAAGTTATATAGCAACTTACTATAATCCAAACTGATAAAAATTCTCTCTCTATATAAACCTCAAACCCAGTTCTTCTTGGATGCCTCCGAGCACAGAAACTTGAATGTCCCCCTTAGGTTCCCCTTTCCTTCACCTTTGTCATCTGAGTGTGTCACCATTTCCTACAGAGTTTGCCCCCTTTCCTAATGATCTGATAAATCCCCTCCTGGTCTCACCCTTCCCATGGGTGGTACCCCGGCCTGCCAGAGCAGATGCTTCAGATGAAAACTAAGTCCTTCCCCTGATTAAAGCTCTTCATTTTCCTAACTGTTACAGACTGAATGACTGTATCCCTCAAAAGGCATATTGGGATCCCTGTCCCCCAGTATGATGGTAGTAGGAGGTGGGGCCTCTGGGTAATCAGGGTGAGATGAAGTCATGCGGGAGGAGCCCCCACAAATGGGGTTGGTACTTTTGCAAGAGTCACAAGACAGCCTGACTCCTCTCCCTGCTCTCTGCTCACGTGAGAACATGATGAGGAGTCAGCAGTCTGCAGCCCACAAAGGGGGCCCCCCATATCTCAGCGTGATCTCAGACTTCTAGACTCCGAACTTCAAGAGAATTTCTGTGGCACTGTACAGCAGCCCAAACCATGAGACAGTTTGTAAGAAAACAATTGAAGGGGGAAAAAAAATCCAAGTCCATGTTTTCTACCAAACACGAGTCCTTCCACAACCCAGCTCCAGCCTGCTTCTCCAGCACTGCCTTTCAGTCACCTCCACTTTATAACTTTATGCTTCCGACCTCCCAAGAACACACAGGACTGTTTGCTCCCTCCCAGTCTTTGCAAATCCTGTTCTCTTTGCTTGGAAGGAGCTTCTCCCTACCATCCACAGGGGGATGCCTTCAAAGCTTTCAAGACTTGGGCATCTTAAACCATATGAAGGCTTTCCTGATGCTATCAGTTAGATTTTTCTTTTTGCATATAATGAAGATCACCCATTTCGTGTACAGTTCTATGGGTTCTGACCAACACACACTTACATACCTACCACAATCAAGATACAGAACAGTTCTATCATCCCCTCCAAAATTACCCATACCCCTTTGCAGTCAACTGTTTCCCCTGCCAGGCAACCATTGACTTGTCTTGCCATCCCAGTAGTTTTGCCTTTTCTAGAATATAAGTGAAATCACAATATGCAGTCTTTTGGGTCTGGCTTCCACTTAAAACAATGCGTTTATACTGTTTTGCATTCTGTCACTGATGTCTGAGAGGTCCAGACATTCTGCATTCTTGCCAGCACCTGGTATCATCAGGTCTTCTCCTCTTTTCATTTTAGCCGTTATAATAGGTGTGTTGTGGTCTCTCATTGAGGTTTCTATTTGCAGTTCCATAATGACTAATGTGGAGGAGGCAATGGCACCCCACTCCAGTACTCTTGCCTGGAAAACCCCATGGACGGAGGAGCCTGGTAGGCTGCAGTCCATGGGGTCCCTAAGAGTTGGATACGACTGAGCGACTTCACTTTCACTTTTCATTTTCATGCATTGGAGAAGGAAATGGCAACCCACTCTAGTGTTCTTGCCTGGAGAATCCCAGGGACAGGGGAGCCTCATGGGCTGCTGTCTATGGGGTTGCACAGAGTTGGACACGACTGAAGTGACTTAGCAGCAGCAGCAGCAATGACTAACGATGTTGAGCAGCACTGTTTCATGTGTTTATTCGCCATCTATAAATCTCCACTGGTGAGGTCTGATTATTCCACAGGCTGTATCAACTATCCACAACTAGGCAGGGGTATGCCAGGCCTGTCTTTAAATATACTGGGTGCTTAAACCCAGCTCACAGGTCACCTTCTCTGGAAGCCATCAAGCTTTTTTGTTTTGTTTTATTTGAATACACTATCCAATTGTCCTAATATCAAGTATTGAGAAAGACAAACCTTGTTCTATTGAAATGCCTTTGTACCTTGGTGGAAGCTGTCTTGATTACTATAGTTTTATGGTAAGTATGGAAGTCTATTACTGTGAATTCATTTTGTTTTTCAAAATTCTAGTTCTCCTCCCTTTACATACACATTTTAGAATCAATTACTAAATAAATAAAATGAAATAAAATAAAAATTCCTGCCAGAATTTTGAGTGGGATTATATTGAATTTATGGATAAGTTTGAGGAAAAAACCCCAACATCTTCAGTAAAATGAATCTTCTAATCCGTGAATATGTCATATATTTACATTTATTTAGGTCCTTGATTTGTTTCATTCTGTCATTTTCAGTGGATAGATTCTGTACCCATTTTGTTAAATTTATACTTAAATTTTTATGATTTTTAGTGTTATTATAAATTTTATTTATAAATGAAATTATACTTTACCTTCCATTTCCAACTGCTCATTGTGCGTATATAGACGTACAACTGATTTCTGTATACTGGCTTGGCATCTTGCAATCTTGCTGAACTCACTTATTACTTCTAGCAGCTTTTTTTGTAATTCTATTAAATTCTCCACATAGACCATAGAGTGAGATGTGACTAGAAATGATTTTATTTCCAATCTGTATGTGCTTTACTCATTTTTCTTGCCTGACTGCCCTGGGTGGGTATGATTTTGAACAGGAGCAGTAAGAGAGGACAATCTTGCTTAGCTTTTAATCTTTGGGGATAAAATTTGTTCTTTTACCATGAAGAATGATCTTGGCTATAGATTTTTTTGTAGATATCCTTTATCAGGATGTGGATATTTCCATTTATTCATATTTTGTTTACATTTAAAATCATAAATGGTCTAACTTTGTCAAGTGCCTTTTCTGTGTCTATTGAGATGATCATATGATATTTTTCTTCTTAAAGTCCATTGATACAATGACACCTTTCATTCCTAGGATAAACCTCACTTGGTCATAATGTATTATTCTTTACATATACTGTTGATTCTATTTGCTAAAATCTTATTTTAAATGTTTGCATCTGTGTTCATGAGAGTTGTTCAGTCGCTAAGTCATGACTGAGATAACATTATATCATTTCAAACATAAGAACAGTATACTTCCACTTCCTGTCTCCCTGACTTTGTACTGCTGTTGTTACTTAACTTATAAATTGCTCAAGGTACCAGTCAGGATTCAGTAATGTGTTCTAAGCACAGAGTTTTAACATGGGGAATCAGAGGTTTACATCACCATTGCAACCACTGGGGAGGTAAAGCCAGAGAAGCCATCACTGACCATCTCCTACTGCAATCAAGCAAGTGATTCTCAAGAGTTTGCCTGGAAGCCAAGACCTCAGGAAAGCATCTGCAGCCTGAAGCTTGGAACAGCAACTGTGCCCTCTGAGTAAGTTTCTTTCTTCAGCCTCCAAATCTCCCGGGAGCGCCTCTCACTGGCCAAGTTCACATGTGAAATGGAACTTTGGGAAATGCAGCTCTAAGCTTGTGGCCACAATGCCCAACTGACAACAGGCCGTTTAGCCCAGTTAGTGCCTCTGGGTTACAAGTCTAGCTTTTAATTTTTATTTTTGACAGTCTCATACACAAAAAAGAAGAAAGACAGTCTTTATAGTAATCTGTACTGAACAGGCCAAAATACATGTCTGATCAAATATTTGCTTCTTCTTTCGTTCAGAAAAGGAAACAAGCAATTTCCTTATGAGACTGATCAAATATTTGTTTCTTCTTTCACACGGAAAAGGAAACAAGCAATCTCCTTATGAGGCTGAATATTTATGGTATTCCTAAGATTAACTACTAAATTACAGATTTAGTAGATTAAGTAGTTTAGTAGATTAAGATTAACTACTAAATTAACTACTAAATTACATTACAGAAAATAACGAGGATCATAGGTTTCTGTTAGCTTTAAAAGAGGCATGAGGTTAAGAAACAGCTTCCTTATCTGTAAGAAGCCAAGTCACTTTTTCCATTTTAATAATTAATGATACACACACACTTGTAAACCTGGCTTGGGTAGTGTCTGACTGAAAGTGCTTTCAAATTTCATTTAGACAACATTTCCTTGCAAAACTGATACCAAGGGACAAGATATGGGTGAAAATGCTGACATATTAACAACTGAGTTCCTCGTTGGGAAAGAACTTCATCTTTGAGAAAAATGACTTTGCTAGGCCATTTCACCTGTGTCTGTTCATGTTACATGAGGCATCAAGGCATGTTCTGAAAGGAAACTGCAAATCAAACAGATGAAGGCTTCTGGTTTCCCACTTCACATGTAAGGAGCTTGAAAGCTGCTGCTCTATCTGGACATATAAACAGCTAACCAGACTGAAAAACTAACTAAAACGAACTCCTCTAGGATCCTTAAGAGAGGTGAGAACATGAGGCAAACTGCTGCCCCCACGACTGGAGAAACCGAGGGACTAACGCAGAGAATAACTTGGTGGAGCAGAGACTCAAGAGTGGAAACCACAGCAGGAAGCGGTAGGAAAGCCTGAACTGTAACAGATGAGTGACTGGGGGCTCAGTGCGGACAACTCTGAGACCTAGAAACTCCAGAGGGACCCAGTCGCAGGAAGACCCTCTCAGTTTTGTGACATTTACCTCCAGGAGCTTGACCAGGTTCTCACAGTAAATACTGGAGATGTTTCCTCTCATGTTTCCAACAAGACTGGGTAAAAGCATCACTCTTGAAATCACCAGTGCTTTGTATTTCCTAAGGAGACTGCCCTTACAGGAAACTAGTTAATCAGACCCTAACCTGCTGGGATATTATTAGACCCTAACTGACTGCAGGGTAGGAAAAAACAGTTGACCCTTGAACAACATGGGTTTGAACAGTGCTTATATGTGGATTTTTTTCCATTTTAAATTATCACTGTACTAGACAATCGTGGCTAGTTGAATCTGTGGATGCAGAACTGTGGATAGGAATTGTGTGTATGGAGGGCAGACTATGAGTTATAGGCAGATTTTCAACTATACAGACAGTCAGCACCTCTAACCATGGTACTGTTCAAGGGTCAACTGGACAAAACTCCAGGCTACTCTAGAATTCCATTTGGGAGAAAGGAAACACCCAACTCTGGCCCACTCTAGCCATACTCCCCCACCTAAGAGAGGCAGAAAAATAAACTGAAAAATACTTCTGTGGTTCATAGTGTAGAGCCATAGGCTCACCAGAAGACTGAGACTTGATCATGGGACTGTAGAATGTGTCCCCTCCCCCTACACCTCCCCACCATTTAAAGCAGTTCCTTTTATATGATACATCATGTCTGGAGATCAAGAAAAAACAACAAGCCATAACAAGACAAAAACACAATCTGAAGAAAGAGAGAAGCATCAAAACCAGCATAACAGGAGTGTTGAAATTACTGAGACTGGGAATTTAAAACAACTATGATTACTATCCGAGAAGGCAATGTCACCCCACTCCAGTACTTTTGCCTGGAAAATCCCATGGATGGAGGAGCCTGGTAGGCTGCAGTCCATGGGGTTGTGAAGAGTCGGACACGACTGAGCGACTTCACTTTCAATTTTCACTTTCATGCATTGGAGAAGGAAATGGCAACCCACTCCAGTGTTCTTGCCTGGAGAAGGACAGGGGAGTCTGGTGGGCTGCCATCTATGAGGTCGCACAGAGTCGGACACGACTGAAGTGACTTAGCAGCAGCATGATTACTATGATAAGGATCTAATGGATAAAGTAGAAAACATCTAAGAACAGATGGGCAATGTAAGAAATTGAGAGACATCCTGAGACAGAATAAAAAAGAAATGCTAGAGATCAAACACAATGTAACAGAAATGAAGAATGCCTTTTATGGGCTTACGAGTAGACTAGACACGGCACTGGAAAGAATCCCTAAAACTGAGGATATCTCAATAGTAACCCCCGAAAACTTGAAAAGCAAAGAGAACAGAGACTGAAAAAAGGAAGAGAATATCCAAGGACTGTGGGTCACTACAAATTGTGTAACACACATGTAATGAGAACACCGGAAAGAGAAGGAAGAGAGAAAAGAACACAAGATATATTTGAAATAATAATGAATAAGAATTTCCCTAAACTAACGTCAGACACCAAACCACAGATCTAGGAAGTTCAGAGAATGCCAAACAGGATAAATGCCCTGTCCCCAAAAAATGATGTTTAGGCATATCATTTTCAGATTACAGAAAAGCAAAGATAAAGAAAAAAATCCTGAAAGAAGCCAGAGGGAAAAAAACCTTACCTACAGAACAAAGATAAAAATTATATCCAACTTCTCCTCAACAACCATACAAGAAAGGAGAGTGGAATGAAATATTTCATGTGTCAAGAGGAAAAAACTTACCAACCTAGAATTCTGTACCCTGTGAAGTTATCCTTCCAAAGTGAAGGAGAAATAAAGACTTTCTCAGACAAACAAAAATTTGAGGGAATTTGTAGTAGACCTAGCTTGCAAGAAATATTAAAAGAATTTCTTTAGAGAGAAGAAAAATATTACAGGTGAGAAACTCAGATCTACCTAAAGAAAGGAAGACGGATTAAGTGAAAGTAAAATACAAACTTTATTTTTCTTATTCTTAGTTGATCTAAATAAAATAATAACAGCAACAAAGTATTGAATTATGTATGCTGATGTATATATTTATGTTTATGTAAATGCATATACGTAAGTGAAATGAATGACAGCATTGATCCACAGGACAAGAAGAAGGAATGGGATTATTGTTATTTTACAGTATTCACACTACCTGTGAGGTGGTACAGGTATTATTTGAAAGTGGATTTGAATTAGTTGTAAATGTATATTGCACGCTCTGGCACAACCAATAAAAAAGTTTAAAAAACGAAGTATAATCAATATGCTAAGAAAAAAGAGAATATGGAACTATATAAAATACTCAGTTTACATCACAAAAAGCAGAAGAAGAGTGGAAGGCAAAAATAGGACCAAAGAACAAAGTCAATGAATAGAGTGAAGTCGCTCAGTCGTGTCCGACTCTTTTGCGACCCCGTGGACTGTAGCCTACTAGCTCCTCTGTCCATGGGATTTTCCAGGCAAGAATACTGGAGTGGGTTGCCAACAATAACAAATATTAATCCACCTATATCAGTAATCACTTTGAATGTTAATGGTCTAAATGCATCAATTAAAAGACAAAGATTGTTGGAGTGGACCAAAAATCAAGACTCAACTCTATGTTGCCTACAAGAAAACACTTTAAATATAAAGACACATATGGATTAAAAGTAAATGGATGGAGACAAATATATCATGCTAACACTATAAACAAAAGACAGCAGGAGTAGTTATGTTAATTGCAAGAAGGGCATTACATAACAAGATCCAACACGTGTGCACCTAACAAAAGGGCACCAACTACATTAGGTGAAATCTGATAGAACAACCGTGAAGAGAAGCAGATGAATCCAAAATCAGCTGCATCACACTCCAACACCCCTCTAACAGAAATGGACAGATCGAACAGGCAGAAAAATCAGGAAGGACACATTCGCACTCAGCACTACCAATCAACTGGACAAAACTGGCATCTGTAGTCTGCTTCACCCAACAGCAGCAGGATGCATTCTTCTCAAGCATACACGAAACATTCACCAAGACAGACGGGTTATAAAATACACCTCCACAAGTTTCAAAACACAGAAATCATACAATGTCTAATCTGAGACCACAATGGAATTAAACTAGAAATCAGTAACAGAACGATAACTGAAAAATCTCCAAATATAAGGAGACTAAACCTTGGGCTCAGTTGGTAAAGAATCTGTCTGCAATGCAGGAGACCTGGGTTCGATCCCTGGGTTGGGAAGATCCTCTGGAGAAGGAAAAGGCTACCCACTCCAGTATTCTGGTGTGGAGAATTCCATAGACTATATAGGGGTCACAAAGAGTGGGACAATGCTAAAAAAAAAAAAGTCAAAGAGATGGCTAAACTCCTCTGCAATTTAGTAGCTAAAACTTTCAGGGTGAGAACCTGCAGAAAGCAGAGGAAATGGGAGGAAAGAGTAGAAAGGGGAACGTGCATGTAGATTATCAGGAGGCTGAAGTATGCAGAGAAAGGAGATGGTGAGATATGCCCAGCGGAGGGGTGGGCAACAGGTTTCTAGAATGTCTAAAATTCCATTTCAGTTGTCTTGCTGTGCCCTGCTGTCTTGAATTTTTGATAAAATGCACTATATATTCAGCCCTGCACTGCTGCTGCTGCTGCTAAGTCGCTTCAGTTGTGTCCAACTCTGTGCTACCCCACAGACGGCAGCCCACCAGGCTCCCCCTTCCCTGGGATTCTCCAGGCAAGAACACTGGAGTAGGTTGCCATTTATTCAGCCCTGTAGAGGTGCCGTTTTAAGGAACAAAGGAACAAGAATAGTTTCAAGATGCAGAAAAGAGACAGACAGGACAGCAAAGTGACTCAAAAACTAATTGGGGACCAACTTATCATCACAAAGTGAGCCAGCTCTCCCTGTCTTGGATGCAGAGAAGCTAAGTGTTTGGAGCTCGAGATTAGATGATGGGATTCCGAGATTAAGAACACATACTCTGCCAACTCAGAAAAAAAAATTTTGTTTTGAGATAAGGAGGGTAGAGAAAATGTAAAATTACTGTAGAACTTCAAAGTGGAAGGTATGAGGGCAAGTGCCAGGTTCCCACTCCAGGAGGAGGTATGACGATTGTAAACAGTCAGGAAGGACAACCCAATGTTTTTCACTCATTTACAAGAATCAGTAAGTTTGACCATACATTGGCTGGCATAGGAAAACAGGCATGTTCATATGTTGCTGGAGGGTGAGGAGAACAGGCAACTTTTGTGGAGAACAGCTTGGAAACATTTAACATGCAAATACTCTTTGTTGGGCATGGGGGGAATTTATTTTCAAAACACATACATAAGTGAAATGACTCAGGTTTATTGCAGCCTTGCTTGTAACAGCAAAAGACTGAATATAAAGTATATGTTATCAATAGCAGGCTGGTTAGAGAATTATGGTATACTTTGAAAATGGAATGCTACATAGCTATAAAAAAAA
The DNA here is from genome assembly GCF_027580195.1 of Bos mutus. Classification (NCBI taxonomy): domain Eukaryota; kingdom Metazoa; phylum Chordata; class Mammalia; order Artiodactyla; family Bovidae; genus Bos; species Bos mutus. The sequence goes on along the minus strand of NC_091620.1, from coordinate 41,826,634 downwards.
AAAAAGAACAAGAAAGTTTTTTATGTACTGGAAGGGACTGATCTCCAAGATACATTGTTGGGTGAGAAAAGCAAAATACAGACCAGTGTAAGATATGTGCTCTAGTGTATGTTAAAAAAAAAAAAAAAGGAGGGTGGGGCAATGGCTGAAGGAAAAACAATACTTATATATGTTTTGAATCTCTCTGGAAGGACAGACAAGAAACCAGTAAGGGTAGTTGCTTTGGACCATGAGAATAGAAGTAGCTGGGAGAGAAGAGGACTTCTCAGGATAAAGTTTTTGTGTGTGTGTGTGAAATTCTTGAAAATTTTGAATCATGTGAATGTATGTTATCCAAAATACAAACACTTAAGATAGATATGAAAATCCAAGGAATGCTCTGAGTAGATGAGAACTCTACAATTTGTACAGAGTTGGGCTTACACCCTGCTCCCTTCCATAGAGCTGGGTGTCCTCTGCTGTCTGCCCTCCAGGACACTCTGCCCCTGGTGGTGCCCACTGCCCCCAAATCAGCCGACACTCCACAACTCCAGGCTGTGTCTGCTCTCCCCACTCACCCTTCCAGTTCAGCTGTAATCTGGGTTTCACTACCAAACCTCTCTGCCTCATTACAGGTCATCTTAGATCTTAGCCAAATTCAAGGGCTTTCCCTAGGTGGCATTCTCCTGGACCTCACCCTGTTTGATTCTTGAGGGGACCTTCTTAAAATTCACTCCTTCCCTGTCTTCCCTCACCTCACAGCGAGATTTCCTTTTCACTCGTCACCGCTTTCCCTCTTCATCCTGCACCCTAGTGGTGCACGTTTCCCCATGCTCAATCCTGTCCCCCTGATCTCTCCTCCCCGTATTCCCCAAGTAGGGGAGGGGTGCCTCTCATTCTTAAGGTTTCCAAGACCACCGTTGTGCTGAAGGTTCCAACATTGTGCACAATGAGCTGTCCTCTCCTCCAAGCTCTAGACCCAGGAAGGAATGCCAACTGGGCATTTCCACCTGGCCGTCCCACCCTGACCTAGATCCTCATGTTCTGTGCTAGACTCCAACCACCAGCCTCACTTGACCACTGTGGTCTGAACTTCCGGGAAAAGGCCAGGGGCTCTGCAAATTCTATCAGGCACCCAGCATGACGTGCTGGAAATCCTGGGAGTCTTTGCTGCCTCGGACAAATCCTCTGAAACCAAAGGTCTGACTGCAGCTGACAGCCTGCTCCTCCCTCCCTGCTCCAGCCAGCCTCAAGTCACTGCAGGTTTCTCTTCCTCTGCATTTTCACTAATCTTTCACGCAAGCTCTGGATTGCTGTACATGATGACTAGACAGTCTATGAGTCATCCCATCACTGAGTCAACTGCCACTCAGTGAGAACACATGGTATTTGAGGCACCAGGTCAGATGCTGTGGGGATGCTAAGATGAAGGAGGCACACGGACAGCTCTACCCAAGTCAGAGAATGGAAGGTCACAAAAGAAGTGATCATTAAAGGGCCATGGAAATTCACACAAGGGAGGTATCACTTCCAGAGAGAGAGAGAGCTCTGAGATGTTTTACCGGAGCAGTGAGGACCAGGTCAGGCTGCCCAGGGATCAGACAGGAAATGGAAGTGAGAAGGGGGTCACAGAAGGTAGTTACAGGGTGTTTAAGGCAGAAGAGGAGGCAGACTAGTTAGAGGGGGTCCCACGGTCTGGGAATATTTTTAAAAGGTTAAGAGAGAAAAGCCACCAAAGAAGGAAAGTTGAAATTACAGAACAGAAGGGGTAGTTGACGATTAACAGAACTATTACTGAGCCAGGCTCCGTGAGCTTAATATGAGTGCAAAGTTTCTACTCTTTTTGCACAATTTCCAAGACCATGAGAATTAGAGCGAGTCATGGGGTCTTAGGATAAGAAGGCAGAGGCACCAGAAAATGGTTAACAGAGGTCAACCTGGGGTAGGGGAGGCTGGGGTGATTAGGTAGTGAGGACACTCACTTTTGACTATTTAACATTTTGTAGCTTTTGAGTTTTGTTCTAGGTCTGTGTATGAACACTACTACAAAAATGAATTTTTAAAAAAACTTGCTTTTTGTTTTATACATATATACATTCTCTTTTCTATTATGGTTTATCACCAGAGATTGGATATAGTTCCCAGTGCTATACATTAGGACCTTGTTGTTTATCCATTCTAAATGTAATAGTTTGCATCAACCAACCCCAAACTCCCAGTCCATCTCTCCCTCCCCACTTCCTCCTTGGCAACCAGAAGTATGCTCTCTATGTCAATGAGTCTCTTTCTGTTTTGTAGATAGGCTCATTTGTGCCATATTTTAGATTCCACAAGTGATACAGTGTCTTTCTCTTTCTGATTTACTTCACTTCAGTATGATAATCTTTGGTTATGTCTGTGTTGCTGCAAATGGCATTATTTCCTTCTTCTTGCGGCTGAGTAGTGTTCCATCATATGCATGCACCACATCTTCTTTCTCCATTCATCTGTTGATGGACATTTAGGGTGTTTCCGTATTGTGACTATTGTGAATAGTACTGCTATGAACATAGAGGTACATGTTTCTTTTAGAATTATATTAAAAAACTACTTTTTAAAGATGAATTTCAGTATAATGCTAGGAAAAGACTACAGCAGGTTGAGCATGTCAACAACCTTCCCTCTGAAGGGGATGGATGAGAAAACAGGATTACAGCAGCTTGAGAAGACCTCAGGTGTTGTTTCGTTCTGAAAAAGTAAAAACTAAAGCAGTTGGAAATGCTGATGGGAAAGAACCAGTAGAAACAAGTTGAACAATGCAGCTGCTCAAAGAGGAATTCAGAGAGGTGGTACAGAATCTGAACAGGCAGCAGAGTCTTCAGTTCTGAGTGTGGACAGTGTTGCTTGTCACGCCAGTAAACAAAGGATGTTGAGGCTACCAAGCCAGCAGCCTCTGCAGCTACCCGCAACGGTGCACCCTCAGGGGACTTGAGATGGGAAGGAGTAGGGTACTGGTCTGGGGTAGCTAAGGTGCATATCAAAAGAATGATTTCAAGTAAGCCTAGACTCTTGCATCTTCTCATACACACAAAAGTGATAAATTCACTAATTTGAGATAGTTGTTTTCCTTTAATTAACAGTAATCTTTTGATTACCTTCCAACTACCTGTTTTTTTGTTTTTTTGTGTTTGTTTGCAAAAACTTCTATATATCCTTGGCACGTCCCTTACCTCTTTGGAGCAGTCCCTCAGAGCTATAAGAGAGGCCGTAGCCCAGGCTTAAGTTCTCAGTAAGTCTGCCCATAACACGTAATTCTCAACTTTGCATTTTTTTCAATCAACTCACATTCACAAGAAATGTCTGGGATGGGATGCAGTGGGTCCTTTCCTGAAGTCCACTCCCCTTCCTTCTTCCCAGATCCAGCTCTGGGATACAGGAGAAGATGCTCTAGCTGAGAAAATCCTGGTTCCTCTGACACAGTAATTGGTCCAGGAATGGGCATGGGACCCAGATCTGGCCAGTGAGGCCTAAAAAGGCACTTGGTGGAACTTCAAGAAAGGAGGCTCCCACTCTTCTGGGAGAGCTGCAGGAATCCATCTCTTTCTCCCACTCAGAGTGAATGAGGATGCATGTAGCCCCAACCGCTGCTGGCAGCCATTCCTATCACCATGAGGGCCACTATCTCCCAGATGAAGCCAACACTTAGATGAGAGCAAAGAGATGAAAAGATCCTGGATCTTTGATGAGATGGCTGAGCCACTGGATCAGCCCCCCTGGAGCCTGCCCTCCATCTGGACTTCTAGGACAAAAACCACATTAAATTGGGATTTTCTGTACTTGCAGTCTGGAGCTTTCTCACTGATAAAAATCCCTTCCTCTAGGAAAAAAAACAAGACAAATGGGGAGGCAGAAATTGAGAGAGATGATGTCTGATGGTTGCAAATTTTCTCCACAAAGTAAAAGGTGATCAGAAGCTAAGAGTGAGGAAGCAGCTGGGAGGAGTGAGGAAGACTGGACCTGGCTATTCAGGGCAGAGGGAGAGAGAGCTGTCTGGGGACCAAGGAGGGGGTCTGGTGGGCATGCTGAGTACCCAGATGAGGGTTTTGAGAAGTTTGTCAGCTGCAAATAGCATGAAACTATGCCACTCACCCAAGACCACCCTCCTCTGGGCATGGCCTCTGGGCTGGCCATGCAGGATCAGGAGGACAAGGGGAAAGGAGCTGGGGCATGAGCACAGCAGTAGTGGAGGAGAGGACCCCAGCGTCTAGCTGGACCTGAAGGCAGTGAAAGCAGAAAGGGCTGATTGGTCAGGAAAAAACAAAGGTGCAAAGACACAAGGCACCTCACTGGACTGAAGAACAAGTTCAGTGGAAGTGAGAATACAAGGAGGTAATGCAGAGGGAGGTCCTTCTAAGCAGAGTTAATTGTCCCCAGAATAACACTAGGGCCCAGCGGCTGCCATGCTCCATTGTAGCCCACTCCACCCCAGCCCATGAGTGTTGTTTCAGGATTAACTGAGGTAGATAAATTCTAATCTAACTGAAGCTGGACAGACATAGATAAGAGCTCAGAAGGGCCTAATTCTTCCCATATCACCCAGAGCCACGTGCATGGCAGGATGCAGGGGACATGTTTTCAAGTTTGTGCTGATGTTTCCGAAAGCTCTGGAGGGAAAGACGCTCTGTGAAGAAGAAATGAGGCATGCTGCAAGAAAAGCATCTTTAAATCGGTCCTCTTAGAGAACTCACCTCTGTGTTCATCTTGGTCTCTTTCTGTAGAAGCTGTGAAAACAAAAGCAGAGGTTCAGGACCTTGGTGGCACTCGCCCCCAACTCTGCGCAGACACTCTCCTTGATCACCACCCCTTCTCCCCCACTTCCTGTCCAGTTGTCTCCATCTCCCTTAAATGCCTTCAAAACCTTGCCCACCAGTGAGGGGACCCAGGTGTCTGTTCTGAGACAGGTACTCGCTGGCCCCCTGGGACATCATACCAGTACTGTTTCTCTAAAGGATACTGCCAACCTCTAAGGTTTTCTCCTATATTGGAAGGGATGCCTCTGTGTGCTTAAAACAATGATGCATTTCCCAAAGTTGGGGCTTGGAGAGGGTAGCTTCCTGTCTACCCTTCTTTTATGGGGACAAACAAGGCAGTAAGAAATATATACCTTCTTTTTTCCCTCCTCACTGAGTTTCCCAGGGACTTAAATATGTTAAAAAATCAGGACGCATGCATATACACTACTATGTATAAGATAGGTAACTACTAAGGGCCTACTGTATAGCACAGGAAACGCTATACTCAATATTCTGTAGTGACTTATATGAGAAAAGAATCTAAAAAAGAGTGGATATATGTGTATATATATTAACTGATTCACTTTGCTGTACACCTGCAACTAATACAATATTGTAAATGAACTATACTCCAATAAAAGTTAAAAAAAAAAAAAGTTCAGTGGGCTACTCTGAAGCCTTGGCATTAAGGAGGAGGGAGAAGGGAGGAGACAGGGGAGCAAGAGTCACAAGGAATAAGGAAAGAAAAAGATGAGGGGAAATGAGAGAGAAGGGAAAGAAATAAGGAACTTGTACAGAATAGTGGGGTTCTAAAGTTTGGGGGTTCCAAACTTTAATGGACTCCTGGGGCTGCCTGTTGGAAATGTGCTTTTCTGGGTTGCAACCCCAGAGCTTCTACAAGGGAGGGAGGCTAAGAGTGTGCATTTTCAACAGGCATCTAGGAGACCGTGCTCAGACGGTCAGAGAAGCACTCTTGGAGAATCACTAGAATTGAGAGCAGAATGGATGGGTCCCTAAGAGTGAACTTTCTCATTCATTTTCAGAGCAGTTAGAATTTTCACTTGATTTTAACTAGGATGGTGAGTGAGGGTGGGGGGACAGAAGTGATGGAGAAGGGACTAAGGAAGCCTCTCCAGCCCTTCCATCTGGGGTGAGGGGTTGTCCGGGATGCCAACAAAAAGGATGCTCCTGAGGAGCCGAGAAGGGGAAGGAGAGCCCTCCAGGGCCTCCAGAAAGGGAGGCTGAGGTAGCCCCTGTCCTTGGACCAGTCCTGCATTTGATTTTATTCTCTTTCAGAATACGAGAGGGTTACGCGTAGTGAAACGAACTGACTAGCAACAGCAAAAATAATACCCATCTTTAAAAGCCTTGACTCCTGGCAATCTTCAGCCTTCAACACCCCAGGCTATGTGTTGAAAATAACTGGTTTTCAGTAATTCCCTTCTGAAAATAACAGGTTTTCAGTAATTCCCTTCCCTCCTCCCTTCCTGTTCCTCCTTCCTGCTTTTGACAGTGGGTCTCATGACCCACGCTGGTCAGTACACATGTTGTCTCTCCTCTGGCCATATGGAAGCTTTTCAAGTTTCCTGGAAAATCTGAACAGAAGAACTTGTTAGAAATCAGACCCTAAAAAGCAGAGAGTGAGTGATAAAGAGGGTGAGCTTTCTTCTCAGGTCCTCGGGAGTCAGTATAGGCGTGATGTCTTCTTGTTCATAAAATACCTCCAAAGAATAACCAAGACACTGATGGCAAAGCCAGAAGAAGCCAGAACCAAGTCAAGGATGTGTGCTGGGCAATGGTCTAGACTACAGGGGCTCCCGGAGGAGCCTGCCCCTCACAGATTCCTCTCTATCACTCTATGGCAAGTTACTTATATGGTTGAGAATGTTAGTGTGAGTGTCCCTTGGGGCTTACATGTGGGTGGGGAAGTCAGATAACAAACATGAGGAGGTGGATAACAGTTGTGAGAAGACTGGGTCAGCTACTTTATCTACATGAACCTAATCTTTGAAAACTGACAAAAAGGCTAATAATATCAACTCCACGTTACATACGAGGGACCTGAAGTTCAGGGTAGGTTAAAGCACTTGGCCTCACAGTCATTGTGTTGTGGTTCTGAGCTGTGACTTTCAGCTTCCTGGCTCTGGAGCCAAACCCAGAATGCTCCAGAGGCCTTTCCAGGGCTGTCTGACACTCAGCCAGAGAGCTGCTATAATAAACAGGAGATACAGGGTTTGATCTGGCTTCAGTCAAGGACTGTTCAAGTGACCCTGGTCAAACAGGTTCCCCATTTGTAGGCTGAACGGCTGGACTTCATCTCTAACGTCTCTTCTAGTTTTATAATGCTCACTGATTCCCAAAATAGGAAAATCTGGTGACTCCTCAAACAGTGCTCAACCTCAGTTGTGAGATGACTTTACCCAGATGCTCTATCAGACTGACAAAGAATTGAGAACGTTTGCCACAGAGTGTTAGTCAAATATCTTTGATTTTTTTTTGCCATGTTTTGCAGCTTGTAGGATCTTAGTTCCCCAACTAGAGATTGAACCCAGGACCCCAGCAGTGAAAGTGCAGAGTCCTAACCACTAGACCAACCAGTGAATTCCTTAACATCACTGGGGAACTATAGATAGGTATCTCCACAGATAGCAGTTTAGCAACATCCATTAAAATTCCAAATGTAAGCAAATGAACTCTGACCTAGCAATTCTGCTGCTTCCCCCTTTTTTTAATTACAAAATTTTTTTCAAGATTTAACAGTTAACTTACAATGTTGTTAGTTTAAGGTGCACAGCAAAGTGATTCAATTATATATATCACACATATACACACATAATTTATATGTAATAGCCAAAACATGGAAGGAACCTAAATGTTCATCCACAGAGGAATGGATAAAGAAGATGTGGAAATATACAATGGAATAATACTCAGCCATAAAAAGAATTGAAATAATGCCATTTGCAGCAACATGAATGGACCCAGAGTTAATAATTATCATATTAAGTGAAATAAGTCAAACAGAGAAAAATAAATACTATGCAATATCATTTATATGTGGAATCTCAAAAATGACATGTGAACTTATTTACAAAACAGAAAAAAAAAAACTCAGAAATAGACTCACAGACACAGAAAACAAACTTATAGTTACCAAAGGGGAAAGAGGGTGAGGGATAAATTAGCAGTTTGGGATTAACATATACACACTCCTATATATGAAACAGATAAATAAAGATGTACTGTATAGCATAGAGAACTATATTCAATATTTTGTAATAACCATTGCTTTCTGTCTCTAGACCCCAAACCACATTCAGGAGAAATCAGTAAATTGCCCTGAGTCCTTTGTCCTTTTTTTTATCTCTTTATTTTATATTGAAATATAGCTGATTAAAAGTTGTGATGGTTTCAGGTGGACACCAAAGGGTGAATCCTTTGTTCTTGTAGAAATACTATTGCTTGCCTTCCCTTTCTAATAAGAACTTCCAGAAAAGCTTTCCTCTAAAAAGTCTATAAAACATATGAACTTTACTGCTTTCCCACAGGATCTGGGGAAAGCAAAACAAAACAGAAACAATTTGCAGAGCTACACATACATGAGAAAGACCCCCACCTGGAAGTCCTACCACCCTAGGTACCAGCAGTCTACCACCAAGGATGAACTGTATTATCATTTAGAAAGCACATTCAGCAGGAGTATCATGGACAGATTCTTTCCATTCTCCTCCTCCTCCAAGTCTCAACTTCCTTTGTAATAAGATGGCACAGTTGGGGGAGGCAGCAACTCCAGGCCACCTTTTAACACCTGCCCTGCCCATTTTCCCCACTGTCCTGCCAAGACCATTACAGTATGAACAGAACCCAAGGAGGACTTTATTCTATATTTTAACATATTCTAAAAGACCTAGGACCTAACCCTATAACAAGAAGATTTACTTTATTTTTTTGTTCTCTTTTATTTTTCTTGGAGCATAGTTGATCTACGTTGTTGTGTTAGTTTCAGGGGTACAGCAAAGTGTATCAGTTATAGACATACAGATACGCATTCTTTTTCAGATTCTTTACCCTTGTACATTATTACAGAATATTGAGGAGAGTTCCCTGTGCTATACAATAGGTCCTTGTTGTTATCTATCTTATAGTAGTGAGTGTATGTTACGTATGTTAATCCCAGACTCCTAATTTATCCCTTCCCCCCAACATTTTCCCTTTGGTAATTGTAAGTTTGTTTTAGAAACTTGTGAGTCTGTGTCTGTTTTATAAATAAGTTTATTTGTATCCTTTTTAATATGAAAGATGAGATGGTTCGATGGTATCACTGACTCAGTTGACATAAGTTTTGAGCAAACTCCAGGAGATGGAGGAAGACAGGTAAGCCTGGTGTGCTGCAATCCACGGGGTCGCAGAGTCAGACAACTTAGTGACTGAACAGCAACATCCTTTTAAAATTAGATTACACATGAGTGATACCATATTATATTTCTCTTTCTCTGACTTACTTCACTTAGTATCATAATCTCTAGGTCCACTCATGTTGCTGCAAATGGCACTATTTTGTTCTTTTTTATGGTTGAGTAATATTCCATTGGATATATGTACCACATCTTTTTTATCCTTTCCCCTGTTTAGGCTGCTTCTATATCTTAGCTATTGTAAATAGTGCTGCAAAAATCACTGGGGTGCAAGATTTACTTTTGTTTGATTTTTATTTCAAGGGTTTAATATTTTAAGAATATTGAAAACATTTTAATATTTAAAAGCTTAAAGGCTTTAAGTTTCTGACTTTTAGCATTACGTTTAGAAAGACTTATATATACATTTTTTCTTTTAGATTTTTAACTTTTTCCCCCTTTATTTACATGTTTCAGTTCAGTTCACTCAGTTGTGTCCGACACTTTGCGACCCCATGAATCGCAGCACTCCAGGCCTCCCTGTCCATCACCAACTCCCGGAGTTCACTCAGACTCACGTCCATTGAGTCAGTAATGCCATCCAGCCATCTCATCCTCTGTTGTCCCCTTCTCCTCCTGCCCCAATCCCTCCCAGCATCAGAGTCTTTTCCAATGAGTCAACTCTTTACATGAGGTGGCCAAAGTACTGGAGTTCCAGCTTTAGCATCATTCCTTCCAAAGAAATCCCAGGGCTGATCTCCTTCAGAATGGACTGGTTGGATCTCCTTGCAGTCCAAGGGACTCTCAAGAGTCTTTTCCAACACCACAGAGGGTTTTAATCAATCTAAGTTGTTTGGTATATAGCATAAGAGAAGACTACTGTAATCTCCCCAAATAGGTAAATTGTTCTCATATCATTTATTCTCATAAATTTATTTATTCTCATAAAGATTCATTCTTTCCCCCAGTGGCTCATATTTAAATTCTTATGAATATGGTTATTCTTTCTTTCACATCATTATTGACCCCGATTTCCATACCTATAATATATTATTTATAGGACTGTGGCTTTACAACATATTCTGCTTTCTGGTAGTTCAAGTTCTCCCATTAAATTGTTCCATATTCATATCTATTCTTGCTCACTCAGACTTCTAGATTAAATTTAGAACAGCTTTGTCAAGTTAAGAAAAAAAATTCCACAGGGACTGTGCTTGTGATTGCATCAAATTGATAAATTAAATTAGGATTAATCATTCAGTCTTCCCACCCAGAAATATATGGTATGCCTCTGTAGGAGAAGCCACTTAAAGAAAACAGAAAAAGAATCTCAAATTAGTTTTTGAATTACTGCATAATTACAAATGACAGCTCAGGCTGCAGTGGTTCACTAGAAAGTTAATTGAAAAAAGTCAAGACTTTGGCATAAATAACCTGCTTAAAGCATTTTCAAGTAGGTAAGCCTCTCCTCAGATGTCCTGCAGCAGACACGCTATCCTCTGGGAAATGGGGTTACAGATCATCATACTAAGTGAAGCAAGTCAGAAAGAGAAAGACAAATGCCATATGACATCACTTATATGTGGGGTCTAAAATATGACACAAAATATGAACTTATCAATTAAACAGAAACAGACTCACAGACACAGAGAACAGACGTATGGTTGCCATGAGGGAGAGGCGGCAGGGAGAGATGGATTCGGAGTTTGGAAAAAGCAGATGCAAGGTATTATATATAATGGATAAACAACAAGTTCCTCCTGTATAGCACAGGGAACTATATTCAACATCCTGTGATAAACCATAAAGGAAAAGAATATGAAATAGAATGTATATGTATGTATAACTAAATTACTTTGCCCTAGAGTAGAAGTTAGCAAAATATTATAAATCAACTATATTTAAAAAAAAATAAATTTTTTAAAACAAAGGCCAGTTTTAGACCTGGCTTGGGTATCCAATAGTTGTGTGATTGAGGCCAGGGCACATGGTCTCTGAGCACCTTGAAAAAGGGGAGCAGATGAGTGTAAATGAACTTAGATGACCCCTAACATACTCTTTCAGTGCTGACATGCCATAAATTCTAACTCACTTCTATTTTTTGTTTCTTCTTTGGTTTAGCTTTCTTCATGTTTGGCTTGGTTACCTGGAGGTTATTAGCGTCTCTTGGGTTCACTTAGGGCTTCCCTTGTGGTTCAGCTGGTAAAGAATCTGCCTGCAATGCAGGAGACTTGGGTTTGATCCCTGGGTTGGGAAGATCCCCTGGAGAAGGGGAAGGCTACTCCAGTATTCTGGCCTGGAGAATTCCATGGACTGTATACTCCATGGGATCGCAAAAAGTTGGACACGACTGAGTGAGTTCACTTAGGGGCAGACAGACACAAGTAATCGAGGAAAAAGCTCAGGTTATCAGATCTAGGGAGGCTGCTGCCCAGCTGCCCTGAGTCCCAGTCACTCAGCAGGTAAAGCATTCCTCAGCACTCTGTCTGAACATATGTCACTGTCCTTCCCCTCCCAACTTTCAAAGCTCCTCCCACCTGCTCCTGCTTAGTGACCCCATGGACTGCAGCCCACCAGGCTCCTCCATCCATGGGATTTTCCTGCTCCATGACCCTCCTATTCCTCCTACTGGCCATTTCAAAACCTTCTGCCTTTCACCAAGAGTGATCTTGATATTTAATTCAGTTCAGTTCAGTTGATCAGTCGTGTCCCACTCTTTACGACCCCATGGACTGCAGCATGCCAGGCCTCCCTGTCTGTCGCCAACTCCCGGAGTTTACTCAAACTCATGTTCATTGAGTCAGTGATGCCATCCAGCCATCTCATCCTCTGTCATCCCCTTCTCCTCCTGCCTTCAATCTTTCCCAGCATCAGGGTCTTTTCAAATGAGTCAGCTCTTTGCATCAGGTGGCCAAAGTACTGAAGTTTCAGCTTCAGCATCAGTCCTTCCAATGAATATTCAGGACTGATTTCCTTTAGGATGGACTGGTTGGATCTCCTTGCAGTCCAAAGGACTCTCAAGAGTCTTCTCCAACACCACGGTTCAAAAGCATCAATTCTTCAGTGCTCAGCTTTCTTTATAGTCCAACTCTCACATCCATAGATGACTACTGGAAAAACCATAGCTTTGACTAGACAGACCTTGATATAACAGGAGAGAAATGTTGTATCAGGAGTCAAAGCATGCTTACTAAGAATGTGTTTAAACTTACAAGGGTATATCCATCCTTTAAAAGAGCAGCTTATTCACTCAAATAATTGCAAGCAATACAATCTGAGTGTAACTCAATTTTAAAGGTGGGTTGAGAGAAGGACATTCTGGGGCCCATACATGCTGTTAGGCACTGATACCCAAGAAAGTCCAGGTCAAAACCTTGGTCCCCTATTGCTGAGATTAGTTCTTCCTGGCCAAGTGCTTTTGGAAACCATGAACTTCTGGAACATCTGAGCACAGCACAAACGACAAGTGTGTTGGGGCTGGGACAAAGGAATATAAATCTTCCACCTGGGAAGAATCTGTGTAATTCTGGTTTCTAACTATTTATTTATATCTAAAATTGCTTACTCCTTGGAAGGAAAGTTATGACCAACCTAGGTAGCATATTCAAAAGCAGAGACATTACTTTGCCAACAAAGGTTCGTCTAGTCAAGGCTGTGGTTTTTCCTGTGTTCATGTATGGATGTGAGAGTTGGACTATGAAGAAGGCTGAGCACCGAAGAATTGATGCTTTTGAACTGTGGTGTTGGAGAAGACTCTTGAGAGTCCCTTGGACTGCAAGGAGATCCAACCAGTCCATTCTGAAGGAGATCAGCCCTGGGATTTCTTTGGCAGGAATGATGCTAAAGCTGAAACTCCAGTACTTTGGCCACCTCATGCGAAGAGTTGACTCCTTGGAAAAGACTCTGATGCTGGGAGGGATTGGGGGCAGGAGGAGAAGGGGACGACAGAGGATGAGATGGCTGGATGGCATCACTGACTCGATGGACGTGAGTCTGAGTGAACTCCGGGAGTTGGTGATGGACAGGGAGGCCTGGTGTGCTGCGATTCATGGGGTCGCAAAGAGTCGGACACGACTGAGCGACTGAACTGAACTGAAAATTTATTATTATTTGGCTGCGTCAGGTCTTAGTTGCAGCATGTAGGATCTTTGACGAATCATGCAGGGTCTTTCATTGTGGTACACTCACTCCCTGGTTGTGGCGCATGGGCTCAGTAGTTGCAGCACTCGGGGCTTAACTGCTCCGGGACACGTGGGATCTTTGTTCCCTGACCAGGGATCAAACCCACATCCTTTGCATTGCAAGGTGGATTCTTAACCACTGGACTACTAAGGAAGCCCCTGGTTTCTAGCACTTTAAAATCTCAATAATTATGCTCTTCAGGATTGTTAGAGGGAATGTGTTTTCTTTCCCCTTAGCAGATCAATTAAGACTTTCACAAGCAAAATTTCACAACGTGTTATATGTCTCCTCGATGATAAATCATATTATGCTCTCCAACTGAGCATATGTTTTTCTGCTATTTTGTGTCTGTTCTGTTTTCCTATGTTGCTTTTTTCCAGCTTTCTAGAGATATCACTAACAGATTACATCCTTGATCCACGTATATATTTCTCATGCAGTTTTTTTAAAGGCACTGCAAATTCTCAGATTTCAGATGAGAAAATTTAAGGCCCCCTTCCAAACTCTGAAGTATTATGACATGGTTTCTGTGATGATAAAAAAGTAAAAGTAAACAGTTAAGCTATAAGAACAATCATTCTGTATAAGACATATAGAAAATATCAAACTATTCAGGCACAAGCAAAGATACGTTTTAGTACACCAAACAACACAACTGAGTTGGCATATGGAGGATTAAAAAGCTTAAAGAAATCCTGCAATAAAGTTGACCGAGATGACGACATAGAAGGCTCCTGGCTCCCCTCCTGCTATGGACACACTGATACACAGCTACAGTGGGAGCAGTCCTTTCTGAAAGAGATCCAGAAACTAGCTCAGTGACTCCTACACATCTGGTGAATAAGCAAATATTCACATCAAAACAGGTAAGAAAGGCTGAGTCAAATGACAAGGTCCTGCTGTATAGCACAGGGAATTCTATTCAATATCCTGTGATAAACCACATGGAAAAGAACATATAAAAAAGGAATGTATACGTGTGTATGATCGAATCACTTTGCTGAATAGCAGAAATTAACACAATATTGTAAATCAACTAAATTTCAATTTTAAAAAAGATCTTTACAATGAACACTACAAGGGAATTCCCTGGCGGTCCAATAGTTAGGACTCTGTGCTTCCACTGCCGATGGCCCGGATTTAATTCCTAGTCAGGGAACTAAGATCCCACAAGTCACATGGCATGGCCAAAAAAAAGAAAAAAAACTATAAGACATTAATGAAAAGAATGGAAAAAGACATGAAAAAATGAAAAAAGATATTCTGTGCTCATGGATTTAAAGGATTAATATTATTTATGTCCATACTACCCAAAGTGATCTACAGATTCAATGCAATCCTTATTAAAACTCCAATGGCATTCATCACAGAAACAGAAAAGCAACCCTAAATTTTGTATGGAACCACCTAAGATCTGAAACTGTAAATCTCCTGGAAGAATACACAAGGGGTAAGTAAACTCCTTAACTTTGGTCTTGGCAATGATTTTTTGGATTTGACACCAAAAGCAAAGACAACAAAAGCAAAAATAAATAAGACAGACTACAAGAAACTAAAAAGCTTCTGCAAGGCAAAGGAGGCCATGGAATGGGAGAATATCTCTGCAAATCACGTATCTAATAAGGGGTTAATAACCAAAATATATGAGGAACTCCTACAACTCAATGGCAAAAAACCCCAAATGGTCCAATTTAAAACTGGGCAGAGAAACTTAGTAAGCATTCTTCCAAAGACATACAAATGGTCAAGAGGTACACAAAAGGCTTTCAGCATTCAACATCATTAATCATCAGGGAAATCAAAAAGAGAAATTATCTCACTAGTTAGTTTGGCCATCATCAAAAAGAAAAGAGAGAACAAATACTAGTGAGGATGTAGGAAAAAGTGAAAGCTTGTGTACTGTTAATGGGAATATAAACTGGTACAGCCACTACGGAAAACAATATGGAGATACCTCAAGAAATTAAGAATAGTACCACTGTGTAAAGAAGGCTGAGCGCCGAAGAATTGATGCTTTTGAACTGTGGTGTTGGAGAAGACTCTTGAGAGTCCCTTGGACTGCAAGGAGATCCAACCAGTCCATTCTGAAGGAGATCAGCCCTGGGATTTCTTTGGAAGGAATGATGCTGAAGCTGAAACTCCAGTACTTTGGCCACCTCATGCGAAGAGTTGACTCATTGGAAAAGACTCTGATGCTGGGAGGGATTGGGGGCAGGAGGAGAAGGGGACGACAGAGGATGAGATGGCTGGATGGCATCACTGACTCGATGGACGTGAGTCTGGGTGAACTCCGGGAGTTGGTGATGGACAGGGAGGCCTGGCGTGCTGCAATTCATGGGGTCGCAAAGAGTCAGACATGACTGAGCGACTGATCTGATCTGATCTGATGATCCAGCAATCCCACTTCTGGGTATACATCCAAAGGAAACAAAATGATTATCTCAAAGAGATATATATGTACTCCCATGTTCACTGCAGCATTATTTACAACAGCCAAGACCTAACTGCAGACAATGAAAGAATAAAACTGTGATTCATATAGAGTCAGCCCTGCATACCTAAGGATGTGTAATGCACAGATAAGGAAACTGACTATATTCATTATATTGCACCATTTTATACAAGGGACTTGAGGACCCAAGATTTTGGTATCCACAGGGGCTCCTGGAGCCAATGCCCTACAGAGAGTGAGGGACAACTCTATATGGAATATTATTCAGCCTTAAAAAGGGAAGAAAATATTGTTATTTGTGACAACATAGGTGAACTCAGACAGCATCATGCTAAGTGAAATAAGCCAGGCAGAGAAAGACAACTAATGCATGGTATCACTTATAAGTGATTCCATCACTTAATGCATGGAATCTATTAGAAAACTGGTACCCAGTGTAGGGGAAATAGGGAGAGATAGGTAAAAAGGCACAAATTTTTAGCTACAACATGAATAAGGTCTGAGGATCTAATGTAAAACACGGTAACTACAGTTGATAACAGTCATGTATGATTGAAATTTGCCAAGAGCAGAACCTAAATGTTCTCACCAAAACCAGTAAATGTGTATTAGTTCACTCCATGGAGAGAATACTTTCATAATGTTATCTGTATATCAAATCATCACACTATATACACTTTAAGTATCTTAGAATGTTTTTGTCAATTATACCTCAATAAAGCTGAAAAAAAAAAAAATCCTGCCTTAGCTAAAACAACATGACTTGACATTACCACTTAAAACAGCCAGAGATCAAAAGCAGCAGTGGCTACATGTGTTTGTGTTTTCTTTTTCAAAAACATTTTTGCCTATCGCCTTTTACTCCCACAGCAGCCCTTCAGAAGTTAGAGCCCTCAAATTTTCATTCTGCACAGACAGGAAGACTTTAAATCACTTGCTGCTGGTGGTTCTCCATCTGCCCTCCTCCTCCCGCCTCAGGAACTGGCTGACCTCCCTATGTTGCGTCTCCTGCCTGCTTTACCCTCCACCTTCCACTTGGCACTGGCCAGAGAGGGAGATCAGACGAGGGGAAAGGTGTAACACAGAACAAATCTGACTCCCTGCTTGGTCACTCTGGATCCTACCTCTTTGCAAAACAATGTTGCCTCTAGCCTGAAATATGCAAGGCAGCACATTCTCAAGGCTTTGCCTCCCAGGCTTGCTCTTTCAAGGCCTAACAGTTTTCATTTATATAAAGATAAAAAGTTGCACAACAGAGGATCACACTGGTCCTGTTGGAGGTTGACAGCAGACCTACAGGGACAGCTGCAAGAGCAAAGGATTATCACATCCCCTTCCTGGTCTGGTCCGCACCAAGACTTCCGCAACAACTAGCTATACCCTTGCCCCCTTTGAAGCCTGAATTCTAACTCAGGGGTAAGATGGTTCCTTGGGACACTAGGTTACCATCTTCTCTGTCTGCTGGGTTTCCAAAAAAAGTCACAATACTTTGCCCCAACACCTCGACTCTTGATTGAGTAGCCAGTCATGTGGCTGAGCAGTACGGGGTTTGGACAAAAGGAGAGGCTGGTGAACTTATCCCCGACTTGTCCTGTCCCACCAAGCTGGTGGTCCAGCAGTGGCTGACTTCTGCCAAGGCCCCCCTGCAGCCCTGGAGGGCGAGCCCTCCTTGGGAGCTCCACCCCCACACTCACCTCCAAGCTCTGGAACCACAGTCCCTTCCCTGCCCCTTCAGACCGGGGTGGAGATGGCACCCCACCAACCCTCTTACCTGGGTGCCTCACTGTCATTTGTTGGTTCCGCGAAACCTACCCCCTCTTTTATAGAGTCCCTTCAAAAATGTCTTGCATTTTTGTGTTTTTTTTTTCCTGTTTCCATTCTAACCAATATACTTGCCCACCAAAATCTCACCGTAAATGAATGGTACAGCCAGGACTAAACAGCTTCCTTGGCTTAAACTATGCCTCTCTTTCCATCTTAGTCTTTCTTCTAAGCGCAAACTGGAATATGAACCTCTCTAGAGCATACCATGAATAATATGGCAATTTCCGCTAACCCAATGGTCTTAATCAACATTTCTGATTGTTAGAACGAGAAGTGGGAAGTGAGCCAGCGTGCTGCTAACCATCTTCTAATGCACGGGACAGCCTCCCACAACAAAGAGTTATCCAGCCCCAAATATCAACAGTTCCGAGGTTGATTACTCCTCCTGCAGAATGCCCACAGCTGCGACTTTCCTCCTCTCTAAAATGCTCTCAGATGCCTATAACCACTGCTCTCAAGCCAGGCCACTGGCAGAAGTATGTTGAGTCCTGCCCCAGGTCCCAGGTGCCTTGCACCAATGCCCCAGAAGTGGAGCCCAGAACCCAAGTCACCTCCAAAGCTGATTGAGCCCTTTTGTAACTGTTGCCCAAAGCCCCTGATATCACTGACAAGCTTCCTGACTCCCAATTAGGCAAAGATGCCCACTCCTGTAAACACACTATAGCGTCCCAATCAATGATCTAACACCAACCTTTCAGCAGGAATTTTTTTCGTCTTGAGGCTATAAAAATTGGCTATTAACTCATGAAAATTGTTGGCTTTCCCTGGTCTGTCAGGAGGTCAGCCCACTGTGCTCACATTATCTCTGCCCACATTATCTCTGCTCTTTGCTCTTAATAAACTCATTTCCTTCTGAAATGCTCTATGTCTGGAAATTCTTTTCCAACCTGTGCTCACACTGACTCAACAAAGAATGGGGGAAGGATTGGGGAGACAGTGACCTTCTCAGACAGGGCCGGGTGCTGGCCTGAGAGGTCCAAGAGTTAAGGTAAAAATGACCTTTACCCCTAGGCTGAATTTTCCTTTCTTGAAGGGAGCTGATACTTTGGGGCCTACCAAGGAAAATAAAATGACTACATGGGGCAAACGTCGGGAAAAATACACATCAAAATATTAATTGTAAATATGTCTCTGAGTGGTAGAATTTTTAGTGGTTTCTTTGTGGTTATCTAGATATTTTAAATTTTGCGGGACTTCCCTGGTGGTCCAGTGGTTAAGAATCCACCTTTCAATGCATGGGATGTAGGTTCGATCCCTGGTCAGGGAACCAAGATTCCACATGCCACGTTGCAACTAAGCAACGAAGACCCAGCACAGTCCAAAAAAGTTAATAAAATAAATTTTGCTAAAATAAATAAAAATAAAATTTGCTATAAAGGTTAGTTAACATTTGTATAATTATTTAAAACTCTAAAAAGAAGCTATTATGCCATATTCACTGATTCCATCCCTCCCAACCCCAGTTCCTTGAGTGCATAGAATTTGACATGGCAATATATCAGGGTACTTTAATAATGAAAACCAGAAAATTGTCTTTACTGCCAATTATAAGGAATGACTCTACTTCCTTCAAGGTCATTCATATTTGAGAATGAATGAATGAATGAAGTATTCTTTACTTTCAAATGATATGTACTTATGCAACTGACCAAGTTTACTTTCCTAGAGGCAAATTTGAGACTCAGCACAAAAGCAATATACACCTGCGCTGTCCTATATGGTAGCCACTGTAGGCTAATTTGTTTCTGTCATGTCTCTCTGCAACCCCATGGACTATAGCCCACCAAGCTCCTCTGTCCATGAGATTCTCCAGGCAAGCACACTGGAGTGGGTTGCCATTTCTTTCTCCAGGGAATCTTCCTGACCCAGGGATCAAACCTGCATCTCCTGTGGCTCCTGCATTGCAGGCAGATTCTTTACCGCTTGAGCCATCAGGGAAGCCCCAAGGAAGCCATTAGACACACGCTATTTTTTTAAATTGAAGTATAGCAGATTTACAATGTGCCAATCTCTGCTGTACAGCAAAGTGACTCAGTTATACACATATTAAATATTCTTTTAAAAATATTCTTTTCCATTATAGCTTATCCAGGAGATTGGATATAGTTCCCTGTGATATACATTAGGACCTTGTTGTTTATCCGTTCTAAATGTAACATTTTGCATCTACCAACCCCAAACTCCCAGTCCATCCCTATCCCTTCCCCTCTCCCCCTTGGCAACCATAAGTCTGTACTCTATGTCTGTGAGTCTATTTCTGTTTTGTAGATAGGTTCATTTGTGCTATATTTTAGATTCCACATATTAGTCATATCATATGGTATTTCTCATTCTGACTTACTTCACTTAGTATGATAATCTCTAGTTGCATGCGTGTTTCTGTTTTTGTGGCTAAGTTAATACTTCACTGTTTATATGTATCTCATCTTATTTTGCCATTCATCTGTCACTGGACATTTCTCTTGTTTCCATGTTTGGCTGTTGTGAATAGTGCTGTTATGAACATCGGGGTGTGTGTTTCTTTTAGAATTATAGTTTTCTCAGGTCCAGGAGTGGGATGGCTGGATCCTATGGTAATTCTATTTTTAGTTTTTTGAGGAACCTCCATACTGTTTAACAAACAGACACACACTATTTAAATGTAAATTAATTAAATATAGAACATTTCCATTTTCACAGCAAGTTCACACTTTATTTTTTCCCCTGGACTTACTTTCTCTCTTACATTATCTTTGCTCCCCATATCTGGTTACATTTATTTTCTGCTGACTTGCTACGGCTCTACATGATTTTGTTGCAAACCACCCTAGTTCCTTTGTGGGACAATTCAGGGTATCAGTACTTCTAAACATTTGTGTCGAGATAACCCTGTGTTGCTGGGAGCTCAGCCTTAGTTTTTCTAGAGTGCACTTAAATCATGTAACCCGCAGAACAACGTCTGAAATGCTAAGAGTTTCCAGTTTCCAAAGAGGAAAGCCAAGTCAGGAGAGGTTAAGTGACCTGCGGAGGATTCATACCAAGGAGCAGAACCCCAGGCCGGCGGGACCCTGGAGTCCCAGCCGGCCGAGTTCTCACCCCCGCTGGAGATGCCGAGCACAGCCGTTCGCTCACCCTGCCGCCCCACTACGCCGCATCGCCCGAAACACTAGCTGAATACCTCTACATAAAAACCGAAACCATCACCATTTTACAAATGAAATAGGGATGAAATATTCTTAATACTCGGCCTTTGTTTATTTGACTCAGGCCCTCCCCAAGGAGCCCGGAGCGATCGCCGGCCAGCCGAGTCTCGCTTGCGCCCGCTCCCTGCCGGTCCGGGCGAGGCGGGCGGCGCCAGAGTTCTGGGCCGGTGGCTGGTCAGGCGCTGGGTCTCCCGCGCACCTCGGTTTTTAAGCTCCTTCTGGAGGGTTTCAGAAAAGCCTGACCCCAATCCCCCCGCGCGCCTTACCTGCCGCTGGGCACAAAGCTGAAGCTCTCCGAGCCACCTCCGGGCTCCGCGCCACCACCCGCCCTACGAACACTGCAGGAGCGCGGCTGGGATTGGCTGCCGAGGGACGGGGAGAGGCGGGCGGAGGGAGGAGGAGAAACCGGGCTGGGTGGGGAGTGTGTGGGGAAGGGGTCCCGCCTACGCCTCCTCCCCCGAGGGCGCAGCCCCAGCACTCTGCTAGGTTACCCGAGCCGCTGGACTGGCTGTGAACTTGTGCAGGCGGCAGTCTTCGGCCCAGCTCCTGCCCTGTCCCTTGCGCCTTGCTTGGCGGCGCCAGTGGGCCGAGGGCGTGCATCCGCAGGGGAGAGGGGAGCCCTAAGCTCGTGCTCCGGGCCGTCAGAGTGTCTGGGGCTGTGCACCGTGTGCCCCATCTCTAGTAGGGGGCATCGGAGCCCCCTCCTCTGCCCCAGTCCCGCCACGGGAACCCGATGGATCTTTTTTGGGTTAGTAGCTCCGGCCCTGGTGGAATAACCAGGGAGGAGTTTTTTTTCTCCTCCGTGTGTATATTGAAATACCTGTAACATAACATTTCGATCTTAACCATTTTTAAAGTGTATACAGTTCAGTGGTATCAAATACATTTACTTAGTTGTGCAAAAACACCACTATCCATAACTGCTTTCATCTTGTGAAACTGAAGCTCTATACCCATAAAACAATGACTCCTTGGTTATTTCTTGCCCCCAAGTCCTGGTAAGCACCATTCTACTTTCTGTGTTTATGATTTTGACTGGTGTATCTCGTATATGTGGAATCATACATTATGTATCTTTTTCTGACTGGCTTATTTCATTTAGCATAATGACCCCAAGAGTCATCCATGTTGTAACATATCACACAATGTCCTTCCTTTTTAAGACTGAACAATATTCCATTGAATGTATGTTTACATTTTGCTTATCTGTTCATCCACTGATGCACACGACTTGCTTTGTTGGGTTAGTTATTACAAATAATGCTATGAACATGGGTATACAAATATCTCTTTGAGACCCTGCTTTCAATTCTTTGGGGTATATGCCCAGAAATGGAATTGCTGGATCATAGGTGGCTCAGAGGATAAAGTGTCTGCCTACAATGCGGGAGACCCGGGTTCGATCCCTATGTCGGGAAGATCCCCTGGAGAAGGAAATGGGAACCCATTTCGGTACTCTTGCCTGGAAAATCCTATGGTCTGAGAACCCTGGTAGGCTACAGTCCATGGGTCGCAAAAAGTCGGACACGACTAAGCGACTTCATTTCATAACTTCATAGTAATTCTATCTTTAATTATTTGAGGAAACACCAGTTTTCCATAGTGACTATACCATTTTACATTTTCACCAATAATGCACAAAGTCCTAATTTCTCCATGTCGTCGCAAACACTCATATTCTGTTTGTTTGTTCGTTTCAGCAGTAGCTAGCCTAATGGATGTGAGGTGGTATCTCAATTCAGTTTTGATTTGCATTTCCCTAATGATTTGGATCTCTTCTTTGGAGAAAAATCTGTTTTGTTCATTTTGAATCAGGTTGTTTGGCTTTTGTTGTTGAGTTTTAGGAGTTCTCCATATATTCTGGGTATTAATGTTTTATCAGATATATGATTTGCAAATATTTTCTCCCATTCTATGGATTGCCTTTTTACTCTTTTTGCTTTTGATGCACAATCTGTCTTAATTTCATGAAGCCCAATTTGCCTATTTTTCTTTTTGTTACCTGTGCCTTTGGTGTCATATCCAAGAAATCATTGCTAAATCCATGTAGAAGTTTATGTCTTACATTTAGGTCCTTTATCTGTTTTTGAGTTAATTTTGTATATGTCAGGTAGGGGTCCAACTTTATTCTTTTTCATTGTGGATATCCAGTTTTTCTAGCAACATTTACTGAACAGATTGTACTTTCCCCCATTGAATGGTGTTGGCTCCCTTGTCAAAAATAATTTGACTACATTTGGGGTTTATTTTTGGATGCCCCATTCTATTCCATTGTTCAATGTCTCTGTGTTTATGCTAATACCACACATTTTTGATTAGTGTAGCTTTAAGATAAGTTTTAAAATCAGGAAATCAGGGGTGAAGTCCTCCACTTTAGCTCTTTTTCAAGATTGTTTTGGCAATTTGGGGTCCTTTGAAATTCCACATGAATTTTAGGGTGGTTTTTTCTATTTCTGCAAAAAAATTGTTGAAATTTTCATATGGATTGCTTTGAATCTATGGATTAGTTGAATTTTATTGACATTTTGACAATATTGTCTTTTACTTCATGAACATGGAATGTACATCCGTTTATTTATGTCTTCTTTAATTTCTTTCAGCATTGTTTTGTATTTTCCATTGTATGAGCCTTTCACCTCCTTACTTAATTCCTAGATATTTTATTTTGTTTGATGCTGTTATATATAGAATTGTTTTGTAATTTCTTTTCAGATAGTTCATTGTCAGTGTACAAAAGTGCAACTAATTTTTGTGCGTTGGCTTTATGACTTGCTACTTTGATGAAAATTTATTAGTTATAATAGTTTTTTTTTTTTTTCTTCCTTGATGGATTCAGGCTTTCTATATATTAGATCATATCATCTATGAACAGATGCACTTTTACTTCTTTTTTTCCAATTTGGATGACCTTTTTTTTTTTCTTACTTAATTGCACTGGCTAGAATTTCAGTATTGTATCGAATAGAAGTGGCAAAAGTGGCTATTCTTGCCTTGTTCCTTGTCTTTTGGAAAAGCTTTGAGTCTCTCACCATTGCCTATGATGTTCACTGACAGTTTTTCACATATGATTTTACTATGGTGAGGTGGTTTCATTTTACTCTAGTGTAGTGAGTGTTTTTTATCATGAAAAGGTGTTGAATTTTGTCATGCTTTTTCTACATCAATTGGAGCGATCATGTGCTTTTTCCGCTTCGTTCTATTGGTATGACTCATTATATGGATTGATTTTCATATGTTGAACCGTCCTTAGTTATTGTGAATAATCCTTCTAATATGCTGCTGAATTATATTTCCTAGTATTTTGGTGAGCATTTCTCATCAATGTTTATAGGGGATATTGATCTGTAGTTTTCCTTTTTTAGGATGTCTTTATCTGTCTTTGGTGTCAGGGTAATGGTAGCCTCATAGAATGAGGTAGGGAGTATTTCCTTCTCTTCATTTATTATTTTTTTTTCTGGAAAATTAGAGAAGGATTAGTATTCTTCTTTAAATGATACCTTCACTGTGAAGCCATCAGATCCAGGACTTTTATTTGTGGAAAGTTTTTATTACAGATTCAATCTCCTTACCAGTTGTAGCTACATTTCAAATTTTCTGTTTCTTCATGAGTTAGTCTTGGTAGGTTCTGTGTTTCTAGAGTTTGTCATTTCATGTAGGTTCTCCAATTTGTTGTTGTACAGTTGTTTATACTATTCTCTTACAATCCTTTTTATTTCTGTAGCATCAGTAGTGTCGTCACTACTTTCTTATCTGATTTTCGTAGTTTGAGTCTTCTTTGTTTTCTTAGTCCGTGTAGCCAAAGGTTTGCCAATTTTGCTGATCTTCTCAAAGAACCAACTTTTGGTGTCATTGATTTTCTCTATTGTTTTTATATTCTCATTTTCATTTATCTGTGATCTAATCTTTATTGTCTCCTCTCTTCTAGCTTTGAGTTTGTTCTTCTTTTTCAAGTTCCTTAGGTTGTTGATTTGAAATCTTTCTTATTTTTTAACGTAAGCATTTATAGCTATAAATTTTCCCCTTAGCACTGCTTTTGATAAGTCCCATAAGTTACGGTATGCCATGTTTTCATTTTTATTTATCTCTGAGTATTTGCTAACTTCTCTTATATTTTCTTCTTTGATCCATTGGGTGTTTGTATGTATATTGTTTAATTTCTACAACTTTGTGAATTTTCCAGTTTTCTTCTTGTTATTGATTTCTAATTCCATCCGTTGTGGTCAGAGAAGGTACTTTGTATGATATCTATGTTTTCAAACCTACTAAGACTTAATTTGCAGCCTAACATGTGATCTATCCTGAAAAATGTCCAAGGTGCATTTGAGAAGAAGGTGTAGTCCATTGTAGAGTGCTCTGTGTATGTCTGTTAGATCAGTTGGTTTACTGTATTAAGTCTTCTATTTCCTTTCTTATATTCTGTCTTTTTTTTTTTTTAGCCATTATTATGAGTGGGGCATTGAAGTCTTCAACTACTATTGTAGAACTATTTCTTCTTTCAATTTTGTCAATTTTTGCTTCATATATTTTGATGTTCTATATTAAAGTGTGTATATGTCTATACTTATTAAATCTTCTTTCTTGAGTGAATCTTTTATGAATATATAATGTGCTTGTCACATAATCTTTTTGGCTTTAAAGTCGATTTTGTCTGGTATTATTATAGCCATATTTGCTCTCTTTGGGTTACTGTTTTCACGGATTATCTTTTCCCATCCTTTCTCTTTCACCATGTTGTGTCTTTGGATCTCAAGTGCATCTCTTACAGACAGCATAGAGTTGCATCATGTGTTTTATTTATTCTGCCAGGATGAGTCTTTTGACTGGAGAGTTTGATCTATTTACATTTAAAGCAATTACTGATAGCAAAGCTCTTCTGTCACATGCTAGTTGTTTTCTATATACCTTTTTTGTCTCTCATTTCCTGCATTACTATCTTCTTATGTGTTTAGTTGATAGTAAAATGATTACATTTCTATCTCATTTCCTTTTGTGTATATTCTATAGCTATTTTCTTTGTGGCCACCAAAGAAGATTATATTTAACATCCTAAAGTTATAGCATTATAATTTTAATTTACTCTAGCTTCACTTCAATAACATGCAAAAACTCTGTTCCTTTATAGTTCTTTCCCCACCTCCTTTGGCTGTTGATGTTGCACATTTACATCTTACACATTGTGTGCCCCAAAACATAAACGAATAATTATTTTAAATCATGTAGAAAACAAAAAGTGCAGTTACAAACCATTGTTGCAATGATATAGCTTTTATAATTGCTCATGTACCTTTACTGAAACCCTGATTTCTCCATACAGTTTCGGGTTACTATTGAGTGTCCTCATTTCACCTTGCAGGAGTCCCTTGAGCATTTCTTGCGGGGCAGATCTAATGGTTACAAACTCCCTCAATTTTTGTTTATCTGGGATTATCTTAATTTTCCCCTCAACTTTGAAGGACAGTTTTGCCACATTTAGGATTCTTATTGATATGCTTTCCTTTTAGCACTTTGGATATATCAGCCCACTTCTGGCCTCCAAGTTTTCGGAAGAGAAATTTGCTGATAATCTTTTTGAGTATACTTGTATGTGATGATTTTCTCCTCTCTCTGCTTCTTTTAAGATCATTTCTTTGGCTTTTGTAAGTTTGACTATATGTATCTTGGTATGGATATGTGAGTTCATCTTATTTGGAGTTGGTCAAATTTATTGGATGTTTATGTTCATGTATTTGACCACGTTTGGGCATGTTTTGGTCACTGTTTCTGCAAATATTCTCTTTGCCCCCTTCTGTTCTTCTTGGTCTCTCAGGCATATTGTTCTGCTTGATGTCCCGTAGGTCCCTTAGGCTATGTTCATTTTTCATTTATTTTCGTTCTGTTCCTCATAGTTGATAACTTTAATTGTCCTATTAAGTTACTGATTGTTTCTTCAGTCTGCTCAAATCTGCCTTTGAATCCCTCTTGTTGATTTTTCATTTCAGTTACTGTACTTTTCAATTCCAGAATTTCTTTTCTACTTCATCTTAGGCTTTCTATGTATTTCCATTTTGCTCACACATTGTTTTCTTGACATTTCCCACATATCTCTCTAGTTCTTTGAGCATCTGTCAGACAGTTGTTTTAAAGATTTGTCTAGTATATCTGCCATTAGAT
Organism: Bos mutus; assembly: GCF_027580195.1. NCBI lineage: Eukaryota > Metazoa > Chordata > Mammalia > Artiodactyla > Bovidae > Bos > Bos mutus. The sequence continues at coordinate 41,799,699 of NC_091620.1, read as the reverse complement.
CTTTTTCAGGGACAGTTTCTGTTCATTTCTTTTCTTTGAATGGGCTATACTTTCTCTGTATGCTTTGTGATTTTTGTGTGTGTGTGTGTGTGTGTGTGTAACACTGATCATTTGAATCTAATAATGTGGTAATGCTGGAAATCAGATCTTCCCTTTCCCCAGGGTCTACTGATTTCTGTTGTTTTTGTTTTTATTGATTGTTGTAGGTTACTTGTGTGATGAGGATCAGCCTAATATGTACATTTGAGGTTTTCTCTGGTCTTTTGTGAGACTTTTCCTGGGTATGTGTGGTCACTTTCCAATTCCCCCCTTACATACAGTTGTTTTTTATGTCCTAGTCTTTAATGTCCCCCCAAAGGGGGAAAAAGCAAACGAGGAAGGGGAGGTGGGGAGGGAAGGGCCCTTTTAATCCTCTGTAGGTCACTTCAGTTGGGGAGGAAGGATTTGCACCAATGAAGGGAGGTGCAATTGTGGCTGTCCCCCTCTTTGATTGCACCTCTGTGATCATGAGTAGTAATCTGTGCTCAGAGGCAGATATTCAGAGGACAGGCTCCTGCCTCCCCCAAGCTCTATATAAGCCATTCCAGGAGCGTGTGCACAGCTGTCTGCCATGCAGCTGGGGATGGAGGATGGGGAGCTGCTGCTGTGCTAACAGTTGAAATTGGCTGAAATTAACCACAATTTGCTGTCCAAATCTTCCCCTGGAAGTTGAAAGCCTTCAGCAGACTCCAGAGTTCCAAAATAATTACCTCGGACAGATTCTGACCGTTCAGTTGTTGTCTGGATAGGCAGACAGATTCTTGATGTGTCCTATTCTTTCCATAATCAGGACTGTGACCTGTAGGTTGACTAGCATTTCCCTCGACAAACAGTTTTCACACTTTACTCTGTGTTGTGTCTGACTCTTTGCAACCCCATGGCCCGTAGCCCGCCAGGCTTCTCTGTCCATGGGATTATCGAGGCAAGAATACTGGAGTGGGTCGTCATGCCCTCCTCCAGGGAATCTTTCTGACCCAGAGATCAAACCCACCCACACTTTATCCTTTGACCTGACAAACCTGCTTAACCAAGTGAGAAGAGAGAAAACAAGTCTTTATCTTGCATTTAAATTCCCCTGTCTCCTAAGCGCCATACTCTTCTCTTTCACAGTCCACTTAATATTTCTCCTTGGATGTCTGAAATACATTTCCATCTTAACACGCACAGATCTGTGCCCCTGATTTTCCCTCTTCCCATACTTTACCAACTCCATCCTTCCAGCTGTTCGGGCCAAAAACTTAATGTTACCTTTGACTTATCTTTCTCTCACATCCCACATCTGTGGGCCAGGAAACTGTTGGGTGGACCCTCCTAGCATATACAGTCTGACTACTTCTTACCATATCTCATTCATCTCCGACCTGAGTCACTGAAGTCTTCTTCCTGGCTTTCCTGCAGTTTATCCTCACACAGTAGCCAGAATGACCTTGAAAAAAATAAAAGATTACATACCTCCTCTTCCCAAATCTTCCAGTGGTTTCCCATTTAATTCAGAGTAAAAGCCAAACCCCTCAGTACCCTAGAGGATCCTTTCCTAGTGCTTCAGTGACCTCAAACACTACAACCCTCTTTGGCTAATTCAGTTACTCTGGCCTTCTTACCATTCCTTGAAAAGGCAGGCAGGCTTCTGCCATAGGGCCTTTACATTGGGTTGTCCAGATCTGGAATGCATGACTAATTCCCATTTCCTGATCTTTGCTTAAATTCTATCTCAGTGAGAACTATCCCTACCACCTCACTCAAAATTATCATCTCCCTGCTCCTAATTCCTTAATTTGCTTATTTCTTCTCATAACATTTATCATCTTCTAATATACTCGATTATTTATTTATTTATTCTGCTTATTGTTTATTATCTGTCTCTTCCATTCATCTACTCCTACTCTTGCTTCTTGGGCCATTGATATGCCCTTTCTTGGGGAAAAAAAAAAAAAAAAGTTAACTGCCATGAGAAGGGTGCTTCACAGGCAAGGTCTAGATCATAAGCCAAAACTCTGGAGTCTGAATGTAAGATAATTTTAAATAAACTGCATGGAGAAGAGGTGGTTCCCCATAAGGAAATGCTGTGTTCTGCCATCAGGAGAAGAGATGCTGGCTAGGCAAAAGCCACAAGATTGTCACTTGCTGAGTCAGACTAGCTCACCCAGAGAAACTTTGGGAAAGTCTATGAAAGGGGCCACACGTGTCCTCAAGTGTAGGGTGTAAGGATGAGGCTGCTGCTGACGAAAAAAAAATGCAAAATGTGCGAGTTGCAAGTCAAATTTTATTTGAGGCAGTATGAGGACTGGGGCCTGGGAGACAGCACCTCAGATAGCTCTGAGAAACTGCTCCAAAGAGGTAGAGGGCAGGGAGGACAGTGTATATGTGATTCTGGTAAAGGGGGAGTACACTTGCAATCAAGCACATATTTTTTTGTAGAAAATTTCTGCTGATCTTGGGAAACTTCTTCTAGTCACAAGAAACAATTGTTACACATGAAGGATTTTAGTGCTTTTCTAGATATGAGGAGATATAAGAATTGGGCTCATAAAATCAGCTCCCACGAATATCTGTTTGAGGACCTGCCCTGCCAGTTTTCCCAGAACACAGAGTGCCTCGTTTCTGCTCTCCATTCTGGACTCCTTCAGGGAGTGTTGGAGGTTAGCAGCTGCAGCAGCACATGATTTAATCCTGGTAGAGGTGGATGGCAAGTGCCCGAGGCAAGTGCCAATTGTAGTTGATACTGCCAAAGCCCTTTCTTGTAGTAATGTGTCATGAATGTGCTGTTTATCTTAATCCTTGTGTAGTTTGATTTAATGTTCATTTTCTACTTTTATGAGAACTTCCCATTATAAAAAGTAACCTTCTCCAACCTGAAGGCGTTTGTGGAGGTTGGAGGTGGGGAACAGTAACAGGCTGCCTCGGGCCACAAGTAGCAGGAAGCCCGCATTCAGACGGCAGTAAACAAGAGGCTGTGTTAGGGCTCCACCTCCATTTCTCTGATACTCTGTTTGCTCTTCCCCCCTCCCCCTACGAGTGACAGATTTTGTATAGATTTTGATTAAGAAATCAAGATACACTAGATGTGAAATTCTAGGACCAGATCTCCAAGGAGATAAGAAGGAATCAAAGGGGAGGGATGATTTGGTAATGAAATCTCTGATCAGTTCTTGCTGTGCTGTGAATTCCCCTTCTCCCCATTTGAGGAAAACTGCAGCCAGCATCATTCCTCCAGGCTTCCAGAAGACCACTTGGAGAACTTGATAAGTATACTTGAAGAACCCTCTGGACTGTCATCTACTCTCAGCTGGGAAAGACACGCTGCAGCCGGCTGGGGAAGCAGAGCCAGCAGTGTGCTGCTTGGCTGGCACTGGTCAGCGTGCATAGAGGGTCCATTTATAGGATGCATTTGTGCTTCCCATGGTTAGGTGTAAGCCATGCAGAAGAGACGGTCCTTTTGGGTCCAGTCCAATAAAGCCGCCTAGAGAGGCAGAGGGATCCTCTGAAGAAGGATCCTATGCCACCAGGGGAAGACAGACACTTCAGGAGAATACCATCAGCTAGACACCAACCAGAAAATGCCTGGAATATCTGGCAGCTAAGCAACAATCAGAACATTTTGAAACTAAACAGACTTATTTAGGTCACTACCACAGAAAAATGGATACAATAACTGCATTTGACCTTGTGAGGTCTCTAAGATAATGGGCCCTGAGAAAAACTGCATTCCTATATGTAGCCAAGAATGTAGGTGAAAGGGGAAAGAAACTAAGCAAAAGGGGCATTACACCAAAACCTGAGATGAATTACCGCATTTTAATATATGTTACCACTCTTTTGCTAATAAATACATGATTTAAATAGCGCCATGACAGTTTTGTTTAGACCATATAGGATTAAAGGAGGAACTAATCATGTAAGCCTTGACATCTACCCAGGAATGAAAAAGAAGGTGGTTTTCTCTCCTCCCCACTTTTTCCTTGATTATAAAAATGCAGCCCTAGTTGTTCTCAGGGCTGCGCTCCCTTGCCTGCTTATTGTATGTCTCACAAACGTCCTATGCTAATAAGCTCACTCCTTCCTGTCACTTAGCCCCACAGTCAATTCTTTTTGGTCTCAGGTTTGAGACCAAAGGACCTGACTATCAGTAAGTCCTGACACCAGGTGAGCAGTTTTAATTAAAAGAGTGCGTTCAAGTTCCCTTCTGAGTCAGGGATTGTGGATTTAAGTCCCAATCTGTAGTGCAGCTGTGTCTGAGTCCCATCCTGTGGGTTCAAATCCCGGCCTGAGGTTTGGCTGGTTTCAAGTACCATCTGAGGAGGAGTGTGGTTTAAACAGTACATCTTAGGGCAGGAGAATTGCTGGAGAGAGGTCCTTGGTGACAGTCACCTCCAAAGAGTTTGTAAAAATCCCAGTCCAAAATTAAGATCATGTATGTATTTCTCAGGGCTTTCCAGGTGGCACTATTGGTAAAGAACCCGTCTGCAATGCAGGAGACTTATATAAGAGATGCAGGTTTGATCCTTGGTTCAGGAAGTTCCCCTGGTTCTTGCCTGGAGAATTCCATGGATGGAGGAGCCTGGTGGGCTCCAGTCCACAGGGTCGCACAGAGTCAGACACGACTGAAGCAAAGTAGCATGCACACATGTATGTTTATCTCAAAATCTTATAATAGGAACTGTTCACCTAGGTTCCATTTATTATTCCTTGCCAGTCAGAACCATTTCAGGATCTCCCTCACAGAATCAGCGAGTTGCTTATAAATTCATTTGGCTTTATTGCAGAAAGTCTGCAAGTGAGAGGTATTTTTCTCCTTGTGTTTTGTTCCATCCAAATATCAAGCCCTATTTGATCTTAAGACCCAAGAGATTCTGATTTCTACTTATGGTCTCTTAACAGAAATGCAGAATCAAGCTCCAATTCCCTTGCCCCAAGCCGTCTGAGTGCAATTTTAAGGCTTTATATTGCTCTTTGGTTAGAATTAGTCTTATGGCTCCATCTAACTCTATAACTGGCTAGAAACTATGGGGTACTAAAGGGAATGTCTGGAGGCTCTTACTGTTTCTGCCACTTAAGGGCATAGAGGGGTTCATCATTCTGTAATTATTTATTGAGCACATGCTGTATGAGCACTGGTATAAGGTACTGGGGAAACACGTTAATGAAACAGTCCTAGATGGCATTACTTGGAGGACATTGTAGTTTTAGAAGAAACTCAGGCAGAAACAGGAGAGTGCAGTATCCCGCATGCCTTGACTTCTTTATGAAATCCTCTGAGATACCACCTGAAGACGGGGGCACTGCACAGGATCTTGCATGTGTAGACAGGAATGGTCAACTAGAAAAAAACGGAGAGTAAATGCAAATGTGACCTTATTTATACACAGGCAGGGGAAGTTTCAGAACACCAGAAATATATCTACATATTCTAGAATTTTGAATGTAAATTTTGAATATGTAGAAATACGTCTATATATTCTAAATTTTTGAAGGGATTACTATATTTTCTATTGTATCAGAAAAAATCCTCATGTCCATCTGCATCAACTTTAAGATCTGGAGGGACTCCTCCCTTCCCAGGAGATACTGCTTAGGAAAACCTACCTCCAGTTTGTAAAAGAAAGCAGTGGCTAAAGTGGCCTACACAGAAAAATGGGTCAACTTCCGCCCGATCAATTTACCCCTCCAATCCCACTGGGATTTCTTTATTGACTCTTTACCGACCCACATTTTCTTTTCTCCCTGCAAAATGTACTTACCAATGCTAAACACTTGCAGCTGTGGTATGGCACACCCGCTTTTGTTCCCACCAGCCAAATAGTAAATTTACCAAGTATCAGTGTAGTGGGTGGACTGTTGAGGGTTGAATTGTGTCCCCTAAAAACGACCTGCTGACATCCTAACTCCTAGTACCTCAGGATGTGACCTTATTTGGAGACGGATTCTCGACATCAGAGTCCTCAGAGTAGACTCTAAGTAGGTATCATTGATGTTCTTATGAAAGGGGGAAATTTGGACAGACATACACAGAAAGAAGATGGCCATGTAAAGACAGAGAACTGGAGTATTATGTCTACAAGTCAAGAACACCAAAGATTTCCAGCAAATTATTTGAAAGTAGAGATAGGCAAGGAACAATATTTCCTCTTCAAGTTTCATAGAAAATGTGGGCCTGCTGATACCTTGATTTCAGACTCTAGCTTGCACATCTGTGAGACAACAAATCTGTGTGGTTCTCAACCACTCAGTTTGTGATAGTTATGGCAGCCACACAAAGCTGCTGCTGCTGCTAAGTCGCTTCAGTCGAGTCCAACTCTGTGCGACCCCATAGACAGCAGCCCACCAGGCTCCCCCGTCCCTGGGATTCTCCAGGCAAGAACACTGGAGTGGGTTGCCATGTCCTTCTCCAATGCCTGAAAGTGAAAAGTGAAAGTGAAGTCACTCAGTCGTGTCCAACTCTTAGCGACCCCATGGACTGCAGCGCACCAGGCTCCTCCATCCATGGGATTTTCCAGGCAAGAGGACTGGAGTGGGTGCCATTGCCTTCTCCAACACAAAGCTACCACAGTGTGCATATGCCAACGCCAGTTATATTAGTCATTATAATTTAAGTAAATATGTCAACCAAAGAATTAACGCAAAAAGGAGCTGTTAAAAGAGACTCAAGACTTAGAGAATTAACTTATGGTTGCCAGGGTGAAGGATAGGGGAAGGGAGAGTAAGGGAGTTTGAGATGGACACATACACACTGCTATACTTAAAATGGATAACCAACGAGGACTTAGTGTATAGCATATGGGGCTCTGCTCATTGTTACATGGCAGCCTGGATGGGAGGGGAGTTTGGGAGAGAATGGATACATGTATATATGCATGGCTGAATCTCTTCACTGTTCACCTGAAATTATCATAATATAGTTAATTGGCTATACGCCAATAGAAAATTGCAGAAGGAAATGGCAACCCACTCCAGTATTCTTGCTTGGGAAATCACATGGAAAGGGGAGCCTGGCAGGCTATAGTCCGTGGAGTCACCAATAGTTGGACATGACTGAACATGCATGCATGCACATGATAGAAAATAAAAAGTTAAAAAAAATTTTTTTAAAAAGGACCTGTTATAGCTAAGATTTAAGTTGAATGCTTTGAAAGACATGATAGGAGTGAGTCTTTGAAAAACCTGCTGTTGAATTACACGTAGGCAAGCAATTGTAGTCTATTGGAAGGAAAAAAAGTAGGGTCCTGCACTCAAATTGCTAAAAGCAAATTTTTCACAATGCCTGGTGTGGTTCATGTAAGAAAGATGTTACAAAACTCTAGTCATCAGCCATACACTCAAACAAATGTCTTGAACCTAAAGAAAATATTGGCAAACAAATATACACTTATGTGTCTTAAAATATATGAGATAAGTGCATGCTATGCATGCTAAGTCGCTTCAGTCATGTCCGACTCTGTGCAACCCCATAGGCGGCAGCCCATCAGGCTCCTCCGTCCACAGGATTCTCCAGGCAAGAATCCTGGAGTGGGTTGCCATTTCCTTCTCCAAATCTTGATATGAAAACCATACAAATACGAGAAAGAAAAATTGTAAGCCCATTTCTTAAATATAGATGCAGAAATCCAGCTAAAATACCAGCAAACTGAATTGTGCAGTGACTAAATATAGTGAAATAAGATCAAGAATGTAAAGGTGATTTAACATTAGAAAGTCATAACTAAACTAAAGCAAGATCTCTGAAATCTTCCAGAAATTGGTCACTGAGTATGTGCATGTTGCTGCTGCTGCTGCTGCTAACTTGCTTCAGTCATGTCCGACTCTGTGTGACCCCATAGGCGGCAGCCCAGCAGGCTCCGCCGTCCCTGGGATTCTCCAGGCAAGAACACTGGAGCCGGTTGCCTTTCCCTTCTCCAGGCAAGAACACTGGAGCGGGTTGCCATTCCCTTCTCCAGTGCATGAAAGTGAAAAGTGAAAGTGAAGTTGCTCAGTCGTGTCCAACTCGTCGAGACCCCATGGACCGCAGCCTACAGGGCTCCTCCGTCCATGGGATTTTCCAGGCAAGAGTACTGGAGTGGGGTGCCATCGCCTTCTCCCATGTGCATGTTGCTTAAAGCTAATTCTCTGCCTTTACTCTTTTGGTTAATTGATCATTAATGTGCTGATCACACGAGTAAGAGGGACTCTACTGTATTGTTACAGAAAATTTGGAACTAGATATGAGTTTGAAACTTGGTTCAATGAACTATACATCTTGTGCAAGTTTCCAAATTTTTCTAAGATTTAGTCATCTCATTTGTATAAAATGGGAATAATAATACCTGCAAACCACATTGTGAAATTACATGAAATAATGTATTTAAATTGGCAGTATTAGATGTGCTTCTGTTGAAAGTGGGAGAAAACTTAAACATGGCTTAAACAAAAAGAGCATGTATTGGCTTGTGACAGTAACAAAATTCTGAGGGTAGCATTGGCTCCAGGCACAGCTGGACTCAATTCTATAAGTAACATTCCAGAACCTGGTTTCTCTGTCTATATCAGTCAACTACTCCTTGTTGGCTCAGATGTTAGACAAAATCTCCCTAAGGGCCACAAAAGACATTTTTTTCCATATCCTCCCAAGTTCAAGATTGGGGCAAAAGAGTCCCTGCTTTACTTTCAGAGCCCCATTAAGTCCTTGGTTTGGAGAAGATGCCACGCCTATCTCTGTATCAGTCACTATCCCAGAGGAAAGCAGTGATTCAATTTGGGAGGATGAGGTCCTATGTTCCACACAAAGGAACCACACATGTTCCTATGTGGTTTGAGTAGGGGCAGGGGGCTCTCTCAAAAAACAGTAACAGTACCAAAAGCATGGGGGATGAGTTTGGGGCAGGTAGAAACACTAAATGTTCATGCACTAGCTTTGAGATGATGCCTCTTAGACAAACCAGCATTAGCTATCTCTGTTTTGTCTCACACCTCCAGCTCCTAACTCCTACTCCCACTTTGGGTCTAGAGAGGGTGCTGATTTCATTAGAGGAGATGCCCTGATCTTCCCTCTGCTTTCAAATCCTTGACGGTATACCCCCAATCTGCCAGACGAGATTGTGGCAAATCCCCTCTGGTGCTGTTCTTCCAACTGCCTCACCCTTCACCCTCACCCACTACTCTAATTCTGACCTTTAAGTTTCAAGGTTGCTCTTCAATTCTAGGATATCAGGAGGCAGTAAAGTATTAAATTCTTCACGAGTTTCATGACTTTGTTCACTTCTTTTACTCTGTCTTTCCAAACTCAGATTTTGATTTGAGCCACACTGAGAAACGCATCTACCTCCTATCACTTGCATTGGGAACCTGGACTTCTCTACCACTGTTTTTTTAATTGTTTGGAGTAGATGTCTGCTCCGTAATCATAACTGGCTCTAAATTGAATACTGGGGTACAAACCACTCATCAACCTCAATATCCATTCTCCTGCTTTCGGTGCCCCAAATTTTAGCTGGGCACACTCTGCCCAGAACAGACCATGTTATCTAGTCTTCTTGGCAGCCCAGATGTAGTCATGAGATTAAGTTTCAGTTGGGAATAGGTGACTCATAAAATTTCCAAATCGTTTCCTTAAAGGGAAAGTGTTTTCCCTTCCCACTTGACTTTGTATCGCTAGTTTGTTCTTGCGTGTTTCTCTTCATACATCCCTGCCTAATTCAACTCAGTTATTCTCACTAGTTATCCTTCCTCCAGAGGATTCTTCCACCCATTCCTTCATACAGGTAATTACACTCTTGGTTTTCTTCCAGTCTTTCCTGGAGTCCCACAGATTCCCAAGGGTTTTGTCATACATCATATCCTAATGACTTCCAAGGGTATACCTCCAGGGATCATTGCCCTCTTGAGCTCTGACCCTCTATGTCCAACTGCTTATCTTGTTCCAGGTGATTTTATAAACCTGTCATTCTCCTTGTGTTCATTAGTTGGAATTCTCTATTCAGAAGAATTTCCTTTCTTCAACTGAAATATATGTCGAGAAAATGCAGGTGAATGCTTATTTGTTACTAATCTATTTTCTGAATACTATATTGGTGCCCTAACAGCCACTAAAGGGATCAGTGAATTTGTTTTCTTAAGTACCACTTGCAAAAAAAAAAAAAAAAAAAAATCGACCAATGAAAAGGCAACTTCAGAATGAGAGAAAATATTTTAAAACAGTATATCTGATAAGAAGTTAATATCCAAAATATATAAGAAACTATACAATGCAAAAGCAAAAAAATTAATGATAATCCAATCCAAAAATGGGCAAAGGACTTGAATAGACATGTTTCTGGAGAAGACACAGAAATGGCCAGAAAGTACATGAAAAGGTACTCAGGGTCACTAATCATCAGGAAATGGAAATCGAAACCACAGTGAGATATCAGTCACTCCTGCTAAATTGCTGTTATTGAAAAGAGATAGCAAATGGGCTTCCCTGGTGGTTCAGTGGATAAGAATCCTCCTGTTAATGCAGGGGACACGGGTTCATGGGTCTGAGAAGATTTCACATGCCTCAGAGTACTCTTGCCTGGAGAATCCCATCGGTGGAGGAGCCTGGTAGGCTGCAGTCCATGGGGTTGCGAAGATTCGGACATGATTGAGCGACTTCACTTTCACTTTTCACTTTCATGCACTGGAGAAGGAAATGGCAACCCACTCCAGTGTTCTTGCCTGGAGAATCCCAAGGACAGGGGAGCCTGGTAGGCTGCCATTTATGGGGTCCCACAGAGTCGGACACGACTGAAGTGACTTAGCAGCAGCAGCAGCAGCAGCAGCAGAGAAACTAGGCCCATGTGCCGCAACTACTGAATCCACGCTCTAGAGCCCGCAAGCCGCAGCTACTGAAGCCTGCGCGCCTTGAATCTGTTCTCCGCAACAAGAGAAGCCACCAATACAGTATACTAACGCATATATATGGAATTTAGAAAGATGGTAACAATAACCCTGTGTACGAGACAGCAAAAGAGACACTGATGTATAGAACAGTCTTATGGACTCTGAGGGAGAGGGAGAGGGTGGGAAGATTTGGGAGAATAGCATTGAAACATGTAAAATATCATGTATGAAACGAGATGCCAGTCCAGGTTCGATGCACGATACTGGATGCTTGGGGCTAGTGCACTGGGACGACCCAGAGGGATGGTATGGGGAGGGAGGAGGGAGGAGGGTTCAGGATGGGGAACACATGTATACCTGTGGTGGATTCATTTTGATATTTGGCAAAACTAATACAATTATGTAAAGTTTAAAAATAAAATAAAATTAAAAAAAAAAAAAAAAGAGAAGCCACTGCAAAGAGAAGCGGGTGCTACAGCGAAGTAGCCCCTGCTCGCCGCAACTAGAGAAAGACTGTACAGCAACGAACAGCCAGTGCAGTCAAAACAAAAGTAAAATAAAAAAAAAAAAAGAGATAACCAGTGTTGGTGAAGATGTGGAGAAAAGAGAACCATTGTGAATTGATGATGGAAATGTAAATTGGTGTGGTATTATGGAAAATAGTATGGAAGTTTCTCAAAAAGTTAAACATAGGCCTATCATATAATTCACTGTAGCCAAGACATGGAAACAGTCTAAGTGTCCATTGATGGATAAAAGAATAAAGAAAAAACACAGACACAGTTATTATATATATACAATTTGTTCAGTCATAAAATAAAAGTGTATCTTGCCATTTGCAACTAAATAGATCTTAGAGGCATCATGATAAGTGAAACAAGTCAGTCACAGAAAGACAAATACTGCATAGTCTCACTTTATGGAATCTAAAAAATGCTGAACTCATAGAAACAGAGTAGAATGGTGGTTGCCAGGGGCTGGAGTTGAGGAAACGAGGTGATGTTGGTCAAAGGGAACACATTTCCGGTTATGAGCTCAAGTTCTAGCGTGGTTCCAGTAGTTTTTGATAGTGCCCCTGCTTTCATACTTCAGGGAACAACCCAAGTACATTTTTCATACTTTCTGTCCCATATCTGGTGTCAGGTGTTTCTTCAAAATGTCTGGTTTCTTTTAAGAAGGAATAATATTATGCAACCACAGTATAAGCACTGGAGGGGTTCATTGCTAGTGGAGTGTCATTATCTCTAGGCCTTTCCAGGGTTAGGAAATATGCATTTATTTAGGAAAAGAAAAATGAATAAACCCTGCACTTATAGCAGTATTTTTAATTCAAATAAAGGGTATCAAATTTTTCATTCTTTGATTTTATTTTTGCATCTCATTTTCTTATTGTGAAAAAATTGGTTTCCAACAACACTAATGTATTACTTACTTGATTTTTTACCCAACAAACCCAGACATTAGATATTATATATAAATCATTGTAATACCTTCTAAGTAACAATATTAATACAAAAACAAACCAATTGAATTCAATTTAAGATATCTTTGCAGGTTTTTTTTTTTTCCCTTAAGTGTACAGTCAAAATTGTTATTGTTGTTTAGTCACTAAGCCATGTCTGACTCTTTTGGGATCTCACGGACTGTATCCCATGAGGCTCCTCTGTCCATAGGATTTCCCAGCAAGAATACTAGAGTGGGTTGCTATTTCCTTCTCCAGGGGATCTTCCTGATCCAGGGATTGAGCCCAAGTCTCCCGCACTGGCAGGCAGATTCTTTACTACTGAGCCCATACAGGGCTTTAAAGTCATAATAATTTTTCTAAAAGTGGTTATACCAATAACTTTATCCAGAGTGAAGTTCATTTGTTTAATTTTTGCTTTGAACAGGTTTTATAAATTTAATTTAATTTTTTAATTATGTGAAATAATACTTGTTTCCAAAATAAAAATTAGAAAATCTGGAGTGGTCTAGCTCCCATCCCTGCTTCCTTTCCTCCGTTCCTCACTCACTTCCTATAACATGATTAGATTTTTTAAATCTATTTTTTAAAAAAAATTAGCAAAAGCATATTAATCTTTCTCTCCTCCCCTATTTTCTATACAAAATACAGCATATTATCCATATCCTTCTAACTCATAGAAGTTTTTTTTTTTTTGACACTATATCCTGGAAATCACTCCATGGCCCTGTGAAGAGATATTCATTATTTTGTTTTAGAGATTCACAGAACTCCATTGAAAATCATAATTTGTCTGACTATTCTCCAATTAATAGGATATTCAGTTAAACCCAGTCTTTACTAATACACATAGTGCCAAAATAAGTGGCTTTGTGCATATTTCATTTCATATTTATAACATTTTTAAATGGCAATGTAAATATTCTGTCTTAAGGGTATGCTAGGTCAACTTAATTATTTTTTTACCATTAGACATTTTGGCAATTTTCTAATTTTTATTATAAAGAATGCAATTAACACAGTTAACATCCATATGCATAATTTTATTTCTGCTTCTGAGTATTTCTCTTTTAATCTATACAGCATATAAACCATTTTAACAATGAAGGCTGAAAATGTTCTGCTAAGTGAAAGAAGCCAGTGGCCAAGGCAGCATTTTGTATGACTCTATTATGACATGGCACAAATAGGCATATCTGTGGACACTGCTGCTGAAGCTTTAGCTTCAATATTTTGACTACCTGATGTGAAGAGCTGACTCATTGGAAAAAACCCTAATGCTGGGAAAGATTGAAGGCAAAAGAAGAAGGGGGTGGCAGAGGATGAGATGGTTAGGCAGCATCACCAACTCAATGGACATGAATTGAAGCAAACTTCAGGAGATAGTGAAGGACAGGGAAGCCTGGCATGCTGCAGTCCGTGGGATCACAGAGTTGGACAGGACTAAGTGACTGAGCAACAACCACAGCAGAGACAGAAGTTGATTACTGGTTGTCTGGGGCTGTGAGGGTAGGTGGGGACGTTGGGGAAGTGACAGTTAAGGGATGTGAGGTTTCATTTTGAGGTGATGAAATGTTCTAAAATTGATTGTGGTCATGGTTACACAAGTCTGTGAATATATAAAAGCCATTGAATAGTACACTTTAAATGAGTGAATTATAGGTAATTACATTTCAATAAAGCTATTAAAAATAGGATTTAGATTTATGCCTGCTGCTTTACTATTCTCACTCATTTCTGCTTTTATCTTCATTATTCCTCCTATTGCTTTTTTTTTTTTTTTTTTTGGTTTGTTTATTATATTTTCCTTGTTTTTGACCTGGAAGTTTAATTAATTTATTTTAATTAAAACTTTTGATTAACAGTGTTTAGTACAATGAATTTTTCTCTGATCACTGCTTTACATGCATCTCATAGATTTCAATATGTAGTGATTTCATTGTCATTCTTTTTAATTTTATAAATTCAGTTTGTGTTTCCTTTCCCCAAGAGTGTAGGAAGTTTTAAAATACAAATCGAGAATTCTAGGTTGACAGTTTCTTCCCTTTCACCACACTAGGGCTATTTCATTTCCTTCTTGCCTCCATTGTTTTTGAAGAGAAACCAGCCATATTTCTTATGCATGTGTCCTTTTTCTGCTCTCCTTGTTTTTAAGATTTTCTCTTCTCTTTTGGTTTTTAGTAATTTGATTATGGCATGTCTAAGTGTGGTTTCCTGAAAGTCTTGGGAGATTGCTTGAGGTTCCTGAATCTCAGCTTATTGCTGTTGCCACTGTTTTAAATCAGATTCAGAAAACTTTGGGGAATATTTCATTTTTTTGGCTTACTTTGGAATATAAGATTATGTTTTCATCCGTTTGTGGGCATGTTTTTTAGTGTGCCTTTATTGTCTGTAGGGATGTTATTCTGCTTATTCCTTTTTTTCTCATAGTAACTTTTATGAGTTTCAGTTATGTGATCTATTTGCTTGCCCGTGTTTAAGTGAAATGAGTACTTGACTTCCCTGGTGGCTCAGACGGTAAAGAATCTGCCTGCATTGTGGAAGACCTGGGCTCGATCCCTGGATTGGGAAGATCCTTTGGTGAAGGAACCAACTACCCACTCCAGTATTCTGGCCTGGAGAATTCCATGGACTGTATAGTCCATCGGGTTGCAAAGAGTGGGACACGACTGAGCAACTTTTCAGTGAAGGTTAATATCTTTTTTTTTAACCTCTCAGTTCTAGAGCGCCCTCTGCTGCTGTTGTTGTAAAGTACTCCTTCTGCTTCCTTTCCTCTTTCTGTTCCTGACCTGATCAATTTGCGTGCCAAGTCGCTTCAGTTGTGGTCGACTCTTTGTGAGTCCATGGAATGTAGCCTGCCAGCCTCCTCCGTCTATGGGATTTTCCAGGCAAGAATACTGGAGTGGGTTGCCGCGACCTCTGTTAGGGGATCTTCCCCACCCAGAGATCGAACCTTCATCTCATACGTCTCATGCCTTGTGGCAGGTGGGTTCTTTATCACTAGCGCCATCTGGGAAGCCCAACCTGCTCAGTTTGCTCGGCTCAATTCTGCTTCCGCAGTCTCTCCTTAAGGTGGGCTTTGCCCTGGAAGAAAGCTTTGGTCACTTAGAGTTGAGAGTTCATGGGGCTCACACTACTCCAGCCCTCCTGCTCTTACTTGGGACTTGGAGTCTGCAAAGCTCCTCAGATTGGCCCTGTGAGCATTTCCAAGAATATCTGTGGTCGTTTGGGGGGCTCTCCAGCTTTCGGAAGACCTCCTTGTGTTGCTGCTGACACCATGGGAGCTTTGCCACTGCTGGAGTTTGATTCCTACTGACTCAAATTTGAGAGTTCGTGAGAATACCCAGCCGCCTGGTTTATTGTTGAGTTTTGGCTTTCCTACCCTATTTTTTCTGTTTTTATGGGAAGCTTTAGGGAGATTAAAAACATATAGCATCACTGTCATTTTCCCAGAAGATACAAAGAACTTTTGGGTTGGCCCAAAAGTTCTTTCCAGTTTTATTGTACCCATAGGGAAAACCTGAACAAACTTTTGGACCAACCCAAGTTTTTATTGTTTATGTTATAATATATATTATATTAATATATGTTATATCAATTTATTAAGCATATTATTATATTATGAATTTTTTAAAAAGCTGTATTCATGAACTTAAGAGTTCCTCAGTCTTGGATTGAAACTCCAGTTCTGCTATTTATTATGTGATCTTGTGCAGCTGGTTTATCTTCCAGGGTCAGTTTTCTTATTTGAAGGGGTGATATTCAAAAATCTTAGTAACTGATAGAGTTCAAGTGCTGACTGATCGCAACAAACACTGTGACCCATCAAAACACGTGACTTTGAATGACTGGTTCAGCTGTACCACTGTGAACTGACTGAAGATCAATACTGCTCATCTGTCAAGTGGAATTGTAATTGTATATATCCGATGATTTTATGAGGACTACATGAAGTGAATATTTGTTAAAGGTATTTGGCACAGGGCCTATGATAGAGTAAGCACTTAATAAATGGTATTTATTATTACTATATTTTAAATGAATGAATGAATGAATTTTTTTTCCCTTACTTTTTGGCTGTGATGCAAGGCATGAGGGATCTTGTTCCCCAACCAGGGATTCAACCCGCATACCTTGCAGTGGAGGCACAGAGTCTTAACCACGACTGCCAGGGAAGTTCATGTGATTACTACTATTAATTGAGAGTTTGGAAGTCTGTAAACTTTTCCTGCATGCTCTCTTGTCTTTCTTAGCTCCATCCCAATATGTACTCCATTCTCTGAGTTTTTTTAACACTTCATTTAAATCGTCAATATATAATAGCATTTTATCATACTTTATTGTATTTAGTGGTAGAAGGTGGAGCAATATTCAAAATATTATTGCAGAGCTGTCTAAAACTCCAGATCTTTGTTTTCTGGATCATAGGGTTGTCTGGTGGGTCTCAGAGGTAGGACCTGGTTGTGCCAAAGTTTGTTGTTTTGGGGTAACAAGGCATGGGGTCCATAGCATCAGCTTTTTATTGATTAGAACAGAAGTATTTTGGTATCTGGCAACCAATAGGGTTGCACTGGTGTGTCCTGGCTGAACTTCAGCTCTTAGCATAGGTTGTATCTCCCTTGCTAGGCTCCAATTCCTTTGTGGCTGGGAACTTATTCTGATCTGGATACTCAATATTGATTTGTAATAGGGTTAAAAACACTCATGCACATAAAAGAATCAGTTAAAGAGGGCAAGATGTGTGTGGATAACTATCTTAGAGAAGGAGGGAATACTTTCAGAGAAAGTCTCCACAATAAACAGAGATGAATAAAAACACCTGTTTCATAGAAGGGGATGAAAGGCTCAATGAAGATGTACTGAAGAAAGTTTTTAAAACAAAGCTGGAAACCATTCACAGCTAATAAGTAAAGTTGCTCACACCTGATGGTCATAGGTATTTTGTAGAGTATTTGATAAAATCATCTTTCAGAGTAAAAGGCAAGAAGAACTGGAGGATAGAAATTTAAAGACAGTTCGTTTGCAATAACCTTAGTATAAATTGACCGACTATAAACTGACTGACTTAGAATAAAATCTGACTACTAAATGAAAAGATTACTGATGAAGTTTTAAGTCCAAGGTGAAGATGCTACTAAGTTTCTTGCAAAATAACATCAGGTATGATTAAAGCTATATTTTGGGCTTCCCAGGTGGCTCCATGGTAAAGACTCCACCTGCCAAGCAGGAGACGCGACTTCAGTCCCTGGGTTGGGAAGAACTTCTCCAATCCCTAGAAAATGAAATGGCAATC
This sequence comes from Bos mutus, assembly GCF_027580195.1. Classification (NCBI taxonomy): domain Eukaryota; kingdom Metazoa; phylum Chordata; class Mammalia; order Artiodactyla; family Bovidae; genus Bos; species Bos mutus. The sequence goes on along the minus strand of NC_091620.1, from coordinate 41,782,075 downwards.
CACTCCAGTATTCTTGTCTGGAAAATCCCAGCGACAGAGGAGCCTGCTGGGCTACAGTCCATGGGGTAGTAAAGAGTCAGATATGACTTAGCTACTAAACAGCAGCAACAGCAAAGCTATATTTTAATTGAAAAGACAGCACGCTTGCCACAAAGTTATAGAGATAGAGAACAGGTTAGTGATTGCCAGAGGTTACAGAGAATGTGGAGCAGGAAAGACAGGAATTGACTGTGGCTATGAAAAGCAGGAAAGCTATTCTTGGCAAGAAAGCAATGACAAACCTAGACAGTGGGTTGAAAGGCAGAGACATTACTCTGCTAACAAAGGTTCGTATAGTCTTCCCAGTGGTCATGTACAGTTGTGAGAGCTGGACTGTAAAGAAGGCAGAACGCCAAAGAATTGATGCCTTCAAACTGTGGTGCTGGTGAAGACTCCTGAAAGTCCCTTGGACAGCAAGGAGATCAAACTAGTCAATCTTAGGGAGATCAACCCTGAGTATTTACTGGAAGGACTGATGCTGAAGCTGAAGCTCCAGTATTTTGGTAATCTGATGTGAACAGACAACTAATTGGAAAAGTCCCTGATGCTGGGAAAAGATTCCCTGGTGGCTCAGATGGTAAAGCATCTGCCTGCAATGTGGGAGACCCGGGTTTGATCCCTGGGTTTGGAAGATCCTCTGGAGAAGGAAATGGCAACCCACTCCAGTACTCTGGCCTGGAAACTCCCATGGACAGAGGAGCCTTGTGGGCTACATTCCAAGGGGTCACAAAGAATCGGATATGACTGAGTGACTTCACTTTCTTTTGTTTCTCATGCTGGGAAAGATTGAGGGCAGAAGTAGAAGAGATCATCAGAGGATGAGATGGCTTGATGACATCACCAATGCAGTGAACATAAACTTGGGCAAACTCTGGGAGGTGGTGAGGGACAGGGAGACCTGGTGGCTGCAGTCCCTGCTGACATGACTGGGCGACTGAACAAGAACCCGAAAAGGCAGCGCCAGGAATCCTTGTGATGCAACTGTTCTGTGTCTTGACTGGGGTAGTGGTAACATCAGTCTAAATATGTCATAAAATTGCTTCAAAGTACAAACATGCACACACACATATACACACACAAACGAGTGTGTGTCAAACTGGTATAATCTGAATAAACTGTGGATTATAACAATGTCCGTTTCCTGGATTTGCTATTGCACAATAGCAAATGCTACCACTGGCCAAAACTGGGTGAAGGGTACAGAGGCCCTCCCTTTACATTTTTTTCAAACTTTCTGTGAATCTATAGTTATTGCAAAATAAAACTTTTAAAAACTTCAGCATGCATTACTTGCCAATCCATGTAATGTTTATATAATTTCAGAAATTAGGTGTTCCTTTTCTTATCTCCGTGCTTTGTCTCACAATACTTCCTGAATAGGTAGAAATATTCTACCCTTCCTTTGCCTAAATTCTACCTGTCTTTTTTGGCCATGCTATGTGCTAGGCAGGGTCTTAATTCCCCTACCAGGAATTGAACCCTTCTACCCACTCCAGTGTTCTTGCCTGGAGAATCCCAGGGACAGGGGAGCCTGGTGGGCTGCCGTCTATGGGGTCGCACAGAGTTGGACACGACTGAAGCGACTTAGCAGCAGCAGCACCCTGTAATTGGGTATTAACCCCTTATCAGATATATGCTTTGCAAATAGCTTCTTCCACTCAGTAGGTTGTCTTTTCCTCTTGTTCATGGTTTCCTTTGCTGTACAGAAGCTTTTTAGTTTGATATAGTCCCATTTGTTTGTTTTTGCCATTATTTCCCTTGCCTGAGGGGACATATCTAGAATGATACTCCTAAGACCTAAGTCAAAGTGATTACTGCCTATGTTTTCCTCTAGGAGTTTTATGGTTTTAGTTCTTACACTCAAGTCTTTTATCCATTTTGAGTTGATTTTTTGGTATGGTATGAGATAGTAGTCTAGTTTCATTTCCTTTCCCATCTTCCCAGCACCATTTATTAAAGAGACTATTCTTTCTCCCTTGTATGTTCTTTGCTCCTTTCTTATAAATGAATTGACCAAACACATGTGGGTTTATTTCTGGGCTCTCACTTCTGTTCCACTGATCCATGTGTCTGTTTTTCTGATAATACGGTACTGTTTTGATTACTATAGATTTGTTGTTGTTGTTGCTCAGTCGTGTCCAGCTCTTTGCAACCCCATGGGCTGCAGTGTGCCAGCCTTCCCTGTCCTTCACCATCTCCCAGATAATACGGTACTGTTTTGATTACTATAGATTTGTTGTTCAGTTGCTCAGTCGTGTCCAGCTCTTTGCAACCCCATGGGCTGCAGTGTGCCAGCCTTCCCTGTCCTTCACCATCTCCCAGAGCTTGCTCAAACTCATGTCCATTGAGTTGGTGATGCCATCCAACCATCTCATCCTCTATCATCCCCTTCTCCTCCTGCCTTAAGTCTTTCCCAGCATCAGGGTCTTTTCAAATGAATCAGCTCTTTGCATCAGGTGGCCAAAGTATTGGAGCTTCAGCTTCAGCATCAGTCCTTCCAATGAATATTCAGGACTGATCTCCTTTAGGATGGACTGGTTGGATCTCCTTGAAGCCTAAGGGACTCTCAAGAGTCTTCTCCAACACCACAGTTCAAAAGCATCAATTCTTTGGCACTCAGATTTCTTTATGGTCTAACTCTTATATCCATACATGACTACCGGAAAAAGCAGAGCTTTGACTAGACGGACCTTTGTTGGCAAGGTAATGTCTCTGCTTTTTAATATGCTGTCTAGATTTGTCATAGCTTGTCTTCCAAGGAGAAAGCATCTTTTAATTTCATGGCTGCAGTCACCATCTGCAGTGATTTTGGAGCCTAAGAAAATAAAGTCTGTCATTGTTTCCATTGTTTCCCCATCTATTTGCCGTGAAGTGATGGGATCAGATGCCATGATCTTAATCTTCTGAATGTTGAGGTTTAAGCCAGCTTTTTCACTCTCCTCTTTCATCTTCATCAACAGGATCTTTAGTTCTTCACTTTCTGCTGTAAGAGTAGTGTCATCTGCATATCTGAGGTTATTAATATTTCTCCTGGCAATCTTGATTCCAGCTTGTGCTTCATCCAGACCAGCATTTCACATGATGTACTCTGCACAGAAATTAAATAAGCAGGGTGACAGAATACAGCCTTGACATACTCCTTTCCCAGTCTTGAACCAGTCTGTTGTTCCATGTCTGGTTCTAACTATTGCTTCTTGATCTGCATACAGGTTTCTCAGGAAGCAGGTAAGGTACTGTTTTGATTACTATAGCTTTGTAGCAAAATTCAAAAGCAGAGAGCATGATACCTCCAGCTTTGATCTTTTTCCTCAGTATTGCTTTAGCTATTCAGGGTCTTTTGTGGTTCCATATAAATTTTAGGATATTTTGGTTCTATTTCTGTGAAAAACGTCTTTGGGATTTTGATAGTGATTACACTATTGCTTTCGGTAATATGGACATTTTAACAACGTTAATTCTTTCAATCCATGAACACAGAATATATTTCCATCTCTTTTTATCTTTTTCAGTTTCTTTCAGCAATAACTGATATTTTCAATGTACAGGTCTTTTACCTCCTTAGCTAAATTGATTCCTAGATATTTTATTCTTTTTGTTGAGACTGTAAGTGAAATAAGATTTAAAAAATAATAAAATTTCTTTATTTCCCTTTCTGCTAGCTTGTCATTCAGTTCAGTTCAGTTCAGTCGCTCAGTCGTGTCTGACTCTTCGCGACCCCATGAATCGCAGCATGCCAGGCCTCCCTGTCCATCACCAGCTCCCGGAGTTCACTCAGACTCACGTCCATCGAGTTAGTGATGCCATCCAGCCATCTCATCCTCTGTCGTCCCCTTCTCCTCCTGCCCCCAATCCCTCCCAGCATCAGAGTCTTTTCCAGTGAGTCAACTCTTCGCATGAGGTGGCCAAAGTACTGGAGTTTCAGCTTTAGCATCATTCCTTCCAAAGAAATCCCAGGGCTGATCTCCTTCAGAATGGACTGGTTGGATCTCCTTGCAGTCCAAGGGACTCGCAAGAGTCTTCTCCAACACCACAGTTCAAAAGCATCAATTCTTAGGCGCTCAGCCTTCTTCACAGTCCAACTCTCACATCCATACATGACCACAAGAAAAACCATAGCCTTGACTAGATGGACTTTTGTTGGCAAAGTAGTGTCTCTGCTTTTGAATATGCTATCTTGGTTGGTCATAACTTTCCTTCCAAGGAGTGTCTTTTAATTTCATGGCTGCACTCACCATCTGCAGTGATTTTGGTGCCCAAAAAATAAAGTCTGACACTGTTTCCACTGTTTCCCCATCTATTTCCCATGAAGTGATGGGACCAGATGCCATGATCTTCGTTTTCTGAATGTTGAGCTTTAAGCCAACTTTTTCACTCTCCTCTTTCACTTTTATCAAGAGGCTTTTTAGTTCCTCTTCACTTTCTGCCATAAGGGTGGTGTCATCTGCATATCTGAGGTTATTGATATTTCTCCCCGCAATCTTGATTCCAGCTTGTGTTTCTTCCAGTCCAGCATTTCTCATGATGTACTCTGCATATAAGTTGAATAAGCAGGGTGATAATATACAGCCTTGACGTACCCCTTTTCCTATTTGGAACCAGTCTGTTGTTCCATGTCCAGTTCTAACTGTGGCTTCCTGACCTGCATACAGGTTTCTCAAGAGGCAGGTCAGGTGGTCTGGTATTCCCATCTCTTTCAGAATTTAGTGTATATAAATACAACAGATTTTTGTATATCCATTATGTACCCTGTAAATACACTATTTATTATTTCTTTAAGAGTGTTCCATGTGCACCTGAGAAGAGTGTGTATTCTGTTACAATCAGATAAAAGGTTCTAAATAAATCTGTCAAGCTTATTTGGCCTATTATTTAATTAAAGTTGGTATTTCCTTTCTGATTTTCTTTCTGGATGACCTATCCATTGGTGTAAGTGGGACATTCAAGTTCCCTACTATTACTATTGATACAGTAATAGTATCGATTACTATCAATTTCTCCCTTTTGATGTATATATTGGTACTCTTATGCTTGTTTTGTTGTTTAGTTGCTAAGTCTAACTGACTCTTTTGTGACCACATAGACTGTAGCCTGCCAGGCTCCTCTGTCCCTGGGATTTCCCAGGCAAGAATACTGGAGTGGGTTGCCATTTCCTTCTCCAGGGATCTTCCTGATCCAAGGATTGAACCTGTGCCTCCTGCATTGGCAGTTGGAGTCTTTACCATGGATCCACCCGGGAAGCCTATACTTTTATGCTAGGTGCATATTCATTAATAACTGTTGTGTCTTCTTGAGGATTTGTTCTGTTCATTATTATATAATGCCCATCTTTATCTCCTGTTACCTGTTCTAGCTTGAAGTCTACTTTGTTTGATATAAGTATGACTATACCAGTTTTCTTTTGGCTGCTATTTGCTTGGAGTATCATCTTTCATTTCTTCACTTTGAGCTTGTATTTGTCTCTAGAACTAGGATGAGCCGAATGGAGGCAGCACATCACTTGGTTTTATTTTTTAATCCATCTGTTTCTTTTGCTTGGTATATTCAATCCATTTGCATTTAGGTGAGTATAGATACATGAGGATTTAGGACTGCCAGTTTATCTTTGCTCGCTTTTTGCTCTGTATCTCCAGTGTTTCTTTTTCCTTGTGTTTCTGTCTTCCATTTTAGTTGGTGGTTTTTCTGTGATGTTTTTCTCAATTTTATATTAAAAAATTTAATTTTATTTATTTTTGGCTGTGGTGCGTTGTCATTGTTGTGTGGACTTTTCTTACTGTTGTGGCAGGCGGGCCTAGGCTCTGGTTGCAGTGTGTGGGGTTCATTGCAGTGGCTTCTCTTTTTGTGGAGTATGGGCTCTTGGGTGCACAGGCATCTGCAGTCTCAGTTCCCAGGCTCTAGAGCCCAGGCTCAATAGTTGTGATGTATGGGCTTGATTGTCCCGTGGCAAGTGGGATCCTCCCAGATCAGGGATCAAACCCATGTTGACTGCATTGGCAGGAGGCTTCTTTACCACTGAGCCACCGGTTGTTATTGTTCAGTTGCTGAGTCCTGTCTGGCTCTTTGTGACTCCACAAATTGTAGCACTCCAGACTCCTCTGTCCTTCACCACCTCCCTGAGTTTGTCATTGCATCAGTGATGCCATCCAACCATCTCATCGTCTATCGCCCCCTTCTCCGCTTGCTCTCCATCTTTCCCAGCATCACAGTCTTTTCCAGTAAGTCAGCTCTTCACATCAGGTGGCCAAAGTATTGAAGCTTCAGCATCAGTCCTTCCAATGAATATTCAGGGTTGATTTCCTTTAGGATTGACTGGTTTGATGTCCTTGCTGTCCATGGGACTCTCATGGACATGGATTTGTCTTCTCCAGCACCACAGTTTGAAAGCATCAATTCTTCCGGGCTCGGACTTCTTTATGGTCCAACTCTCACATCTGTATATGGCTACTGGAAAAACCATAGCTTTGACTATATGGACCTTTGTTAGCAAAATGATGTCTCTGCTTTTTAATATGCTGTCTTGGTTTGTCATAGTTTTTCTTCCAAGAATCAAGTGTCTTTTATTTTGTGGTAGCAGTCACTGTCTGCAGTGATTTTGGAGCCCAAGAAAATAAAATCTGTCACTGTTTCCATTTCTCCCCATCTATTTGCCATGGAGTGATGGAACTGGATGCTCTGATCTTAGTTTTTTGAATGTTGAGTTTTAAGCCAACTTTTTCAGTCTTGCTTTTCACGGTCATCATCACAAGTCTCTTTAGTTCCTCTTCGCTTTCTGCCATTAGTGGTATCATCTGCATATCTGAGGTTGCTGATATTTCTCCTGGGAAGCCCTGAATTTTCTCTTTATCTAATGCATCATGCCTCTGGTCCAGATTTATGTTCTGTGGTTGCCATGAAGTTTATATGAAACTTCTTATAAATAAAACAGTTTTTCTTCTGTTGATGGTACCTTATCTTCACTTTCCTGTACGACTTCCATCCATTTTCTCTTCCCCTTTTATGGTTTTGTTGTCTCAATTTTTCCCTTTCTATAGTGTGAGTTCATTACCAAGTTGAAGTAACTATAGATATTTTTACTCCTTTTTCTCTTTTAACCTTTACACTGTAACTGTTTACCTATTCTGATAGACAGCTCTAATTTTCTGATTCTTTCTGCATGTTTTCCACCTTACTCAAAGTTTTGTGTACTTTTGCCTTTTTGTTTCAAATAGAAGAGCTCCTTTCAACATTTCTTTTAAGGCAAATTTAGTTTGATAAATTCCCTTGGCCTTTGTTTGGGTGGGAAAGCCTTTATCCTTCCTATCTTTAATGATAACTTTGCTGGATAGAGTACTTTGGGATGACTGTTTTATTTTTTGATATTTTGAGTGTGTTATTCCATCTCTTCTGTCCTGTAGAATTTCTGCTGAGAAATCTGCTGATCGCCTAATGGGACTCATTTGTAGGCTGTCATCCTTTTTCCCTGGGTGCCTTTAAAATTTTTTTATTTATCATTAACTTTTAGCAGTTTAATATAATGTGTATTGGAGAAGTTTTTTTTATACTGGGGGTAATTATACGTCCTATTAGCTTCATAGACTGGTATATCCAGTTCCTCCCCTATGTTTGAGATGTTGTCAGCTGTTATTTCTTCAAACTATTCCCTTCTCCCTCTCTTCTCCTTCTGGGATACCCATTACCTAATATTTCCATTCCTAATAGAGTTGGATAGTTCCATAGAATTTCTATCTCTTTTTTATCTTACTTTTCTCTTTCTGCCTGCATCATTTCTAGGTTTCTACCTTTGAGCCGGCTAACTCTCTTTTCCATATGGTCTGCTCTATTTCCAGTGCTTTCTATTGTGTTCTTAATCTCACTTATTCAGTTATTTGGCTCCAGAATTATTTCTGTTTGGTGCTTTTTTAGAGTTTCAACTTCTTTGGTAAAGCATTCCTTATGCTCGTTGATTGTTTCTTGAGTTCACTGAACTGCATTTCTGAGTTTTCTTGTAGCTTGAATTTCTACATAACAATTATTTTGAATTCTCTATGAGGTAGCTCACAATATTCCGTGTTACCGGTTTTTCATGGTGCTTGATGAGTTGTTCCTCAGCCAGTTTATTTTTACGTGATCGTAATATGCCAGCAAATTTGGAAGACTCAGCAGTGGCCACAGGACTGGAAAAGGTCAGTTTTCATTCCAATCCCAAAGAAAGGCAATGCCAAAGAATGCTCAAACTACTGCACAATTGCACTCATCTCACACGCTAGTAAAGTAATGCTCAAAATTCTCCAAGCCGGGCTTCAGCAATATGTGAACTGTGAACTTCCAGATGTTCAAGTTGGTTTTAGAAAAGGCAAAGGAACCAGAGATCAAATTGCAAACATCCGCTGGATCATCGAAAAAGCAAGAGAGTTCCAGAAAAACATCTATTTCTGCTTTATTGACTATGCCAAAGCCTTTGACTGTGTGGATCACAATAAACCGTGGAAAATTCTGAAAGAGATGGGAATACCAGACCACCTGACCTGCCTCTTGAGAAACCTATATGCAGGTCAGGAAGCCACAGTTAGAACTGGACATGGAACAACAGACTGGTTCCAAATAGGAAAAAGAGTATGTCAAGGCTGTATATTGTCACCCTGCTTATTTAACTTATATGCAGAGTACATCATGAGAAACACTGGGCTGGAAGAAGCACAAGCTGGAATCAAGATTGCTGGGAGAAATATCAATAACCTCAGATATGCAGATGACACCACCCTTATGGCAGAAAGTGAAGAGGAACTCAAAAGCCTCTTGATGAAAGTGAAAGAGGAGAGTGAAAAAGTTGGCTTAAAGCTCAACATTCAGAAAACAAAGATCATGGCATCTGGTCCCATCACTTCATGGGAAATAGATGGGGAAACAGTGGAAACAGTGTCAGACTTTATTTTTCTGGGCTCCAAAATCACTGCAGATGGTGAGTGCAGCCATGAAATTAAAAGACACTTACTCCTTGGAAGGAAAGTTATGACCAACCTAGATAGCATATTCAAAAGCAGAGACATTAGTTTGCCAACAAAGGTCGGTCTAGTCAAGGCTATGGTTTTTCCTGTTGTCATGTATGGATGTGAGAGTTGGACTGTGAAGAAGGCTGAGCACTGAAGAATTGATGCTTTTGAACCGTGGTGTTGGAGAAGACTCTTGAGAATCCCTTGGACTTCAAGGAGATCCAACCAGTCCATTCTAAAGGAGATCAGCCCTGGGTGTTCTTTGGAGGGAATGATGCTGAAGCTGAAACTCCAGTACTTTGGCCACCTCATGCGAAGAGTTGACCCATTGGAAAAGACTCTGATGCTGGGAGGGACTGGGGGCAAGAGGAGAAGGGGACGACAGAGGATGAGATGGCTGGATGGCATCACTGACTCGATGGATGTGAGTCTGGGTGAACTCCGGGAGTTGGTGATGGACAGGGAGGCCTGGCGTGCTGCGATTCATGGGGTTGCAAAGAGTCGGACACGACTGAACCACTGAACTGAACTGAACTGAATGTGTTAAAGAATCCAGCTGCTAATGCAGGAGACGTGGGTTCGATCCCTGGGTCAGAAAGATTCCCTGGAGAAGGATATGGCAACGCACTCCAGTATTCTTGCCTGGAAAATCCCAGGGACAGAAGAGCGTGGTGGACTACAGTCCATGGGGTTGCAGTAGAGTGGAACATGACTTGAGGACTGAAACAATAATGATTAAATAGATTAATAATTAGGGGCTATTCTCTTGGTTCCCAGTAGGTGGCGCTATAGCACAGGTTTTTTGGTTTCTCTCACCTAAGCTGCATAATTTGACAATCAGCACTTTTTTGTCCTTTATCCCGTCTGTCCTGCTTCCCAGGTGGTCCAGTGGTAAAGAATCCATCTGCCTATGCAGGAGACATGGGTCTGATCCCTGAGTGGGGAAGATCTCTGGAGAAGAAAGTGGCAACCCACTCCAGAATTCTTGCCTTTTTGTTTCCCTGGTTCCACTTCTTCCACGTGTTCCATCTACCCACCTTTAAGTGTACAAGTGTGTGGCATTCTCTGGCCAGCCTGATGTGTTGGGCAGGGACACCTCTGTTCAGTTATGGATGTTTTCTGGTTGTAGATCAAAGGAGAGGCATCTCATAATGCCATGATGCTGATCACTTTTTCTAGCTTTTTAAGGTGGAAACTCAGATTTTCACCTTTCTTCTCTTTGAAAACAAGTATTTAAAGTTCTACATTGTCCCGTAAATATCTCCAACTATTTAGGGATTTTTCAAATATTTTCCTGTTACTTATTTCTAACTTAATTTCATTATTATTAGAAAGTATAAAGCCTGATTTCAGTCTTTTAAAATTTATTGAATTTGTTTCATAAACTAACATATGGTTTATCTTGGTGAACAAAGCATAGACATTTTAAAAAATATGTATTCTATGGTTATTGAGTGCAGTGTTCTAGGAGATATTAAGTCAAGGTGGTTGATAAATAGGTCAAGTGTTCTATAAATTGGGCAAGTTGGTTGATAATCTTTTTCTAGTCTTCTATATATTTTTTTAAATGGGAAATTGCATGGATCTATTATCGAGGTTTTTATCTAATTCTGATCACTGAGAGATGAATGTTATAATCACTCACTGTAGTTGTTGTTTTTCTAATTCTCCTTGGAGTTTTTATTTCACATATATCAAACCTCTGATATATGTTGCATACATGTTTCAGTTCAGTTCAGTTGCTCAGTCGTGTCTGACTCTTTGTGACCCCATGGACTGCAGCAGGCCAGGCCTCCCTGTCCATCACCAACTCCTAGAGCCTACCCAAACTTATGTCCATTGAGTCGGTGATGCCATCCGGATGCCATCCTGCCATCTCATCCTCTGTCGTCCCCTTCTCCTCCTGCCTTCAATCTTTCCCAGCGCTAGGGTCTTTTCCAATGGGTCAGTTCTTCTCATCAGGTGGCCAAAGTATTGGAGTTTCAGCTTCAACATCAGTCCTTCCAATGAATATTCAGGACTGATTTCCTTCAGGATGGACTGGTTGGATCTCCTTGCAGTCCAAGGGACTCTCAAGAGTCTTCTCCAACACCAAAGCTCAAAAGCATACAAGTTTAGAATTGTTAAATTTTCTTGATGATCTAACCTCGTTATCATTATAAAATGTCCCCATTTTCAACAACCAACATATTTGAGCAGGTACAATTTTTTATAACAGATATAAGTTTTATATATAAAACGATAGTAGATCCATGCAATTCCCCGTTAAAAAACATATAGAGGAAGCATAGACTTTGGATTAAAGATGATGTTTTGGTAAAGATTACAAAGAACTTTTCCAGGCTTAAAACTGAAAGTTTTACTGTAAAATTTCTTGTAAACAAACTAGTCAGGACTCAGTTTCATGATGACAGTATGTAAGATAAGGAAGAAAAGACATTCATTCCAACCTACCTAATGCTAATTTTATTAGTCTTTGAGGTAAATATTGTCTAGTTTACACTTAACTTTTATGATAAGATGTAATGGCCTGCTCAATTGTTTTCTCAAAGTAGCTGTGTCAAAATGTCCCCATTTTTTTCTTCTTTCTTTTTAATATTAATTTTCTCTTCTACTTGTATCATTTCTAGGTTTCTGTCTTTGAGCTTACTAATTCTCTTTTCCGTATGGTCTGCTCTGTTTCTCTCTGGCCTTTATCAGTTTCTTTTGATTAAAGAATCCAAGGGCCTGGGTGGTAGGTAACACTTGAACTTCAAACTTGTCATTAAAGGGTGACGTTAATAGTAGCCATGATGACAATGAAATAATCAAGATGAAAATAATAATAACTAACATTTATTGAACACTTACATACTGCCAGACGAGTCTGATAGATTTACTAAGTAATTACTAGTACTAATGCTGGAGAAGGCAATGGCACCCCACTCCAGTACTCCTGCCTGGAAAATCCCATGGACAGAGGAGCCTGGTAGGCTGCAGTCCATGGGGTCGCCGAGGGTCGGACACGACTGAGCGACTTCACTTTCACTTTTCACTTTCATGCATTGGAGAAGGAAATGGCAACCCACTCCAATGTTCTTGCCTGGAGAATCCCAGGGACGGGGGAGCCTGGTGGGCTGACTTCTATGGGGTCACACAGAATCGGACACGACTGAAGTGACTTAGCAGCAGCAGCAGTACCAATGCACTTTGCTACTAAACTCCATGAGAACCGAGACCATTACATTTTTTCTTAACAATCCATTCCCTGGAGCACAGTAAGAATTTAATAAATATTTAATGAATAAAAAAATTAGCGTTAAGTTCCTCAGTCGAATCGGCAAGATGGACTTCAGTGCCAGAGCGGGGCTGATGGCCCGTGGTTTCGCATCCTTGGAGGTCAATTGAAGCGCCAGATCCCTGCGAGGAGCAATAGGAACCAGTGGTTTTAAATTTTCTAGGCAACCGCTGATGGATTGACAGTATGTTGGGGCCTAATGGTGTGCACAAAACAAAAAGCTGAGATTTGAGAAGACAAATGCCCTTCTCGCGCTCGACAAGCTTCTGAGAAGCCGGGCAGCCGAACCAATTTCAGCCTGAGATACCGCCGCTTTGGCGCCGTGATTTTGCAATCATTCAACTGCTCTAGTGCGTCCTGACTGCTCTAGCCCCTAGAGGAGGTGACGTCGGAAGTCTCGACTGCTCCTCGCGGGGCGTGTCCACCCGCCGGCGTTTGCCCCACCCACTCCCACACGCTCCACTTCCGGAAGGGCCTGTCGCGCTCTCTGTGGCTAGGTGTTTCTACGCCTGACAGGTTAGCGTCCACGCGGGAGAAAAGAGTCGGGTCAGTCCTACTCCAAAAGCATTTGTTCCCGTCGTTTTGGAGACCGCTTTTGCCCGAGGGGCGAACTGTTTCTAGGGCAGCACGTCAGGGGCCACCTCCTTGTTGTTGCTGGGTCGCGACCTCCTGGAGCTGCGTAATTGGGGGACCCGTGGTGGGCTAATCTTGACCTTGCCTCGTGGTCCTTGGTGAGCATTTCCAGGAGCACATTTGTGAAGAGGTGGAACTGTGCACTTTGTCGGTGGTCCCAGGTTACAACAGTTTGAGAGAGGCTCTGCCTAGATGATTGTGTAAAAGAATACTCTGGCTCGGTGGTCATGATAATTCGTCTCCATCACAGCTGAGCTCCGTAAGGGGGCTGACCATAGAAGTGATTTTCAGCGTTTAAGTGATTTTCGGGTGTTTGTATAAGCGTGCGTATGCATGTTTGTCAGTCTGTGGGTGTGTGGAAAGGGCTGTAATTTAGAAAATCCACAAGTATTATATTTTGCTACTTTTCCTGGTCTCTTCCCCTCATTCCTCTTTATTCTCACCTGAGGGGCATTGCTGTCCTTCACCTTTGGACATAAACAACTCTCTACTTGAACTTACACATTTAAAACACAGATCTGACTGTTAATCCTCTACTTAAAACCTTACTGGCCTTCCCATTGATTCAGGATAGTACAAATTCCTTTGGGTGGATTGAAGACACTTCAAAGTCTTGTTTATGCTGAATTTTTCAGTCTCATCTCCTTTCATGGGAAACACACGTACACATACGTGCTGTATGCTCCTGTCATGCCATCCTGCAGTAATTTCATCTCTTTGGCTATGATAGTGTTTTATAATGGTTTACCCACGTTTAGAAATTTACTTTTCCATTCAGTCAGAATTTAGTGATTTCATGGTTATTGCCAGACACTGTTTTAGGAACTGGGGGGAAAATGGAGTTAAAATTGGGGAGAAAAAGCCCAACCTGCAGTCCTTTTGAAAAATAACAGCTTGATTGAAATATAGTTCACACACCATGGAATTTTTAAATACACATTGCTTTTTAGTGCATTCACAAAGTTGTACAACTGACAACCACGGTTTTAAAACATTTTCATCGCCCCTGAAAGAAACCTTGTACCCATTAGCAGTCTCCCTTGAGTTCCTTCTTACCCTACCCCACTTTTAGCTCTAAGGAACTACTAATCTGCTGAATATATAAATATATTTGTCAATTCTGGACAATTCTAGAATAGGCTGATAAATAATAAACCATGTGGTCTTCTTTCGCTTAACATGTTGAAGTGTATCAGCACTTCATTTCTTTTTATTGCTAAATATTGTTTCACTGTGTGGATAGACCACCAGTTACTTATCCATTGGTCCTGTTGATGGGTATTTCAGTTGTTTTGGTTATCGTAAATAATGCTGCTATGAACGTTGGTGTACGCATTTTTTTTGTGTGAGCATAATGATTTCATTTCTCTTGGCTATGTACGTAAGAGTAGGATTCCTGGGTCATATGGTAATTCTACATTTAACATTTTGAAGAACTACCAGACTTTGTTTTGTTTTTTTTTTTTTAAAGCAGCAGCAGCTGCTGCTGCTGCTGTCTCTTCAGTCGTCTCTGACTCTGTGCGACCCCATAGACGGCAGCCCACCAGGCTCCCCCGTCCCTGGGATTCTCCAGGCAAGAACACTGGAGTGGGTTGCCATTTCCTTCTCCAATGCATGAAAGTGAAAAGTGAAAGTGAAGTCGCTCAGTCGTGTCCGACTCTTAGCGACCCCATGGACTGCAGCCCACCAGGCTCCTCCGTCCATGGGATTTTCCAGGCAAGAATACTGGAGTGGGGTGCCATTGCCTTCTCTGAATTTAAAGCAGCTTCACCATTTTATATTCCTATAAGCAGTGTATAAAGGTTCTGATTTCTTCACATCCTTGCCAACGCTTATTATCTTTTTAATTTTTTTATAATTCTAGCTGTCCTAGTGGGTGTGAAGCATTGTCTCGTTGTGGTTTTGATTTGTATTCCCCTGATGGCTAATGTTGAGCATCTTTTTGTGTGCTATGGCCACGTGTATATCTTCTTTGGAGAAATGTCTATCCATTCCTTTGCCCATTTAAAAACTAAGCTGTTGTTTACCATTGAGTTGTAAGAGTGCTTTATATATTCTAGGTCAGGTCTTTCATCACCTGTATGACAGTCTTCGGGATTATACAATAGTTCCTTTAAATGGGAAGCACATGAGCTTAATTTTGACTTTTCCTGGGGACCATGTTATACAGATATGTGGGAGTAATTCAGAGTGAATTACTAAGCGTGAAAGACTAGGCTCAGGAAAATTGATGCGAAGATCCTGTGAGCAGCATTTTAAGATTTGAAAGATGAAGCAATGGAAAACAGTTTATATAATTTTTCTATTCCCTGCTGATTTTGCCTTTTCCTTATTGATTTGTAGGAGGTTTTTCTGTAAAGATATTAGCCCCTTAGCTGTTAGATATGGGACAGATATTTTCAGACTACTTGTTAACTTTTTTCTGTATTTTACTATTCTAATGCTTTACGTTTTTATGTGGTCAGTACTGTGAATGTTTTCCTTAAAAGGCTTCTGGGTGGTCGTTTGGGATACTGTTCTTAAATGATAGGAATTACAGAAACCGACATGTTAGTTACCTGGTTTGTCTGAGTTGCTGGTACTACGTTTAGCTTTACTGGCAAGCCTTATTTTATTGTGCTTTGATTATTGTGTTTTTTTACAAGTTGAAGGTCTCTGATGCAAACCTGCATCAAACAACTCTATTGGTGCCATTTCCCCACAACATTTGCTCACTTTGTGTCTCTATGTTACATTGTGGTAATTCTCACAATATTTCAAACTTTGTTATTATTAATTTGTTATGGTGATCTGTCAACTGTGATCCTTGATGTTGCCATTGTAATTGTTTTTGGGTGCATGAACTGTGCCCATATAAGACAATGAAATTAATTGAGAAACTTGTGTGTTCTGACTGCTCCACCAACTGACTTTTACCCTGTTTCTCCCTCTCTCCTTGGGCTTCCATAGTCCCTGAAATGTAATATAGAAATTAGACTAATTGATAACCCTGCAGTGGCCTCTAAGTGTTCAAGTGAAAGCAGGTATTACACCGTCAGGCTTCCCGAGTAGCTCAGCTGGTAAAGAATCTGCCTGCAATGTGGGAGACCTGGATTTGATCCCTGGGTTGAGAAGACCCCCTAGAGGAGGGCATGGCAACCCACTACAGTATTCTTGCATGGAGACTCCCCAGGGACAGAGGAGCCTGGTAGGCTAAGTCCATGGGGTCACAAAGAGTTGGACACGACTGAGCGACTTTCACTTTCACTTTGGAAGAAGTTGATTCCAACCCTCATGGATAACTTTGAGGAGTTCAAGACTTGGTGGAGGACATAATTGCAGATGTGGTGGGAACAGCAAGAGAGCTAGAATTAGTAGTGGAGTCTATAAAGATGTGACTGCATTGCTGTGATCTCATGATATAACTTTAATGGATGAGGAATTGCTTCTTATGAATGAGCAAAGAACGTGATTTCTTTAGATAGTACCTACTCCCAATGATTATGTGAAGATTGTTGAAATTACAGCATAGTATTTAGAATATTACATCAACTTATTTGATACAATGGTGACAGTGTTTGAGAGGTTAACTCCAATTTTGAAAGAAGTTCTCCTGTGGGTAAAATGCTGTGTAACAGCATTACTTGCTACAGAGAACCCATGTAGGAAAGGAAAAGTCAGTGGATGCAGCAAGCTTCATTGTTGTACTTTAAGAAATTGCTGCATCCACCTCAACCTTCAGCGTTCATACCCTGATCATTCAGAGTGTGTGTGTGTCGCTTCAGTCATGTCCAACTCTGTGTGATCTACGAGCCAGCCAGGCTCCTCTGTCCATGGGATTCTCCAGGCAAAATACTGGAGTGGGTTGATATGCCCTCCTCCAGGGGATCTTCCTGACCCAGGGATCGAACCTATGTCTCTTACGTGTCTGCTGCATTGGCAGGCAGGTTCTTTACCACTAGCACCACCTGATGAGTCAGTAGCCTCCAACATCAGAGAAAGACCCTCCACCAGCATAAAGATGTGACTCTAAAAGCCCACATGATGGTTAGCTTTTTCTTTTTTTAGCAGTAAACTATTTTTAAATTAGATATTTTGCTTTTAGATATAATACTGTTGCACACCTAATAGTCTGTAGTATAGTGTGAACATAACTATCACATGCCCTGGGAAAACAGAAAATTCATGTAACTCACTTTATTGCAATATTCACTTAATTGTGACAGTCTGGAGCGGAACCCACAATATCTCAGAAGTGTGCCTGTAGAGTGTTCATTGTTTCAGACTCTTGTGCCTCCCTGTCTTTCTGCCTTGAAAAACATGCTAAAATCTGCTTCAGCTTTGTTCTTTAAGCTTTCTATAACACTTAGTTATTTTCTTATTCTCATCTTCATGTTTAGTATAGTGCATTAGATTTTTGAGAGCTGTGCTGGACAGTTGGTCATCACATAGAGGTACTTAATACATGCCCGCAGAAGTTTATTTGAAGATTTTATGTGTGCAGAGCTTGAGTGTAACTATTCTGGTTCTGTATTGGTTGTGACATGCTGGGAATAGTAGTTTTATAAAATCCTATTAACATTATTTGGTGTTTGTTTTTCTCATTTCATTGATTTAAAGGTAGTGGTAATTCAGGTATTTTTAGGGTCTCTGAACATTTTGAGTAATTGAGGAAAACTATATATCATAGCTCCCTAGAAAATAGCTCCCATGTAAAATTCTAATTTACATGCAATACCTGAGGCTTCATTATTTCCATATGGCCTGATTTGTCAGGAGGACTGTGTGTTTCTTGCTATAGTATTTGCTTTTTTTTTTTTAATTATGGTAAAATGTCCATAACATGAAATTTAGCATTCTGACCATTTAAGTGTACTATTCAGTGACATTAAGTGCATTCATTTTGTTGTGGAACTGTCACCACCATCCTCTCCAGAACCTTTATCTGCCTGAACTGAAATTCTGTATAACCTGTTACATAATAATGCCCCAGTTCTCCCTCTCTCCAGCCCCGGTAACCACCTTTCCACTTTGTCTCTGGAATACAGTATTTCTCTTTGTGTCTGATTTATTTTGCTTTGTATCATGTCTTTCAGGTTCATCCTTGTGGCGTATTGCAGAATTTTCTTCCTTTTTAAGACTAAATAATAGTCCATTGTATGCATATATCACATTTTGTTTATCCATTCATTAGTTCATAGATATGTGGGTTGTTTCCATCTTTTGGCTATTATGAATAGTGCTTCTATAAACATTGGTACACAGTTATTGTTTGAGTTCTCTTGAGTGTATACCGTTAAGTGACATTGCTGGGTCATAGGATAATTCTCGGACTTCCGAGATTACTTACTAGTAGCGCAGCTGGTAAGTAATCTTCCTGCAATGCAGGAGACCCCGGTTTGATTCTTGGGTTGGGAAGACTCCCTGGAGGAGGGATTGGCTACCTATTCCAGTATTCTTGGTCTTCCCTGGTGGCTCAGATGGTAAAGAATCCACCTGCAATGCAGAAGACCTGGGTTCGATCCCTGGGTTGAGAAGACCCCTGAAGAAGAGCATGGGAACCCTCTCTAGTATTCTTGCCTGGAGAATTCCCATGGACAGAGGAGCCTGGTGGGCTACAGTCCATAGGGTCGCAAAGAGTCGGATGTGACAGAATAACTAAGCACAGCACAGGGTAATTCTTGGTTTGAGTTTTTGAGGAACTATCAGTTTGCTTCAGTGTTTTTTTGTCATTCACATAAAATATGAGGCTTAAAAGAATTGTGTAATTTAGGTATGTATTAATGATCACATTTACCTTTCTAAAAATATGAATTCAAAGAGCCAGCTCCTGGTTGAAGATATGTGGGAGTTTTTGTCTTAGGTTTTGGAAATCTTGGAGTTTTAAAATTACATGCTAGAATTCAGATTAAATAAGTTTACCTGGATAGGTTCCCAGATCCCAAACTTGTTTATGATCTAATCTCCTGCCTTTTTTTTTTTTTTTTGCTGTTGTTTGATTTCAGTGTTTGTTTTCTGTGTTTTCAATCTTTTGGGGAAATTACTTGTCATGGCAGTTGGTAAGATGGGGGTGATTTTGCAGACTTGTATCATTGCAGAGGTCTGGATTGTTCTGTTATGCTGAGTATCTCATTGGATACTTTGGCAATTACTCTGGTATGTTGTAAATACTGCTGCTTCTGACAGGCAAGTTTAGTGCAAAGACATCCATGTCATTAATTAGTGAAGAGTGGGAAATGACCAATATTATTCTGTTATTACTATACCATTATTTTTTCAACTACTCCCCTGAAGTTGGAAGTGTTATGTTGTTGTGGGTACTGGGATCCCTCTCAATAACTGGCCTCTCTGCGATCAGTGGGGAAGTGTAGACAAACAGACAGCAGTATGACTCACCAAATCTTAGAAAACTAAGATCTCATGCTTGCCAGACTCTCTCTTCCCCTTCCGCTCCAATTCTAACGTCTTTCGTAAACTCCCTGTTTAATATTTCCTCATCACTGTTACAGTCCATAGCCCATGGTAAACAGCAAGTGTATTATCAGGAGAGATGGAAGGAACAAAGGTGTTAATGAGGCTTTTGCTCTCAGTTTGGGTCAGTTGGTCATCTGGGCTCTCTCAGCGGGTCATCTGTTGTGTGGGCTCTTGGGACCGTATTTCATTGGCAACTGCAGATGCACTTGAAAGGTCCCCAGAGGGGTGTGGGTGCTCCAGACTCTTGGAACTTGAACGTAACTTAGATTTGTATGGGATTTCCCTGCCATCCAAAATACCAAGATTACATGGATGCTGAGTATCCAGCCTGGACTGTTTATGCTCCAGCTTTTTGAATAAGACTAAACACACTCATATAAAATGCCTTTATAA
Organism: Bos mutus; assembly: GCF_027580195.1. Taxonomy (NCBI): domain Eukaryota; kingdom Metazoa; phylum Chordata; class Mammalia; order Artiodactyla; family Bovidae; genus Bos; species Bos mutus. The sequence goes on along the minus strand of NC_091620.1, from coordinate 41,762,314 downwards.
TTCTTCTTTTGAGGTTACCAGAGAAAGGTGAATATTAACTCCTAGTTTTTGGTAATAGATTGTTACCTTTCATCAGACTTGTTTTTGCTAGGGATAAAGTGATTTTACTGCTGGTGTACATCATTAACCTTTAGAAATGCTTCCAAGTCCATATTAAATATTTCAACATGCTTGTGTCAGATCAGGACCTTTCTATAGCTCAAATTGAGGTATAAACAGCAAAACTTAAATTTTATGTTGATGTTTTTGCATTCTAACTTTATGATTTTTCTTCCTTTCTATAAACACGTGGCGCTGAGTATTTTTATCCTCTTATTCTGTCCTGTCCTTTATCACGCGGTACAATTGACTATTTTACCTTTTGGTTTAGTTCTGTAAATTGTAATACACGTATAGATAGATTAGTGTGACTGCTACTGTAGCCAGGGTACACCTCACCTCAGAAACTCCCTCCTGCTCTCTTTAGGGTCACCTTTCCATTGCCTAGGTAACCAAAAAGTAAATGTCATTTTGTGCTTTTTACTGTGGGAAGCAGTAAGGTGATTTTCCTTCCTTTTCTCTTTATCAGTGATTTTTACTCAAATGCGATGGACTAAAAAGGATAAAATAAACCTAATCCCTTTTCATTTTCTTTCAGAAACTCAAAACTTTTTCACAAACTTCATTAGGAATAAGATCATTTTTGCCTGTGATGCCTTCCAACAGGGGGCAGTGTTGGGCCATAACAGGACACAAAGATTGTCTGCTGCAAAAGAACTAGAAGTTTTTACTTCAGGAAAACAGGACAGTTAATTAAGAATTGACATTTAACTCTAGAATCCACTTTCTTTGGATCTATTCCCAAAGCTGTCTTACTCCTAGCAAAGCAGTCTATGGATGAAAGCATCCTTTAATTCTCTTGTATTTGTTTTCAGATAGTTTTAACTGTTTGTAGAATTAGGAGTTAAGTCTTAAAGGTTAACCTTTATGTAAGGAATACCTGCAGTATTATGGGTGAGTCTGTGAATCCTCCCTTCCAGCCCCTCCCTGTGATCTGGTAGACGTTTATCAGAGACGCACGTCAGGTGTTCTATATTCCAGTATTCTTTATTGTGGGCAGGAACCCCATCTGTAACATCCCTCAGAGTTGATAGCGTGAATTAATCAGCAAATGGAGCAGATGCAGAAGAAAGATGCAGATTTTGATCGCCAGGTTCTGAGTTTGAAGCTTTAATGGAGATGTTTAGTGAGAAATGATGAAGTGGAGCCTGTGAGACATTCACAGTTAGGTGATTCAGGTTTTCAAGCCTAACTCACTTAAAAAGGGATTCCTAATTTTTATCTGGTAGTATGTACTTCCCTGGGAATTGGTATCACCATTTATCCGGATGCTCATTCAGGATACTGGGAGTCATCTTTAAGACCTCTCAGCATTCTCTTAATTCTACCTTTTAGGTAGACTTTCTCAGACCTGGTTACTTCCTCTCTGCTTCTGTCATCCAAGTCCAAACTATCTTTATCCCTCACCGGGATTCCGCTTCCTAACTGGTCTGCCTAAATGTGATAAAGAATCTGCCTGCCAATGCAGGAGATGCAAGTTTGATCCCTGGGTTGGAAAGATCCTCTGGAAAAGGAAGTGGCAATCCACTCCAGTATTCTTGCCTGGGAAATCCCATGGATAGAGGAGCCAGGCGGGCTACAGTCCATGGGGTTGTAAAGAGTCAGACATGACTTAGCGAGTAACCAACAAAAAAAATGTGATATTTCTACTTTATTTTTCACACAAAAACTATTTTAAAAAATATAAAATGTGATCATGTCAAACTCTTAGTTGAAACTTTTCTATTATTTACCGTTATGCTTAGGATAAGCCAGAAATATTTAGTTTGACCAACAGTCCACCCTTCCAGCCCCTCCATGTGATCTGGCTTCTCTGCTTACTGCTACAGCCTCAGATTATGCCACTTTTCTCTTGGTCGCTATGCTCCATCTTCTCTGATGTCTTCTTTGTTCCTTTTTTGGACTAGGGGAGCAGAATAGAAGCAGGGGGACCTGTTTTTAAGCAAACATGCATTTTAGGTAAAGAAGTGATGGCTCAGGGATATATTAAAGTTTGTGGCTCATGGGGACTCATCACTTTGTCACGTTTCCACTCAGATCTCAGGATAAAAGCACATCTGACTTCAGATTCAGTGTAGAAAAAAATTATATTCTGATTGAGAAAAGGAAGTTTAGGACCAGGCAGTCATTACCCTGGTATATTCGACGTGTAGACAATGCTTTGTATTTGAGAACTTTGAGTGTGCCTAAAATGACTCTCTTTGTAAAATCATTCTTCTTGCTTTTAATTATCCATTAACTTTGTTTTTCATGAGTTTGAGTCTTGCCGCAGCCACCGGTTGGCCCACACAACCACCTGGGGCTTAGATGCTGTTGGTGGTATCCGAGTAAGCGGTAGTAGTGCTGCCTGTTCTTGGATTTCTGGCTTCCTGGGGCAGTTCATTCCTTTTTGCAAGAGTTTAAGTTATCTGTCTCGTCGAGATCTCTGGCCTGCAGTTTTCCCACACTGGTTCTAGCTTTCCTTGGAGGCACAGAGAACAAGCCTAACTTCTCTTCCCCCATTAGCTCTTTAGCTATTGAAGTTGCTGTTGTGGCTCCCAGCATATTCTCCTTTGTAAATCTCCTTAGCTTCAAGTATTTCTCATTGTCTTCACTATTCTGGGTACTTTCTACTGACTGTTCTCCAGTTAAGTGTTTGAAAGTGTGTTTTGAGATTGCATGCCACACAGTCACTTAAGACACGAGTTAAAAGTGAAGATTCTTATTGGATTAAGATGGTAAATTAACTTCTGATCTAGCTCCCTATTGATACCCTACTGAAACTATAGTAAAGTAAAGTTCTGTATAAAGTAAAGTATAGTACAGTAAAATTATGTCCAAAGGACAGAACATCAGGCAAGGAGATGAGCAGTACAGTTTGAAAAACTGGAAAGCCTAAACAAGAATGAGTGGCAATTTATCTAGACACCCAAAACTGAAAAGCTTAAACAAGAATGGCAGTTTATCTAGACACGCAAGACTCATGAACCCTAAATTGGCAGAAGATCAGATTTACCTTGTAAATCCTCAAAAAGCTCAAAAACTAGGCAATACCAGATATCTCTGGAAATTGGGATACAAGGGAGATGAAATAGGAAGATTGGGTGAATATTGCTGATTAGTAACTCCCAATGGATGCTGTTCACTTTGGGACAGATTCTGGAGACTCACAGCAATGATCTCTGGATAAAATCGGATTTCCATGTGGGAAGGCATTCCTAGCATTTCTCAGGAAATTTTACGTTTATTTGAATTCTAAAAGCTGAGGAAAATCATTTAAATAGTGAGGGAAACAGGAAAAAGGAATTTAAAATTCCCTGAGAATTAAAGCTTAACAATCAATACTGCTGGTTACCATTTGTTTTAAGAGTTCCACTGCCATCAAGGGGAAAGCAAGAATGGGGCATGCTGACATACTGAGTAGAAAGTACAGGTCTGGGAACTGAGAAAGAAGCATCTGGGAGAAAAGCGGAATCGTGATTAATAAGCTGGTCTTACTCATAGTTTTTGCCATCTTATAAATATGTTTTCATCCTCTGCTGCTAACAGGTATTCTTAGGAGTAAAATAAGTTTATATTAATTGTAAATCCTATGAGTGGTATTCCAAGAAATAAAAAGTTTGGGAGCAAACTAAATTGGTAAATTGGCAGTAACAATTTATTATTATTTTTTTAAAATTTTATTTTATTTAACTTTACAATATTGTATTAGTTTTGCCATATATCTAAATGAATCTGCCACAGGTATACATGTGTTCCCCATCCTGAACCCTCCTCCCTCCTCCCTCCCCATATCATGCCTCTGGGTCATCCCAGTGCACCAGCCCCAAGCATCCAGTATCGTGCATTGAACCTGGACTGGCGACTCATTTCATATATGATATTATACATATTTCAATGCCATTCTCCCAAATTCTCTCACCCTCTCCCTCTCCCACAGAGTCCAAAAGACTGTTCTATACATCAGTGTCTCTTTTGCTGTCTCGTAGGGTTATTGTTACCATCTTACTAAATTCCATATATATGAGTTAGTATACGGTATTGGTGTTTTTCTTTCTGGCTTACTTCCCTCTGTATAATAGGCTCCAGTTTCATCCACCTCATTAGAACTGATTCAAATGTATTCTTTTTAATGGCTGAGTAATACTCCATTGTGTATATGTACCACAGCTTTCTTATCCATTCATCTGTTGATGGACATCTAGGTTGCTTCCATGTCCTGGCTATTATAAACAGTGCTGCGATGAACATTGGGGTACACGTGTCTCTTTCCCTTCTGGTTTCCTCAGTGTGTATGCCCAGCAGTGGGATTGCTGGATCATAAGGCAGTTCTATTTCCAGTTTTTTAAGGAATCTCCACACTGTTCTCCATAGTGGCTGTACTAGTTTGCATTCCCACCAACAGTGTAAGAGGGTTCCCTTTTCTCTACACCCTCTCCAGCATTTATTGCTTGTAGACTTTTGGATCGCAGCCATTCTGACTGGCGTGAAATGGTACCTCATAGTGGTTTTGATTTGCATTTCTCTGATAATGAGTGATGTTGAGCATCTTTTCATGTGTTTGTTAGCCATCTGTATGTCTTCTTTGGAAAATTGTCTATTTAGTTCTTTGGCCCATTTTTTGATTGGGTCATACAATTTAGTATTTTGTGTAGTACTGTTAACCTTGCTATGAGATCTCAATGTTGTATATATAAATATTACCCAATAGTGTTTGATGGTGTTTTCAAGTTCAGAATATTCACTGATAAACTGTAGGTTTTTTTTTTTCCCCCCAAATACTAAGGAATTGAAGGTATGAATGTTTTTATGGAATACTCCAGTATGAAATGAGAACTTAATATAAAATCTGAATACTAAAAGCAGTATTTCAAAGCAAAGCCAAAACCAGAGCAAGCAAAATAGTTTATTATTAAATTACAGGCAATTATAGAGATAACATGTGCCCCAGTACTTCACCTGAGGATTCTTTTTTGATACACTTTGTATTTGACCAATGTCAGTGCAAAATGAGTGGAATTTTTCTACATCTGGAATATTTATTATGAAAGACTTTTGAACAGGACAAATAATACATGGTGTATTTTAAAATTTCATGTGTATTTCAACTTTTACAAAGATGTTAATTTGTCATTTTATATTCATGTTTCTTTTTAAAGATCTTGTTCTTTTCTCAGATTTCTCGAGAATAATGGTATATAACATTATATAAGTTGAAGATGTGCAAAGTGATTATCTGGTACATGTATGTATTTTGAAATGATTGCCCCAGTACAGTTAGTTAATACCTCTGTCACCTCACATAAGTACCACTTGTGTGTGGGTATGTGGTGAGGACATTTAAGATTTACTCTCATGGCAACTTTCAACTATATAATAGTATTAACTGTAGTCACTATGCTGTACATTAGATGCCCAGAATTAATTCATCTCATAATGGGAGATTTTTGTTTCTTGACCAGCCTCTTCCCATTTCCTCAGTCCCGAGCCCTTGGCAAACGCCATTAGATCCCCAGAATTAATTTATCTTGTAATTGGAGATTTTTGTTTCTTGACCAGCCAGTCCCAAGCCCCTGGCAAACGCCATTCTCTGTTTCAATGAGTTTGCGATATACATTCCATATATAAGTGGTATCATGGAGTAAATGTTTTTCTCTAACTTGTTCAGCTCTCGTTTCATTGATGTGTCCCAAATAGCAGAATTTCCTTCATTTTTTAAAAATGACTGAATGATATTCTAGTGTATGTGTATATATCCATTTTTATCCATTTATCTATCAATGGACACTTTGGTTATTTCTGTGTTTTCATTACTGTGAATAATGCTGTAATGAACACAGGGAGTATGGAAGTCTCTTTGACATACTGATTTCATTTCTTTTGGATGTATAACCAGAAGTGGGATTGCTGGATCATATGGCAGTTTTACTTTTAATTTTTTGAGGAATATCAATACTGTTTTCCATGGTGCTAAGTCACTTCAGTCGTGTCCGACTCTGTGCGACCCCATAGACGGCAGCCCACTAGGCTCCCCATCCCTGGGATTCTCCAGGCAAGAACACTGGAGTGGGTTGCCATTTCCTTCTCCAGTGCATGAAAGTGAAAAGTGAAAGTGAAGTCGCTCAGTCGTGTCTGACTCTAAGCGACCCCATGGACTGCAGCCTTCCAGGCTCCTCCATTCATGGGATTTTCCAGGTAAGAGTACTGGAGTGGGGTGCCATTGCCTTCTCCAGCTGTTTTCCATAGTGCTATACTGATTTATATTCCTGTCAAAAATACAGAGGGGTTCCCTTTTCTCACGTTCTTCTCAACACTTATCTCTTGTTTTTTTTGGGGTGTGAGGTGGTATCTCATTGAGGTTTTGATTTGCATTTTTCTGATAATTAGTGATGTTGAGTATCTTTTCATGTGCTTGTTGGTCATTGTATGTCTTCTCTGGAAAAATGTCCGTTCAGGTCCTTTGTTCATTTTTAATCAGATTATTTGCTTTTTGTTATTGAATTTTATGAGTTATGTATTTTTGATATTAGCCCTTATGAAATACATGATTTGCAAATATTTTCTCCTGCTCTGTAGATTGCCTTTTTATTTTGTTGATTCTTTTGCTGTGCAAAAGCTTTTTAGTTTGATGTAGTCTCATTTGTTGATTCTTTTGGTGCCATATCTGAAAAAGTCATTGCCAAGAAAATGTCAAGGATCTTTTAATCTTACTTTCTTCTGGGAGTTTTATGTTTAAGGTCTTACATTTACATCTTTAATAATCCATTTCTGAGTTCATTTTGTGAGTGGTGTAAGGGTTTCATTTCATTCTTTTGCATGTAAATATCCAATTTCCCCAGCAATATTTATTGTAGAGATTAGCTTTTCTCAATTGAGTATTTTTGACTACTTTGTCAAATATTGGTTGACCACATATACATGGGTTTATTTCTGGGCTCTCAATTCTGTTTCATTGATCTACATGTCAGTTTTTAATGCCAGTATCTTATTGTTTTGATTGTTATAGCTTTGTGATATAGGTAAAAATCAGGAAGTATGATTTTTTTTTTCCTTCTCAGGATTTTTTTGGCTATTTGAGTTTTTCATGGTTCCATACAAATTTTACAATTATTTTCTATTTCTGTAAAAAAAAATGCAGTTGGGATTTTTGTAGGGATTGCATTAAATCTATAGATGGCTCCGAGGTCAGGGGCAGAAGCCAGGAGGACCCCATGCCCGAAGGGTGGTGGCCAAGAGGAGTTACCCCATGTCCGAGGTCAGGGGCAGTGGCCGAGAGTACCAGACTGCGATGGTGCAAGAATGGCCCAGAGGAGCTACCCCGCGTCTGAGGTCGGGGGCCACGGCCTGGAGGAGCAACCCCACGCCCGAGGGAGGGGCGGTGGCCGGGAGGACCAACCCCACATCCAAGGAGCTGTGGCTGCGTGGGTGCAGGAGGGCCTAGAGGAGCTATGCCACGTTGAAGGTCAGGAAGGGCGGCGGTGAGGAGATACCCCTCATCCAAGGTAAGGAGCAATGGTTGTGCTTTGCTGGAGCAGCTGTGAAGAGATACCCCACGCCCAAGGTAAGAGAACCCCAAGTAAGACGGTAGGTGTTGCAAGAGGGCATCAGAGGGCAAACACACTGAAACCATACTCACAGAAAACTAGTCAATCTAATCACACTAGGACCACAGCCTTGTCTAACTCAATGAAACTAAGCCATACCGTGGGGCCAACCCAAGATGGGCGGGTCATGGTGGAGAGATCTGACAGAATGTGGTCCACTGGAGAAGGGAATGGCAAACCACTTCAGTATTCTTGCCTTGAGAACCCCATGAACAGTATGAAAAGGCAAAATGATAGGATACTGAAAGAGAAACTCCCCAGTTCAATAGGTGCCCAATATGCTACTGAAGATCAGTGGAGAAATAACTCCAGAAAGAATGAAGGGATGGAGCCAAAGCAAAAAGAATACCCAGCTGTGGATGTGACTGGTGATAGAAGCAAGGTCTGATGCTGTAAAGAGCAATATTGCATAGGAACCTGGAATGTCAGGTCCATGAATCAAGGCAAATTGGAAGTGGTCAAACGAGATGGCAAGAGTGAATGTTAACATTCTAGGAATCAGCGAACTGAAATGGACTGAAATGGGTGAATTTAACTCAGATGATCATTATATCTACTACTGCGGGCAGGAATCCCTCAGAAGAAATGGAGTGGCCATCATGGTCAACAAAAGAGTCCAAACTGCAGTACTTGGATGCAATCTCAAAAACGACAGAATGATCTCTGTTCGTTTCCAAGGCAAACCATTCAATATCACAGTAATCCAAGTCTGTGCCCCAACCAGTAACACTGAAGAAGCTGAAGTTGAACGGTTCTATGAAGACCTACAAGACCTTTTAGAACTAACACCCATAAAAGATGTCCTTTTCATTATAGGGGACTGGAATGCAAAAGTAGGAAGTCAAGAAACACCTGGAGTAACAGGCAAATTTGGCCTTGGAATACGGAATGAAGCAGGGCGAAGACTAATAGAGTTTTGCCAAGAAAATGCACTGGTCATAACAAACACCCTCTTCCAACAACACAAGAGAAGACTCTATACATGGACATCACCAGATGGTCAACACGGAAATCAGATTGATTATATTCTTTGCAGCCAAAGATGGAGAAGCTCTATACAGTCAGCAAAAACAAGACCAGGAGCTGACTGTGGCTCAGACCATGAACTCCTTATTGCCAAATTCAGACTTAAATTGAAGAAAGTAGGGAAAACCACTAGACCATTCAGGTATGACCTAAATCAAATCCCTTATGATTATACAGTGGAAGTGAGAAATAGATTTAAGGGACTAGATCTGATAGATAGAGTGCCTGATGAACTATGGAATGAGGTTCGTGACATTGTACAGGAGACAGGGATCAAGACCATTCCCATAGAAAAGAAATGCAAAAAGCAAAATGGCTGTCTGAGGAGGCCTTACAAATAGCTGTGAAAAGAAGAGAAGTGAAAAGCAAAGGAGAAAAGGAAAGATATAAACATCTGAATGCAGAGTTCCAGAGAATAGCAAGAAGAGATAAGAAAGCCTTCTTCAGCGATCAATGCAAAGAAATAGAGGAAAACAACAGAATGGGAAAGACTAGGGATCTCTTCAAGAAAATCAGAGCTACCAAAGGAACATTTCATGCAAAGATGGGCTCGATAAAGGACAGAAATGGTATGGACCTAACAGAAGCAGAAGACATTAAGAAGAGATGGCAAGAATACACAGAAGAACTGTACAAAAGAGATCTTCACGACCCAGATAATCACGATGGTCTGATCACTGACCTAGAGCCAGACATCCTGGAATGTGAAGTCAAGTGGGCCTTAGAAAGCATCACTATGAACAAAGCTAGTGGAGGTGATGGAATTCCAGTTGAGCTATTTCAAATCCTGAAAGATGATGCTGTGAAAGTGCTGCACTCAGTATGCCAGCAAATTTGGAAAACTCAGCAGTGGCCACAGGACTGGAAAAGGTCGGTTTTCATTCCAATCCCAAAGAAAGGCAATGCCAAAGAATGCTCAAACTACCGCACAATTGCACTCATCTCACACGCTAGTAAAGTAATGCTCAAAATTCTCCAAGCCAGGCTTCAGCAATACGTGAACAGTGAACTTCCTGATGTTCAAGCTGATTTTAGAAAAGGCAGAGGAACCAGAGATCATATTGCCAACATCTGCTGGATCATGGAAAAAGCAAGAGAGTTCCAGAAAAGCATCTATTTCTGCTTTATTGACTGTGCCAAAGCCTTTGACTGTGTGGATCACAATAAACCGTGGAAAATTCTGAAAGAGATAGGAATACCAGACCACCTGATCTGCCTCTTGAGAAATTTGTGTGCAGGTCAGGAAGCAACAGTTAGAATTGGACATGGAACAACAGACTGGTTCCAAATAGGAAAAGGAGTAGGTCAAGGCTGTATATTGTCACCCTGCTTATTTAACTTCTATGCAGAGTACATCATGAGAAACGCTGGACTGGAAGAAACACAAGCTGGAATCAAGATTGCCGGGAGAAATATCAATAACCTCAGATATGCAGATGACACCACCCTTATGGCAGAAAGTGAAGAGGAACTAAAAAGCCTCTTGATGAAAGTGAAAGAGGAGATGAAAAAGTTGGCTTAAAGCTCAACATTCAGGAAACGAAGATCATGGCATCCGATCCCATCACTTCATGGGAAATAGATGGGGAAACAGTGGAAACAGTGTCAGACTTTCTTTTCTTGGACTCCAAAATCACTGCAGATGGTGAGTGCAGCCATGAAATTAAAAGACGCTTACTCCTTGGAAGGAAAGTTATGACCAACCTAGATAGCATATTCAAAAGCAGGGACATTACTTTGCCAACAAAGGTTCGTCTAGTCAAGGCTATGGTTTTTCCTGTGGTCATGTATGGATGTGAGAGTTGGACTGTGAAGAAGGCTGAGCGCTGAAGAATTGATGCTTTTGAACTGTGGTGTTGGAGAAGACTCTTGAGAGTCCCTTGGACTGCAAGGAGATCCAACCAGTCCATTCTGAAGGAGATCAGCCCTGAGTGTTCTTTGGAAGGAATGATGCTAAAGCTGAAACTCCAGTACTTTGGCCACCTCATGTGAAGAGTTGACTCACTGGAAAAGACTCTAATGCTGGGAGGGATTGAAGGCAGGAGGAGAAGCGGACGACAGAGGATGAGATGGCTGGATGGCATCACTGACTCGATGGATGTGAGTCTGGGTGAACTCTGGGAGTTGATGACGGACAGGGAGGCCTGGCGTGCTGCGATTCATGGGGTTGCAAAGAGTCGGACATGACTGAGTGACTGAACTGAACTGATACATGTATTATTTATAATATTTATAAGCAGAGCCAGTGAGGTATGCTGATATATTAGATGTGGGCTGTGAGAGAATAAGTATCAGTGCAGAGCTTTTGGCTGTGAAAACTGCAAGGCTAGAGTTGCCATTCATTGAAAAGGATCAGTGGAAGAAGTAGGTTTGGGGAGGAGGGAGAATTCAGGAGTTTGATTTTTGAACTGGCAAGTTCTAGATGCTTCCTCAGCATTTTGGTTAAGATGTTGACAAGGCACGTAGATACATGAGTCTGCAATAGAAGTCAATGGAGTCTGCAGTAGAGTCTGTAATAGCTAGAAGCAAGGATGTCAACACCGAGGAGAGGATTAAGTCATGAGATTGGAGGGATGAATGTGGAGATGTCCAGGAAGAGCCCTGGGCCAGATCAGTGTTCAGAGGTCAGAAAGATGAAGCTTAGGAACAGGAGAGACTGAAAATGAGTGCCCAGGTAGGAGGAGGAGAACCAGAGCAGTATTGTCTTTGAAGCCTAGTGTGAAGTGTTTTAAAAAAGGACTGGTTGGTGATATCAGATATGCTCCAATAGATCAAGTAGGGTGAGTGCTGAGACCTGATCTTTGGTTTTAGCAACATGGAGGTCAATAAAGACTTTCACAGGAGGTTTTTCTGTGGAGTAGTGAGGCGATCAAGACTAGGTTGGTATCCTCTCAGAGAATGGGAAGACAGGTTTTGGAGATAGCAAAAATAGACATCTCCTTTGAAGAATTTCTCTCCAAAAGCAGAGTAGAGAAATGGGACTATTGCTGGAAGAAGATATGGGATTAAGAAAGTTTTTTCAAAGATAAGAGATACTTCAGCATGTTTCATGCTGATGTGAGTGATATATAAAATGGGGGGAACTGATCCTGCATGAAAGAGAAAGGAGAATTGCTGGAATGAGTTGAGTAGATGAAAGGAGAGGATCTAGCATACTGGGGAGGGACTGATTTTATTAATCGTGGGAGCACGGACCGTTCATCCCAGTGGCAAAGGGAAGGTAAGAGTCCTTTGGCACAAATATGGGTAAACTAATAAATTCAATTGCTTTTTATTCTCTCATTGAATGTGATGTAGGACTGAAATAAAGGAGAGTGAGAAGAGAGGAAAAGGTGTGACATAATTATTCAGCCGACTCATCGGAAAAGACCCTGATGCTGTGAAATATTTAAGGCAAAAGAAGAGGATTGCAGAGGATGAAATGGTTGGATAGCATCACCAATTCAATGGACGTGAACTTGGGCAATCTCTGTGAGATAGTGAGGGACAGGGAGGCTTGGTGTACTGCAGTCCATGGGGTTGCAAAGAGTTCGACACAACTTAGTGACTGGACAACAGTAGCAGTCATTCAGGAGGATAGAGAAATGGTCTGTGATTACAAGGCCGCACCTTGGCCCGCTTGTCTCTGATCATAGGTGCATAGTGAGGTCAGTCAGCAGAGTTAAAAAACTCACTTGGATGTGTGGATGATGTGGTGGTAGGATTTATCTAGGTTTGGGGTGTGCCTGCTGATGATGATAGGGGAAGAGGGGACAAGGTAGTTGAGGGTTTGACAAGGTGTTCAAAAGAGCGGGGTATAGTGATGGGCCATGGACTCTAGGTTGGTGAAGAACAGTGAAAAGGTGGTAGGATCAATGGATTGTAGAACTAGAGTTTTAAAAAAGATTTTCAAGGAGGTGAATTGAAAAAATAAGGGGTGGCTGAAGAGTAGGATGCTAGAAATTGAGATGGTGGAGGGGGTCAAATTATTGGTAATGACAGGTTCTAGGGTATGATTATGAGAATGAGTCGCTACGGTCAAGTGAGGACCAGATTCTGAGAGGAAAGGAGACCGTCAGGGATCATCTGTGCAGATATTTAAATCATCATGCATTTTATTTCTAGGTATTTATCCATTTCTTCTAGGTTCTCAGATTTCTTGGCATATAAATTGTTCATAGTAGTCTCTTATGATCCTTTGTATTTCTGTGGTATCAATCATGATGTTTCTTCTTTCATTTTGGACTTTGAGTCTTTTTTTTTTCTTGATAAGTCGAGCTAAAGGTTTGTCCATTTTGTTTATCTCTTCAGAGAACCAGCTCTTAGTTCATTGATCTTTTCCTAGTCTTTTTAGTCTTTATTTCATTTATTTTGTTTTACTCTGACCTTTATTTCTTTCCTTCTATAAAGTATGGGTTTCATTTGTTCTTCTCTTTTTAGTTCCTTGAGGTGTAAATAAGCTTGTTTATTTGAGATTTATCTTGTTTCTTCATGTATGCATTTATCCTTATGATGAACTTCCCTGTTAGAATTGTTTTTGCTGTATCCCATAAGTTTTGGTATGTTATTTTTCCATTTTCTTTTGTCTCAAGGTATTTGTTGATTTCTTTTATCATGCAGTTTGATAACAACAGCGTTGGAGAGAGTATCACAGCCACGAGCTAAAATTGTTCAGGAGTGAGGTTGGGGGTGTCATGTTGATGACCACAACAGAATTAGGAATGGTGTGGTCTGATAATGTGAGGTTGAAAGCTGGAAGCTTTTAGAGACCAGTGAGATAGGAATTTGGAAGTGGCAATGAGAAATAAGAGCACCAACCTTGTCTCCAGCTTAATGGGAAGAGGATTATGAGCATTAAGGCAGACAGACTGCAGAGGGCTGCAGGGAGAGCCAGGTTTCAGTTGGCAGTGACTTTCAACCCTGGCTGCACACCTAAATCACCAGGGAGGGCTTGTAAACATACCATTTCCTGGGTCCCAGCCCCTGGAGATTCTGACTCAAATAGTCTGAGGTGGAGCTCAGGCTTGGGTAATTTTCTGAAACTCCCAGGTGATTGTGTGTGCAGCCAGGGTTGTGTCCCAAGCAGGAACGTCTGAGAAAAGGTTGAGTAATTGAGAATGATAGAGGTGTGTCTGAGGGCAGTAGGGAAAGGGTTCTGAAGTTCACGGGGATGGGACATCTTTTCAAAGTTTACTGCCCTTTTGAGTTTTTGTGAATTACCTGTTTCATACCCATTACTCTAGTTTTCTATTGGTGAACGTTTGATTTGGTTTGAGCTTGTTTATTGAAGTATTTCATTAATACTGAAAATAATATGCACCTCTACACATTGTGTAATGAGCACCCAAATCAGGAAGTAGAATGTTACTAGCATCCAGAAGCCACATTTGAGCCCCCACCCTTTCTAGTCACATTTGCTAGGTTCGATTTTTAAAAGGATCTATGTTGCCTACCTTGAACAACAAAATTTCATGTTAAAGTGTACTGGGTTTAGGTAATACGAGAAGCCAAAATGATCCTAGCCATGGTACATGATACATAGAAAATGGCTTGAAAATCCACAATAACATTTTTTCATCTGAAAACTGGCCTCTTGGCAGTGCACTGTAGTTGGAAACACACAAGAGATGATGATCTTTTCAGCCTTCTCTCTCATCAGCTCTACTCCTGTCTGACTGGAAACAAGCTGTTTTGGCAAGTGAAAATGTGCTCTAGGTGACAAGGGGCCTCACTCAGTTAGCCAGGATGGTTTGGGTCTCCCATACCTGCCTGACTGTGGTTCGGAGTCTAGGGTTAGGGCTTGTGAAACAGCTGTAAGCCAGGCTTGCGTCAGGGAAGAGCTCTAAGGAATGGCCACCATGGTTTTTCTTAACTGTAAAATATGTCTCATAAGTGTACATTGCCAGATTCTGCTTTTTGATAGCTGTTAATTTCCAGTATTTTGACCACTGCTATTAAAAAAATGTAAAAGCTGGAGTTTTGGTCTATGAATTTCTTGACAAAAAGCAGGGAAGCAGAAGCTCATAGGGCATTATGATGAAGGCTTTTTATTATACTATCAGGAGCAGGAAGTGCCGGTTTCTTTTATTTTAGCTATACCTATTGCATCTGTTGAAAAATAAAGCTAATCAAAAATGGCATAAATATTAAAGATTATTAGGAAAAAATGGTAAGGACAAAATACTGCTTACTTGCTTTCAGATAGTAACGTTGTACCACATTCTCTAAAATTCTTTGAAGTTTAGATGAGTATAATATCAGAGTTTGTTATAACTAATGTACCAAATAACTTACTGATATTACATTTCTTGAGGGAAGTATTTTCATTCTCATGTCCGTTGCTCAGTGATGCAATGAGAATGAGAAAAGATAGGTTAGGATGTTGAATGGCCATATAGGGAGTTGTTCGTCCTTTAGGTTGCATTGTCCTGGTGCTCAGTTGCTAAGTCACATCTGACTCTCTGTGACCCTGTGGGCTGCAGCATGCCAGGCTTCCCTGTCCTTCACTATCTCCCAGAGTTTGCTCAGACTCATGTCCATTGAGTCTGGGATGCCATCCAACCATCTCTGTTGCCCGCTTCTCCTCCTGCCCTCAATCTTTCCCAGCACCAGGGTCTTTTCAAATGGGTCAGCTCTTCGCATCAGGTGGCCAAAGTATTGGAGTTTCAGGTTCAGCATCAGTCCTTCCAATGAATATTCAGAACTGATTTCCTTTAGGATGGACTGGTTGGATCTCCTTGCAGTCCAAGGGACTCTCAAGAGTCTTCCTCAGCACCACAATTCAAAAGCATCAATTCTTCAGCACTCAGCCTTCTTTATGGTCTAACTCTCACATTCATACATGACTACTGGAAAAACCATAGCTTTGACTAGATGGACCTTTGTCAACAAAGTGATGTGTCTGCTTTTTAATACACTGTTTAGTTTTGTCTTAGCTTTTCTTCCGAGGGGCAAGCATCTTTTAATTTCATGGCTGTGGTCACTGTCTGCAGTGATTTTTGGAGCCCAAGAAAATAAAATCTGCCATTGTTTCCACCTTTCCCTGATCTGTTTGCCATAAAGTGTTGAGACCGGATGCCATGATCTTAGTTTTTTGAATGATACGTTTTAAGCCAGCTTTTTAAATCTCCTCTTTCACCTTCATCAAGAGGCTCTTTAGTTCTCTTCCTAGGGAAGCATTGTCCTAGGTAAGCCTTTGACCTTTAAAAAGGGTAATTTGAGTAGAAAGATCAGTGGTTGCCATGGGTTGGTGGCAAGGGAGGGATGAAGGGGCAAAGTCAAGAGGACTTTTAGGGCAGTGACACTGTTCTATATGATACTATAATTGTGGCTACATATGGTTATACATTTGTCAAAACCCATGGAATGTTAACTCCAAGAGTGAACCCTGATGTAAACTATGGACTTTAGATGATGTGTCACTGTAGGCTTATTGATTGTAATAAATGTGACCCTCTGGCTCAGGATATTGATAGTAGGAGAGGCTATGTGTATGGGACCGGGGATGGATGGGAGCTCTCTTCTGCTCAGTTTTCCTGTGAACCTAAAACGGTTCTAAAAACCAAGTTTGCTACTAAACTAAAAGGTAATTTATAGGCTTTTTTTGATAGCAAGTTGTAATATTTAACGATGCTTTCTAATGTAAAGTTATTCCCTTATCTATCATATGGCTTTCATTTGACAGTATACACCTGCTTCTTATTTGTCATCAGTAAGTGTGAAAAATAACTAGCTGTTATCCTCTCAAATGGTAGAATCTTTTTATTTTACAAATGAGCAAACCTGGGCCTTTAGAGATATGGAGACTAGGGCTTAGGCTTCCAAATGTTTACTTCATTATCCCCAGAACCACAGCTTTCCTTCCATGAACATAAATATTTGTCCTGATTTCAGCTGTGATGTCCTTAAAATGTTGATTCCATATACATTTGTTTTGTTTTTTTTTTAACATAGTTATCATTTAGAACAGGCAATCATTTACAAAACCTGTAGCTCTCTCTTTCTGTGTAAATTACCCAGATATTTATTTCTGAATTCCCAAAGCCTACCTTTCTAATATTTATGTAAGAGTTAATTGAGACCAAAAAGTGTGTATCTGGATTATTATCTTAGAGGAGATACTCCTTAACTTTTAGGTTGACTATAAATCTTTATACTTTTCTGTGTTCCTCTGGTACATTTGTGTAGGATGTTAATGATTATAATCAGTTCTTTCTGGTAAGAAGCCTAGGTATTGTTTCTGGAGATTGAGTTATATTGAATAGCTGAGAATTGCTACAATCAATAAATATTCAAATACCATGAACAATATTCTTGTGTATTAAGGATTAACTACATAGTATATTTCATACTTTATCTTCTTAAAATTAGTATTCTGAAATCATGGACATTTAATTCATTTTTTTACATTTAAGTGTTTGTTGTTCTTTGTATTTATTAATCTGTTGGTTACCAGTTTCATAACTCATGATTTGTCCTGAATGACACTTTCTACTTCCTAGGAACTGGTTCCTACATGGTTCCCAATCCTTCCTCCCCCAAAATAAAGATTGGTTAACCTTCTAAAATTTTCTTTCTTTTCCTAATGGTATAATATTATCATTTTATGTATTTTAATTATTGTTGTTCAGTTGCTCAGTTGTGTCCGACTCTTTGCAACCCCCTGGACTGCAGCGTGCCAGACTTTGCTGTCCTTCATCATCTCCTGGAATTTGCTCAAACTCATGTCCATTGAGTCAGTGATGCCATCCAACCATTTTGTCCTCTGTCATCTCCTTCTCCTGCCTCAATCTTTCTTAGCATCAGGGTCTTTTCTAATGAGTCAGCTCTTCCCATCAGGTGGCCAAAGTATTGGAGCCTCAGCTTCAGCATCAGTCCTTCCAATGAATATTCAGGGTTTATTTCCTTTAAAGATTGACTGGTTTGATCTCCTTGCTCTCCAAGGGACTCTCAAGAGTCTTCTCCAACACCACAGCTTGAAAGTATCAATTCTTCAGGGCTCAGCCTTTATGGTCCAACTCTCACATCTCTACATGACTACTGGGAAAACCATAGCTTTGACTAGATGGACCTTTGTCAGCAAAGTGATTAGGATCATCAGAATATGTCATCTGTTGACTTTTTAAATTTACATGGATTAGTTAAAAGTTTAATAAATAATAGTTTAGAGAGTCAGATTTTCCCACATACTTAGTGTTTTCAAGATGTTATTTATTTGTCCTCAAAATAAAAAAGTCTACTTTTCTACTCTCTGTTTCCATGGGAAGATGAAATACTAAGCCCTGGTTTTAAATTTAAAGAGAATAAACTTTTGGTCTTTTTTCCTTTCTCCCCTAATACATTACATTGTAGCACTTTGAAGAGACTATAGAGGATTATTTATTTGGATCAACTTTTTCATTTTATGGATGAGGAAAGCGGGATGCGAAAGTTAAGTGACTTGCCCAAGTAAGATCTTACAGCCAGTGCTACGCCTTTGGCTCAAACCCTGATCCTTCTCCCACCTCCACCCGCTATTTTTTGTGTCTTTGTGCTTCTTAGTGGCACTAAGCTTCCCAGCTACTCTATTCTGGTCCAGTCTGCAGTACTATTAATGCTTTCTTGGCCACCTTGTCCACACCTTCCTGAAGATCTACAATAGCGTAGACTTGCTTTATTCATGGAAATCAGTGGAGGAATCCCTATGGAAAGCTGCTAGCAGCACTATGGTAGGCAGAATAATGTTGTTGCTGTCATCTCCATTACCCCCACCCTAGTGTGTTCACATTCAAACCTTGGAACTGTTGATTATATTAACATTATGTGGTAAAGCGAAGTGAAAGTGTTAGTCGCTCAGTCGTGTCCAACTCTTTGTGACCCCATGGACTATAGCCCACCAGCCTCCTCCGTCCATGGGATCTCCCAGGCAAGAATACTGGAGTGGGTTGCCATTTTCTTCTCCAGGGGATCTTCCCAACCCAGGGATCAAACCCCAGTCTCCTGCATTGCAGGCAGACTCTTTACCATCTGAGTTACGTGGTAAGGGGAGTTAAAATTACTATTCAGCTGACCTCAAAACATGGAGATTATTCTGGATTAATTTGGTGATCCCAGTGTAATCACGGGTCCCTAAAAGTGGAAGAGGGGAATCGAAAGAACCAGAGAGAGAGCCACGTGAGAAGGACCAAGCCTCCTTTGAAGATGGAGGAAGGGACCGTGAGTCAAGGAAGGTGGATGACATCTACAAGATGGAAAGTCAAAGAAAGAAATTCTTCTGTAAAGCTCCCAGAAAAGGTATATCCTACTGACACCGATCGTAGCCCTGTGAGGTCTGTTAGACTTCTAATGAGCAGAACCTAGGATAATAAATCTGTGTTTTATTTTTTTAAATGTTGATGTATTTATTTTTTTGGCTGCACTGGGTCTTCATTGCTGCACATAGGCACTCTCTAGTTACAGGGAGCGGGGCTACTCTTGGTTATGGTGCACGGGCTTCTTGTTGCTGTGGTTTCTCTTGGTGGGGAGCACAGGCTCTGGACTCCTGGGCTTCAGTAGTTGTGGCGCATGGTTCTGGCTGGCCTGAGGCATGTGAGATCTTCCCAGACCAGGGATCGAACCCACGTTCCCTGTATTGGCAGGCAAATTTTTAACCACTGGACCACCAGTGAAGTCCAAATCTGTGTTGTTTTAAGCCACTGAGTTTGTGGTAATTTGTTACAGTAGCCATAGAAAACTCATACAAGCATTTGTACTGCTCCTCAGAAAAAGTCCTCCACTTGGCTTTCCCACTTTCCTCATGACCTGATTATTTTATTGGCTGCCTTGATTTCTCTTATGAATCCTGGCTCCATGTTTCTTATCTAGATCCTTGGATAAAACAACCCAGTATAAGACTGTCTGCTCCCACTCAGCTCTGACTGTCCTTCAGATACACCTTCCCAATATTTGCTCATTGGCTTTACAAACCACAATCTGTATTAAGAGGCTACATAAAATTTTGAAACTGTTCTGCTATTGTTTGCTGCTTTCCAGGAATTCAAGGTCATATGCTGACCCAGTGTTTCTAACTGCCCTATTCTAAATCTTAAGAATTATTTTTTTGTTACCTTGTAATGCTTACTGGGGAAATTATGTGTATGGCTACACATGTACTTGCATATAGCTTCCTATTTATGAAAGAGACAGTGAAATCTATATTTTGTTTCTACTTGACAGAGGAGGAAAATTCTGGGTCATTGCCTGGTTACCTATTTTATTGGGCTGACCTGCTCAGCAGGCTAAAGTGCATGTTTGATAGCCTAACTTGTCAAGATGTTGGGTAATAGATACCAACACATTTACTGGCTCCTACAAATGATTTAATCCTTGACTTGATACAGCACAAACTTCTTTCTTATTGCCCAGTGACTATTGTAGAATTAACTGGTGATGGGGGCTTAATTTTGCAGGAGCCTTAGTGGGTCAGTGTGATATGAATTAATTAGGACAACTAACTCTACTGGCCTTTTCAAATTAATCTTATTTTCCATGTGGCCGGGAGGCTTGAATTCACCCAAAATGTCTGTCTTCTCGTCACATTCCATTCTGTGTTAGGGAAAGGCAGAATGCATAATTCTGACACTTGCATTTGTTCATTGCCTGGCAGGGAAATTTGTTCAGTTCAGTTCAGTTGCTCAGTCATGTCTGATTCTTTGCAACCTCATGGACTGCAGCATGCCAGGCTTCCCTGTCCATCACCAACTCCCAGAGCTTGCTCAAACTCAGGTCCATCTAGTTGGTGATGCCATGAAACCATCTCATCCCCTGTTGTCCCCTTCTCCCCCTGCCCTCAATCTTTCTCAGCATCAGGGTCTTTTCCAGTGAGTCAGTTCTTTTCATCAGGTGGCCAAAGTATTGGAGTTTCAGCTTCAGCATCAGTCTTTCCAATGAATATTTAGGACTGACTTCCTTTAGGATGAACTGGTTGGATCTCCTTGCAGTCCAAGGGACTCTCAAGAGTCTTCTCCAACAACACAGTTCAAAAGCATCAATTCTTTGGCATTTAGCTTTCTTTATTCTGGAAAAACCATAACTCTGACTAGATGGACTTTTGGTGGCAAAATAATGTCTCTGCTTTTTAATATGCTGTCTAGAGTTGGACTGTGAAGAAGGCTGAGCGCCAAAGAAATGATGCTTTTGAACTGTGGTGTTGGAGAAGACTCTTGAGAGTCCCTTGGACTGCAAGGAGATCCAACTAGGCCGTTCTGAAGGAGATCAGCCCTGGGATTTCTTTGGAGGGAATGATGCTGAAGCTGAAACTCCAGTACCTTGTCCACCTCATGCGAAGAGCTGACTCATTGGAAAAGACTCTGATGCCTTGAGGGATTGAGGGCAGGAGGAGAAGGGAATGCCAGAGGATGAGATGTCTGGATGGCATCACTGACTCGAAGGACTTGAGTCTGAGTGAACTCCGGGAGTTTGTGATGGACAGGGAGGCCTGGCATGTTGCGATTCATGGGGTCGCAAAGAGTCGGACACGACTGAGTGACTGAACTGAACTGAACTGAAGTTGGTCATAACTTTTCTTCCAAGGAGCAAGTGTCTTTTAATTTGATGGCTGCAGTCACCATCTGCAGTGATTTTGGACCCCAAGAAAATAAAGTCTCTCACTGTTTCCATCGTTTCCCCATTTATTTGCCATGAAGTGATGGGACTCGATGCCATGATCTTAGTTTTTTGAATGTTGAGTTTTAAGTCAACTTTTCACTGTCCTTTTTCACTTTCATCAAGAGGCTGTTTAGTTCTTTGCTTTCTGCCAAAAGGGTGGTGTCATCTGCATATCTGAGGTTATTGATATTTCTCCTGGCAGTCTTGATTCCAGCTTATCCTTCATCTAGACTGGCATTTTGCATGATGTACTCTGCATAGGCAAGTCTGGGTCAGTCTTTTGTGGGGTCATTGCTCCTTTCTCCTGGGTCCTGGTGCGCACAAGGTTCTGTTTGTGCCCTCCACGAGTTTATTTCCCAGTCCTGTGTAAGTTCTGGCAGCTCTGTGGTGGGGTTAATGACGACCTCCTCCAAGAGGGCTTATGCCATACCCAAGTCTGCTGCACCCAGAGCCTTGCCCCTGTGGCAGTCCACTGCTGACTCATACCTCCACAGGAGATGCTCAAACACAGTTCTGTCTCAGTCTCTGTGGGATCCCTGGCTACTGGTGCGCACAAAGTTTGTTTGAGCCCTCTGAGTATCTCTGGTGGTAATGAGGTTTGATTCTAAATACGAGTTTGCCCCTCCTACCCTCTTGCTGGGGCCTCTTTGCCCTTGAACTTGGGGTTTCTCCTCACAGCTGCTTCAGTGCTGTGCAGCTGCCGTTCCAGCCAACACAAGAGAAGACTCTACACATGGACATCACCAGATGGTCAATACCGAAATCAGATTGATTATATTCTTTGCAGCCAAAGATGGTGCAGCTCTATACAGTCAGCAAAAACAAGACTGGGAGCCGACTGTGGTTCAGATCATGAACTCCTTATTGCCAAATTCAGACTTATATTGAAGAAAGTAGGGAAGAACCACTAGACCATTCAGGTATGATCTAAATCAAATCCCTTATGATTATACAGTGGAAGTGAGAAATAGATTCAAGGGATTAGATCTGATAGAGTGCCTGATGAACTATGGAATGAGGTTCATGACATTGTACAGGAGACAGGGATCAAGAAAAAGAGTTGCAAAAAAGCAAAATGGCTGTCTGTTACAAATAGCTGTGAAAAGAAGAGAAGCTAAAAGCAAAGGAGAAAAGGAAAGATATACCTTTTTGAATGCAGAGTTCCAAAGAATGCAAGGAGAGATAAGAAAACCTTCCTTAGTGATCAATGCAAAGAAATAGAGGAAAACGATATAATGGGAAAGACTAGAGATCTCTTCAAGAAAATTAGAGGTACCAAGGGAACATTTCATACAAAGATGGGCTTGATAAAGGACAGAAATGGTATGGACCTAACAGAAGCTGAAGATATTAAGAAGAGGTGGCAAGAGTACACAGAAGAACTGTACAAAAAAGATCTTCACGACCCAGATAATCATGATGGTGTGATCACTCATTTAGAGCCAGACATCCTGGAATACGAAGTCAAGTGGGCCTTGGAAGCATCATTACAAACAAAGCTAGTGGAGGTGATAGAATTCCAGTTGAGCTATTTCAAATCCTAAAAGATGATGCTGTGAAAGTGCTGCACTCAACATGCCAGCAAATTTGGAAAACTCAGCAGTGGCCACAGGACTGGAAAAGGTCAGTTTTCATTGCAATCCCAAAGAAAGGCAATGCCAAAGAATGCTCAAACTACGATACAATTTCAGTCATCTCACACACTAGTAAAGTAATGCTCAAAATTCACCAAGCCAGGCTTCAACAGTATGTGAACTGCCAAATTCCAGATGTTCAAGCTGGTTTTAAAAAAGGCCGAGGAAACAGAGATCAAATTGCCAACATCCGTGGATCATCAGAAAAGCAAGAGAGTTCCAGAAAAACATCTATTTCTGCTTTATTGACTATGCCAAAGCCTTTGACTGTGTGGATCACCACAAACTGTGGAAAATTCTGAAAGAGATGGGAATACCAGACCATCTGACCTGCCTCTTGAGAAATCTGTATGCAGGTCAGGAAGCAACAGAACTGGACATGGAACAGTAGACTGGTTCCAAATAGGAAAATGAGTACGTCAAAGCTGTGGCCACCCACTCCAGTACTCTTGCCTGGAAAATCCCATGGATGGAGGAGCCTGGTAGGCTATAGTCCATGGAGTTGCTAAGAGTTGGACACGACTGAGCAACTTCGCTTTCATTTTTCACTTTCATGCATTGGAGAAGGAAATGGCAACCCACTCCAGTGTTCTTGCCTGGAGAATCCCAGGGATGGGGGAGCCTGGTGGGCTGCCATTATGGGGTTGTACAGAGTTTGACATGACTGAAGTGACTTAGCAGCAGCAGTAGCAAGGCTGTATATTGTCACCCTGCTTATTTAAATTTTATGCAGAGTGTATCATGAGAAATGGTGGGCTGGATGAAGCAGAAGCTGGAATCAAGATTGCTGGGTGAAATATCAATAACCTCAGATATGCAGATGATACCACCCTTATGGCAGAAAGCGAGGAAGAACTAAACAGCCTCTTGATGACAGTGAAAGAGGACAGCGAAAAAATTGGGTTAAAACTCAGCATTCAGAAAATTAAGATCAGGGCATCTGATCCCATCACTTAATGGCAAATAGATGGGGAAACAGTGGAAACAGAGACTTTCTTTTCTTGGGCTCCAAAATCACTGCAGATGGTGACTGCAGCCATCAAAAGATGCTTACTCCTTGGAAGAAAAGTTATGACCAACCTAGACAGCATATTAAAAACAGAGACATACTTTGCCTCCAAAAGTCTGTCTAGTTAAAGCTATGGTTTTTCCCATAGTCTTGTATGAATGTCTGAGTTGGATTATAAAGAAAGCTGAGTGCCGAAGAATTGATGCTTTTGAACTGTGTTGTTGGAGAAGACTCTTGAGAGTCCCTTGGACTGCAAGGAGATCCAACCAGTTCATCCTAAAGGAAGTCAGTCCTGAATATTCATTGGAAGGACTGATGCTGAAGCTGAAACTCCAATACTTTGGCCACCTGATGAAAAGAACTGACTCACTGGAAAAGACCCCGATGCTGAGAAAGATTGAAGGCAGGGGGAAAAGAGGACGACAGAGGATGAGATGGTTTCATGGCATCACCGACTAGATGGACCTGAGTTTGAGCAAGCTCTGGGAGTTGGTGATGGACAGGGAGTCCTGGAGTGCTGCAGTCCATGGGGTCCCAAAGAGTCGGACGCGACTGGACTGACTGACTGACTCTGCATAGAAGTTAAATAAGCAGGGTGACAATATACAGCCTTGACATACTCCTTTCCCAATTTGGAACCAGTCCATTGTTCCTTGTCCAGTTTTAACTGTTGCTTCTTGACCTGCACACAGATTTCTCAGGAGGCAGGTAAGGTGGTCTGTTATTCCCATTTCTTGAAGAATTTTCCAGTTTGTTGTGGTCCGCATAGTCAGAGGCTTTGGTGTAGTCAATAAAGCAGAAGTAGATGTTTTTATGGAACTCCCTTGCATTTTCGATGATCCAGCAGATGTTGGGAATTTGGTCTCTGGTTCCTCTGACTTTTCTAAATCCAGCTCGAACATCTGGAAGTTCGCAGTTCACGTACTGTTGAAGCCTGGCTTGGTGAATTTTGAGCATTAATTTACTGGCATGTGAGATGAGTGAAATTGTGCAGTAGTTTGAACAGTTTTTGGCATTGCCTTTTTTTGGGATTGGAATGAAAACTGACCTTTTCCAGTCCTGTGGCCACTGCTGAGTTTTCCACATTTGCTGGCATATTGAGTGTAGCACTTTCACAGCAGCATCTTTAGGTTTGAAATAGCTCAACTGGAATTCCATCACTTCCACTAGCTTTGTTTGTAGTGATGCTTCCTGAGGCCCACTTGACTTAGTATTCCAGGAAGTCTGGCTCTAGGTGAGTGATCACACCATCATGGTTATCTGGGTCATGAAGATCTTTTTTGTACAGTTCTTCTGTGTACTCTTGCCACCTCTTCTTAATATCTTCTGCTTCTGTTAGGTCCATACCATTTCTGTTCTTTATTGAGCCCATCTTTGCATGAAATGTTTCCTTGGTATCTCTAATTTTCTTGAAGCGATCTCTAGGCTTTTCCATTTTATTGTTTTCCTCTATTTCTTTGCATTGATCACTGATGAGGGCTTTCTTTTCTCTCGTTTCTATTCCTTTGGAACTCTGCATTCAGATGGGTATTTTTTCCTTTTCTCATTTGTCTTTCACTTCTCTTCTTTTCTCAGGTATTTGTAAGGCCTCCTCAGACCACCATTGTGCCTTTCTGCGTTACTTTTTCTTGGGGATGGTCTTGATCACTGCCTCCTGCACAGTGTCACGAACCCTCATCCACAGTTCTTCATGCACTCTATCAGAGCTAATGCCTTGAATCTATATGTCACTTCCAGGTCTTGTTCCTTGTCTGGAAGGGAAATTTTTTATTGATGCAAAATTTCTTGACTCACTGTGAAGATTTATTAGCCCCTTTTGGGCCCTCCTTCCTTCTCCATCAAGTAATTTCCCAGGTATAAGGAAGAAGATATTTTAAATTTTTATAGGCCTTAGAGACTTTGGTGAGTGTTGTTGATCAGCTAATTCTGCAGATGGTATGTTGTTGGGTCTTGCTTTTTTTCTTTTTTCCATTAGGATGATCTCTGCCATCTAAGCATAATGTTTAGACAATTTGCATTTATTATCAACATGATCAATTTAAAATTTCCCATCTTGTTCTCTGTTTTCTAAATGTCTCTTTATTCCTCTTTCTTCATGTTTTCCTCGTTTCTTTTGGATTAACAGTATTTTTTTGTGATTCCATTCTATCTCCATTATTGGCTTATTAGCTGTACCTTTTGTTTTACTTTCTAGTAGTTACTCTAGAGTTTATATAGCTAATTATTAATTTATCTTTAAGTGATATACCATTTCACACAGGAATCTTACACAGTATACTTCCATTCTGCGTCCTCATCTTATGTTATTTTATCACATTTTACTTCTACTTGTTATAAACCACATACCTAATTATTGAACTTTCTTTAAAGAGCCAGTTAGTTTTTTCCAGCTTTTGAGGTATAATTTACAAAACTATATTTAAAGTGTACAACGTGATGATTTGATATTGGTATAGATTGTGAAAGTATTTCCAGAATCAACTTAACCATTACCTTAGTGATTGTGTGTGTGTGTGTGACAACCTTTAATATCTACTCTCTGCAAATTTCAGTTATCTAATACAGAATATAATCACCATTCTGTACTTTCATTGTGCTGTTTTTGCGGTAGTCATGTTGTACTTAGATTCTCAGGACTTTTTCATCTAATAACTGAAAGTTTGTACCCTTTAACCTCTCTCCATTTCCCTAGTCTCCGGCAACCACCCTACCACTCTGTTTCTGTGAGTTCAGCTTTCTTTTAAGAGTGTCCAGTATTTGAGATTATGCAATATTTCTTTTTATTTCTCTGGGTTATCTCACTTAGCATAATGTCCTCCGGTTTCATCCAGGTTGTTACAAATGATAGGATTTCCTTGTGTGTGTGTTTTTTTAATGGCTTAATATTATTCCTTTGTATTTACATCTTTTTATACACAATTTTAGTTGCATGCAGAGTGTTGAACACATCCCTCATCAAAGTGTGAAGCAGGGGGGAGCCTGCCATTGGGTGGGAGAGTGTGTGTGAGTGAGGTGCACAGATCGTTGAGGTTACTGAAGGTGAGGCCTCCCCAGCAGTTCAGCTGTGGACTTGCTGCTGTCCTTGAAATGGTTAGTAGGATCCATGTTACTTTGACACGTCTCTGGCTCTGGCAGCCCCTCCCTGCCCCTCAGTTGTACATTCACCTCAGTACCCCTAGATGGGGCAGGAAAGAAGTGGGTCCTTTTGGCAGTATGCTGTCCAGCTGGGGAAGCTGAGTACTCACTTGCATGCTCTCAAACATTCCATGGTGGGAGAAATAGCTGGCGAGAGATCCTGAGTTACACCACTGTTGGGGAGAGGGTAACGTGGTTGTTTTACTTCTACATCTAATCCCTTTTTTATTTTGCTCCCGTAGTGTCCTGGAGCTTCTCTGCTGGACTCCAGAGTTCTACAAAAGCTGCCTTCTTGGTAGGTGATTGTCCTAGTCAGTTGGTCTTTGGGGAAATAGCAGTAGAAAACTCTTGTGCCATCTTGCTGATGTCATTTCAATTAACCTTTAAAAAGATTAAAATTGAGAGAAAAATGTCCTTAGCATTTAGCCATGTGTTTTATATTGTAGGCCTCTCTGGCTTTTTTGTGGTTACAAGTTTCCATTTGGTATTTTTCTTCTGCTGGAAGAACTTTAATATTTCTCATGAGATAAGTCAGAGAAAGACAAATACTGTATGATATCACTTATATGAAGAATAGGAAAAAAACAAACTCATAGAAACAGAGTAAAATGTTGGTTACCAGAGGATCGTAGGTGGATGGATAGGAAAAATGTTTAAGAGGACAGACTTGCTACCAAGTAGTTAAATAAGTGGTAGAGAATTAATGCATAGTACAGAGACTACAGATAATATTGTTACAATCATCAAACTTGCTAAGAAACAAACTCAGTTATTCCAACCACTAAAAAGAAAATAGTTAAATAATGTGATAAAGGTGATTATTGCTACAAAGGCAATTGTATTACAATATAAATTGTATACCTTAAATTTACACGATGTTATATGTCAAATATATTTTTGCTGAAGTATGGTTGCTTTATAATGTCGTTAGTTTCTGCTGTACAGCAAACTGAATCAGCCACATGTATTCATATATCCTGTCTTCCTTGGATTTCCTTCCCATTTAGGTCACCACAGGGCTTTGAGTAGAATTCCCTGTACTATATAGTTCATTCTTATTAGTTATTTCATTTAGTTCAGTTCAGTCACTCAGTTGTGTCCGACTCTTTGTGACCCCAAGAATCACAGCATGCCAGGCCTCCCTGTCCATCACCAACTCCCGGAGTTTACCCAGACTCGAGTCCATTGAGTCGGTGATGCCATCCAGCCATCTCATCCTCTGTCGTCCCCTTCTCCTCCTGCCCCCAATCCCTCCCAGCATCAGGGTCTTTTCCAATGAGTCAACTCTTCGCATGAGGTGGCCAAAGTACTGAAGTTTCAGCTTCAGCATCAGTCCTTCCAATGAACTTCCAGGACTGATCTCCTTTAGGATGAACTGGTTGGATCTCCTTGCAGTACAGGGGACTCTCAAGAGTCTTCTCCAGCACCACAGTTCAAAAGCATCAATTCTTCGGCACTCAGCCTTCTTCACAGTCCAACTCTCACATCCATACATGACCACTGGAAAAACCATGACTAGATGGACCTTTGTTGGCAAAGTAACGTTTCTGCTTTTCAATATGCTATCTAGGTTGGTCATTACTTTCCTTCCAAGGAGTAAGCGTCTTTTAATTTCATGGGGGCAATCACCATCTGCAGTGATTTTGGAGCCCCAAAATATAAAGTCTGACACTGTTTCCACTGTTCCCCCATCTCTTTCCCATGAAGTGATGGGACTGAATGCCATGATCTTTGTTTTTTGAATGTTGAACTTTAAGCCAACTTTTTAACTCTCCTCTTTCACTTTCATCAAGAGGCTTTTGAGTTCCTCTTCACTTTCTGCCATAAGGGTGGTGTCATCTGCATATCTGAGGTTATTGATATTTCTCCCCGCAATCTTGATTCCAGCTGTGCTTCCTCCAGCCCAGTGTTTCTCATGATGTAATCTGCATATAAGTTAAATAAGCAGGGTGACAATATACAGCCTTGATGTACTCCTTTTCCTATTTGGAACCAGTCTGTTGTTCCATGTCCAGTTCTAACTGTGGCTTCCTGACCTGCATATAGGTTTCTCAAGAGGCAGGTCAGGTGGTCTGGTATTCCCATCTCTTTCAGAATTTTCCACAGTTTATTGTGATCCACACAGTCAAAAACTTTGGCATAGTCAATAAAGCAGAAATAGATGTTTTTCTGGAACTCTCTTGCTTTTTCGATGATCTAGTGGATGTTTGCAATTTGACCTCTGGTTCCTCTGCCTTTTCTAAAACCAGCTTGAACATCTGGAAGTTCATGGTTCACGTATTGCTGAAGCCTGGCTTGGAGAATGTTAAACATTACTTTACCAGCGTGTGAGATGAGTACAGTTGTGTGGTAGTTCGAGCAGTCTTTGGAATTGCCTTTCTTTAGGATTGGAATGAAAGCTGAGTAAAGTTATTTCATGAGTAGTGTATATATCCCAGTCTCCCAATCCTTACCAGCCCCCCTTCCCCTCTTGGTACTCATACATTTGTTCTCCGTGTCTCTATTTCTGCTTTGCAGATAGGTTCATCTATGCCATTTTTCTAGATTCTACATATATGCATTAATATACAATATTTGTTTTTCTCTTTCTGACTTCATTCTGTATGACTGTTTCTAGGTCCATCCACGTCTGATGGCACCATTTCGTTCCTTTTTGTGGCTGAGTAATATTCCACGGTATAAATGTACCACATTTTCTTTATCCATTCCTCTGCTGGTGGAGATTTGGGTTACTTCCATGTCCTGGCTATTGTAAATAGTGCTGCAATGAACACTGGGGGTGAGGGGTACATCATGTATCTTTTTAATTATATTTTTCTCCAGGAGTATGCCCAGGAGTGGGATTGCTGGGTCATATGGTAGTTCTGTGTTTAGTTTTTTGGGGAACCTCCATACAACCTCCGTAGTGGTTGTACCAGTTTACATTCCCACCAACAGTGTAGGAGAGTTCCATTTTCTCCATACCCTCTCCAACATTTATTGTTTATGAAATTTTTGATGATGACCATTCTGACCTGTGTGAAGTGATACCTCATTGTAGTTTTCATTTGCATTTCTCTAATAGTGATATTGGGCTTCCATGGTAGCTCAGCTGGTGAAGAGTCTGCCTGTAATGCAGGAGACCCTGATTTGATTCTTGAGTCAGAAAGATCCACTGACGAAAGGATAGGCTACCCACTCCAGTATTCTTGGGCTTCCCTGGTGGTTCAGCTGGTAAAGAATATGTCTGCAATGCAGGAGACCTGGGTTCTATCCCTGGGTTGGGAAGATTCCCTGGAGAAGGGAAAGGCTACCCACTCCAGTATTCTGGCCTGGAGAATTCCATGAACTGTATAGTCCACGGTGTCACAAAGAGTCGAACACAACTGAGCGACTTGCACTTTCAGCAGTGATGTTGAGCATCATTTCATGTGCTTGTTTGCCGTACGGAAGTCTTCTTTGGAAAATTGTCAGTTTAGTCTTCTGCCCATTTTTTTGATTGGGTTGTTTGTTTTTTTGATATTGATCTATATGAGCTGTTTGTATATTTTGGAGATGAATTCCTTGTCAGTTGCTTTATTTGCAAATATTTTCTTGCATTCTGCGGTTGTCTTTTTGTCTTACTTACGGCTTCCTTTGGGCTTCCCTGGTGGCTCAGTGGTAAAGAATTTGCCTCTTAATGCAGGAGATGGCAGGTTTAAGTGTTAGTCACTTAGTCATGTTTGCCTCTTTGCGACCCCATGGACTGTAGCCCACCAGGCTCTTCTGTCCATGGAATTCTCCAGGCAAGAATACTGGAGTGTGTATGGTTTTAGGGAGTGCTCTAATTTCATTCTTTTTACGTGTAGCTCTCTTGTATTAATTCCTAGCTCCACTTATTGAAGAGACTGTCTTTTCTCCATTGTATATTCTTGTTTCTTTTGTCAAAGATTAGGTGACCATAGATATGTGGGTTTATCTGTAGGCTTTCTATCTTATTCCATTGATCTATATTTCTGTTTTTGTGCCAGTACCATACTATCTTGATTACTGTAGCTTTGTAGTACAACCCGAAGTCTGGGAGCCTGATTCCTCCAGCTCTGTTTTTCTTTCTCAAGATAGCTTTGGCTCTTGAGGGTCTTTTGTGTTTCCATACAAATTGTAAATTTTTTTGTTCTAATTCTGTGGAAAATGCCATTAGTAGTTTGATAGAGATTGCCCTGAATCTGTAAAATGCTTTGGGTAGTATGGTCATTTTCACAATATTGATTCTTGCAACCCAAGAACATGATACATATTTCCATCTGTTATCTTTGATTACTTTCATCAGTATATTTCAAATGTTTCAATTAAAAAATTTCTCATAGTGCATGTCTGTTTTCAGTGAATTCTATCAGCTTTTATTTATCTGCAAAAGTTTTTATTTTGCTTTCATTTGTGGAAAATATTTGTGTTGCGTATAGAATGTTGTTAATATTTTTTCTCTCTTGTTTTTTTTTATTCTTTCCACTGAGAAGTGTTTCCTGACATATGGACAGATTTCCTTCTCAGGACCCTCATCTCCATCTCTGACCACTAAAGCTCAGCAAAACTACCCACAAACGCACAGACAGCAGATTGCAGCCAGTCTCTCTGTTTTCCCCTCATTTTCATTTGGCTCAAGGAACTCGGTCAAGATGTTATCGTTCAGGCAGAGATGATGATGAAGCGAATTAAACCATGCTGATAGGATTGACTTAGCTAAATAGTGGTGAAGAGCTGAGAGGACTGATGTGTGGAGTAAGAAGTATCCCGAAGACTGACTGTGCTCATCCTGGAAAACATTTTCTTTGTAAAGTAGAACCCAGATTTTCAGTTGGACATACTGTTGTTGCCCAATGAAAAGATTGAAAATCAAGTTTTTTTTGTAGCTAGATGTGACCATATCACTAAATTCAGTTTAGTGAGATGAAAGAAGTGCTGTGTGCAACTTCTAGAAAGTGTTATTAGAAGGATTGAACCCTGCTTCCACTCTTTCCTACTGGCTATTATAGGCATGTGATAGCAGGCGCCCAAGCAGCTACCCTGGGCCTTGAAGGTGGGGACATGTTTTGAGAATGACACAGCATCAAGAGGGAAAAAGCCTGGCACTGTGAACCTGTACACACTGGCCCAGCTGCATCTGGGCTTCTTTTTTCGTGAGAATACAATTACCTTGTGTAAGCCATTGGCTTTATCTGTTGTCTGTTTTTGCTCTTGTTGTATGTGGTCGAACTTAATCCTGACTAATGAAAGCCAGGTGACAGAGGAGGCCCAGGTTTGAATCCTGGATGACTGAACAAGTAGTAATGCATTTGGTAAAGAGCAAACAGGTTAGGGGCTTCTAAAGGTAGATAATCCTATAAAACAATTAAACACCGACATGAATAAATCTCAACAGTTAAATTACTTTTTAAAACCTGAAAAGACTAAAGCTTGTTTTTAATTTGAATCCTTTTTCCTTTTGCTTTCTTAGACATGAACATTGATCTCATATGTTAATCATGGGAGGAATTTGATGACTTAGTCTTACATCATAATGGAGTTCTAAAATACTAAGTCTCCCTCTGCCTCATTTTCCTGTTAATGGAGTTACAGGTCTTAATCACATTCTTGAATTAGAGACTTTTAGGTTTGGGGATCCTCAAAAGATTAATTGAAATAAAACATGGAAGAATGCATGATATATTGAAACTATTTATAAAGGGCTTTTTTCTCTTTGGATAAGGTCTTTGCCCTGTCACTTACTGTTAACCTTTATCACATGTTTGAACTTTCATGTCAAAATTGTTGTTGAGCACACCTAGGGAAAAATAAATTGAGTTTACCTTTTTGGCTTTATTATCATAAAACATTGAAATGACAGTAATTTGGTGGAGATTCCAGTTCGCTTTTTTATCCTTTAAGCCAATCACAGAATTTTTAGGATGCAGGTATATTTGTAATCTATTTTCTCCCTCTGACCTTTCTTCTCCAGGACAAAGGTGATGGATTTGTGGTGGTAGTTTTAAGCTTGAAGCCACCAGGGAAACATTTAAAATGTCTTTAGGCAAGCTTGTTTTTCCTGTCTTCTTGCTTGGTAGTTAGTGTTGAAAGCTGAGTATCTCTTTGCTTTTTTAAAAGTTTGTCTTCTCTAGGTGCTGGCAAACAAGTTGAAATTTAAATGACCTATGGAATTCTTCAAGGCAGTGACTGTATGTGGGAAAAGGAAACCTTGAGGCAGATTCTGAACTAGAGTGATGTAATGCATCCCCGGAAAGCAGTGGTTGGAATTTAGGTAGCTCTGAGCAGGTAACTTAATAGCAGAGGATACTATACCTCTGCTATACCAGAAACAAGCAGGTATAAAAGAAGAAAAGAAATGGGAACAGTAAGACCATTGATAACAAAATAGAGGAGGGAGTAGGGTTTAGGGCCTCTCTGGAAATCCTTAGAGGCCGATGGCTTTAAAAGCCAAGACTACTTCATGTTTCTTTTGATAAAACAGTCATTACAAAATAATAATAAGGCTCAGGCCAGTATCAACACTGAAATTTCACCTATATTATGTCAATTTTTTAATACTTGTTTTAATGGCCTAGGGCAGTGTCATGTACAAAAGACTATCACCCAGACTGTGCATTTCATTGAAAACCAAGGCAGGCGTACTTGGAACTGAATTGACAGCTTTGTGGCTGTAAAGATAAATATAGCACTTTTCAGGTAGTGAATTCATGAATAATCAATGAACCAGCAAAGGACAAAAAGTGACATATGGCAGCCTGGTGTGGATTAAGTGTGATTGTCACTTTCCCCTTCCCACCTTTTTCCTTTCTTTGATTTATTGAAAGAAACAAAGGCAGCCTCACGTAGCCAGAACACAGTACCTCTGGAAAAATCCATGTAGACAAAGTGTTTACCAGCAAGTTTATTCATTAAATGTCTCCTCTTCTCTTTGGTTGTTTTAATAGGCCAGCCCAAGTTGTTTGTGTTAATTGAAATTGTATTCAAAATGAAAGTTTAAACGAGTAAACCAGTTTCTGTTTTTTTAAAAATTACTACTGTACAGTATTTTCAAATCAGTAACACGTAACTAGTTACGCTAATGTTGCACAGTGTTCTCATGCTTTTACCTAGTGTGTAAACCACGCGAGGTAGAAGGCATTCTTGGTTTTTCCCTTTGTAGCAACCAACAGTTTATTGGAGTCAATGATGATTTTATTATTTTTAACAAAAAAAAGGAAACCCCAACAGATTTCACAAAATTCCTTGGTAACACCAAGGTTTTGCAGAATAATAATCTGAGGGGCTGTTAATGGGAAGGTGTTTGTTCACAGCTCAAATAATAACCATAGCATTTTAAAACAATATTCTTCCTGGCAGCTATTGAAGGGTGGGATTTTAGTCCAGTGAGTCAGTTTGCACCTTTTGTTCACCTGGCTTTGTGCCAGGGATCTGATCCTGAAAGATTTAACATTGGAGAGTCTCTGAATAGTCTGATTCTCCAGTCTCAAAATTCTGCTCTAGTTTTTCCAAACCCCTTGAAATTGTCAGAGGAATCAGTGGTAAGATTAAAAAAGAGATTATTTGCTTTGAATGGCTCCTCCTGTTCCTCTACTTTCCAAAAAGTTCTGGAAACTTACTCTTAGACATGCAGATTCCCATCTGATTATGAAATATTTTGTTGATTTATTTGTAAATAATGTGGATCTTGTGGAAGTTTTACTGTGACCTCAGAAATCAAGGTGTGATTTGGGTTAGGTTTGTCGTATTCGACATCAGAGATGGTGTGCAGACCAGAAGTCGAGTCTATGACAGTAGGATGTCCATGGGGCATCCCTTTCCATCTTTCAGAAACAGTTAAAATGATTTTTATGATGGAATTGAGTACCACGAAATACTATCATGGTGGAGAGATTATAAGAGACACTTTGTTTTCTTGGTGGTGTAGAGAATCCTGGCTTCACTGATGGCTTCCAGAGGGGAATGGACCTGAAGGGAATGTAGCCTAAAGAACCCTCTTCAGAACTCGTTCTCCTCTTGGTCCCTTTGCCCATTCCAAATTGTGAATGCCATTGTTGTTGTTGTTCAGTCGCTAAGTCATGTCCAACTCTTTGCAATCCCTTGAGCAGCGGCATGCCAGACTTCCCTGTCCTTTACTATCCCCCGGACTTTGCTCAAACTTACATCCATTGTGTCAATGATGCCATCCAACCGTCTCATCCTCCTCTTTCACCCCCTTCTCTTCCTGCTCTCCATCTTTCCTAGTATCAAAATCTTCTCTAATGTGTGGGCTTTTAGCATCAGGTACTTTCACTTTTTACTTTCATGCATTGGAGAAGGAAATGGCAACCCACTCTAGTGTTCTTGCCTAGAGAATCCCAGGGATGGGGGAGCATGGTGGGCTGCCATCTATGAGGTCGCACAGGGTCAGACATGACTGAAGTGATGCAGCAGCAGCAGCAGCCGCCGAAGTATTGAAACTTTAGCATCAGTCCTTCCAGTGAATATTCAGGATTGATTTCATTTAAGATTGACTGGTTTGTTCTCCTTGAAGTTCAAGGGACTCTCAAGAGTCTTCTCCAGTACCACAGTTTGAAAGCATCAGTTCTTTGGCACTCAGCCTTCTTTATGGTCCAACTCTCACATCTCTGGATGATGTGATACGGTTTACTGGAAAAACCATAGCTTTGATTTTATGGACCTTTGTCGGCAAAGTAATGTCTCTGCTTTGTAATACGCTGTCTAGGTTTGTCATAGCTCTCCTTCCAAGGAGCAAGCATCTTTTAATTTCATGGCTCCATGGCTGCAGTCACCATCCACAGTGATTTTGGAGCCCAAGAAAATAAAATATGCTGTTGTTTTCAGTTTTTCCCCATCTGTTTGCTATGAAGTGATGGGACTGGATGCTATGATCTTAAAATCTGCTGCTGTTTTCAGTTTTTCCCCATCTGTTTGCTATGAAGTGATGGGACTGGATGCTATGATCTTAGTTTTTTGAATATTGAGTTTTAAGCCAGCTTTTCTACTCTCCTTTTCCACCCTCATCAAGAAGCTCTTTAGTTCCTCTTTGCTTTTTGCTATTAGAGGGGTATCATCTGCATGTTTTAGGTTCTTGATGTTTCCCCCTGCAGTGTTGATTCCAGCTTGTGAGTCATCCAGCCTGGCATTTCTCATGATATACCCTGCATGTAAGTTAAATAAGCAGAGTGACAATATACAGCCTTGATGAACTCCTTTCTCAATTTTGAATCAATCTGTTGTTCCATGTCCGGTTCTAACTGTTGCTCCTTGCTGCTGCTGCTATGTCAATTCAGTCGTGTCCAACTCTGTGTGACCCCTTGACCTGCATACAAATCTACCTACCTCCCTGAGGAGGTAGTCTGGTAGTAAGGTAGTCTGGTATGCCCATCTCTTTTAAGAATTTTCCACAATTAGTTGTTATCCACACAGTAAAGGCCTTAGCGAGGTCAGTGAAGCAGAAGTAGATGTTTTTCTGGAATTCTGGCATTGCATATACACAATCTTTTGGACTGGGTCAAGAGTGTGATTGTTAGTGCCATAAAGAGTGCCAGCTTGTAATCTTGCAGTCGAGTATGGTCATTAAGGACATACACTGGGAATCTCTGCTCTCAGATGGTGGTATATTGTATTTTCCAAAGATGGCTGCATTTCCAGCCCCCTGCTCTTTCTAGTCTGTGACCCTGATACTCCTCCCATGAGAGGAGGGGTCTCTATCCTCTCCTCTTGAATCTGCACAGGCTTGAGATTTGCCTATGACTAATGGAATGTCGCAGAAGTGCTGAGTGATGTCTGAAGCTGGGTCAGAAAAGACAGTTTATTCTCTGCCTCGTTTCCAGGACCCTTGCCCTTGGATCCCAATGCTGCCGTGCAAGGTGTCCTACGTGCTGAAGCTGCTGTGCTGCAGAGAAAGCACAGGACACAAGAGAGGCCGTGTGTACGTGCTCTAGGTGACAGCTCCAGCTAAGATGCTAGACCACAAGCAGCAACAGTCATACACACAAGTGAAAATTTCCCACATGACTCCCACCCCCAGCCATTGACGCGTCCCTAGTTGTTGAGTCTTCTTTGTTGTAGCCTCAGACATTGTACATTATGTTTGTGCTCTGTCCAAACCTCTGACCTACAGACTTCATTTGTGATAAAATTGTTTTTCAAGCCATT
Organism: Bos mutus; assembly: GCF_027580195.1. Lineage (NCBI taxonomy): Eukaryota > Metazoa > Chordata > Mammalia > Artiodactyla > Bovidae > Bos > Bos mutus. The sequence goes on along the minus strand of NC_091620.1, from coordinate 41,725,085 downwards.
ACATTTGGTGTAATTGTGTGATGTAGCTGTAGTGAGTGGAATGAAAATCTTGGCAAATTATTTGACTTTTGTGTCCCTTTTGTGTTTCCTATCTTTAAAATGTTCATGATAATAATAGTATTCCTAGACAAAAATGAGTTAATTATGTAAAGCATTTAGTGAAGTACCTGGCACATAGGAAGGGTTTATTAAATGTTAGCTGTTAACTAGGGGAAATCCATTAGACACTAAGTGTGTGGGGAAGCACTCTCATGTAAGAAATAGCTCAGCTTGACTTCATTAATGAAATTTTCATCATGATATATAAAAAGGGACAAAAAGAAGATTGTCACACTTTTAAGTGATATGGAGAAGATGTCAGTGTTTACATCACCATGTATAAAATCATGGATCATTAAAAATGTATACAGTCCTTTTAAGTCTTGATCCTCATCTTGTTGTGAAGGAATTAGTTATTTTGCTCCTTCTCTATTAGTCAGCACCTATCACCATGATATTTTAGTTGACTATATGTTGAAACACAGAGATTACCAGTTTCTTTTTGTTTTTAAAAATGTACTTGTTTAAAATATTGACTTTAGGCTAGCTACTCAGGTAGTTCCAGAACAGCACCAAAGAGTTAAGTAGCAGTAAACCACTTAGTTTTGGAGGCATTTCCCCTAACTACTTACTACATTGAAGTTGGAGTAAACTGAGAAAGCCCGAGTGGTATATTTATGCTTTGACTTCTAATACTGGAGAATAAAATTAGATGAGGGGAAGAAGTTAGACAAGGCTTTAATCTATTCCCATTGTTTATTCACACTAATGAGACCATGAATGACTGAAGCCTACTGTTTTCTTCACATTTTGTATTTCATGATGTATTACAAGCCAGTTAACTTGACTAGAGATTTGCTCTATTTCTCCTGACTCTTAGCACCTCCACACCTACCTTTAACACTGTTCTCCGTGCATCTGTTCATAGGCTAAAAATTCCAATATGCAGCGTGGAAGAGAATGAAAGGAAACTGTTAGGATATTCCATTCCAGGGATGCAGTGCAGCTGTAGAAGTGGTGTTAAGAGGAGCCCTGCAACAGTTGTGCTCTTAGGATTTCAGATTAGCACTTATTTTTTTCTGTTAAAAGACAAACTACAGCACATTCCTGATGTAATAGTAATAAATTCTCCTCATAATATGAGAAGAGAGAATGATAGAAGATCTAAATCAGTTGAGCATAGTTGCATTGCTTGCTGAACTGAACCATTATGGACTGAACTTAACAATGTGACCAAGTTAAGATGTGAGCAAAATTTCACCATCCAGTGGATAGTGGCAGAATGGAGAGAATCAAGGATGATCTACATACTCTGCCATTTTAAAAATTGTGTATATTCTTTTTGCAAAGATAATAATCTTTATGGAAATTATGAAAGAAATGTATAGCACCAAAGAAGGGAACCATTGCCCAAAGATGATGAGGAAAGACTTAATAATTATCAATATGATTTAAGATGATATACAGAAGATATTTGTGGAAATGTAAGATTTTATTCTCAGCAAGGAAGCAAAAATATGACCTCTATAAAATCAAGACAAAAAGGCATAAGAAAAAATAAGATTTTAGGAGGAACTGGAAAGAAGATTAAAAATAAACCAAAAAGCCTGAAAATGCAGTAGCAGGATAAAAATCTGCAATGGCAGTTGTAAATAGCAGAGCTGATGCTGCAGAAAACAGAATCAATCCTATAGTGAGTATTTGAGATTGTCCAGAATAAGGAGAAAATGGTGACAGGAAGTGAGGTGATGAGGGTAAAGATGATAAATACTGAGGGCAGATAGAGGAAAAATAACTAATGAGTGTGGTATTTCTAAGGGAGAAATCAGAATAAATGTAACAAAAGCAAAAAATAAAAGTAGAAGAAAACTTCTGTGGGCTGACAGGTTTCTGAATCTGCAGGTCCAAAGTGTAGGCCTCATTGTGTTCTAGGTAAAATTAATGAAAATAAATCCCCACCTGTTTGAATTCTGATGGCATTTATAATTTTTAAAGAGAAGAACTCATAGATTCAAAAGTAAATGGTTATAGTGGTTAGTCTTCACTGCAGATTTCTTTTTATTTATCCTGTAGTGGATTCACTGGGCTTCTTTAAAACTATGATTTCATTAGTTCTGGAAAAATCGTACCCACTTTCTCATCAGATGTTACTTTTGCCATTCTCGTGTTCTTTAATTTCTTCAGTTTCTTTTGAAACTCCAGTTAAATATATATTAGACTTTCTCATATATTCTTCACATATCTCAACCTCTCTCATACATTTGTGATCTTTTGTCTCTTTGTGTTGAATCTTGTATGGTGGCTTCCAGTGATGTGCTGGTGAACTGGTTCTCCAGGGGAAAATAAAGCCCTGATTGGTAGCATTTGTTGATTTTTGCAGTATAAACATGGAAGTTTCAGACAACCAACATGACTTCACTGATGCAGGGTTAGAAAGACTTGCATGTAATTGACTTTCACAAGCTGGTTCAGGCCAGGTCTTGCATATCTTTAGGCTTTTGTCCTATCTTTCCATTTATTAAGTATCTTTTAAGCTGCATCTAATCTGCTTTTGGCTTCCTCAGTGGCTCAGCAGTAAAGAATCCGCCTGCAGTGTGGGAGACACAGGAGATGTGGATTAGATCTCTTGGTCTGGAAGATCCCCTGGCGGAGGAAATGGCAATCCTCTTTGGTCTTCTTGCCTGACGAATCACATGGAAGAGAAGCCTGACAGGCTACAGTCCAAAGGGTTGTAAAGAGTTGGACATGACTGAGCATACAGCAGTCTGCTTTTAAACCTGTCCATTCAGTTCTTAATTGGGGTTATTCGAGTTTTGATTCCTCAGTTTTTGTTTTTTCAAATCTATGTCACCATTTATGGTTTTCACTTCTCTGCTGGGCTTCCCTGGTGGCTCAGATGGTAAAGAATCCACTGCAACGTGGGAGACCTGGATTCAATCCCTGTGTTGGGAACTTTCCCTGGAGAAGGGAACAGCTACCCACTACAGTATTTTGGCCTGGAGAATTCCATGAACAGAGGAGCCTGGCAGGCTGCAGTCCATGGGGTTGCAAAGAGTCTGAGTGACTGTCACTGTTACTTTTCAGTTCTCTTCTAAAAGTTCAGAGTTGTCTTTTATTTATCCTGTCACAGAAAACAGAATTGTTTTTTGGTCTACATCTGATAATTCCGATTTCTTAAGTTATTTCCCGACCCCCTATTCCTTTTTGTTGGTTCAGATAATTCTTATTCCTTTTTAGTTTCCTGTGTATTCCATTATCCTTATCTGGGCCTTGGATACTACATTTGAAAAGTCAAGAATATTTTTTGGACCATAGAGTATATACTTAGGAAATTTACATTTGTTTTTAACAGATACTTTGGGAGTATTGCAATCCAGGATACATTATAACCCAGGTTTACAGTTTGAGAAAAGCAGTTTGATCCAAAGTTGTTATCTGCTTTGGGTTATTCTCACTTAAGGTTGTATCTCTTTGGAATTCCAGCTTCTTATGAGAGGGTTAGGCCCTCAGTTTTATTTCTGTATCAGTCACCCTGATAATCAATAAAAACAAAGGTTCTAATTTTTCAAGATCAGCAAGGACCCTTCAGAGGAAATGTGGCTTTAGAATTTGCTTTCCATGCTGAATTTTCATTCCCATTTCACTTAAAGGAAAATTGTGGTAAAATATACATAATGTAAAATATATAACATAAAATTTACCATTTTAATTGTTTTTAAATGTATAGTTCAGTGGCATTAAGTATAATATATTACCATTGTTGTACAAACATCAGCACTATCTGTCTCCTGAAATTTTTCATCATCTCATACTGAACCCATTACACAATATTCTCTTTATCTCACTCACCTCAGCCCCTGGTAACTGCTGTTCTACTTTGTATGAGTTTGATTATTCTAAGTACCTCATATTAGTAGAATCATGTAGTAGTTGTATTTTTGTGTTTGGCTTGTTTCACTTAGCATAATGTCATTAAGGTTCATGTTATAACATGTACCAGAATCTCAGTCCTTTTAAGGCTGAATAATATTCCTTTTTCTGTGTGTATGTTTGTGTGTACTCATACCACATTTTGATTATCAACTCATCTACTGATTGGAAACTTTACTTGTTTCTACTTTTTGGCTGTTGTTTATGATGTTGCTGTGAACATGGGTGTACAAGTATCTGTTTGAATCCTTGCTCTCATTTCTTTTGGGTATATACCCATGGGTGGAATTGCTGGATCATATAGTAATTCTATTTTTAATTTTTTGAGGAATCAATGCACTATTTTCCACAACAGCTGCACCATTTTACATTTTCATTAGCAGCACACAAGGGTTCCAGTTTCTCCACATCCTCATCAATACTTGTTGTTTCCTGTTTTGTTTTGTTTTTTAATAACTTTTAATGGGTGTGAAGTGGTATCTTATTGTGATTTTAATTTGCATTTCCCCAGTGATTAGTGATGTTGAGCATCTTCTCTTATGCTTATTGGCTAGTTGTGTATCTTCTTTGGACAAGTGTCTATTCAAGTCCTTAGCCTGTTACATTTTTTTTGTTTGTTTATTTTTGGCTGTGTGGGGTCTTTGTTGCTGCATGGGCTTTGTCTACTTGTGGTGATCAGGGATTCTCTCTAGTTGCAGTCCATGGGCTTCTCATTGCAGTGGCTTTTTTATTGCAGAGCATGGTCTCTAGGGTGCATGGGCTTCAGTAGCAACAGACTCAGTTGCTCCATGGCATGTGAAATCTTCCTGGACCAGGGATTGAGCTCTTGTCCCCTGCATTGACAGGCAGACTCCCAACCACTGGACCACCAGGGAAGTCCCTTAACCCATTTTTTAATTTGCCCTATTTTAATTTAGTATTAGGAGTTGCTTCCAGATATGAATTCTTTATCAGGTATGTAATTTTCAAATAGTTTTTCAGTTCTGTGGGTTGCCTTTTTATTCTATTGATAGTATTCTTTTATCCACAAAAGTTTAAAATTTTGATTTAGTCCAGTTTATCTTTTTTTTTCCTTTTGTTGCCTATGTTTTTAGTGTCATATCCAAGAAATCATTGTCAAATTCAGTATCATGGAACTTTTTCTATGTTGTCTATGAAGAATTTTATACTTTTAGCTCTTACATTTAGGTCTTTGATCCATTTTGAGTTAGTTTTTGTAAGGTAAATGTCCACCTTTATTTTTTTTTCTTCAAATGTAAATATTTAGTTTTTCCAGCACTATTTTTTGAAATCCCCTCTTACTTTTCTGACTTGATGATTTTTTTACTGTCTTATTATTTTTCAGTGCTTTCAAAAAAATGTTTTTAAATACTTTTACAGGTCATTAAGTTGTTTGTAACAGGAAGATTGATGTGCAAAACCTAGTTCACCATTGTACTTAAAATAGGAAAATGCATTAATGTTTTAAATCAGTTTGAATGAGAGTACAAGTGACAACCTAAATCCTGTAAAACATGTGGAGGGGTGTAGACAGCTTCTGTCCTTAGCTTTTAATACTATTTGGTTGCAGTTTTTCAGTTTTCATGGGAAAAAGGTACAGCTTATCACCATATGTGTTTTTAAATAATTCCAAGTCTAAATCTTTTAGGTTAAATCTTATTTTTGAAAGAAACAAAGACACAGTTATAAGTCTTTTGGACTCTTGGAACAGGGAGGGGGATGATTTGAAATTAAAAATGTATAAATCAAAAGAAAAAGAAACAAACATAATTTACTACCAAGAATTTGATAATCATGAAAGTATTCTCATCTCTTTTTAGTGGTTTTAAGTTTTCCCCACAATAGTGAATGAATAAGGATTAGATCCAAAATTTTAATCTGTCATTTAAATAATGATGTTTAATTAGGTAGATGGAGGAGCAACCTCTCTGTTTTAAAATTTCAGCAACAAAGTAAATATTAATCATACCATCTTCAAATGATACACTGCTAATGTTTTTTTTATTTATTTTTTATTGAAGGATAATTGCTTTACAGAATTTTGTTGTTTTCTGTCAAACCTCAACATGAATTAATCAGCCATAAATATATATATATCCCCTCCCTCTTGAACCTCCCTCCCATCTCCCTCCCCATCCCACCCCTCTAGGTTGATACAGAGCCCCTGTTTGAGTTTCCTGAGCCATACAGCAAATTCTCATTGGCTGTCTATTTTACACATGGTGATGTAAGCTTCCATGTTACTCTTTCCATACTTATCACCCTCTCTTCCTCTCCCCATGTTCATAAGTCTATTCTCTGTGTCTGTTTCTCCATTGCTGCCCTGTAAATAAGTTCTTCAGTACCATTCTTCTAGATTCTGTATATATGTGTTAGAATATGATATTTATCTTTCTCTTTCTGACTAACTTCACTCTGTATAATAGGTTCTAGGTTCATCCACTGCATCAGAACTAACTCAAATGCATTGCTTTTTATGGCCAAGTAATATTCCATTGTGTATATGTACCACAGCTTCTTTATCCACTCATCTGTTGATGGACATCTAGGTTGCTTCCATGTTCTAGCTATTGTAAATAGTGCTGCAGTGAACAATGGGATACCTGTGTCTTTTTCAATTTTGGTTTCCTCAGGGTATAATATGCCTAGGAGTGGGATTGCTGGGTCATATGGTGGTTTTATTCCTAGTTTTTTAAGGACTCTCCATACTGTCTTTCATAGTGGCTGTATCAGTTTACCTTCCCACCAACAGTGCAAGAGCATTCCCTTTACTGATAATGTTTTATTTCTTTTAGAAATTTCTTATTTGTACATGAATAGGCAAGTATAGGATTCCCAGAAGTGAGAGCTAGAATCAGTCAGTATTCGTAGGTAGTAATTTTCAGAGATCTGTTGAGCAGTGCATTAATGATTTTATTCAGATGTTTATAACATTTGACTTTGTTCAAATTCATTATAGGATTCCTGATAACATTTTTTTTCCTGTGAATCCTCTTGAACTATGTACCAGTAGCACTTTTCACCCCCAAAGTGTACCCCTTCTGTGTGACATTGCATGTGTGTGTGCTTAGTCACTCAGTCATGTCTGACTCTTTGTGACCCCATGGACTGTAGCCCTGCCAGGCTCCTCTGTCTGTGGGGATTCTCCAGGGAAGAATACAGAAGTGGGTTGTCATACTCTCCTCCACGGGATCTTCCCTACCCAGGAATCCAACTGGGGTCTTCTGCATTGCAGGCAGATTCTTTTCCAGCTGGACTACTAGGGAATCCCATTATCCTCTTTAATTCAGTAGTTGGTTGTCAGGTATTTAGCAGGTAATTTGTTACATCTAAGAATTGAATTAAAATTTTTAATTACTTTTACAATACAAATTAGGGGGATTTACACATAATCTTATGGTTTCTTGCTTCCTTGAGAGGGGAGAAAGAGATGGTGTTAAAATATAGTGAATGTACTTATTTATTCTATAGCCTGGTAGGGTATTTGCACTTGTAAATGTCATATATTATGTGTGTTGGAGAAGAAAAAAACATGAAGGGCTATTTTAGTATAGAGGGTATCTGTGAAAAAATATCTGTAATATTTGTTGGAAAAAAATTGACTAATGACCTTTAACTTTTAAAATTGCTTTCAACCAAGACATTTTATCAGTTTGTCAACAGTTTTAACATACCTGATACTTGTGCTGTGGTTCAGCTATGGAGAGAGCACAGTGTGGGCTGAAGAGCAGAGCGTTAGAATTGTCACGGGAAGTCTGCCCTTATAAGTCTTGAAGATAAGCCCTGATACTGGGTTGTGTATATTTACTCCCTCAATGACTAATTCAATAAAGCCTATTCATTAAGGAAAACTTGTCCTTGACTCAGGTCCATGTGTCACAAATCACACTTTCCAATTTTAGGATTACGTCAGGCTGAAATCATGGACAAAGCATGTTGCTATGTTCATTCTTTCTTTTATAACACAAGGAGTGGCTTATTATCAAATTGCCCACAGCAATTTGATCATCAGCAATTTTATATATTTAGGGTGATTACTCCAACATTTCCTTAAAGCTATCGAGCTTTATAAAGCCCTTTCACTTTTTGGAACAAGAAAGAAAGAATTTTGGTTATATATTAAATGCTTACCTCTTGCCACACTTTGTATTATATTGAATCCAAGACAAGTAGCACAGTTTCTCCTTGCAGGTTAACAGTTTTCTAGGAAAGTACAACACACAAAGCAGAAGAAAGGTTCACTCAGCTGAATTTTAAGAATAGTTTTGGTTTTTATCAAAGATCATCTTAATCACTGAAGATTTATAATCTATAAAACAGAAGTGTCAGAACTATTATTGGATGGAGGAAGAGGAAGACATTTAAAAATTCCATTTAAGAAGCCATTATTGATCCTCTTTTTTTATTTTAAAAACTCTGATAATTACTGGGATTACAAAGACCTGATTATGCCCCCAAGATATGTAAAATGTAGGAGGATAAGAGTTAACTCAAAGCTGTCTTGCCCTTTATAGAATGCACATTGCTTTTATGGTATAAATTCCATTATTCTTCTTAACAGTACTGTTTGGGTTTACAACTGGAGTAATAAAGGCCCACAAAGACCAAAATGAAAGAATGGCAAGTGTCTTTTGGTATTGCTGCCCTAAGTCGCTTCAGCGTGTTGACTGTGTTTGACCCCACAGACAGCAGCCCTGCAATGCCATTTCCTTCTCCAATGCATGAAAGTGAAAAGTTTTGAGATACTGAGTGAGGATTAAATGAGCTTTATAGAGTAGCACGTGGAACTGTGTGGGACCTTTAGAATATATCTTGTGTTGGTGTTTTGTCACATTGCTGGAATAAAATGCAAAGCAAAACCATTTAGTATTTGGATAATACTGAATACATGAGATATTTAAATTTATTTTTGTGACAGATTAATTGCATAATATGTGTCAGACATTATATTCATTGACTGTTCTGTTTGGTTCTGCTGTCACTCTTAGTAATTTAAGCATCCTTAATGCAGAAGATTTGTAAATGCTATTAAGCATAAAGATCCAGAAAGACGTTATTTATTTACTCTGCCTCTCATTTTCTAGAAGGAGTCATTGTGAGCATTTTGATTTATTTCCTCAAGTTATTCTTTATCCATAAAAATAAGTCCTGTTTTATTGAGACCATGCAGCATATAATGATTGAATTCTATTATACTTTTATTTAAATACTTTACCCTCACAATAAAAATAATTAATATTTCTTGGGCATTTACTATATTTTTGGCATAGAGCTAATATATAATTATTTTATATTAAAATTTTTTGTATTTTAAAAATATGTATCACTCAAAACATGGCAAAGAATCTACATATATAAGTTATGGATTTTTGTGAGCTGATCACCCAGAGTAAGAACAATGTGAGAACCAATACTATTGAAGGAATGACAAAATATACCACTTTGGCATAAGGATTATTTTGAGCTAAATGCACTTAAAAAAATGGCAGGTGCAAGAAGAATGCTCTGACCACAGCCCCCTCCCCCTGCCCCGCTCCACCCCATTCTTCCTGAAAGCAGAAGATAAAACTCTTCTCAAGTGAAAATGCCTTCCATACCATACCAAGAGGAAACATTTTTATCAGTGGAGCTAGGGGTTGAAACTGAGTAGTCTGTACAAACAAACCTTGTAAAAATAACTCCTGTCTCTACTCTTTTCTCACAGTTGCTTTTCTTTGTTTACCTAATATATAAGCACTTAGATTTTGCCAATTTGAGAAGTCTTCATTTTCTTGTGGATGCTTACATGTACATGAAAAAATAATGTGTTTTCTTCTTTTATAGTGTCATAGTTCTAATATAATGTTTTCTTCTTTTAATCTGTCTGAAGTCAGTTTAATCCTCAGGTCCAACTAGAGGTCTTAAGATACTTGAGGTCAAGTTTTACAAAACTCCACTACCATTCTACCTTCTAACTTTCCCACCAGAAATATTACTATCTTCAATTTTATAATTTCTTTGCCTTTTTAAAATAAGTTTTAAAAATTACAAATTTGTGAGCTATATATTATATATATTACAAATACATAGTTTGGCTTCCCAGGTGGCACCAGTGGTAAAGAATCTGCCTGCCAATGCAGGAGACACAAGAGGTGCAGGTTTGATCCCTGGGTCCGGAAGATCCCTGGAGGAGGAAATAGCAGCCCAGTTCAGTATCTTGCCTGGGAAATCCCATGGCCAGAGCAGCCTGGCGGCTACAGTCCATGAGGTTGCAAAGAGTTGGACACGACTGAGTGTACATGCATGCACGCACGTATAATCTAGTTTGGCTTATTTTTGAGGCCTTACAAAAATGTTAAGTATTTTTGCCTTTTTTTTTTTTTTTTTGATACTCTTGTTTCTAATGTTGCCTTTAATGGTAAGTCATTCATTTTTATTGTCTAATATGCGTTTCTGCTAATACACCATATGTTTATTTGTCTTTCTATGAGCATTTGAATTGTTTCCAGTGTTTTGCTATTTTGAGCAATGCTGCTATTATTGAGTTTTAGCATATGTGCATGCTGAATTTTATATGATATCCAAAGATGTGATTCAGAGTGGTTGTACCAGTTTACATTCCATCAGCAGTATATGAGTATTCCCGTAATCTGAATCCTTGCTAACAGTTGACATTTCTTGTTTCTTGATTTTTGTATTTCTAATGGATATACAGTATTAGTCTGTGGTCTTAATTTACATTTTCTGAAAACTAATGAGATTAAACACTTTTTCAACTGTTAACTCTCCTTAAGTCCTCTGTGAGATGTCTGTCTATATTTCTTGCTCATTTTTTCTTTTGGGTTGTTTGCTTTTTTTTTTTATTGGTTTGTAAGATTTATTTTCTGGATACTATTTCTTGGGTAGTTAGGGTATAGGAATTATTTTTTCCCAGTTTAAACTTGTGTAAGTTTTGTTTGAATGCCTGTTTTCAGTTCTTTTAGGTATACACCTAGGAGAGTAGTTGCCGGGTTATTTGGTAATTCTATGTTTAACATTTGGAGGAACTTCCCAACTATTTTCCCCAACAACTTTACTTTTTACATTTTCATAAACAGTATATAAAAGTTTCAGTTTTTCTGTACCCTTACCAGCAGTTGTTATTATCTTTTTTTTTAAGTATGCTTGACATACAACATTCTGTAAATTTAAGGTATGCAACATATTGATTGGATTTATTTTTATACTATAATGATTGTCTTTGTAGCACTGTTTAGCACCTTTGTTACATCACATAATTATCATTTCTTTAAGTAGGTAGATAATTAAGATCTAGCCTCTTAGCAAGTTTGATTATGATACAATAGTGTTAACTATATTTACTATACTATTCATTAGATATCGAGGACTTTTTGCTACTTGTTGTATGTTTGTGCCCTTAAGCAATGTAGTCTGTCCTATTCTGCAATCCTAAGTTCCCTGGTAACCACCAATTTCCTCTCTGTTGTTTAGAGTTTGGCTTTTTTAGATTCCAGATATCAGTGATGACATATTGTATTTGCCTTTGTCTTTGGCTTATCTCACTTAGCATAATGTCCTCAAGGTCCATCCGTGTTGTCACAAATGGTTGGGTTTCCTTTCTCATGGCTAAATGTCTTCCACTGTGTGTTTATGGTATGTATACATACATGCATGCCTACCATATCTTCTTTATCCATTCATCTGTGGACAAGTACTTAGGTTGTTTTCCTGTCTTGGCTATAGTGATAAGGATACATTAAACATGGGTGTACATATATCTCTTAAATAACCTATTTTCATTTCTTTGGATATATACCCAGAAATGGAGTTGCTGGATATTTTGGTAATTCTATTTTTAACTTTTTTTTAACACTTTATTATAATGTATCATGGAGAAGGTATCTTTTGATGGAATCTTTTAGAGACCTCTGAGCTTCAAGAACTCAGATGTCCAAATTTGGAAAGTTCTCCACCGTTGTATCTGTAAATAAGCTTTCAGCCCTTTCTCTGTCTCTTCTCTGGGGACTCCCATAATACATTGTTTATTTTTTGTCATGGTGTCCCATAAGTTCTGTAGGCTTTCTTCATTCCTCTTCTTCATTTTTATTTTCATGCCTCTCACTGGATACTTTCAAATGACCTGTCTTTGAGTTAATTGTTTTTTTCTGTTTGATCTAGTCTTCTGTTGAAGCTCTCACTGAATTCTTTAATTCAGTGGTTGTATTGATCAGCTCCAAAATTTGTTTGGTACTTTTTTAGTTTTTCTATCTCTTTGTTATTTATCTCATTTTGTTCTTGTATGATTTTCCTGATGGCATTAAATTGTTTATGTGTGATCTCCTGTAGTTTGCCAACCATCTTTATAATAGTTTTCTGAATTCTTTGTTAGGTAATTTATCTATCTCCATTTTGTGGGGAGGTCAGTTACTGGAATTTTACTGTTTGCGTGTGTGTGTGTTTGGTTCATTTTTCCTTGTTTCTTTCTGACAGCTGTAGCCTTGAATAGGTATCTCTGTATTCAAAGTGTATGAATCTGTGTATTCATAGACTTTATGGACTGACTTCACTAAGGAAAGACCTTCACCTCCAGGTAGAGGCCCACTGGACTGCACTGTAAACTTGGGTCCAGTGGTGCAAGGTGCCAAATGTACGGCATCTCTAGGCCCCCTGGTATGTGGTATCTTGTCAGTTCAAGCAGTCAGAGTCTACTGCACTGGCAACTGTGTGACCCTTGCTGAGAGACAGAGGCAGTCCACTGTGGTTGTGAAGGCTCCCGAGGTCCTCAGCAGTGCCTGTAGGTCCAGCAGTTAGGTACCAGGACAGGCAGTGGTGGTGGTGGCCTGGTGTGGCCAGAGTTGGTGGGATGTACATGCTTGAGTGCGAGGGCTGCTGCAGATACCTGAGTGGGCAGGAATGGCTGCAGATACATGTGCAGTGGCAAGGCCAGAGTAGCAGTGTCTGGGGCCAGCTCTAGGAGACCTGGCTGTTAGAGTTTACTTGTAAATCTGTAGGACCTAGCCACAGGGGCATGCATAACTTTGGGAGCTGGTATCTGGAATCTGGGCTTCCCTGGTGGCTCAGTGGTAAAGAATCCTCCTGCCAATGTAGGAGCTGTGGGTTTGATCCCTGGGTTAGGAAGATCCCTGGAGAAGGAAATGGCAACCCACTCTAGTATTCTTGCCTGGGAAATCCTGTGGACAGTGGAGCCTGGTGGGCTGCAGTTCATGTGGTGGCAGAGAGTTGGACCTGACTTTGTGACTAAACAACATCTGGAATCAAGGTGGTTGAGTATAGGGGTGTGGCTTCTGGGTCAATCTTGGGCACATGTGAGTGCAGGCCAGTGACAGGAGTTGGGCCTGCTCTGGGTGCCTGAGCAGCTGTGGGGACCCAGGCTGTCAGCAAACACTTGTGTGGCTTCAGGGCCTTGCCACAGGCATGTACATGGCATTGGAGGCTTGTGACAGGAACTGAGGCCAGTGGCCTGCAGGGGCTAGCTGCCAGCATGTGAAGCTGTGCAGACCCGTGACGGGAGTCAGAGTCTTATGTGGGCCTTACCTGTTGATGTGCATGTGTGTGGCTGCCAGGACTAGCCATGGGGCAGGCTGGTGCCTTGCTCTCATGCAGCAGTAGCAGCCAGAGTTGGCTGCTGGTGAGGATCCTGGGCTCAAGCAGGAGGTTGGGGGAAGGAATAGGGAGGGACATGGGCCCTGTTGACTGTGAATATGAAAAAACCTACGGGTGAGAATCTCAGTGGTGAAGCCTGCAGGGGGTCCACAGTGGCTGTACTGGCTATTGGTTTTGTCAGCTGTGAAGGCTACCGGGGTCCTGCCTGGAGCCATCTGCTGGGGTCCACAGTGAAGTCCTCAGGGATGAAGATGCCAGATCTGCAGTGTCCACAAGGCCTGTTGTTGTCCTCAGAGGTGAAGGCTTCTGGGATCTTCTGCAGATCAGGCCACTGGGAACTGTGTTACTCCTGCTGCATGGCTGAAGCCCTGGCCCTTCCTCCCTTTCTGAGCCCTCTCTATACAGGTCAGCTTTGCTAGTCTCTGGTGGGGTGAAACTGCAGCAGATCCTATGTGCAGTGCCCTGGAAGGCTGGGAAAGCTGGTTGCTCACCTGCTTCCCTTTTCCTGGTAAGGAGAACTCTCTCCCATGGGGAAGTTCCTTCCCTCTTAGCACTGAGCAATGCAGGCCTGGGGATGGGCTGGTAAAGGCAAATCAATCTTTTTACCTTTTTTGTGCAGTTATTCTCAGGCTTTTTCTTCTACTATGTTGCTGATGGTTCTTAGGTGACTCCGTGAACTCCCCAGGAGCTATTTTCTTTTATGGATAGCTGGCTAATTGTTCTTTGTTGGGAGATGGAGGCTGGGGTCTGTTACTGTGCCTTCTTGCTGATGTCATCGTATGTTGTGTGTTTTTTTACCATGCGTGCGTGTGTACACACACACACACACGCATGCACTGTTTGGGGAGGAAAAACATTTTATGTGCTGAGAATTATTCAGTGTGCAATATTGGATCCAGACTTCTCTTGCTCAATATAGTGTTTGTAAGGTTTATTCTCACTTGTTCATTTTCATTGCTGTTTTCTTCTCCATTCTTATTTGGGGCCTATTATAAATAATATGGCTATGAACATTCTTATATGTGCTTTTTGATGTATGTGTGTATGTACCTGTACACTTTAGTAGATACTGTCAAATAGTTGTCCATGGTGGTTATACTCTAGCAGCAGTGTATGAGTGTTCTGGTTTCTTTGAGGAGATGTGTGTAAAGCTCTCACATGTTTAGTAAATATGTGGTAGCTATTTTTGTTTTTATGAAGATGACTCCTGGATGCCTTACTTATCTGCAGGGACTGCCTGTGTCGGTTCCATCCACTGCAGTAGGGAATTCAGGTAAGGGAGAGCTGGCACAAAGAGGAGAGGAGGGAAAGGAGCTCACTTGGGGATATGGATAAGTGTTGAAGAGAGATTTAGTTTAAGCCCCCAGGGATGCCTGGCCTAGAGATAGAAATTTAGGAATCTTAGTAGACCCAGACTCAAGTCACTGAATAACATCTTAGGTGAAGATTTTGATGGGAATGAAATTTGGTGAAAGAGGGGAAATGGTGTATGTTAGTTTATTATGACCACCATGACAAAACACAACAGCCTGGATGGCTTAAACAACATAAATTGATTTCCTCACAGTTCTAGAGGTGTAACCAATTTTGGTTTCTTCTGAGGCCTCTCTCCTTTGCTTGTAGATGGCCACCTTCTCCATTTGTCTTCACTCGGTCCTTCCTCCGTTTGCCTACGTGTCCCTGTACAAATTTCATCTTATAAGGACACCAGTCATTATTGGATTAGGGCTTACCCTAAAGACCTCATTTTAACTTAATTACCTCTTTGAAGTGAAAAAGAAAGTGAAAGTCGCTCAGTTGTGTCCAACTCTTTGCGACCCCATGGACTATACAGTCCATGGAATTCTCCAGGCCAGAACACTGGAGTGGGTAGCCTTTCCCTTCTCCAGGGGATCTTCCCAACCAGCGATCAAACCCAGGTCTCCTGCATTGTAGGTGGATTCTTTACCAGCTGAGCCACAAGGGAAGCCCCAAAGTACTGGAGTGGGTAGCCTATCCCTTTTCCAGCTGATCTTCCTGACCCATGAATCAAACCGGGGTCTCCTGTGCTGCAAGCAGATTCTTTACCAACTGAGCTATCAAGGAAGCCCTAATTACCTCTTTAAAGACCTTATTTTCAAATACAATTACATTCTGAGTATTAAGGCTTCAACATATGAATGTGGTGGGTGGGCCGTGGGAGGGCAAGTTCTGTCCATAACACAGAATAAGGGAGAATATAAGATGGCGAGAGGATGAAAGATGACGCAAGAAACTGAAGGGGCCTGGCCAGAGAGGCAACAGGAAACAGAGAACTGAGTTTGTGCAAATAAGCGGAGGACTTCAGGGATAATAGAGGAGACCACAGACTCCCAGATTCGAAATCATCTAATCCCCCATAACAAACTATTTTACTTTTCTTTTTATAAAATGGGAGCTTTTAATAGAAATGCTGAAGTAAATGTTTTATAGGGTTTGCCTTACTCATACTTGCAAAATAGTTATGAATCAGTCTATTATTTGAAGTTTTGGATGCTGGAAAATACTCAGTTATCTTGCTGTGTTTTCAAATCTTTGGTAGAATGGTCTTGAAATGTATTTTGTTCAAACAGATGAGACATCACAAGTAGTCAGATTTAGGAATCCTTGTTGTTCAGTTGCTAAGTTGTGTACAACTCTGCGACCCCATGAACTGCAGCACGCCAGGCTTCTCTGTCCTTCACCATCTCCCTGAGTTTGTTCAAACACATGTCCATTGAGTCAGTGATGCCATCCAACCATCTTATCCTCTGTCTCCCCTTCTCCTCTTGCCCTCTATCTTTCCCAGCATCAGGGCTTTTCCAGTGAGTTGGCTCTTCACATCAGGTGGCCAAAGTATTGGAGCTTCGGCTTCAGCATCAGTCCTTCCAGTGAATACTCAGGATTGATTTCCTTTAGGATTAACTGGTTTGATCTCCTTGTTGTCCAAGGAACTCTTAAGAGTCTTCTCCAGCACCACAGATTGAAAGCGTCAAATCTTTGGCAGTCAGCTTTCTTTATGGCCCAACTCTCATATCCATATATGACTACTGAAAAAACCTTAGCTTTGGCTATATGGACCTTTGTTGGCAAAGTGATGTGTCTGGCTTTTAATACACTGTCTAGGTTTTTCATAACTATTCTTCCAAGCAGCAAGCATCTTAATTTTGTGTCTACAGTCACCATCCACGGTGATTTTGGAACCCAGGAAAATGAAATCTGACACTTTCTACATTTTCCCCATCTATTTGCCATGAAGTGATAGGACCAGATGCCATGATCTTAGTTTTTTGAATGTTGAGTTTTAAGTCAGCTTTTTCTCTCTCCTCTTTCACCTTCATCACAAGGTTTTTTAGTTCCTGTTCACTTTCTATCTTTAAAGTGGTGTCATCTGCATATCTGAGGTTGTTGATATTTCTCCCTGCAGTCTTGATTCCAGCTTGTGATTCATCCAGCCCAACATTTCATGTGGTGTACTCTACATATAAGTTAAATAAGCAGGGTGACAATATATATCCTTGATGAACTCCTTTCTCAATTTTGAAGCAGTCCTTGTTCCATATCTGGTTCTAACTGTTGCTTCTTGTCCTGCATACAGGTTTCTCTGGAGGCAGGAAAGGTGGTTTGTTACTTCCATCTCATTAAAAATATTCCACAGTTTGTTATGATCCACACCATCAAAGGCTTCAGCATAGTCAATGAAGCAGAAGTAGATGTTTTTTTGGAATTCCCTTGCTTTTTCTATGATCCAGCAT
Organism: Bos mutus; assembly: GCF_027580195.1. Lineage (NCBI taxonomy): Eukaryota > Metazoa > Chordata > Mammalia > Artiodactyla > Bovidae > Bos > Bos mutus. The sequence continues at coordinate 41,707,761 of NC_091620.1, read as the reverse complement.
ATGTTGGCAATTTCATCTCTGGTTCCTCTGCTTTTTCTAAATCCAGCTTGTACATCTGGAATTTCTTGGTTCATGTACTGTTGAAGCCTAGCTTGGAGAATTTTGAGCATAATTATGCTGGCATGTGAAATGAGTGTAATTGTACAGTAATTTGAACATTCTTTGGCATTGCCTTTCTTTGGGATTGGAATGGCAACTGACCTTTTCCAGTCCTGTGGGTACCACTGAATTTTCCAAATTTGCTGGCATAATGAGTGCAGCATCATCTTTTAACAGCATCATCTTTTAAGATTTGAAATAGCTCAGGTGGAATTCCATCACCTCCATTAGCTTTGTTCGTAGTAGTGCTTCTTAAGGCGCGCTTGACTTCACACTCCAGGATGTCTGGCTCTAGGTGAGTGACCACACCATCATGGTTATCTAGATCATTAAGAGCTTTTTTGTACAGTTCTTCTGTGTATTCTTACCACCTCTTTTTAATATCCTCTGCTTCTGTTAGGTTCTTGCCATTTTTGTCCTTTATTGTGCCCATCTTTGTTTGAAATATTCCCTTGGTATCTCCAATTTTCTTGAAGAGATCTCTAGTCTTTCCCATTCTGTTGTTTTCCTCTCTCTTTGCATTGGTCACTTGAGAAGGCTTTTTTATCTCTCCTTGCTGTTTTTTGTAACTCTGCATTCAGTTGGGTATATCTTTCACTTTCTCCTTTGCTTTTTGCTTCTCTTTTCTTAGCTATTTGTAAGGCCTCCTCAGACAACCACCTTGCCTTCTTGAACTTCCTTTTTTTGGGTATGGTTTTGGTCATTACCTCCTGTACAGTGTTGCAAACCTCTGTCCATAGTTCTTCAGGCACTCTGTGTACCAGATCTAGTCCCTTGAATCTATTCGTCACCTCCACTGTATAATTTTAAAGTAAGTAAGTGTTAGTTGCTCAGTCGTGCCCAACTCTTTGCGACCCCATGGACTGCAGCCCACCAGGCTCCTGTGTCCATGAGATTTTCCAGGCAAGGATACTGGAGTGGGTTGCCATTTCCTTCTCCAGGGGATATTCCCAACCCATGGGTTGAACCCTGGTCTCCTACACTGCAGGCAGATTCTTTACTGACTGAGCTACAAGGGAAGCCCTTTTATAATCATAAGGGATTTGATTTAGGCCATACGTGAATGGCCTAGTGGTTCTCCATACTTTCTTCATTTTGAGCCTGAATTTTTCAGTAAGGAGCTAGTGATCTGAGCCACAGGCAGCTCCAGGTCTTTTATTTATTTATTTATTTATTTTTTGCTGACTGTACAGAGTTTCTCCATCTTTGGTTGCAAAAAATATAATCAGTCTGATTTTGGTACTGACCGTCTGGTGATGTCCATATGTAGAGTTGTCTCTTGTCTTGTTGGAAGAGGGTGTTTGCTATGACCAGTGTGTTCTCTTGGCAAAACTCTGTTAACCTTTGTACTGCTTCATTTTGTACTCCAAGGCCAAACTTGCCTGTTATTCCAGTTATCTCTTAACTTCCTACTTTTGCATTCCAGTCCCCTATGATGAAATGGACATCTTTTTTTGGTGTTAGTTCTAGGAGGTCTTGTAGGTCTTCATAAAATTGTTCAACTTCAGCTTCTTCAGCATTAGAGGTTGGGACATAGCCTTGGATTACTGTGATGTTAATGGTTTGCCTTAGAAGTGAACCAAGATCATTCTGTCATTTTTGAGATTGCATCCAAGTGCTGCATTTCAGACTCTTGTTTTCTATGAGAGCTGCTCTATTCCTTCTAAGGGATTCTTGCCCACAGTAGTGGATATAATGTTCATCTGAATTAAATTCGCCCATTCCCGTCCATTTTAGTTCATGGATTCTTAAAATGTTGATGTTCACATTTTAGGAATCCTAGTTTACTGTTTAAAGCTTTCTCCCAAGACTCTTTTTTATCATTTCTAAATTCTAACTGCATGGTAGTTTTGAATGCTCAAGGTATTTGTGAAGAGGTTTACGTGTGATGATAAATTCTGTGAAGTCCGTCTGCTACGTGCCTTGTCCTGCACCCTTGTTATTTTGCTTCCTATCAGACATCTGTTGCCTTCTTTGCGTCTCCACTGCTACCAGCTCATCTTCTCATTGCCATCATCTTCAGTGTGGACTGCTGCAATAGGCTTGTAATTAGACTTTCTCCTTCCGTCTTTCCCCTTCTAGAGAAGTCTAAAAAGTACACCCCCCAAAACAAAACCTGATAGAAATCTTCAGCAGTTTCTCATTATACTTGGAATAAAATTCAAACTCAATAGCATACCCTACAAAGCTTTATGTGGTAAAGACCCTGCCCACCCTCATTTACCACACTAGTCTGCTTCCTGCTGCTTTGAACAAACCAAGCTGGTGGGTGCTTTAGGGCCTTAGCCCTTCCCCTGGTTTTCAGATTACTCCTTCAGTCTCAACTCCGAACTTGGTAGAGAGGCCTTCCCTCACTCCACAGCTGAAGTTGCTCTTTCCCATTTTCATACTCTAGCATGTCACGTTTATGTTGTACATATGTAAGTAAGTGAGTAGCATACTTTTGTAAGGAACTGTCAAACTGTCCTCCAAAGTGGAGGTACACTCCCACCAGCAGTGGTTGTTCCACATCCAGCATTTAGTGTTGTCAATGTTTTGGATTTTAGTAGTTCTAATAGATACATAATGGTATCTCATTGTTGTTTCAATTTGTAATTTCCAAGTAACATTTGACATTGTCTTTTGAATGCTTATGTCATCTGAATTTCTTTTTGTTGAACTGTTCAGAAATTTTGCCCATTTTTAATTAATTCGTTTTCTTAATGAGTTTTATGATTCTTTGTATATTTTAGATAAAAGTCTTTTATCAGATACGTCTTTTGCAAATATTTCCTCCTAGTCTGTGGCTTGTCTTCTCATTCTCTTGACACTATTTTTTCCTAAAGTATTCATCACTAACTAAAATAGTCTTATTGTTTATTGTATATCTCCTCCCACTACAGTGTAAAATCCACAAACAACTGTCTTGCTTTCTACTGTATTTCCAGTGCACAATATGATGCTTGGTATTTTGGAGGACAAATATCTGTTGATTGAATGGATAACCACTGTTAACATTGTTAGTTTGTTTTATTCTTAATGAAAATGGTATTAAACTGATTTATGTTCTTCCATCTTCTTATTTAAAACTCAGTTTCAAAATTTTACCATTTTATCTTCAAAATTAAGGATAATAGCCACTTGTAATAGTATGAGATGAATTTCTACAATGGCTCAGATTAATTGGTTTAAGACATCTAATTACTGATTTATACTTGTTTTGCCCTCTCATGAGCCATACAGATTTATTCTCCAAGAAGTTGTCACAGGGTTGGGCAGTGAAAACAGGAGAATGTTTGCATCAGTCCCACAAAGCCTTATGGAAGGAATGCCGCCTGTTAAGACACTGCAAAGTTTCAGTATGTTCAAATATGTATCGATACACACACACATTGAGCTTGCAAGGTTCAAAAAAATTATGCAAATTCCCTGTTCTCGATTGCTTTTTTGTTAATTGGATTTGTTAAAGATGGGAAATGACATGTTGGTCTCCTACTATGGTGGTTTTCAGTTTTTTAAATTTTATCTTTAGTTGTTTTTGGCAGTATATTTTAGTGTTGTTTGCCACCAATTTTTATAACTATTGTATTTTTGTCTATTTTTATCCCAAGTAGTGCTTTTTGCCTTGAACTGACTCTTTGTTTCCACTCTGCTTTGTTTTTGTATGAATATGCCAAGTCTTCTGTTTTTAAGCCTTCATTGCATTTTAGATTGTTACTCTTAAAAATAATGTAAATTTGAAAGAGTTGATTTTTTAAAAATCCTTTTAGAAAAGCTTTTAAAAGATGTTTTGGTTCTCTGTTGCTGCATAACAAACCATCTCGAAACTTAGTGGCTTTAAGCTAGAACTATTTTGATAACTCTCCTGATTTATAGTTGGAATAGCTGGATAGTTCTTCTGTTCCATGGTTATTCAGCTGGTACTGCAGTCATCTGGTGGCTCACTAGGACTAGAATGTCCACGAAGGCTCATTCACGTGGTTATTAGTGCCTTGGTGCAGGGATAGTTCTTGGGACAGTGGGGCATACTGTTTATCTGTCTACCTACTATGTAGTCTCAGTCCTCTCCCTTACCTGTGGCGTCTTCACTTACTCTTTTTATGTGATCTCTACAGTAGGGCAGAGTAACCATACTTTTTATATGATGGCTTGGGACTCCCAACAGTGCTGAAGTGAAAGCTGCCAGGCCTCCTCAAAGCTGAGGCATAGAACTGCCGCAGGGTCAGTTTGGCCTCATTCTGTTGGCTGAAGGAGTCCTAGAGCCAGGCCCGATTCATATCAAGGTGCGAATACCAGGAAGCGTGGTTCACTGAGGGCATCCTGGGAGCCTATTTACCACAATATGAGAGTCTAAACCCTTCACATTTATTTTAATTGACATGATATTGTTCTTAGGGCTCAGACTTTTACTTCCTTTTGTGAATTTGCATATGCTTTTAATTCTATTAACTTCTGTATCAACATCAAGAAAAGTAATAGTACTTGTACTCCAATTTGGCTCAGATGATAAAGAATCTGCCTGTAATGCAGGAGACCTGGGTTTGATCTCTGGATTGGGAAGATCCCCTGGAGAAGGGAAAGGCAACCCACTCTAGTATTTTTCCCTGGAAAATTCTATGGAGAGAGGAGCCTTGCAGGCTGCACCATGGAATAAGTTATGATGATTGGGGGCTTCAGCATGATTTTACTTATGTTTTATATATATTATGTGGAATTTTAGGCCATGTTATAAATTTGAATATTATATATATCTTTTTAAAAGTTTTAGATGTTTTAATTCATTTTGTAACAGCATAAACAATAATTTTTTAGATCTAATTAATTGGATCTAATTAAATCTAGATCTAGTTAGTTAGTTCAGTTGCTCAGTCATGTCCGACTCTTTGCGACCCCATGAATCACAGCACACCAGGCCTCCCTGTCCATCACCAACTCCCGGAGTTCATCTAGATCTAATTAAATCTAATTAATTGCATACTGTCTTTCCTAATACACTTTTTTTCCTAGATAATTTGGATTTGTTTTTTGATAAAATGTAATATATCTTTAATGTTTCAGGAAGGCTATGTGGATTATGTAACATCTGGGTTCTTTCCAAATACATAATGACTTCCTCTGTCTTCACAGAGTTTGATTGGCTGTAAAGTTTTTGTTTGTTTGTTTGTTCTTGGCCATACCACATGGCTTGTGGGATCTTAGTTCCTTGACCAGCGCCCCTAGCAGTCAAAGAGCTGTCTTAATCACTGAATTGCCAGGGAATTCCTGGTTTTAGAGGTCTTGGATTACACTCAGTGCTTCCCAGGAATTTATTGTTATTATTCTTTTGTCTTGGGAAATTTATTGTCATTTATGGGTATACTGTTTTAGGGTACTGGGATTTTTTTTCTCCCCCTGTAATAAAAAGTTTTTGCCAGTGAGGGTTGGTGAATAGATCTGGAAGATGATGTACATTTTTGTCTTTTTTCAATTTTGTTTTCTTCTAGTATAATTCTGTTTTGTCTTGTCTTCAGTTTAACAGCAGTTATGATGATCAGGTTTGTTAGATCTTAGTTCTGAAATTGGCATTTGTCATTTACTCTGTTTTTGCTCTTTTATTGTACATTATGGGAAAACTTTTGTTAACTTTTGGCCACACCACATAACATGTGAAATCTTAGTTCTGTGATCAACCAAGGATCAAACATGCACCCCATGCATTGGAAGATGGAGTCTTAACCACTGGGCCACTGGGCCAGTCTTCAAGGGAAGACTTGAATGTAACTTCTTGAATGTAACTTCCTTATTATGAATTCAGCTTTTCTGGTCATGTTAATTCTGATGTTTTTCTCAAGCGCTAATGTCAGGGTGGCTCAGATGGTAAAGCATATGCCTGCAATGCAGGAGACCTGGGTTCAATCCCTGGGTTGGGAAGATCCCCTGGAGAAGGAAATGGCAACCCACTCCAGTACTCTTGCCCGGAAAATTCCATGGATTGAGGAGCCTGGTGGGCTACAGTCCATGGGGTCCCAAAGAGTCGGACACGACTGAGTGACTTCACTTCAGTGTCAGGTGTGCTGTTGCATTTTCGAGTTTCCTTGGAATCTTACCTGAGTTTCTTCTGTTTCCTTCTTAGCATGATGTCTCTTTATTCCCATCTTGTGTGTTCTTAGTCAGTCAGTCGTGTCTGACTTTTTGTGACCCCATGAACTGTAGCCTACCAGGCTCCTCTGCCCCTGGGGATTCTCCAGGCAAGAATATCGGAATGGGTTGCCTTGCCCTCCTCCAGGGGATCTTCCCAACTCACGGGTTGAACCCAGGTCTCTTATATTTCACGCAGATTCTTTACTGTCTGAGCCAACAGGGAAGCCCATCTTACTTGGTTCTTACAGGCAGTGTCTTTCAATAACTAAGGATGTGTCCAAATCAATGCTCTTCTTCATATTATTTTATTTCTTGGAGTAAATTGTTGCCAGTGCCAGTCCTTTCTCTACTTGCTGTGAAGTTTTACTGACTAGGATTGTAGCCTCTGAATGGATATAGAACTTCTGGATGGGGAAGGGATCGTGGCTGTCAGGGCTCACCCAGTGTGGGGCTGGCTGCCTGTTTCCTGATTGCTGCAAACCCAGGAACCCTGGGCTGGGGGTGGAGAGAGGTGAAGGGCTGCGCCTTCTTCCCACGCACTTCCTGGCAGCTGTGCTCTTACCCTTCAGAGGTAGGTGGGGCTGCGGTTGGCCACTGAACTGTGTCTTCTTTCACACTAGTAAGTGGAACTTTCTCCCAGATTTTAGTAATATATTACTGTCTGAAGTAGGCTCTGCTTTCTGTCTTTTCTTGTGTGTGTCTTTATAGGTGTTTTAAATGGGATTTAAAAATTTCATGTCAGGTCGCCTGGTGCCCTCTTAAGCTACATTTTGTTTTCATCCTATATTTCATTATTTAAAAAAAAAAAATGTTAAGGAGCTTTCTAGGTGGCTCAGTGGTAAAGAATCCACCTGCCAGTGCAGGAGACGCAGGTTCAGTCCCTGGGTTAAGAAGATCCGTTGGAGTAGGAAATGGCAACCCACTGCAGTATCCTTGCCTGGAAAACTTCATGGACAGAGGAGCCTGGCGGGCTGTAGTCCATGGTGTCACAGGTCAGAAACAACTGAGCGACTGAGCGCAGTCCTTTTTATTGGCACCAGGATCTCTTTCCAGGTAGTCACTGTTTTCCTGGAATCACTACCAGGTACTTGGATCTATTATCAACACTGGACAGCCTTTTATCAGCATTCCTAACTCACCTTTACCCGGGGGAAAGTTGCCTCCTGCCAGGTTCTTTCCTCATGATTATCCTGAGTTCAGAACAGAAAGTTTTCTTCTAGAAACACTTGGTTATTCTAAGACTCCAGAGCCAAAACTGGTTAGAAAGCTTAATTTTTAAAATGTTTACCTTCGTAGTCTTTTAATTCAGGGAAGGGGTTTAAACAACAAAAATTTATATTGTCAGAGTTCTGGAGGCTGGGAGAACCAAGACCAAGGTGTAGGTGGATGGCTCCCTCTGAGGCCGCTCTCCTTGGCTCGCAGGTGGTCCCCTTGCTGCCTCTTCACGTCGTTTTCTCTGCACATCTGCATCCCTGATGTCTCTTCCTCTTCTTATGAGGATATTAGTCAAAATGGACTAGAGCTCCACCTTCCTGGTCTCATTTTAACATGATCACCTTTTTTTTTTTTTTTTTTTTCATTTCTCATTTTTATTGAGGTATAATTGACAAAATTGTCAGATATTTAAAATATACAACTGTGATGATCTAATATACATAATGTAAACACTGTAAATGGATTCCCTCTAACAAAGCCATCACTTAACTTTTATTTATTTTGGGGGAGAATATTTATTGTCTTTTAATTTAAAACATCTTTTAATCACATTTATTTGCATGCTGCTATATTTTTGGTTTTTGTTTTTAGCCTCTTTTGTCTCCCTTACCTCAAAACACTACATTTCATTCTTTTAAAATTTAGCCCCAGTTTTCTTTTTTGCTAGTCACACTTTATTTTTTGTCTCTTTTTGGTCTTTTTTGGTCTAGTCCTTCCTTGTTCTTTCACTTTATTTCTTACTGCCTTAATTTTTTCATGTCTGTTTTCTTAAGTCGGATGTCCTCCCCTCCTCTGCCCTCTCTTCCCCTCATGGTTTGATTTTCTAAAGGCTGGAAGGATGTGTAGTCTTCTAAGAGTGGCAGTATTGTAGGCAGTGTCATTCAACAGATGGGAAGACCTGCCTCTCCTCCATCCAGTATTTTCTGAGCAGTGTTCTCTCTGTCTTGACCCTTGAAATGATGACTTGGGGATATATTGACACGTGAACTTTAGAGTGGCTTTTGGACAGCACATACCACCTGTGTGAGAATCTGATTATTCTGAAATCTATGATCTGTAATGTGTGTTTTGTCACTCAGTGGAAGGACCATGACTTGCAGGGTCAGACAGACGGACGTCATTGCTCTGCTATGGAAGAGCTACGTGACTCTAAGCTGTCCTCAGGGGATTCTGACGTGCAAAGGTTGAGATTGCACCGTGAGACTGCTTCCCTCCTTCCAGCTCAGGTATTTTTCTGTGGCTCGAACCCTCAGGGGTTCTTCTGTCCACCCTGCTGCTGAGACTTCTGCAGACCTCCTTCATCTGCAGGGGCTTGAGGGGAGCAGCCAGGAGGTAGTCTCCAACCCTATGCCAGCTCTCGCATTTTGATTCTAGAAAGGGGATCAGTACTTTGAAACCACTGGGGCCCAAGTACCCTTTGTGTGTCAGAACAGAGCTATTAGGACTGCTTTCTGGACACATCTTGCCTGTACTTTGTTCCACCTTCCCGTGGCTAACCATCCCTTAATCTTCAAAATGAGTTGCAACCCTTTCCTCTTAGTTAATTGTAAAGCAAAAAAAAAAAAAAAATTCTTCTTGGCTGTGTAGTAGGCTAATTGAGGGCTTCCTGGTGGCTCGGTGATAAAGAATTCACCTGCCAATGTGGGAGATGTGGGTTCGATCCCTGGGTCGAGAAGATCCCCTGGAGAAGGAAATGGCAACCCACTCCAGTATTCTTGCCTAGAGAATTCCCATGGACAGAGGAGTCTGATGGGCTACAGTCCTGTGGTTGCAAAGAGTCAGACACAACTTAGTGACCAACCAATAAGAAGAATAATTGAATTTGAGTTTCTTGGGAGATTTTCACTTTGTTAAAAAATCTTCAATTCTTATCAAACACTTAGATATAAAATGTCACCTTCCTGGAGGTAGCCTAAAGTCTGTCTCTAGTTTTACAGAGCTTTTTTGAATTTTTTTGTGAGATTAGGGGCTGCTGAATACTTTATTCAAAAGTTAGCTGATGAGGCAGGGAAACTGAAGCTGGGTAAAAAGGAGCAGAGACTGAGCCCCCCTTTCTCCCATCCCAATCCCTTCTCCTTGCTTGGACACACTCAGTGGCTCCCTGGAGACCAGGTGGATCCTGACTGCCTTAGCGCTCCACAGAGTCAGAGTAGCAAGTCCTCACTATTTGGGTCACTTGTGAGATTCTATTTATGCTTTTTTTTTCTTGGACTGTGATTGTGGTTTTGATTATGATATTTTATAAAAAGATCTAGGGGTGCTGTTTGTAACACCACCCACTTGAGAGATTGCCTCTCTGAACACGCGTGGGAGAGATAGCAGGTATGGTATTAGGAGGGTGGTGTTCCTCCATGGACGCTCTGGACCTTGTAGCTACTTAGGCTCCCCTTTCTGCTGAGCAGATAGGAAGCTTGATGTCAAGACTGTGGCCACCTTGAGGAAATGGCTAGTGCATGACAGTGTATAGTTTGGGGTACTAACTTTACCCCAGTTTTTTCTTCTTAAAATTGTTTTCCATTTGTCATTTCCTTATCCATCTGTTTACTTCTCTTCTGACATGTAATACCCTTGTTAGCCCCATCATTCTTTTTAGAAGAAGTTGGTGTATAAATTAGCAAATATATAAGAACTGTCCTAAATATTTTAAGAAACCATCCTCTTGATCCTCACACTCTGGTGTGAGCTGTAGGCTGGGCTGTTGCAGAAGTCACCTGGCTGGTTGTGCCCTATCCCATCCCTCTCCTTTCTGCAGCTCTTTCCTGCAGAGTCGACCCAGCCACACAGAGTAGATGCTTCTCTGAGCAAACACCTCCATTTCTAGACCCGTTTCCCATGGTTCCCCTTCTGTACTTCTGCAGCTCTGGTTCCGCCACTCTGCCCTCCCTCTGCTTGTCATTTCTGTGAACCTGAAGCCCTCTTCCCACCCCTTCATCTCTCTCCGCTCTGTGTCGGTTTCCTCTGTGAAAGCAGGGCGGACCACTTCCTGGGTGCTACTTCCTCTCCTGCTCATGTGTTGGGTCACACTAACTGGGCTGCTCACCCACAGGGGCCTTTGTGCAAGTTAGAACAAGGTACTGCATAGGACTTCCTACTACTGGAAACTCATCCGATAAATGTATGAGTCCAGGCTGTTTACCCTGTGAGGGGCGCCCTGAGTGGGTGGAGGGTAGAGGGGTGTGCCTGCCTGTGCACTTGTGCTCCATGGCCCCGTGTTGTAATTGGTGGGAATTGTCCATATCCCCAGCACCATCAGTCTGGCTAGGGCAGGCCCTCAACACCTGTTTGCTAAGCTAAAGGAAGAACAAAGGTGTGAATTCATGCTATGCTCTTGTCTGAAAAATAGCAGGGAAAGCACACTTGACAAGGCTTTTGCACTGAATGTTGTGAATATATTATAATGCCGAGATGTATTTTTTTCCCCCCACATCTCAGTATTTCTGAAATGACAGATACCTTAGTCAGTGGACTGTGGTAGGTGAAGACACAGCCCCTGGAGCTGGACTACTTGGGCCTGAATCCCAGGGCTACCACTCACACACTTGTGAGATTCTGGGCATTTTACTTAATCGTTTTGTGCCCCAGTTTTAACAGCAGTTTGTTCCTCTACTTCCTGGTGTTGTAGTGAGAGTTTAATGGATTAATATATGTGCAGTGCTGGCTCAGATGGTAAAGCGTCTGTCGACAATGCGGGAGACCCGGATTCGATCCCTGGGTTGGGAAGATCCCCTGGGGAAGGAAATGGCAATCCACTCCAGTACTATTGCCTGGAAAATTCCATGGACAGAGGAGCTTGGTAGGCTACAGTGGGGTTGCAAAGAGTTAGACACGACTGAGCGACTTCACTTTCCTTTCACTTTAGAATATCACCAGGCACATAATAAATAGTAAGAGATATGAGTAGTAGCTGTTAGCAGCACCATTAAAGGCGACATAGACATTCACTATATTGCTGTTTTCTTTTAACCCTGAAAAGCTGTTTTAATCCATGGAGCACAGCTTACATGGCTAAGCATCCCATGTCAGTAGCTGCAGACTGGCCACATTCTGTGTGCTGAGGTTGAATGCCCTCTCTTCCCGCACCAGTTTCTGGTTTCCTGCAGGAGAACATGCAGAGTGCACAGTATGCTGACAGGAAACCAGCAGGCTTTGTTTTTTCTTCTTAATATAGCAAAAGAGAAAGAGGGGAAACCCAGATAAGGCTCATTTTAGAACTTAACTTCTCCAAAGCTTAGACTGGTAATAAGTCTTAGCTGTGTAAAACTATCAACCAAAGAAAATTGTATTTGAGAAAGTGATTATGTATCCATTAATTCATTCACTGCACTAAGCAGCTTGTTGGATTTTAGTTTGCTGACCAGGGATTGAACTCAGGCTCTTGGCAGTGAGAGCCTGGAGGCTTACCCACTGGACCACCAGGGGAATTCCCTGAAAAAGTTCTTCTAATGTAGTTTTTGTCTGATTGCAGGGCAGCCTTCCTTAGATGGTTTTCAAGGAAACTGGGCTATGAAGTGGCAAAGGTAATGACTGTTCTGGGGCCTAGCTCCCCATCTGGTGCCTTCCGGTGTCCTCAGGTTAGACAGTAGATGGATGTCTCTCCCCAAATAGTTGTGGGTTCCCCTGGTCCTCACTCTTCACTTGTGGCTGGCTGCAAGACCACGTCAGGGATGTGGTGGCTCTTCTCTGAATTGCTTAAGACTTTTCTTCCCGTCTCATGCTCAATTGAGAAACGATAGCCGTGTAGGAAGCTGTGCATGACTCCTGCTCACTGCCACACCCTGTTGAGCTCTCCTTCACGTTAAGCAAGATCTGACTAATGCATTCTTTGGAGATGCTCTGCCTGTTTTCATCGTGAGACTAAATGTTTTTTTCCCAGATCACACTACTGTAATTGAGTTTACCCTCCACTTTGAGAAATATCCTTACCTACCAGAGAGCACAGCCGAGACTCCCACGGCATTGGAGGACACTGATTTGGAGTTTTGGTACCCTTTCCTTAGTTGAACAAAACAGTATATGAGTAAACAATATAGGGATGATCTGAAACTTTTTTTAATTCGATTTATCTAAACCCTGAGTTTGATATTTCTGTGTAGAACTGGTCAACTTTAGCCTTGTCAGAGGGTGTGTTTAATGACCAGTTTCCAGAAAGAGTATCTACATGAGGAACTTTCTCCAACAGGCCTTCTTCTGAACCTTCAGGATTCATTTACCTTCAGGTTGCAGAAATGATAGGCAGGCAGCTGTTCTTACTCTCCATCGCCTAGAAAGTGGAGGAGCAGACAGTGGGAATGTGTTCATCTTGACTCAGGTTGGTTAGCGGAGACACTCGCTGATCTGAGTCCAGTGCAGTGGGTTTGGTGCACTGAACTTGCTGAGCTGGCTCCTCTCCATCTCTTCATTCAGCCCGAAAGTCATGGCCAGTTTCCTTATCCAGGGGGTGGGCCATTTCTCAAAATATGAAAGAAAGCAGCCAGTGACTGCTCAGGCCCGCTTGTAGGCTTACAAGACCAGCTATTGCCACAAAGGGAGAAGCTTCCTGTTTACCAGCCGGCGTGAGACAAAGTGGTTGTGCTTCCTGGCTGTGTGGGACTTGGCACGTGGGCCACATTCTGTCCATCAGGACGGCAGGGCTGAATGCCTGCTCTGTGCTCAGCCCTTGCCCCTGTGGCCCCGGTCCTGGATGCAGGCCACCCTCCGGAGGGCACTTTCACTTGGACTCCAGAACTGGCCCTGGCCTTCTGAAAGGGAAGGCAGCCTTGCCTCCTTGCTGGCTTCCTCCTTAGCTTTCCCTTCCCCATGGGGCCCAGTCCAGGCAGAACCCTTGGCACGAACCTGAATCTCACCATAAATTCACATCTTTTGTTCCTAAGTCTCTAGGAAGCAGGATGTCAATGCCTCTGGGGAAACAGGTCTTTTTCGCCGGAGTGGCAGCTAGTGGGAGCTGCGCCATCCTGTACTACCTGGTCCAGAGTAAGTATCCGGTGAAGCGCCCACGGCAAGGCCGCCTCCTAGTTCTCTTGGCCCTTTCCTCCATCAAAGGAAATACTTCAGATGCTTTCAGCAGATTAGAGACAGACGGAAAGGGCTATTTTGAGCAGCCAGTATACCATTCCATTGGCTATAGCTTCCTTCTCATCCTGTAATCCCAGTTTTCCCAGGAGCCACAAGAACAAATAAAAGGAACAGGACTCATTTGCGTAAGAAGCCTTGAAAAAGCAAGATGGGCTTTCACCCCTGTGCACACACAGGGGATCCATCAAGATTTCTGAGATTATGTAAAGAACAAAGGAAAGGGGGCTACCAGATGGTTCCCAGGTCTGGAAAACTGGCTTTCTCCAGTGTCCTCAGCCTGTTCACCCTGCCATTCTCTGCTGTTCAGTTAGTGGCAGACGGGACACCTTGAGCTGGGGACTGGGGCAGGAGCAGAAGATAAAAGCAGAGTCCAGGCTGGCAAAATCCTGACAGATGCGGCTTTCAGCCCCACTGCACCTAAATTTGAATTTGTAAAGATAGACCACGATCATTGGGAGCAGCTGAGACATTTAAGGGCATTTCAGTGCTACTGGTTGCGAAGCAGCAGCAGAAAGACTGACTTTCTTTGAAGATCTTTTATGCCTGCCCGGCTTGGCTCCTCACCCTGTTACTTCCTGCCCTGACGTGAGCATCACCCACAGCCAGGCAGATAGCCTCAGCTCCCTCCACCCGTTCTTCCCCACCTTCCTTCAGGGCTGACCCAGAGGTCTCTGGGTCTAGAGGTGGCCAGAGATGAGCATTCCCAGGGATAATTCAGACTGGAATAGCTCAGCACCACTGCCCCTCTGCCAGAGCAACGGAGGCAGAATGTGACAGGAATGAATACATTTTCAGGTTGAGGGCCTGGCAGCCTTTCCTTCTGAGGGAGCTGGGGTCAGCTGATAGTGATAGTCCAGTGGGCTCTGCGACCAACTGCCTGGGTTGAATCACAACTCCCAGCTCTGGCCTAGCTGTGTGACCTTATGGGGGAGTCTGTTTTCTTCCTGGGCCTGAGTTATCTATGTGATGAGGGGTAATATTTAGGGCCTCCGTGTGAGGTTGTTGTAAAAATTAAATCAGTCTCACAACTTGTGGGATACGGAGGAATTGCTCAGGGAAGGTGGTCTGGATGCCGCCTCTGCTCCGTTTGTCATGGCTGCGACCTCGTTCACGCCTGCAGCCCTCTCCTGGGAGGCCATCCTGGAAGGGCATTCTCCTTGACCTCTCCAGGCTCAAGCTGCCTTTCCCATCCATTACTGTGATCTGGCCTACAAGTCTTTCTTGTTGCCACCTGACAACCATACTTGAGAAGCTTAGCTTCCTTTGGTCTCTCCCTGGGGAGGCTTGTCGTACCTGATGCTTTCAGGGAAGTGCTTCCTGGAGTTACCAGTAGTCTTTGGACCAAGGATACCTGAGGCTGAGAGCAGTTTATCTACATGAAATGTTGGCATAAATCTGTAAACTTGACAAGTTAGCATTTTCATGTCCTATCACTTGGCCTAAGGGTTTTGTTTTTGGTGGTGCAGTCTCTCTATATTTTGCTGGTTTATCAGGACCTTCCTCTTAGTAGAAGGAGTAATGTTCAGAAGTCAAGTTAGATTCTGGCCCCAACTCTGCTTCAGATATCACAGGACATAGAAATAGAAAGAAAGAGAAGGTCTGAGCAGACGCCTTACGTGAAGAAGGGAGGCAGTGAATGAGGTGAGGAAATAAGAAATGAAGTTGACACAGAAGGATCAAATACTTTGCTCAAGGTCACCTGCCACACCCCTGCAGATGCTGACTTCCTATGTTTTAGTGTCTCTAAAATGGACGGATTAGATAGACCTTAATAATAGTTCCACCTGTTTATTTCATGTTTGTTCCTATTTTCCATGCTGTACATGAATTGTGTCATTTAACTTTCTACAAGTTCAGTAAAGGAAATACATGTAACCTCTCTGTTTTCCACTTAGAAATGTTTTCCAGAGCTTCTTATTACCAGCTGGCCCTGGAGCAGCTGCACAGCCACCCTGAGGCACTGGAAGCTCTGGGCACTCCTCTCAACGTTCACTACCTCCGGCTCACTGACAAGTACAACTTCGTGGACATCGCTGATGCAAAGGTAACCTGCTCCCCCTGCGAACTGTAGGCTGGGTGCCTACCGGGTTGAGGAGGGGCTGCTGTAATCTGGAAAGGGTCTTGGAACAAGCTGGAGGAAAAGGTGCGAGATGGGAAAATCCACTACTTAGCACCTTTAAAAAAAGCACTGTGGGCTAATTAACTTCCACACAAGTGTTCTCCCTTTCCGGGGAATTGTCGTGGCAAGGAAGACCTGTTTGTGCTCAGGTCACCATCTTGAACTGAAGGTTCTCGAGCAATGATCAGTGGTGGTTTGCCAGTATTTCAGTTTTGAACTTGAAATATACCTACAGCTAATTGGTGCTCATTCAAATCTAAAAACTCTTTAAACTCTAGTTTTAAATGTAAAAGCTTCCATGCAATGCCAGTCCATTTTTTCAGCTGTATCTCACTTTTATATAGTTCAACTGATAAAACTCAGCTGAATATAAAAAGCATTTTTTTCCTTCTGTCTGTTAGAGGAATGATTCTAAGTTGTTTGGGGAATACAGAGAAGACTTTGAGGGAGTTTATAGTTTATGGCTGTGGTTCCCTCTGCCAGTGTGTTCTCAGAGGAGGTGTGGCTGGGAGAATGGGCTGAGTGAGGCAGTGAAAGGGCTGTGACGTCATCTTGGGAGGTGTGCGCTTGATTCTGCGACGAGCTGAAGGCCTGGAATATTTGGAGGATAAGAGTGAGCTGATCTGACCTAGTTTATTTTTGTTCTTGTTGTTTTATTAACTTTAACAGGAACAGTTTTATTGGAATTCTCCCCCTAACTACAAAAGCAATTTGTGCTCAAGTATTCTGCTAAAAATAGTGGTTTAAAAAAACTTCTAATTGCTGTCTAGTTGGTTTTATATTGGATTAGTCCAGTTCGTTGGTCTTCTCCTATGAGTCTGTATCTGTCTGTACTAAGAGTTGTGGCTCTTCCTCTTTCATTTCTCATTCGGGTCTACTCCTTTTTTCTTGAGTCTGGCTAGAGGTTTGTTGATTTTTATCTTTTCCCAGCTCTAGATTATATTTATCTTTTCTATTGTTTTTTAAATCTATTAATTTCCTCTGATTTTTATTATTTCCTTTCACTGACTTTGGGCTTTGTTCTTTTTCTAACTCCTTTATGGTCCAGATCAGAGTATGGACCATTTTTTAAACAAATTGGTTTTTTTTTTAATTTAAAAATTTGTTTTTTAAATTTAAAAAATTTGTTTTTTTAAACAAAAAGGTTTTACCCTTTTTAAACAAACAGTGGACTTGTTTTTTGTTTTTCTATTATGAAAAGTTTCAAGTATATGGAAAAGATGAAAGAATTTATGCTGTGGAACTCATGTATCTGCTACCTGGATTCTGTAATATTTTGCTCAGTATTTTGTACCTATTTGCCTACCTCTATTTGTTCATGAACCTATCTTATTATTTCCAAATAGCCATACACTTCACCTTTAAATTCATAAGCTGTATATCATTAATCAGAGTTTATGGTTGCTTTTTTTGAGGTAAAATTTACTCTCAGGATCTGATGAATTTTAACAAATGCATCCCCCTATGCAGTCCATGGGGTCGCTAAGACTCAGACACAACTGAGCGACTTCACTTTCCACTTTCATGCGCTGGAGAATGAAATGGCAACCCACTCCAGTGTTCTTGCCTGGAGAAGCCCATGGACGGAGAAGCCTGGTAGGCTGCAGTCCATGGGGTCGCACAGGGTCAGACACGACTGAAGCGACTTAGCAGCAGCATGCAACTCAAGCCCCTACCTAGATATAGACTGTTCCCATCACCTGAGAGGGGCCTCATGCTCTTCTCACATTATAGCCATCTCTGAGAGGATAGCATTGTATCCACTTACGTCTCTTTATACCCCCCAGCTGAAGATCCCTGTCTCTGGACCAAAGTCAGAGGGCCATCTCTATGTCAGCTCATCCAGAGATGCCCCCTTTAAGAGGTATGATGGGAAAGTGGGTGGGGAGGAGGAGGAGAACCTTCTTCTGGAAACAATCTTGATTTCCCTTTTCAACTGCAGTTGTATGATTGCGGCACTAAGAATTTTTCAAAGCTTCAGAAGTTTCACAGCCAGGACAACATGCATGCCAGTGCTTTTGCTCTTAGCTCAGTCCGGACATTTTATCCAATGCAAACTACTGAATTTGAGGAGCTTTAGTTGGTGTGGTCTAGGTCTGCCATGCTGTGTCACAGTTTCCAACACTGCTGCCTCTGTCGTTACAAGTGAATAAAGGCCTGGGTTCCTGTTCCAGAGTTATTCATCACATTCTTTATGTAAGCTCTCCCTCCACCCCATTAATTGGCTTTTCTTGTCTGGTTGCCAGGAGCTAAGTCAGTCACTTCCCCCACGGGAAGCCTCTCTCTGAGATGTCTGCTCTTTAGCCAGGATGTATTTTAATTCCTGGGGACAAAAGGCAGTCCCTGCCTGGCCTCGCTGACCCCTGAGCCTGGGATTAGAGGCGGAGCTGAAGGTCGAGGGGAATTAGGAAACCAGGAATGAGGTGCTCCTTCTCTGATTCCAGCCATTCATTGTGAAACTTGCCTTGATGGTGATTTAAATAAAGATAGCCTGGAATAAAAGGTTAAAACATTGTTAACATACTGCTAACATAAAATAGTTTAAAAAATTTAAGAAATTCCAAACAACTGTTTATTTCCTTTTAAACCATGTCTCTTGCCTCGGTGTTTTCATTGATGAGAGACTATACTTTTGGTTTTTCTCAGGTGGAACCTTCAGGAGGTCTTCTTAGAGCTCAAGGATGGTCAGCAGATTCCCCTGTTCAAGCCCAGCAGGGACAACGACGAGGTGAAAAAGGAGTGAAAATGATCAGCTCCCTCTGCTCCTGGCCTCCCTGGTCACCACGCGTCCCCCGGGGCTGCAGGTGCAGCCATATGGTGATCTCTGTATCATTCTAATTTAACCACAGTGAACCCTACTGAAGTTTTTAATCAGAAACTTACTATAATTTATAAGAATTTGAAAGTCCTCTGTATAGAAGTATAGAATAAAGGGAATCAGTATTAATAATGTTGATTTCTCATCTCTCACCAACCCACCCCACGCCAAAAATAAAAAAGTTTTCAATGAAGTTTTCTAGCACTGACGTTTTTAAGTGTTAACATCAGAATGCCAAGGAAGACAGACAAGCACTTCTGTCTGGTCGCTCTACCCTAAATTTATGTTAAGTAGCTTGTTGGTCACTCTCAAGTACTTATGAGTTTTTCTTCTTCATTGTTTTATTTTCTTGTTTTAGTCACCAACTGTCTGCCTAATTGAAGACTCACAAAATAACTGCTTTAACCCAAACATTTCAAAAGCTTAAAACAACCACATTTTAGAGAATCTTACCTGTAGGTTTTCTTAGTCTTGCAGGGGGACAAGATCTTCTGAGCACCAGAGCCTATAAATCCCAGAAATCTGCCACTTTTGCTTTGGAAAGGCCAATTTAACCCCCTCAGTATTATTAAGCTTAATGTAGTTATAATCAGGGATGTTCATCAGCTCTTTTCCTAAGCTCTTAATATTCATTGAAGGGAAATTTCAAAAAGGTTATGCGTAAATGTGCTGGTAGAGTATGAGGCCTTTCATCGTTGTTCTGTAGTTTGTTTCTTTAAAAAATACTCTTTGAATAGAATATTAAGTGGAGAAGTCTTTCCCTGAGGGCACTTTTTCCGGTGTGATAAATATTACGATCTGTGGAGTCTTTTGTGCTGCTCTGTTCTTTAACAATTTATGTGCCGTTCTGTTCTCTAACAGCTTTTACTTCCTTTCAGTGTTTGCTGGATTTTTTTCTTGGTGTGGCCAAACCGTAGAAAACCCAAGTGGATCATCTGTTCTGAAGGAAAAGCAAGTAACAATTTTTGTGTAAAATTTGGATTAAGAGGCTTTCCTCTAGTATTATGTAGTGAAAAGATCCTTAATTTCTATTTGAGTCACCATCTTGGGTACTTTTTCCAGTTAAGCATATTTCAGTGTATTTACTTCTTAATGCCTGCATGGCTGATTTTGAACAGGCCAGAATGCAGTTACTGAAGTAGACGCTGTCCTTTCTTTTCTTGAATTGGTGCTGTATATGTACAGCCCACTACTTGTGTATCTAGCAATCACTGTGCCTCAGCTATGGTCTCCCAGCAATGACCTTGAGGACATCTTGGATAATATACATCATCATCAGAGGCAAAGGTGACTTTTTATCAACTGAGCAAATGCTCCAAGCCAGCACTGGAGAAAGGGCTTCACTAGCATTGTAAGAATCACAGACTTATTAAAACAGCAGACGAGCAATCACAGCCAACAAGTGGCAGGAGGACTCCCACTGGCTTTTACTAAATAAGATGCTGCCTGGTCTCCGCTCACAGCAGTTTCCATGATACTGGACCAGCAGAGTTCCAAGCAGTGGTGCGAAAATGACGTAGTAGGCGAGAGAGACCAGTTAGGAGGAATCCAAGGGGCCAGTTGAGCCACCCCTCCCTCTTGGTGGACTGGTGACTCTACGGGCCTTGAGGCCTAAGATTTCAGATATGATGGAGACTGCCTTACAGACAGACAGAACATGGAAAAAGGTCTCAGCAGGGAAAGTGAGCTATACTCCAGAAAGATGATCTGCCCTTTGGCCGGTTAGCTGAAGAAGATACAGTAAAAGCAAGCTCTGGACAGGTGAGGTGGCCAGTGTTAGCATTTTACATGCAGCTTATAGCCATCAGATTTTGGAGTAAGTATATGATTCTACTGTTAGGAGAATGTGCCAAATTATACTGATAAGACCTGTATGACTTTCAGAAGTCACAGATTTTACTGTCATTTATCCCATTTTTCTAGATTTGGCTTCCCCCTACCTGTCTTCCTTCCAACCATTCACCGGTCCAGGGATTTAATAATACCCGCTGAGACAAGGTTCTATCACTCCCAGTTTTGGTAAAGTTGTATTCAGCAAAGATGAAACTAAATTACATCCACATGAAGCTACCAGCACTTGGCAAACAGTGGCCTCTCTCCTCTTCCCATTGGAAAGGCCAAAGAAATGTTCTCTTAACAGCAGCTTTACGGCTTTCTGAAGGCAAGCAGCCTTAGGCTGTGGACTCTGGTGTTTTCAGCTTGTCCATATTAAAGATATGAATAGATATGAATAAATACCTATCGGTTACCAGTCTTACAGGTGAGGCAGTGTTCCTACTGCTTGTTGGGAGGCTTGGCCCAAGGAGCCCTGATGATGGCGGCAGGGCATCAAGGAGGTGGTGAGAGGGTGAGGGAAAACCTCCAGGCTCCACCCACAGGAAGACTCTCGACTCTTCAGGAACCCGTTTGGTTAAAAGTCCTGTCAGGAATGTGTAAAGAGAAACTGACGTTGTATGATCCAGGGTTCAAAAGTGGGAGATGAAATGTTAGAAACACGTCTCAGACACAGGTATGTACCACAGACCACATGTGGCATGTTAAACACCTTTTATTATTAAAGAATGATCCTCCAAGGCAGAAGTTGTTCTTCTGCCACCACATAACCTTTATACTTTTAAATTTGGCTACCATGTGTCAGTTACCTTGCAGTCTTAATATGAAGGTAAGTTTTTACTTACAAATTTTTTTTTTATAAAGTAAGAAACTATAAAAACTATGGGCTTCCCTGATAGCTCAGGTGGTAAAGAATCCACCTCCAATTCAGGAGACCCAGGTTTGATTCCTGGGTTGGGAAGATCCCCTGGAGAAGTGAAGGCTACCCACTCCAGTATTCTGGCCTGGAGAATTCCACAGACTGTATAGTCCATGGGTTCGCAAAGAGTCGGACATGACTGAGTGACTTTCACGAAAACTACAGGCCAATCTCTCATGACTGTAGTAAAATTCTAAAGAAAATGTTAGCAAACTGAGTCCAGTGACATACAGTAAGTGGTATATCGTATCTCTCACAAAGTATTTTGTGCCTCCCATGCAGTGCCCTTCCCTATGGGGAGATTATACTTCCCTGCCAGCCCTCGGTTCACCATTGTCTTCTTTTTCTCTTTTCCCTAAAATCAGTGATGTTCCAGATGGCAGCTACTCCCAGGACCTGGGTGCTAGAATAAAGATGACCCAAAATGAGACAGGTAGCCTGAGCGAGAAATAAACCCTTCTAAGTCCTTACAACTGGGGATATTTTCACTCCAGCTTAACTGGACTTTTAACAGTGACTGAGAGGTCTATTTCAGAAATGGAAGGGTGGCTTCATATTAGGAGAACCACTAGCATAGTTCATCACATGAATAAAAGGCTAAGGAGGAAAGCATGTATGCTGATTTTACAAGATACAAAAAGGCATTTGACTAAAATTAAGTATTCATAATAAAAATGAGAATTAATGGATAATTCCTTTCTTAAGGGGTGTGTGTGTGTATACATTATATTCTCAAAGTCAACATCTTAATTGGGAAACTGGTAGAGGTTTTTTACAAGATAAGGACACATTATACTGACTTATTTAACACTGTATTGTATCCAGGACAATTAGATGTTTTTAAAAAAGCCTAAAACATGAGAAAGAGTAACGCAGTTACTGTTTACATAGATGATTTTATATATCTGCAAAACCCAAGGCAATCCATGGATCAGTACTGTGTATTTAGTAAATTATAAAACCAGTATTCTTCACATAAACAAATAATAGAAGAAATAACGGAGAGCAGACAATATTTAGAATAGCAAAAACTACTTAGGAAAAAACTTATCAAGAAATTTGCAAAACTTAGATGTGCTAAAGGACACTCCCTGAGGTCCAAATGTAGAACTGAACAAAAGACAAGACATATGGTGTTCTTGGATGGCAAGATTCCTCACCATAAAGATGTCAGTTCTCCCTGACATCTTAATTAATTAATTAGCTTGTCTAACTTTTAAAAGTCCCTAATATTTTTATTGGTGACTTTAAAGAGTTAGACAAGCTAATTAATTATAAATTCATTTGGAAGTAGAAATAAGCAAAGATAGCCAGGAAATCCCTGCAAAGGAAGACCAAGGAGGGAAGGTAGTCTCACATCCATCCAAACATATCTGTAAATAAAATGATGGTGTGCTGGCACAGGAAGAGACAATGCAATGGAAACCTGGTTATGATAAAGCAGCTCTAAGGCAGAGACGGGGAGGAAGATGTTTGAAAAATGATGTTGGAACAACCTGATAGCCATACACAGAAAAGATGAAATGGAATCCATTTCTCATCATACAAATTCTAATTGGAACAAAGATCTAAATATAAAAATGAAACCATCTAGGCACTAGCAAAAAAAATAGGTGAACTTACCTAAACGTGATTCATTGTAAAATAAGGGAAATTGACTATATAAAAACAAATGGCTGCATGTCTAAAAACACCAAAAGCAAAGCAAAAAACAAATGATAAATGGGAAAATATTTACAGTTTAAATTACAAAAGTTCAATATCCCTAATTTCTAGAGTGAAAGTTGAGAAACAGTAACCCATGAGAAAAATAGGCAAAAGATACTACAAATTCGCAGAAATTTAGGTGACTCAAACATTTAAAAAAATGGTCAGCCTCACTATTAAAAAGACTACAAATTCAAATTATAGGAAGAAGCCATTTTTCTTCTAGCAAATGGGCAATAAACCTTAAATCTGAGAAACTGTTTTCTCAAAAGACTGTGGGTAAACAGGCGTATTTAAATTGCTGGTTTGAAGACAAAAATGCAACACCCGTAGAAGGGAATTTGACGATATCTACAATAATGTCATGTACACTTACCATTCTGTGCAGCAATCCCACTGCGCTAAGATTCTATCCCAAAGATACGCTGGCAAAAAAAAAATACAAAAATGCCATCTATGTATAGATTATTTAGTGCAACATTCTTGTAATAGCAAAAAACTGTAAACAACCTGAATGTAACCCAACTATCCGTCAACAGAGAATGGGTTACATCAGTTTTGGGATTTCTTATAATTGAGGAGTCTGTACTCACGCAAAGGGATTTTATATATGCATGTTTATATGTATGCATATATTAGCTTCTGCTTTCCAAAGGAAACAATGGAAGAATAACTAAAGTCAGTACCAGCAGTTAACTTTGGGGAAGTAAACAGCAAGGGTGTGTAAGCAGGAAACAGGGGTGGAACTGTAATTTCCACAAAGTACCTTGTCTTATAGTTGAGACTTTGAAACCATGCTGTTTTGTTTTTACATAATTAAAAAATAAAACTGCAAAGAAAAAAATCTTTAAAATACTTTTGAAATATTTCTTCTCTATATGACTCATTTGTTAAAATATTTTTAGTGACTTTCTGCCTCAACATCCTTAGTGGTATATATCCTTCTGGCAAAAAAGGAATCCCAAGAACTTTTAAACTACCACTGGGCTAGTGTTACTGTGTGTGTGTACGTGTACACACTCACACTCATTCACTGGAGACTTCCTCCTTCCACAAACCTGGCTTTCATAATCTGAGGTGTATTCACTAATTTTCTCAGACCTAAAATACACAGAACCACTGTCAACTCTAAGAAGCAAAACCCCCAAGAAGGGACAAGATAGAGACCTTTTCTCTGTTCTTCCCATTAAGCACAGCTAAAACCCGGGCTATTTATCAAAGCAACAGAAACAACCTGAAAAATGAAAAGGCAGCAGACTGGCTAAGGACTTTGGACCCAAATAGTAACATAGCAATGAGTTCCTGTGTTTTCTTTTACCTCATTTTTCCCAGACTAGGTGCTGGTAAAACCAGCAGCCTCAAAACACCGATGGCAGAGATAACTGAAGCCAAGAAAAGCTGGCTTTCTCAAGCCAAAGAACTTCCATACGGTAATTGCCAGACACCATGGATAACCAGGTGGAGAGCCCAGACTTTCTTCCTTACTCAGCTCTCATGAGGCTGCCCTGGTCCTCTACAGGGGTGGTGGCAGAGAAGGCTCAGTGGGGAGCTAGGACACCATCCCTGCCCTGTGATATCCTCTCTCCACCCCTGTGGCATCAGTGGAGGCCACACAGGGAGCCAGCCCACACTTCTACACCTACCCACCATTCTCATGGTGTCAATGAGGCCCATGTTCTTTAGACAATAAAGAGGTACCTTAACCCCTGCCAGGGTGTCAGAGGAGGCCAAGCGGTGAACCTGGACCTTCACCCTACAGTGGGTAGCAGCGAGGAGGCAGTGTGCATACCCCACGTTGCCCACCAGCATGGTGTCAGAGAAGATGTGCTAAAACAGAAGATTGAAACAAGATCCAGAGTCTTTCAACATAAAACCAAGTGTCCAGTATAATGAGAAAATTGTATTTTTGTATACCAAGAACAAGGAAAATCTCAAAAAGAAGGAAAGGATCAGGAACTTAGAAATTACCCAATCTGAACCAAGAGAACAGTCCAAAAATAGTACATGTGAATCTATAATAAAAAAATCCAGCATTCATGTCACTGGAATCCCAGGAGAGAAGATAAGGGTGGGGCTGAAAAAGCATCTGAAAGAATTAATGGCTGACAAGTTTCCAAATGTGGCAAAAGACATAAACCTATACATTTACAAAACTGGGTGAAACCCAAACAACGTAATCCTAAAGAAATCTACAATAAGACCAACTTCTGAAAAATAAAGGCAAAGAAAAAAGCTTGAGAGCAGCAAGACAGAAATACCACCGTACCTACCCTGGGAAGATAATCCAGGTGAGATATGTCTCCTCAGAAACCGTGGAGGACAGAAAAAGGGCACAGAATTCTTCAAATGCTAAAAGAACTGTCAACTCTGAATTCTGTATCTGATATAATTATCCTTCAGGAATGAAGGAAAAATAAAGACATGCCAGATGATGGAAAGCAAAAACAAATCTGCTGACTAGACCTACCTTAAAAGAGTGACTAAGGGAAGTTCTTGAAATAGAAAGGAAATGCTTAAAAAAAAGTCTTCGAACATCAGGAAGGAGGAACAATTGAGCAAAAATGCAGAAGAATTGAAGCTTTTGAACTGTGGTGTTTAAAGACTCTTGAGAGTTCCTTGGACTGCAAGGAGATCCACCAGTCCATCCTAAAGGAGATCAGTCCTGGGTGTTCATTGGAAGGACTGATGTTGAAGCTGAAACTCCAGTACTCTGGCCACCTGATGGGAAGAACTGACTCATTTGAAAAGACCCTGATGCTGGGAAAGATTGAGGGCAGGAGGAGAAAGGGACAACAGAGGATGAGACAGTTGGATGGCATCACTGACTCAATGGACTTGGGTTTGGGTGGACTTCAGGAGTTGGTGATGGACAGGGAGGCCCAGTGTGCTGCAGTTCATGGGGTTGCAAAGAGTTGAACACGACTGAGCAACTGAACTCAACAGGTAAATATGATAAACTGTCCTTTGAGTTTTCTCAGCTGTTTGATAGTGGAAATAAAACATATAACATTGATATAATACTTTACCCAAACTGGTAAAATGTTGATAACAACCCATTTTTGTTAAGATTGAAGAGTTATATATATAAATTGTGGTTACAGGAAACTACATGTGATAAAAGGGTTTTGTTATTGAACTACAGCTACATAAGATGTGTCTGTACTATCTTGCCAACTCCCTGTAAGTCTGTAATTATTTCAAAACACAAAGCTTTTAAAGATGTAGGATGAGGACACAGAATATGTTGCTTTGAAGGGGGCACGGATGATGGATAATCCTTCCCTCCTGAGTGATTTCTACTCTCTGAGGAGTAAACATATCTCTTCCTAAGTATCTTGATTTTTTTTCTTCTAGGTGTATTTCTCTCACAATTTATTAGAAAGCTGGTCACTTGATAGTATATCATGTTAGAGATATATCTCTCTCTAACATGATATATATCTAACATGATATATATCATGTTAGAGAGATAACATGATACTAATTCTCATGAAAACCCATCACAGTATATCAACACTAAGCATTTGTATGTAAAAAGTTATACTATTGCTGGTAACATATTTAGTAAAAATAGTTTAGTTTTAGTAGATAAAAACTCACTCATTTTAATAAAAACTATAAGAAGGAATGCAAAGTACTTAGATTCTTCTGTCATGTAAAATAAACTGCTCCCCACAGGACTGTGTCAGTACTGGTTTGAAATAGGAAAATCTCCTGTTTAAAATATGTTTAGATGACAATAGCCCAGGAGTTGGCAGACTTATTCGGAAAGGGGCCAGATAGTATCTGTTTTAGGTTGATCAGGCCTTAGGATGTCTGCTGCAGCTACTCAGCCCTGGAGTTGTCCTGTGAAAGCAGCTGCAGACAAATGTAAATGAACGGGCTGTGTCCCAAGAAAGCTTCATTTATCAAACGCGCCACAGGGCATAGGGCGCCAACCTCTGTACCCGCCTAATCTCAGGATACTTATCCTCCAGTTATTAAAAAAAGATCCATCCACAATCTAGCTACACTGAAATAATTTTTAGATATCATTATTTTGTAAACATATCTAAGATGTAGCCAGAGGTAAGTAAGACTCCACTGCAGTAAAAGCCCTAGAAAGCACAATGACTCTATCCTTGTTTTATCAGCAGCTGTAAGATCTCAGGCAAATCACACATTCTGAGATTCTATCACTTCATCTCTGCTTTGAGAGAATTAGAGGAGGGAGTGTTATTCCTCCCTAATTTTGGTACTATTAATGTCAGCAGAATTCCTTCCAGTCTTACGAACAAAACTTTAAGACTTTAAATGAAGAGTTTCATAAGAAAGGTACACTCATTTTTACTTGAATAATTTATAATGTAGGTCTGATTAAGCACAATGAGTTAAAACTTACCACTGGAGGATTAGGAGTATCAAAAACCAAAACTGACAATATCTTCAAATTATGACATATGCAGGAATAAAGTTAGCAAAGGATGTACAAGGTCTCTACACTGAAAAATATTAAACAATGTTGAGAAAAATTAAAGTGAAATAAGTAGGAATACACACTATGTTGTTTTTTCTAGTTCCTTTGCATTTTTGAACAGTCTTAGAAGGAACTGGAAGTCCTGTTGTACTGGACATCAGGACTTATAAAGTTCTGACAAAAAGATAAGCAGATTAATGAAACAGAAGAGTGTGCATAAGTAGATCCACAGACATTATGGTCCGAAGGTTTTAGACAGTGACACCAAAACAATTCAGTGAGTAAAGGAAAACTGCTGTGACAAATGCTGCTGGAATAAACTAAATATTCATATGGAAAACAAAGATATTTGACTCCTGTATGTTAGTTGCTCAATCATGTCTGACTCTTTGTGACCCCATGGACTGTAGCCCGCCAGGCTCCTCTGTCCATAGAATTCTCCAGGCAAGAATATTGGAGTGGGTTGCCATTTCTGACCCCTACCTAATAACAAAGGGGAAAGTTTTTAAATTCAAAGTGGATCATGGACCTGGACACAAAAGTTAAAACTGTAAAGCTTAAAAAGATATTCCTGACTTTGGGGTTGGTAAAGACTTATTACAGAGGACACAAAGTATTAACCATAAAACAAAAATTGATGAATTGGACTTCACTGAAGTTAAAAGCACCTTCTCATCACAAGACACGTGAGAAAACAGACAACTTATGGCAGGAAAAAATGTCTACCATAAATCTTACAAAGGACTTATATATCCAGGGCTCATATCTTAAAAGATTATCACAAGTCACTATCCAATTAAAAAGGACAAAAAACTGGTTCAAACATTTGAAATATTTGTTCATTAGTCATCCCAGCAATGCAAATTAGACCACCTTGAGACACCACTACATACCCATGAGAACGCTAAAATAAAAGATGGCCAACACTAAATTGAAGCAACCAGAACTCTCATATTTTGTTGGCAGGAATGGAAATGAACAATCACTTTGGAAATGGTCATTTTCTCAAAAAGATGGATACACAGCCATCTATCCTGTGGCCTAGAAATTCTATCTCATCTAAAAAGAATGAAAACGTGTCCATAAAAAATTCCCAGGCAAGAATATCTATAGCA
Organism: Bos mutus; assembly: GCF_027580195.1. Lineage (NCBI taxonomy): Eukaryota > Metazoa > Chordata > Mammalia > Artiodactyla > Bovidae > Bos > Bos mutus. Next base: position 41,679,309 of record NC_091620.1, on the reverse strand, counting down.
GTTTTATTCATATTAGATAAAACCTGAAACAGACCTGGGGTCCACGAACAGAAATACGGTTTTACATAAACCGTGGTGTGTGCAAAAAGCACCACATGGCAACAAGAAGCACACGGCTGAGTCAGCTCCCTATGTGGATGAGTCTCAAATCACCACAGAGTCAAAGCCATACCCGGGGGACATGCCATATCATTTCCCTCTGTACAAATATATTCATTTGTCAAGCTCAAGAGAGACTGCTATGGATTTAGAGCTGTACATTTTCATTACCTGTAAATTATATCCCCCTTCCTACAATAAAATAGCTAAGGCTCTTGAGATTAACATTTTTAATCCAGCTCTTTTAGTTCTGTAACAAATTGAAGGTCAAGTGCTAGATGATCTTTAACAGTTTTGACTATCTTATTTTTATCAGTCTAATTCAAAATCCTACAAGTGTGATCTTAAAATGTATTCAGGATTGGTTTGTTGGTACCTTGGAATGATCCATGTTGGTATCCAGGGAGCATTGTTGGCTCAGGCCTCCGTGGACAGAGCCACACAGTGCTCACCTCTTCTCCAGCATTCTCGTAGTGACCTCTTCTACACTTTCTTCCAAACTGAAGTCCATAGGAAAAGCTTAAGATATACCACAATTAGCATCTGACCTTTCTCTGTAACTCCTGGAGAAAGCCATATTCTACTTTTCAGGTGAAAACAAAATGGAACATTAGGACACAATTTCCTGATTGACTGAAACCATTTGTACATTTTGCATAATTCATAAACAATTCATCAAGCTAAAATATAATGTTGAATTTTACTATAATTAAAACTGGATTTCTAAACTGCATAGATAACTCAATAGTATAGTCCTTTGTAAACTAGTGAAAAGAAAAAATTAACATGAACAGCTTTAGATAAGTGCAGAGCTATTTGGTAAATAAAGTAATGGAAAGGTTTGGTCCAAAACTGTGAAGACTCTGAATGCTCTATTTATATTACAGAAACCAAAAAGTGCTTCTAAAGAAGCTGTACAATTTCTCACTTCAAGACCCAAAAGCAAATATTTAAGAAAAATATTAGCAAAATGCCCTACAAATTCAAACGGCTGACTTGACACTATTGCTTCCATCACAGGCAGGCGTGATCTAGGGAGCTGGAGGGGGTTGAGGATGTTCTTGTTGAACTGAATGAAGCTTGACATACATTCAGAGCCGTTCAGGTTTCTGTGACCCAATAAAATAATTGGTACTGGGCTTTAAAAATAATAAAGCATTGTATTACCCTGAGCTTTTAAATGCATCAGACCTATCAGAAAGATCAAAGAAACTTACCCTTATATGCTAAAGTAAAAATATGCGAATTAAAAAAAGGCACAAAAACAGCTAAGGATAGTAGTGTACTGCAAGTGGCAAAGTGTCCAGCTAAAAGAAAACACATCTTTTCTCTTTTACAAGTACAGCAATTAAATGTATTCATTATGAATACAATTTAAAACTGTTTGGAAAAAGTCTATAAACTGGTCCACATGATTTCTGATTTTAAAACTGAACAAATCCATCAAGTATAAAACTGCATTGTTCAAATACTGGGTATTTTTTTTCCTCACCTATTTTTGTTGGAGATATAAAAATTTGACTAAAATTATATTTTACCTCTTTTCAAGACTTACCTGAGACTTAGCATTGCGGCCGTGTGTTTTCACTAAAAACTGCCACTGCAGCAGAATTTCCTCTTCCTCTTTCTAGAGCTTGTTTAGAAACGCTCGTTTCTAGGAAACCGTACAAATCAATATGCCAATTTAGTGAGAAAACAGTGCAACCCGAGGGTTCGAACTACCTAATCAGTTTCATCTGATGGAATTGGAACAACAGAGCGTGAGCGATGCTCACGTGGCAGGACTGGGAGCCCACGGAGACCAGGCATGTCCAAGTCCAGCCTGGTACCCTGCACAGACCTAAAAACAGATGGCTTGGTGCCCCCATCATCCTGATGCTGACAACTGAGCACCAGGCTGGGAAGAGAGCATTGTATGATTCCCTAGCAGACTGTGTAGGGACTGGCCTGAGTAGTTCACAATACAGAGCACACGTGTACACACGGCATACAGGTCACAGACAGGTTGTATTAACCTGATACTAGGACCTAATACAAGATAAATAAAGACTCTCAGACTGTTCCATGTAAGAAGGATATTTAGTTGCTTTAAGTTGTACAGCATCCACTTTTACATTTGCATTTTTTAAAATAGGAATTTACTGTTCACTGTGGGGCCCAGATACAACTGAAGTATTCAACCCTAAATAAATGCTACTGAGTATATTCTAAGTCTTTTGGGGACAAGGAAGGGTACCTCCCTAATGACAAAGTCTCCAAAGTCAAATTGCTTATGAACAAAGTAAAGGTTTATAAATATTCTGGCTTTTTGTAAATTTTCCCAATATAGTTTGGGGGCTAATACAACTCAGCAGAAGTAGAGGCTCAATGGTCAGCATGAATATGCTTTATTTCTTATCCTGACACCTAGGGATTTTATTAACAAAAACAGCATTATACCATCTTCTCACTGACCAAAGCACCATTGTGTTGATCCGATCATGTAAGAGGTGACTCTCCTAAGAGACCAAAGTGACAGACCTGCGCAGGGACGCGTCTATGAAGGAAGGTGTGACGAAGGAGCCGCAGGCTGACACTGGTGGAATATCACAGGATGACTTAACCTTGGCCTTGAAAACCAGAACCATTTCAGAGGTGAAAAATCACACCACTCTTACTAGTGATGTTGAAGAAAAACAAATTAGCCAGGGTTTTTCACTGATGGGGTGACAAGCATTAGAGGAAAAAACAGACAACAGAAGCCAAATTAAATCAACATAAAGCAGTAATATATAAATAAGACACTTTTAAACTAGTGGATTTATTCTAGGTCTCAAAAATTTAGAAAATACTTAAATTAAAATCTTACTCCCTCTAAAAAAACCCAAAGTGAAAAAGTATCAATTTTAGTAAAGGTATCAACATATATATATGCAGATATACATATGAATAATGCAAAACAGATTTACACAGGTGTTAATTTTGGCACTTTTACTTGGATTTTTACAGAAAGTGAATACAGATGTCTTTGCATACAAATTCTCATTCTGGAGAAGCAGGATGCAGAAATGGTTCAAACATCTCCCTTCTTAAAAAGAACATAGAAAAAGGTAACTTCACCCGTTAAGCCTCCTCGTTGGCCACTTGATGAATCCGGCTTGATTTCTCTCACTCCACAAGTTTGACAAAGTTATTTTAAGTTTCTATCACTGATACCTGGTCATCCACTTTCAGTCCATGTACCATTTGGCCAGAAGTCCATAAATAATGTTTCCAATGTAGAAATCTTAAAGTTCTAAAGGGAAATACTGCTCAGTAGATAAAGTCTCCTGGAATGTCTTGTAGCAAAGGTTCCTCAAATTTAAATCGTTTGGAAATGGCCTTTTGCTCCATTTTCTCTTTTTCAGACTGTCTGCATTGTCCTAAAGTATATGAAGTAACTACAATTAGCTCCTCTGTTACGATGGATTCCTCGGTTTCTGGCTTCTGAGTGTCTGAATTACTTTCAGACACAGGATCTGCTTCCTGGAGGGCATGTGCTTCTTCTAAGGCCCCTTTGACCTTGAAAGCAGGCTCCTGAACACCGCTCTGAGTCAGCCATGGGTGCTTCAGACACTCCTCTGCAGTGGCGCGATCTCTGGATAGGGATACACAGTTTACACTTAAGATGGCTTAAAACTTCAATCATAAGTCAGAGCCTAAGGGATTAAATTTTGGGACATAGGAAGAGCTGGTAAAAATCTTACTGTAGTTCCTGAATTAAAGGAAGTTTTAGCATTTGCTTGCAAAAACCATTCCCCATAATGTTGAAAAATAGTATTTTAAGCAAGTTATCTCTGAAAAGCCCCCTTGAAAGACCAAGAACAGATGGAAAATATCTGTTACACTGAGGTGCGATTCACATTTTCTGAAAACATTTTTATTTCTGCCACTTTTCTTTCAACAGACGTAAAAAGTCAAAGATTTTAATGTAGTTTTATGTCTACGTTTTCATGTCTTCATTTTGGGGTTTCAGTTGTTAATCTGCTTTTGTTCAGAGTAGATGGCTCAAAAATTGATAAAGATCAGAATACTTACTCAGGTTTCTTAACTAAAAGTGTCTTGATGAAGTCAACAGCTGACTCAGACACAACATCAAATTCTTCCTCAGAATAACTTAAATTCATTTGTGAGATGTTGAGGAACGTTTCCTGTTTATCATCGCCCAGGAAAGGCGATATTCCTGTCAGCATGACATATGCTAACACTCCAATGCTCCTAAATCAGAATGAAGAGGTAAGAAAAATCAGTATCACATTCATTTCTTAAAACTGATTTGATCAGTTTTTCATCAATGATTCTTACCACATATCTGTTGCCGTGCTGATAGGATCATAACTGAGAACTTCAGGAGCTAGTAGCAGAAACAAAAGAAAATATTTAGTTTTGTGGAAAAATGTAAAATTTGCTGTTAGAGATAAAAATTTAAATACTCAAAACTATATGACATTATCAAGGTTTGGGCTAAAATAAAGTAAGTTCACAGTATAAATCAAATTAATATGAATTAGTGTAAAGTCTAACTAGACATTTGTAATTAACTTAATTCCTTTTTTACTTCTAACCTCCAATGCTGGATCCTAGCAATTAAAAAAAAAATACTTGAATACATAAATACTACCATATAAAGTGATAACTTTTACTTTCTTCCCCCCTCTTCCCACACCCTCTATCTAATCAAGTATCAATCAGCTCTAACAGGTTCCTGCTTTTAAATCTCGCCTTGAGTCTGTAGTACGTCCCCCCAGACCCCTTTTGGACCTGCCTCTGATCTACTCTAAGCCGAGGCTGGAGTGAGCTTTTAAAATGCCCGTTAACTCAACGTCAGTCACCGAGGGTAGAAGACAGCCTGGGCATCGGATGACATGCATCATGCACAGAAAACAGGGACAACTCCAGGGGGCTGAGAGAGCAGTCTGCTTTGCTACCATCTAACTAGACCGCTGCCACCCAGACAAGGCAACGGAAGGGCAGCCCCAAGTGTGTGAGGCCACAGGGGAAATTCAGGAGAATTCTCCTCGGAAACTACTCACTGATACAAGCCAGTCAACCCAAAGATGATTTCTTTTTCACGAGTATACAGATAGGAAGGCCAGGCTATGCAGACAGTTAAGTACTGAATCCATTTAAAAACAGATCAAAGACTACAAAACTGTGGTAATTACAATAAAAAAGGGAATGAAAATGTTTCAGGGAAAACCAAAACACTCAAAGTCACACATGCATTAGTAGTTGGGGTCAAACCTGCCCCCGAATATGAGGGGAGGAAGTGGGGGAGGGGGAGGATATGAGGGGGAGAAGTGGGGAGGGCTCATTTCCTCAACTCCTATCTGAAGACGCCAAGCTGAGAAACAGATTATGAATATTACTTAAAAGTTTCAAAAGAAACTACTAGGAAATTTAAAATCAAATGCATAAAATCCAAATTACTGGACGGGAAAAAGTAAAACAGCCAAGACAGCAGTAGATGGTGGGTAGAGGGGGAGAAGGTAACATCGGTTACTTTTCTGAGTGTTTATGATGTGCTCAACACTGACAGAAGAGCATCACTGAGCAGATCCAATGAGGCAGGACTTGCACAGCCTTGTTTCATGGACAGAGAGACGTGTGGCACCAAGAGGCTTGGGGACCGAGGTCACACAGCTCACCAGCGTGGAGCAGCACACACCGGGGCAGAGGCGGCTTCAACTCCCCTTTAAAAGGCAGGCCAGCGGAAGGCAGACAGGAAAGCCCTCACGCTTTTCTGTATTATATCCTGAATTATTTTCAGTTTTTCCCAATTGGGCTTATACTATTTTTTTATAATAAAGTGTTATTTTTTTGGAGGGAAAAAGCTCTTGATAGAAAATTGAGAATTTACCACAGAGCAGAAAACATTGGAAAACAAGCAAACAAAGCCCAAAACTCATTCAGCGCAGTAATTCCTGCTGGCGTCTTAGTCCATAGCCCTTCAGTCTGCATTGTCTGTGTTTCTTCCAGTTTACAAGGCCACCCACTACTCACTGGCTAACACATCAGGCTACTCGCCCTGAAGCAGCACATTAAGCCACTTTCCTATCCCTTACACTGTGGTCAGGAGGTGTTATCAATCAGCATACAGGAAATTAAGTGTTCTAGTCCACCAAAAAAACCCCCAAACCAATATCTGAACGATGTTTTTCTGCCTGTGATATCTTTTATTACCTAATAAAGGATATGCAGTTTCAAATCGGGACTTTAGAATGCAATTTAAAATTTCAAATTATTTTTTGTGCTATCTATAAAAAAAAAAGCCCTATAGCTTTGCTTTTCTCAATCCTAACTGTGCCCTGGGGCTTTCTGGATGCCCTGGAATCCTTTTTTCCTTTCTACATACCACTCTCCTTTCTCATTCTATTTTTTGCCAAGCCTCCAGGCCTTCTAGGAGGAGACTTCCTGTCCTCTTCACACCTCTGCCTGCAGGCAAACCTTTCCCCCTAGACAGGGCCACAGTCTTCTCTCTCATCTTCAGCTCTCACCTGAGGCCACAAAACCCATCCTCCTCCTCCCAGGGCTGCCATCATCCAAGGTCTTCCCATCATAAAGAGCCGTTTCTACTCAGGTTTTAAATAAAACGGTAATCCCCGGTCACAACCTTTAAATTATTTCACTGCTTTGCTCTTCTATAGAAGTCTCTTTTTTAAACCTCATTCAAACCACTAATCCTTCTGTGTTCCACCTGTCTATCAAAAAAAAGTCATAGTTTATTTTATCTACCAACCTAGAAGCCATGGTTCCTGACCTGAACAGCTCTCTCCTTTTTCTTTCTGCCAGGAGCTTTCCCCTCTGTATCTACGTAGCAGAATACCCGGTATTTCCCACACATGTGCAGTCACAGGCCTTGCAACGACTTTCACGATGTTTGTTACCAACTTGAAGTTCTTAACAGGTCCTTTACTTGTTCAATATCCTCCCACCCTCAGATAACCTGATATCCTATGCTGCTAAGTGAAGTGAAAGTCGCTCAGTCGTGTCTCTCTTCGACCCCATGGACTACACATTCCACGGAATTCTCCAGGCCAGCATACTGGAGTGTATTGCTGTTCCCTTCTCCAGGGGATCTTCCCAACCCAGGGATCGAACCCAGGTCTCCTTCATTGCAGATAGATTCTTTACCAGCTGAGCCACAAGGGAAGCCCACTCCATTTAGAATGAAGCACCAATTTGGTATCATACTCTTTAAAGTCTTCCGTTTTTTAACTCAAAGGAAGGGCTCTCTGACAGTAGAATTTCAACACAGTGGAAAGTTGGCCCCACCACTAATCATAGCACATGTGAGCTCCCCGGTGAAGGCGACGCCTGTCCCTAAAAAGAAGACACACCCCGCTCTGACAAATACTCACCCACATACTCAGGAGTGCCCATGATCTCTCGGAGTTCTTCGCTCTTCTTCATTATTCTTGAAAGACCAAAATCCACTATCTTAATGTCACCCAGTGGAGATTCACTTGTCAGCAGAATATTCTGAGGCTAAAAAATGATACCCCCAAATTAATAAATCATGATTGTGTATGAAGAGCAAAAAGAACAGGCAGCCTGTAAAACAGATTTTACCTGTGGAACTGAGAGTGAGAAATTTACCAGTGGACAGTCATTCATTACACAGCTCTGCTTACAGCACACTTCCTGTGTGTAAGGCAGGAGGCTTCGTACCATCTCTTCTCTGATGCTAGCTCCTCCTCAGGACATAAATATGCATCTATTCCTATCTTAAAAACCAAACCACTTATTTTAAAAAAAAAACAACCCTCCCCTATGACCCTGAATTTCTTTCTACCCAGTCCACTCCCTCCCTCAAAGCTCCGCTGTTGAAAGCAAGGTCACTAGACCTTTGACCACTTCTCAATCCAGTTGAATCAGGATTTGCCCCTCGGCTCAGTCTGCTCTCACTAAGGGCACATTATCTTTAATAGTCGAAGGCCCACCAAGTCCGGGTGTCCTGCAGGCACTATTTTGCAGGCACTCACCGCTGGACAATCAGGAGCTTGTGGACATCCTTACACCCTCTTGGATATATCCCTCCTTCTATGGATCCCTCTCTATAGATCCTTTTTTTGGGATTTCTTTGTCCTCCTTTTAAGTATTGGTGTTGCTCAAGATCTCTTGCTGACTGACATTCTCCTGACACTCTGCATTCTATTTCTGAGCAATTTTATCTACCAGCAAAGTTTCAGTCCTCTCCAGACTCACAGCACCAATTAAAATCAGATCTTTTCATCTGGCTGAAATGTGCCACACCTTCGGCTTCTGCCTCGGGGCAAGGCCTTCAATGCAGTCAACACCTCCGGTTACAGATTCCCGTCTCAGTGCCCAAGTCAAACAGTGGGAATCATCATAAAATTCTGTCTCCATTTTCTACCACTGTCAGATCGAATGAAGTCACCAGTCATGCTCATTCTAGTTCCTAGACCTCAGCATCTCCTCCACTTAAAGTTTGGGATTTCATTATTTCCTACTTGGACACGACCCTGCGTCTCTAGTTTTCCCTACCTTCAGCCCATCCTTCTCATACAATAATCTTCCCATAATGGAAGTCTGATCACGATATTCTCCCTATGTTGTCCAGCTGCCGTTCTTCAGCAACACACAAAACTCCAATGGAGTGGGGGTAGGGGGTGGATGCACATGGTGATGGTGAGCACTACCCAAATCCACAGATCAATAAGCTTCATATTCCTGGAGCCATTTTCACTCATTTGAAGAAGACACTTTAGCGCGAAAAGTCAAGCAGATATATTATGGACTAGAATGTAAGATTCATTAGAATTGTTTAAAATAAAGTATGAGATGTGAAAGTTTATATTTGCTTCATAAAGGGTCTGCATTTACTGTCTTTTGTTATTAAGAATATTTCCAAAGATAAATTGAGAAGCGTGCATACTTAGTCATGTCTAACTCTTGGCGACCCCATGGGCTGTACCTGCCAAGCTCCTCTGTCCACAGGATTCTCCAGGCAAGAATACTGGAGTGAGTTGCCACGCCCCCCTCCAGGGGCTTCTGTGAGGAATCTGTTCCCAATCGATCGGGCTGTAGTCCCTAAACAACACACGTGGGACACACCTCCGGCCTTGCCTCTGCTTGGGAAGCCCCGTTCCGCACTGCCTGACAAATTTATCCTCGCCCCTCACTCCAGGCACAGTGCGTGGGTCTCCTCTGCAAAGGCTTATACAAGACAAACTGCTCTAACGGTAATTTCCTACTTCCCCCATCACACCTGTGCTCTCGAGGGTGGTACTGATGGTCACCCACCTTCCCTTCCACTCACACCCAGCTGCTCCATCCGACTTCCATCTTCTCATCTGCAGGGTCACTAGAGGGCTGGGGCTCTCTTCTGCGCACCATCTCAGTGGCACCTGACTCTACTGCTCCTTCCCTGCTTGTGAACTCCTTTTCTCCTGGCTCTCCTAACTCTCGGCTGCTGCTATCCCCTCTGTTGTCAGTCTCCCGTTACCCGCCCGATAATCGCCGGGTCCCCACAGCCTGACCTGGAGGCTCCTTCGTCCAGTCACCCCACTCCCGCCACACAGCACCCACCCGCACCACAGGCGGAACTGTCACCGCAGCTCAGGAGTCACCATCCCCTCAGATCTCTTCAACCAACTCCTACCTAATCTTTCCCCTCTGATGTTGCAGAGGTGCCTCAAATTCTACAAGCTCCAGTCAGACTCACTCCTATTTTCCTTCCAAGTCAGACCCCCCATCCCTCTGTGGGCATCTCAGTTGATGCTCTTCGTAGCCGCTGGGACACAACACTGAGAAGCAGCTCCGTCTCTCCTCCCTCCCACTGCTCTCCCTTCTAGCTATTCTGTCACCATATCCTACTGACTTTAAATCCCAGATGCAGGCATTTCCAGACTTTGCCTTCTCTCCCACCACAGGCTGCTAACTCCAGCTACCATCACTGTTTGCTTAGTTGTACAGAAAACTGCCCGGACTGCAGCCAGCAGGGTCTTCTGTCCTCTGCGCCATGCCCACACCCTTTCAGTAGCTGTCCCCAGCTCCTTCTGGATCCGTGAGCTGTCCCCACTGCTCACGGATCCAGAAGCCCCTGGCAGGGCGAGCTCCAGCCTGGCTCCCCAGACTCCTCATGCACCTGCTTCCCGCAATCAGGCAGAGTGAGGCTCTGGGACACTGCCAGCCCCTCACACCTGCACTGCTCTCTCACAACAGCATCTCTGTACACTGCCTGTCCCCCACCTAGAGCACTCTTGTCTGTTCTGCTTTGCCTATCAACTTGGTGAGAGGACCTAGCACGGGAGGAAAGCAGTGTCGTGAAGGGCTGTGCTATGACACAGGAAGCTGAGGTCAGATGGGCCCTCTCTTTAAAAGGGGTCGTAGGGCTTCCCTGGTGGGCCAGTGGTTAAGACTCCGTGTTTCCAGTGCAAGCGGTGCGGGTTTGAGCCCTGGTCAGGGAACTAAGATTCCAGGTGCCCCATGGCCAACAAAAAACTCTTAAAAGTCATTTAAAAACAAACAACAACAACAAAAATTTAAGGAAAAGGTGTCTTACTGTTGACCCAACCATCCTGCCTACCCTTTTCTACTATGAAAGTGCTCTAGGTCTGTCACAGTTTGGATTCAGAAGCGGCGAGTGGAAGAGTCTACAGCTTGGTGGGAACCAGAGCCACAGCCCTGGTCACTGAGGCATCACCAGGTTCAGGGCCCCGCCCTCGGCAGACAGGCACTGGTATTCACTGAGTAAATGAAGAAAGGGAACTCTACAAAAAAGCCCTGAGAGGGTCTCTACTTCGTGTCAGGCTAGGTGGTAACATGACTATGAACAATAAGCCCTTACTGTCCTGAGTTCATAATCAGAAGAGAAACAGATGGGCCTGTCAGGCTCAACTGACTCTGCTGTGCATCGTTAAGTACTGCAGTCCACAAAGTGCTTGGGCACTAAATGAACAAGAGCAAGGGATTCTACCTTGGAGAGTTCCAGAGGAGGCCAGGGAGCAGACCCTGAGGGGGAAAAAGGACTTCACCATTGACTCAGCCAAGTTTCATGGACTGCCTAGTGAGCTGTGACCAGGGGAAATGGCAGAAAACAAGATGTGTTCCCCGTTCCAACCGGGTCAAATAAGGACCAATAGATAGTACAACTCCAGGTAATTTTTAGCTCTACCAGAGTGGGTAAAGGGTGACAGCATGCCTCGCAAGTATGTATGAGTATGGATGCTGTTTCTAGGACAGTCAGGGAAGGTTTCCTGGAGGAAGCAGTATTTGAAGGGAGACAAATGTTAAGAAGGAGTCAGTCACGGGAGAGCATCTCGGGGTTGGGGGAGGCCAAAGGAAGAACTGCAAGCTGCAGACAAACACAGAGGTGAGAGGCAAGTGTGAGGCTGGAAGGAAATGGGGTTGGGGGCAGGGCCTGCAGGGCTCTGTGGGCCATTCAGGAGTGCCTGGCAGGAGGCAGAGCGAGGGGAGGGACAAGAGGGCATCCAGGGAAGTATGACCACAGGCCAAAGGGCAACAGGGAGCCATCCCACAGCACGGCGCGTGCAGGGGCTGCCAGATGCACGCCTGCGGCCAGGAACAGCCTTCTAAAACACGCGCCTTTAGCCTGTTTTTAAAGGCCTCCAGAGGGAGAGAGACTGAGGCAGGTGTGAAGAAGCATGGAATGAAAGAGAAGAGAAGAGAAGAGATCTCACACGTTAGAGGCAAAATGCACAGGCCATTGAGACTGATGACATGCAGAACAGAAAGGGGGAGCTCTTGTCATTTGCTGACTGATCCGTCAGGTCCACAGACAGGACCATCACTTCAGTTTTCTCAGGACCACCCAGGACAGCTGGAAATTCAATCTGGAGAGAGAGCAAGGCCAAGGACAGGGCTTTGGGGCCAAGAGCACACGGGAAAGATTAAGCATGACACAGACAAGAGGAAGTGTGTATGTGGCAGAAGAGCAGTGGGCCAGGATGAGGGCTTGCTGATAACTAGGTTTAGGGGACACAACGAGAATCAAGGAGGAGGAGCTGGTCTGAGAGTGAGAACCCAGGTGTAACATCAGAGGAGGGGAGCCATGAAGAATCGCTCCATCAAACAGGACAAGAGGAAGAACGAGGACCATGAAGGAATTCGGAGAATGTAACTTTTGGCAAAGTTGTGGGAGAAAAAACTAGCTTACAGTAGGCAGAAAAATGAATGGAGAGGCTAAGAGATATAGTACCGGTTGTTTTAGCTTAAACATCTCCTGATCCCCTTGAAACCAGTGCTGTCCTGTTACAGAAAGGTCATGTGAGTCACAGAATGCAGCCTAAAATTACCTAGCACCCATATTACAAAAAGTAAATGAAATGGGTGAAATTAAATATATTCATTTAACTCAATTTATCTAAAAGTCCATACCTTCAACAGGTAACTAATATGCAAAATTATTGAAATATTTTACTTTTTTTTTCACACCAAGTCTCAGAGCTCTGGTGTGGACTTCATACTTGGAGCCCATTTCAGTTCGGCACCACGCAGCCAGTGGCACTGGATTGATGGTGCAGCCATAAATTCCTTAAGAGGGGGAAAAAGATTCAAATGACACCCCAAGAAATGGTCAGAGAATTCTGAGTGTCTCTTACTCAATGTGCTAATTATTACCACTATGCAATTTAATGGAATGAGAGTTTATTCTGAAAACAAATTCATAGAATAACTAAGGCTTTTCTGCCTATACTGAAAAAACCATATTATGGCCAGTATTATCTCTAATTTTGTATAAAAACCTGTTTTGTTTTTTAAATTACAAAAAATTTGGCTACAGTAAACACCTGAAACTGAATAAAAAACTAAAACAACAAATTGCTGTCACTACAGAAGTCTCCATTGCAGAGGCGTGATCCATGGTTATAAACACCCAAACCAGATAAAGCGCTCTCCTACCCCCAAAGACTGAGAAGCTTAACTGACCAGTGTTAGAATCAATTTCTCTTTGCAATGAGGTTTTGATAACATAAACCTCCTTATAAAGCCACGTTCTCTTTGTTACTTAGCTTCTAGCTAATTTTTCAGGGAAAAAAATCCTATACAGCACTGTAATTGTAAGTCCCCGACTTCTCAAAGCAACTGTAATTTTATTACAATAAAGAAATACTACTTACAATCAAATGTCATTTTTCAGGCAAATTAGATGAGAGGCGTTTGGCTCTGAATATATGTTCATCACTGCGCATGCTTCACCCTTCCCAGTACACCAAAAACACCAAGAGAAGTACTGCTTATCACTGGATCTGAAGGGTCATTTGTGATTAGTAAGACATGCTCATTCTGGGGATGTCTGTAAATGCCACTTATTCCCTTAAATGTTTTCCCTTACAGTTGGTTTACCCTTTATATTCCTTGGGAACTGCTTTCTTTAGTTGTTATTCAAAAGCTTGCTGGTCGAGTGGTAATGCAATAAATTCTGTATTTGTGTGACCAAATTATTAGAATGTTACTGTAGTAGTTGAAATTGAGGCTTAGTCACAAGTGTCCATGATCTGCCAAAGTGAGAGACCTTAAACCCTTGAAAGAGATTACTAGAGAAAACACACATCTCATAATAAAATCACAGCCATTTCATGGAATTTCAGTTATGTTTTTTGTGTCCTCTCGACCAACTGTGCCCTGGTTTGACCACCAGTACATTTTTAAAGTAGAACTTACTCCTCTAAATAAAGGACTATAGTTTCCATCAGTCTCTGATGGAGAAATAAATCCACTTCCATAAGTGAAAATAAGTGCTAAAAACAAAGATAAGGACCTTAAAATTCACAGCTCAGTCAGTTCTCCTTTTTGTAGAATCCAGTTCATGATCAAGGCTGTGGCTCACAATACTTAATTCTAATTTAAGATGCACTCATCCCGAATAGAAAGAAAGAAAGAAAGAAGGTCCACTGAGGGGTAATGGGAGTGGAATACACAGGAAACATACAAACCATCCTCAGACAACGGGAATAGAGACACCTTCCCAAAATCTTATTTCTCAGCTTCAAGTGGGAATCCTTTTCTTTACCTGGGTATCTTCACCTCTGCACATTGTCTACTTACCATTTACTGAGAGTCACCACTGGATAAGACCTATGTAAAGTTGAGGCTAATCTGCTCAATAAAGCTTAAGATACCATGGACAAAATTTTGAGCAACATTTTATCAGGCAATGAAAGTTTAATTGACTTTTTATGCTCTAAAACCCAGGTCAAAATACAGAAACAGGTTAATAATCCTGCCTAAATAAATTGGAGGAATTGTTTAGAAATGTTACATGATACCAATCTTTCAAGTAAAACGCTGATGCCTAAACTTTCAGTAATCAATTTAAATCTCAAATGGAAAAGTTTCAGCTTCTAATGCCGAGGCTGCTCCTCTCCTTCCCATCATACACATGGCAGTGGGGGCAGGTTTAATGACTGAACACCTAGTATAGAACGGTGAACGATCTGACCAATATAAGACCAGTGGAACACAAAGAGCCTTGGTTATTTTTTGACTTTTATTTTTTCGAACTATGTGGGATCTTAGCACCTTGACCAAGGATCAAGCCTCGAGCCTGCGTCCCCTGTATTGGAAGTGCAGAGCCTAAACCACTGGACCCAACCTTGGGTTTTAAGACTGACATTTGTACCCCTTTTGGTCAGTCCTCCTCCTGGCTGATGTAAAAGCAGGCCACTACGCCCAGGACCAGCTCACATTACTGAAATGATTTTGAGACTTGAGCTTTGTCCTGACTCTGAACGTTTTGGTAATCCTTGAAATACCTCACACATTTTCATTATATTTGTCGTGCTGATCTGTGATCAATAACCTTGGCACTGGGAAAGATAGTGAAACTTTCTTTATTGAGATATTCACTTTACTGTGGTGTCTGGAAGCAAACCTGCGACTTCTCTGAGGCCTGCCTGCATCTTGCTGAGGGTCTTCAGTGAATCAGTCTTTGGGCAAACTGACTGCCCGGGTTCTTACCTACTGAAGAGTGTATTTCCCATTCTTGCAATTATCTCTTTTCACAGGGGCAAATCTAATAGTTGCCTAACTAACTAACTTCTGTCTCTGGGACAAGAATTGCCCATTTTCATCATCATGGGCAATAAAAATGGTCTAATGACTCAAAGTTACCATATATATCGGGGTTATCATTTTTTACAGGGCTTCCCAGGTGGCACAAGTGGTAAAGAACCCGCCTGCCAATGCAGGAGACATAAGAGATGAGGGTTTGATCCCTGTCAGGAAGATCCCCTGGAGAAGGAAATGGCAACCCACTCCAGTATTCTTGCCTGGAGAATCCCATGGACAGAGGAGCCTGGCGGGCTACAGTCATGGGGTTACAAAGAGTCAGACACAACTGAAGTAACTTAGCACACACCAAGTATACATTTAGCTCTGTAGCTTAGTCTCTCAAGCTCTTATTAAGACTGAGAGTCAACATTATAAACACACTGTCACTGGGCAGATGGCTGTTAAAAGGACAGTAGACACTCTTTGTCCAGACTCACAAGGGTCATGGAAGCCAACTTGGGAATGACCTTTTGGTAGAAACCATTCCCGTCTGCATGGCTGCCTTTCCAACCCCACCTCTGACCTTTCCCTCCACAGTTCACTAGGAGCCAAGCTGGACTACATGTGTGAAGAGCGAGAGGGCAGGAGAGAGGCTGAGAACCCTCCGGGCCCCTTGTCTTCAAGCTCCTCTGGGTCTGGGAAACATGGAAGAGTCCTGTTTCCATCATCAAAGCCTCTATTAAATCTGGAAAGTATTCTATACCGAGTATACTGGGGAGAAAGGAATACAATTTATACTGAGTGTATTGGGGAGAAAGGGATATAATTTCCTTGTGTAAATACACAGTCGAACCTGGTAGTCAAGAACTTAATATTCACCCTTGACTGCTTTCAAGTAACATCAAAGATGCATGACACACGGTGTCGGCAACCTGTCTGACTCGCTACTTAATTAGTTTCTAGTCTGGATAATGTCACAGGTGGAGCTGTCATAAATTGAGAGCTCATTTCCTAAAGGTGTGATATTATTTAAATTGGGGTTCTGTTCGTGGAGGTCCTTTCTACATCATAAAACTAGCAAAATGTCATAAAATTAAATGTATGATTTTACAAAGTTGAGTGTGGTGTAACACCAAACATGAGAGAAGGCTCAGCACAAACACAACTTTGGGGAATTTTTTTTGCACTGTCTGATACTGAGGCTTCTTAAAAGTCTGAGTTCACTGAAGCCTGGACTGCAAAGACCATCCCTTCCTGGCAAGTGTTCCCTTGGGAAGCATGGGTGGCTATGTCTTGCAGAGAGGATTTTTGAATTTCTAATGCACACGATACATTCAGGGGAAAAAACAAGAGCTCCAGCGGCCTGGTGCATGCTCTCAGGGTTTCACCAGATGACCTCTAAGGCCACTGCAGCATCAGCCTCCTGGGACCACATGTGGGTGCACACGTGTCCACACCTGCCTTCAAAAAACGTCCCACAAGCACTCCCATGTCTACTGCGGTGTAACCGCCCACTTTTGACACTCCTGCAGTATGGCGTGTGTACAGCATCGTGTGTGTAAGGTGTTAGAGCGTGCCATCCAGCAGTAATTGTGGGTGGCGCCTGGATCCCCAGGATTGGCATCACCAGGAAGTCCACAGAGTCAGACATGACTGAGCAACTAAACCACCAGCACCAGCGTTTCAAGCCCTGTCTCCACCAGGAAGCCTGCACCCACCCAGAAATATTGCTGAAGCTCCATTTCTAGGGCAACATGTCACTATTTATCTTCCCAGGTACACACGTGTGCATATTCTCCCTGAAAAACTGGCTAGAGGATAAGAATAAAGATTCAACTCTTACTTCCTTGTCACCCAATGACACATGCAGACCTGACAAATGTTTGAATAAATCACTGTGAAACACTTCACATCTGGGGTATGATTTTCCAGCAGCCTTAAAACTGGAAAGTGATTCAGTTTTCTTACCTTCAAATCAAGATGAACGACATCATGAGCGTGTAGGAAGCAAACACCTTCTAAAATCTGCCTCATGAGTCTCTGAACATCTTTTTCCGTGAAGGCTTCATCTCTATCTGCAACACACTGGTCAAAGATTTCACCTCCAGCCGCACTAGAAAAGAGGAGAAGCACAATTTAAGAGGAAAAGGACTCACTGAAAATAGTTGAGTCTTTTTGTTTCTAATATTTATACACACTAGGAATTCTTATTTAGATAGACTATTAATTTGAATGTGTGTAGTAAACTTTTGTCTATTTACATGCTGAAATCCACTTTTTAAAATAAACAGTAAAATCTTTAATATGAGCTCATTTTAGCATTTCCAAAGCTAAATAAAAACAGCTTAAGAACTTTAAGAACTAAACCTAAATGGTAAAATATATTAACAAAGTTTCAAGTAAAAATATTTCAAGAATCTTTGGTTACAGAATACATAAAAACATTATTTTTGCAAAAAATGCAAATAATGAAAATAAAGCAAATACCTTCCATTGACAAGCCATTCCCCAATCCAAGAGCCACACCTGGAGGCATGCTCTTAGCATGTGGGCATACTCCATCCTTGCAGTTTTGTTTTTAAAAACCACACTTAAAATGCATACAAAAGTATCAGTTTCATGCATTTTTAAAGAACACATAAATGGTAACACAGGACACATTCTACTGATTCTTACTTTTTTTTAAACATGGCTTATGTGTTTTTTCCATGATGGGTTTTTTTAATCTACCCACCTCATGATTTTTCATTTCTGCAACCTTGTGAATAGATAAACCATAGTTTCTATATGAAACGTCCCCAAAGGCAAATTTATAGAGAAAGAGAGCACAGAAATAGCTGCCTCGGCAGGGGGGTGTAATGTGCATGAGGATGCTACTGAAAGCATACAAATGTTTCAAAATGGGTTTACTGTGATGGTTGTACAACTTGGTAAACTTACTAAAACCCGCCTGGGAATTATATACTATGTAAAGTATGCCTCAATAAAATAATTTTAAAAACCTCATAATTTACTTAGCTATTCCCCTTTGAAAGACATTTAAGTTTTTTTTTTGGTCTAATTATTCATGATTATAGACAATGTCGTGATGAGAAGGTGCATGAATGTTCTGGTCTGCTCCTGGGCCCGCAGTCTTGGCAACTTGGATACTGGGAGAAAAGTGCTGGGTGAAGGGACTGTGCTTCTTAGACTGTGGTAGCTATGACAGGCTCACAGAGCAGCATGGACTTCTGGTTTCTCCCACCCTCTGGCCAAAGCAACTCGGTTTCTATTTTTTCCCTCTGAATAATTTTGCTAATTAAGAAAATCATTTATAATTTTTCCTTTCCTTTCAGCAGAAGTTCCATATTTAAACAATTTTTCCTTACCATAAATGACAACTCATGTCACACTTCAAATTTTCCTTTCTGTGTTTAAAAAAAAAAAAAAAGACTGGGTTGCGTCCATGAAGTTGCTACAGAATTAATGTGAACTATATAACACCAGGCAGCCATGCTTCTGTCAAACAAAAGCTGCTCATTCATTTCCTTTTCATAAGGTAACTTGGTTCTTCTCTTTCTTTTTTGTTAGGGCAACCTATTCTCCAAATTGTGTCTAGATAAGGAAATAAAAATTTTCACAAAAATCATATAAGAACCTATTAAGTTTAGTTAAAGAACTGCAGGTGATAAGAGCAGAAGAAAATAACTCATTGACTGGTTTAGATTTTCATTCTGGTTAAACGTATACAACTGACTCTTGTTATGTTTTCATTACAGTATGAGAAAACCATATGTGAAAGCATCAAAACAATTTTTATGTAATTAACTGTAAAATGGCCATGACATATTCAGGCAAAGTTAAAAGTACTATTTAATTTGAAAGAAAGGAAATAGTGAGCATTTACAGCACACACAAAAAACAGTAAATTCATGACAGCCTGACAGTGCTGTCTGCTGTGAACAGGGCGCTAAGATGAGCTGAGTCCACTCGGTCCCCAGCAACTACAGACGCACCAGGGCGTGATGCACAGTCAGGGCACAGGCGCTCTGCACATACAGGCGACAATCTGCAGAGTACACTCAGGAGGGCCTCTGCTCCTCAGCTGAGACAGAACTGTCTTTTGGTTGCCAGAAAGTTTCTCAATCTCAATTTCCGGTCCTCTGGACCCCTCAGCTCAACACTACCATCCACAATAAAACTGAATAGAGCTTGATTTACATAAATTCAAGGATCTCTTTACCTAAGATTAAGAACAATTTATTATTAGTCTTTTCCACTAGTTATTCACTCATTCTTGCTTTAACAAAAGGGTTTCCTCTGTTTTCCCAAACACAAGATATGAAGGGCAAAATTAGTTTTCTAAAAATTCTGAAGGCTATATTGGGTTGGCCAATGGGTTTTGCCACAGGATCTTATGGGGAAAAAGGAAAAAACAAACAAACAAAAAAGACCTGAAAGAACTTTTTGGCCAATCCAACACTTCAAACAGAGACTACGTAAAGAAGCTACGTAAGCCAGCCTTCAGTGATCAGCACGGCTTACGCACCCCTCTAGGTACAGTGTACAGTCGCAAGTCATTTTACCCTGTTTACATGTAAGCCGGACCCGTTAACCAGCTGTCATTTTAACTCATGAACCAAGTGAAGCTTTACTATGGAACAACCTGAGATGGTAAAGGCATCTGTCGAGTGTGGCAACAGAAAATACAAAAATATTAACAACTGCTTTGCACAAAGCACCTTCATTCACACAGAAGCTAGAACAGCAGGAAGAATTTTGCTGGGCCCATCTTTCACTACAGCAAAATTTTCAGTTTTATTGTAGTGCTCTAGTAGTGCTTATTTTCCATGACTTTAAATTATTCAGAAACTAAGTTTAATTCATGTAACTTTTTATCCAAATATTTTTCACAGAAATAACTGAAGGATTTTTCAAAAAATTTTACTAAAACTATTTTTATCGAAAATATTAAGATCTAGGAGTCTCAACTTTCTAGTGGTCCTCAGAAAATTATAAGTATCTCTTTGTTTACATTATTCAGAGTCATATAAATGATGTTTAGAAGGTAAGAGTAACCGAGTTCCCCTGGTAGCCTACACCTTAGTGAGCTCATAGCTCCCAACCTCACACCAAACACTCCTTTTTCTATCTAAACTAGCATTTCCATTTCTATCCTGCTTAGAGGCCCAGCATGGATCTTTACTCCCTCACTATTCAAATTTAACAAATATCATTCAAATATATTAGAGGCCCTGTGCTATGTGCTAGGGATAAAGAGATAAATTATGAGTAAGTATGTATGAGATTTCTTGTACTAGTGGCGAAGAAAAAAATGAAAGATATTTTTAAGAATATGGAAGATCCCCTGGAGGAGGAAATGACAACCTACTCCAGTATTCTTGCCTGGGAAGTCCCATGAACAGAGCAGCCTGGTGGGCTACAGTCCACGGGGTTGCAAAGAGCTGGACACCACTTATCGACTAAACAACAACAAATGCATAAGTATATATAGGTATGAAATTACACATCAAGTTATTGATAATTTAGCAAGTGAGCAATTAATTGGAAGGAAAAAAATATTAGAAAGATGATACTTATTCTCAGTCTTGAAGAATGAACAGGAATCCACTAGATGAAATGGCCAAGAGTGAGGGGACTTCCCTGGTGATCCAGTGGTTGAGACCTCCCTTTCCAATGCAGGGGATGTGGGTGGGATCCCTGCTTGGGGAGCTAAGATCCCATATGTCTCAAGGCCAAAACCCCGAAACTTAAAACAGAAGCAATACTGCAACAAACTCAATAAAGACTCAAAAAAACCCAAAAAACAAATAACCCCAAAGAGTCCATACCAGGAAGCGTGGACACATATAAGGGTGGTGTGAAAATACAGGATATACTCCAGAAGGATACGTAGCTACTTCCCCTTGCAGCCCAATGCTATGGAACTTGCTCTCTAGCCATGAACAATGAGCCAAGTACATGAATCAACTATTTTCAGACATATCAACAACAGGCACTTAAGACCATTATCCCTGAGGTGGGGGCACAAACAAGCTGAGTTCTATGCTCAGTTTATAGCTCAGTTGGTAAAGAATCCGCCTGCAATGTGGGAGACCTGGGTTGGGAAGATCCCCTGGAGAAGGGATAGGCTACCCACTCCAGTATTCTGGCCGAGAGAATTTCATGGACTGTATAGTTCATGGGGCCACAAAGAGTTGGACATGACTGAGCTACTTTCATTTTACTTTCTGCTTGGAGGTAATTTATGGACTGTGGTACAGGGCAGGGGAGGAACCCAAGCAGAATATGGCAGGCAGCCTTGCTAAGCTGAGAAGGTAGGGAGTTGGGCAAGGCTAAGGCAGCTGGATCTCATAAGCAGAGTACCAGGGAGGAGGGTTCTACACAGAGAGAGATCTGTAGACATCTGTTCAGTCATATCCCAGAGTCTTAGACAAGATACTTATATGTACATTCACTGGGTAAAACTGTGAGGTCAGGCAAAAAACTGCCAGGAAATCATAAGCTGAACAATTCTTAGCATTCACAGAGGACAGAAGATATTTGAATGTTGCCCATTTTGAGTAGAAAAACCATGCCAAGCACCTGGGGCATTCAGCAGACCCCCCAGGATGCCATATTATAGTCTTATTAAAGGCTAAAGTTCTCCTAGACCTGCACTAATAAGGCTGATCCACAAGTAACTTAACTGCCTGCCAAAACAAACACCACCATTCTTTTAGTGGAAGATCATAAAATCCACCCAAGCACTATGCCATTCTAAACGTCTGGCATCCTTCCAAAAATTACTAGCCATCTGAAAATGCCACAACTTACAACTAACAGGAAAATAGAAACAGACCCAGAGATGATGGAATTGCTAGGTAAGGACTTTAAAACAGGTATTATATATACACCCAGGGATTTAGAGTAAAATATGAACATAACAAGGAGATAGAAAGTATGAAAAGAACCAAATGGAACTGCTAGAGATAAAACAAAAACAAAAACACTTATAGTGAAGATTTCACCTGGCTTTAGAGCAGATCAGACCCTACAGAAGAACCAGCAAATCTGGAGACAGAAATGGAAGCCATCTGTCTAAAGTATGGGTGGTGGGGTGGAGAAAATAATAAACAAGACCTAGGGACCTGAGTTATGAGAAACCTAGATAGAATGTTAAAGAACATTACTTTGCAGACAAAGGTCTGTATAGTCAAAGCTATGGTTTTTCCAGCAGTCATGTACAGATGTGAGAGTTGGACCACAAAGAACGCTGAGCACCAAAGGATTGACGCTTTCAAACTGTGGTGCTGGAGAAGACTCTTGACAGTCCTTTGGACCGCAAGGAGGTCAAACCAGTCAATCCTAAAGGAAATCAACAACAAAGGGATTTGAGCGACAATATGGAACAGTTTGTGCTTAGTTGCTCAGTCGTGTCTGACTCTTTGCGACCCCCCATGGACTGTAGCCTGCCAGGTACCTCTGTCCATGGGGCTTCTCCAGGCAAGAATACTGGAGTGGGCTGCCATGCCCTCCTCCAGGGGATCTTCTGAACCCAGGGATCGAACAGTTTAACACACTGTAATTGAAGGAACAAGATAAGTGGGGGAAGAAAAATATCTCTTAAAAATAATGGCTGAAAAATCCCCAAATCTGTTAAAAACTAAAAGATCCACATAGCTCAATAAACCCCAAGCAAGATAAACAAAGAAAATCAAGGCACATTTGCACAAATTGCTGAAAACCAGAGTGAAAGAGAAAAATCTTTAAAAAGGCACATGTACAGGGGAATTAAGAATCAACGCCGACTTCATCATAAGCAATGTAAGGCAGGGGACAGTGCAGTGACATCTTAAAGAACTGAGAAAAAAGTGTGCCCAGAATGGAAGGTGAGGTTGGAGTGCTAGCAGTAGATGAGACAGAAGTCAGACAGAAAAGCATGGGATGTGGTCCAAACAACCTGAAAAATCCTGAGTAAGGCAATGACGGCTAGTATATAATGCTAAATGTCTCCTCCAAGGGCACTCCTGAGCCTCTCCCTTGGAGTAAAGGTGCACAGCTCATGGCTAAAGGCTTTGGACTCGCATACTCTTATGCTAAATCGTAGCTCTACTACTTGTCGTGTGATCTTAGGTTGAATTATTAATCTGGTATTTTTCTCACACATAAAATCTTGTTCTAAAATTTGTAAATAAATTCAGTTGTAGCATTCAAAATCAGTATACTGAAGTCAATGTGTTCCTTTTATATACTAACAATGAACTATCAGAAAGAGAAATCAACAAAACAATCCCATTTTCAGTAACATCAAAAAGAATAATTCTTAGGACTATTTTTAACCAAGAAATCAAACATCTGTACGTGGAAAACTAAGACGCTGGTGAAAAAAACTAAAGAAGACACAAATAAATGGAAGGATAGTCTGCTCATGATCTGGAAGAATTAATATCATTAAATATCTATGCTACCCAAAATGATCTACAGATTCAATGCAATTCCTATCAAAATTTCAAAGGCATTTTTTAAACAGAAAAAACAATCCCAAAATTTGTGTGGAACCACAAAAGACTCCAAAAAGCCAAACCAATCTTGAGAAAGAACAAACCTGGAGGCATCTCCCCAGTTTCAAAATATATTACAAAACTACAGTAATCAAAACAGTATGGTACTGGCATAGAAATAGATACACAGATCAATGGAACAGAACAGAATGCCAAGAAATAAAAACATGCACATATCATCACTTTATTTATGAAGGAGCCAGGAGTACAAAACAGGGCAAGAACAGTCTCTTCTATGAATGGTGTTTGGAAAACTCAATATTCACATGCAAATCATGAATCTTACGCATACACAAAAGTCAACTCAAAATGGATCAAAGACTTGAATGTAAGACCTGAAACCATAAAAGTTCTAAACAGTGGGGGTAAGTTCTTTAAAATCAGTCTTGGCAATGATATTTTTGGATTTGACAACAAAAGCAAAAATAAACAACTGGGACGACATCAAATTAGAAAGCTTCTGCAGAGCTTAGAAAATCATCACAAAATGAAAAGGCAACTATGAAGTGGGAGAAAATAGCTGCAAAATATATCTGATAAGGTATTAGTATCCAAAATATATAAATATCTCATACAACTGAATAGCAAAAAAACAAATCCTCCAATTTTTAAAAAAATTGGCAGAGGAACAATAGACATGCTCACAAAGAAGATGTACAAATGGCCAACAGACCACATGCAAAGGTCTGCAACATCACTAACAGTTGAGGAAATGCAAATCAAAACCACAGTGAGCTAACTCACACCTGTTAAGATGGCTATCATCAAAAAGACAAGAGAAGACAAGTGTTGGCAAGGATGTGGAAGAAAGCGAGCCCTTGTGCACTGCTGATGGGAGCATAAATTGGTGCAGCGACTCTGGAAAACAGTATGAAGGTTCCTCCAAAAATTAAAAGTAGGGCTGCCATATGATCCAGCAATTCCACTCTTGGGTATGCACCCAAAAGAAATGAAAACAGGATCTCAAAGAGATATCTACACTCCCGCGCCTTATTGACAATAGCCAAGATACAGAAACAACCTAAAGTGTCTGTCAAAACATGAATGGATAAAGAAGATGCAGTATATATACAATGGACTATTATTCAGCCATGAGAAAGAAAGACATTCTACATTTGCAACAATGTGGATGAAACTTGGGGCATTATGCTAAGTGAAGCAAGTCACACAGAGAAGGACAGATACCGTATATCACTTATAAGTGAAATCTAAAAAAGCCAAACTCACAGAAACAAAGATTAGAATGGTGGTTACCAGGGACTAGGGGGTGGGGAATAGGGGAGCTGTTGGTCAGAGTATAAACTTCTAGTTAGAAGTTCTGGGGATCTAATGTAACTATAATCATTATAGTTAATAATACTGTATTATATACTTAAAAGTTGCTAAGAGAATAGATCTTAAATGTTCTCACCACAAAAAAGAAATAGTAATTATGTGATGTAGGTGTTAGCTAATGCTCTAACGTTGCAAGATATAAGTATATCAAAACACTGCAGACCTCAAACCTACAACATGTTTTATCTCAATTATATCTTGTAAAGCTGGAGAAAATTTAAAAAACTATCTCCTTCACTAAACATCATTTGGAGTGAAGGGGTTATGCTGTTTTTATTTTCCTATTACCAGCACCCATTAGTATTCAGTGCACAGGGCAGGTGGAGTGAGTAATACAGTAATCATAAACCTGTCTGCTTCCATAGCAACAAGACCTCAGTGTCTAAAGTCTAATTCTAAGACTTCCTCTTCAAGCAAAATGCATAACACAAAACATTTTGGCCAAACCATATGGTTTTGTGGTTCTAGAATCGTGACCATGAAAGCAACAGAAGCCAGCAAAAGCTTCTAAGCAAGGGAATAGTGTCCCCACATCTATGTGTTGGTTACCTGCCCAATGGGAGCCTGAGGGACGCTCTAGGATTGAGGGGGATCAGCTAAGCAGCTACAGAGAAAGTCCTCAGAAGAGGCAGTGAGGACCCAACACAGGGGAAAAACAGCAAGCACAAAGGAACAGGCCCCAGCAGGGGAGAGGGGTAAGTGGAAGACTTGGTGATTCATTACACAAGAGCATTAAAGGAGATAAAGCAATCAAGGACACAGCCAAGGTTTATATTTGAGTGATGAAATAAATAGGGACACCAGTGGAAATGGGGAACAAAACACAGGCATTAGAAGCACTGCAGTGCAGGGGTGCACACACACGGATCCTGCACTGGTCACAGTGTGCGGGTGGATTAAGGGATATGCACTAGGCAGCTGGAGCTTAGGGAAGGTCTCATGTTGGAGACAAAGATTTGGAAACATGTAAATAATAGCTGAAGCCACAGAGTTACCATCCAGGGTAAATGTGCAGGTCATAAACACATGACAAGAGTAATACTAATCAACTGTGGCGAGCACTTACATAGTAGAAGAAGGGGGAAAGGCTCTAAGATGGAAAAAAAAAAAGCCACGAAAGCTAAGGAAGAACACAATTTCAAGTGAAGATGGTATAACATCAAGTGTTTAAAGAGCCTAAGAAGCAGAATGAACACTAAAATGAGGAGATCGATTCCTGCAAACAGGGCTGATGACCTCATGGAAGTTTTAGAGGAGCAGGTGGCATCAGATTGAAAAGTGATGGAGTATTGGCAGCTAAACATATGGATGGTTCAGTGAAGTAGAACAAAATTGACTAGAAGGTGAGGAAAGCTGTAAATTCAGAAGAGAAGGGCAGGACAATACTTCAAAAGAGTCCAAGCTGAGGACCAGGAATTTTAGGAGAGAAGTGACTGAATTATTGGAAGATGGATGGAAAAGAATCACTTGAGGTGGGAGGGACTCTCAGAGAGATTAGAAAAGTGAGTAAAACACACAACACAGGTCCTAGGAAAGGAAGGAAGAGGATTAAAGAGCAGAAGTCAAAGTTGTAGGCTTGGAGTTAAGGAATGGACTCTCTTCCTGGAAACAGAGGAAAGGCAGTGAGAGTGTAAAGAGTGGGTGATGCTGAGCAGTGTGCATCTGATGGCCTTTATCTTCTCAGTAAAGGGAGAGAGGTTTGGTATCTAACAAGTGGGAAGTGGGTGACAGCACATGTGACCAAGGATTTCATAAGCTCCTGCCCTCCTGCTGGGGATGTTAAAAGAAGGGGAGGAGAGATTAGGTAAAGAATTACAAAACTACACCAACAGCCCAGCTGAGGATGGAACTCTTCCTTGTGTAATAAGCAGATGGAAGGCTATGCAAATCCTCCCAAGAATGGGCAGGAGGAGGGACAACAGCTTAGATCCCGTGTTTTAAACTGGTAGAATGGATTGCAGAGGAAGAGCAAGAAGAAGAAAAGCATAATATGAGGCACTAGTGAGGGATTAGCTGCAGGAACTACCCCAGAAATGAAGGGAATGTAAGGGAAGTGAAGGCAGGAGATGATGGAGGACCAAGGGGAGACAGGAGGGAAGGTTAAGAGCAGGTTCTGTGAGATCGGGAGAGAGACAAGATGATGATCAGAGCATCACACTTCAGACAGTCCCTTTCGGATCAATTTCCAATTCTAACCAACCCTCTCCAGAACAAACTGAAGACCAGAAACCTCTAAACCAAGGTTTTTTGAAAATGAAAAACAACTTCATTGAGATATAATCCACAGAGACTACATTTCTTAACCATTCAATCATTTGTGGCTATTTCTATTACAATGAAAAATTCACAGTGGAAAACATGTTCGTGCTTTTTGTTGTTCACATTTAATTTTTTTTCTTTAAAAGGATTCCTACAAGCGAAATTACTGAATTAAAGAAATATATAAACACAATGCTCTTGAATTATATTTTAGACTTTTTTAGAAGCCGTCCAGACTTCTCTATAAACTTATTTATGTTTAAAAGTTTATAGAGGGAGAAGTATTGCTTTACAGAATTTTGACATGTTTTCATGTCAAATCTCAACATGAATCAGCCATAGATATACATATATCCCTTCCCTTTTGAAACTCCCTCCCATCTCCCTCCCCATCCCACCCCTCTAGGTTGATACAGATATCTATTTTATACATAGTACTGTATTTATGTCAATCCCAATCTCCCAGTTCAGCCCCCTCCATTCTTTCCCCCTTGGAGTCCATCTGTTTGTTCTTTATGTCTGACAGGATTTCTTAAGGAGAAAAAACTGTCCTTCATGTCCCAAAGCTGTTTTCTCTGCTGTCCCACCTACTTACCCAAATTGAAAGCACGGTATGAATCCCAACAATTATTTCTGAAAGAAGGATTATTAACTTAGACCACATGAACATATAAGAAATTATATTAAATGCCTTTTGTTTTAATATTGTACCAGTTACCTCCTTAAGAAGGCCTCTAATAAGAACATAAGAGAACTTTATTTTCAAAAGAATTTCATTAAAGAATGAAGATGAAAAACACAACATATACATATCCTTGCAAATCTGGGCTATGTCGATAAATACACGAAAAAGTTTTGGAAAATCTTCAGATTTCCAGAGAAGCAGGGCTTACCAGGTTATCACGGATGAGTGGCCTGTATAAAGGAGTGTGGACTAGCAAACAAACTCAGTAAGGAAGACAATACTTACTATTCTAGAACTAAGATCATTTCCGATGGTGTCTCATAGACTTCATGTAAATTAATGACCCACGGATTGTCCTGGGCTAGCTCGAGTACAGCGATTTCATGAACTATTTCCATCCGACAATCTTGGCCTTTTCTTCTTTTTCTCATGAACTTGGCGGCAAATTCTTTTCCAGAATCTTTCTTTATGCATTTCCTCACCACTGCAAATTTCCCTCTAGAATTAAGCAAAACATAGTCACTGTTAAAGCCGACTTTTCAGAGGTGATAAATTTTAATGTAATTTCCAAACAGTCATCAGTGGATTTTTAAATTTAGGTCACATGCAAACACTCAAGTAGCAATATAACTTGGGAAACACCTCTCTATAAATAAAACATAATGGGCAGATCTGCAGGATTCATTCTTCTAAATAGAGGACAACCAAATATTTAAACCAATATTTCTTTACAGCATTTTTATATATATATATATATATAAAAATAACTTAATTTTTATACATTTATACATAAAATACTCTGAATCTTAAAAAAAAAAGCCATCTGACTTATGGCTGGTTATCAAAATTCCTAAAACAATGGATTTCACTGTCACTAATTGACTCTAAAAAGACCCAATCACCCTCCAAAGTTATTTAAAGGTAGGGACCTCATTTGTATGAACTGCAGCATCAGCTGGAAATGTCTAGCTTTTCTATAAAGACAGATATAACAAGCCTTCTTTGATACCCTCTGCTGCTGCTGCTAAATTGCTTCAGTCCTGTCTGACTCTGTGCCACGTTATTATACTAATAAGTCACACAGGGGATCAGCACAGCATATTGATTATGGAATAAGGTCTGGAATTAGATTTGGGCATGAATCCCAAAGAATGGCTCCATCCACTCACTCAATGCATAAACTTGGGCAATTTAAGCTCTAACTTAAAAAAAAAAATCTCATTTTCTTAATCTATAAAGGAGAACACAAACAGAATCTATTTCACAGGGTTGTTGTGAGAATTAAAGAATACATGTCAACTGCTTAGCATGGTACTTGCCACATACTCAATAAAATATTATGAAGCAAACAAATCACTGAGCTGTAATAATTATCACCCATAAACACCCAATACTCAAGCTGGAAGGCAACTTAGAAATCAAATAGTTTTTTTTTTTTTTTTTAATCTACTGCCAAATGCCAAAGCCAATGTTTTTCTTTCAAACTGTGAGGTAGTCTTTTCCTCTTGTGGGCACACATTATTTTAGTAAGGTTTTCATTACAAGCCTAAACCTGGCTTCAAGAGAAGAGCTGTTGTCCGTATCTTTTGCTGAGCGATACAGAAGGACCAACCTGACAGTCTATCAGGTACTGGACACAGCTGACGTGATCTGTTAATTGCTACTCCCTTTTCCAATTTTCAATCATTCCTCATCCCCTTAGGGTCTTTGCTGGTAAAATGCGTCAACCAAATCTGAAGCAACTGCTCCAAGTATAAGCTCAAAGTGCTTCATGATTATTATTTTGCTGAGGTTGGCCCGATACAAATTAATATGCCTTGTGAAAAAAACTTGACAGGTTTTTCATATTTCATAAATAAAACCTTCTCCTCTTGGATTCTTTCAAGGCAGTGTTTTGATACTATGTTTTGGAAATATACTTTAAAAAATTTCAATGCAAGGCTTTAATTTGCTGTTAAATTTTACTTTCTAGGTTTGGGCCCAGCATTCTAGACTACCAATGCAATTTTGAGGACTGATCCTTCCTTCTTTGCTACTGTTAACCACAAATATGATGTTCATCCCCTCTGAATTTTTGTTACCATCAGCAATAAAAATGTTACATGAAAAATCCTTAGGCACAGCCCTACAGCTGATCAATTAGGTGGCAATCTACCTAACAACACCCTAATTCAGAACAAGGCTCTGCGCTCAACAGGAATGTGAGATGACACACTTCTTCAGGTCACTAGAAAGATTCAACAATAAATTATGCATCACAAGCTAATGCCTCTTTTTATTTAGCCCCACAAAATCATTAGGCTAATAACATCTCCACTGAGTTTTAAAAGGTTCCTAATGATCTTTGGATTTCTTTAAGGAAGAGAAAAAAAATCATTAATCATTTGATTTTTTTTATACCTACATTTCTGAAGTTTCAAAAGAGGAAAAAGAGAAAATCTAATTTGTAAAAAACTGACCAACATATAATTGACAACAAACATGTTGCTATTAAATTAAAATGCCTGGGTTGAACTGCCCTCAAAGAACTCCCACAGCAAACACAGGTATTTACTGTTACCACACCTAACACTCTAGGCAATACAGTCCTGTGTAAAATTATAGTAAAATACTGCTGCTTACATGCCTGTCCTGAAGGTATTGCTATATTTCCAAAGACGCAACAGATGAATGGATCCCTAACCTATAAACTCTGGGAACCCTTGTTATAAAGGAGCCATTGCTCAATTCAGAGGCCAGAAGCAACCAGAGGAGACCCCTATACTTACCCTGGGTCTCCCGCTAGGCATCCACTTCTTTGGGTCCCCACAGTAGTTCACACACCAATCACTAATCTTGACACCACCCTTGTTTTTGAGGAAGCATTCAGCTGTAGGCTTACCCTTTCTCTCCCCATATCATGCGCTATCCTGGGAGTCAGCCAACCTTTCTGTAAAGGGCCAGATAGCAGATACTTTCGGTTTTGCTGGCCAGCTGATTTGATCACTACCATTCAAGTCTGCTGTACAGTCAAAGCAGCTGCAGACAACAGGCCAATAAATAGGCGAGGCAGGGTTTAAAAAAACAAAAAAACAAAACACAACTTTACCAGCACTGAAATGTGAATGTCGCATAGTTTCCATGTCATTAAATGACTCTTCTTTTGACTTTTCAATCATTTAAAAATGTACAGATCATTCTATATAGCCAATGAGCCTCATCAAAACGGGCAGCCAGCAGTGGGTGACCAACTTGAGCTCTAATCCATGCTGAAGAAAACTCTTCCTCTGATACTGCACGCCACTGAAGCAGACAGCAGGACAGCAGGTCCCAGGACACCGGCCCTGCCTTCATCTCAGGATGACTGGGGCGATGGAGGGGAACCCTTAAAACGACCTTAAAACTTCAGAAGATGAAGCCAGGTTTCCGGGAACTGTTCTTTCTCTAGAGCCACAAGGCAAACAGAAGCGTGAGACTCAGTCTTCAAGGTGCGGGGGTCGAGTGAACACACTAAGAATTAGCCAGTCAGTTTCCCTAAATTCCACACCCTGGAATGCTCTGGTATGCCTGCTTTACCACAACTTCATGGTCAAAACTGTGATTGTATCTCAACCCTTTAAGTTATTGAGGCCTCTCCAAAGCATGAAATAAATGATGTTTCTCTGACTCTCAGGGTCGTAGTTATATGCAGGGACTTGAGGCTGATGAGGTTCAAAGGACATAAGACGTCTGTTGCACGTTTACTTCCTTAGCTGACTTAGCCAAAATTCTCCCTAGATTATCAGGATGTTTCAGTTTCCAGAGCTCTTCACGCATTTCACAAACATCTATAGTTCACTATCACACACTAAACTGAAAACTCTGATTTTCATTAATCATTTGGCAGGGAGTGGGGGTGGCGGGGGGAGATATTAGGAATGAGTAGGTTTCAAAATAACAATGATAACACACTCCAGGGTAGTCAGACAGGAAGGATAAACAAAGATAACAACAGGAAGAGACATTTGAGTCAGAGCCACCAGTCTAAGCTTCCTCAGAACAAGGACTGGGTTTCTACTGATCTCTGTATTACTGGTGCACAACTGGAAAAGCTTAGGAAGGCTCAGTGAACATAGGTAGGTAGATTTAGGTATGACAGGCTAAGTAGCTGGCGCTTTATTTCTCAAGGTAAGAATGGGCACCTATGAGACTTTTACCTTAGTGAAAGTTTTAAAAAGCTAAGATAAATGTTTTAAAAAGCCAATTCTGGGGTATTGCCAAGTGTTAACTAGAAACTAGGGAAGCCAAGAAAACAGCTCAAAGTAAGGGGTCTGAACTAAAGTAGCAGCAGCAGAGGCTGGGAAGAGAGGAAGTATTTACAAGGCATTCAAGGTCAAGACAGACTGAGCTTTGGCAGAGATGAGGGCAGAAGGGAAAGGCCGAAGAGGACTTGGAGATCTTTGCCCTGCGTCCTGGGTAACGTGGTACCAATCCACTGAGAGGAAAAATCAGAAGAATGGTAACAGATGTGCAGAGGGTGGAGGGAAGGGAGTGTGTGTTAGGCTTCAGATGGGAGAAGTTTGAGGTGCCTTTCTCTGTAAAGAGAATTTTATTTACTAATACATTGATTCCAAATATAACCAGTGTTGGGCTACCACACAAAGATGAACACACATTAGAATACATAAGGCTCGGGCAAAGATAAAAAAAGTGGAGGTGCTGATTTGAGTGTATATAGAGGAAGCAAAATAAAAGTGAGTTCCAAGGTTCTAGGTTTGATTCTAGATTACAGGAAAGGGCTTTGTTTCCACATGTATCCTATTATTTAAGTTCTTCCGACACGTTACAATTTTTTGGCTATGACTGTCTTCCTGGCCCCACTATGAGTTTCAGAGACCTGGCCTCTTCATCTTTGCATCTCCATGTGTAGTGCCTGGCATATGGCAGGTGCTCAAATACAACATCAGATAACACCCTAGATACATACACTGTTCTTGTTATTTTGCTAAATAGAAGTTCTATTTAGCAAACTTAGCCACATAAGGTCTAATATTTTAGCCACATGGGGCTACTTGCTGTTCTCTTTTTCACTGAATTTTTCTGCACTCTGTGCTTGTTTTATTGCCAGTGGCTGGAGTGTCTTGCATTACTACTGCTACTGAAATTCCATCCATTCTTTCAGGCTCAGCTCAAATGTTGTTTTCCCCACAGGATTTTCCCATGTGGCATGTCACTTTGCCCATAAAAGGAGTAGTGACTGATTTGTTAGATTTGGGAACAATTTCCAGAGCCTACCAAAGAGCCTTGTGTGCTCAACATGCCAAGTCCAATATTTGCTTAATAGCACTGGGGTACAGCCTTAGGCGCAAAGAAGTTCTGTTCAAGAATGACCTAGATCAGATCTGTCTTCCTTACCTCTGAAAGAACAAAAACCAAACCATCTGTTGATCCTAAATGTAAAAATCAGCAAGTCCATCAGATAAGTCAGCATGAGTGACAAGAACAGCTAGAGCCAAAAGCCAGACTTGGTTTGAAATTCGGGAAACTTGTTCAACTTTTTTGAGTCTTAAGATTCCTCACCTACAAAATGAGGTTGATGGCACTAACCCTGCAGGGTAGTGAAGACAAAAGAAAATGACATTTCCAAAGTGTCCATTCTCTGCAATCAGTAACAGCAGCTATTTTTATTGTCTGGGGCATTAATTTCAGATCTATGATAATTTATAAAAAAAATCATACAGAACTGAAGAGTTTTGGAGGCAACTTAATTTGAACTTTCTACTTGATGCATAAATTTACTATACAAATTGAGTTCCTCCTTCCTTTCCTGAACAGGCAAACCAATGATTATAGCTACCTAACTTTCTAATGCATTTAGCTCAATAATCGGATTTTATAAAATTTTGTTAGGTTTGTAAAGTGGTGGAAATTCACTAAATCTTTAAGTTTACATATTTTTAAACTTTGATTTTATATTGGAAAGTTTATATATTTAAATTAAGTTTTTACTTTTAACATAAGCTCCAACTTTTCAAAATTAACAGTTGACCTAATGAAGCACATGCCTTGGAGCAGGAGCCATACTTCCTAGCAATGTCTGATGCTGAACCGCAAACATGGCTAGTTGTCTTTATCCATCCAAAAATATCAGATTACCCGAAACTGTAAATATCTTTCAAACTGATGATAAACTGCCAAGAAATCTTAATAGTTTTCCTAAAACAAGGCAAAATTTTTACATGGATAGTCTTATTTAACAAGGATCTTTATTTCTAAAGAAATTATGACTTAAAATTTATGACACATGCTCAAGTAGTTGTAAGGTCCTCAACCTGAAGCCATTACCTACAGACATGAATCTAGGTAAAGGAGATCCACCTTCTAAAACACCTCCACCTGTGCATCCTCTTCAGCTTGTACATCTTCTTATTTTCTGGTAAAAATCCTTCCTTGTTCCCGTTACTCCCAACCGCTTTGAGGAGAATGAGATAGGCTGTCCCTACCCACCATGAGGCCCAGCTGAGACAGGCTGGGATCTGGGACCCTTCACCTGAGTGCCTGCACCTGTACAAACATCTCCCCAAGCAACAGAATACAAAGGAACTATAAGGGACTCAAAAATAACTTCATGCATGCGCAGGTGGGGTCAATTATGAACAAAAAGCTAGGAAAAGGCCACAAACTGACAGCCATTTCTGAGGTGCTGGGAGAAAAAGCAGGCGCCTGCACACCAAGGGGGTGGGCGGACCACTGAAGCCCCCCTCCAGCCAAAACCACCCATCAGGCCCTAACCTTATCCCATCCAAGGGACCAGCCTGCCCCCTTCCCCTCCCAGCCAGGGGCATGAGCAAGGGCATCTGGTTCTTGTTTTCACTCCTGTGCGCTACATACAGCCCAAGTCCCAGACAAGGCTCTCCCGGAATTCTCATCTGGCCTCTTATCAATTTCTATTGATTAGAGAGTCCAGGGACCCAGGTGGGTAACACGACCAGGGAGGGACCACATGAGGCTGAAGCTTGGCAGTGCTTGCTCCAATCTGGAGCCCATTAACATGTCCTCTTACAAAAACGATGGCAAATTGCTTTAGCCGCAAGATAGACTACAGCTTTTTTTTTTTTTGAGAAACATCTGCGGCATAATGGAAGTGATTGCAAGGAGTCCCAGCTCAGCTGTCTCTCATATGACTCAATCTACTGGTATCTTGATTTTCTCATCTGAAAAACAGGACTTCCCAAATCTGCTTGTGATAAGAAGTAAATGAGATACTGTATGTGAAAGCCCCTATAAAATTGTAAAGCCCCCATGTATGAAGTACCCATTTCAACAGAGAACTTGGATTTTGTACCTTTTGTGCTCACAGGAAAATTCAACTATCAGTATATAATAGTATAAAAAACAAGATATTCTTTTGGCTTTAAAAATATCTTTTTTCTTAAGATGAAATTTATGAATATATCAAAAAATGTTGAAGACTAGGCAAATCATTTGATGTGAAATTTAGTATAATTTAAAATTTCTAGAAACATTTTTTTGTTCCTACGCTATCAGTAGAAGCTCCATGGACGTCAACTCTTTGAAAAAATTCTTGGAACCCAAGGTCATGTCTCCTGTACCTCGAATCGTTACTGTGGTTTACATTGGCACATGTCCTGACTCAAAAGAAAGGTAACAAGCCTCAGGAATAACAAGTCAAGTTTCAAGCAATAAAAGAAAATTTTACATCATATATTTACCCACATTTAGGCTGCTATGGACTCTGCTGGAGACATGAAAGAATGTGGTATTTCTTAAAATAATCAACATTACATCCTCTCATTAGTAGGGAATCAATACTGATCATTTAAAATGTCTTCTCCAAACAACCATTTCACTGAAAGCTTTATATTTCTATAAAATAATGGGAATGCCTGCAAAAACTTGATTTCTTTGAACAGTTAGCTCTTCACACCTCTTCAACATTTTCACTAAATGAAAGGCCAGAGAACAAAATGAATAGATCTTTGTTTTTCATACCACATCATTAAAGTATAACATGAGTAATTTTAAAGTTCTACATCAGCATGAGATCAATTCCTTATATCAGAAATGCAACCAGAGTCAACACCTAGGAAAAGAGGCTACTTTTCTTACTACTGAAAGAATTACACAAAAACACACTTCATTCTGTCAAAACTACAACATTCAGGCAAAATTGATAAACCTTAAACAGCAACTGCTTCTAATACAAAACAGAACTTTCACTTCCTGGGACGTCCAAACAGTTCCCTGGGCTTTTGCAATGAGGTTCTCTACTTCTGCAACAGATAGAGACACATTTGGAGGTTGTGCAGATTTTCCTGTTTTTGCGTTTTGGTTACATGTAAAATACGATTCACTTAGCTACTCAACGCATTACAGTTTCTGAGTGCATGCCCTAAGTCAAGCACAGCTTTTATGCTACAGATATGCTGTTAATTTATTTAATTCTCTCAACAACTCTGTGAGGTAATCAGAGATTAGGTAACTCACTCAAGTACATATAAAGTGAAGTAGCTCAGTCGTGTCTGACTCTTTGTGACCCCATGGACTGCAGCCCACCAGGCTCCTCCATCCATGGAATATTCTAGGCAAGAATACTGGAGTGGGTTGCCATTTTCTTCTCCAGGGGATCTTCCTGACACAGGGATAGAACCCAGGTCTCCCTCACTGCGGGTAAAGGCTTTACCGTCTGAGCTACCAGGGAATCCAGTAAGAGCCAAGACTCCATCACAGACTGACTCCTAAGTCCATGTTCTTAACCACTGCGTTACACTTCTCCATGAAGAAAAGGGAACCAAAAAGAAACAAATACATTCATTTTCTTTTTCAGTTTTAGGCTCTTATATCAAGTACCTATCTAATTGCATTGTTCTGTGCTTCAGGAGTTATTGCTTATGTAAAGAAATTCATGTAAGATATGTAAAAGATGTCATGCTGCTGCTAAGTCGCTTCAGTCGTGTCCGACTCTGTGCGACCCCATAGACTGCAGCCCACAAGGCTCCCCCGTCCCTGGGATTCTCCAGGCAAGAACACTGGAGTGGGTTGCCATTTCCTTCTCCAATGCATGAAAAGTGAAAAGTGAAAGTGAAGTCACTCAGTCGTGTCTGACTCTTTGCAACCCCATGGACTGCAGCCCACCAGGCTCCTCCACCCATGGGATTTTCCAGGCGAGAGTACTGGAGTGGCTTCAAGCAAACGAACACAGCTTTATAGACAAACTAATTTTATAATAGAGGTTAAAATTAAAGTTGATTTAACCTCCTTGGTTCCTGGAGGGATTGTCACAACACCTGGTAGGGAGCAAATCAATTGTTTTCCGATTAAGTCATCTATTATGAGTCCACAAGACAGTGCTTGCCACCTGAAGACATTTTCAGTTGTGTAATGTGTTTTCCCTTCTGTGGAATGAAGCCAGACAACCAAACAATGGAGAGTCCTGGTTTTCCTTCCTCAAGAAATCAGTTACTTCAGAATGTCTGGAATTTTCACCAATTAGAATACCTAGATGAGTTAGTAGCTGTCGTCTTTTGTCATAAAGTGCACACAGATCCAGTTAATTGGTGCCTAGCAGAGTGAAGTAAAGCTTGGCCCTGGAAGACGTTTTTCCTTTTCCCATGTGGAATAAATAAGACACTTTTAAGGTCAGTTTCTTTGCCAAAAAACGATTTCTAAAGGTTACTTTAATATTTGTAAGGCGGCTTGTTTTTAACGTTGTAATCACTGTTATAAGACCTTTTTCCAAGACCCTCAAATGAAGGCTGTTGTAACTGTCAGGCCCATTCCCCATTACAACATGGTGAGATTTTGCAACCTTGATAAATGTCTGCAACAGCTGCTAACACTTATCAAATGCTGTGTGCCAGGACCAGTGGTTTGACCTGTACAGCCCCTGCACCTTCTGGACACCCCCATGAGGGAGGTACTGTCACTACACTGACTGATTTTATGGGTGGGAAACGTGAGGCTGGGGAGACTAAGTCACCGTCCAAAGGCGCACAGAGCAAGCAGAGTGGGGATCTGAGCTCGGGTCTGACCTCAAAGCCAGTGCTTCTGACAATTTCTTCAGAAATTGTCTTTTTTCTCTGTTCTTAGAGAAAAAGTCGGTCCCCAGACCTCTACTGTTCCCTCGTCGGTCAGCAGTAAAAAAAAAAAAAAAAAAAGGCAAGCAAGAGAGAAAAATCCGCCTGCACGGAGATGCTGGTTCAATCCCTGGTCGGGAAGATCCCCTGCAGAAGGCAATGGCAATACCCTACTCCAGTTTTCTTGCCTGGGAAATCTCATGGACAAGAGGAGCCTGGTGGGCTACAGTCCATGGGGTCGCAAAAGAGTCGGACATGACTTTACGACCAAACAACAAAACCTATCACTCTGTGACCCCTCTTCAACGTACAAGACGTAAAGTATCCAAACAGCCTTCACCTTTTGCGATTTTAAAAGCAGACCAAATTCTAAGCACTCCCTACCCCTACAAAACAACAACGAGATGGGGAAGAAAAGCAAGGGCTGAATCACGGCGTAGAAAGAGTCAGACAAGGGCCCAGAGTCCACAAGTGAAACCGATCTGAACTTGAAAAAGCACACGGCCCTAAATATTTCAGAACGCAAACAGCACAAACCCAAGAAATCGCAACTGAAGTCAGCAGAAAGCGGCTGACGGAAACTGGCCCAGGGCTGGTGCGAAAGAAGCTGTCACGCTCGGGGTTCTGCGCTCGTCTGTCACAGCCACAGAGGGAGAAGCAGGAACCCACAGGCAAAACCAAAGCTGACTCCACACCTGTGCTGACTTCAGACTCGCTGCCGCGGGGAAAGGTTCGCAGCGCGGTTCCCACGCCGCCTCGTTAAGTTACCGCACAAGGGACCACAGAGGCTGAGACGCCCGCAGCAGAGAGAGGGAGGGGTCAAGGTTCTGGGGGGAGCCTTTCTCATGGCCGATACCACGGCTTTGGGGGACGCCGCGCGTGGACTCGTGGCCAGGGGGCCCCGCCGCCCTAATCGCCGCCCGCACCCACGTCTGTACCCGGTCCCGGCGCGCTATCTGCCCCCGCGCCGCCAGCCTCCCGCACTTATCTGCGCGCGCCCGCCGGCCTCACCTGCCCAACTCCCGGCCGGGGGTCAGGGTGTAGGCGTCCTGAAAGGGCTCGGTGCGCACGGCGGTGCGGATCTCCGTCAGCAGCCCGCGGGCCTGGGTCGGGGGCGGCGGCCGGCGCGGCGTGCTCAGACCCCGGCCAGCTCGACCCGAGCCGGAGGCGACGGCCGGGGAAGAGCCGCCGCTGCCCGGCTTCTCGAGAGGAATCATGGCGCTCGGGCGTGCTTTTCTTGCCTGCCACCCGGCTCGTTCGGAGCTCCCGGCGGGTAACGGCCCCGCCTCCAGCTGCCTCGAGCCGGCGCGAGGATGCCACCCGCTCTGCCCGGAGCTGCGCACAGACTGCGGCCGGGGGCCTCCAGGCCGCCTGGCCCCGCCCCACGTCCGGCCCCGCCTCTCCCCTGCCCCGCTCTGAGCTCCCGTGGGTTCCTGAGCGCCGAGTGCCTCGCGCGCGCCCTCTGCAGCTGAGGGGGAGAAGGTGCAGCCTGGCGGGGGGCCCGGCGGCCGGCCCCGGGCAATCTGCAGGCAACCCACAGCACCACCCTTCTGACTGGAGGACCGGCTGCGTCAGCCAGTTACGTACCTGCTGAGCATCTGAGTGTTGCAAATCTGAGCTCTACATTAACGAAAATGCGTAGGAGCTACCAGCCAGAGCTTCACGATCCCTTCCCTTGGGCGGGTCAGGAGAGGTGATGAGACTCAGATCAGGGCTGCTGTACAGCACGTGGAAGTTGCCTGGAGCATCTGGTACCTTCCCACACTGAGAGGAGGACGTGAAGGCAAGAGATGGATAAATATTTTTAAACCCGCATACCAGCCCTACAGTCTTCTCTATATTTAACTTTCAAGGTGCTCTCATCCGGTCTTGTGGTTTTAATTACATCCGTATGCTCATGACCACAAAATTTTTATCTCCAGCTTCCAACCATTCTCTGAACTTCAAACTCATACATTGAAGTATACACTTGGCATGACCAGTTGGATGCCAAATTAGCATTTCAAATTCAACGAGCAGAACTCATCTCCTGATCATCCTTCATAAATGCAGTCCCAGCAAGTTTCCCCACCTCAGTAAATGGCATTTCCATCCTTCCAGTTCAGTTCAGTCGCTCAGTCGTGTCCAGTTCTTTGCGACCCCATGAATCGCAGCACGCCAGGCCTCCCTGTCCATCACCAACTCCCGGAGTTCACTCAAACTCACGTTCATCGAGTCGGTGATGCCATCCAGCCATCTCATCCTCTGTCATCCCCTTCTCCTCCTGCCCCCAATCCCTCCCAGCATCAGTCTTTTCCAATGAGTCAACTCTTCGCATGAGGTGGCCAAAGTACTGGAGTTTCAGCTTTAGCATCATTCCTTCCAAAGAACACCCAGGACTGGTCTCCTTTAGGATGGACTGGTTGGATCTCCTTGCAGTCCAAGGGACTCTCAAGAGTCTTCTCCAACACCACAGTTCAAAAGCATCAATTCTTCTGCGCTCAGCTTTCTTCACAGTCCAACTCTCACATACACGACTATTGGAAAAACCATAGCCTTGACTAGATGGACCTTTGTTGGCAAAGTAAGTGGTTCAAGCCAAAAGCCTTGGGGTCAACACTGACTCCTCTCTTTCTCTCATACCCCTCATCCATTTTGTAAGTAAATCCTCTTGGCTTTACCTTCAAAACATATCCAGAATCTGATCACTTGTCTCTATTTCCACATGACCACAACTACCATTCTCTCTTGTCTGGATTATTGTGATAGCTCCCTAACTAGGCTATCTGCTACCATCCCTCTTCCTCCTCAATTCCACATCTCTTATTTTTGAGGCAACTAGAGTGATCTTTTAAAAAATCTAAATTAGATCATGTCATTACTCAGAGTTTTGCTTCTGGCAATGATGAGTTAGTCTATATGTGATCAATACTCTCACTGAGAAAGTTGGGAAAAAATTTTAAATCAGATAGTCCTCTACTTGAAACATCAGAGGGTTTCAAAAGCAGCAAGAACTTGAACCACTGAGATCCTGGCAAGAAGGGCGGCCCAGAATGGCACCCCTCTCCCATGAAGCATTTGATAATTCCAAAGCAATGACTGGAAGGGTGAGAAAATAAGCAGGGCTTTAGGCATCTCATCAGGCTGGAGAGACAAAAAACTGGAGTTTAGGGATCTGCTAAGAAGGAGGAGCTGGTAGACACTCTAGACTTGTAGTTGGCACCCTAAAGTGCTACCTCTTAGGAGTACTGGTAAAGGGAAATAGACAAGCTATCTCAAGGACTGAAGAACAGCTTCAAAACGCAATAGAAAATCCCCTGTGGAGGAAAACACCATCATCCAAGGTCAACATTATCTCTACAATATTTCATACACAATGTCGGGCACTTAATTTAAAAGGGGGGCACACAAGAAGAATTATCTTAGAAACTGAGAGAAAAAGATAGAAAATAGAAAAAGTAATAAGAAGATGCAGATAATGAATTTTAAAGACACATTTTAAATAATTGTGTTTAATATCTTCAAGAAATTAAATGACAAGATAGAGAATTTCAGCACAGAACTGAGAAATCCAAAGAATAAAATGGGCTTTTTAGAATTGGGGGAAAAACCCACAAACTAAAACTACGACTGAATAGATGGGTTTAATAACAGATTTTATGAAGCTTAAGAAAGAGTTAGTGGACCTGATTAGGGATCTTAATAGATAAAAAAAATACGCAAAATGAAACGTGAGAGATAAGAGGAAATAATGTTCAGAAAAGAGACTAAAGCACATAAGGTACTATATGTTAAGATGTTCTAACATACGTATAACTGAAGTATCAGAAAGAGAGGGAAGAGAAAAAAGAAGCAATATTTTAAAATATAGTGGCCAGGAATTCTTCAAACCTAATGAAAGACAACAACTCATAGAATCAAGAAACTTTATAAATATCAAGCAGTGTTTCAAGAAAAGAAAATCATACCTAAGCAGATAACAGTCAACTACTAAGAATTAAAGACAAAAATCTTGAAAAAAAATAGAGAAAGGAAATATATATAATATATATATATTATATATTATAGAAAGGATATATATATATAATATATATAATATATATATAATAGATATATATTATCTGCAAAAGAGCAACAGTAAGATCAAGAGCTTATTCTCAAACAATGGAGAATAACTATCTTCAGATATCTTCAAAATGCTAAAAGAAATTAGCTGCCAATCTAGATTATATACTATCCAGTAAAAATGTTCTTCAAAATTGGAAGTAAAATACAGCCATTTTTATAAAAAACACTAAGATCATCAGCTGACCTACATTAAAGGAAATTTGAAAAGGAGTTCTTTACGTAGCTAGAAAAATAATCCCAGATAAAATTGTGAGAATGTCTGTAGGGATGCAGAAGAATAAAGGGATTAATATGTGGCTAGATATAAATAGGAACTGTATATAACAATAAAAATGATGTCTTCTAAATTTAAATATTTATAGATATAGAATTAAAATATATACGATAATAGCACAAAAGAAGAGAGGGAGTAAATAGCACAAAAAAAGAGATGGAATGAAAATATGCTAAAGTTCTAGCATTGAGTGGGAATTCATGAAAGTACCTGGCTTTAATAAATCAAGAATTAATATTATAATCTCTAGATTAGCAATGAAAATAATAGAAAAAGAATGAAAAACAAATTCATGGCGGGGAGGGAATGGGATAATAAAAAAACTCAAAAGAAGTAAGAACAGAAAGCAAAGGATCATAAAGTAAGAAAAGACAAATAGAAAACACATAGTAAGATGATATGTTTAAACAAACTGAAGTTGTTTTTTTAAAACTGCAGTTACTGCAAACTTGAATGGAATTTGATATACCCTAGATTAAAAGACAAAGGTTGTAGACAGGATATAGTTGTTTGTGCTTCAATAAGACACCTTAACTAGAAAGTTACAGAAAGGTTGAAATTAAAAGGATAGAAAGATTTATGCCATATAAATAGGAGCTAATAGAAAATTGGTGTAGTTATGCATATATTAGACAAAGTAGATTTTTAAGGCAAGAGGCATTACTAGAGATAAAGGGCAACATTTCTTAATGATGAAAGGATCAATCTGTGAGTAAGTTATAAAAATTCTAAATTTGTA
Organism: Bos mutus; assembly: GCF_027580195.1. Taxonomy (NCBI): domain Eukaryota; kingdom Metazoa; phylum Chordata; class Mammalia; order Artiodactyla; family Bovidae; genus Bos; species Bos mutus. The sequence continues at coordinate 41,636,216 of NC_091620.1, read as the reverse complement.
TGGTCTTAAAAATATAGCATTGAAATATACAAAGCAAAATGACAGAACTAAAAGGAGAAATAAATCAGAACCTGAGATTTTTAACACACTCTATGTGATAGCAATATCTATCTGTGTGATGTGATAGACAAGCACATAAAAAACAAAGAAACATTTTTAGCAGTTTGAACAACACAATGAACAAACAACATAATCGACGTAAATAAAACACTGCAGGCTATACATCCTTTTGGTGCAAGAACATTTATTATGTACTGGATCATGAAGCACATTTCAACAGTTTCGAAGAACTGACGTTCTACAGAGTACTATGTTCTGTGATCATAGTGGAATTAAGCAAGAAACCAAACATCACCTATTGGTTTGGCATACAACGAAGACCACAACTGAAAGCTCTATAAAATCGCAAATGCTTGGAAACCTCATTTATGGTGATAGAAATCAGAAGAGGGGTTGATTTCAGGGTGGAGGAGATTGAAAAGAAGCAAAACAAGATTTTCTGGGGTGATGAAATAACCTAGTTTTACTCTGGCTTGCATGGATATATGCATTATTTAAATTACCCTTTATTTTTTATAAAAACTTCTGTTCTACAGAAATTTTCAAACCGATGGAAAAACATGGCCTCAAAAATATTAAACAAAATTAATTTAAGTGATATATGAAAATATACATCATATCAGAGTAGATTTTATCCCAGGACAATTCAGGGTGCTTCACTCCATGTTCAGATTAGAGGAGGAAAGAAATTCCATTAACTTAATAAATACTGGAAAATATTTTATAATGTTCAATACCCATTCATGGTTAATTTTTTTTTAATTGAGCAACCTCAAATAAAAAAGAATATCCTAAACTTAATGAGACATGTCTCAAAACTTGCAGGAGCATTATATTTGAAGTCAGGGGTACAATGATGACACCTGCTCTTGTGACTCCTACTTAATGTTTCAGGAAGACCAGTCTGGTTCTTGTTGGAAAGGAAGAGTGAAGATGGTCCAAAGGAAAAGGTAACATTGTTGAATATACACAGTTCAAGGACATTTCTAGACTACCCAGAAGAATCAACTGGAAAATATGAAAATTAAAAATTAGAAAAAGGTGATTAAATATAATAAAAATAAATACCAGCTTTCATAAATAAAAACAATATAAGGAATGAGGATATAGGGAATTTTCTACTTGCAATAGAAGGAAAAATAAAACATGCAGAAACAACCCTAACAAAAAAGCATAAAGCATACATTTTACTTTATAGCTATATAGAACGTAATTATTCTAGGACCCATAAAAGAAGACAAACAGAAATACATAGCATGTTTTTCAATGAAGAGTTTAGATTCTGTAATTCTTTGTTAATCAATCAACATATTTAACAAAATTCTAATAAATCACCAAATGATTTATTTTGGAATTTATTAAAATTATCCTAAAGTTTATCATGAAGAATTTTCAAATGTGAATAGCTAGGAAAATTTTGGAAAAGAAGATTTGTAAGATGAGAATGGTTCTAATAGACACTAAAATATATTATGAAATAAGACAGCTCAGTATAATAGATGCATAGTTTTGAGTTATTCTATATACAAAAATGAAACAGGTCCAAAAATATAAATCATTAATTAAATTGATTATAAAATAAATTACTTAAATATAAAAGGACTACAATCTGAAATAAATTGTATATAATGATTAACTGATTTCTATAGGAGAAATAATTTCTAAAGCCATGGGAAAAAAACCTCAAAGGAAACTATTTGACTACCTAAAAATTCAAATTCTTGCATCTATTTAAAAATTATATATAAAACAAAAAGGCAGACAAATTGGGAAAAGTTTTACTGGCAAAAAAATGGAACCCACTAATCAATTTATATTTCTTTGATTTCTAGCAAATTTGAACATTTCATATGAGTTTATTAAATTTATCCACTTAAAACAAAAATTATACCCTAGTATATAAAGAACATATAAACCAATAAGCAGTATGGCAACACTATGTTAGAAAGAGATCCAAGAAAATAAAAAGTAATTTTTAAAGGGATAAATACAGCAAACTCATATGAAATGTTCAAATTTGCTAGAAATCAAAGAAATATAAATTAACAATTGGGGCTAAATTTTTGCCAGTAAATTAGCAAAACATTTTAACATAATTCGACATGGAACAATAGACTGGTTCCAAATAGGAAAAGGAGTACGTCAAGGCTGTATATTGTCACCCTGCTTATTTAACTTCTATGCAGAGTACATCATGAGAAACGCTGGGCTGGAAGAAGCACAAGCTGGAATCAAGATTGCCTGGAGAAATATCAGTAACCTCAGATATGCAGATGACACCACCCTTATGGCAGAAAGTGAAGAGGAACTAAAAAGCCTCTTGATGAAAGTGAAAGAGGAGAGTGAAAAAGTTGGCTTAAAGCTCAACATTCAGAAAACGAAGATCATGGCATCTGGTCCCATCACTTCATGGGAAATAGATGGGGAAACAGTGGCAGATTGACTTTATTTTGTGGGACTCCAAAATCACTGCAGATGGTGACTGCAGCCATGAAATTAAAAGATGCTTACTCCTTGGAAGGAAAGTTATGGCCAACCTAGACAGCATATTAAAAAGCAGAGACATTACTTTGCCAACGAAGGTCCGTCTAGTCAAGGCTATGGTTTTTCCAGTGTTCATGTATGGATGTAAGAGTTGGACTGTGAAGAAAGCTGAGCACCGAAGAACTGATGCTTTTGAACTGTGGTGTTGGAGAAGACTCTTGAGAGTCCCTTGGACTGCAAGGAGATCCAACCAGTCCATTCTGAAGGAGATCAGCCCTGGGATTTCTTTGGAAGGACTGATGCTAAAGCTGAAACTCCAGTACTTTGGCTACCTCATGTGAAGAGTTGATTCATTGGAAAAGACCCTGATACTGGGAAAGATTGAAGGCGGGAGAAGGGGAAGACAGGATAAGATGGTTGAATGGCATCACAAACTTGATGGACCCGAGTTTAAGCAAGTTCCGGGCGTTGATGATAGACAGGGAAGCCTGACGTGTTACAGTCCATGGGGTCGAAAAGAGTCGGACACGACTGAGTGACTGAACTGAACTGAATAATACTGCACTATTGTCTTGCAGGTCAGTTCAGTTCAGTCACTCAGTCGTGTCCGACTCTTTTCGACCCCATGGACTGTAGCACGTCAGGCTTCCCTGTCCATCACCAACGCCTGGAGCTTGCTCAAACTCATGTCCATCAAGTTTGTGATGCCATCTAGCCATCTCATCCTCTGTCGTCCCCTTCTCCTCCTTGCAATGACAATTCATTAATTATTTCCTACAGGGAGACATTCAGAGTGTTGCATATTCAGTTCAACCACATTTATTTACCAGTATTTATGGAGGTCCACTTTACACATACTGCTGCTGCTGCTAAGTCACTTCAGTCGTGTCTGACTCTGTGTGACCCCATAGATGGCAGCCCACCAGGCTCCCCCGTCCCTGGGATTCTCCAGGCAAGAACACTGGAGTGGGTTGCCATTTCCTTCTCCAATGCATGAAAGTGAAAAGTGAAAGTCAAGTCGCTCAGTCGTGTTCGACTCTTAGCGACCCCATGGACTGCAGCCCACCAGGCTCCTTCGTCCATGGGATTTTCCAGGCAAGAGTACTGGAGTGGGGTGCCACTGCCTTCTCTGTACACATACTGAGATACAGAAATAAATGATCTCTGTCCTCTCTAGGAAAATAGAAAATTATACACTTAGAATGCAAATCGATATAGCTGTCTTGCAATGACAGCTATAAAAAAAGAATGATTCAAAATTGTTTCTATTATATAGTACATATTTTTAAAGTGCATTGAAAACAGGTGATGTTATTACACTCAAATAGTGATTCTTTTTGAGTTATCTATCGTTGAGCAATTTTCTTTTATATTTTGTATTTTCCAAATGTCTTTGATTGGTTATATATTGATTCTATACTTGAGTGAAAATTTTTAAGCCTTATTTTTAAAACAAATATTCCATAGTTGAGCCATCCAGGCATGAAATATGGTTATTTTAAACAGAGTTCATACATACCCGGATGCTCCCTGTCTTTCCATCTACTGATGGGGGATTAAGTCACATTCTCTTTCTTCTACTTCAAATTAAAGCTTGTTGTATGTCTAAACTTTGGTTATTTTTAAAATACCATAGCACTGTCTGGGAAATTACATGTAGGTTATATAGATTTAAGCTCTTTGAGAATGCATATGCCTTTGAGATCAGCATTTCAAATAAGTAACCTTTGACACCTCCTATCAAAGAAAGATTGACTTGTACTTCTCATGTGGGTGCCAAAATTATATAGCATTTCGGTCAAATGTATGACCATTTTTCAGTATTTAGCTGAGGAAGAATCACCTCACAGGATCATCTCTTCTCTCTTTTCCTTGGCCATTTAGCCTTTCTAAATAAAGTCTACATTTGAGAGAATCACAGTTATTCTGCCAGAGTTATATAAATTATATAAGATAACTTTGGAGAGCAGATAAACTCACACACATTTGAGGATCTGAGAGATTTGAAAGCACATGGATCTGAGAGAACAGAAATGAAGCACAATGTCACAATGTCATTCAACAGCTGTTTGGTCAATGTTGTGGAATCTAATGAAATCATCAGCTAGTGAAATTCCAGCTGAGCTAGTTCAAGTTCTAAAAGATGATGCTGTTAAAGTGCCGCATGCACTATGCCAGCAAATTTGGAAAACTCAGCAGTTTTCTTGTCCACAGAACAGGAAAAGGTCAGTTTTCATTTCAATCCCAAAGAAAGGCAATGCCAAAGAATGTTCAAACTACTGCACAAATTGCACTCATCTCACACACTAGCAAAGTAATGCTCAAAATTCTCCAAGCGAGGCTTCAACAATACGTGAACTGAGAACTTCCAGATGTTCAAGCTGGATTTAGAAAAGGCAGAGGAACCAGAGATCAAACTGCCAACATCCACTGGATCATAGAAAAAGCAAGAGTTCTAGAAAAACATCTACTTTATTGGCTATGACAAAGCCTTTAACTGTGTGGATCACAACAAACTGTGGAAAATTCTTCAAGAGATGGGAATACCAGACCACCTTACCTGCCTCCTGAGAAATCTGTATGCAGGTCAAGAAGCAACAGTTAGAACTGGACAGGGAATAACCAAATTGGGAAAGGAGTACGTCAAGGCTGTATATTGTCACCCTGCTTATTTAACTTATATGCAGAGTACATCATGCAAAATGCCAGGCTGAATGAAGCAGAAGTTGCAATCAAGATTGCAGGGAGAAATATCAATAACCTCAGATATGCATATAACACCAACCTATGGCAGAAAGCCAAGAGGCACTGAAGAGTGTCTTGATGAAAGTGAAAGAGGAGAGTGAAAAAGTTGACTTAAAACTCAACATTCAAAAAATGAAGATCATGGCATCCGGCCCCATCACTTCATGGCAAATAGATGGGGAAACAATGGAAACAGTGACAGACTTTATTTTGGGGGGCTCCAAAATCACTGTAGATGGTGACTGCAGCCATGAAATTAAAAGATGCTTGTTCCTTGGAAGAAAAGTTATGACCAACTTAGATAGCATATTAAAAAGCAGAGACATTACTTTGCCAACAAAGGTCCATCTAGTCAAAGCTTTGGTTTTTCCAGTAGTCATATAGAGATGTAAGAGTTGGACTATAAAGAAAGCTGAGCGCCGAAGAATTCATGCTTTTGAACTGTGGTGCTGGAGAAGACTCTTGAGAGTCCCTTGGACTGCAAGGAGATCCAACCAGTCCATCCTAAAGGAGATCAGTCCTGAGTATTCACTGGAAGGACTGATGCTGAAGCTGAAACTCCAATACTTTCACCATCTGATGCTAAGAACTGACTCCTTGGAACAGACCCTGATGCTGGGAAAGATTGAAGGCGGGAAGAAAAGGGGAAAACAGAGGATGAGATGGTTGATGGCATCACTGACTCGATGGACCTGAGTTTGAGCAAGCTCTGGGAGTTGTTGACGGACAGGGAAGCCTGATGTACTGCAGTCCATGGGGTCACAAAGAGGCAGACACGACTGAGTGATTGAACTGAACTGAATTGAACATGCTTTGAATATTGGTAAAGGAGCAAGTCAATTCCCAAATGAAAACTTTCTATATGACTTCTGAGGTGTTCATTGATTAAGAAAATTAAACACCTTAGAATATGAAGAAGAACATATGTGTATGTATAACTGAATCAGTTTGCTGTATAGCAGAAATTAACACATTGTAAATCAACTATATTTCAATAAAGAAAAATAAAATAAACATCTGAAAAATAAAATAGTTGACCAATTAAAAAGAAAGAAAATTAAACATCTTAATATGTGTAGATAAGCTAATGAAAAGCAAAAGAAATATATTCATGAACTGGATGAAATTGTCTGTAATTCTATGTTTTATAAAGTAAACTCTAAAAGGGACGTGTCAGCTCAAGACAGAAGATGTGGATCCACTTCAGATTGGTTGAAAATGTAATATAACTGGTATTTTACTGACTGTAATTGAATTTTTGAATTCAATTCAAAAGTTTTGAATTATTATTATTCTGCAAAATACATAATAGATTGATGGAAAGCTTTGAGCAAGAGGCAACAGCATCATCAAAAGAGCCTCCCTGTCTCAGGAAGAATCAGCAGCATAGGAGCCTAGATCCTGTCTCCTCACTTCTCCTTTAAACACTCATGAAGAAGATGCCTAGAGGAAATAACCACATGAGCTCTAGAAAATAAAAGGAGAAAAAAACAATCACATAATGGACTCTAGGATTAGTTTCTATAATTTACAGTTCTGAGGTCTGAGGACACAGATAGAAAACAAGATTAATTAGATTAATTAGCATGCGTACAAAATAATTTCTGATGATCTCTTGGGAAATGAAAGTCAAGGCCAGCCTTTTATAGTCTGCAAAGACTCTGGAAACACAGAAGTAATTGTTGTGAAATGGCCGGACATAGGAATGCTTTCATTCCTAAATTCTGTTTGCTATGCAGATAAGGTTGTTTAGCCAGAAATTATATTTATTAAATCCCTAAGGTATTCTATGGAGAAGGCAGTGGCACCCCACTCGAGTACTCTTGCCTGGAAAATTCCGTGGGCGGAGGAACCTGGTAGGCTGCAGTCCGTGGGGTCACTAAGAGTCGGGCACGACTGAGCGACTTCACTTTCACTTTTCACTTTCATGCACTGGGGAAGGAAATGGCAACCCACTCCAGTGTTCCTGCCTGGAGAATCCCAGGGACAGGGGAGCCTGGTGGGCTGCAGTCTACGGGGTCGCACAGAGTCGGGCACGACTGAAGTGACTTAGTAGTAGTAAGGTATTCTAGGCAGTGTTTAAAGAATTTTACCTGTACTTTCTTGAGGCCTCAGAATACATCGTCTTGATCTGTAGATAAAAACATAATCCCAATAAAAATCCCAATGAATTATCTTGTGGATATTGACAGACTAACAGATTTAAAGTTCATATGGAGATGCAAAAGACTGAGAATAGCTAACACAATGTTGCAGGAAAGCAACAAAGTCAGAGGACTGACACTACCCGATATTAAGACTTAAACTGTTAATATAAAGTGACAACAATCAAGATAGTGTGGTATTGGTGATATTAGCAATATGGTGGAGTAGACGGTTCCCAGACCACATTTCCTAGGATCCAGGAGGGAGGCTGTGAGACCTCAGTGCAGCCCAAGACTAAGGAGGACAACCTGGAGAAGGCAGGCTGGTGCACACTGGCTGGCCTGGTGACTGTGGCCCCAGCTGCGAAGCAGAAGCAGCCCTGTTCCTCTGTGGACTTGGCTTTAACTTTCACTTATTCACCCTTCATTTATTTATTTGTCCTATCTTTATATAGTTCTGAGTTCCTGACCTATATTATTTTCCTTTCATCTAAAGTATTTCATTTAACATTTCTTTCACGGCCGTCTACCGGTGATAAGTTTCCTGTTTTCTCTGAGAATTTTTTTTCCTCCATTTTTTTCTTTTTCTTTGACTTCACCCTGTGGCATGAGGGATCTTAGTTCCCCAATGAGGGACTGAATCCACACTTCCTACATTGGAAAGTGGAGTCTTAACCACTGGATCACCAGAGAAGTCCCCCTCTCACTTTTGAAGGATAATTTGCAGTGTACAGAATTCTAGGTTAGTGGATTTTTTTCTCTTAACATTTCAGACATTTCACTCCACTCTCTTAATTTCTGAGAAGTTGGACATAATTACTATCTTTGTTCCTCTATAGGTAAGGTCTCCTCCCACCCCTCCTAGGCTACTTTCAGGATCTTTTATCTTTGATTTTCTGTAATTTCAAAATGATATACCAAAGCGGTTTTTTTTTTTTTTTTTTTTTTTTTGCTTGCTTTGGTTCTCTGAACCTCTTGGATCTGTGGTCTGGACTGATATGAAATTGGGGGAAATTTTCAGTCATCACTGTTTCACATATGTCTTCTGTTGCTTTTTCCCCTCTGTTTCTGGTATTCCCATTATTTATACATTACATCTTTTTGAGTTGTCCCAAAGATCTTGGATATTGTTTAGTATTTTTTGGTCTTTGTTCTCTTTGTTTTTCAGTTTTCAGGGTTACTACTGAGAGATCCTCAACTTCAGAGATTCTTTCCTCAGCCATGTCTAGTCTACTAATAAGCCCATTCCTCGTTTCTGTTACACTGTGTTTTATCTTTCTCAGCATTTCTTTCTCATTCTTAGGAATTCTACTCTCTTCTCACATGGCTCATCTGTTCTTGTGTGCTGTCTACTTTATCCATCAGACCCTTAGTATAATAGTCATAGTGTTTTTTAATTCCCATTCTGGTAATTTCTACACCCTTGCTATGTCTGGTTCTAATGCTTGCTTTGTCTCTTCAAATAGTGTTGCTGTTGTTTGCCTCTTGGTAAGCCTAGTAATGTTTTTCTTAATAACAAGAGATGAGGCGCTGTGTAGAAGGAAGTGCTGTAAATGGGCCTTTAGTCACATGATGGTGAGGGGGGAGGGGAAGCCCTCTACAGGCCCATGATCAGGTCTCAGTCTTTTACTGAGCCTTTGCCTCTGGACTGTGAACTTCACAAGTGTTGCTCCATTTTTTTCCTCCCTCCTTAAGTGGGAGAGTATTACCAGAGTGTGCTGCAGTTTGGTAATTCCCTTTTCTGAAGTCAGTTAGGCTTTGGTAATACCCCAGTGGGTTAGGGTCTGTTTGGCTAATTTCCCCTGTGGGCTGGACTTGTTAAAAAGAACAAAGTGCTCTGGCATGTTTCAAAATGGTTCCTTTTCCCCTCCCCCTGCCAGAAGCTTGAGGGTATTTTTCTCTGATAATTACTGTGGGAACCTGGTTAAACTCCTGGAAGGAAGTCTCACAAGACCCTGGGGACCTCCCTATGACTAAATCCTCCTGGAGTTTTTAACTCTCAGACTTGTTCACATTGAGTTTCCTCCTTCAGCACTGGCTCCTGTGGCAATTTCTGAGTCTTTTCTCTGATCAATCACTACTCCCAATATTTGCCCGACTGTCTTTCCAATCTTGGGGCCACAGTTGGCTTCGTGTCTTTCTCTCTCTCATGGATCCAAGAAGTGTTGAATTTTCAGCCTGTCTTTGCTTTTTCTGAGTCATCAGGACGAAGTGATGACTTATAAGCTCCTTACATGAGGAACTGGAAACTGAAAGTCTTATTAATTTTTTTACTCCCTGTATGAATTCATTCGTTTATTCAAGAAAATATCCAGTGATGAATTAATTAATGAACTGAATGAATTCATTACATTGATATTTAGCCGGAACTGTTTCAGGCTTTGGTGCTATAAGGGTAAGCAAAACAAGTTTTCCTGGAGCTTCCATTCTTATGGAGAAGATACAATAAACAGAGATATAAGGTTGAGAGAAGTATGAAAAAGCATGAAACAAGAAAATGAGATTGGGAGGGATTGGGCACTGTGCTTCAGAAATGTTGAGTATAAAAGTCTCTCTGAGAAGATGACAGATGTGGAGAGACCTGATGGAGAGAGAGAGAGTACCTTGCAGACATGAAGGAGGAGAGCATTTCAAGCAGAGCAAATCATGACTGCAAAGGCTCTCAGGTGAAAACGTGTTTGGGTGTGTGGCTGGGAGAGAGAGGTAAGAGGTAAGCAAGGTAGCCAGAGGCATATCATGTAGGGATTTATATACTGATGAGAAACCATTGGAGGGCTTGAACTGGAGGGTGATGTGATTTAACACATGTTTTATAAGGCTTATTCTGGCTACAGGGTGGCGAATAGACTGTAGGGTGCTGAATTGGATCCAGAAAGGAGACTATGACAATAATACAAATGGGAAATCACTGTGGGCTGGACTAAGGGAGGTGGCAATGGAACTGGTGAAAAGAAATGGATATTCTTTCCAGGTAGGTGCCACTGGAACTGCTGGTGGATTAGATGAAGAGCTTGAGAGAAGGAATATTTCTGCCATTTCTCTGAGTCTTGGATCAGGTATGTGGGTAATTCCATCACGAGAGGGACTAATACTTTTGCCAAGGACCAATGTTCTTGCTGTGGCTTCCAGTTTGTTCTCACGGGTTTCAGTTCATCCCTGTGAGCTTCCTTTTCCTCCCCTGCTGCAGATCTGGCTTCTCTTCCTGATTCAGACCAACCGTTGGCTGTAAAAGCTTCCAGAGATTTATTTACCAGCTCCAAGAGCTGTGTAAGGTCCATCCCTATAATAAAGTCCTTATTCTGTATCACTCAGAGTGACTGCTTCCCTGATTAAAACCTTAACTGATACAGTTTGATCTGTTTATCAGCCCACTGAATAGAGATATTCATGAACCAGTTGGATATAAAATGTAAGAGATATATTAGTGATATCCATGATTTGTGGCTATCTAGTCTTTTTTTTATTCAGTTCAGTTCAGTCACTCAGTCGTGTCTGACTCTTTGCAACCCCATGAATCGCAGCACACCAGGCTTCCCTGTCCATCACCAACTCCCAGAGTTCACTCAGACTCACGTCCATCGAGTCAGTGATGCCATCCAGCCATCTCATCCTCTGTCGTCCCCTTTTCCTCCTGCCCCCGATCCCTCCCAGCATCAGTATCCTATAATAAATAACTTTTAAAACTATTGTCTTCTAATTGCATTGCATTGTGTTCAAAGAATGTAGGAGTATGACTTCTTTGGCATTCATTGAGTTGTTTGTAGTCTTTATTTAGGAACAGTCTTTTGTACTTGGGAAGAACGCATATTTTCTGGATAAAAGATTTTATGGGTATCCACACAATAGGTAGGATATGGATTATCCATAAAATCCTTAAGAACTCTTAAAAATGAAGAGAACAAAATTGCAGTTAAATATTGTTGGGGAGTAAGAAGGTCATTACATATTTGTAAAATAAATAAGCCACCAAGGAGACCCAACCATCATTAACTTATATATGCATAATACACAGACTCAAAATAAATGAAGCTTACTGAATTACAAATTCAAAGAATTTTGATTTATAAATTATTTCTAAAATGGACCAAAACAAATAACAAATCAAATCACATTTATGTGTGTGTGTTTCTAGACCAAGGAAACAAACTCTACTTCTTATAACAAAAACAGATTTGAATGACATTGAATAAGCACTTACACGTCAACTTTTTGGGGCTCAGCATTCGCAGGGTAGAAGTTGAGAGTTCTTATCTCAACCTAATAGTTTAATCTACAAAATAAAAATCAACTGGGATTTCCCTGGTGGTCCAGCGGCTAAGACTCCTTACTCCCGATGCAGGGGGCCCAGGTTCGACCCCTGATCAGAGAACTAGATCCCACATGCTGCAACTAAGACCCAGCACAACCAAATAAATATTTTTAAAACATTAACTGAGCAATATTTGCTTTTATCATACAATTATGACAAAACTACATTTTATAAACATATGAAGAATATAGATTCACTTAGTTTAGAAGCAATATCTGTCAAATATTGTGAGGTGATACCCATTTTCCTACAAGGTAAATGCTTAAAAAATAAAAAACAGAAAAAGGCACAGTATTATTCTTTTCTTACCTGGCTTCTCAAAGTTTATGATTTTCTGTCCTTGATTTATATATTCTATCCTTTCTCAGTCTGTCTGAACATTTAGAAGTAATTACTTAACACCTTTTAGATTGCAGTATCATTTCAAGTTCTCCTTGTTTGTTCTATCTGGCTGTGGAGTTCCTCACATTTTTTTATATTTTTTTGTTTATGAGCTCATATAAATATTCTTGCTTCAGGATTATTATTAATTCAAATTAAACAGTGGCCACCAGGCATAGTGGACTCACTCGAAAGGTTAAACCAAACTTTCAGTACTGGGTTTCAAGTTATCCCAGTAAAGAAAGGATGCCTAATGATCTTTGAATTAGTTGTCTGTTACCATCATAATGATGTACAACAATCATAAAATACCACTGGCATATAATCATGTCTCAGCTGGAGTTTGGCTGGGTGGCTTTCATGATCTTGGCTGAGTTTGCCCAAATACTTGACTGGTTGTTGGTTGTCTAGCCTGGTCTCAGCTGTGCTCCCTGTGTCTCTCATCCTCCTCTTATACCAGGCATACACTCCTCAGGACAGGAGAGCAACAAGAGAGAAAAAGAGAGGTCAAGCTCAATTCTGCAAGTGCTTTATAAGCCTCTGTTTGCAGTAAGCTGGCCAAAACAGGTGGGTTAGTGTTTGGAATGCTTGGCTCCCTGCAGGAGGTGATAGCAGACTTACAGGTGTAGTAAAGGGTGTGGCTATAAGTGAGGAATTGAGGCCATTTTATGATATCTACTATAATCTTAGAAAAGAGATACTCCCTATTGTACTGAATAAGCTTGAAAGAAGAGAAGCTTTTTTCATGGACAAATATAAAAGTTTGGGTAAAAGTCATGACCCAACTTTTATTACACTTAAAAAGTAATAGGCAGCACAATATTGTAAATCAACTATACTTCAACACAAAAAAGAAAATAGAAATCACATAACTGTAATGGCAAAAAGAAAACTGTAATGTAAACTCCTTGGAATAAAATGAAAAGAAATGCCAGTTCTTGGGCATTCTGGGAGATGCCTAATGAAACAAGTTTTGATACTCAGAGGTTCTAGACACTTACAAAAATTTCTTTGCAGCTATGTTCTCCTAGGTCTTCAAGATGAGAAGGTTTTAAAGCTGATTTACTCACTTCTAGGTCCTTCTCTGTTCACTGTTTCAGTAAAAACAACATGTTTCCCTCTTGGCGATAAATGTAAGTCACTTTCCCCAATTTTATACACACTCAAATCTTGTCTCAATTATAAACACATCTTTGTCTGTCTTTTCTCTCCAGCAGAAAACAGCCAATGGCTCCTGTTCACTTTCCCCATAGCATTTTGCTTATTTATTATCATTGTTTTACAATGACATCCCATCTTACACAAGAGCTGGGGTGGTGAGTGGGATAGGGGCTGTGCATATTAAAAACAGGGGCCAAATTTCAAACAAAGGGGAAGAATGCAGTGTCATAGGCTGGACCATGGACTCCCTGAGGGCAAAGACTCCTGAGAACAGGGCCCAGGGTGTAATAAGTATTCAAAAAATGCTTAAAGGAATGAAAGCAGTGGGTACTGGTGGTTGAGTACTTAGACTCGGAAGTCAGGTTCCTTGTTCAAATATTGGCTATACATTTACTAGGATAATAATATGAAAAGCTAGGATAGTATAGGATCATATACTATAGCTAGGATAATACATGAAAAGTACCAGATGGGTTTTTTTTAAGTAGTGAAAAATTTATTGTGATCCCATCATCTTCATAATCCATTGATTAAACAAATACTATGATATTAACTTTCTTTTAAAAAAGTGGATATTTGATGTTTATTTAATTATTGGTTACATCTTGCAGCTTGTAGGATTTTAGCTCCCCAACCAGGGATTGAATCCAGGCCCTCAGCAGTGAAAGTTCAGAGTCTTAACCACTGGACCACCAGGGAATTTTCTGTAATATTAATCATTGATTTACTATATTAAGCTATTTTATTATATATTATAGATAAGGTACTCCTATTTAAATACTGCAAAAGGAGCATAAAAATGTTTTAATGTTTACTTCTGTGAAAAGCAAACACAATAAGTATTTAGCTGAAAGGGACCAATAGAATTTAATCATTCATTTTTATGAAAAAAATTTAAATTGAAATATAGTTGATTATATTAAACTATTTTAAATAGTAATTTATAGGTAACAATTTTGTTTCTTCCATGATTATCATTGCAATTAAAAAGCCTTTAGTAAATTGATGGTGAATCACATGGTTCTAAATATGCTAGCCTTTATTATTACTATTACTGTTGGGACTGATGACAGCAATGTGGCAGGTGGGAGGATGATACAGATTGAATTGTGTCCTCCAAAGGAGCTGACTGGGGTCCTAACTTCTGGTACCTCAGAATGTGACCGTATTTGGAGTTAGGGTCTTTATAAACGTAATCAAGTTTAAAATATGAGATCACAGGGTGGGTTGTAAGCCAATATGGCTGGTGTCCTTATATAAAAGGGAAATTAAAACAGACACACAGGTACACACAGAAGGGGAGAACATCACCCGAGGATGAAGGCAGAGATCTCCAAGCCAAGGAACACAAAGATTGCCAGCAAACCACTGGAATCTGGAAGAGAGGGATGGGACAAAATCTCTCTCTCAGCCTCAGAAGGAACCACCCCATCATCACCTTGCTCTTGGACTTCTAACCATGTTTAAGCCACTCGACTGTAATCCTTTGTTATGGCAGCCCGGCAAACTCATATAGCAGGTGAACACTCATTGGTTGTGGATTCCTGACATCCACTATGGTAGATTTTGGTTCTGTTTCTTCTATTTTCCTGGCAAATTTCTGAAGAGTTATGTTAGCTTCAGGAGCACAGGACCCCAAGGGATATTTTGTGACAGGGCATAACTTCTGTTCCCAAGATAAAGCTTAGTGGTTTGAGCAGATCACCTCTCCTGGTCTCCTATTCCTTGTTTCCAAGATAAACTAGACAGACAAAAAGTATCTAAGTGTCTGTTCCCAGCTATAAATGCGATTCCTGCTGCTGCTGTTGCTAAGTTGCTTCAGTCGTGTCTGACTCTGTGCGACCCCATAGACGGCAGCCCACCAGGCTCAGCCGTCACTGGGACTCTCCAGGCAAGAACACTGGAGTGGGTTGCCGTTTCCTTCTCCAATGCATGAAAGTGAAAAGTGAAAGTGAAGTCGCTCAGTCGTGTCTGACTTTTAGCTACCCCATGGACTGCAGCCTACCAGGCTCCTCCGTCCGAGGGATTTTCCAGGCAAGAGTACTGCAGTGGGGTGCCATTGCCTTCTCCGTCAGTTTGAATGAGTCTAACATAAACCCAGCATGGGTATAAAAACAATACGAGATCTCTCAGGTTTTTCCTTAATTCTACCCATACTTTTTTCTAAGAATAAAATATATTTTCCTCAAAGAATAAATCAACTTCTGGCCACCCAGTGAGAGTCAAATGGTTTTCTTTTAGAAAATTTGGAAGGAGATAAGAAGAGAACATCACTGTGGCACTGGGAGTCATGGTATATGCCACTGGACACAACATTTTTGTCTATAGCTAAACTTTGTCCTGGGGTCACACCAGGTATCAGGCTGTGGCCTGAAGCTTTGGTAGAAGCATCTCAACAGGTAGGGAATCAATAAGCCAGTGGATGCTTGGTTCGACAGAAAGGTCACTCCTTAATTTCAAACTTCGTGTGCTATTCTAAATGGCATACACCAGGAACTTGTTACAAAACCTGTCCCTTTATTCACGGCTTGTGAGCACATTATTATGCTTTTCTGATAAATAATTTTCCCAGGGGAGTACTTACCACAGCAGCTGTTGTGTTCTGTGTGGTTTTATTGCCTATACTCAATGAGAGCAGAGGCATGGTACAAATTGTTGTGCATGACCCTAGCCTTCTGTCTGCAATAAGGAGCACACACAATGCCA
Organism: Bos mutus; assembly: GCF_027580195.1. Classification (NCBI taxonomy): domain Eukaryota; kingdom Metazoa; phylum Chordata; class Mammalia; order Artiodactyla; family Bovidae; genus Bos; species Bos mutus. The sequence continues at coordinate 41,620,226 of NC_091620.1, read as the reverse complement.
TACCAAAGTGTTTATTGACATTCCTTGAAGGTGGTAGGATGGAAGAGAAAGCTCGGCCTGAGTATTACGTGACATTTCTCTTGTCGATGGAAGCAAAAGCAGCCCAAGAACAAGGACTTCTCCTGCTATTGTCTAGAACAAAGACTTGAACAAAATCATTATAGACATTTCTTTAGGTAAATTGGAAGCTGCAGGAAGTAGGCTAATGGAACGATATTTACTCTAAATACTACCTCTAGGCACCTTTTTTTTTTTTTTTTCTACAAGAACAAAGGGACTACATGTCACTAACAGGAAAATAACACGTTCTCTTTTGGACCTTATGATGGTTGGAACATCCATCCCAGACTTTGATGATATAGTATTGCAGTAGTTTTAAGAATGAACACTGAAGTACATAATAGTAATAAGAATCATAAAGCACCACATTGTTATGTAAAGTTCTAACTATTTTCATTTGAAAGTGTTTTACGTTGACTGGGAAAACATTTGTGGCAACTGGGAAATTTTCTGAACCCAAATTTGGGACACGTGGTTTGACACATGGACCGATGGTGCCACAGATCTAACATCAGAACTGTTCTGGAAGGTCCAGCTTGTGGGCTGGTCATACAAATGCACTTACTGTTAAATGACATATGATCATGTGTTAGAAGAGAAAAAGATCGAGATTCTGTATATTTAAAGCCTGCCAACAAATGGTATACCTCTTTTTCTTAATTTTCTCTTTGAATGACAATTGTGATGGTAGTAAAAAATTTTCACAACCACGGTCAACTTATAGACATAGGAATTACAAAGAAACCAGTAGCTTTATAGTACTTCTCTTGACTCTGCAGAGTCCATTTCTATTTTTAGATTATCATTTTCATATAATAGAATAAAATGGAATATACACAAAATTATTATAATACTTCATATTATTTTTGAAGCATTTTTCAAATTGACACATAAGTGTTCTGATATTTACTTTTTTTTGTCCCCCAATTAAAGGTAATATACTCTTACTAAAAATAGCCTTAAAAGATCTTGTTTTAGGGAAAGCGTGGTTTAAAAGTGGTTAATTTTATAATGCGCCTCCATGGAGAAAACAAATACTTTAAAAATAAATTATACATGGTAACAAATGGGTGAGATCTATCTTGCTCATTATGAATTATATGATTTGGGGTGGTTTGCACCTCCATATGGTAAAATTAAGAGCATAATTGAGTCATATAGCTGTTTTGTTATACATGTAATTACATATATATATTATGTTATACATATATTAAGTAACAAAACATAATGTGGAACAAAGAGAAATAAAGATCTTTCCATAACAACTGTCTGTCATCTTTGTCTTCCTTCCTCAGGGAGTCTGTGCAAGGCTGTAGGGGAAACTGAGACCCTATTAAGCACACTTCACATTTTTCAGGGACTCTGACATCAGTATTTCTTTCTGGAATTTTGTAGTCTTATGAAAAACTGTTCCTGTAATGCTTCTGGGATATATCTGAACCATGGCATTGGTCAGAGCAGTAGGAATAAGGAGAAATAGTTGAAAACCATTCATGTCTAAGTTTTCTATCTCTATATATCTTCTAGCATACCTTGTTCCTTCTGTATTGGGGAGAATAGACATCAGTTAATCTATTAACAGCTTAATTAGATACTTGTGTAAATTGTGAAGATTCCTGGGAACAGGCTCCATTTTGGAACAGCTTTCTCTCTTGCCAAAGCCTAACATATGAGTCCTAAAAAAAAGAACTGAATGCTTGAATTAACAAGTATTTACATATATCTAACACCAAGTTCTAAAAGTGAAAGATGCTCCTTTTACTAAAGATGCTATTCCATATAGGATGGTGAAATGATTTGCATTATCCTTATGTCCTGATTTCATAAATAATAGCTCCATTGGAATCCATGACTTTCCAGATGCTGAGACATGTCCTGAATTACACAGATCCCTCAGATTCTGCATTATGGAACTTACACATTCCATCATCCTATGTCAGTAAATATTCTTTGTAGACAACAACAGAAGGCCAGATTTCTGTAACATACATATTCCTTGATGGACCACAGGTACACAGCAGCAAGGGGTGCTGGGCATTCGAATTCCTACTAAAGGAATGTTTCCTTAAGGAGGGCAGGGAATACAACTGATGCATTGTCCGGACACAAACCAACATGAATACAAGACATGGTTCCAGATGAAATTAACTTGCCCACGTTTCTCACATTTTCCCCTTGTTTAATATATATTGAAAGACAACAATGTAACATTTCAACATTTCTTTTCCCAGTGAAGAAAAACACTTTCATTTACAACATATTTCAGACAACATGGATAACAATATTAGAAAAATAGCAAATGACCATCATGTTTGGGTTTCTTCCAAAAGTAATCAAGAGGTCAGGCTGTCTCTGGAGCCTGCAACTATTACTCTGAAACACTACATTTACTGAGACATCTCTTTACTGAATGCTAAAAGAAACTGGATCCCTATTTGACACAAATTGGTATGCCTTTGGGGAGTTAGGTCTCTGCTCCAAAAGGATTGCTATGGAGGAAGGAGATGTATTATTTTGCCCTTGATCCCTAACAAGCACCAACGCTCTCTGCAGCTTCTGATTTAGTGTGGTCCCTGCGGACAATCAGATGTGAAGGAATTTGAACACCATGGTGAAGAAAAACTGAAAAGTAAACATGAAAAATAAAAATGCTATCAAAGTTGAAATAAAAGTTTGTTTGCCAAACAAGTAATTACTTGGCTTGAATGGAAGTCATGAGATTATCAAGACATTTTTTTTTTTCCTCTGGGAAAGAGACCTGTGATCAAACAAAGCAAAATAAAACAGTACAGAACCCAGGTATTCAGAGCAACTGAATATGTCCTTCTAAACCGTCCTGATGTCCTTTCCCCCTTTCTCCTGTTTGCTTCAGCACTTCTATACAACATCAGGGGGTAGAAGCCTCGTTGTTTATGCTACATAATGCGATCTCCTTCTTGGACGTGTGCACAAGTTTGTGCTTCTTGGGTGGTGGGTGTTCACAGGGGGTGTGTCCCCACCCCCAGACTTCTCTGAACTCAAGTCGAAACCATAATCCCCACAACCACTGGGATGCCCTGCATTGCATCAGCAGGAGGTGTTTTTCTTGCTGTTATTATTGGTTGGAAAGTATGATATTTGCACCATATGTCTAGGCTAGTTCCAGCTGATGGGGCTGATGCCACATACAAATCATGAGTTGAATATATCAAAATTTCGGTTTAGCCACTGCTGTTTTTGGATGGATTGGATGCCCAGGGAAAATTAGAATGGGAAGAAAAGAAAGAGTTGATCAGCTCCTATTCTGAAGTTGGTTGTTAGAAATTATAAAAAAAAAAAAAAAATGGTAGTTCTGCTCAGAAGACATGGGTGTAGAAAAGCTTGGAATACTTAATGCTCAAATTTCCCCTTAAATCATAGAAATGGAAGTAAACATTTATTACCATTTGGTCAAGTGTAGCATAACTTGCATTCATATTTCATTGTTAGTAATGGAGGTATGTGGAGATATACACAGACCTTGAGACAGCTGTTTTTTTAAATATTGCATACAGGCTAGCAGTTCATTGAAAGTAGAGGAGATAAGCCTGAAGGTTAGATCTTAGAAGAAGGCAATTCTTCATGCACAGCTCGTCAATCCTGATTTGGTTTGAAAATGAAAATCACAGAATACCAAAATCAAAGGAGAGTTGATTCAGGGAAAGGGAAAGGATGATGTCACTGGCCAGGAAAATGTCAGGGAAGTTGCCAGTTTCTCACTCAAGTCCAAAGGTGCTGGTTTCTTCTACTGCCGTTAACAGCTTTTCATACAACATGGAGTACGAGGGATAAGGTGGAAGATCCAATCGATTGAAGCACGTGTGTGCCCTGAATGGGGGAGAAAAGGCTGGTCAAGGTGTTTGTTTCAGTGACACAACTGGCTTGGCTAGTTCTGTGATCAGTCTGAATCTGTGAATCAAAAAGCGAATCAAAAGGGAGCGGAACTGTGTTTTAGCACCACCATGCACACGCTGCAAAGAACCACAGCCTTCCAGATGTGAATAGAACAGTTACGGCACTAGAATACCTAGAACTGGGGGAGTCTGTATTTGGAAGCAAACCACACTATACCAGCACTGTACTATCAAACCAGTGGCATTCTACAATTAAGAGATGAAGCTGGATGTGGTCGGTGAAGGAGGCAGAAAACATAATTAGTATTACAGTCATATTCCCAAGTCTCCCTGCCCAACTCTGAATTCTGGGCTTCTGTAAACCCTGTGTATTGACTTAGAGGTGCCAATGGACACCATGGAGCTCTGAGATCCAATGCTCCCTCAAGGCAGGTGTGTCCTGGAGACAGTCTGACTCCTTTACAGTTCACAGTGGGGCTTGCGTAACCTGGAGCAAAGATGCTGCATTTCCAAGAACAGCTGCATTTGTGGGATAATCCTTCCTGGGGGCCAGCAGCATCCCAGTGCCACCTGCCCTGGGTTCTGCTTATGTCGTCATGTTCTTCATCCTACAGGCCCATCTCTGTGGGCCAGTGTCTGGCCTAGATGAAGAATGGCTTCCCTTGCCACGTGCCAGTGTGTGGACCAGGACTACCCCTGCTAACCAACTTAATTGGTGGTGGTAGTGGTGCTTTAGTTGCTAAGTCGGATCTGATTCTTGTGACCCATGGACTGTAGCCCTCTGCCCAGGCTCCTCTGTCCATGGGATTTCCCAGGCAAGAATACTGGAGTGGGTAGCCATTCCATTCTCCAGGGGATCTTCCTGACTGAGGGCTCGAACCTGGGTCTCCAACATTGTAGGCAGATTCTTTACCAACTGAGCCACCAGGGAAGCCCAATTAAGAGGGACAGAAAAATGCCAAGTGTACTTTTGGAACTGGCTGAATTCCAAAAGCCAGGGGCAGGATACGGGCAGATAGAATCTTCTTGGGTTTCTTAATCTGGTCATTTTAACTATCACTCATGAGTGGAAATAATACAGGAAAAAAATCATCTGTTTACAAAACAGTTGGGATCAGATTGATTCTATAGAAGTTAATTTCTGGAAATAAACTGAAACTTTAGCAAATGGCACCTCTTCAAGACCTAGTCTGAACAAGAGCTGCTCTTACTGCATTCATCTATAGCCTTGGTTAGCTCTTAAATATTGATACATCTTAGTCAGTAATATAGAATGAATAAACATTATCAAATCATGATTGGATTCTGCATTCCTAAGTCCTCGTTCCCCTCCATGTGGTCTGACAGCACCGAGGACCTGAGTGCATCATTCCCTGGGCACTGGGTCCAGTGCTCTCAGGTGAGGTGGGGCATGGAGACAGCACAGAACCAGACTTTGGAAGGCCTCTATTCTGATCGCAGTCCAGTCATTGACTAGTTTTACAACCTGGGGAAAGTCAATGAGTCTTTGTGGGCCTCAGTTTCCTCACGTGTAAATGGGGTAATAATACATGCTTCATGCACATCAGAGGGTTGATGTGAGAATAGAGCACACACAAGTGCCTTTCGTCAACCATGAATCATAATTTAAGCAGCAGAGTTTCTTCATAATGCAAACACAGTTGCAATCATGATTTTAGGAACTGTGTCCCCCTTGTGAGGACTTCAGACTCTTGGCTTTTTCCACCTGCCTGCTGGCAAATGAACTGGCCTCATCTCGTGTTTGTGCAGCCGACATTTTGGAACTCCACGGGGTCTGACCAGTTGTGCTGGGTCAAACTGCACTGTCAGTATTATTCTGGGGTTCCAGCATTTTGAGATCATGCTGGATTTGGATTGCAATCCATCACAGTATCTGTGATACTTCTAATCCGTGTCATCTACACAATTCATCTCCCTGTCTCCTCAATGTTTTCCAAGTTTTTGATCAAAATGTGAACCAAGATAGGGCCAAAGTCAGCCTTGCTTCTCTGCAGTAGAGACCACTTTAAGGTTGGTTAAGAGTAAATATTATAACAAAAAGGGGCAGCATCACTACCCACTGTAGCTGGCTGTATAGCCAGTTGTGAGGTCAGTTACTTAAGTTGTGTCTTTTTTTTTCTTTCCTTTTCTGGCCACACCACCTGGCTTTCGGGACCTTAGTTCCCCAACCAGGGATCGAACTCATGTCCCCTGCAGTGAAAGTATGAAGTCTTAACCACTAGGCTGCTAACCACTAACACAGGGAAGTCCTCGTGTCTCCTTTTCATGTCATCGTCTTCCACTTCCCAACTACAGCTTCAGTCACCAGGCAGGTTCTCACTCTATCACTGCTGAATCTACTCTTTTCCAAATTTGTCAATAACCTCTTGATTCCCTCATCCAGAGGTGCATTCTCTATGCGCACCTCCCCAAGCTCATTGAAACATTTGACACTCTTCCTATGAACATCTCTCTCCCTTCACTTCTGGACAATTTCTCAGTGGCTGTCAGTTTCTCACAGGGACTCCCAATGGCTCCTTCATGCCTCCTTTGTAGCCCGTCAGCCTAGAGAGCAGGGCTTCAGGCACCACTGATACTTGGAGCTTGATGACTTTTCACCAGGAGGGGCTGTCCTGTGTCTTATAGGTGTTCAGCAGCATCCTTGGCCTCTCCCTGATAGAGGCCAGCAGAACCCCTACCCAACAATCAAAAATGTCTCCAGACATTGCTCTATGTCCCCTGGGGGACAAAATCACCTTCCCTGCCTCCACCCTCACAAACCATCACTATAGAGTAAGCCAATACTAACTGAACCAGGTCTCCACCTGCATCCTGGGCTTGGGCTCAGTTTACCTCTGCAGTGAAACATGTTCATATTAGAATTTTAGTCCAGTTCACCTGCTCCTGACTCATAATTCTGTTTTTCTCGTCCATACTTGAAATGTAACCCCCTAAGCTTTCCTCCTCTCCTTTACTCTATTTCCACACTGCCTGTGCTGTGTCTACCCTGACCAGCTCCCAAGTCTTCTTTCCTTCCAAGCTTTTCCTTACCAAGTTTCACAGTAAGGAAACTCTCCCGTCTTTTGGTCTGGCCTACAAGCCCTAGCATTCTCAGCCCTCATGAGTGGAGACAGCCATTGTTTACCTGGCTGCATTCTGGGCTGTTGGATGGATGAATACTTTTTTCCTCCCCAATGCCAATTCTAGATCATTACTTTTCAATTTTTTGATCAAAAATTTCTGCTCCCCTGAATCTCATGCCATTTTTCTTCAAACTACAAGTTTTGTTTGGCGTTTTATTTTAACAAATAGGACGGGGTAGAAAGTAGAGAGTACTACCTATAGATAATAGGGATGAGGTATAGTGGCTCAATGGTAAGGAATCTGCCTGCCAGTGCAGGAGACATGGGCTCCATCCCTGGGTCAGGGAGATCCCCTGCAGAGGGAAATGGCAACCCACTCCAGTATTCTTGCCTGGAAAATCCCATGGACAGAGGAGCCTGGCAGGCTACAGTCCAAGGGTTTGCAAAAGAGTCAGACACGACTTAGTGACTAAACACCAACTGTTTTGAAGAACTAGCATTTCAGATACATACTCAGGAGTATGCCTGCTTAAACTAGGTTGGGGTGTAAAGGGACCCTCTCTCTGTGTTAAACACGTTTGACCACAGTGATCTAGATCTACCTTCCACACCTTCTGACCCCCTGAGGAACACATTGGTTAACATTTCTGGTAATTGGCTTAAATGTTTTCCACTTCAGGTCTTCCCACCATACTGTGTAGCTTCTGAGTTCACATGGCTGACTGTTCAGAGCCCTGGCCTGCCAGTTCCTTGACCTTAGCCCCAGTGACCATCCCACCCCTGCTATGCTCTAGTGATGGTGATTTATGAAGTTTTTTCACCAGGCTCTGTAAAACTATAAACCCTGCCCCCAGAGTCTTTGTTCTAACCCCCCCACACTCTAGAAGGCAAGGACTTGGACTGATGCACGGCTTTGTGTGATGCTATTTGGCTCCCTCACCTAGGAGGCCAGCTGTCTTTCTAGAGGGAAGGTCTGAGGAGAAGGCAGCCTAGACCATCTCTCCTCAGAGTGTGGGCAGTGCACACGAGGCTCACAGTCTCTGCAGAGCTGGATCACCCCATGGGTGCGTGGCTCTCCTGCTTTCCTGGGCTTTTGACACCTGCCACATGGCCTAGCCAGGTCTCTCTGAACTACCATTCTTGGAATTCAGAGGCCATTTCTTTCTCTCCACCCTAGGTGACACTTTCCAGGTTCTTGAATCTTCAGAAGATACAAGGGAGACTAGTTGGGGGTTCATACTCAGAGGGTCATCTTCACTGTCCTCTTGAAGGCCTCTCAGCTCTTCTTGGGGCCCTTCTGGCCCAGGATGAAGTCCCTGCTTCCCCCAGGAACCCTCTCTGGGGCTCGAAGCACAGCAACTTTTCTAGGGATGCCTTAGCCCAGATGTGCAGAGCCTGTTCAGAAGGTCAGTGTTGTTCTTGTTGCACAGTCATGTCTGACTCTTTTGAGACCCCATAGACTGTTGCCTGTCAGACTCCTCTGTCCTTGGGATTTTCCAGGCAAGAGTACTAGAGTGGGATGCCATTTCCTTTTCATAAGCTGATGCCCACTCTGTTAGTTCTGTGTGGGTTAATAGGATTAATACAAATTTCAAAGCTTCCCAGAGCATATATGTAATTAGACTCAATTTCTGACCTCAGTGACAAAAGCAACGACTTCTGTTTCCTAAATAATAGCACAGACTTCTCAATGGGGTCTTCTCTCTGTGGCCCACCAAACTTGCTCTCTCAACGATGTCCCCTGCAAATGTCACGTTAGACACCTTGTCCTCCATGCCTGCTTGGCGCTCCTTCCTGAACATAGCTGACCTTTCCACCTCCAGGCCTTGCTCTTGCTGTTGCTCCAGCCTGGAATCCCCTCTGCCCTTCCTTGCCCCTCATGGCTCACCTGAATGCCAGCTTCTCTGTGACATCTTCTGTCAGTTCAGTCAGGATTAGGCCTCTGTCCTACAACCTCATAGCATCCATGCTTTTACTGTCTCTTCTTTGCTCTCCTCTGATTCCAACTGGGGTTGTAACTACGCACCATCTGGTTCTGTTCCTCCCTGGACTCAGCCCCTCTGGGCAGGTGCATTGTGTAGCTCAGCCATGCCCCCTTATCCCCATCCACATGCACACTGAGGTGCTTACTCTGGGAGTAGGGTATCACCAAATGTGACTCAAACTCACGTCTTTAAAGTAAGAACAAAATGCTTCCAAAGAACCTCAACCTTCAAACCTATCATTAAACCCAACAAATGGAAATCTTGCCTTTTGAGCCTGATTTTCTTGCCAGACTTCATTCAGGAGGTTCAGCTGTCAGCAGAACCATGCAAATGAGCACTGAGGGTCTGCTGATCTAATTGGGTGAAGACAGAGCTGAAAAGCACCCAAGGCTTCGGGCTGTTATTAACCAGCGGGGCACGTTCTCTGTTTCCTGGGCCTCCTACGCTCACATGAATTATCTCCAGGATGCTATAAAGAGTAGGAAAGCTAGATAAAAATTATAGTTCAATAAATCCTGCCACAAAAGGGATTAGCAAAGCATCTCAGAGGCCATGTAGAAACAGAGCTGAATTAAATATGAATCTTCTCTTACAATTAGAAAACATCACAGTAGAAGAGAGTAATGTGGATCGATCTTTTCTTCTATTTGCTGAGCAGGATTTATGACTTTAGTAGCTACACAGAAGCCTCTCTTTAGTGCTCCTTATTTCACTGAGCAGGAGAATATGCCATCCAAAGTGGCACAGAAAGTACAGAAGATGTGTTGGGATGAAAACTCAAGGCGCAGGGAAAAGATTCTGTTAAACTGCCTGGAGCTCTAGTACCTCCTTTTGTGCATTATCACACAATAATTTCCTCGATAGCTTACTATATAGAAGCCACTCTAGAGACCCAAGATACATACGGTTTTGTCTGCACATGTTTTAAAACATAGTAGAAAAACACAATATGTACATAATTCCCTGTGTATCAAGTGATACGCCCTAGTGAGACAGGCTGGGACCTGGCACCATTCACTTCAATACTTGCACCTGGACGAACATCTCCTCGAGCAACAGAACACAAAGAAACTAAAAATAACTGCCCATAATGCACAGCCAGGGGTTTAATATGAACAATATGAACAATAAGATACAAAAGGCCAAAACCCAATTGCCATTTCTGAGGTGCTGAGAGCAAAAGTGGGGGACGGCACACAGCACTATCCACAGGGTGGGCAGAGTACCTAAGCCACTGCTCCAGCCTGAGCCACCCGTCAGCTCCCACCCCACACCATTTAAGGGACCAGCTCACTCCCCCTGGTGGAGTGAGCAAAGGGACCTGTTGCTTGTTCTCCCTTAGGCTGCAGTCGGAGGAGCCTCTGCCTGAATTTCTCACCTAGTCTCTTTCTACAGATTTCTAGTCTCTTTCTATAATTTCTATAGATTAAAAAGTCCAAGAACCTTGGTCAGTAACAACAGAACTGCAGACTCAGTGCTGGAAGGGCCACTTTGGGCTTCCAGCCTCTGGGCATCCCCCTTCCCCCAGGCAAGACATTCCTCTTTAAATTAAATTGGGCCACATACGACTGACCCATGGACCATGAAACCAATAGCCCCAATACCATCAATCATCAAAAAATGACTAGAAGTATGACCTGAATGCACTTCCCTGAGACTTCTCCCCCACATCTTTCACTGATGACTCAGAACAATATACTGGGCAATAGGAAAGAATTCCATCCCAACGGATGATTGCTCAAGCTCAAATAATACAGTGGACTTGGCCTTCTTCAGCAGGTTTCCTGAAGTGGGGTGGGAGCTCCATACCTGGGAAGAGATGTAATTTTCCCCCATTTCTCTATGCAGAAACGCCGAAGCCCGTTGCTTCCTCGCAGGGCTGCAAAGCCTTCGTAGGGCACACTTGATGTTCCTGTGACGAACTGCAGTAATCTGAGTCTCTGCTCATTGTTGAAACGCTCCACCGCAGCCCAGAACCAGCGGATCACAAGATGCCCATCATGATAACCTGAGCGGAAGCAGGAGGGAGACAGAGAGGATGAGGAGAGGGGAGGAGAGGTGGGGGAGATGAAATACACATTAGATGTGCTAAGAACTCAACAGCTACTCTAGATCTGCTCATTTCTCTAGTGGTGGCCTTCAGGTAGGTCTGAAACAATGTGTGTAACTGAGTCAAGTTCAAAAACAAAAGCCAATTGAGAAAAGAGGCATTTTACAAAAAAGGTTTTATGTTCTCAGGGATGTCCTCAGGGATGTCTGCTTTCTATTTAAACAACTGGGCTCCTAGGAGTCACTTTCCTGCCTGAGATAAATGTACACAATGAGTGGTGAGGTCTGGCAGAGATCTTTGGGGTTCATTTCCTCATATTGTCTTTGTTCTGATGTCTTAGCTCTTGGTAACCACGCACTGTGGGAGCATCTAGGACTTAAGAAAGGTGAACGTCAGTCTTGGTGAACGGAAGATGCTGGGCTCTCCCCGCAGCCCGTGGTGCCCTTAGAGCTGCTGTGCTCTGGCCAGCCCTGGCCTGAGAGGAGTTGGGCCCATGGACGGAGTATGGGGCCTCACAGGACAGTACAGAAACCAGGCTTGGGGCAGTCGCTGAAGGAAAATGATAGACTGCAAGTGCAAGAAGTACTCAAAGATGAAGAAAGAAGGCTGGGCTGGGGCAGAAAGAAGAAAAGCTTCATCAAACGGAAGGTGTAACTCACCTCAGAGGTGTGAGTTAAGCATGTGAAGGCTTGTGTGAGTGGAGGAGGGGCTATAATGATGAGAATGAAGAATAAATATGCAGGGAACAGCAAGCTGCTTTTGAAATGCGGTGTTCAAAAGACTCTTGAGAGAGAGTCCCTTGGACTGTAAGGAGATCCAACCAGTCCATTCTAAAGGAGATCAGTCCTGAGTGTTCACTGGAAGGACTGATGTTAAAGCTGAAGCTCCAATACTTTGGCCATCTGATGCGAAGAGCTGACTCATTTGCAAAGACCCTGATGCTGGGAAGGATTGAAGGTGGGAGGAGAAGGGGACGACAGAGGATGAGATGGCTGGATGGCATCACCAACTCGATGGACATGAGTTTGGGTAAACTCCAGGAGTTGGTGATGGACAGGGAGGCCTGGGGTGCTGTGGTCCATGGGATTGCAAAGAGTTGGATATGACTGAGGGACTGAACTGAACTGAACATACAGAATATATATATGAATATTATTCAGCCATAAAAAGGAATGAAACACTGAGTCATACTATAACACAAACAAACCTTACTAAGTGAAAGAAGCCAGACCCCAAAGGCCAAACAGTATATTTCTATTTATATGAAATATCCGGCACGGGTACATCCGCATAGACTGATGGCTGCTGGGGGTGGGGAGTGGGGAGAGGAATGGGGAGCAACTGCTTCACAGGTCCTGGATTTCCCTTGGGGACAAAGAAAATGTTTTGAAACCACTGAGAGGGGATGGTTGTACCACATCTACAATGCACTAAATGCTGCTGCACTGTTCCCTTTAAAATGGTTATTTTTTTTTAACTTTTTACTTTATATTGGGGGGTAGCCGATTAACAATATTGTGATAGTTTCAGGTGGATAAGTAAGGGACTCAGCCAATGAGTGCTACAATGTATACATATACATGTATACATTCTCCTCAAACTCCCTTCCCATCCAGGCCGTCACATAACACTGAGCAGAGTTCCCTGTCCTGTATAGTAGGTCCTTGTTGGTTACCGATTTTAAATATAGCAGAGTGTACATGTTGAATCCAAATTTTCAAACCATCTCTTCTTCCCATTCTTCCCCCCTGACAACCATAAATTCGTCCTCTAAGTCTGTGAGTCTGTTTCTTTTTTGTAAATAAGTTCATTTGTATTTCTTTTTAGATTCTGCATATAAGGGATGTTATGTGATATTTCTCCTTCTCTGTCTGACTTACTTCACTCTGCATGACAATTGCTAGGTCCATCCATGTTGCTGCAAATGGCATTATTTTATTCTTTTTAACGGCTGAGTAATATTCCATTGTCTCTGTGTAACACATCTTCTTTATCCATTTCACTGTTGATGGACATCTAGGTTGCTTCCATGTCTCGGCTATTGTAAGCAGTGCTACAATGAACACTGAGGTGCTTGTATCTTTTTGGACCATGTTTTTCTCTGGATATATGCCCAGGAGTAGAATTGTAGGATTATATGGTAACTCTATTTTTAGCTCTTTTAGGGAACCTCCATACTGTTCTCCACAGTGGCTATACCAAGTTGGATTCCCATCAACAGTGTAGGAGGGTTCCCTTGTCTCCATACCCTCTCTAGCATTTATTGTTTGTGGATTTAAAATGGTTATTTTAAACTATATACTCAATATCTTATAATAACCTGTATTGGAGGAGGATATGAAAAACGAATGTATAATTTATATACATATGACTGTAACACTTTGCTGCATACCTGAAACTAACAGAACATTGCAGATCAACTATATTTCAATAAAAATAAAAAATAAAATGATAAAATGTAACATAGGAAAGAAATGGTTAATTTTGTTATGTCAATTTCAAATCAATAATGTTTTTTAAGAAGTTATAGCTTGTGTCTGTGGGAGCTGAGCCATCACAAGCCCCGCTCGCTCACCTCCCCGGTACTCGGCGTTGTTCCGCCAGTCGGCCAGGTCAATCTCTGCCGTGCCAGCGATCACCAGCTCCAGCTCCCTGGCATCAAACACGGAGACCAGCCTTGAGTCCACCACCTGAAATCCAAATTAAGCTTTAGCCTACAGACCCAATGTTATCGAGAGGTTATATTCATCATTACCACTTCTGTGGGCTAAGCTGGGAAGCTCACCACTGTTCGCAACCTTTCCCCCCTCTCCCAGTGTGTTATCACGTTTAAGTAAATCATGACATTCTGAAGCACAACGCCTTAATGAACTGGGAACTCAAAAAAGGTCCCCTGCTTTTCGTTACCTCTGATATTCCCTCTTGGAATGATGTTATGAACCAGACTGACTTGCCTTTCTGTAGTCACATTTAAGTTTCCCAGTAACACTACATTTTAAAGGCCAATTTGTTTTGGAGTGATTCAGTAGCTATTAGTGTTATCACTTCACTTAAAAGGAATCCTCTCTTCCACATACAAACTAGGACTTATTTCCTGAGAATGGACTTTATATATTAAAACAATTGTTTTTTTCTTCCCTTCTCCCCGTCACTTCTTCCCTCCCTCCTTCAAAGATCTGAGAGGACCTGCTTGATTAGAGGGGTCTGAGCTCTGGCTTTACATCTTGTTGCTGAATGTATGTGGTATCACTGAACACCTGCAGCAGACACCTCCTTTAATCACACTGGTGGACCAGCCAGTCACTCACTCTGATCTCCAGCAGAGCAGCAAAGAATACCTTCAAACACCCAAGCCCTTGTTTCTAAACTGGAAAAATCTAACTATGTCAAGTTTTGGTAAACAGGAAGCCTAGCAGCTGTCGGTGTCCTCTTTTTTAAAAAATTATTATTGATCTCTGATGCTTTTTAAAAAACTTTTTTATTGAATGACAGATTATTTAAATTCTATAGTGTTTTATAATTTTCAAAAGTTTCACATGCGACTTCATGCAGCTTATTTCATAAGTCACTGCTGATTTAGCACCTCTGCATGGATTATGTTGCACAAAGTGACACCACAGACATATCTCCTTTGATTGTGTTCTGCTTTATTGCACTCTGCAGATACGTCATTTTTCACAAATTGTAGGTTTGCGGGAACCCAAGGTCATAAGATGATGGGTAGTTTTTTTAGATAAGGTATGTACATTGGTTTTTTAGATATAATACTGTGGCACACTTAATAGACTACAGTATTGTATGAGCAGAACTTTTACTGCACTGAGAATCTAAACAACTGATGTGACGCGCTTTAATGCGCCAATGGCTTTATTGCTGAGGTCTGGAACTAAACCTACAATATCTCAGAGATCTGCCTGTAAGAAAATAAAAAATCTAGCCAGAGTGGATAATTCCCTCCAGTGCCTTCACTTCACTCATCTTTATCTCACTGAATAAAAGGGGATGCAACACACGTGTCTTGGCAGGATGGGCCATGTGTTTTCACAAATGGCTCAGCAGGGCCACACTGACGTGGGTTTTGTGAGACCACAAGAGCTGGGTTTCCCAGAGAACTCTGACCCCTCTCCCAAAACCCTCAGGGGGTCCTCCCTGCATGCTGGTGAGTAGAGCTGAGCCCTCTTCCTGCCTCGTTCTTCCTCTCCCTTCTCCTAACAAGACCCTGCTGGGCCGGGCCTCACCTCGTAGAAGCCCCGCACCAGTGCCTCGGTCTGCTGCACCACGCCGCGCTCCACCCGCCACCTCACCATCCTTTCGATGTACTCCTTCTTGTTCTTCTCTGTCACCTGCGTGTTGGCACCTCCAGATTTTAACTCCCTCTCCGTTACCTTGCGGGGAAACAAAGATCATGATGATTGTTGACTTGCTTTACCTTGCAGTGAAACAGATCAGTTTTAAGAGGATGAGCTATTTGTAAAAAATTCTCTTTACATGAGTTCAGCATCTTTACCTCCTTGGTTCTTTCTCCTTTCCTGGAAGTTACTAGAAAGGCTCTGGTTGTTCTAAAGTAGATACATCAGTACCTTAGAAAAGCTACAGTTTTGTTACATAAAGAGGAAGCATGTTTCTTAAACTTAAGAGGCCTAACTGAAATAAAAGAAAAATGCCCCTGGTTACCCCTAAATGGACTAGAATGTCCTTAACTATACCCAAGTCCCAATTACATCACATTCTTAACAAACAAATCTTCCCTATCAACAGCAGATCATTGGCAAAAAATAAACGGAGCGTGGGAGCGTGCTTCTGCAGTAGGTATAAGAGGGGCTGAAGGGTGACACCGCGACCTTGAGAAAGGGAGAGAATGAGGTTGCCTCTTAGCATGGAGGTGCATGTTTGTTAGGACAAGCTAACAAGAAAAGTTATGATCTGTGCTTTACTGTTTTGAAAGGCAAGAAGGCAGGTAACATATATTAGACACTGTTATCAAAAAGTGTTGGTGTTTGAAGGGGGAAGCATCAGTTATCTTAAATTTGCTTAAGGGGTTCGCCTCACTGGTCAGTGTGATTAATATAAGAAAAATGAGGCATAACCACACCTGTTATTGTTTAGTTGCTAAGTCATGTCCAACTCTTTTGCAACCCCGTGGACTATACCCCTCCAGGCTCCTCTGTCCATGGGATTCTCCAGGCAAGACTACTGGAGTGGGTTGCCATTTCCTTCTCCAGGGGATATTCCTGACCCAAGTATCAAACCTGTGTCTCCTGCATTGACAGGCAAATTCTTTACCACTGAGCCACTAGGAAAGCCCATAGATGTACTTAGTTATAGATTAAAAATATATGTACATATTTGGCACTCGTGGGCAAAGTACCCAAACAAAATAGTTTATAGAAGTCTGCTGACTACTTTATTTGATCACTTGGGTGACTTTGGTAAATATGAAATGTTGCTCAATTATAACATAATAGTTACCACCTAAGATCTATATCCTTTGGAGCCTCTGGTGTTTACCTGCCCAGTTAGAGACTATTTCATGACTCTAAGTATATGACATAACTAAATTCTGGCCAATAATGTACAAGTGGGGTGTTGTATGGCACTTTCATGAGGCCTCTTTAAAGAGCAGGGCTGTTTCTCCTTTGTCCTGCAACTTCAGACACGGATGTGCTGGCTGGGGGCGCCATACTCCTCAGGTTGTGGGTGAAGGGGGCCATTGTAGGAATTGAAGCCTTGGGTTGCCTGCCTCCACATTTTTATGTAAGAGAAAAATAAACTGTTAATTTAAGCAGGGTCACTGAGTTTCTTCATTAGCAGTTGAACTTAATCTTAACTAACACACTGAGGAAAAGCCTGTGGTGTCTTTCAGGTACATCTGTCTGTCTGCTCTTCACTCTGTAACTAGCCAACAGAAGGGCTATGACTCAGTTTTCTAAAACCAAAATCATCACTCTTGGCGATCTCATTTGAAAAGATACAGGATCAGTTTAAGCATAAACAGAAATACATTATTCTAAATCTATAACACATCCCTATTTTTATCACTGGGAATGTTTTCAACTTTCTCTAAGTTCAGTTTCTCCCTTATACACACATGAAGGATTGATTTTTATTTTCAATGTTATTTTTTCCTCTAATTTTAATGTATTTAGTCATTTGTAGTTTACTTGATTTCTTTTGAGTAGATAACATGTGTCCATGGAAAAAAAAATTCAAGTGTTATAAAAAGCCATACAGGGAAAAACAAATTTCTCTCCCCCAAACAGTAGCATATTATATACACTGTTCATTATCATGGTCACATACACACCAAAGCTTTTTTCTTTTTTTAGTTAAAGATACACATTGGCCATTGTTTTATACTGGCTTATTGTTGTTATTCAGTCACTAAGTTGTGTCTGATTTTTGCAACTCCATGGACTGCAGCACGCCAGGCTCCTCTGTCCTTCACCATCTCCCGGAGTTTGCTCAGATTCATGTCCTTGAGTCAGTGATGCTATCTAACCATCTCATCCTCTGCTGCCCCCTTCTCTTTTCCCAGCATCAGAGTTTTTTCCAATGGTCGGCTCTTCACATCAGGGGGCCAAAGTATTGGAGCTTCAGCTTCAGCATCAGTCTTTCCAAGGTTGATTTCCTTTAGGATTATACCAGTTTAGACCTGTCTTATTCTTTCTTTGTTATTGTTATACTACCTGTCTTATTGTTTATGATTTACATGTAAATGGATGGGCTGGGGTATCAGACCACATATCGTACTAGTCTACTATTTCATTGTGTGAATGAATTATAATTTATTTCATCAGTGTTATACTGCTGAACATTTATATTGGTTCAGATTTTTTTTGTGGTGATCAACAATGCTGCAGTGAAGATTGCTATCCGTTAGGCATTTCAATTAGATGTGAACATATCTGTAGGTCAAATTTCTAGACGGAGATGCTGAGTCAAAGGCAGGTGCATTTAGAATGACGATAGGTATCACAGGGTGCCTTTCATAGACAGTGAAACAAACTTCTTCTTCCTTCCACCTACACTCTTGTGCAGAGCACCTGTTTCTCTCCACCATCTCCAAAATAGAATATGGCTAAGCTTTCTGAACTGTGAACTTCCAGATGTTCAAGCTGGTTTTAGAAAAGGCAGAGGAATCAGAGATCAAATTGCCAACATCTGCTGGATCATCGAGAAAGCAAGAGAGTTCCAGAAAAACATCTATTTCTGCTTTATTGACTATGCCAAAGCCTTTGACTGTATGGGTCACAGTAAACTGTGTAAAATTCTGAAAGACATGGGAATACCAGACCACCTGACCTGCCTCTTGAGAAACCTATATGCAGGTCAGGAAGCAACAGTTAGAACTGGACATGAACCAGTCAATAACCTCAGATATGCAGATGACACCACCCTTATGACAGAAAGTGAAGAACTAAAGAGCCTCTTGATGACAGTGAAAGAGGAGAGTGAAAAAGTTGGCTTAAAGCTCAACATTCAGAAAATGAAGATCATGGCATCTGGTCCCATCACTTTATGGGAAATAGATGGGGGAAACAGTGGAAACAGTGTCAGACTTTATTTTTCTGGGCTCCAAAATCACTACAGATGGTGATTGCAGCCATGAAATTAAAAGACGCTTACTCCTTGGAAGGAAAGTTATGACCAACCTAGATAGCATATTTAAAAGCAAAGACATTACTTTGCCAACAAAGGTTCGTCTAGTCAAGGCTATGGTTTTTCCAGTGGTCATGTATGGATGTGAGAGTTGGACTGTGAAGAAGGCTGAGCACCAAAGAATTGATGCTTTTGAAGTGTGGTGTTGGAGAAGACTCTTGAGAGTCCCTTGGACTGCAAGGAGATCCAACCAGTCCATTCTTAAGGAGATCAACCCTGTGATTTCTTTGGAAGGAATGATGCTGAAGCTGAAACTCCAGTACTTTGGCCACCTCATGTGAAGAGTTGACTCATTGGAAAAGACTCTGATGCTGGGAGGGATTGGGGGCAAGAGGAGAAGGGGACGACAGAGGATGAGATGGCTGGATGGCATCACTGACTCGATGGACATGAGTCTGAGTGAACTCCGGGAGTTGGTGATGGACAGGGAGGCCTGCCGTGCTGCGATTCAGGGGGTCGCAAAGAGTCGGACACAACTGAGCGACTGATCTGATCTGATCTGAAAATCACTGCAGATGGTGATTGCAGCCATGAAATGAAATGACGCTTACTCCTTGGACCGCACAGAAGTGCTCCGGCTGCGATGGACCACGCAGGGCATCGGAGAGGCGCTACCCTTGCCCAAGGTCGGGGCGGCGGCCAAGAGGAGCTACTACACATCCAAGAAGTGGCCGCTGCGCGGGCGCAGGAGGCCCGAAAGGAGCTAGCTATTCCACGTTCAAGGTCAGGAGGGTTGGCCGTGAGGAGATACCCCCTCGTCCAAGGTAAGTAGCAGCGGCTGTGCTTTGCTGGAGCAGCCATGAAGAGATACCCCACGTCCAAGGTAAGAGAAACCCAAGTAAGACGGTAGGTGTTGCGAGAGGGCATCACAGGGCAGACACACTGAAACCATAATGACAGGAAACTAGCCAGTCTGATCACACGGACCACAGCCTTGTCTAACTCAATGAAACTAAGCCATGCCCCTAGGGCCACCCAAGACAGGCGGGTCATGGTGGAGAGGTCTGACAGAATGTGGTCCACTGGAGAAGGGAATGGCAAACCACTTCAGCATTCTTGCCTTGAGAACCCCATGAACTGTATGAAAAGGCAAAATGATAGGACACTGAAAGGGGAACTCCCCAGGTTGGTAGGTGCCCAATATGCTACTGGAGATCAGTGGAGAAATAACTCCAGAAAGAATGAAGGGATGGAGCCAAAGCAAAAACAATACCCAGTTGTGGATGCAACTGGTGACAGAAGCAAGGTCTAAGGCCATAAGGAGCAATATTGCATAGGAACCTGGAATGTCACGTCCATGAATCAAGGCAAACTGGAAGTGGTCAAACAGGAGATGGCAAGAGTAAACACTGACATTCTAGGAATCAGCGAACTAAAATGGGTAAAATGGACTGGAATGGGTGAATTTAACTCAGATGACCATTATATCTACTACTGTGGGCAGGAATCCCTTAGGAGAAATGGAATAGCCATCATAGTCAACAAAAGAGTCTGAAATGCAGTACTTGGATGCAATCTCAAAAATGACAGAATGGTCTCTGTTCATTTCCAAGGCAAACCATTCAATATCACAGTAATCCAAGCCTATGCCCCAACCAATAACGCTGAAGAAGCTGAACGGTTCTATGAAGACCTACAAGACCTTTTAGAACTAACACCCTAAAAAGATGTCCTTTTCATTATAGGGGACTGGAATGCAAAAGTAGGAAGTCAAGAAACACCTGGAGTAACAGGCAAATTTGGCCTTGGAGTACAGAATGAAGCAGGGCAAAGGCTAATAGAGTTTTGCCAAGAGAACACACTGATCATAGCAAACACCCTCTTCCAACAACATAAGAGAAGACTCTACACATGGAAATCACCAGATGGTTGACACCAAAATCAGATTTATTATATTCTTTGAAGCCAAAGATGGAGAAGCTCTATACAGTCAGCAAAAACAAGACCGGGAGCTGACTGTGGCTCAGATGACGAACTCCTTATTGCCAAATTCAGACTTAAATTGAAGAAAGTGGGGAAAACCACTAGACCATTCAGGTATGACCTAAATCAAATCCCTTATGATTATACAGTGGAAGTGAGAAATAGATTTAAGGGACTAGATCTGATAGACAGAGTGCCTGATGAACTATGAACGGAGGTTCATGACATTGTACAGGAAACAGGGATCAAGACCATCTCCATGGAAAAGAAATGAAAAAAAGCAAAATGGCTGTCTGAGGAGGCCTTACAAATAGCTGTGAAAAGAAAAGAAGCCAAAAGCAAAGGAGAAAAGGAAAGATATAAGCATCTGAATGCAGAGTTCCGAAGAATAGCAAGGAGAGATAAGAAAGCCTTCCTCAGTGATCAATGCAAAGAAATAGAGGAAACAACAGAATGGGAAAGACTAGAGATCTCTTCAGAAAATTAGAGACACCAAGGAAATATTTCATGCAAAGATGGGCTGGATAAAGGATAGAAATGGTATGGACCTAACAGAAGTAGAAGATATTAAGAAGAGGTGGCAAGAATACACAGAAGAACTGTACAAAAAAGAGCTTCATGACCCAGATAATCACGATGGTGTGATCACTCACCTAGAGCCAGACGTACTGGAATGTGAAGTCAAGTGGGCCTTAGAAAGCATCAGTACAAACAAAACTAGTGGAGGTGATGGAATTCCAGTTGAGCTATTTCAAATCCTGAAAGATGATGCTTTGAAAGTGCTGCACTCAATCTGCCAGCAAATTTGGAAAATTCAGCAGTGGCCACAGGACTGGAAAAGGTCAGTTTTCATTCCAATCCCAAAGAAAGGCAATGCCAAAGAATGCTCAAGCTACCGCACAATTGCACTCATCTTACATGCTAGTAAAGTAATGCTCAAAATTCCCCAAGCCAGACTTCAGCAGTATGTGAACAGTGAACTTCCTGATGTTCAAGCTGGTTTTAGAAAAGGCAGAGGAATCAGAGATCAAATTGCCAACATCTGCTGGATCATCGAGAAAGCAAGAGAGTTCCAGAAAAACATCTATTTCTGCTTTATTGACTATGCCAAAGCCTTTGACTGTATGGGTCACAGTAAACTGTGTAAAATTCTGAAAGACATGGGAATACCAGACCACCTGACCTGCCTCTTGAGAAACCTATATGCAGGTCAGGAAGCAACAGTTAGAACTGGACATGAACCAGTCAATAACCTCAGATATGCAGATGACACCACCCTTATGACAGAAAGTGAAGAACTAAAGAGCCTCTTGATGACAGTGAAAGAGGAGAGTGAAAAAGTTGGCTTAAAGCTCAACATTCAGAAAATGAAGATCATGGCATCTGGTCCCATCACTTTATGGGAAATAGATGGGGGAAACAGTGGAAACAGTGTCAGACTTTATTTTTCTGGGCTCCAAAATCACTACAGATGGTGATTGCAGCCATGAAATTAAAAGACGCTTACTCCTTGGAAGGAAAGTTATGACCAACCTAGATAGCATATTTAAAAGCAAAGACATTACTTTGCCAACAAAGGTTCGTCTAGTCAAGGCTATGGTTTTTCCAGTGGTCATGTATGGATGTGAGAGTTGGACTGTGAAGAAGGCTGAGCACCAAAGAATTGATGCTTTTGAAGTGTGGTGTTGGAGAAGACTGTTGAGAGTCCCTTGGACTGCAAGGAGATCCAACCAGTCCATTCTTAAGGAGATCAACCCTGTGATTTCTTTGGAAGGAATGATGCTGAAGCTGAAACTCCAGTACTTTGGCCACCTCATGTGAAGAGTTGACTCATTGGAAAAGACTCTGATGCTGGGAGGGATTGGGGGCAAGAGGAGAAGGGGACGACAGAGGATGAGATGGCTGGATGGCATCACTGACTCGATGGACATGAGTCTGAGTGAACTCCGGGAGTTGGTGATGGACAGGGAGGCCTGCCGTGCTGCGATTCAGGGGGTCGCAAAGAGTCGGACACAACTGAGCGACTGATCTGATCTGATCTGAAAATCACTGCAGATGGTGATTGCAGCCATGAAATGAAATGACGCTTACTCCTTGGACCGCACAGAAGTGCTCCGGCTGCGATGGACCACGCAGGGCATCGGAGAGGCGCTACCCTTGCCCAAGGTCGGGGCGGCGGCCAAGAGGAGCTACTACACATCCAAGAAGTGGCCGCTGCGCGGGCGCAGGAGGCCCGAAAGGAGCTAGCTATTCCACGTTCAAGGTCAGGAGGGTTGGCCGTGAGGAGATACCCCTCGTCCAAGGTAAGTAGCAGCGGCTGTGCTTTGCTGGAGCAGCCATGAAGAGATACCCCACGTCCAAGGTAAGAGAAACCCAAGTAAGACGGTAGGTGTTGCGAGAGGGCATCACAGGGCAGACACACTGAAACCATAATGACAGGAAACTAGCCAGTCTGATCACACGGACCACAGCCTTGTCTAACTCAATGAAACTAAGCCATGCCCCTAGGGCCACCCAAGACAGGCGGGTCATGGTGGAGAGGTCTGACAGAATGTGGTCCACTGGAGAAGGGAATGGCAAACCACTTCAGCATTCTTGCCTTGAGAACCCCATGAACTGTATGAAAAGGCAAAATGATAGGACACTGAAAGGGGAACTCCCCAGGTTGGTAGGTGCCCAATATGCTACTGGAGATCAGTGGAGAAATAACTCCAGAAAGAATGAAGGGATGGAGCCAAAGCAAAAACAATACCCAGTTGTGGATGCAACTGGTGACAGAAGCAAGGTCTAAGGCCATAAGGAGCAATATTGCATAGGAACCTGGAATGTCACGTCCATGAATCAAGGCAAACTGGAAGTGGTCAAACAGGAGATGGCAAGAGTAAACATTGACATTCTAGGAATCAGCGAACTAAAATGGGTAAAATGGACTGGAATGGGTGAATTTAACTCAGATGACCATTATATCTACTACTGTGGGCAGGAATCCCTTAGGAGAAATGGAATAGCCATCATAGTCAACAAAAGAGTCTGAAATGCAGTACTTGGATGCAATCTCAAAAATGACAGAATGGTCTCTGTTCATTTCCAAGGCAAACCATTCAATATCACAGTAATCCAAGCCTATGCCCCAACTAATAACGCTGAAGAAGCTGAACGGTTCTATGAAGACCTACAAGACCTTTTAGAACTAACACCCTAAAAAGATGTCCTTTTCATTATAGGGGACTGGAATGCAAAAGTAGGAAGTCAAGAAACACCTGGAGTAACAGGCAAATTTGGCCTTGGAGTACAGAATGAAGCAGGGCAAAGGCTAATAGAGTTTTGCCAAGAGAACACACTGATCATAGCAAACACCCTCTTCCAACAACATAAGAGAAGACTCTACACATGGAAATCACCAGATGGTTGACACCAAAATCAGATTTATTATATTCTTTGAAGCCAAAGATGGAGAAGCTCTATACAGTCAGCAAAAACAAGACCGGGAGCTGACTGTGGCTCAGATGACGAACTCCTTATTGCCAAATTCAGACTTAAATTGAAGAAAGTGGGGAAAACCACTAGACCATTCAGGTATGACCTAAATCAAATCCCTTATGATTATACAGTGGAAGTGAGAAATAGATTTAAGGGACTAGATCTGATAGACAGAGTGCCTGATGAACTATGAACGGAGGTTCATGACATTGTACAGGAAACAGGGATCAAGACCATCTCCATGGAAAAGAAATGCAAAAAAGCAAAATGGCTGTCTGAGGAGGCCTTACAAATAGCTGTGAAAAGAAAAGAAGCGAAAAGCAAAGGAGAAAAGGAAAGATATAAGCATCTGAATGCAGAGTTCCGAAGAATAGCAAGGAGAGATAAGAAAGCCTTCCTCAGTGATCAATGCAAAGAAATAGAGGAAACAACAGAATGGGAAAGACTAGAGATCTCTTCAGAAAATTAGAGACACCAAGGAAATATTTCATGCAAAGATGGGCTGGATAAAGGATAGAAATGGTATGGACCTAACAGAAGTAGAAGATATTAAGAAGAGGTGGCAAGAATACACAGAAGAACTGTACAAAAAAGAGCTTCATGACCCAGATAATCACGATGGTGTGATCACTCACCTAGAGCCAGACGTACTGGAATGTGAAGTCAAGTGGGCCTTAGAAAGCATCAGTACAAACAAAACTAGTGGAGGTGATGGAATTCCAGTTGAGCTATTTCAAATCCTGAAAGATGATGCTTTGAAAGTGCTGCACTCAATCTGCCAGCAAATTTGGAAAATTCAGCAGTGGCCACAGGACTGGAAAAGGTCAGTTTTCATTCCAATCCCAAAGAAAGGCAATGCCAAAGAATGCTCAAGCTACCGCACAATTGCACTCATCTTACATGCTAGTAAAGTAATGCTCAAAATTCCCCAAGCCAGACTTCAGCAGTATGTGAACAGTGAACTTCCTGATGTTCAAGCTGGTTTTAGAAAAGGCAGAGGAATCAGAGATCAAATTGCCAACATCCGCTGGATCATCGGAAAAAGCAAGAGAGTTCCAGAAAAACATCTATTTCTGCTTTATTGACTATGCCAAAGCCTTTGACTATGTGGATTACAATAAACTGTGGAAAATTCTGAAAGAGATGGGAATACCAGACCACCTGACCTGCCTTTTGAGAAACCTATATGCAGGTTAGGAAGCAACAGTTAGAACTGGACATGGAACAACAGACTGGTTCCAAATAGGAAAAGGAGTATGTCAAGGCTGTATATTGTCACCCTGCTTATTTAACTTATATGCAGAGTACGTCATGAGAAACGCTGGGCTGGATGGAACACAAGCTGTATTCAAGATTGCCGGGAGAAATATCAATAACCTTAGATATGCAGATGATACCACGTTTATGGCAGAAAGTGAAGAGGAAGTGAGGAGAATGAAAGAGGAGAGTGAAAAAGTTGACTTAAAGCTCAACATTCAGAAAACGAAGATCATAGCTCTGGTCCCATCACTTCATGGGAAATAGATGGGGAAACAGTGTCAGACTTTATTTTTTGGGGCTCCAAAATCACTGCAGATGGTGACTGCAGCCATGAAATTAAAAGACGCTTACTCCTTGGAAGGAAAGTTATGACCAACCTAGATAGCATATTGAAAAGTAGAGACATTACTTTGCCAACAAAGGTCCGTCTAGTCAAGGCTATGGTTTTTCCAGTGGTCATGTATGGATGTGAGAGTTGGACTGTGAAGAAAGCTGAGTGCCGAAGAATTGATGCTTTTTAACTATGGTGTTGGAGTATACTCTTGAGGGTCTCTTGGACTGCACGGAGATCCAACCAGTCTATCCTAAAGGAGATCAGTCCTGGGTATTCATTGAAAGGACTGATGTGAAGCTGAAACTCCAATACTTTGGCCACCTCATGTGAAGAGTTGACTCATTGGAAAAGACTCTGATGCTGGGAGGGATTGGGGGCAAGAGGAGAAGGGGACGACAGAGGATGAGATGGCTGGATGGCATCACTAATTTGATGGCCATGAGTCTGAGTGAACTCCGGGAGTTGGTGATGGACAGGGAGGCCTGGTGTGCTGCGATTCATGGGGTCGCAACGAGTCAGACACGACTGAGCAACTGAGCTGAACTGAACTGAAGTTTTCTGATTCTTGATGTTCTCATGAGGGAAAATGGTATTTCATTCTATTTAAATTTATATTTTTAAAAAATTGTGAATGATGTTGAATATTTCCTTTCCTGGGAACTATCCATTTATATTCGTTGTTAATTTTCTATTGTGTTGTTGTTCATTTCTCATTGATCTGCAGGATCTCTTCTTATATTGAAAGACACAGACTTTTGTCTGTGCTATATGTTGCTGCTGCTGCTGCTGCTAAGTCGCTTCAGTTGTGTCCGACTCTGTGCAACTCCATAGACGGCAGCCCAGTAGGCTCCTCTGTCCCTGGGATTCTCCAGGCAAGAACACTGGAGTGGGTTGCCATTTCCTTCTCCAATGCATGAAAGTGAAAAGTGAAAGGGAAGTTGCTCAGTCATGCCCGACTCTTAGCGACCCCATGGACTGCAGCCTACCAGGCTCCTCTGTCCACAGGATTTTCCAGGCAAGAGTACTGGAGTGGGGTGCCATTGCCTTCTCTGGTGCTATATGTTACAATGTAGCAAATATTATGCCATTTTTACTTTGTTTATGGTGTAGTTTTGACATAAGGTATTAAAAAAGTAATTTTACTTGACTATGTCTATCTTTTCTTTCATGACTTTGTCACATCTACAACAGCATTTCTTACTGCAAGTTAAAAAGAAAAATTCTTTCATTTTCATCTTTTTATTGTTCTTTTAAGCGCTCAGCTTTTTCACCAATGTGGAATTAATTTAAGCATAATGAGTTAGGTTTGGGATCTAATTTAAGTTTTTTAAGATGGATACCCATTTGTCTTAATCTATTTTGCTAAATAATTGTGTTTTTTTTGTTTGTTTGTTTTACAAATTAACTACTATAGGGCAAATGTAAAGGATGGTCTAAAAGTAGTCATGCAGAAAAGATAGTGTATCTTACACGCTCATCTAGTACATGGGGGAGGACAGTTAAGTGAATCACATATTCTTGAATATATTTAAATACACTCTCTAAAGATGTAAGAAAAAATAATTTTTTTCTCAAATGTGGAAAAGAGTATTCTTCAGAGGTATTTTTATGCAAAGATAATGCATCAAAACACTAACATTTTCTAGGACCTGAACAAGATTCTTGATTGAGAGGCGGGTGTTGGGTGGTCTGCAAGGTTCAGTGGGTAACTCTCACCCATAGATTCAGCACACTGCCCACAGTCATGAAGGTGCTTATAAAGTATCCCAGCTTACTTCTTACAGCATTCCATTACAAAAACTACACGTCATAGGCTTTTGAATCTCTTGTAAATGATGTTCAAAAACCTTAATTGTTAAATCTGCTCAGGCTATCAGGCTGGTCTGATAAAACTATAAGCCAGATGATTCAATGGTATATAAACACTGGAAGAAAAAAAATGGAAAGCTTCTCATATTAAATACTATTGTGATACATTTTGGAGGAGTAAATATCTGGATGCTAGAGATAAAAAGTATTGTTGTAGTTGCACAGATAAGAGAAATATCTTACAGATATATTGCACATTTTACAAAAATGCTTTCTGATCCACTGTTACATTTGATTTTCAAAAAACTCAATAAACTAGATCCATGTCAAAACGAGAAAAGAAGACATGAGTAATTTTAATAAAGGCTGCTGCTGCTGCTGCTAAGTCACTTCAGTCGTGTCCGACTCTGTGTGACCCCATAGACGGCAGCCCACCAGGCTACCCCATCCCTGGGATTCTCCAGGCAAGAACACTGGAGTGGGTTGCCATTTCCTTCTCCAATGCATGAAAGTGAAAAGTGAAAGTGAAGTTGCTCAGTCGTATCTGACCCTCAGCGACCCCATGGACTGCAGCCTACCAGGCTCCTCCATCCATAGGATTTTCCAGGCAAGAGTACTGGAGTGGGGTGCCATTGCCTTCCCTTAATAAAGGCAGTAGTTCTCAAAGAATTATATTTTGTTTTTTTCCCAAAGAATTATATTTTGAATGAATGACAGTCCTTGTTTTTAAACACAAAATCCCACTACTATATGATCCAACAATCCCACTTCTGAGTATATATCCCAAAGAATTTAAAACAGGGACTTGAACAGAGATTTGCATACCTATGTTCATACCAGCATTATCCACAATACTCAAAAGGTGGAGGCAACCTAGGTGTCCATCAACTGATGAATAGCTAAACAAAATATGGTATTTACATGCTATGGAATATTATTCAGCCCTAGAAGAGAAGGCAGTCCTGTCACATGGTAAAACATGGATGGACCCTGAAGATACTATGCCGAGTGAAATAAGCTGATCACAAAAAGACAAACACTGTACGATTCCACTGAATATGAGATACTTAGAACAGACAAGTTCTTGGAAAGAAAAGTGGGGTGGTTCCAGTGGCTGGGAAGAGGGGGAAATAGGGAGCTATTATTTAATGGACATGGTTTCAGTTTTGCAAGATGAAGACATTCTGGAGATGGGTTGTATAACACATGAATCTACTTAACCACACTGAATGAACTGTAAACCTGGTTAGGATGGTAAATTTCATATCATGCAATTTTTCCATAACAAGACTCAAAATGTCTTTTCCAAGCCCCGAATCTCACAAACCTGGCCAAAAACCTCTTCATTAACCGTGAACGTGAGGTCGAGGATGTCTGTGATATTGTTGTCCTTCATCCATTGCAAGCTCTGGTGGAATTCCTCATCTAGATATTCCAGGTCACTCAAATCACAGGGTCTGGGTCCATTCAAAGGGAGAAAGGCAAACAGATTGTTTCAGTAAACACCTACTCAGACCTCATGCCAAAATATGGTGATATCACTCTAGGCTAAAGTAACACAGGTGTATTTTAGTGATTTGATACTTTTGAATACATCCATGAACCTTTAGTTTATTCAGTAATTGGAAAAGAAAGTATTAAAATGTTTAAAATAACAAACACAAAACAATTATTGACTCGAGGACTCTCCATGGCCATTGGAGAAGAGTATCATTTAAAAATAACCAAGTTATACATCAATTTTTTTCTTTTATCCTATTCTGCCTTTATTGAGATATGATTGACATACAGCACTGTATAAGTATAGAGTGTACAGCATAATGATTTACATACAGGGACAGATCAGCTCTACTTAATAGTTTCATACAATGCTTGTAATGCTACTATAATTATTTATATAAACTGATTTATATCTGGTATATGATGTTCTCTTATGCTTATATAAAATCTCCAAATGTCTTTTTACTGGACTAAAAGGTTTATGTGCTGGCTTAAGCACTCATAAAAGTAAAGCACCATAAACCTAACAGGAATGAGCAGGGAAAACAGTGACAAAAAGGCCAGAGGAGTCAGGGAGGTCGGTGTCTCTGGTCCTGCAGGCAGGGCTGGGGGGACACTTACAGTCTCAGGAGCGCCTTATAGAAGGGTCTTGTGAAGAAAGCATCCAGAAGGTACTGATGGATCAGAGCCAGGCCTAGGATTCGACCACTGAACCTGAACCTAGAATGCAGATAAGGCAGAGCCATGTATTGTTGGTTGATGTGTTTCTCTGTAGTATTCATCTTAAGCCACTTCAAAAACTTGCCAAGTGATGACACGAGAGGCACCCATTCTTTTTATTCTTTGCCATGAACAATGGCTATGAACCTGGTATGTACGAAATGAACATACCTCCTCAAGTAACCGAATAGAGTCATTTTACTGGAATCCTCTTCTCAGACCTGACTGTATAAGGACCCAAGAGAAGAAAAAGAGCTGGTGAAGGGGAATTCTGGGACCCAGACAAACAGCCAGCATTGAACCTGAGGATCTGAACCCAAGGATATGGAAAGTTTTTTGGACCATGCATTCTTACCCATTCAAGCATTCCATAGATACCACCCGAAAGTCTCATGTGTGCCTGACCCTATGCTGGAAGATGGGGGAACTTGAACATGACTCACATATGGCGATCATGCTCATGGTCAGAGAGGTGAGGTATGTGGGATCCCAGTGTGGTAAGCGGTCATGGCCACAGGACCTACATGGAGCCTACATGGCCACACACGAAGAACAAGGTCTCTGCTGGGAGGAACTGGTTGCATAGACCTGGCAACCTCCAGATATAAGGGCCTTCACTGATTTAAATCCTTGTTGGAGCAAATAGTTTTCTGGCATTTTTTTTGCTGGCAACCTGCCTAGCTGCATGCTGCAGTTCCTAAGAGCTTGGTCCCATTGTTGCCCTGTTCCTAAATCAGCTTCCCTCTGTCTGGTCAAGCCCACTGGCTCCCTCACCCTGGGTACTTCCCATCTCTGGTACTTATGTCCAGAGACCTAAGGGGATCTTTTCTGTCTCTTCCTATCTAACTAGATTTTCACCTAAAATCTAACTAGATTTTCTTAGCTGTGACTTTTCTCAGATCCCCTGTTGGAATTTTCAACTAACCCATCTCCACAACCTTTCATGAGGCTCTTAGACTAAAAAGACTTTGTACTCTGTAACTGCTATGAAAATGGTTTAAATGAATAGATTATAAGATCCTGTAATAAGTGCAATCATAAATAATACTTCAGATAGCCATCTTTAAAGTAGTCTATTCTATTTGCATGAAAGTGAAGTTGCTCAGTCGTGTCTAACTCTTTGCAACCTTATGGACTATAGCCCACCAGCCTCCTCCATTCTTTTTGCATGAAATAACATGCAAATATTATTGGCTCTGGAGAGATAAGAAGTGTGCAGAACCTCAGTACAGGTGCTATAGAGGCACTGTGGATGGGGAGGCCCATGGACCAGATGAACAGCTTATAGTCCTTGAGGCCAGACTGTGCCATCAGTATTGCATCCCCTGATGGTCTTTCCTGATATCCCAATAACTGACGGGTCTCCAACCCAGAGGCTACAGTCCTGCATCCAAAAGCACTGTTCACTCCTACCCCATGCAGGCTTATCCACTCTAATGGACTCTGAGGCATCACAGCTGATGCTCCTAACATGATGTGGGGCTGTGGCCATGCGTGGGAGAAGGCAACACCGCCCAATGTGGGAAGAGAGCAAATGCCTGCCAAGAGCCTGCCTCCTTTAGAGGTGGCTCTGGAAGGCCTAATAAAGAGAAATGGTAATCTCGGCAGGCAGAAAGTGTCTACAGATATGGAGCAGATAAAAATATTACATGAAAATACTTTCAACTCAATGTTAAAAAATGGACTATCTCAATAAACTGTAAATTCTCCAGCAAAATATACATTATTCTAATCTATTTAAGAAAAAGTAAGAACATAAATAGACAAATAACCATAGTATAAACTATGTCTCAAAACTTTGAGGAAAAAGGACTATATCCTTATAAGGATATATCCTATATTAAATATCTGGGGTGAAAATACCCCAACTATAAGGATATCCTATATCTATGGGGATATCCTTATATCTATAGGATATATATATATATATCCTAGGATATATATATATATATAGGATATATATATCCTAGATCTATATATAGATATCTATATCTATATATATCCTAGATCTATATATGGATATCTATATCTATATATAGATCAATATATATCCTGTATATCCTATCCTATATATATATATCCATAGAGATATATATATATATATATATATAGAGAGAGATCTAGGATATATATAGATATAAATATGTAGATCTAGGATATATATATATATCCTATATCTATAGGATATCCTTATAGTTGGGGTATTTTCACCCCAAATATTTAAATAGCTCCAGAAACCAGAAAATGGTAGAAAACTTAATTCATCATTATGAACTACCATAATCACAAAATACAATCTGGAAAAGAGCAAAGGAAAGAAAACTAAAGATGCTGAACTCACATGCTAAAAAATCATAAGTAAAACACAACAGAAAGTATCAGTCCATTCCCTGAATAATGCCAAATGATTTAGGATGCTTGATTCTAGGAAACTAAGGACAGTTTATTACTAGGCATTCCATCATTGAAATTAATTTAACATCAAAAGACAAAAATCATATGGCTTTTTCTTTCTTTTTTTTTGGTTAGAAGCTAAAAATTTCTTGAAAAGATCCACCATTAATTTCCTTGAAGAAAAATAAAAATTTCATAGTAAACCAAGAGTAGAAAAATGTTTCCTTACATTATAAAGGATATTGATCTCAGCATCATATAGATAAAGATATAGAAGGACAATAAAGATATAGAAGGACAATAAAGATATAGAAGAAATGTTGGTTATCACCATCCTTCACAATATTCTATTAGTTCTAGTCACTGTAGTTTGCTACAAGTGAAAAATGGGAAACAGATTAAAAATAACTTTTATGGAATGCCTATCAGACCAACACAGATCATGTTATCTCACTGATTCTTATAACAGCTCTATTTATGACTGTGGCTGTCTTCATTCCACCAGAAATCACAGGTCAATAATTAGCACTGGGGAAGTGGCACATCGAGGACACTGACCCATGTCTGCCTGATGCCAGACCAAGTCTTTTCCTTTGTGCCCATTTTGAGAAGCCACAGAGCAGCAAAATTCATCCTCTGGTTCAGGGGCTGGGCTGCCCACTGTGTGACCTTGTGCCAACAGTTAACCACCTATTCTTCATTACCTTTTCTGGAAAACAGCATTCTTCAAGTGATAGCTATTATTATTTTATGTTAGCTTCCAACACCTCCTTATGATCATTAGAAGGGGGAATTTGTTACAAAGTTCTGGTGGTGTCTCAAGAAATCCAGGGTCAGGAATGCAGTTGAGCTCAGATACTGAGGTGACTCCACCCTCATCCGAAGTCTTCCTTTTGTTCCTTTCTGTGGACATCTGCTTCTTTCTTCTCTCGCACTGCCAACACTGCTAATGTTTTTCAGCTTGGAGTTCAAGCCTCCAGAGTGACCAACTTGACTTTCATTGACCTAGGTTCAGATTTCCAGCATAATTTCCTGATTATCCAACTCACGTTGGATGCCCACCCTGGACCAAACCTGAAAGTAGGGTCTGGTGAGGAGAGCTCAGAGCTGGGTATCATGTTCAGCACTTTATAGCCAGGATTACCATGGCTTGCCTCTCAACCAGGGGCTGGGATCAGATGGAGGGAGGCAGATGGGGCTGTTTTTAGCAAAGGGGGCTGCAACACAGACCACCCAATGAGAATTGTTTATCTGCTTTGAATGGGGCTGGGCATAGATGGAATTTCTAGACAAAATTATATTGGTTTCACAGGCTGATGGGGGCAACTAGTAGGTCCTCGATATTTTTTCATAGCTGTGCAAGCAATCTATGATAATGTGGTTTGGCTTTATATAAACACAGACAGGATGGCTTGCAGCCAGTCAAGTATATACAGTAAAATATATTCCACAGCGATGAACTATGATCTGGGACGTGTTTGTATAAAGCACACTGCAGGGACTGTACAATTCAAATCCAAACAACAGCTTAGAAGGCAGAGATTGGAATGGCAAACCATTCCAGGTTGATGAATTGCCTTGACAATCTCAAGAACAAGAAAACATCTTTCAGGGCTTGTACATCTCCTTTGTCTCACCCAGCCTGGACAACTACTTCCCGGGAAATTGATTGTGTCTCGTGTCAACACAGGTTGGTAATGTGTAGGAATTATGAGATGGAAGAAAGTCCTTTTCTTTAGACTTTAGATTGATTATTAGAGAAACTATCCAGATAATTTAAGCAAAAAATACCCCCAAAGTTTCTGTTTTGATCTAAGTGACTAGGCACAAATAAAGAGTTCTAAGGATCGATGAAAGTGAGTCCCTACAGAAGGAGCAGCCTCCTCCTCCCCAGTGCATGGGGGGCATGTGTTATTTTATTTATCCAGGCCCCAGGGTCTCCAGTTCAAGAGCCCCCTTCCACCATCCATGTGAACCTGCAGGGCCGTAGCCACCCCTTCCTCTCAGGGGACCCATGGGGGGGTCTTCTCTGAGGCTGCAGGCCAGTCCTGCTCCTGGTGTGGTATCGATCCTCCTTTGTTATGGGCTGCCATTCCTGAAGGCACACTGAGCTCAGCACACCCCCAAGGATGGTTACTGAGCTGCAGGCTCTGGCACCGCTGCCACCGGCCCCCAGGCTGCTGCCCAAGACATGCTCTTCCGAGTGGCCTGGGCTCATTTCTACAGGGCTAGTAGGGAAATAGTTCCTCTGTGTCGACCTGCTCGGGTCAGAGGGGCCTCATGGCAGAGTTGCTGGGCCCCTGAGGGTTTTACGGGGCCACTCTCTCTCCTTTTATCCTGAGGCTGAAAAAGTCATGGAGGGCTAAGGGGCACCTAACCCACGCATTCACATCTGAACTTCAGTGCTGCTGGCCACTTGTTGGGTGGCTCTTCTGCTTTTCTTGGATCACATCACTTCTGAAACCCCAGATGCCCTGCTTGCAGTGTGCCTCCTGTTGGCCCCCGCTCCTTCCTAAGCATGTGGGATGTGCCCACAGGGTCTGATTCCAGTGATGGGCACTATACCGCTTCTCTTCACTGGACAGGCCTCAGCTATCAGGTAAATCAGCAGATACACGCACACATGACATGGAGGACATGAGGAGACAAGGCTGTCCCCCAACTGCACGTCCCAGGCATGTCTAAATTCACATGCTAGCTACACCAGGCTGGGTCTCACTGTGACCGTCCCCTGGTACTAGATGGTGGGGCTCAGCCTTTCCTCCATCCTAACTACCTGAAGAATACAACACCCTGGAGGGTCAGAAATGATGCCTCTCTCCATCAGTAATCCTCAAGGCGGGGATGGAGGAAGAGAGTGTTTTCCTCTAGCTCCCTCTTGGTGTCACATGAAAACTCCCTAGGACATTCTGATTTGCCATCACCTTAAGGTGTGTTACTGACTTTAAGAAACACATGAGCCATTTTTTTCTATTTATTTACTGATCAGAGATGATTTCACAGAAACCCATTTGGACCTAAGACATCACAATTAGATGATCGTATAGCAAAATACCACGAACCCCATATTTAATAGGAAAAAACTCCTCTACAGATAGTCAGTCAAACATGGGTCTTGTGAGGGCCTGGTCTGTCTTCCTTCAGGGCAGGAACATGGGCAGCTCACAGCTTGATTTCTGAACCCAACCCCACCCACCCTGTGGTTTGCAGAAACATGAAGTTCTTTTCAAATCCTTGGTTTTCAATACACTGCAAGTTTTTAGTTTTGGTATCACCAATCCTTACCCTCTTGTCAAAGAAAAATAATAGAATTGGGTATTTTTTAGTACAAAGAAAAATATAAGCAACATAGACAATATCAATAAAAATGCATCAACTCCATCTCCTGAAGCAACATCCTTGACCTTGGTGGGTCCTTCCCCCAGAGTATCAGTGGTGACCACACACATGCTTTTGAAAATGGAGTCTCCTTCCCACTTTTGTTTCTCTAAAGCTTCATTTCACACCACAGCCCAGCCTAGAGAGCCTCACATATCTGCAAACACAGGTTTTCATCATCCAATTTAAATAAACTCCAAAGTATTTCATTTTTATGAATGTCCTGTGCTTGGTTTAGCCCCTCCCATTCTGATGGACACCTAACTGGTTTTCATCTTTACCCGTCTGCTCACAGGTATTGGAGCAGGGACAGCATACAGCCAGTCAACTCTGGGACCATGGGAGAAACTTTGAAATGGGCAGATATCATTCTTTAAGCAGTCTCATCAGCACCTCACCAGATGTCTGGGAGATGAACTTGAATTACCTCTGATAAGCAACTGCGGCCACTCTGAGCTTTCCTAACAACGCTGAGGGAGATCATGGCAACAGATCTGAAAGCAACCAATGTTATTGGCAAGGGTTTATCTCACTTCCATCTGAGTTTTGTACACTGTAGTGAGTGTTCAAAGGCAATGGAGTTTCACACATTTCTAGCACATCTTCTCACATGGCTTAAAAGGCCCAGCAAAGACATGACTCTCCCCTTGAGTGAATTACTGTTGATTCATTACTCTTTGGGCAGTTTGCCAGTAATCCAAGAAAGGCAGTGTGGTGGTGAGGACAAAGTTGAAAGTTCTGGTATCAGGCTGTCTCGGTTTAACACTTCTGACCTGTGTGACTTTGGGGAAGCTGCTTACCATCCCCGAGCCTCAGTTTACTCATCTGCATATGGGATCATAATAGCATCTACAGTACAGGGCAACTGCTGAAAGACTTCCCACTAGTAGTCAGCCTACCTGGGTATTCATTCAGAGATGGCATGTCTGATCCCTTTCCCAGGCTCAGGACCCTAGACTACACATCCAGGCCTGACTGAAGGATGAGAATATGGATTGGACCAGAGGACTAGCTGGCACATTCCTGCTGTTGCAGAACTGCAAACTTTTGCTTTGTACTTTTCAGTACAAACCTACTGAAAATTTTTTAAGCACCATTTGAAGTCTGCTCAGTGAAGCGAATTGGTCACATTTCTTATATCTAGAGTAGGTCTCTATTCAGAAAGATGTACAGAAAGATCAAACTGCAGAGATTTGAGGTCACTGAGTCAATGGATGGATGTGATGCATGTTTTACCCCCAGAAGCTGAACTAGCAGGTCTCTCCCTCCCTTTCTCTCTCCTCCGTCTGTCTCTCTAACAAAACTTTGTGTGGAAACATGTTTTAGCAGGAGGTAGGATGTCATGATTTCACGGTGTACTTTTCAACTGATTGTTTAAACAAAAGCAGTTTGCATAATGGCAAAGAATTCAGGATGTTTGGGAGAGGAATTTCTTGTTCACAGATCAGATTTATGGAAGGGGAAGTAGGATGGTTTGCCAAGTGAAGAAAATAAAAGGCCTAATTACACAGCAGAATAAATCAGCTATACTTCAATAAAATTTTACAGAAATACCAAATTACTCTGGAAGGACATTTTGGATAGTGCAGCAAAACCCTTTTAAAAGGCTTCTCGTTAATCCTCTTATATGAAAGCGATATAAAAATGGAATAACACCCTCAAAACAGCACCCAGGCAACGATTCAAGTCTGAAAGGTTCTGCTGTGGTCTTTCTGGTTTGAACCTCTGGCATTAATCTTTGCTCTGTAACAATTATCCCACAGTGTCTCTAGGTTCCGGTGACCCTTTTAGGGTTTTCTTGACCTGTAAGCTATCAATCTCTCTCTGCATGACTCAGCATCAGAGATACTTCCTGTACCAGCTTCAAAGCTGGCCCCATCTCCTGGCCTTCCTGCCTGGAAAGGGCATCAGATAGTATTGGGTTGGCCAAAGGGTTTGTTCGGGTTTTTCCACAAAATCTTATGGAAAACCTAAACGAACTTTTTGACCAACCCAATGTATTAGGGAACTGGAAAGAGCTGGACACTTGGTGATAGCGTGCTTGGTTCTTGCTTCCCTTGAAGAAGAGGTGAGGGGCTGGGGCAGATACAAGAACAGCTGGCAGGACTCTGAGGTCTGCTCAAAAGCTGGCACACAGTCTGCAGACTCTGGTGGTCTCTTCCAAACACCACATCATCTTCTGGAGCGCAAACAACTGTCAGAACCAGCACTGCACCGGCAAATCCCAGGGGCTCAAAAGTATTTTGTTGTTACTGAATGAAACCTGAGGGCTGATAAAACTGCCCCGGGCCTGAATGCCCCCTAGGCACCACCACAATGGCTGCCTCCCAAGCTATGACTCTGCAACTACGCCCACACTGTGCATGGTCTACCTCCTGCAAACTGATGGCTGAGTTCCAAAAGGTTCTCTTCACAGCAGTCATGTTTTCCATCCCTGTTCCTTTTGGGTTCTTCCCCCATCACTGCTCCCTGGCAACGGACCAAGATTTTCAGGGGTTAAAGTCCTTTAAGAGATCCCAGAGGTTCTCAAACGAACAGAGCCAGTTCCTCGACTGTAGCATAGTCAACATTTACTGCCCAGTGCCCTGCAGGGTGTTTCGCACAACCCCTGGCTTCTGCCACTAGATTCCAGTGCCATCCATCCCCTCAAAGTTGTGATCACCAAAACTGCCCCCAGATGTTGCCAGATGTCTGCTGAGGGGTATGGGACAAAACCACCCTCTTCAGGGCAGGATATCCTAATAGGTGATCACAGTCCCCTTTGTGACACATGGGCACCGCTTGCCTCTCCTGGGCTCTCTGAGGCAATGAAGGTCTCAATCCCCAGGCTTTGTGCTCCACTCTGAGCAGTTTTCATCACTCCCTGGATCTCTTAAGTGTGCCTTCCTATTCCACTAAACATCATTTTATTGATATTTTCTTTTTTTGATATTTTTATTTTTGGATACACTGCACAGCTTTACGGAGAAGGCAATGGCACCCCACTCCAGTACTCTTGCCTGGAAAATCCCATGGACAGAGGAGCCTGGTAGGCTGCAGTCCATGGGGTCGCTAGGAGTCGGACATGACTGAACGACTTCACTTTCAATTTTCACTTTCATGCATTGGAGAAGGGAACGGCAACCCACTCCAGTGTTCTTGCCTGGAGAATCCCAGGGATGGGGGAGCCTGGTGGGCTGCCGTCTATGGGGTCGCACAGAGTCGGACACGAGTGAAGCGACTTAGCAGCAGCAGCACAGCTTGAGAGATCTTAGTTCCCCAAGCAGGGACGGAAGCAATGCCCTCTGCAGCGGAAGCATGGAGTCCTAACTGCTGCACCTCCAGAGAAGTCCTCCAAACATCATTTTAGACTCCCACCTAGAACTCAGATATGCAGATGACACCACCCTTATGGCAGAAAGTGAAGAGGAACTAAAAAGCCTCTTGATGAAAGTGAAAGTGGAGAGTGAAAAAGTTGGCTTAAAGCTCAACATTCAGAAAACGAAGATCATGGCATCCGATCCCATCACTTCATGGGTAATAGATGGGGAAACAGTGGAAACAGTGTCAGACTTTATTTTTCTGGGCTCCAAAATCAGTGCAGATGGTGACTGCAGCCATGAAATTAAAAGGTGCTTACTCCTTGGAAGGAAAGTTATGACCAACCTAGATAGCATATTCAAAAGCAGAGACATTACTTTGCCAACAAAGGTTCATCTAGTCAAGGCTATGGTTTTTCCAGTGGTCATGTATGGATGTGAGAGTTGGACTGTGAAGAAGGTTGAGCACTGAAGAATTGATGCTTTTGAACTGTGGTGTTGGAGAAGACTCTTGAGAGTCCCTTGGACTGCAAGGAGATCCAACCAGTCCATTCTGAAGGAGATCAGCCCTGGGATTTCTTTGGAAGGAATGATGCTAAAGCTGAAACTCCAGTACTTTGGCCACCTCATGTGAAGAGTTGACTCATTGGAAAAGACTCTGATGCTGGGAGGGATTGGTGGCAAGAGGAGAAGGGGATGACAGAGGATGAGATGGCTGGATGGCATCACTGACTCGATGGACGTGAGTCTGAGTGAACTCCAGGAGTTGGTGATGGACAGGGAGGCCTGGCGTGCTGCGATTCATGGGGTCGCAAAGAGTCAGACACAAATGAGCGACTGATCTGATCCGATCTGATCTGACCTAGAACTTGGGTTCTAGGTCTACGACTCTCTTGGGAAAAGGACAGGAAGGGAAGATACCTCCTCCCAAATGTACCAGATTATGTCATCCTTTCTGAGGCAATGATGTCTGACCTGAGTGAGCCCCCAGGAGAAGGAGCAGTACAAGCTAGGGGGAAACAATGCCTGGGGTGGGAACATGTATGTTTTGTCTGAATAACTGTAAAGAGGGCACAAGGACTGGATGCGGGAGAGAGAAAGAGAGGATGGGAGAACATGAATCTGGAGAGATTCCCCAGGCCGCAGAACATGCAGGCTTGGGCAGGCATGGGAAGGACTGTGGAGTCCATCCAGAATGTGATGGGAATGCATCACAGGTTTCCCGTAGGGTCCACAGGATGAACTGACTGATTCTGGGAATAACCCCTCTGGATCCTGCATGAAGAAAGGTGAGGCTGTCAAGCGTGGGAGAAGAGAGGCCAGTTTGGAGGCTCCTGCAGTCATCCAGGTGGGAGGTGATGGCAGTGTACACTGGGGTGGTGGGGGTGGAGGTGATGAGGTCACTTTGGGGATATATTTTCACGACAGGGCCAAGAGGATGTGCTGATGGCCTGGATGAGAGATGTGAGAAAAAGACAGGCTTCAAAGACAGTCCATGGTGTTGGGCCAGAGCAATTGTGCAGATGGTGGTGCCATACTGAGATGGGAAACACCACAGAAGAGAAGGTGTAGAAGAGAAACTGGAGAGTTCTTTAATAGGTCTAAACTTACACCTATTAAGTTTGTGATGCCTATTAAATATTGGGGTGGAGCTGTTGAGTGGGCAGTTTTACCAATTAGTCAGGATTTCTAGGAACAGGGCCAGGCTGTGGATGTTAATGTGGAGTAATCAGGGTAGAGATGGATGGAGTGACATGAACTCATGAAGTTGGATGAGACCACCTTGGAAGTGCATGCAGATGGAGCGGTGGACCAAGGGTTGAACCTTAAGCAATGAAACATCCAGGGATCTGTAAGATGAGGAGTGATGATGAAGTAAACTGAGCAGGAACAGGCGATGAGTGATGAGAAGAACCTAGGACTGTGGAGCCTGTTCAGGAAGGAGGCAGAGACTGACTGTCAAATGCCTCTGAGATCACATAATAGGAGGTCTGAGAGTCGCCCACTGGATTAGGCAACCTCTATGAGAGCAGGAAAGGGGAAGAAAAGCTGGACAGAATGGCAGAAGAGAAAGCAGAGCAAGTCAGCACAGATAACTCTTTGTAGGAATGCTTCTTTAAAGTGGAGCAGTGAACCAAAGTGATATGTGGAGGGTGTGACATCAAAGGAGGCTTGGATTGCTTTTAAATGCATTTTTAATTTCAACAAATTTACTGAGTGCCTCCTATGTGCCAGGTGCATGCAAAGATATGAAGGCAAACGTTCTTTCCAAAAAATGTACATGTCAGGAAAGTGGAGAGAGCTAGTAACGCAGCATTTCATTACCATGTAACTAACATGTGCTGTAGAAGAGTGCACAGAATGTGTGCAAATCCAGAGAAGGGAGACTTAGTTGACTTGGGAGGGATTAAATCCAGGCAGGCTTCCTAGAGGAGGTGATGACTGAGGTGAACTTTGAAGAATGAGTAGAAGTCTGCTTCAGAAGGCAAGGAAGGGCTTTCCAAGAAAATAAGATCATATAAAGAAAGAGGCAAGCACAGAAAAGAATGTGTTTAGGACAGCAAGAAATTCAAGATGACTAGAACAGAAAGAGGAAGAAGGGGCAAGATTATGCTGAAGAAAGAGGAAGCGGGAGATCCTGGGAGGTCTTATTTTCCAGGCCAACCTGTTCAGCTTTTAAACTGTTAGAGAATGGGGACCTGCTGAAGGGCTTAAGCAAGGGTTTGGCATTTTAGAGAGATCTACCTGCAGCCATGTGAGGGATAGATTTGAAAACGGGACACATTGGAGGGCATTACAGTACGTCCAGGTAATTGTGAGGAACATCTTGAAGGGAAAATTGATAAGACAAGAAGCTTTATTTGAGCAGAAAGATAAGGATGACAGGAAGTGGCTCCTGGGAGAGATTAGATGTGAACTTGGAGGAGGATCAAGTGACGATGTTAAGTAAGAGTTTGAAACTCAACAGAGAAATCAGGATAAAAACACAGATTTAAAATTCATAGTTTGGACACAGAATAAAGTTTATAAAACAGCAAACTTTGATTTAACTGCTGTTTGTTGCTGTTGTTGTTCAGTTGCTAAGTGATGTTTGACTCTTTGTGACCCCTTGGAATGCAGCACACCAGGCTCTCCTGTTCTCGCTATCTCCCAGAGTTTGCTCAGATTCAAGTCCACTGAGTCAGTGAAGCTATCTAACCATCTCATCCTCTGCTGTCCTCTTCTCCTTTTGCCTTTAATATTTCCCAGCATCAGGGTCTTTTCAATGAGTCAGTTCTTTACATGAGGTAGTGAAAATGTTGGAACTTCAGTTTCAGCATCAGCCCTTCCGATTAATATTCAGGGTTGATTTCCTTTAGGATTGACTGGTTTGATCTCTATGTAGTCCAAGGGACTCTCTAGAGTCTTCTCCAGCACCACAATTCAAAAGCATCAATTCTTCAGGCCTCAGCCTTCCTTATGGTTCAACTCTCATATCCATACATGGCTACTGGGAAAATTGTAGCTTTAACTATACAGATCTTTGTTGGCAAAATAATATCTCTGATTTTTAATATGCTGTCAAGGTTTGTCATAGCTTGCCTTCCAAGGAACAAGCATCTTTTAATTTCATGGCTGCAGTCACTGTCCACAGTGATTTTGGAGCCCAAGAAAATAAAATCTGTCACTGTTTCCACTTTTCCCCCTTCTATTCGCCATGAAGTGATGGGACCGGATGCTACGATATTTGTTTTTTGAATGTTGAGTTTTAAGCCTACTTTTTCCCTTTTCTCTTTCACCTTCATCAAGAGGCTCTTTAGTTCCTCTTCACTTTATGCCATTAGAGTCATATTATTTGCATATCTGACGTTGCTATTCTCATATTGCTACATACTATTCTATATCCGTACTCTTGCCTGGAAAATCCTATGGACGGAGGAGCCTGGTAGGCTGCAGTCCATGGGGTCGCTAAGAGTTGGACACAACTGAGAGACTTGACTTTCACTTTTCACTTTCATGCATTGGAGAAGGAAATGGCAACCCACTCCAGTGTTCTTGCCTGGAGAATCCCAGGGACGGGGGAGCCTGGTGGGCTGCCATCTATGGGGTCGCACAGAGTTGGACACGACTGAAGTGACTTAGAAATTCTATATCTGAGGTTGTTCTCCTGGCAATCTTGACTCCGGCTTCTGATTCATCCAGCTTGGCATTTTGCATGATGTACTGTGCAGTATATTATGTAAAATTATGTCTTTCCATCTATGTGTCTGTCTGTTCACTTGTCCATCCATCTATCCATTCATCCATCCATCCAACTATCCATCCATCCATCTAATAAAATAGCATGGAAGGACTTACGTCAAAATATTAATAGCACTTATTTCTGTGTGGAATATTTCCTCATGTCCATTAAGTTTTTTACAATGGATGTTGACTACTGATAAAGTCATAAATATTTACATATAGTAGCGATAAAAGGAAAACTAGAAGTTCTTGGTGTCTCAGGATCTAAGGGAGCAAACTTCCAGAGAATTCTAGGTAGTTCATATCTACTGCAGTGATGTTTCCATTAAGGTAGGGAGGGATAATAGTCCCCTAAGTTTGTGACCAGTGGGTGTCTACTGCTCAAAGAAAGAGCGATTTCAGTGCTGAATACTTAAGTCAGATTTTAGTAGGTGAAGTAGAGGATGAGGGAAA
Source organism: Bos mutus (assembly GCF_027580195.1). Classification (NCBI taxonomy): domain Eukaryota; kingdom Metazoa; phylum Chordata; class Mammalia; order Artiodactyla; family Bovidae; genus Bos; species Bos mutus. The sequence continues at coordinate 41,576,743 of NC_091620.1, read as the reverse complement.
GGAGCTGTAAGCAGGGGGAGAGGGTAAAGTATAAAGATGGAGGAGAAGGATAAAACTCCTGGAGCAGGGTGTGCAGGAGCTGGGGACAAGTGGGTCCAGAGGCTCAGTGGAGGGATCTGCCTGGAGCTGGAGGAGGGCAATGCAGGGACATGCTGGGGTTGGGGGGTATTTGTAATTGTGCTGGGAAATTGAGGTGGCCCTTCTCAGTGCTTCCATGTCTGCAAGGTCTGAAGTCATCTTCTCAAAGTGAAGGAATCTGGTTGGTTGAGGCTTTCAAGACAGGGAACGAAAGATGCATCAGAGGACTGGTGAGCTTGGCTGTAGAACCTGCCGAGGTCAGAGAGTATGATTTAGGATTGTCCTGTCTCTCAGGGTCATCTCATTTGATCCGATACTAGAGGCGCAGGAAACAGCTCCGGCCCCGAACGTGGAAGAGTGAGTTACATATTGATCCAAGGTGGCGTTTAGCCCATCAGATGGAGTGTAAGCACGAGGGGAGAGGGAATTGTGTTCAGGGACAGGAGGCATGCAGGAGGCCTGGGGTGGAGGAAGCCATGCCAGATGGGCAGCGGATGGTGAATCTGAGGTGCAAATGAACTTGGTGAGCAGCTGTGGTAAGGGGAGGAGGTGGGAGCACTGGCTGTGGAGTGATTGATGTAGGGATTTTATAGTTTCAGTTTCAGATATGGCACAGTTCTGGGTGATAATGAGCTTGGGAAGGCCATTGTGGGAGCAGGTGGCTGGAGTGGAATGTAGGTCAAGGCCACTGGGGTTAGGAAAGTTAGGTCTATTATTTTTTCTGTTGTTGTTAAATCCAAACTAGTATGTGTTTGTTTTGTCTTTTTTTAAAAAACTTTAATTGACGTATAGTTGATTTACAATATTGTGTAAGTTTCAGGTGTATAGCACATTGATTCAGTTGCACATATATATTTATGTATGCATAATTCTTTTCTAGATTCTTTTTCCTTATAGGTTATTACATAATATTATTGAATATAGTTCCCTGTGCTATACAGTAGGAAGTTAGGTCTATTCTTTATACATTTAATTCAGATAATATTTCAAAGGAATGGATAAAGGATTGCCTCCCTCATGCCCTCTCAAACTGTTTAAATATTGCTTGATTTATGTTTGGCTCTCCTAGCTTCCCTTTGTGTGGAAACAGCATTGCAAATTAGCTGAGAAAATCTGAAGTTTTCTTCATCTGTCATGAAAAAGACGCCAACACAAGATAATGACAGGATGTGACCTTCTGATCGCTAATTAGCAACTGAAATGAATGTCTAGCCTTGGTCCCTGCCAAGTGCCCCCATCAGTATCAGTCCTGTGGGAAGGCAAAGGAGTAAGACCAGAGCTGCTTGCTCCTCAGTGTGGCCATATGGTGGGCCAAATGGGTGGCTCCCTCTCAGAGAAAGTTCTTCCAGACGTAGACTGTGCAGATTCTCTGTAGTGGGTTGAATGTGCCCCCGAAGATGCATCCATTTCCTCAACCCTGAACCTGTGAACATGACCTTATTTGGAAAAAGGGTCCTTGCAGATATAATTAAGGATCTCAAGCTGAGATCATCTTAGATTGTCCAGGTGGGCCCTAAATCCACTGACAAAGGTCCTTATAAGAGACAGAAGAGAAGATATAGAAACAGAGACTAAAGTGGTGATCCTAAAAGTCAAGGAATGCTTGGAGCCAGCAGAAGCTGAATGAAGTCAGGGAGCATTCTCCCCTAGAGTCTTGAGAGGGAACAAGTCCTTTCTGACATTTTGACAAAATTTTAATTTATTAGTTTATTTTTGGCTGTGCTGGGTCTTTATTGCTATGAGAGCTATTCTCTAGCTGTGGTGGCTTCTCTTGTTGCGGAGGATGGGCTGTAGGGCACATGGGCTTCAGCAGCACGTGGGCTTCAGAGCACATGGACTGAGTAGTTGTGGATCCCCGGCTCTAGAGCATAGGCTCAATGGTTGTAGCATGTGGGCCTTGTTGCTCCCCGGCATATGGGATCCTCCTGGACCAGGGATCAAACCCGTGTCTCCTGCATTGGCAGGTGGATTCTGTGCCACTGAGTCCTAGGGAAGACGCTTGCTGACACTTTGATTTTGGACTTCCAGAATGGAGAATTCTGTTTGTGAAAATTTGCTGTGGCAAGTCTGGGAAGGCAATATAGTACTCAGTGCAGGGTACTATAAAGAGGATACCCCTATTCCTTAGTCTTCTGGAATGATTATTAAACATATTATTGTGGCGTTTGTAAGCTGAATCCCTGCTGCTGCTAAGTCAATTCAGTCGTGTCCGAGTCTATGTGACCCAATAGACGGCAGCCCACCAGGCTCCCCTGTTCCTGGGATTCTCCAGGCAAGAACACTGGAGTGGGTTGCCATTTCCTTCTCCAGTGCATGAAAGTAAAAAGTGAAAGTGAAGTCGCTCAGTCGTGTCCAACCCTCAGCAACTCCATGGACTGCAGCCTACCAGGCTCCTCCATCCATGCCATTTCCAGGCAAGAAGTGGGGTGCCATTGCCTTCTCCAAAGCTGAATCCCTAAAGTCATATATTTAATTTCATGCAAGAGGAGACTGATTTTCAATGAGACAAAGAGTTTGCTTCCATGCCCAGAATTATATAGAAAAATTGAACAAAACATGCTGCTTGCCTGGATAACTAAAACATTCTGAGATCTGCTATATCCTCATCCAACTGATTAAAATAGGAAGGTAAAGGTTTAAAAGGCCTTGATTATCTGAGCTGCACAGCCCAGAGAATAAATGAATAGTGGTATCACTGTGCTCCAGGCAAAACTCACAGTGCCCTATTGACCCCTTAACTGTCATACCATTTCCTTGTCTATGCTTCATTATATAATGCACAGTATTACATGAAAACCGAATCAGGTTAAAAAAATAATCAACTGGATATAACTTAAGCAACTTTTAGGTTTTTCATCCATCCATCTACCCATTCAATCTTTTAACAAACCCATGAAAATGGTTTCAATAGGCCATTTGTGAGGCACTGTCTAGTTTCTAGGGTCCTTAGAGTGCAACAGACAAGAGTGTACAGCCTAGTGACATTATGGTTCAGGAAAGTATTAGAATTACTGAACGACTACCTAAGTCTCAGCTAAAGTGACATTTTGTACTTTCTACATGACTGTCGAAATAGTAATGGCTCTGACAAATCACATCCTCATGCTATTCTGGAAGTACTGGTGCAACCAGATACCGGGAATACTTGAAGCTATTTATGTAATTGGCTCTAAATTAATTGTATTGGTGAAGGAGAAGGATGGGAAGCATACACAATATAATAAATCAACATGATATTGGAGCTTGCAACTATGTTCTATTCAGCTTTGTGGTTTTGAAGATTTATCAACTGATTGTATTTTCTTTATGTAATAGAATTAACTGATATTCTTTGAGATTAGAAAATAAGGAGAAAGTCCCTAGAAGACTGGGTAGTAGGGAAAGCCAATCTTGGAGTCCACGTTTGCTACTCATCATCTGAAAACTGGAAGCCCTTCTTGTCTGTCTGTGCCCACAGAAGTCCCAAGGCATCTGTCTACTCTGTTCCCAGCCTGTGCCTGAGGGTTTGTCTCTGGATTATGTCACACACTTTCTTAGAAATCTAGAATGATTTCCATGTATCTTTCACATACATATTACTGATCATCAGATTTACATGTCTTCACCAATTATGACCCTTCTCAGACCCAATGTCCATTTGGGTACTTTGTTCCTGTTCTCAACTTGATTATGGTTGAACTTTTGTCTCTGGCCCATCTGGGCAAATGTTCCTTTCAACACTTTTCCCAGATAGCTTTACTATTCTCAATTTAGGAAATCCTTTCCAGGTGGTTGACACTGGCCCTGGCCCTCTACTACCACTACTACTACTACCACTACTACTACTACTACTACGACCACTACCACTACTACTATGTCACTTCAGTCGTGTCTGACTCTGTGCAACTCCATAGATGGCAGCCCACCAGGCTCCCCCATCCCTGGGATTCTCCAGGCAAGAACACTGGAGTGAGTTGCCATTTCCTTCTCCAATGCATGGAAGTGAAAAGCGAAAGGGAAGTCGCTCAGTTGTGTCCAACTCCTATCGACCCCATGGACTGCGGCCTCCCAGGCTCCCCCATCCATGGGATTTTCCAGGCAAGAGTACTGGAGTGGGGTGCCACTGCCCTCTCCGGCCCTGGCCCTCTAGTCATCCCCATTTCTGTTGCAATCAAACTCTTCACCCTTCCCACTGCTCTGAATATATATATCCTTTAATGAAATTGAGGTTAAACAGAAAATAAACCTTTACATAACTTATATTTTAAAAACCTCTTCTGATAGAAAGTCTTTTGAAGATGAGATGTTGCTGACTCTTAATTCTATTTAAATAAGTCAGAAAATGAACACATCTCATGGAAAGTGCATCTTTCAGTGACTTATCCAATACTTCCAATATTTTAGATTTTTATATTTAGAGTCAAGCCTAAGAATTTTTCAGCCGTGATATTGACCACATGTTGTATCTATCCTCGGGGTTGTATTGTTACTAGAGACTACTTTAATTTCCTTTGTCCTCAAAGCAAATTTTTAAGATGGGCATCAACCATTTCCATTTATTTAATAAGGTCATAATGTATTCATAAAACAGTCTGAGTCACATAATCAAAGCATAATTTTTAATCCCCATGCTACATGTTAGGATGCTCAAGTAAGGTAATGTAAACAGTCTGGTCAAATAATAATTAACTTGGATTCTCTTAAAAGCTTTCCTCAGTTTAAATCCTAATAAACCAGGGACATTAGAAAAATAGGAAATGACATCTCCCATCTTAGCGCAGCACAGAAGCTTCTCCCATGCCTTCACCAGCAGTTACTTACACAAAATGTGCAGTGACTTCTTTTCCAAACATCTAAGCACACAGGAGAGCTAATGGGGAAATCATAGCCTGAAAACCCAGATCTCCACAGTCTCTGCAGTGGGAACTTTTCTTTTTTTGAAATCCTTTCAATGTTAGGTCTACATAGCATGTCCTGGCCTCTCCCCTTTTCTCTTCCCATCTTCAAATAAGGGATAATAATGTTCAATTTCGCTTACCTACCTTGAGGGAGAATTTTAGAAAAGAGTAATTTAATGTTAATAGGTTCTTTGAAGATGAAAAAGCACTTCATAATTGCTAACTTCTATTATATTTTAAAAACCCATCTCAAAGATATTCCTCTTTCCTTATGCTCATAACTTTGATTAATTAAAAATAATTATCCTTTCTCAACCTCATTATTTGAGTGCATTAAATATGAGGTTCCCACACCATGCCTGTTTCCATGCTTTACCTAGTATTACTGCCTTCCTTTTTGGATCTTCATGTTTTCTAACTTCTCACATACTGGTAAATGAAGTGAAAACCTGTCATTTCTGCCTGGGGTGATTTCATGTCTTTGTGTGAAAACTGCACCAATATCTAGCTTTCTTTTTCTGACACTTTCTGGGTGGGGCGGGGGGTTAGGGGGGGTGCATGAAGCTGCCAGCATCTATGGCAATGTTTTCCCAAGGGTGGCAATCCTTCCTTTGGCATCAGGGTCTCTGAGATGCTTGTTCAAATACAAGTGCCCAGAGAATAGATTCTTTGTGGGGTGGGTTCTGGGAATCTGCTTTTAAAACAAGTTCTGAGGTTACTGACTAAAGTTTGAGACCCACAGACTCCAAGTCCCTCATCCCCCCACCTTTTTTTTAAGATAGAAAAAAAAAGTTCTGGGGAACTCCCTGATGCTCCAGTGTTTAGGATTTCACACTTTCACTGCTGAGGGCATGGTTCAATCCCTGGTAAGAGAACTAAGATCCCATGAGCAAAAAAAGGTCTCGGAGTCAGAAGTGAAGTTTTGCCTTAGGCATCAGTCAATGCACTCTGTGCACGGGTACCACAGAAGGATGGAGTTCAAAAACCTATCTCTTCCAAAAGCAGAGGATGTGAAGTGTCCTGCCTGTCCTCCTCTCAGCCCAACGACCTGCATCCATGCCTTCTCCCGCTCCATTACATAGAAGGGGGGTTCTTTCTGTTTTTCCTAAGCTAATTTCCTTCTTGTGTCACCAGCCTGTAAGCGGTGACACTTGCCAGGGTCTTCCCTCCAGTCCAAAGGAAGAAGGGCTGCTCAGGTTTCGGGGTTTCTCTTTTCACTTTTGCCATAGACCTCCTTCCCTCTTGGAGAAGGAAATGGCAACCCACTCCAGTATTTCTTGCCTGAAAAATCCCATGGACAGAGGAGCCTGGGGGGCTATAGTCCATGGGGTCACAAAGAGTTGGACATGACTGGGTGACTAAACACAAGTACCTTCCCTCCTGCTTCCCCGGGGCTCCTGTCTCATCAATTTCTGTCCTCTCTTATAATTCAAATCTTTCCCTCTCTTCTTACATTGTTTCCTCAAAACCTTGCACCCTTCGAGCTGCTCCACCCAGCTGAGCTTCCAGAAAGAGCAGTGACCAGGCTATGGATGGCTAAGAGAAATGAAACCATGCAGAGCTCCCTTTAGAATGTATAAACGGGGTGGGGGTGGGGGTGCAGGTGGGAACAATAAGTTCGTCCTTTCTGTGGAGCTGCTCTGGAGTTAGCCTTTGGGAAGTGGAGTCTTGACTCTTTGTAGTCCCCCGTACTTGCAGAACGACATTTCCCTGCTCCCATGCCACACCCGTCGTGGTCTGCATTCCCTCTGCTGGGTGCACATTCCTGCCCGCTGAGTTCAGGGTTTGGCCCTAAGCTAGTTTCCCATCTCCACAGCTAATAGTGGGTTCAGCTTTGTCCTGGCATTCCTGCCAGTGGTTTGCTCTGTAATTGTTCCCTCCTCATCTGTGGGAAGACTGAGGCGTGGTATCTGTCCTCCCGCACATGCAGGCCTGCAGGGAGAGGCGGGGTGGCCTGCTGCTGGGCAGGTGACAGAACCACCTGCCTGAACACTCCTCGTCTCCAACCACCCAGAAAAGCCATGGGAATCCTGATTCCTGAGGGGTGTGACTCGGTGCCAAGTTTTGCTCCTGATTGAGTCCAGGAGGCAAATGATGAAAGCAAGTGAGAGAATCACTCCTAAAGAGTACTAATATGTAATATCATTTCTATGAATTTCTAGAATATACAAAGAAAATAGGTGCTGAAGAGATTTATTCAGAGGTTTAACGGAGTTGAGAAGGGTCAAGGATAGACCGGGAAGGACCACGAGAAGATTTCTGAGGTGATAGAAAAATGCTTTATCTTTACAGAGGTGCAGGATACAAATGTATATGTTGTTGTTTAGTCACTAAGTTGTGTCTGACTCTTTGCAACCCCATGGACTGTAGCCTACCAGGCTCCTCTGTCCGTAGAACTCTTCAGGCAAGAATACTGGAGTGGGTTGCCATTTCCTTCTCCAGGGGATCTTCCTGACCCAGGGGTCGAACCTTGTCTCCTGCATTGCAGGTGGATCCTTGATTGTCCCAGCTACCAGGAAGATCGAGTAAAGGGAGGGGGCTGGCAAAATGGGATGGAGAATGGAAGATACCAGAGGTGGAGCGAGTGAGGTGGTAGTGCAGTCACGTGGCATTTCTAATACGCCAGAGGCTCACCATCCCGCACTGGGTCCTCAGAAATAGCAGGGAGCATTTAGGAATTCATGTCTCAGACAACTGTTTCTCTCTAAAACTTAGCTAAGCCATTTGAACCAAATGCAATTTTAATTGCTAAGGATTTTTAAAAGTTTACACACGCTTATAATTTTTATGTCAATTCATTAATATGCTCATGGATGCTTTTAAAAATTATCATTGGTTTTGTCTTCTTGAGCAGTCAGCTCTGTTGGTGGCTCTCTCCTCATCTCATCTCCTGGGACCCATGTTGACTAAGATGTATGCTTCCATATTTTTCATCTAAATCATTTAATCATATTCTTTGCTGCTGTTCCAACTCTTTGTGACCCAATGGGCTGTAGCACGCCAGGCTTCCCTGTCCTTCATCATCTCCTGGAGCTTGCTCAAACTCATGTCCATCGAGTTGGTGATGCCATCCAACCATCTCATACTCTGTTGTCCCTGTCTCCTCCTGCCTTCAATCTTTCCCAGCATTAGGGTCTTTTCTGAGTTAGCTCTTCACATTTGGTGGCCAAAGTATTGAAGTTTCAGCATCAGTCCTTCCAATGAATATTCAGGAGATTTCCTTTAGGATTGACTAGTTTGATCTCCTTACATTCCAAGGGACTACTCAAGAGTCTTCTCCAAAACCACAGTTGAAAAGTATCAATTCTTCAATGCTCAGCCTTCTTTGTGGTCCAACTCTCACATCCATACATGACTACAGGAAAAACCAAAGCTTTGACTATATGGACTTTGGTCAGTAAAGTAATGTCTCTGCTTTTTAATATGCCATCTAGGTTTGTCAAAGCTTTTCTTCCAAGGAGGAAGTGTCTTTTAATTTCATGGCTGCAGTCACCATCTGCAGTGATTTTGGAGCTCAAGAAAATAAAGCCTGTCACTGTTTCCATTGTTTCCCCATCTATTTGCCATGAAATGATGGAACTGGATGTCATGATTTTCATTTTTTGAATGATGAGTTTTAAGCCAGCTTTTCATCTTCCTCTTTCATTTTCATCAAAAGGCTCTTTAGTTCCTCTTTGCTTTCTGGATAAGCGTGGTATCATCTGCATATTGAGGTTATTGATATTTCTCCCAGCAATCTTGATTCCAGCTTGTGCTCCATCCAGCCTAGTGTTTCACATGATGTACTCTGCATATAAGTTAAATAATCAGGGTGACAATATACAGCCTTGACGTACTCCTTTCCCAATTTGGAACCAGTCTGTTGTTCCATGTCTGGTTCTAACTGTTGCTTCTTGACCTTCATATAGGTTTCTTAGGAGGAAGGTAAGGTGGTCTGGTATTTCCATCTCTTGAAAAATTTTCCAGTTTGTAGTGATCCACACAGTCAAAGGCTTTAGCGTAGTCAACAAAGCAGAAGTACATGTTTTTCTGGAATTCTCTTGCTTTTTCTATGATCCAACGGATCGTATACTAATTTATTTGTATATGTACATATCTATCTATATTTATATACATACAAGTTTTGTGTCATTATTTTTCAGCTTTTAAATTGTGTTGTTCATACTTTTTTGCTTTTCTTCCCTCAACAATATCTTAAAGAAACCCTCCTCCATCATCTGGTAAGATCTGACTCAGCCCTTTAACACCTCATGTCACCATGCAGTGTGGAGCTGCTGTGATGAAGTTAACTGGTCTCTGCTGATAGATACTTGGGATGCTTTTACATTCGTGTCTTCACAAACAGCTGTTTGTGAAGCAGATGTATGTCTTCACATACATCCTGGTATGTTTTGTTAGGGAAGATAGGATAGCTTATAGAAGTTTACACTGGAGAACCATGTGCCTAGGTTGGATTCCTGGTTCTTCCATTTACCATCTGTGTTACCCTGGGCAAGTACTGAACCTGTATGGTTATCAGTTTCCTCATTTATGAAGTAGGGGGATCATAACAGCATGTGCAGCTCATGCAAAGCCTTTACAAAGAAACCTGGTCCATAATGAGGGCCCAATAAATATTAACTGTTATGAGTCCTTATAGCAGTGCTTTTATTTCTATGAGATAGAATCACAGGCCAAAGGGTATATGGGTTTAAAAGTTATAGTATATATCATTGATTGTGCTTTGAAAAAAAGGCTACCAAAAGTCATTTTTCTACTGGAAATGCAAGAGAATAATCTTTCACCCATATCCTCTTGAAAAGATACAATTCTTTTTAATTTTTGCTGATTTGATTGTTATAAAGTGATACATCATTGTCATTTTATTTGGCCGTTGATAAAGTTGAAATTCTTTTTATGGGTTTGTTGATTATTTGGATTTTTTCTTCTCTGAACAGTTTTTTTCACTTTGCTGATTTTTCTAGTGTTGTTTCTCTCTTCTTTTCACATTAGAAGAGCTCTTTGAAATCTATATATTACAGATTTTCAATCTCTGATTTTTCTGATTTACAAAGATTATTTTTCAAAATCAAAACTTACCTTTTGCCTTTATGGGTTTTTTTTTTGCCATAAAAACTATTTTCATTTTTATACATTTAAATATATCTTTCTTTTCTCTTACAGATTCTAGGGTTCAAATCTTGACTGAAAAAGTCTCTACTATTCAAAGTTTCTGAAGTTTGTTTTCTATTCCCAAAAATGTTTGTTCTAGAATATATAGAAAGTCCTCTAGAGTTTATTGAAGACATTTTACTGTCATATTTTTACATGTGCTTTATACTAGAGAGGAATTTAACCTATTTTTTTTTCCTTTTTTCATTGCACAGTCAGCTGTGTTGGCATCATTAACTGAGTAGGCCATTCTTTTCCAACTGAATTAAAGTGCCATTTGTCATATAAATCTCACACAACCTTAGGTCTTTTTCTGCATAATGCAAGTGTTGAAAAGGAGTTCTCTTTAATAGTTCTGAAAGCTTTACTAGAGGTTTCTCACAAGTTCTTAAGAAAACTGGGTTAAGAAGCGGACACGGTCACAATCAGACGTGCATATTTTATGGTGACTTCTCAACTAACGTGTGCACTGAGTTTCTTTAGGGCAATGCTAGGAAGGTGCTCAGATTCAGCCAGGAATGGGACCAGAGAAGCTCTTGTAGGTGCCTATGAAGGAACACAGGGGCTGCTGTTGGGATGGTGTTGGGGTGCGGGAGCTTATCTGACCCATGACTCAAATGAACAAGACACACTGAGCTATTCTTTCAGGAGGGGCCTTTGAGGGTTGAAGGGCCAGGACACATTCAATGGAATCTCATGATACTGTGGTTTCTACCTACTAATTCAGACTCTGCAGATGTAGCAAGGGATATTTAAAGTGTGTTATCCAGGACTTCTTAAGTTCCATAAAACTCTACAATTACACTTAATACCCACTTGGCCAAACTCTAAACATGCTCCAAGAGGCCTCCCTCCCGCCTCCACCTCCTCTTGCTAAAGACGTGAAAACAGATTTCTGCCACCCAGGTTGTGTCTGCTTGGAAAGGGAGAGGGCATAGCAGGGGCAGAAGGACAGGGAGGAGCCTGCTTCGCAGCTAGCAGAGGTTCTCAGAAATTCTGGCTTGAGAGGGCCCAGGATTTCTGGTTATGATACTGATAGGTTAAATTTGTCACCATCACTAACATGAAATGAACACTTGGAACTTCTGGTGGTTGCACAGAAACTGAGTAAACAACACCAGATCTCTAACTCTGGCTTCTGAAAGTTCTTCTCACACTGACAATTACGTAAAGAGTGACTCATATCACAACGACTTCTTAAAATGATACCTTAACGAACAGTGCATGTCGACATTCTGGCACTCTTACGCAAAAGAGTTCACCTTTTCCATTTGTTCAGTGCGTCTTAGATTTGCTCTGCGAAAAGTGGTATTCAGAATCACTGAGACAGATAAAGAATTTTCAGTGGTGATTTCAGAGAGAACAATGAGTAGAAACTTAACTGACACTCAACAATGATCTCCATTTTTCTGAATCCCAAATACTCTGAACTAAAAATTGAAATGAGATTGAAACTCTCACAACCAAGGAGTTTGAATTGAATATTATTCCTTCTATCCATCCATCGATCCACCTACCCACCCACCCTCTACCCATCCATTCACCCACCTACCCATCTATCCACCCACCCATCCATCCATTTATCCATCCACCCATCCATCATCCATCCACCTATCCATCTCCCTACCCATCCATCCATCCACTCACCCATCCACTCATCTAGTCATCCATTCATCCTCCCTTCTTCCTTCTCTCCCTCCTGTCCTTTGTTTCTTTTCTTCCTTCCACACATATTTATTGAGTGCAAAGTCTGTAACTAGGAAAGCAAGACCTCGTTCTCTCAAATAAATAGTAAGGAGTTAGTAACTAATAAATAGTAAGACAAATAGTAAGGAGTTACAAGTGTACAATATAAATCTAAAATATACTTTATTTTAGAGAGTGGTAAGTTCTGTCGATGTAATGAGTTAAGATGTTAAGCTGGAGAGTTATAACTGGCTGGGCTGTTTTAAACTGAGTGCTCAGGGAAGGCACTTAGAGGAGATGTTTCAGCTGAAACGTGAATCTTTCCTATCCAGGCATAAAGATCTGAAAATACATGCATTGTGTACTATTCATAATTTATTAGACATAAAAGTAAGTTTGGAGCTTTCCACATTTACAGTTTTGTTTTTTATACCTCCATTCAAAAATAGATGAGAACTTTCTACCTGGCATTTTGTATGCATCATTTTATGCAAGTGGGACATTTAATATAATGGACACCCTTACTGTCTATGGTGGTGGTGGTTGGTTAGTCGCTAAGTTGTGTCAGACTCTTGTGACCCCATGGACTGTAGCCTGCCAGGCTCCCTTGTCCATGGAATTCTCCAGGCAAGAACTGGAGTGGGCTGCCATTTCCTTCTCCACCCACTGTCTATGCTGCTGCTGCTGCTGCTAAGTCGCTTCAGTTGTGTCTGACTCTGTGCGACCCCACAGACGGCAGCCCACCAGGTTCCCCCGTCCCTGGCATTCTCCAGGCAAGAATACTGGAGTGGGTTGCTATTTCCTTCTCCAATGAATGAAAGTGAAAAGTGAAAGTGAAGTCGCTCAGTCGTGTCCTACTCCTAGCGACCCCATGGACTGCAGCCTACCAGGCTCCTCTGTCCATGGGCTTTTCCAGGCAAGAGTACTGGAGTGGGGTGCCATTGCCTTCTCTGAACCCACTGTCTATAGTCCACCACTAAATATTGCTCATTTTTTCATTCTTCTGAAATAACTTTTCATTCCCACTGCTTCCATCCTAGTTTGATTCTTCATCCTCTTTTCAAACAATTATTTCAAAGAACTGCCACTTAAATCTGACACCTCCAATTTCCACTCCAATTCATCTGTCTATAACCAGAGTTGACTTTCTAGAATACAGACTTACTCAAGACATTCTTTCCCCTAAAAAAATACACTGACATTTTCATGATAAAACCCAAAGTCTCTCAGTTCAGTTCAGTTCAGTCGCTCAGTCGTGTCTGACTCTTTGCGACCCCATGAATCACAGCACGCCAGGCCTCCCTGTCCATCACCAACTCCCAGAGTTCACTCAAACTTATGCCCATTGAGTCAGTGATGCCATCCAGCCATCTCATCCTCTGTCATCCCCTTCTCCTCCTGCCCCCAATCCCTCCCAGCATCAGAGTCTTTTCCAATGAGTCAACTCTTCACATGAGGTGGCCAAAGTACTGGAGTTTCAGCTTCAGCATCAGTCCTTCCAATGAACACCCAGGACTGATCTCCTTCAGAATGGACTGGTTGGATCTCCTTGCAGTCCAAGGGACTCTGAAGAGTCTTCTCGAACACCACAGTTCAAAAGCATCAATTCTTCGGTGCTCAGCTTTCTTCACAGTCCAACTCTCACATCCATACATGACCATTGGAAAAACCATAGACTTGACTAAACGGACCTTTGTTGGCAAAGTAATGTCTCTGCTTTTGAATATGCTATCTAGGTTGGTCATAACTTTCCTTCCAAGGAGTAAGCATCTTTTAATTTCATGGCTGCAATCACCATCTGCACTGATTTTGGAGCCCCCCAAAATAAAGTCTGACACTGTTTCCACTGTTTCCCCATCTATTTCCCATGAACTGATGGGACCAGATGCCATGATCTTAGTTTTCTGTATGTTGAGCTTTAAGTCAACTTTTTCACTCTCCTCTTTCACTTTCATCAAGAGGATTTTTAGTTCCTCTTCACTTTCTGCCATAAGGGTGGTATCATCTGCATATCTGAGGTTATTGATATTTCTCCCGGCAATCTTGATTCCAGCTTGTGCTTCTTCCAGCCCAGCGTTTCGCAGGATATACTCTGCATTTAAGTTAAGTAAGCTGGGTGACAATATACAGCCTTGACGTACTCCTTTTCCTATTTGGAACCAGTCTGTTGTTCCATGTCCAGTTCTAACTGTTGCTTCCTGACCTGCATATAGGTTTCTCAAAAGGCAGGTCAGGTGGTCTGGTATTCCCATCTCTTTCAGAATTTTCCACAGTTTATTGTGACCCACACAGTCAAAGGCTTTGGCATAGTCAATAGAGCAGAAATAGATGTTTTTCTTGCTTTTTCGATGATCCAGCGGATGTTGGCAATTTGATCTCTGGTTCCTCTGCCTTTTCTAAAACCAGCTTGAACATCTGGAAGTTCACAGTTCACGTATTGCTGAAGCCTGGCTAAAGCCCAAAGTCCCTAGATGCCATTAAATGCGTTTCCCTATCTGGTGCAAGAAGTCTTTACAGCTTTTGTTTTCTCTGTTTTTCAGTCAAACACAACTGACACCTGTTTGTTCACCTGCCATCCTTCTGTGAATTTCAGGCCCTCTCCCTGGAAGTTTCCTTTCCCCATCTCTGCCAGCCAACTATTCTCACTCATTTTTAAAGCTCCGTATACCTAATACGGATAATTACGTAATGTGCAAAGTGCTATAATAGAAGTACAGATAACATTTATCACATTGTATTGCAATTTGCCCAGAGGGAAAATAGAGGGGGCTAGAACCTACTGCAGTCAGGTTTTCTGGGTTCCAACCCCAGCCTGGTTTGTGATTATCTCTGAGTTTGCTAATGTTTGCACCTTATTTTCTTCTATAGCCTGGGTTTCTCCTATGCTGCTGCTGCTGCTGCTAAGTTGCTTCAGTCGTGTCCAACTCTGTGCGACCCCATAGACAGCAGCCCACCAGGCTCCCCAGTCCCTGGGATTCTCCAGGCAAGAATACTGGAGTGGGTTGCCATTTCCTTCTCCAAAGCATGAAGGTGAAAAGTGAAAGTGAAGTCGCTCAGTCGTGTCCGACTCTGAGCAACCCCATGGACTGCAGCCTACCGGGCTCCTCCGTCCATGGGATTTTCCAGGCAAGAGTACTGGAGTGGGGTGCCATCGCCTTCTCCGGGTTTCTCCTATAGCCCTGGGTTATAGGGCTGTTGGAAGTATCTAGAATAGTGCTTAGCATGTTTAACAAATTTTCAATTAATGTTTTATTGTTTAGCTTTATATTCACTTCTGTATCTTGAGAGACATAAAATCAGCATACAATGATGATTAAAAGGATAAAAAAATCAGCATGAGTACCTCATTAATATGCAAATGGAAATCATAATCAAAGAATAAAGATAAGGAATTTGGAATATTACTTTAAGATTTCTGGATCAAAGACACATACAGTGGACACATACAGTTAGGGAAATGGTAATATTTTTAGTGGATGAACTGAAAGTCCTGAATTGTACAGGCTCTTTCAGATATTTTTAATCCCTGTCATGCACTCCTCATGGGTTTCCTATCATTTTCTGTCCCACTCTGTGACCTTGGGGATAGGCCATTATTGCTGCAATAGTTGGAGATTCCTTGCCCTCTGGTCCATGGTTGGCTTGGCCAGTGGGACTGGTGGGTGGAAGAAGGACGTTGTGCTATTTCCTGGCCTTTTTCTACCTGATTTAGGGTGGGCAGGGCTGTGTCCATATGTGACCACAGTTCTTATGGGAGGCCCAATGGGGTTCCAGCTCCACCTCCTCTCTCTTACTTGGCATGAGTGTTAGCCTTGCAATTTTAACAATGTCCCTATCAACTTGGAAATTCTGTGGTACAAATGTAGCTAGAGTTACTCCACATTTCTGCTCAAAACCCATCAATCCCCACCTTTAGCAGGACTTAACATAAACCTTTAAGTTGGAGGGTCAAGAGATAAGAAAGATAGATACAAATAAAAACACCAGAAAGAACCAGATGGAAACAAGATGGCAATGAATCTGACCTCATCTGACAGACCCTGAATCTCATCAGACACTGATATTTACTATATTAGCATATTAAATGACACACCTACCTTTGACCATGACTGGATATTAAGTATCAAAAAAGGCTGAGGTGTGGCATCACACTCCCTTGAAAAAACCTTGCCCCTTCCCCAGTAGACTAAAGCACAGGTCTCTTCATCATTAGCCTTATTTCTTCTCCCTTTGTCTTTACTCCTAAAAATTAAATCCCTCCCATCTGGTGGGTGAGTTGTTGTTTGGTGAACTTAGTCTGTGCTTCTCCATTCTTTGGTTATTTAATAAAGCTTGTGCTGCATCAATCTCGGCTTCAGTTTTGTTATTTGGCTGCTCTAACCAAAGGGAAGGGGAAGAAGAACCCTCCTCCTGTGCCACTGCAGAGAGCCTCCGGAGCTAGGGCCAAAGCAGGGTTCATACAACCTAACTGGGGAATACAAACGAGTAATGAAACAATTATGGAAAGTCCTTTTAGGCTGAAGGTCAAAAAAATAGATTTTTTTTCCGTTTACTTATTATGTGTGTATAGAATCCTCACCATATTTATTCATGATAGTATCTCTCAGCACTTCACTAGAAACAAAGGGAAGGAGGTAGAAACCTTTTGATTTCCAGGCTGCATCCCAGCATATGCAAAGCCCACACACAGCAAGCAGGAAGCAGAGAATTTCAAGTAGCTACAGTCAGGGAGGAGCCAGCAGGGGAAGGACCTGGGGTCAGAGGCCCCTTTGCCCATCTCTGGGGTACTGCCTGGCCTGGAGGTGACTGGCAGAGGCCCATGGTGCAGGGGCAGTGTGTGTAGGGTGACCTTGTGTCAGTAATAAGCAGAGTGTGGGCATCGTGCAGAGCTGAGTGCAAAGCTCCCAGGGGACATGTGTGTTTGTCGTCAACACTGTAAGGGATTTACAACCACAGATGAGAAATGAAAGTGTGACCTTTGAGCAGTTAACTGCCCCTGCTTTATATGAGACCTCTGTCTTAATGGCCCTGGTAGAAGGAAGTGGCTCATGTGGCTTGTGGAACAAGCCTTATTCATGCACCCAAACTTCTGTTCATGCACCCAAATGAGCTGTTCTTTTGAACACCTTAAGTGCCAGGCCTGTGCTAGGGTTAAATAAGACAGACCCATCTCTGCTTTCATGGAGCTTACTCTCTAGGGGGATACAGACAAAACAGAGTGTGGGACACAGAGGAAGGTCAGTGAAAAGATACAGAACTTGAATAATAATTTAAAAAATGACCCATGCAAAGAGGCCTCTTCCAGCCACACCCGAGCAATATTTCCATCCAGGGTGATGTTTAATCCTGTAAAGCTGATCGATTTTCTCTCTGTTTATTTCTGGCCTACAGGCCTGTCTGCGGAGGGAAGAGAGGGCAGGGGCCGGGAGTCACTTCCCTTCCAGGCAGACTCCTGTCCTCGCCCATCCTGTGTTAGGGACAATTTCCAGCTTTACAAGGTCAAGGCTCTGACTGTGAGGAGCCCTGTAATCTTTTGGTCTCTGTTTTCTCATGAGTGATGTATTGGTCATAGTAAGTGTCATCTTCCTCACCGCCCATGTGGACTGTGGGATGAAGTGTCCTGGGGAGTGAGGGAAGGAAGAAGGCCAGGCGCCTACATCTGGGATCAGCCGATGGGTCAGCGCCACCTGGCTGGCCCAACCTCTGAGAACTCAGGGTTCAGGTTTCCTCAGTGGCCCCGTCCCACCCCCGCCCGCCCCTGTGCAGTCACAGTGACAAAGCCTCAGGCAGGGGTCTCAGGATCCACTTGCTGCCACACTTTGCGCAAGGCCTGGAGTGACTTCATTCGGGTGTTGACCCTTCCTGGGTGCACTTTTGTCAAAATGGCCCAGCACTTGGGTGCCCTCACTTTTCTTGGTAAAACCATCTGCCCTGGGGTGCAGAACGGCTCACAGGAAAATATCCAGAAGGAATAACTGCAGCGCTACCATCTGATTCAAATGCCCACAGCCCAGCAGGGCTTCCTTTTCAAGGCTAAAGCAGACTCGGCCCCAGTGGCTCAAGTTCTGTCCACTGGTAGTGACCTCCTGTCTCCCCTAGGACCTCTGAGGCACTAATGAAACATGAGTCCCACCCTGTGTGAGGGTCATGGTTCAATCTGGGACTAGTACTGGCTTTGCATTTGGGCTTTTCTGTCAGTCAGGGGCTTAGGAGACTGAGGTTCAGAGTCAGAGCCTCAGAGCAGAGGGGAGGTCCCAGATCACTTCATAACATCTCACCATTCCATGTGAACTCTCACCTGCCTGAGCTCTGTTCAGATTGCTAGTTGCTCCGAAAGCTCCTTGCCATTTTGCTTCTGGGCTACACAGCAAATATTTCCAATGTAGGAACAGCAGTGGGTAAAAGTCCTCAAGTCCTTTCCTTTGCAAAGACAGCAGGTAACAAGCACCTCTGGGCCAGACTTTGTCACACCTTTGACTTTAATAAAGGATCCATCCAGAGAGCTTTGCTAATTCTTGCAACATCTCTGCTGTTTCCTTCCTCCGGGTGTAACTGACACATCGACCTGGCCTCATCCAGCCGGAGATGTTCAGAGACAACAGAGCCTGCCTGAGAACAGGGTCCAGGCAGCTGGCAAGGCATCTCTTGAGGCCACTCTCAAGTGGTAATGAGTTGGCCAGAAGGCCAGGGAGTCTCCTGTGTATTCCATCAGGCCTTAGTCTGTAGACTTCCCTATGTCACTCCTGTGCTTGGCCCCAATGTTTCCTCCAGAACACTCGGTCCCCTTCACACCACTAGGGCACTTAACCTCATGAACCTCTGTCACTATCCAAACACAGCTCCTGTGATCATCCCCTGATGTCCTAAGCTCTGTCCTCCCAATCCTGTGCTCTGAATCCCTGGGGACCCCTTTGTATCCTCTGTATGCCCCCTCCAGCTTCTGCCTTCTTGGACTGCCTTCTTCCCCACAAGCAGGTCTTCACTGGAGCACCTCCATCCCTGTCCTATTCCTCCCAAGCTGGAACACCCTGGCCACTCATTCTCAGCTTTCCCCAGGGACCTGGGGCTCTGGCCACCCCGGACTCATCAGTATCCTCCACCTCTGCGAGCTCCCATCTCCTCCTTCCTCCTGAGCCAATCTGCCTGTGTTGTTCTTGCTGTTCAGTTACTCAGTTGTGTCCGACTCTTTGTGACACCATGGACTGTAGCACGTTAGGCTTCCCTGTCCTTCACCAACTCCCAGAGCTTGCTCAAACTCATGTCTGTTGAGTCAGTGATGCCATCCAACCATCTCATCCTCTGTGGTCCCCTTCTCCTCCTGCCCTCAATCTTTCCCAGCATCAGGGTCTTTTCCAATGAGTCGGATCTTCGCATCAGGTGGCCAAAGTATTGGAGCTTCAGCTTTAGCATCAATCCTTCCAATGAATATTCAGGATTGATCTCCTTTAGGATGGACTGGTTGGATCTCCTTGCAGTCCAGGGGACTCTCAAGAGTCTTGTCCAACACCACAGTTCAAAAGCATCAGTTCTTCAGTGCTCAGCCTTCTTTACGTCCAACTCTCACATCCATACATGACTACTGTAAAAACATAGCTTTGACTATACAGACCTTTGTCAGCAATGTAATGTCTCTGCTTTTTAATATGCTGTCTATGTTTCTCATAGCTTTTCTTCCAAGGAGCAAGTGTCTTTTAATTTCATGACTGTGTTAGTGTTTCCCAATCTCAGTTTCCAGCCCAGATTTCCAAGGCAATATTCCAGGTACGTACTAATATACCCACCTGTATTAATAATGGAACCTGCAATTTCTACCTGTCAAAGAGTGAATTCCTCCTCTTTCCTCTAAGTGTTGTCTATTTCATGTAATTCTCATCACAGTGACCATCCCAACCCATCGCATGATGCAACCAGAAACCTTAGACTTTTTCTATATTTCTCTCTCCCTCTCACCTCAACAGTCAAACAGTAAAACAACTAGCTGAGTCTCTTCTCCCTCTGAGATGTTCTTAAGGTTAGTCCCCTCCTTTCTCAGACCCCACTTCTACCTCAGTTTGAATTCTGTTTCTCCCTGTGATGTATCAACCTCTCTGGAGCTGGTCTCAGCTCTTTCCAGCCTTTTGTCCTTAAAATTTTCCCCACGCTATGGCAAGATTTACTTTTTAAAAACACAGACCCAGTGACAGTATTCTCTTTATGTGATGCGACCATCTGCCTCTCTGTCTCCAGCCTCATTCTCACAACCCCAAAAGCCATTCTCTGTTCTGATCTGTCTACACTGCTTGCCAAAGGCTCCATTTCCTCTCACACCTTTCAATTCTTGTTTCCAATATTGGCTCCTCAAAACACTTTTCTCCTCTGCTCTGTTGATTCTCCTACTCAACTATCAGTAAAGATTGGCACATATATTCACTCCTTTTCATAAAAAAAAAAGCAAAAAAAAGAAGAAAAAGACGGCACAATTATTCCCTTTTTATGAGATTCCCTGGTTTTATTCCCCACTGCACCATCCCCTACCTTGGGTTGAGTGAGACACTTTCCTTCATGATTTAATACAATTCCCAGGCTTATATATGTATCTCAGACGTACACACACACACGTATTATATATGTATAACTTGGCATTTAAGATACTATAGTGGAATTACAGATTTACTCATGTGCTCTCTCCCTTTGAGGGAAGAAATCACGTTCACTTCACTTTTGTATTCTCCCAACACACAGCATGCACTTGGTTTACAACTGTTCAGTTAATGAATGTATCCCCACAACACCCAGCAGAGTCCTATATGCTGTAATGTTTGTGAAAGCATTTCCTTAGTGATTGCTAACTCTAATTCATAACCTCTAAGACACCATCTTAAATTTCATGCACATAGACTGAGAGAATTGGGGGATTATATGAAGTATAATCTGCATACCTATATAGTCTTTAAAAATTATTGATTGATTGATTGATTGATTGATTTTTGGCTGTGCTGGGTCTCCACTGATGCGTGTGGGCTTTTTCTAGGTGTGAGTGGCGGCTGCTCTCTGTTGTGCTGTGTGCATTTCTCATCGTGGGGCTTCTCTTGTGGCCAAACAATGAGCTCTGGGGGCGCAGGCTTCAGTAGCTACAGCACACGGGCCCAGCAGCTGTGGTTGCGGGCTCTAGAGCTCCTGGGCTCCAGTAGTTTTGTGCACAGGCTTAGTTGCCCTGAGGCATGTGGAATCCTCCCAGACCAAGGATCAAACCTGTGTGCCCTGCACGAGCAGGAGGATTCTTAACCACTGGACCCAGGGAAGTCCCACATATATTCTTGTTTCATGGGGGTATGGTACTCTCCACTGTCTGAGTGAACCCTATCGGAATGTGACTGAGTTAGAGCTGGTCTTCAGTTCTTAGCCCTAAATCTTCTCTGTAGTGACTTGCTGCTCTGCCCACACCATCAGGGGTGTTTCTGTCTCCCAAGCTACATCATCCACTTATTTGATAAGTTACATGAAAAGGAACAACAAAGGCAAAAAGCAACAAAAAAGCAACATTTGCTTCTTCACTTGTGCCAAACACTTGAAGCACATGCCCTGAGCAGGCATATGCCTTGCTCAGCTCAAGAGCTGACTCGTACAAATCAGTGAAGTTAGATCGCTCCTTCACACCATACACAAAAATAAACTCAAAATGCCTTGAAGACGCAAATATAACATTTGACACTATAAAACTCCTAAAAGAGAGCATGGGCAAACATTCCCTGAGATAAATTGACCAATGTTTTCTTACGTCAGTCTCCCAAGGCAAGATAAATAAAAGGAAAAATAAACAAATGGGACCTAATCAAACTTACAAGCTTTTGCACAGCAAAGGAAACCATAAACAAAACAAAAGACAATCTATGGATTAGGAGAAAATATTTGCAAATGATGTGGCTGATAAGGGCTTAATTTCCAAAGTGTACAAACAGCTCATACAACTCAATAACAAAAAAGCAAACAATGCAATAAAAAAATGGGCAGAAGATCTAGAGAGACATTTCTCCAAAGAAGACATACAGATGGCCAGTAGGCATGTAAAAGGATGCTCAACATTGATAAGTGTTATAGAAATGCAAGTCAAAACTACAATGAGGTACCACCTTACACAGATCAGAATGGCCATCATTTAAAAGTCTACAAATAATAAATGTTGGAGGGAGTGTGGTGAAAAGGGAACCCTCCTACACTGTTGGTGGGAATGTAAATTGATGCAACCACTATGGAGAACAGTATGGAGGTTCCTCAAAATACTAAAAACAGAGTTACCATATGATCCAGCAACCCCATTCCTGGGCATGCATCTGGATGAAAGTATAATTCAAAAAGGTGTATGTACCCTTATGTTTAAAAAGATACATGAATCCTTATGTTCATAGCCACACTATTTATAATCACCATTACATGGAAACAACCTAAATGTCCATCAATAGGTGAACAGATAAAGAAGATGTGGTGCATACACAATAGAACACTACTCAGCCACAAAAGAGAAAGAAAGAATGCCATTTGTTGCAAGCTGGATGGACCTAGAGAGTATCACACTAAATGAAGTAAGTCAGAAAGAGAAAGACAAATACCATATGATATCACTTAAATGGAGAATCTAAAATACAACACAAATGAACTTATCTTGGAAACAGAAACAGACTCAGACATAAGAGAACAGACTTAATGGTTGCCAAGTGGGAGAGTAGGGGAGGAGGGATGGGTTGGGAAGTTGGGATGCAAACTATTATATATAGAATGGATAAACAACAAGGTCTTATTATATTGCACTGGGAACTATATTCAATATCCTAAGATAAACCATAATGGAAAAGAATATGAAAAAAATATATATACATGTATAACTGAATCACTTTATTGTAAAGTAGACATTAGCACAACAATCTAAATCAATTATACTTCAATAAAATAAACTTTAAATAATTAAAGAAAAAGAAGAACTCAGAGGTGAGAGTGTTTGGAGAGAGAAGTTGGGGCTGTAGCTGGCAGCCTTAGCAGAGGTGTGTTGTTCTGATATTATGAAATCAAATTATGGGGATTTGGGCTGTAAGCCCAGTGGCCAGGTGTTACCCCAGAAGCTCCCTTCACCAGAAGCCCCATAACACATCATCAGTAAGTTATGTCAGATAAGAACCATGTCAGCAGTTTCCAGGACTCATTTCCCTCCTGATGACAGGAGCTCCTGTAGTGAAATCCGGGGTACTTTTCAAGTCGCGTGTGGGGGTGACAAAACAGGAAAGTGCATGCATCCTAGTTCTCCCATGCAGTTTTCTGGAGATTTCCACCCATATCTGAGGAATCTCAGCCACAGAAGTGCACAGAATTGACCGATACTGATCTTCTTACTCATTTCAGTTTAAGTGGTAATTGCCTCAAGATGAGAGGACATGTTGCACTTTCAAGTCAGAAGGATGCTGAGAGATCATCTAACCCAACAGCCTTATTTTAAAGCAAGATGCAGAAGCTGATGGCCACAGTACAAAAGCCATCAGTCCAAGATCAGAGAATCTCAAATCCATGAATATCTTCAAGAAGCCCTCCCTGGGAACGCTTAGGACTTTAGTAGAATTATCAACACTCAGGACCTATATCTACTTACCTCAGTGTTTCCTCAGAAGAAAAACTGTAGTATCTTACATCAATGTGCAGTTGATAGGAAATTTGCAGCATCTTTAGTGATTCATTTTGTATTCTGGGTGAAAACTAGGAGAGAATTTTGTTTCCAATGCTTTGTTGTTTACTTTCATCACCCCTCATGACATCGGGCCACTGCTTCAAACACAATGATCCTCAAGGAATACCACTGCCTTCTGACTGAGAAAGACCAGAACTTTCCAATATGAGAAAGTGAAAATTCCAGCTCTTACCATTCAAGATGGTTTTCTACAAAGGCAGACATGGGGCTGATCTGCACGGTGTAGGTGTCATTGGCAGAGTACTCGAAGAGTCCGTAGTAAGGGTTAAAGAGCTCCTGAGACAGAAGGAAGAAGAATTCTCTCGAAGGACCACTGTAGTCCAGGCTGCAAAGGAAGCAGAGGTCCGGGAAGCTCATTACATGAGGGAGGTGGGGGACCTGTCCCTCTGCAGGACCTGGCTTGCCCTTTCAGACTCAGTGCCAGGAAAGTAGAGGGCAGCCTCTGCACTTTACAATGGATCCCAAGGGAAGCCTAATTTGCTGAAGAAAATGAGGATGCAGTGATTGATTTGAGGATGATGTTCTTAAACATTTATGGCAGTGTTCCTTAAACTTCTTCCTCAATTACATCACACCTACTGGGTAAAACACATAGCTGGTCCACAGCTGGACTTTGTCATGTGAGACAGAAAATAATTTCCTGTGATGGTGCATGCGCATGAATTGAAAACCCTTTCTGCTAAGTTCATCCTGCTATGCCCTCCTGGGCGGGCTTGCTTTCCACGGTTGAGATGGTTTGCTATGAAATCACTGAAAGTACATGAAAAATTTGGTAAGCAGTCATATATGTGCTTCCCTGGTGGCTCAGTCATTAAAGAATCTGCCCACAAGGCTGGAGACCACCTGCAATGCAGAAGACCTGGGTTTGACCCCTGGGTTGGGAAGATCCCCTGGAGCAGGAAATGGCAACCCACTCTAATATTCTTGCCTGGTAAACCCCATGTTAGAGGAGCCTGGCAGGCTACATCCATGGGGTTGCAAGACTTAGCAACTCAACCACTACCACCACCACCAGTCATATGTGTGCACTCTTGGGGAAAGAGTTCTTTGATCAGATACTCAGAGGGATGGGTACACCAAGGGGATAGCTTTCGGGGTATATCCTGAAAAAGTAAAGATCTAGTAGATTGGTCTATATTTTGGGCTTATACTTTGAGCATGTAACCTCAGATTCTAGAACATGCCAATCATCTTAGGCTTTTGGAGAACATGAAATTCAAAGATTGGCAACACCTGGAGAGAAAGGCCTCCTGGGAGGATATGATCAGAACCACCTTGGGGCAAAGGCTTAGAGCCACCCTGCTCCTTGAGGAAAATCACCCAAGACCTGGGGGCTCTGGTCTACCCACACTGAGGTGTCTACATGAAAGTGCTGGTGGCTTACCCCTCCTCTCCAACAAAGGTGATGTAGAGCTTGTTCCGCTGGAGCTCCTTCCGGGAATAGGCCATCACCTGATTGAAGGTTCCCTCCAACAGGTGGTCTCGACGAATGATGAGCCTAGAAATGAGAAGCCATGTGGGCGGGTAGCCAGGGCTTGGGCTCCAACGCTTGGGAATGTTCTAGGTGAGATGTGGGGGCCCAGGCTGACAGTCTCACTCCCTAGGCTCTTCATCAAGGTACAGATTCCATCAGTTCAACCATGCACTTACTCTGACACTCTTTTCAAAATGATAAAAGTACCAGGACAACACGTACCAGTTTATAATGGGACACACTCCATCCATATTATACTACTGCCAGGATATTTTTTTTTTTTTTTATCAATTCTAAGAAGAATCTCTTAAGTTGAATACCTGAATTTGGGTTCAGCTTTTCAAGATGAAAATAGTAATCATATAGCGGGGAGAAACAACTTCTTACTTAGATCCCCAAATCAAAGCTTTTTGACTAATGAGTAGTTAAATTTGTCCCAAAAATATGTAAAGGGAAACATAAGAGTTTTTATTTAGTTCAAGATTCCTTGTTTTCTGAGAAGGCCTGCCATTGATTTTATACATGGTTTTGTCTGAAATCGACTGTTCTTCCTCTCTCTCCTTACCTTCTCTTCCTGGCTCCCTTCCAATTTCTTAACCTCCTTTCTTCTTTCCAACTTCCTAACTTTTTCTTTCCTCAATTTTATGACCATGACTGATGTCATACCATGGTATCCGATTTCCAGACAAATATTACCAAGTTATAGAGGAGAAAACGATAGAAATATCTTCCAACTGAATTCAGTGCCAAGCTCAGTGGAGCTCAATTAAATCACTCACTTAATTTTCCCTGGACCCTGACCAAATCCTTTGGCTTCCAGTTTTCGGTAGAAATTGCGGAGCTTGGCCTCAAAGTCTCTCCTGTAGGGTGAAGGGGCTCTTGCACTGGCTCTCTGTAAACCTGCAGAGAAGCACATAGGCTGAAGGTCATCACTTTTTACTGAAGAACAAATATGCAGAGAGCAATGGTAATGGGAGGTCCAACCAGAGGCACAATCCTAAGTCTTCATATTTTTCTCCTTCAAGAAGTTTCCCTATCACTCCCTCAGTCACTTTGATAATAACCAGAAATAATATGATGCAGAGAAAAATAAATTCTGATGATAATACATACTTCTATTTTACATTCCATTTCAAATTGTATCTCTCTTCAAAATACCTGGATGAGCATATTTATTGGCTTAATTTACCTAAATATTCAAAAATGACATAAATCAAATTAGGCTCTTATAAGTTGCTAGAAGTGAATGTAACTACAATGGAGCAACCAAGATTGTAATATATGTGTATATTGTACTTCTCTAACTATATTGACCTTGATGCTTATATAAACATACCTATTAGAACACAGAGTATTTAGGGGTTTATATTAGATTATCATGTACCATAAAAGAAAAATTATTAAGAATATTATTATTAATAATAATTCCTTACTATTTATAGAAGGAGCTTTTGTATCACTTAGAATGTTTTGTAAATGCCTTATTATCTTTATATACCTTTCAATGAAAAAAGGACTGGAAAAGATAACATTCTTTTGCAAGTTTCCCAGATGGCTAGGATCACAGTTTGCTCCTGCAACAACTAATGTTTAGTTTATGTTCCAGATATTGAATTTATAATCTGGAGAAGACTGACACCATCAAACTCACAGAAATGAGAATATAATTACAGGTTGAGATGATTGTTACCCATGAAGGAAGAGAACTCAGTTCTCTGAGATCACAGGACACTCTAGCCAAGTTCAGGAAGGCTTCCCTGGGAAACATGTGAAGAATAAGTAGGCATGAATTAGACTGAGTGAGTTAGGAAAGGCTTCTGTTTAGCTAAGAGAAGAGATGAGCTGGGAGAAGATTCTAGGTAGAGCACCAGCATGTGCAAAGGTACTGAGGCAGGATGGAAGTGGTGCTCCAGTTTATCTGGAGCACAGGGAGTGAGGACCAGAATGATGTAAAACAAAGCTTGGGAGGTGGGCAGGAGACAGGTCAAATAGGATACAGTACAAATAGGATAAGGTTTTCTCTTTTAAATAATTTAATGATTTTGTTCAATGTTAAACACAACAGAAAGTTAGTGTGTAGGAGCCAAGATGATGATGTATCTAGAGTTATAGAAACCTCAGTCTTTCTGCAGTAGACAGAGAAAACCATAGAGGTTCAGAATGGATTTAGCCCACCTAAACTGGACTAGGGTGGTGTCAGTGGAGATGAGAATAGGACAGATTGGAGATGTGTTTAGGAGGCAATGAACTGGATATAGGTAGGAAGTAAAGGTGAGTTTCAGACATTATAATGGAATGGACTTTGGCGACTTTCACTGAGATGGGCACAAATGGAAGAGGCACAGATTTGTGGGGAGATCACAAGCTTGGTCTTTGATGGTGGCACCTTTGACTATTTGATTGGAAAGAGACATAGTTTGAAAGAGAGGACAATGAAACCTGGCACTGAGTCTTGAGGATGGTAGGAAGGGAAGGATGAGTCTGCAGAGGTGGCCAAAGACATAGATGAAATGCCTACAGTGGTGTCACCAAAGCCAACTGAAGAGGTGACTTATGAGAAGGAACCAAGCCACCACTTGAAGAGGAAAGTGTCTTTGCTGAAATGCCATGTTTCAGAATGTAGGTAAAACTAGAGTACAAGTCTGCAGGTGCAAGTATAATTTCCTTCTAGCAGATTTCGGTGTATTTTATAAGATGGCTTTCTCACTGCTGGTGCTACCACTATGCCCATGGTCACTATTGTGCATTTCTTTAATGATTTATGCCTCATGAGGTGGTTTGGCATGCATGAGTCACTATCTCTGTTGCCTCAGGTAAAAGTCATAAAGGTCTAGAAATGTGGGAATTGTAAAATTTAGCATCAAATATTTGGATTATACACTCTGAGATCCTGTGATCAAAGCTAGGAGAGTAAAGAATTAAGGACTTTGATACATAAATTGGATGATTGAGTTCATGGTGACAGTAATGTCTGACACCAGACAGCTATTAGGAATGCTGATTCCTTTAAAAAAAAACTTACCCAAACAATTCTCATTTAGCGAATAATTCTTTATACTTCCTTAGTTTTTCTATTTGCAAGATGGTATCTTCACCATGTAATGATGTCAAAACCATACTCTAGTGTCAGAAGTTTGGACCAAAGTGTAGACAATTTGGGGCTTCCCAGGTGGCTGTGTGGTAAAGAACCCACCTGCCAATGCAGGAGACCTAAGAGACATGGGTTTGATCCCTGGGTCAGGAAGATCCCCTAAAGGAGGGCATGGCAACCCACTTCAGTATTCTTATCTAGAGAATCTCATGGACAGAGGAACCTGGCTGGCTACAGTCCATGAGGTTGCAAAGTCAGACACGACTTAGAATGCATACACATAGACACATTTTCAGACTGGGACCAAACATCATGCAGACACACAAGTCCCCTAAATGGGAATGCTCTGCTCTCCAGAAGTAAGTCATCCTGTGCATACCAGAAGTAACTGATTGTGCTGATGCTGCCTCTGACAAAGCTCTTGGTCCTCCTTTTCCCAAGCATGTCATCTTAGTTATACTGTATGTCAGAGGGAGCACTCATGGAACATTTCCTCAACAATGCCACTGATACACTCGTGGAAGAAGGGATAACAAAGAGATACTGACTTAAAAACAGATTTTAGGATTAGCAAAACTACCTCTGGGAGATAGTTCTGAATGACATGATGGGGGTGCACCAAAGAGAAAGGTATTCCAGTTTTAAGAACTGACTCCTTGGAAAAGACCCTGATGCTGGGAAAGACTGAAGGCAGGAGGAGAAGGGGATGACAGAGGACGAGATGATTGTATGGCATCACTGACTTGATGGACGTGAGCTTGAGTAAACTCTGGGCATTGGTGATGGACAGGGAAGCCTGGCACGCTGCAGTCCCTGGGTTCGCAAAGAGTCGGACATGACTGAGCAATTGAACTGAACTGAGATATTCTAGACCTATGGCAGTATTGAGTGACACAAGCTGAGTGAGACATCCCTTCTGGGGGACAAAGCATATTGCTAAATTCGGTTTCTCTTCTCCATTTCCCCACTGGCTTCAAAAGCAAAGTTTGAACTCTGACTTTAGAGGTTATGAGATAGGAAGTTACTAGATTTTTCAAAACTAACTTCCTTTACTAAATTTTAAAGTTATAAAAATAAATTTGAGTTTACCACAAACATCCATGACAACATGACACTGCAAATCAAGACAATAGGGGAAAATTTTTCAATATCTGGATCTTGTTTGGGAGTATTAATTTGTCTTAAGCTAATTATCTTGATGAACCCAGGAAATAATAGCTTCTCTTTTCGCTAAACAGTTCAATATACACTTGCTCATTTGGAATGGAAAATACCCACAAAGAGTATCATGAGTAAATTCATTCTAAGAAAACTTTAGGGGAACGATTTCATATCATATTTAAAAATTCTTAGACATCTTCATGGGGATATAAAGGTGGTCCCTAGTTAGTATGGAACCTAGCAACTCCTTTACAGCTTAACAAAAAAATACTCAAATTGGTAACTAATAACATTCTGATTCTTAAGGCAGAATGTCCTAGAAAGAGCTCTTCCCTTTTAAATGCTTTGAGAATATGCTTTAGAAAAAACCAGCAATTTAGAGCAGGGGCCCACAGACTTTGTTGGTAAAGAGCCAGATAGCAAATATTTTAGATGTTGGGGTCCTATGGTGTCTGTTACTACTACTCAGCTCTGCTGTTTGTAGCATGAAAGTTGCCACAAAAATATATAAACATTCATGTCAATGTACGGCAAAAACCACCACAATACTGTAAAGTAATTAGCCTCCAATTAAAATAAATAAATTAATTTAAATGATAAAAAATATATAAACAGGTGTCACTGGGTTTCAGTAAATCTTATTGATAGACAATGAAGCATGAATTTCATTATAATTTTCATATCATGAAATATTGCTGCTAGTGCTGCTGCTAAGTCGCTTCAGTCGTGTCTGACTCTGTGTGACCTCATAGACAGCAGCCCACCAGGCTCCCCCTTCCCTTCCCTGGCATTCTCCAGGCAAGAATACTGGAGTAGGTTGCCATTTCCTTCTCCAATGCATGAAGGTGAAAAATGAAAGTGAAGTCGCTCAGTCATGTCCGACTCTGAGCGACCCCATGGACTGCAGCCTACCGGGCTCCTCTGTCCATGGGATTTTCCAGGCAAGAGTACTGGAGTGGGGTGTCATCGCCTTCTCCGATCATGAAATATTAGTTTCACAATAAATGTTTCCAAATCATTTAAAAATGCAAAACACGTAATAGCTTGGGGGCATTACTAAAACAGGTGGCAATGTGTCAACACCCAACTTAGTGTGCGTACGATCAGAAAATTGAAAGGAAATAAGGGAGAGGGGGCAGCTTCATCTAGTGGAAACACAGGTTGTCACTGGCAGGAGACAGAGAGCCAAAACCTCACTTTACCTGGGGAGTTCTGAGGTGAAGAGCAGGGTGAGCAGCGGGGAGAGAAGCTGTACCCAGGGTGGAAGGCGGCCTGCAGGGGGACATAGGACATAATCTCTTCCTCAAAGAGACTGCAAAGTAGAAAAACAAATTAAGTTAGTTCTCTGTCCATGAGAGAATGTTCACGAATTGCTGTAAGAGTAGGTACAATTCTCATGAGACAACAAAAGCGCTTAGATTCACTTAGATGGGCACATCCTTGCATGCAAACTCTCCCTATTTTTTTAAACCCTAATTAGTCCTACAGCAAGGTCTCCATCAAGGAGCACATGTAGCTTAGGATACCCCAGCCGTACACGTAAAGAAGGAAATGAACAGCAGGTGTAAGGCGGGTGCCCCACTTCAGTCACAGCCACTAGACTCCTCTAGAACAAACAGTGGGTGTTTTAGTCCAGGCTGTCGTGGAGAACCACCCAGAGCAGTTTCTCCAGTTGCTTTTCCAGAACTGTTTCAGGCTCAGCCCCTTACCTCAGCAAAATGACTAGATCTGCATCACAGGACAACTTTTCAAGCCCATGATTACCCTCAGTCCGAATGTAATGGATTTTCTCCCTAGGATAAATGTGGAAAAGAAAATAAGAATTACGCACGGACATAAAAGCTAAGGAGTGAATCCCTCTCCAACCCCCTTTTCACCTTCAGTAGGGCTGAACAGTGATGTTCTAATGTCCAGAGTGTTTTGAGGTAGCTTAGGTTCGTATCACAGGTTCCCAGGATGCTTGTCTAGGAACTGTATTTCTCAGACTCACATGGGGACAGAAGCTGAGGAGCACAACACTGGTGGGTCCTTAGAGAGCCACGCAGTTGGGAGTGGAGCTGGGAAGGGCCGCTGTGGGCTCACGGTGTTTTAGAAGCCATGGGAGGAAAGAGTCAGGGGACGTCTCTTGAGAAACCTTATGCCTGATGGAAAATGAATTAAGTCCATACTGAGTCCAGAGAGGGGGTCCAGCCCCAGAATACAGGAGAACCTCCCACGTCAATCCAAGCATAGGCATCAATTTGTCTCTGTTTAATTACAACACATGAATTCTGACTTTTTTATAACCTTCAACTCCAATCTGGCAGTTATTCCAATAAGTCTATAGATAAATAGGATTTTTCCTTTTGATCAAATGAACTTTGTAATGTGTTTTCCTAACATTCAAATATTCAAAAATTTTAAATACTATGGCCAACAATCATCCCTTGTAATCATGCTTCAAAGAAGTTAGATGTTTTTTCTCTTTCTTGAAGAGATACAGCAGAAATCTGGGAAGACTTAAGGACTGATATTTTATTAATCTCACTTTTTTTGTTTAAAATTTTGAGATGCTTTTAGAGTCACATGTACTTGTAAGAAATTAATAAAGAGTGATCTGGTATACCTTTTAGTCAGTTTCCTCTAATGGGCAATTAAAAAAAGATTAATAAAAATACTGCAGATATAACTTTTTTCTCTCTCTGATTATAATAATGTGAATCCAAATCTTCATCATAACTTGCTTGCTTTCAGGTAAAATATAATGAAATTGACCTTTTGGTGTGGGTACTTTTTAAGGAGACAAGAGAAACTTTTTGGCTTCAACAAAGATACACAAAATAGGATTAAACAGAGAAACGCACTGTGGTCCAACCTGTCAGTATAGATAGAGCACCATTGTGGTAAATGTTATTTCCAAAACCCAGGGGTGCTCATAGTAGCTTCTCTGATGGGGGATTTGGAAATTGGACCAGGTGAAAGCCCGGGCAGGGGTGTGAGAACCACACCTCCTCCAGCAGCCGCTCCTCCTTCTGTGTCTCCGTGTCCTTGACTACATGCGCCCGAGTGCTGTCCTCAAATCCTGACACCACCTAACAGCCCTCTTCTCTGGAGGACTCTTGTGGACCCTGCTCCTCTGGTTTACTGACTTCAGTCCCATGAAGGACTGTCAAATTGATGTGTTCTCCCAATGGCAATGTCCCTGGGACAAGTCACTCTGCTACCCCAACAGACCCATATCTGGGTATGCCCCTGGTCTTCCTGCCTGGGGAAAAAGGGAGAGAACATTTTAGGGGACACTCTTTATTCCCAGGATTCCTGGGGAAAAGAAGACCGAAGAGAGTCAAGTCCACGAGGGCAGCAGGGTGCCTTCCTCAGGCAGGGGAAGAGGCGTCCCCTGCAGTAGTTCTACCATTGCTCCCCACACTCAAACCACATCCACATGTCAGAAATCCAAGCAGAGTTTTCTGAGAGTTTTGGTGGCTCTTCAGGGGACATGACACCCTCTGTCATGTTTGTGAAAATCTCAGGCAGACCTACTAGTCTAAGGGGCCTCCAAATGCCCCTGGGTCCAGCCCAAAGGCACTGGGGCCTAGGTGTGGGGAGATCTCTGAAGGTGAGAATGCCATCTGCCTCTCTTGCCTGCATCCCATCAAGAACTCTCCAGTGCAAAGCTCCCATCAGAGCTCTGGTCAGTAGAGCCACCTGCTTCTTTGACATCCTGACATCTTCATTTGTGGCCTCAAAGATCTCAAAACTCAATATCTATAATGAAATCCTTGACACCCCTCTTTCATTATCTCTGAATTCTGATCATGTCCTCCGTGGCCCATAATACAATCTTTAGCTATATATTTGGCTTAAAAATGTCACAACTGTCTATCATTTGTCTTTCTCAATAGATTATAAGTCCCATGAGATCAATGTCTGTTTTGCTTCAGTACTGGGTATGAAGCCCTAGCGCCATCCTGATTCAGAATACCTGCCCAATAAAAGTACTCATTGAAGAAAGAAAGAATGAATGAGGATGGCTACCATTGCATCTTCCCTCTTCCTGTGTGGTTTCCTTATGATTCACTTCTGTCTGCTGAACTCGGTTTTCTGAGAACTCGTCCTCTATCGTCTAACCCAGCAACTGGCTTTGTGAATCCAGGACAGTGGGTCCACGGCTCCCTGAGAATAGCAATGACCAAGCAGAGATCATGGGCCCCTCATGAGGACCACAGAGGAAGCAGTAAGTTCTGCCTTTGGGCAGCATCATGGGGAGAGGAGGTTTTCCTTTAACTCGTGGACCTTTAAAATCAAGTTGACTCACCCTCACACCACAGCTAGGGGGGCGGGCAAAGGCCCAGTCACAGTGAGTAGTGCCCCGTTTTTTGGATCCTTGAAGCCTGACCCCTTGAAGAGCGGGCGTTTGCTCTCCTTTTGCCTTTTTGATTTCAGTTTCTGATGTCACTTTGAGTTTTCAATTTTTGAGGAGCTATTTGGATTTCCAATCTGGACTCTACAGGTCCTTCAGGGTCCATTAACTGTTTGAAATTATATACAAAGATTCACATTTCTATATTTGGAAGAGTCTATAAGAGCTTTCCTCAGATTCTCAGAAGCATCCTTAACCTTAAGAAGGATATTAGTTTCTACATTAATTTCCAAACTTTTTCTAATTCCAACATTCCCTAATTTCATGTCCCCTATATCTGGAAAAGTTTAATTGTACAAACACTGCAACAGAACCTTCAAGGTTTCTTAGATTTTGTTATAATGTGACAAAATCACATTGTGTTTGCTATATAAATGCTGAAACTCTTCACTTCCCTTGGGAAATATACTTCAGTCTTTATTTTCACAGAATATTGTTTTTATTGCTTTTAAAATGATTTAAATAAGACTCTAGTGCCTTTGGGGAGCTGACATTTCTCCCACAAGCAAGCAGCAAATTCCTTACTTAGTGGTAGAGTCAGTAAGGTAAAAAATGTTCAAGAGCAGTGATGTATCAGGAAGTTTTCAGGTAGTACAATGCTTCTGAAAATCCCTTGGAGATTCTCTTAAATTATTATGCAGTGTGAGTCAGAGAGCAGCCCAAGAATTGACCAAATATGGCCCTGCCTTCCATGGCACAGTAATAAAACTTGGGCAGAGTTGAAAATAAATGGAAGTCACACTCATTCAAGATAAAGATCTTTAGTTCAATCTGAAAGTGATCATGGTTTCCTGTCTTCAAAGTAGAGGGTCAGGCTCTGACAGGAGAGTGGTACAAACACAAAGATATAGATCCTGCCTTAAGGAGCTTATGGTGTTGTAGGCAGACATCAGTAGTGGTAGAATACAACGGATAAAGGAAAAATATCTTAGAAGTACAAAAACAAATGCTAGTAAAGCAAGGCAAAATAAATGCTAAAGTCTGCCTAGATCACTGAATCTTTGCATTTGATTTGAGCCTTTAAAATGGGCTGAAGTGCCCTTAAGAGAAAAGCCATTCTAGGAAGGGTGGGGGTAGGATAAAATACAGGCCCTTTGAGGGAGGTGAAAGACACCAGAAGGAAGAAAAAACTAGCCCAGGATGGAGAGTTAGATTAGAGCCTGACTTAGGGGACTATGGAAATTGTGCTTAGAAATTTTGACTTTACTATATACACAACAGGAGCCATGAGAAGGGTGAGAAGTTTTTGTTTTTGTTTTTTGGCATTATTTTGTTTGTATTGTGTTTGTTTGTATTTTGTTTGTATTGTTTGTATTGAATGATGAAAATGGAAGCATTTGTTAATGCATTTTGAAATACTGGAGAGAAAAGATGTAGGAGTGTCTCAACACAGTTCATCTACTCACCCACAGTGCATCTAGTGGAACTGCAAAGAATTCCACTCTTACGAGAGGGCTTACAACTTGCCTTAGCATGACCTCTGGTATAAGAAAGGTTCCGTCAAAACCAGTCCCTTTTTAGAAAAGGAGCTCAGAGTTTCACAAGGAACTGAAGTACTCCCCACAAAGAATTCCCCCCAAGGGCCCCATGTAAATAAGCCAATTTTATTAGTTGATGCATTTTTCACAAGTTCTCAAACTATACCCAGATTTCCACCCCCTCCCCCATGAAACTAAGGTCTTGTCGTATCAGAGAGGAAGAAAAAACTGCAGAAGATCTACATGGACAGCCTCTTTCACTTGTCTCTGAAACCCTCATAGAGTGGGCATGAGTCCCCAAATCACAAATCTGGCCTGAACTGCTCAGTAGCCTGGCTAGGGCAGCCACGGCAGGATTAGGGAAAAGGCAGGGCCGATCAGGGCCCACGGAGGGTGAGGGGCAGCAGCCCAGCCTGAAACAAGATCCTAGCTGGCCCCCTTAATGACAGTAAGGACAGAGTCACATATTCACCACTGCCCCTCCACCTGCTATTATGTGGCATATTTCCTTGAGGACTAAATTCCAGAGAGGCTTCCAGTGAGACAGGCCTGGGACTTGGATCCCTTTGTGGTCGTGCTGCAGTGCTTGCCCCTGGACATACCTCTCCTTGAACAACAGAATAGAATGTAACCGTATGGGACTAGAAATAACTGTGTGTGTGGGCAGTTGGGACAAATTCTGGACAACAGATACAGAGACCAAAAAACCCAACTGCCACTTTTGAAGAGCCTGAAGCAAAAGTAGAGGGTCAGAAACAAAAGCTGGGTAACTGAGCATGCCCTCTGCCCAAAACACCAAATAAAAGGAGGTGTAAAACACCCAAGCCACCCCTCTGGACCGACCCCTGGATACACCCTCCCCTCCCCCTACATAAGAAACCAAGCCCCCCACACCCAGGGGAGTGAGCAAGCAAGGCGACCTGTTGTTCCTTTTTGCTCCCCTCTGCTGCAGCAGGTACCAATACGACCTTGCCTGAATTTCTTGTCTGGCCTCTAGTCAATTTCTGTTGATTGGGGAAGGCCAAGAACTCTGGTGGCTAACACTGAGCTGCTCTGAGGTTCTGCAGAAGAGTGCCCTTATGGCAGCTAGCCCTAAGGATACTCCATGGGAAGCTTTATTGAAGGGCATGGGGTGGCATGGGATCTAAGGAGGTAACACTGTTTATAGTAGAGTGAAAGTGGATATCTGCTAAGAGATCCCTGCAAGGTCCAGCAGAGAAATGATGACGATCCAAGCATAGGCCATGCAGGGAGGAGAGAAAAGAAGGGTTGGAAGAAAGTGAGGAGGTAAGTGTTTAGATGTGAAGCTGAAGAAAGAGGGAGGAGTTGAGATGGGCATTTGGGAGGATGGAGGCTCTAACTTATGTAGAGTAAAACCACAGGGAAAGCAGGTGTCAGTGGGTGGTGATGGATGGGAAAGAACAGTGAGTGATCCATCCTTGCAGGATTAATAAAGATTTGAATAGCAAAGAGATTATTTTGAGGTGTTGGTGACTCATTGAGGAGGTCAAAGTAGAGGATTACAGTTGTCCACCAGACTCAAAAGACCACCAGATGGGAGCTGGAGTCAGAGAGGGTCACCAGCTGCCTCCCTGCCCATGTTACCTGGTCCAGAGAAGCATCTCAGTGGAGCCCACACTGTGACCTGGTTTCAGTGAAGAAGAGACTGAGGGTAGAGGATTAAGGGACATGCCTCCATCGCTGGCCCCTGTGTGCTAGAGCAAGTATTCAAACTTCCAGTGAACACAGTTAACTACTGTGCATCTCTAGCTTTTGAAATGTTGGGTAGTAAACTGAAGGAGAGACATACTCTAATACCTTGGTGAGAATGTAGGATTTAACTTCAGAGGATAATTTTTTATCACTTTGGGTGGTTTTCCCTTCCAAATGAAGTGACTCAGAGTTTCAGAGACACTCATTCAAAAATGACCCTAATGAACAATAAGGTTTAAGTGGTTAAAACACTTATGAAACTTTTTTGTTTGTTCATTTATGAATATAGTCATCTAATATCCAGTACACATTTAAACAATTATATTCTTTAAATAAAATAATTCATGTGGTGCTTTACATAAATAATCTTTGATGAAAGTTATTTTGCTCCTTTTCTGTGCTTCCCTCCAAATCAATGGAAAGCATTTTAGCATCATGTGAATAATTGGTAAGCTGACATGATAGCTATCTCTGATTGCAACAGAACCCCTGGATCCTTCATTTTAAGTATTTAGGTTATAATTTAAACCCATGAATAAAACACATCATAAGCGTCTGCCGTCTCTCCACAGAGGTTGTTCCACCTGGAAAACCAGTGGGAGAGACCTGGAATTAGAGAGTGGTAGACAAGCCCCTACCTGAGTGTGTGGTTTCTTGCCAAGCTTGGCTGGCGCTCTTGCAGCATTTCAAAAATATTTGGCTGGCGAAGAAATGCCACAATCTTGTCGTTATATGCTGAAACAGACAAAAGTGCAAGTTGTGGTTGAGTCTCCAGCCCAGAGATGATTTCACTAATGATTGGAAAATGGCAGCTTGATACCAGGATTAATGGAGGAGAGTCTGAAGGGCAGGGAGCATACTCATCAAAAAAATGTAAGCTCTTGGGCTTTTTTTTTCTGTGACATAATAGCCTGGCTATTTTTAAATGATCAAATCCAAAGCGAACCAGATCTAAGTTAATTATCTTTAATATTGCAGGAATTTATCTCGGTGTTAACTCACCCCCCCTTGTGAACAGATGGAAGAGAATAAAATAGGTCTTTCATGAGTGGAGTTCTACTCTACTCCTTCTAACTTCTCTCATAATTCTGCCAGCGTTATTATGGCAAATTCAAAGAAATCTTTTTCTGAGCACTTGCACTTATGACTTCTGCCATTGGTTGAGTTTCCCAATAGGGATAATGAAAACATCCAAATCCATGTAGACTCTTTCACATCTTGATATAAGTGTTTTGGAAAGAGGTAGCTGAAGTTAGGAATGGAGCCTCTTCTAGCTTATCCTCATACACACACGGGAATAGAGGTCTAAATGAGAAACTGCATGTAAAAGCAACCACATCCGTCACCTTATCTATGCTATGCTATCCGGGGACCCAGCTAACAAACCACTGAATAGAATAAAAAAGGAGGGGAATGAGGGTCTGGAAGAGGGGAGAGAAACAGAAGGGAAGAGAGAAGGACATAGTGAGGAGGAGGGAAAGGCAAGAGGTGCAAGAGGAAGATGGGAACCAGTGGTAGGGGAGTAGACAATACTAGAAAGGAAACAGAGTCCTGAATATTAAAGGAGTCACAATAAGAAAAACAGGTGTTGATTATCCAGGGGTTTACAAGCGTGATACATACCCAGTGGCAATGAGTCATGTTGGTGTTGGCTTCGAATAGCAGCTACTAGGCTGTGTCCTGGCCTGGCCAGTAAAGAGGCTCCTCTGTTTCTAGAGACTTCTGAGGCCTAATTTAAAAATAAAATTGTAAGTGTTAAAAACCTCATCCATTTTGGATGATCTTTGAATACTGATTTTTCAATATGAGTGGCAAAAAGTCCCTAACATCACCTAAATGAAAGGAGGAATGAAGTTATAATCCCAAAAATGACGGAAAATTAACATGTTTGAAAAAAATGTCTCAGTAGAATCGTTGGTGTTGTGGTTTTTAAGAAAGTGACTATGCCAAATGCCATGAATGTTCATCTCATTAATACACCCAATAGGCTAAGAAATATTTCTCATCAGAAATATGTTAAAGGGAATATTATCAGTAAAGTAGGTCTATGATCTTCATCTCTAAGAGGCAGCACTGAACTTAATAACCAAATGTGGCCTGGGCTGGCTGTCTTAAACAGTATTTATTATACTTGAAAGGCCATTCTTTGTTTAGCGTCTTTTCTCACATTTATTATACTGGTTACTCTTTATACAGTATTTAGGAGAAGGCAATGGCACCCCACTCCAGTACTCGCCTGGAAAATCCCATGGATGGAAGAGCCTGGAAGGCTGCAGTCCATGGGGTCGCTCAGAGTCAGACACGACTGAGCGACTTCACTTTCACTTTCACTTTCATGCCTTGGAGAAGGAAATGGCAACCCACTCCAGTGTTCTTGCCTGGAGAATCCCAGGGACAGGGGAGCCTGGAGGGCTGCCATCCATGGGGTCGCACAGAGTCGGACACGACTGAAGTGACTTAGCAGCAGCAGCAGCAGCAGCATACTCTTTATACAGTCTCATCCTCACAAAATTTGGCAAGATAAGCATTATTCACCCCAGTTTACAAATGGGGAATTTGAGGATCAGAGAAAATAAGTTTTTCCAAAATTTTTAACTGGAAGAGATAGAACCATAATACTAACTAATGCTTGACTGTTAAGAATTGTTTTTAGATTCCCCATACTACTAGCCTGCAACCAGTATTCTGGGTTGGACATTTTGACAAAACTTCATGGGACAGAGAATTTGCTTAGCTTAAAACTGATATTTGTGATGATTAACTTTAATTTAGCTTGATTTTAAATTTTCATAAATTCCCTAGGTTCTAGAGCATAACAATGAGTTTCTACCATGATTCCATATATATTTTGCTCCTGCAAGGACCCTTGCAGGGTAAGCTATTTGAATGGAGGCACCACAGATTTTCCAAACTGGAGTACTTTCACCAGATATATGGCGATGGGTGTAGATGACTCTCTGTATGATATGTGACAAAGATGTCAAACTAG
This sequence comes from Bos mutus, assembly GCF_027580195.1. Taxonomy (NCBI): domain Eukaryota; kingdom Metazoa; phylum Chordata; class Mammalia; order Artiodactyla; family Bovidae; genus Bos; species Bos mutus. The sequence continues at coordinate 41,536,936 of NC_091620.1, read as the reverse complement.
GCTTTAAAATATTTAAGAATTTTGAAGATGACATTGGAAGATATTCATAAAGAGCTCAAATATCCAGACAAACAGAAGAAAGAAAATTCTCCAAGACCAGAATTCACACACACAGAATTCAGGAGAGGTGATGAGCTCCTAAGGCATAAACCCCAGAAAGGTCAGGTTCGTCTAAAAGTGGTCACTTAAGACTAGGCCCTGTGTGATGTTGCAGGTGACAATCTTCAAGGCAGATTATGTAGGGCTTCCTAATTACAGAAATGGTAATTGTTGGTTTTCCTTTAGGTTCTACTTTCATATTTCACACAGACAAGAATAACATCCTTCAGATGAGATGTGCTACCAGTTCACTCTCTGTATGTGGCAGTCTTTGAACTGCTCCTCTGGAATAGGAGGGATGCAGATTCATCTTTTTCCTCTCCTGATCCTTCTTCTTGCCCTTGTCTCACTTGAGGGACAAGGGGAATAGATTTTGTGCCACTCTGGCTGACTTCTCACTTTGATGCCATCAGCACCCAGCTCTCTTCAGAGGGTGTAGCCAGCTACCAAGATTTAGATGCTGGAATTTCTGTAATAGCACTTTCTGGTTAAACGGTTACAATGCAAAGTAATGAAAGAAAGGCTTGCTGATGGCTGATATGCCATATTTAGTCTCATATTTTTCTCTTTCCATGAATTAGTAAATATGTAAAAGCTTCCTGGGACTGAAATCTCTCTTTTCCTTCCAGGGGGTTGTGTCAGTCTGCTGTAATGTGTGCTGAAAATATTTGCAATGCTATAAAGACAGGAATCTCAAAAACAGTTGAAGGCTATCTAAGAGATGAATTACAGAAAGAAATTGGGAAAGCAGGTGGACCTGAGAATGGAACTCAAGAAGGCTTGGCTGTGCACTGAACTTTGCCTGGAGAAAAACAAGGCTTTGAAGCAGGAAGAGGCTCACTTCTCTTCACGGGGGGGTTGTAAGGAATTCATGTGTTGTAGAAATGCTTTAGGGAAAAATGGTTCCTGCTTCTAAGGTTACCTGCTTACTGCAAAACCAAGCCAGATTGAAAGACTGCAGAACCAGAGGAAGGTCAGCTACTCTGAAGGCAGATGACTGGCTGAGGGATATGCATCACCGTGACTATAAGCGAGACAGAGGAAACAATACTGGGGAGCGGTGAGGCTTGTGGAGTCCTGAGCCATGGCAACATCGGCCGAGGAAAAAGGAGGTGACTGTAGAGTGGTACTGGATGGACTCCAGATGAGAGAACTGGAGGATGATAGCATTAAATAGAAATGTGCTTCTCCAACTAGGGGCCAGGAATTTACAGGGATGGAAACAATTTTAGGCAGAGCTAAAAAAGACTCTAATATTCTAAGATTTCATAGAACTTGGTACGTGCTGGGATCCTTGTGGTTCAGTTGTTGTTCAGTTGCTAAGTTGTGTCCAACTCTTTGTGGCCCCGTGGACTGCAGCATAGGCTCTCCTGTCCTTTACTATTACTGTCGCAAAGGTGATCCAAAAGTGGTAACAAGTGGTCCATGGAGGGAAGCCTGCCATCAACTGGGTGACTAATTTGGATCTCACTGAAAACACGATGCTGACATTTGCTTTCCTAACTACTTAAAATACCGAAAGGAATGACTTTTCCATTTAAAACCAAGATTATATGACTCCATGAAATTCCCAGAATTTGACACTTTTGGACACTTTTTGGGTCACTGAGTTTCTCAGGTAGGGGTGCCTGTGTGTGCAAGCACACAGAGAGAGATATAGAAAGAGAGGGCGGAGGGGAGAAAGTGGGGAGAAAGGAGGAGGAGGGAGGGAGAGGGTGGGGAGGGAGGGGGAGAAGGTGGGAGAGAAGGAGAAAGAGGGGCGAGGAGAGACACAGGGCCAGGGGAGGGAGGGAGAAGAGAGCCCCACATGACTGCTTTTTAGATTTCTTTTCCTTTTGATGTTGAGATAGCTTTAATCATAATTGCAAATATACAAACTTCAAACATTTAGCTTTCCAGACAAAACAGAATAGATATGCTCAGAAAATAGTTTCCAGCAACTAGAAAACAAGCTTCTCTTCTGTGTTACAATTTGGAAATGTAAACTGGTGTTTTTTTAAAAAAAAATCTGTGATTGAAAACTGCAGGTTTTAGACTGAATTTGGGTTCATCATCAGCTAATGCTGTCTCAAAAATGCTGGAGACCTGGTGATAAAAATTGCAAGTTCAGAGGAAAAGCCCAAGTAATGAAATTATGTTCATCTCTAGATTCTTTTTGTATTCTAAAAGTAGATCATTAACAAAGTTTGCAGAACTATACAGAAATAAGAGTGATCTATGAGGTTTTTCAACATATTTCTAACGGCAAAAAGTGGGCAACAAACATAATGTACAAGAGAAAGTTTTGAATTAAATTATGGCAATCCATAGAATAAAGTACAGAAGAATTTTAATGGCATGGAAACTATCTACAATGCACTATAATGGTAAAGGAAGATACAAAAGCATAGACAATACAATTCAACTGTTTTACTTCATTGTGTACCAGGAATTTTCTCCAGATGGAGGGCTATACCAGCCTTTTGATTTCTTTTCCTTCTGTGCCTATATTTTCTACACTCATTAGATACCATTTTTAATTCAAAAGTGTACTTTCATAGGTTATCTGGATTTTACAAACTTCCAAAGAAACTTGTAATCAAGTATAGGTTACATGGAATCAAGAGGAAAATTCCCAATTTTAAGAAGCTGTGCAAAAGTTACCCTCCCCAAAGGCCAGTTTCCAGCATGATGACCTCTGTCATTAGAGTTGATACAATGACTTTTGTCATAAAAGCAGCTCACTGCAAAGTATGATTCACAGTGACTTCTGCTTTGAGAGTGAAAAGTCAATTTCTCTTTCCTGTCAGACTCCTGTCCTTTACTTGAGGCAATTACTGTTAAGCATTTTTATATGTACCCTTCCAGAAATGTTCTATGACTAATGACTTCTCTTACTTGACCAAGATAAGATGGTGAAAGAAACAAACATTGTGTGGTCTGTTATCCTTCCTTATTAATGGTAATTTACATTGCAAACTGCAGTATAAACAAGCAAAGCTGACCTCCAGTGATTTCCTTATTGATAGAGACATGGGATCTTGATCTGCTCTTTTCCACTTATCCATCATGCCCAATTCCATCTGGACACTATGGAAGTGATAAAGCCTGTTTTGTTGGCACTTAAATATATTGCAGATGGATGTGCCACTGTATTAAAATGCATGTGAAAGAGTCAAATCATGAGCTATACTCCAGTAAAAATTAATTAAAAAAAAGTCAAAGAATGATCTTTTTATGCATAGAATCCTATATTCCTCATATTAACTGCTTTCAGGAAACTGCCTCAACAATTTTCAGGTGAGGTAAAGGCTAAAAAGACGTTGAGCAGTGCCTCTACTAATAACCTATTGTTGGGGTTTTGAGGGGAATTTTTACCATCTAGGATCTTGACTTTGTAAACTGATTTTAATTCTGTCCTTAAGTACAATGGATAAAAAAAATCAACCCCTGAACAACACTCAAGAAATGGCTCATGAAGGTGAACAGAAAATATTGATTCCCAAAGCTGAGGTCTAAGAAACACCTAGAGTGAATCCCCTATTGCCCATGAAAGGTGACACAGAAAAATCATGGATTATGGAAATACTTCATTGATATTCCTAAGTCTCATCTTTCTGACTGCTTAGCTGTCATTTCTAATTGGCTCTCCTGCTGTTTCCATCCTCATCATCGACTTATATAAAGGCACACCTGCCAGCCTCCCCACCTGGCTTTACTGCTTATCTTATCTGGGAGCCATTCATGGGACTGTTTGTCTAGCCTCACAGATGCTGAGAATCATAGAGCTGAAGGGGACTTTAGTGGCCATCCCAGTTCCTTGTCTCTGTTTACAGATGGGGAAACTGAGACCACGGAAAGGGAAGGAAGGTGCAATGACCCAGAGCACTTCTGCAGAGAGGCCAGAGATGGGACTTCGATCTGCTGACCCAAGTCTCAAGTCTCCCTTCTACACACCCTTTGACTCCCCTGAGGTTGTGTTGTTTGTCACCCCAATTTAGGGCCTCATCACCTATATGGTCTGTGGCAGTGGCCTCTCATGGCCTTTCTCACATCCTCCTGTGCCACAATCCCATCTCTTCTTGGCTGTCACTGTCTCCTTTAAAAATATGAGTTTACACTGGACTGGGAGTTGAGAAATCTGAACTGCAGTTCTGAACTCCCTGGGTGACTTGAGTTCTTGATACTTCAGTTTACTTGATTGTGAAATATGATGATTAACCAGAGTGAAATTACCACCTAGGAGTGTCTGGAGACGCTTAATGGAGATGCTTCTCTGGCTCAGCAGGTAAAGAATCCACCTGCAATGCAGGAGACCAGGGTTCAATCCCTGAGTCGGAAAGATCTGCTGGAGGAGGACATGGCAACCCACTCCAGTATTCTTGTCTGGAGAATCCCATGGACAGAGGAGCAAGCCTGGTGGGCTACAGTCCATGGGGTCACAAAGAGTCGGACACGACTGAGCGACTAAGCACAAGGGTGTTTTGGTTTTTGTTTCTGTTGTCATAGTAACTGACACTCCTGAAATTTAATGAATGGGACCAGGAGAAGAGATCCTGCAATGACAAGGAATGATTCTACACTTCGGAGAACTGTCACCCCAAATTGCTAATAATCTTCCCCTTTTGTGAAACAGTGGGTGAACTGATCTCTAAAAGCCCATTTTAATATATAAATCATCATATTATTCTTCTCAAATTCATTCCAAGGACTTTTTATAAAAGTCCTAACTCATGTGGCATTCAAAGCTTTCCAAATTTGAAACAAAAACCAAGTGGAGACTTACTATTCTGGTCACACTGAACTATTTATTCCCTGTCTTTCTTCAGAGCTTTCTCAGCCCCATCTTGGCTCCTTATCCTTCAGCTATGCTCTCTGTGGGGGCTGCCCTTTCTCTGCCTGTGTACTTGCTAGGCTTTACCAATTTCTCTAGGTTTAGGTCAAGCACCTTCTTTTAAAACAAACATTTTCTTGGCCTCCTTTGAACTTCTGTGGCATTTGTCCTAACGGCTCTCTTGGCCCTCAACCATATTCTAATTTCTTTTGTTACTTTGTGTATGTTTCTGGCCTGGCTTCAGAAATAGAGTACACAGTTCTCCAGGGCAGGGGTCATATCTCACACATCTTTGCATTTCACAGTGTTCAGAGCAAACCCTGTACTTCATCAATATTTGTGAAACAAAATGATATTAGAGCAAATACAAGGAACATTTCCACCACCCCCTCGGTTTTTACACTGAGGTCTTCCTGACCCCTCACACCGTAGGCTGTGTTCTCACAGTAGGAGGAATCAGGTATTTGCTTTCATAGAGGCCGAGTCCCTGTTTTCCCTGGTGTGCTGCCTCTGGATCAGGTATTCTCTGCCTCCCAGCTTCCCTCTTGGTTCTCCCTTGTGTCACTGCAAAGCTACCAACAGAGAGAGATTGGGCATAGGGATGACAGTGGCTTAAAAACCTGATGGACAGTTAATGGAGAGTGAATGAATTAGGAAGTATACAGATGGTTGACACCCTTTTCTCACCACGTGTTGGTCTTTCTTGGCTGATGCAGATGGCACTTTTTTATTAACATTGATATTCAGTGTGGCTGTGTTTGGGCTAGTCAATAACATCAAGGAAATGTTTTGGAACAGGTAAAGTGATGCTCATGATTTTAATCTTGTTCTTTCAACTGGAAGGTTTTAAAATTTATATTTTCAGGTTAACTTCATATATATGTGATAGATTTATATGTTTAGGGGTTTCATTGAGTAATTGACTTTTTTTTTTTTAAATTGACCGTGGTGAATCTGAATCTGTCTGGCAGTACTGAGCTTCTTTTATCAGATGCTATGATGCTCTATGTTAATACTGAAATTCACCTTAATAATATTAAAGAGCTTGGAGATTTAAAATAGATTAAAATGGCATATTCAAGTTGATGCAGAGTTCTGAATTTACCCATTATCATATCAAGACAATACATCTTGTGATTTCTGAAGTGTTATAAAAGGGAGAGGGACTATATGCGCTGAGCTGAGAAGTTGGGGCACGGCTTTCTGTAGCCTGTGAATGTGTCAACTGTTGGGTGCCTGGAATCTGGAGGGTCCTGACACCCACATAACCCCTGGAGAGTGTATAATACTTCCTTATGCATGGTCACATACACATTTTATGTATATGCAGTAAGAGTTAACATGCTTTCAATAGTACCCTAAAACAATGATACTTAAGATGACTCCATGAAAGAAAAATTCAATTTATCACACTGGCTTTAAATTGTGAGTGCCCCTGGTTAGAAATAGTTACATTTCTCAGTGTATACAGATGAGTGTCCTGAAAAACTAGTAAAGGTTTTTTTCTTTTATACTAAGCTTTCATTAAAACAAGCTCTTCCCTTGAGACTCATGTTTGCTCTCTAGAGGCTGACAGGTGAATGGTTATTTTCTGCCTCTAGAGATGTCCACTGTGGCTCTCCCTGGAATGACTCTCTGTGGGACCATATATATGTTTTTTTTCTTTCTACAGTACTTTTTCCATTTTTTTTTTATCTCATTATAATCTAACTCTACTCTTTATTGGAAATGGTTCTCAGAGCCTGTATCATCTGAGACCTTGGTGGTTTCCATGAAAAGAAGGTATAGATACTTGGGAAATGTCAGAACATAAAAAAGAGATTTGCTCATATTATTGTAGGGAACTAATTAGCAATGGAAAAAAGCTATGTTTTGAATTTTGGTTCAAGAAGGGAGAACAGGAAAGGATATGGGATATAGAAAAAGGAATTCAGAAAGGCAAGGAACCTGATGCTTAAGAAAGGGGGCAGCCTTTCATGGCCCAGCAGAAGGTAATCAATCATGTTGAGTGAAAGAACATATAAAGCAAGGAAGGGCAGATGGTAGAGTGGGAACAGAGTATTCATGTGGCCCAGTTCATCTCCCCAGTTTTCAGTCCATGAATGAAGTCTTGTCCAAAATCTAGGGAACGGGAGAAGTTTAAAACAGTCATATGCTGCCTAGTAGTTCTACCATCATTTAAGAATTCACACGTGACCAGTGGGCTGAGGAAACACCATTATCAGCCGTAAGTATAGGGATGTCTTGATGCTGTATTTTCAGTTTTCTTTAAACTAGATGGATTTTTCAGTAACATGACTGTGTAGGAAAAAAGGAAAGGCAGAAGGACAGCAATCTGAGGATGGGTCCAGGACACGAAGTGGGTGCCTCGAGTCATCAGCCTCCCTACTAAAGAGCATATGGATTTGGCCCAGCCCCTGGGGGAAAAGGCAACTCTAGATCCTGGCCCCACCAGGACAGGCTGACCCTGTGGTCCTGTGAATGGGAGGGCAGGGGCAGAGGAGGTGTTACCTCTCCAGCACTGTAACTTCGGAGCCTCTGGAGATGCTGTCGATGAGTCAGATGGTTGGGAAGACGACCGTTCTGAAGAGGGATTCGGGGGTCAATAAAAGTGGTAGCTCGACTGTTGTGGTCCACGAAGAAAGACTACAGACAGACCAGGAAAGAACATACATGTGAGAAGCAGCCAAGTGAAGTGAGTGATCCCCAGGAGCACTCCAGGGCTCAGTCATCAGGTTTATGTTTGCCCCTCCTTTTCATCTACTCAGAACTAGATGGGAGATGCCTCTGCTTTTGCACGCTCAGGAGTTCAGTGAAGCCCCCAGTCACTGATAAACACTTTATTGGGTGTGAGTTACAGAGGAGCAATTGTAACATCTTACCATGGAATATAAGAGAAACAGATCCTTTGAAGGATAAGTCATTCTAGTAATTAATCATTTGGAGAGCATTTAGTTTATTTTTAAAATAAATGCCCTTTTTTGATTATAGAATTAATATAGTTTCATTGAGAAATAACTTAAAAAGGATAAAAATGTACAAAGAAGATAATTAAAAATCATACCAAATATTACAGTCTAAAGGTAATCAACAAAATGTTTTCATGATTTTTTTTTGTTTTCTCTTCTATGCAAATATACATCTATTTTCCTAACATCAGCACCTACAATTTTGTTATATAAGATTTTTTCACCTATTATTTTATGAGCATTTCTCTAAGTTATTAAATATTCTTTTAACACAGAATTTTATTGAGTATATGGTGTTCAGTTTGATGGATCGGTTCAGTTAGTTCAGTCACTCAGTTGTGTCTGACTTTTTGCGACCCCATGGGCTATAGCACGCCAGGCCTCCCTGTCCATCACCAACTCCTGGAGTTTACTCAAACTCATGTCCATTGAGTCGGTGATGCCATCCAACCATCTCATCCTCTGTCGTCCCCTTCTCCTCCTGCCTTCAATCTTTCCCAGCATCAGGGTCTTTTTAAATGAGTCAGTTCTTTGCAGCAGGGGGCCAATGTATTGGAGTTTCAGTTTCAGCATCAGTCCTTCCAATGAATATTCAGGACTGATTTCCTTTAGGAACTGGTTGGATCTCCTTGCAGTCCAAGGGACTCTCAAGAGTCTTCAATACCACAGTTCAAAAGCATCAATTCTTCAGCACTCAGCTTTCTTCACAGTCCAACTCTCACATCCATACATGACTATTGGAAAAACCATAGCTTTGACTAGACAGACCTTTGTTGGCAAAGTAACATCTCTGCTTTTTAAAATGCTGTCTAGGTTGGTCATAACTTTTCTTTCAAGGAGCAAAGCATCTTTCAATTTCATGGCTGCAGTCACCATCTGCAGTGATTTTGGAGCTCAAAAAAATAGTCTGTCATTGTTTCTACTGTTTCCCCATCTATTTGCCATGAAGTGATGGGACCAGATGCCATGATCTTAGTTTTCTGAATGTTGAGTTTTAAACCAACTTTTTCACTCTCCTCTTTCACTTTCATCAAGAGGCTTTTTAGTTCTTCTTTGTTTTCTGCCATAAGGGTGGTGTCATCTGCATATCTGAGGTTATTGATATTTCTCCCAGCAATCTTGATTCCAGCTTGTGCTTCCTCCAGCCCAGCGTTTCTCATGATGTACTCTGAATATAAGTTAAATAAGCAGGGTGACAATATACAGCCTTGATGTACTCCTTTTCCTATTTGAAACCAGTCTGTTCCATGTCCAGTTCTAACTGTTGCTTCCTGACCTGCATACAGATATCTCAAGAGGCCGGTCAGGTGGTCTGGTATTCCCATCTCTTTCAGAATTTTTCACAGTTTGTGGTGATCCACACAGTCAAAGGCTTTGGCATAGTCAATAAAGCAGAAGTTTTTCTGGAACTCTCTTGCTTTTCTGATGATCCAATGAAAGTTGGCAATTTGATCTCTGGTTCCTCCACCTTTTCTAAAACCAGCTTGAACATCTGGAAGTTCATGGTTCACGTATTGTTGAAGCTTGGCTTGAAGAATTTTGAGCATTACTTTACTAGTGTGTGAGATGAATGCAATTGTGCAGTAGTTTGAGCATTCTTTGGCATTGCCTTCCTTTGGGATTAGAATGAAAACTGATCTTTTCCAGTTCTGTGGCCACTGCTGAGTTTTCCACATTTGCTGGCATATTGAGTGCAGCACTTTCACAGCATCATCTTTTAGGATTTGAAATAGCTCAACTGGAATTCCATCACCTCCACTAGCTTTGTTTGTAGTGATGCTTCCAAAGGCCCACTTGACCTTGCATTCCAGGATGTCTGGCTCTAGGTTGATGATCACACCATCATGATTATCTGGGTTGTGAAGATCTTTTTTGTAGAGTTCCTCTGTGTATTCTTGCCACCTCTTCTTAATATCTTCTGCTTCTGTTAGGTCCCTACCATCTCTGTCTTTTATTTTGCCCATCTTTGCATGAAATATTCCCTTGGTATCTCTAATTTTCTTGAAGAGATATCTAGTCTTTCCCATTCTATTATTTTCCTCTATTTCTTTGCATTGATCACTGAGGAAGCCTTTCTTATCTCTCCTTGCTATTCTTTGGAACTCTGCATTCAAATGGGTATATATTTCCTTTTCTCCTTTGCCCTTCACTTCTCTTCTATTCACTGCTGTTTGCAAGATACATAACAATTAGCTTTGGTAACCTCTATCATGGGACACTTAAATTTTTTTTTTTTACTGGTTTAAAATAATGCTTCAATAAATACTTCTGTACATAAAGCCTTGAGGCATGTCTGATTAGTGTGTATGTTCCAATATATAACAAATGACATTCTTTAAATCTAAAATTAGTTACCCTTCACAAAAAAGGAATACTTATTTTTTTAAATAAAAACTTCTGTACTAGAAAATAATCTTTCAAATACTCTCTTTTGAACAAAAGGTAATATTTGGTATCAATATCTTTGCCTAATTTACCTCAATCAGTATTCATTTTAGATATGTTTAGGTGTCATCTGACATAAGTAGTCCAAGAAATTATATACAGATTTAGAAATTATTCTTGGGTGAACATGAGCTTATAATTTTGAGTATTAGATGTTATTGTATATGAGTCTTTTAAAGATCTCTATAAAACTCCCTCTATGTCATACAGGGAGTTATTTCATAATGGAGATCAAAATACTCCCCACAGGACAAAGGTAAATAACTTTCTAAGGATCATGTGAGTTGGTATCTGTGGCTGTTAATAAAATTTCCCAGGACAGCATCCCACACAGACTCAAAAAGGGCTGTATGTCCAACAACATGCAGGGGACTGAAATGATGCCCCCTGAAACATTATGTTAGATTCTCAAAAAGTGATGACAATGACATTAAAAAATATTAGTAAAGAATTCATATACGTATGAAGTGTGAGTGAAAAAACCCAACATTAACATGCTTACATGGGATTTTAAACACACAAATACAAGCTAAATTAATATAGAGTAAAAGCAGATTTTTATTATTCAATTATATGCCTTTTTAAGTTTACAAATTGAAGTTAAATGGGTTATATATATGTATATGTGGTAACTTTTAGTATAAATTCCTAAAGGTTGACTTAATTACTGGGTTAAAAGTTAGGAAAACATTATACATTTATTGATCCATATCAATAAACTATCTTCATGAGAACAGTACAGATTTATCATCTTACCGAAAGTCCATGAACTCTTTTTATGGACTTTACTGATGCTGAGTACTGGAAAGAACTCTTAGAAATGCTGAATGGCAAATAATGATTAATTATAAGGGAAGCCAAACATTTTCTCCTAGGTTTACTGTTCAATTTCTTCACTGGAGTACTGTCTACTTTGCCTGTTCCCTTTTTTGTTGTTGGGATGTTAAGGTTTTCTTTATTTTAAATGTGCTTACTCACGTGTCTTCAAATTGCTTTTGATTTTTATTTGCTTTGTTTTCTAATACACAGCATTTTTTTTTACTCCTATGTATACAAATCTTTCAATTATTTGTATCTAGTTATAGATCAGTTAAATGCTTAATTATATTTTACCAGCTTTATTTTTGGTGAATTGTTTCTGAAAATTATTTTGGTACAATGTGAAGTTGTAATTCAAAAGCAGAGACATTACTTTGCCAACAAAGGTCCGTCTAGTCAAGGCTATGGTGTTTCCAGTGGTCATGTATGGATGTGAGAATTGGACTGTGAAGAAAGCTGAGCACCAAAGAATTGATGCTTTTGAACTGTGGTGTTGGAGAAGACTCTTGAGAGTCCCTTGGACTGCAAGGAGATCCAACCAGTCCATCCTAAGGAGATCAGTTCTGCGTGTTCATTGGAAGGACTGATGCTGAAGCTGAAACTCCAATACTTTGGCCACCTCACGCAAAGAATTGACTCATTGGAAAAGACCCTGATGCTGGGAGGGATTGGGGGCAAGAGGAGAAGGGGATGACAGAGGATGAGATGGCTAGATGTCATCACCGTCTCGATGGACATGAGTTTGAGTGAACTCCGGGAGTTGGTGATGGACAGGGAGGCCTGGCGTGCTGCGATTCATGGGGGTCACAAAGAGCCGGACACGACTGAGCGACTGAACTGAACTGAACTGAATTAAACTTAAAAGCTACTGCACAGCAAAGGAAACCATTGATAAAATAAAAAGACAGCCTACTGAATGGGAGAAAATATTTGCAAATGATATGACTGATAAGAGCTTAATATCCAAAATATACAAATAGTTCATACAGCTCAATGAATCTGATTAAAAAATGGGCATAAGATCTGAGTAGATGTTTTTCCAAAAAAGATGTACAGATGGCCAATAAGCTCAACACTGTTAATCACCAGAAAAGTGTAAGTCAAAACCATAATGAGACATGTCACCTCACTCTTGTCAGAATGGCTAATGTCAAAGGGTCTGAGCTGTGCTAAGTTGCTTCAGTCACGTCAGATTCTTTGCAGTGCCCTGGATTGTAGCCCACCAGGCTTCTCTGTCCTTGGGATTTCCCAGGCAAGAATACTGGAGTGGATTGCCATTTCCTTCTCCACAAAAAGTCTACAAACAACAAATTATGGTGAGGACATGGAGAAAAGAGGACCCTAGTATATTGTTGATAGGAACATAAATTGGTGCAGCTACTGTGAAAACAGAATGGAGGTTCCTCAAAAAACTAAAAATAGAACTATCATATGATCCAGAAATTCCAGTCCTGGGCATATATCCAAAGCAAATTGAAAATATTAATTCAAAAGATACATGCACCCCAATGTTCACAGCAGCATTATTTACAATAGGTAAGATATGGAAACAGCCTAAGTGTCTGTCAATAGATGCATGGATAAAGGAGATGTGGTATACACACATCACACATACACGTGTGCACGTGCGCACGCGCACACACACACACACTGGAATACTACTCAGCCATAAAAAGAAAGAAATTCTGACATTTGCAACAACATGGATGGATACAGAGGTTATTATCCTTAGTGAGGTAAGTCAGAGAAAGAAAAAAGTACTGTTATATATGTGAGGTATGTTATCACTTATATGTGGAATCTAAAAAATAAAACTAATTAGTGAATATAAGCAGACATAGACTCTCAGACACAGAAAACAAATATGCTTTTGTTTTGGTTGCCAGTGGTGATAAGGAAGGGGGGAGTGGCAAGATAGGGGAATGGGATTAAAAGAAATAATCTACTATGTATAAAATGAATAATCAACAAGGATATATTGTATGACACAGAGAAATATCTGTTATTTTATGATAATGGTAGATGGAGTATAATCTATAAAAATACTGCATCACTATGCTGTATACCGGAGAAGGCAATGGCACCCCACTCCAGTACTTTTGCCTGGAAAATCCCATGCATGGAGGAGCCTGGTGGGCTGCAGTCCATGGGGTCACTAAGAGTCGGACAGGACTGAGCGACTTGACTTTCACTTTTCACTTTCATGCATTGGAGAAGGAAATGGCAACCCACTCCAGTGTTCTTGCCTGGAGAACCCCAGGGACAGGGGAGCCTGGTGGGCTGCCATCAATTGGGTCGCACAGAGTCAGACACGACTGAAGCGATTTTTAGCAGCAGCAGCAGCAGCAGCAGCAGCAGCAGCAGCATGCTGTATACCTGAAACTAATATTATATTTGAATTATACTTCAATTAAAAATAAATAAGAGTATATTTTTATTAAAAATCATATAAAATCTGCCATCTTAGTTATTTTTTAAATGCACAATTTAGAGGCATTAAGTGCATTCTCATTGTTGTGTGGTCATCACCACTATTCATTCCCTAAACTTTTTCACTTTCCAAAACTGAAACTATGGTCCCATTAAAAGAAATAAGTCCTCATTCTCTCCTCTGCCTCACCCCCAAGTTCCTGATAACCTCTATTCTACTTTCTGTTTCTATTAATACGACTATTTTAGATATCTCAGATAAAAATTGTATGCAATTAAGGTTAATGTAAGCTTTATTTTAAATGAAAGAATTAATATATGTTCCATTAACAGGAAAGTATTCAAATCTTATTTTGTCTATTTAATCTATTGAACTGATGGATATAAAACACATTTGCCTACCTTTTGCATTTCTTCATTTCCTTTGCAGTTCTTTTATTTTTCTTTATATAATATGTATCTTGTTCTTTTGGCTCATAATGTATATATGATTATTGTAATTTAAACTGTGCCATTGATGAATATAAAATCTTTCTTTGACCTCATTTTTAGGATTTAGATTTCAACTCTCCTTTGTATGATATTAATATACCAACACTGATTTTTCTGTTATTGTTTTCATACTATATTAATATTTATTCTTTTACTATTAAACATTCTAAATTATCTCTTAGGTATGTCTTTTTTAAAGATATATTTGTTTGGTATCAAATCTGATAGTAGCTCCTTTCGGTAAGGAGATAGCATTCCCTATGCGGAGTACTACTAAGTGTAAGGAGTAACAAGTTTATCCTATTTCCACTTGCTGCCACAATTGTTATGCTTGGCTTTACCGTTGTCATTTTATTTTTAAATTCTAATTTTCTTTGCTTCCTTGTGGATTCTTTTGTGTGTTTTTGATACAAACACTGTATTTTGTTTGATTTTATCTTTTGTAGGAATTCAAGAGGGAAAAATCTTGCTTTAAATGGTACAATGATTGCCTTTTAAGTTTGTCAAGCAACTATATTTAGCCTTTGTTTTTCAAATTATCCACTTGACCTCCCCTTACACCCAACTAGGAACTTAGTACCACTTTCCTTGCCCTGCTCACCCACCCACTTTTTGTTTCCTCATTTTTTTTTTTTCCAGTGATTTTCATTTATTTTATTTTTAGTAATAAAATTTTTTCTATCTCATACATGATTGAACACATATTTTGCTTTAAAATTAACAGTCACTATTGAAGAAACAATGGTTTATTTTTTTAATCAAGTGACCAAGCTGCTGAATCTTAAGGCCTCAACAAGTGTTGCATCTTATTTTCATTGAACAATAAGACCTTCTATTTTGACCACTCCTGTATACATCAATGTTGTTTCTCCAGTGGTTTCCATTTGCCAGATTTAACATGGTGGCCATTACTTTCAGGGGATTCTATCAGGTGAATCCTCATTTCCAGTGCAATAGCTGTTGGCAATCTTTCATCAAAAGTCCATCCATTAGGACTTCTCTATCATGGCTGGCCAAGGAGTCCTGTTTTGGCAGCCAGGGCCTCATTCTGCTGAATATGATATTCCTGAAATCTCATAGATATTTGTTGAGTCATTTTTAAATACTTTCTGTAAGCAATGTTCTGAACAGGTGGTCTCTTCAGGTTTTATTTCTTTTCTTGTAAAGTCTTTAACACAGTCTAAAAAGCAGGTTTCTATAAATTTACTGTAGGTTCCAAGAAATTCCTTAAAATGTTTTATCTGATTAGATTCTAGTATTTGTGCAGCCATATTCTTTTGGTACATTATTAGTCACCTGTTTTGATGCATGAGTTTCCTTTCTGTTCTGGAAAAGTAGTTGTCCAGTCTTTGCTTGAATGTCTCCAGTAAGGCCTGATTTCTTCCTTAAGGATAGGCTCTTGCATCTGACCCCATAAAAGGCTGGGGGGCTGTGTTGCCAGTCGACTCTGTTTCCTCATCTTTTTAATTCTGGTCCAGGGATACTGATCCAAATTGTTCTTATACGAGTATTCCATTTTTATTATACATATTTTTCCATACTTTATTGAGCTTTTTCAATACAAAGCATTATCATTTTAAAGCAATTATTTACATTTATATTTGTGTATTTTATTGATTAAAATATCCATCACCAAAGTTTTTCAATGCTTGATTTTCCCATTATTGATTTTCTCTTCTGTATCATTTGTGAGCCATCTGAGAATGGCTTTTGGTGTTTTCTTAGGGCAGGCAAAAGAGTAGGGTGAGCCCTGAAGTCTTGCACATGAGGATTTTCCCTACTGTCTTCACACTTCAATAACAATGTTTTCTGGAAATGGGATTATTGAGCTTCAATCTTTCTCATCAATAACCTGTAGTCATTGTTCTGTGGATTTCTACAGTTTGGTTTTATGGATGGGAAGTTTGTGGTTTGTCTAATTTTTAATTCTTTTGTAAATGACTTTCACATTATCATGGCTGTATATTGATAAGATTTTTAAAGTCTCGATGTAAAGACATTCCAGAGTAGCATTTATTTTAATTAATTTTACTGTAACTCAGTAAGTCCAATTAATCTGCCCATCTGAACAATCTGTTGTAGATCAAAGCTTTATTTTAAATATTTAATTAATAATTTAATATTTATAGTTCATATTTACTTATTGCTACTGTATCATTATTTTAATTTCTTCTTCAAGAATATCTATAAGCCTTTCATCCAACAGAGACTTAGTGAGGGCCAGCTATGTGCCAGACACTATTCTAGGCCCTCAGAAGTTTCATCAATGAGCAACACAAAGACCCCTGCTCTCAAAGAGCTTAAAATTCTGCCAGGAGAAACAGACAAGACAGTACATAGAACAAACATGTAAACTCTACAAAGAAGCACACAGGCAAGGGGTCTTAAGGGAGTCTGTGATATTAAATTGGTTCTTGCTGAGAAAGTGAGATACATTTTTTTCTGGTTTTCATATATTTTTTTCACTGTATCCTTCACTGGTTGCAAAATGGTACCTTCTCCGTGCTTTGGGGGCTGCTTCCACGTTCATACTCTATAACCAAGATTCGATTTTACATAGTGTCATTTCTCCTCTCTCCTCCATTTATCCCTACGCTGTTACATTTCGTTGTTCCATGAAATCTTAAACCATTTATCCAGCCCACATCCTTTTCTAGTTTTTAACTGTAGTAAGAACACTTAATGAGTTTTCCTTTCTAACGAATGTTAAAGTGTAAAAAAATAAAAGAAAAAATTTAAAGTGCATAAAGTACAGTACTGTTAACTATAGGCACAATATTGGATAGCTGATCTCTAGAACTTATCTTGCATAACTAAAACTCTATTCCTGTTGAACAGAAACTCCCTACTTCCTCCTGCCCCCATCCCTGGGCAACCATGATTTTACCGTTTCTATGAGTTTGACTGTTTTAGATCTCTCATATAAATGGAATAATGCAGTCTTTGTCCTGTGATTAGCTAATTTCATTTAACACAATGTCTTCCAGGTTCATCCATGTTGTAGTATGTCAGAATCTTCTTCTTTTTTAAGGCTAAATAATACTCCCTTGTATGTATATACCACCTTTTCTTTATCCACTCATCCATCAAGAGACATTTAGGTTGCTTCCATATCTTTGCTATTTGATTAAACCACAGTAGTACAGATATCTCCGAGATTTTGAGTTCAGTTCTTTTGAATCAATACCCAGAGTAGGATTGCTAGATCCTACGCCGGTTCTGTTTTCTTCTGTCTGCTTTCCTCTGGCTTGTTTTCTATGTGTGGGTTCTTCTTGCTCAATATAAGTCATGCGTTCTTGTGCCATTGTGTAGATGATAAACATATCTTTAAGATGTTTATTTCTATTTTCTGAAGAAAATTATACTAAAAGATATGCTTTTTCTCAAGACAAAGATTCTGTTTCCTTCACAAAGCAGGTCTTCAGAAGCCTCGTATTACTTTGTTGTTATGTGCATATTCCTTAGTAGAGGCCACCTCCATCTCACACCTGTCCCCGACAGGCTGTCACCTGTCCTACTGCCTGGGCCCCACCACCACCTGGATGACAACCATCCTCCACAGCTCAACCCTGGAGCCAACCTGAGGTGCACATGCAACCCCTATTGATGTTGGGCAGAGGCTGTGTCCACCCTCTCCAGGTTTTCAAGATGACAGGTGAGTCAGATGCCATTTGGTCTTCCTTGTGGGGATGATGTGCATTCAAAGGCACCAAACAGCTCGGACCAGCCCTCCTCTTCCTACATCAGATCAGATCAGATCAGATCAGTCGCTCAGTCGTGTCCGACTCTTTGCCATCCCATGAATCGCAGCGTGGCAGGCCTCCCTGTCAATCACCAACTCCGAAGTTCACTCAGACTCACGTCCATCGAGTCAGTGATGCCATCCAGCCATCTCATCCTCTGTTGTCCCCTTCTCCTACTGCCCTCAATCCCTCCCAGCATCAGAGTCTTTTCCAATGAGTCAACTCTTCACATGAGGTGGCCAAAGTACTGGAGTTTCAGCTTCAGCATCATTACCTCCAAAGAAATCCCAGGGCTGATCTCCTTCAGAATGGACTGGTTGGATCTCCTTGCAGTCCAAGGGACTCTCAAGAGTCTTCCTACATGGTGCACACTAAAAGCGAAGGCTGTTGACTCTGAACGTGTTGACAAAGTGAGAAGCACGTTGGCTGGTGAGAAACCAGAAGATGGTCTAGTGTTCTGGAACCTGCTCTAGTTTCTTTTGTATAGAAAGCACGTTTCCCACACCACGTTTCACTGTCATTCTCCCAGTGGAGGCCACATCTGGTAAATAAGAGTAGATTCTGTCTATGGTAGTTTTTCCACCATGCAAGGCACCGCCTGCCAAGGTCATCCTTGACTGCAGAGCTGGTCATAGAGATTCATTGTACTGGCGGACTTGCATCAATTAGAGGACACAATCTTTCCTCCCATATTTCAGAGGGCTTAGGTACTGGGACATGACAAAGTGTGGGAGAGGGGTTTCTGGTTTCCAGGGCACTGTGAAGCCCCATCAGCCGACTTCGGGGAACTGTGGTTTTACATGGTTATAATCACAGATGAAGAGAGCTGCATGATGCAGTTTCCTGTTGAGACACATATTTGCTGGCAACACTCCTGATTCTTTTGACACTAGAAGACCGAAGGAGTCTCTCTACTAAAGTTTATAAAAGATTACACAGGGACAATTCCTCGGTAGCCTGTTTGACCTGTCCTATAAATACATGAAAGTGATTGATGGTGATTAAGAAAGAGCATTCTTGCTTTAGCTGACTCAGCTAGGCTTCTACAGCATCCCTGGGAAAGACTAGTTTTGGTTAATGCCACACAAAAGCAAAATGCAAGCCAGTAACACTTCATTGGCCCAATTCACCCTGTTTTAATGAGAACTGAAGGCTTATTAGGGAAATCACAATGAATAACTTAATAATGTCACTCCCATTTAATTAATAATTTAACCCTCTGAGAGGGAACTAAGGAGGCAAAACAATAGAAAGGTCATTGAATAGAATCTGGTTTCACGTTCCAAATCTAAATTAAGAAATATGGAGCCTGTAGTTCTCAACTGGGTGTGATACTGTCCCCCAACCCTCCTCCCCACCCAGGGGACACAGCAATGTCACAACTTGTTGGAGGTGCTACTAGCATCGGTGGGCAGAAGTCAGGGACATTTGGAAACATTCTAAACATCAAGAGACAGAAATCCCAATGCGGATAGTTACCCTCCCTTCTGGCTGGTGGCCAATAGCACGTCTCAGGTACAGGCTCTGAATCTCATCAACCTCCCTCCTCACCTGCTCATGGGTCTTCACCTTCTGATGTAGGGCCCCAGTAGCAGTCATGCTCACCTTTCCCTGCTGGTCCGTTTTGATCTCCCAGCCCCGGGGCAATTCCAGCCGCGTGTCCGCGAACATGTTGATGAAATTCACCAAGTCTCGGTTGTGCTGGTAGCGTTCGAAGTTGCGCGCATCCCGCCGGACTTTGAGGATCATGTGCTTCAAGCAGGTGCTACTGGTGAAGACTCGGTAGGCACTCTGAGATGGGGTCCAGGCAGATGGGGAAGGGTGTGGGGATTAGGAAAAACACAGACCAAGCATACTTTGAGCACCTTAATGGGATGCGATGTGGTTGCTACACAGGGATTTATTGTGAGCATTGAGGAGGAGGCCTTGGAAGCAGAGATCTTGCTCCAGAAGTAAATACCTGCCCACCGCGAACACACATGGACTTCCTCACAATCTGGCTCTACCACTGCTCCAGCATCCTAGGACACTGTCCAACTCCCCTGCATCTCAAGTTCCCCTTCCCCTCCTCCCTCCCCAACCCACTCTGCCCCAGCCTGGTTCTGCTCCCCTGAATCTCCTTATGACTCTCTGAGCATCTCCTCCCTCTCCTCCCTGGTTCCTCCTCTGACAGCACAGATTCATCCTTGGTCTTCTTCAAAGTGTTGAAAGTGAAAGTTGCTCAGTTGTATCCAACTCTTCGCAACCTCATGGACTATACAGTCCATGGAATTCTCCAGGCCAGAATACTGGAGTGGGTAGCCTTTCCCTTCTCCAGGGGATTGCTCCTCTTATCCATCTATATAACAGGGTGTATTAGTTAAAGTTCCCTGTGAATTTTAGGTGGAAAAGGAAATGGCAACCCACTCCAGTATGAATTTTAGGGCTGATCTTCAAAGGTCTGCGACTCCTTTCTATGTACAAACGTGACTGTTTGTAGGGGTTGGAAGATGAGAAGAAATGAAGAAAGCTTCAGGAGTTTCTAGTTGTGCCACATAACCATTTTATGCTACCTGGGGCTGGTGGGTGTGTGTGGTTCAGGGAAAGACTGTGAGTAGCCAGAGCAGGCTGGGGAACAGCTCAGAGAGCACCACTATCTAGCTTTCTTGTCCTCCGTGACTCACCCCTGTACCACTGGGCAGCAGCTCTTGATCTAATCACTAGATGCCCAAGAGGTTTCCTAAATATAACCTGCTCAAAAACTAGTCCCTCCTCCCCTGCCACAGCTCCCATCACCTAATCAAACTACTGTTGAATGGGGACACCTAACTCAGGGGGGCAAAGCAGAAAGGACTCAGACTTTCTTGGGTCCTCACCCACCATCCCCCTCAATCATAGTGGTCCCAAGCATGATTGATTCCCTGCAGAAATATCTCTTAGGCTGAGTTGTTTTTCCCTGCTCCCAGACCCTTTCTTAGGGAAGCACTTGATTATTGCTCACTTAAGCATTTGAACCAGGCTCTGTCTTAACCCCTCAGTCCCTCTCCCACAATTCTACCTGAGAAAATAACCTTTCAAACAGCTGGATTGTGTAACTGATGATAATGTCTGAGACTGCAGCTGGTTCTGGTTGCCTACTGAGGTAGATCCAGGTTCCTTTCCATGATGTACCAGGTAATTTGCTGCTATTCTCCACCCTCTGTTCCCACCTCTACCTGTCACCACACTCCAGCCCCACTAGACCCAGTCCCAGGCTGAGTCCTTTCTCCCACTGCCTAGAACCCCTGCCCTGTCAACTTTCAACTTTCAGGACTCAGTCTCCTCAGGACTGCTCCCTGAGTGTCCAGAGCATCACGTGTGTTTCCAGTGCACTTTGTTCCTCCCAGAGGACAGCTTTGTCCTATCACATTAGACTCATTTTTGCATGTCTGCTGCCCAACAAAACGGGGAGCTTCTGCTGATCAGGTATCACCCTAATCTGTCTTTACATCTAGCACCTAGATCTGTGCCTGAATCACAGAAAACACATGTCAAATGAAAAAAGCAGTGACTATAGTAATATCAGGATATCAGGGGGGCTTCCCAGGTGGACTTCCCTGGTGGCTCAGATGGTAAAAGCATCTGCCTACAATGCAGGAGACCCAGGTTCGATCCCTGGGTCGGGAAGATACCCTGGAGAAGGAAATGGCAACCTACTCCAGTACTCTTGCCTGGAAAATCCCATGGACAGAGGAGCCCGGTAGGCTACAGTCCATGGGGTCGCAAAGAGTCAGACCAAGCATGCATGCCAATATCATGTCATTGCTTTCTTGATGATACCAAAAAAAAAAAAAAAAAAACAGAGAGAGAGAAAGCTAAATATGTAAAAATCACATTAAATTAACCATAAGCAGATTATTTGATAAACTAATCATATGAAAAGGAAACCTATTATCTATTTTAAACTTTCTTTAATGAAAGTGATTTTATAAAATGATTCAGGTTGAAGGGAACCTGTCAATTTCCTAATTTTGTCTCTTAAAAATTTAACTCTAATAAAAATACACCTTTGTTTCCAAATACTTTCACTGACATTAACCCATTTGAATCTAACAAAAACCCAAAGAAGATACAGCATTCTTAAATCTAGCTTTTCTCCTTTTGGGGAAACTCACAGAGAATAGAAAGGAACCATCTTTTTTCTGTTCCTCTTCCCTGTCCCCACTCCTCACGCCACGCCACCCCACCCCCTTGCCTGAGTTAGAATGCTATCCTCTTTAATCTGTCCAATACTTTGCAAAGTTGTGTTTCGGGTCTTGCCAGAAGCCAGGCCAGGCCCCCTCTGTGTGTGGGAACACTCACATAGTTGGCATGCAGTACAGTGAAGAACTCAGGGTTGGTGATGAATTTGACCGCTGGAGACTGCAGCAGCAAGGTGATTTTTTGTGAGTTCACTGGAGAAAGTGACCCATCTCTTCTCAGATCTGGAAGAAGTGAAACAAAGCAACTGAATGCATTGGAAAAAGATCGCTTCAATTAGAGGACTTCTCTTTTGTGGCACTAGCAGCCTACAAGCCTTCACCAGCGTTGCTGGAGAGGACTGTTGTTGTGAATGGTGATCCAACCAGTGTCACAGTGATGGCCAGGTGTCCCAGCACTGTGTCTCAGTTGAGACTCATTATTTCCCAGAGTACTCCAGTGTAACTTCAGTTGGATCAAGTCCTTGAATAACTTGTCCCTTTTATCCCAATGAATTTTTCTTATTTTCTTTACAAGTTGCTCACCATAGCTATGTCAGTTTGTTTGCAGAAAGGATCACAATCCTTCCTCTCCCTTCATCCCCATCACTCTGAGACTTTGCAGCCTCTCCCCATGTTAAATCAAGCTGGCCTTGAGTTTTGCTTTAACCGACAAAATTTGCCAGAGGTTCTGAACCAGGGTTTTGAGAGGCCTGTAGGTCCCCACTTACTTTCTCTCCCTCATCATGAGAACAGCCTGTACAAGATGAAAAGCCATGGGGAGCAGGGACAAGCCACCCTGGCTGAGGCCACTTCAGGCCAGCCAGCCTGCGGCCTATTCCACAGCTGACCAAGGAGGCATGGGTGAGCCCAATGCCCTGAGGAATTACCTGGCAGAGCTCAGCTCAAACTGCCCACCTGCAGAATTGGGGCAGGGGGAGGTTAATACATGGCTGTGAGCTTCAGATACTAAGCTTTGGGATAATTTGTTATACAGCAAATGCCAACAGATCCAACACCAAACCCAAAAAGGAATTTTCTCTTCCTTTTCCCTCATATTTCCAATTATTCTACCACCTTACCAAATCTCTCTCAGCAGTCAAAGGAATTAATAATAGAAAAACCTTAACTAGTCCGTTTAGTTAATATATCTGATAAAATGATTAGAATGGAGGCATTTAAAATTGTTGATGGAACTATATATGTGTATTTTAAAAAGGCCATGAAAGGATCCACTCTTCTGCTTTTCAGAGAGAGCTGAGACCTGCAGGATGCGAAACACGTGGCTGTTTGCTCAGACTGCTCTGTACATGTTATCTGCCATCATTTACTCAATTTAAGAGATTTGGATTATCAGGATGTCGCTGTGATAATCTTACGCTATTACAGGTATAAAAAATAGAAACCAATCTTTTCATCAAAGACAACTTTATCGTGATCATAGGGGCAAGAAGCAGGGGAGGGCTAAATTAGGAGTTTTGGGTTAATCACTGTATAGATGCTTCCCTGGTGGCTCAGACAGTAAAGAATCCGCCTGCAATGTGGGAGACTTGGGTTCGATCCCTGGGTTGGGAAGATCTCCTGGAGATGGGCATGGCAACCCACTCCAATATTCTTGCCTGGAGAATTCCATGGACAGAGGAGCCTGGCCAGCTACAGTCCATAGGGTCAGAGTTGGGCACAGCTGAGCGACTAAACACATATATAATATAATAAAATATAACATAATATATAACAGGGATCTACTGTACAGTACAGGGAATTATATTCAATATCTTACAACAGTCAATATGAAAAAGAATATGAAAAAGAATATATATGTGTGAAACAGAATCACTTTGCTGTGCACCTGAAACTAACACAACATTGTGAGTCCACTATACTTCAGTTAAAAACAAACAAAAAAGAAGCCAATCTCAGGCTTTTCGAATATTTACATCCGAGTTCCATTCAGGCAGATTCAAAGAAATGAACACCAGACCCCTAGTGGATGCTGATGGTATTTGGTAAAAAATTTTCCTGGGTGGTGGTGTATTTAAAATCATAAGACCAATGGAAAACCTCTTTACTGCCAGGTTCCTCTCTCAGGGGGGACTGTATTGATATTTTATTTTAAATACAAACAAGTCTTATTCCTATTGTTGTCATGTGGCTTCTTGGAAGGAGACCTTGAATTCTTATTGGATCTTTTACTTACAAGTGGAAAACATCCTTAGGACACCAATAAATAAATTTACACAACAAGAAATGATTAAGACACTGAAAAAAATCACCTTGATGCACAAGTACAAGTTCTCTTCACTGTGAATCCACTTTTTCTTTACATTCCTGGTGAGACACTTCTGTCTGTTTTTACCCTGCTGGCGCCAAGCATCTTTCTCCTCCTGGATTTTGCCCACCTTCCTGCTCTCCCTTATCCACCTTCCATCCCATGGGTATCCACTGGCCATACCTAAGCTCGAAGATTCAGCCTCTGAGTCACTCCCACCTCCTCCACCGCCTCCTGCTGGAACTGGATCACAAATTTGGCTACCAGAATCTTCTTCAGGCCTCTCTGTAGCAATGGTTCGCTGAATGTTTTGGTACCTTTGCATCAGAAAGTGAAAAGACAGGAGTTAACTTTGGTTTGTTGGCTTGTTGAGGGGCTGACGCTCTGTCAGGTAAGTGGGGAAATCTGTAAAAAATTGTCTTGGATGTCAAGAAATGTCAGGAGAGAAGTGCTCAAAATTTTCCCAAGATACCTCATTTGCAAGACAAGTATCTCTAGGTGATTTGACTTCGTTTTGTTTTGTAACCTATGATGAGTTTTAATTATGGTGACTTAAAAAAAAAATCAACACACAAAAAATCGTTATAAAAAACAGCCTCTGCCCTGCATTAAATGAAATTGGACTGAGTCTAAAATAATGGTGTGGGAAGGAACTTAAAAATGTTACAGCTAAGATATCAAATCACCTCTCTTTGATTGTGATAAGTCTACAAACTAAAAGTTCTACTCGTTTTTATTTGACAGTTAACTGGTATGACTAGGAAGGAGTGTGCAAAGATTATACACTAAAAGATGCAAACTAATATATATAGAATTGATGAACAACAAGGGCCTACTGTATAGCAGGGGAACTATATTCAATATCCTGTGATAAGCCATAATGAAAAAGAATATATATATATATATAGCTGAATCACTTTGCTGTACAGCAGAAATTAACTCAATATCATAAATCAACCATACTTCAATAAATAACATTTTTAAACATTAAAAAAAAAAAAACACTGGCAGACAAATAAATGCTTTCAGCTTATATGAAGGTTCCTTTGAGTTTTCTTCCAAGTTGGAGAATGAGTCAGTAGGCCAATCAGTCACCTAACTGGGTACTTACTAAATATTCACTGACTCTTCCAATGGGGCCTGCTCTGTGCTGGACTTTCAGACCAAAGAAAAGACTGGAATATGATCTCACTCTGAACACTCACAGTAAGGACACAGCAAAAAAGGGAAAGGCATGTAGACCATGACTCTGGTGATGTGAACATGATGCCCTACATGTATTAGAGTTATGAACAGAGACAAGGAAACACCCAAGCCAGCGTATGGACTTATCAGGGAGCTTGGAGGGAAGGTACACAGAGGAAATAAAACATGCCAAAGACTTCACCTGAGAGAACTCTGAGAAGCTTGGTGGTGGCACCAGGATGTGTAGGCATTGGGCAGGGCCAGGGAACCAGCACAGTGGCAGAAAGCACCTAGGAGGTGCCAGCACTGGTTGGAACATTGTTCTCTAGGCCCAGAGCTACATCAGAATCACTTACAGGGCTGGTGAAAACAGGCTGCCAGGCTCCACCCCCAGAGTCTCTCTGACTCAGTAGGTCTGGGGATGGAGTGATAGGAGGCAAGAACGTGCATTTCTAACTAGTTCCTAGGTGGACGAGCCGCTGCTGCTGGTCCAGGGATTGACTTTGAGAACTGCTGCTGTAGGGACTGGACAGCTGCTGAGAAAGAGGCAGATTCAGCTCTACACTGACCCCCACCTATGTGGAGTGCATGGGAGGAGAAAAGCCTGGAGTCGGCGAGAGCGGCTGAGAACTACCGCATCGGTCCAGGCTGGAGATGCTGAAGCCTGGACCCAGGCAGGCGTGGTGTATCATGCTGGTCTCTTAGGATGCTGCTGGGCAAGGGGATCACCCACATATTGTAGGGATACTAAGATCACCTACGCCTGCCTACCTAAACCTCCCTGCCTGCCTGAACTACACCTGCCTAAACTGAACCATACCTAAAGTATACCTGCCTGCCTAAGCCTCACTGTGTTTTGTATGCAGGTGTCCAGCTGTCTTGTTCTTTGCTTTGCTTCCTTCCTCCATCCTGTGTGACCTTGACTTTGCCTGATGTCTCTCAGCCCACTGGTGCACAGGACAGGAATTCTGCCTCCCTTTTCTTCCTGGCACAGTAGGAACGAGAGAAGGGACAGAACTTAAGAGATCTTTAGCAGCCAAACTGTAATAACTTTACATGTAGAGTTAACAGGATTTGAGGCCTGGATATGGAAGCTGGAGAAGAGGGAAGGAGGGCTTCTGCTTAGAGCAGGTGGGTGGAGGCACCAGCCATGAGGAAGACCAGGTGGGATGGGCGGGTTGGCAGGAAGATTTTAGTGTGGATTTGGACAGGTTGACCTGGAGGTTCCAGAGGTCACACCAATGACCATAGTCAGGGGAGCATTGCTATGTGGGTCATGTGCTCAGAGAAGAGATGTGGCAGTGTAGGAAGAAGCGTCAAGAGAAGAGGGACCAGCATCTGGAGAGCTGCGAGTAGTCAGTGCAATCCAAGGTAGGGGCATGGGAGACACTGTCACACAGACAGGGTCTTCTGTCGTGGCATTCTGAAGACCAGTGACCTTTATTTGACCTTTAAAGAGGAGTTCTGGGGACTTGCCTGGTGATCCAGTGGTCTTAAGACTCTACGTTTCCACTGCTGGGGACAGGGGTTTAATCCCTGTTCAGGGAATGAAGATCCTTCATGCTGCTTGGCCAAAAATAATACATAAATAAAATAAAAAGGAGTTTTGTTTTCTAGTGTGGTTTCCAGACTACCTGCCAGAGTGATAATCTGGGTGATTATTTTAATTACAGAAACTGGAGCAAAATTGAAATCTGCACTTGTAACAAATCTTCAGATGGTATTATCTACATTCAGATGGTATTATCTACATATTCACTGGTCTGAGGTTTTATTAGCTAAGGAGACTCAGCCACTCCTTCCTGATACCCGGCAGAATGATGGTTTTGCCTGCAGCAGTTACTGGGAGGCATTCCTGAAAGGGCCTCTTATGAGAAAATGTGGAAGGACAGGAATGAGCAAAAAGTAGAGACAGAGAAAGGCTTAGTGTGTTTAGCCCCCACATGTCTGTGGCAGGGAGGATGCAGGGAAGGTGCACGCTGTTTGTCTGTGATGTTCCTGAGTTCTTGCTGAGACTCAAGTAATGCAGCCTTGGGCAGGGGTGGGGGGTTACTCAATGAGCCAGTGAGAAGCTGCCCAAGGGTGTAACCTTGACCGGGGGGAGGAGTGAGGCCTGCCAAAGACCAAAGGACCTGCTGTCAGAGGATCCCCTAAGTGGCTCAAGGCAGGCTGCATTTTCCAGTCAGTTCAGTTCAGTCACTCAGTCGTGTCCGACTCTTTGTGACCCCAAGAATTGCAGCACGCCAGGCCTCCCTGTCCATCACCAACTCCCAGAGTTCACTCAAACTCACATCCATCGAGTCAGTGATGCCATCTGGCCATCTCATCCTCTGTTGTCCCCTTCTCCTCATGCCCCCAATCCCTCACAGCATCAGAGTCTTTTCCAATGAGTCAACTCTTTGCATGAGGTGGCCAAAGTACTGGAGTTTCAGCTTTAGCACCATTCCTTCCAAAGAACACCCAGGACTGGTCTCCTTTAGAATGGACTGGTTGGATCTCCTTGCAGTCCAAGGGACTCTCAAGAGTCTTCTCCAACACCACAGTTCAAAAGCATCAATTTTTTGCCACTCAGCTTTCTTCAGAGTCCAACTCTCACATCCATACATGACCACAGGAAAAACCATAACCTTGACTAGACAGACCTTTGTTGGCAAAGTAATGTCTCTGCTTTTGAATATGCTATCTAGATTGGTCATAACTTTCCTTCCAAGGAGTATGCGTCTTTTAATTTGATGGCTACAATCACCATCTGCAGGGATTTTGAGGCCCCGCAAAATAAAGTCTGACACTGTTTCCACTGTTTCCCCATCTATTTGCCATGAAGTGATGGGACCAGATGCCGTGATCTTCGTTTTCTGAATGTTGAGCTTTAAGCCAACTTTTTCACTCTCCTCTTTCACTTTCATCAAGAGGCTTTTTAGTTTCTCTTCACTTTCTGCCATAAGGGTGGTGTCATCTGCATATCTGAGGTTATTGATATTTCTCCCGGCAATCTTGATTCCAGCTTGTGCTTCTTGCAGCCCAGCATTTCTCATTATGTACTTGGCATATAAGTTAAATAAGCAGAGTGACAATATACAGCCTTGATGTACTCCTTTTCCTATTTGGAACCAGTCTGTTGTTCCATGTCCAGTTCTAACTGTTGCTTCCTGACCTGCATACAGGTTTCTCATATAGGCCAGTCAGGTGGTCTGGTATTCCCATCTCTTTCAGAATTTTCCACAGTTTATTGTAATCCACACTGTCAAAGGCTTTGGCATAGTCAATAAAGCAGAAATAGATGTTTTTCTGGAACTCTTGCTTTTCTGATGATCCACGGATGTTGGCAATTTGATCTCTGGTTCCTCTACCTTTTCTAAAACCAGCTTGAACATCTGGAAGTTCATGGTTCACATATTGCTGAAGCCTGGCTTGGAGAATTTGGAGCATTACTTTACTAGCATGTGAGATGAGTGCAATTGTGTGGTAGTTGGAACGTTCTTTGGCATTGCCTTTCTTTGGGATTGGAAGGAAAACTGACCTTTTCCAGTCCTGTGGTCACTGCTGAGTTTTCCGAATTTGCTGACATATTGAGTGCAGCACTTTCACAGCATCATCTTTCAGGATTTGAAATAGTTCAACTGGAATTACATCACCTCCACTAGCTTTGTTCACAGTGATGCTTTCTAAGGCCCACTTAATTTCACATTCCAGGATGTCGGCTCTAGGTGAGTGATCACACCATCGTGATTATCTTGGTTGTGAAGATCTTTTTTGTACAGTTCTTCTGTGTATTCTTGCCACCTCTTCTTAATATCGTCTGCTTCTGTTAGGTCCATACCATTTCTGTCCTTTATTGAGCCCATCTTTGCATGAAATGTTCCCTTGGTATCTCTAATTTTCTTGAAGAGATCTCTAGTCTTTCCCATTCTGTTGTCTTCCTCTATTTCTTTGCATTGATTGCTGAGGAAGGCTTTCTTATCTCTTCTTGCTATTCTTTGGAACTCTGCATTCAGATGCTTATATCTTTCCTTTTCTCATTTGCTTTTCGCTTCTCTTCTTTTCACAGCTATTTCTAAGGCCTCCTCAGACAGCCATTTTGCTTTTTTGCATTTCTTTTCCATGGGGATGGTCTTGATCCCTGTCTCCTATACAATGTTACGAACCTAAGTCCATAGTTCATCAGGCACTCTGTCTATCAGATCTAGTCCCTTAAATCTATTTCTCACTTCCACTGTATAATCATAAGGGATTTGATTTAGGTCATACCTGAATGGTCTAGTGGTTTTCCCCACTTTCTTCAATTTAAGTCTGAATTTGGCAATAAGGAGTTCATGATCTGAGCCACAGTCAGCTCCAGGTCTTGTTTTTGCTGACTGTATAGAGCTTCTCCATCTTTGGTTGCAAAGAGTATAATCAATCTGATTTTGATGTTGACCATCTGGTGATGTCCATGTGTAGAGTCTTCTCTTGTGTTGTTGGAAGAGGGTGTTGGCTATGACCAGTGTGTTCTCTTGGCAAAACTCTATTAGCCTTTGCCCTGCTTCATTCTGTACTCCAAGGCCACATTTGCCTGTTACTCCAGGTGTTTCTTGACTTCCAACTTTTGCATTCCAGTCCCCGATAATGAAAAGGACATCTTTTTTGGGTGTTAGTTCTAAAAGGTCTTGTAGGTCTTCATAAAACTGTTCAACTTCAGCTTCTTCAGCGTTACTGTTTGGGGCATAGACTTGGATTACTGTGATATTGAATGGTTTGCCTTGGAAACAAACAGAGATCATTCTGTCATTTTTGAGACTGCATCCAAGTACTGCATTTCGGACTCTTTTGTTGACCATGATGGCTACTCCATTTCTTCTAAGGGATTCCTGCCCGCAGTAGTAGATATAATGGTCATCTGAGTTAAATTTACCCATTCCAGTCCATTTTAGTTCACTGATTCCTAGAATGTAAACATTCACTTTTGCCATCTCCTGTTTGACCACTTCCAATTTCCTTGATTCATGGACCTGACATTCCAGGTTCCTATGCAACATTGCTCTTTACAGTATCAGGTCTTGCTTCTATCACCAGTCACATCCACAACTGGGTATTGTTTTTGCTTTGGCTCCATCCCTTCATTCTTTCTGGAGTTATTTCTCCACTAATCTCCAGTAGCATATTGGGCACCTACTGACCCGGGGAGTTCCTCTTTCAGTATCTTATCATTTTGCCTTTTCATACTGTTCATGGGGTTCTCAAGGCAAGAATACTGAAGTGGTTTGCTATTCCCTTCTCCAGTGGACCACATTCTGTTCAAAAGTGACTCAACTATAGTTTTTAGTCCACAGGCTCTTCCAGAATCTTATCATTCTACTGTTAATATTAAGAGGTTGATCAATGTCCTCTCCCCTCCAAGCTGGGAAGGTCTTGTGGCTTCCTGGATGAATAGACAATAATGAAAGTGACAACTTGTGATGGAATACAGGAGCCATGCTGTCAGGAAGCCCAGGCAACATGGAAAGTCCACATGCAGGTGCTCGGAGTAACAGTCACAGCTGGGGTCCCAGCCAATAGCCCGTGTCCATCTCCAGATATGTGCCTCTCCAGCCCAGCCACCCTCAGACTGCAGCCATGAGATACCCTGAGAAGGGCCTCACTGAACTCAGTCCACCATGATAAGCATGAGAGAGGATGATGATGATGACGACAATGGTGCTAATAATCAATTATTGGTGTTTATACCACTAAGTCTGGGGTGGTTTGTTCCTCAGCAACAGACATCTGGAACAGGGCTTAGACAAACCTCATGCTGTGCCCTCTCTTTTCCTTCCCAAAGTGCAGTGACCACAGAAGAGAATTCTAATGAATCAATATAACCTTATATGATTAAAATGTCTGAAATTTCACAACCTGCTCCATATGTCTTTGGTTGGACCTGTGGTATCCCATACCTTACTAGGTCAGCAGCCTCAAAACCCAAGTGCCAGACACCACCCCTGGCCTTTGCTGGAGAAGGGACAGTCCTGGAGAAGCAGGCCACAGAGCAACTCATGGAGGATCACCCAGCGAGGGCAGGGCTGTAGCCTCAGAGGCCCTCTTTGATCTGAAGATGAAAGAGAGTGTCAGAGAGCCTGTTCTCTTCTGTTTCATCAAGAAGAGTCCTTCAATAACCCCCTCACATTTTATTTTTTTCAGTAAAAGGTTAAATATTTATATTGCATAGAGTTTATGGAAACTGATAAGAAAGTCAGCTGGAATGTCTAATTTGTAAATGGACACACAGAGGAACACACACAAAACCAAACCAGAAGAAAAAAAAAACAAAACAAAACCCTTCAGGAGCCAAGCCAAAACAAACTAAACAAAAACCAAACAAACTAAGCTTATAGGAATAGACAATTCTCACAGGAGGAGCTAAAATTGGTAAAAGAAGAGCTCATGGAAGCAGAAGTAGACCCTCCCTCCAAGAAGTGAAATGTAAGATGCACCAAAACACCAGGAGAATTGCTTAAGTCAGTAAAAACCCACCAAAGGATGATAAGGAAGGGAGGGTACCATTGCTGGCAGAGTGAATCTGCAGAATCACTTTAAAAAATACTCAAACACTGATATCAAATACTGAAACCACATAGATCTCCCTTGGCCTGCTGTTTTGGGAATATAACCCAAAGGAAACATGCTAAGACAATCCTAACATTTTACATGCCCTTGGGTCTTGCCCAAAATAGTGATAAAAATAAATATCCAACAATATGACAAATTAACTAAATTACATTCATTCGTTGGAACACTATCACTTAAGTGATAACTTTAAGACTATGTAGCAATTTGAAAATGCTAATAATGTAGTAAGTGAAAAATGAATATAAAACTATATCACCATTTTAAATATACAAGACTGTGCATATGGAACTTGAAAACTTGAAGACAGTTTAATCTTTTAAAAAAGCTAATCCTTGGAGTATAAGATTATAAGATCTTTTTTTTCATATTTAAGACTTCCATTTCTCCATAGTATAATTTTATCCAGATAATTAAAACATCAAACTTGAGTTGACTATTTAAAATCAGACTATGTATTTATATTTTTGGTTTGTTTGAGAAGTATTTGTGAAGAAGGTAGAGTTAGTTCATTTGGGATATTCTGAAAGTGCAGGAATTAACTTGGGAAATTGTCTTGTACTGAGTCCTGGTAAACTCTGGCCCCACCCAGCCACTGGGAGGAGGGTCACAGAAGAATGAGAGAGAAGGTAAGGACAGTACCAGTGGCGGGCACGGTGCCCCATCAGTAACAGGGCTGCAGAGGAGGCAGCCACTGGCTCTGTGCGGAGGGCTCTGGGGAGGTTTCAGGGACCAAACAACATTAGGTTTGGATCTTTGTAGGATGGAGACAGGTGCCAGGTGGAAGGCAGGTAACGAGGGACTCCCTTGCAGTAGGAGCATGGGGCAAAGCCACCAAGGCCACTTAGGGAGTGGCCGAGGGCACGTGGTCACCGCGTGCTACTTCATCAACTCCTTATTTTGCAGTACACATCTCTTTGCACAAAACATTTGCCTTTCACAATCACCCTGCCAGAAGTCAAAAGAAACTCCTTGCAACACTGAGAAGTATTTCCATTTTGCTATGAGACAGTGACGGGTATCAATTTCCTTATAACTGTAGGTCATCAAACAAATGCCCACTATGTGTGGTCACATCCGCAACGGATACGAGACTGACAGTATACTTCGTGTGGCTGCTGTTATCAGGCCAAATCACTGAAAAACTGTAAGTGCTGGAGGGCAATAGGCTAAAATAAGCATTGAAGAGCCTGGATACTTATCTCAAGGTTATCTAAGTTTCCCTAGGTAGGATTTTTCACAAGAAATAAGCACCTTCTCAAATTGCTCGATTTCTTTATCTGTCCAAATGGATGCAGCAAATATAGCTTCATGTTCATCAAAGTCTGGCCTTTTTCAGCATGTTCAGCTCCACTGGAGGGCACAGGGCTTTATCCACCAAAGCCTGTACACTTCTCTAGAGGCCTGGTTAAGGATGGATTTGGCTTCATTTTTATATTATACAATCTGAACATCGTGAACAAACTTCCAAGTATTTTTATGTCATGAGTCAAGGTGTTTACCTCTGCTTATGTTTTGTTTTAGTGTTTCAACTGGACCTCTCATAGATACAACCTGATGGTACTCTCCCTGTTTCTTAGTCTGATAAATATGTTCAACTTATCTGTCTGGCAAGACAGATCTTGAGGCCATTTCTGCCTGTGGCATCTGAACATGATCTATATGTAAAATGAGCTTGTTGTGTTCCCTGCATTTTTAGTTGCAAACACCATGAAAGGACACTCCCATGGCTTTTGGTACATTTATATACAATATGTTCTTCCTTGTAATATGATTTCTTTCTGTGGGAATAACTAGAGAAATATGCTGCCAATGAAA
The DNA here is from genome assembly GCF_027580195.1 of Bos mutus. Classification (NCBI taxonomy): domain Eukaryota; kingdom Metazoa; phylum Chordata; class Mammalia; order Artiodactyla; family Bovidae; genus Bos; species Bos mutus. The sequence continues at coordinate 41,503,076 of NC_091620.1, read as the reverse complement.
ATGCTTTATGGTTCTTATTAATGACACTCAGATATTGATGGGGAAAAATGGAAAGCAAGTGTCTTCCAAATGCTCATGTGATAAAAGAATCCTCGTGATTTTCACCTAAAGCATCCTCCTCTGCCTACATCATGGAGAAGGAAATGGCAACCCACTCCAATATTCTTGCTTTGAGAATCCTATGGACAGAGCAGTCCATGGGGTCACAAAGAGTCGGACATGACTGAGCGACTAACGCATGCTGTCTACAACAGCAGTAACTAGAAGTTCAACTTTTTTTTTCTGTTTATTTTTAATAGTATTAAATTGTCCATTTTTTTCTGTAGTATAGAGTTAACTTTCAAGGAATGTTTGTTATCCAGACCTGTGTCCCCCAAGTCCAATTATTTATTCTTTCTCGTCCTTCTCCACCTTTCTCCTTTACTTCACACTAGCAAGACATCAGGTGGTTATAAACAAAGTTGAGCCTGCAGTTTGCACTCCTGGCTACTAAAAATATCCAAGAGCCACTGCCCTGATCTTATAGGAGCAAGATGTTGAGTATGATGCTCGTACTAGCTTACAACATGGGACAGACGCTATTGAGGGTTTTGTTTGCATGTTGAAAACAAAATGACATCTTTACATACTAAAAACTAGTAAAGGGCCTATGTTTTAGACAAAACAATTCTCAAAAAGTATTTTTAAATATTTCATTTTCTATGATGAAAGCTGTTTAAGAATGTATATTTCTGAGTATGTAGCAATTATGGGACTGGAGTAGGCATGAATATAGCAATTTATGAGACAGCTTTTTTTCCAGGCAGCTTTTAGTATTCTGTTAAACCTATCCTTGGAATGTTTTCAAACTGTTTCCAAACTGTTTGTGTTCCAGACCTGTTTGAGATTCTTATGACAGATATGAATGTCTGGCAGAAAAATGTGCATCCATGTATAATTTGCTTACAGTTTCTGAACGGTTCCTGGAACACTGACACCCTCAGTGAATACCTGGGTGGGGGGTGGTCCATGAGCCCCTGGGTAAGAACACCTGGGTTTGAGCCTGGGTCATCAAGGTATACAGAGGACTCCCCATCTTTAAATGACACTCAGGCTTAGCTGATGTCCTGCTGCTGAATTATAAATTTAGCTTTCCAAGTACTAACTATGAGTTGGTTAACTACTTTGCAGTTTCCTCATACAATCTGAGAAGAAAAGTCTAAGAGGGAATTTCATGAATCGCCCTTCCCCTTTCACGGTTTCTAGGGGCTCGCTGCATGCTGGTCACCCACCGCCTGTTGAGCTGCTCCATCTGCTGGATGGATCCAGATCTCCGCATCCCGTCGGGGGTGGCTGCTGCTGTGGGACGCTGCCAGGTGGTTGTGCGGTTCACGTGGTCCACATAAAAGACCCGCCCGTGGCTGTCAATGCGAGCTTCCCAGTCTAGCGCGTGATAAAAAGGCAAAAAGAAAAATCAAGGACAAACTACGGATCCATGTGAAACAGATAAGCACTTCCAGGTCTTCTGCAGGTAGAACTCACTGCTGGTGACTTGCTGAAGACCAAGAACTGCCCAGAGCACCTGCGTGACCTCTGAGGCACTGGCATGGAGTTGGTGTGCCAGGAAAGAGCCTACAGGACTCTGATTCTCTCCCGGACCATTTGAGACAGTAACTGGGGTTCCTCGAATAGGACCTATGATAAAATTCTAACAATTTCTAAAGACAAAGTCAAATACTTATTTCCTTCTTTAAAAAATTCCATCTTGCCAATTTTCTTGGCTACCAAGTGACAGCTGGAAGATAGGAATGTCCTCCAGCGAGAGCTGACAGTGATGCTGAAAAAAGTCCTTTCTTTGTTAAATCTGATGGAAGATGGCTGGTTAGGAGGGAATAACGGCTCCTCTTAAACCCAGGTTTGACTACAGTTCTAAAATACTGCATGTAGGTGCAGCTTCCTATAACATCTCATACGTCACAGCCTTAAGTGATTGCCTCTTGAGAGAAAGAATGGAAAGATTTGACCCTTAGAAACTAAATTCAAACCATCCTTTGATAAGTTGTGAATTCATAGTTTATGTTCAATCTATCTGTGGCTGCCAAATATTTCTTGACCAAAACAAAACCAATCATGACTATTAACTAGCATCAAGCTTTGTAAGTATCTCTTTGTTGATAAATAACCATCCCAAACAGTAGAGGGAGCCCAAGATAAAGATAAATTCTTTACTTCTCAAATTTAAACACCAGCAACCAACTAAAAGGTAGAAGCGCAGATGATACAGTCCATGATATACGTAGGGGCTGGACTGGGGTGATAGGATGAAAAAATCCTTAAAACGGAGAGAGCTGGGACTCACATGTACACACCTGAGCTTAACGAAGATGAGCTTAATGTCTGCTGTACCAGAGATGGGCAAAGCTTTTAGAGTCCACATGTAAAAATATGGTGGAAATAACAGCTTCATGATAAAGTTATGCTGAAAAATGAGTTACACTAAGGAATAAAATGCAAAAATGACTGCAAATGAGGAAAGCTATTCAGCCTTTTAAATGAGAAAAGCCATAGCTTTTGGGAGTAGGTCAGATATTTAACAATTCTGTTGAAAAAGTATCATTCAGGTAATGACATAGCAACTCTCAATTGTTTTCAAAATGAAAAAATACATTTGGTTTAGTTACGGTTTGATGTGTGCATGGTTTATCTGTTTGTGAACATTATGGCTTATGTTTGACATTTACCTGAGGGGCTGCCAAATAACGCCCAAGGAAATCTAAAATACCAGAAAATATCAAATTCAGCTTATAAGACAAATTGAAAAAAAATATAGTCAGGCTGTATAAATATATTCTAGAAGGTTTTGATTAAATTTGACTACTAGATGATTCAGCCTCAACTGTTGGTTGTAAATGTTAATTAGCTCATTGATGGAATTGTGTATTTGTGTAACTATTGAGTAATTAATTGCAAGCCAAACATTAAAAATTTTCAGTGATTCCCAAACTAGCAGCAATTGGGCTTTTTTTTTTTTAAACCCAACATGACTGTCATCCAACAAAGAATGAGTGTTAACCCTTGAGGAGTATCATGCTACTTCATTCACTTGAACAAGCACCTCCTTTTACTCACTATGAACTAGAGATCCGGCCAGATCCTGAGGATACATTGCTGACTAACACACATCCCTGCCCTCCAGATGCCCCATAGTAAAGGAAGGATTCCTTCAAAGACAAGACTCCAGTCTCATGGATTCTCCAAGTAAAAGGACTGAAGTATGGTGCAATGATAATGATCATTTCTAGGAGTTTCAGTATTTCCAAATCGCCCACAGAAAGGAATGTCAAGCCAGACAGGCCCTCTTCTTAATATATTAAACATGTGGAAGGCAGAGGGCTAATTAAACCTCTCATAAATATTCAGAAAATAATAGCTAAGCATAATTAGAGATTATAAGTGGGGTTTTCTGGGTTGCTTTGTAAAGAATTTACTTTCAAATACTGTATAAACCATATTGCATTAAGAGAAAATTTCTGAATGGAACTTCAGCCTCAGCATGTCCAATTCACTTGGCTTTGTGATACCAAAACAGACTCCTGAAAAGGATACCTTAATGGATGACCTTGGTATAGTAGTCATTCATGTGCGTCCATTCATTTGTGACTGAGGGATCTGTCATATATTATACTACATATTTTCCATGAAGTCTAAGGACAATGTAGAGCCTAATAATGTATCCTATTTTAATTATTATACTCATAAAACCTATAAATTTTACTTTCACATTAACAAGTGCAATATCATGTTTATAGTCTGGGCCTTTCTCTTGAACTTCTGTCACATCTCACTGCCTTCTTGACATCAATACCTGGATGACATTTCAAATATAACACGATCAAAACCAAATTTCAGTTCTTCCCTACCCAAACCTGCTCTATCTGCAGCCTTCCCTTTCTGTCTCAGTTAAATCCAGGTTAAAACTCTTGAGGTCATTCTTGACCCTTCTCTTTATTTCATACATCATATCCAATCTGTCAGCAAATCTATCCACAAAATATCTGTCCAGAATCTGACCACTTCTCTTCACCTCCTCTGCTCCCTGCTGGCCCAAACTACCACTGTTTCTCACCTGCAAGAACCTTATGCTGGGTCTCAGGCTTCTATTTTTTTTCCTCACAATTTAATGTCAACACAGAAAAGCTTTTAAGTCCTAAGTCAGACAATGTCAAGTCTCTGCTCAGAAAACTTTCATCCAGAGTAAAAGCCAAACCCTTAAGTGGTCTACAAAGTCCTATGTGAGTGATCTGGGCCCCCGAGAGATCTCTTTACCTGCTGTTTCCTCACTTCCTAAATGTGCTCCAGACACACTGACCTTCTTGCTGTTTCTCAAGCCCACCAGGCAGGCTGTTCTATTTGCTCAGAAAGTTCTTCCTTCCCAATACTTGGGTGGATAACTCTCTTACCATCTTTAAGTCTAGCTTCAAATGTTGCCTTGTCAATAAAGTGTACCCGGCCACCCTATTTAAAATGGCAAATCGGCCATCAATATACACTCCAGATTCTCCTTCCCCTGTTCTGCTTTTGCTTTTTCACAGCACTTAATACCTTCTAATGCACTGCATTATTTCTTAATTTATTTTTTTTAAATTCTTTATTATCTGTCTCTGCCAATATAGACTGTAAGCTCCTTGAGGGCAGGGATCTTCACCTGTTTGCCTTACCTAAAATACTGCCTCACACAGGATAAGTGTTCAATAAATATTTATCCAATGAAAAACTATCAGGGATGAATTCATCCACGTACCACGTGAAATTATTTAAGAAAATTTAGCTGTTAGCTTCACTACCAACTTTTCTAATATTTTCCAGTGTTACATGGACAGAAAATTGAAACCTATCTGGAAGAAATTTATTTTCACTATCAAAAGCAGCTTATATAAAGCAATTCTTTAAAACAGAATATATTATACTCATTTATAATATCTGTATGTATAACTAGTTATTACTCTTGCATGGATTGAAGGTCAATTCATGTGCACACTCACTGATAGGTTTTTTGATGTGGAGAAAATGTTCCTTTCTTGGAGAGAAAATGTTATAGGTATTTTTCTAAGTCAGAAGTATCTCTAGTGACATTTATGGAATATCCATAAGTCAATGTATAAAGAAAGAAATTAGGCATCAAAGGTAAAGGACATAATGCCTATCTTGGTTGCTTCCAACAAATACAGTGTTCCTTTACATTGGTCCACATATTAAAAACACTGTTTTATCACTGATAAATTACAACTGAATAGGAGAAGACTGGTGTAGATGTTAAATATATCATATTGTCAAGAAAAGATGAATTAAAGAATAAGTCTTTCTTCTTTCAAAACTGTAATGGGTTAATGTAAGCACAGGCAAAAAAATGTAAAGAAACACTGATTCCTTGCATCCTGGAAAGATTCTGCAGTTGTAAAATTTATCAAATTTTAAAGGTTATCTTTGTTTGAAAAATGAGTTGAAACCAAAACAGGGATGTTCTAGAATTCATGAACATATGTGATGCTAAGTGAATATAATATCTGGGGTGTCAGTTCCTTCTTACAAACATAATAATGGAATATTATAAGGGCAAATTACATTGGGACAACATCTAGAGACTATCTAGTCCAAATCTAGCACTTAGCAGACAAAAACATTAAAATTTTACAAATAAGAAAACTGAGTCTCTGAGAGATTAAGTGATTTTTCCAAGTTCAAATAACCAGCTAGATAATTATTAATTACTCATTACAGTTACCAGGAGAATGTGATTGAATTCTACCCCTAAAGATGATGTTTTGCATGGAAACCTCTAAGAACTGTAGAAAAAATTTGCGTCTGTCACATATGGGTACAATTTAGAGTAAGGAAAATGCAGGTTGAAATGTTTTATTATGTGGAGATGCTTGAACCATAAATGGTCCCATGGAGAATAACAGGATTACCCCATCTTGAACTGAAAACTTTTGAATATAAAATAGTAAAATTTGTGAAATAAGGGTCATGAACAGCTTGCAAGGACTAGTCAAGTCTTGTGATGAAATGCTCTCCATTTCAGAAGTTGAGGGCTACTGAAAATACTGGGTTATCTATTTGAGATCACATCCTGAAACCATCTGACAAAAAAACCAACCAAACAACTTTTATGGTAGGCGCCATAATGGTTTTTGATCACACTGTAAGGTACAGAGTGGGGGAAGAGTTTGGATGTTTATATACAAAGTTCATACTGACCTGCTTAGATTTGATAGGAAGAATTAAGACACAGATTTTCAAAACTAAAGCTTACTTGGTGGAAGAGGCTCATCGATTGTTGGGTAGTGATGATGTTCAGGCCTCAAGGAAGGAAGCTGGCTTACTGGCTGGGAATTATGGAGTATAGGACATTCACCTACGGACAAGATAGTCAAGATATTCAGATTCATTCATTGCTGTGGCAACGTCATCAAAAAAGCATGTCTGTAAAACAAATTACTGCAAGAAAAAACCCCAAAGAGTGGGCAATCGATTTTTTGGTTCTTTGTCAGTTTGTGACATTCAGAACCATTCATGAATGAGTGATGAGAGGGAACTATTTTTTTTTTTTAACTCAAATAGTCAAACATTTCATGGTTCTGATTTGTATCATACCAGACCAACAGGTAGGATTGGGGACCTGAATTTTCTTGAGGGGAAGGTGGCATCAGAAAGGGACCTAGAAGAAAATGAGCAGAGCCTGAGGTTAGCCCAGGAAAAGAAACAGGCCTGTTGGAGGGAAGAACAGCATTTATAAGGTCCCATACATTTTTGGGACTGTGCAAAATGATAGCTCCTTTTTCCGATAGATTTCATCTGAGGGCTGCCAAGAGGCTGTCTTTCAGATTTTGTGTTTGGAATGAGACTCTTAGCTGCTGCCATTTCAAGATGGGGTTAAGGAACTGATGGGCCAAGAAGATAAATTCTTATTGCATGAAACCTAGGGGCTGGGCTGGGGAGCCAAGGACCTATGGGATTTTGTGATTGTTTCAAGTTATTCTGAGGAAGAAGCAGACAAACCAGGGTGTTCTGGAAAGAGAAAAGACAAGAGACGAAGGAAGTAGGTAAGAGGCAGGAAGACTGAGACAGGAGAACTTGAAACATGGAAGTGGGATAGAGGGAGGCAGAAAGACAGACATGGAGAAATTTTAGAAATAAACATATCCACAGAATGCATGGCCCAATTACGATAGACACAGCTAATATTACTGTCAGGCAGACCTATGATGAACTGAATAGTGTTTTAAAATGGAGTTCCTATTTCATGATGTCTTCAGGTCTTGGTAACACTGCATGTAGAGGGGCCTCCAGTACCAGCAGTTTGGGTCACATAATCAGAGTCAATTGCTCTTGATCTGTGAGGAGCTAGAAAAGTTGAGGCCATGAGCCAGCCCTCAGACTGGTAACCCCCATTGTACCCCAACCTGGATTTCTCACAATAGCCCCTATTGGCCAAAGGACAAAGGTCAGGCTTCTCCTTCTTTTGTCCTTCCACGGCTGATGCAAATCTCAAGTGTTCCATTATTCCGCGGTCCGAAAGAGAGGAACTGTGAAAACCAGTGTTTAAGATCTTTGTGGGAGCTCAAATTTCAAAAATATTTCTCAGAGTGTCCATACATGGAAAGGATGATTATTTCTTTCTGTTCTAGATCTATAGAACTGACTTAAAAACATAAGCAGAAGTTAATTAGGAAGGAAATTACGTGAATTTAGCCATTTAACTCCTTGAGCTAACTGGAAAACAAAAACAGGAATGTATTCAGAAACAAAGGGTCCTTTTAAATGTTAAATATATAGCATCATTTCTTGTGCAATCTCTGGTATGTGACTTACACCCCTGGGGTCCTCAGAGACTAAGGAAAGTCAAGGACGGTGCCCCTCCCTCATGCCAGCCTTGCAAACTGACTCCTGTTTCAAAGCTGGGCTCTGTGTTTAGTGGATATAACACTCATGTTCGTATTTATATGTGCTTAATGTCAGAAACTGAAAAAAAAAAAAGAGAGAAAAACAATGGTACAGTTGTTATGTCACCAGCTGCTGTGTTTTAAATTTAGTTGTTAAAAAAAAGAGAGACTTACCTTGTTGTAATTAATTCAACCAATCAGGTTAATTACTCCTCCAAGCTAGTGGAAACATAATAGTGTTGCTTGCCGGGTTAATGGAGCTGACCCCACCTTCCCGTGAACCCCAAGCAAATGCAATGATGTGACTGATGCATCTCAGCCAACGGAATGGAAGCAAGAGGAAGCAAGCCACTTCTGTTCTGCACGAGGCCGCAGCTCCGCACCATCCCCCTCACCTCAAATACAAAGCAAGGGTCAGACCTGCTAGAACTTCTGAGAAGGAAATGTATTCCAATTTAAAAGGGAGCCTTGCTGCTCATCTACCTGGAAGAACCCTCACTCAGAGGCTGAGCATTTCATAGGAATCATCTCAGTTAATCCTTCCAACCCCTTTAGGGTATGTTCCACTTTGCACCCAGTTTACACGTGAGGTTTGAAGCAGTTAGGTAACTTGGCTAAGGCGTCATGGCTGGGAAGTGGGGAGACTGAAGATAAACCCAGGGGAGCCTGATGCCAGGGTTGAGCTCATAATCACATTATTATTGTTGTTGTTGTTTAGTCGCTCAGTCGTGTCCGACTCTTTGTGACACCATCGACTGTAGCCTGCTGGGTTCCTCTGTCTGTGGGATTTTCCAAGCAAGAATACTGGAGTGGATTGCCATTTCCTTCTCCAGGGGATGTTCCCAACCCAGGGATCGAACCCACCTCTCCTGCTTGGCAGGCAGATTCTTTACCCCTGAGCCACCTGGGAAGCTGCCCATAATTGCATTATGTTACTTTTTTTTCCTTTTCATTTGATCTGAAGGTTTTTAAAACCCATTTTATGTTGAAGTTAAAAAAAGAGGCACATGTGGAGGGAAAAGAAACACAAAGTAGATGAAGAAGACATCTCCACAAACTGCTGCAGACGCACCTACGTGGCTGTGGGTATAGTATAACCATCCTCGGCTAACCTCAGGAAAGAATTTGCAATCTGCAAAGTCACAGTGAGGGGAGAAGAGGGCACATGTGCGTATAATCAGGCATACGTGTTTCTTCTGAGTGGGTGCTGATTGGTGGTGAGTGGGGACAGATCCACCACTTGGACTTCATTAACCCGGGGGACTCCCTACCACGGGAGAGAAGAACTGGCTGTAGAAGTCATGTGCCAGCATAGGTACAGCCTTCAGGAAATCAACAGTCCTTCCCAGGAATCCTCGTTTTGCTCCCAGTAATCACTATAGTGAAGCATATGTTCTTAACTTTTTTGGAGTTTACAATCTGCAAAAAATTTCAGGAATCTAGAAATTTCTTTAGAAACATAGACTTCCACTCTGGCCCTGAAAAACTTTTTCATCCTTTTGGTAAAGGGGATGGGTTCCCCACTGCTGGACTGTTAGACCTTCAAAGGCATGGGTAATATCTTTTTTTAAATATCAATGTATACTGAGTCAAGTTTCAATTACCCATGTGTGGACTGTCTCCTATCATTGGAGACATGGGTCCAAATATACCCGTTGGCTACAACAGACTGACAGACTATAAATTCAGCCTTGTAGCTCTGTGGCTCTGGGTAAAGATGGTTATTATACTTCTAAAGGTAAAAATGTTTTTTTCTTTCTTAAAAAACACACCTTTGATGAGAAGAGTTGCTTTGGTTTTGTGTCTTGACCTACAAAGCTTAAAATGTGTAGTATCTGGACCTTTATGAAAAAAGTTTTTCCAACTTCGGTCTGAAACATCTCTGGTAGCTCCCAGTTGTGCCTTCATATAGGTATATCCCCAAATTGCCTTATGATATACTTATTTTTAATTCTATTGTAATTATTGAGTGCCGTCCACACATAGCATCTGACCTAGAACAAAGAGGAGACTCAAAACCTCCTTATTAAAGAAAGGGATTGTCCACCCCATTCTCATACTCACGGGTGCTTTTCCATATTGTGCGGTATGTCACTATGCTTTACTGTATGGCACTCTGGTTTTCTTCCTGTGTTTCTTTGTTACCAGTTTCCTTGGGCTTCTCCTTACCCTATGTGCCACTTTCCCTCACCCCTTCTTTCTCCAAAATGTAGAATTGGGTACTTTTAAGTACTTAAGATTATTTCTTTTACACTCACATACGTTCCTATAAAAATTTGCAGGTGCCAGGCATTTGCTTAGCAGACGTAAAGAAGATATGAATTCTGGCCCTTGATGAGCTTACAATCTAGAGACAATACCACTGCATGTTGTTTGGAGGCTAATTTAAACAAATTAGAACAGCAAAATAGCAGAATCTATATTTTTCGCTTTTAAAACAGCTGAAATATTTCATATTATCATGTGACTTTTAAGTTATTTCCCTTAATGTCACTGTCACTTGACTGGCAGGTGGTTCCCAATTCTGGATTAGGAAATGCAAGTTAACTTTATATATGCTTCCACAGGCATGACTAAGAAGACAGGTCTTTGGTTAGGACACAGAATACATTTTTAAACTAAAAAGGGCACCTGTTGGATTAGAATCTTACTCGAGACAAAGTGCTTTACACATTCATGGTATCCTTCCTTTGCATTAGCCAAAATAGCTCCCCAATCCCACAAAACAACACAAAACAAAACCAACAACAATAACAGAATCAAGTAGACAGAAATCATGACACATAAATGTAGGCTATACATATTCATATGTACACAGGTTAAATTCTAAAACAGGTAATATCAATGTTCTTCCACTTATATTAACATTTATTGCTAATCTTCGTAAGTTGTGGGGAGTCAGCAGATATTGACATATTACCCACTTAATGTTGATCATTTTCTGCTCATATCATTTGATACTAACTTTGATGCTCTTGCTGCTGTCAAGACTGGAGGGTAATATGTACCCTATAATCAGTGATTAGTTAAAACAGAGAGGCACACATACAAGTACACGCTCACATCCAACTAGTTGTCATTCCTGGGGTGTATCTGAGCGGTGGTGGGGTGTCAGCTACCCACAGTCTGGAATACTGACATACACATATACACATGCACACATATAAGTACAAGACAGGCACACGTGGCCACTGCAGCACCCTTATTTGGGACTGATCCTCTCCCTCTTGGTTTTAAACCATGTTGGTGAGACCTGCGTCCCCCTCGTGGTGGTCCTATTCTCACTCTGATGGGGTGTGAGGTCTAACCTTCTCTCCGACTGCTCGGCCCTGCCACGGGGGACTCCAGACCTTCCATGGTTCTGGCCATGCTCCCATCGGGGGCGGCCAGCTCGTCTTGCCATGGCCCTGCACCGTTGGCCGACTCCTGGTCCAGCTCTGGGCTCTGCACTGAGTCGGGCACTGACTCGAAGGCGCTGTTCTCCTCCTCCTCGTCGTCCTGAGAGGAGAAGACCGTGCTCTCGGAGATCTTGGCACTGTCCACAGAGGAGAAGCGGGTGTGGCTGGCAAACCTACTGCCGTTGTAGCAGGAGGGGCTGTAGCAGGAGGCGCTGTAGCAGGAGCTGCTGTAGCACGAGGAGCTGTAGCAGGAGGGGCTGCAGCAGGATGCGTCGCAGCAGCTGTGGTCTCCACCCTGCCGCGGGCTGGAGTCGCTCTCGCTCCCCGTGCTGGGGAGCGCGTCGCCATCCGGGGCTGAGCCGTTGGCCAAGCCCGAGTGGCCGAGGGGAGCCGTGCCTGGAGTGGCCCCCTCGGGGGCCTCTCCATCCTCTTCCAGGGGAGGAGGCTCTGCGGCGACCGTGTCCATCTCACTGAGCGCGTCCTTCTCCGAGGCATCCTTGAGGGTGGCCTCCTCCTCGGCACCGTCGTCGTCGTCGTCCGCGCTGCCGCCCTGCGCCGAGGGCAGGCTGTGCAGCAGCGTGTGGATGCGGATGTAGTGGGTCCGCGGCGTCTCCGGCTCACCGCAAGCGGACGCGATCACCGTCTCCAGCTCGGACACAGGCAGGGAGCACGGCCTGGTTTTCCTCTTCACTGAGGCCCGCAGGTGCAGCCTGTCCTCCCCCTGCCCCAGGGCAGACACGTCCCCCTCTTCCTCCTCCATCTGCTCCTTCTCCTCCTCCTGTCCCCCAGCCCGACTCTCTGTGGCCCTTTCCTCAGCCACCGGCTCCCCAGGGCTGCTCGGGGCTTGACCGTCCTCCAGCAGCCCCGGGAGGGCCACCTCCCCTCCCAGGTCCAGCCGCTCGGCCAGTTCTTCTGCACTTAGGGCGGGCTCTGTGTCCTCTGGCCCAGGGGCTAGCAGCTCCCCAGCCCCCTCAGGCCCCACAGAGACTATGCCATCATCATCTCCTGCCTCGGTGGTACCTGCCGCTGCCTCAACCAGACTGGTAAGCTCCAGGCCCTCGATCTCTGGAGGGCCCACAGTGCTGCCCTGGCTCGGCTGCTCAGGCTTTGGGGTCCCTGAGGGCTCTGGTGCATCACACGGGGGCTCCCCACAGCTGCTTGCCACCAGGTTATTCATGGGGCTGTCCTGAATTTCCGCAGACTCAGGCTCGGTACTCAGGGAAATCTCCTCATCATCTGTGGACAAGAAGAAAATGTCACTGCAGTGTTAGTCTACTCCCGAGGATGTGTGAGCATCTTAGGGATTTCTGCCTTAGGATATTGCATGGAGGGGTTGATGAGCATTTCCCATGGACCAAAGCTCTGCTAAAACCCATTCTGTAAGAAATGGTTCTCCTTATGCAATCACGATGTATTTGACAATTCTGTTTCAAGGGACTTCAGTTTTTGGTCAAAATGCCCAAATCCTAGTGCTACCCCCGTTCTGGGCACAAAGTAGGTGCTCAATAATGTCTGTTATTCGGAAGACCTCAGAGATGAGAGGTGGGGTTTACAGTTCCTTGTTGGCTTCAGGCAGGGCTAATTATACTAGTTCAGAGTGTTTCCTATGGCTGAGTCCCCCAGTGTGGCAGAATGGGGTTCTTAGGTGACCAGAGAGAAGGAAAGGGGGCAACCACAGTCATTCAGTGGCTCAGAGCGGAAGCCTCCCAACATCTGGAGAATAATGAAGTGGGAAAATAAACCAGGTCTGCATACCAAGCACCCATTCACGGAGCAGCAACCATGGTTCACCTCTGCCTTCCCCCAGTTGCTCTACTGGATCCCTGCCAGATGTGGATTCCCAATTCAAGCCCGTGTGCTATCCACTCATTGAAGAAAAGCAATCTCTCTGGTGCACTGTAAAGCTATTCTTACTGCTACACTAAAGCAAGAATCAGTTTTATTTTCAGGATGAGGAAGGGCTGGATGTGAAAGGATGAAACAGTCAAGTGTTTCCTTACAATCTGCTTTGTAGACTGGGCACAGAAATGCGCAGTTTGTTTGACAAGGGGGCAGTGATAAACTCCAGACCCTGCTTCTCAAAAGCCTTATTAGCTTTACTGGAAACTCATAAATGTGTTGCCAATAAAGTGGCAACTCACAACTCTCGGCATGATCTCTACCTGTGAGGGGCTGCCAGAGAAGAGTCGGAGTGGGATTATGAGGCATCTCGTCAATCTTATTTGGAAATACGTTTTGGCTTGAAAAACTGAACACAGGATGATTCAAAAGTTTTCTGTCCAATTTACAATATTCATTTTTCCTGTGAGATTGTAAAAATCCACTGAGTAATCACAGTTTGACAATGTGACATGTATCACATTCATTCATTCATTCATGTATGCAGTGATTCAACATCTATTGATTAAGTCCTGTGTGGGTATGGGTTGTGTTAGTTGTCAGTCATGTCCGACTCTTTGGGACCCCCTGGACTGTATAGCCCACCAGGCTCCTCTATCCATGGAATTCTCCAGGCAAGAATACTGGAGTGGGTAGCCATTCCCTTCTCCAAGGGATCTTCCTGACCCAGGGATTGAACCCGGGTTTCTCACATTGCAGGCAGATTCTTTACTCTCTGAGCCACCAGGGTATTGGGAGTAAAATGTTAAGTTAGACATGGCTCCGTACCCATGTTGACCTCTTTGTCAATCCCCACTCCACTGTCTAACCCTCTACCTTTAGGTCACTGGAACGAAGAGGAGCCTGTCAATCAAGGGGACCACAGGGACTTCCCTGGCAGTTCAGTGGTTAGGGCTCCGTGCTTCCACTGCAGGGGCCCGGGTTCAATCCCTGGTCAGGGAACTGAGATCCCATGAGTCATGTGGCACCACCAAAAAATAAAGATAAAAAGGAGGGTAGCAACCTGGCTTGCAGAACAGATCACTGGCTTCTGGGCCTCAAATGGAGAAGACAGGTAGAGAACCACAAAACCTAGGACATGTCTGGAGAGAACCATGGTTATTATATTTTGGAGAAAGGAACCATCTATGACACTAGGCTAGGACAACACATGAAATACATGCCGAAATACCTGGGTGGATGGAGGAAGTGATCTCAAATCGGAATTGCAGCTGTCCACTCACGTGATCTGTTGGAAGCCTACGGCCAAGGGTGTAGCTGACCACCCTGTCCCTAGAAGGAAATAAGCATCATCACAGATCTGGTAAATACCTGTTCTCCTAAAGACCACACACTATGCCAGCAGGTGAGGCACCCAAGCCCAGGGAGGCCCTGATATTAGGAGGTGATGTCTGCTCAGGACGATACAAGATGGTCCTAAGGAAAAGATGGGAAAGTACACTTGCTCAACAGCAATGAAAACTTCAATAAAATCCTTATTGAATAATCTAAGACAGGGATCAGTAAACTACAGTCCGTGGGCCAAATCTGGCCCATCACTTGCTTTCATAATGCTATGGGCTTTTTACATTTCTAAATGGTTAGAAAAAGTGCAGTAGAAGAGTAGCATTTTGTGACATGTAACAATGATACGAAATTCTAATTTGTTTCCACAAATAAAAGTTTTATTGGAATGCAGTCATGCTTGTCAGTTTACTTCTTGTCTGGGCCGCTTTCATGCTACAGTTGCCGAGCTGAGTAGTTGGGACAGAAGCCATATGGCCTACACAGCCTGAAATATTTACTATCTGGCCCCTTACAGAGAGTTTGCCAACTTGTGTTTTAGAGAAAAGAAGAAGAAGAAGAAAAAGACATGGATATCCTTTGCTTGCTTTTCCTGTGCAGGCTGACATTTTCCAAATAAGCCCTTAATTATGGACAGGGCCAGCAGCAGATGCTTGTCTTGTAATAATCTAGCTAGCTAGCTACTTACCGCTATCTATCTATCTATGGAAGGATGTAATCCTGATGCCCAGAGACCCTGTGGAGTGCTTCAGAAAGAGACCTGCTGTACAGCAGAGCAAAGCAAGACTTGTGGGCTTGGGTCCACTGGCCTGTGACTTCCAATTACACCAACTCCAGGGTCCCACAGAGAGACTCTGAAACTCCACCCTGGACCCTGGCACCACTCCCTTTGCTCACCCAAGGCAATTTTTAATTACTAGGAAGACAATTATCCAGAGAGAAATCAATCTGATAGTTTGCTATTATAGTTTCATCAACAATGCAGATTCAGCAGAATACAAGGTACCCTCCCTTGGCCTAAATAGGAAGAGCGACTACTCTGGGATATTCAGAAATGAACAAATCCATTCTACCCAGTAATAACAAAGACATATTCCAAAACCAGTTGGTACTTAGATAATTATGTATTCATCCCATTTATTCATTTGCGACATTCAAATAAAAAGGTAAATCACTGGCTAATAGTGTTTCAATGTTTTTCCTAGAAAACACCAGCACCGTGAAACAACATATATCCCAGGGGTTCACTGACTTAGCATTTCTCTTTGGTAAGCCCTGGTTTCATATTTGGATTTTCTAGGAAGTCCATTAAATAAAGCATTACATGCAGGAAAATTAGAATGAGCTAAAATATTGACAAGGGCTTTGGTCAATATTATGAAGTAGGTCTACTATGACCATAAGAAAGAGATCCTGAACCCCAAACCTAGTTGGAATCAGAGGAGGCCTAAAGACAATATCAGATAGTGAGACTACTTTATCAACAAATATTTTGTGAGCCCCTGCAATGTAAAAAAGTGCTGCAGGTGATACATAGCATGTAATGCACACCCCTGCCTTTAAATAGCTTGTCCCAGTTGGGGCATGAGACTGGCAAAGAGTTCTTTAATTACGTAAAGAGTTCCAGGCAGCGGTGATATTTCCAATATGAAGCTGAGGCGGGCGAGAGTAGAGGACTTGAGGAGAGAGACAGTAAAAGGCAGATGGCTGAGGGCTGGGATGTTACAGGCAAAGGAATCAAGGGCACCTTCCGAGCAGCCTTTATTTTAAAAGGCATACAGTTTGCTATTTTAAAAATGAACAGTTTGGAATCATTTAGTCCCTATGTGCCATGGAGAGCTTTATGTTCTTTATGTATATTCTTGTTTTAGTGGAAAATGCAAACATCTTGTTTGACACACAACTGTAGCCTCGTAAATGTCAGCTCTCTGCTATAAGGCTCTGATTACATGTCCTTGTATCATTCTAAGTGTTGCACTGAGGCATATCCATGACCAGAGAACCACATACAGCTTTACATGTTTTCAAATATAGTTGCTGTTACCTATAGAAATGCATATTATGTACAAGGATTTTTATCTGGTCAGAGGTTAATGAGAACCCTGAATATTATTTATTTACTTACTTTATTTTTTGACCGCATTGCATAGCATGCAGGATATTAGTTCCCTGATCAGGGATTAAAACTGGGCCCCCTTGCATTGGGAGTGTGGAATGTAAACCACTGGATCACCAGGAAAGTCCCAAGAACACTGAATGGACATGAATATAGAAGATACAAAATGCAGGTCATATACAACTGTGTGAGCAGCATAATTGTGGTTAATCCATAAGGATTCATGCTTTTAAAATTTTACACATCTTATCTAGCATTTTCTATAAATACTAGCGTTTTTTTAAGGCACTCTAGTCTAGTAACCCAGTATTTCATCTTTTTATGGAAATGTCACAAATGATTAAATCCTACACACAAGACAGGCATGTGAATGAAATGATATCCTTCGTGGTAAAACAAATTTTAATTTCTATCTGTACAGAAAAAAATGCTGCAGTAAGGCCTTCTTTCACTAGCATCTTAGAAATTTTTACTGTTCTGCATAAGTAATCAGAGGTAAACAAACTAGGGGAAAAAGAAGGGCCTGTTTAATAAAATCTCATAGCTTGAACAACGTAGTAATGGGAGAAGCCAGGGAAATACAGCACCAGTATTTCAGTTTGAGTCTCTATGAGGCTGTATTGTTGCCTTTCTTGGGCCTGGCCTGCTGGCTGATGCCTAGTGATTCAGAGCTCTTGGTCAAGGTTTACCCTATGGCATGTCTTTCCAGGAGTCTTTGAACGGGCATTGACAGCTTTCCCAAAAAGCGCTTGATGATGGGGCGGCTCTTGGCAAACTTGTCCTTCACCTCAATTTCCAGCACATCAGTGGGCAAGGACACAAAGCTGAATTGCTGCAATGAAAAAACACATGACATCAATTACCTGTGAGGTGTGAGGGGTGGCCAATCCCCAGTCCATCTGCTTTGAATGATGTCATTGTCAAACACCCCCACAGCAAACTTTCCCTCTCTCTCTACTTGCCAACCTAAGTGTATCCACCTATCTCAAGGTTTTAGAAATGTTGTAAACTCTGTTTATCCCAGAAGTGAATAATGGCCACAATGAGATACCTCCTCAGTGCTTAAGAATAAGGTTCTTTTCTTTCCTTTTTGGCCATTTGGATTGCAGGATATTAGTTCTCTGATCAAGGATCAAACCTGTGCCCAGGGCCATAGAATCTCTGAGTCTTAATCACTGGACCGCAATGGAATTCCCTAAAAATAAGGTTATTCTCTGACATTCAAATAATAAAATCAACCATAAAGGGAAAGAATGCTACCCAGGCCTCACCATACTTGACTGAAGTTATCAACATAGCTTCAGAAAGAACAAGCAAAACTCACCTACAATTAGGGAAATGTACTTGGAATCAACACCATAACATTTTTTTTTTTCCATGATGATAATGGCAGAGATTTTTTAAAGTTTGATCATACACTGCCTTCTGGTCAGTGGGAAGAGATAAGAACTCTTACTCTGTATTGATGGAAATGCACATTGTTTCAACCCTTGGTAAGGAAATTGGTAATATTTCAGTTCTGTTCAGTTGCTCAGTCATGTCTGATTCTTTACGACACCATGGACTTCAGCACACCAGGCTTCCCTGTCCATCACCAACTCCTGAAACTTGCTTGAACTCATGTCCATCAAACTGCTGATGCCAGCCAACCATTTCATCCTCTGTCGTCCCCTTCTCCTCCTGCCTTCAATCTTTCCCAGCATCAGGCTCTTTTCCAATAAGTTAGTTCTTCACATCAGGTGGACAAAGTGTTGGAGTTTCAGCTTCAACATCAGTCCTTCCAATGAATATTCAAGACTGATTTCATTTATGATGGACAAGTTGGATCTCCTTGCAGTCCAAGGGACTCTCAAGAGTCTTCTCCAACACCACAGTTCAAGTTATCAATTCTTCGGTGCTCAGCTTTCTTTATGGTCCAACTTTCACATCCATACATGACTACTGGAAAAACCATAGATTTGACTAGATGGACCTTTATTGGCAAAGTAATGTCTCTGCTTTTTTAATACATTGTTTAGGTTGGTCATAGCTTTTCTTCCAAGGAGCAAGCGTCTTTTAATTTCAAGGCTGCAGTCACCATCTGCAGTGATTTTGGAGCCCCCCAAAATAAAGTCTGCCACTGTTCCCATTGTTTCCCCATGTATTTGCCATGAAGTGATTGAACTGGATGCCATGATCTTAGTTTTTTGAATGTTGAATTTTAAGTCAACTTTTTCACTTTCCTCTTTCACTTTCATCAAGAGGCTCTTTAGTTCTTCTTCGCTTTCTGCCATATGTCATCTGCATATCTGAGGTTATTGATATTTCTCCCGGCAATCTTGATTCCAGCTTGTGCTTCATCCAGCCCAGCATTTTGTATGATGTACTCTGCATATATGTTAAATAAGCAGGGTGACAGTATACAACCTTGACGTACTCCTTTTCCTATTTGAAACCAGTTTGTTGTTCCATGATCAGTTCTTACTGTTGCTTCTTGACCTACATACAGATTTCTCAGGAGGCAGGTCAGGTGGTCTGGTATTCCCATCTCTTTAAGAACTTTCCACAGTCTGTTGTGATCCACACAGTCAAAGGCTTTGGCATAGTCAGTAAAGCAGAAGTAGATATTTTTCTAGAACTCTCTTGCTTTTTCAATGATCCAGTGGATGTTGGCAATTTGATCTCTGGTTCTTCTGCCTTTACTAAAACCAGCTTGAACATCTGGAAGTTCACGGTTCATGTACTGTTGAAGCCTGGCTTGGAGAAGTTTGAGCATTACTTTACTAGCGTGTGAGATGAGTGCAATTGTGCAGTAGCTTGACCATTCTTTGGCATTGCCTTTCTTTGAGATTGAATGAAAACTGACCTTTTCCAGTCCATGGCCACTGCTGAATTTTCCAAATTTGCTGGCATATTGAGTGTAGCACTTTCACAGCATCATCTTTTAGGATTTGAAATAGTTCTGCTGGAATTCCATCACCTCCACTAGCTTTGTTTGTAGTGATGCTTCCTAAGGCCCACTTGACTTTGCATTCCAGGATGTCTGGCTTTAGATAAGTGATCACACCATCATGATTATCTGGGTCATGAAGATCTTTTTTGTATAGTTCCTCTGTGTATTCTTGCCATCTCTTCTTAATAGCTGCTTCTGTTAGGTCCATACCATCTCTGTCCTTTATTGTGCCCATCTTTGCATGAAATATTCCCTTGGTATCTCTATTTTCTTGAAGGAGCTATAGTCTTTCCCATTCTATTGTTTCCCTTTATTTCTTAGCATTGATCACTGAGGAAGGCTTTTTTATCTCTCTGTGTGATTTTTCTGAACTCTGCATTCAAATGGCTTTATCTTTCCTTTTCTCCTTTGTCTTTTGCTTCTCTTCTTTTCTCAGTTATTTGTAAGGCCTCCTCAGAAAACCATCTTGCTTTTTTGCATTTCTTTTTCTTGGGGATGTTCTTGATCACTGCCTCCTGTATAATGTCATTAACCTCCATCCATAGTCCTTCAGGCACTCTGTCTATCAGATCTAATCCCTTGAATCTATTTGTCACTTTCACTGTATAATTGTAAGGGATTTGATTTTAGGTAATACATGAATGGTCTAGTGGTTTTCCTACTTTCTTCAATTTAAGTCTGACTTTTGCAATAAGGAGTTCACGATCTGAGCCACAGATGGGCTCCTGGTCTTAATTTTGCTGACTGTATAGAGCTTCTCCATCTTTGGTTGCAAAGAATATAATCAATCTGATTTTGGAATTGACCATCTGGTGATGTCCATGTTTAGAGTCTTCTCTTGTGTTGTTGGAAGAGGGTGTTTGCTATGACCAGTGCATTTTCTTGACAAAACTCCATTAGCCTTTGCCCTGCTTCATTTTGTTCTCCAAGGCCAAATTTGCCTGTTATTCCAGGTATCTCTTGACTCCCTACTTTTGCATTCCAGTCCCCTATGATGAAAAGGACATCTTTTTTGGGTGTTAGTTCTAGAAGGTCTTGAAGGTCTTCATAGAACTGTTCAGCTTCTTCAGCACTACTGGTTGGGACAGAGACTTGAATTACTGTGATTTTGAATGGTTTGCCTTGGAAATGAACAGAGATCATTCTGTCATTTTTGAGATTGCACCCAAGTACTGCATTTTGGATTCTTTTGTTGACTATGAGGGCTACTCCATTTCTTTTAAAGGATTCTTTCCCATAGTAGTAGATATAATGGTCATCTTGAGTTAAATTTGCCCATTCCAGTCCATTTTAGTTCATGATTCCTAAAATGTCAATGTTCACTCTTGCCATCTCTTGTTTGACCACTTCCAATTTACCTTGATTCATGGACCTAACATTCCAGGTTCCTATGCAATATTGTTCTTTACCGCATTGGACTTTACTTTCATCACCAGTCACATCCACAACTGGGCGTTGTTTTCGCTTTGGCTCTGTCTATTCAGTCACATCCACAACTGGGCGTTGTTTTCGCTTTGGCTCTGTCTATTCATTCTTTCTGGTGTTATTTCTCCACTCTTCTCCTGTAGCATATTGGGCACCTACTGACATGGGCCAGGAGTTCATCTTTCAGTGTCATATCTTTTTGCCTTTTAATACTGTTCATGGGGTTCTCAAGGCAAGAATATGGAAGTAGTCTGCCATTGTCTTCTCCTGTGGACCACATTTTGTCAGAACTCTCCACCATGACCCGTCTGTCTTGGGTGGCCTTATGTGGCATATTTCATAGTTTCATTGAGTTAGACAAGACTGTGGTCCATGTTATCAGTTTGACTAGTCTTTTTTTGTGATTGTGGTTTTCATTCTGTCTGCCCTCTGATGGATAAGGATAAGAGGCTTCTGGAAGCTTCCTGGATGGAGAAACTGACTATGGGGGAACTTGGGTCTTGTTCTGATGGATGGGAAAATGCTCAGTAAATCTTTAGTCCAATTTTCTGTCCTTGGGCAGGGCTGTGTTCCCTCCCTGTTGTTTGACCTGAGACCAAACTATGGTGGAGGTAATGAAGATAATGGCAACCTCCTTCAGAAGGTCCCCTTCATGCACTGCTGCACTCAGTGCCCCTGACCCTGTAGCAGGCCACTGCCAACCCACACCTCTGCTAGAGACTCCTGGACACTCACAGGTAAGTCTGGGTCAGTCTCTTGTGGGATCACTGCTCCTTTCTCCTGGGTCTTGGTGTGCACAAGATTTTGTTTGTGCCCTCCAAGAGTCTGTTTCCCCAGTCCTGTGGAAGTTATGTAATCAAATCCCACTGGCCTCCGAAGTCAAAGTCCCTGGGGTTTCTCAGTCCCTTTGCTAGATCCCCACGTTGGGAAACCTGTTGTGGTTCCTAGAACTTTCTTAACAGTGCACAAATTTATTTAGTATAATTGTTCTGAGTTTGTGATAATATTTATTGGCATTTAAATTACAAATTCCCTTTAACCCAGAATTATACTTCTAGGACTTTTCCTTCTGGATTAACTTGCATGAGTGTTCAAAATTATGTTTTGTATAAGTATGTTAAATGAGCATTATTAACCATCATAAAAGGCTGGAAAAATGTAAAAAATATCTAGCAATAGGAAGCCAGCTAAATGAAGGATGGTAAATCTTTGAAATGCAGAACTCTGCTGGCATTAAAAAGAAATAGGTAAATAAATATTCTCTGAAATGAAATGACATGTGACATATTAAGTGAAAAAAGGCAAGATGTGAAGAAAAATGTGAAGAGTGGGAACCCATTTGTACTTTGAATTGCAGAGAAAATGCCTTGAGGGTATGTGAGCTCCTGGGGGTGGCAGAGGGGGAGAAAGCAGATCTTTTTCATTTTATTCTACACTATTCATTTTTTATTCAGCATACTGTAGGACTTTTAAAATAAGAGCAGCAACAATTGAAGGAAGACTGTGAATGTCAGAAGATGGATGTCTTGGCCAGAAAGTGTAGAAAAGGAGAAAAAGGTAAATGCTTTCTTAACCCAATTCAGACTATCTGGGGTGGGGGAGGTCTTGATGACACATTACAGTATCCTTAATCAAGCGTTGTGAAACAGCTGAAATATATTTATTTTCTTCCATTCTGATTAATTCCTAACAGTAATCTTTTTTACTTTAGTTGATTTTTAATTTTAGAGGTTAAATATTAGTATATCAGGTATGCCAATGTTAATATCAGTCAGGATGGGCTGAGGCACAGTGAAGTCATGACCAAATTCCAAGTCTCAGTGACTTACAGCAGCAAAGCTTTGTTCCTTGCTCACACTGGCTCTGTGGCTGGCAAAGGAAACTGCTCATTAGTCACTCAGGGAGCCAGGCTGATGGAGTGGACATGCTCTCAAACATTGCCAGCCACAGCGACAGAAGGAAAGAGAACTCTGGAGGGTCTTTCTCTTGTAAATAAGTGCTCACTTTCAAACCCAAGTCTTCGTCACAGCTAGACACACACCCCAGCCACCCACAGAGAACAGGAGGTATGATGTTACCACATGTCTGGGTGATACAGAACAAAAATATTTGGCAAACAGCAATGATGACTTCTATGCCCACCATGTGGTGCTTCTAATTTCCATTACAAATTAGTTTTAGTTAACATCTATATAATTCATATGATATCACTCATATGTGGACGCTAATTTTTTTTTAAGTGATACAAATGAACTTATGTTCAAAATAAGTCTGTTCTGAAACAGACTTACAAATATCAAAAACAAACTTATGGTTACCAAATAGGAAATGTATGGTGGAGGGAGGGAAGTATCAGGAGCTTGGAATGAACATACAGACACTACTATATATAAGACAGATAACCAGGGAATTCCCTGGTTGTCCAGTGGAAAGGACTTGGTACTTTCATTTCTATGGGCCCCAAGTTCAATCCCTGGTCACGGAACTAAGATCCCACATGCAGTGTGGCCAAAAAAAAAAAAGATAACCAACAAGGACCTGTGGGAATTCTATTCAATATGAGAAAAGAATATAAAAAGAATGAATATATTTATATATGTAACTGAATCACTTTGCTGTACACCTGAAACTAATACAACATTGTAAATCAACTATACTCCAATAAAATTTTAACAAATTAACTAAAAAAAGTACCAAAAACATCTATGTAATTCCCAAGAATCAGTCATTTATGGCACTGATAAAACTGGACTTACAGACACGCTAAGCTTGAGGATGAAACTCAGGAATTGGATTCTCCTCCAAGCAGGCCTGACTGCATGAGCACCCAGGCCCCCTAACTATCTCATGTCCCCAAACCTCCATATCTTTTGCCCAGTAATTCTATTCTGAAGTGTACTGTAATGGATCTCCTAATGCTCAATCATAGACTCAAGTGCATTGCAGTAGATGTAGATGATAGAATAGTTTATAATTTTCTAAATCACAATAATATATGATTATACTAAATATGCAATTACAATTATAACACATTAAATGAAAAGATAGAAAATGTTTGTTTTCCAATGCTACGTGACAAAAGCAGGAAACATATAACTCATGATCACAGTAATGTGAGTGAAATGAATAGAAAAAAGACTGGAAAGAATCACAACAAATTTTAATAGCAGTTGCTTTATCGAGTAAGATTTTGCCCCCGCCCCCACCATTTTTCCTCTGATGAGCATGAATTATTTTTATAATGAAAAGCATAATCACTTTTTAAAAAACAAGAGTATTTCTGGCTCTAGTAGCCTACATGGGATATGGAAGTCAGCTTACCTAGACATACTCTGAAACTTGGCAGCAAATCCTGAGTTCTTTCCTCCCTTCACAAAGTCTTCCTTCTCAGCCTCTCTTCCCATATCCACCCCTTCATCAATGGTGTCAGACCTTCCCCACCATGCCCTTACTTCCATGCCATGGTTTACTGGGGTCTATATAAACCCTCAGCTAGGCTGCTGCTACTGCTACTGCTAAGTCGCTTCAGTCGTGTCCTACTCTGTGCAACCCCATAGACGGCAGTCCACCAGGCTCTGCCGTCCCTGGGATTCTCCAGGCAAGAACATTGGAGTGGGTTGCCATTTCCTTCTCCAGTGCATGAAAGTGAAAAGTGAAAGTGAAGTTGCTCAGTCGTGTCCGACTCTTCGCAACCCCATGGACTGCAGCCTAGGTCTCTATTTTAAATTGTTACTGGAGTATAGTTCAATGCAATGTTGTGTTAGTTTCAGGTGTCCAGCAAAAGTCAATCAGTTATACATATATCTATTCTTTTTCAGATTCTTTCTCCATATGGGTTATTACAGAACATTATACAGGTCACTATATATTTTTAGTGTATTAACTGTTTAAAAAATTTTAAATATAACTGTTTAGAATGTCTGTAAATAAATGGCTGCAGAGTTTTTAGTGAATCCTGCTTCTGACCTACACTAACGCAGCAATACTGCCTTCCCCTCCCCCCATAAATGGTAATTCTTGATTGTTCCCTTTAATCACTGATCCTCTGGAGAAGCGGATGGCAATCCACTCCAGTATTCTTGCCTGGAGAATTCCATGGACAGAGAAGCCTGGGGGGCTACAGTTCGTGGGGTCGCAAAGGGTTGAACACGACTGAGTGACTAACACACACACACACACACACACAGGTCAGGTTCTTTTAAGAACCAATGAGCACCTCTAAAAATGTAAAAACCTGTCTATTCCTGAGCAAACTACTTGTGCCCATGAGCCTGAGGCCAGGGTGATGAATTCTGTCTGGCTGCTGACCTGGCTCCTCCTTTGAGCCCTTGAAGAACTTGTGGACTGAGGTGGACTTGGCTTTTTTTCTAGATCTGCACATCTCAGTTCTTGACTTTTTTATGCATGACCTCACTGAACCTTAGCTTCTTCCACTGTAGACTGGGAAAAGAAGGTCCATGTCCTGTTAGACGAAACTGCATTCTTCCCTCTCTATAACCAGACTCTACCTGCCCTGTCCTCTAGCATCTCCTTCTGATTCTCTAATTTTTGGACTTCTTTCAAATTTATTACCTTATTTCATAAATGGTCAGGCCAGAAGGCAGACAGATCAGGTGAGACAATTGAGAAATGAGGAGGAATCCTGGCAGGCAAGGAGGAAAAGGCAGCACATATGTGGACAGGCTAAACGTCAGTGAGAGCTATGGCATGTGGGAAAGAAGAGGGCACAAGTTTCCAGGACTGGATTTGCAAGATTGATGACATGTGGGAGGATGAATAGCTGGAAGAGAGGGGCTGAGTGACTGGATGTCTCAAAGCAATGAAGGCACAGAGTGATAGAAATAGGGGTTGGGTATGGAAGAATATTAGATTGTAAAGAGAGACCTGGAGAGCTTGTGATGTTTTCACATGCTCTTTTGTATAAGCACTGGAATGGATGACTGGGATGGAAATAAGGTCAATGAGTTTGAGGGGGTTGAGGAAATAGGATGTCTGATAGGTCATTCATGTGGAAACTGATCATCCAGGACAACGTTTGGTCTTGGGTAGAAAGGGAAGATAGTGCCATAGATAGAAAGGACAAATTGTAGCTGAGTAACAAATGGGACCCATTACTGCCTTGATATAACCACGGCAATAAGGACATCAATGTGAGAAAGGATACCATAATCAAAAAGGAAGAAATAGTTGTGAGAAGTTTCAGAGACATATTCAGCATGATTTGGAAAGTATTTTCACTTACACATTTCAGTATGAGAAAAGAAGATCCCAGTCTGAGAGAGCACAAGTACTGTTGATTCATTTATGTCCACTTACAAACTTATGGAATTTGGGAAAGGTTGAGAATTAAAAAGTGGTAGCAATGGTAACTTGTTTTGGGTCATGTTACATTTGAAGAGGTAGGAGGATACTGAGGAGTAGGGCAGGAATAATAACTTGAAGCCATGATTGGATGCCTGGTGATGCGGGGGAGGAACGGTCCTAATTGTTGTGTGAAATGGGTTATGATATGCAGTTAAAGGTGCATCTAATTTTGTCCCTCTTCTCTTGTAGACGTAAGGGGAAAATAAAATACCAACTCCATTCACAAGAGGCTGCCTGGTGCCATTCAGTCAACACTATTATTCATTACTAATGAAAGTTAAATGGACTAGGCTTGGTGTTTCCTGTGCAAAAGTTTCCAAAGGAGAAGGAAAGCATGAAGGGAGTAAATGGAGCATGCAAACTGCAGCTACTCTTCTTTAGAACTATGCATGCTATATGACTTTCAATTCAGGCAACACCATTCATTGAGTTTAAAAAATGAACTTAAAAATAGTGTTGCCTAAAGTCAACAAAAGACGGAAAAACAACTTCACTAGCAGAGCAATCACTGAATCAAGAGCAATATTTTTTTTGTCTCTCACTAGCAACAGGGTTTCATATTAAGAGGTGATGCTCCTGGATTCTGGGTATAGGAGACCTGCCTCCAAGCAGTGTGCAGCCTGACTCTATTCTGGGAAAGATGTGCCAGAATCCTGCTGGGGAGCGAGCCTTGTATCTGCAGGAAATCTAGTTGCTTTGAATAATAAAGGCTGCTCTTATAAATTTGTGATCTTTTACTCTTCCTTTGGGTTAATATACAAAATATATAAAGAACTCATAAACCTCAAAAACAAAAATCCAACCAATTAAACAATGGCCAAAGGACCCGAATAGACATTTTTCCAAAGGCATACAAATGACCAGCAGGGACATGAAAAGGTATTCTACATCACTAGTCATCACGAAATGCAAAGGCACAAGTAGATATCACCTTGTGCCTGTTAAGATGTCTACTATTAAAAAGATAAGCAATAACAAATGTTGGTAAGGATGTGGAGAAAATGTAATCCTTGTACATTGTTGGTGAGTATGTAAACTGGTACAAGTACTGCGGAAAACAGCATAGAGGTTCCTTAAAAACTAAAAGTGGAACTTTCATGCGATTCAGCAATCCTATTTCTGGGTATATATCCAAAGGAAAATCAATAACTCAAAGAGATATCTAAATTACCATGTTCACTGAAGCATTATTCATAACAGCCAATGTATGGAAACAACCTAAGTGTCCATTGACAAATAGACAAAGGAGATGATCTATACATGTGTGTGTGTATACTGTAGAATATTATACAGCCATAAATAGAAGGAAATCCTGCCATTTGCAACAATGTGGATGAACCTGGAGGGTATTATGTTAAGCGAAATGAGCCAAAGACAAATAGCACATGACATATGTGGAATTAAAAAAACAAGAGTTGAATTCATAGAGAGTTGAATGGTAATTGCCAGGGTCTGAGAGAGACAGGGGAAGTTGGGAGAGGCTGCTGGGGTAAAACTTACACTTATAACTAAATCTTAGAATCTAATGTAGAATATGATGATCATAGCAATACTTTTGTATAATTGAAACTTTCTAAGAGAATAAAACTTAAGCATTCTCAACTGAAAAAAAAGGTAAAAAAAATATTTGAAAGAGTATACAAGATGCTATGTGAAGTCAAGTGGGCTTTAGGAAGCATCACTATGAACAAAGCTAGTGGAGGTGACAGAATTCCAGTTGAGCTATTTCAAATCCTGAAAGATGATGCTGTGAAAGTGCTGCACTCAATATGCAAGCAAATTTGGAAAACTCAGCAGTGGCCATGGACTGGAAAAGGTCAGTTTTCATTCTGATCCCAAAGAAAGGCAATGCCAAAGAATGCTCAAACTACCACACAATTGCACTCAGGTCACACGCTAGTAAAGTAATGCTTAAAATTCTCCAAGCCAGGCTTCAGCAGTATGTGAATCGTGAACTTCCAGATGTTCAAGCTGGTTTTAGGAAAGGCAGAGGAACCAGAGATCAAATTGCTAATATACGCTGGATTATGGAAAAAGCAAGAGAGTTCCAGAAAAACATCTATTTCTGCTTTATTGACTATGCCAAAGCCTTTGACTGTGTGGATCACAATAAACTGTGGAAAATTCTGAAAGAGATGGGGATACCAGACCACGTGACCTGCCTCTTGAGAAACCTGTATGCACATCAGGAAGCAACAGTTTAGAACTGGACATGGAACAACAGACTGGTTCCAAATAGGAAAAGGAGTGTGTCAAGGCTGTATATTGTCACCTTGCTTATTTAACTTATATGCAGAGTACATCATGAGAAACGCTGGGCTGGAAGAAGCACAAACTGGAGTCAGGATTGCTGGGAGAAGTATCAATAACCTCAGATATGTAGATGACACCACCCTTATGGCAGAAAGTAAAGAAGAACTAAAGAATGTCTTGAAAGTGAAAGAGGAGAGTGAAAAAGTTGGCTTAAAGCTCAACATTCAGAAAACTAAGATCATGGCATCTAGCCCCATCACTTCATGGCAAATAGATAGGGAAACAGTGGAAACAGTGGCTAACTTTATTTTTTCTGGGCTCCAAAATCACTGCAGATGGTGATTGCAGCCATGAAATTAAAAGACACTTACTCCTTGGAAGGAAAGTTATGACCAACCTAGATAGCATATTGAAAAGCAAAGACAGTACTTTGTCAACAAAGGTCCATCTAGTCAAGGCTATGGTTTTTTCAGTGGTCATGTACGGATGTGAGAGTTGTACTATAAAGAAAGCTGAGTGCCGAAGAATTGATGCTTTTGAACTGTGGTGTTGGAGAAGACTCTTGAGAGTCCCTTGGACTGCAAGGAGATCCAGCCAGTCCATCCTAAAGGAGATCAGTCATGGCTGTTCACTGGTAGGACTGATGTTGAAGCTGAAACTCCGATACTTTGGCCACCTGATGCGAAGAGCTGACTCAGTTGAAAAGACCCTGATGCTGGGAAAGATTGAGGGCAGGAGGAGAAGGGGACAACAAAATTTGAGATTGTTGGATGGCATCACTGACTCAATGGACATGGGTTTGGGTGGACTCCGGGAGTTGGTGATGGACAGGGAGGCCTGCATGCTGCGATTCATGGGGTCGCAAAGAGTCGGACATGACTGAGCGACTGAACTGAATTGAACTTACAGGATGCTATGTGACCTCAGGTTCGGCATTTCTGTGCTCATAGAAAATGTTAGGTCACTAAGTGATCCACACCTATCCAGTTCCAGTTCAGTCCCTCAGTCATGTCCGACTCTTTGCGACCCCATGAACCCCAGCATGCCAGGCCTCCCTGTCCATCACCAACTCCTGGAGTTCACTCAGACTCACGTCCATAGAGACAGTGATGCCATCCAGCCATCTCATCCTCTGTCGTCCCCCTCTCCTCCTGCCCCAATCTCTCCCAGCATCACAGTCTTTTCCAATGAGTCAACTCTTCGCATGAGGTGGCCAAAGTACTGGAGTTTCAGCTTCAGCATCATTCCCTCCAAAGAAATCCCAGGGCTGATCTCCTTCAGAATGGACTGATTGGATCTCCTTGCAGTCCAAGGGACTCTCAAGAGTCTTCTCCAACACCACAGTTCAAAAGCATCAATTCTTCAGTGCTCAGCCTTCTTCACAGTCCAACTCTCACATCCATACATGACCACAGGAAAACCATAGCCTTGACTAGACGGACCTTTGTTGGCAAAGTAATGTCTCTGCTTTTGAATATGCTATCTAGGTTGGTCATAACTTTCCTTCCAAGGAGTAAGCGTCTTTTAATTTCATGGCTGCAGTCACCATCTGCAGTGATTTCGGAGCCCCCCAAAATAGTCTGATACTGTTTCCACTGTTTCCCCATCTATTTGCCATGAAGTGATGGGAACAGATGCCATGATCTTCGTTTTCTGAATGTTGAGCTTTAAGCCAACTTTTTCACTCTCCACTTTCACTTTAATCAAGAGGCTTTTGAGTTCCTCTTCACTTTCTGCCATAAGGGTGGTGTCATCTGCATATCCGAGGTTATTGATATTTCTCCCGGCAATCTTGACTCAAGCTTGTGCTTCTTCCAGCCCAGGGTTTCTCATGATGTACTCTGCATATAAGTTAAATAAGCAGGGTGACAATATACAGCCTTGACGTACTCCTTTTCCTATTTGGAACCAGTCTGTTGTTCCATGTCCAGTTCTAATTGTTGCTTCCTGACCTGCATACAGATTTCTCAAGAGGCAGGCCAGGTGGTCTGGTATTCCCATCTCTTTCAGAATTTTCCACAGTTTATTGTGATCCACACAGTCAAAGGCTTTGGCATAGTCAATAAAGCAGAAATAGATGTTTTTCTGGAACTCTCTTAGCGGATATTAGCAATTTGATCTCTGGTTCCTCTGCCTTTTCTAAAACCAGCTTGAACATCAGGAAGTTCACGGTTCATGTATAGAGATGGGCTAAAAGTTGAGGCCAGAACCCCTACTGTTCCCTCTACCATCTGGAAGCCCATAAATTGAGAAAATCTCTATCTCCCCCTTTCCCAATCATAGTTCCCAACAATTGAGCCATTATCCCTGTAGGAAAAGATGAGGGGATCCCCAGACACCTACAGTGATTTCATTTCTCTTGAAGGTGTTGGAATGGGGGGAAGGGAGAAAAGAACAGAGTATGTCTCCTTTCAGTCCCAGACTCTCAAACCACAATCCTGGTCTATGGTGAATAGGAGGAAAAGAGATTTAAACTGAGCATGAAACTAGACTTGATTGGATTATCTACAACTAAAAGTGATCAGAAAGTTATAGCATATGCCCAAGACATCTTTAAGAGATAGTTGAGCATGGCTGAATGCAGAGGCTGGAAGATTAACAAATGATTATGGTACCACACCACTGAATTGAGGCAACTCAACTAAGCAGACTGTATAACTACCCATCTATCTATCTATAGTGTGCGGTTTGGCAGGCATATAAAATATCTGTTTCTCAAATATTTTCTTGGTTATTTTAGCTGGGTTTGAAACCTTACTGCTAACTCCATAATTATGGATCTACCATCTACTGTTCCACATTATGTATGGGCTGAATAATTACCTCTTTCACTTACCCTGTAAGTCACTGGACTTGCACTGTATTTCTTCTGTATGTCTCTCTTACAGATATACTAAGTTATACCCATATCCACTAAGTGCCTCCCTTAAATAAAATATTCTTTTAGCCAAAGTTGGATACAGCCTAAATGTTAACCATAAGCTTTTACAAAAATAAAATCTCAGAAAATGTGAGATTAGCTAATTAATCATGGAATTACTATAATAATAATTTTGTAATACATGAAATCAATAGCCTAAACACAGTAATTCAGTCATTACAAGATTTCAAATTAAAGTCATTGATAAAATGACAAGAACTCTATTGATTTTCCTTTGATATTTTTAACTTAAGATGCTATTGTTTATATTGACTTTTGTTTGTATTCCTTTATTAACTTTATTCTAGGCTAATTATCCAAAGTACTTAAAAAAGGCTGAGAAAGCAAAATAAATTAAAGCCTGTTATAACTTGAGATTTTTCACTGGGCACAGCATTACTTCCTGCAATGCAAGTCTTATGGAGAAAAAGATGGAGACCTAGTAGAGCCCCAGAAGAAAGGAATCAGTCGGAAATGGGCCTTGCTGAAGTGGACTTTCTGCTCAGTAAGGAAAGAGAGTCCAAAGAATTTGGCCATTTCTATTAATATGACTTAGTCCCTATTGGCTATTTCTTTTTCATTTTTTAAATGTGGCCAGTTTGTACAGATAGGCCAAGGACGACTGCATACCATTTCTGAAATTCCATGGGTTTTTCTTCCACCTGCCTGCCTGTTCCTTTTAGGAACCAACTGATCCTGGTTCCTAAACCCATGTCTTTGACTCATCTGTTGTTGATTTCTATTTTTCTCAAGGCTGCATGCTCAGAAATCCACTTTGATAGATTCTGCCTGACTCTAGCCTTACCTTTGATTTTTCCTATCAGCCAAAATATGACGTTGCTGCTGGTGTTGGTCTTTAGCTTAATAAATTTCAATCTATGAAAGAGACTACCTGATTCCAGCTCTGATTTGTAGTGTTTGCCTTTTTCTTGGTGTTAATATGTACACCATGGCTGACCTCACTTCATTATGTGCAGTCAGGAAGAGATGTGCATGGTGGCTCCTGGGAGCCCACATGTGCTGGCTCTGGCACACCACTGGTCCCATGGATGGGTGTCCTAAGCCAACCCCTCATCCAGTTCACTCTATTTCTCCATGAGAAATTATGAGGCATTTGGTTTTACAGATCCTCTTAAAACCTCCACTTCCATCTTATTTTTTTCAGAGGCTGCAAAATGATGCTAACAGACAAATACAAGGAATACTTTAACCAGTGGACATCAAATTGTTTGAGTCCTAGGTTTAGTGGATGAGCCTTGGGCATCACCTGGGAACTAGAGGCAGTACCACTGGAGTTTTTAAGTTGGTGTTCCATTCATGAGTCCCTTTTATTAGAGTTTAGCCAAAGAAAGGACTGATTTGGTGTTTATATGGTGGTTGTCTATATCAAGGAACTTCAAGAGTCATCTTTTTAAACTATTGTCCTGGGCAGGGCTGCTAGTTAGGGCTTCTTGCATTCTAGCCACTGGTGCCAGCTTTGCATTTTGAAGAATGCTTTTCTTCCATAAAAGTGAATTTTTGGTTTATAATCTTGCTTACCTTGTCCAGGTCAAGTGCAATTTAATATCTGATTAAATTACTTAATTTTTAATCCATCAGGACTAAAGTTAATCTATTTTAAATCAATTAGTTTGGTTACAACTCATTAGGGCTGGCTTATTACAGTAATCACTAAGCTATTGTGCTTACTTTGTGGGGCTCAAGGGCTTCAGCCAGGCACCTGTATTTATCTCTAGAGGGGATGTTTTTAACCTAAGCTGGTCTGCCTGCTCTACTCAATCAGGTTTTTGTAATTTCCCCACCCAGTAGGTCTCATTCTTACTCATGATGATATGGGGTTGACTGAACATGATAACTAGTAAATAATCTATTATTACTTGGTATATAAAAGAATACTCTTAAGCCTGACCCTTGTGAGTATATGCTCATGTATGACTCAAGTTGTCAGGGCAGTGGCTTGTGGTTTGGTTACTGTAGGGAATGTCTTTGTTGTTGTTTCTGACTCACAGTCAACCCCAGCACTAGAAGCTACCCTGCTCTCCCTGTACTGTTTGATGTTCCTCTCACATGACAGAGTCCTCCTTTAGGTGCACTGTAGCTGGGGGTATTGAAGGGACCCAGTAGACAAAAGTGAGTCACAACAACTAATTATAGTTACAGCTATACTTCTCCATGTTCACCACCACTATTCTGGTCCAAGATTCATCGTCTCCCACTTAGCTTCTTCAATTGCTCCCTAACTGATCCCCTTTCTCCACCCACACCCCAACACCCCTCACATATGTCAGTACTGTGAAAGTCTTATTTAACATCTCACAAGCATCAGATATTGATCTTCTTCATTTTAGCCATTCTGGTGGATTTGCAGTGGTATCACACAGTACTTTTAATTTTCAGTCCTGGATAACTATTTAAGTTGAGCACTCTTTTAATGTATTTATTGGCATTTGGACATTCTCCTTTGTGAAGTGCCTGTCCAAGTCTTTGGTCCATATTTCTGTTAATTTTGGTCCTTTTCTTCTGGATTTGTAGGGACAGTCTGTGAATTTTAGATACCAATTCTTTGCTATTGAGATATAGCTCAATATTTTTTGAGGTTTGCTTTCAATATAGAGTTTTGATGAACATTCTGAATTTTAGTATCATCCAACTGATCAACCTTTTATTTTATGGTTAATGCTTTCTGTGTTCAACTTAAGAATTTTTTGGCTTCCACAAGGTCATGAAGTATTCTCACATATTTTGTTATGAATTGGAAGCTTTATTGCTATCATTTCATATCTAGACTTATAATCTCTTTGGAATGAACTTTTGTGTATCTTGTGAGACTGCATTTAAGGTTCATTTGTTCTTTACATGGTCAGCAAACTGACCCAACACCAAGTTTTGAATAGGCCATCTTTTCTTACTGTATTAATATTACCACTGTCATAAAACAATAATGATATGCATGTGCATCTACTTCTGGGTTGTAATCTATTCTGTTAGCTACTTGTCTGTTGGTGCCAATGTCATACTGTCTTTTTTTTTTTGGAGGCACAATGAGGCCTGTGGGATCTTAGTTCCCCAACCAGAAATTGAACCCATGCCCCCTGCAGTGGAAGCATGGAATCTTCCATGGACCACCTTCACAAAAGTCCTGAATGCCATACCATCTTAATTCCTATGGGTTTATATTTATCATGATATCTTGTAATAGAAGTCCTTCTGCTTTTCTTCTTCTATCAGATTCTCTTGCCTCTTCTTGGTCTCTTTCTTTTCTATATAGATTTTTAGAATTAGCTTGCCAGTTAACATTAAAAATACCTCTTACAATTTTGATTGATGTGTCATCGAATTTACAGATCTGAGGAAAAACTAACACCTTAACACTTTAGTTTTCTAAGCCTTGAACATATAATATCTCTCCTTTTATTTAGTCTGCATTTAACTTCTCTTAGAAATGCTGTAGTGTTCAATATAGAGATCATCCACATTTTTGTTAGATTTAGTCCAAGGTATTTAATGCTTTTTGATGCAATTCTAAATGGTATCTTTAAGTTGTTTAAAATTTCTATTTGCCTATAGAAATATACCTTACATTGACTTTTATTTATTTAGTGACTTCACTAAATTCATGTATTAATTTGAATAGTTTGTTGAGTCTTGTACACTGTTTACTTATACAACGTTATTTGAGAATAAATGCAGTCTTTCTTTCCAATTCTGATGGTATTTTTCCTTATTGTATTGGCTGGGATTGCTAGTACAATTTTAAATAGGAGAGGCTAAAGCGTTCATCCTTGTCATGTTCTCAATTTCAAGGAAATGTATTTCAATATTTTATCAAGTATGATGTATGCTGTAGAGTTTATTATTATTCTTCCTTTTAAAAATCATATTGAAGAAGTTCCCTTCTATTCTCTAGTTTTCTAAGAGTTGTTGAAAATCAGTAATGAATATCAAATTTCATTAATGACTTTTTCTGGATCTACTATAATAAACATATTTTTCCTTATGTTGTCAATGTGGTGGCTCATACGGACTTTAAGCTTATACTTTAATAAAACATTTACAAAGAACAATACAGAAAACTACAGTTACTTATATAAAAATAATCCAAATACTGACAAGACCTAGAAAAATGTGAAATAACTGTTTGTTAATAGTTGAATTATGGATACTTGTTCACTGAAACAAGAGACTGGCATAGAATAAGTTCTCCTTATTCGGTGTCTTTGACCTGAATGTATCAATAGCTTTAGTCACTCAACAGTGGTACTGAGCAGCTAAAACTCCAATAAAAATTCTACCATCTTTCTGGCTGGAAGAACCAGGCAAAGGAGCCTGGGGCAACCAGCATTACCAGAGAATGAAAGAGGAACTCTAGAAAGAAGAGAGACAAATTTTGTTTATAAACCTGGCCCAAGTTTCTGGTCAATCCCAGAATCATAAATGCAGAGGACAAATGAACTCAGCTTGTGTTTAGAGCTTAAAGAACCAAACTTTGATCTGAGGTACCGCTTATCAAATGCATGACAGTGTGAGCTTAACCAGTGTGCATGAGCTTAACCAAATGCATGACAGTGTGAGCTTAACCAGTGTGCATGAGCTTAACCAAATGCATGACAGTGTGAGCTGAATTCAATGTTTTTTGAAGCAACATAACAAAATGCACAACGTTTTCTACATGGCATTTATAATATTCAAGGCATCATCCAGCATTACACAGCATATCATAAAATGCAATCTATATTACAATTATTCAAAGTCAAGAGTTTATCTTAGGGTTAATTCTAGCTGCTGTATATTTTAATAGTTTACACAAATGTATGATGACTTACATCCATCATTAGAATATCATATAGAGAATTCCCACTTTCCCAAAGCCCTCTGTGCTCTTCCTATTCATCTTTCTCCTCTATAAAGCCCTGGAAACAACTGATCTTTTCACTCTCTCCATAGTTTTGTCCTGTCTAGAATGTCATATAGTTCCAATTATACAGTCTGCCTTTTAAGACTGGCTTCTTCACTTAATATGCATTTAAGTTTCCACCATGTCTTTTCATGACTTGATAGCTCATAAAAAAGATGGTGATTACAGCAATGAAATTAAAAGACACTTACTCCTTGGAAGAAAAGTTATGACCAACCTAGACAGCATATTAAAAAGCAGAGACGTTACTTTGCCAGCAAAGGTCCATCTAGTCAAGGCTAAGGTTTTTCCAGTGGTCATGCATGGATGTGAGAGTTGGACTATAAAGAAAGCTGAGTGCCGAAGAATTGATGCTTTTGAACTGTGGTGTTGGAGAAGACTCTTGAGAGTCCCTTGGACTACAAGGAGATCCAATCAGTCCATCCTTAAGGAGATCAGTCCTGGGTGTTCATGGGAAGGACTGATGCTGAAGCTGAAACTCCAATACTTTGGCCACCTAATGCGAAGAGCTGACTCATTGGAAAAGGCCCTGATACTGGGAAAGATTAAGGGCAGGAGGAGAAGGGGACGACAGAGGATGAGATTGTTGGATGGCATCATCGACTCAATGGACATGGGTTTGGGAGGACTCTGGGAGTTGGTGATGGACAGGGAGGCCTGGCATGCTGGGGTTCATGGGGTCGCAAAGAGTCGGACATGACTGAGTGACGGAATTGAACTGAACTGAATGTCTGGATGGACAATGGACGACTGTTTTATAACATTTATCCATTCAACTGCTGAAGGACATATTGGTTGCTTCCAAATTTTGGCAATTATGAGAGTAAAGCTTCTATCAATATTCATGTGCAGGCTTTAGTGTGGACATAAGTTTTCAAATCCTTTGGGTAAATAACAAGGAGCTTGACTGTTGGATCATATGGTACAAAAGTATGTTTAGTTTTCAAGAAATTGCCAAACTGTCTTCCAAAGTGGGTGTAGCAGTTTTGCACTACTGCCAGCAATGTATGAGTCCCTACTGCTCCACATCCTCATCAGAATTTGCTGTTGTCAGTGTTCTAGATTTTGAGCATTCTAACAGGTGTGTAGTGGTATCTCATTATTGTTTTTGTTTGCATTTCCCTGATCACATATGACGTGGAGCATCTTTTCAAATGATTATTTGCCATCTGTCTGTTTTTTGGTAGTCTGTTAAGATCTTTGGCACATTTTAAAATTTGGATATTTGGTCTCTTATTGTTGAATTTTAACAGTTCTTTGTATATTTTGGATAACGTGCCTTTATCAGATGTTTATAATTCTCATGTAAAAGCTGTCTCCCAGTTTGTGGCTTTTCCTCTAATTCTGTTGATATTGTCTTTCACAGAGCAGAAGTTTTCATTTTAATGAAGTCCAGCTTGTAAGTTATTTCTTTCACAAATTGTGTTTCTGATGTTGTATCTAAAAAGGCATCATTCTCTCCAAGGTCATCTAGGTTTCCTCCTATTTTCTTTGCCAGGAGTTTAATAGCTTTTCATTTCACACTCAAGTCTGTGATCCATATTGAGTTTATTTTTGTGAAGAGTGTAAGGTCTATAGCTAGATTCATTTTTTTTTTTTGCATCTGAATGTCAAGTTGTTTTGGCTCCATTTATTAAGGAGATTTTCTATTTTCCATTGTATTGCCTTTTGCTCCTTTGTCAAAGACCAGTTGACCATATGGGGGTCTATTTCTGGGCTCTCTATTCTGTTCCATTGGTTTACTTGTATATATGTATGTATGTATGCATGCATGTATGTATTGGCAATACCACACTGTATTGATAACTGTAGCTTTACAGTAAGGTTTGAAGATGGGTGGCACCAGTCCTAAAATTTTGCTCTGCTCCTTCAATACTGTGTTGGCTATTATGGGTCTTTAGCCTCTCCATATAAACTCTAGAATTAGTTTGTCAGCAAGTCATACAAGTCATAAAAATAACTTGCTAGGATTTTGATTGGGATTGCATTGAATCTATAGATCAGGCTGGGAAGAACAGACAGCTCTATAATATATCTTCCTATCCATGAACATGGAATATATCTCAATTTATTTAGTTCTTCTTTGATTTCATTCTTCAGTTTTGTGGTTATACAGATCTTGTACATATTTTGATAGGTTTATATCTAAGCATTTCATGTGTTTCTAATTTCAAGTTTCATTTGTTCATATATATAAATGCAACTGACTTTCTATATTGGCTCTGTACCCTGCAATCATGTTATAATCAGTTATTAGTTCTAGGAGTTTTTTGTTGATTCTTTTGGATTTTCTACATAGACAATCATATGATCTGTGAAAAAGTTTTAAGTCTTCCTTCCCAATCTATATACCTTATATTTCTTTTTCTTGCTTTATTCCATTAGCAAGGATTTCCAGTACAATGTTGAAAAAGAGAGGTGAGAGGTTACATTGTTGCCTTGTTCCTGCCCTTAGTTGGGGGAAACCTTTGAGATTATCAACTATTATATTGTCAACTATAGAACTTTACAATTGTAAAGATTCTCTATCAAGCTGAAAAAGATACTTAGGCCCACTAAAAAACTGAGATCTACTCATAGGACTGTAAACATCCTCTCACACCTTACCACCATATTACTAAAGTTCTATTTACTGCTGTTTCTTTTCTTTAGTATGTTGTATCTGGCTATTAAGATAGCCAAAACTATAAGCCACATCAAAAAGCAAAAAAAAGAAAAAAGAAGATACACACCAAGCATCAGAACCAGACATGGTTCAGTTCAGTTCAGTTGCTTGGTCGTGTCTGACTCTTTGCAACCCCATGAACCACAGCACACCAGGCTTCCCTGTCCATCACCAACTTCCGGAGTCCACCCAAACCCATGTCCATCGAGTCGGTGATGCCATCCAACCATCTTATCCTCTGTTGTCCCCTCTCCTCCTGCTCTCAATCTTTCCCAGCATCAGGGTCTTTTCAAATGAGTCAGCTCTTTGCATCAGGTGGACAAAGTATTGGAGTTTAGGGATGTCATAAGTGCTAGACCAAGAATTTAGAACTGTGATTAATACAGGAAGGGCTCTAATGGACAACATGCAAGAACAAATGGGCAATGTGAGCAGAGGGATGAGAAACCTAAGAAAGAGCCAAAAAGAAAGGATAGAGATTTTTTTAAAAACTGTTACCAAAATGAAAAATACTTTTGATGGGCTAATTTGTGGACTGGACACAGCTGAGAAAAAAGAAAAAACTGAGCTAGAGATGTATCAGTAAAATTCTGATTCTCAAAATCAAAAACTGGGAAAACAAATGCTGAATGGAACAGAACAAAACATCCAAGGACTGTGGGGCAACTACAATAGGAATAACATATATATAGTGGGAATACCAGAAGGAGAAAAAAGAGAAAAAAGAACAGAAGAAATACAGAAAATTACAATGATGAAAATTTGCCCAAATTAATGTCAGACACTGAACTACAAATTTAGGAAGTTTGGGGAACACCAAGCAAGACAAATGTCCGAAAGTTACCACTAGACATATTATTTTCAAACTACAGAAAATCAAATACAAAAAGATCCGAAAGAAGCAAGAAGAAAAAACCATCTTACTTACAGAGGGACAAAGATTAGAATCATATTTGTCTTCTCCTCACAAACAGAAGGTTGCCACGTCTGGAGAAGGAAATGGCAACCCACTCCAGTACTCTTGCCTGGAAAATCCCATGGACAGAGGAGCCTGGTAGCTTACAGTCCATGGGATTCCAAAGAGTTGGACATGAATGAGCAACTTCACTTTCACAAACAAAGCAAACAAGGAGAGAATGGAATGAAATGTGAAAAGTGGCTGAGAGGAAAAAAAAACCACAAATAATCTAAAATTTTGTACCCTGCAAAATTGTCACCTCTGAAATGTGAACTTCTTAAATGTTTCTCTATATTTTCCCCCATTAGGTGGGACAGGATGGCCAGAGTGGGCTGAAGCTGACTATTTCTCTTCTCCCATGTCAGTTAGGATCTGATAATACTCCAGCAGGTTAGGCTCTGGTTAAATAATTTTCTGAGTACAGGTCTTGCTAAGAGCAGAGGGCTCTGATGTACTTTGAAAATGCTTCCTTGTCCCCTCCCCTTGCTGGAAGCATGAGGGGAATTTTTTCTCTGATATTTACTGTGAGAACCTGGTCGAGTTCCTGGAGATAAATATTACAATGCTGTGGGGTCCACCCTACAGCTGGATTCTTTTGGAGTTTTTAAACTGTCCGAATTGTGCATATTGGACCTTCAGCAATTCATCATTGGTTCATGTGGTAGGTTTCTGCCAAGAGTCTCTGCTCTGGTAAGTCATGATTCCCTGTATTTGGCATTCTGTCTCTCTGATCTTGGGTACCACAGTTCACTCTGTGTCCTCCCCTCTCTTTCAAATCTAGGTTGACTTTTCAGTCTGTTCAGATTTTCACTTGTTAGGATGGACGGTCAACTTCTAAGCTTCTTACATGTGGAACCAGCAACTGGAAGTTGCTGAAACAATTTTTAAAATGAAGAACAAGGGCTTCGCTGGTGGCTCAGTGATAAAGAAAACACCTGCCAATGCAGTATACACAGTTTCAATCCCTGGCCCTGGAATATCCCTCATGCCACAAAGCAATCAAGCCTGTGCATCACAACCATTGAGCCTGTGTTCTAGAGCCCATGTGCCACAACTACTAAAGCCCACAAGCCCTAGAGCCTGTTCTCTGCAACAAGAGAAGCCACCACAATGAGAAGCCCTCACACTACAGCTAGAGAGTAAGCCCTGCTCGCTGCAACTAGAGAAAGAGCCTACACAGCAACAAATACCCAGAAGAGCCAAAAATAAATAAAATTATATATAATATAAAATTTATAATTTAAATTATAATTAAATTATAAATTAATTTATAATATAAAATTATATAAATATAAAATTTTATATATATATATAAAATAAAGAACAAAGTTGAGAGACTTTTTCTAGTGGTTTCAAGATTTACCAGAAAGGTACAGTAATCAAGACAGAGTCACAAAGATGAAAGAAAGACAGATTCCTCAATGGTATGAAATAGAGAGCCCAGAAACAGACCCACAACTATTTGTTCAACTGAAATGTGATATGGGTACCAATACAGTACAGGAAGCAGGAAACTCTTTTCAGCAAAAGGTAGTGGAACTACTCAACATCCATATGGAAGAAATGAAGATCAATCTTTACTTCACACCATATACAAAAATAAACTGGAAATGGATCCTAGAAGCATATTTTAAAAAGCTAAAACTGTAAAACTGAAAACTAACCAAACTGATCACTTTGATCACAGCCTTGTCTAACCGAATGAAACTATGA
The DNA here is from genome assembly GCF_027580195.1 of Bos mutus. Taxonomy (NCBI): domain Eukaryota; kingdom Metazoa; phylum Chordata; class Mammalia; order Artiodactyla; family Bovidae; genus Bos; species Bos mutus. Next base: position 41,461,312 of record NC_091620.1, on the reverse strand, counting down.
GCCATGCTGTGTAGGGCCACCCAAGATGGACAGGTAATGGTGGAGAGTTCTGACAAAACGTGCCCACTGGAGAAGGGAATGGCAAACCACTTCAGTATTCTTGCCTCGAGAACCCCAGGAACAGTATTAAAAGGCAAAAAGATAGGACACTGAAAGATGAACTCCCCAGGTTGGTAGGTGCCCAATATTCTGCTGGAGAAGATTGAAGAAATAGTTTCAGAAAGAAAGAAGAGGCTGAGCAAAAGCAGAAACAACGCCCAGCTGTGGATGTGACTGGTGATGGAAGTAAAGTCCAGTGTTGTAAAGAACAATATTTCAGAGGAACCTGGAATGTTAGGTCCATGAATCAAGACAAACTGGAAGTGGTCAAACAGGAGATGATGAGTGAACACTGACATTTTAGGAATCAGTGAATTAAAATGGACCAGAATGGACAAATTTAACTCAGATGACCATTATATCTATTACTGTGGGCAAGAATTCCTTGGAAGAAATGGTATAGCCCTTAGAGTCAACTAAAGAGTCTGAAATGCAGTAGTTGGATGCAGTCTCAAAAACGACAGAATGATCTCTATTTGTTTCCAAGGCAAACCATTCAAAATCACAGTAATCCAAGTCTATGCCCCAACCAATAATGACAAAGAAGCTGATGTTGAACGGTTCCATGATGACCTACAAGACCTGCTAGAACTAACACCCAAAAAAGATGTCCTTTTCATCATAGGAGACTGGAATACAAAAGTAGGAAGTCAAGAGATACCTGGAATAACAGGCAGGTTTGACCATGGAGTACAAAATGAAGCAGGGCAAAGGCTAATAGAGTTTTGCCAAGAGAACACACTGGTCATAGCAAGCACCCTGTTCCAACAACACAAGAGAAGACTCTACACATGGACATCACCAGATGATCAATACGGAAATCAGATTGATTATATTCTTTGCAGCCAAAGATGGAGAATCTTTACACAGTTAGCAAAAACAAGACTGGGAGCTGACTGTGGCTTATATCATGATCTCCTTATTGCCAAATTCAGACTTAAATTGAAGAAAGTAGGGAAAACCACTAGATCATTCAGTTATGAACTAAATCAAATCCATTACGATTATAAAGTAGTGGTGACAGATAGATTCAAGGGATTAGATCTGATAGACAGAGTGCCTGAAGAACTATGGACAGATGTTCATAACACTGTACAGGAGGCAGTGACCAAAACCATCCCCATGAAAAAGAAATGCAAAAAGGCAAAATGGTTGTCTGAGGAGGCCTTACAAATAGCTGAGAAAAGAAGAGAAGTGAGAGGCAAAGGAGAAAAGGAAAGATATACCCATCTGAATGCAGAGTTCCAAAGAATACAAGGAGAGATAAGAAAGCCTTCCTCAGTGATCAGTGCAAAGAAATAGAAGAAATCAATAGAATGGGAAAGACTAGAGATATCTTCAAGAAAATTAGAGATACCAAGGGAACATATCATGCAAAGATGGACACAATAAAGGACAGAAATTGTATGGACCTAGCAGAAGTGAAGATATTAAGAAAAGGTGGCAAGAATACATAGAACAACTATACAAAAACTATCTTTTTTTTTCAATAAAGTAATCATCTTTTATTACTTTGGTTTCCTGACACAAACACCATAAATGAGTGATCCCAGTAAAGAGATCTTAATGACCTAGATAACCACGATGGTGTGATCACTCACCTAGAGCCAGATATCCTAGAGTGAAAAGTCAAGTGGGTTGTAGGAAGCATCACTACGAACAAAGCTAGTGGAGGTGATGGAATTCCAGTTGAGCTATTTCAAATCCTGAAAGATGATGCTGTGAAAGTGCTACACTCAATATGCCAGCACATTTGGAAAACTCAGCAGTGGCCACAGAACGGAAAAGGTCAGTTTTCATTCCAATCCCAAAGAAAGGAAATGCCAAAGGATGTTCAAATTACTGCACAATTGCACTCATCTCACACGCTAGCAAAGAAATGCTCAAAATTCTCCAAGCTAGGCTTCAACAGTACGTGAACTGCGAACTTCCAGATGTTCAAGCTGGAGTTAGAAAAGGCAGAGGAACCAGAGATAAAAAAAGCCAACATCCATTGGATCACAGAAAAAGCAAGAGAATTCCAGAAAAACATCTATTTCTGCTTTATTGACTACACCAAAGCTTTTGACTGTGTGGAACACAACAAACTGTGGAACATTCTTAAAGAGATGGGAATACCAGACCACCTTATCTGCCTCCTGAGAAATCTGTATGCAGGTCATGAAGCAACAGTTAGAATGGGACATGGAACAGTGGCCTGGTTCAAAATTGGGAAAGGAGTACATTTAGGCTGTTTTTAACTTATATGCAGAGTGCATCATGCAAAATGCTGGGCTGGATGAAACATAAGCTAGAATCAAGATTTCAGGGAGAAATATCTATAACCTAGGATATGCAGATGACACCACACTTTTGGCAGAAAGCAAAGAGAAAATGAAGAACCTCTTGATGATAGTGAAAGAGGAGAGTGAAAAAGCTGGCTTAAAACTCAACATTCAAAAAACTAAGATCATGGCATCCAGTCCTATCACTTCATGGCAAATAGATGGGGAATCAATACAAACAGTGATAGACTATTTTCTTGGGCTCCAAAATCACTGCAGATGGTGACTGCAGCCATGAAATGAAAGGACACTTGCTCCTTGGAAGAAAAGCTAGGAGAAACCTAGACAGCATACTAAAAGCAGAGACATTACTTTACTGACCAAAGTCCATATAGTCAAAGCTATGGTTTTTCCAGTAGTCATGTATGGATGTGAGAGTTGGACCATAAAGAAACTGAGCACCAAAGAATCAATGCTTTTAAACTGTGGTGTTGGAGAAGACTCTTGAGAGTCCCTTGGACTGCAAGGAGATCCAACCAGTCAACCCTAAAGGAAATCAGTCCTGAATATTCATTGGAGGGACTGATGGTCAGGCTGAAGCTCCAATGCTCTGGCCACCTGATGTGAAGAACTGACTCTGGAAAAGACCCAGATGCTGGGAAAGATTGAAGGCAGGAGGAAAAGGGGATGACAGATGATGAGATGGTTGGATGGCATCCCTGACTCAATGGACATGAATTTGAGCAAGCTCTGGGAGTTGGTGTTGGACAGGGAAGCCTGCTGTGCTGCAGTCCATGGGGTCATGAAGAGTTGGACATGACTGAGAGACTGAACTGAATGAAAACTATAGAACTCCTAGAAGAAAACTTAATAGTTATCTTTGTTAACTTGGGCAGATTTAGATAGAATGCAGAAAGCATGAATCAAGAAAAAATTACCTGATAAACTAGGCATCATAAAAATATAAAACATTTCATCTTTAAAATATAGTACTAATAAAAATGCAAGCCACAGACTGGGAGAAAATATTTGTAAAATAGATATGTGGCAAGGAACTTGAATCAGAGTATATAAAGAACTCTCAAACCCTTAGATATCTCCAAATATCTCTCAAAAGAAAATGTACAAATGGCCAATAAGCAGATGAAAAGATGCTCAATACCATTAATCATCACACAAATGCAAAGTAAAACCACATTAAGTTACCATTTATCAACAAAGGACCGTCTAGTCAAGGCTATGGTTTTTCCAGTGGTCATGTATGGATGTGAGAGTTGGACTGTGAAGAAAGCTGAGCGCTGAAGAATTGATGCTTTTGAACTGTGGTGTTGGAGAAGACTCTTGAGAGTCCCTTGGACTGCAAGGAGATCCAATCAGTCCATTCTGAAGGAGATCAGCCCTGGGATTTCTTTGGAAGGAATGATGCTAAAGCTGAAACTCCAGTACTTTGGCCACCTCATGCGAAGAGTTGACTCATTGGAAAAGACTCTGATGCTGGGAGGGATTGGGGGCAGGAGGAGAAGGGGACGACAGAGGATGAGATGGCTGGAAGGCATCACTGACTCGATGGATGTGAGTCTGAGTGAACTTCGGGAGTTGGTGATGGACAGGGAGGCCTGGCGTGCTGCAAATTCATGGGGTCGCAAAGAGTCAGACACGACTGAGCAACTGAACTGAACTGAACTGAGAATAACTAAAATTAAGAAAGAATACCAAGTGTTTATGAGGACACAGAATAACTGGAACTCTCAAACACTATTGGTGGGAATATGAACTGGTGCAACCACACTGAAAACTTTTGGGCAGTTTTCACCCACTAAAATGATCTAGCCATTCCATTTCTAGGTATTTCTTGAGAGAAAGAAGACTTGTACCTGCATATCCATAGCAGCTTTGTTCACAATAGTCAATATCTGGAAACAATCTGAATGTCTATTAGCAGGTAAGTGTATAAATAATATGTATAGCCATACAACTGAATGGTACTTGCAGCAAAAAGAACAAACTGGGCTTCCTTGGTGGCTCAGATGGTAAAGAATCTGCCTTGCAATGCAGGAGACCAGAGTTCAATCTCTGGGTTGGGAAGATTCCCTCGAGAAGTGAATGGCTACCCACTCCAGTATTTTTGCCTGGAGAATCCTATGGATACAGGAGGCTGGTGGGCTACACTCCATGGGGTCTCAAGAGTTGGACATGATTGAGCGACTACCAATACACAAAACTGTCATAATGTAAAGTTTTAAATAAATGCAGTTTTTTCACTTGTTTGTAATAAATTGTATTTATGTATAAAGTTATTTCCTAATAAAGATAATAAAGATAAAAATAATCATAAAAGGAGGATTAAAGACCAAAAAACAAACCAAAAAAAAACCCAAACCCCTTATAATGCCAAACTGTGCATCTATGCACTGCTTTTCTATTTGCAGTTAGATACTTCACAAAAAAATTCTGATATTCACAATTACCAGTAGATGGAAGATTTTTGTTGTTTTGTTAGATAATGAAATACTTACCACTATGGGAGATTTTAAGCACATTATCCATATGCAGTTTTCCTAACTAGATATCATTTGGCATAATTGTTACACATGGTAGAGAGCATACAGCTTCATGACTCTGAACAAGAAATCAACAGCAGTGATCAGGAATTGCAGATCTTTTTGAAGTCCTATGCAGATATATACCAGACACTGGAGGGAAGTTCATAAACTAACAAATTATGTGAGCTTCTGGTAATGGTGGCACACTCCTGTGAGCAAGTTTTGTGTCTAATTGCTTCCTGGGTGTTTTACCATTGTTAGATTTGTAGGAAGCCTAGTACAAATCATAACAGAGAGAACTAGTTACTCCCTTTCTTGTTCAGCTGGAGTTCAGCAAATGATGGCAACACTGGTGCCAGAGAAAAACAGCTACATCAATTGAGCTTTTAGCATTCTTAGAATAAACACAATTTGGTAAAGTATTAGCCTTTTTATGTTCCTGGATTCAATTAGTCAATGTTTTGTTTAGGATAATTGCACAGATTTTCATGAGAGAGTTTGGAATGAAATTTGCCTTTCTTGTATTGACCTTGTAAGATTTTGGTATCAAAGTTTTGTTGGTTGTATAAAACAAGTTTGCCTCATAAAACACATTTCTTTTCTTTGGAAGAATTTGTACAAGATTATTGTTATTTTATTAAATGTCTGGGAGATTTCAACAGTGACAATTCTGGTCTTAGAAATTTCCTTGTGGAAAGGTTTTTAAATTACATACTTAAGTTCCTTAATAGACTATTCAGCATTTCTATTTATTGTCATGTAAGTTTAGTAAGATATTGTTCTAGGAATTTTCCATTCAAATTTATTAGCATAAACACTATAATATACACTTATTTTTTTAATAAATATAAGAACACTACATTTTGATTTTTGTTAATTTTCTATATTATGCATTTGTCTTCTACTTCAGTGATTTTTGCATTTATGTTCATTATACTAGTATACTTCCCTCTGCTCTCTTTTTGTTTGATTTGCTCTTAATTTTGTAGCTTATTCATATGTGAACTCAGAACACTGATATTTAGCTCTTTTCTAATTTAGCTGCATCCTGCAAGTTTAGATATGTCATATGCTCATTATAACTTAATAAGTTCAAAATATTTTTTAAAATAGGTTTTTTGGTGATTTCTTCTTTGACTCATAGATTTTTAAGGAGTTTTTTTGCTTAATTTTCAAGGTAGTGGACATTTTATATTTATCTTTTTATTGTCTATGTCTAGCTTTTTAAGTTTGAAAACATATACAAAGTATTTAAAATCTACATTTAAAAAACTCCAACAATAAGCCTCAATGTGTCTGTTTTTATCATTACTGGGTCAGATTTTTTTTTTTTAATCAGAGACTGATTGAGTTGTTTGAGCTGTCTTCAAGTTTTCTACCATAGGTTGGCCCTGATCATATACTTATGGGCTTCCCTGGTAGTTCAGCTGGTAAAAAAATACGTGTGCAATGCAGGAGACCCCGGTTCAATTCCTGGGTCAGAAAGATCCCCTGGAGAAGGGATAGGCGACCCCCTCCAGTATTCTTGGGCTTCACTAGTGGCCCAGTCGGTAAAGAATCCATCTGCAGTGAGGGAGACCTGGGTTCAATCCCTGGCTTGGGAAGATCCCTTGGAGGGAGGCATGGCAACCCACTCCAGTATTCTTGCCTGGAGAATCTCCATGACAGAGGGTCCCAGTCCATAGAGCTGCAAAGAGTCAGACATGACTGAGCAACTGAGCACACACAGATCATATACTTAGCCAGCCAGAAATCCAACTGAGAATCTGGGGTTTTCTAGGTCACCTCCTCCTTGGAGGATCCAGAACTCCTACTTTGTCTTTTCAGTACCATGAGATGACATCAAACTCCTCTTAAACCTTCAGGAGCTTTTTGCCTACCTTGCTGCTGCTGCTACTAAGTCACTTCAGTCGTGTCCGACTCTTAGCGACCCCATGGACTGCAGCCTACCAGGCTCCTCTGTCCATGGGATTTTCCAGGCAAGAGTACTGGAGTGAGGTGCCATTGCCTTCTCCTTTTGCCTACCTTACTGCTCTTTTAAAAAGTAGTAGAAGAAAGTTGGTTCACTCGCAATTCCTTCCTCTCCAGGATCTTAACCATATGAGTTCTGCTTGTTTTAACCATTCTCATAGGTCATCACCACTTTTTAATTTTTGTCTTTTAACTGGCTTTTCTCATTGTGTTGTGTTAATGTGTCACATGCTGCTCCATGAGAGCCAGAAGCAAAATCAACTGCTTTCATCTCAGCCTCTTTATAATCCATTCTGCATATAAAAGCAGGATAATTTTTATAAAGTTTTAATCAGATGCTTCCCTCCTCCAATGGCCTCTTACCACATTTACAATCAAATCCCAATCACTTCCCTGCCTCTCTCTCACACTTTATCTTATACCTGACCCTATCCCTTCCATACTTGACATCTTCCTGCCACAGTGACCTTCCTGCTGTTTAGACATGCAAGCTTGTTACACCCAAGACTTCACACTGGCTGCTTCCTCTGTCTGAGATGCACATCCAACGAGTTCTTCATATGTCTGGCTTCTCAATTCACATGACAGCAACTCAGAGAGGCCTTCCTGGAGCACAGCAGTCTAAGGCAGCTCTACTCCATCAGACACATCATATTATGAGATGGTGTTTCCTTCAGGTTGAAAAGAAAGAAAGTGAAAGTGAAGTAGCTCAGTCATGTCTGACTCTTTGTGACCCCATGGACTACGGCCTACCATGATCTTCCATCAATGGGATTTTCCAGGCAAGAGTACTGGAGTGGGTTGCCATTGCCTTCTCCAGAGGATCTTCCCGACCCAGGGATCAAACCCAGGTCTCCCACATGGTAGGCAGACACTTTACCATCTGATCCACCAGGGAAGCCTTAAGGTTACTTGGTTTCTAATCCTCTGAGCTTGTGACCAGACTGGAGTAGTAAGGGGATTAATTAACCCAGCTCTGAGAGAAGCAGAGAGACTGGGTAGAGATGAATATACACCAGGGCCCAGGCCCAATTTTAATATCTGCTCAACCTGCTTGATATTTCTGAGACTCCACTTTCAGGAATTCCCTGTTTTATTTAGAGGCAGAAGTATACTCTGTATATAAGCATGCTGAACAGATAACCCCAAACTCATTAGTTGCTGCTGTTTCTGTTTAACTTCTCTGTGAAGTTATAATCTTATAAATGCTCATTATATCCATCCTGGAAAGTAAACAGACCTAAAATCAAGAAGAGTGTTCCCAGGGTGAAAAGAAGTTTCTAATTACAGTAATAATAATAAAAAAAGAGATAAATCAATCAACTTGGAAGTCTTCTTTTTAATTTTTTTAGTCTGCATTACATTTAATATCTATTTCTCTCCATTTTTCCTCATTTAAAAATTCTAATTGTAACTTTAATTTTTCTAAGATTTAGCTAGCCTGTTTTAATCAGCAAAAATATGTTTCAAGTTTGAACTTGCATAAATTTGAAAAAATCACATAAGACTTTAATGAAACATTAATCATAGAAATAAATTTAGCATTTAAATTACATGTTAAAGGGTATTCTTGCTCTTAACTGCGAGCAACATCAATTATTTCTCACTGAACATCGCTGGAATGTTAATTAGCAAATACAGAAAGTAGGACACTTGATCCTCATTTACCTTCTTGCATAGAGATTTACTGGCTTGCATAAATCCATCAGGAGCAAGGAATCTTCATTTCATTCACCATGGGTTGCAATGTGAGACCCAGAAGCCAACATTACCTTTCACTTGTAAGGAGGTCAGGAAACCACGCAATGTGTGTGATTAAAGTAAACCCAGCTCAGTTGCCATCTCACGTCCGTGCACACCACAAGCTACACCCATGAGACGTTTCTGAACTGCCCCAAAGTGTCTGTGGATGCCTTGGTACCTTTGCATATGCACCTGGAATGCCCTCCCTCTCCCCCAAAATGTCCTACCCCTTGTCAAGACCCAAGTCCAAGAGTGCACCCTCTGTGAGGTCTTCCCTCAGTGCTTTGCAGCATCCTGTCCACACCTTGATTAGGACATTTATTTCACTGTATTGTTTCCTTCCATGTGCCTGTGGGGTCTTATCTATCAATCATTTTTGTGTCCTTCCTGCCACTTCAACTTCTATTACAGAGTAGATGCACAATAAATATTTCTTAAATGAATCAATAATCAACCATGAGAACTTCACCTTGCTTTCCCCATATTAAAAAATTCATTTATCCTTTAAACTTATTCTCCAGAAGTAGGCATTCATACAATTAGCTGGAAAGAACAACTTAAGCTTTTGATAATTGACGTGGGCCTTATCACTCAATGCTGTAGATGTCAACTGATTTTTTTCACCTAAAGTAAGAGGATATAATGGTCGTTCTGAGTATCTGATACAAGCTATAGATACTTTCTCCAGAATTTATTCACAACCACCCATGCACAAAACTGATCAATATCAGGCTCTGAACTGGTTCAAATTCTGGTTCTGTCATTTACCAGCTGTATGATCTTAGGAAAATCACTTAACTTCTCTGTGTCTTGGTTTCTTCATCTTTCAATGGGGATAACAATAGTACATATCTTACAGGATTGTTATGAGGATGAAATGAGTTAATTATATAACATATTTAGAACATGGCTTGGCATAGTAAGCCCTATAGAAACTACCAGGATTAGGCTCTGGGAACTGGAGGTATCAAGATAAATTGGACAGGATTTCTTTCCTTGAGGAGCTCAAAGTCTCATGAGGAAGACAGCTGTGCAAATAAAAGATACTCTGGTAGAAGTCTGGACAAAGGAGCAGAGGATGGAGCACTTTCCTTCTGAGGCCTAGGAGAGGGTACCAGGCAGGAGGTGGTATTTTAGCTGAGAATCTATGGATAAGCAGGAGTCACTGGTAGCATTAGTTGAGGATGTCCATTTTAGGCAGATGTAAGCAAAGAAACAATTTATACAGCCACGTGAAAGCAGCCACTGAGAGTGACTTCAGTACAGTGTCGGAGGTGAAAGGTGCTGGAAGTACAACTGAAGCACACTGCGGACACTATAAACCCGTTTATTCAGCACCCATGTTCACCGCCTCTTCCCCTGCCCTCCCTGTTGGAGTCGGGGAAGTGAAATATCAGATCTTCCCAAATAGGTGAGGTCCTGTGACAGTTAATAGGGCTTTTGCTGAAAAGGGCTTCTCCTACAGGATAAAAATTGAAAGCCTTTCAAGAAGAAAGTTTCTTTCTTTCTTTCTTTTTTTTTTTTGCTTTGTTCCTACCTGGAACTTGGGTTTGAAGTTCTCAGACAGGAAGAGGAGAGCCATCTGCTGAGGTATAGTAGGAATACCCAGAAAGCTCAGGTCCCTGGGGGCTGTGCTCAGTGGTTGCACTGCCTGCGCACCTCCCTCTGGACTTACTGTTTGTGAGAAATATCACAGCTGGCCAGGCTTTCTCTAGTTCAGAGCCAGAGGCATCCCTAACTGACACAAGTGGTAAAAGACGCTGGGTCATCGAAGGCCTCAGATGATCTCCACTGGGGCTGAGACATCCACATTTGAGCACTGGGCACTCTAGGCTCATTTAGGGGCTTTGAAAATACAGCTTTGCAGTAACACAAACCACTGTTTTAAATCACTTCTCAGCCAGTTACTCTTCTGGTTAACTTGAGAAAGCAAGTGAAACAAGCTCAGTCTGAGCCTTGTGGGGGAGACACATGGTAGAACTTATTTTGGGATGCAAACCTTCGCCACAGCATGCTGGAAAGACCCGAGTAGGTCAAGAAGCAGAGGAAGACTGAGAGCTTGCTATGTCCTTGCAGAGCAAAATAAATCTGAACTAAAGATTCAGAAATTGCTTCAGAACCTAAAGTGAATCTAGTTGACATTTTAAGCCAAAACATATTCTGATGGTGCTGGATTTTATAAATGCTCTTTGAGACTTATAATAATACCTTTATGGCTAAAGGTCTTAGTACAAGCTTCTCTAAAGTTCTTCAGAAGAAAGAGGCTTTTTTCTTTTCATGTACTATAAATTTCTGTGGCATCTTGTATTCCCAGGAATGCAGTGAGAAGTCCATAAATAACTGCCAAGAATAGCCAGGAATGTAGGAACAAATCATTTAAGATTCATGACTCCATGCTAGTGGCACTATGCATGCTTTCAGTCTGTTGATAACCAAAGTAGTAAGAAGCTCAAATACAACTCTATCTCCCTTATGGCACCTTCTACAAAGCATGTGTGGTACTCAGACATGTCCTACTCTTTGCAACCCCATGGATTGTAGCCTACTGGGTTCCTCTGTCCATGGAATTTTCCAGGCAAGAATACTGGAGTGGGTTGCCATTTCCAGCTTTGGGGGATCTTCCCAACCTCAGACTCAAACCCAAGTCTCTTGGGTCTCCTATGTTGGCAGGTGGATTCTTTACCACTGAGCCACTTGGGAAGCCCTTATAAAGCCTAATTAAGCCTAGGAAGCAGAAAATGAAAAATCTTTGTCCCCAGATATCTACACTTTCTTGTCAAGGATACTTGAAAGTTCTGCATCAGAGATGATCTACTTTGAAGAATAAAAGAATACTGCCCAAAGTGAGTGCCTTGGACCATCAGCACCAGCCTGATAAGGATAATATGATGCTCAGATCGAGGATAACTGATTTCTCAAAGTTACACAACTAATAACTAGCCAAGCTGGGATTTGAACCAAGGTCTGTGTCACTGCAAAGCTGTGCTTTTAACTCCTACATTATATTGCAGCACTTTCATGTCCTAAGCCTCCCTGTTCCTTAAGCCACGCAGTCTGCAGATTATTCCCTCAAGCTAAAGAAGGGAGCTAGGCAGTCAATGGGGTGACAACTTTCTGCTAGTTCTCTCGGACAAGACTTAGTCACTGTGAGGCTGAGCCAGATGAGGTCTTGTTGAGGAACCTCCTTGCTCCCAGCTGGCGGAGGAGACACATGTAGGAGAAGAAAATCACCTTCATCAGACTATTCATCAAACTATTCAAAAGTTCCAGCAAGTTGCCTAGCACCAAGCAAACCAGGAAGATGGTGTGAATGATTTAAATCTATTTAAATTTATACCTATTTAAATCAAATAGTATGCAACCCCAGTGTTATTCTAGGGCTTATTGTTTTACCTGTCCCAGGAACCTGACAGTGTGAGAATCTCTGGAACTGGTCCAGACGGACACAGTTTAAATTTGTCACTCTCACTCAAGGGCCACACGTGTGGGAAGTATGTGAGAATGCATTTCTTCCTGCTCCCACAGAAAGGCAGAGAGAGGGAGTTCTGCTTGCAGGCTCAGAATCAGATGAAGAGGCTATTACAGTCGTCCCCTCGTATGTTGGGGTACTGGTTCCAGTACCCACCAAGACATGGAAACAACTTAAATGCCCATCGACAGAGGAATGAATAAAGAAAATGTTTTACATGCATATAATATAGTAATATAATATATATATATATATATATATATATATAATATATATAATATATATATATATATAATATATATAATAATAATAAAAAAGAAAGAAATAAAGGCATTTGCAGCAACATGGATGAATGAGCTTATCTACAAAACAGAAGCAGAGTCATAGACATAGAAAACAAATTTATGGTTACCAGGGGGTAAGGGCAGAGGGATAAACTGGGAGATTGCGACTGACATATACACACTGAAAGTGAAAGTGAAGTCGTTCAGTCCTATCCAACTCTTTGTGACCCCATGGACTGTAGCCCACCAGGCTCCTCGGTCTATGGGATTTTCCAGGCATGAATACTGGAGTGGGTTGCCATTTCCTTCTCCAGGGGATCTTCCTGACCCAGGGATCAAACCTGGGTCTCCCACATTGCAGGCAGACAGACGCTTTACCATCTGAGCTGTAAAATAGACAACGAATAAGGACTTACTGTTTACCACAGGGAACACTACTCAATACTCTAATGGTATGTATGGAAAAAGAATCTAAAAAAGTGTGGATATATGTATAACTGATTCACTTTGCTATATTCTTGCTATATACTTGATTCACTTTGCTATAACACAACATTGTAAATCAACTATACTCAATAAAAATTAAAAAAAATAAATATAAAAAAAACTCCACTTCACCCACTTAAAAAAAAATTCCTAGGAGCTACAACCCAAGGAAAACATGGCCCCCCTCTAGGACCAAGAGAACCATGAACTAAGCAGAAGAGTTTGGGGCTCCAAGAAGGGAGGGAGTAGCACGTGGGCTTCATGGTCAGTCACTTCTCTTTGTCACTTAAGCCCGTTTTTCAGGGCCCGGGCACTCACCTCAGCCTGCCAGATGGGGTTCACAGTGTTGCCAATGATTTTGGATCGCCTCTCCTGTCCATGGTGGGGGAGGGCAGGAAAGATGCTGTGCTTCCCAGGCTGAATAGAAATCTTCAGGTAAGGGTCTGGGTTGAAAAACATCCCTTTCTTCAACCCCATGGCCTGGAAATCTATAAAATAGAGGATATTTCAATTTTGTGTGTTTTAGTAAGGTTAAAGATTATCTGTCTGTGGAATTCTCCAGGCAAGAATACTGGAGTGGGTAGCCATTCCTTTCTCCAGGGGATCTTCCTGACTCAGGGATCGAACCCGAGTCTCCCGCATTGCAGGCAGATTCTTTACTGTCTGAGCCATCAGGGAAGGCCCAAAAGATTAGATTAGGTTTTATACAAGGAAAAGAGTCCATTTGAAACACAGAAAAAATTTCAATCCTGAACCACCGTTTTTCACCTCATTACAAAATATGGACTGATGTGTCTCCAGAACCCATTACATGAAACATTTACTGACGTATATTAAATTGGTTTGGTAAGAACTGCCTGTAATAAATCAATACTGGCATTGTGGTCACTATGCTTTTCAAGAGAAGACTGTTGACCCTTTCTGGTTTGGACTTCTGGTGCTCCTCAGGCAGGTTGGGATAAGGCTGAGGGTTACCTCAGGAAACCTGGGTGCACACTGAGAGAGGAAATCCATCTGGGAAAATTCAGTGGGTCTAGGTGAAAATTCTTCAAAGTGGAGACAGAAAAACAAGGGCTCTAGTCTCACAGTAAATAGGATCTTCACTGACTAAGGAAAGAGAGAATTAGGAGAAAAAAAAGAAAGATGAAGATTAAAAGAGTGAAGAGCAGGGGCATTGGAGGAAAGAAAAAAATCATGGCCTCCATGGAGCTAATGCACTTCAGTGAGGAGAGTTCTGAGGAGAGACCATGCTGTCAGGAGGAAAGGCTTTGAAAACTGAGCCGTTCCCTGTAATTGAAAGTATCTGATCATGTAAAATTTCATGCTGTGTGTAGAGGGGAGAGAGAGGTGATAGTGGTTTATAGCTGTTCTGCCGACAATCTGAAATCATCTTATATTTATTGGAAATAAATTTATAATATCAAAAACATAATTAAAATTTTTGTATTATTAAAGTATTTTCCAAAAAATTGTTCCTACTTATACTTAAGTAAAAGAAACAGTTAAAAATACATCGGATTGATTCTCAAGTATGGTATAAGTTGTGAGGTGTTTGGAGGAATTTGTCACTGATGGAAAAAAGTACAGGAGCTTTCATGTGAATTTAAACGATACTTTGAATTGACTCAGAGCAGTCTCCGTAACAACACTGTTCTTCCACTCTTGCGTTATTATATACTGCTGTGAGGTGGGATAAACATTGGAAAAGATAAACATCACGGAAATTTGTAGAACTCAGCTATCACCCATAGAAATGTGTGACAGCCTGAGTCTTTTCTCCTTAGAAAGGTCTGTTCATAGGGTTGATCTTTCGGTAGTGTCAGGGGGGTTCTCACACCTCAGAACTAATAAGAACTCATCTCTGTGCCCCAAGTGTTTGTGCAAACTACCTTGTTTACACCGAACACCTGCTTTCCTCTGGGAGTCTGGAATTTCAGTAAGTCCTAGGAGGAATTTGGCCACATGAGCAGCCCCCAGTGAAAACCTTGGATTCTGAATCTTTATTGAGCCTCCTTGTTTCCCTGGTGGCTCAGAAGGTAAAGAATCTGCCTGTAGTGTGGGAGAGCTGGGTTTGATCCCTGGATCAGGACAATCCCCTGGAGAAGAGAATGGCAACCCACTCCAGTATTGTTGCCTAGAGAATTCCATAGACAGAGGAGCCTGGTGGGCTACAGTCCATGGGGTCGCAAAAAGTCAGACATGACTGAGTGACTAAAAAAATTTTTGATAGATAATAATTCATATTTTTATCACAACTTGTTGCTGGGGAAAATGAACCCAAGCTGTATGACTCCAGTGAGAGAGGACTCATGGAAATTTGCACCTGCTATCTTCCAGATTTCATCCCAGGTACCTTTTTCCTTTGCAATTTGCTTTTTCTCTTTTCAATGTTTTATAGTCATGAGTACGATAATACTCATGAGTTCTCCTAGTGAGTCATCATTTCTGGGAGGTGGTATTGGGGACAATGGCTGAGAATGTGATAGACATATAGATTTATTCACCATAAAATAATATGACTATCATCGCCTTCGTCACCTCCACCACTACTGCCGGCCATTTATTGATTAGTTACTAAATTCTGGGGACCATTCTATGCCCTTCAAATATATAATCTGATTTAATCCTAGTTACAAACTCTACAAAGTAGTTATTATATCACTAGTTTGAGGAAGAAAACATAGAGGCTTCTGAGTTAAGTAATTTGAACAGGTTTTTATAGTTGGTCAACGTCAGAAATGAAATTTGAACCTGCCTCTTTGATTCCAAAGTCTGTGTTTTTAACCAAAATGTGATACTACCTTTTTATAAAAATTCCAACTTTGGCATGGGTCAAATCCTTATGTATAAATAGGTCTTTTGAAAAAATTCTCTTCCATCAAACAACTTATCTAAATCTGCATAATATGTCTTTATCACATGTTTGATACCTGATAAGTCTAGTCATGCTTCATTGTTCTTGTTTTTTTGTCCGAAAGAAAACATCTTTTTTACTACTCACACATTTATTCTTCCATATTAATCTTATTAATTTTTTAAAAAGCTGCCTTCAAAGAATTGGAATTTTGATCAGAATTGTATTAAATTTATAGATTAATTTTGGGAGAAATGGGAACTTTATACTCAGGAGCATATATTTCTTCATATTTTCATGCCTCATTTCATGTCCTCCAGTGAGCTTTTATAGTTTAAATTCAATTTGTATATTTATTAAAATATGTGTTTCACAGAGTAAAATGTTTGAAAACTGCTGTATTAAGGAGTCAATTAGGACTTTAAAGAGCGCTCGGCTGGGAGTCAGTATATTCAGATTTTAGTCTGGAACACTCACTGTTGAACTTTAAAACTTTAGAAAATTGATGTAACTTTTTGGGTCTCAATGTTTTCAACTCTGAGATTGTTGGAATGGATGTGTATAACAACACATAGAGTTTTATGATTTTCCAAAAGTAAATGATACATTAATGGGAGAATATTTAATTTTCCTCCATTTTTCCTGTATTAGTTTTTTGTTCTGATGATAAACATGATACACACTTATTATAACATTTTTAAATACAGAAGGAAAAGAAACAGAATTTTAAAGTTATTTCAAATTGTACTGCCTAGTAGCAGCCATTGCCAGACTTTTTCTTTATTGTCTTTCAGTAATTTGCACAGTTGAGACCATACTGTATATATAAACATTTGTCCTAAATTTTTTCTTTTGCCTGGATTATATAATAAAATGTCTGGTCCCATGTCTTTTAGAACATTTTGTATATATAATTCTTAAGAGTATATGGTATTTCATTATTTGACTCTGTGGTAATTTTGAATGTTTAAATTGTCTCCAATACCTGTGGGGAAAAAACCCTTTATTTGCATTTGCAATTTGTTGAGGTTGCAGTGTTAATTCTTTGAAAATTAAAGGGATAATAGTTACATAGGAAATTTATTACCACCAAGAAGTGGTAAAAACTGAATATATAAACAGATTTGAAAAGTAAAATATTTGCATCAACAATCTTGCTTGCCATGTCTACTGTATTCTTGAAATTTTCCATGATCTATCTTTCTGCTTATTTCTCATTTTTTATCCTAAAAATAAAAGCAGTCCAATTATATGCAGTATCTCCAGTTTTTGAGGTTTTGTTTTTTTTTCTAATCTCTCTGTATACTGGAGTGGATATTCACATATTACTCTCAGATAAGATGCAAGGGTGAAATTCTTTGAGCCCTTGAAAACCTGAAAATGTGTTTCTCTTGCCTTCTCATATAAACGACAACCTGGTAGGCACAGAAATCTTCAGCTAAAATATGCTACCCTTAAAGCTCTGTAGCCTTTGCTTCATGATTTTAGTGTTCTGTATTATAAGACAAATCTGAAATTAACATGAGGTTTATCCTTTTGTATCATGCTTTTTCCACTCAGATGGCTACTCTGTTTGCATTTAAAAATTTGTTTTAAAAAAAAGGCATTTGTCTAGACATTGCTCTCTGCACATACTTTTTTCCTAGTATGTGATAGTCAAATTTAAAGATGCAAAATTATATCCAG
This sequence comes from Bos mutus, assembly GCF_027580195.1. NCBI lineage: Eukaryota > Metazoa > Chordata > Mammalia > Artiodactyla > Bovidae > Bos > Bos mutus. Next base: position 41,443,913 of record NC_091620.1, on the reverse strand, counting down.
CTCAAAAAAATCTTTCTGCTATTATTATTTGTTCTGATCTCTTCATCAGAATTATCCATGTATTGCTCTGTATTTGTCATCCATCTTTTTACTTCCTTATCTTTTTAAGTCTGACCCTTCTATGTTTTCGATGAGAGAATCTCAAGTTGGTCTACCCAATTCTAATAATGTAGTGAGTATACTCTTTGCTGCTTTCTAAAATCTCTCAAAGCTCACTTTGAATTCAATGACTGTACCTTTCAGAATTTATTTTAAATCTTTCCTTGACTATAATAGACAGAAAAATGGTCTCACACAGATGACCATGATCTAATTCCTGGAACCTGTGAATATGTCACCTTACACAGTAGAAGGGACTTTACAGACATGCTGAAGAATCTTGATTGAGATGGAAAGATTCAGTGTAATTATAAGAGTCCTTATAAAGTGGAGGAAGGAGGAGCAAGATGAGGAGAAAGTGATGTGACAGCAGAAGCAGAGACTGGAGTGATACAGCCGTGAGCCAAAAACATGCATAACAGACTTTAGAATCTCAGAGATGAGCATATTCTTCCTAGGAGATCCCAGAAGGGAACCAGCCTTGCCTGTTGATACCTTGATTTTCATCCCTTAAGATTCATTTTGGATTTCTGATCTCCAGAACTGTATGAATACATGTGTGTTGTTTCAAGCCACTAACTTTATGGTAATTTGTTACAGCAGCAATAGGAAACAAATACATTGACTTTCTTTTATCTTCAAAGACCTCCCTTATCATTTTTCTTCATCCTAGACTTCTTACCTGATAGATTTTGCACTTTCCTGTGTTTTATAGAGTGTACAAGCAGATGAGTAACATATCCTTTACTTCTCCTCAGTATATATTTGTGACAAAATACTTCCTTTTTCCTCTTGAGTGTTATGTCCTTCAACTTTTTTTTCCCCATTCTCGACACATTTTTTAGGACCATGAGTAGGTTGTGTGTAGCCCTGGTATTGTCCATCTTTAGTTAGTTTGGTTGTACAATGGGCTGCTGTTAGAATCCTCATCCCTACTTTTATACCTGGAGATGACTAGCATCTAGTTAACTTCTTTGATAATCTGTAGGTTTTGCTTAGTTATAGATTTGATGACCTTTTAAACTTTCTTTGAGGCATGACATTTATCATGATACTTTAAGCAGTATTTACTTTTCCTTGACAGTGAGTTAAACACAGACATATTCAATTACAAAGTATTATATCTCCACTACCATTCCAGGCATGCTTCTTTAGTTGCTCATTTTATACCTCCAGCCATATTTCATTGTTGGCAATTTTTGCCTTGAGGTAACTGTAAGAAAAATGATATATTGGGGACCATAGGAAATGAAGTGAAGTGAAGTGAAATCACTCAGTCATGTCCAACTCATTGTGACCCCATGGACTGTAGCCTACCAGGCTCCTCCATCCATGAGATTCTCCAGGCAAGAATACTGGAGTGGGTTGCCATTTCCTTCTCCAGGCATTGTAGGCAGATGCTTTACGATCTGAGCTACCAGGGAAGCCCATATATATTGGTCCCCTATATATTGGGGACCATAGGAAATGAACCAATCCTGATCCTTAGAAAGTAGCTATTTGAACCAAACTGGTGATGGTAGTGGGGTGGTTTCATTTCCTCTGGTCAGTCTATGAGTCCATGTCTGCATGGCAGAGCCAAAAATGGGAACCAATGAATGGAGATTTTGTCTCTTTCCGCAGTTCCATGCTGTCTATCCTGAATGGCATCCCTTGTAGACTTTAGGATTTTAGTGAGCTCTGGTTGGTGAAAATTCTTAATTTCTTACAGACAGTAGTTTTCCTGGTTTCTACTGTTTCTGAAGGCTTGTATAAATAATTGTTAGTTATCAAGCATTTCAATGGGAATATAAGAATAACAAATCAGGAGTTGTTAGTTTTCTGTCCTGCTGCTGCTGCTGCTACTGCTAAGTCACTTCAGTCATGTCCGACTCTGTGCAACCCCATAGATGGCAGCCCACCAGGCTCCCCTGTCCCTGGGATTCTCTAGGCAAGAACACTGGAGTGGGTTGCCATTTCCTTCTCCAATGCTTGAAAGTGAAAAGTGAAAGTGAAGTTGCTCGGTCGTGTCCGACTCCTAGCAACCCCATGGACTACAGCCCACCAGGCTCCTCTGTCCATGGGATTTTCCAGGCAAGAGTACTGGAGTGGGGTGCCATTGCCTTCTCCATTTCTGTCCTAGTAATACAAATTATTGAGTTTTTTTCTTTAAAAAAAAACACAAAAACTGAGACACATTCTATTGATGAATGTGGGCTTTTTAAAGACTTATTTTCTTTTAGAGTAGTTGTAGATTAATAGCAAAATCAAAAGGAAATACATAGATTTCCCCTATACTGCCTGCTTCACACATGCATAGCCCCCCACCCCCATTCTCAACATCTACCAGATTGGTACATTGGTTACAGTTGATGAGCCTAGACTGACACATCATCATCATAGTGTCCCTTTGATGAGAGACACTTTACCTTTCTTCCCCAAATCCATAATTTACACTAGGATTCACTTTTGGCACTATACATTCAATGGCATTGGCAAATGCATTATTACATGTATCCATCATTACTCTCTCAAACAGAGTATTTTCACTGCCCTAAAAACCCTGTGCCCCACCTATTCATCTCTCATCCCCTAGAACCACTGATGTTTCTATCATCTTCATAGTTTTACCTTTACCAGAATGTGACATAGTTGGATTCACATAGCATGAAGCCTTTCCAGATTGGCCTTTTTCGATGAGTAATATACATTCAAGATTCCTCAGGTCTTTTCATGGCCTGATAGCTCATTTCTTTTTAGCACTGAATAATATTCCATTATCTGAATGTACTACAGTTTATTTATTCATTCACCTACTGAAAGACATCTTGATTGCTTCCAAGTTTTGGCAATCATAAAAAAAGCTGCTATAGACATCTGTGTCAGGTTTTTGGGGGTAATTTCCAAGCAATGTGATCATGGGGTCATGTAGTAAGAGTATGTTTAGTTTTGAAAGAAACTACCAAAATGCATTTCAGAGTGTCTGTACCATTTGCTTTCCTACCAGCAATAAATGTGAGTTCCTTTTGCTCCACGTCTTTGCCAGCATTTAGTGTTTTCAGTGTTCTGGATTTTGGTCATTCCAATAGGTACATAGTAGTATCTCTTTTTAATTTGCATTTCCCTAATGATATCTGCTGGATCATTGAAAAAGCAAGAGAGTTTTAGAAAAAACATCTATTTCCACTTTATTGACTATGCCAAAGCATTGGACTGTGTGGATCACAATAAACTGTGGAAAATTCTGAAAGAGATGGGAATACCAGACTACCTGACCTGCCTTTTGAGAAATCTGTATGCAGGTCAGGAGGCAATAGTTAGAAATGGACATGGAACAACAGACTGGTTCCAAATAGGAAAAGGAGTGTGTCAAGGCTGTATGTTGTCACCCTGCTTATTTAAGTTATATGCAGAGTACATCATGAGAAACGCTGGGCTGCAGGACCAGACAGCTTCACAGCTGAATTCTACCAAAAATTTAGAGAAGAGCTAACACCTATTCTACTCAAACTCTTCCAGAAAACTGCAGAGGAAGGTAAACTTTCAAACTCATTCTATGCGGCCACCATCACCCTAATACCAAAACCTGACAAAGATGCCACAAAAAAAGAAAACTACAGGCCAATATCATTGATGAACATAGATGCAAAAATCCTTAACAGAATTCTAGCAAACAAAATCCAACAACATATTATAAAGATCATACATCATGATCAAGTGGGCTTTATCCCAGGGATGCAAGGATTCTTCAATATCCACAAATCAATCAATGTAATACACCACATTAACAAATTGAAAAATAAAAACCATATGATTATCTCAATAGATGCAGAGAAAGCCTTTGACAAAATTCAACATCCATTTATGATAAAAACTCTCCAGAAAGCAGGAATAGAAGGAACATACCTCAACATAATAAAAGCTATATATGACAAACCCACAGCAAACATTATCCTCAATGGTGAAAAATTGAAAGCATTTCCCCTAAAGTCAGGAACAAGACAAGGGTGCCCACTCTCACTACTACTATTCAACATAGTTTTGGCCACAGCAATCAGAGCAGAAAAAGAAATAAATGGAATTCAGATTGGAAAAGAAGAAGTAAAATTCCCACTGTTTGCAGATGACATGATCCTCTACATAGAAAACTCTGAAGACTCCACCAGAAAATTACTAGAGCTAATCAATGAATATAGTAAAGTTGCAGGATATAAAACCAACACACAAAAATCTCTTGCATTCCTATATACTAACAATGAGAAAACAGAAAGAGGAATTAAGGAAAAATTTAATTCACCATTACAACAAAAAGAATAAAATACTTAGGAATATATCTACCTAAAGAAACAAAAGACCCATATATAGAAAACTATAAAACACTGGTGCAAGAAATTAAAGAGGACACAAATAGATGGAGAAATATACCATGTTCATGGATCAGAAGAATCAATATAGTGAAAATGAATATATTACTCAAAGCAATCTATAGATTCAATGCAATCCCTATCAAGCTACCAATGGTATTTTTCAGAAAGCTAGAACAAATAATTTCGCAATTTGTATGGAAATACAAAAAACCTCGAGTAGCCAAAGAAATCTTGAGAAAGAAGAATGGAACTGGAGGAATCAACCTGCCTGACCTCAGGCTCTACTACAAAGCCACAGTCATCAAGACAGTATGGTACTGGCACAAAGACAGAAATATAGATCAATGGAACAAAATAGAAAGCCCAGAGATAAATCCATGCATCTATGGACACCTTATCTTCGACAAAGGAGGCAAGAATATACAATGGAGAAAAGACAATCCCTTTAACAAATGGTGCTGGGAAAACTGGTCACCCACTTGTAAAAGAATGAAACTAGAACACTTTCTAACACCATACACAAAAATAAACTCAAAATGGATTAAAGATCTAAATGTAAGACCAGAAATTATTGAACTCCTAGAGGAGAACATAGGCAAAACACTCTGACATAAACCACAGCAGGATCCTCTATGACCCACTTCCCAGAATATTGGAAATACTAGCAAAAATAAACAAATGGGACCTAATTAAAATTAAAAACCTTCTGCACAACAAAGGAAACTATAAGTAAGGTGAAAAGAGAGCCTTCAGAATGGGAGAAAATAATAGCAAACAAAGCAATGGACAAAGAATTAATCTCAAAAATATACAAGCAACTCCTGCAACTCAATTCCAGAAAAATAAAAGACCCAATCAAAAAATGGGCCAAAGAACTAAACAGACATTTCTCCAAAGAAGACATACACATGGCTAACAAACACATGAAAAGATGCTCAACATCACTCATTATCAGAGAAATGCAAATCAAAACCATAATGAAGTACCATTTCACACCAGTCAGAATGGCTGTGATCCAAAAGTCTACAAGCGATAAATGCTGGAGAGGGTGTGGAGAAAAGGGAACCCTCTTACACTGTTGGTGGGAATGCAAACTAGTACAGCTACTATGGAGAACAGTGTGGAGATTCCTTAAAAAACTGGAAATAGAACTTCCATATGACCCAGTAATCCCACTGCTAGGCATACACACCGAGGAAACCAGAATTGAAAGAGATACGTGTACCCCAGTGTTCATTGCAGCACTGTTTATAATAGCCAGGACATGGAAGCAACCTAGATGTCCACCACCAGACGAATGGATAAGAAAGCTGTGGTACATATACACAAGGGAATATTACTCAGCCATTAAAAAGAATACATTTGAATCAGTTCTAAGAGGTGGATGAAACTGGAGCCTATTACACAGAGTGAAGTAAGCCAGAAAGAAAAACACCAATACAGTATACTAATGCATATATATGGAATTTAGAAAGATGGTAATGATAACCCTGTATGCAAGACAGCAAAAGAGACATAGATGTATAGAACAGTCTGTTGGACTCTATGGGAGAGGGTGAGGGTGGGATGATTTGGGAGAATGGCATTGAAACATGTAAATTATCATATGTGAAATGAATTGCCAGTCCAGGTTTGATGCATGATGCAGGGTGCTTGGGGCTGGTGCACTGGGATGACCCAGAGGGATGGTATAGGGAGGGAGGTGGGAGGGGGGTTCAGGATGGGAACACATGCACACCCATGGTGGATTTATGTCAATGTATGGCAAAACCAATATAATATTGTAAAGTAAGTAGCCTCCAATTAAAAAATATATATATATATATGTATATACTGCTACTGCTGCTAAGTCGCTTCAGTTGTGTCCAACTCTGGGCGACCCCATAGACAGTAGCCCACCAGGCTCCTCCAGCCCTGGGATTCTCCAGGCAAGAACACTGGAGTGGGTTGCCATTTCCTTCTCATATATGTGTGTGTGTGTGTGTATATATATATATATATATATAAAGAGAAAAGCTGGGCTAGATGAAGCACAAGCTGGAATCAAGATTGCTGGGAGAGAAATATCAATAACCTCAGATATGCAGATGACACCACCCTTATGGCAGAAAGTAAAGAAGAACTAAAGAGGTAAGGAGCAGCAGCTGTGCTTTGCTGGAGCAGCCGTGAAGAGATACCCCAGGTCCAAGGTAAGAGAAACCCAAGAAAGATGGTAGGTGTTGCAAAAGGGCATCAGAGGGCAGACACAGTGAAACCATAATCACAGAAAATTAGTCAATCTAATCACACTAGGACCACAGCCTTGTCTAACTCAATGAAACCAAGCTATGCCCTGTGGGGCCACCCAAGATGGGCGGGTCATGGTGGAGAGGTCTGACAGAACGTGGTCCATTGCAGAAGGGAGTGGCAAACCACTTCAGTATTTTTGGCTTGAATGAACAGTATGAAAAAGGCAAAATCATAGGATACTGAAAGAGGAACTCCCCAGGTCAGTAGGTGCCCAATATGCTACTGGAGATCAATGGAGAAATAACTCCAGAAAGAATGAAGGCATGGAGCCAAAGCAAAAACAATACCCAGTTGTGGATGTGACTGGTGATAGAAGCAAGGTCCGATGCTGTAAAGAGCAATATTGCAGAGGAACGTGGAATGTTAGGTCCATGAATCAAGGCAAATTGGAAGTGGTCAAACAGGAGATGGCAAGAGTGAACGTTGACATTCTAGGAATCAGTGAACTAAAATGAACTGAAATGGGTGAATTTAACTCAGATGACCATTATATCTACTACTGAGGGCAGGAATCCCTTAGAAGAAATGGAGTAGCCATCATGGTCAACAAAAGAGTCCAAAATGCAGTACTTGGATGCAATCTCAAAAACGACAAAATGATCTCTGTTTGTTTCCAAGGCAAACCATTCAATATCACAGTAATCCAAGTCTATGCCCCAACCAGTAAGGCTGAAGAAGCTGTAGTTGAACAGTTCTATGAAGACCTACAAGATCTTTTAGAACTAACACCCAAAAAAGATGTCCTTTTCATTATCGGGACTGGAATGCAAAAGTAGGAAGTCAAGAAACACCTGGAGTAACAGCAAATTTGGCCTTGGAATACGGAATGAAGCAGGGCAAAGGCTAATAGAGTTTTGCCAAGAGAATGCACTGGTCATAGCAAACACTCTCTTCCAACAAGAGAAGACTCTACACATGGACATCACCAGATGGTTAACACCGAAATCAGATTGATTATATTCTTTGCATCCAAAGATGGAGAAGCTCTATACAGTCAGCAAAAACAAGACCGGCAGCTGACTGTGGCTCAGATCATGAACTCTTTATTGCCAAATTCAGACTTAAATTGAAAAAAGTGGGGAAAACCACTAGACCATTCAGGTATGACCTAAATCAAATTCCTTATGATTATACAGTGGAAGTGAGAAATAGATTTAAGGGACTAGATCGGATAGATAGAGTACCTTATGAACTATGGACTGAGGTTCGTGACACAGGAGACAGGGATCAAGACCATCCCCATGGAAAAGAAATGCAAAAAAGCAAAATGGCTGTCTAGGGAGGGCTTACAAATAGCTGTGAAAAGAAGAGAAGTGAAAATCAAAGGAGAAAAAGAAAGATATAAGCATTTGAATGCAGAGTTCCAAACAATAGCAAGAAGAGATAAGAAAGCCTTTCTCAGTGATCAATGCAAAGAAGTAGAGGAAAACAACAGAAAGGGAAAGACTAGATCTCTTCAAGAAAATTAGAGATACTAAGGGAACATTTCATGCAAAGATGGACTCGATAAAGGACAGAAATGGTATGGACCTAACAGAAGCAGAAGATATTAAGAAGAGGTGGCAAGAATACACAGAAGAACTGTACAAAAAAGATCTTCACGACCCAGATAATCATGATGGTATGATCACTCACCTAGAGCCAGACATCCTGGAATGCGAAGTCAAGTAGGCCTTAGAAATCATCACTATGAACAAAGCTAGTGCAAGTGATGGAATTGCAGTTGAGCTATTTCAAATCCTGAAAGATGATGCTGTGAAAGTGCTGCACTCAATATGCCAGCAAATGTGGCCACAGGACTGGAAAAGGTCAGTTTTCATTCCAATCCCAAAGAAAGGCAATGCCAAAGAATGCTCAAACTACCGCACAATTGCACTCATCTCACATGCTAGTAAAGTCATGCTCAAAATTCTCCAGGCTTCAGCAGTACATGAACGGTGAACTTCCAGATGTTCAAGCTGGTTTTAGAAAAGGCAGAGGAACCAGAGATCAAATTGCCAACATCTGCTGGATCATGGAAAAAGCAAAAGAGTTCCAGAAACACATCTATTTCTGCTTTATCGACTATGCCAAAGCCTTTGACTGTGTAGATCATAACAAACTGTGGAAAATTCTAAAGGAGATGGGAATACAAGACCACCTGACCAGCCTCTTGAGAAATTTGTATGCAGGTCAGGAAGCAACTGGACATGGAACACCAGACTGGTTCCAAATAGGAAAAGGAGTACGTCAAGGCTGTATATTGTCACCCTGCTTATTTAACTTCTATGCAGAGTACATCATGAGAAACGCTGGGCTGGAAGAAGCACAAGCTGGAATCAAGATTGCCGAGGTTATCTGAGATTATTGTACCTTAGATAGGCAGATGACACCACCCTTATGGCAGAAATTAAAGAGGAACAAAAAGCCTTTTGATGAAAGTGAAAGAGGAGAGTGAAAAATTTTGCTCAAAGCTCAACATTCAGAAAACGAAGATCATGGCATCTGGTCCCATCACTTCATGGCAAATAGAAACAGTGGAAATAGTGGAAACAGTGTCAGACTTTATTTTTGGGGCTCCAAAATCACTGCAGATGGTGACTACAGCCATGAAATTAAAAGATGCTTACTCCTTGGAAGGAAAGTTATGACCAACCTATATAGCATATTCAAAAGCAGAGATATTATTTTGCCAACAAATGTCTGTCTAGTCAAGGTTGTGGTCACGTATGGATGTGAGAGTTGGACTGTGAAGAAAGCCGGGCACCAAACAATTGATGCTTTTGAACTGTGGTGTTGGAGAAGACTCTTGAGAGTCCCTTAGACTGCAAGGAGATCCAATCAGTCCATTCTGAAGGAGATCAGCCCTGGGATTTCTTTGGATGGAATGATGCTAAAGCTGAAACTCCAGTACTTTGGCCACATCATTTGAAGAGTTGACTCATTGGAAAAGACTCTGATGCTGGGAGGGATTGAGGGCAGGAGGAGAAGGGGACGACAGAGGATGAGATGGCTGGATCGCATCACTGACTCGATGGACGTGAGTTTGAGTGGACTCTGGGAGTTGGTGATGGAGAGGGAGGCCTGGCGTGCTGTGATTCATGGGGTTGCAAAGAGTCGGACATGACTGAGTGACTGAACTGAACTGATGAAAGTGAAGGAGGAGAGTGAGAAAGTTGGCTTAAAGCTCAACATTCAGAAAACTAAGATCATGCCATCTGGTCCCATCACTTCATGGCAAATAGATGGGGAAACAGTGGCTGGACTTTATTTTTTGGACTCCAAAATCACTGCAGATGGTGACTGCAGCCATGAAATTAAAAGATGCTTACTCTATGGAAGGAAAGTTATGACCAACCTAGACAGCATATTAAAAAGCAGAGACATTACTTTGCCAACAGAGGTCTGTCTAGTCAAGGCTATGGTTTTTCCAGTGGTCATGTATGGATGTGAGAGTTGGACTATAAAGAAGGCTGAGAACTGAAGAATTGATGCTTTTGAACTGTGGTGTTGGACAAGACTCTTGAGAGTCCCTTAGAATGCAAGGAGATCCAAGCATCCATCCTAAAGGAAATCTGTCCTGGGTGTTCATTGGAAGGACTGATGTTGAAGCTGAAACACTAATACTTTGGCCACCTGATGCAAAGAGCTGACTCATTTGAAAAGACCCTCATGCTGGGAAAGATTGAGGCTGGAGGAGAAGGGGACAACAGAGGTTGAGATGGTTGGAAGGCATCACTGACTTAAATGACATGAGTTTGGGTAGGCTCCAGAAGTTTGTGGTGGACTGGGAGGCCTGGTGTGCTGCAGTCCATGGGGTCATAAGAGTTGGACACAACTGAGCAACTGAACTGAAATGAATGACATACGATGTGGAGCACCTTTTCATATGATTATTTGCCATCAGTATAGCTTTGCCAACCTAGATAGCATATTCAAAAGCAGAGACATTACTTTGCCAACAAAGGTTCGTCTAGTCAAGGCTATGGTTTTTCCTGTGGTCGTGTATGGATGTGAGAGTTGGACTGTGAAGAAGGCTGAGAACTGAAGAATTGATGCTTTTGAATTGTGGTGTTGGAGAAGACTCTTGAGAGTCCCTTGGACTGCAAGGGGATCCAACCAGTCCATTCTGAAGGAGATCAGCCCTGGGACTTCTTTGGATGGAATGATGCTAAAGCTGAAAGTCCAGTACTTTGGCTACCTCATGCGAAGAGTTGACTCATTGGAAAAGACTCTGATGCTGGGAGGGATTGGGGGCAGGAGGAGAAGGGGACGACAGAGGATGAGATGGCTGGATGGCATCACTGTCTCGATGAATGTGAGTCTGAGTGAACTCCGGGAGTTGGTGATAGACAGGGAGGCCTGGCGTGCTGTGATTCATGGGGTCGCAAAGAGTTGGACACGACTGAGTGACTGATCTGATAGCTTCTTTGGTGAAATATCTGATAAGATCAGAAGATCTCTGGCCCATTTTTCAATTGGGTTGTTTTCATATTGTTGAGTTTTAAGAGTTCTTTGTATATTTTGGATTAACTGTACTTTACTAGATGTGTCTTTTTCAAATATTTTCTCTGAGTCTGTGGCTTGTCTTCTCATGTCCTTGACATTGTCTTTTACAGAGCAGAAGTTTTTAATTTTAATTAAGTCCATCTTATGATTTTTTCTTTCATGCATTATGCCTTTGGTGTTGTAACTAAAAAAGCACTACTCTACCCAAGGTCTTTTAGGCTTTCTCCTATGTTACCTTCTAGGAGTTATATAGTTTTGTGGTTTACGTTTAGGTCTGTGATCCATTTTGAGTTAATTTTTTAAAGGGCATAAAGGTCTGTGTCTAGATTCTTATTTTTTTTTCTTTTGCATGTGGATGTCCAGCTATTTCAGTACCACTTGTGGAAGGGACTATTTTGCTCAACTGTATTGCCTTTGCTCACCTTTCAAAGATCAGCTGACTATATAGGGGACTATTTCTGGGTACTCTAGTCTATTCCACTTATCTATTTTTCTTTTTTTTTTCCTCACAAGTACCACACTGTCTTGATTACTGCAGTTTTATTGTTAGTCTTGAAGTTGGGAAGCATCGATCCTCCAACTTTGATATTCCCCTTCGACACTGTGTTGGTTGTTCTGGGTCTTTTGCCTTTCCTTATAAATGTTAGAAATCAATTTGTCAGTTTTCACAAAATGACTTGATGGAGTTTTGGTTGGGACTGCACTGATTCTACAGATCAGTTTGGGAAGAACTGACATCCTTACACTATTAAGTCTTCCTTTCCATGAACATGGAATATATCTCCATTTATTTAGCTCTTTGATTTAATTCATTAGAGTTTTGCAGTTTTCCTTATAAATAGCTTATACATATTTTGTTAGATTTATACCTAAGTACTTCATTTGGGGAGATGCTAAATAGAAATAGATTTGTGCTTTTAATTTAAATTCCACTTGTTCATTGTGGTAGATAGGAAAATGACTGGCTTTTTGTATATTAATCTTGTTATTATCACTTATCAGTGGATTTTTAGACACATGTTTGCTTTACTGGGGGCTCACTTAGACATGAAAAGCCCTGGTTGACTGTTCATTTTCCAAGGACACTCATGAACACTCATTCATTTTTTTGATCTCAGATCTCTGACATTAATGGCCTGCAAACCATTTGTTGGTTTGACAGTGAGCTAAAGCAACAGTTTTCAAACTGGGCTTGATAAAGTTCTAAAGCTTCATGCCATTGTGTCTTTGCAAAGACCACTTTGAGTAAAATTAAGTGAATGGGGCTCTGAACTTTCTATATCATTTTTGCTTGAGCAACTCAGTTTTTCTTTATATTTTTAATTTTGAAGTTATTTTAGATTTAAAGAAGATTTAGCCAATTTCCCTACTAACATGTTCCAGAAATATGGTACATGATGAAAACTAAAAAAATATTAAATGACTCTTAACTATTAACTAGATACAATTAACAAAATTACAGGCTTCATTTGGATTTCCCTGCTCTTTGCACAGATGCATTGTTTTGAGCAGTTCAGTTTTTATCTGTTTTTCCAACTGGATTTCATGTGAGATTTTATTTAGATAAAGGTCTGCTAGCTGCTTCTTGTCTCAGATTTTCCCTACCTCCACCTTATAAGTTCTCAATTACTGCTATTTAGCAATGGAGGAAAAGTAGAACAGTAGCTTCTCATCATTTCATCTCATCTAAAGAATGCACCTATCCCTTATTGACCTCTCCAGAATATTTATAAGGTCAAGGGGAATTTTAAAATTTGTTTTACAGATGGAGAAATTGAGGCAAGAGGTTGAGTAACTTGTAGGTAAGAGTCAAACTGAAGATGTCTCCTGATTGCTGACTGACATTCTTATTTTTTCCACAAAGGCCTTCAGATGAGCAAAACATACCTGAGAGAGAAAAGCTGATCAGCCTCCGACTTCCTTGCCCTTGCACGGTCTCATCAGAACCAATGCTTTTAAAAATCTGTAAGAAGGAAAATGGGAGACAAGCAAAAGAAGCATTGAAATAGATACACTCCAGTACAAACATGCTTAATCACAGTTCTTTCTGTAACTACAGAATACAAACACAGAAGTATAATGATTTCATTAGGCTACTATCAATTAGAATAAGCTTTTAGCAACCTAATGTCTTTTCCAGTAATAGAATGGGAAATGCTAGTGAGGATGAGGGGGTACTTCTCAGAGAAATGGAAATCAGCAAACATAATTAGTGTAATATCAGAGGTCCTTTATAACTACCTATGTAAATAATGCCTTTTCATATTCAAATTTGCAAAAAGGTATTTATTAAAGCAGACCCTGAGGCAGTAAAATTGAGAGGTCAATAGATGTTTACTGTTGTAATTACAAAGTGTTTCTATTAGCAAAGTATAGTTAAAACTGCCGTATCTCCATTTCTTCTGATCTGTACTACTATCTAGAGATTCCCAGGAAATTTTGTTTATTAGGGAGGAGCTGAGCATGACATTAAGAAGCTACTCTGAGGTCTCTTTATTTAACTGCCTTCCTGGGAAGTTTCAGAACACAGCTGTTACATGGGTTATCTTCATCTAGTGAGAGTGAAAGTCACTCAGTTGTGTCTGACTCTTTGGGACCCCATGGACTATACAGTCCATGGAATTCTCCAGACCAGAATACCAGAGTGGGTAGCCTTTCCCTTCTTCAGGGGATCTTCCCAACCCAGGGATCACACCCAGGTCTCCCGCATTGCAGGCAGATTCTTTACCAGCTGAGCCACAAGGGAAGCCCATCTTCATCTAGTAGGTATTTGCAAATCAGGTTGCTAAAATGTTTTATTTTCCATCATTGCTCAACACTGATCTGTTAATGGATTAATCAAAGCAGCTAGAGTTCTTGTTTCCATTCTCTTCTAGGCAAGTTTTACCCTGAAATGATTCTGAGTATATATTCAAAGGCAGAGTTACCTTTGCATATGTTACATATTTGGAGAAAATAATACCAAAAAAAATCTGAATATAAAGCAAATCTCTACCAGGTCCACTTTTTAGAAGATAAGCTATACTGAAGAAGAGAAAAACAGAAAACTCAGTGACCTCTCACTCAAAGTCTCTTTGTTTCTAGGTTGTGTGGGCTTAATCTCTCTCTGCCTGTCAGTACTCTTGATGCTGAAAGAGCTGTGATTGGATGTGACTGTCAATTTACTTTATTTGAGACTAAGAGTAATGACTGGGCATCACTAAGGCTCATAGTTTCGGCCCAAGGAGAGTCCAAAAGAATTATTAGAACACCTCTTTGTTAAGCAGGTGCCCCTGGTGGCCTTCGATGCTTGGCTGCAGCTCATGTGCCAATCTTCCCAGTATGTCTGCTGTTAGGCCCACATACAAAATGCATCTCAGGGATTCTGGGCTGCCCAGCAGGTGGAACCAACGTGCGTGACATACGGAACGGGGTGAGTTGGAACACTGCTTGGTCTGAGGTATCAGCCCTCTTCACACATCTTGCTCTTTCCCAGTTTGTGTTTGTCTTTCTCTTTGCCTGGCTGACCCAGAGCAGCAGAGGTCAGCAAACAGAGCAGAGACTGCAACCTCAGGCTGGACCACTCTTCTAGCTCTCAAAGTAGCCAATATGCATGGGTCTAATCAGGATTCAAAATTTCTTCATGTTGAAGACTTCTCTTCATTTTCAAACCTACGCCTGGACAAAGGCCATGGTGATATGGGCAGACTGGCCACACCCCCTTCTGGTGCTATACTTGCCGAGGTGGGACATTTGCAACTGACTGCTCCTAATTCTAGTTTAAAGATGTCAACATCTAGCTTGTTTCATCTCAGAAGTTCATCTTCTAAGTTCCTTGAGAGCACGATAGAAGCTCTACTTTTAATGGAGCCTTGTAGATATAAGTCTAGAGTGTATGCATTCCAATTTATATTTTTTATAAGGTGTAGGATTAAACTGCATGTCTTCCTAGGCTAAATGAGCTTAAACATGCGATGATAAAAAAGAATAGTATTCGTTCTTTCTTACTTGGTGCATACATATTTTGATCCTCATATTTAAAGATTTTTCTGTTGGGTATTCAGGGTATTTACAAAAAGGTTCTTCATGTATACTGGATTGAAACAGGTATGCAGACAAAAAGATAATGCATATTTTTCAAAAGCTACCAAGCTCAGAAGGGAGAAACACACTGTAAACTCCACAAAATTCTCCCTAACTCTTGGCTTTTTGCTAACATTATTTATCAAGTCATCTCTGTGCCAGACTGATGATACAAAGAGGGAGGCAGTAGTAACTGTGATAAACATTTTCCAGGAAGTAAAGGTGTTTGGGAAAGTTGTGTGTCCCAACATTTTGTTCAAGATGACCTCCAGAGGCTTGTCTGAAGTTAAGAAATCTGTTGTACTCACAAAGAGACACTACCATTTACTGACTATGAAAATGGTGTGGAAACTCAGCCAAAACAGTCCATCAGGGAATTGCTTATTTTCTCTGGTCTGCACATACTTTTGGCTTTTCAGTCTGTCTGACTCCCTTCTGTTATTCTGTTATCCCTTATGTTGCCTCTCAGACACAGTGCATGGTATCAGTGTTTATTTTGTACAGAAATGATCTCTGTACCTCCAAGAAGAAAATGCATGCTCAGCAGGGCTGCTATTACACACAGTGGCCAGGCACTTAAACTTGGGAGGAGGAACCCTGGAGAGGACTCAGTCTAGGGGCGCAGAGACAGCCTGGAGTGTGGTCCAGGCTGCCACTGTTAGTGTGCTTGATACATGATGTGGGCCCAATATTTTCAGCATGGTGCCGGGTGGGGCACAGGTGGGCACAGATCAACAGATGAAGACCCATGGTCAGTGTGCTCACAGCAAACTGCGACTCCAGCGTTATGGGAGGACTGATAATGGGCTCAGTGCTCCTGGTGGGCTGCCCCTGGGGAGGAGTATGCAGGAGTTCCTTTCCTGACAGGAACACTCTTCACATGGCAGCTTGGAGCCATATCTGGAGTGAACAAGGCTGGGGACAGCCCTACTAAGGAGGCAGACGAGGTCCCAGGAAGCAGCACAACCACCTAGATTCCTGCAGTCACAGTGCTCTGGCCCCCACCACCAGTCTAGCACTAGGGTCTGTGATGAACACAACAGAGAAATGTATGTGACCTTGGGTTACTTATGGGCAAAACTGCGGATGCTGCACAGCCAGTGCATAGGTTCACTGTGACCACATAAGCCTCGTGGATTCAGTGTTCGGCTCCTTGGGGAACGAGGACACAAGAGAACTTTATGAAAGGAACCTTATGAAACCCAACCCGTAGGCCTTCTACTCCAACAACTGGGGAGAGGACCTTGCCTCCTGACAAGGCTGTGACAACCATGGAGCAAACAGGAGGCCATGCCCAACATTCAGTGCAGGCTCTGGATACCATACCAATCACACCCACTATAATGGACAGCAAACTGAGAAAATAGCCTTTGCACCAAAAATACTGGACTCACACAGTCTACACAAGGATGCTCCCACATAAAAAGAGCCCTTCAAGACCACAATAGATAATTTTCTCCTAAATTCATAGAGACAGAGAAATTTAAAAACTCCCAATTAAAAGAATAAGAAAAATCCCCTGAAAGAACAAAAAAATAGAAATACTTATTCAGGCTACCAGACCCCAACTTCAAAAAGGAAGTAATAAAAATGCTGAAAGTGAAAGAAAGTGAAATCATTCAGTCGTGTCTGACTCTTTGTGACCCCATGGACTGTAGCCTCCCAGGCTCCTCCATCCATGGGATTTTCCAGGCAAGAGTACTGGAGTGGGGTGCCATTTCCTTCTCCAGGGGATCTTCCCAACCCAGGGATCGAACCCGGGTCTCCTGCATTGTAGGCAGACGCTTTTACTGTCTGAGCCACAAGGTAAGTCCCTAAAATGCTAAAGGAATTAATAAACATTATTATTGTCAGGTCACTGTAACAATGAACCAGAAACTGTAAAGAGGAACCAATCAACATTAGATAACTCAACTGCCAAGATAAAAACTGATCTCAAAGCAATGAGTAGTTCACTAAATAATGCAGAAAAATGAACAGGAAGACAGAATAATGGACATCACCCAATCAGAAGAGCAGACAGAAAGACAAACCAAAAAATGAAAGTGACAAGCAAGATCTATGGGATAATATGAAGTGTGCCAAGCTACACATAATAGGGGTTCCAGAAGGAGAAGAAAGAGAGAAGGAACAGAAAATGTATTTGAGGAAAGTATGGCTGAAAATTTCCCAAATCTAAAGAAGGAAACAGATATCCAGGTACAGGAACCTAAAAAACCTACACAAAGTCATATTATAATTAAAAAGACAAAAGTTAAATATGAAGAGAGGAGTCTAAGGGCACCAAGAAGAAAAACAAAGAATATCATACTAAGTGAACTAAGTCAGGCAGAGAATGACAAATATTATATAATATCACTTATATGTGAAAAATAAAAAATACAAAGTAATATTTATTCAAAATAGAAACAGACTCACAGACACAGAAAATTTATGGTTAAAAAAGGGTAAAGAGAGGGAGGAAAGGAATGAATTAGGAGTAAGATTAACATATAGAAATTATTATACATAAAATACAAGCAACAAGGATTTATTATTTAGGTCAGAGAACTACATTCAATATTTTATAATAACCTACAATGGAAAATAATCTGAAAAAATAACGAGTCACTTTGCTCTATACCTGAAACTTACACAATATTGTAAATTAAATATACTTCAATAAAGGAAATTAGTTTATATCTACATAGATGAACATTTTTCATTATTAGAGTGAGAGAATTTATCAATTTTTTCCTTGTTACATAAGTGTTTGAGAGAACTGTTTATACAGTAGGTGCAATTATAGTAACATCTTTTATTTACTTTAGTCCTTTACAAGCTACATATAACACAAAAACATAGTAATCAATCAATACAAATTAATTAAAATTGCCTCTCCATGCACAACCTCTTTAAATCTTTTTTCAGCATTTATGACAGCCAAGAATTGGAACTACCTAAGGGTGCCTGGAGAATCCCAGGGACGGAGGAGCCTGGTGGGCTGCCATTGTCTACGGGGTCGCACAGAGTCGGACACGACTGAAGTGACTTAGCAGCAGCAGCAAGGGTGACTGCAGCCATGAAATTAAAAGACCCTTATTCCTTGGAAGGAAAGTTATGACCAATCTAGATAGCATATTCAAAAGCAGAGACATTACTTTGCCAACAAAGGTCCGTCTAGTCAAGGCTATGGTTTTTCCTGTGGTCATGTATGGATGTGAGAGTTGGACTGTGAAGAAGGCTGAGCGCCGAAGAATTGATGCTTTTGAACTGTGGTGTTGGAGAAGACTCTTGAGAGTCCCTTGGACTGCAAGGAGATCCAACCAGTCCATTCTGAAGGAGATCAGCCCTGGGATTTCTTTGGAAGGAATGATGCTAAAGCTGAAACTCCCGTACTTTGGCCACCTCATGTGAAGAGTTGACTCATTGGAAAAGACTCTGATGCTGGGAGGGATTGGGGGCAGGAGGAGAAGGGGAGGACAGAGGATGAGATGGCTGGATGGCATCACTGACTCGATGGACGTGAGTCTGAGTGAACTCCGGGAGTTGGTGATGGACAGGGAGGCCTGGCGTGCTGCGACTCACGGGGTTGCAAAGAGTCGGACACGACTGAGCGACTGAACTGGACTGAACTGAACTGAAGTTGCAAAAGCCTTTGTGACCAATCACTGCAGCCATTCACTTTCTCAACACCAGCACTACTGTAGTATTCTGAAGTGCCCACTTGGTTGCTCCCTAAATGCTTTTCCATCCTCAAGCCAATAAACACAGTATGATCTAGAATGGATGGGACAAGACACATGCCTTTTCTTAACGACATGTGAAAGAGGAAGAGTGGAAGGATAAATTGGAAGAAAGAACCTACGTTAGCATCATTCCTTCCAAAGAAACCCAGTACTGATCTCCTTTAGAATGGACTGGTTGGATCTCCTTGCAGTCCAGGGGACTCTCAAGAGTCCTCTCCAACACTACAGTTTAAAAGCATCAATTCTTCAGCACTCAGCTTTCTTCACATATGTTTGCTTTCCTGAAATTGATCTGCCTGAGAATTCATGGGGTTGCAAAGAGTCAGACATGACTGAGCGACTGAACTCAACTCAACTACTCAACTCAAACATATGGAAACTGAGAACCTGAAATAATTGTTCTTATTAGCCCTGGGAATATCATCATGTACCCCCAGGGAAATATTTACCCCCTGTTGAAAGCAGTTGAGATAGATGAAAGGGTGATACCTGACTTGAGATAGAGCAATGCTAACTGCAGGTGGTTGAGAAGTACTTGAGAGACATGCCTAGATGAGGTGGCAATGATATTCAGAGTATATCTGTGAACTGTTAAGCATTCCAAAGATTCCTAGAAATATTTAGTGATAAAAGCTGGATTTCTTGCAGTCAACATGGTAGAATCCCAGAGTGCTTGAACATGTAAATGAAATAGCATCTGAGTTTTAAATAAGAGGAAAATGCTGTTCCTGCTATTCTCTCATGAACCAATCACGCAAAAGCAACAAGAAGAAAAACAAAAGGCAAACTCTATCCTTAATAAAACCACAAGATATCGACAACTCTGAACACAATGTATGGAGTATGGCTGCTATATGCACTGGAGGGAAAACTGGGGTATGGGAAGACACCAAGTCAAGATGCACGTGACTGCAAATAAGGAGGAAAGAAGGCAGTGTAAGCACCTTGGAATATATTGAAGAAAAGTGCAGAAGAAGAAAAACAAACCGAAAGCTATACCATATTCTTAAATAGAAAAACTCGAAAATGGTAACAATTTCAGTACGTTCTTAGTTAATCTATATCATTATGTGATCGCAGTGAAACTACCAAGAGCATTTGAAATTGGACAAGCTAACTCAAATTTTCCTATGCAAGAAAGAAAAACCAAGAACAAACAAGATTCTATAATGAAAAGGGAAAATAATGAGGAAGAAATGCTGTAAAAGATACTTAACCATATTATGAAGCTAGTGTAATGAAAACAGTGTGATGCTGGTACATGAATAGTTATAGCAACAAAATAGAAGGTACAGAAATAGACCCAAAAAAGTAGGAAATACAACAAAGGTGAATTTTCAAATCAGTGAAGAAAATGGGACATCTGGATAGTAAGTCTGGAAGATGGAGATGCATTTGGAGTAATGCCTCATATTATATAATAGAAAAAAATTCCAAATTGATCAAATATTTAAATGTTAAAATCAAAATCTTAAAAGCATTGGGGAAAAAGATGGAAGAATATTTTTATGATCTCAAACTTGAAGAGTTTTTCCTGCCGGTGAAGAAAAGCCCTGAAGTCACAAAAGAAAACACTGATAAGCTCAACTCTGTAAAAATAAAAATGCATACTTGGAAAAGCCACCATATATCAAAAGATAAATGACAAACCTGGATAAGTATTTTCTTTATTTTTTTTTTAATTTTTAAATTTATTTTATTTTATTTTTTTACTTTACAATATTGTATTGGTTTTGCCATACATCAACATGAATCCACCACGATAAGTATTTTCAACTCACATATTCAAAAGTCTACTTTCTTTCTTGTCTAAGAAACAAAAACAACAACCAAAAGAAAGTAAGTTTGAACAAAGCATGTCAAACGATAGTTTATATTAATAGAAAGGAGAATCAACTCTAAAAATTAAGAAGTATTTGACCTTGACTACAAGAAGAAAAAATGCTAATCAAAACTACAAGCTGAGTTTTCACCTGTCACATTGGTAATAAGCAAAAAGCCTGAGAACTCACAGGGGTGATCTGCCAGGTTTTGAGCTGTCTTTTGACTCAGTTCCCACCCTTCTAAGCCCTGTGATGCTGGAGTGGAGAATGCTCACAGCATCTCTGCTTTGCCACCTGGTGCCTGCACAGCCTCTGCCAACAGGAGGTACAAGAAGGGAAGAGGAAGATGGAAAGAAGGAAAAGAAACTAGCTCTGCTCTCTCTGCTTCCTGTTCTGGTCCATATTACCCCAGCAACTGTTTTCACCTGGGGCTTCAGTGCTTTACCACTGCAGCAGCTAAATCCAGTTTGTGGGTTTTTCCTAATACTCTTCCAACATTGAAAAGTCAGTCTGACCTTTCCCCTCTTAGTGAAGCAGCATCAATAACCTCAGAAGTTCGGTCTGGGTCCGTGGGGTCCCTCCTCTAAGATTGCTGCTGCTGCTGCTAAGTCACTTCAGTCGTGTCCGACTCCTTGCGACCCCATAGACGGCAGCCCACCAGGCTCCCCCGTCCCTGGGATTCTCCAGGCAAGAACACTGGAGTGGGTTGCCATTTCCTTCTCCAATGCATGAAAATGAAAAGTGAAAGTGAAGTCTCTCAGTCGTGTCCGACCCTCAGCGACCCCATGGACTGCAGCCTACCAGGCTCCTCTGTCCATAGGGTTTTCCAGATAAGAGTACTGGAGTGGGGTGCCATTGCCTTCTCCAGCACTGTTGAATAAAATCCTCCTCCAAAGAGGTCTGCATTTCAGTACTGTAAGGTCCTTTTTTTAAGCTTCTAAGTTTTATTTCAATCTCTTCACTCACTCCTCCAGCCTTAGAGATGGCAGCTTTTCTTTTGCACTTACTACCTTACTGATACCTTGAAAGTGAAAGTGTTAGTCACTCAGTCATGTCCAACTATTTGCAACCACATGGACTGTATGTAGCCCACCAGGTTCCTCTGTTCATGGAGTTCTTCAGGCAAGAATACCGGAGTGGGTTCTTGTTTTAATTCTCTTAACAGATTTTTAAAAATCTGTTTAACAATTATTCATATGAAACTCTAAGTAACTGGTATGGTATCCAATTTGCTCTTAACTGATACAGTGGCCCAAAGTGTGAAGACACAGGCAGTCTCACTCATTATTGCTGCTGCTGCTGCTGCTAAGTCGCTTCAGTCATGTCCGACTCTGTGCGACCCGATAGACAGCAGCCCACCAGGCTCCCCCATACCTGGGATTCTTCAGGCAAGAACACTGGAGTGGGTTGCCATTTCCTTCTCCAATGCATACAAGTGAAAAATGAAAGTGAAGTCACTCAGTCGTGTCTGACTCTTAGCGACCCCATGGACTGCAGCCTTCCAGGCTCCTCTGTCCATGGGATTTTCCAGGCAAGAGTACTGGAGTGGGTTGCCATTGCCTTCTCCTTCTCATTATTGATGGGAGTGTTAATTGATACACACACACATTCCCAAGAGAGCTGGCAAATGACCATTAATTTCATGTCTATGAATTTATCACAAAATTACTCAGTCATGTGTTAAATACTATGTATAAAAGGAAATTTATTGTGGCTTTGTTTATATAGAGCAAAAGATTGGAGGGGAAATGAAAAGTTAAATGATAAGGGAATGCTAAATAAATTACAATGTATTCATTAGTGAAACACTTTGCTGCAATTAAAATATATATATAATTTTATTTTTTAAAAAGCCAAATCTGTTGGTGGCCAGCAGAAGATTGTGTAGGGTTATCAAGAAGGCTCCTGGAATTGAATTAAGACCTTTGGGATTAATTCATATGTATCTCTCCTACTCCCATTCTCATGTCCTCTTTACATCTGCTTTTTGAAGTTATAAGTATGAATGCACACACTGTTGTAAAGCCCAAAAGTGAAATTCAGTAAAAAACAGAGTGACGATCAAGTCTTCATACCCTTGCAGGGGAACTTCCATTTCAGAAGAATGAAGACACATGGCTCGGTTGACCAGCCTCCCTTCTCATTAGATCCCTACAACACCATTCAAATCCTAGCTTTCCTTTCACTATACCTCTGCATGAAGATGAGGCAGTCTGCTAAAAACACATGTGTCTCAATTACCCCGTCATATGTGCTCTTTAACCTATATGCTTCATCTTCCAGTCTCTAAGAACACAGAGGCTTCTCAGACAGGTGTGATCTTATTCCTAGGAGTAGATAAGTGTGCCAGGGGGAAAGGGTGCCTGTCCTCGAGCACCACTTTTACTCAGAATTTTGGGTAAATCTATTTTAAAAGCAAACATGAGGAAAGTTAAAGTCGAATACAAAATATAGATGCATTTTGAAGGTAATCAGGAGTTTTCAAAGAACTCTCTTGCATGTGAAAGACCACTCTGAGTTGCTTCTCCAAGTGCCCCAGATCTGGGTTAACTTCCTTTGGTAAAAGTAGGAGAAGCTCCCTGTAACACACATGGCATTTCCAAAGGGGTGTGAACACGTTATGCTTGATTCTAGCATGTTAACTCTATTTACATAGCCACGATTATTCCAAACTAATATAATGACTTCTTTGAGCCCAAATTGTTGATTAGCTTTGTGTTTAGTTACAGAACAATTAACCCATCAGTAATACCAGGGGATAAAATTCATGACTTTCATTGAGCTTTTATATATTCACCTGACCAAGATAACTCTGACTCCATAGTTGATAATGTGAATCTAAAAATCAGTTGCAAAATAGCATCACATTATACCTAATAAAATCTTCAAGCCATGGCATGTCAGTAACCAAGAGTATGGAATCAGGGATTCCATTTTAGATGAGAAATCAGTGGTTCCTGTGTTCAATATCTTTTGCATCCAAGATAAAGTCTATTAAATAAACTGATACACCTCCAAGCCACCTTAAAAAACAAAAATCAATCCAATCAAAAGCCTAAGTTCCATTTCTACCTCCAAATCTCTGAAATGTTCCAATGAACAACCGATAAATAAACACACCTCACAGATGTTTACAGAGCACTTTTGAGAACGTCTCTTTCATGGAATCCTCACAATATGACGACTAGGTGGTTAGATGTAGTTCATCTGAAGTCCTGAAAGTTTACAGAAAGTTCTGTAAACTCAAAGAACAAAGCCATCTTAAGGGGCTAAAAGAATGAAACATAAAATTCCAACAGTCAACGGCACCCTCAGGCAATTTCCCCAACCTGCAGGACACCTGTGATGAAAGACTTAGACGGCCCCTCCAAGGGGCAAGAAGACAAGTGACAGGGATGAGAGCTGATGGTGTGCCACGCACAAAGCCAGTTCTTGTGGACACACTCTTTTAACAGATTGTGAATTAGACATTCTTCATGATCCTCACTGCAGTTTACAAACTTGAAAGCTGAGCTCAGATCAATGACTTCCCAAAATTCAAGGGGGAGGAATCTTGGGGTCATTTTTTCAGACCCAGCCTGGCTATTGGCTCTCTTTTGCTCATATTCTGTTCACATTTGGTTCATATTCTTACTGCTCATCTCTGCCTTCTGATCCTGCAGTCACCAAGTCAGCTTCCAGAGTTCTCACCCCTTCTGCTTTCCTTATTGCCTTGAAGGCAAGATCCAGACTTCCTAATTTCAGGGCTCTTCTGCTAATCACAATGGGGAAAAAGAGAGGGGTTGGAAAACTGAGGCATTTCTCCTAGTTTTCATTGTGTGAATTGGACACAATGTGTTAATTAGAGATGGTTTTCTTTATACTGACTACTTTTGGGGACAGATACTAACACCAAGAGCAAATCCGATTGGGGCGAAGGACTGCTATGTTTGAGATGTGAGGCATTTGGCTTCCTAAAAAGGGTAAGAAATACTGGGAAGGAGAATGCTAGCTAGGAGTAATCAGATAGCAGATTTTCCCTGATGACTTTTAGATTCTTTAGCTATTCTTTTGAACACAGTTTCTGTATCTACAGACTACTCTGAAAGTGGGCACATGACAAGCACTATCAAATTCTAAAAAATGACTGAGTCACTCTGTTTGCTCTAGGGCAGAAGTTCACTACCATGAGCTGCTTCAGAGTCACTACAGGGCTTGATACAAGACAGACTGCTGGGCCCCACCATGGAAGGTCTAATTCTGTAGGCCTAGGGAAGGCCTGAGAGCCTGTACTTCAAGTTTCAGGTAAGGCTTTTGCTGCTGGGGGACCATACCTGGAGAAGTATCAGTATCAAGGGTCTTCCTCTTTCAAATGGTAAAGGAAAGATGTCTCCAACTCTTATCTCGGAAACTGGCTTGATTCCAGTTCCAAGCCCCAGAAGTGGGTTCTGTAATGCCTTAGCCCCTGGAGCCCCCGCCTCCAGCATTCAAACCTGTACCTTCTATTAAAGACAAACAACCCACTTTTCTGCAGATCTTACTTCCTTGCCTAGAGGACTGTCATCTAATCGGCTGGTCCCTCAATCTGCAAGGCGCCTTCACTCTACTCTGTGGGCTTATCACTCTTGAGTGATTCAAATCTGACAAAAGGCATCTGCTGGGGCACCAGTGAGTCTGCAGGCTGTATGGCCTGGTGACATATTTTCTTTGGCTCATACTATATTTGAGTTTTCAAAATATTAGTTTTCAACATACTTTTAAAAATCAGAAGGTTTACACAAAATGTGGGTTTCAGATTTTTAAAGTATCAGAGTATCTACCAGGGAACAACTAAAGCTGAGAAACTGCCATCCTGTTGAGAAACACAGCATCTTCCTGGCCCTCCTCTCTGGGACTACGTGCATCAATCCTAACACACTAGTGCTTTCCATTTTAGGGCTCAGCAATCAGGTTGTGGCTATCCACCAAAGCATCCTATTTGTAACTGGAAAGCTTTCTCTAGCCTGGCAGTGTGAAAATCAATGATTGGCCTTAACATCCTTAAGATCACCTTAGATTTGATGGAATGTGATACTGACCTGACCTGGCTATCTGGAAGCTTTTGAATTTTTAATCTTTGCTCTGGCATGTATGTATGTATGTAATAACTTTTACTTCTTTCTGTTTTATTAAAAATAGTTTATGAGGTGAAATTCACAGAACATGAAACTGACCATTTGATGAACAATGCAGTGGTATTTAGCACATTCACTATCTAGTTTCTAAGCATTTTAATAATTCAAAATAAGGCCCTATATCCTATATGCATCAAGCAGTTTCACCCCACTCTCCTCTCCTCCCATAGCCCCAGGAAATCTCTAATTTTATTTCTATCTCTGTGAATTTATATATTCCAGGTATTTCATATAAATGAAATCCTATATGGCCTTTTGTGAATGGGCTTTTTCATTTCGTATAATGTGTGCCTGTGTATTTATGTGTGTATATGTATATGTGTGTGTGTGTATATATATATACGCACACACACATACATGGAATTGGGTCACATATTTAGGGTGGCTGACAAATCCCAAGATCTGCAGTCAGCAAGCTGGAGACCCAAGAGCTAACTGTGTAAGTTTTACTCCAAAAGCCTGAAACTTTACTGAATTAATTGGTTAGTCTGAACAGTTTCTTGGTGTAATCTTTAGCGTTTTCTATACATTATAAGATCATACTGTCGCAAACAAGACGATTTTACTTCTTTTCAATTTGTATGCTTCTAATTTATCTTTTCTGCCTGGCTAGGACTTCTGGGACTATGTCAGATAGAGTTGGTGCATGCCAGTAACGGAAGACAGAGCCTGATTTGGGCCCACAAGCAGCTGCAGTGCTGGAGGCTGCGGCTGCTAGTCGTGCTGTCCGGTGGCTGCACAGTCTCCCCGAGTGTGCGCACACAGTGCAGGCTGACGACAAAGCTTAGGCTGGCAGCACGCAGGGGCATAGCTGGAGGCGCTAGCCCCAGGTGTATGTGTGATGATGATGGTCAGCCATGGGGTGTGGAGGATGGCATCTTGCACTTGTGCATCCTCAGAGGCCCGGGCTAGCTCCTGTTGTGGTTCCCAGGCTCTGGCAGGGGCAGGGAGGGACTTAGGTAGCTTGCATGAGCAAACAAGAATATCTGTGGGGCAAAAGCTGCTAAAATCTGCAGGAATTCCACAACAGCTGTGCTGGTCATTGGTTCCTTCTTCACTGGGAAAAGCCACTGGGCTTGCTTATAGAGCTGGTCATTGTGAACCACAATTACTCCCACCTTATGGCAGCTATTGGTAGATCCTGCTTTTCTTCCTTGTTCCTAGCCATCTTTGACATTGGTGGTTTGGGTGCAGTGAAAGCCAAGATAGATCTTTGTGTGTAGTGCCCTCAAAGCCTGGGAGAATGCAGCTGTTCAGCCTGCTTTCCCTTTCCTAGTGAGGAGAACTCTTTCCAGCTGAAACAGTTTGGTACTGAGCAGTGCCAGCCTGGGGAAGTGCTGTATATTGTCACCCTGCTTATTTAACTTATATGGAGAGTACATCATGCTAAATGCCGGGCTGGATAAAGCACAAGCTGGAATCAAGATTGCTGGGAGAAATATCAATAACCTCAGACATGCAGATGATACCACCTTTATGGCAGAAAGTGAAGAGGAACTAAAGAGCCTCTTGATGAAAGTTAAAGAGAAGAGTGGAAAAGCTGGCTTAAAACTCAATATTCAGAAAACTAAGATCATGGCATCAAGCTCTGTCACTTCATGGCAAATAGATGGGGAAACAATGACAGACTTTATTTTCTTGGGCTCCAAAATCACTACAGATGGTGACTGCAGCCATGAAATTAAAAGATGCTTGCTCCTTGGAAGAAGAACTATGAAAAACCTAGACAGTATATTAAAAAGCAGAGACATTACTTTGCTGGCCAAAGTCTGTCAGTCAAAGCTATGGTTTTTCAAGTAGTCATGTATAGATGTGAGATATGGATCATAAAGAAAGCTGAGCTCCGAAGAATTGATGCTTTTGAACTGTGGTGTTGGAGAAGACTCTTGAGAGTCCCTTACAGCAAGGAGATCAAACCAGTCAATCCTAAAGGAAATCAGTCCTGAATATTCATTGGGAGGACTGATGAAGATGAAACTCCAATACTTTGGCCACCTGATGCAAAGAACTGACTCATTGGAAAAGACCCTGATGCTGGGAAAGATTGAAGAAGGAGACAACAGAGGATGAGATGGTTGGAGGGCATCATTGACTTGCTGGACATGACTTTGAGCAAGCTCCAGGAGTTGGTGACGGACAGGGAAGCCTGGTGTGCTGCAGTCCATGGGGTGGCAAAGAGTCAGAAACAATTGAGCATCTGAACTGAACTAAGCTGAACAGAAAACTAAGACAACCTTCCTCAGTTTGTTTCCTTGGTCATCCAGAGCTCATTTTCAACACATTCTTTTGCCTTGAGAGAAACATCTGCCTGATCTTAGAACTGACAATAGTTATGTTTCTCCTGAGTGACTGTGCTCAATTTTCATCACCCTGGAACCTGTGAACAATACAACCAGCCTTGTTCCTTTTGTAGCAAGAACTACTTGAACACTTAGAGATCAATCCCCACCACAGCCCCTGTAAAACATGTGCCTGCAATTGTCATAGGCACACTTACCTGAGTCCTATCCTGCACTGGCTAAAAGTACATGCTCCTCTATTTTATAAGCCTAAAACCGCTTTGCAGATCAAGCCAGGGCATGTACATGTGTATACACACCCATATCCACACACGGGCAAGAATGCACAATATTCCTTGTGTTTACAGACTTTAGTCTGTAAAGGACACTTAGTAGGGGCAAGAAACTGGCAGCTCATGATTAATTGAGCTATTGAGTTCATTGTGTTAAATTTAAAACCCTTGGAAAGGTGTTTGGAGGTAAAGAAAAATATATTAATTGGAAATATATATATAATATATATAATTCCAAATAATATAATTATTTGGAAATATAGCTAACCTGTCTAAAGATGAGTTTATTCTGTTTACCAACTTTTTGTATATACGTGTGTGTGGATAATTCTCATAATACAGCACATAGAATAATTATTTTGTATCATATGTGTAAGACTTATCTCCCTAGTCTCCTTGAAATTATCAGATCAGATCAGATCAGATCACTTGCTCAGTCATGTCTGACCCCATGATCATAGCATGCCAGGCCTCCCTGTCCATCACCAACTCCCGGAGTTCACTCAGACTCACGTCCATCGAGTCAGTGATGCCATCCAGCCATCGCATCCTCTGTCGTCCCCTTCTCCTCCTGCCCCCAATCCCTCCCAGCATCAGAGTCTTTTCCAATGAGTCAACTCTTTGCATGAGGTAGCCAAAGTACTGGAGTTTCAGCTTTAGCATCATTCCTTCCAAAGAAATCCCAGGGCTGATCTCCTTCAGAATGGACTGGTTGGATCTTCTTGCAGTCCAAGGGATTCTCCAACACCACAGTTCAAAAGCATCAGTTCTTCGGTGCTCAGCTTTCTTCACAGTCCAACTCTTACATTCATACATGAACACTGGAAAAACCATAGCCTTGACTAGATGGACCTTTGTTGGCAAAGTAACGTCTCTGCTTTTCAATATGCTATCTAGGTTTATCATAACTTTCCTTCCAAGGAGTAAGTGTCTTTTAATTTCATGGCTGCAGTCACCATCTGTAATGATTTTGGAGCCCAGAAAAATAAAGTCTGACACTGTTTACACTGTTTCCCCATCTATTTCCCATGAAGTGATGGGACCTGATGCCATAATCTTCGTCTTCTGAATGTTGAGCTTTAAGCCAACTTTTTCACTCTCCACTTTCACTTTCATCAAGAGGCTTTTTAGGTCCTCTTCACTTTCTGCCATAAGGTGGTGTCATCTGCATATCTGAGGTTATTGATATTTCTCCAGGCAATCTTGATTCCAGCTTGTGTTTCTTCCAGTCCAGCGTTTCTCATGATGTTTCTCTGCATAGAAGTTAAATAAACAGGGTGACAATATACAGCCTTGACGAACTCCTTTTCCTATTTGGAACCAGTCTGTTGTTCCATGTCCAGTTCTAACTGTTGCTTCCTGACCTGCATACAAATTTCTCAAGAGGCAGATCTGGCGGTCTGGTATTCCCATCTCTTTCAGAATTTTCCACAGTTTATTGTGATCCACACAGTCAAAGGCTTTGGCATAGTCAATAAAGCAGAAATAGATGTTTTTCTGGAACTCTCTTGCTTTTTCCATGATCCAGCAGATGTTGGCAATTTGATCTCTGGTTCCTCTGCCTTTTCTAAAACCAGCTTGAACATCAGGAAGTTCACAGTTCACATATTGCTGAAGCTTGGCTTGGAGAATTTTGAGCATTATTTTACTAGCATGTGAGATGAGTGCAATTGTGCGGTAGTTTGAGCATTCTTTGGCATTGCCTTTCTTTGGGATTGGAATGAAAACTGACCTTTTCCAGTCCTTTGGCCACTGCTGAGTTTTCCAAATTTGCTGGCATATTGAGTGCAGCACTTTCACAGCATCATCTTTCAGGATTTGGAATAGCTCAACTGGAATTCCATCACCTCCACTAGCTTTGTTCGTAGTGATGCTTTCTAAGGCCCACTTGACTTCACATTCCAGGATGTCTGGCTCTAGGTCAGTGATCACACCATTGTGATTATCTGGGTCGTGAAGATCTTTTTTGTACAGTTCTTCTGTGTATTCTTGCCATCTCTTCTTAATATCTTCTGCTTCTGTTAGGTCCATACCATTTCTGTCCTTTATAACGTCCCTTTAAATAACAATACTTTTATGACCCCATGTTCCTTCTGTAACTGCAACTGTTTTGTGTGCTGAAGCACTGACAGGTCATACTTTTACTATAGTCAAACCTTTCTAGAATATAATAAAAAGCCAGAGGTACGGAAGTCGGAGAGGGTGCCACAAAAGTGCACAAGGGGAGAAGTGCAGTTAGAGAGGTGTCAGCGGCTGATGTGAGTGTTACAGGGAGAGGTTTGCCCACCATCATCACTCCTGAGGCCCTGGAGAGTCATGGAGGAACTTGGCATCCTCTGTTAACAAATTAATCTTCGACAACTGATTGATTCAATACTTCACAGGAGGCGGCATGACCAAGGCTTTCTCTGGAAGCTGAAGACCTTTGAACAGGGTATCTCTGGACAGGAGGAAATGAGGCAGGGGAGGGTGGGGGAGGGTGGATGGGGAGGATGGGGGAGGATGCCACAGGCAGAGGGAACTGCAGTAGCAAAGGCAAGCAGAAGCACAGCAGCCTGATGTTTGGGGAGCCACAAGTCCTGCCACATCCCTGAGCTAGAATTTGAGGTGGCCATGAGAATCTGCAGGGGACAAGAAATGTGGGCTGGTTTTGTCATATTTTGTTGTTCAGTTGCTCAGTCGTGTCTGACTCTTTGTGACCCCATGGACTGCAGCACACCAGGCTTCCCTGTCCTTCACCATCTCCCGGAGTTTGCTCAAACTCTTGTCCATTGAGTCGATGATGCCATCCATCCAACCATCTCATCCTCTGTCACCCACTTCTCCTCCTGCCCTCAATCTTTCCCAGCCTCAGGGTCTTTTCCAAGGAGTCGGCTCTTCTCATCATGTGGCTAAAGTACTGGGGCTTCAGCTTCAGCATCAGTCCCTCCAATGAATATTCAGGACTGATTTCCTTTAGGATTGACTGGTTTGATCTCCTTGCTGTAAGGGACTCTCAAGAGTCTTCTCAGCACCACATTTCGAAAGCATCAATTCTTCAGTGCTCAGCCTTCTTTACAGTTCAACTCTCACATCCATACATGACTACTGGAAAAATCATAGCTTTGACTACACAGACCTTTGTGGGCAAAATGATTCTGTTTTTTAATATGTTGTCTAGGTTTGTCACAACTCTTCTTCCAAGGAGCAAGCATTTTTTAATTTCATGGCTACAGTCACCATCGGCAGTGATTTTGAAGCCTAAGAAAATAAAGTCTGTCTCTGTTTCCATTGTTTCACCATCTATTTGCCATGAAGTAATGGGACTGATTGCCATGATCTTAGTTTTCTGAATGTTGAGTTTTAAGCTAGCTTTTCACTTTCTTCTTTCACCTTCATCAAAATGCTCTTTAGTTCCCCTTCATTTTCTGCCATAAGGGTGGTGTCATCTGTATATTCGAAGTGAAGTGAAGTGAAGTGAAAGTCGCTCAGTCCTGTCTGACCCTTTGCAACCCCAGGACTATACAATCCATGGAATTCTCCAGGCCAGAATACTGGAGTGGGTAGCCATTTCCTTCTCCAGGGTATCTTTTCAACGCAGGGATCAAACCCAGGTCTCCCACATTGCAGGCAGATTCTTTACCAGTTGAGCCATAAGGGAAGTCCCTGCATATCTGAGGTTATTGATATTTTTCCTGGCAATCTTGATTCCAGCTTGAGCTTTGTCCAATTCATGTCATGTTTGGGATATTTTAATTAATTTTTGATGGCTATGAGGCTCAACAGGGAACAGGAGCAGCCAAGGATGGAACCCAGGTCTCCCACATTGCAGGCGGAGTCTTTACCAGCTGAGCCACTAGGGAAGCCCTATTGTTTCATGAAACAACATGAAACAATTTCATGCATAGCTGCATGAAACAAGAGTGCAGCCTTAGAGCATGGTCTTGGTTCTGCCTCAAGGGATACTCATAACAAAATCTTTGAGCTCTTTACAGAATTAAAACCCTCAATAAATGGAAGATTGTCAGCATTCTTCATTCTAGAAAAGACTACCTGAGGCCAGACTAATGGAACCAGAGAAGCTCATCAAGAGATTACTTGATACTAGATCAAAGGAGTGCAGGCCCTGCACTTACCCTAATCTTAACAGCAACTCCACCCTTTGAACTATTACTCTAAAACTCCTCACTAAATCCTCCTCGGTTGGAACACACAGTTTTTGAGGGGCATGAGCCTGCTGTGATCTTCTCTGCCTGGCAAAGCAATAAAGCTAATCTTTTCTCCTTCATCCAAAACTCTGTCTCTGAGATTTGATTTGTCTCTGGTGCACAGAGGCCAAGTTTTTGTCATCAAGTCCATGGTGGGCCCCAGGCTGAGAAGCCTGAGTTTAGAAAGCACAAGACAGGCAGAGAACTCATCTGGAGGCAGCCGATGAGAGTTTTGACAATATGATTAGAAGGACAGCGGGGAGAGGAGAGGCTTGTACCATTAGATAGTAAAGGGGAGAACTTGGTGACTGATTAGAAGAGGGTGTTGAGGAAAAGAGAGGAGTTCCTTTGGCTGATCTCTTTCTTTGTACTCTGAATTTAGAATCACTTTCTTACAGACTATAAAATTCCTCAAAATCACTGTCCTTCAGACCTAGTTTTTGTCATTTATCGCCAGTAAGTCCAGCTAAGGATGGAAGAATGACAAGAGTTTGGTCTTTGTATCTAAATCTATGTGGCTGAAGGGGGAAAAAAAAACCTGCTTTAATTCTACTTATTAAAAATAGCTATTAAATTAATGTATTGCACGTGATAGTGTATTTATGTCAATACCACATTTTCAATTTATCCTACACTCCCCTTCCTCTGCTGTGTCCACAAGTGCATTCTCTTCATCTGCATCTCCATTTTTCCCCTGTAAATAGGTTCATCAGTACTATTTTTTCTGGATTCCATATATATGCATTAATATATGATATTTGTGATGACCTAGAGGGGTGGGATGTGGATGGAGAGAGGAGCAAGGCAGAGGGATATATATATATATATATATATATATATAAACACACAAACACACACACAATTATGACTGATTCGCATTGTTGTACAGCAGAAACCAACATAACATTGTAAAGCAATTATCCTCCAATTAAAAAAAATAACGTACTGCAAAGCTTTGGGTAAATTAAATCATAGGAAGTATGTCAGCTGCCTTTCCATCTGGGTCAGACAGTCTGATCAGTGGAAGACAAGGGCTGCATTTTGCACAGAGCTCTTTGCAGCCACCCACTCCCTCTGACTAAACAGGCAATGTGAGGGCTCACCCGGGGAGGGATGTGCATGGTTCAGCTACAGGAGTGTGTAGTGAGACTGCGACAATATTTACTCCTTGAAAAATGAATGATGCTCCTGAAAAGATGCTTATAAATTGATTTTACTTTCATACAAACTATCTCCTCAATGACTTGCTTTAAAATTTCTGAGGTGTATTTTAAAATATAAAAATGTGTTTAGGTTCTAAGCAAAATGTGTGTCTCTCTCTAGGGCAACGTCTGCTGTCCCATGACATGGCACACAGATCTTCCATGAAAAACTAAGAAAAGCCCACTTAGGTCCACAGATGCCCAGGTACTCTGCCACGTCAGGGCCCTCACACCCCCACGGCAGCAACAGCTGCCCTCCCCTAGATACATCGTGGAGGTTCCTCCTCCCTACAACTTGCTGAATGATGTGATGAGTGGGCACCTCCCTTTATCTCATATCTGGAGGGGAGTTCTTACTCTTTCATTAAATACTGGTCAGCATCAAGAACCTGTTATCTCTCCTCTCTGCCTTTCCAAGGGCTGTGTGGGAAGCCCAGGCCCACTCTCTGGTTGCCTACATTGTGATCTTCTAAGACAATGTCTCTAATCAACAGACTTATTTGGGCATAAGAAGTAAACTGAAGTACTTCTGGTCTAGTTCTTCTCTCACAAATATTTATTAAACTACAATCCACAGTTCAGCCACCATTTTGAACTATTCTCCATCCATCTCACAGGTACTTTTTATGGGACAGTGATTTCCTCTTAAAATACCCTGAATGAAGGGATTAAACCCATTCTTACAGGTACAAACTCATTATTTTTGGCACTTTTAATTTTTCTGTATATTGTCCAAATATGCATTCAGCTTCTCTATATGATACTGATACTGAAATCTATGTATTTTTGCAACCAGAGAGCCGGAGGAGACCCACAAAGAAACAGGATTTGCTCATGAGACTCATAATACCAATCAATTCTTACTGTATCCTCACTACATGCTGGGCCAGTGCTGAGAACATCCCTGGCATCACTTCATCTCATCCTCATATAACCTTCTAACAGTCCAATGAAACAGATCCTATTTTTATCATCCCTCTATACTGCTGTAGATTCAGAAATGGAGCCTCCCTCAGAGAAGTTAAAGGCCACCAAGTTAAAAGGCCAAGCCAGGGCCTCAAACCATACCTATTGGGTACAAGTGTTTTATGGATGGCCTGCCACATGCCAGGTATTATTCTAGCTGGTGCTGGGAACCAGCTCTGAATAGGACAGGCAAATGCATCCTTGACCTTAGAGGTTATACTTTAATAGGGGGACTAAACACACAGAAATTGCACCATGAACACCATGAATGAAAACAAAGCACGATGGCGCCTGGAGAGTGCCTGTACGTGTGTGGAGACTCTTTTACATTGGGTGCTTACAGAGACCACTGAGAAGGTGACGTTGAGAAAAATCCTAAATGAAAAGATGCAGTAAGCCATTTCAATATCTGGGGGACATGCTCCTCACATGAAGAACAAAGACCCTAAGAGCAGACTGGCTTGCTGAACTCAAGGGTGGGAAAGACAACCAGTGATACTAGAAATAGGTGGAAAAGGAGGGGCAGCAGTAGGCGGGGGCAGGCCGCCTAGGACTGGAAGGTTATGGAAAGAATGTTGAACAGAAAAGCCAATTTTGAGCAGAAACATTATGTGATGAGCTGACAAAGTTCCAACAGAGAGGAGAATTGGCTATGCAGGAGACAGATGCTAATCTCAGGATCAGAGTTTCTTAGAAGGCAAGATGAGCTAGCATCCTATGTATAAATTGACAGTTTGACCCGGGACAGTGGGAATGAGAAGGAACAGAGCTTGTGAGCCCGCGTTCAGGCAGGCTAGTGCAGTGGGCTGTGTGCAGGCAAGCTGATCGGGGTCTGATGGCCTCTATTTTCTCAGCGAAGGAAAGCGGGTCATCATGGTGGAGAGGGGGCAGGTGCTATAGATTTGAGGAAAAAGAAGAAAATATGAAATAGCTTTCTTTGAGTGTAGGAAAAGTTGAGTGCTCCTTGGGAGTGCTAAAGGGCTCTTGAGATTTGTGGTTATAAAAATTCTTTTACTTCCTAGAACAAGGGTGGGCAAAATTGGGTTTAACCATGGCTGGACTTTGCCAGGTGAGAGTGACAAAGAGATGAATGGGTCAGTGATAAGGCTAAAGAGGGAGGTGAAACATGTGTGTGATCATGTAGTTAAGATCAACAGATTTGAGGCAGGCCAGTGAGCTGCAAAGCGGGGAGAGGATGGTCTAAGAGTGGTATACTGGGATCTGAGAATTCGGAAGTGATGCAGCCACTCGTGTTGGGAAGACCTAGACCAGAACCGTGGGAGTCAATGGCTGAGGAAGGTTGGCCATAGGAACTGAGAGGCCAGAATGTGGGAGAGATTGTCTCTTTAATATGAATACGGAAGCCATCAAGAAATACAACAGAATTATCTCTTAGCTGCATTTTATAGTACAATTATGGATAATAAGAACAGTGGTCACTGATTTTTGTTCATGCCTTTATTCAGGATTAAACTTGTAGAGGATAAAACTCAGGACTCATAACTACCACATCTGGACCTTAATTCTACATGAGTAATTCTGATGGTCAGGAGTATAAATTCATTTCCTGGCATCTCTATTTTACTGTTTAGGAAATACAGAGCAGTGGGGTATTTTCTCTAATATTTGGCAACAAACTCTTGTTAAATGAATGAGAAAAGTGTTAGTCCCATTTTAATTTGTGCAGCCCAAGTAAGAAGAAAAAATATGGGAAAATGATACTATACATTACTTTATTCCATTATTTTCCTACATTATTCAAGAAAAGATTTTAAGAGTGGGAATTGAGTGTGCAAAGGAATAAGGCAAAAAATGCCAAATAACTGTTGGGGTTGGGTATGCTGTTGGCTTGAAAAAGCGCCTTTCCTGCCCTTCAAATGCCCACAGCTAGTAAGTCAGACAGCAGAGATTTGAATCCAGTTTTGTTTGATTTCAGTGTGATCATCACTTCTTGTTCCTATTAGTTCAACAAAGTGAACTAATGTTCAATGAAGTGGACAGCGTATTTGTGCATGCGCATCCCTCCCTCCAAATAAGCAATAATTACCCCCAAGTCCTGCATCTGGAATGGAGGTTATCCATACCTTTCTTTTCAGCTTGAAGTGTTTCAAAAAGGCAAATTTGGGACGTCTGAGGGCACAATGCAGAATCTTCCTAAGGCAGGTTATCTGAGAGAACTCTACCCATAAACCACATGGTTGTTTCAGGTTATAAACAACTCTTTGAAATGTTAGTCTCCCAGTTGAGAAAACCTCCTTATTTCTCCTCACCAGTAGTCATTATGCCCTAAGAAAGCAAAATCACCTCATTTTGGCTAAGCCTTTAGAAAAAGGCAATTAAAGAAACTTACAATTGCTAGAAAGGGTCTAGAAAGAAAAAAGAATAATAGTTTCAAATAGTTTAAGAAAAAAATATTAGGTTAATGTTGACAATTTTAAGCAAGCAAGATTTTTTTTTTTGTCATTTGAAAGTGTAACACACACAAACCATACAGTTGTTTGAAAAATTAGAGAGGCTCCAATGAAACTCAGGGAGTCTTTAAAATAACCCGGTAGTGGCTATGTGCACATGCATCTATTTGGGTGCACAAATACCTGAACCCCTAAACTGAAGTATTAGTGCTAAGATTATACTAACCTCCTCTGAAATGCAGTCCTCTTTAGGTTCTGACAGAGCAGCCATTTTCGTCAAAGTTAGTTGTGGTCAAGAACATGGGCAGGGAAACTGTCCACAGCCCTGGGGGAGGTATAAAAAACTCTAGGGGTCAGACTCTGCTCTCAGTCCTAGCGCTGCCTGATAATTCTGACTTACCCTTGGCTGAGCACAGACAGAGCCTTTACACCCTCACATGCCTGAGGACTTTACTCATTTAAGGGCTTCTGGTCCCTCTGTTAAGAGCAACACAGACAAACTCCAAAGGAGAAAAAAGATCTACCTCTGTGATTAAGATGCAAGGACTGGCTTCTGAGTTTTGGGACTGCTTAATGAAAAAGCCCTGGAGAAGAGCCCTAATCTAAAAGTGGGGACCCTGTCTTCCTCCCCAGGCAGCCCAATGCAACCTTAAATCCTGGGCTCAGTTCAGGTGGTTGAAAGGGGTCAGACCTAATGATCTACTAGACCCAAGATTAATTATTGCGAGGGGTAGGGGCAGCAACAAACTTTGGAGTAAGCACATTTGAGGGCTCGGCTCCTCGGGTCAGTCTTGCAGATCATGTGTTTTGAACCAAAGAAATTAAAAGAGTAGAGTTAATCTGCCTGTTAATCAACCTGAACTTTGCTTTCTGCATAGACCAAGAAAGGCAAAAGCCCTGATGTCAATTTATTGTACAGGATAACCATGGAACTTTTAATTATGTCTGAAAAGTGGCTGGTGTGGAAGTGGCCAGTGGAAGGCAGCCCTCTGGGTGTGGGGAGGAGACCACCTGGGCTGTGCTTCTCTCTCTGGCCAGCATCTCAACCAGTGTGGCTGGGGGCTATTTTCCTGCTTGAAGTAGGGGAGAACTTGGACCCTCCTTGCCAATCCCAGGTATCTCTGACCTACTGGTGCTCGACACACTGCCTTCATCACTCTGCTTGTGGGTCAGGTTTAATTTACTTACTTTCTCTCAGACTCTTTCCCTGAAGGAGTGCTTTTCCCAGAGTGTGACTGCTGAGTTGAACACTTGAGTTGAAAGGTGCAAATCTGGAGTCAGCATCTTTGTAATTTGAGATTTCTTATCCCTCAGTGAAATGTTAAAAAAAAAAAAAAGCAAACTTTTTATAGAAAGGCCATTTAGAATTTGAAAACCAGAATGTTTGGCTAGACTGTCGTCAATCTGACGGCCATTTATCAGGCACTTTCTGTGTAAAAGCCGCAGTGCTGACTGGCTCTGAGGCCCATGGAGCCCAGGGGCTGGCTGGCCACCCTCTCCCCAGGACACTTGTTAATCTTACTGCAAAAGCCGGCTCCAAGGCCAGAGGCAATCAAAAGCCCTTCCTTTCGACAAGTTCCTGAGGCTCTTTTGAGTGGTGGAATTACAAGTGATATTTTCCTCTTTGTTTATAAGTATTTCCAAGGAGGATATACTATTTGTGTATTTTTTTAATGTTAAAAATGGTGATACCTTTTATACTTATTTTGGTCTTCATTGTAGTTCTAAAAATCTCTAGCGTTTCATGGTTAGTATTATAATGGATGAGTATAAAGTTGGTTTATTGGATTGTATAGAAATGATCAAGTTCATGTAAAGAAAAACAATATATGTAACTGAATATATACATATATGTGTATATGCCTGCATGTGTGCTAAGCTGCTTCAGTTGTGTCTGATTCTTTGTGACCCTGTGGACTGTAGCCTACCAGGCTCCTCTGTCCATGGGATTCTCCAGGCAAGAATACTGAGAGGGTTGCCATGCATTCCTCCTGGGGATCTTCCTGAACCAGGGACTGAATCAGCATCTCTTACATCTCTTGCATTGGCGGCTGTTTTTTTTCTTTTTTTTACCACTAGAGCCACCTGGGAAGCGAGTGTGTGTGTGTGTGTGTGTGTGTGTGTGTGTGTGTGTATGACTAGGGGAGACAGGACTGGTTCTTTTAGATCAGGGGTCTTCTCCAGTGTTGTTTCATTAAAGAGTCCCAGAAAATAAGAATCAAATCCTTTGTGTGTGTGTGTGTATAATCACAGTTACCAGATAGACAGATGGACTATTACTGCTGGAACACAGGGACTGTGCAGCAGATGGCTGGGGTAGACTTTGTCAAGTCAGCCCAAGGAGACAGTGGGTCTCTGTTATGGACTGACTTGTGTCCCCCCACCAAATTCATTTGTTTAAATCCTAACTCCCTGTATTTGGAGACTGTGCCTTTAGAGAGGTAATTAATGTTAAATGAGGGCTTTAGAGTTGGGTCCTGATCCAAGAGGACTGGTGTCCTTACAAGAACAAGAAGAGATGCCAAGGATTCAGGCACTTAGAGAAAAGGCCATTTTTGTACACAATGAGAAGACAGTAGTCTGCAAGCCAAGAAGAGAGGCATCAAAAGAAACCAATCCTGTGAACACCTTGATTTGGACTTCCAGCCGCCAAAACTGGGACATGATAGAATGGCCATAGAGAAACAACTCTTCATAAGAGATCAGGGCGGCACCAGCAATCCTCAGTTTAAAAATGGCAAGCTGATTTTGGAAAAATTGAATAGCACTTCCCTTTAGAAACAGTGAGCTTAAGTCCACAGACCAAATGCAAAGGCAAAGTTCAAAAACTAAACTGAGTTCAGAAAGCAAAGGCTAGATTAAATTCAGCTCCACAACCACATAGCCAGTGGTCACTTAACCAAAAAGACCCTTCCCAACTGTCTCACCAATATGCCGTGAATCGATTAGAACAATACAAGTAAATCGCCTTTGAAGAATGCACCATGGTACAGAATAATAAAGGCCACCGGGAGTTTAACTATCACAAAACCCAACTGCACGTTAAAAGGCTGTCTTGCAGGAAAGTACATCCTCCCTTCTGCCATAGGACTCATCACTAATGAGGCAGTGGGAAGATTACTCTCCACTCCTGGCATCACATGGGCTTGGAGGTCAGGCTCTTGGATTAAGAAAAGAAACAACAGTTGTGTATGGAAAGTACATTAAAGTGTCAACCCAAGTGTCTACTGATTTATACAAGAAAGTCACCTTGGAGAAGATAAGAGAAGAACAGTAACATGTCAGAGTGTTTCCAGATGTCTGCATTTTAAGCATAAGCCACGGAGCAGACAAGGGATAACGCGGTGGGGCCAGTGCTGACTCAGAAGCAGGCCAGCTCCTTAACATGCCTGTCAAACAACCTGCTGTTTCCTCTCCTCAGACCTGAGCCCTTGTCTCTGATGTCACATCCCCTGGAAAGCCTAAGCCAGGTGACAAACTGATCTCATCTCAAAGAGGGCTTTTCCTCAGTGTAATCTTAGGCAGTTTTCCAGGTACCTGGCACCTTTTATTTTTTCAGGCTTAGGTTGTATACCTCTCTGATGATGTAGATCACATTTTGCATTAGTCTGAGGAGCAGGTTAAAACCGGAGTTTCCAGTAGGCTGAGTTCAGAGAAGCCAAATGCCCCAGAGAGCTTCCTCCAAAAAGGACTTCCCGGAAGATAAGAATTCACTGGAATTCCAGGGCTGGACACACCCATAGCAGCCCACCTGAGCAGAAGGTGAGGAGCTCTCCCGTCTCGTTCCAGCCTTGAGCCAGCAGGCCAGTCCCATCCCTGGGCAAAACCCATCTTGGCTGAGGGATTCAGGCATCTGGGAGAAGCTGCCCCATCACTTGACTCACTGTGCTGTGGCGGAAACCGGCCAAGCCTGACTGGAGGGCTCTTCCCGAATCAGCTAGACTCTGCCTTCAGCCTCTCTCTTCTCTGTTGTGTGTTCAAAGCCTTCTTGCTTTGTCCACCTCGATATTCAGCTCCAGTTTCACTGCTTCTATTCTGTTGCTCCTCCTGCCTGGACAACTGGCTCCCCTCTTTGGGGGATGGTCCTTACAGATGGAGCTGGAAGTTGGGCTCACCACTCTGGGGATATGTCCTCAGATTATCACACTTAAGAGTTCTGACCCACCCCATAAAGTGACAAACATCACATATAAGTAGACAGGGTGAGTGCAGGGAGAAATGGTAGAGCCAGTGAACAGTGTAGCTGGTCCCTCCTCTCTTCTCCCTGCCCCGCCTGCTGTGTGTCCCCTCATGGGAAGCCCTGGAAAGCCCTGTCCACCCCCAGGATGGAGGCAGACAGGCTCCTGGTTCCCAAGCCTGTTTGTCTTACTGCCCCCACTGAGGACTCAACACAGACATCTTTAGCACATGGAAAAAATGATTTGTGAAACAGCAAATGGTGTCTTTTGGAGCTGAGGTTCTTTCTAAATCATTCTTATTTCATTTCTCATTCAATTTCTCTTTCTTTTTACATAGGGGAAAAAACCCTCAAATCTTTTTTTACTTACAGTAGTAAGTAAAAGTGATACTCTACTTACAAAGTCCTCAGTGGTTTCTGTTCAACTTTCCCCAGTCCGTCATTTTTAATTTATATGAAAGGAAAAGGAATGCCATTTGTAAGATTTCAGTTAGCCTCATCTGATGAATTGAGAACTAAGGTAAGAAGCAACACAAAGATAAAACCAGACTGTAATTTATGAAAAGACAGCATTTATCACCAGAGTACTCAACAGAGCCACCAGGTAGGAAACAGTGTGATTTAAATCTCCAATCTGCAGCTAGCTAACCGTGTGACCCTAGGTATATCACTTAAATTCCTCGGTAAAATTACACTTTCCTCATTTATATAAAGAAAAGAAGAAAAGGACCAGAGATTCTAGTCTTTTCTAGGCCTATCATTTTCTAATTCTATGACTAAAATCAGTCTAAAACTTTAAATTCTATTCCAGAAATTTACCTTAAGCCTAAAAAATTTAAACATACAGTAATTTAAATATTTAACATCATGGAATTTTAAAGATGTATTCCTAAGAGAGACTTTTATTCACTGCAATTATGCGTGTGTGCTAAATCACTTCAGTTGTGTCTGACTCTTTACGACCCTACAGACTGTAGCCCGCCAGGCTCCTCTGTCCATGGGATTCTCCAGGCAAGAATACTGGAATGGGTTGCCACATCCTCCTCAAGGGGACCTTCCCAAGTCAGGGATCGAACCTGCATCTCTTATGTCTCCTCTGTTGGCAGGTGGGTTCTTTACCACTAACGCCACCTGGGAAGCCCAATTATGTGTGAGTCTATTAGAAACATCTGGTTATCTAGTGAAGCCTGATATTTCTCTAACAAAAAGTGGGATGTATGCGTTCTGATAAGTTTATTTGGGATCTCATTTCACTGCATGATTTTGAGATGTGCTTCTGTCTGTCTGAATCTATCATTATATGTATCAATATAGATATTTTCAGAATCTATCAATATATCTCCGTATTTGTGTGGAGATTCCCCACCCCCAGCACACATACATTAAAACATAAGAACAGAATAGCAAAGTAAAGAAGCACCAGAGTTAGTTCTAAGAGGAGGACAAAAGAGGAGGACACAGGACTTACAGGAGCTGCTGAGTTTTTGACTGTGACACTGGGGGTGGTGGCTCGCAAGGCTCCACTCACTCCATGGTAGTATTTGAAGCAGATCTTAGTTTCAGCTGAAAGACAAAAATAAAATGGGACTGAGAAGTAGGGTGTAACCCTGGAAGAAAGGGCCAGGGCCAGAGAGGACACCCCCAGGAACTGCCACCCAATTCCTCCCACCCAGGCAGCCACCCCGACAGCCTTGCTTTACTTGTGGCCTCACGGTCCAACTTTTTTCTGAATGTGCATCATCAAAATTTGTTTTGGTCTTAGTGTTTTTGAACCCAAGGCAAATCTATCATTTAGACTTTTCAGCATTCATCCTATCCCATTAGAAGATATTGCTTTTAAACCCTCAGTTTTAAGATTTTAGGTGATTTGGTGATCACTACCAGTCTGTTTCTTCTATAATTTTCTCTTATTGAATTCATTGTGATTAGTATGTTGGTAATTTGAAGGAAGACTTTGAGAAATTATTGAAATACACAGAAGAGAGGCATATTTTCTGATGATGATCACTAGATAATAATGTGGAAACTCCATAACTTTTTAGCATTTTGTTTTGCAGAGGACAAAATCTGTGGCCAACTTGAGTTTGGTTCATTGGGAGGTGACCTGCTTTTCCCAATGTACTGTCAATAGGGTTTTTTCCTCTTTAAATTTGAAAAATTTATTGGGCTTTGTCTTAGTCCCTTATATTAATTTTGTCTGGAACAACATGCGGACTCTCCCAATTTGAGTTCTTGTTTCTCAAATCTGGGAATTTGTCTTCAATTATAATGTATTTAAAAATAATGTCTGCAATTTTCTTAGCATTCATTTTAATATGTTCATTATGGAAAATATGGACAATGAAGCAAAGTATAAAAAACACTTTTAAGAATGTGTTTTGCATACTTGAGTGTATACGCTTTATATAATAACACCTTTTGCTTTTTATTTTATTTTTTCCTTTTTTATTATTTTTTTATTTTTATTTATTTATTATTTTATTATTTTTATAATTTTATTTTATTTTTAAACTTTACATAATTGTATTAGTTTTGCCAAATATCAAAATGAATCCATCACAGGTATACCTGTGCTCCCCATCCTGAACCCTCCTCCCTCCTCCCTCCCCATACCATCCCTCTGGGTCGTCCCTGTGCACTAGCCCCAAGCATCCAGTATCGCACCTTTCGCTTTTTAAAGTAAATTGTTAATAAAGCATGTTCAACCATCTAAGGACCTGATGCTGGGAAAGACTGAGGGCCAGAGGAGAAGGAGGTGACAGAGGGTGAGATGGTTGGATGGCATCGCCCACTCAAAGGACATGAGTTTAAGCAAACTCTGGGAGATAGTAAAGGACAGGGGAGCCTGGTGTGTAGCAGCCCATGAGGTCTCAAGGAGTCAGACATGATTTAGTGATTAAACATCAACCATCAATTCAAAGCTTTGTAGATAACATTCCTTGTTCTATGGAATCTGAATCAATTTGTAACTTTAAAATATTTTCCTCATCTTGGAAATTTGGGATTATCCCTTAAAATTAATGCCTTTTTGAAAATTATTTTTAAGTTCAAGTTTGTTCTCTAGGATAATGGAGCAAAAGTTGCTTCTTATCTACCAACACTCATTCTCCTTTTCATCCTTAATGATTAAATTTCAGTTTTATTTTGGGTAGTAATGCCCAGCTAAAGAACGTTTTGTAGCCTCCCTTGCAGATCACATTTATGCTCT
This sequence comes from Bos mutus, assembly GCF_027580195.1. Lineage (NCBI taxonomy): Eukaryota > Metazoa > Chordata > Mammalia > Artiodactyla > Bovidae > Bos > Bos mutus. The sequence continues at coordinate 41,399,202 of NC_091620.1, read as the reverse complement.
TTGCCATTGTTATTTGGGGGTTTCTAGCATATGTAGCTGAACCTAAACCTAGATGATATAGAAAAGTTTCTTTCAATATATCATATAAAGCATATGAGAATTGCAATATTCTTCTTTAGAAGATAGGGCTATTTAAGGATTCTCCCTTTCTGTGGCCAAATTGCTTTCTACAAAGCACTGTATACTTCGACCAGAAAATGTAACTCTGATCAACTCTTTAATCCTTGCTAACATTGAATATTATCAATTAAATATAAGTTTAAAATAGCATCTCATTTTTATTCTAAAAGATTTTAATCAACTTTTAATTAGCCATTGTATTTAGTGTTTTTTTTTAATCCATTGAACTGCAGTTAAGATTTCCCACTGCCAAACGTTTACCTTTTGCAGACATATTCTTACTTTACTTTAAAATATCAATATTTTAAGTTTCCTTTCTTCTTCATCCTTGCAGTGCAGTGATTTTGCATATCTGTTGATTGCCTTTTAAGCTCTTGGCGGACAATCTTTTAACTTAGTTCCATATTCTCCAAGGCACCCCACATAAGGTCTACATACAGAGATCTATAGGTCTACACATCCTGATTACAGAAAAACCTGAACAAACTTTTTGGCTAAGTCAATATTACTGTTTTAGCCTGAGAGGCAGGTATTTTCTTGGGCTCCAAAATCACTGTGGATGGTGACTGAAGCCATGAAATTAAAAGATGCTTTCTCCTTGGAAGGAAAGCAATGACAAACCTAGACAGTGTATTAAAAAGCAGAGACTTTACTTTGCCTACAAAGGTCCATATAGTCAAAGCTACGGTTTTCCCAGTAGTCATGGACAGATAGATGTGAGAGCTGGACAATAAAAAAAGGCTGAGCACCAAAGAATTGATCTCTTCGAACTGTGGTTCAAAGAGAGTCCAAGAGAGTCCCTTGGACTGTAAGGAGATCAAACCAGTCACTCCTAAAGGAAATCAATCCTGAATATTCATTGGAAGGACTGATGCTGAAATTCCAATATTTTGGCCACCGGATGTGAAAAGCCAACTCTTTGGAAAAGACTCCAACTGAAGGCAGGAGAAGGGGACAACAGAGGATGGGATGGTTGGATGGCATCACTGACTCGATGGACATGAGTTTGAGCAAACTGCAGGAGATGGTGAGGGACAGGGAAGCCTGGCGTGCTGCAGTCCATGGGGTTGCAAAGAGTCAGACACGACTGAATGACTGAACCACAATGACAAGGGATCATGGAGGCACCCTGAGCAGTGAACCAGGTCACCACACTGAGTCACTGCAGTTCAGAATATGAGTTACTCTGCCTGTAAATGCCAGAGAGATGGGCATGGAGGAGCCAAATGGCTTCACTTCAAGTTTAGTTGTGTGGAGGAAAATTTTATATAGCAGGTATCCCAGAAAGGCACTACTAGCTTTCCTTTCAAAGTAAATTATTCCAATGCTTTCACATAAAAAGGTCAGGGAAATTATATACAATCTTTTATTGAATCCTATTGCTAGGTGAGAGGGTCAGTGCATGTTTAGAGCCAAGAATTCATGGAAACCTTCAAAGTATTATGATTGTTTTCTGAAAAACTACTGGTAAATTTTTCTTTTTCTTAAGCGTTTTAAGATTCCAGTATTCAGCAACTTAATTTACTAATGGATTTTCCTTTTATTTAACCTAAATAGCTCCTGCTGTTTAAACGATTTCCTATTCAAACTTGAAAGAGATACTCAATTGTTTTTTGGATGTGAGAGCTGGACCATAAAGAAGGCTGAGCACCAAAGAACTGATGCTTTCAAACTGTGGTGCTGGAGAAGATTCTTGAGAGTCCCTTGGACAGCAAGGAGATTAAAACAGTCAATCCTAAAGGGAATCAACCCTGAACACTCATTGGAAGGACTGATGCTGAAGCTCTAATACTTTGGCCACCTGATACAAAGAGCCGGCTCTTTGGAAAACAACCTGATGCTGAGAAAATTGAGGGCAGGAGGAGAAGGAGGTGACAGGATGAGATGGTTGGATGGCATCATCAACTCAATGGACATGAGTCTGAGCAAACTTCAGGAGATAGTGAAGGACACTGGGGTGCTGCAGTCCATGGGGTCTCAAAGAGTCAGACATGACTGAGTGACTGAATAACAATTTGAGATGGTCTCTATAGAGAAGTTACCTACAATTGTTAAAACACATGAACAATATCATATACAGATGATTTATGGTATGGATTTTAGAATATCACTTTGTCTTGCAAACTTCCATGCTTCTTTGGTGACTGTTATATTCAACTGGTCTGTTTGATTAGCCCCACACTGAATTTTTCCAGGAGGAGACTAGGCACTATTTATCTTTATATTTCCAGTGACATGTCATGCAGCAATTCTCAAGAAACGGCTGTTGAAAAATGACTGATGAAATATTGGTTTCATTTGATTGACTCCACTGCCTTCCTTAACCCAAGAGCAGCTACACTGCCCTCATTACCAAAATGCCAGTCCATGTGCCTGACACCCAGTGAAGCTGCTGCTGTTGCTGCTGCTAAGTCGCTTCAGTCGTGTCCGACTCTGTGCGACCCCACAGACGTCAGCCCACCAGGCTCCCCCATCCCTGGGATTCTCCAGGCAAGAACACTGGAGTGGGTTGCCATTTCCTTCTCCAATGCATGAAAGTGAAAAGTGAAAGTGAAGTTGCTCAGTCATGTCCGACTCCTAGTGACCCCATGGACTGCAGCCTACCAGGCTCCTCTGTCCATGGGATTTTCCAGGCAAGAGTACTGGAGTGGCGTGCCATTGCCATCTCTGCACAGTGAAGCTAATCATTACCAAAACATCAGGGTTTGGAGCAGAGAAGGCTTTATTGAGGGCCATGCAAGAAGACGGTGACTTGTGCCTTTAAAACCTCAAACTCCCTGAAAGCTTTCAGCAAAGCCCTTTTCTAGGAAAGGTGAGGGAGGGGCACAGTGAATTGTTGCACACTTCTTGGTGTCAGATCCTTTGCTCTTGAGATCAGGTCATGGTCATGTAACGATGTCCCTGTAAACCTCCACCAAACAAATTCTCTGTTATGACAAGAAAGGTCAGGGTCCCCAGGCACAACTTTTACCTTTTGAGGTCCAGATCCTGGCTAAGAAGAGGCAGATCTCAGCTGGAGGCTCCCTCAGGGCCAGGTCCCCAGACTATGCCAGCTGTCATCACTGAGGGAGCCAGGCACCCAGAACTCATCTGGCCCTCAGGCTCCTCAGGCTGCCCAAATAACCAGTGCCAAGTCTCACCGACTTCACAGGCAGACTGCTGCTGCCACTAGGTCACAGAGACAAGGATGAGGGAGAGGTTCAGTGCTGCCTCAAGGCTTGGACCAAGGCCAGTGGACAGCCTTGGCCAGGGCTCTGGAGTTTTGTAGGACACAGCCCCCAGCCTGTTCCCCGGGCCTCTCAGTTCACCTGTAATCCAAGTCTCCATCTCTTACCTCACCCCCCACCTCCTACCTCACTCTCTGCCTGATGACCACCACTCCACTGACCATTGGCTAACTGAGCCACTAATGGCTGCTCACTGACAGCAGCTTGCATTGGGGAGGGGCCCACTGCAGTTCCAACCAATGGCTGAGAAGGACTGTTAATGGTTGCTCACTGACAAACGGGGCTTCCCAAGTGGTTCAGTGGCAAAGAATCTGCCTGCAATGCAGGAGACGTGGGTTTGATCCCTGGGTTGGGAAGATCCTCTGGAGAAGGAAATGGCAACTCACTCCAGTTTTCTTGCCTGGGAAATCCCATGGACAGAGGAGCCTGGCGGGCTCCAGTTCATGGGGTCGTGAAGAGTCAGACATGACTAAGCAACTAAACAACAACACTGCGAGCTGCTCACAATGGCACCCCACTCCAGTACTCTTGCCTGGAAAATCCCATGGACAGAGGAGCCTGGTGGGCTCCAGTCCATGGAGTTGCTAAGAGTCAGACACGACTGAGCGACTTCACTCTCACTTTTCACTTTCATGCATTGGAGAAGGAAATGGCAACCCACTCCAGTGTTCTTGCTTGGAGAATCCCAGGGATGGGGGAGCCTGGTGGGCTGCCGTCTATGGGGTCGCACAGAGTCACTCATGACTGAAGTGACTTAGCAGCAGCAGCAGCAGCACTTAGAGGAGGGGCCTGGCATGGAGCAATGGCTGAGTGACCATTAATGGTCTGGCACTAACTGTTGCCTGATAACAGGGCATGTGTGGAGTGGGTAACTGCTGGCAGCAATAGCCATGTGTTAAGGGCTGTGTGCAGTTGTGTTCTATTACATTCTAGTGGTCCTAATGCTTCATAGATAATTTCCTATGGCCTAATTTTTGAAATGTGGTGCTGGAGAAGACTCTTTAGAGTCCCTTGGACTGCAAGGAGATCCAACCAGTCCATCCTGAAGGAAATCAGTCCAGGGTGTTCATTGGAAGGACTGATGCTGAAACTGAAACTCTAATACTTTGGCCACCTGATGCGAAGAGCTGACTCATTTGAAAAGACCCTGTTGCGGGGAAAGATTGAGGGGGTGAGGAGAAGGGGACGACAGAGGATGAAATGGTTGGATGGCATCACCGACTCAATGGACATGACTTTGGGTAAACTCCTGGAGTTGGTGATGGACAGGGAGGCCTGGCATGCTGCAGTTCATGGGGTTGCAAAGAGTCTGACATGACTGAGGGACTGAACTGAACTGAAACTGAATATTACATGACTTTTAGAACAGATTCAAGCATAAAGACATTGTTACACTGTTGCTGCCTCTAACAAAAGTATCAGGGTGCAAAGGCCAAGAAATATTAGAGGGTTGTTGGTTGTTTTTTCAGATACTTCACCTAAGGGGGGTGAAGTTCTATCTTTCTCTGCTTTTCTAGTTAAAAATAACAATAATTTTAAAATGCCCTCAAAGTTTAAACACAAGGCATCTCTGTTATAACCATTTTGTTGTTTATTTGATTCATTATGTACGGAGTAGCAGAAGTCTAGGAAGGAAAAGTGATCTAAGGAAAGAGTAGGAATGTGGGATCAAATACACGCAAGTCCAATTCTTGACTTGCCCATCATTAACAGAATGAGTTATATAGACTCTCTGAGCCTTAGTCTCAATGTAGAATGGTGAGACCACTGCCAGCTTTGTATGCATTGTTTCGTGTATGGCTGTTGCACAGAGCAAATGAAATAACGTGCTATGTGCAAAGCAGCCAACACATACACGTTGCCCTTCCTCACTGTATATCGATTTATGTTCAACAGGATTGTCATGTATAGTTGTTCAGGCATGTGCTACATAAAGCTGTCTAGTTAAGCAGTGAGCAGGGAGTCAAAATCCAGTCCATGCTCCACTCAAAGGGTGTAGTTCTTACCCTTTCAGAGGAATATGACATCCTAAACTCTTATAGGTTAATGGTGGATGTGAAATTGATCACCTTATAACATTTTGGCTATTTTTACCTGGCATATGATTTACTTTCAGAGTTGGGCAGGAGTGACTAGCTCATCACAAAGTGGAATAAAACTGAAGTTTCTACCTCTACAAATATGGATGCTTACAACTATAGTTTTTATTGGGAGGCATGTATTTAAAAAGTATAGACTTTCACTTACAGTATCACTTAAAGAAAGAATAAAACTATTGCTTTTCTTCCTCTCTACTTTCTAGAGATTAGTAGGCCTGGAGGAGGGTGTGGCAACCCACTCCAGTATTCTAGCTTGGACAGAGGAGCCTGGCAGGCTACAGTCCATAGGGTCACAAAGAGTTGGACATGACTGAAGCGACTTAGCGCGCACGCACGCAGGCCTTTTGTAGCACTTGAAACATCAGCACGCAATGATACTAGTAGCCCTAGTATTTGCATAATGCTCAATTTAGTTTAAAATTTATAACAAATTGGTCTTAACAGTTAATTAGCTTTGAAAATGCACCAGACCATTCATTAGAAAATTATTTTCTAATTTGGCTCTCACAAAAATCCCTATGAAGTAGAAGCAATTATTATTAACCCTTTATAACATGCTTAGCATAATGCTTGGCATATAACAAGGCCTCAATAAATGTTACCTATCACTCCTATTTTACATTTAAGGAAAATGAGGCCAAAAATGTAAGGCCACTTATACAAGGCCACACATGTAGTTCATGGCAGCTAGGATTTAAGAAACTGTTAATTTTCATTTGGTGATTTGTCTTTAAAAATGTTTTTAATAACATAAGATTGTCGACCAGTTAGCAAAAGGGAAATTTCACTTCCAGCAATGATGTTCTAGGTAATTCAAAGAACATCTAGACAAGCTGGAAAAATATGGAAATAACTCTGCCTGAAGTAGGGTTGTCAGATAAAACTGGATATCCACCTAAGTGTGAGTGTCAGATAAACAGAGAATAAGTTCTCAGTATAAGTCTGTTCCAATTATTACATGGGACAGAAACTGTAAAAGTTATCCATTCTTTACCTTAAACTCAAATTTTAATTTTTTCCTCCTAAAAGTGGAAATCCTAACCTGAAGACATCAGAGAACTAGCAAGACAATGGTAAATTGAAGATAAGATACAGAAGAAAAAAACTTGGAGATGAGCCCAGGATTTGGGGTTGCTGTATCCTTGTGGGGGGCTGTGTTGATTCCAGAAAAATGCACTGAGAGGCTGGAAAGGTGAAAAGAACTTCTGACAGACTTTCAGGGCTAAAAGGGAATAAAAACTTTAGAGTTCAGAGCCTGGTAAGTCCTCATGATCCAAATTGGAACCTTGAATAGGAGAACAGATAGACTGTTGAGAACTATACCAGCCCTGGCCCCTCAAATCATTTCAGATCTTTAAAATTCAATTGAGGTTATTCTGAATTGCTAGATACAGCCCTGAAGGAAATGCAAATCCCCACAGGAGGAAAGCAGATCATCCTAAGCCTCAAATTCTCTCTAAAAGTTTTAGTTTACTGTCTAGTTTTCAATTAAAATTGATCAGGCACATAATGAGTACTTTCTATTGGTAAAAAAAATACCAATAAAAACAGAAAGTGCTATAAAGAGACTCATGGGTTTTCAGATATTGGAGTTATCATACACAGCTTTAATGATCATACACTTAATGCATTCAAAAAAATAGAAGATAAGATTGAAAATATGTTCCAAAGAATGAAGTCTATGAAAAATAACCAAACAGAAAATTCTGGATCAATAAAACTACAATTTTGAAATAGTGTATTCAGTGTTTAAACTCAGGTTTAAAGTAGATTAAACAAAATACAAGAGAAAATTTAGGAAACCGGAGCATAGGTCATAAAAAGAAACCAGAATAAGGTACACATAGAAAAAGGATATAAAATATAGAATCAAATAAGAAACATATGAGAAACCAGGATATGGTCTAAAATGCCTGTAAACTGGAATCCAAAAAGAGAGAGGAGAGACATTGATGCTACACCTGGGGCTGGTAAAAACCACCACAATATTGTAAAGTAATTAGCCTCCAATTAAAATAAATAAATTAATTTAAAAAATTCTCCAAAAGTTATGAAAGATATCAAGCTATAGATACAAAAGCTTCCCTCATAGCTCAGTTAGTAAAGAATCCACCTGCAATGCGGAGACCCTGATTCGATTCCTGGGTCAGGAAGATGTGCTGAAGAAGGGCTACGCTACCCACTCCAATATTCTTGGGCTTCCCTAGTGGCTCAGCTGGTAAAGAATCTGCCTGCAATGTTGGAGACCTGGGTTCGATCCCTGGGTTGGGAAGATCCCCTGGAGAAGAAAAGGGCTACCCACTCCAGTATTCTGGCCTGGAGAATTTCATGGACAGTATAGTCCATGGGGTCATAAAAAGTTGGACATGACTGAGCGACCTTCACTTTCACTTTTCATAGACACAAAAAGCCCTATGAATCCAGAACGACCACAGCATCCAGATATCACTGCAAAAGTTCACAAAAGAAGAAAAAAAGATTACTTCATCAGCCAATGAAGAAAGCAGATTATCCTCACAGAAGCAACAATCAGACTGACAGATGACTTCTCAATAGAAACTGAAATAAAGGGAGACTGAGGAATGACAGCTTCAAAGTGCTGAAACAATATAACTGTCAGTAGAGAACTCTACAACTGGTAAAAATATCCTTTAAGAATAAGGAGATTATTCCTATTGCTGTCTAGACATTGCACAGGTTGAAGCACCACAAATATTTGAACTTCATAACAAGGTTTTAGCTATCCATATGTCACCACATCTACAGTGCAGAAATGCCCAACTCTCATGAACGGAAGTGTGATCAGTTGATGAACTACACAAACATATGGATTGATGCATTAGCAGAATGTCTTCCATTGTGAATCACTTATTTGTGCAGAAGGAACCAAGTTATCTATGCAGTAACATTCTTCAGTGAGAAGAATGAACTTAACTGTACTAATATCTCATTCACAAAACAGACATGAGACAGATGTAAACCACATCCTCATTATCCAGGAAAGGCAATTTTAACTTAAGCTATAATCACCAGGAAAGAATCAGTCTCAGTAGTTATCTAGAAGGAGTAATAGAAAGTACAATATCTTCAAATGCTCAAAAAGATCAAGAAGCAGTGGAATAATGAGATATAAATTAAATTTTGAGTCTGAAGAACATTTAGCTTCAGTAAGAGGAAATAGCAAGAGCAGTTCTTTCAAAGAAATAATCAACATTAATGGTATAAAGCCTGAGGTCTTCCCAGTCTGTCTTACATGGCAATATGTTCACTTGTACTTGATTTATTTTAAAATATGAATTAAATGGATTTTAAGAAATGAGCAGCTTAGAGAAAATTTATTTTCTATTAAAATAAAAGGAAGGGGGAAGGGCTATACGATACAGTATACTACGTAATATACTATACAGTATAGTATACTGTACTACACTAATGGCATGAGTATACACTGACAAGGCCTCTAGAGTTGCAGATCCTACTACATGTGTAAAGATGTAACACTGGAAACGTTATTTTAATTTAAAATTCATATTGCCTGTTGGATCTCTAAGAGTTTTAAAGCCTTCATTCAGTGGCCTCTCATTTTAGACTAACAACAACATAGAGCAGTTGTCTTTTACACACTTGTGTCCTGTTACGTCTAATGTCAGAAACTTGCATGCAAGAACTCATTCCAAAGAAGAACATTATACAAGTGTATAAGCCATCTCACACGCTAGTAAAGTAATGCTCAAAATTCTCCAAGCCAGGCTTCCGCAATATGTGAACCGTGAACTTCCTGATGTTCAAGCTGGTTTTAGAAAAGGCAGAGGAACCAGAGATCAAATTGCCAACATCTGCTGGATCATGGAAAAAGCAAGAGAGTTCCAGAAAAGCATCTATTTCTGCTTTATTGACTATGCCAAAGCCTTTGTGTGGATCACAATAAACTGTGGAAAACTCTGAAAGAGATGGGAATACCAGACCACCTGATCTGCCTCTTGAGAAATGTGTATGCAGGTCAGGAAGCAACAGTTAGAACTGGACATGGAACAACAGACTGGTTCCAAATAGGAAAAGGAGTACGTCAAGGCTGTATATTGTCACCCTGTTTATTTAATTCATATGCAGAGTACATCATGAGAAACGCTGGACTGGAAGAAACACAAGCTGGAATCAAGATTGCCTGGAGAAATATCAATAACCTCAGATATGCAGATGACACCACCCTTATGGCAGAAAGTGAAGAGGAACTCAAAAGCCTCTTGATGAAAGTGAAAGTGGAGAGTGAAAAAGTTGGCTTAAAGCTCAACATTCAGAAAACGAAGATCATGGCATCCGGTCCCATCACTTCATGGGAAATAGATGGGGAAACAGTGTAAACAGTGTCAGACTTTATTTTTCTGGGCTCCAAAATCACTGCAGATGGTGACTGCAGCCATGAAATTAAAAGACACTTACTCCTTGGAAGAAAAGTTACGACCAACCTAGATACTATATTGAAAAGCAGAGACATTACTTTGCCAACAAAGGTTCGTCTACTCAAGGCTATGGTTTTTCCTGTGGTCATGTATGGATGTGAGAGTTGGACTGTGAAGAAGGCTGAGCGCTGAAGAATTGATGCTTTTGAACTGTGGTGTTTGAGAAGACTCTTGTGAGTCCTTTGGACTGCAAGGAGACCCAACCAGTCCATTCTGAAGGAGATCAGCCCTGGGATTTCTTTGGAAGGAATGATGCATCATTCCTTCCAAAGAATGATGCTAAAGCTGAAACTCCAGTACTTTGGTCACCTCATGTGAAGAGTTGACTCATTGGAAAAGACTCTGATGCTGGGAGGGATTGGGGGCAAGAGGAGAAGGGGACGACAGAGGATGAGATGGCTGGATGGCATCACTGACTCGATGGGCGTGAGTCTGAGTGAACTCCGGGAGTTGGTGATGGACAGGGAGGCCTGGCGTGCTGTGATTCATGGGGTTGCAAAGAGTCGGACATGACCGATCGACTGATCTGATCTGATCTGATCTGATAAGCCATATTAAATTGTATGAAAAAACTTCATTCTCCTATAAACATCTCTGAAATACATGGTGTTTTTATTTGGTTCTCAGATGATACTCTTTAAGTAAAATTCTCATTAAAGTAATATATGACACTTACAGAAAGAAATAATCTTATTATATTAGAGAATATGATATTGATTTGTCAAAATTTTGTAATTTGGTAGAGATACAATCTTACCTGGGCCTGCACTTCCAGAAATGATCTATAATGCTGTATTATGGACTGATTGTATTCAGTTCAGTTCAATTCAGTCGCTCAGTCATGTCCGACTCTTTGCGACCCCATGAATTGCAGCACACCAGGCCTCCCTGTCCATCACCAATTCCCGGAGTTCACTCAGACTCACGTCCATAGTGTCAGTGATACCATCCAGCCATCTCATCCTCTGTCGTCCCCTTCTCCTTTTGCCCCCAATCCCTCCCAGCATCAGAATCTTTTCCAATGAGTCAACTCTTCACATGAGGTGTCCAAAGTACTGGTTTCCGCTTTAGCATCATTCCTTCCAAAGAACACCCAGGACTGATCTCCTTCAGAATGGACTGGTTGGATCTCTTTGCAGTCCAAGGGACTCTCAAGAGTCTTCTGCAACACCACAGTTCAAAAGCATCAATTTTTTGGCATATTACCTTTGTACAAAATTTGAAAATAACGTCATAAATTTGTATTAAACCCAGAAGATGTTTGCATCTTTAAGCACTCCACATTTGCCTAACATAAAAATTGTCTTCTGATACAATCATGTTTCTCTAATAGATAAATTATGATTATTTGAATGAAAAAATGGTTAATTGTAACTTTTTTGAGTTAACTGCTATATACTTTTTTATAGGAAAAACTGCATATTATTTGACCAATTTCCTACTTAGAACAGTAGCATAAACCCTATGTTAATGCTTTAAATATGGTGACACAGAAAATGTGGGAGAATGATTAAAATAAATCATTATGTGAAATGATGCTACAAAGAAATACTTATTTTGGGTATCAGAGGGCCAAATTCAAGCTAAAAAAAAAATCATCCATAAATGCCTTTTGTTTCCTGTTTCAGAGCTGGTTATTATCACCCCCTAGACAGTGCTTCTGTTCTCTGGGATCATTGCACATAGAGTGTTTGCTAAAAGGCAATTAGAGCCTTCCTTTCCCTGGTAGGATACAGTAATTGGAGCAGATCAATGTTTCTGCTCCTAACTAGATAAGCTGATTTTAAAACAGAATGGTCCAAGAACTGAAGAATAATGGAAGCAACAAGGACTACAGATTCCAGATGAGAGAGTACTGGTGAGATGAGCTGATTACCTACAGCCCCTTCGCCCTGGTGGCAGGGAAGTCACCAGAGTGACTGTGGCCATGTGGGGCCAGAGTGAAGAACTCTGGAGGCCTCAAGTACCCAGCTGATTTCCCCTCAGACACTTGCTTAATCCTGAAAACATTGGAAGAGTGAGCCAAAATGTTCTGTCTCTTGGTATTGAGGAGACCATGTAAAATGGAAAAGAGGATCACACAGCTGCAGGTGCTCTTAGGAGTCTTCCGTCCTAGATGGAGTGGGCTGAGCGGGCTCTGAGCCTCCCGGGGGCATTCAGGGTCAGGTAGGGGTCCCAACAGATCCTCCACAAAGATCTCCCAACAGACCACAAAGTCAAGTGCCTTCTCTGTCACATATTTTTGTCCCTAATCCTGGATTACTGGGGTGGGTCTCTGTATTTCAGTCCAACTGAAAGGGAGGGTCATGGCTGGTCAGCTGGTGGAGGAGTGAGTCCCTGAAATTGAGATAGGACACAAACCAGAAGGCTGTAGAATGATAGACAACACACTGAAGAGCTCCAGAAGGCAGAAAGGGCATGGGTCAGAAGCATGAAGGGCGAGGGTCACGTGGAGACCCTTCCCCATATCCTATGATGATGACGTACGTCCTGAGTCAGCTCTTGACCTGCCAGAGGTGTTCCAGAGGTCCTTCTGGGAAGTATGTCATTTTCTTAGGTACTTTATGCAGATTAGTGGTGCCAAGGAGTGTGAGGATATACTGATATCCTCATATCCTCAGAGGTGTAGGTCTGATGTATGAAGGGTAGAGTTTTTGAAAGCGTGGGGGTGGAGGGAGGGGGTGGGAGGGATGCAATCTTTCAAATGAATCCTTTACAGTCAGGGAGATTTTGAATATCACCTTTCAAAACTGGATGGATGTGAGAGAGCCACAGATGAATGTAAAGTGGGTATTTTAGAAGATCTAATTGATGTACAGGTTTTATGATATTGGGGCATAAGATACAATGCAATTTCATGGTGAAGCAGGGCAGAATTTAAGCCCAGGGCTATTCTGGAGATTGGGAGGGGTACAGTAACCATTTGGGCTAAAAGGGTATACCCTTGACCATGCACAGATCTGAGCAATGGCAGTATGAGGCAGAAAATAATTTCTGATATGTGGTCACCAGATATTCCTGTGACCTTAATAATAGGTCTGAAGTGTTACCAAATCCAGGGACACCGCTCATACAGATATGTAACGCAGACAACCATATTTTAATCTTGTGAGCAAGCTGCTCAACAAGGTGAAATCCTCAGGGGTATGCTTCCGTGGCAAGAAATACAGGAGACCATCCTAGTGGAAAAAGCTGTTCTTACCTGAATTCTCCCCTTTCCTCTGAGGGTACCACTCTTTCCCACCCCACCTCCACCAACCTCTACCCGTTTCCTTTGGAATCTAGGAGACATCATTCAAGTTTTTCCCAACTGGCTGCTCAGTTGGGACTAACTTGGTCAGCTGCAGATGGGCTGAATGACCATGGTTTTCTGTGGGGAGAATTTCACAGCCTAGGAGCACTCAAAGTTGCATTCTGGGCCTCAGGAGAACCCACCCACCATTTTGGCTTCCTGGCACATCAGACGTGGTAATTTAAAGCATATATGAAAATGCCAGGCCATCTGGCATGCTGCATATGGAACTGGCTGCTGCGTTTCTCAGTTGCAGTTGATTCTGCTAAAAATTAATAAACAGAAACCTAAATTAAATAGAGTTGGGAGACCAGAAGGGGGAGCACTCATGCCCTGTGGTGATAGCAGAATCAGTGGGAGGAAGAAAGACTCCTCTTCTTTCCTGGCAAGGATTCAGCCAACGAAAAGCCATGAACTCTCTGTTTACCACAGCCCTCCCAACTTCCTTATCCTCTCTATATAAGTGGTCTCCTTCCCTTTCTGTGAGAGGACTTGCAAGTGGCTCATCGTGATTGCAGACCCTGAACCATGGTTGCAATTCTCTGCTAATCCTGAATAAATGACCTTGGCTGGAGCAATATCTGACAGTCTGTTTTAGGTCAACAATTCTAACCTGGAATACAGTACCTGGATGCTGGGTCCCTCTAAGGGATCCCTGATGCCAAAAAAGCAGCCTTTACAGTAAGCAAGTTCCTTTCCTGAAAAAGGGACACTGAACTCCATTGGTGTGGGTTTCATGGGAAAAGAAATTTGCAGCTTTGGAGTCTACTGCGATTGTTGTCTCTTGGGAAAAATCCATTTCTGAGTAGAGACATTGATCTTGACTATTTGGCCAATTTGTGGAGGTCAACTGGGAAGAGTCAGCAGACAGGAGATGCTGTCAGGGCAGGTTAGTGTCAGGGCTGTCAGAGAAACAAGTGATGGATGAGGCACAGATGCCATCCTGTAAAACCAGGGGACTATCAAGGCAGGTTAACAGTGCTGCCTGTGTTCAGCTGGCAAGGGCTCCCTCTCTACTTGTCCAGCATCCATTTGACTTGCCTGAACTGGAAATGTCAGCATCTCTTTCTGGGTAGGTTCAGAGAAGAGTCTATACCAGATGACCAAGAACTGTCCTGGAGGAAAGTGTGTGGAGGTGGGAGAGGTGATAGCAGACGCTCCACACATCAAATTCAGGCTTTTGTTTGTATGGTACTTACTCTACTACTCACTCCCTTCTACACTTCCTTTAGGTGCAGGAACCAGGTAATATGAAATTCTTTTCATCATGCACTCAGTTTAGCTGCGTGCCCACTGAGACCTTGGACTATCCTGGAAGCTTTGCATTAACCTATGCTTCATGGGGAAACAGTGGAAACAGTGGCTGACTTTATTCTTTGGGGCTCCAAAATCACTACAGATGGTGACTGCAGCCATGAAATTAAAAGACGCTTACTCCTTGGAAGGAAAGTTATGACCAACCTGGATAGCATATTGAAAAGCAGAGACATTACTTTGCCAACAAAGGTCCGTCTAGTCAGGCTATGGTTTTTCCTGTGGTCATGTATGGATGTGAGAGTTGGACTGTGAAGAAAGCTGAGCACTGAAGAATTGATGCTTTTGAACTGTGGTGTTGGAGAAGACTCTTGAGAGTCCCTTGGACTGCAAGGAGATCCAACCAGTCCATTCATGAAGGAGATCAGCCCTGGGATTTCTTTGGAAGGAATGATGCTAAAGCTGAAACTCCAGTACTTTGGCCACCTCATGTGAAGAGTTGACTCATTGGAAAAGACTCTGATGCTGGGAGGGATTGAGGGCAGGAGGAGAAGGGGACGACAGAGGATGAGATGGCTGGATGGCATCACTGACTCAATGGACGTGAGTCTGAGTGAACTCCGGGAGTTGGTGATGGACAGGGAGGCCTGGCGTGCTGCGATTCATGGGGTCGCAAAGAGTCGGACATGACTGAGCGACTGATCTGATCTGATTACTGTTTTTTCCTTCTATTATTGTTTGTTTTTGTTTTTAGGTTTGACATAATCTATTCTTACCCTTCTGAAAAGTATTTCATATTTTTTCTGTCCTTTTACTACTTCTCTTTTCCTTTGTTAAAGGCTCAGTTAGGCCTTAAAGGCTTAATTTTCACTAGAAATTTGTGTTCTCTGTTACAGAAAACTCAGAGTGTAAAGTAAGTCTCTTTTTGTCAGGGCTAACTATTCATGTAGAGAGAGAAAAAGAGACTGACAGATTTTAAATATAAGGAATAGGAGTCCCATGAAAACACTTTAAGTCTATGGGCTCAAATGGATAGATTTTGTATAAAAATAGGAGTGTTTCCTGTATGTCCTTCTCTGGTAGAAGGTGAGGGTGCTGTCCTTTTCCTCAAGGAGGTGGGAGGCATAAGATAAAATTCTCTGCTTATAATATAAGTTCTCTGGTTTGGATTATAGACTCGTTGGCCTTGAGCAACCTGGGAGATACTGGCATTCATTGTGGCTAAGGTTAAAGACAATTAGCTCCTTTTTCCTTTTTGTCTGCCCTCTTCCATCAGGTAACAGCTGTCATTAGCAATAGGCCAGATGCTGCAGACTCTGGGTTTGCTTGGAAAGAGGGAAACAGGGCTTAGACTAGCAGCTGCCGCCATGGATTGAGGCACTGGTTTCATCTTCTAGATTTTGTGGGGTTTGCAGTGTTCTTGGGAGAAGGCGATGGCACCCCACTCCAGTACTCTTGCCTGGAAAATCCCATGGACGGAGGAGCCTGGTGGGCTGCAGTCCATGGGGTCGATAAGAGTCAGACACAACTGAGTGACTTCACTTTCACTTTTCACTTTCATGCATTGGAGAAGGAAATGGCAACCCACTCCAGTGTTCTTGCTTGGAGAATCCCAGGGACGGGGGAGCCTGGTGGGCGGCCATCTATGGGGTCACACAGAGTTGGACACAACTGAAGTGACTTAGCAGCAGCAGCAGTGTTCTTGAGTACTATATCAACTCTGGAATTTGGGGCAATTGTGATACATGAGATTTTGTGAGGGAGTCTGTACTTTAACGTATTATTTGGATTCTGAACTCTTTCCTAGCTGTCCAAAGCTGGTATGGACAGTATAGCTGGCGTTATTTGAAAATGGCCTTAGAGTTGACTAGAGACCTATCTTGGCTAATGTCAGGGAAGTCCTGAGGGTAACCTCTGAACCGGCCCTAGACTGGTACATGGTGGCAGTGATAAGTGTCTTGAAAGGCACACGTGGTATATGGGCAGGATCTCCCTGCCCTCTGTGGGTCTCCATCCTCACAAAGAACCCTATGGCTGTGCATGACTATAGACTTGGCTGAAAGGCTCAGGGGGTCAAAAGAGAGAGGTACAAGGTCAGAATGATGTGGAAAAGGGGGAAATCCCCCTTCCCACTGTTCTTCTAGCATCCACTCCCCTACCCTCAATCAAGGGAGGAGGTGCTGCAGCATTTAGTCAGATTTCTAGTGTGGACCAGGCTGTGTTCACTACAGAGCAGAGTTCTCTGCTTTGAAAGGTGGTACCTCTCTGTCACCTCCCTATTCCAAGAAGCTGGGTAGGTCAGTCGACTCTGTTCTCTTTGTGGTATCTTCCTGCCGTGTGTCTGACCAGGGGCCACCTGGCTTCCACTCTCCATCTCTGTTTCCCTGTCTCTATCTCGACAGCTCAGGGGCCCTTAGTAGGAAAGATAAGACATGATGGCTGTCGCCCTTGAGCACAAGTCTTCTGCTTCCTGCACAGACATTTTGAGCACTAGTTTACTTCATTCATTCATTAACTGAACAAATAGTGTATATTAATGCATGTATGTGGAATCTAGAAAAACGGTACAGATGACCAATTTGCAGGGCAGGAATAGAGACAAGGACAGAGAGAGTGGACATGCAGGCACAGGGTGTGGGAGGGGGGAGTAGGACAAGTCGGGAGATGAGGATCATGGTACACTGCCACCACTGCTGCTGTTCAGTTGCTAAGTCATGTCCAACTCTTTTGCGACCCCAAAGGCTACAGCCCACCAGGCTCCTCTGTCCATGGGATTCTCCAGGCAAGAATACTGGAGTGGGTAGCCATTTCCTCCTCCAGGGGATTTTCCCGTCTCCTACTTAGCAGGCACATTCTTTACCCCTGAGCCTCCAGGGAAGCCCTATACATACACTACCAAGTGTAAAATAGATAGCTAGTGGAGACCTGCTATAAAAGCTCAGGAAGCTCAACGCAGTACTCTGTGATGACCTAGATAGGTGAGATGGGTGTGGGTGGGAGGGAGGCTCAAGAGGAAGGAGATATATGTATATATATATAGCTGATTTACTTCTTCATACAGCAGAAACTAACAGAACATCATAAAGCAATTATATTCCAATTTAAAAAAATGAAAAAATATTTACTAAGCCCCTCCAAATGGAGATGCTACCAGCAATAACAACAAAAACAAATCTTTAAAAATGTTATTTTTGCCAAAATTATGGATGACATTTGATAGTTTTCTCATGTTTCCATAGGGAGTAAGTAATATTTAAAAAAATGAGTACACAAATTGGATTCACACACACATAACAAATACATTGAAATGGAGGAGATTCTGAATTTATGTGGGAGGAAGTGGTTGAAATCTTGGATAGGCTCTGTCTTCCAGTTTGACTTTCTCTATAGCTTTTATGGAGCTTTTTATGGTCTATGGAGCTCCCCACTTGGAATCATCTGGAGGGGAGGAAAGCCATATGTTAACCATCTCAACTTTCCTTCCTCTAGTCAAGGGATTTGCTCAGCCCAGTGATAATTTGGCTCCCACTGTGATGCCCAGACAATTTCCCCGCCAATCACTCAGGGAGGTAAAGCCCCAGCATGAACTCCAACTTCAGAGTTCTATGTAGTGTATTACCCAATATCCTACCCTCCAAAGGACCGGAACTCTACACTGAACCTCCACTTGAGTGGTGGGAGCCCTTCTGGCCAACTTTAGTCTTATTAGGACATCATGGTGGCTAAAGAGTAGGTTCGGAGGTCAGACTACCTGGGTTCAAGTCCTGGCCCCACTACTTGTTTGTTACTTGTGACTCTTGGATCAACTGCATTATATTCCTGTACCTCAGATTCCTTATCAAAAAAGGGAAAAATAACATCTGCCACCTAGGATTTTCATGAAGGATAAATGGAGTAAGATGTCTGAGGCACTCAGCATGGTACCATGCACATTGGGAAAGCTCAGAGATATTTAGTTGCTGCTATTATTGTTCTTATTCCTCTATTCAGGACAATAGCCTTAATCCAAATGACAGCCCAGAGATGAGATCTTGTGAGCCATGCACAGATTCCCCAGGGACAAGCACAGGCACCTTTCTGGGATGGCTGGAGTCACCTTGTGCCCATCTGCTGTGTCTAATTGGACATTATGGTAATGAGCTTGCCATGTCCTTCAGACACCTGGCTGCAGGTCCAGACACAGAGTCTTAGTTAGGTCAGTTTCCCTGTCTGCCCCACATACTCTCCTGCCAATTTGGCCTCTGTCTGTCCTTATCTGCCACAGGCCTTTATGAGAAAGCTATTGTTTCTGTCTCAAGGAGATTTAAAAATTTTTTATTTGGGTATAGTTGCCTTACAGAAGCTGTACAGCAAGGTGAATCAGTCATATATATACATATAGCCACACTTTTTTAGATTGCCTTTCCATTTAGGTCACCACAGAGCATTGAGCAGAGTTCCCTGTGCTATACACTAGGTTCTCATTAGTTATCCATTTTATACACAGTGTCAGTAGTGTATATATGTCAAACCCAGTCTCGCAATTCATCCCATCCCTTCTCTGCCTCCTTGGTGTCCATATGTTTGTTCTCTACATCCATGTCTGCTTCTTCTTTGTGTACCATATAGGGTCAATTGTACCATTTTTCTAGATTCCACATATACACATCAATATACAATATTCATTTTTCTCTTTCTGACCTACTTCTCTCCAATATGCTCTCCTTGTCTTACTGAAACCCTCTCTGGAGGCAGAGATGTGGAGAGGCCTCTACAGCCCTGGTTGTTTCTAGATCCTTGTGTTTGTGATTTAAAGAGATGCATTCTGTGTATAGAGTGGCTTTGAGAGGGACAAAAAGAATCTGTTTTGTAGAGTTCTAATTTGACCCTACCATGTCTGTATAGGTAAAAATCACTCCTGGGTTCTTCTTGTTTCTCCTTATTTCCCTTCTGATTCAGAAAAGAGTCACTATAGAATGGAGTCACTATAGAATGGTCAACACAAAGCATTTTTTCCTTCTCTCTCTTAGGTCCCCAGCCTGCCCACCCACACTTCTGACTGGAAGTCCATAGTAGGTCAAGGGCTTCCAGGGAAGGCTGGGCTCCTTAACAGTTCTCTGCATCCTGTTCCTTCCAACTCCTCATGGACCTCAGTTCATCAAGCATCCCTTCTGTGTCCCACATCTCCAGTATCCCCATAGATCCTCCCCTGTGGCTGATGAGCACAAGCAGATAAGGCTGGTTCAAATCCCAGCTCCACCACTTGCCACATCAGCTACCATGTCTCAGACTAAGTTTTGTCCTCAAATGCAATGGTGATAGCACTCACCTCACGGTACTCTTAGCAGTATAAAATAAAAGGCTATATTCAGATCATACCACAAGGTTACAATAATCAAAACAGTATGGTACTGGCACAACAACAGACTTATGGATAATGGAATAGGATAGAAACACCAGAAATAAACCCATGCTCCTATGGTCAACTAATCTATGACAAAGCTGGTGAGAATATACACTAGAGAAAGACAGTTTCTTCACCAATAAGTGTTGCTGGGATAACTGGACAACTACATGTAAAAGAATAAAATTAGAACATTCTCTAACATCATATATAAAAATAAACTCAAAATGGATTAAAGACCTAAATGGAAAACCACCGTAAAGGAAAACATAGGCAGAACACCAATGAAAATCACAGCAGTATTTTTTTTATCCATCTCCTAGAATAATGGAAACAAAAGCAAAAATAAACAAATGGGACCTAATTAAACTTAATTAGGTTGCACAGCAAAGGAAACCATTGACAAAACAAAAAGACATCCTACTGAATGGGGGAAAATATTTGCAAATAATATGACTGAACAAGGTAATATCTAACACATATAAATAGTTCATACAACTTAACATCAAAAACCCCCCAAAAATTTGTTTTAAAAATGAGCAGAAGAGAGGGAGCAAACATATATATATCAATGGCTGATACATGTTGATGTATGGCATAAACCCACACAATATTGTAAAGCAATTATCCTTCAATTAAAAATAAATAAAAAATTTTAAAAATGAGCAGAAGAATTGAAAAAAATAGTAATTCAACAGATACATGCACCCCAATGGTCATAGCATCATTTCAACATAGAAGCCAGCAAAGGGTCATAGAGCCTTCCAGGCCTAAGGGAAGGGGACATGGACCTAGCCTCTTGATGAAAAAAATGTCAAAGAATTTGTGGTCATACTTAATCCTCCTGACTTGATGATCTCTCTTCCTCCAGCTCCACCTTCTACTCCTTCCTCCCCCTTCTCCTCTTTCTCAGAACTTCACCTTCAACTTTCACCTCCCCATGCCTTCATGCCTTTGCAGGTGCTAGAAGGAGCTCTCTACCACTCGGCCGCCAAAGCCAGTCCTTCCTTTTCACTGGCCAAGTCCACCTACTGGCTCCTTTTATCTGTGGGTGGTGATTAATCCTAGGCCCCAAAGCCAGGCTGGGTGGTCTCCTTCACTGATAAAGGACACAGTAAGAAGTGTTTTTGTCCCCACTCCTGGAAAGTAAGAACCTCGGAGGGCAGGGACCGAGCCTTCACCTATAGATCAGAGTCCCCTGATACCAGTCCAGTCCACAGTATGCCTCCAGCACTGCAGGATTCAGAGAGGTGGGTGAGTCTGTACGTGATCTTACTGAAATGGCAACTCAAGTTAATCTAGAAAAGTCTCATTTTGGGTTCCTAGGGTCCTGGCCATTTATTTAAGAGCTTTCATCTCACTGGGAGAGTCTGACACGTAACTAGTTAGAAGTCAGAACTATCTATGTTGTTGCAAATCTGAATTGAATGATTTGATTGTATCTTTTGTAGCTGTTTCCTGTCACAATGCTTGCTGCTGCTGCTGCTAAGTCGCTTCAGTTGTGTCGGACTCTGTGCGACCCCATAGAGGGCAGCCCACCAGGCCTCCCCGTCCCTGGGATTCTACAGGCGAGAACACTGGAGTGGGTTGCCATTTCCTCCTCCAATGTGTGAAAGTGAAAAGTGAAAGTGAAGTTGATCAGTCATGTCCGACTCTAGCGACCCCATGGACTGCAGCCTACCAGGCTCCTCTGTCCATGGGATTTTCCAGGCAAGAGTACTGGAGTGGGGTGCCACTGCTTAGTCACTCTTTAATGATGTGATATTTAATCTATGGACGGAAGATGAATTTTGATGCCTGCGGG
This sequence comes from Bos mutus, assembly GCF_027580195.1. Lineage (NCBI taxonomy): Eukaryota > Metazoa > Chordata > Mammalia > Artiodactyla > Bovidae > Bos > Bos mutus. Next base: position 41,377,566 of record NC_091620.1, on the reverse strand, counting down.
TGTAATGGGCTATTTGATGTGTAAGAGATGACTGCACACAGTTTCGCTTCTCACCTTGGGTGGGCTGAGGATAAGCCTGCTATGCGTGTCCCCTCACTCCTATGTCCCATCTTCCCATATGGATCCCTGCCCCTGCACTGCCATGCTCCATTGCCTCATTGGCCCCTTTCAGTCTAAACTGCTGCACCTTTAGGTTGGCCTCAGGCAGCCCAGACATTATTAGCATATGAATATTTCCAATCATTTCTCTCTGATCTGCTAAAGAGTGAGTGATTGTGTTTTTGGTGTCCTGGGCTCCTTTTCTACCACTCCAGAGGCTTCTCTCTAGTAAGATGACTTCATTTAGCTTTTTAAAGCAAAACATGCAAGAAACAAGGAAGGAAAGAAAATCAGCATGAGTGTGAACCAAGCTTACAGAGAAGTTCAGTGGGGGAGGGAACACCAGCAGAATTGTGTGGTTAAAGGACACAGGTGAAAGAGGAAATGCATTTTAGGAGTGTTGCTGTGAACTGCATATTCTTTTCTCAAGATTTAAGAAATACAAGTAAGGTCATAACCTATACTGAAATTACTTTATGATTGTGTAGAGTGCAATTTTGAGTATGGTTTCCCTTTAGGATAGTGTGAACCTGGATGAGCGATGCAGGTAGTTATGACTTCCATGGAATTATGTAATAAAAATCTAGTGCATACGTGCTCAGTCGTGTTTGACTCTTTGTGACCCCATGGACTGTAGCCTGCCATACTCCTCTGTTCATGGAATTTTCTAGGGAAGAACACTGGAGTGGGTTGCCATTTCCTACTCCAGGGGATCTTCCTGACCCAGAGATGGAACCTGCATCTCCTGCATTGGCAGCAGATTTTTTAACCATTGTGCCACCTGGGAAGCCCAAAAATAAGGTGGCATAATAATCAAATGCCCAGTATCATGCAGATATTTATGGAGCCACACTGCTTCTAAAAGAACACCTGTGAAGCAGCATGATCACCATAAAGTTATATAGATAGGGAAAAAGAAAGAAAGAAAGGTAGATGTGTCTTCTAGTTCTGCCTACAAAGAAGTAGACTTTCTTAGAGCCTATGATTCAAATATTTATTGCAATATGAAAGGAGACAGCTTCTTGGAAAGAAGAAAACAGTGACTGAAAATGGCAGCCCATAGTGCAGTTCTTAGCCATATCAGTTCTAAAACACAGAGCGTTCCCGGTGGAAATACATCCAGATTCAAATAAAAAGCTATACGACATGTCATCTGAACCATCTGGATTGTTGACCTGGCAGGATCCCTGTGGCTAAACTGGGCAGATCTAGGGAACCTTCTGGCTCCAGCAGGGCTTGTTCTGGCTCTGCTGTACTGCCAGCACTGGCCAGAAATGCTAACAAGGGGGAGTCAGCATTGGGCTCTAGCTCTCCTGGAGCCCTGCTTTTCCTTTGGTATCCTTCGGTCCCCAACTCTGGCTGCAAAGGATTTCCCCAGGGGAAACCCTCAAAATAAGCCACTCAATTCACAGTTGTCAACAAGCACCACCATGTCCATTCCCAAAAGAGAAAAGCACCACAACCTCTCATTCAAAGCTTTCTTATTAGACTGCCTACCTGGCTATACTAAACATGTGCCTGGCCCCCCTCAGGTGTGCTTTCTCAGTCTTCATGGGGTCACTGTGGAGACTGTGCATTAACTTCATTTTATAGGAGAAGGGTCAAAATCTCAGAGCACAGGGCCATGGAGCCCACAAGCCTCTCACTTGAAGCCACCTGCTGAAGGGTGGAGAGGGGAGGCAAACTCCACCCATGACCTGTGTAAATTTCATCTCACCATGCTTAAGGGAGTGTTGTTAAAAACTGTTAATCAACTCTACTCAAATACAAAAAAATTAAAAACAAAAACAAAAACAAAACAAAAACCTCAGAGCAGGGCTAGGTGTTAAGATGTCTATTATGTGTAATCAAGGAACACTGTGTTGTTTTTTCTTTAATTTGGGAGGAGGAAATTATGAAAGAAGATTTGGAAATGATGTTCTGAAAAGGGGTTTTGATATTCACTCTTCTGACAAATGCAGAGAGTGATGAAATCAGAGTAAGCAGCAGTCAGGATGTGAATCTGAAAGCGAGTGCAGAGACAGAGAAGGCTGAATGTGAAGGTATGAGCTGGAGGCAAGGCAGGACCTGGTGACTGGTGGTACTGAGGGGGAACAGGAAACTGAAGCAAAACAGAGCAGTCAAAAATGACTGCAGATTTCTGGTTTAGGTCTGGACAGCTGTGAGAAGGCAGCAATCATGACCATAATCACGTGACTTGACCCAAAGATGGGTGGAGAAAGGAAGTCCCTTTGGGAAAAATTCTTTTGGCCATAATCAGTGGTCCTTCCAAGCCTACTATGCTATTCTTCCTGCTACCCAAGGGAAGCAACGATGAACAGGGAGCTACATATAACTGGTCTGGGCCAGAGATCAAAACAAAGATACCTTCCCTGTGAAATCACCTCCTCTTGGCAAGACAAGAAGGACTTCTGAAGGGCTTCTTTTTTTTTTAATTAATTTTTATTGGAGTATAGTTGGTTAACAATGTTGCATTAGTTTCTGATGCACAGCAAGGTGAATCAATTATATATATACATATGTCCAATCTTTTTAAGATTCTTTTCCCATATAGGTCATTATACAGTATTGAGATGAGTTCCTGTACTACACAATAGGTTCTTATTAGTTTCTTATTATATTATATATATATATATATATATATATATATAGTAGACTTCCCTGGTGGCTCAGACGATAAAGCGTCTGTCTACAATGTGGGAGACCTGGATTCGATCCCTGGGTCAGGAAGTTCCCTGGAGAAGGAAAAGGCAACCCACTCCAGTACTCTTGCCTAGAAAATCCCATGGATAGAGGAGCCTGGTGTCCATGGGGGGTCGCAAAGAGTCGGACACGACTAAGCGACTTCACTTTCACTTTCACTTTATATATAGAAGTGTGTATACGTTGGGCTTCACCTGTGGCTCAGCTGGTAAAGGATCTGGCAATGCGGGAGACCTGGGTTTGATCCCTGGGTTGGGAAGATCTCCTGGAGAAGGAAAAAGCTACCCATTCCAGTATTCTGGCCAGGAGAGTTCCATGGACTGTATATAGTCCATGGAGTCACAAAGAGTCAGACACGTGAGCGAGTCAGTCCCAATCTCCCAATTTATCCCTCATCCCGCTTACTCCCCTGGTAACCATACATTGGTTTTGGGAGCACATGGTCAACAAGGACTGTGGGAGCTCCTCCTGAAGGCTTGGGACTGGCCTGCTGAGCCAGATTGCACACATTAAAAAATAACATTTGAGGGACTTCCCCAGTGGTCCTCTTTGCAGTGAAGAGGATGCGGGTTCCATCCCTGGTCTGGAACTAAGTTCCCATATGCTGTGGAGCAGCTAAGCATGAATGATGCAGCTACTGAAGCCTGCACACCCCTGAGCCTGTATGCTACAACTAGAGACTGCAGGCCTTAATGAAAGATCCTGCATGATGCAACCAAGATCCCAAGTACTGCAACAAAGGCTCAACAGGGCGAAATAACTAAAAAATAATTTAAAAATAACATTTGAGTTACTGTAATAATACAACATTGTAAGATTTTGTCAGGATAGTTTTTGTTGTTCAGTTGCTCAGTGGTGTCAGACTCTTTGAGACCCCATGGTCTGCAGCACACCATGCTTCCCTGTCCTTCACCATCTCCTGGAGCTTGTTTAAACTCATGTCCATTGAGTCAGTGATACCATCCAACCATCTCATCCTTTGTCATCCCCTTCTCCTCCCGCCTTCAACCTTTCCCAGCATCAGGTCTTTTCTAATGAGTCGGCTCTTCACATAAAGTGGCCAAAGTACTGAAGTTTCAGCTTCAGCATCAGTCCTTCCAATGAATATTCAGGGTTGATTTCCTTTAGGTTTGACTGGTTTCTATTTGTAATCCAAGGGACTGTCAAGAGCCTTCCCCAATACCAGAGTTTAAAGCATCAAACCTTTGGTGCTCAGCCTTCTTTAGAGTAAAAATCTAACATCCATACATGACTACCAGAAAAACTACAGCTTTGACTAGATGGACCTTTGTTGCAAAGTAATGTCTCTGCTTTTTAATATGCTGTTTAGGTTGGTCATAGCTTTTCTTCCATGGAACAAGCATCTTTTAATTTCATGGCTGCAGTCACCATCTGGAGTGATTTTGGAGTTCAAAAAAATAAAATCTGTCACTTTCTCCAGTGTTTCCCCATCTATTTGCCATGAACTGATGGGAGAGTGGTGTCATCTGCATATCTGAAGTTACTGATATTTCTCCAGCAATCTTGATTCCACTTTGTGCTTCATCCAGCCTGGCATTTTGCATGATGTACTCTGTGTATAAGTTAAATAAGCAGGGTGACAATATACAACCTTGTTGTACTCCTTTCCCAATTTGGAATCCATTTGTTGTTCCATGTCCAGTTCTAACTGTTGCTTCTTGACCTGCATACAGGTTTCTCAGGAAGCAGGTAAGGTGGTCTGCTATTCCTGTCTCTTTAAGAATTTTCCACAGTTTGTTGTGATCCACACAGTCAAAGGACTTAGCATAATCAATAAAGAAGAAGTAGACTTTTTTTCTGGAATTCTCTTGCTTTTTTCTATGATCCAACTGATGCTGGAAGTTTGAACTCTGGTTCTTCTGCCTCTTCTAAATCCAGCTTGAACATCTGGAAGTTCTCAATTCATGTACTGTTGAAGCCTAGTTTGCAGAATTTTGAAAATTACTTTGCTAGTATGTGAGATGAGTGCAATTGTGTGGTAGTTTGAACATTCTTTGGCCTTGCCTTTCTTTGAGACTGGAATTAAAACTGAGCTTTTCCAGTTCCATGGTCACTGTTGAGTTTTCCAAATTTGCTGGCATACTGAGTGCAGCACTTTCACAGCATCATCTGTTAGGATTTGAAATAGCTCAGTTGGAATTCCATCACCTTAACTAGCTTTGTTCACAGTGAAGCTTCCTAAGACCCACTAGACTTTGCCCTCCAGGATGTCTAGCTCTAGGTGAGTGATCACATCATTGTGGTTATCTGAGTCATTATATTGAGTTAGAAAAGGCTGTGGCCCATGTGATTAAATTGGTTAGTTTTCTGTGATTGTGGTTTTCAGACTGTCTTCCTCTGATGAAGGATAAGAGGCTTACGGAAGCTTCCTAATGGGATAGAATGACAGAGGGGGAAACTGGGTCTTGTTCTGATGGGCAGGGCCATACTCAGTAAATACTGAATCCGATTTTCTGTTGATGGGTGGAGCTGTGTTCTCTCCCTTCTATTTAAGTAAGTAAGTTCAGGCGCTCAGTTGTGTCCGACTCTTTGCGACCCCATGAATCACAGCAAGCCAGGTCTCCCTGTCCATCACCAACTCCCAGAGTTCACTCAAACGCATGTCCATCGAGTCGATGATGCCATCCAGCCATCTCATCCTCTGTTGTCCCCTTCTCCTCCTGCCCCAAATCCCTCCCAGCATCAGAGTCTTTTCCAATGAGTCAACTCTTTGCATGAGGTGGCCAAAGTATTCAGCTTCAGCATCAGTTCTGCCAATGAACACCCAGGTCTGGTCTCCTTTAGGATGGACTGGTTGGATCTCCTTGCAGTCCAAGGGACCCTCAAGAGTCTTCTCCAACACCACACTTCAAAAGCATTAATTCTTCGGCACTCAGCTTTCTTCACAGTCCAACTCTCACATCCATACATGACCACTGGAAAACCATAGCCTTGACTAGACAGACCGTTGTTGGTAAAGTAATGTCTCTGCTTTTTAATATGCTATATAGGTGGGTCATAACTTTCCTTCCAAGGAGTAAGCGTTTTTTAATTTCATGGCTGCAATCATCATCTGCAGTGATTTTGGAACCCCCCAAAATAAAGTCTGACACTATTTACACTGTTTCCCCATCTATTTGCCATGAAGTGATGGGACCGGATGCCATGATCTTAGTTTTCTGAATGTTGAGCTTTAAGCCAACTTTTTCACTTTCCTCTTTCACTTTCAAAAAGAGGCTTTTTACTTCCTCTTCACTTTCTGCCATAAGAGTGGTGTCATCTGCATATCTGAGGTTATTGATATTTCTCCCGGCAATCTTGATTCCAGCTTGTGCTTCTTCCAGCCCAGCATTTCTCAAGATGTACTCTGCATATAAGTTAAATAAGCAGGGTGACAATATACAGCCTTGATGTGCTCCTTTTCCTATTTGGAACCAGTTTGTTGTTCCATGTCCAGTTCTAACTGTTGCTTCCTGACCTGCATATAGGTTTCTCAAGAGGCAGGTCAGGTGGTGTGGTATTCCCATCTCTTTCAGAATTTCCCACAGTTTATTGTGATACACACAGTCAAAGGCTTTGGTATAGTCAATAAAACAGAAATAGATGTTTTTCTGGAACTCTCTTGCTTTTTCCCTGATCCAGTGGATGTTGGCAATTTGATCTCTGGTTCCTCTGCCTTTTCTAAAACCAGCTTGAACATCTGGAAGTTCACGGTTCAGGTATTGCTGAAGCCTGGTTTGGAGAATTTTGAGCATTACTTTACTGCTATTTACCTGGGGCCAGACTATGGTGGAGTTCATGATTTGAGCCACAGTCAGCTCCTGGTCTTGTTTCTGCAGACTGTATAGAGCTTCTCCATCTTTGGCTGCAAAGAATATAATCAATTCGATTTCGGTGTTCACATTCTGGTGAAGTCCATGTGTAGAGTCTTCCCTTGTGTTGTTGGAAGAGGGTGTTTGCTATGACCAGTGCGTTTTCTTGGCAAAACTCTATTAAGCCTTTGCCCTGCTTCATCCCATACTCCAAGGCCAAATTTGCCATAAAAGTGTTTCTTGACTTCCTACTTTTGCATTCCAGTCCCCTATAATGAAAAGGACATCTTTTTGGGTGTTAGTTCTAAAAGGTCTTGTAGGTCTTCATAGAATCGTTCAACTTCAACTTCTTCAGCATTACTGGTTGGGGCATAGGCTTGGATTACTGTGATATTGAATGGTTTGCCTTGGAAAAGAACAGAGATTATTCTGTTGTTTTGAGATTGCATCCAAGTACTGCATTTTAGACTCTTGTTGACTATGATGGCTACTCCATTTCTCCTAAGGTATTCTTGCCCACAGTAGTAGATATAATGGTCATCTGAGTTAAATTCACCCATTCCAGTCCATTTTAGTTCACTGATTCCTAGAATGTCGACATTCACTCTTGCCATCACCTGTTTGACCACTTACAATTTGCCTTGATTCATGGACCTAACATTCCAGGTTCCTCTGCAATATTGCTCTTTACAGCATTGGACCTTGCTTCTATTAACAGTCACATCCACAACTGGGCATTTTTGCTTTGGCTCCATCCCTTCATTCTTTCTGGAGTTATTTCTCCACTGATCTCCAGTAGCATATTGGGCACTAACTGACCTGGGGAGTTCCTCTTTCAGTATCCTATCATTTTGCCTTTTCATACTGTTCATGGGGTTCTCAAGGCAAGAATACTGAAGTGGTTTGCCATTCCCTTCTCCAGTGGACCACATCTGTTTTAAATTGAAGAAAGTAGGGAAAACCACTAGACCATTCAAGTATGACCTAAATTAAATCTCTTATGATTATACAGTGGAAATGAGAAATAGATTTAAGGGCCTAGATCTGATAGACAGAGTGCCTGATGAACTATGGACAGAGGTTGTGACATTGTACGGGAGATAGGGATCAAGACCATCCCCAAGAAAAAGAAATGCAAAAAAGCAAAATGGCTGTCTGAGGAGGCCTTACAAATAGCTGTGAAAAGAAGAGAAGTGAAAAGCAAAGGAGAAAAGGAAAGATATAAGCATCTGAATGCAGAGTTCCAAAGAACAGCAAGGAGAGGTAAGAAAGCCTTCCTCAGTGATCAATGCAAAGAAATGGAAGAAAACAACAGAATGGGAAAGACTAGAGATCTCTTCAAGAAAATTAGAGATACCAAGGGAACATTTCATGCAAAGATGGGCTCGATAAAGGACAGAAATGGTATGGACCTAACAGAAGCAGGAGATATTAAGAAGAGGTGGCAAGAATACACAGAAGAACTGTACAAAAAAGATCTTTACAACTCAGATAATCATAATGTTGTGATCACTCACCTAGAGCCAGACATCCTGGAATGTGAAGTCAAATGGGCCTTAGAAAGCATCACTACGAACAAAGCTAGTGGAGGTGATGGAATTCCAGTTGAGCTATTTCAAATCCTGAAAGATGATGCTGTGAAAGTGCTGCACTCAATATGCCAGCAAATTTGGAAAACTCAGCAGTGGCCACAGGACTGGAAAAGGTCAATTTTCATTCCAATCCCAAAGAAAGGCAATGCCAAAGAATGCTCAAAGTACCTCACAACTGCACTCATCTCACATGCTAGTAAAGTAATGCTCAAAATTCTCCAAATCAGGCTTCAGCAACACATGAACCGTGAACTTCCAGATGTTCAAGCTGGTTTTAGAAAAGGCAGAGGAACCAGAGATCAAATTGCCAACATCCGCTGGATCATGGAAAGAGCAAGAGAGTTCCAGAAAAACATCTATTTCTGCTTTATTGACTATGCCACAGCCTTTGACTGTGTGGATCGCAAGCAACTGTGGGAAATTCTGAAAGAGATGGGAATACCAGACCACCTGACCTGCCTCTTGAGAAACTATATGCAGGTCAGGAAGCAACAGTTAGAACTGGACATGGAACAACAGACTGGTTCCAAATAGGAAAAGGAGCATGTCAAGGCTGTCACCCTGCTTATTTAACTTCTATGCAGAGTACATCTTGAGAAATGCTGGGCTGGAAGAAGCACAAGCTGGAATCAAGATTGCCGGGAGAAATATCAATAACCTCAGATATGCAGACGACACCACTCTTATGGCAGAAAGTGAAGAGGAAGTAAAAAGCCTCTTTTTGAAAGTGAAAGAGGAAAGTGAAAAAGTTGGCTTAAAGCTCAACATTCAGAAAACTAAGACCATGACATCTGGTCCCATCACTTCATGGGAAATAGATGGGGAAACAGTGGAAGCAGTGTCAGACTTTATTTTTTGGGCTCTAAAATCACTGCAGATGGTGATTGCAGCCATGAAATTAAAAGATGCCTACTCCTTGGAAAGAAAGTTATGACCCACCTAGATAGCATACTGAAAAGCAGAGACATTACTTTGCCAACAAAGGTCCGTCTAGTCAAGGCTATGGTTTTCCAGTGGTCATGTATGGATGTGAGAGTTGGACTGTGAAGAAAGTTGAGGGCAGAAGAATTGATGCTTTTGAACTGTGGTATTGGAGAAGACTCTTGAGAGTCCCTTGGATACAAGGCGATCCAACCAGTCCATCTTAAAGGAGATCAGTCCTGGATGTTTATTGGAAGGACTGATGCTGAAGCTGAAACTTCAATACTTTGGCCACCTCATGCAAAGAGTTGACTCACTGGAAAAGACCCTGGGGAGGGATTGGGTGCAGGAGGAGAAGGGGACGACAGAGGATGAGATGGCTGGATGGCATCACTGACTCGATGGACATGAGTTTGAGTGAACTCTGGGAGTTGGTGATGGACAGGGAGGCCTGGCATGCTGTGATTCATGGGGTTGCAAAGAGTCGGACATGACTGAGTGACTGAGCTGAACTGAACTAAACTAAGGTGGAGGTAATGAAGATAATGGTGACCTCCCTCAAAAGATCCCATGCATGAACTGCTACACTCAGTGCCCTCAACCTTGTAGCAGGCCACCACCGACCCACGCCTCTACCTGAGACTCTCGGACACCCAGGCAAGTCCGGGACAGTCTCTTGTGGGGTCACTGCTCCCTTCTCCTTGGTCCTGGTGCACAAGGTTCTTTTGTGCCCTCCAAGAGTCTATTTCCCAGTCCTCTGTAAGTTCTGGCAGCCGTATAGTAGGGTTAATGGTGACCTCCTCCAAGAGGGCTTATGCCACACCCAAGTCTGCTGCACCCAGAGCCCATCCCTGTGGCAGTCCACTGCTGACCCGTACCTCCACAGGAGACTCTCAAACACAGTTCTGTCTCAGTCTCTGTGGGGTCCCTGGGTTCTGGTATGCACAAGGTTTGTTTGAGCCCTCTGAGCATCTGTGGCGGGAATGGGGTTTGATTCTAGACGAGAATTCGCCCTTCCTACCATCTTGCTGGGCCTTCTTTGCCCTTGCACGTGGGTTATCTCCTCACAGCTGCTCCAGTGCCTACCATCTTACTGGGTTTCTCTGACCTTGGATGTGGGGTATTTCCAGAGGGCCGCTCCAGTGCCGCGCAGCCACCGCTAGCCTTGGTTCATTATATATATTATATATAGTATACTATATATATAGTATAGCTATACTCATTATACTCATATAGCTCATTATATATAGTATATATAGGGTCATTATATATAGTATAACTTTTGTGTAGTCTTCTGTGTATTCTTGCCACCTCTTCTTAATATCTTCTGCTTCTGTTAGGTCCATACTGTTTCTTTCCTTATTGAGCCCATCTTTGCATGAAATGTTCTCTTGGTATCTCTAAATTTCTTCAAGTGATCTCTAGTCTTTCCCATTCTATTGTTTTCCCCTATTTCTTTGCACTGATCAGTGAGAAAGGCTTTCTTATCTCTCCTTGCTATTCTTTGGAATTCTGCATTCAGATGGGTGCATCCTTCCTTTTCTCCTTTGCCTTTTGCTTCTCTTCTTTTCTTAGCTATTTGTAAGGCCTCCTCAAACAACCATTTTGCCTTTTTGCATTTCTTCTTCTTGGGGATCGTTCTGATCACTGCCTCCTGTACAATGTTACGAACCTCCATCCATAGTTCTTCAGGCACTCTGTCTATCAGATCTAATCCCTTGAATCTATTTGTCACTTCCACTGTATAATTGTAAGAGATTTGATTTAGGTCTTACCTAAATTCTTCAATTTAAGTCTGACTTTTGCAATAAGGAATTCATGATCTGAGCCACAGGATAGGTAAAGCTAAAATTTCACTAAGTCTTTCTTTTGTCAGTGCTAAAATTTGCATCTTTTTAGTTCTCATATTACAACAATTATTACTATAGTCACACAGCTAGGTGCCCTCTAGGAATAAATTATGTCACAGAATAGGAAAGAAATCAAGAGTTATTTTTTCTTGTACTTTATCATGCATTTAACTCCTTGGAGAGTACAGAAAATATGTGTTTTGAATGTTTCTAATTTATTAGTACTTTAAAAATCTGATTTAATCAGGTCTTCAAAAAAACCACATAAATCAATGTTGTTTAGTCACTCAATCATGTCTGATTCTTTAGCAACCCAAGAACTGTAGCCCACCAGAGTTCTGTTCATGGGATTTCCCAGGTAAAAATACTGGCATGGGTCGCACTTTCCTCCTCCAGGGGAATCTTCCTGACCCAGGGGTCAAACCCGAGTCTCCTTCATTGCAGGCAGATTCTTTTCTTTACCGCTGAGCCACCATAGGGAAGCCCTATGTAATAGCAATTAGCTAATTCTAAACTGGCGTGCTGCGATTCATGGGGTTGCAAAGAGTCGGACACGACTGAGTGACTGATCTGATCTGATGATCTGATGAAACTGAATCATAACTCCAAAAGACATGTGTTATTAAAATAGATTCCAGGTAATCAGTGATATACCTCCACTCTCATAAAAGTAAACACTAAAAGGAAAAAATAAAGAGAAAAATGGACAAAACAAAGCTGTGTTATTTTATTATTCTAATTTAATTTCCAGGTAAAATGCCCTTCTGTTATACTTCAAGATTTAAAATCTAGCCAATTTTCAAAGTTTATAAAATTATTTTTATTTTAAGAAGCAATAATTTGCCAATGAGATTAATGTGTTTATTGCTACTTAGAGACTTCAAAGAGTCTTATTTTTGATTTGTAACAAAAACTTCTCTATCCTTCTGGATAATGGCTTGGGATTCTGCATTTTTATATGGCCTGGATTCTGTATTTTTATATTATAGCAAGAAGATTTTTGATTTGCATATGCTTTGATAGCCATATTAGAACATTTTGTATATCCAATCTCTTCCTGTTCCTTAATTTGGCACTTGTTCTATAAAACAATTTTGAAAACGCAAATTACTTTACATTAAAAATATAAATTCTTATGGCATATTTTATACAGTCTTAATGCACTGATTCCTAAAGCTATAATTTATTATTACATTTTAATTTATCTGATTTATGTGTGTGCCCTGAGTCAATATTCCAATTATTTGCAAACTCAATTAAGCTTTGTCTTGATAAATTTTTACTTTTTGACAAATTATGCTACACTTGTGCAGAAAACTACATTCCTAGTATATTGTTCATTCATATGATACATTTGCAAAATGGAAATTCATCCATTTTCCAAAAAGACTGAGATATTGTCAGTCCAGGAGGTACACTGGGAAGTGAGATCTTTCCAAGTTTGTACTTGAAAAAATGTCAGTTTTCTAGAGTGCTCAACTTTTAATTATTTTGAATATGACATGGTAAGTCACATATTTATTCTAAGACATTACAACTTCATCAAGTTTGAATACACTTTCATTCAGTAATAGTATTTTATATATTTTATAGAGATGATTTTATTTAAAGTGTATCTTTATACAACTGATGAAGACAGTTATGTTGAATAGTTTGTTTTTTGAACTGAACATGGAGGAAATGTTCTATGTCACAGAAATCCTGGAGAATTGCTTTGAAAGGAATGGGACCAGTACTAAATTAATTTACACACAAATCCCCCCTTTTCACATTGGTTCATGCAGAATGAAGACACAGTCATGAGATTTCATGTATCCTGAGATTTCATGTATCCTTAACACTTATTCTCTTGACTCTAAAAAGATAAAAAATTGCAAGTTGTGTTCATATCTGATACTGTATTTAGACCTTAAATTATGTCTTATTTCTCATTTAGTTAAAATTCAAAAGAAAAAAGTGGGTGTGTCAAAAGGAAGGACTCTTCCACCAAACTTCCAGTGTAGACTAGGATCGTACAGTCAATGATTGTGTCTAACATTTATTATATGACACATTTCTAAAAGAAGGCCATGCAGCACAGCAAAGAACAAAAGCAGCTGCATTCTGCTTCATCCCGAGCAACAGGAATGGGAAAAGTACTCACGTTCTACAAAGTAAGAGCTGGCATCAATCTTCCAAATGATCTGGCCCCGATGAGAGCCATTGACTCCACGGTTCTTATAGTCCAGGAAGTTTTCCGACAAGACCTCATCTATATTCCCAGGAAAGGGAGAAAGCAGAGTAGAAACATATTAGCTAACAGAATTTTTAGAAAAAAAATAAAAGAGCAAAAGACATTAATGCCACCTCCAGCTCAACAGAAGAAAAAGCACCTGGAGTTACAGAAACAGAGAGTAAGAGGTGTTCTCAGGTACCATCTGGATCAACCCCTTTTTAATCCAGAAATCTTCCTACCCCTCAGCACTCCCGGCAAGTGATCATCTGTGCTCATGCTCAGTCGCTGAGTCATGTCCAATTCTTTGAGACCACATGGACTATAGCCCACCAGCCTCCTGTGTCCACAGAATTTTCCAGGTAAGTGGAAAACACTGAGGTGGGTTGCCATTTCCTACTCCAGGGGATCTTTGTGACCCAAGGATCGAACCCATGTCTCTGCCATTGGCAGGCAGATTCTTTGTCACATCTGGCTGGTTCTTGAACGCTCCAGAAACAGAAATCATTGCTTCTCTGGCAGTTCTTTTCCCTTTTGAATAGCTCCTCCATGTGTAGAATCTCAGTGCAAAAATCTTCCTCCTAATGCTTTCATTAACTGGTCCCTATTTGGGTCAGAATGAGGCATAAAGAAGGCATCTGAGCACGCTTTTTATCTGGGGCCCAGTTCCCATGGGCTCAATCTTTTATCATCTCTTCTCCAATCTGGATACCCATCATCATCCAATACTTGGGACCCGTCCATGAATTTATCCATCCATCCATCCCTCATGCACTCATGTATTCATCTGTTCATTCAACAGATACTTATTGAGATCCACCCATCTGCCATGCTGGGAAAGTGCAGGGGCCACGGTGTTGAACAAAACCTTTCTGAACTAAAACTTACAAACAATTGAAGACACAGATTTTATACTGAGTAAAGAAATAAATGCATTATTACAACTTGCAATAGGGGAGGGGAAGGAAAAGAGCAGAGTGCTCTGACAAGAAGCTACAGGAAGGGAGGGCAACAGGAGGTTGAAGGAGAGATGAAGGATAAGAAAGAGCCACCAGGGTAGAGATGGAGGATGGAGTAAGGTCTCCATGTGGTGTCCAAGCCTGGAGCAGGGCAGAGTCTGCTCGTGGAAGCACTGAGAGGAGCTGAGGTCGGGGGACTGTGCTCTTTTTCCCTCCTGCCCTTCCTCTGATGTCATATTGTAACCCATCAATGTCCTTCTTAAAGGTGGTGTCCAGAGAGCAAGGCAGCATCCTTGGAGAGGACAGATCCATAAAGACGTAAGCAACTGCTTCTTCCTTGGTTCCAGACATTATGTTCTCAGCACAAAAAGAGTGATATGGATTTTACCTTAATCTTCTATGGGGCCCTTGCAGTTTCCACTTTACCAGAAAGTAACCATCCAAGCTAAATGGATCTGAAGCTATGAGAAATCCATGTTTTGAGACTCCAAATCCATCACAGTGGCTGGGGAAACAACCAGAACTCAGGGGCTTCTGAGAGCAGACCCAGAACTCAGATTCTGCAGAGAGGGGCTAGGTCATGGTAGCCCTTTTGGCAACTGAGGTTCACTCTGTTTCCCCATGAAGCAGAATGAAGTGAAAACAGGGAAGAAGTGAAACAAGGATGAAGTGAAAAGAGAGCAGAGCTTGTGGCTAAGGGACCCAGCTCCAGGACCTGTGTGTCATTTACCAATAGTGTCATGTCTACAGCGGCAGGTCCTCATCCACAAGGGGGCAGGTGATAACCAGGGCCTCGCTGGGGAGGATTACATGAGATCACCCGTAAACGTGCTTGTGACCTGCGAAGTCGACTGCACATTTTCAGCTGCCTCTTCCTTGGCAAAGACAATCAGGCAGAGCAGCATCGTCTCTGCCTCATTAATATCAGGAACTGTTTGTATCTCTTGGAAAATCACTTGTTTGCAAAATTTGTCTGTCTTTGTAATCACAGTGTATGCTCACAGCCCTGTTTGGGTTACTAAGATGATTGCATAATACGTCTTTTACAGTAATTGTCTCATTTCAGCAAAAAAAAAAAAAAAAAAGGCATAATATTTCCCTAGTTCCCTGGGTCTTCAGTACCTGGACAGAATTTGCCTCATTATGGCAATTCTCCAAGGAGAGGTATTTTCCTGAATTTATCCACTCTGATCACCAGAATAGTCACTTTAATAGTTACGGTCAGGTAGCCACATAGAATAACACCTAGAAAGGGAGTGTTCCTTCATGCACTAGGTAAATGTGTGTTGAGTATTTGCTCCACTTACCATGCTACACCCTGGGGATATACTGCTGAACAAGACAGAGCCTATGTTCTCAGGAAGTTCCTAATAGATTTGAGGAATTTTTTTTTCAAGAACACAGGCAATTTCTTTAGAAGGCCGTGGGTATAAGAATAGGCTAAATATCGAACCACAAGGGAACAAATGAAAAAACGATGGGGGTGAGTAGGTGGGAAAATCAGAAAGGGCTGCAGAGAATAACACACATTTTAAAGAGACAACACTGTACAGGTTAAACACATAGTAAGAGATTGCCAATTGATCCTGATGAGCATCCCATTCCCTTACAGTAACTGTAACACTTCATAGCAAGTATCACACAAGAGAACAGAGTAGTCTGTATCCTTGCCCGGACCATCTGTGCTGAGTGGTCAGCTCGCTTCTCCAAGGTATGTGCTGCCAACTGTTAGAAGTTACTAGTCTTTGCTTGGGAATCCATGTGTACTGTCAGGATCAGATGCAGGAAAACAGAATCAGACCAGATATTTTATGCAGTAAGGGATTTAATGCGGAGAATTAGGTATTAGAAAGATGGACCCAAGGCATAGTCACAGCAACTGCCTCTCCACCTGCAATGAGAGTGACCAGCCAGTGGCAAGCTGAGTAGGTTATTGCCACTACTACATGGCTGCCTGCTGACACCCAGGAAGCGAGTGTGGGGATGCTAGGGCACTGTGACAGAAAAGCTTAATTCCTCAGAGCCATGCTTGTGGCAGCCACAGACTTAACATCAGGAGGAACCACCCAGCTCACTTCTGCCTTCCCAAAGATGCACAGGTGCATCTAGATGAAGGGAGCAAATTTGCACCTGGAAAATGGTTGCACAGGAGTCTGGGGAATGTAACTTTTAGGGACCAGAGTCTACGCTAGAGGAAGCTCTGGAGAAGAGAAGAGGACTGGGATGGTGGAGGCCAAGCCATGCCCCTCCCACACTGAAGAATGGCAGCCCCCCTGGTTTCCTACAACCAACCGAGGTTCTTTTTTCTGCATCCTTTGTTGGGGTGCAAGTCTTTGTGGAGGTGTTTATTTGATTACAGGGATATCTACAGCCACCTTGAGGCAAGTATTTTGACCATTACTAGCTACGTGAGCTTCAGTTCAGTTCAGTTCAGTGGCTCAGTTATGTCCGACTCTTTGCGACCCCATGAATCACAGCACGCCAGGCCTCCCTGTCCATCACCAACTTCCAGAGTTTACTCAAACTCATGTCCATCAAGTCGGTGATGCCATCCAGCCATCTTATCCTCTGTCATCTCCTTCTCCTCCTGCCCCCAATCCCTCCCAGCATCAGGGTCTTTTCCAATGAGTCAACTCTTCACATGAGGTGGCCAAAGTATTGGAGTTTCAGCTTCAGCATCAGTCCTTCCAATGAACACCCAGGACTGATCTCCTTTAGGATGGACTGATTGGATCTCCTTGCAGTCCAAGGGACTCTCAAGAGTCTTCTCCAACACCACAGTTCAAAAGCATCAATTCTTCGGTGCTCAGCTTTCTTCACAATCCAACTCTCACATCCATACATGACCACTGGAAAAACCATAGCCTTGACTAGACAGACCTTTGTTGGCAAAGTAATGTCTCCGCTTTTGAATATGCTATCTAGGTATGTCGTAACTTTCCTTCCAAGGAGTAAGCGACTTTTAATTTCATGGCTGCAATCACCATCTGCACTGATTTTGGAGCCCCCAAAATTAAAGTCTGACACTGTTTCCACTGTTTCCCCATCTATTTCCCATGAAGTGATGGGACCAGATGCCATGATCTTAGTTTTCTGAATGTTGAGCTTTAAGCCAAACTTTTCACTCTCCTCTTTCACTTTCATCAAGAGGCTCTTCAGCTCCTCCTCACTTTCTGTCATTAGAGGTGTCATCTGCATATCTGAGGTTATTGATATTTCTCCTAGCAATCTTGATTCCAGCTTGTGCTTCTTCCAGCCCAGCGTTTCTCATGAAGTACTCTGCATATAAGTTAAATAAGCAGGGTGACAATACACAGCCTTGACGTACTCCTTTTCCTATTTGGAACCAGTCTGTTGTTCCATGTCCAGTTCTAACTGTTGCTTCCTGATCTGCATATAGGTTTCTCAAGAGGCAGGTCAGGTGGTCTGGTATTCCCATCTCTTTCAGAAGTTTCCACAGTTTAGAAAACCACTAGACCATTCAGGTATGACCTAAATCAAATCCCTTATGATTATACAGTGGAAGTGAGAAATAGATTTAAGGGCCTAGATCTGATAGATAGAGTGCCTGATGAACTATGGACTGAGGTTCGTGACATTGTACGGGAGACAGGGATCATGATCATCCCCATGGAAAAGAAATGCAAAAAGCAAAATGGCTGTCTGAGCAGGCCTTACAAATAGCTGTGGAAAGAAGAGAAGCAAAAAGCAAAGGAGAAAAGGAAAGATACAAGCATCTGAATGCGGAGTTCCAAAGAATAGCAAGGAGAGGTAAGAAAGCCTTCCTCAGCGATGGAATGCAAAGAAATAGAGGAAAACAACAGAATAGGAAAGACTAGAGATCTCTTCAAGAAAATTAGAGATTCCAAAGGAACATTTCATGCAAAGATGGGCTCGATAAAGGACAGAAATGGTATGGACCTAACAGAAGCAGAAGATATTAAGAAGAGGTAGCAAGAATACACAGAAGAACTGTACAAAAAACATCTTCATGACCCAGATAATTATGATGGTGTGATCACTCACCTAGAGCTAGATATCCTAGAATGTGAAGTCAAGTGGGCCTTAGAAAGCATCACTACGAACAAAGCTAGTGGAGGTGATGGAATTCCAGTTGAGCTATTTCAAATCCTGAAAGATGATGCTGTGAAACTGCTGCACTCAATCTGCCAGCAAATTTGGAAAACTCAGCAGTGGCCACAGGACTGGAAAAGGTCAGTTTTCATTCCAATCCCAAAGAAAGGCAATGCCAAAGAATGCTCAAAGTACCTCACAACTGCACTCATCTCACATGCTAGTAAAGTAATGCTCAAAATTCTCCAAGCCAGGCTTCAGCAATACGTGAACCGTGAACTTCCAGATGTTCAAGCTGGTTTTAGAAAAGGCAGAGGAACTAGAGATCAAATTGCCAACATCTGCTGGATCAGGGAAAAAGCAAGAGAGTTCCAGAAAAACATCTATTTCTGCTTTATTGACGATGCCAAAGCCTTTGACTGTGTGGATATTGTGAGCTTAGGCATTATATTTAATCCCTCTGTGTCCTTGCTTCCTCACCACAAAAGGGGGATAATATTAATTCCAACCTCAAAGTCCGTTGTGAGGAATAAATGAGCTAATAAAGGTAATGGTCTAAGAACAGTGTCAGGCATCTAACAAGCAGCTATTTGTATTTATAGTCTGGGCTAAAAATAGAGCCCTTTATGGCAAAGCTCCATGATACTTAATGTGCAAAACCATTAATAATAGTCTGAAACATTAGCTTAGGCTAGCGCTATTAAAATTTTTCTCATCACTCATTTTGTACAAAACATATAGAGGTATATCAGGTTTCTCAAAATAGACTGCATTTGCTGGTTGATACTTATTTCTTCTAGTATGAAGCATCATACCTCCTGCTCCACAATTTATTGCAGAAAAAAGACCCTCGCAAGTTATTAAAATTTTGAATCAGAAAGTTCCAGTGAAGCTCACAGAAAGAAGCACATCTAAGAAACAAGGACTGCATTTGTCTTCAAAATGCTTTGTCTTCCAAATGAAAACTGTAGCCATGCTTCCGACATTCTAATCTATAAAAGAAGAGTATATATTGCTGTTGGGAACAGAATGGGCAAGTGAGCACAGAGTAAAGGGAAGTTGATCCACTACCTAAGCCTACCAGAAAAAATACAGAGTAGCTTCCATTTCCCCGAGGAACTCACGCCTTCTGATAACCAACCTTGGAAAAGTCTCCAAGGTCCTCCCACTATCACTAGACTATGGGTTTACTAAATAGTAGGCCAGGAGATCTGGGGAGACTCTACTTGCCTTTAACACTACTAAGCGAAGATTATAGTTCTCTCTTCTCTTGTTCCAGGAAGGGAATCTGGGGATAAAGAATGGGGGAGGCCTTAAAAATAAATGCCGCTCTTTTTTTCTGTAGCTTTTCCCTCAGATTGTTTCTTTAAAACAGTATTCTAACTGGTTGTACCAAAATTGGGAAACATAGCTTCAACTCTTTTTTTTGGCTGTGCCGTGTGGTATGTGGAATCTTAATTCTTCAACCATGGATTGAAGCCATGCTCCCTGCATTGGAAGCACAGAGTCTTGACCACTGGGCTTCAAGGGAAGTCCCCCCTTCAGCTCTTCTATATTCTAATATATTACCTGCTATAAAAAAAACTTAAAATATAAAGAATATAAAAAGAAAAACTTAAAAAAATAAAACTCTATAAAAGAAAAAGTACTTCAAGAGCTGATGTCCATAGGAAGCATTCTGGGAGTTTCTGTGTGCAGATGTCTAGTCAAAGAGACAATTTTGGCTTTCATCTTAAAACTTTACATTTTAAGGCTCAGCACATTAAATTTTTATTAAGGGCAAAGACTGGGTTTCTGTACTTATTCTATAGCTTCCTATAACTGCTATTGTTTGGTTTTCCACAGTGGAATATCTCACAGACAAATATTGAAAACAAGAAAGGGTTTCTTACTCAAGAAATATAAAAAATGCTGGGTTAAACCAAATAAAGCACGTTGCTTACACAAAGCTTCTCAAACCTTTAATATATATTGTGAGTCCAAAGTGGGGCAGGAGAAGGCAATGGCACCCCACTCCAGTACTCTTGCCTGGAAAATCCCATGGACGGAGGAGCCTGGTAGGCTGCAGTCCATGGGGTCGCTGAGGGTTGGACACGACTGAGTGACTTCACTTTCACTTTTCACTTTCCTGCATTGGAGAAGGAAATGGCAACCCACTCCGGTGTTCTTGCTTGGAGAATCCCAGGGATGGGGGAGCCTGGTGGGCTGCCGTCTATGGGGTCGCACAGAGTCAGAAACGACTGAAGTGACTTAGCAGTAGCAGTAGCAAAGTGGGGCAATGTAGGCAAAATTTCCCACTGTTATTGAACCCTAGAACTGTGGCCTCATGGAATGATAACTGAGATACAATGAAACTGATGTGTAGGATATGGGTGCTATCCATATGGCCATTACATTTGGCCTTTATCCATCATTGCATTACCCTACTATGGTTTATGATTTTTGGTGAAAAAAATGAATTAGGAAGCTGGAAGATCTGATTGAGAAACTCTTCAAGAAAAAGTTCAAAATACAGAAGAAAGACTAATGGATATTGAGGATAAAAGGGACAGCGTTCACATCTGGAAAATGAAAGTCCTAGAAGACCAAAGGAATCTGAAAGCACGCTGGGTGAACTACAGTCTACTGGAAGAGATATTCACAAGGTTAAAAAAGCCAGTGGTTGCAAGCACAGTGGTCTAGACAGGGCTCCTCAACCTTGGCACTGGTGATATTTTCAGCTGGCTAACTCTGTTTTCTTTATTGTAGCGGGGGATGTCCTGTGCTTTATATCCTGTTTTGTAGCATCCCTGGATTCTACTTTGCACATTCCAGAAACACCCCCTACAATGTGATATCCCAAAATGTCTTCAGATATTGCCAAATGTTCACTGGAGGCAAAATTACCCTTGATTGAGACTTACTGATTTATAATTAAAAGAGTCACCATCTCTCTCTGCTCTGCTAAGTCACTTCAGTCATGTCCGACTCTGTGCAACCCCATAGACAGCAACCCATCAGGTTCCCTCGTCCCTGGGATTGTCCAGGCAAGAACACTGGAGTGGGTTGCCATTTCCTTCTCCAATGCATGAAAGTGAAAAGTGAAAGTGAAGTCGCTCAGTCATGTCAGACTCTTCTCGACCCCATGGACTGTAGCCTATCAGGCTCCTCCATCCATGGGATTTTCCAGGCAAGAGTACTGGAGTCACCATAAGAGCACTAAAAATGTATAACTTCAAAATCAACAGATCTAATGGGAAGAAGAAAAGAAGAATCAAAGAAACAGAAAATACAGTAAAGTACCTAAAGAAAGATGGCAAAAATAAGTCCTAATAGAACAGTAAGTGTAATAAATGTAAATATGCTATTCTAGCAACTTAAAGGTCAAGAGACCTTGAGTTCAGAAATAAAAAGCACACAGAAAGAGCTACACTTAAAAAAAAAGATAAAGAGTGCGAATAAAGAAAAGAAAAAGACAGATCAAAGAAATATGAAGCAGAATAAAATGAGAGACTAGCAGCCTTAAATAGTTAAAAAAAAGAAAAAAGCAAAATTCAAGACAAAGAATAGCACAGTGGACAGAGCCAGATCTGTAACAATAACCTATAAGAAATTGTAGAGGAAATAGATGTAAACATCATGAAAATCCATGCACTTAGTAATCAGCATTAAATCTGCAAAGTATAAAACTTACAGAAGCAAAGGCAGAGATACAGGAGTCAAAATTAAGACAAAAAATTTTTCGTTACCGATTTTGACATACTCCACTCAAAATACGGAAGAGAGAAAATAGAATATACAATAGGTAATTGAATTTATGTGCATGTGTGCTTACTTGCTCAGTTGTGTCCGACTTTTTGTGACCCCATTGACTAGCACACCCAGCTCCTCTGTCCATGGAATTTTCCAGTCAAGTATACTGGAGCAAGTTGCCACTTCCTACTCTAGGGGATCTTCCTAATTCAGGGATCGAACCCACGTCTCTTGTGTCTCCTGCATTAGCAGGTGTTTTCTTCACCACCATGCTACCTGGGAAGCCCAACAGAATTTATGTAACTGAAGTTAAATATACATATGTACACATGGGAGAGAGACAGAATCCTTGCTTTGTGAGGTGCCCTATGAACTGAAACATGTACATATAAGTATTGTGTCCTCGTTTTACGATATTTATAAACATTGAGCATGGATAGGTCACAGAAGAAGCCCTCAAAAATTAGAAAAAATCAGTTTGATCCAGGCCATAATCTCTAACCTCACACAGATAAAGCAACCAAAAGGTATGGAAGAGAATATATGTCCTCAGGCACCAGTCTATGGAGATGCTTTGAAGATGCCATTTTAGAAAAATTTTAATCTTAATTTCACTCTGAGTTCAGTCAGTTCAATTCAGTCACTCAGTCATGTCTGACTCTTTGCGACCCCATTGACTGCAGCATGCCAGGCTTTCCTGTCCATCACCAACTCCTGGAGCTTGCTCAAACTCATGTCCATCAAGTTAGTGATGCCATCCAACCATCTCATCCTCTGTCGTCCCCTTCTCCTGCCTTCAATCTAAGTTATCATCTCTTAATTTGTTGAAATGTAAATGCATGAATATACTTTAGTTTCATCATGATTTAAAGTATTGAGCAGATTCTAGCATGGTATCACGATAGCATGGTATATAACATGATATAATAATGACATGATTTATTAAAATGCTAAGTTAATAAGATCACTCAGTCATGTCCAATTCTTTGCGACCCCATGGACTGTAGTCTACCAGGCTCCTCTGTCCACAAAATTCTCCAGGTGAGAATACTGGAGTGGATAGCCATTCCCTTCTCTGGGGGATCTTCCTGACTCAGGGATCGAACCCAGGTTTCCTGCATTGCAGGCAGATTCTTTAACATCTGAACCACCAGGGAAGCCTCAAGTTAATAAGAAGGTTAGTTTTGCAAATTATAAGCATATGATGCCCACTTTACCTATTCAATTATATTTTCATAATGGTCATTGCATACTTATTTCATATTTCAGCAGTTTTAATAAGGGTTCCTTCCAACAGAGTCAAAGGAATGGCTATTTTTAGAAATTGATCATCCTAAAGAGGGTTTTAAGATATTCAGCTTTTTAACATATTGGGATGTAAAATGAAGAAGTGGAAAATACTTAAATTGATCCACTTTAATTAACTTAGCATTCTAATGGTTAGAGGTTTTAACAGTATCCTTCAGTTGATGTATCCTAATCCAAATATATACTACTGTTTTCTCAGTGGGAGGAAGCCATGGGCATTGCTCAATCTTTAACCCTAAGTATAGGACTCACAAACAATTAGCTTTCAGTTGTCAAAGTCATTACTGAATGAACGATTGTGAAACTATTTCCTGGGAATAGTGATGAAAACTGTATCTGCCTCTATGACTAAATCATAAGCTTCTACCCATTTAATGACAATGAAAGTCTCTTCCCAGGTTCCTCTGGGTTTGGTAAGACATTTTTACATTCTATAATGTACAACTGAAACAATTGAGCACATGTTTAACAACCATGGCTAGGCTCAACGAATCCTGGGAATTAGAGTAATTTGCCATGATGCATCCAGAGACTAGAGCTACCTGACAAGTTAAATCAAGATGCAATTTAATGATCAACAGGCAGTAAGTGCACAGTATCTCATCAATTCCATGCAATGATCCTGAGAAGATAGTTATGTTTTTTCTCCATAGCCAGGTCAAGCTGACATTGAAACCCCATATCTTTCCCCATTCTGTGTCATAGGGGAGAGAATCCTTCATCACACTCTTGAGTTCAGGAACCACCCCATAAATGAGGGCAACCAAATGTGATTTCATGGTGAAAGTAACAATAATGCTTCTATTATTGTGCTATGGCTGGCTTCCTGGCTAAAGACAACATTGATGACTTGGTGGCAGCATCAGTGAGCAGGGCCACATGTCCCCTTCCAAATCCAGATTACTTTGGCAGAAGAAAAGTCACGTTTGTCTAGAGAGCTCTGGAGGTCATAGTTGAGAGGCCACAAACCTGGCCTCACATGGACAGTTAGATTACCCACTGATGTGGAATGGCCTGTAGGTGAAGTTACCTCCAAATGTCCCAAGATGTCTCCGTGGTCAGCGTGGGGTCTGCTGCCAGGGTAGGCAGCTGTGTGGCCTTGGGAACCACTAACTTGGCATTTCCTCAATTGTGGAATAACAGATTAGATGAAATCACTTGAGCTCTATGATTTGCTCTTTGGCAAGGCACCATGAATCTGGCAGATGAGTTACTAAGGACTCACAAATAATTAACTTTTAAGATTCACAGATAATTTTGGATGTGGAAGTTGTTTTTGAAATGCTATGCCACTGAAAGTGTTGGCATTTTGCATTAAATCACTTCTCAGTTATATATGTGTTCTACTGTGGGAAGAACAAACTGTCAAACTGAGATTCTCAAGAGGATGCGCTGTGTTTACTTTTGTCTCAGTTGAAATGTCATGTTAACACCAGATTCTGTTCATTCATGGAGTTGCAGGACACTTGATACTGCTGACTCTCCCTTCCTCAAACACCCCCTCTCTTATCTTCTGTGATGTGGTTGCTAAGTTCTCTTACCTCTCCATCGAACCTCCACCTTCTTTTTGAGTTCCTCCTCTGTCTCTCCCTCTTTCTGATAGGGACCTTCTGGTGCTTTATTTCTACATACAGTCCCTGAGTGAATTCTTCCACTCTCAGGGACAACTACCCCAGATCTACACCTCAGCCTTGATCTAGGGCTGAACTCCAGATTCTTTCATCTCTTCCTATGGGTGAAGGTTTCCACCTCTCTCTTCTGCTGTGCTCCTACTCCAACTATTCCTTGACTTGAGAAATAAATGCCATTGACATCACTGCAGGAAGGTACAGCTGTGAAGAGCTGATTCAAAACCAGATCTGGGTTTATCCACCTTATTAGGACAGACTCGAATGTGTTTTTTTTTTTTTTTTTATAGCTGAGTAGTATTCCATTGTATATATGTACCACAATTTCTGTATCCATTCATCTGTCGATGGATATCTAGGTTGCTTCTATGTCTGAGCTATTGTAAGTAGTGCTGTAGTGAACATTGGGGTACGTGTGTCTCTCTTAATTATGGTTTTCTCAGAGTATATATCCAGCAGTGGGATTGTTGGGTCATATAATAGTTCTAGGGCTTCTCAGATGGTGCTAGTGGTAAAGAGCCTGCCTGCCAATGCAGGAGATGTAAGAGATGTGGGTTTGATCCCTGGGTCAGGCAGATTTCCTGGAGAAGGGCATGGCAACCCGCTCAGTGTTCTTGCCTAGAGAACAGAGAGGAGCCTGGTGGGCTACAGTTTATAGGGTTGCAAAGAGTTGGACATGACTGAAGGGACTTAGCATGTACATACGCATGGTAGTTCTATTCCTAGTTTTTAAAGAAATCTCCATACTGTTCTCCATAGTGACTATATCAATTTATAAACAGGGGGCTCAATCCAGTGTTCTGTGACAAACCAGAGGGGTGGGTTAGGGTGGGAAACGGGAGGGGTTCAGGAGGGATGGGACATATGTATACCTGTGGCTGATTTGCGTTCATGTGTGGCAGAGGCCAACACAGTATTGTAAAGCAACTGTCTTCCAATAACTGCATTTGTTCTAATACTTCTCAATACTGTACAATTATAATCTTTGATAATTATTAACTCAAGAGGGCTTCCCTCATAGCACAGTCAGTAAAGAATCTGCCTGCAATGCAGGAGACCCAGCTTTGATTCCTGGGTCAGGAAGATCCCCTGGAGAAGGGAATGGCAACCCACTCCAGTATTCTTGCCTGGAAAATCTCATGAGCAGAGCCTGGAAGGTCCTAGTCCATGGGGTTGCAAAGGTCGGACAGGACTTAGTGACTAAACCAGTTACTCAAGAACAAATTAAAAAAAATATAGATCTGGGGTCAACAACCTAATTGTCTAAGGTGTTAAACAAGTAACCGTCATAATTAAAGTAGAGATGGGCAGAAAGGAGAATGTGGAAAAACTGAAGGGTGCAAGCTAGTCTAAAAGGAAAAGTTAATCCTTTACTGCAGCTCACTAGAGCCCCGTGGAAACACTCAAAAAAAAAAAAAAAAAAAAAGATCATGACATCCAGTCCCATCACTTCTGGTCAAATAGATGGGGAAACAATGGAAACAGTGACAGACTTTATTTTCTTGGGCTCCAAAATCACTGCAGATGGTGACTGCAGCCATGAAATTAAAAGACGTGTGCTCCTTGGAAGAAAAGCTATGACTAACCTAGATAGCACATTAAAAAGCAGAGACATTACTTTGCCAACAAAGGTCCATATAGTCAAGCTATGGTTTTTCCTGTAGGCATGTATGGATGTGAGAGTTGGACCATAAAGAAAGCTGAGTGCTGAAGAATTCATGCTTTGAACTGTGGTGTTGGAGAAGACTCTCGAGAGTCCCTTGGAACGCAAGGAGATCCAACCAGTCAATCCTAAAGGAAATCAACCCTGAATATTCATTGGAAGGACTGACGCTGAAGCTGAAGCTCCAATACTTTGGCCACCTGATGTGAAGAACTGACTCATTGGAAAAGACCTTGATTCTGGGAAAGATTGAAGGCAGAAGGAGAAGGGGACAACAGAGGATGAGATGGTTGGATGGAATCATCGCCCCAATGGACATGAGTTTGAGCAAGCTCCAGGAGTTGGTGATGGACAGGGAAGCCTGGCATGCTGTAGTCCATGGGGTCATAAAGAGTCAGACATGACTGAGTGACTGAACTAAACTGAATGTTGAAAACTAAACTGAAATTACTCTACATATAAGTGCATATCTTGGTTGCATATATTGTATTGCTCTGGACTTATAAACAAATGGATTTAAAAACAGGGCTTCCCTAGTGGCTCAGATGGTAAAGAATCTGCCTGCAATGCAAGAGACCTGGATATGATCGCTGCATCAGGAAGATCCCCTGGAGAAGGAAATGACTCTCCACTCTAGTATTCTTGCCTGGAGAATTCCATGGACAAAGGAGCCTGGCAGGCTACAGTCCATGGGGTCACAAAGAGTCAGACACGACTGAGGGAATGACACTTTCACTTTAAAATCAAGCTTTTCATATTCACTCACTCGTAAGTAGAAGAGCAAATGTATAGTTGCAATGGTGATGACATTTGTGTTCAGCTACATCCTGCCCTGCTACCTCCCAATTCTCTGCCACTGAATAGAAGTGGGAAGTGATGCCTTTGTGCGTGGTCTTCTGTGTGTTAGAATGTGGCATATAACACATTCGGTTGTGAATCGTGCACTTTAATGAAATGATCCCGTTTACTGAAACAGTAAAGCATCCTTTAAAGTGAATTATGCATTATATACTCGTTGAACGCCTGAACCACCGTGCTCCGACCACTATTTCTGCACTAAGTGCTGTTCTACTCACCAATGAGGTACATGCCGATCCAGTCCCCAGCATCCACTTCCTCCTTGATGTCCCAGTGGATCACCAGGTCCTGCGAGTGCCCTATGGAGTAGTAGGAACTGCTGACCATGAGTGTGGAGCGGCTGTCCGAGGTGACCAGGTCGGTGTCGCTGGTGGAGCGGGGGATGGTGACGGCACCATGGGGGCCAGTCCTGATGGCCACACTGTGGTACTGGCCTGGATTGTAGCTGTGGCGGAGCGGCTCCTTGCACCGGCGTCGATTCTGGGAGTTTCTAGATGGAGATGCCATGGCGGCCAGGCCTAAGAACCTGTTCTGGTACAGATTCTGTGGGGGCAAACAGACAGTCAGCAGGGGCGGGAGATGTTGGCTCCACAGTCAGTCATGGTCTTCACAGGGAAGGGAGGATGGGTTGGGGGAAGCCAGCAGGGAGAGAGCAGCCCTTTTAGGAAGATTTGGAATAGACACAGAGCATTTTCCTCGGGGCCAAAGTGGTAGCTCTGGGTTCAGGTGGGGAAGGCAAGAACGAAATACAAACTCACCAAGGGGCCACGCCTTTCCTTGTTCTGCTGGGGTCTCTGCCTCCCTCAGCCCCCTCCAGCCTGCTAGGTATCAGAAGGCCAGGAATGTCTACAGAATGACCCAGTGGTGCGATGGCCCCCAAAGTGCCATCTCTTGAGTTCTCTGGCTAAATTCAATTGGATCCAACTTTACCCTTCTTTAAGGTAAATGATGGTTATTATCACGGCACATTTTAGTGATCTCTGTGGCATTTGAGACCCTACACACAACCCAGAATCAGAGGCAGTCCCTGCTGGAGGAGGCGGTCAGTGTCTTTCATTTACAGCTCTCATTCTACAGCAGGTCACTGTACCACCAGAAATGCCTCGTAAGGATCTCAGATATCCTAGTAATCTTCAAACACTGCAGTTTTCACTAAAATCCAACCTCAGAAGACCATGTCTCCCTTAGAGCTAATACTGTAGAAAATATTGTATCTGATGAGAAAAAAAAATGCATGTTTTTTTATTGTTTACAACCTGGAGCACTTCAAACTAGCTGAGCTGATACAGACCAATAACATGACTGTTTTGCTACAGATGGCTTTGAAAACAGGGGGAAAGGGCATCCTGTAGAATTGGAATGAGGATTCTTTTGGAAACAAGCAGGGGTGATTTTTATTTCATCAAAGTATACTACAATTGGGATTTAAATGTACATTTTGGGGGTTCCTGCCTATAAAAGAATCTGCTGTTGTACAACTAATAGCACTTTTGTTTTTAAGAAGAGAAGATTAAGGTCTTAAAATCTGTTACACCATGCAGTTTAGATCCCAGGACTGTAACTTATTATACACATCCATCAAATGCGAGTTATTGAGTTTCTGTTAACCAGCCAGGAGGACCAGACTCGGCACCAGTCTACTCTTGAGATGATATAAGTCTATTTAGCAGTAATTTGGGTCCATACTTTTTCCATCTTCAAAGATCAGGGCACTTGTAAAAAGTCTATTAACCTGATTAAGCACAGTGTTGGTATTTGGAATTTTGGGCCTTAATGGCCATATGTCAGGCCTATTTATTCATCATCTGAGTCTCTTGTTGGGACTTTTTCTAGCCCCACTGGTGGTAACCATGGAATTACTATTGGCAGAGAAGCCAGGCTTCAGAAAGCATCTTATCACACCATTGGTACCATATGTCTTTTTTTTCTTTCTTTCTAATGTTTGTCACTGCAACCGTATGAAAATAGATGGACCACGGTGTTGCCTGGAAACGAGTCCACTTCTCAGGAACACAGGCACAGCCTTGAGCTTGGGAACAGCTCATGAACAGCCCACCTCACAGGCACCCTGGCTCTTCCAGACAGTCCAGGAGGATCACAGGAACCTGATCATTGTACAGGGGACTTTGCTCAGAGACCTTTGTAAAGCCTCCAAAATAAGGAAGGCTGCTGCTGGTGTGTAACCTTTCTTCAGTTTACATGTACTTTCTGTGCACCGATAGAATCTTATAGTGTTATCATGGAGGTTTGAACAAATTGAGAGAGTAGCACCGACATATTCACTGCCACATGTAAAGTAGCTAGTGAGAAGCTGATGTGTAACCCAGGGAGCTCAGCTCGGTGCTCTGTGATGACCTGGAGGGGTGGGATGGAGGGCTGGGACGGAGGTTCGAGAGGAAGGAGATATATGTACATATACAGCTGATTCACTCTGTTGTTCAGCAGAAACTAATACAACATTGTAAAGTAATTACAGTCTAATTAAAAAAAACCAAAACACAAAATGACTACTTGGAATTAAATGAGATAATCAAGTATATAATTATGAGTCAGACCAAACAACGGGCAATTCTGGAGCATCACCTTCCAGTTTCCAAGCTGTGTATCCCTGGACAACTTACTTGATCTCTCTAGTCCTCTGTTTCCTCATCTATAAATGGGTTGCTGTCAAAATTTTATGAGATAAATGCAAATAAAGCTCTTACTATAGTAAGTGCTCAATAAATAAACATGAATACTTTGGCCACCTCATGCAAAGAGTTGACTCATTGGAAAAGACCCTGATGCTGGGAGGGGTTGGGGGCAGGAGGAGAAGGGGACGACAGAGGATGAGATGGCTGGATGGCATTACCGACTTGATGGACATGAGTTTGGGTGAACTCCAGGAGTTGGTGATGGACAGGGAGGCCTGGCGTGCTGCAATTCATGGGGTTGCAAAGAGTCGGACACACTGAGCGACTGAACTGAACTGAACTGAACTGAAACACTACTAGCGTTGTTTTATTTTTTTAATTTAATTTTATTTTTAAACTTTACATAATTGTATTAGTTTTGCCAAATATCAAAATGAAGAAAGCACCACTGAAATGGAGGTCCCGGGTAGTCAGTGAGCCTCTTGTACTGGCCAAGGGTCCTCACACGTGTCCTCAGATCCTCACACGTAAAATTCATTCAACAGCAGACTTTCAGCTCATCCTAGTTATGACCTTCCAGGTTTCCTCTTAGAAAACTGACACTGCAAACACTGAACAGGCCAGCATGTTTGGAAAGGTGTCCTATCTACCAGTCTTTGGATAAATCTTCCTTTTGCTTTGTGGGTAAAAATAAAAAAACAAAACAAACTTCCCTTTATTTGTCAGGTTACTGCTTGAATGGAATATTTTTTGCATCCATGTTGAGGCTGAGAGATTTTTATCTATGTCCGATCAGTCAGGGCTCAAGGAAGATTATAGAGTGCTTTGCTTTCATTGAAGACTTCTGCTGTGGTATTTTTTATTAGAATTCCCTGGAAACCAGGCAAGTCTCCTGACACTGTCAAATTACACCAGTTTACACCATCCACATGGTGGGAACAAAAGCACAGAAAGAAATGTTATTCAAGGAAGATGTCTATCATTAATTTATTAGATTGGAATTAATGGCATTTTCCTGGAATTAGAAGGACAGCTTCAAGGCTGCTCTTCAAAGACTGCACTCCGTCACCTCACCCCAGCTTTGTCCACATCCTCCTCACCCATGCTTGTTGGAAGGATTTATATTCTGCTTTGAGGTTATGCTCCAGCACCAGCTCTGCTGTAACCTCTCCTTATAGCCTTCCCCATTCCCAAGAGAGAGGGGCTTTCTACTCTGTGATCCCACAGGAATCTCATTTTCCCTGCAAGGATTCTCACTGTGTTATCTCTAGTTGACCCGTATTGTGCCCTAAGCTATGAAGTCCCTGAGGCCAGTGTTTACAGCTCTTTATATCTCCTGGAACTTGCATGACATCTGGCACACACACACACACAAAAGGGCTAAAAACTTTAATAGAATTTATTTTACTCAATGAAGTCCCTTCTTATTCCACAAAGAGCTTAAAATGACTAATATATAAAATACAGAAAGATGTGTTGTTAGTAGTAGATGGTGCAGGGAATGAAAAATACAGAGACAAACAGTTACGTAGGAAGAAGGCTAATATCAGACTCTACGCCATCACTTCCTAAACAGGTGTTTTTGTTAAAGACTCACACAGCTGCTTCTGGAATAGAGCAGGTGGATGGCTGATTTCCAACATGTCATTTCTTTGTGGCCATGGTCCCCCAAGACTTTCACACATGTTCTAGTTTAAACTATAGATGCATCCAGCTAGAAGAAGCAGTTTAATCACTCTCTGCTCACATCTGACCTGTGGGAGAGAGATGAGCATCTGTCCTGTTTTTAAATAGCCCTGGATAAAAGACCACTCTTTCCCTAACAGCAACTCCAATATTTATAACGTCACAATTCTTCCTCATCTCTAAGGCAAATCTTCCCCTTCTTTCTCTTAGTTCCTTCACTCAACAGATGCAGAGAAGTTAACCATATTACTAACTGTATCCCAGTTTTTTCCCATTCCATCAAGTAATTCAAATGTCACTTATCTTCTTACATTGTTGATAGACAATAGACACAGATAAGGAAACCACAGAATATTAGTAACAATTTCAGTTACATTGCAATTTTCTAATTATTGGTTCAGTAACATTGTAATTTTCTAATTATAGCCCTAGTTATCCGCTATGCTAAGCATATATTTTAATTGACCCTTGAAAAAGAGGTCCAATGAGTGAGCACTAAAAACAATCTGATCACATCATGTCCTGATTCACAGGGAGTGCGATTCCATCTGTTGGCTTATTTCCCATTTGTCACAGATCTGACAATGATGTTTACTTGTTTTGCTTTCCGACTTAAATAATTCATCAGTGTTGAAATGTTTTGAATTAAATTATATTCTTCAGTTATTTTTTTAAATCTTGGAATAGGCCATGTGTGTTTAATCTGTTTAGTATGCATTATAGAACAATAGCAAAAACAAAACCTTCCAGGAGGAGACAGAATCTTAAAAGCAAAAAACATCACTTCTAGGGAAGGAACAAGTTACTATGTACATCTTTTTTTTTTTTTTTTTTTTTGGTTTTTTAAAGAACATAGGGAGACAAAAGATTTGGCTGTGTCAATTTCTAACTGACAGAGTCATTAATAGCTTTTCTGTTTTGGAATATAAAGCTGTGAGTGAGTGCTGTCTCAGAAATGAAAAGAAAGTGGACAAAAGACATCTAGAATAGAGAAAGTGATTCTTAATAAATGCCTCTACACTCAGAAATCAAAAACTGTGACTGGAAAACACAGGCCCTGAAGGAAACTTCATTAGAGTATACAAGTTGAGGTTATAGAAACTGGCATTATTTAGCAGGAAGAAAGAACATGAGAGTTTTTTGAGTTCATGAACAGATTTGATTTTGAGCAAGTAGATGCCTGAAGCTTTTTTATCCTATCCTCAGCTCTTGTTATGCCATCAAGCGGGTAATGGAACTCAAAAAAATTATATAATATCTCTTTCTGCAGTGGATTTGAGAAAATTTACAACAAAAGAAATGTAGATGGAAATAGGGAAATATAAGCCAGGCAGAAATTGGGAAATAACAATAAGAAAGGATAATAATATTAGGAACATTTACTCTATGGTTGGAACTTGGTACATTATCTCATTAAAATCCTAGCAAGTATCACTCTTTCCATGTTGGTGAGAAACCCGGCTCAGATATTTAATAGTTAATAAACAATGTCAAAGTCACACCTCTTGCAGCAGGAAGTAGGGATTTGAGCCATTCTATGCGACTGTGAGGAGGGCAAACCACAGCCAAACCTGAAGGAAATCAACCCTGAATATTCACTGAAAGGACTGTTGCTGAAGTTGAAGCTCCAATACTTTGGCCACCTGATTTGAAGAGCTGACTCATTGGAAAAGGCCCTGATGCTGGGAAAGATAGAAGGCAAAAGAAGAGGGGAGCAGCAGAGGATGAGATGGTTAGATAGCAACACCAATGCAATGGACATGAATTTGAGCAAACTCTGGCAGATAGCAGAGGATAGAGGAGCCTGGCATGCTGCAGTCCATGGAGTCACAAAGTATTAGACATGACTTAGCAACTGAACAACAGCAATGTGATTATAAGTCGGCACTTCGATCACTCAGATGCACTCTCTTCAAATTATAACATGGGACTATATAGTTGCAGTAATTGAGACTTAGATTCCCCTCTGAGATTTTTGGCAGTCAAAATGATAAAGGAAAATGTAATTCTCACAATCAGAATATGGGAATATTTTTTCCCCTCTAAGTTGTAAGATGCTTCATATTCAACTTTGTATAGGAAACACTGCATGATATGGTAAACAATATCATAGAAGAATATCTTTTCTTAAAAATCACAAATGTAGTGGCAGATTGCTTGGACAAGTCTTTGATGAAAGCTGAGGTCATAATACGGAGTATATTCAGGGCTGAATGGATGGGTTCTGCTATGTGCTTTGACCACATTCAAAAGTCCCCTTGGCTTATTGCACTCCTGAGGCCCCAGGCCTCTTGCTCTCAACTCAGTATCTGTTCTTTATCCTCCATCTCGCTCTCTGGCCTTGATGCTGATAAAATAAACTTTCACGTATTGAGGTATGAGGAAATCATTCTGGCTTGTACATGAGTTAACTTAAATTTCATGCTAACTAGAACAGCCTGTTTGTGGCCTATCAAACTTACATTGTACATCTGCTTTAATTATTAAACAAAAATGTTCACTGACCAGAAATAAAGAATGTCTATCTTAAAAGTAAAGATTAAATGCCTTCCTTCCTGGGATGCCATTGCTGGTACTCCTTCCATTATAAGACTCCCTTCCCAGGTGCTAAGGTCATACTGACTGGCTATGTACACGCTGGTCTGTTTTTCTGAACACTCTGAAGGAATGTACCCTGACTTGTTTGATGTTCTTTGTTCTGACGAGACAGAAAACTATGCTTAAAGCCATGCTTCTCCGGAGCAGTTCCTCAGAGTTGTCTGAGAGGCTGTCCTCAGTTTGGCTCAAATAAAACTCTTTTCCATTCCTATTATAGACTGTTTATTATTTTCCTTGATAATGCGAGTAAACCAGAGCCTTACAGATATGTTCTCTCTGCAACTATCTTGTTAACTTACTTCTTATTAGTGTCCCTCAACTAGGATGTAGAAGCTTTCCTCGTGGCTCAGCTAGTAAAGAATCCACCTGCAATGTGGGAGACTTGAGTTCGATCCCTGGGTTGGGAAGATCCCCTGGAGAAGGGAAAGGCTACCCACTCCAGTATTCTGGCCTGGAGAATTCCACGGACTGTTTAGTCCATGGAGTCTCAAAGAGTCGGACACGACTGAGCGACTTTCACTTTCACTTCACTCACTAGGACGTAGGCATCAAGACAGTGTGGTCCCTGCCCAGTCCCTTTAGGTCTGCATTTCCAACTAAGGTCGTGCTGGGCAGGGATGCAGTGAATGCTCAGTGAATGAATGAATGAATGGGCATGTAGGTGATGAAGACTGGGCCATACCTGCCTCCTCTGTCTCGAAGCCATGATGTGATGCTCTCTTCCCTGCTCTCAGGAACTTAACTCAGTGCCTCTTTCGTCTCAAGCACACAACTTTGTGCCCATAATCACCTGTATTACTGGTTTTCAAATGACACTGGTCAGAAGGGAGGCTTGACAATGAGACAAATATGGCCCCCAAGGAGGTCCCTTCTTCCATTTCATATCCCAAGACCTGAGTCCTGCCGGTACATTCCTACCTCTGTTGTTGTGAGTGAGGCTGTGGGACAGAGGTGGGTGTGAGGGGCTGAGGTGGCCCTGACCCCACCAGATGGCTGGGCATGTCTGAGGAGGAAAAGTGGGAGGTGGCTGCAATAGCATCATCTTTGTCCAGCTCTTCAGCAGCTGGGCACCCATCGCTGAAACTGTGCCTCCAAAATGTTTTTAGCCTCAAAGCCATGTGTTGAAAACTCCATCTTTTATGCTGGCCATTGTGCAGAAAAATATCACAGAGTTACATAAACTAAATTGTGTGGGCTCTTTTTCTTGAAAGAAGAAATAGAATCCCATACGTTTTTGGCTGAAAGGGAACACAAGTTAGAGAAGATTTTAATAAGCAAGTCAAGCCAAGCCAGGGAATATCCACATTGGAAGCTGGGATTTTAACTGGTTAAAATGACAGTCAACCCATTCTTTTAGGAACACACAAAGCCTTATCACTGACAATGAAGTCCAGTAAGACACTAATTAGAGTTAACAGTCCCATCCCCACTTCTCTGGGGCCCCACTGACTGGGGAGGAAAGGGTTTGTTTGTGGGCCAAATGCCTTCTCTCTGCTTGTGCCAAATGGGTGACTGGGATGCTCCGCCGTGCTTCGTTGGGTGTGTGCCCTTCACTGCTTCAGTCAAGTCTGGAATTTCTTGATGAAGCTCTGTGTCTCTATGGAGGTTTATGTTTGGAGGCATCCAAGAACCAAGCTGTCAAAATCTGGGAGGTTTGTATGAGTGAAACAGTGGATGGGGAGAAAGGAAGTTAGGAGATAGTTTGGGGAAGGGCAGGGAAGCTTCCTGTGTTGTTTGCAAGAAATCCCTGATCTCTAGTGCTTCATTCTGTTCTACGTTGAAGAGAAAGTTCATTGAAAATGGTATTTCCTCTGTGTGTGTGTGTGTGTGTGTGAACAGAGACAGACAGACAAATGACAGAGACAGAACATGAATGGTCATGCCCAGATATGAAAAACATTCCTGTCTTTCCCTTTCCAATGTTCAATTCAGTTCAGTTCAGTCACTCAGTCGTGTCCAACTCTTTGCAACCCCATGAATCGCAGCACACTGGGCCTCCCTGTCCATCACCAGCTCCCGGAGTTCACTCAGACTCACATCCATCAAGTCAGTGATACCATCCAGTCATCTCATCCTCTGTAGTCCCCTTCTTCTCCTGCCCCCAATCCCTCCCAGCATCAGAGTCTTTTCCAATGAGTCAACTCTTCACATCAGGTGGCCAAAGTACTGGACTTTCAGCTTTAGCATCATTCCTTCCAAAGAAATCCCAGGGCTGATCTCCTTCAGAATGGACTGGTTGGATCTCCTTGCAGTCCAAGGGACTCTCAAGAGTCTTCTCCAACACCATAGTTCAAAAGCATCAATTCTTCAGTTCTCAGCCTTCTTCACAGTTCAACTTTCACATCCATACATGACCACAGGAAAAACCATAGCCTTGACTAGACGAACCTTTGTTGGCAAAGTAATGTCTCTGTTTTTGAATATGCTATCTAGGTTGGTCATAACTTTTCTTCCAAGGAGTGTCTTTTAATTTCATGGCTGTAATCACCATCTGCAGTGATTTTGGAGCCCCGAAAAATAAAGTCTGACTCTGTTTCCATTGTTTCCCCATCTATTTGCCATGAAGTCATGGGACCGGATGCCATGATCTTTGTTTTCTGAATGTTCAGCTTTAAGCCAACTTTTTCACTCTCCATTTTCACCTTCATCAAGAGGCTTTTGAGTTCCTCTTCACTTTCTGCCATAAGGGTGGTGTCATCTGCATATCTGAGGTTATTGATATTTCTCCAGGCAATCTTGATTCCAGCTTGTGTTTCTTCCAGTCCAGCGTTCTCATGATGTACTCTGCATATAAGCTAAATAAACAGGGTGACAATATACAGCCTTGATGTACTCCTTTTCCTATTTGGAACCAGTCTGTTGTTCCATGTCCAGTTCTAACTGTTGCTTCCTGACCTGCATACAGATTTCTCAAGAGGCAGGTCAGGTGGTCTGGTATTCCCATCTCTTTTAGAATTTTCTACAGTTTATTGTGATCCACACAGTCAAAGGCTTTGACATAGTCAATAAAGCAGAAATAGATGTTTTTCTGGAACTCTCTTGTTTTTTCCCTGATCCAGCGGATGTTGGCAATTTGATCTCTGGTTCCTCTGCCTTTTCTAAAACCAGCTTGAACATCAGGAAGTTCATGATTCACATATTGCTGAAGCCTGGCTTGGAGAATTTTGAGCATTACTTTACGAGCGTGTGAGATGAGTGCAATTGTGCAGTAGTTTGAGCATTCTTTGGCATTGCCTTTCTTTGGGATTGGAATGAAAACTGACATTTTCCAGTCCTGTGGCCACTGCTGAGTTTTCCAAATTGGCTGGCATATTGAGTGTGGCACTTTCACAGCATCATCTTTCAGGATTTGGAATAGCTCAACTGGAATTCCATCACCTCCACCAGCTTTGTTCATAGTGATGCTTTCTAAGGCCCACTTGACTTCACATTCCAGGATGCCTGGCTCTAGGTCAGTGATAACACCATCGTGATTATCTGGGTTGTGAAGATCTTTTTTGTACAGTTCTTCTGTGTATTCTTGCCATCTTTCCAATGTTAAATAGGTCTTTTTCTTCGTCAGGAGGGTCCCATACTAACAGATGTTGGTAAAGCTCCTTCTTTACCTATTGATGCTTGCAGGAGAAAACCAAATGCTTTATCTCCCAGTCAGGCCAGGTTGGGCCATCCAAGCTCTGAGGGACCCTGCTGACCCCTCAGGAGGCCCCTGGTGGAAGCGTAGGGGAGCAGAATGTCTGCATGTCCGATCTTCTCAGAATCCAGCACTAGGCAGCTACGAGGAACATCCTGACTCTGCATCTCTGCTCCTGACTCCAGAGGGCAGCTGAGCCAGTGACATGTGAGTCAATGACATCACACACGCACCCAGGGCCCCTGCTTGGCTACAGTCCTGTCTCCCAAATCTGACCATAGGACTGAGTCACCCAGACCCCTAGAGTGAGTTGTGGGAGGTCCTGTCCTCCCCACTAGGAAGCAGAGGTCCCCAGAAGGGCAGCAGCCACTCCTGACCGCAGCAGGTGCATGACAGAGCCATGAGGGACCCAGGGCCTTCCTCTCTCAGGAGGGACACCAGCCTTGTGGAAAATGTGAGGAGGTTTCCCCTATTTTCATGATCCTGATTAGATGTGGCAGCTAATAGGCAACACAGCCAGGCAATGAATATAGATGTAAGAAGGACATTTCAGTAGGGTTTCAAATGAGGGGCCAAGTTTGCACACATACTGGACTTAATACTCCAAAGTAAGTGATTACTGTAAAGCTTCAGAGTGCTGTATAAATACTCTCTTTTAAAATCTTCCACCCCTGGAAGGTTGGACCTGGCCAGATGGGTGGATTTTTCAGTAAACTCTGCTCTTGGTTTTCTTCTTCTTTCCTTGATCCCAAAGACTACATGTTTATTGAGTCATTACTATATACTAGAAGCTGTGTTCAGTATTGAGAGTGGAGATGAGATGAAATGAGAGAGATAAATGAAACAGTACCCCCTCCTTCAAGAGTTTTGCACAGAAGGCAGACATTTAAGCAGTCAACTATGACACAATGACAAGGGAGCGGTGGGCAGGGACCCCCGTGGAAGGGAGATGGATGCTGGGAAGGACTTTCCAGCGGGGAACAGTAACGCTGTCTTTGGAAGGAGCAGTAGGAATGCCACCAGCCAGGCAAGGACAGAGAGAACTGCAATCCAGGCAGAAGGAACTCAGTGTGTAAAGACACAGCTTTGCAGAAAAGCCTGGTGAGCTTCTAGGTTCAGCAGAGCTTCTCCCAGGCACTGGCCAGAGAGTCAGGCAGCATGGCTGGAAGAGGGGCAGGCAGGTCTCCACGCCACACCAAGACAAACAACCTCCTCCCTTGGAGGATGGTGAGCCACAGGAGAGATTTGATCTAGGAAATAATACAATTTGCTCAACTTAGAAGCATCATTCTATAGCAATGAGGAGGAGAGCAAGAAACCTGCTGTGTCTGGGGAAGCCTGTGCTACAGCAACTCTGAAAGTCAAGTCCACGTGGATAGAGAAGCTCCACCAGTCAGATGGTCTCTGAAGTCTAAACCCTCGGTACCATCTGCAAAGCAGGTGCTGAATCTCACTGTGAGAGGAGAAGAGGGAAACGAACAAGGGACATCCTGGGTCCTTGAGGGGGTGTGTAAATGAAGAGCAATCTGAAGGCACGGCTACGGAGACCACAGAGGTATGCCGTGTGGCCTGCTTCTACTAGGATCTCACATGCATCCCAGAGCACAGGAGTGTCATGTACCACGTGGTGCATCCTACGACACATAGTACTTGTGCCTAATTTTATTGTTGGAAAACACTGCCTCATTTAGCAGCATGTGCTCCAGAATAATTTGCTCGTCAGAACTAATCAAGAGAAGTACATTTCAAAATTCTTTCACTCTTCATTTGCAAAGCTTGCCCAACGCATCAATACAGAGCAAATTAGACTTTCTGGAACATATTGTATTTGTAATCTTTGGGCTGGTTACTATCTTGTGGTAAGAAAGATGCATAAGCAATAATTTCAGTACAGGGTGAAAAATAAGTTTAGAAGGATCAAAAGACAGACGAGAACTATCTGTTTTGTCTAATGAGGAAGGAAATTAAGACTTCAGGGAGAAGGGGAGAAAGTTTAATTTAGGCAAAATAAACATATACAAAGGCATGAGTGCCTTAAAGACTGCCCACACACATTCAGGGGACAGGAAGCAGACCTGTGTGTCAGAGGCAGGATGCCTGGGGCAGGAGCAGTGGGGAAGGATGGAACTGAAGTAGAGACAAGACTGGCTTAAAGGTCAAATGCACCAAGGTAAGAAGAGGGGTGTTTCTTTTGGGGAGAGTGAGCCCTTCTGGAGACAGGAGAAGATACAGTAGTGGGCTCACCTCCACTGTGCTTTCACAAATGTGAAATGCTACTGAACAACTTCCTTCAGGAGTAATTTGACAGAAGTCTCTGCCAAGCTATTAAGGGAAGTTACCAGAAAGGTAGATGGACGTTGTATAGCTGTCACCTCAGGGGTATGGGAGACTGTCCGCACTGCTTTTTCAGATCACCTGTCAGGACTCTGATAGGAAGGCACCATCTTGGACTTTAGCTC
Source organism: Bos mutus (assembly GCF_027580195.1). Lineage (NCBI taxonomy): Eukaryota > Metazoa > Chordata > Mammalia > Artiodactyla > Bovidae > Bos > Bos mutus. Next base: position 41,337,148 of record NC_091620.1, on the reverse strand, counting down.
TAACAAAGGAGCCAATCACTAGGGCTGTGAACCTAGTCATGACTGCCTGTCATCAGAACACAGAGGAACAGAACCAGAAGCAGTTTTTTGCTTCTCTTATCAACATGCCTGGGAAGAACACATCCAGAGCTGATAGAAATTCAATTGTTAATAATCGTGGTGATGGAGAAGACTCTTGAGAGTCCCTTGGAGTGCAAGGAGATCAAATCAGTCAATCCTAAAGGAAATTAACCCTGAATATTCATTGGAAGGACTGATGCTGAAGCTGAAGCTCCAATACTTGGGCCACCTGATGTGAGGAGCTGACACACCGGAAAAGACCCTGTTGCTGGGAAAGATTGAGGGCAGGAGGAAAAGGGTGTAACAGAGGATGAGATGATTGGATAGCATCACTGACTCATGAGTTTGAGCAAATTCTGGGAGATGGTGAGGGCCAGGGAAGCCTGGCATGTTACAGTTCATGGGGTTGCAAAGAGTTGGATATGACTTAGCAACTGAACAGCAACAATAAAGCCACTTTTGGAAGACAACTTAGAGCAGGAATGAACAGTAAACTATTTATGATTTGGCAATATAAGTGAAACACATCTGGTCTCTCTCTCTCTCTTTTTCATATCCATCCTCTGCCTCCCTTGAGAGGCAAAGGCCAGCTCACATCCTGGGTGATATGTTCCTTCCCAAGTGTCTTTCCTGTCATCCTTGTGGTCACTCCTGTGATAGTTCTCGCCTGTGGTCCTCAACTGTCACTCATTCTCTTACTCACTGCACACTGTACCATCTCAGCACCCAGGCTATAAGAGGAAGGCCAACAGAGATGGTTTAAATTAAGAGTTATCTTTGGAAGAAGAAGGAAAATGAGAAAGAGCCAGGCCTATTAAAAAAATGAGGCCCATCTTCAGCGATTTAGGATAAAATGATTGGGACAGCTGAAGTGAGAGGAAGGAAAATCAACCAGTGGAGAAAAGAAATACAGCGACTACCATGTAAACACACTCACACCACCTGTGCTACTGAAATTCTCGAACAGACTTTACAGAAAAAGTCCCTTCTGACATTAATCGGTCACACTGATTAATTTTTTTGATTGTTCTAAGTTGCTTCAATTGAGGCAGCTCTAAGCTTCCTCAATATGAACACATGGGAAAGAGCTGTAGTCTGCTGGGATTTAGAGTATTTTTCATTTTACAGGGTAGAAGAAGGGAACGGTATTTTCATAGTTGTAGTTTTCGTTTGTATGCCTGGGACTGTCACCAGTGCCTGTCTGTGATCCACAGAAGCTACAGCTGCCACAGTGAAATGACAAATTCCAGGGAGTATCCCACTGATTCCTGACCATGGGGAAATCTTTGCTCAATAGTATGGTATGGGTTTACATACAATTTAATACAAGTTAATTTGATTCTCTGTAGCCATCCCCAGGAAGCAAACTAGATGATTATCAATTGGGTAAGACAGTTTTCACTCTGAGGCTGATGCCTAGAAGTTTTGAGTCTCAATGATAGAGTAATATATTCAGGGCCCTCACTGCCACTTCATTACTCACAAGAAAAGCCTCCTACACTCAGACAAATAGAAATTCAGAAGTCTGAACAATCTAGATAGTTCAACTTTTTTTTTTTTTCATTTGAGGCTGGAATTAATTATTCAGATAACATCTCTAATTTTCCATTTTACCGTGTAGGCAGGAAACATCAGAGATGAAAGTTTTGTATCCTTCCAGGGATGCGGGAGCAGCAGACACAGCCTTCACTTGGTGAGGTGGCAGCAACAGACAGGCTGTCATCTGCCTGGGTTGCCCTTCAAACTGCTCGTGAAGCTTTTGTGCAAAGACCCAATAGACAGCAGAATTAAAAGGAAAATGAGAAAATGAAGTAATTCAGGTTTTTGAAAGGCTGTTCAAGACGAAACATTAGTTCTGAGGAAGCAAGAGGCACAGGTACATGCTAATGAGTCTTAAGTGCATATACTTTCAAGATGTTAGTTTTATTCTTTGCAGACAACCAGTCTCATCCACACTAGTCCTGGGAAGATGACAGATTCCAATTTGGTAGGTTAATTATGACCCACAGTCAGAGGCCAGCATTTTACTCTTGCTTTAATAAAATTATTCCAAGGTCGTTAAAGCCACACGTCAGAATGGCTTTAAACTGCTAAGAGTGCCTTTCCCAGATAAACTTCATTTATTTAGTCATTAAGTCAGCCAATGCACATGTCTAATACTGGAATATGAATTAGAGTACAAGCTATGGTTTATATCTTCCCTGGAAAACCAGGTCACACTCGTATTAAAAACAACAGTCCAAGATAGTCTATGGAATATTTCTCACTCAACTGCCAAAGTAAGAGTTACTGAGAAGAATACAAATCCAGGGCTGGAGTCGGGTGGGTATTCCTGACAAGAAGGACAGTGCTTACCCAACCATAATATAAAGGATCTAGGACATGCACTTTAAGTCTTCCCCAGTTTGAGTTTTCTTAGAAAAACACTGCATTACTGCTTTCTAATGACTCTAATTTTTCCAGAAAAACATCTATTTCTGCTTTATTGACTATGCCAAAGCCTTTGACTGTGTGGATTACAATAAACTGTGAAAAATTCTGAAAGAGATGGGAAAGAGACCAGACCACCTGACCTGCCTCTTGAGAAACCTATATGCAGGTCAGGAAGCAACAGTTAGAACTGGACATGGAACAACAGACTGGTTCCAAATAGGAAAAGGAGTACGTCAAGGCTGTGTATTGTCACCCTGCTTATTTAACTTATATGCAGAGTATATCATGAAAAACGCTGGGCTGGAAGAAACACAAGCTGGAATCAAGATTGCCTGGAGAAATATCAATAACCTCAGATATGCAGATGACACCACCCTTATGGCAGAAAGTGAAGAGGAACTCAAAAGCCTCTTGATAAAAGTGAAAGTGGAGAGTGAAAAAGTTGGCTTAAAGCTCAACATTCAGAAAACTAAGATCATGGCATCTGGTCTCATCACTTCACGGGAAATAGATGGGGAGACAGTGGAAACAGTGTCAGACTTAATTTTTGGGGGCTCCAAAATCACTGCAGATGGTGATTGCAGCCATGAAATTAAAAGATGCTTACTGCTTGGAAGGAAAGTTATGACCAACCTAGACAGCATATTAAAAAGCAGAGACATTACTTTGTCAACAAAGGTCTGTCTAGTCAAGGCTATGGTTTTTCCAGTGGTCATGTATGGATGTGAGTTGGAATATAAAGAAAGCTGAGCACTGAAAATTGATGCTTTTGAACTGTGGTGTTGGAGAAGACTCTTGAGGGTCCCTTGGACTGCAAGGAGATCCAACAAGTCCATCCTAAAGGAGATCAGTCCTGGGTGTTCATTGGTAGGACTGATTTTGAAGCTGAAACTCCAATACTTTGGCTACCTGATGCGGAGAGCTGACTCATTTGAAAAGACCCTGACGCTGGGAAAGATTGAGGGCAGTAGGAGAAGGGGACGACAGAGGATGAGATGGTTGGGTGGCATCACCGACTTGATGGACATGGGTTTGGGTGGACTCTGGGAGTTGGTGATGGACAGGGAGGCCTGGCATGCTGCGGTTCATGGGGTCGCAAAGCGTCAGACATGACTGAGCAACTGAACTGAACTAATGACTCTATTTCATATGTGCTTCAGTGGACATATTTTTAAACTGGATTAAAAAAAACCACACAACTGTATATTTGTGGGATTTTTTTGGTCATGCCATGCAGCATGTGGGATATTAATTCCCCAACCAGGGATTGAACCCATGCCCCCTGCAGTGGAAGTGTAGAGCCTTAACCACTGGTCCACCAACAGGGAAGTCCCTCAGTGGACATGTTATCAACACACTGAAGAAGGATGCCCAGAGCCAAACCCCATGCAGCTCCTCATGTAGCTAAGAAAACACTTCCCCCATCTTGAGACACCATCAAAATCTGGGTAGCAATTTTCATTTTTACCTATGCAGGGGAGGAGGTATGAGAAGGATCCTTGCTGGGACTGGTGATGATTGGAAAGCCTTGCAAACCATTTCAGTGATTGGCTCCTTCTGCGTATACCTGAACCATTTCTCTTCTTGGCCGCCTCTGCAGCACTATCCCTAGAGAATACCAGCCACACACAACAAAAAGGCTAGTTCCACACAGCCTCTGCTTCACAGGATGCAAAAACCATCTGAAAGATGATGAAAAGCAATCTCTATAATTAACATGTTTCCATCTGCCCATTAGGAAGTGTCAGAAATAAACAAACAAAAGTTATTGTGGCATTTTGGCAAGGACTTAAGTACCAGGACTGCACTGTGCCCTTGCTTCAATTGTATATAATTCAATTCTCTTTAACAATGTCCACTGAATATGTAGTCTGGTTAGTGTGTGTTAGCTGTTTGAGACATGATGCCTGGACTCAAGTCAAGACAACTGAGGCAGAAAAAGCTGACTGTACGAGCAAAATTAAAAATAAAACAAATGATTCACCTTCATGGAGATTCTGATTCAGCAGACTGGGATAGGGTTCAGGTAGCTGTATTTTTAATCCCCCCAGAAGCATTCATCACTATGTCTAATGGGTGGTGATCACAGAAAGCTGCAAAGAGGAGCTGGCTATTGGGATATTTTAGCAACAACTGTGCATTAAGTGCCTTAAAGGCATGGGTCAGACTTGGTGAAGCAAAGGATGGAGAAGGAGGCAGTTTCCAGCCAGAAGAAGAGCTACTGAGGCTGCCAAGTACACCCTGAGGGCTGCAGTGTCTTGAGAGGTGCCAGGAAGAACCTTGGAACAATTTGTTCCTAAATGGATTCAGCAGCTTTAGTTCACACCTGGCCTCATTTCTTGACCTAGAGTGGTCAGAGGGCCCACAAACCTTAGCTGTCAAGTGAAAGTAACATGGAAAGTTTGCTCTGGACCTGACAGCACCAGTGGTGGATGAGAGCGGAGACTGTCTCCAGCAGTTCTTTTAGCTGGACTGCCCCGTGGCGTCAATAGCTGTGCTGCTGACATGCTCAAAGTCAAACATGAGGGTGTGTCTTGTAAGGACCACAACACCTCGCCCTTGTCACTGGGCAGACACGGCCACAGCCTTTCCTGGGCATCAAGGAAAGCTGAGCCACATTCTGCAAATTCCAAGCACTTGAGGAAATTCTGAGTTCGGACTTTTGAGTATAAAAAAGATACATGGTGGGACTTAACCCCGGCGATCCAGTGGTTAAGACTCCATCTTCCAATACAAGGTGCGTGAATTTGATCTTTGGTGGGGGAATTAAGGTCCCATATGCCAAGGGATGTGGCAAAAAAATTTTTTTTAAAGAAGCATGCTAAAAGTTCGAAAAATATGCAAAAATTAAAAGTAAAAAATTTTTAAATTCATGCCCCCTTAACTTTGCCACACAGAGAATACCAGAATGGTCATTTGCCATTATGTCCTTCCTTTTCTATTTTATGCATTTTGTTAGATAGTTGAGAACACACATTTTTGCATTCTGGTTTTTACATTTAGCTGTTACAATATATAAGAATTTCCCCTTCTTATTAAAAATACATCATGTAAATTTCAAAGTTATAATATTTTAACATATATTTATAATAATCATCACACTACTTCTATTTTTAGAAATTTAGATTGCTCTAACGACAGAGGATGAGATGGTTGGATGGCATCACTGACTCAATGGACATGAGTTTGGGTAAATTCCGGGAGTTGGTGATGGACATGGAGGCCTAGAGGCATGAGGTCACAAAGAGTTGGACACAACTGAGTGACTGAACTGAACTGAATTTTTCTCCATTATAAGTAATACTATTAAGCTGGCATGACCATGTATCAGTGAAAATGTTCAAGTCAAAAGCATTATTTCATTTATAGATTTGGGATTTTAAAAATGCATAAAAACAATATGTATGTATATGTAGAGCTGATTCATTTTGCTATACAGTAGAAACTAAGACCAGAGAAGGCAATGGCACCCCACTCCAGTACTCTTGCCTGGAAAATCCCATGGACAGAGGAGCCTGGTAGGCTGCAGTCCATGAGGTCACTAAGAGTCAGACACAACTGAGCGACTTCACTTTCACTTCTCACTTTCATGCATTGGAGAAATAAATGGCAACCCACTCCAGAGTTTTTGCCTGGAGAAACCCAGGGACAGAGGAGCCTGGTAGGAGGCCGTCTATGGGGTCGCACAGAGCCAGACACGACTGAAGTGACTTAGCAGCAGCAGCAGCAGAAACTAAGACAACATGGTAAAACAACTGTACTCCAATAAAAATTAATTTAAAAAACCAATATGGTAATGTCACAAATGCCATTAATATTTAAAACTGGTTTAGTGAATCTCCTTTTGTTTGTCTGGTATGAATAGACTTGCTATTACTTTGTTTCTCTCTCACCGAAGTGATGTAAAAACTACTGACTGAGATGGAGAGACATAGAAACTATTGACTGACTATGGGCTATGAGATGGAGAGATAATTGAACAGAAACAAAGGTTGATCTGAAAGTCTTTAGAGAGGCTGGAAAATACGTGTGTAACATAGACATCCTCCTCCACCAATCATCCAGGCTCCCTCTTGCCTCTGGCCACCTCTCTGTCCTCTGGTCTTCCCTGATTCTATGGAAAGCCTCACCTCCAAGAAGGGGCTGATCCAGGGGCTGTGTCTGTATGGTCCACAGTCAATCTTGCTGCCTGCATTCAAGATGGCAGAACAAGGGAATGTCCTTCCCAGTTAGAATAAAGGCTAATGAAGGTATTGGGGCAAAATGCTTCTGAAGTCAGACTGACTTGGGCCTAAATACCCTTCCACCTGCTGTGTGATCCTAAACAAATCACTGGCTCTCTCCAAGAATAGTGGAGTGGGTAGTCATTCCCTTCTCCAGGTGATATTCCTGACCCAGGGATCGAACCCAGGTCTCCTGCATTGCAGGCAGATTCCTTACCATCCGAGCCACGTGGGAAGACCCTCCAAACTTCAGCTGATTCAACAAAATAAGACTTGACCTCCTCCTCCTCTGGCTGGTTGCTACAGCCAAAGCTGGACTGGGATGGGGATTAAAGAGCCAGGTGTTAGTGAAGTGACGAACCTGCACTGGCTTAGCCTTACATAAGGCTGCTTCCCACAGGACTGGAAGGAACTAGTTTTACACAACAGTGGCAGCCAACCACTGAGGATTTCTCTGAGTCATTTCACTCCTCTCTGCCCAGAAAATGCTCTCTCAGAAACATCCTCCCTCCCACCACCCACTAGCAAGCCCCAGAAAGGCTGGCTGTAGGACTGCTGCCATTGCCTTGAAGGTTTTCCCTGTTGTGGTCTTGTGGTCACCTGTGTGGATGTGCATGTTGCTTTCAAAGAGAGATGATGGAACTCTGGAAAGTACCCGAGCATCTGAGGACACGGGGGATGCAGCAATGTGTTTTGGCCAGCTGGCACCAAGAGGCTTCTCCTTTAATGTGTGTTAGACTTTTTCCCTCTGGGTTTAAAGTTGGGTTATATAATGCACTTAAAGTTGTTCCTAATTTAGAGAAACAAAATCTCACTGCCACACCAGAGAACTCATTTTAGTTCTGGAGAGTGCCCTAAAGCACGTGATGCTCAAGATTGAGGACTAGACTTTGGGAAGGTGCAGATGCCGGCAATATAGCATTTTTGATACAAACTTCCCAAGTTTACCTTGTACTAACAGAGGAGTTGAGCTGAATGCAGAGCAACCACAACTCCCTGGGAGATGTTTCCTGCACCCATGGTAAAGTCAGAGAAGAGCACAGGGTGGTGTGGAGAGGGCTGGGTGGAGGAGGGTGTTGTCCAAGATCAGCAACCTGCCCAGCTCTGTACTCCAGCACCCCTCTTACTGCTGATGGTACCCTGAGCTCCTTCTGAGGCTCTGGACCATCCCTATGCTTCGTCCTTAGTGGGGAACTTTGGTGATGCAGCATGAAATCCAATTTGCTTCTATTCTGCTGACCTTGTCATGTGGTTATTAGCTGGGCTTTGGTTGTTCTAGTAACTTATCTCCACCTTGGCTCCCTGTGACTGTGGCTGGTTCCCTGGGACCACATGATCTGGAGGAGAGAGCACCTGCTTTGGATCAGGACACTCCTATGCAAAGCAGTGGCTGTATCAGTGATTAGTGATGCAGTCATAAGTCAGCTATGCTCAGCCAGAAAGGCCTAATGTTTCCTTCCTCTGAGCTTCAGTTTCATCAGCTGGACAACTACCCCAGATGGTTGTAAGAACTGAAGAGAACTGAGGTAAGGTAACAGGCCCAGGTGGGCTCTTGACAATGGTACACGTTCAGCTCAGTCACTCAGTTGTGTCCGACTCTTTGCAACCCCATGGACTGCAGCATGCCAGGCCTCCCTGTCCATCACCAACTCCTGGAGTTCACCCAAACTCATGTCCATTGAGTCGGGGATGCCATCCAACCATCTTATCCTCTGTCATCCCCTTCTCCTCCCACCTTCAATCTTTCCCAGCATTAGGGTCTTTTCAAATGAGTCAGTACTTCACATCAGATGGCCAAAGTGTTGAAGTTTCAGCTTCACTATTGAGTATTCTTACATCTTATCTTGATGGAAACCTCATGTCTCTCTTTTATCCTCTGCAACTGGGTCCCTGCCTTGTCCTGCCATTCTATTTGGACAGGAAACTGCCCCTGCAGTTCAGTCCTACCATCAGCTCTCAGGTCTCCATCATGTCAACACCCAGTCTCCCCAAATGCTGCACCCAAGACTCCCTCTGCTGCCTCATACACTGGATACTTCTTGTTGGGTTTCACGGACACTCTGCTGGCAGGGACCTGCCACTTGCCAGTATGGGCTCTGGACATTATGACCATCCCAGCCACTTCTCCTGTCCACCTGTGGGCCAGGCCAATACTGTACACACCTGATCCACCAACAGGTTTAACATCTGTCTCCAGGTCCTCTTTCTCTTCCATTCTCGTCCTCCTGGCAAGTGAGAACATCAGGGAAGGCTAAGAAAGGGGCCAGAATGCTCACCGTGTTGGGGGGTGCTACTATTTATACAGGAACAGCATTAGCAAGTCCTAGGAGTCTGCACTCCATTCCTTCATTGGACAGTATTTGCTGAATGCCTGCTACCAGCCAGCACTGTTGTGGAAAATGGGACAAACCAGTGAACTAAAGAGACCAGAAGGCCCTGCCCATATGAAGCCTGCATCCAGTCAAGCCCAGCACACCAGAATACTGACCTAATTGGAAGGAGAGGATAAGGCAGGAGAGGCAGGCTGGGGCCGGGTTCGGGGAGCCTCAAATGTGGGCAGAGGAGTTTATCTTTGGAATTTACTATAGAGAAGCGAAAAGCAAAGGAGAAAAGGAAAGATATAAACATCTGAATGCAGAGTTCCAAAGAATAGCAAGAAGAGATAAGAAAGCCTTCTTTAGTGATCAATGCAAAGAAATAGAGGAAAACAACAGAATGGGAAAGACTAGGATCTCTTCAAGAAAATCAGAGATAACCAAAGGAACATTTCATGCAAAGATGGGCTCGATAAAGGACAGAAATGGTATGGACCTAACAGAAGCAGAAGATATTAAGAAGAGATGGCAAGAATACACAGAAGAACTGTACAAAAAAGATCTTCACGACCCAGATAATCACGATGGTGTGATCACTGACCTAGAGCCAGACATCCTGGAATGTGAAGTCAAGTGGCCCTTAGAAAGCATCACTATGAACAAAGCTAGTGGAGGTGATGGAATTCCAGTTGAGCTATTCCAAATCCTGAAAGATGATGCTGTGAAAGTGCCGCATTCAATATGCCAGCACATTTGGAAAACTCAGCAGTGGCCACAGGACTGGAAAAGGTCAATTTTCATTCCAATCCCAAAGAAAGGCAATGCCAAAGAATGCTCAAAGTACCTCACAACTGCACTCATCTCACACGCTAGTAAAGTAATGCTCAAAATTCTCCAAGCCAGGCTTCAGCAATATGTGAATCATGAACTTCCTGATGTTCAAGCTGGTTTTAGAAAAGGCAGAGGAACCAGAGATCAAACTGCCAACATCTTCTGGATCATGGGAAAAGCAAGAGAGTTCCAGAAAAGCATCTATTTCTGCTTTATTGACTATGCCAAAGCCTTTGACTGTGTGGATCACAATGAACTGTGGAAAATTCTAAAAGAGATGGGAATACCAGACCACCTGATCTGCCTCTTGAGAAATTTGTATGCAGGTCAGGAAGCAACAGTTAGAACTGGACATGGAACAACAGACTGGTTCCAAATAGGAAAAGGAGTGCGTCAAGGCTGTATATTGTCACCCTGCTTATTTAGCTTATATGCAGAGTACATCATGAGGAACGCTGGACTGGAAGAAACACAAGCTGGAATCAAGATTGCCGGGAGAAATATCAATAACCTCAGATACGCAGATGACACCACCCTTATGGCAGAAAGTGAAGAGGAACTAAAAAGCCTCTTGATAAAAGTGAAAGTGGAGAGTGAAAAAGTTGGCTTAAAGCTCAACATTCAGAAAACGAAGATCATGGCGTCCGGTCCCATGACTTCATGGCAAATAGATGGGGAAACAGTGGAAACAGTGTCAGACTTTGTTTTTCTGGGCTCCAAAATCACTGCAGATGGTGACTGCAGCCATGAAATTAAAAGACGCTTACTCCTTGGAAGAAAAGTTATGACCAACCTAGATAGCATATTCAAAAGCAGAGACATTACTTTGCCAACAAAGGTTCGTCTAGTCAAGGCTATGGTTTTTCCTGTGGTCATGTATGGATGTGAGAGTTGGACTGTGAAGAAGGCTGAGCGCCGAAGAATTGATGCTTTTGAACTGTGGAGTTGGAGAAGACTCTTGAGAGTCCCTTGGACTGCAAGGAGATCCAGCCAGTCCATTCTGAAGGAGATCAGCCCTGGGATTTCTTTGGAAGGAATGATGCTAAAGCTGAAACTCCAGTACTTTGGCCACCTCATTTGAAGAGTTGACTCATTGGAAAAGACTCTGATGCTGGGGGGGATTGGGGGCAAGAGGAGAAGGGGACGACAGAGGATGAGATGGCTGGATGGCATCACTGACTCGATGGACATGAGTCTGAGTGAACTCCGGGAGATGGTGATGGATAGGGAGGCCTGGCGTGCTGTGATTCATGGGGTCGCAAAGAGCCGGACATAACTGAGCAACTGATCTGATCTGATCCCATATAGGGAAGAACATGCCATTATACATTCTCCAGGAAGGGTGGGTGGTAATGGGATGACACAAACTTCTAGAAAAACAATTCTGATAGAAGAGGTGGGTTAATAATAATAGCAAGTTTTTGCATACCATTTGTCAAATTACAAGAGGCTTCCTCAGCTGTCATGCCACATAATCCTCTTAATGGCAGTGGCCAGAGAGACAGATCATAGTCCCCATCAGAGGAGAAGCTGGGCTTTGATGGGGGACTTGCCTAGGGTCCCAGAGACAAAGGGCAGCAAAGTGGAGCTTTGGACCTCACGCTTGTAACTCCTAGACTTCTATCTAGTCTGTGTATTTCCTTTCCCAGCAAAAATGTTACTTACTCCAAATACATATTTTATCTTCAAGAATAAGATTTGGAGAACTTTATTATAATGTTCCCAGAAAAAATATCAAACAAGAGAAATACTACCAGAATTCCCTGTTGTTTTTTTTCCCCCAAATTCATAGGGGCACCTTGTTCCTCCCTCCCTGCTTGCCCACCAAATTCTGACCGTGTCACCTCAACACATCTAATTTTCAGGAGATCTGTGACTCCAGCATCTATCAGCCTTTGCTACAGTCTGTCCACTAATCCTGCTCCTCCCCTCATTAACAAAGCAGTCCTGGTGGTTCAAGAGAAACTCTAGGAGAAGATGCTAAACCCTAAGAGAAAGATGTTAATATAACACTCCTGATGAGAAAAGACATGGGGAGAGTGAGTAAAATCATATGACTAATGCTGGTGGGTTTCCCCTTCCAACCAGCTGCATCTCCATGAACATCTAATGGCATTTCAAACACAGCAAGTCTAAACAAGCTCTGGTCAACCCAGCCCCTGGTCTGCTTTTCCCCATCTCAGGAGATGGTGACTCCACTATTCCAGGTACTCAGTCTGTACATGTGGAGACATCCTTACCTCTCCTGCTCACACCTCAGATCAACTTGGACTAAACCCAACAATGCTCGCTTCAAAATAGGCCCTGCCTCTGACAACTTCTCACCAGCCCTCACTGTGGTCTTCCTAACTTCAGCTGCCAGAGTCTCCTCCAGACTGATGGGTCTCTTTCCCTCCACCAATATTCTATTCCCCACTCAACAGCCAGAGCAATCTTTAAAAAATATAAATATAAAAATATAAATCGTATGCCAAGCCCTCCATAGTTTCCTTCTCACACAGTCTAAGATCTCCCTGATCCATCCTCCTGCCCTACTTCCCTGACCTCAGCTCCCATCTTTCTCCTCCTCTTCCTTTGGCTCCAGCAGCCACAACCTCAACTATTCCTCCAGTCCACTGATCAAAGCGGTGCCACAGGGCCTCTACCCTTTGTGCTCCGTTGGCCAGGGTGCTCTTCCTCCAGGGGAAGAAAGTGCTTTTCCTCCACCTCTCCATCTCCCTTCCCTCAGGCCTCTGTTCCAACATTACTCATCGCCTGCTCCTGTACTCATCCCTAATTGCCCTGAAGCAACTAGCATTCTTTTCTCACGTTCACTCTCCTCTGCACTCTCTTCACAGCACTTAGCATCAGTGACCAACAAATATGCATCCATTTGTTCATTGTTCATCTTCTTCCATTATAAGGCACATTTCCTGAGAGTCAGGACTGTTTTGTTCACTACTGTATCTCCCTGAAGCCCGGGACACAGCAAATCACTCAATAACTTTTGAGTGGGTGCGTAAAGGAGTGTTGTTACTGCCATCGTGGTTGTAAATCCTTTGCAGATCTATTGATTTTCCCATTTAGTTAGTATGGAGACCTTAAAGGACCACCCTGGGAAGTTCAGGGTGCTTCACGGCAGGCATTTATGGAGCATTATGGAACTTCCTGAACCCTATCCATTGCTTTCTAACTGTAACCACAACCTTCCAGCAGAGCTAAATGGTGTGATTCTAGGTGAGGATTCTAGGTGAGAGATATTTCTTTTAAGGGTGGCAGTCTGGATTCCTATTGGATACAAAACATTTTAAGAGTGGCAAACAGAAACTCTGTGTATCTGCCAATAGGAGTAGTAACAAAAAACAACAGTGACAATTTTTGAGAGTTTTTTTGTCAGCATTTTTGTGAAATATTCTTTTAAATAATTATAAATATAATAAAATACATCAATGTATAAATCATATACATATAAAATGAAACTGACTTTACTTTCTCCAGGGTATAAACTGAACTATGATCAACTAAATAATCAGGAGAAAGGAAGCAAGATCAGAGAATGCCACAGCCATGCTTCCTGCTGTGCCACACTCTTCAGAGAACCCAACCTAGCTTCAGACTAAAGGCGGGCATCCTAAGGGCTCCCGATCACTGCAGGACAGGTCAGTCTTGGCAGCATCAACACTGGGCTTCACGTTTTCTGCTGCACGCAGCCCCAGTGCAGCTTGTTGGGACTGTGCTGATGTCTCATCCTATCTCTGTTCAATGTGCCGCTCTACCTGCCTTCCATGACTCCTCACCCTCAGCGTTCTCCCTTGGAACCAAGGACAATGATGTACTTGCCCCTGGTCTGTCCTTTCACTTTTGGACACAGGTTCACGTCCTCTGTGATCCCATCTCTGTGCTCTCTCATTCATTTGTAAGGTGTAAGTATAGGCTAAGAGACTTCTGCCCAGTACTCCCATTTAGACCACTGACTTTTGCTCAACTTGGATTCCTCATGCCTTCAGTATGACCTATTCTTCCATGTCTAAGCATTTTCCTTGGAGTACAGAGATTAAAGCTTGCTGCTATTTGCTTTTCTTCCCCTCAGACCACTCTGAGTCCTTTCATTTTTGTGACTCTGAGCAACTTCATTCCTGACTGAACTCCCATAAGTAGTTAGAATCCAAGCAGCATATGATTCAAGAACTTCAGGAATTCCCACTGATCTTTCAGGGCTGGTTCTTGATTTTCCAGTCCACTGGTCATCACTCAGGAAGCACTTGGTAGCCCAAGGCAGGAGGAGAAGGGAACGACAGAGGATGAGATGGTTGGATGGCATCACTGACTCAGTGGACAAGAGTTTGAGCAATCTCTGGGAGATGGTGAAGGACAGGGAAGCCTGGCATGCTGTAGTCTATCGGGTCACAAAGACTTGGAAATGACTTAGCAACTGAACAACAAGAAGTAGCTCATGCCTGGTTCCCACCCCCAGGGATTCAGACTTAATTGGCTGGTAGTGTGGCCTGGGGGCTTCCCTGGTGGCACTAATGGTAAAGAGCCCACCTACCAATGCAAGAGACGTAAAAGATGTTTGACCCCTGGGTTGGGAAGATTCCCTGGAGGACAGCATGGCAACCCCCTCCAGTATTCTTGCCTAGAGAATCCCATGGACAGAGGAAACTTGAAGGCTACAATCCATAGTGTAGCAAAGAGTTGGACACAACTGAAGCGACTTAGCACACACATGTCCTGGGCATCCCAGTTTTTCAAAGCTCACAGGTGAGACTCTGATTCAGTTTGTCTAGCATCTAATACCAGGAAGCTCTCACAATGCCCTATTTCCCTTTCCTAACGCCCCATCCCTTGCCTTTGCCTTGAAGGTTCAAGGAATTAATTATGTTAGGTCTATAAATATTTTCCTAGCAATTCCCAGTTATTGGTAAGGCTTGCTCTTTTTAAAAAGAGCCAGCTCATTTCATAACAAAAGTTATACTAAGTTCATATAACTTAGTTTAATAAATTTAAGTAAAAATCAGAGCCTTAAAACAAGAAGAAAAACCCATATACAAAGCAGACAGATGTGAATAAAACACAAAAATGAATAAGATCAGAGCTCTTTAAGATTCTGAATGATAAATCCTGCTAATGGCTTTGCTCTACCACTTGCTAGATTTGTAATCTATAACCTCTTCAATTTCCTCATCTGCAACATCAAAATGTAAATACTATGACTTTACAGGTGGGAAGACAATGAAATAGTGCTTGTGAATTTGTCTTATAAAGTTATTGTTCTATTCAGAATAAAATGAAAATTATTTCAGATCCTCGGGGAAATAGTCCTCCCACTTCTTACAGTAAGATGACCTGTGACCAGGAGAGCCTACAGACCCAAAAGAAAGGCTCCAAGTCTTGGGACTCTGCTTTAGAGAAGTCACAAATCTCAAACACATGACAGCCCCTGCTGCTGGGGACCCCAGACCCCAGAGACATACCTCCTCCTGCACTCCCCTCATCCTTTACTCAAAGGGCAGCCACTGTGTCTGAGCACCAGGAAGGGGTAGGTGGTTGTTCTACTGCTGACCCAGAAGTAGCCTCTACTTTGGGGAGGATTTGAACAGGGCAGTGCTTGGATAAAAGGAAAAGAAGACTTCATTAACTTGTCAAATGTGTCTCTCAGAAAGCATAAATAAAATAGATTATTGCACAATAAAGTACCCTTTCCCAGCAAAGTTGAGCTCTTACTTCTCTTCTTGTTCCATTTCAGGGTCGTAGAGGTCTTAAGACCTTATAGGTTAGAGGCTGTGGGACATTCATATTATTAAGCAATACCTATTACTCTTAAATTGGTATTCCTGTAGCTCTAAATATTTTGGTTTCAAGATTGCTTTACACTTTCAAATATTATTGAGGAACTCAAAGGACTTTTATTTATATGGGTTATACCTATCAATATTTGTCATATTAGAAATGAAATTGAAACTCAAAAATATTTTAAGTATACATATTAACTCATTAAAAACAATAATAACACACATGGATAACATTTTATGCAAAATAATTATATTACCTCACATGGACCAAAATGATGACCCAGAGAGAGGGTGCTGGCTTTCTCATTTTGCTAGAATTCACATAACTGGTTGCACCTTCTCCTGAAAGACTTCTGAGTATGCTCTTATATGATTTGGTTAAATTTGTGAAATGTGTCTCCTTGTACCTCCAGTCACTATAAACTATAATTCGCCAATGAAAGAGAAAGCACGGGTGGGCTCTGCTGCACTGGTGTCAGCTAGATCTGTGCCCTGGACATGAGTGTGTGCGTGAATAATGAAAGGATTCCTGGTCCTGACCCAGTGTCTGGGATAGACTCATGGCAGGAGCCAGACTTCTCGCACTCACCACTCCCCTTCTGTATCTGATGCACTCCCATCTCTCTCTGCTCTTCCCTTCTGCATCCCAGATGGGCTCTGCACACCCAGTGGAGGGAGTGCTGGTGATCCTTGACCACAGGAAAGTGCCCAGCGAGCATTCACTGTGACTGTCCCCCAGCTCCTGCATTTACAACAGGTACAGCCCTGTCTTCAGGCACCTTACAGCATAGGCAAGACAGTCAAGGAAAGCAACACACACATAAAAATATCCTTAAGAATTGCAGGGACTTCCCTGGTGGTCAGTGGTTAAAACTCTGTACCCGCAATGCATGGGGCCTGGATTTGATCCCTGGTCAGGGAACTAAGATCCCACATGCCACAACTGAGTGTTCACATGTTGCAACTAAGACCTGATGCAGCCAAATAAATAAAAATACTTTTAAAAAAGAATTGCAATATGCCACGAAGGAGGAAGATCAGCTGCACTAAGAGACTTAAGATGAGGGTTACCTTGAAGATAGTGGCAGAGACCACTCTGCAGAGGTGATACATCATCTGAGACTTGAGAGCAAATGCACCAAGTGAACCAAGAAGGAGATGCTTTCCTAGACAGAAGCAGAGCACAGGTGAAGGCTCTGAGATGGGAATTGGAAATGTATAATTTCTTCTTATACATTAAGTAGTAATTTAAAGTGAAAGAAAGGAAAAAGTGGCAATACAAAAGCCCAAGACTGTCCTGCTATTCAAAATGAGCTCATGAAAATGAAACTTAGTTCACTATCACAGCATCACCTTGGCTGGAAAGGAAGTGGCCTTATTTATAACTCAAATCAAATACCTGTCCCTTGAGCCCACCCTAAAGGTTGCATATGAGATAAAATGAGTAGGAAATGTAGCCTAGACCCAACTCGAAGGAATAATATTTGCATTTACACCTGTGTCTTTGTTCTTAATCACTGACAACCATTGGATTTATTCATTCATGCAACTGCTTTTATTTGTACCTGTTGTGCTAGGCACACTAGATAATGCATCAAATAATAGACAAACACCTCTGCCCTCAGAGAGCTTAAATTCTAAAGGGGGAGAAACTGTAAGTGAGGCATTTAAATACACTACAGACTGTATTTTAAAGGGATAAGGGCTGTGGAGAAAGACAAGAAGGAAAAGGTGTTAGGAGTCGAGGTAGCTTCAATTTTACACGGGGTGGTCAGGGAAGACCTCCTGGAGGTGGTGTCTGAGGAGGAGAGGAAGGAAACTGCCTGGACATCAGGGGAAAGAGCATCTGGCACAGAGCGGGGACCAAAGAAGAAATCCCCAGGCAGGAGTGCCTAGAGTGCAAGAGGACAGCAGGAGGCCCATGAGCCTGGAGCACAGTGACCAAGGAAAGGGGACTGGATCACGTAGGGCCTGCTTGGCCACTGAACCAGCTCTGGAGCCATGGGAGGCTCCTCCAGAGAACTGACATGCTCCAGATCAGGTTGGAAAAGCCACTGGTGGTGGATTTGTTGCCATATGTGCCAATGGCGGACGCAGGTAGGGCAGTTAGAAGCTGCTGTAGTAATCAGGGGAGAAAAGCTGATGGCCAGAGTGGGAAGCTGTGGACACACTGAGAAATAACATATTTTTGAGGACAGAGGTTTGGATATGAGGTGCAGGAAAGAATGAGGCAAGGATGACACTATAGTTTTGGGCATGAGAAACAGGAAGGACAGAATGTGCCATCAGTTGACACCAGGGCAACTGTGAGCAGAGGGGGTTAGCGAGCAGATGAGGATGTTGGCTGGACAACTTAAACATGAGGTGTGTATTAGGCATCCTACTGGAGATCTCAAACAGGAGTTGAATTCAAGCTTGGAGTTCAGGGGAAAGGTCTGCAGTGGACATATAAATGCGGGAGCCACTAGACCACAAATGTTTTTCATAAGAGTGGATGAGACCACAAAGCAGGAGGTGTGTGTATAGATAGGATGAAGGGGCCGAGCTATATGCCCTGAGGCAGCCCATAGTTCAAGGTTTCGGGGGAGTCAGGGTAAAAGCTCAAGATGTAATCAGTAAATTCAGAAAAAAATCCAGGAAGGGATGTTATGTCAACCATGTCAAGTGCAGGAAGGTGAGAACTGAAAGCTGATCGATGGATTTTTCAAATTAGGGGCCAATGGTGACTAACGAGAGCTCGAGTTAAGGATGCTTGAGCAGAGAACTGGAAGGGAACTGGAGACAGTCCAGACCCCTGACTGAGGAAGTTCTGCCGTGAGGAAGAGGAGGAGATGGGTGGGAGACGCAAGGGACATTGGTGATG
Source organism: Bos mutus (assembly GCF_027580195.1). NCBI lineage: Eukaryota > Metazoa > Chordata > Mammalia > Artiodactyla > Bovidae > Bos > Bos mutus. Next base: position 41,318,652 of record NC_091620.1, on the reverse strand, counting down.
AGATGAGGAGATGTGGAGGAGAGAGCTGAGAGTGAAATCACAGAGAGGGAGGGGGTGCTGTGTGGTGCTGTCAGTAGGAGGTGGAGGGTAGGGTCTGGCGCACAAGTGGTTTAGAGAGGCGCATGGGTAGTTTTTCCACCATACAAGGCAGGGAGGTTTTTCTGATCCTTTCAGTTGTCTCAAGAAAGCGAGTTCTGGGTCATCTATCATCTGAGTAGGAGGATGGGAAGGAGATGATGGAAACTTATTCATCATCACATTTTAATTAATTAATGGCTTGGTTTTTCTTTTACAAATATAAAATTTGTTCCTGTGTTATATGGAGAAAGAAGATGGGCCAGATAGAAGAGGAGAAGAAAGTGCCCAGAGCATCCTGAGAGCCCAAGAGAAACTCCAAATGAAGCTTCTGGTGGACACAGAGAAGAGTAACTGATGTCTTCTGAGACAAAGAGAACCTGACAAAGCAGAATAAGAGATATCGGTGCTTCGGCTGAACAAACTTTCTATTCTGAGGGTTAAGTGCATCCTGTGTGTCTCAGGTTAGTTGACTGCACTTTAGGAAAAGCAAAACAGAAAACAGAACACCAGAGCAAGTGCCAAAGATAGGAATCACTCCTCAGGAGACAGCAAAGCTGAGCTAATTCTGCATATACAATCAAATATTAATCGGCTTCAGTTTGAAGTCTACTTCAAATGTGGAATAAAAACAGTGGATAGGCATGTTCTTGGGAGAGGTTCTGACATTCCCACATGTTGCCCACATTCTTGGCCTAATCCCAGAAGACTAGGTTTGGCTTAAGGCACCTAGCTGTATAAAAATAAATAGTATGATCCAACCACCCAACCACTTTTTATTGGGATTCATAATTGATGATGACATAAAGATGATGGAATTCTCCTTAGTATAGGAGAAAGGGCTACTTATCACAACCTTTAAAAAATAATCAGGTGAATTTCTGCTTACATTTGCATGTCACATCTGCATGTGACAACATAGAATTTTTTAAAAAAATTTAACGTCTACTTAAATTCTATAAGCCACTATGTGAGATGATTAAATTTTTAAAATCAATGACAAACTGGGATCAGCATCGCTCGGGTCTCTAGGCACTTGCTGAGACAGAAGGGGAATTCTGGGGGAGCCGCACGTACGAGGATTTATGAGTTCTGACGTGGAGATCAATGTTGCTGGCCTGTAGACACTTCTGAAGAACAGGCCAGGCAGTCAGTCAATCTGTTAGATGGATCCCAAACCAACTGTCCACCACATGGTTTTTATGTAACACAATTTCCCACTGTTTCTGCTAACCTTACAGACAACAAGATAAATAAAGGGTCACTTCTCACCACAAGGCCTCCATCAGCTGGAACTAGAGTGAGCCCTTTGACACAGGGTGTTCTGCACAATCAGTTCTTGAAAATTGCCTTTGCTTACTCCCAGCACCAGTATCGAATGCCATTCACTACAACAGCTCTCAATTTATGAAACAATTGTAACGACAAAAATCCACTAAGGAAATTCAATAGAAGCTGACACCACAAAAATGCTATAAATCACTAGAGGAAACAGCTCCATGGATCAATTAGCAGAATATTGGCAAAAATGCTGCAAAGTATTTGACCAAGAGTCGGACACGACTGAAGCGAACTTAGCAGCAGCAGCAGCAGCAAAGCCGCCTATCCAGTGAAAGAACAATGACTAGATCTGCTGCAGGAGGGTGGCATGGTGTGTGTGTGTGTGTGTGTGTGTGTGTGTATGTTTGCATGCGAGGGAGAGAGTGAGGGGCCAGAGAGACTGTGAGTAATCAAGTTGCTGCTGCTAAGTCACTGCAGTCGTGTCCGACTCTGTGTGACCCCATAGACGGCAGCCCATCAGGCTCCCCTGTCCCTGGGATTCTCCAGGCAAGAACACTGGAGTGGGTTGCCATTTCCTTCTCCAATGCATGAAAGTGAAAAAGTGAAAGTGAAGTCTTTTAGTCGTGTCTGACTCTTAGCGACCCACCCCATGGACTGCAGCCCACCAGGCTCCTCCATCCATGGGATTTTCCAGGCAAGAGTACTGGAGTGGGGTGCCATTGCCTTCTCCATAGGGATGAATTAATGACCGACCAGGCTGTAAGGCAGCTCCATCATTTGGGCAGATGCTTCTCGCATCTACATTACTTCCTCCTCTTGCCTTTTCAAAAACTTAACAGTATTTTTTCCATATTGACAGTCTTTATGATAGAAAAAACAATGCTAGTTATGAATATACAATAAACAAAAGCAAACAGAGAGAAACAAAAAACCACCTCAAATCCCATCACCCCAAGGTAAGCACTACTGATACATCAGAAATTTCCTTCCCAACTATTTTCAGTGCAAGTATAAGTGCTTTTTAAGCCAAAAATACTGTGCTACAGGGACTTCCCTGGTGGTACAGTGGTTAAGCCTTCCTCTTCCAATGCAGCAGGTACGGGTTCAATACAGATTAGGGGGCTAAGATTCCACAATGTAAAACAGAAGCAACTTTGTAACAAATTCAATAAAGACTTTTTAAATGGCCCACATAAAAGAATCTTTAAAAAATTATTATGTTGCATATAGCAATAATATTGTACTGGACTTCTATATCATGTCAGAAATAATTTTTATTTTATTAAATCTTAATTTTTTTTTTTAACTTTTTGGCCAAACCAAGAGGTATGCTAAATCTTAATTCCCTGACCAGAGATCAAACCTGTGTCCCTGCAGTGGAAGGTTGGTCTACCAACCGCTGGACCACCAGGGAACTGTCTTATTAAATATTCTTAGGAGGTCTGTTTTATAAAGGTTATATATTATTATCATTTCATATTATGTTACTTTCAGTACTTTAAGTAATCTTTTTGTTGGATTCTGTAAGATATTTCTAATTTTTCACTATTGTAAATACACAGCAAATAAACAACTAATGCTTATTCTTTGTACCAGTATCTGTCCTGTTTAGTTATTCTCTGAAGATTCAGCATAGTCTTGATGTGATCTGCCAAACAGCCAGCTAAAGCACAGGAACTCGGCTCATGTACACTTCCTCTGCATTTTTTGAGTGCCGGACCTAGTATATCTTCAGTGGCACTGAGTAGTATTGTTTAAAATGTTCAGTTTGGTAGGCAAAATGGCAGAGTATTTTTTTATTAATTTTTGTCTTGTTTCTTAGTAAGGCTAAATATATTCTCACTGGTTTAATAATCTTTCACATGTATGACTCACACCCATCACAGTGTCTGGGACATCATAGGTGCTGGATAAATATATATCAGATGAATAAGCAACTGGGGAGATGATTCACGTCTTTCCTATTTTTGAAATAGGATTTTACTGCTTTTCTTATTATCACAAAGCACTTTTTACTACTTCTCTCCTGTGTTTAGGATGTGAAAGTAAAAGTCACTCAGTCATGTCCAACTCTGCAACACCATGGATTATACAGCCCATGGAATTCGCCAGGCCAGAATACTGGAGTGGGTAGTCTTTCCCTTCTCCAGAGGATCTTCCCAACCCAGGGATCGAACCCAGGTCTCCTACACTGCAGGCGAATTCTTTACCAGCTGAGCCATAAGGGAAGCCCAAAAATACTGGTGTGGGTAGCCTATCCTTTCTCCAGCAGATCTTCCCAACCCAGGAATGAAACTGGGTCTCTTGCATTGCAGGTTGATTCTTTACCAACTGAACTATCAGGGGATATTCATTCCTTTTAATAAATATGACAACATTGATCAATATGTACTTGTTTTTTCATTTTTGTGTTTTTTTTCAAGTTACAGAGAGTTTAAAATTTTATATTGGCAAATATTTGGATTTATTTTCCATTGTTACCATTGTTATTTTATGCTTGAAATCACACATCCAACTCAAGACAATATTCATCCATATTTTCTTTTGACTTATGATGTCACATTTAAATTTAACTCACATCTACTAGGGACTGGTATATGGCTAAAGGAAGAAAAGTATATTTAGGGTCTTTCAAAGTAGTTAATTTGTTGTGTAATATGTTTTATATTCAGATTTGTTTCCACTACTATTATTTACAAATTTTTATTAGGGTCAATTTCTGGGCTATGTAGATGGTTCCACTGGTCTTCCATTATATGGCTATAGTGAAACCACACCATCTCAGTTACTTTATTCCCCCAAGTTTCTTGGTTATGTTGTTCCATTTATTCTTCTAGATAATTTCTGGACTTGTTTAATGAAATACATACCATTTGTATGTGTTATATTCACATTAATCTATCTCCTTTAGACTTTAGATTTTCAGCCAACCTGTATAAGTGAAAACTGAAAGTTTCAATGGAAAACTGAAGTTACGTAAAGTTCATGTGTTCACCCCAGCCAACTGGCAGAGCTCTAATATATCTCAATCTTATGTCCCTTAGTGAGATTTTATATTTTTCTTCAGAATTTCCACATACTTCTTTTAAAAGCTATCTCTAGGTACTTTATAAATAGAATTTTCTTTCCCTCACATTTTCCAACTTGATATTCCTGGTTTATATGAAATCTATTGATATCTATTATACTGATTTTGTGTCCTGATACATATTATTTAATTTTTAAATTCTAATGATATTTCAGTTGAATCACTGCAGTTTTTTAGTTCAACAACTGGACATCTTCAAATGTGATCTTAGATTTCTTCTTTTTTATTTTTATGGCATGCTTCTCTTTTCGAAAAAATATTTAAATTTTAAAATCATCTGTTTGCCTGCAATAGGTCTCAGTTGTCTTACTTGCGCTTCTCTTACCTTGGGCGTGGGGTATCTCTTCACAGCTGCTCCAGCAAAGTGCAGCTGCTGCTCCTTACCTTGGACGAGGGGTAACATCCACTGGATCATGGAAAAAGCAAGAGAGTTCCAGAAAAACATCTATTTCTGCTTTATTGACTATGCCAAAGCCTTTGACTGTGTGGATCACAATAAACTGTGGAAAATTCTGAAAGAGATGGGAATACCAGACCACCTGGCCTGCCTCTTGAGAAATCTGTATGCAGGTCAGGAAGCAACAGTTAGAACTGGACATGGAACAACAGACTTGTTCCAAATAGGAAAAGGAGTGCGTCAAGGCTGTATATTGTCACCCTGCTTATTTAACTTCTATGCAGAGTACATCATGAGGAACGCTGGGCTGGAAGAAGCACAAGAAACACAAGCTGGAATCAAGATTGCCAGGAGAAATGTCAATAACCTCAGATATGCAGATGACACCCCCTTATGGCAGAAAGTGAAGAGGAACTCAAAAGCCTCTTGATGAAAGTGAAAGTGGAGAGTGAAAAAGTTGGCTTAAAGCTCAACATTCAGAAAACTAAGATCATGGCATCTGGTCCCATCACTTCATGGGAAATAGATGGGGAAACAGTGTCAAACTTTATTTTTCTGGGCTCCAAAATCACTGCAGATGGTGACTGCAGCCATGAAATTAAAAGACGCTTACTCCTTGGAAGGAAAGTTATGACCAACCTAGATAGCATATTCAAAAGCAGAGACATTACTTTGCCAACAAAGGTCCATCTAGTCAAGGCTATGGTTTTTCCTGTGGTCATGTATGGATGTGAGAGTTGGACTGTGAAGAAGGCTGAGCGCCGAAGAATTGATGCTTTTGAACTGTGGTGTTGGAGAAGACTCTTGAGAGTCCCTTGGACTGCAAGGAGATCCAACCAGTCCATTCTGAAGGAGATCAGCCCTGGGTGTTCTTTGGAAGGAATGATGCTAAAGCTGAAAATCCAGTACTTTGGCCACCTCATGCAAAGAGTTGACTCATTGGAAAAGACTCTGATGCTGGGAGGGATTGGGGGCAGGAGGAGAAGGGGATGACAGAGGATGAGATGGCTGGATGGCATCACTGACTTGATGGACATGAGTCTGAGTGAACTCCGGGAGTTGGTGATGGACGGGGAGGCCTGGCGTGCTGCGATTCATGGGGTTGCAAAGAGTCGGACATGACTGAGTGACTGAACTGATAAGTGCTTGAGAAATGCCCCAGTGTTCTATGTACTGGTTATTCTTTAGATTCGTTGCATTCATAGATGGCTGATCTTGCCCTTTCTATTTTTTTAGCTCTCCAAGTATCTTCTCTAGTTTCATCCACTCCTGTAATGAAATTGTCTTCCCAACCCAAATATGTTCCAAATGTTTACTTCTTGGAACCTTGAAATACTGTGTATTGTAGGGAAGTGCCAAGAGAGCAGTAAATGGGTGTCCAGGTCTGGAGTCTCAGACGAAGCCTCCTGAAGGAAACGGCATTCACAGCAAGATGCGAGGCTATTTCTAAGGCCTCCTCAGACAGCCATTTTGCCTTTTTGCAATTCCTTTTCTTGGGGCTGGTCTTGATCACTGCCTCCTGTACAATGTCATGAACCTCTGCCCATAGTTCCTCATTCCTGGCACAGAGCAACTAAAACCCTTGGAATTTCCTGCATGATGGGAGTGCTTTTGTTATTCACAATGACCCCCACCCTTCCCTTCAACCATACCTGAGTTTATGCTACTGAAGTAACTCTCAGTGGATCCCTTCAGTATGAGGGCTGGTTAGCCAAAAAAACCAAAGATGTGATTAAAGAGTTGAAAGTTTCAAACTGCAGTGAGGTGAGAGGGGCTAGAGTTGACCAGTGATTCAATCATTTATGTCTATATAATGAAGCCTCCATAAAAACCCCTAAATATATGCATATAGCTGATTCACTTTGTTGTAGAGCAGAAACTAACATAACACTGTAAAGGAACTATACTCCAATTAAGAAAAAAAAAAAAATCCCTAAATGGCAGTATTTAAAGGAACTTCCAAGATGATGAACACACCCACGTGCCAGGATAGTGGTGCACCCCAATTCCACAGAGACCGAGGCTCCTATGCTTAGGGACTTTCAGAACCTCATCCTATGTACCTCTGGATGTCCACTTTATATCCTTTATGATAAACTGGAGTAACAGGTACAGTGTTTTCCGGAGTTCTGTAAGTCATTCTATCAAAGCATCAAATTCCAGGAGAAGAAGCTGTGGGAATCCCAAGGGGCAGAACTTATAGTTGGTCTGCTGTAGGGTAGCCTGGGAACTCCACTTGCCAGTGGGGTTTAAGGTGGGGGCAGCGAGGTGGGACTGAGGCCTTAACTGTAGAGTCTACACTTCTCTAGGAGTTAGTGTTGCATTGAATCCAACTTTTGGACACCCAGTTGGTATCGGAGAATTGGAGAACTGGTATAGGGAAAGCACATGTTCAGTGTCAGACTTTGTGTTAGAATAAAAGACAAGGTGTTTTAATCTTATTAGTGTGAGTTTATGAGATTGCCACATTTGTAGGTCAAAGTAGGATGTTAGCAATTATGTGCATTTCAACACATGTTATCTGATATTAGGGTTTCTATCTCGTGTGCTTCCTTTCCATGATAAAATCTGTGCCCTTCTCCAAGTACGTCTTCCCTCAGCTGTCCAGGCACATGATAGGGTGTCATTCCTGGTCCCCTTGTGTTTAGGAGGGCCACTGGACCAACGACCATGCAGCACGTTTACCACTTCATGTTGAGCTGTTTAAATGGCTCTGCAGAACCTTTCTGAGCTCTCCTTCCCTCTGAGTGGCAGGTGGCAGCCCTGGAGATGGTGGCTGTCTATCACCCAGCACCTATGGTGACTACCATGTGCAGAGCAGAATCATGGACTAGTAACTGAGTGAGCAAACATAATATTTGTTTAAGTCACTGAGATTTGGAGGGGCTATTTGTTAGCACAAATAACCCACTGTAACCTGACTTACTTTCTGTCCACTTTGTTTTCCCAGTTTCTTTATTATATGAACGATATAATTTTGCTTCTATGTGCTCATGTTTTCATGGTAAATAAGAAAAAATGGAGGGATGAATTTAATATACTAAGTCATTTAGTCTAATTACCTTTATAAATTTCATGAAGGGAAAGCAGACAGTAGATACATTCATTTCTTAATAATAGTAAATATTTCTTACTGAAGACAGATGTCCTAAGAAAAGCAAAGAGCAAAATTGTTAGATTTATGCATTTTATCATGTCTTTGTATTTTATGAGTGGTTAATAATGAAAAAGAAATGCAAAGTATAGAGAAATATGAGCTTAAACTTTAAAAAATATAATACTAGAAAGAATAAAATAAATCCTAGAGCCTCTTTCTCTTCCTCCCTCCTTCCCTAGTATTTCTTCCTATGCTTTCATTATTGGTAACAGAGTTCAAAGTATTTTAGCAATAGATGATGTCCTCTATACTACTGGTCCTGACAATAATATTTGCAATTTTCTACAATTCTTTGTGTTTATTAGTAAATTAATGAAAATCCACACCTGTTTGTCTCTTTGAAGAGGCAGAGATCTTTTTGTTTTTAGATGCTTTAGTGAAATTGCAATTTCCTCTCTGAGGGAAAAAATAATTATTCTCTCTTTAGAATGTAGAAATTAAATTGTACTGTTTTCTGTTTGCTACATAGGTAAGTAGTATCAGGACATGCAGATGAGTAAAGGTATTCAGCATCCTACCAGTCCTCAATAACCACTCTTGTACTTTGGGTATCTAGTCTTTTAAGTGCAACTTATGCATCAAAAGACTTTTGCAGGTTTGGGATAACCTGTTTTTTCAGCAAACATAGAATGTGACCGTGGGGGTGATTCCCTCTAGCCAAGGTCAAACTGTGTAAGAGGCTGAATTGGGGGCGTGGATGTGAATGTATGGCAGGAGGAACTGGGGTGGGGAGATGGGGAGAAGGTCAGTGTAAACTAAAAACAAAGATATTGGCCCTGCTTATTTCCCAGGACTGCAAGCAGTTACTTATCCAGTCTTTTTGCTCTACTTAGAGAAGCTGTGCAGAGGAAACAAAGCCAGAAATCACATTTTTAACTATAATTATTTTTAATAGTCTGTTTCCCTGTAGAATGCACGTTAACCTCATTACTAGATTGACAACTCCTTGGAGAAGAAAACGAGGTCTTATATTTTCATAATGTAGTTCTGATAAAACAACTGCTAAATAATTATACAACTGATCTTTGGACAACATGGATTTGAACTGTGCATCCCCATTTATACGCGGATTTTGTTTAATAGTAAGTATTCCATGATCCATGATTCCAGATGAATCCCAGGTGGGTAACCATAGACACAGAGGAACCTAACTGTAGATGTGGAGGAACCCTCAGAAATAGAGAGTTAACTACAAGTTTTTGACTGCACCCCAACCTCCATATTGTTCAGGAGTCAAGTATAGATTCATTTGGAAACATCGTAACATAGGAAACAGGACCCCACAAAGACTGAGTCTGAAGTCCACCTGAGTCTCCTCCAGCTCAGTAGTCATGGGTTCCTGGAAAAGGTTCATGACATACCCCAGTCTATTTTCTCATGGGTGAAATGATGATATCGATACCTTATTGGTTGCTGTGAATGTTAAATCACATAAAATAGAATAGGTGATGTGTAGATATTACTCAACGACTGATAGCTATTATTTTCTAACTTTCTTGTAGCTCCAAACATTTATCAATTTCTTAGATTTGTAGGTTTTTACTGGTTAATTTGTCTAGGCAAGGAATAAGCAAATAACACTGAAAAATAAAAATCTGCCAGTTACTTGTTACAAGACAGAAGCACTAGTGATGGGCTCCTCACCATCACAATAAAGATATAATTGATATGGCCAAAACTCATTAAATCTGAGTATTAATCTGCCAACAGCCACTTGTTAAAAAAAAAAAGTATAGCCCTGGCATGAAAGAAAACACTTTCTGGCTGCTGGTGTGGTTATCCCTCCTGTTTAACTGAAGGCTTCAAGTAGGTGGAAGTTGTAACCTGTGCCACATATTCCAAGAGTCATAGAGCTGTCAGGTCCTGAGGCCCCACGAGAAGCAGCCAGGACACAAGGGGTTAAACTGCCTTGCCCATGGGGCAGAGCTTTCAAGGGTCACTAGAGGGCAGCAAACAGATGCAGACCAACAGCTGTGTAACCAGAAGCCATTCAAGTAAAGACTGCTCCTTCTGCCCCATCCAGAGACCATACCTGGGATGCTATGCAGAGCCCAGCAGCAAAGTTGGTACTCCAGACAAAAGGTTTTTAAGCAGAAAAGACAATTTTATCTACACCCAAGACAATCTACCTTCTCAATGTCAATAACTCTCAAATATTCATCTCTAGCCCAAACCTATCTTCTGAGTTCCCTGCCTATATATCCACATGAATGTCTCTGTCTCCTGAAATTCATCATCTTTATACTTTCCCACAGACAAGTTGGTGTAGGCGTCAGGAGGATATTCTCGTGAGTTGGACCATCACCTCTCTTCATCTTCACTGATTCCACCCAAGTCCATGCCACCACCATGTCTCACTGGAATCACTCCTACGCCCCTCTATTCTCCTCTCAGCTACACCGGTGTGCTTCTACTTTATCCAGAGTTTAAAGAGTTTTTCATAACACAAATCTGTTTAAATGGTCCCGGCTGCTGAAAATTCTTTGAAATTTTCCCCTTTTTCTTAGAGTGAAAACAGAAATCCACATTGTAATCTGTAATAGCTAGTCTGGCTCCTATCTTTCGCTTGACATCTGTGTTCCACCTACTTTGAACCTTTCAGTTTTACCATGTAGCAAGTTTCCTCTTGCCACAGGAATTTTGCACATACCTGGAACATCTCTTCTACTCTTCTCCTACTTAACATCTCATCCTTCAACTCTTGGCTCAGACGATACTTCCTTGAGGAAGCCTTTCCTGACCCTTCACTAGGTCATGCCCTTTGTTATTTGCCTTAGAGCATGGTATACTCTTCCTCCACACAACCTTTCCCAACTTGAGATCTCTTTTCATTGCCTTCTGACTTTATTCTTGATAAAAATCAGCCGTGATATTTTTGGTCATTGTTCCCTTGTATGTAATGTCATTTTTCTCCTGTGGATGCTTGCATGATATTTTCCTCTATCTTTGGTTTTCAGAAATTTGACTGTGATGTGCTTAGGTTCCTTTACAATTTGGAGTTCATTGAAATCTTGGATTTGTAGATTGAAATTTTCCCATAGTATCTGAAAATTTCCAGGTGTTATTTCTTCAAATTTATGTTCTGGCCCATTTTCTCTCTCTCTCTTTTCAATTTGGGATTCCAAATACATGTATGTTAGGCCACTTGACAGGTAATTGATGATCTGTAAAGTGTCTCACAATAGTTTTCTCTGTGTCTTAGTTTTACCACTTCCTAACCAGTCTTCAGGTTCACTGATCTTTTCTGTCACAGTTTCTGTTCTTCTGTTAGGCCACAGACTGAATGTTGTGTTCCCCAAAATTCATATGCTAAAAACAGTCCTCAGTAGGATGGTATTAAATGAGGGCTTTGGGATGCAATTAGATCATAAGGGTGAAGTTCTCATAAATGAAATTAATGCCTTTACAAAAAAGGCCCCAGAGAGATTTCTCATCCTTTCTACCATATGTGGTTACCACCATAGGAAGTGGGCTCTCACCGGACATCAAATCTGACCACGTCTTGGTCTTGAACTTCCCAGCCTCCAAAACTGTGAGCCATATATTTCTGTTTATAAGGCACTCATTCTACGGTATTTTGTTGTAGTAGCCCAAACAGACTAAAATACCCATCTAATCTATTTCAGGTTATTTTACTCTAGAATTTCTATGTGGTTCTTTTTCTTATGGTTCCCATTTCTCTGCTGAAATTCATCTACTCATCCACTGTAGCCATCTTTTTAAGAAAATACCTGAATGTACTCACAATAGATGTTTAAAAATCCTTCTCTTTAGTTCTCATATCTGGTTTATCTATGGACCTGCTTCTGCCGATAGATTTTTTTGTTGATTTATCACATTTCCTTGCTTTCCTGCATGTTTTGTAATCTTCTAAATTATCTCTTAAACATTATTCATATAAAAACAACAGAAATATTTTTTGATTTGTTTTCCCACTCAAGTTCTAGCTCTTTCCTAATGATCACTTGAGGAGCAAGTGATCCTTCATATTTTACTAAGAGGTGAGCTGGCTTAAATCTGGACTACATCTCCCATGGCTAGATGCATGGATTTTCTATCCTAGCTTTCACCCTACAGAAGCCACTCTCTACCCTCAACAATTTAACTGCCGCCTAGTTCACAAACTTTGCCTCTGCCAGTTCCAACACACACGCACACACAAATCTTTTTGCCAACAAGTTAGACCAATGCCAATGACAAGTCTATGAGCATAGGTTGTTTAACAAGCAAGTAGGATATTTTCAATCGCCCTTGATTCCTATTAGACAAATGGAGTGTTTCTAGATTTTCTGGGCCAATACATCAAAAAAAAAGCCTGAGTCTGAACTGCCTGTCTATATTCCTATTCAATTATGCTAGTTTAGTCCTGTTTTTGAGCTATTCCTGACCAAGATCTACCTGAAAATAAAGTCTATAATTAGTCTCAGTAGCTGTATGCCCTCTGAGCTTCATATTAAAACATTATACTAGAAAAGACATGGGGACATGGGATTTGAAGTTAAATGAACCTGAGTTTGAATGCTAGCCCCACGACTTTTTATAGCTGGGACACTGGCATCTTATTAAGCTTTCTGAGAACCAATTTCGTTACTCATAGATGGAGAAAACAATATCTGCCTCATAGGATTGGGAGGACTTAACGAGCATTTAATAAGTAATGAGCACTGAATGAAATCTTGCCATATGCCAGGTATTAGGCTAAGTGCTTCATCCATGTTATCTCATTTAAATGTCACAATGTTCTTTGTAGTTCATATTGTTATTATTATTCTCATGGTGATATGAAAAAATTGAGTTTTAAAGAGGCAAAGTCATTTACCTCTGTCATGTAAGTCAGTAGTGGTAAAACAAGGATATAAACCTAAAAAATCTGAAGAAAGGGCCTATAGTTATATTTATTGACCATGCTTAAATTCCTGGAACTTACTGACCTTCAACATAGTGCTTTTATATCACTAAAATTAATAATGCAAATAAAGTAAATCTTCATTTAGTTGGCTTGGTCTAGATGACCATGTTTTAGATGTCTTGTTTTCCCACCAACTTACCACTAGAGGCTTCTTACTATGCCCCTCTGAGAGTCAGAACTCTGACCTGGACGCCATGCCTCTCGCTTAGGGCTCTAACCTGCCCTGCTAATATCAGCCTCCTTACCCATAAGGCAGAGTCCTGCTCAACTGCTTAGAAGAACATTCCCGGAGTGTACCCAAGGACTCATGTTAGTAGATGATACGTTTAAAAAATGCCATACAAATGCTGCTTTTCTGAATCTCCCTCTCATCACATACCAAACATTCTGAGAGCCCCTTCAGCTAAGAAATCAGATATAGTTTGTTTGACCTAGGGTTGTCCAGGTTTCCCTGTTTATGTGAACACAGAAGCCTTTTATGGACAACTATTGATTCCTCATCTTGGAGTGTTATATATATGTGTCTTCATGTAAACATCTGTGTCCTGTTCCCTTAGATGCTCCACAGCCCTTAAAGCAGAAATCAGTTAAGGCTCACAGATTGCATGAATGATTGAAAGAGAAAGCAAATACCTAGCAGTAATCACTGTAACACAAATTGTTAATTGGGAAGGAGAAAAGAGTAGACATTTTTCCTTTTAGTTTCCTGACTCCTCTGTCAATTATACTAAAATGTTTAGACTAAGGTTGAAAGTGAAAGTGTTAGTCACTCAGTGTCTGACTCTTTGCGACCCCATGGACTGTAGCCCACTGGTCTCCTCTGTCTATGGAATTCTCCAGGCAAGAATACTGCAGTGGGTTGCCATTTCCTCTTCCTGACCCAGGGATCCAACCTAGGTCTCCTGCATTACAGGCAGATTATTTACCATCTGAGCCACCAGCCCACCAGACTCAGGTTGAAATGAAGTATAAACGGAACCAAACAAGTGATTCACAATACATTTGCTATACACATTTCTTTCCTTTTTGTGGGGGTGGGGAAGGGAATATATATTATCTATATACATTTCTTTCCTTTTGGGGCCACACAGAGAAGGGAGATAAAGAGGAGGATAATCTTCCTAGGAAATGTTGCTTTTAGCGCAGTGTCTCTTACTGAACTAATCACTCTCTTGGTAGACATTACGCTAATGTATTACTTATTAATTATTCCAGTATTTGACTGTGATATTATTAATAAGGGGGAATTACTTCGGTGCTCATCTTTTACTCTACTACATTCTTACTAGGTTTGAACTGTAATTCTTCCTTTTTACAGTGCTCTGTAGGTCTCTTACTCCACACATAGCTTTATGACACAATAAACTCACCCTTCACATTCACTATTTTGGGTAGCATAATAAAGGAAATAAAGTCATTATTCTTTTTCTTGAAAACCCTCAAAATATCGATGAGGGCTTACTATGTTATGGACTGAGAGTGTGCAAGAACTTGAAGAGCAATTTCCCACAGAAAAGAGTAAAAATCTATCTATCTAATAATTGGGGCTGATATACAAGGTAAGGAGGAATACATTTTGAAAATTAAAAAGATGGTTCTAGAAAAGATCAACTAAAAAGTACTGGCTTGTCTTATTTTTATACCTCTTCATATTAAATAATGAGATCATATTTTCTTGGTAGCAGGTGACATCAATTTTTAGAATAAGGAAGACAAATTGTCCTCTCTTACCTAATCAACTACAGTTCATGTTTCCATGTCCAAGTAAGCATCCTTTCCTCAGGGATACTTCCTAAATCCCAGTCCAGATAAAGCTCCCCACTTACCTATGCTCACAGAGCTATGTTCTTTGACTTCATAATACCTATATTGGCTACGATTTGAATGGGTTTCTCCTTTCACTGGACTCAAAGTCTGGAAAGTCACGGCTGGCTTTGCTCACCATTTTATCACCTGCACTTAGCACAGCATCTGGTCCAGAGTAAACCGGCCACAAATATTTATGAATAAGCAATATGTTAAACAGAACATATTTGTGGAATAAATCTTGCTATAGGCAATGGTGATTGAAGTTCTCAAAACAACGTAGTGCAGTATCTGAAACAGTACTTGATTCCTTAACGGTTTTTATTTCTAATCTTTTTGCTTGGAAGTAGGATTCATGATCACAGAAAACTAGCCAATCTGATCACATGCACCACAGCCTTGTCTAACTCAAAGAAACTAAGCCATGCCGTGTGGGGCCACTCAAGACAGATGGGTCATGGTGGAGAGGTCTGTATTCTTGCCTTGAGAACCCCATAAACAGTATGAAAAGGCAAAATGATAGGATACTGAAAGAGGAACTTCCCAGGTCAGTAGGTGCCCAATATGCTATGGGAGATCAGTGGAGACATAACTCAAGAAAGAATGAAGGGATGGAGCCAAAGCAAAAACAATACTCAGCTGTGGATGTGACTGGTGATAGAAGCAAGGTCTGATGCTGTAAAGAGCAATATTGCATAGGAACCTGGAATGTTGGGTCCATGAATCAAGGCAAATTGGAAGTGGTCAAATAAGAGATGGCAAGAGTGAACATCGACATTCTAGGAATCAGCGAACTAAAATGGACTGGAATGGGTGAATTTAACTCAGATGACCATTATATCTATTACTGTGGGCAGGAATCCCTTAGAAGAAGTGGAGTAGCCATCATGGTCAAAAAAAGAGTCCGAAATGCAGCACTTGGATGCAATCTCAAAAACGAAAGAATGATCTCTGTTTGTTTCCAAGGCAAACCATTCAAAATCACGGTAATCCAAGCCTATGCCCCAACCAGTAACGCTGAAGAAGCTGAAGTTGAATGGTTCTATGAAGACTTACAAGACCTTTTAGAACTAACACCCAAAAAAGATGTCCTTTTCATTATAGGGGACTGGAATGCAAAAGTAGGAAGTCAAGAAACACCTGGAGTAACAGGAAAATTTGGCCTTGGAGTACAGAATGAAGCAGGGTAAAGGCTAATAGAGTTTTGCCGAGAGAACGCACTGGTCATAGTAAACACACTCTTCCAACAACACAAGAGAAGACTCTACACATGGACATCACCAGATGGTCAATGTTGAAATCAGATTGATTATATTATTTTCAGCCAAAGATGGAGAAGCTCTATATAGTCAGCAAAAACAAGACTGGGAGCTGACTGTGGCTCAGATCATGAACTCCTTATTGTCAAATGCAGATTAAATTGAAGAAAGTAGGGAAAACCACTAGACCATTCAGGTATGACCTAAATCAAATCCTTTATACAGTGGAAGTGAGAAATAGATTTAAGGGGCTAGATCTGATAGATGGCCTGATGAACTATGGACAGAGGTTCGTGACATTGTACAGGAGACAGGGATCAAGACCATCCCCATGGAAAAGAAATGCAAAAACTTAAAATGGCTGTCTGAGGAGGCCTTACAAATAGCTGTGAAAAGAAGAGAAGTGAAAAGCAAACAAAAAAAGGAAAGATATTCCCATTTGAATGCAGAGTTCCAAAGAATAACAAGGAGAGATAAGAAAGCCTTCCTCAGTGATCAGTGCAAAGAAATAGAGCAAAACAACAGAATGGGAAAGACTAGAGACCTCTTCAAGAAAATTAGAGATAACAAGGGAACATCTCATGTGAAGATGGGCTCGATAAAGGACAGAAATGGTATGGACCTAACAGAAGCAGAAGATATTAAGAAGAGGTGGCAAGGATACACAGAAGAACTAAACAAAAAGATCTTCATGACTCAGATAATCATGATGGTGTGATCACTGACCTAGAGCCAGACATACTGGAATGTGAAGTCAAGTGGCCCTTAGAAAGCATCACTATGAACAAAGCTAGTGGAGGTGATAGAATTTCAAATCCTGAAAGATGATGCTGTGAAAGTGCTGCACTCAATATGCTAGCAAATTTGGAAAACTCAGCAGTGGCGACAGGACTGGAAAAGATCAGTTTTCATTCCAATCCCAAAGAAAGGCAATCCCAAAGAATGCTCAAACTACCGCACAATTGCACTCATCTCACATGCTAATAAAGCTATACTCAAAATTCTCCAAGCCATGCATCAGCAATACGTGAACCATGAACATCCAGATGTTCAAGCTGGTTTTAGAAAAAGCAGAGGAACCAGAGATCAAATTGCCAGCATCTGCTGGATCATTGAAAAGGCAAGAGAGTTCCAGAAAAACATCTATTTCTGTTTTATTGACTATACCAAAGCCTTTGACTGTGTGTATCACAATAAACTGTGGGAAATTCTGAAAGAGATGGGAATACCAGACCACCTGATCTGCCTCTTGAGAAATCTATATGCAGGTCAGGAAGCAACAGTTAGAAGTGGACATGGAACAACAGACTGGTTCCAAATAGGGAAAGGAGTACGTCAAGGCTGTATATTGTCACCTTGCTTATTCAACTTATATGCAGAGTACATCATGAGAAAAACGCTGGACTGGAAGAAGCTAAAGCTGGAATCAAGATTGCCGGGAGAAATATCAATAACCTCAGATATGCAGATGACACCACCCTTATGGCAGAAAGTGAAGAGGAAGTAAAAAGCCTCTTTTTGAAAGTGAAAGAGGAGAGTGAAAAAGTTGGTTTAAAGCTCAACATTCAGAAAACTAAGATCATGGCATCTGGTCCCATCTCTTCATGGCAAATAGATGGGGAAACAGTGTCAGACTTTATTTTTGGGGGCTCCAAAATCATTGCAGATGGTGATTGCAGCCATGAAATTAAAAGATGCTTAGTCCTTGGAAGGAAAGTTATGACCAACCTAGATAGCATATTCAAAAGCAGAGATATTACTTTGCCAACAAAGGTCCATCTAGTCAAGGCTATGGTTTTTCCAGTGGTCATGTATGGATGTGAGAGTTGGATTGTGAAGAAACCTGAGTGCCAAAGAATTGATGCTTTTGAACTGTGGTGCTGGAGAAGACTCTTGAGAGTCCCTTGGACTGCAAGGAGATCCTACCAGTCCATCCTAAAGGAGACCAGTCCTGGGTGTTTATTGGAAGGACTGATGCTGAGGCTGAAACTGAAATACTTTGGCCACATCATGCGAAGAGTTGACTCACTGGAAAAGACCCTCATGCTGGGAGGGATTGGGGGCAGGAGGAGAAGGGGATGGCAGAGGATGAGATGGCTGGATGGCATCACTGACTCGATGCACATGAGTCTGGGTGAACTCTGGGAGTTGGCGATGGGCAGGGAGGCCTGGCGTGCTGCGATTCATGGGGTCGCAGAGAGTTGGACATGACTGAGCGACCGAACTGAACTGAACTGATGATTCCAGATGAGGAATCAAAACAAATGGGTTAGCAACTTGGATCCCATTGGGCACACATTCAGCTCTCAGATGCCCTAATTTTTAATAATATAGAGCTGGGATTCTAATTGTTAATTCATTGTATTGATTCCCTAGGACATTGTGTTTCCCATTCTTGACTTGTAATCGAACTTTTCCATACATGTCTGCAATAAAGAAGAAGGGAGTGGGTTACTGAATGGAGTGCACAGAGATGATATAGGGTAGCCCACTGAGGAAAGTGGTCCCAGAGAAAGTAACTCAATACCCTCATTTTAGTAACACCTCAGGGTCTTAGGGGTATAAGTGACTTTGATGGAGACAAATTTAAACAGCTAACAGTTACAATTGGTTCTGTGGTTTTCAAGGAAGTAGAGAGTGACTGTTTCTGGCGGAGGGAGGGCCAGTGTCAAGGAGGAGAGAAATGATGATTTAATGGAAGTAGAGCTGACAGGGGCCTGGCTCCTCGCACACTTTCACACAGCATGTTCCAAGGTAGCTGGAGGTCTGAACCTTTGCTGAAGAAAATGGGGAAGGCAAGGAAGTTTTTATTGAGTTCCTGTGAATATGATGTCAGCAGATCGTATCCTGACTTAATGCTGATACGTGTGCTTTCTAGTATATTCTGTTGAACTCTTTGACACAACTTTCCAGTGAGAGTGCATGAGAGAATTCATGAAAAGGTGCAGATACATGTGCTACAATATAAGATTGGTAGACCATGTCATACTTCTAACAAATACCTAAATTGTGTTATCCTTCACTTATGCTATTTTACTTCACTATACTATTTTACCCTGAGTGGTCATTGATTTTCCTGTGAAAGAAGGATCCTCTGTGACTGGTCTCCTCAGGTTTGAAAAGACCTGAAGATAAGATGAAATTTGAGACTGACTCAGGAAACAAAGATATTTCCCGGACAATTGTTAATCTAACCTGTGGAGACTTATTAATAGTCAATCAAGATTTTCTGGGAAACTCCCCCTTAATATGAGCTTTTGGTTGAAAGACAGAAGTTTTTCTACATAGATCCTGGGCGCAAAGACTTGAGCCCTCTTCCAGGTTGCTCAGGGGGCAGCTCTAAGGAAGTCCCTTGCTTCCTCAGTTATCAAATGAAGGCAATTTCCTGTGATAGCTCTGTCCACCTCTTAAGATTGGAGGGAATGTTGTGGATTTTAAAGCACTTGGAAAATTGAAAGTAATAAACAAATAGAAAACAGTGTTACTGTAAGTGTGGAGTAAAGCTTGATGCAGAACTACCAGCAGTCATAATAAAATAATCATACTTAATCTGGCAATTTATGTTCATAGGCCTCTATACAGAGGCCTGGCTTCCCTGGTAGCTCAGCTGGTAAAGAATCCACTTGCAATGCAAGAGACCCAGGTTCGATTCCTGGGTTGGGAAGATCCCCTGGAGAAGGGAAAGTCTACCCACTCCAGTATTCTGGCCTGGAGAATTCCATGGACTGTATAGTCCATGGGGTCACAAAGAGTTGGACACGACTGAGTGACTTTCATTTCCACTTTCACTTTATACAGAGGCCCATTCTAAATTAAAGCTAATAAAGAACGTAGGTTTGTGTATACCAATTGATGTGTAAATGGAGCCTGCATCATTATCATCATCCCTGTTACCACCACCGCCTTCATTACCATCAGCATCACCATCATCCTTGTTATCATCACTGTTGATGTTGAGCAACTACTGTCTCAGGCACGAGACAGGACCTTGCCCTTCATGTTACCATTAAATCCACAAGACTGCTCCATTGTTATCCTCATTTGAGAACAAAGGGGTTATGATAGGGACAGAGTAAAGGGACAAAGTAGGTGATTAAATAGTTAATCCCACTAGCAGATTGTAAGTAGAAAAGATATGAGAGACCCCTGTAAGTTAATGATTACTCAAACAAGGTTTGCTTAACCACAAAACCAAACAGGCTTGCTTAGCAACAAAACCATGCAACGGAAGCACGAGGCGTGCTCCAAAACAATAGAACAGTGGTGGCACGAGGCCCATTTCCTGCATAGTGAACCCAGTAAGTTAGGACATGCTCTCTGCACATATAAAAAACAATAGAACAGTGGTGGCATGAGGCCCATATCCTGCATAGTGAACCCAGTAAGTTAGGACATGCTCTCTGCACATATAAAAAAACAATAATTTGTGGACCTATCCTGTCCATGTAGGGACAAAAAAACTCCACTGTCCAACCCGGAGGAGAAGTCAACGATGAAAGCATGACATCCACTCAAGAATGATACAGGTATTCTCCCCCTCCCCACTTTTCCTTTGATTATCAAACTGTAGCCCAGTAAGTTCTCAGGGCATGGCACCTTCTTGCCCACCTACTTGTAGGCCTCACAAGCATCCTATTCTAATAAATCACTTATCACTTTGTTTCTCACTAAAGTCTTTCAGACATAAAGGACTGGAGCTCTTCAGAGCTCCCTGGAACGCTACCTAATGGTTTCAGTTAGAAGCTCCATAAAGCTGCTACTGGTTCCCAAACTCATTCAGATATCAAAATAACCTGAGGGTTTTTAAAAAATGCAGATGCTTCGGTCTTACAAAAAACCTAAAGCAGAGACTCTATTGATGGATCCAGAGCAGTTGTGAATTTATTTCCAAGCTCTACAGATGGTTATTTTGAGCAGGTGGATTTGTGAATGACTGAGCTCAGTAACGTCTCCAAGGTCACAAAGCTGGGAGCAAAGCTGGACCCTAACCAGGCTGGTCCCTGATTCCCGTGTCAGTGCTTAACCACTTTTCTGTCTTGCCTGCCTGGAAATAACAATCTATTTAATTTAACAGCTGTCTTTTAATGACTTTAATTGGATTTTCCACATCCTACCTCCACTGTTAAACTATACTGCAAGATTACTTTTCCCTTAATGACCATTTAGATGTTTCAGATGAATGACTTAGTTCCCAAGGATACTTTATACCATGGCCAACTGTTAATGATATGGTGGCATTTACCTGAATATAATAACTACCAAAAATTAAGATCACAAAATGTGAGGGTCTGTGTTTGACTGGGGAACTCACAACCAGTGATCAGAGAATATCCATTCAGGGTTGAAGGAGTTTTTCTTGCAAGAGGCTGTTAGTCAAAGTGGATAGAGCCAATGGCTGTGGTGAAAGTATATGCTTTATCTACTTGAAGGTCTATGTGAATTTCCCAGGAATCTTATTAAAAAGCATATATTAATTTAGCATTTCTGGAGTGGGCTTGACAGTATACATTTCTAAGCTCCCAGCTGATGCTAAAGCTGCTGGGGATCCTAGGCAACTGTAGCCATAGAATGGCCATGAGGAGATCCACCTTCAGAAGAATGAGCACAGCCCTGATGAATGAGGATCAGACTGCCCCCTAGCAATGGGAATATTGGGTGGGGCAAAAAATTGCAGAGGACAGTCAGAGGTATCCTTCTGACAGGAGAAAAAGAACAGATGGAAGGCATGGCCCAGTAAAGCTGTATTATCTATTATGGAGTAGGGAAAGGTTATTTGTTTAAGTAAATTTAAACACTGATTAGAGGGCTTACAAACATATGGTTATGATAGTTACATACATTTGGAAATATTCTGTGTGAGTGAGTGAATTCTAGGTCAACACTGATTGACCAGCTGGGACAGGAGAAGGGTGCTGCTGAACATTGAGTTTCTCGGGAGGATCCCATGAGCCGAGGATCCCATGGCACGTGCCCTGTCTAGCTCAGGGGACACCGCCTCTTGCAATCATTGTGGTCACACCCCTACCTGTCAGGTGATGAATGGCATGGTACTGTGAAAAGTCAAACAGAAATGAAATAAACAGTAATTGGAACATGTGCTTTGGCTAATACATTTTGTTCTTCATGTCAGGGGAAGATTTGGTTGATGGATTTGTCTAAGGGACAAAGGATGAAATAACCAGAGAATGGGCTTTCATTTTAATTAGGTGGAACTGTAATGAAACTATAACTCTTAGAACATCTGAGTTATTTACAACCTGTAACTATCCAGAATGAAAATATACTAGGTGTTGTGAACTGCATTGAGTCTCCTGCTCTTCTGGGTCATGTGAAAGCAATCTGGGACTGCAAAAGGACAGGGTTCATTCTTCAACTAGATGGCTTCTCCAACTTAGCCTGGAACTGTGAAAGTTTGGTAGCACCTTGACAGCCCCTTGTAGCTAGCAGAAAGCATTGAGCCTACCTAAAGTGATTGAAGGGGAAGGAAGGAGGAGAAAGCTCCATGGGCCCATCTAGTTAGGAAGGGTTCTGATACAGGAAACATCACTGCTCTGAACTTCTGAAGGGCTGGCACCAAAATAGGCTGGAACCATGGCTGCCTTTAGAGGCCAGTAGGAGGTGAGCTAAGTGGGAACAATGACAATCAGAAGGTCCTAACAGAGACCACATTCATTTCTTGCCACCTACTGCCAAGCAGAACTGGAGCTCAGGGCTGCAAGAACTTTTGCTTTTTTTCCCAAAAGAAACCAATTTTTCTGTAAAATTGCCTATTTTTTTTTTCTTACAGGTCATCAACAAGATCATATCCAACAAAAGCCACTGGCAGCTAAATAAAAAATGTCTTTAAGGTGTGTAGAGGTGGTAGTAACCATGGGACTGTATTTTTACACAAGTTCAGAAACAGCATGGGTTTTCAGAGACTGAACCCAGAAGTGGGATGCAGCAGCAGAGAAGGTGAACATGGTGTTTCCAGGCCTCTCTTCCCCACACATGCTTACCCTGCTCTCTTTCTTCTTAGCCCCTCTCCATTCCTGACAACATGTTATAAACTTATTTGTGATGTTCACCTTCTGACAAGCCCCTCCCCTCAACCAGAATGAATTCTTCATGAGGGCAGGGGCTCATCCGTCTTCTCTTGGTTGTCTCTCCCACACATCGGCCGTTATCTGGTTCACAGCAGGTGCATAATTAATAGGTGCCCAGTGAATAATAAATGACTGATCCATACCTTGATCTGAAACATCAAAGCCAGGAGGAGCTTGTGTTATAGGGCCCTTATGCCAGAGTCTGATGTCCAATTTATAGGGGTTCTCGAGGTTGCTTTGGGTAACTCAGGATAATTCCTATCCAAAAATTTGAAGGAGAATAAAATAAATCCTAAATCCTGCTTCTACTTTGCTAAAAAAAAATCTGCAAGAGAGAAAGGCAAATACACATCCACTCATGTGTTTAGCTGTGATCATGAAAATCCTGACTTCTTGTCTGAAGCCGTGTAAAACAAGAATTTTCATTTAGAAAGCAGAGCTGAGTAAACAGACCCAGGACCCATATCTGCTGACACACGGTGCTGTACGGAGAGTGTAGCAGGACATTAGGAATGCTGCGTTCTCTAAGAATTCTGCACACAAATGGGCATGAGGGGATAAAAAGCAACGCTGGGGAACTTCTAGTTCTTGCTGAAAAAGAAAATTCTGGCTCTAAATCTAGCACTACCCAGCAAGAAGGGCATCTCCTCTGTGGCTGCAAATAAAGCTGGTACTCCTTTGCTCAAACAAAACCACTTATCATACACTACTTCAAATAAGCAAAGCTCCAAACAGCTAGCCACACATGCATGTTTTTGCCACCTGCTGTCTGTGCAAAATAGCTATGCCATGTGCATGCCCTAGTTTAAACCAATCTTTGAATTTCACACAAAAGCATTCTCCCTCTACCAAGCTCCTTTCCTAAAGTTAAGTCCACAAAAGGATAGAAATACATTTCCTGTTAAGTGAGGGAAAAAAAAGAAAGATGTTTAAAGGACAGTCCAGACCTTTTATAAAAGCACTTACTTTGAAAGAACAGGACAGATTATGTATTCAAAACAAGACACCTTCTACAGAGCAGACGGAGAAGTTGTTCACTGTCCCAGCCTTGCTCTGGGCTTGCAGCTCCGGTCCTGCTGGGGGGTAGTTAACAGAAACGGTTGAGCCTGCGTGGCCTGGTCCTCCGGGGCTGCTGCATCAGGATGACGCTCAGAACTATCATTGGGGCAGGCTGTGAGCAAGTCAGCAGGGCAGTCTTACCTCTGTGCTGAGGCTGCTGCTTTCTAATGAGAAAATACTGGTGGCAGAGCTCTCCCCTCAGGTTCAGGCAGACCCAAAGCACCCCAGATAATCCTAGTTCAAGGTTAGGGGAGCACCCATCACCTGTTGGGCAGAGGCAAGCAGACCCTGAAGAAGACATCCCTTGTCAGGTCAGACCCCTTCCAGACTCACTCAAGACTACTGGTCTCCTTGACATAGTTCCTTGACTCTGCCAAGGGCATGACTCAGCTCACCCGTTAGCAATGTGGATCACAGTATTTCTCTCTCCGAGTCCAGGAGGACTGAGTTCAAGGCAGTGACTGGAGAAAGGCTAGAGGGGAGACCATGGTGGTCCCTAACTTGGTAAAGTCGAAAGCTTGTGGCTTCATATGCAGGGAGATTTAGCTACAGTAGTCACTGCAGTACTGTGGCTTAGGACTCTAGAAACCGAAGACTATTTGGTGGGGGAGAAGAAGGAGAGTAAAGAGGAGAGGAGGGAGAGGGGAGAAGGAGCGAGAGGAAGAGGGGAAAGAAGAGAATCAGAGGAGGAGGAAGAGGATAGCAGTCAGCTTTTTAATTGAGTTTCCAAATCAATAAGTGTAGAGAATTAATGGTATCCCGACTTTCTATTGGTGTCAAGATGACAAATTGTAGGGTGGAACTGAGGCTTCTGATGACATTTTCCATTTATGCCTGGATGACACTGTAACTGAAAAGCCAGACAGAGCTATAGTGGAAGTTAAGGAGAGCCAGCTGTGCGCTTCAGACACCCAAGGATTCACACCTCGGTTTTCTAATTCATTCTAGACATGGAGCTCACCCTGCGTGGACACAAAGGGGTGGGATAAGGTCCAGGAAGTCTTGGGATCACTTTCAGTTTGAAATATATAACAAGAACACAAAATGTCAGGGAGCCATAGCATTCCTTTATCATATAGTCTGGGGTCAAGAAGAAGCAACAGACCAGGAACACTCCATAACTTAACAGAAGTTGTGAGCAGATTTGGGTCTACGGGGTGTTGGGTCAGGAACAGACAGGAAGCTGAGTGGAGCTGAGTCCTGGGCATCCTGGGGCCCTGCCATCTCTGGGAGATCCTGGGCACAGTCTCTCTGGGCCTCACTTTCTGTGTGAGAAGTTTTGAGATTCCTGGAATCTTAAAGGCCTATTCTTCTAAATCTCTTCACCTAGCACACGCCCTGACCCAGAGAGAAACCTAATAAGCCAGAGTTTGCTCTCTTTCTTCCACTCCCCTCCCTCCCACTACATTAGGCTGTGAATTCTGGCAAAGGATCACATCTTAGCACTGTCTCCCTGTCTCCAGCTGCTTCTGATCAAATTCTGAAAAGCCCAGAAAAACTGATTTTCTGAAGTCCCTGGAGGGTGTGGCAGATGAGCTTCTCAGAGAGCCCTTTAAGAAAGGACTCCACTGCCCAGCTTCCAGGAGGGCATCAGCTAACAATCCCCAACTCCTTCAGGTCCACCTCAGCCTTTGAGATGTGGTCTTCTGAGGGTGCTCTGAGCGACATGAGGCTACCAAGGCCTGGCTAACCCCACCCAATATGAGTGTTTCAGAACAGGCAGGCATTGCTCCTGAGAGCTCACTGGTCTGGAAGAGACTGTCAGGCTGCAGTCCCGGCCTGATTCTTCTTCCTCTTCTCTTCCAGGCTTTACTTTTCTCATGAACAATCAGCATCTATGTCCTCAGGGACCCAACAAACACAGAGATGCTAATCATTGTAACACACAAGCCATAAGGTTTGTTTGTTTTTCCAAAATGGAGCTTTGAGAGGTTTCAGGAAACTTATCTTTGAGCAAGAAGACCCTCTTTGTAGCATAATGATCTGCCTTGTAGATTCCTTCTCCATTGTCTTGTTCATAAACACTTAGTTCCCACCAGTTGTAGCAGTTCTCAGCCAGGGGTGCCTATTAGACCTTTTTAACAGCTAGTAATGCTGCACACTCATTTTGCAACATGGTAGATCTTCTTGGAACATATTAGGAAGGTGTAGAAAACCTTGGGATCATTTTTTATTTTGAAGATTTAATCAAAAAAGGCAAAAGTTATAGGGCCAGAAGATTTCCTTTATCCTACAGAGTTGGGGACAGGAAGTTTTACAGTGACTTGCAATGGAAACTGGGAATAAAGCAGCTGATTCTGTCCCCTCGGGTTTCCAGTGTCATTGTCATGCAAGAGGTTGTGGTTATGATTGCATTTCATAAACTATGTCCTTTGGGAGAATCAGCTGTGATTGCTGTCTTCTCTTTCTTGTTAATCAGGGAGTGCTCACTCACATAAATGTCAGGGGAGGATGCTCAACTGTTGTGTTTCCTGGATCACTGAATAAAATCCCCTGAGATAATGTGTGTGCCCACTTAACTGTGCTACTAGATTCAGAGAGTTTTATTTCAAGGAACAGTTTGTATCTGAAAATGCAGAGGAGCTGAGATTCCCTGGGACGGGGAAGTCCCCACTTTGCAAGGATGTTAGTCTTGGAAAGAGAAAAGGGGGGACATTCTACCAAAATGTTAAATGCACCCAAAGGAACTACTTGATATTTTTAAAAGGCTTCTCAGTATATCTTTACATCCAAAGAGAAAATTCAGAAGTCCCAGCAGGGTATAAGCAGATGAGAGTGCCATGCATTGGGAAAAATGTTCTTTTAGCAAAAGTCAAGTGTTCCCCAAATGGGGAAGACTAGGGGTGGGAGTAACCGGGTGAACTTCGAGAAAGCAACTCTGACAGCACAACAGACTGGGATGTGCCATAAGAAAAGGACATTTAAAGTCACCACACTCTGACTGTCCCTGGACATTTAGCAGCACACAACTAGGTCCCAATTTAATTCTTCCTGAATATAATACACAAAATGCTCATTCTCTAAATGCATTCCTCAAAACTCACTCATTAAGAAAGCACCCCTCTGGGTGCTCTGGAAGTGGTGCCCTGGGGTGAGATGGAAGAGAAGGGCTGAGCTTGAGGCCTGCTCATCCTGCTACAGGCTGGGCACCACCGGGACACTTAAGGAACATCCCCATGCATTCTTATCCTAGCTGAACGGTTATTTCAGGGATTAGTTGAATCTGCACTTGAATATGCTTAGTACATTTGTGAGGCACTGCGCAGATGTAACTTTTATTATTTGTAAACAAAAGCCTCATTTCAAGATTGGCTGAGTGCATGCTCCCAGGGCAGCACCAGGGCCCATGGACAAGGATGCTAGCTCAGAAAGCCTGGATGCGTTTGAATCCCTGCTCCTCACTTACCCACTGGGAGACTTAGAGCACTGACTGAGCCCTCTTTGGCCCAGTTCTCTCGTACATCAATGGTCATATCTACCTCTTCAGATTGTCGTGAGTGGAGAGGAACTGACACAAGAAAAGTGTGCAACACAAACACTGATGCACCGTGCATATGTGCAAATAAGTAAATATGAGCTGTGATTTTTACAAGCCAGGGCTGCGCCCACAAGTCGTAAAACTGTGCAATCCTAGCAGCAGAGGACTTAGAGGGAAGTTTGAGGGGATCTGGAAGAAGGATCCTCTGGGAGAGCCACCAGCTGCTTGAGGCCCACTGCAATGAGCTGGTAACCTCCCAGTGGCTGGTTCCACTCAGAATCAGCAGGAGAAATCATTGCTCTGATCTCTAGGCGTGCTTCTCCATGCCCGTATCAACTGCAAAGTATTCACCCACACCCCAGCAGAGCTCCGAGCTGTCATTCCAGAAGGAGCGTCAGAGAGTGTTCGCTTCCAGGTACAAATTCACTTGTGACAACCGTACATTCACATCACACAAGAAGAACGCAACATGCAAAGAACATCATCTCAAAATGGAGCACAGTCAAATTTGGGGTGAGGGGGAGATGCAGGCAGTGGGGGAGGGGTGGGTGATGGATCTCAAATGTCAGGGCTGCACTGGAAAGAATTCCTGGGCTGGGGCAACCACAAAGGGCTCCGGGCTGAGGCACATTCCATTATGAGTGGAGTGGTTTATAATGGAATGACATGGATGGGTTCTTATAATCAGAAAAACACACTGACCTTCACACTACACAGGTGCAGCAGCATAATGACCCACCACGTGTATGCGCATCAATTCCTGGGGAAAGTCCAACGAGGTTAACTCAGCGTGTATCCCAAGCAAACAAAGTCAGTGACATTCCCCCCATGAAGAACGTTGTGCCCCATCCCCACCAAGAGACCTGGTTTGGGCAACTGACACATACAAGGAAAGATTACATGAGGCTCATACTCATTTTTTAAAAGTTTTTTTTTATGTGGGCTATTTTTTTAAAGTCTTTATTTAATTCGTTCCAATATTGCTTCTTTTTAACATTTTAGGTTTTTGTCTGCAACACCTGTGGGATCTTAGCTCCTCGACCAGGGATCGAACCCATATCCCTTGCATTGAAAGGTGAAGTCTTAACCACTGGGATGCCAGGCAAGTCCTGGATTATACTCATTTTGGAGAAAAAAAAATGGACCAATTAACAGCAAGCAGCATTATTTTATGCTGGATTTTTAAAGTTTAAGGGGTGAGAATCTTTCAGGAAACAAAGATTTGGTGTGGGAGCCCTACAGGGAGGGAGAGTTCTGTTCCTCCCCAGCTATCTGAGAAAACTATTTACAAGCATCCTCAGATATGCTCCACTTGTAAAATCCTTACAACCACAAAGCAACCAGATCTATAGTTAAACTGCTGACATTTACTCAGATGTGAAAGACTCAAGAGGAAGCCCTATTCCCTTGCAGTGTATCACCCCAAATGGTAGCCAGGCACCACACCATCACCGCTTTAAATAGAAAAACCACGTCAACAATTAGAATTTGAAGAGAGAGATGCCAGGAAAACTGTGGGTGATATTCTATGAGGGTCTTCTTAATCTGGCTATCACTTTGGTTCACTAGTTTTTCATCCTCATTTTCTACACTTATCTTCCTCTGAAGGGAAAGTTGTGGTGAGAGTAACCGGTATGGTCTTATTTCAGAAGAAAGCAGTATGGGATGTCAGCTTTCCAAAATCCTAGTGAAACCTGGTGTTGCTGACAAATGTGTTCATACAAGAAGCGAGTCGGAAGCTTTCACTCTGGGTGCATGGATTATCTTCCCATCCCTGGTCCAAGCAGATGTGAATAGGAAAGAGAGTTCAGCCTCCATGTCCTAAGATCCTGTTCTGTGCCAAGCTCAGGCTGAGTGCTCCTCGGCTCTGCAGGAGCAAGGCCCCTGTCCTGGACATGACCACTCCTCAGGCTGACCCAGCTCAGTTCCATCTGCAGGCTTTCCCATGTTGGAGGTCCCCAGACTCTCCTATAGTTACATGAGGGCTCATATTCCAACCAAAGGACTTTATTACTCTCTGAAAACTGACAACATCCACATTTCTTTGACAGCTTAGCACTCTCATCTGAAGTTCAAACCTAGCATTCACTGGAATTTCTCAGAAGCCCCCAAACACAGTGCAAAGGAGTTATTTATCCTCAGCTCTGACTCTGTAAGTCTTCCTCATCCACAAGATCTCCCATGAGGGAACTTGGATATCCACCTCTGGTTCTTTTTCTCCCCAAGCCCATCCTCTGCATCCAACCAAGTGACCAATTCATTCACTCGTTCCTCTTAGCTGTTCTAGATATCTGTTTCTCACCATTTCCACCTCTTCCATCATGGTGCAAGCCTCCCTTTCCTCCTGAATCTCAGTTGATCCTAACTGGTCTCCATCCTCACCTTAAAGACCTGCTCTACAACAGGCAGAATGCTTCTCAAAAAGGGAACATCTGACCAGTTGTATTACTTTCTTGCTTTAGTGACCTCACACTTCTTTTAGGCTAAAGTTCTAAATACCAGTTTGAGACTTCTTCAGACAAATAGGCCAAATGGATCTGGCCCTGCCTCTCTCCCCACCACAAATGATATCCCCACTCCTGCTGGCCACTCAGGGAGTTTCACAGCCTTCCAAGGCACTCCCTTTTCCTTTCCTGGAAGCTGCATATGATGTTCCCTCATCTAAAACATGCTTCCCTCAGCCCTTTGTTCTCCACCTTTAGTTTTGGCTCATTCTGGGACCACCCCCCGCCCACCTCTAGCCAGAACAGATGCCGCTGGAATAGAACTCTGTATTTATTTTAGTAGTTTTGAAAATAATTTTAAAGAACTAGGTACATCATTTGTATAATGAGTGTATTGCAGAGTTGATCCAGCTTTCTCAGGGCTGGGGCAATACAAGGAGTGTTCTCTACATGTAATGAGAATTGGACAAATGAATGAACAAATGATCGGGGACTGTCTATGCCCTTGAACTCACAGTCTAGGCTTTAGAAGATGTAAAAGGAGCCTTTTGTTGCATCTGCCCTAAGCCAAATTCTGGTCCAATTAATCAAACACACACACATTAGAAGAGATGGCAGAACAAAAAAAGAAAAAAGACCATTCAAATTAGATGTTACGTATTTAGTACTTAGCCTGGGGATACTGGAATATTTCACTTTACAGTTTACTATAAATTGTTTTCTTACAATTTACTGTTTAACTGCAAAACTTGACTTTGTCAAATAAGGAGGTGAGCAGAAGTGGAGACTTTAGAAACAAAGTGAATGAGACAGAAAAGGATCCATCCCTTGAACCCCAAATCCTGTGCCACCTTATCAAAGAGGACCTAGACAGAATCCTTTTCCATGAGAATAAGCTGGAGCTGAAGGACATTAAGGAATGAAAGGGGCACCAAGTGATCTGTCTACATGAAAGTAACCACATATGTCCCTACCCTCTGCTTTCAGACTGTCTAAGTTTCACATATCCACAGGGTCTCTTTCTAGGAATAAGCACAAAGAAGTCAAGCACAGGAAACCCCATGAGAAATGACAGTTGACAGTATTAGGGATCAACAAAGTTGTACCTTGTAAATAACCTGAAGTTACACAATTCTTTCTTCAAAGGTACCCATGATTTAAAGACAGCTTTAACCACTTCTTCTATTGCTCTCCAAGGGCTGAAACCCATGGAGAACACTCTTGGAGCCCAGGGCACAGGGCTGCAGGAAAGTCCAGTGAGAAGGACAACTCCGAAGACCCTGGCACCAGTGCCTACAGTAGAAGCCCCAGCAGGAGGGCATGGGCAGTACAGCAAGGACAGCGTCTGACAAGCTGTTCCTTCACTGGTCCCTGTGTCAGCTCTCCAAGCTCCTGGTATCCACTCTGTTCAGTAGATGTGTTGTTGTTCAGTTGCTAAGTCATGCCTGACTCTTTGCAACCCCATGGACTACAGCACTCCAGGCTCCTCCGTCCTCCACTATATCCCAGAGTTTGCTCAAATTCATGTCCATTGAGTCGGTGATGCTATCGAACCATCTCATCCTCTGCAGCCCCCTTCACCTTCTGCCCTCAATCTTTCCCAGCAACAGGGTCTTTGCAAATGAATCAACTCTTCACATCAGGTGGCCAAAGTATTGGAGCTTCAGCATCAGTCCTTCCAATGAATATTAATGGTAATTTCCTTTAGGATTGACTGGTTTGATCTCCTTGCTGTCCAAGGGACTCTCAAGAGTCTTCTTCAGCACCATAGCTTGAAAGTGTCAAATCTTCAGTGCTCAGCCTTCTTTATGGTCCAACTCTCACGTCCATACATGGCTACTGGACAAATCATAGCTTTGACTATACAGACCTTTGTCAGCAAAGCGATGTCTCTGCTTTTTAATACACTGTCTAGGTTTGTTATAGCTTTCCTTCCAAGGAGTGTTTTTTAGTTTCATGGCTGCAGTTACCTACCACCTGCAGTGATTTTGGAGTCCAAGAAATAAAATCTATTACTGCTTCCACTTCTTCCCCTTCTCTTTGCCATGAAGTGATGGGAACGGATGCCATGATCTTAGATTTTTGAATGTTGAGGTTCAAGCCAGCTTTTTTCACTCTCCTCTTTTCACCCTCATCAAGAGGTCCAGTTCCTCACTTT
Source organism: Bos mutus (assembly GCF_027580195.1). Taxonomy (NCBI): domain Eukaryota; kingdom Metazoa; phylum Chordata; class Mammalia; order Artiodactyla; family Bovidae; genus Bos; species Bos mutus. The sequence continues at coordinate 41,286,456 of NC_091620.1, read as the reverse complement.
CTACCCTTAGAGTGGTATCATCTGCATATCTGAGGTTGTTGATATTTCTCCAGGAAATCTTGATTCCTGCTTGTGATTCATTCAACCTAGCATTTCACATGATGTACTTTGCATATAAGTTAAATAAGTAGGATGACAATATACAGCCCTGTCATACTCTTTTCCCAATTTTGAACCAGTCCATTGTTCCATGTCTGGTTCTAACTGTTGCTTCTTGACTCATATACAGGTTTCTCAGGAGACAGGTAAGGTGGTGGTGGTACACCCATCTCTTTAAGAATTTTCCACAGTTTGTTGTGATCTACACAGTCAAAGACTTTAGTATAATCAATGAAGTGCATCCACTCTAGCACCCTGTTAAAATATCTCCAACAGCGCCCTTCTAATGGCAAGGCTGAAAGGCAGCAAAAACTGTGAAATATGGGAAGGAGGGGACACTGTGTCACTGCTACTGCCACCTGGGTAGAAGTCACCATCATTAAAAGTCAAATAAGCCAGATAAGATATTATTCCAGGACCAATATTAACCCTGCTCTAATCACAATGAGCTATGATTAAAAACCCAATTCAGAAAGCATGACATTGGCCTTCAAGCCACAGGTGATTTATTGTTTGCTAAAATAAATTTAGTTTGGTTTTTCTCATGTTTCCAATCAGTCTGCATTTGTTTTTTTTTTTAATTTTATTTTATATTTAAACTTTACAATATTGTATTGGTTTTGCCTAATATTGAAATGAATCCGCCACAGGTATACATGTATTCCCCATCCTGAACACTCCTCCCTCCTCCCTCCCCATACCATCCCTCTGGGTCGTCCCAGTGCACCAGCCCCAAGCAACCAGTATCGTGCATCGAACCTGGACTGACAACTCGTTCCATATATGATATTATACATGTTTCAATGCCATTCTCCCAAATAATCCCACCCTCTCCCTCTCCCACAGAGTCCAAAAAACTGTTCTATACATCAGTGTCTCTTTTGCTGTCTCGTACACAGGGTTATTGTTACCATCTTTCTAAATTCCATATATATGTGTTAGTATACTGTATTGGTGTTTTTCTTTCTGGCTTACTTCACTCTGTATAATAGGCTCCAGTTTCATCCACCTCATTAGAACTGATTCAAATGTATTCTTTTTAATGGCTGAGTAATAATTGTGTATATGTTCCACAGCTTTCTTATCCATTCATCTGTTGATGGACATCTAGGTTGCTTCCATGTCCTGGCTATTATAAACAGTGCTGCAATGAACATCAGGGTACACATGTCTCTGTCAATTCTGGTTTCCTCAGTGTGTATGCCCAGCAGTGGGATTGCTGGATCATAAGGCAGTTCTATTTCCAGTTTTTTAAGGAATCTCCACACTGTTCTCCATAGTGGCTGTACTAGTTTGCATTCCCACCAGCATTTGATAAGTGGAGATTATTGAGGCAGAATGGATAAAAGTGAGCAATATACAAGATGACAGAATTTTAAAACAGTTTTGGAATTATAGAGTGTACATTTGCTGTCTAAAAAGCCAAGCCATGCAGATAATACAATGAAAAGTCACCCAAAATCTCACCCCTGAAGAAAGCCAGAGATTCTGATTGGCAGTGGGTTCTTCAGTTCTAAGGAGCTGTTGGAGCAAAGTCTAACCAAGGTGCCACCTCCTGGGTGGTGAGGTCCCCGCAGGTCCCACTGGCCTGAAGGTGGGTATCATGGGAAAGGAGACCCAGAGTTGCTGGCCTTCAAAGGAGGTTTGTACTACTGGAAGAGAATTTACACTGCCTTTAAGTGGATGTATCTCATATCCTCAGAAACCTGTTCAGCTACTACAATTATCCCACCATCATGACTATCAGTCATCTTAAGTTGTCCTCAGTATGGATAATTGACATCTAGGATCCGCTGAATTCTAAAGAGGGATGCCAAGTTGTAGGGACATTTAAATCTCTACAGTTTTCATTTCAGTAGCCCCAAGCCCTCAAGAAAATCTAATACCCTTCTTTTGTGAAGTGAAAGTCACTCAGTCGTGTCAGCTCTTTGCAATTCCATGGAATATACAGTCCATGGAATTCTATAGGCCAGAATACTGGAGTGGGTAGGTGTGCCCTTCTCCAGGGGTCTTTCCTACCTAAGTATCGAACCCAGGTCTCCCGCATTGTGGACAGATTCTTTACCAGCTGAACCACCGGGGAAGCCTAAGAATACTGGAGTGGGTAGCCTATCCCTTCTCCAGCAGATCTTCCTGACCCAGGAATCGAACCAGGGTCTCCTGCATTGCAGGCAGATTCTTTACCAGCTGAGCTACCAGGGAAGCCACCTGGTATGGTGAATACACATATACATGTATCCACTCTCCCCTCAACTCCCCTCCCATCCAGACTGCCACATAACACTGAACAGAGTTTCCTGCTACACAGCAGGACCTTGATGGTTATCCATATTAAGTATAGCAGAGTATACATGTCGATCCCAAACTCCCTATCTCTTCCTCCCAGTCTTCTCTCCCGGCAACCATAAGTTCATTCTCTGTGAGTCTGTTTCTGTTTCATAAATAAGTTCAATTGTACCATTTTAGATTCCACATATAAGGGATGTCATATGATATTTCTCCTTCTCTGCCTGACTTACTTCACGCAGCATGACAATCTTGAGGTCCAACTTTGTGACCATGAATCCATTATTAGCACTACTGTTTTTTTAACCATCTGACTAGTTTTGTTTCCTCTCAAGCTCATCTTTTTCAGTTCTTTGTCTGGATCCCAGTTAAATTCTCAGGAGAGGTAAGATTTACTATCAAATAAGGCTATGGTTTTTCCTGTGGTCATGTATGGATGTGAGAGTTGGACTGTGAAGAAAGCTGAGCGCTGAAGAATTGATGCTTTTGAACTGTGGTGTTAGAGAAGACTCTTGAGAGCCCCTTGGACTGCAAGGAGATCCAACCAGTCCATCCTAAAGGAGATCAGTCCTGGGTGTTCATTGGAAGGACTGATGCTGAAGCTGAAACTCCAATACTTTGGCCACCTCATGCAAAGAGTTGACTCACTGGAAAAGACCCTGATGCTGGGAGGGATTGGGGGTAGAAGGAGAAGGGGATGACAGAGGATGAGATTGCTGGATGGCATCACCGCCTCAATGGACATGGGTTGAGTGAACTCTGGGAGTTGGTGATGGACAGGGAGGCCTGGCGTGCTGCAATTCATGGGACTGCAGAGTCTGACACGACTGAGTGACTGAACTAACTAACTAACCTTAAGGGTGAACTTCCCAGGTGGCGCTAGTGGTAAAGAACCTGCCTGCCAATGCAAGAGACATAAGAGATGCAGGTTCAGTTCCTGGGTTGGGAAGATTACCTGGAGGAGGGCACAGCAACCCACTCCAGTATTCTTGCCTGGGAATCCCATGGACAGAGGAGCCTGGTGGGCTACAGTTCACAGGGTCGCAGAGAGTTGGACACAACTGATGTGACTTAGCATGTATGCAGTGTTAAGGGTATATTATCATAGAATTTGTTTCCCTGGGAGGAGATCTTTTAATGAGCCAATACATCATTTTTAGTCATTAATGACTTACAATACCAATTTCTTAGGCCCCTCTATTCTTTTTTCTTCTTTTATGTGGACCATTTTTAAAGTCTTTATTGAATTTGTTACAATATTTCTTCTGTTTTGGGTGTTTTGGCCTGAGCTATATGTGACCTTAGCTCTCTGACCAGGGACTGAATCTGCATCCCCTGTGTTGGAAGGAGAAGTCTTAACCACTGTCCTGAAAGGAAGTCCCCCCACCTCTATCTTAGAGATCATCTCTCTTAAATTAAAGAAAAAAAAAATAAAGGCTCTGAAAAACAGTTCAGGCTTTACTTGAAGAGCATGGACTTGGTATTGCCAGTGAGCTATTCATTTTCTTAATACTCATCTTATTTTAATATGTTTAAAATTTTCATGTATTCATATATTTCTCCAGTTCTGCAGCATACCCCTGACTAAATTTCTACTACTAATAATGCATTATTAGTATCAGGACTTCCCGTTTGACATTTTCTTCCCAACCTGATGCTCATGCTGGTCCTAAGGAAGACGGTCTCCAAAGATGTCCATCTGAGGGGCAGTTTCAACTCCATGACCAGGCAACAGGAATGGAGGTGCAGCCCCCTCCTTCTAGCGTCTTATTCCTCAGACCCCAACTCTGAGCAGCAGAGGGGCAGTGCTAGGGTAAGGAGCAAAGCTGAGACCTATATCCAAGGTAGTGAGGGCAGGGTTGGGGCAGCCCCCGGCCAGTCCTCCTCTAGGGTTAGTGTTCGTGACCAAGATCTAGGTCTCTCTCCGCCAATCCCCTCCCTCCCAGAGCTGTGAGTTCCTCCTGCTCAGCTCGGGCCTTCTGCTCTTCCCTGACCTTTATGCTGCATCGTAGGAAGTCTATGATGGGGAAACACTTAGAATAGAACTCCATACTTGACTGACTCCACAACAAAGCTGTCTTATAAGAATAATAGCTGATCCCAGGATGTTTTCATTAAAAACAGATTTTAGTGACAGACTATCAAAACATTTTCCTTGTACCAAAAGCAGTATGATAATGAGACAGAATTATGCAAAACATATGGGCTTAACTCTGCCCTCAGCAGCTAGGGACTTGCTTGCTCTGGATTCAATAGCTCATTTAACTCGCCCATCACGGGTGTGCAAACAGAGTTTGTCCTGTCCAATGCTTTTCATGCTCCAAGTGGCAGAAGAAAAACAAAACGGCTGGTGAACTGCATTTCTGCCTCTATTTTCAAAGTCTGTCACCAGTTGCCTTTGAGAGGTGGGGTTTGCTTGTACCCTGAGGCAGTCAGAGAGGTGCCTATAGCAGTCAGGCTCAGAGTCACTCAACATGTACTGACCATTCGTCACTTCAGCACTGGAAAACACAGTGATATTATTAAAGCTATCCTGGGCTTCCCAGGTGGCGCTAGTGGTAAAGAACCTGCGTGCCAATGCAGAAGACGTGATAGACGTGGGTTCAATCCCTGGGTCGAGAAGACCCTCTGGAGGAGGAAATGGCAACCCACTCCAGTATTCTTGCCTGGAGAATCTGATGGACAGAGAAGCCTGGCGGGCTACAGTCCATAGGGTCACAGAGTTGGACACGACTGAAGTGACTTAGCACGCACAACATTTATATAGTTTCCTACATGCCAGGCATCATTTGAAGTACTTTACATATAGTAACTCACTCAGTCCTCACAATGACCCCACAAGACAGTGTTAGTATTGTCTACATTTTACAAATGAGGAAACTGAGGCAGGGGCAGGTTATGCCATGTGCTCAATGTCACCCAAAGAGTAAGGTGCAGAGCCAGGATTCAGAGCTGGGCACTGGGGACTTCTGGCCACACTCCCCACCCAACATTCAACAGAAGTCAATACTAACACTCAATTGCTACTTTCTAGAACATAAACATCACATGGATATTGTTGGTTGGATTAAATTGAACTAACAAATGAATGTGAGAAGGTTTTTGCATTAAGTTATCCCATCCAGGAGCATGATCTGTTTCTCTATTATTAAATTCCCACTTTGATTTTTAAAATTAATATTTATTGCTTCCTTCATGTAGGTCACACAAAGTTTGTATCCATGTTTTCTTTCTTAAGAATTTGAGATGTTTCTAAAATTATCATGGGATTAGACCAAAGGATACCTTCCCTATTCTGCATTTTTAAAGAATGATGGCCCTCTACTCTTTCTTGTCTTTCAGAATCTTTTTATCAGCCTAATAGCCCATCCTCAGATATTGAAACCACACGTAAGTCCCTGGGTCTCTGTCCTTTGAAGTAACGGTTTTTGCTTTAGACTTGCAAACCTCCCCTCAGTCTCAAAAGGCTGACTCAAAAGTTAATGATAAGGAAATGTGAAGATGTAGGGAAAAAAAAAATCCTTGATGGGCAAGGAAACTGGTAATAATTTAGACTATCAATCAGCCACATAGCAGAGTTACTGAACTCCCAGTTCCCTGAAAGATACAAATTCCTAAGTTGTTTTTAGAGGAAGCAGATTCCCTGCCAGGTGAATATCACTGACTGCAAGCATGTAGACCCAACTGGTTGAAACCAGAAGATGAGCGATGTTTGAAATTCCATCTTGATGCCAACTGATCTGAGAACTGTGCACAAGCTGATCATGCACCCTCAGCCCCTCCCTCTCACGGCCTTTAAAACCTTTGTCTCCTTACCAGTAACTTGGAGATGGTCTTAGGACATTAGTCCACCATCTTCCCAGGTTGCTGGTCTCCTGATAAAGCAACTTTTTCTTTTTCCACCAACACTTTTCTCTTAAATATTAGCATTTCAAGTGGCGAGCAGCTGACCTTGAGTTTGATACTGGCTCTGTCTGGTTACAGTATTATCGTGTTTTATTATCATGTCTTATCAAGTATTAATATGTTTGCTGGTCTGGAGTTGACCAACAGGGATGGCAGAATTGCACCCATACCCCTCTTGAGGGAGGGCTCAAATATCCTTCCCCTGAAGGAACAGGGCTTGAGCAGGGGCAGTGGTTCTCCGTGGGGCCCCCTGTCCAGGGAGGAGTCTGGGGGATGGGATCCACCTCTTCCTGTAATGTTTTCAAGGGACAGACCTCTGCACTCCTTTGGGCAAGGCTCTGCCTAGCTCCAGGTGAGCAGTATCCTTGCCCAGGTCTTCCGAGGCACGCACGCTGTGGCTGGGTCTTGCAGGGACAGGTGTGGCCCACACTTGGGTCTGGACCATGGATCTGGCAGGGGGTTGGCCCTGGAGATGAGGCAAATGCTAGTGAACCACAGACTGCAAGCTCTGGCTGTGGAGCTCATGTTTGAGGGAGAGAACAACAAAAGAACACAATAAATAAGATACATATTAGATAGTAGGATATTTTAAGAAGAAAGAAATGAGAAATGAAGTGCTAAGATGTAGGTAGGAAGGGACATTTTAGACTGGGTTTCTCAAAAATGAAGTGATTTTGAGTCAATAACAGAAGGAAGACAAGGAAGTGTCCAGTGAGATGTCTGGGGAAGGAATATTTCAGGCAAAGGAAACAGAAAGTGCAAAGGTCCTGAGGTAGAGAGTGTTTGGCTCTGCAGAGAAACAGCAAGGAAGTCAGTGTGGCCAGAGCAAAAAGAAGAGAAGGGAAAATAGCAGGAAAGAGCTGAATATGTGATTAAGGGCTAGCTGGTGGTAAGTTTCCTAGTTCAGTGGAAGGACTCGTAGCCACACAGAGTGAGGTGAGGAGTGGCTAAAGAGCTGAGGAGGGAGTGACACCACCTGGCTGGCCATGAGCAGCGTGTCTCTGGGTGCTGGTTTAAGAACACACCAAAGGGAGGGTAAGGGAGGAAACTGCGAAATCTTATGAGAATCCAGGCAAGACGTAAAGACAGCATAAACAGGGTGAGGACAGAGGAGATGGTGAGAATTTGATGAGGACTGTGGCTGGAGGTTACTGGAGAGGCTGTACTGCACTGGATTTATAATGCCTCTAATGAACCTTGTTTGTCTAGCACAAGCTGCAGGCTGAGAAGGCATGCTTGCTCCTCCTTACTTGCTCATCAGACTCCACATTAAAGAATTTCTCAGATATTGAAAAACAAACAATAACAGCTTTTCTTTGAATATGTAGTCCATTAAAGATAAAAAATCTGTGGGCGTACACTGACCCAGATACCTGACTATGTGTAGCCAACTCTTGTCTTTTCCACAATAGCATCTCAAAAGTCCTGGGGGCTAAAATGTAAATAAATCATTTGATAATAAGGTAATGTAATAAGGACTTATGAGGCAAGACAAATGATAATATCCAAGTTATGGTTTCTTTAGTAACTGTTCTGTTTCCAGAATGATGATGTTCAAACACATAAAAAGTTTCCAGATGTAATATGAAACATGGTAACATCAACCAGCTGGGAAGGGAGAAGGAGTGTTAGATTTAGGATCTGGTCTCAGTATATTAGCCAAAGGGGGACCATTTATCCTCCAAGAACTGTGAACCAAGGGGGACTCACTTCCACAACGCTGAAAGCTCAGGTCTGCTAAAACTAAGCAACAAAAGTTAGAAAGTTAAAATACACAAGGGCCAGGGAAAATGCTCTATGAACATTTTCATGTTCCTGATGTTTCTGAGCAAAGAGCACTGGCACCTAGGCTGAAAGGATTTTTGGTGGCCACTCCAAGGATAGAGACCTCTGGAAAGATATAGTCATATCTCCTTTGGAGACATCTGTTTATGTGCCAGAGGTTGTAAACCCAGAGTCTTCTGCCTCCTCTCCTCAGAGAAGATTTCTTTATATTCCAAACTCTCTCTAGCGGGGAAGAGACCCAGATGTGCCTTCAGCTCCTGTATAAGCCCTGATAGTCGTAACTTCAGGGCTTCTCTCCTGCGGCACAAACCCCTGTATGTACAGGGAATATTTGGCTCTCATCACTTCACCCCATGGGAGACTGGGAAATGATGATGAGATTGCTATGGTAATCAGTCTGTTTTCTGATCTGGAAGTCTCATGTTTTCTGTCACAATAAATAAATACAAGTAAATGTGTAACTTAACAATAAAAGGAGAACTGGCTGAGACAGTAGGACCAGTCACTATTACACGGCCCATTATCATCATAATCCAGACATCAGTCATTCCATGCTCTTCAGGGGCATCATGTGTCCCTCCCACCATGGGACTTGCCTGTAGTGCCTATGAGGAAAGTATATACCCCTACCTCACAGACTTTGGACTTGCCCATATAATATGCTTTGGCCAGCTTTTATATACAGAAAAATATAATGTTTACTTCTGAGCATCATGGGCCTTTTAAGAGACATCATGAGTTTATACCAACCCTCTTGCTCTTGCTGCCCCTTCCCCAAGAACAGAGTGTTCTAGTTCTAGACTGCACTATGCCTTCAGCCTACATTTCAGAAGAAAGAAGACACATGCAGCACATCTGAACTCAACCCATAAAGTGAAGGCAAGCTATGGTTGACCAACAACCTAAACGTGGGATGAGTGAGAAATAAACCTTTGTGGAGGAACTCATTGAGATCCTGTACATGTTTGTTCACAGCCCAAGCAGCAAAAGAAAGTTGTGTGGCTATGTGCTTCTCGACAAAACTAGCAAATCAGACTAATGCAATACACTCCTAGCTTCCATTTCTACCCCTCTTCTAAACTGAACCCCACTGCTCAGTGGGAGGTGAGTCATCCTGATTCTTCTATGCCAGCCAGCACTTGGCACGTCCCTAAACTGACCTTCTTTGAAAGAAAAGTCTTATATTTCATGAGTCAGGGAGAAATTTCAGTACAAATATAGACTTGCCAGGTGGCAATAATCTGAGGCATCTTTCTTTTCTACTGTGTCCCATTTTTGTGTTAGTCACTCAGTTATATCCAATTCCTTGTGACCCCATGGGCTGTAGCCCACCAGGCTTCTCTGTCCACGGAATTCTTCAGGCAAGAATACTGGAGAGGGTTGCCATTCCCCTCTCCAGGGAATCTTCCTGAGCCAAAGATCGAACCTGGGTCTCCTGCAATGCAAGCAGGTTCTTTACCAACTGAGCCACCAGGGAACCCCATGTCCCATTTAAACCATCCCAAACAACCAAGTCCTCTTCTTTTTCTTTTTTATATCTACTGGTTTTTCTCGTTCACTGAAATTCCAAACTCTTTATGGTCATTTTTTCCCCAGTTTCTGTCAACTCCCAGGTCAAATTTCTTCCAATAGTTGTCAGGTCAGGACCCCTAGGGTATCTCCTCCTCCACAAGGAAACATTCTCCTTTCCCACAAGGAAGCATTCTCTGCTCATAAGAGGAAGACTGGACTCAATTCTGCAGCTGTACTGCTGTGTTGCTGCTATGCGCTGCTAGTTAAATTCTTATTTTTCACCAGGTTTTTATGTCAAAGCATAGAAAACCAGGGTAAGTAAACCTCTAGCACCACCCAAGGGCTACTTCTCCCCCTTGAATATGCTGTCTTGAGTCCTTTTCAATCTCTTAGCTGGCAGACAGCAAGTCTGAATTAGGGCACTAACTCCTTAACAATACTGGAGGTTAACAGACTTAAACTGGGTCCTCCTGGAGGCATTTACACTTCAGAGTGAAGAGCAGTCCTCACATCACGGCAGCTGGAACAGGGAGGGAGCGAGTGGGAGGAGACCTGCCAGGGGAGGTTAGCATCTGGTCTCTTCACTGTCTACCATGGCCAGGAGGGGCTTCTGACAAAATAGAGTCGGAGTGTGTTAGAGACTGCTCATGTCAAGCCAAAGAGCTGAAAGGATCTCAGATCTACAGTCTTAATGGAATAGGTCACTGCTTCATTTTTGCTATCCAAAATTCAATGGTTTAAGGGGTTTGGGGGCAAGATTTTAACATGATTTTAGTAGTGGGATGCTGAGCCAAGTGCAGTAGCACATCCTGGTGTAAATCAGTTTTGGAAATTCACATGGGCAGAGACCACACAGATGCTTTTAGATGGGTAAATACCACCCCCGCCTCCCCACCCCCCACCCACACACACAGAGTTGCATTGAAAGGGTTGTAATAGGAGAGACAGATGATTCCTGGTTATGGAATAGACAGATGAGCAGAGGGAGGTAGAGGAGCCTGAGTTCAACTCATTCTGCCATTTCTGGCTCTGGGATCTTGATCAAGTTACTTAAGCTTTCTAAATGATAGTTTATTTACTTATACATAAAGATTATAATTGTAACCACTTCACAGCCCTGTCAACAGTGGAAAGATAGAGACAAAAGTCTTACTACCACTAGAATACATGGCATCTATTGTTTAATAGGACAGAGAGAACTCAGTGAGAAAAAAGTGGATCAAGTGTAAGAGATAGGAGCCTCTATACTCCAGCTGGGTCCTAATGATATATTAACCCTTGGCTGAGCAGGCAAACACCTGGCCACTCTCTGCTCAAACTTTTGGAAAAGTTACAAGAATATTACAAGGAATTCTCCAAATATTAATATTTTGCTATATTTGTATTTCCTTTCTCTCCATAATTATACACACACACACGTGTGCATGTCTAGTTATTTCTGAACCACTCAAAAGAAATCCGGGAACTTCCCTGGCAGTCCAGTGGTTAACCCTCCACACTTCCAATCCCCAGTCAAGGAACTAAAATTCCAGGTGCCACACAGCAGAAATAAATAAATAAAAATTAAAAATTACTTCTTTAAAAAAGGAATCTGCAGACAGGATGTACCTTTACTCCTAAAAACTTTGGTGTGTATTGCCTAAAAATAAGAAATTCCCTTATATAACTACAAGACAATTATAAAAATTAGGAAATTGACATGGACATAGTTCTATTATCTAATCTAATTTATTCAGAGTTCACTATTTTTTTTTCAATAATGTCCCTCATGGCAAAGGAAAATCCAGGATCCCAGAGCCCGTGTTACGTTCATTTGCTTTTCTTTGTCTTTCATGACACTGCTGGTTTTCCAGGGTACAGGCTGGGGATTTTGAAGAATGGCCCTCACTTTGAGTTTGTGTGATGCTTCTTTGTGGTCTGAATTCAGGTTAAGCACTTTGGCCGGAAATACCATGGAAGGCATGCTTGCTCTCTGTGTACTGTATACAACGCAGAAGCTGTCGCTAGTTTCATTTCTCGAGATGTCAGCTTTGATAGGTGATCTCTGCCAGATTTCTCCACTGTAAAATTACTACTTTATTCTTTGTAATTGTAAGTATCTCATGGAGAGATACTTTGAGATTATGTTAATACATTATTATGCCTTAAACTTTCACCTGCTTCCTGTAGCATCAATTATTTTTGCCTGAATCAGTTATTGTTTTGATGGTCCCAGCCTCTTTCTTAACAGATGTTTTGAATTTTGTCTTTTGAGAAATGTCTTCCGTGGTAATGGATTTTATAATGAGTCTCATTAATGCCACTATATTATAAATCATCTTTATACATTAAAAACTGAGTTCCTGTCTAGTGTCAGCTGGTTGCAAAGACTTCATTTTGAGGAAGGTGAGAACAATGAAGACTGGAAATGCAGTTTATTTGCCAGAAAAGGAATAAGAATTCAATTCCTCTTGAGTTTAAATTACAGCCATTTCACATCTGGTTTCAACACAATATTGCTAGTTCTTCTTTTTTAAAAAATTATACAAGTCATTTTTATTGTGGAAAATTTGAATGCTATAAAAAGCAGAAAATAGAAGGAAAAAAGACCCCCATGATCCTGAATTTAACACCACTAACCAATTTGGTATATTCTTTGCATTCATGTTTTTCCTTTTAAGACTTACAGTCTATATCATTTTACATTCTAATTTTTCAACAAAATATAAGTGTTTCCAATGCTGTTAAGATTTTCTCATAAATAAATCTAAATGGATAACTTTGATAAACATACTATAACTTAGTTCCTTGTCCTCTATTTTGGACACATAGGTGGTTTTTATGTTTCTGCTACTTAATAATGATAGGACAAACATTTTGCATGCACAAAAAATCTTTTCTGCATTTTGCTTTATTTCTGCAGGAAAAACTATGGCCTGAGTATGTGTAGCTGAGTTAAAGTCTATGGATACGTATTGGCGTGTGGCCTTACACAAAGGTCTCACCAACTGACAGGCCAGCTAACAAGTCACGTGAGTGCTGTTGTCCACACACACTCACCAACACTGGGAGTCCTCATGGTTCTACCTCCTGATGGCAGTTTCAGCCTTCTCTTACCATTTTTATGGCCCTTTTATTAACTGTCTGATCTTGCTCTTTGAGTGCTCATCTACTGAAGCCAGTTGTTATTTTTAACTTAAGAATATAAGTTCTGTGCACCCTAAAACATTTAGCTTTTGTACAACTTCTATGTTGCAAATATCATCCAGGGAATTATTTACCTTTTAATTTTGTGTATTCAGATATTAATGGAAGACTTCTGATTTCAAGTAGTCAAAACTCTTCTTTCTGATTCTTTCTAATGCTTTAACCTTAAAAAGCCTCCCTTTTCCTCCCTGCTGCCCACATGCAGCATGCTATGGCACTATGTGAAGAAAACCTCGGCTCTTTGTAACATACATGGGAGCATGTGAATCACATCCCTCTTCCTTGCTGATACATATTGCTCCTTATCATGTATCACATTTGCCATGTGTTCGAATCTACTGAGTTATGCAGTTTCATGGGCCTATTGCTTTTTCTGAAGTTGAGACCACATTTTATTTATTATTGAAGCTTTAAATATGGAAATGCTCACCTTGCTTCATTCTTCCTCTTTTACCCACATAAAATGCACCTCTCCTGCCTTATTGATTCTTTCACAATAGTTTGGAATAATGTTATTAATTTAAATTAATAAAATATTTTAATTAAAAAATTGAGTATATTTTAATTATAACATTGTGACCAGTATATGGATTAACATGAAACAGATCAACAACTTTACAATATTTAGTTTTCTCATGAAAGAATATGGGGTGTTGGCAGATTAAACAAGTCTTTTGTGTTTCTCAGTAAAGTTTTGGAGTTTTATTGATATACTCTCTTTGTTTTTTATGAGTATATATGGATATTTTATGTTTTATTATCACTATGAAGGTGCATGCTCAGTTGCTTAGTAGTGTCCGACTCTTTTCGACCCCATGTAGCCCTCCAAGCTCCTCTGTCCATGGAATTTTTCCAAGCAAGATTACTGGAGAGGATTGCTATTTCCTCCTCCAGGGGATCTTCCCAACACAGGGAACGAACCCACGTCTCCTTCATTGTCAGGTGGATTGTTTACAGGAGGCTTTTACAAATGACTTTTTAATTCTATATTCTGAATATTAACTTTGTAAACTGTCTTAATAATTCAATTAACTAGCTATTTCTCTTATATTTTACAGGTTTACAATCATATCCCTAAAAATAATTATCATTTTGTTCTCAATTTTATAGTAGCATCAGAACTTTTGCTCTATATCTTACTTCATTAGCCAGAAATTCAAAATCAATGTTAAATAATCACTAGAAATGGTGGTCAATAAACTTTATATTGTTGTTGACAGTTATAGGAATATATTTAACATAAAGTCGAACCATTGGCCATTCATTTGAAATAGACATTAAGTTCAATCTTATAACACCTAGATGAATATATTTTTAATGTCATTTTGTTATGAAGAAGAGTAATTATGGTCCACAAACATAAAATGTGATCATAGGCAGTTTTCGTGACACTGCTTCATGGCTGTGGCAGCCATGAAAACATAGCTCTCATATCTCTGACAGCTAGAGGTGGAACCCATGACCTTCACACCATCCCAAGGCCTCACCTCTGTAGGCGGCTCCCACCAAGGGCTGAGTATGGTAGGGATGCCCGGGTAGGCCCATTCCTGGGAGAGGAAAGGTGCCCTGATGGATGATACTGAGAATCACATTGTACCTGTGAGGCCCCCTCAACCTTGCCTTCCAGACCACCCCCCCACCACACACACACACCAGGCTCAGGCCCCCTGGCTCCTCCCACCTTGGCACCTGCTGCTCAGAGGACCCAGAGTAACACAGACATAAATTGTTTTGATCTGTTTTGGTCCATACAGAGTATATTCCAGCTTTCAACTGAGTGACAATGTTATTTTGAAATCTATTACTTCAGTGAGATTAAAAAAAAAAAGCCAACGGCATTTGGGGAATGAATTAACAGGGACAAGTATAGGGGCATTTGCAATGTACAAGCCCTTTCCTGAAGGGAGAAGGCTCACCATCACACTGTCAGAGTCAAGGCAGGCATGCCAGTCCTCGTATGACAACAAATGATAAACAGCAGAAATCCTAGAGAGTTGAACTGACACGAGCAAAGTTACAATAATAACAAAAACAGAACCAGGGTCAGTGCTTATAGCTTTTTAATTTTTATTCCAAACTCTTTCCACTTTAACTCCCATATTCCCTAAATCCACACAAACCATGCTATTTTTATTATTTATTATATTTATTAAATATTATATTTTACAAAGAAAAATATGCCATTTAGTGGCATTTTTACTTTTCACATCAGCATCTAAGAATAAGTTTAAAATGCAAAGCAGAGGTGTATTCTACTGGTAAGCATTGAATCCTATGAGTATTCTGTATTTTTCAAAAATATTTCTTTCTTTCTTTTTTGGCTGGGCTAGCTCTCAGTTGTAGCATGCAAACTCTTAGTTGTAGCATGCAAAC
The DNA here is from genome assembly GCF_027580195.1 of Bos mutus. Lineage (NCBI taxonomy): Eukaryota > Metazoa > Chordata > Mammalia > Artiodactyla > Bovidae > Bos > Bos mutus. Next base: position 41,271,309 of record NC_091620.1, on the reverse strand, counting down.
TCTTAGTTGTGGCATGTAGGATCTACTTCCCCAACCTGGGATCGAACACAGGCCCCCAGCATTGGGAGCACAGAGTCTTAGCCACTGCACCACCAGGGGAGTCCTGTGTATTCTGTATTGATCTCACAGAAAAACTGACAGAATTTTCTATTATTATGCATGGCTTTTAACTAAGCTTTTTGGTAGCATGAATGATTTCACATTAGTAAGAAAAAAAAGTTCTTCACGCTCTAGAAATAACAATTTTATATTTGGAATATTTACCTATATTAACATATAGCTCTCAATTTCCAGTTTAATCATTCTAGAATTCCTCATTAATGCATATTCCAAAATGTATTTATCTAGTCTCCTTTTAACAAGCATTTAGCTTGCTTCCTTTTTTTCTCTTTTGCTATTACAAGCAATGTCACTCTCTTACCTCCAACTCATTATGCACATGTATGAGAGGTTCCCGAGGATATACACGGGTATGGGTTCATTTCGGAGAAGGCAATGGCAACCCACTCCAGTACTCTTGCTTGGAAAACCCCATGGATGGAGGAGCCTGGTGGGCTGCAGTCCATGAGGTCGCAAAGAGTCAGACATGACTGAAGCGACTTAGCAGCAGCAGCAGCATGGGTTCATCTGAACAGGAAGACAACTCATCCCCACTTTGGCAGGTGGAGCCCTGGTACTCACCAGAGGGGCAGAACCAGTTTATCCTCCCATCATCTGCGTAGCTCCCACATTCCTATCGTCTTCCAAACTTGCTCTGTCAGCCTTCTTTGTTTTTAATGGGACGGATGTGAAACAGTATATCATTGTAAGTTTAATTTCTCATATTACTGGCGCCTATGACTTATTTCCTATTTGTGACTCTGGATATTAAAAATAGGCCCATCACCCTTTAATGTCTCTTTTGTGTGCCTTGGTCATCCTTATTCCACTACCAGGCCCCGGACAAAGCTGTAGCTTCTCAGCAGTTGACCTTCATTGTCCCCCATCCTCGTGCACTTCCACTAGAAGTATTTACCTGCCATCAACATAATCATGTTATTTCTTTGCCTAAATCATTAAGTCCATCATTGCCTTAGAGTAAACTCCAAATGTGCCAGTACTATAAACTCGCCCTCCATAGGCTGGCCACACCTCTTTTTCCTTTCAGGGTTATTCCAGCCACTCCTGCCCACATCCTGCTGTCCAGTGATTCCAGAAACACTTCTTATCCATGTACCTTGTCACATGGTGCTGTCCCTAGCTCATAGATATACATGACTAATGTTTTACTGACCCACATCACTGATGTTGGGTCTGGTAAATACTGGGTGACCCACACATGACATTTTACATTAAATGGGGCTCAGTCTTCTTTAGAACGGCAAATACTTCCATTCATTCATTTTGCATGCCTTTTCTACATGCTAGGAATACAAAAGTAAATCAAACAGTAGAAACTCATTTTTTTTTTTTTAATTGTCATGGCACTTACATTCTAGAGTGAGAAGACAGTTAATGAACAAAACTGGAGTTATCTAGTGTTATAGGAAGGGATGTGAGCTCTGGGGAAGAAGCGAACATAGACATGAAATAGGGCTGTGGTAGCAGCAGGGGTAGGGTGCTGTGACAGGGCTGAATCCTGGAAGGAGCGATGGAAGAAGATAAACGGGAAGGAAGGAGGGAGGCAGACAGGTGACTGCGTAGGGGCCACACTTCCCAGGCAAAAGTCATGGCAAGAGCAAAAGCCCAGAGGAGGAAGCATGCCAGCTCGCTGCGCTGGAGGAAAGCTGGACCAGACACTGGGGAGGAAGGTCGGAGACACAGATGGAGACAGGAGGGAGGGAGGGAGGCATTCAGGCAGCTCATGAATCAGTAAGGACTCTGACTTGGCTCCTAAGAGATAGGAAGCCATGGAAGGGATTTGAGCAGAGAAGTTGTAATGGGCTCCCTTAGAGTGTGGTGCTATGAACACCCTGAAGGTGACCAAGAGGAACAGGAAGGAGACAAACTAGGAGACCTGGCAATAATTCCAGTGAGAAATATTGGTGGTTTGAACTAGGATGGTGGTGAAAAGTTGCTGATTCTAGACATGCCTTGAAGATAGAAGCCAAGTGTCAGCTGATGGACTGGACATGCAGTATGAATGCAAGAGATGGATGACTTCACTCTTTGACATGAGCAAACTGTAAGGATGGATCTGCCATGAACTGAGATGGAGAAGGGAGTGGAGCAGGGTTTGAGAGGAGAAACAAGAATTTCATTTTGGACATTTTATGTTTGAAAATGCTTATTAGACATCCAGGTAGACCAATAAAAACAAGTGTGGCATTCAGGGGGGAGGCATGAAATGGGAATAAAACTTTGCAAGTCAGCAGTACATAAGTGAAACTGAAAGTCCTAAGAAAAGATGGGATCACTGGGGTGGTGAGTGGAGAGAAGAGAGGAAGTCAAGGCTAGAGCCCAAGGGCACCTCTATGAGCAGAGGGGAAGGAGGAAGAACCTGCAAAGGAGACACAGAAGTCAAGGTGGCCATGAAGGTCTTTCCATGGCTATGAGAAGATAAAGTACAGGTCACAAACCTCACACAGATCAGGTTTCCAGATTAATTTTATAAACGGAAGCATCTGTGCAAGCTACCCCCTACTGAAGTTGGCTTTTTGTAGAAGAAAAACAATTTCTCCAGATTCTAATTCAGAAATAACAGCAGCAAAAAAAAAAAAAAAAAAAGTTATTAAAAGATTTGATCCCAGAAACTGCCAAGTTGCTTCAGTCATGTCTGATTCTATGTGACCCCATAGACGGTAGCCCACCAGGCTCCTCTGTCCCTGGGATTCTTCAGGCAAGAATACTGGAGTGGGTTGACATTTCCTTCTCCAATGCATGAAGGTGAAAAGTGAAAGGGAAGTCTCTCAGTCATGTACGACTCTTCACGACCCCATGGACTGTAGCCCACCAGGCTCCTCCATCCATGGGATTCTCCAGACAAGAGTACTGGAGTGGGGTGCCACTTCCTTCTCCATGACCCCAGAAAGAGGCACTGTAATTTTCTTGTGCTGTTCTTCAAACCACTTCAACCATCTTCTTCAAAGTCCATGTTAGGAAAATAGCTGATTTTATACTAAACATGCCCATAATGCAAACACTTACACAAAGCACCATCCAGACATAAATGTACCATAATTTTATAAGACATGTGAGATAAAGAGATGGAATCAGAAAGAAAGGTGAGTTGGTTCACAATGGTGGCATCTGATTTCTGATAGGAACAGCATAAGGAGACAAAGTAGGGGATTAAATAGCTAATTTCACTAGGGGACTGTGAGTAGAAAAAATATGGGAGACCCCAGTAAGTTAATGATCACTCAAGAAAGCAGGTTTGCTTAACCACAAAACCAAGCAGGCTTGCTGAGCAACAAAACCATGCAGCAGAAGCATGGGACACGGCCCAGAACAATGAAACAATGGTGGCATGAGACTCGCATCCTGCCCAGTGAGCTCAGCAAGCTAATGATCTCTAGGACATGCTCTCTGCACACAAAAATAATTTACAGAAAGGTGCTCACTGTACAGAGAACTGAAACAACATCCACAGTCCTGGCTTGACCATGTAGAGACAAGAAAACTTCTCTGCCCAACTTGGAGGAGGAACTGATGATGGAAGCATGATGTCTATTCGAGAATTTTTCCTCTGATTATAAAAATGTAGCCCACTAAGCACATGGCATAGCACCCTCTTGTTCCACTGCTTATAAGCCTCACAAGTGTCCTATTCTAAGGCATCACTTATCACTGCCTCTCGCTAAATTCTTTCTGTGCTAAAGGATAAAGGATCAGAGCTCTTCAGAGTCCTCTGAAACACCATCAGTCCCCTGAAACGCCACCTAACAGTTTCATTCCCAGAGCAAAAAAAAAAACCCAGACTGTCCAAATGGATCAGGACTGCTTCCTCCTAACCTACAGTACTCTACCCTACTGGTTTTCCTGGGGAACTTTGAAAAATACTGAATTTCCCATAGACTTAAAAGGCAGACTCTGATTCTGTAAGTCTGGGTGAGGCCTGAGACTCCACATTACTATAACCTCCCAGATGAGGACACGATCTGGTCCAAGGATCACATTTCAAACAGCAAGGATCTATACTCCATAATCATCTCTACAAAAGTTATTTGACATCACCATGTATGATAATAAAATGCAGTCACCTAGAACTATTAAAAGCTAGTTCTCCAGACATTGCATGTAGCAAATATTTACTGAATATTTATTATGCATGAGGCTTGACGTGAGAGGCTTCAAGAGACACAGAGATTACGGTGATTAAAAAGTCATGGTTCTGACCAGTTAGGAAGGACCAATAGACTTCAACTCAGGTATCTTCTTTGACTGACCTGTATATACATCATCCTTGGGCTACAGAGATCAAAATATAAAATGACCTGAATACTCAGCACCAGAAACCAAAGACTCTCCCTAATCCTCTAATGTGGTACCAGGTACCATCTCAGACCTGGTTCTATGTGCCTCTTCTTTGGGCTGGTTCTGATTTGCATCCTTTGCTGTGATAAAATTGCAATTTTAAAGATAGTACTTTCTTGTGTTCTGAGTCATTCTGGAGAATTACTGAACTGGAAAGTAATAAGAACTCCAGAATTGGTAGCCAGTTGGTCAGAAGAGTAAGCGACCTTGGGGCCCCAGAAGTGTAGGACCTGGGGCTTGTGGTAGTGATGTATGGAGGCCTTAACCTCTGAAGTGTGGCCCAATGCCAGGTAGTTGGCACCAGAGTCCACCTCAGTTTCCTGAGCAGCACTGCCCTGGATGGCTGCCTGACTGATTGATGCTGTATCAATGTCCTCTGCCCAGAAGAAGCTTTCCCTCTACACCTCCCAAACCTCCTGGGGATTTGCTCCCAACTAATAAAGATGACATTTTCTTCACCTTTAACTTTCCTCATCAAGTACCATCAATCCAGAGAATGACTAAGGCTTCAGCAGTCCATCAGTAAAATGCCCATGGATATAAATACAGACCAAGTTCAGGCTTGCCATGCCTCCCAGGATGCTGAGATGTGTGCAGTGTGTCACGGGCACAAGCAGCCAGGCTTTCATCTGAGCCCAGCCACACCCCCTTCCCACCTCCTCTTTCTCCACTCCAACATGTCAGTTCCAGGTGCTTCTAGGATAAGGACATCCACCCAGGCACACTATACTGAATCACTGTCATTTTCACATCCATGCTACATCTTATCCTCTTGTTGCCAAAATAACCTAAGCCCTAGAGAAGTTAAAAGCAAGTTCTCAAGGTGACCCAGCACTGCTGCATGAGAAAGAAGAACGAGGACCTCCTGACTTCTCTCACTGTTCTCTCAGATCATGTTGCTCCTCAGAAACAAGAACTCAATCATGATCTAAAATAAGTTGAATGGTCCAGCATTGTGGTATTGATTTTTTAAGTTAAAAGTACAAGATGAACTATCAGTTTTCACCTACAAAATTCTGTTCTAAAAGCTTCACAATCCTTTTTGACTTTTGGGGGCCATTTTCATGGCCTTTTCCAAAGGGGAGGATAAAACTGCTTCTAGGACTTGGTTGTGCTCTGCCGCTCTGCTCCTGACCACCACACAAGCCTCCTTGCCTTTCCTTCCAGCTCAGATTTCCCTCTTCTGGAAACTTTTTCCCTCTCTAGCTTCACAAGAGCAAGTACCATAATCCAGGCTTGCCCTAGATAACAGTACTCCTGGGCCAATGCAGAGATGGGATGTGGCAACTACTGGAGCTAACTGGCTAGACAGTGACCAACAAGAGATCCTTTCCTGCTGATTCCAAGACACGTGAGTGGTAGATGTTATTTCCACGAGATCATCCAAAGCTCAGGCCATGTAAAGACATGGACAAGTAAAGGAATACAGTCCAGAAAGAAAACTGGAGAGAAACCTAAGCCCCTCTCGATTTTGCAAGTGAATCTGTCTGTTGTATCATTTTATAACACTGCTTCTTCTCTACTTCTTTTGTCATCATTTAAATAGGTTCTCTTCCTTGCAAGCCATGATTCTAGAGGGAATAAGACATACCTTCCTGTCTAGGACACTGAGATTCACCCACAAATGGAAAGAAGCTGCAATAGATCTAATTTGATATAGACATTCAACCATAATCCAATGCCCACCCTATTTAACAGAACTCATGCATTTTAAACTAGGAAGAAACATGTTTCTTATTTCTTATCTGCATTCCCAGGGAGGGACTTCATTTAGCTGTAGTCAAGAATAAATTTCACAAATCTGAGACTCAATTATAATTTATAGTACTGGATTCAGGATCAGATTTCAGGCATAAATTGTCTATGAAGCAAAATAGGGAGAAAAGATAAAAGAGAGTCTCAAATTTCTCTAGTAGACTTTAAAATTTCATTTTATTAGACCAGAGGCCAGTTTGGTAATATAATTGGTAATAAGCTGATGTCATTAAACATGTGTGTGGTCTAGGGGTGGGACACAAGACAGTGAAATCAGAACAGGACTGTTTAAAAGGTGCCACAATGGACTCTAATTGGAGAAGGAAATGGCAACCCACTCCAGCGTTCTTGCCTAGAGAATCCCAGGGATGGGAGAGCCTGGTGAGCTGCCATCTATGGGGTCGCACAGAGTCGGACACGACTGAAGTGACTTAGCAGCAGCAGCAGCATTCCCTTGAGAGCTAGTCCAAGGATCTTTGAGTCCAGGAATGCTTTAAGGATGTGACAAGTGTGTAATGTCTGTCACTCTGCTACAGGCAAGCAGGATGTGTGCGAGACCTTGGCCTCTGGGCTGACAAAACATCTGGACAGCAGTATCAGGTGATGTCTTCAGCTTACTATGGCCAAGGAAACAGAAAAAGGCAACAGTGCTGATGACTAAGCTGGAGGGGCTGCTTGCTGACACAGCCGAGATCTTTCAGGTTTCAAAAATCTGTTTCATCTCACCATACTCAAATTTCATCTCATAAAACCAAGATCACACAAAGTGACAGTCAGATTCATCCATGCGTCTTCCAAGTCTGCTCTCTGACTCAGAGGGCCTGAGTCTACTCCTGTAAAACACTGGGAAAACATTTCTCCTTCATGGGGGTCAGGTATTTCAAAGGAACTACAGTGGTTCCTTCCTGACCCCTTCCTCTGCGTGAATCTCCCATACCATCCCTACAAGCCCTCTTGAGTCAGCAAAGACCAGCAAGATAAAGAGGAAAGCTTTCAAGATCATGATAATCAAAGAGCAGATTTTATTTTCCATTATCTGTGGACCATTTATAAAAAGTATTATACAAGGATCATAAACAAACACTGGATAAATTACAAAATTTAGCACAAAGATGGATGACATTTTCTGACCACAAAGAAACTACACTGCGTGCTTAGTCACATCAGTCATGTCCGACTCTCTGCAACCCCATGGACCATGGCCTGCCAGGTTCCTCTGTCCATGGGATTCTCCAGGCAAGAATACTGGAGTGGGCTGCCATTTCCTTCTCCAGTGATAAAGTATGAAGTGAGTGAAGTGAAGTCGCTCAGTAGTGTCCAACTCTTTGCGACCCCATAGACTGTAGCCTACCAGGCTCCTCCACCCATGGGATTCTCCAGGCAAGAGTGCTGGAGTGGGTTGCCTTCTCCTCCTCCAGAAACTACACTAGATATTAATAATCTAAATTTGAATTTTAAGAATAACTCAACCAGTTTAAAACTAAGGACCCAAATAACTTTTTGGTGAGAAAGTAATTTTAAATTACAATTACAGACTTTAGAAATTAATGACAATGAAAAGGAACACAAACAGAATCGTTTTCAAGAGGAGAATCTGCAGCATAAATAGAATTGCCAGTCAGCACTCACTGGTTCAGCCATCTGACTGTTAAGACAGAGAACACTTTTGAGTGGATTGGTGAATAGCACCACTGCCCTGAGATTACCAATCCTCCAATTCTGATTGGTCTGTTCGTATACAGGACTGGTAATTAAGTAGTGCATAGTTTAATTATTTTTGTGATTAAAAAAAAAAAGTAAAACAATGAACTGAGCATTCAATACTCACATTTTTAAAAATTATGGGCAAAAAAAATAAAAGGGAGCAAAGTCAACCCAAAGAGACCAGGAAGAATGAATTGAGGAGGACCATCAATGTAAGGGATATTCTGTTTTGCTTCTCTGGTCCCATCTCCTCTTCCTGACCCAGCGGAGACACTAATGTTCTCTCTCACCTTCTGTGGTCCAGCTGAGTTTAGCCAGCTGTGAGCACAGCAGAAGCAGAAGGAAGGGAGAAGTGAGAGGCTAAAGAGTGTCCCTAAGGCCCCTCACTGTTTGAGGCCCCAGACCCCTCAGGAGACCCTCTCTACTGGGCTCTGAATTCATAACTGCTTCTCCTTCCAGATTAGCTCCCACGCTCAACCAGCCATGGAGTGGTTTTCTTCAGTCCCTTTACTAAACTCTCCTCAAACTAACCACTTTGAGTTTGCCATCGTTTCCTGATGCGACTCTGATGATGCACCAACAAAAATAACAGAATAATACAAAGGAAAATGTAGGGAGGAAAATTAAACAGCCCAACTCCAAGTTGGTCTAGTGTTTTGAATATACATTATTCAGGAAATATACTTGAATATATTATTTCAGGTATATGCTATTTATTTATGATATCTAGACTTTTAGATAGCTTTCTTTTATTCTTTAAAAGCTGTTATCCCTATCAGGGGTAGCTATAATCTCCTTTCATATCACTCATCTTGTTTGTCTGCTTTATTCTCCTTAATTTTATACATATGTATATAAAATATATTTAGAAAAACTAAAAAAACTTAAAAAATATATATAAAAAACTGATATACGAAAAAATATATATGGCTAAAATGTATTTATTTTAGCTAAATAAATACATGTGTGTGCATATATATGTGAATATTACACACACATACAAGAATACACAAACTAGGAAAAGAAAAATCAGAGGGAAAAAACAATGTTAATAATATGAAAAGAGATTACAGTTATTACTACTGACCAAAAAAGTGGTTTTAAATGATTTTTAAAAGGTATCTAAGGGGCTAGTAAAATAAATTCTAAACTCCTCATGAAAACATTAATTTTTCTGAAAATATGACTTCTGTTCTAACATAAAGACTTTTCTTTTCCTGAGACTTGTAAATATGGAAGAAATTCAAAACAACTTTAAAGTGTTTTTTGTTCGCCAGAAAATTATTTCATAAACTCAAAGAATTAACACTTATTGCAAAATTTCTCTAATTCAGGAGGTACAAGGTAGTTTCCTAAAACAACAATTATGTCAGGCTCCTTCTTCAAAAATCAGAGTCTGTGCATTCTTAAGGTACATGATGAAAAATTCTAAATCAAGATACAGAAAATGAACCCAGAAATATGTTTAAAGAAACATAATCCATTAACAGAGGGGAATTTAATTCTTTTACCCAAGTGGTTGCTAACAAACTAGCTTTCTGGAGTGGCATGTGGTCTTTCCTGATTTCTGGACTGTAAATTCTCCAATTATGTTGATTTCAAGTTCACTTCAGTTCAGTCACTCAGTCATGTCCAACTCTTGTGACCCCATGTACCACAGCACGCCAGGCCTCCCTGTCCATTACAAACTTGCAGAGTTTACTCAAACTCGTGTCCATTGAGCCGGTGATGACATCTAACCATCTCATCCTCTGCTGTCCCCTTTTCCTCCTGCCTTCAATCTTTCCCAGCATCAGGGTCTTTTCAAATGAGTTAGTTCTTCTCATTAGGTGGCCAAAGTACTGGAGTTTCAGCTTCAGAATCAGTCCTTCCAATGAATATTCAGGACTGATTCCTTAGGATGGACTGACTGGATCTCCTTGCAGTCCAAGGGACTCTCAAGAGTCTTCTCCAACACCACAGTCCAAAAGCATCAATTCTTTGGCACTCAGCTTTCTTTATAGTCCAACTCTCACATCCATACATGACTACTGGAAAAACCATAGCTTTGACTAGATGGAACTGTGTTGGCAAACTAATGTCTCTGCCTTATAATGCTGTCTAGGGTGGTCATAGCTTTTCTTCCATGGAGTAAGCGTCTTTTAATTTCATGGCTGCAGTCACCATCTGCAGTGATTTTTGGAGCCCCCCAAAATAAAGTCTGTCACTGTTTCCACTGTTTCCCCATCTATTTCCCATGAAGTCATGGGACCAGATCTTAGTTTTTTGAATGTTGAGCTTTAAACCAACTTTTTCACTCTCCTCTTTCACTTTCATCAAGAGGCTCTTTAGTTTTTCTTTGCTTTCTGCCATAGTGTGGTGTCATCTGCATATCTGAGGTTATTGATATTTCTCCCTGCAATCTTGATTCCAGCTAGTGCTTCATCCAGCCCAGCATTTCTCATGATGTACTCTGAATATAAGTTAAATAATCAGGGTGACAATATGCAGCCTTGACATACTCCTTTCCCTATTTCAAACCAGTTTGTTGTTCCATGTCCAGTTCTAACTGTTGTTTCTTGACCTGCATACAGATTTCTCAGGAAGCAGATCAGGTGGTCCAGTATTTCCATCTCTTGAAGAATTTCCCACAGCTTTTTGTGATCCACACAGTCAAAGGCTTTGGCGTAGTCAATAAAGTAGAAGTAGATGTTTTTCTGGAGCTCTCTTGATTTTTCGATGATCCAACATATGTTGGCAGTTTGATCTCTGGTTCCTCTGCCTTTTCTAAATCCAGCTTGAACTTCTGGAATTTCATTGTTCATGTACTGTTGAAGCCTGGCTTGGAGAATTTTGAGCATTACTTTCCTAGTGTGTGAGATGAGTGCAATTGTGAGGTAGTTTGAGCATTGTTTGGCATTGCCTGTCTTTGGGATTAGAATGAAAACTGAACTTTTCCAGTCCTGTGGCCACTGCTGAGTTTTCCAAATGTGCTGACATATTGAGTGCAGCACTTTCACAGCATCATCTTTAAGGATTTGAAATGGCTCAACTGGAATTCCATCACCTCCACTAGCTTTGTTTATCAGGATGCTCCCTAAGGCCCACTTGACTTGCATTCCAGGATGTCTGGCTCTAGGTGAGTGATCACACCATTGTGATTATCTGGGTCATGAAGATCCTTTTTGTATAGTTCTTCTGTGTATTCTTGCCATCTCTTCTTAATATCTTCTCTTCTGTTAGGTCCATACCATTTCTGTCCTTTATTGTGCCCATCTTTGCATGAAAAGGTCCCTTGGTATCTCTAATTTTGTTGAAGCTATCTCTAGTCTTTCCCATTCTATTGTTTTCCTCTATTTCTTTGCATTGATCACTGAGGAAAGCTTTCTTATCTCTTCTTGCTATTCTTTGGAACTCTGCATTCAAATGGGTATATCTTTCCTTTTCTCCTTTGCCTTTAGCTTCTCTTCTTTTCTCAGCTATTTGTAAGTCCTCCTAGGACAACCATTTCGCCTTTTTGCATTTCCTTTTCTTGAGAATGGTCTTGATCACTGCCTCTGGTAGAATGTCATGAACCTTTGTCCATAGTTCTTCAGGCACTCTGTCTATCAAATCTAATCCCTTGAGTCTATTTGTCACTTCCACTGTATAATCATAAGGGATTTATTTAGGTCATGCCTGAGTGGTCTACTGATTTTCCCTACTTTCTTCAATTTAAGTCTGAATTCGGCAATAAGGTGTTCATGATCTGAGCCATAGTCAGCTCCTGGTCTTGTTTTTGCTGACTGTATAGAGCTTCTTCATCTTTGGCTGCAAAGAATATAATCAATCTGATTTTGGTATTGACCATCTGGTGATGTTCATGTGTAGAGTCTTCTCTTGTGTTGTTGAAAGAGGGTGTTTGCTCTGAGCAGTGCGTCCTCTTGGCAAAACTCTATTAGCCTTTGCCCTGCTTCATTCTGTACTCCAAGGCTAAATTTGCCTATTACTTCAGATTTCAAGTTATCAACGATTTAAAACCAGGCTCCCCAAATTCCTGAAAAAGTAGCAATTATTTCTTGTGAGCCATTGTCTGAGCAAATGGTTTTCAGGATACATTGCTCTTCCATGTGGCAATACCACCTCTAGGAAAGTAAACTGAAGATTCACTTCCAGAATATGAAAACACAGATGTATGAGGGTATCCACTGCAGTCTTACTATAATTACAAAACACTGAAAAATATCTCAATGATCATGCATAGGATGCTGCTGAATAAACTTTATACAGTACACACCTTAATAGGCACCTTCAGTTTCCCTAAAGGGTCCTACTCTCTATTCCTCATCATCCACTTTGGTTGACTACTCCTCACCTTTTTCTAGTTCCAAGTCAGTTATCAGTGACTCTGGGAAGTCTTCACTTACATACTGGCTGAGATATGTGCTATATACTTACCATGTTTATCATTACACTAACATAACCATGAGAGAGTAATTTCCATGTGGGCTTTATTATAAATCTTTTGCTTTCTTTAAACATTCTGATCACATAACCACTAACTGCATCTTTTAAAAACTATGTAATCATCCCAGGGTTACAAGGACGGTTCAATATATGCAAATCAATCAATGTAATACACCACTTCAACAAAAGACAAAACCACATGATCATCTCAATAGATGCAGTAAAAGCACTTGATAAAATTCACCATCCATTTCTTTACACTAACGATGAAATATGAGAAAGGGAATGTAAATAAACAATCCCTTTTAAAATGGCATCAAAAATACTAAGGAATAAACCTTACCAGAACTATAAAACATTAATAAAGAAATTGAAGATGATGAAAATAAATGGAAAGCTATCTCATGTTCTTGAATTGGAAGAATGAATATTGTTAAAAATGGCCATACTACACAAAGCAATTTACAGATTTAATGAGATCCCATGACATTTTTCACAAAACTAGAACAAATAATCCTAAAATTTATATGGAGCTGTAAGAGACCCAGAATTGTCAAAGCAATCCTTAGAAAGAAGAACATAGTGGATGGCAGACTTCAGACAATACTACAAAGCTACAGTAATCAAAACAGCATGGAATTGGCACAAAACACATATATATCAATGAAACAGAATAGAGAGTATAGAGATAAATCCACACACCTATAGACAATTAAACTTTGCAAAGGAGGCAAGAATATACAATGGAAAAAAGGCAGTCTTCAGCAAGTGTTGTCAGAAAATTTGGACAGCTACATGTACATCAAAGAAGTTAGAACACACCCTAACACCATATATAAAATAAACTCAAAATGGCTTAAATACTTAAATATAAGGCATGACATCATAAAACTCTGAGAAGAGAACATAGGCAAAACATTCTCTGGCATAAATCATACTAATGTTTTAAGTCAGTCTCCCAAAGCAATAGAAATAAAAGCAAAATGAATAAACGGGACCTAATCAAACTTACAAGCTTCTGTACGTCAAAGGAAACCATAAACAAAAAGACAACAAAAATATTCAGAGAAAATATTTCAAATGATGAGACCTACAAAGGCTTAATTTCCCAAATACACAAACAGCTCATGTAAATCAAAAACAAAGCCTCCCAATCAAAAAATGGGGCAGACGACCTAAATAGACATTTCTCCATAAAATACACACAGATTGCCAATAGAACATGAAAAGATACTCAACATCACTGATTATTAGAGAAATGCAAGTCAAAAATATAATGAGGTACCACCTCACACCAACCTAAATGGCCATCATTAACAAGTTTACAAATAATAAATGCAGGAGAGGGTATGGAGTAAAAGGAATCCTCATACATTGTTGGGAATGTTAATTGGTGCAGCCATTATGGAAAACAGTATGAAGATTCCTCAAAAACCTAAAAATAGAGTTGCCATACGATCCAGCACTCCCACTTCTGGGCACCACCCAGACAAAACCTGAATTCAGAAAGACACATGCACCCCTATGTCCACAGCAGCACTTATTTACAACAGCCAACACAGAAGCACCCTAAATGTCCAACAACAGATGAATGGATAAAGAAGATGGGGTGTATATAAATATACAATGGAATATTATTTAGCCATAAAAAAGAATGAAATAATGTGTTTTGCAGCAACACGAATGGACCTAGAGATTATCATATTAAGCATAGTAAGTCAGAAAGAGGAAGACAAATACCATATGATATCACTTAAATGTGGAATCTAAAATTTGACACAAAGGAACTTATCAATGAACTCAAGGACTTATAGACTCATGGACTTACAGAACAGACTTGTGGTTGCCAAGGTGTAAGGGTGGGGAAGGATTGGGAGTCTGGGATTAGCAGATGCAAACTAGTATAATTAGGATGGATAAACAACAAGCTCTTACTGTATAGCACAGGAAACTAGATCCAATATCCTGTGATAAGCCATAATGGAAAGAATGTGAAAAACAATATAAATATGCATGACTGAGTTGCTTTGCTGTACAGCAGAAGTTAACACAAATTAGGTCTTGGACTTACAAAAAGATGGCAGAGTAGAAGGAAGTGCACTAATCTTCTCCTGCGAGAACACCAAGATCACCACTAGCTGTTGAACAACCATCAATAGGAGAATCTTGTTCTCCTATCGCCATTTTGGTAGAATATATCTGCCAAAAGAAGATGCCCTGCATTCAAAGTAAAGGAGGAGCCCCAACAAGATGGCAGGAGGGGCAAAATCACATTTAGAACAAAACCTCAGACCTCCCAGAGATGCTCAGAGGGTGCAAACAAAATCTTGTGTGCACCAGGGCCCAGGTAAAGGAGCAGTGACCCCCAACAAGAAACTGAGTCAGACGTGCCTTTGAGTGTTTGAGTCTTTCCTGAGGAGGCACAGGTCAGCAGTGATCTGCTGTGGGGACAGGGGCTCTGGCTGAAGCAGACCTGGGATGTGCAGCACGTGGCATAAGTCCTCTTGGAGGAGGTCACCATTAGGGCCACTGTAGAGCCACCAAGCAGACAGACAACCCACAAACTGGAGAACACTTACACCAAAAAAGTTCTCCCCCATTGCAAAAGTTTTAGGGCCCACAACAGGTTTCTCAACCTGGAGATCCAGCAAAAGGGCTTAGAACCCCCAGGGAAACAGACTCTTGGAAGGCACAACAAAAACTTGTGTGCACAGGACCCAGGAGAAGGGAGCACGGACAACACAAGAGGCTGACCCAGTCTTGCCTGTGAGTGTCCAGGAGCCTCTGGCAGAGGTGTGGGTTGACAGTGGCCTGCCACAGGGTCAGGGGCACTGACTACAACAGTCCTGGGAGCTGCAGTGTGCTGGCATAAGTACTTTTGAAGGAGGTCACCATTACTGCCATTGAAGTGAAGAAGTGAAGTCGCTCAGTCGTGTTCGACTTTTTGCGACCCCATGGACAGTAGCCTACCAGGCTCTGCCATCCATGGGATTTTCCAGGCAAGGATACTGGAGTGGGCTGCCATTTCCTTCTCCAGGGGATCTTCCCAACTCAGGGATCGAACCCGGGTCTCCTGCATTGCAGACAGAAGCTTTACCATCTGAGGCACCAGGGAAGCCCATTACTGCCATTACCCCTACCATAGTTTGGCCTCAGGCCAAACTACAGGGAGGGAACACAGCTCCACCCACCAGTAGAAAACTGGATTAAAGATTTACTGAGCATAGCCCCGTCCACCAGAGCAGAGCAAGACCCAGTTTGACCCACAGCTAGTCTCTCCCACTTGGATGCAATCTCAAAAATGACAGAATGATCTCTGTTCATTTCCAAGGTAAACCATTCAATATCACTGTAATACAAGTTGATGCCCTGACCAGTAATGCTGAAGAAACTGAAGTTGAATGATTCTATTGAAGACCTACAAGACCTTCTAGAACTAGCACCCAAAAAAGATGTCCTTTTCATTATCGGGGACTGGAATACAAAGTAGGAAGTCAAGAGATACCAAGAGTAACAGGCAAATTTGGCCTTGGAGTACAAAACAAAGCAGGGCAAAGACTAACAGAGTTTTGCCAAAAGAACGCACTGGTCATAGCAAACAACTTCTTGCAAAAACACAAGAGAAAACTCTACACATGGATATCATCAGATGGTCAACACCAAAATCAGATTGATTATATTCTTTGCAGCTAAAGGTAGAGAAGTTGAAAAACAGTTAGCAAAAGCAAGACCGGGAGCTGACTGTGGCTCAGATCATGAACATCTTACTGTCAAATTCAGACTTAAATTGAAGAAAGTAGGGAAAATCACTATATCATTCAGTTCAGTTCAGTTCAGTCGCTCAGCCGTGTCCAATTCTTTGCGACCCCGTAAATTGCAGCACGCCAGGCCTCCCTGTCCATCACCAACTCCCAGAGTTTACTCAGACTCATGTCCAACGAGTCAGTTATGCCATCCAGCCATCTCATCCTCTGTCGTCCCCTTCTCCTCCTGCCCCCAATGCCTCCCAGCATCAGAGTCTTTTCCAATGAGTCAACTCTTCGCATGAGATGGCCAAAGTACTGGAGTTTCAGCTTTAGCATCATTCCTTCCAAAGAGCACCCAGGACTGATCTCCTTTAGAATGGACTGGTTGGATCTCCTTGCAGTCCAAGGAACTCTCAAGAGTCTTCTCCAACACCACAGTTCAAAAGCATCAATTTTTTGGCACTCAGCTTTCTTTATAGTCCAATTCTCACATCCATACATGACTACTGGAAAAACCATAGACTTGACTAGACGGGCCTTTGTTGGCAAAGTAATGTCTCTGCTTGTCAATATATTAAGTTGGTCATAACTTTCCTCCCAAGGAGTAAGCATTTTTTAATTTCATGGCTGCAGTGATTTTGGAGCCCAGAAAAATAAAGTCAGCCACTGTTTCCACTGTTGCCCATCTATTTGCCATGAAGTGATGGGACCAGATGCCATGGTCTTAGTTTTCTGAATGCTGAGCTTTAAGTATAACTCAACCATAAAAAGAGCAAAATAATACCATTTGCAGCAATATGGATGGATCTGGAGATTGTCATTACTAAGTGAAGTCAGACACAGAAAGACAAATATTATATGATATCTCTTATATGTGGAATCTACAAAAAGGTACAAATGAACTTATCCACAAAACAGAAGTAGAGTCACAGATGTAGAAAACAAACTTATAATTACCAAGGGATAGGAGGGGAGGGATAAATTGGAAGATTGTGATTGACATATACATACTGCTATATATAAAATAGATAACTACTCAGGACCTACTGTATAGCACAGGAAACTCTACTCAGTACTCTGTAATGGCCTATATGGGATAACAATTAAAAAAAAAAAAAAAAAAAAGTGGATATATGGATATGCATAACTAATTCATTTTGCTGTACACCTTTAACTAACATAGCACTGTAAATCAACTATATCCCAATAAAAATTTTAAAAAAGAAAGCATGCTTCTAACAATAATAAAATACAGTTTTGATCCAAATAAATGTAATGCAAAGTGATTTTAAAAATTATTGACATTAAAACATTATTAGAAATGCATCTCTCAATCATACAAATAGGGTCATTTCAAGTAGCTCATGTATTCATGACTAATATGACATTGCTAGAATGATTTAGGCTTCCAAGTTAATGCAATTCCTTTTAAAAATTATTATTATTATTACTACAGAATTAAGGAATAAGGTATATTAGTAATATAAATAGATATGAGTGGAAATGACTTTATTATAGCAATATTACACAAGTCTTTGAACTACTTCCAAGGTTTATACTCTAAGTCCCATCATCATTCTTCTTCAAAATTATTTTTAATGATTATACGCCAACAACTCAATTAGTTCCTGCTTCAGTTTGGCAAAAGTAAAAAACTGAACACTTGACTTGGAAAAGATTTGTTCAGTGTTGTTCATTTTCTGGGAAGTACACACAAAAGATTTACCAAGATTTATCAGGTAATCAGGATTACACTTTCACTAAGAGGTATATCAATTAACTCATGAAAAGGTGGAGAAATTTATATATTATTAATTTCATTGCACTTTTACCAGTAAATATTTTTAATAAAATTATTTTATATCATTCTATGTTTTAAGTATACTTTTGTCATAATCCTGGAGCTACAGATCTAATAATTTCTATTTATAGAAAATATCTACCATATAATATAAATGGTAAAGTCAGTTCTTTTTATCAGACCAATTATCCAAATTAGACTTTTTTGATTCAAAAGAGTTTGACCTCATTCTAAAATTTGAAACTAATGCCCTAATGCACATTTCAAAGACTATTATAAATATGACTAGAAATAAAGTGAAAGATGCAACTTTTAAGTTAGATTACTAAAAATTCCAGGAAGGTCAAAATGATAAAAAATCTAATACTTGTCCTTTTTATAGTAACTTATATAAACAAGATAATAAATCATTCTCATTACTTACTTTGTTCTAGTGAAATGTAATTTGCAGCTAAAATTACCAGTTATTTGAGAAGAGAAGAGCATGATAATAGCTTTTGCATTCCTTCTATAATTGTGTGTATATGATTTGCTTCTGAAGGACAATTAAATGAATCTCATGTATTATAAAAATCCAAAATAACTCCAATAATTTCATTAGATGTAGTTATTAAAATTTTTTAAAGTGAAAAGAATACAATGCTAAAAATAATTAACCTAGCAGCTAGATACATTAAAATTTTATTTTTTATTAATTGTAGTAGGAAAAAAATAGTAAACATTTCATAATATGAAAAACAATTATAAAGAAAGAATCTATGATATGATTTGAAAAACTAGGATTCGCCTGCCTTAAAAAACATACTGCTAATCTGTAAGAAGCCAGGTAAAAGTTATCCTGAGGAATTTTATTTAATAGCCTGATCATTTATTTAATAGCCTGAAAATGCTGATCATTCAGGAAATATCTGGAATCAATGGCCCTTGTGGTGAGAACTGAGGACAGATGTGAAGAAGTGCTTACATTTAAATATGGGTAAGCTTCTTCTTTTTATTTATTTTATTTTATTGCAGGCCTTTATTGGTGGCCACCTTTTATTGGTGGCTCAGATTCTACAGGCAGATTCTTTACTGTCTGAGCAAGAGGGAAGTCCTCCACTAGATCACCTTAAATGGAGAAGCCATGGGCCTCTGGATGTCAGATCACCCCATCGCAAAACACCACTCCTGGTTCTCCTCTGAGACTCTGTGATATTACCTATTCCTGAAAGTGTGAAAGTGATAGTCACTCAGCCATGTCTGACTCATTGTGACCCTATGGACTGTAGCCTGCCAGGCTCCTCTGTCCATGGGATTCTCCAGGCAAGAATACTGGAGTGGGTTGCCATGCCCTCTTCTAGAGGATCTTCTCAACCGAGGGATAGAACCCAGGCCTTCCACATTGCAGGCAGATTCTTTACCATCTCAGCCACCAGGGAAGCCCTAATTACTCCTTACTCTCCTGGAAACCCAGCCTCATTTTACTTTGGCTTCTTCTCATAAGCATTCAAACACATTGGCTCCTCTCCTATGTTCTTCTCACCCTAATAATTAGTTTATTCTCTTCCTTTCTCAGCAGACTTGTAGAAAGACATACTCTGGGCTTCACTCCTCCATGTCTCTCTCAAAGTTTTGCCAGTTGTATCCTGGTTGCAAACCCACCCTCCAACTGCAACTTCTCTCACAGAGGAAAAAAAATGAGGTGGGGGCTCCTTCTTGCTAATTCCAATCAGTAAGAGGCAGGAAAGATAGGGAGAAGTTCTCTCGCAAATATTACAGAGCTTCACAGAACAGACAGGAGAGCTGACATATCTCTGAGAAAGAAAAACACATCAGCCTGAAATAGAGAACTGGAATCCAGAAGGTGCTACTCTAGAAGCAAAGTGATGCCTCTTGTGTCTGCAGAATGTCACACAGCCGTGGTCACTGACTGAGGACATCTGCCTGGGAGGGGTCTTCTGCTTCTGAGTCACAGGAGTGACAGGGGAAGCATCATCTTCAGAGGGCCAGTGGGCCCAATGCCACCCAGACACCATTCATCACCATAGGATCATAGGCAAGTTTATCAGGAAGGCTTGGTGGCTTTGATGTCAATGTTATGCTAGCTTCATAAAATTACTTGAGACTTCATGAAACAGGGCCAGTTGAGCTGACGTGAAAGGTCCCTGCCTCCCACTCTTGATGCTTTCCTACCTGCTTCAAATATAGCTGACCTTTGAAGAACATAGGTTTGAACAGCCCAGGCCCACTTAAATGTAAACTTTTTCCAATAGTAAATATTACAACATGACACAGTCCTCACTGGTTGAATCCTTGGATGCTGAACCACAGATATGGAGGGCTACCTATATGTTATATGTGGATTTTTGACTGTGTAGAGTCAACACCATAACTCTCAGGTTGTTAAGTGACTTGTCATGTTAAGTCATTAAGTGTCATGTTAAGTTGCTTCAGTTCTGTCTATTCTTTGTGATCTCATGGACTATAACCTGCAGGGCTCCTCTGTCTGTGGGGTTCTCCAGGCAAGAATACTGGAGTAGGTTGCCGTGCCTTCTTCCAGGGGATCTTCCCAACCCAGAGACTGAATCTGCATTTCTTGTGTCTCCTGCATTGACAGGTGGGTTCTTTACCACTAGTGCCAACTGGGAAGTCCTTGTTCAAGGGTCGACTGTACATCTGTGTCTATATCCAAGTTCAATACCAAAAGAGATGTTAAGAACGAAGAGAAAACTAAAAGCCAGAGCAGTCTGTCTAAAGCTGAAGCCAAAGGTAGGCACAGATGTTTCAGAGCTGGATGCAAAGGAAAGCACAGTGATTCAGAGCTGGATGCTGGTCTTAACCGTGGGGAACATGGCTTTTGATGAGTCCATACCCCCAGTTCCATGCTAGAAGCTGGAAGCCATGGAGAGCTGACTTGTGCTTAAGTAGAGAAGAAACACCAGCCCAGGGAAACAGAAGCAACAAAGAGGCCAAGAGTGATGGGAATTATGTAAGAGAAACATGCCCCAGACCTAACCCACCAACAGACATGGGCTGTCAAAAATTACTACACAGGTGATCAAAAATTAACACACACAGCCAAAAACTACCATTAAAAATCACCCTGAACCAGGGAATGGCATGTGGTCTGGATAGTAAACATGACTAACCCACTGAGACACAGTGGTGGCCCAGAAACATGGTATGCTCTGTCAGAGACAGTCATCAGTTAAAAAGAAAAAAGGCGGGGGGAGACTTTAAACCTAAAACCAGAAAGAGCATAACAATCTGAGAGAACCTCTAACTTGCTTAACATGAAAAACCACAGGCTCCAAATGGCATCCCTGGGGCTCGCTGATAGCACACCTAGATTTACTACCTCACCTAACTACAGTTTCAGCTTTCCCCAGAAATGTACTCTTAATCAACCAGTTTGGAATCTTCTGGTCAGCACCAGTGAAATAAGCCATCAGGTGGGTCCTGTCCATCCCCCAGAGGAAGAGAAGGGTTTCTGCATGATAAAAGATGATCTGGCCCCACAAAACCCTTTCTTTCCCTTTGCTAATGACTACCTTACCCCAGCTTCCTGTCCATAAACCATCTTCCATTCTGTACCCCTCCACAGCTGCTATATGGGATACCGTCAATTGTTAAATAAAATCAAGTAGATCTTCAAATATATTTAAATTTTGTTTTTTAACAGCTGAATAGTAGGATCAAGACTGAAACACACTGAATCAAGGCAGGGTGCCCTTGAATCCCACCTCAAGTACACTGTCTTTCTTGCTATTTCCAAGGGCTGTTGGTGAGTTTCTCTCAGTTGATCTCTGCTCATTTTGCATTCAAGCATCAGATCTAATTGATTTTTTAGACCACAATTTCCTTGAATGGAAAATTCCAGGCCTTAATTCTACCCCCAGATTCCATGTTGGGAATTGCTATAGTTCCCCTTGTTGGGAATCCTTCTTCCAAATTCCAGGTCGTTGGGAACTCTTGGTGGCAGCTGCAGGTCTCCATTTGTTTGGAATCAGTCTGCAGTCCCCATACTTTGAGGTTTGCTGATTCAACTGGTTATTTTATGTTTAACAACTGTGGCCCTGGAAGTTGCATATATCTAACAAGAGGGCACGATTTTACTAAAAACCTAGATTTACAATAGTCATCTTGGGAAATGTTTCAATTAAATAGGATTGTTTATCTAAGAAATGTACTTGAGAGCAAGGAATACAAAACTAGACAAATAAAATGGGCTTCCTGCTTTAATTGGTATGCAGAGGCTTACAAAAGCCTTCAAATTTCCAAAATGGCTTCATTAAAAGACTCATTACAAAAGGCTAATGAAAGATGCAAGAGGTAGCTAATACAAAAGACGATAGGACTGATATGACTGTTTCGGCTCCTTCCCCTTCCTTCTCATCAGAGTATGCACATTTTACTAATTCTCTGTCTGAACTCTCTTCCTACTTCAAAGAGACTATTAGACAGTTGGCATTTAAAACAAAAAACTACCTGAGGTTACAGACAAACCTCCTCATGTATTTTTCACACCTTGGTCAAAGACTGAACTAAGAGCACAGTTAAATAAAGAATTTCCTAGGACTTCCCTGGTAGGCCAGTAGCTAAGACTCCAACCTCCCAATGCAGGGGGACCACATTCCACCCTTGGCCAGGGAACTAGATCCCATATGCCACAACTAAGAGTTTGCAATGAAGATCAAAGATCTTGAGTGCCACAACTAAGACCCAGAGCATCCAAATAAATAAATAAAAATAAAATTTTAAAAAGAGCTTCCTAAACCTAGGGAGGAACCCTCAAAATTTTTGAAGAATTTAGAGTTGTTATCACAGCTTATGAGCCTAGGTTACCAGATCTTTATCAACATGTGCACACGTTGGTAGGACCTGGGGAAGCCCCCCTACGCAATGAATGCAGAAAGCTAGATGGCAAAACCAGGGAATAATATTTGAGATTCTCAACTGGAAAGGGCTCAAAAAATAGCAAGTAACTTTTACAAGCTATTCTTAGAGTCTTCCCTGCCTTCACTGACCATCTATTATTCAAACATGCAAACAAACAAAAAAAAGATGAATCTGACTGACTTTAAAAGTCCCTTAGAAGCCCTCTGCTTTTGGCATCCTGGGTTCCAAAAAAATAAATAAGGTTACCCAGGCTGCTCTAGATGCCCTCCTTATAAATGGACTGTCTCCTGAGATCAGGAGATCAATAAAAAGGCAGAAAATAGGATGGGAGGCCATGGGCCTGACAAAGCTCGTGACTACATTTGAGCATTTTTAAAGGACCCTGGAGCAAGATCATAAACAAAAATCCACCAGGCTAACAGCTCTACAGCTAAAACAGATACCAAAGCCAGAGACCCAAAATAACACCCAGGCCTCCTTCACTGCATCCCTCAGGGGCCATCATCAAACACTGGTCCAAAGATCGATGTCTCAATTGCAATCAACTGGGTCACTGGAAAAGAGGCTGTCCTCAAAGGTCCTATAACTCCTCTTATGCTCTCATATCTACCTGCATGCAGGCCCCTCCCACAGTTGACAGGGCCCTGAGGGGATCTCTGGGAAACTATTACCAGTAATTTCCTTAAATAGACAAGAGGAAATCAAAATTGAAGTTAATCACTTTGTCAAATTCTAGTTGATACTGGAGCTATGCTTTCCACCCCACCCTCAGAGAACAACAAAATACAACAAATCTTTGAGAGTAAAAAGGCGGTTTCCATACTGGGGGTATCTAATAACTTTAAGACAGAATTTGTATCTCAACCAATACAAATGACTTTGGGATTGTTTAGTTAAAAAAAAAAGTCCTTCTTTCTATGTGAAATAGCCCCAATCTATTAGGCAAAGGTCTCCTGTCTAAATTAAAAGGACTGATGTGTCTTACCTTTGATGGAGACCTCACTTTAGAATTCCCTTGACCAACTTGAACTTGCTCTTTTATATTCCTTGCTGTCTGTCCTTGATGTAGAAGAAGAAGGATTTCAACAAAAGTCCCCTGATTTAGTTGAGGTGCCTAAAAATTTGTGGGCTACTTATAACACTGATTTTGGGAGAGTAAAAAATTCAGAACCTATATCTGAAAGGATACATACAATGTTTACTGCAACACTGTTGACAATAACCAAGACACAGAAGCAACATAAATGTCCATCAACAGAGAAACAGATAAAGAAGATGTGGTACATATATATACGATGGAATATAACTTAGCCATAAAAAGAATGAAATAATGCCATTTGTAGGAACATGGATGGATCTAGATATTATCACCCTAAGTGAAGTAAATCAGACAAAGATAAATACCATATGATATTGCTTATATGCCAAATCTTTTAAAAATGCTACAAATAAACTTATTTACAAAACAGAAACAGACTCACAGACTTAGAGAATGAACTTATGGTTACTGAGGGTATGGGGGCAGGAATAGTAAGGGAGTTAGGGATTGACATGTACACACTGCTACATTTAAAATAGAAAACCAACAAGTACCTACTGTATAGCACAGGGAACTCTGCTCAATATTATGTAACAACCTAAAAGGGAAAATAATTAGAAAAAGAATAGATACATGTATACATATAAATATAACTGAATCACTTTGCTATACACCTGAAACTAACACATTGTTAATCAACAATACTCCAATATAAAATAAAAAGTTTTTTAAAAATTTCAGAACCTATATTCACATATATAAGACTGAACCCTTCCTCAATTACCTCAATATCCATTAAAGCCCGAGGCCACATAAGGCCTCATACCCACAGTATAAGACAATCATTCAGGGACTAATCATTACCTATACTAGTCCCTGTAACACACTGATCTTGCTAGTCCAGAAACCTAATAGATAGGAATGGAGATTTGACCAGAAACTGAGAGTTATTAATAAGATAGTTATGCCCACATTTTCTAGTTGTTCCAAACCTGGAGACCCTTCTATCACAAGTTCTGCCTGACTCAAAAGGGTTCACTGCTATAAATCTCTGTTCAGCCTTTTTGGGCATCCCTGTAGAACCCAATACTTTA
The DNA here is from genome assembly GCF_027580195.1 of Bos mutus. Taxonomy (NCBI): domain Eukaryota; kingdom Metazoa; phylum Chordata; class Mammalia; order Artiodactyla; family Bovidae; genus Bos; species Bos mutus. Next base: position 41,246,412 of record NC_091620.1, on the reverse strand, counting down.
TATCTATTTCCCTTTACTTGGAAGGATTGACAATACACCTGGACACACATGACTCAGTCACTCACTGAGGCCCCTTCTTATTTCTCCCATGTGCTCCTCTAAGATGTAAGCACCCTCCAGTCCCTGGGAAATCAGCCTTTACACAATTTGTAGACAACCCCATGCTGTGCTCAGTAACCCAAAAGGTGTCCAGAAAAGATTCCATTTATTTAATGCAACAGTTAGCTGTAAAAGCTCACTAAGTCTTTAAGGAAAAATTATTATTATCTCTGCTGCTGCTGCTGCTAAGTCACTTCAGTCGTGTCCAACTCTGTGCGACCCCATAGATGGCAGCCCACCAGGCTTCCCCGTCCCTGGGATTCTCCAGGCAAGAACACTGGAGTGGGTTGCCATTTCCTCCTCCAATGCATGAAAGTGAAAAGTGAAAGTGAAGTCACTCAGTCGTGACACTGTTTATTACCTAGGTCATCATCTAAGTGCTAAAGAAATCCAGCTATCTCCAAAAGGAACTGTATCAACCCAAGAATTTCCTAGACCCATATCTAGTGACAATCTCATGGATTTCTAGGTCTGGATGGTTATTGCAGAATATGGGTTCCTAATTCTTCTTTATAGTTTCCTATTAGCTTCTACGAACTTACTAAAGTTTCAGCCCCTGTACCCTTCCCTTAGGAAGATAAACATTAGCAGACTTTTATAAGACTAAAACAAATACTCCATGAACCGTTATTTGTGGATGAAAAAGATACCCAAGCCCTGGGAATGCCCATGCAAAAGCATGGTGATAAAGATGGCCAAAACATAGTCCCCCGTAAACGTTGCCTATTACAGCATTGTGCTTGGTTCAGTGGCTCATGCCTATTCCAGCTGTCTTAAGACTATCTAAGGATATTGCTACAACTGCAAATTTAGGAGAAGTCTCAGCAGAACTATTCCTAGGAAATGACATTTGTTTACAAATTCTTTATGCTGTCAAAAGTCTTAACTCTGAATTGACTCAACTTTTCTCCAAAAGCAAATCAACCTCCTCTGAGACCCTTCTGCTTTCACCTTCTAATCTGTATCTTCAACACTGCAACATTCCTAAATCCTGCTATGTTAAAACCTCTCCTTGGTAAAAGGCAAGCCCCATGACTGCAAGGTAATAAGATTCCATTCTGTGACACTATATCCTGATTTACAAGACATCCTTTAGCCAATCCTGATTTAATCTTGTTTACTATGGGTCATATTGTAGAAATAAAAAAGGGAATTTTCAAGCTGGTTATGCTGTTACTACCCAACATGACCTACTCAAAGGGAAATTTCCCACAAGTTAAATCAACCCAAGCAAAACTGCATGCCCTTACCCAAGCCATACAAGTTATCAGAAGACAAATTGTTCAGATTTATACGGACAACTGACATGCCTTTGGGGTTGTCTACGATTTAGTGATGTTATGGAAACAAAGACATTTTTCTTATGTCCTCTGGGACCTCAATCAAAAATGAAAAACAAGTATACAGATTTTCTTACTGCTATTCTTTTACTTCTTGAGATTGCTGTCATCAAAATTGGGGCTCAGACTAAAAGGGCTGCACCTGAGTGTCAGGGAAATGCCCTGGCTGACTTTCATGCAAAGAGACAGGAACAACAGAATCTATAAAGATTACAGCACATGCGGATGAAGTTGACATTTTTTGCTTCTGCAAAGAGTGGCCCCTCATTGCCAGACTTTTGCTGTCCTAGTGTCCTTGTAACATGGAAACAGTCTGCTACTGAATCAGAGAAATTAAGGCAGGCACACAATGGCTGCAAATTAAACAATCAGTTTGGGGCTATGGGAAACCCAAGACGCCACTTGGTTTTTCCCAGCTTCCTGGCAAATCCTATTTTGGTTTTTGCCATCTTTCATCTGCCACAGTGCATTAGGATGATTCAAGGTGGACGCTTACTCCTTAGAAGGAAAGTTATGACCAACCTAGATAGCATATTCAAAAGCAGAGACATTACTTTGCCAACAAAGGTTCGTCTAGTCAAGGCTATGGTTTTTCCTGTGGTCATGTATGGATGTGAGAGTTGGACTGTGAAGAAGGCTGAGCGCCGAAGAATTGATGCTTTTGAACTGTGATGTTGGAGAAGACTCTTGAGAGTCTCTTGGACTGCAAGGAGATCCAACCAGTCCTTTCTGAAGGAGATCAGCCCTGGGATTTCTTTGGAAGGAATGATGCTGAAGCTGAAACTCCAGTACTTTGGCCCCCTCATGCGAAGAGTTGACTCATTGGAAAAGACTCTGATGCTGGGAGGGATTGGGGGCAGGAGGAGAAGGGGACGACAGAGGATGAGATGGCTGGATGGCATCACTGACTCGATGGACATGAGTCTGAGTGAACTCCGGGAGTTGGTGATGGACAGGGAGGCCTGGCGTGCTGCGATTCATGGGGTCACAAAGAGTCAGACACGACTGAGCGACTGATCTGAACTTAAATATTAAAAAATCAGTTTTACTGTGATTATCTTTGGTAAAAACATGGAGGTAATTGTGGAGAGAAGAGTTATGTTTGTACCTTTGTAGATTCTAGTCCTATTAATTGTCTTTGAGGTTTTGTTATATACCTGTAAACCTGCCTGGATCCTGAATTCTTCTAGTTTCTTCAAATATCTGGTTAAAATTCACAAAATTAATATTTCCAATTTTATCCCATCCTTCTGATTTAGAATCACTAAGAAAAAAGACATGCCTCAAGCCCTATTCACTGATCCTGCTGAAAAACTAGAAAGTATTGAGCCTTGAGTATACATTTCATGACTAAAGAGGACTCCACCTGACACTTGGTCTTGCACAGTTGGAGACGTCCATGTACAATTGACCAGGAAAAGAAGAAGTTGACACTGAGGTAGCCTGCTTCCACCCAAGATGACAGATCAAGACTTCATACTTCAGTTTTAACATGAAACTCATTTTCTTTTCTTTCTTTACTTCGGCACTGACCTGGAAAACTAACAACATCATCCATACCTCTGAGGCATGCTCAGGGAGATAACCTCTGGAATTTATAACAACTTTACTTTGAGTTGGTGACTTCCCTGGTGGCTCAGATGGTAAAGCATCTGCCTACAATGCGGGAGACCCGGGTTCGATCCCTGGGTCAGGAAGATCCCCTGGAGAAGGAAATAGCAACCCACTCCAGTACTCTTGCCTGGAAAATCCCATGGACGAAGGAGCCTGGTAGGCTACAGTCCATGGGGTACAAAGAGTCGGACATGACTGAGTGACTTCACCTACTTTGGGTTAAGATAAAGTCTAACTGACTCCTTACTTGAACAGGCAGATACAACAAATTTTTGTGAATGAATCCATCAGCAGTGCCATCTTTGTGGAAATGGTTTGTGTGCTAATAAGCCATTGTCTGTACGGTTATCATTATCCTTGGGCCTATGAATACCTAAATAACTGTCACATAACTAGACAATGCCTCTCAGGTTATCTAACTATGCCCCTCCCTGTTCTAGAAAGGACCTACCAAGAGGTGTTCACTATTCAGGTGTCACCTCCTTTGACAGGGCCATGTTTCCCTGATTAGGAATGAATACAAATGAGAATGTGATCTTGATTCTTAACTCTTGACAGTATTGTAGAATCCACAGCCACAACATAAGCTGGCCAGCAAAAATCACGGGACTCTCTGGCCAAAGCTGTTCTTAATAATAGGGTAGCCTGCTCTATCTGGATTAACACACCTGGGGAAACTGAAACAATTACACAAGATCACTCACCAAGCCACTTGGCTTGAAAAGGAAACCCCTTCAAAATGGTCTTTCTTTGATTGGTTTGGTCTTGGGGACTGTGGTTATGAAGTTATTCTGTATGGGAACAAAATTGCCACCCCAAAATGTCTCTTTGATACGTGGATTATTTCAAGCTAAAAACAAGGCCCAAAAAACTCAAGAAGAACCTTTCCCCCAAAATGCCTAAAAGAATGCAGATGGAGGACCTGTTCCAGGAGGGGAGCTATTTTTGTAGATATCTATAGTACAGACTAGGTGTGTAGACAAGAGGGAACTAGCAAAGTCTGTCAAACTCCTAGGTGTCCCATTGTCTCTGCATGGCCCAGCAAATACTTCTTTGTTTAAACCAAACATTTGCTTTTCATTTCCATGTCAATTGCCTCTTTCCCCTTTGAGGTTCCGACTACCACGCCAATTGCGTCAGTCTTCAGCTGAAGGTGGCATTTAAGGTGAGGGTTTCGGCTGTTTTGGTGAGGTATCCAGTTTTCTTGCACCTTTCCCACATACACATGTTGTTAAATTTTTGCTTAATTTTCCCTTATTAACCTATCTCATGTCAATTTAACTCTTAGACCATCCAGAAGAATCAAAAAAGAGAGGTAAATTATCCTGTTTATTAAAATCATAATAACCCTCCTGCTGCATTATTTTATTTCAAAACCTTTAAATGTATGTTTGCAGCTGCTAACCATCAAGCAAATATCTCCCTAGAACTGGAACATCAGAAAAACAACAGAGAGAATGACTTTCAAAGACAGTGAATCTGAAACTGTAACCAGTGAACATCATAGAAATTAAGCAAAAACATCATGACCTCTGGGTACCTGAAAGATCAACAACTCTGTGAGAACCTTAGCTGAGAGTGGCACTAATAATGTCTTAAATTTTGATCATATCCTTCAGGTTGAGTGATTTGTTCAAAGAGGGGAACTGTTAAAGAGAAAAACCACAGGCCTAAAATGTCATCACTTGTGCTAAAAACCCATAATACTAAACCTAAATTTAATACCTAGCCTAATTGCAGTTTTGACTTGCCTCTGAAATGTAATCTTAATCAGCAGTTGGATTTTCTGGTTAACACCAATGAGGTAACCTGCCATGGGGGCCTTCTCCATTCCCCAGAGGAAGAAGAGGATGTCTGTATGATAAAACCTTTGCAATTCCCTTCCCTTAAAAAAGAGATGACCTGGCCCCAAATAACCCTCTCTTTTCTTTTGCTAATAATTCACTTGCTCCATCCTCTTTCCATAAAGTTTCCCATTTTGAACCCTTCCTTGGAGTGTCCTCTGCTTGATAGGTAGAATGTTGCCCAATTCACGAATCATTAAATAAAGCCAACTATATTTTCAAATTTACTTGGTTGAATATTGTTTTTTAACAAATGAAGTACGTCACCTTAAATTGTTCAAAGATACAAAGGAAGGCACACATCATAAGACAATAACATAAGACAGGATCCTACTGAAAAAGAACAAGCTGATTTGCCAAAGAGACAAAGAAAGTCTACATATGAAATATCTAGTCATGAAAACATATAAATCAACACACAGGCTGAAGAGAACTCAGAGAATTAGCCTATTAGAAGATAGATATGAGAAAATCACCCAGAAAGCAGAAGTAAAAAGCAAAGATGTGGAAAATTGGGTTTAAATAATAGTGAAGAAGAATGAAAAATGTCCACCATGTCTTAACAGGAACTTAGACAAAAATGGGAGAGGGGTGATGTTTGAAGGAATGACAGTGGAGAAGTTTCCATATATGAAGAACAATATAATTCCTAAGATTTGCAGCAGCACAGTGAGTCCCAGTCAGCATAAGGCAGTGGTCCCCAACCTTTTTGGCACCAGGGACCAGTTTCATGGAAGACAATTTTTCCATGGACCAGGGCCTGGGGGGTCCATGGAATGGTTCAGGATGATTCAAGTGCATAACATCTATTGTGCACTTTTATTATTACATCAGCTTTTCTTCAGATCATCAGGCATTAGACCCCAGAGGTTGGGGACACTTGGTACAAGATAATCTACAGAATATACTGAGAAAAATATTTTAAAAAATCACCAAAAGGAAAAGGAAAGACTCTCTAAAATGCAAATTATACAAAAACACATTATTTCCCTAAGCAACAAAAGACTCCAGAAGACAATGTAATAATATATGCAAAGTGCCAAGGAAAAATAGAGCAGCTAGCCTAGAATTAGATACTTAGCAAGTCTGTAATTCAAGAGCAAGGGTTAACTTTCAGATATAACAAAGACTGAGAGCATTTCCCACCCTAAATAGTTTACAGACTATTCTAGCACACAGGATATTGAGTCTAGAAGTGAACTGGATTTAAGACACCATAGAATCAAAGAAACTGGCAAACACTTCGGTTCATCTAAATGTGAAATGACTGTAAAAATAATGATAAATGACCAGAATTGAAAGTTCATGAAAAGAAGGAAATAAAAGCAGTGCCAAATATAGGAGACAAGGGAGGAGGAGCTGGGCATTTTAAAGCTTTTGTGTTGTTAGAGGACAATGGAGAGATTAATGAGTTTTAGTGTTTGTAAAGTGAACTATGCCTCTTAAAAATGTAAAGTTAACCAATAAATGAACTGAAACAAAACACATTACTTCCTGGGAGAGGGGATAAAACCATAAAGAAAATGTGACTGATTCAATGGCAAGCAGAATAAAGGAAGACAAACACCAAGCATGGCAAGCTTTTTCATCCAGCCCTCCCTTTGCACTGTCTTCCTCCCTTTTGCCTACGTACCCTTGTTTAGGGAAGTGCTGATGCCTCCTGGAAGACTCCTGTGTCTCTGCTGCAGCCTGGCTGATGTGTCCCTGGTATCTTGTTTCCAGAGCTCTTTTACGTTCCCACCAGAACCTTTAAATCTTTTCCATTAAGTGTTCCTGGCAGAGGCTCATCTAGATGTATTTGTCTGTGTATTTCCTGTGTTCTTTAATTTGTTCCCCCCAGTGCAAAGGGGAAAAGAAGACAGGAAGGAGGCCCAGCTGTAGGTGTCAGATGATGTCTGCTTATAGAGATTTTAGTCTCCAAGCAGAAGGATGTCCTGGATGGGAAAGTAAATAAAAACTTTCTCCCTGTAGGACCAAAGGACAGGATGAAAAGAAGTTGGGGCTGAGCTCTGCTCAGTATATGCATCCACCACCCAGCAACTTTTGATCACAAACAGTCCAACAGACTTACTCTCCCCAAAATGAGAATGAGGGAGTTGTATATCATGGGTGGGGATAAGATAGAAGGAAACTTGCTCACTGACCAAGATGGAACTACAGAGAACCAACTGGGAATTTTTTTTACCATCTAAAGTAGCTGTGGTCATAGGATTCTTGCATGCAGTTCTGTAGGCTATGCATTGCACAACTCATGGGTAGGTAGTCTTTCACGAAGAATATGAAGTAAATGGCATCTCTAGAGTTGTGCAGTGTACAACTTGCACACCCTTCTGGGCACTGACATGATCAGCCTTGTTTTAATTGGCTGTATCCTGACAAAGACTCTTTTCTTGACCAAACTTTAGTTATTAGGTTCCTGAACCCAGTTCTCCACTTGGACTCAACCTTGGCCTATAAGAAGTGCAACACCCAGCATAATTTTATTCACTCCCCCCACATCCTCTCCCACACACAAACACTAAGAGATCTGAACAAACACTATCAGCTCAAGGTTGTGTTTCTATGATGATGCTGCCTGAGAAAACTCAATGCTGCAGAATTAACTGTTTGTTCTAGCCTAAAGCACTTAGAGAGTTTGCTATTATAAATCTTTCCCCTGCCTCTTCTATATGTAAATCTTCTACCACCCATTAATGTCTCCTAAAGGTCCTAGAAGCCACCTCTCAGATGCGGACACCTGGGAGATACTCCTGTCTCCCAATTTCTATGGAAGAGTAAGACCCTAACTTCTACGACTGCCTTGCTCCTATTTGCAGGCTCAGACGGGAAAGCATCTGTTTACAATGCGGGAGACCCGGGTTCGATCCCTGGGTTGGGAAGATCCCCTGAAGAAGGAAATGGCAACCCACTCCAGTACTATTGCCTGGAAAATCCCATGGATAGAGAAGCCTGGTAGGCTACAGTCCATGGGGTCGCAAAGAGTAGGACACGACTGAGCGACTTCACATGCACACATGCAAAGATATGAGAAGGTTATTTCTCCTCCAGAAAACCATCACCCAACAAACCCAGGGAACCTAATCATCAGCCTAACTCCCCCCACCCCCCCACCCCCGCCCCTTAAGATCCTCATTACCTTTCTTTAAGCAGCCCCAGGTTTCAAAGGCCTTCTTCCTTTTGTTTTGGCAGAACTGAGTTAAGGTTACACTGCAGTCTCTCTCCCCTACTGCACTCGCACTGAGTAAAATCTGTCTTACTGCCTTTAACTAGTGGCCACCTTTGTTTTTCTTTGACAGCCCCAGCTGGGCTGTCAGTTCCATCAGGGCAAGGCTATGCCTATCTTGTACAATTGGTTATCAGAAGAGTCAAGGTACTCAATAAATATTTGTATAATGAATAAGTGAGTGTAAGGTTTTTTTTCTGTTGTCTTGGATTCTGATAATGCCTTGCTCCCTTTAACTGCCATCTTGCAAACAATACCGTTCTGGACAAACTGATCCACAAAGAAAATGAGTTACGGTTTCTTAAACAAAATTGACTGGAAATTTGATTTAAAAAATGGAGTGATCTCACTGCTTAGATGACTTGTTTATTCAATAAACTATGCATGCATGATTCATTCAAAATAGTCTTTAATTTCAAGCCTTCGTCAGTGATTTCTTCATCATAAGAATGAACTTACACAATGACAGAACAACAAAATCTGCTGCTTTGACACCTCCTATTGAAGCAAGCAAAAATATTTATTGTGGTGCAAGGATAGGTAAACTTTTTCTAAACATAATCTGCCAAGAAATGCAGGAATTCATACCCCTGAGTTAAATAGCCCCGTCAGTATTCTTGTTATATAAAATTTCATTTGCAATTATTTATAAATAAATCCTTTGAGTAAGGCAAAGAGATTTTTTTTATAATTCAATTTTTGCTTTTTTCAGCAATACACAGCTCAAATTATGAATACAAGCTATTGCTACGTGAGAGTCAGATAGTAAATACATATAACTTAATAAAGTAGGAGTAATTTCCTAAAGATTTTAACATTAAAATATACCAACTCTTGCGATACTGTGGAGCAATGTATAGAACATTACATTACTGATGACCACATACAGTCACCCATTTGAAAATGACTTTATTTTTGCAAGCAACAAAAAAGTTCTTGTCTAAAAAAGTCTAGTAATCTACTTCCTGGGGATTTATCCTTATAAAGCAACCCAGAAGAAAGAAAAGAATCAGCCTAGAGTAAGGCTGTCACTTCGTGTTCTCAGTCTTCAAAATGGATTTGCACACACTTCCCCTTCACCAGTGCACTCTTTTCCACATTTCAAAAAAACTGAAGGTCTATCTGTCCCTCATCATGAATCTTACACTGACTGTGACATAAAGTCTTCTGGAAAACAAAGGCTAATGTGAACATCTCCTGAAGCTTTTTTTTCAATCAAGGTGCTTCTGGTAAAGTTTTATAATAATTTTTGTTAAGGGCAAAGCATGGAAACACGGGGTCAGAAATGAGCATTTTAGCTCATAGTGCCAGGCTTGGTAATAAGATATACTATCGAATGGGAAGACTAACTGGTAATAAAGACCCTTCCTCTCCTATTTTCCAACTGATGGCAAGTAGTACATGGCTCCTGAGGGAGACTCCCACAAGAGCAAAGCAAACAGCACTGTACAAAACATTGATGGTAGAGGGCTTTATTTCATCAACAAGAGATGTGTGGCAAAGCTCAGGGTCTTATCTATGTAATTATCTCAGAAGGAGAATTCAGAAGTGAGATGGCTGTCTCAGCAACATGTGTTAACACACATTGTGAATCTAAAAGAAAAAAATAGAAAAATAAAATTTTCTGACACAGAGTAAATCTGGTTTGACTAATTGATTTGTACATTTGGTTAAAAGTGACTATTTCACCAATTAAATGACATTGGGACAGGAAGCAAGGAGGCAGGGTGCAACCATGAAAAGAGTCACATAACCATTAAAAACAGCACAGGGAACTAATGTTGTTGCTGTTGTTTAGTCATCCAATCATGTCCCGCTCTTTCTGATCCCATGGACTGCAACACGCCAGGTCTCTCGTCCCTCATCATCTCCTGAAGTTTGCCCAAGTTCATGGAACTAATGACTCGACAAAACCAGTTAGAACCTGCTAAGTGCAAGATGGTGGGAGATTTGACTTCCTGTAGCCCTTAAGCCTCATCAGATGCTGACTGTAATACTTTAGCATCTAAATGGCACACGTGCAGGCACTATGAAAGTACCAAGACGGAGCCTAAGAGGCCAAAATTGGGCAGTGATCCAGTTCCTGGAAATCCCCACCACTTCCCCAAAGCAGTTGGAATAATCCTCCCACTTGTTAGCCTAGAAATCACCCAGCCCCTCAAAACTAACCACGCCCACACCTCAGGGCCACTCTCACTTTCAGAGCCTATCCCAGGCCCTGAAGCCACCTCTCTCACCTTCTGAGAAGGCCTACCCTCTGTCTTCCAAGTATGTACCTCTCTAAATAAACCTGCTTTCACTTTACTATGTTTCACTCTTGAATTCTTTTCCTGCCCAAAGCCAAAGACTCTCACGCGGTGGGCTGTCCCAGGGACTCACTCGAGACCTCACCATCCTCTCATATGTCATTTTTCCTAGAACAACATAAGTGAGCTAAAATTGGCAACTCTGAAGTTTGAGAAAAACATTAAAAATGTAGGATTAAAAAATATTGTATCACATTATCAGAGGCACATTAAATTCAAAATACTTCAATCCTACATTTTCTAACTATGTATATCAAGTCATAGAAGGTGCCTCTGAAGTGAGGAACAGGTATAACTAATACTCATTTAGGAAAGCCTTTTTTGTTACACATTCCAAAAACAGGGGAAATAAATGACTCTGATGACTGGGCCAATCCAGTCCTTTTAAAAGTCAGTTGGTTTCTATACCTTTAGAAACAAATAGAAGGAGAACCTAATCCAGTTATCAGATATTAGAACCACCTCTATATATAAATAGAGTATTGAGTAGAGTTCCTTGTATGATACAGCAGCTTCGTATTAGTTATTCTCTCTATATAAATAGATAACTAATACGAAGCTGCTGTATCATACGTATGTATCATACATATCAACTCTACTCAATACTCTGTAATGACATATATGGGAAAAGAACCTGAATAAGAATGAATATATGTATAACTGATTCACTCTGCTGTACACTTGAAACTAACACAACATTGTAAACCAACTATATTCAAATAATTTTTTTAAAAATGATTTTTGTGATTTTTGCCATGGACCCTAGAATGAGTTTTAAAAAACTGAGTGACATCAAGTGACGTCTTCTCCATTTCATTCACAGATTATTATTATAACCATGTCTCCACAACTGAACAGAATTAAAGCTGAAAACTGTTCTCATGATTTTTAAATATGGAATTTTTTTAAATACACAGGATTGATACTAAATACTGTCTTAGTCTAGCAGTAAATAATATTCATCCACGGGTAGATGAACATGGGAGACATAAGTGCCCCTTCCTACTAAGAGATACAATTCTAATAAAATTTTATATTTTTCTTGCTAAAGACTTATATTTATGTTGTGATCTATTGTGTACTAATCATAATTGCAACAATATAAAGACTCATATTTTTAACACATAGAAAAACTTAAATGTTCATAAGGAATTTAAAAACTTAATTCCTACTCATGTACATAGTTTTGTTGCAACAAAACATGACACAATGATGCATAAGAGTTGCTTGCATAAGAATATATTTATATTAGAATAAAATTCAATGAAGTCATTGAAATTTGAACTATTAGTTCCAGGGGACAAAGTGTAATGCAAATGTCCAACTGTTAAAGGAAAGCTTTACAAATATTTTATCAATCATGCTGGTGACTACTGAAGTACTAAAATACTTAGATTCCACTGGGTACATATTTTAAAAATAAAGAGTTTTATTGTAAAATCTCAATACTAAAATTAGAAATGATATGGTGGCTCAGCTGGTAAAGAATCTGCCTGCAGTGCGGGAGACCTGGGTTCGATCCCTGGGTTGGGACGAACCCCTGGAGGAGGGCGTGGTGACCCACTCTAGTATTCTTGCCTGAAGAATCCCCATGGACAGAGAAGCCTGGAGGGCTACCATCCATGGGGTTGCAAAGAGTCGGATACAACTAAGTGACTAAGCACAGCACAGCATACTTTGCAACTGTTTAGACTTAATAAAGAACATTTTTTGAATGTCAACTTAAAAGTGCATAAAGCTACACTTTAAAAAAAATTATTTTAGGGAGGACTTGTGTGAAGGAGTTTGAAGACCATTACTGCAGCAACTATCTGGACAGAGATACACAGTGTAGGCTGAAAAAAAATCTGTGAGCCAAAGGGGGCAATAAGGACAGGCAGGCATGACAGAATATTCCAAATATCCAAAGGGAATCACAGAGGATGATCCCTGAGTGAGAGGCAGTTTAGCTTCTCTGGAGAAAGGAGTGGAGAGAGGAAGTATGGAATGAAGGCCTAGAGAATTCTGAGCATAGAGGTAGAATGTTTGGACTTCGTTTTGCAGACATTATGAAGCCAATCAAGGCTTTGGACTTGGGAAAGGAAAGCATGTAGCATTATTGAACAGACACAAAATAGGAAGCACACCGTTAGAACCCTTAGAAAGACAATACACAGTTGGGTCTTCATAATAAGAATAATGGAAAGGAATGGTTCCATTCTACAATTGTCTGTGGTCCAAAGTGATCCTGGGAGGTTGTTGTTGTTGTTGTTGTTGTGTGTGTGTGTGTGTGTGTGTGTGTATTGAGGGTCAGAGGTAGAGCCATGAAGATGTGGGTTTTTCTGCTCAGACTGCACAAGATACTGACAGCTGAAAAGGCCCACTAGGGTCCAGGGTAAGTCCCATGGGCAATGAGACCCGTACCTGCACTTGGAAGAACCCCACTCTGTTATCACCACCTTGAAATTCTGAATAATTTTTTCACAAGGTATGCCACATTTTCATGTCTCACTGGGCCTCATAAATTATGGAGCCAGTCCTGGAAGGGGATGCCCTGATAATAGGGTCCCCACCCCTCCATCCTGTTCCATCATCTCCCTATAACCACCAGCCCTGATGATAAGCATATGTCCCACCAGTTTTTTCACTGGGAAGAACCTTACATAGATTTAGGAGATCAGGAAAGGGCTCAGGGCTGGGGAAGATAAGAGAGAAGACTCATAGCAACCACCTGGGTCATGACCCCTCTGCCCTCTCTGCAGGGTCACTGCCCGCAGCTGTCCAGATGCCCATGTACACCTTCAGGGGAGCCATTCACTCAGCAGATATCACAGCTTTGTAGCATATTAGTACTCAGTTGAGTTCAGTCATTCAGTTATGTCCGACTCTTTGCAACCCCATGGACTGCAGCACGCCAGGCTTCCCTGCCATTACCAACTCCTGGAGCTTGCTCAAACTCATGTCCAAGTTGGTGATGCCATCCAACCATCTCATCCTCTGTCATCCCCTTCTCCTCCTACCTTCAATCTTTCCCAGCATCCGGGCCTTTTCAAATGAGTCAGCTCTTCACATCAGGTAGCCAAAGTATTGCAGTTTCAGCTTCAGCATCAATCCTTCCAATGAATATCCAGGACTGATTTCCTTTAGGATGGACTGGTTGGATCTCCTTGCAGTCCAAGGGACTCTCAAGAATCTTCTCCAACACCACAGTTCAAAAGTATCAATTCTTTGGCACTCAGCTTTCTTTATAGTCCCACTCTCACAACCATACATGACTACTGGAAAAACCACAGCTTTGACTAGATGAACCTTTGTTGGCAGACTGATGTCTCTGCTTTTTAATATGCTGTCTAGGTCGGTCATAGCTTTTCTTCCAAGGAGCAACTGTCTTTTAATGTCATGGCTGCAGTACTGCCCTTCCGTGAATGCCAGGAGAGAGTTCTAAGGAAGCAGTGCCTTTCTCTAATTCGTATGAGGTCATTATACAGAAAATGTGTTTAAGGAGGAAGGAGCTTTCTGCTTCCCTCTCACTTAATGAGTACCTCCCAGACAGTGAGCCTCGCTGATACCCCCAAAAGAAAAAAAAAATTCTGCTATTTTCTTTCTTCCTTTCTCTTCCTTCCTAATTTCCTTGAATATACACAGAACAAGAAATATTTTTCTAACAGTTGTCCTTTTGACTATATCACCTTATAGAAAGGTACACTAGGACCAGGGAGGGGATGTCTTTATGTTCCAATTAATAATACACTTTCCTTTTATTTAAGAATTAACTGGACTATGTGAGTGAGTTTAAGATAGATGAACCTGTCCTCAAAATAGCTCACTGGTATCCTATAATGAGGTTTCCCATATGTCTCAGTAGCAAAGAATCCACCTGCCAAGCAGGAGACACAGGTTTGATCTCTGGGTCAGAAGATCTCCAGTAGAAGGAAATGGCAACCCACTTCTGTATTCTTGCCTGGGAAATCCTTACAGACAGAGGAGCCTGGGGGCCTACAGTCTATAGGATTGCAAGAGTCAGACACAACTTAGCAACTAAACAACAACAATCCTATAATGAACGAGGGCTTTTATGAAATGAACATACAGACACACGAACATTCACACACACATGCTTGAAAAAAAAAAAAAACAGCTCAAGTGGAGAGGAAAAATAAAACTCTTATACGTAATTTATTTTTTTTCTTATCACAAACTATTCTTTATGGGTTTTAAACCCACCAAGGGCTTAAATTTTCAGTAAATAAAGGTATGCAGTTTAACTCTAAAACTTAATTAAAAACCAACAGAAGTGACTTATTAGCTAATACGGATGGTGAAGGAAGCCACTGAGCCCACACTCCTAGCATCTCAATCTGAGTCCAGTCACTCAGGATGGCTCTGACCCTGGAGCGGGCAGCTGCATCTCTGAGGGTGTTGAACCAAGGAGGCAGGAGATTTCATGCACAAACAATTACCTTCTGAGAGTCAGAGCCAAATAGCTGGGAAATGTGACAGCCCCAACCTTGGATAACACAAATGCTGAATTAGGTTGTCACTCAGGGGCTGGCTGTTTGTCACCAAAGTGCAGTTCACTCCCTACAAAGCAAAACAACTGAATGTGAACAATCCTATCTAAACCCTAGATATTTAATAAAATAATTGTCTTAGAAATAGTAAGACACATTTGGGTCAAGATAAAATCAAACTTATGGTTACCAGGAGGGAAGTAGAGGGAGGGATAAGTTGGGAGATTAGAATTGACATATACACACTACTATATGTAAAATAGATAACTATTATTAATAAAAACCTTTTGTATAGCACAGGAACTCTACTCAATACTCTGTAATGACCTATGTGAGAAAAGAATCAAGAATGGATATATGTATACGTATGACTGATTCTTTCTGCTGTACACCTAACACAGAACTCTGTAAATCAACTATACTCCAATAAAAAATTAATTTAAAAAACATAAAATCGGGTGAAGGGACATCCTATTTTTTGAATTAAAATAACAAAAAAATTTAAAATACAAAAAAAACTGAAGTCCTACAAAATTTCAAAATTAAGAACAAACAAAAAGGACTATCTTCTAACCAGGGAGGAAAGAAGACAGTCAGTCACGTCATTAGAAAGGATTTCCATTTATCGTAACACTGATGGTGCCAGCCTGAGAAGCAACGCATCCCATGAGATTTGCCCTCTGAAGCAGAGGAGGGAAGGACCTGGCTCCACCCAGGAACCTGGGTTCAAGTACCAAGTACACCAGCAGCCCAGCCGGTCTTTCCTAGTGGAGGTGCCTTTCTGTGTGTGATCAAGCTGAGAGTTCTCTTAGCAAACATGTGGAAGGTAACAGAGCTCACCCTGGACTGTGCAGCTTTCTCACATAAAGCACAGAACACAGGCACGCTGTTTCATTAACCACACTGACCCAAGTTAACCACACTGACCCAAGTTAACTGCCCCCCTTCTAAGCCTGTAACCGCAGTAATAATCACATCATTAACGATTCTTTTTCTTTCAAGATATGTAGAATTAGTAACAAGTGACAGTTACCTATAGTTTTCAAGTCAGTTTTATCATCTAGGTGTCCCTCTGTCTAGAAAACAAATTATACCTGTTGCAACAGCAATGGGAATACAGTGATTTACAAATTCCTGTGGGAAAAAAACTCTCGCTCATCAAACAATAGGCTTGCCTCCTCTTCAGTGTCTCCTTCAGATCAAACTTTCTCAGAACCTACCTCACAGGAGCTAGCAGAGGGCTTAACGTTTGCTGCCACAGCCCACCTTTTTGGCTCATGGAAAGTAATAATAGGTTAAAACACCACCTCCGCTCCTGTTGAGACATTTGCTTGGCTGTATGCACAGAGCTAGGTTGCCACAAGGAATTAAAGAGAGGGGAGCTAGTCAAGGAAAGACAGCATCTCTGAAATTTGGTGAGGTCTTGTGGAAACAAGGGAGAGAGGGGGAGGTGGGCACACACATGAGGATTATGAGTGTTTCATACACTGCTTCTAATCGGAGAATGATAGAGTACCCCAAATTCTTAAAGACAGAAAATCTCATGTTAGGTCAGCACTTAACACAAGACTAAATTCCCAGTAAATGCAGAAATTAGACTATATCCTCAACCCAACCTTTCTAGCTTCAGGAACCGTGGGTATACAAGCGGAAACAACCCTAATGGAATCTAGTTTTTCCATATGTCTAAAGCCTTAAAAATGTTAGTTCTTTTCAAATAGTTATTCTACCACCATTCTTTGTAAATAGTATGAGAGGAAAAAGCCTTATGCATAAATCCATTCAGGCAGGGCTACATACATTATAGAAAACCCAAAACACTCAATAAATCCAAAAAGAAGGACATGATTCACTGAGTTACAAACTCTAAGATCTATTTGCACCATTAAATGAATTAATGGCAGGAAGATGTGTATGTTGTATGTTGTAATATCTAGGGGAAAGCCAAAATACAGAAAAACATGTAAAATCTTAACAGTTGAGGAAAGATGTCTACTAAAATAAGACTAAAAAAATATAGCACACCAAAATGTTGCCATTGATTACCATAAGGTGGTGGTATCAAGGATGATTTTCATTTCTTTTTTATACTTTTCTGTATTTTCCAATTTCTTAAAATGAATAAGGTACAATCAGGAGAATTAGTTGAAGAACTTCTTTAAAAAGAATCTTCAGTAATGTACCATTTGTTAAAGCAGCAGCAATTTTAGGCTAAGCCATAAAAAATGCGTTTTTCACATTGTATTTTCCCATCAGTCCTCCTATTTTACTGCATTATGTGAATCTGCTGTATCTTTTGAGATTATTCAACTCAGCTACAGAGACAAGAAAAGCAAATAAAATGATGGCATGCATAAGCAATATAAGGCATAGCAAGTGGCTTGTGAGGCACTGGATAGACTCAGTGCAGATTAAGTATAGACGATGATTAAGCAAGTGGCCTGCGAGGCGTGGACAAACATCACAGCATGTGCTATATACTGACAGTAAGTTAGAAACCCATAATGCTAAAAATACATAGAAAATGGAATATATTGTTCCATTATTGTTCAAGTTCATTCAGGTTTTTCTGTAAGACCTTATGGAAAAGCCCAGATGAACTTTCTGGCATAAATGTAAATGTTAGTCAAAGCTAGGAATGGATGGACAGACGGAGTCAAGAGCTGACAGCTAGGTCACCCCTGACATCAGTCGCCCATTTCCCACCTCCAGTCTTGCCTGGTAGGTACTTGCATGGAGGTCCTACTCAGCACACACATGGAAAGGGAAATGTTTTCTTCCAGTCTGGTCTCAAGAAGAATAGGAGACTGGGATCGACATATATACACTATTGATAGTATGTATAAAACAGACAATTAATAAGAACATACTGTAAGGCTCAGAGGACTCTACTCAGAGCTCCATGGGGACCTAAATGGGAAGAAAGTCCAAAAACAGAGGGGATATAATGTAGCTGATTCACTTTGCTGTACAGTAGAAACTAGCACAACACTGTAAAGCAACTCCAATAAAAATTTAAAAAATAAAGAATGATACTTGAGATAGACTCTAGTTTGAGACTTAATGTTAATTCACCCAGTGAACCTATCAGCAGTCAAAAACCAAGACTGGACCTAGATCAGGAATAAATAAATAGTTTGTGTAGAATACTCCTTTACAAACTTAACGGAATTAAACAAGGTAGAGCAGAGTTTAGAATATGGAGGGTAAGCATTATGGGAAAAGGCTGTGTGTACAGATGGGTTTATTTGTAAACCATGAGACTTCCCCAATTGGGATGGCTGTTAGAGGAGCCATTTCTCAATTTATCCTACAGCTGCAAGCTCTCTGGTCCTTGGACAGTCTCTAGAAGATGAGGAATCGAAATTATTCTTGTTATAAATACATCACTGACCAACTGGTTACTTTATGAGAAATAATTCTCAACCCATGACTCCCCCACACTAATATATTTCATTGTCATTATTCTTTTGAAAATCACTCAAGCTTATCAGGATTTAATCATACCATGAAGAAATTCTCCCTCCCCTTTCCCACTATGACTATAAAATACATTTCCTCACCAATGAGCATGGTTGCGTGAAGGCAATATCAGAGTGAAGAGGATTATTTACTTTGAATCCACTTAGCTCAGCTGCTTCTCTCCCCAGAATAATTCTGAAGTGTTGAATATCTACCACAGTTAATAATCTTCCCTGCATTAGAAAACAAAGCAATACACAAAACACTCTAAGGTTCAAGATATGCTGCAGGTCTGCTATCATATTCTATATAAAAGGTATCCTGGAAACTTAGCAATGAGGTAGCGTTGGCTGGAATTTTCAGATGCATCTGCTTGGAGCCTGGTTAATTGCATAAAGTGTTTGTGACTTTCACTGGTAAATAGAAATGGAATATTGCCTGCCATATCAGTAAACAAAGGATGTCACAATCATCAGCAGTTGTAGCACTCCAACAGGTGCTGATGAGCCCTGAAGGAACTCACGAAGGAAAAGAATACCTGCTATGGAGCAGCTTTAGACAGCAGCCATCCCCCGAGGTGAGCCCTGAGGAAACTCAGGATGTGAAAAACAAAGGATACTGGGCCCTGATAAGAGCTGAGGTGCAGGTGCACACCAAAGGAGTGATTTCAGCGAGTCCAGAGAGTCATCTTCCCATATACAGAAAACTGCTAACTTCCTTAACTTGGGATATATGGTTTTCTTTGATTAACAATAATTTTTTGACATTCAGACTACCTGCCCATTGTTGCAAAACTTTTATATAATCTGGTTCCCCACCTTGCCTCCTTGGAATTCTTTCAGGGTTTCTTGAGATGCTGCCTCCAGGGCCTGAAGTCCTAAAAATTCCTGTAATATGGAACTAGCCTTGTAAAACCACAAACTCTATGGAACTAGCCTTCTTCTCCAATATAACTGTCAGTGGAAAAAGTGCTTTGAGTAGGGAATTACTTAAAAACAATAAAAAAGCACCAGAAACTTTCATTCCTAACAGCAAATATCTACTTTTTCATAACTGGGTCAAGGTTTTTTCTTTGACTATTTCTCCAGAGTGGGGTTCACACAACCTTTGTGACACAGGTTACAACTCTGAGAAACTCTGTTGCAACTCTCATGCAACTTCTGAGGCGGACAGAAAGTTATGACCAACCTAGATAGCATATTCAAAAGCAGAGACATTATTTTGCCAACAAAGGTCCGTCTAGTCAAGGCTATGGTTTTCCTGTGGTCATGTATGGATGTGAGAGTTGGACTGTGAAGAAGGCTGAGCGCCGAAGAATTGATGCTTTTGAACTGTGGTGTTGGAGAAGACTCTTGAGAGTCCCTTGGACTCTGCAAGGAGATCCAACCAGTCCATTCTGAAGGAGATCAGCCCTGGGGTTTCTTTGGAAGGAATGATGCTAAAGCTGAAACTCCAGTACTTTGGCCACCTCATGCGAAGAGTTGACTCATTGGAAAAGACTCTGATGCTGGGAGGGATTGGGGGCAGGAGGAGAAGGGGACGACAGAGGATGAGATGGCTGGATGGCATCACTGACTCAATGGACGTGAGTCTGGGTGAACTCTGGGAGTTGGTGATGGACAGGGAGGCCTGGCATGCTGCGATTCATGGGGTCGTAAAGAGTCGGACACGACTGAGAGACTGAACTGAACTGAGTAAAGGGACAAAGTAGGTAATTAAATAGTTAATCCCACTAGGGAACTGTAAGAAAAAATATGGAAGACCTCTGTATGTTAATGATCACTTTAGAAAACAGGTTCGCTTAACCACAAAACCAAGCAGGCTGCTTAGCAACAAGCCATGCAGCACAAGAATGAGTTATGCCCCAAAACAATAAAACACTGGTGGCCTGAGACCCACATCCTGCCCAGGGAGCTTAGTAAGTTAATGACCCTAAGGACACACTCTCTGCACACATAAAAAACAATAATTTATGGGAAGGTGACATTTCAAAGTGAAAGAACCTCATTGTACTGAAACCTGAAATAATTTTTCCATAGTGCCAATGACATTCCAGCTCGACCATGGAGGGACAAGAAAACTCCCCTGCCAACACGGAGGAAGAGGTGATGATGGAAGCATGATGTCTACTCAAAGGTGAGGAAGAAAGTGGTCTTCCCCCCTCCCTCCTTTTCCTTTGATTATTAAACTATAGTCCACTAAGTTCTTGGTGCAGCACTCTCAAGCTGGCCCTCTTGTAAGCCTCACAAGCATCCTATTCTAATAAGTCACTTCTTATCTATCAATTTGTCTCTTGCTGAATTCTTTCTATGCTGAAACATAAAAGATTGGTGCTCTTCTGAGCTCCCCAAAAACACAGCCTAATGGTTTCACTTCCATGCATGCTCCCCACATCCAGCTTCCTTAAAGTGGAGCAAGATTGTAGAAAATGTCAAGCACAAACAGAGCAACCTGAAAGCCATATCCTTCTGGATTTTAATGAAGTTCCAATCAGCTTTTGTAACTGTCTCAGAATTTTCTTTTAACGGGGTCATCTGTGGACTAGCAGTATCACCGTCAACTGGGAGCTAGTTGGAAATGCAAGGTCTCAGGCCCCACCCAGACCTGCAGAATCAGATCTGCCTTCTAACACCATCTCTGGGTGATTTGTATGTATATTAAAATCTGATTAGCACTGATGTAGCCTTTACATATGTCAGTAGCAGTTTTTAAAGAGATCTATCCATGCTTCTTTCTGCCCTCATATTTTATAATATTATGTACTATTTAACTGAATTATATAATTATAAAAAATAAGCATAACTGGCATAAACAAGTTTGGAAGAATATACAACTGACTCTTTGGAAGTATTTAACTCACCCAGTGGGAGGGGACATGAGTGGTGTGGTTAGCTGAGGGCTCATCACACTGTGGGCACCATTTTGGATGTTTGACAAAGGAGACAGTTTTTACTAATTCAGAGAGTAGATTAAAGGTAGACAGTTTAAAACCACCAGTACTGGGACTTCCCAATGGTTCAGTGGTTAAGACTTCGCTCTTCCATCACAGAAAGCGCAGTTTCCATCCCTGGTTAGGGAACTAAGATCCTACACGCCACACAGTGCAGTCAATAAAAATAAATAAATAAAAGCACCAGTTTTGTTGTTCAGTTGCTAAGCTGTGTCTGACTCTTTGCAACCTCCATGAACTGTAGCATGCCAGACTTCCCTGTTCTTCACTATCTCCAGAGTTTGCTCAAATTCATGTCTATTGAGTTGGTAACGCTATCTAACTGTCTCCTCCTCTGCCACACTCTTCTCCTTTTGCCAGTACTGCCGGCACTGATGTGCCATTGTAATTACTATTCACTAATGAATTTTTGCAAGTTGTTTTTAATGCTAATGACACCATAGGAGGGTGTTCGAGGTAGACATTGTGCCTTTGCCAAGCATCTCCAATTCTCCAGCTTCCAGACACCTGCCAAGATGGCTCTGTCTGGCCCACCTGTGGCTGGGGGCAGGAGGCTCCTAGGGTCAATGAGTTGTGAGGACTAACACATGTCATTTCCAGCAAGAGCATGTAATGTTTAGCATGAGACCCTCCACAGAATTCTCTTTCCCTTTGGTCAAGAGACCAGCAGCATCAAAGGGACTCAGCAAGCAAGGAGATACCACTGACATTCTGAGGTTCTGGGGTTTACTGCAGCAGATTATAGTCCATTCTGACCAAGACAGTATTCTTTCCCTGAGTGTATAGTTACCTGTAATTTGGTGACTGGGATGGTTAACTATGTGTCAACTTGATTGGGATAAGGGATGCCCATATCACTGGTAAATCATTGCTTCTGGGTGGTGTCTGTAAATGTGTTTCTGGAGGAGACCAGCATTTGAATCATCAGACTGAGTAAAGATACCTGCCCACACCAAAGGGGTTGGGTATAAGGCAACCCTTAGGTCTCTGTATAGAACAAAAAGGCAGAGAATGGTGAATTCTTGCTCTCTCTGTGAACTGACTTTCATCTTCTCTTGCCCTCACACATTGGAGCTCCTTGTTCTCAGGCCCTCAGATTCGGGCTGAATCATACCACTGGCTTTCAGATGGCAGATTGTATAACAGAAGTTCTCAGCCTCCTTAACTGTGTGAGCCAAATCCTATAATAAATCTCCCCTTACATCTATCTATATATAGCCTATTGGTTCTGTCTCTCTGGAGAACCCTGACTACATACATTACAGAATTTAGACAATAAAAGGTGTGAAATACATGACAAATAATAAAACTTCAATGATTCAAATAAGTGTTTGACAAAGGGAGAATCTTTATTGGCCTACAAATGTTTACATCTGCAACTCTCTACGGTTAAATAGGATGAAATAGAGGGCGGTGGTATTGGGAGAATCTGTTTAATTCTCTTTATTAAATCCACTAAGAAGATTCTAAAGCCAGACACAGAGACAGAAAAGAAGAAATATTTAAATTACTACAGTTTATGGCGTGGACTATGCTCTCTATGCTCACTGCCTATGATTACAAAAAACAACCTCATAGTAAAAATAAAAGGTAGTTAAATCCTTTATTAAGGAAATGTGAAATCTAAAAATGTGCTAAATAAAAAAGTGACTGAGAAGTTAAAGGCACAAAGAACCCAATAAAGAGAATAATAGAAATGATTAATATATAAGGTAAAAATAAATTTAAGACTTTAAATTTTATGTTATTGTAACTGAGCAGGACCCTGTGGGTACCTCTGTCAAGTTCACAATTAACCTCCTTTTGTCTAAATCTTTATTCCTTTTCTTGTTAAAAAGTTGTTCTCCAAGAGGAGCCTCAAAGAAAGTTGTTGCCAAGGAGGATTCCATGGGGTCTTGGATTGGGAGGCAAGCCTTCCCCCATATCCTCCTCTCAGAAATAATTTGCTGTTGTTCAGTCGCTCAGTCATGTCTGACTCATGGACTGCAGCATGCCAGGCTTCTGTGTCCTTCACCATCTCCCAGAGCTTGCTCAAACTCATGTCCATTGAGTCGGTGATGCCATCCAACCATCTCTTCCTCCACTTCTCCTTCTGCCTTCAGTCTCTCCCAGCATCAGGGTCTTTTCCAATGAGTCAGCTCTTCACATCAGGTGGCCAAAACTATTGGAGCTTCAGCATCAGTCCTTCCAATGAATATTCAGGACTGATTTCCTTTAGGATGGACTGATTTGATCTCCGTGCAGTCCAAGGGACTCTCAAGAGTCTTCTCCAACACCACAGTTCAAAAGCATCAATTCTTTGGGGTTCAGCCTTCTTTATGGTCCAACTCTCACATCCATACATGACTAGAAAAACCATAGCTTTGACTAGACAGACCTTTATTGGCAAAGTAATATCTCTGCTTTTTAATATGCTATCTAGGTTTACATAGCTTTTCTTCCAAGGAGCAAGCATCTTTTAATTTCATGGCTGCAGTTACCATCTGCAGTGATTTTGGAGCCCAAGAAAATAAAGTCTCTCACTGTTTCCATTGTTTCCCCATCTATTTGCCACTGAAAGTGAAAATGAAGTCGAAAGTGAAGTCACTCAGTCGTGTCCGACTCTTTGTGACCCCATGGACTGAGCCTACCAGGCTCCCCCATCCATGGGATTCTCCAGGCAAAAATACTGGAGTGGGTTGCCATTTCCTTCTCCAGGGGATCTTCCTGACCCAGCGATCAAACCTGGGTCTCCCGCATTGGAGGCAGATGCTTTAACCTCTGAGCCTGAAGTACCTAGATAATAAGGTACATTTCCTGAGTTGTTTTGTAGAGGTAAAAAACCTCCCCTCTCCAACAAATGGAAGATATTAATTACTTGATGGCCAGGAGTACATAGCCCCAGGCCTCCTGGAGCCCAGGGACTGATAATGTTAACCTCTGTGACACCACCCGGTACCTCACCATCAGCCAACCCAGGAGAGCTGCACTGCAACATGGCTCACAGTCGCGGGTTTTATGGCAATGTGGTTAGTTTCCAGGTTGTCTTTAGTCAATCATTCTGACTCAAGGTCCTTCCTGGTGGCACATGCATTGTTCAGCCAAGATGGATGCCCGTGAGGACTCTGGGAGGCGGTAGGACATGTGGCATCTCCTTTTGACCTTTCCTGAACTCTTCTGGTTGGTGGTGATTTATTAGTTCTGTGTTCCTTACTGGAACCTTCTGTCATAAAATAACTCACGCAGATAGTTACTATGGTGCCTGGCCAAGGTGGGTGGTTTCAGTCAGTGTGCTTCCCCTATCTTTCCTATAAAGTGTGTGGCAGAATGCTGAAATGGCAGCAGGTGGAATCTTCATTTAGTTTATAGACAAGACATGGCTGTGTTGCGTCTGTGCCTGCTCGCTCAGTCCTGTCTGACTCTTTGCAACCCTATGGACTGTAGCCCACCAGGCTCCTCTGTCCAAGGGATTCTCCAGGCAAGAATACTGGAGTGGGTTGCCATTTCCTCCTCTAGGGAATCTTTACCACCAAGGATATGGCCAAATGCGGTCAAAGACTTCTTCTGTCCTAACATATCACTTTTTAGTGTGGCTATGTATGATAGGGACAAAGTAAAGGGACAAAGTAGGTGATTAAATAGTTAATCCAGCTAGGCGACTGTGAGTAGAAAAAATATGAAAGACCCCAGTAGGATAATGATTATTCAAGAGAGCAGGTTTGCTTAACCACAAAAACCAAGCAGGCTCGCTTAGCAACAAAACCATTCAGCAGAAGCACGAGACATGCCCCAAACAATAAAACAATGGTGGCAGGAGACCCACATCCTGCCCAGTGAGCTCAGCAAGTTAATGATCCTGAGGACATGCTCTCTGCACACATGAAAAACAATCATTTATGGACCCAGCTCGACGATGAAGGCAGAAAACTCCCGTGCTCAACCTGGAGGAGGAGCTGATGATGAAAACATGACGTCTACTCAAGAAAGTCAAAGAAGTTCTCCTCCCCCTCCCCATTTTTCCTTTGATTATAAAACTGTAACCCAGTAAGTTTTCAGGGCACAGCACCCCCGATGCCCACCCACTTGTAGTCCTCACAAGTGTCCTATTCTAACGAATCACCTCTTATCACTTTGCCTCTTGCTGAAATCTTTTCTGTGCTGAGACATAAAGGACTATGGTACTGGAGCTCTTTGGAATCCCCAAAACAACACTCAGCAGTTTCAGTTGTGGGGAAACCATAGCTCCCACTCACCTCGAAATGTCTAAATAACGCCATAATTATCAAAGACCTGAGAATTGTCATAAGAACATGTTTGGTTAAATTGGGTCAGTTTGCAACAGTTAAAACATAAAAAAGTTCGAAGTTTCAAATCAAGAAAGTAGGCTAATAAACAAGGAAAGCATAGGAAGTTAAAAATAAATCCAATTATTAAAAGATTATAATAGTTAAAATAGAAAAGGCAAAGTACAAATGAAAACTCTGAATTCAATCCTAAAATCAACAAATGTTTCAGATAAACAACATCAATGAATAATATCAGCGACAAAAGTCACAAACAAGTCTTTAGGATGAATAAAGGATAACAGTGCTGAGAAATGAAATATTTCCTGCCATATCAGTAAACCAGAATGTCACAGTCATCAGTAACTGCAGTCCTCCGAAGTAAGCTGTTGAGACCTGATGGGAACTCAGGAAGCAAGAGAATACCTGCCATACAGCAACCATCAGACTACAGCCACTCCCTACAGTGAGCCCTGGGAAAACTCAGGGTGTGAAAACTCAGGATACTGACCCTAGATAGCTGAGGTGTGCATATCAAAGGAATGATTTCAGTGAGCCCAGACTCTTGCAACTTCCCATACTTAGAAAAGTGCATAATTCCTTAATTTTGGATATCTGGTTTTCTTTAAAAAAGTCATCTTTTCATATTGTGACTACCTACCCTTTGCTGCAAAACTTCTACATAAGCTGCCCCCACCCTCACCACCTCAGAGCAGTTCTCTCAGGGTTACCTGAGATGCTGACTCCCAGGTTTAAGTCCTAAAAATTCCCACTGAATAAAACACAACTCCCAACTTTTAGGTTGTGAATATTTTTTTAAGTCCATAATGTCTATAAAAATAACAACAACAACAACAACAACAAAAAACCCACAATGAACTAAAAACAAAACACAATGAGCTATTAAAAAGTAAATAAAATTGTAAAGTTTGAAAGCATAAATTAGAATAACAAAATGAACTGAAGTTATCTAAAACTATGATATGTGGCAGTTGGAAATATGTTCATAAATTCTTTCACGCTCTCTTCACAAGGTAGAGCTTAATTTCTCTTTCTTTGAGCAGGCCGAATGTTGTGACTCACTTCTAATGAACAGAATGAAGCTGAAGTGATGGTGTGTGACTTCAGACCTGGTCATGGAAATATTCAGGGCCTCCTGCCTTGTTTATCTGGGATCTCTGGCTCTGGCAGAAGCAGTGGCTATATTGTGAGGATACCCAAGCAGCCCTATGGAAAGGTCTGCATGGCAAGGGAAGCAGCCCTGTGATGAGTCATCTCAGAAGCAGCTCCTCTGGGACCAGCCAGGGCTTCAGATACTGCAGCCTTGACCTGACATCTCTACTGCAACCTCATGAGAAACTGAGCCAGAACCTCTCATTTAAGCCTCCCTCAGACATCTGACTCTCAGAAACTGGATGAGAAGGTAAGTATTTATTTTAAGTTACTAAATTTTAGGTTATATGCAAAGCAGAAATAGATAATGAACACAAACTGTTAGACCTATTTTTAAAGTAAGCAAATACATCATCTATAGACATTAGAAAGTAGTCAAACAAGGTGTGTTCTAACAGGACCCTCTCATTCAAGACAGAGTGGATCTCAAAGCATGAAATTCCCAGAGGAACTCTCTGAGGATGATCTTACTCTTGACCTTTGGGCAGAGAAGCCCTGGCAACTGTCCCTTACCCAGGACCTACCAATTAGAGTAGACCCATCCTGTTCTGCAAATGTGTGAGGACTCAATATAGAACCTAACTCATATGCCATTCTGGCTTACTGGAGCCAGCTCACACTGGCTTGTGAGAGAAGACTGCATGTCAGTTGTTAACTAAAACCATGAAATCATTATGAAAAAGTAAAGTACATAAAATTAAATCAGCTATATTAAAGAAATAGGTAATAAATACTGAACATTCATCACATCCTAATTATTTCACTCCTTTATGCTATTAGCTAGTCTGTGTGCACTGAGTCTGTCTGGTAGAAATTCTGACTAATGATCCAACACTGTGCACTTCTCCCCAGCTGCTTGTGCAGTGGGGTCACACCTGGAGCTGGAAATCAGCCATGATGGGAGAATTTACACCCTGGGAATGGGTAAATGCTACAAACCAGGACTTTGGTTTTTTTTTAATTGTCTATTATTTAGAAAATAATGGTGAAGAGGTTACTAATGCACATTGAAGTGTGTCATTTCTATACTGGCTACATTTTAATAGCACAAATTCTCCCAGTATTAAAAAAGATTTATCCAATTCACCTTGGAAGAATGAATGAGGGTCTAACATGTATCTTCACTGTTTCACTTTATCTTTCTAGTTAAAGTAGATGAAAATATCAAACAATACTCACTCATCTGTCAGTTGTAACCACAGGTTGACTATGGATACAAAAAAATTGACAAAAATAAACATAAACATGCTATGAAAATCAATTGACTTTATAGAACTGACATAAAAGACTGTATATTTCACTGTGTGTAAAATGCATGCTACACACCTTTATATCAGTAAAATTTTCAAAAAATGTTTCATTTTTATAAGAACATATTTCATTTTATAAGAACAGTCAAGTTTTAAACATTTACTAGCATACCACTGACACTAACTCATGCTGCCTACAATATGTAAATTATTTTTCTTAATAATAAACCAACACTGTATGGCAGGGACCGTGCTGAGGGGCAGGGATGTTTGGGTATCTGTGTTTGGTGTCAGGAACAGGAGTTTATGAACAAGGCAGGAGAAGTAGGTATCTAGTCTCCAGCCTGATGGATCTACAGGATCCATCCAGATGTGCAAGACGGAGAGCTTGTGACAGAAGCTATTTTCACAAGGGAAAGGTTTAGGAGGTCAGTTTTACTGTGACCTCAACCATAACTGAAGCAGTGAGGTCAAATGTAAATGACAGGTGAGCATCACACACAAATACCACATCTTACACCCTTTGCTTCACAACCCAGCTCCTACCCTTACAAGGCATGGAGTCTGGTAGATGCTTGATAAATATTTGGCAAAAACCTGCATTAAAATAAAGATGCAGTGAGAGTTGCTTTCATTTTATAACTGAGAACTGTATACAACTGACAGGGACTTCATATAGGCACTTCAGGGATGCCTGGGGAGGTACCCTTGACAGTTACAGACAAAGTTAGGCTTAAATGACTGAAAAATATACAAAAAGAAGACTGTTCTTGGTGCAAATGAGCCTAAGTCGATATGGATACTCAAAACCTTTGGATTCTTTGGATGGCCTCTAACCATAAGAAGGGACGGACCTAGAGGAGCTTGTACCAGGGGCCATGGTACATGGCAGGAAAGCTCCTTTCAGTTAGAAGCAAATGCTCATCACCCACACGTGCACACAGTTATACACCTGTTCTGCACACTGGTCATATCCCCAATCTTTGATTATATTACCCTCTGCTGGCAAAGGTGCCTGTAAAACTTTCTAGGTTAAATTGGACCTTTACTCATTTCACAAATGAAAAACTACTCCTAACATCCCTTGTGCTTTAGCAAACCTTTTAGGATTGGTCTGGATGGTGATAAGTAAAGTTCAGCCATGCTCTGGCTAATGAACTCTTGGTTAGGTGCTTTTATAGAACTCCAAAGCTTCTGACTAAGAAAATTTGGACCTAGCTTCTCCAAGATACGAATAAGGGAATCATAGCCTTCACTGCAGTATTTAATATGGACAATATACAATACCAAATATATTAAAATCAAAATTTTTTGGTACTCATCTGTTCTTAAAACTGGAAATATCATTTTTGCATTTGTATTTATTTGATCTCTTAGCCAAACAAACAAACAAAAAAGCATATACAATAACCTCCCAGTTTTCATTTCCTTGTGGCTCAGCTAGTAAAGAATCCACCTGTAATGCGGGAGACCTGGGTTTGATCCTTGAGTTTAGAAGATCCCCTGGAGAAGGGAAAGGCCACCCACTCCAGGATTCTGGCGTGGAGAATTCCATGGACTGTATAGTCCATGGGGTCGCAAAGAGTCAGACATGACTGAGCAACCTTCACTTCACGCCAGTCTTCATTTTAATGAGTGAGCATAACCACATTAAGAGGTTCAGGTACTGCTGCTGCTGCTAAGTCACTTCAGTCGTGTCCGACTCTGTGCGACCCCATAGACGGCAGCCCACCAGGCTCCCCTGTCCCTGGGATTCTCCGTGCAAGAACACTGGAGTGGGCTGCCATTTCCTTCTCCAATGCATGAAAGTGAAAAGTGAAAGTGAAGTCGCTCAGTCATGCCCGACTCTTAGCGACCCCGTGGACTGCAGCCAAGCAGGCTCCTCTGTCCATGGGATTTTCCAGGCAAGAGGACTGGAGTGGGGTGCCATTGCCTTCTCCGGTTCAGGTACTAATAAAATGTAAAAACTGTTCAATTTGAATACCACACCTAGGCTCTCACACACAAGGAACTTCTATGGAAACAAGGTATAAATAATTCAAGCTAAGGCTGGCATTAATATTGTACTTGGAGCTCTAAGACTGGGAATAAGACATGATGTTACAATCTCCTTTGCTCTCACTGCAGTAGATCTCAGCTTCACTTCTGATGTCTCACCAATAATACAATTTTATTCAAACTGGAGCCCTTGGGTGGAGCTGTCAGCCACTCTCTCCAGCATCCTAGGATGGCTATTTTTCATTTATTATTTCCCGGGGAAAGAAAGAATATCTCTTGAATGTCAACAATTTTGATGGTTTCTCACTGCAGGAGAATAGTGGATGAATTATTCTGGAGAAAATGCTTTCTTTTATCTTGGTGATATTTGTGAAAGGCCTGGCACTTCCAAGAAAGTGGTTGCTATTTTCTGGGGCTTTATCCTCTAGACAATATTATGTTCAGAGTTTCATTAATTTAAGTCAGGTATTATCCTCCAGGAAGAAGACATTTTCAGGAAGAGTTCTGAAAACACCAGCTTTTCAGCTGAGCTTTCCACTTCACTGTGTCCTGTCTAAAGAATGTACAAAGGACCTTTCTAAGATTTTTCTGAGTGGCCCAGGACAAGGCTGGGGCAGAGTGGTGCGGCAGTTCAAAGTATGAGCTCCCTATGGCTGTGTGGACCAAGAATGTCGCCTGCCATATCAGTAAACAAAGGGTGTTGCAGCCATCAAGCCACCAGCCATTGCAGCTGCCCCTGATGGGATTCAGGAGGAGAAAAACAGGATACTGGTCAGGGATAGCTGAGATGCATATCAGAGGAATGACTTCAGAAAGCCCAGACTCTTGCATCTTCCCATACGTAGAAAGTGCTAAATTCATTAACTTGCGATGTCAGCTTTTTCTTTAGTTAATGGTAATCCTTTGATATTTTGACTTTCTGTTTTTCAGTTGCAAAAACCCCCATATATCCTGGCTCCTCCCTTACCTCTTTGGAGCAATCCCATAGTGCTATCTGAGAGGCTGCCTCCTGGGCTTAAGTTCTCAGAAAGCCTACCAAATAAAACCTAATTCTCAGCTTTGAGGTTGTGCTTTTCTTTTTCAGTCAACAGCTGTACAATCTCCAACTCTGGGAACCAGGGCACCTCTTCCTTACCCCTTTAAGCCTTCACATTCTCGCTTTTAAATTTGGTGTAAGAGAACCCACATCAAAGGACTACTGTGAGGATTAGATGATGTAAATCTTCAGAGTGACTAGTGCACAATAAACACCAAACAGCTATTCAGTAAACAAAAACCATAATATAAAGCAGATGACTGGAAAAAGCTGTCTGGAGGTCAAACTGGAGAATCATTTGATATTTGATAATGTCTTCTGTTATAAAGTCCCTCCTTTACTCTAGCAAATTCCTGAGCAACATGATAGACACACTAAATTCCCATCTGTTATGACTAGTATTCAAACCAACTCCACCTAAATGTCCATCGACACAGGAATCTATAAAGAAGATGTGGTACATATATGCAATGGAATATTACTCAGCCATGAAAAAGAATGAAATAATGTCATTTGGAGAAACATGGATGGACCTGGAGATTGTCATGCTGAGTGAAGTAAGTCAGAGACACATATAGTGTAATACTGCTTATAGGTGGAATCTAAAAAATGGTTGAAATAAACTTATTTACAAAACAGAAATAGAGTTACAGATATAGGAAGCAATCTTATACCAAGGGGAATCTTAAACCAAGGGGGAAAGGTATAAATTGGGAGATTAGGATTGACACATACATAATACTAAATATAAACTAGATAACTAATAAGAACCTACTATAAAAGTGCAGGAAACTCTATTCAATACTCTGTAATGACCTACATGGGGGAAAGAATCTTAAAAAAAAAAGAGTGGAGGTGTGTGTGTGTGTGTATATATATATGTATGTATGTATGTATAACTGGTTCACTGTGCTGTATAGAAGAAAATAACATTGTAAACCAACTATACTCCAATAAAAATTAAAAAAAAAAATACAACTTCCAGTTGAGTACTTCTGTGTGCAAGAAGGTTTTTGGCTGTGTCCCTGGGGATAATCAGACAAGATTATTGTCCACAGGGAGCAAGGGAGATAAGACAGGTATAACAGTCACACTAAGTAGGGCGTGGCCAAGACCAAAGAAAAAAAAGAAGAAAATGTTACCAGTACTAATGAGAGGAAAAGAGTGCCTCCTGCAGAAGGAAGTAATGGGAAGATCCAAGAAGACTTGAAGGAGATGAATAGGCAGGAAGTAGAGAAGTGGGGAGACAGGAGCAGCAGTGCCAGTGTTGGTGCCAGACAGCATGCTAAGCTCCACATTTGCACTGATGAGTTTAATTCCCCCAAAGATTTGCTATGCTGTTTGCTTAGCCGCTAAGGCATGTCCGACTCCTTGCAGTCCCATGGACTCCAGGCCCACCAGGCTCCTCTGTCTGTGGAATTTCCCAGGAAAGACTACCAGAATGGGTTGCCACTTCCTTCTCCAGGGGATCTTCCCAACCCTGAGATGGAACCCGTGTCTCCTACGTCTCCTGCATTGGCAGGCATATTGTTTACCCACTGAGCTACCGAGATTTCCTGAGGTTGAGGCAATTATTCTCACATTGTACTGTTCTTAACCACTCAGTCATGTCTGACTCTTTACAACACCATGGACTATCGTCTGCCAGGCTCCTCCGTCCATGGGATTTTCCAGGCAAAAATACTGGAGTGGGTAGCCTTTTCCTACTCCAGAGGATCTTCCTGACCCAGGGATCAGACCCACATCTCTTGTGTCTCCTGCATTAGCAGGCAGATTCTTTACTACTGCCCCACCTGAGAAGCCCAATAATTTTCATGTTATTAAGGATGAAATTGAGACTCAGTGTGATTCAGTTACTTGCCTGGAATCATACAGCTGACACAAGCCAGCGCCATGGCTGGAGCTTAGGACTGTCTGACTCTGCAATACATGGGGAGTACAAAGATGAGTGGTTCACCCTGGCTGGATGACAGCATGTGGAGGACGGCTGGGAGGAATATACTGAACGACTTGCTTAGGGACCAGCCCAGCTTCAACTTCTGTTTGAATCAGCTACAAAAATCATTCAGTTCAGTTCAGTTCAGTTCAGTCGCTCAGTTGTGTCCGACTCTTTGCGACCCCATGAATCGCAGCACGCCAGGCCTCCCTGTCCCTCACCAACTCCCGGAGTTCACTGAGACTCACGTCCATCGAGTCAGTGATGCCATCCAGCCATTTCATCCTCTGTTGTCACCTTCTCCTCCTGCCCCCAATCCCTCCCAGCATCAGAGTTTTTCCAATGAGTCAACTCTTCGCATGAGGTGGCCAAAGTACTGGAGTTTCAGCTTCAGCATCACTCCTTCCAAAGAACACCCAGGGCTGATCTCCTTTAGAATGGACTGGCTGGATCTCCTTGCAGTCCAAGGGACTCTCAGGAGTCTTCTCCAACACGACAGTTCAAAAGCATCAATTCTTTGGCACTCAGCCTTCTTCACAGTCCAACTCTCACATCAATACATGACCACTGGAAAAACCACAGCCTTGACTAGGTAGCAGAAAGCACGGGGAATTTTTGAAATGAGAGGTAACAAGATCAGAACTAAGAACTGGCAGAATAACTGTGAAAATCCTCATCACCTATGGACTAGAGAACCAAGTCCTGGGGCTTGTTTCTGCCAAATTCTCTGAGCCGTTAAACTTCTTTGGGTGCCATTTACTACAAAAGCCAAGCCACTCAATCCTAAATCATAAAAGAGTAGTATTAATTTCTTCAGGATTCAAGAGTTCAGTTTTCTACAGGAGTAATTCCCAACATTTTAACTATCATGGAAAAATGTTCATATGCAAATCATCAGGATATTTGCATACAGTTTCAGGAAACTTCGAACCCTAAACCGCTAAAGAAGTGGTTCTCAAACTTCAATGTACAATAAAGGAGAGCCAGGAGAGCTTGTTTAAAATGCAAATTCCCAACAAGAGGTCCCCAGACCCCAGAAGAAGAATCCCTATTTTAGAGCATCACAGACGCACATTGAAAAAGGGCCGCAAGATACAAAATTACTTTGCTTCTTCACAGCCCCCTACTACAACTCCAGTGTATAATTCTTCTGACTGTAGCCTGTCTCTTTCCTAAAAAAATATGGCAGGGCAAAAAGAGACATTGAGGTCTCCCAACAGTCTTCCCACAAAGCACTGTGCACACAATAATGGACCCCAGAATTGAAACTGGGGTGCAAAAGGTTCACCATCATTTATCAGTAATTGCCCATTTTGCCACCCTGTCTGCAAATACTATCTCTAGCAGGTAATCCATTTTTCCTCCTCAAGGAGTACTTGCAAAATAGGTAAACATCATGCCAAGAAAATATTATGTGGCTCCCTGAGAAAAATCATCTAAAAGGTTACTCAAATGTGAGCAGGCCATTAGCCATTATGAATATTAAGAGGTAATGTGCTCTGGTGGGGTAAGGAAAAAGATAAAACTTGAGACATAATTAGATATTGAAAAGGCAGCAGAACTCAGAGACTGTTCAAAGAAGGTATGACTGTGAGAAGGACTAGAATATCAAAAACCCTTCATGAAAAGTTGAATTTATAAAATGGGTAGTTTATGGAAAAGAAATGAATAAAATGCCACCCCAGTGCCCCCATGAGTTCTTCATAAAAGGGCATAAGAGCATAAAAAAGGCTTCATGCTTTTCCCAAAATAATGCATCTAACACCACGGAGGAAACCTGGCAAATGTTAGGAGATTTACTCTGCTTGCCTTCAAATCAGCAGCATTTTGGAAGTGATTTGTTATGCTTATAAATGGCCTTTCATCTGAAAATTCACAACCTACAAGGTGAAGAAATCTCCTACCTACTTGAATAGGTATCAACCAGCACTGATAAGACTATTTTGTTACTAAAACTCGGTCTTTAACGTTCCAGGAGAAATTTTAACTTTAAAAATGGGAATGTTCACACTAAAATGCTTTAAAGCCTCCTGAGCACTTGGACATTTTCCTAATAAAATATTGGGGAAATGATATCAGGAAATCAGGAGGATGGGCAAGGGGAGCACATGTGTAGCTGTGTAATGAAGCAAGACCCTCTAAGGCCTTCCCAGGACAGACCTCCCAGTGTCTTCCAGCTGCCTTTTGTCTGTAGAAAAACTTTAGCCAAAACATAAGCTTAATCAGAGAAGTGAGAAAATGCAGAAGCAAAGGCAAGCAATCACACCAGATAAAACGACAATAGTTCAGTCATTAGGCAAAACCAAAGACCTTATAGTTCCTTCCCCAGGGCTCTAGATAATATTCTAACCCATGTCTTTTGTGTTTGCAGATACTGAAACCCCATCTGGTGAAAACAGTTAACTACATGAAGACCATGTAGTTAACAATACCAATATCCAGGTTTTGGGGCTCTAAAATCACTGCAGATGGTGACTGCAGCCAGGAAATTAAAAGATGCTCATTCCTTGGAAGAAAAGTTATGACCAACCTAGACAGCATCCTAAAAAGCAGAGACATTACTTTGCCAGCAAAGGTCCGTCTAGTCAAAGCTTTGTTTTTTCCAGTAGTCATGTATGGCTGTGACAGCTGGACTATAAAGAAAGCTGAGTGCTGAAAATTGATGTTTTTGAACTGTGGTATTGGAGAAGACTCTTGAGAGTCTCTTGGACTGCAATGATATCCAACCAGTCCATCCTAAAGGAAATCAGTCCTGAATATTCACTGGAAGGACTGTGATTCACTGATGCTGAAGCTGAAGCTCCAATACTTTGGTCATCTATGTGAAGAACTGACTCATTGGAAAAGACCCTGATGCTGGGAAAGACTGAAGGCAGGAGGAGAAGGGGACAACAGAGGATAAGATGGCTGGATGGCATCACTGACTCGATGGACATGAGTTTGAGTAAGCGCCAGGAGTTGGTGATGGATAGGGATGTCTGGTGTGCTGTAGTCCATGGGGTCACAAAGAGTCAGACACAACTGAGCTGAACTGAACATGATGACCAAACTGTAGCTATGATATAAGCTGCTTCACCTTACACAATTCCTAGAACTGTTCTCAAGAAAATGTGAATACACTGATCCTGGAACTGAAGGTTATCTGTACTTAAAACAATTAAGATGACATTGATGAGACCACTGCATGACTAACTTCAAGGAGACTGTCAGAGCTGATTGTGCTGTTCTGCACATAACCCCCTCCCTCTGCATATACACTTCCTGAACTCCCTTTTAAAAGCTCTTGTCCCCTAATCGACAGTAGGGAGTTGACTTGTGTACATGAGTCTACCTTCTCCCCAGGTTGCTGGTTTCCTGAATAAAGCAAACTTTCCTTTCCTATGAATACATGTCTCTCAAGTATTGGCTTTCAAGCAGAAGCAACCAAATCTGAATTTGGTAACAGCTCCAGTGTTCTAATTCTTAAGTTTTGAGATGGGTTTGTTTCATTAATATAACTCACCATTTATATATACATAAAATACTTATTTCTTTTTACTAAATATTATATAGTAGAAAATTTAAATGGAGCAACATGAGATGATCACAGGAAATTAAGTGTATTTCATTTGAGTTGCTTTGAGAGTAGAGCAAATGTCAACTATTTCAAGTCATTCTATTTTGCTTGCTATCTATGGACAGCCCAGAAGAGACACTTTGACAGTGTTCCCCATGTATCAACCAATTGGTTGAAATAAAACTTTTGTGCATCCGGGAATACGGAAACAAAATTCTCTGGAGGTGTTTTTGTTATTGTGAGCTGAATATCTGATTTGCTATGAGCAAAAAGACTGAAGACTTATTCCAGCACCTAAGAAGCAAGAGCCCTGATTCAAGACTGGGTTGCAAAGTTATTTCTTGGTCCAGTCTGACACTGGAGAAGATTGAGGAAGCAGAACAGGAATTAGGGATCATCTCTCAGTCATGCCAAAAGTACGCAGAGCAAAGACACAGTTTGGAGTGAGGAACAGAACAGTTTCAGAAGCTAAGGAAGAGAGAGTGTTTGGGGACTGGGACAGGAGGCACTGCTCTGAGACCATCTACACATGATTCAGGAAACCAAATTAACATGGTTTCAGCTTCTTCAAAAAGAGATTTCCATGGATCCTTCAGTGGCAAAGATGATGCCTTAGACACTGCAGCTGTTCCAGGCACTAGGATACAAATCCCCTCCCTAAGCAGAAGGACATTTGTGCCATCTTTACAGTCCTACTTCAAATACCCCTTAACAGGA
Organism: Bos mutus; assembly: GCF_027580195.1. Taxonomy (NCBI): domain Eukaryota; kingdom Metazoa; phylum Chordata; class Mammalia; order Artiodactyla; family Bovidae; genus Bos; species Bos mutus. The sequence goes on along the minus strand of NC_091620.1, from coordinate 41,209,156 downwards.
TTCTTTTAAAGTAACAGGGAATTAGGTAGCTGGTCATGGCTATACTGAATCAACCAGACCCTGGGTAACTCTTACCAGAGTGTCTTCCTGATACATGGTTAGGTGTGGACATCCTCTCGAAGGCAACATATGGTCACTGGTGCCAAGACAGTGACAATCCTATCAGGACTTTACGTCTGACTGTCCACAAGAAGACTAGTTTCTTCTTCTTGAGTTCCAAGATTTACTGCTTTCTTCACTAAAGAAAGAACCTCTGCTCCATGCCTCATTTACCACCAACCTTAGGACCACTCTGAGATGGCCCAGGTATGGCTGGAATGTTCTCATGGCGGTCATTTACATCTGAAATCTAGGGTTTGCTGTCTTTATTTTTTCCCCAGAGAACCCTAGTTTCAGATAAAAATTTACACAAAACTGAAACATATAAAATAGAAAACCAGGGAACCTTTGGTTGTAAGGGGTGGGAAGTCTGAACTCTCCCTTAGAACCTGAGACTTTTGCGAATACAGAATATAAATCACTACCTTGGAAGGAATCAGGGTTAGGAAACCAAAACAGTGGGTGCTTCAAGGCCCAGTTAGGGATTTAACAAGAGCAAACAGCCCAGGTTGAAATGGTCTAGTTGTTTGTGTCTTCCAGCTGCTCATCTGTTCCATCCTGAGTTAAAAGGCATCCTTTTAACTGCACACATGGCTTTCTACAGAGTCTCTTCATGCTGTGACTAACGACTGCTTACAATGCAACTGAGAAAATAAGAGTATTTCCCAACGTCATGTATCCCTTTGAGCCTCTTATAACGAGGGCAGCTTTCTAATTGTCACATTGGTTCCCTATAGGGATCTGTGCCAATTAAGAAGATTCTGAGTTCTGGGTGAACAGAATAGGGTAAGAAGGGCTGAACCCTAAGCATCTCATGTCTCTCTTGATTATTTTCCTCAAACCTAAAACATGTTTATAAAAGTAATATTGAACCTTAATGAACACATTATATTCAAGTGCCTATAATAACAGTTTAATTAATAACAAGTATGATTTAACCCTGCCTATAAGTGTGTATATATGTGTTTGATTTCAAACACAGGCATATATGAAAGGATTTATTCATAAAAAATCCTTGAGGTCTCTAAAGCCCATAGTGAAAATACTAAATGCTGTAGTTTTTTTTTTATTTTTCATATAAAATGGATATGAGTAGAATCCCAGGGATGGGGAAGCCTGGTGGGCTTCCGTCTATGGGGTCGCACAGAGTCAGACACGACTGAAGTGACTTAGCAGCTTAGCAGCAGCACTCTGTAACTGTAAAAATCTTGTATCTGCTCAAATATTCAACTCATCAGACTTTAAGGCTCACAGCACACAAGTAACATTAATCTCAAAAGCTGTCAGATGAAATACCCCAAAAGCATTTTACTTTTATTATCTACAAGAGCCATCTTCCTGGAAATGATTTTCTGAAATGTAGCTAACAACAGGAAGAAGGGTAAGAGATTTTGAAGAAGACTGTATTAAACACTTTTAAGTCTGATAGTTTATTATTCACAGGAAATTCTTACAATTTCAGAACTGAAGATTTTTCTAGGATAGGAGCTACATAAAGGTCCCTCTGTTTTCCTTCCACTGTTTCTCATATTTCTGTTGTAGTCCATTGTGTTGACTTACATTTTATGATACTGCCATTTCCCACTAGGTTGTTCGACTGGGGCTCATAAGTATACTCTCCATGGGGTCTGGCTGGTGCACAGTGGGTTTACTGAAAGCATAATGCTTAAATTTTAAATATTCACTCAAGCTTGTGCATGAGCTAAAGAAATATGATTTGAAAAATGAGACCAGAACTTAAACGTGTGTGTGTGTGCATGCGTGCGTGCGTGTGACTCACGACTTTGAGCAGCTCAGCACTGACTGAATTACTTTTCTCATCACTCAAGATAGTTTTGGAACTCCTTGGTTATAGAGTCATAATTTTCATCCCATACAAGAAAGTCGAAGTGGGCGTGAATGCAAACCAAGCCTTCAGGTTATTACTGTCAGGTATCACTTTTTCCAAGTTAAAGTGAAAAAAGTAAAGTGAAAGTCACTCAGTCATATCCAACTCTTTGTGACCCCATGGACTATACAGTCCTTGGAATTCTCCAGGCCAGAATACTGGAGTGGGTGGCCTTTCCCTTCTCCAGGGGATCTTCCCACCCAGGGATCAAACCCAAGTCTCCCGCATGGCAGGTGGATTCTTTGTTCCCTTTGCTGCCTGATCTTTTGCAGGAATATTCTTCTTTCCTCTCTGTGTGTAAAAGGACCTTTGCCCTGCACATGCACTGACCCAGCCCTATTTCCAGCTGAACCCACAGTCTGATTTCTTTGGGATCCATGTACTTGCTCTGTCCCCACTGACATCATGATCAGTGGAACAACTTTCATCTCTCATTGGCTGCTGGTATCTGCTCAATAGCTTCTTCCCCACCCTGCTCTCACTCCCCATCCAGCCTCTATGCCTGGGTGATCCATGACTTAACACTTTCTCTTCCCTTTGGACAAACCACACACAATCCATAATACTGCTGACAAGTTCCCCCGCCATCATTCTGACTTTGTTTTCCAGCTCTCTGATCTCTGCCTGTGCCCTCTCCCTTGAGGAGCTATACACAAGCTATAATCTTATGGTGACTGACCCCATCTTTGGGCTTAGTTTGTGTGGGTTTCTGTTACAACTAAATCCCTAATGCATATATGACTAGAAGGCAAGTATATCCACTGGAATGACAGTCTATACAGTGGTGCTGATGATGCTCAGACAAAGCAACTACTTCCTTTCTGCACTTGCACAGCTGTGAGCTACCCTGGAGGGTCAAAACCCACTGAGCCTCGGAAAGTGGAGAGTTGCCCTTACTTGGGTGTGGGGAGTATATCTACAGTACAGAGATTTTTAAAAAGCACTAAATATAATTTTGTCAAGGAATATACAGCAGCTGTCATTTTAGGCAATAGAAAAGTACTGTATATAAAAATTAAGTCCATTATATTTTTTTCTTACAGAAGTAGACATGGGCTGAGTGGGATGCTTATGTTCTTTTTCTGGGGCTTTCCCTAGACCCATGGTTCTCACTGAAGGGAAGGGTGTGTCACCCAAGGGAGATCTGCCAATGTCAGGAGACATTTTTGGTTGTCTCAAATTGGAGGTGGGTATGCAACCGAGCAGGACCCTATGGGACCTTCCCGGGACAGACTGTCATATGTCTTCTGCCTGCCTCTTGTTTGTAGAAAAGTTTTAGTCTCCCAGGCCTCCCCAGAATCACAGAAGACTGGCTCAAAAATTAATGACTGAAACATACAAATATGTAGTAACAAAAAATAGCAGACAGGCCAGAATAATTCATAACAATTTAAACAGTAAATCAGCCATATGGCAGTCACATGATTTTTAATTCCTCCCTGAAGGACATAGATAATAGTATCTGATTCACATTCCTGAGTTGTTTTTACAGATACTATTATAAAACCCCCACCAGATGGAAGAAGTTAACTACATGATAACCATGAACACATAGCCCTCAGACCAACTGGAGCCTGAAAACTGATAATGTTAACCCCTGTGACACCTCATCACCCCCTTACCTCACCATGAGCCAATAGAGAACTGTGCACAAACTTATCACACACCCTGCAACTTCCCTTCCTCACCTTGCTTTAAAAAACTCTTCCCAGAAATCTGTCGGGGAGTTTTGTCTTTTGAACATTAACTGCCTGGACTCCTTGCTTGGTGCTTGCAATAAATACTGCATTTTCCTTCACCACAGCCCAGTATCAATAGACTGCTTTTACTGCACAGTTAAGCAGACCCAAGTTTGGTTTGGTAACAGGTAGAAGCCAGGGACACTGCTGAACATCCTATGTTGGATAGGACAGCCTCCAACAACATAGAAATGCCTGGTCTAAAATAAATAATAGTCTTCCTCTTGAGAAATCCTGTTCTAGACACTATATTTCCCCCTCTAAACTAGCATTTCCTTTATTTCCAGATTTCATCTCACTCACCATCAAAATGTGATGGAAAGATACAGAATTGGTAATGTAAGAACAATGATTCCTTGTAATTATCCAATAACACAAAATGAGGGGAGATAATGATTTCTTTATTAATTTTAAATAGACAAGAAATGCATGAACACATTCTCCTAGTAAGACAATTTAAACATTACAGATAAAAATAGAGTTTCCCTAGCAACCAGCCCCCTTTGCCCTGAGAAGTAACCATTTCCGTTTATTCTCAGTTTGGTTGTATTTTTCTGTAGTGATAACAAATTTCCTGCCCTCCTTAAATTGTTTATTTCAGCAATCTGGTGGTAGTCAAATAATATCTGTTGTTGTTTAACTTGAATTTTGCTAATTGCAGGTGAAATTGAGTATATGTTCCTTGATTATTTTTATTTCCTCTGAGAATTGCCTGTTCCTTTCCTTTGCTCATTTGTATCACTAGATACAAACTTATCCCTTAGCCCTATTCATTAGCACATAAATACCATGACAATTGTACCCATATATACTGCAAGTAGTTTCTCCCAGATCTGCTTGCTCTGTATTTTATTTTTGTTAGGCTCTTTCAACAGAAGCTTTCAATATTAAGTCAAATTTGCCAAGTGTTTCTCTTAAAGGTATATCTTTTGTTTTTTTGTTTAAGAAGGTCTTCCCAACTAGGTAATTCCCAACACTGCCTCCCAACTCTAAAATTCATTCTTTTAGAATGCAGACCTCCTATTATTCAAACAGCTCCTATAATGCAGGGGGTTTAGGATGCAAGACCCAGCCACCCCTAAGATATCTGCACAGAGTTGCAAGCTCACCAAGCCACAAGCCAAATCATTAACTTCCCTTCTCCCAAATGCTGCTCCCCTGAGGCCCACATCATAGGTCAGTCTTGACCCATTCCTCTCTCCACTCCCACTTTATTTATAGTAATTTGCATTTATGCAGCAACAACATCATTTGTCACACTTCTTACAGTCCCATAAAAATTAGTAGTATTTGGACAGTAATAACATAACAAGGTAGGAATCCTGCTACCATCTCTCCCAGCTTTTACTCACATAAGGAAATGAGAAAAAATGACAAACATTAACTAACTGGCTGCTTCTAATATAATAGACACAGTGTTACTTATAGGTACCACAACATATTACTTGGGTTAACATCAAATTTTCATATAAAGTTTGTGCTGTTGTCATTCTTTGCCTTCCACATCCTTTTCACAGTCAGTGATTTCTATGTTCTCTGGATAGACAAACAACATAATTATATTTTAAATGTTCAGAGACACAGATATTGATATTTATCTACAATCCTTGACTTTCCTGAGACCTAGAAGCTCAGTAAGAAAAAGCCAAATCCCATACCCTTCAGTTAAGCTAAAGCCTTATATAGACATGTCTGATGAAATGAACAGGCATGCAAGGTCATGGCAGAAAAGAATATAAGGTCCCAAGATAAAATCACTACAAGTTGCAAATTAGAAACACAGGACTTCACAAGAGTGCTTGGACATTGGAAAGACCTAGTTAAGTGTCCCTGTTACAGGGAAGAATACAATCTGACTCTGACTCCATGCTGGACCTGTTTCTTTAACTGATGCTTCCCATTGCTTTTGTTCACTAAAAGGATACTGTCCATACGTAATAGCCTGCCTCAGGGAACCCTGCTCCTCTGATTGAATATTCTACAAGAAAGAAGAAATCAACACATCTCTTCCCTGAGGCTGGCCATTTCAGGAGATATTTATAAGACTTATGACCTGTCTACTTCTCACCTACCCCCCTTCTCTGTTCAGTGAAAGAACCTGGCACCTAGACCCCCCAAGAATGGTTATTTTGAGACATTAGTCTGCCATCTTCTTGGTCTTCTGGCTTTCCAAATACAGTCGCATTCCTTGCCTAAACTCCTCATCTCTAATTCATTGGCCTGTTACTCAGCTAGCAGAACAAGTTTTGACTATGTACATTCTCATCTTTTCATATAAATCTTCCTAAAATAGATTTACATAAAACTGCTGTTTGAAACAAAGAATTCACTGATTTTTGAGTGGGGTTTCAGTTACTTTGACGTGCTTTTGCTCTGATAACCCTCCGTAACTCCTCAGCATAACAGACAAGGTTCTGATAGCCTTGCCACTGCCCACCTGCCCAAGCTGATCTCTGGCCACCATCATCTTATCCCTACCTCTAGATAAACTAAGCCACATGCAGGACTCCAAATAGACCCTACTCTCTCTATCTGGAATCCTCCTGGGCTACTTATACCTACCTACTCAGGAGCAGTTCAGGCTTCAGTCCCAGGAACCTACCCTCTCTTCCCAAAAAGTCTGAGCTAAGTGCCCCCTGAGCAGCATACAAAGGTCTTTATGCACACCTCTACCTGACACACAACTCACTGTTCAATAATTGCATGTTTCCTCATCTATCTCTTACATAGGCTGGACATACAATTGTGTTTTGGCTTCACACAAGGCTCTTCCCTTATTCAGTGAACACTTATGGATATGATCTTTGTGCAATGCAACGTGTAAGATACTGGAGGCACCAGGCAAGAGTGAAAGGGTCCAAATCTTGTTCTCAAGACATGTACACAATTCTATAAATAAAAATAAGCTAGTTAGAAATTGACAAAGGCCCAAAGAGAAATATAGACCACACAGTAAGCAGGTTCAAAGAAAGAAGACTAACTTTACTGGTGGAGGTGGCAGTGGGGGAATGTGATGTGTGAGTATTTGGGAGCCCTGGCTCTGGAGTGTGGCTGTCTGGTTTAAATCCCAGTTACAGTATTTCTTTTCTAACAAGTCACCCAACCTCTGCAAGACAATGTTTTCACCTTTAAAAAGAGATGGGGAATGAGCACAACAGTGCCTGTTTCTGAAAAATATTTTAATAGACCTAGAAAGCAAGTCAAAAAGAGAAAAACAAATATTGTATAGTAACACATATATGTGAAATCTAGAAAAATGGTATAAATGATCTCATTTGCAAAGCAGAAATAGAGACAGATGTAGAGAACAAACATGTGGACACCAAGGGGGGAAGGGATTGGGAGGAAATGAGAGATTGGGACTGACATATATACACTATTGATACTATGTGTAAAATGGATAAATAATAAGGACATACTGTTTAGCACAGAGAACTCTACTTAATGCACTGTGGTGACCTGAATGGGAAGGAAGTCCAAAAGGGAAGGGATGTATGTATATGTATAGTTGATTCATTTTGCTGTACAGTAGAAACTAACATTGTAAAGCAGGTATATTCCGATAAAAATTAATTTTTATAAAAGAATTAAATGAGCTAATGCTAGCAACACTCTTAGCACAGTGCTCACCATAAGGAGAAGGATAAAAAATATTATTAGAGAAAGTGGCACATGAACTAGGACTTAAGTGATAGAAAGCACCTAGATGTGTAAAAGGAAATTTTGTAAGATTGTATTTTTACAGTCTTTTACATAAGCACACATCCTTCTTTTTAAACTGTCTTCCTTCACTCTACCTAAACACATTCTTATTGAAACCTGCCTATCCATGCTCTCCTTCCTTCCCCTTTTAGGTGCTGCTCTATATTTTCGCAGGACCCTCTGGAATCTGATTATCAGAATCTCTTCCAATCTCTATTCCCACCTGTGATGGATTGATTCGTGTATCCCCCAAATTTATGTCTATTTGGAACCTCACATTGTGACCTTATTTGGAAATAGGGTCTTAGTACATGAATTAACTAAGGATCTCCAGATGAAATCAACCTGGATTTATAGTGGCTTCTTAATTCAGTAATTACTATCCTTTGGGAAATGCCTCAGAGACCCATATGAATACAGAAGCAGAGACTGGGGTGATGCTGCCATAAACCAAGGAATGCCTAGGGGCCCCAGAAGCTGGACAACAATACAGAAGGATTCGTCCCTAAAGCCTTTGGAAGGAGCATGGTCCTACCCACATCTTGACATAATATTTCTGGCTTCCAGAGCTGTAAGAGAATAAATTCCTATTGTTTTAAGACACTGAATTTGTTATAGAAGCCCTAGGAAACTAACCCACCATCCTATTAGAATGTGATCACACAGGATCTTTCTGAAACATCCCTCTCTAATTATGCCTCTTGCCTGCCTAGCATCCTTTAGTGGCTGCCCAGAATCTCTGGCATTCCTATTGAGCCATTTCTGAATTCTGCAGGTGCTCCTGTCATCACTCTTGACCAGACACACTTCTCTGTTGTCTTTCCTGGCCCCACTACCCAGCCTGACATCTGATTACTTCTAGTCTTCTCTAAGATCAAGAAGTCTGGGTATATATCTGAAGAAAATGAAAACATACATGCATTCCAATGTTCATAGCAGTATGATTTACAATAGCTAAGACATGGAAGCAACCTAAGCATCCATCAACAGATGGATGGGTAAATAAGCTGTGATATATACTGTATGTATACACATGTATAAACATACAACAGAATACTGCTAAACATGAAAGAATGAAATTTTGCCATCTGCAACAACATGGATGGATGTGGAAGGTACAATGCTCAGAGAAGTAAGAAATAAGAGAGTCAAATACTCTATGTTATCACTCATATGTGGAATCTAAAAAATAAAATGAATTGATATAATAAATATAACAAAAAAGAAGTAGACCCACAGATATGAAGAACAAACTAGTGGCTACCAATGGGGAGACGGAAGAGTGGAAGGGCAAAATAGGGGATTAAGAGATGCAAATAGAATATAAGCTACAAGGATATATTGTGTAGAACAGGGAATATAGCCAATATCTTGTAATAACTCTGAGTACAATCTATAAAAAAGTATTGAACCACTATGCTGTACACCTGTAACTAATATTGTAACTCAACAATACTTCAATTTAAAAAAAGAATTCAAATGAACACCTCCACTCAACAACCATAATGACTATAGAATGATTAAGGTCATTCACCTTAATTCCTTTTATTATTCTCTAATGGGCAAAGGGTTCTACTACACTTTCTCTCAAGTAACTTATCATCTATAATAAACTGTAAAATGTAATCTGAAACATACAATCTGCAATGTGAATTAAACAATTATTAGCATATTTTTGGCAAAGGGAAAAATTTTTTTTTAATGTAATTGTCATCCTTGCTAAAAGTATCAATAATAATAAAGATTTGGCTCAGGGGTCAACTCCTCCAGGCAACCTTCCCTCAACCACCATTGACTTGCAGTTTGAGTAGGTATTTCTTTCACACTAGATAACGTTGTATCTTGGGCAGCTTCTAGCTTAACACTTAGCATATTAAAACCATCTGATTCCTCATCAATCTTCACCAGAATGTAAGGCCTGAAACTGTGTCCCTTTCATCTTTGAGACCCAGTGACTGTAGCTGTGCTTTGAACCATGTGGGTACTCATAGACAGTGGTTGAAAAATTGAGTGAATAGATGAATGGGCAAGGAGTTAGAAGGGAAGATTCATTTTGGAACCCAGAGTTTCAACACGTGGCAGTGGCTTATAACATGGTTTCTTACCTCTGACACAACTGACTGATGGACATAGCCTCTAACTTACTTGTCTGAATATACAGCTCATAGTATGTTTTCATAACAGCTGACATGATTGACTGACAGGGAAATCACTACCAAAAAAAGTTCAGTAAACAAACTAGATTTACAACGTTTGTCTATGGATTAAAAACCCCAAAGAAATGCAAAAACATTCTATATAGGAAATCCACATCCCTTTTGAATGCACAAAGAGCAAAAATAAAAACACTGTGATGTTCTCAAAGTGATCTAAACATCACAGAATAAACCTCTTACACCTTTATGGATAACTGAGTTGGATGAATAACCTGTGATGAGTGAAAGAAGGCTGGATGTCAGAAGATGCTTTGATCATTCACATACATACACACACATCCTCAAAAGCACAGTTTCCTTGACACTGTTTTCTAATTTTGTAACCTCATGATACATATAATATATGTAATATATTAACTCAGTAGTCGGCTTCCCTGGTGGCTGAGAGGTAAAGAATCTGCCTGAAAATGCAGGAGACATGGGTTCAATCCCTGGGTTGGGAAGATCCCCTGAAGAAGGAAATGGTAACCCACTCCAGTATTCTTGCCTGGGAAATTCCATGAGCGGAGGGGCCTGGCGGGCTACAATCCATGGGGTCCAAAAGAGTAGAGCACAACTTAGTGAGTAAACAACAGCTCAGTAGTAAGTGGCAGCCCCAGGGTCACCAGTGAAATCCTACTCAGTTTCCTTTTCTGCCTACAAGATCTCCTGGTTTACTGCCTGTAATGGCATGAATGGTAGCCCCCATGGTGGGGATATGTCCACATCCAAATTCACGGGGACTATGAGTGTGGCCATATTTGGGGAAAGTGTGCACATGTAATTAATTAAGTTATGGGTCTTAAGATGAGAAGAACATTCTGGATTATCCAAGTGGGCCACAATCCAGTGACAAGTATCCTTAGAAGAGATACACAGAAAAGAGACAGAGGAAAGAGGAGGAGACAGAGATGGGACCCATGTAGCAACCAGTTAAGGAACTCCTCGAATTACCAGAAGTGAGAAGAGGCTGGGACCTGACTTAACCCAGAGACTTGGAGGGGGACACAGCTTTGTAACCCCTTGACTTCAGACTTTTGGCCTCCAGGCCTTGAGAATAAATTTTTGTCATTTACACCACCAAGTTTGTGGTAATTTGTTATGGCAGCCCCAGGAAGCCAATATACTGATAAATACATGTTTAAAATTATCTTAGATTTATTTTTTACCATTTAAAATTTTAATTTGTTTTGTAAAACAAAATGAAGCAAACAGAAATTAGTAAAAAGCAATTCAACAAAGAGATAAATATCCTAATCGATAAATCTTGACATTCACTGAAATGGACATCTAACTGTTTGGGGTGTTTAATAATGTGGAATCATTTTTTCTCCTTGCATCATTTATGAAAAAGGAGATCACAGAGCAAGTGACAGATGCTTCCATCATATTTGCATATTAAATAAAGACAAATAGGCTCTGAAAGGAGCAAGCAGATGAGAGGCAACAGCATCTCCCAAGGAATTATCAGGAGATGGATGGTAGCTGCACTCATCATTAAGAGGACACGCAAGCATGCAAGCAACATGACAAACGAACTCTGTAAAGAAATGAATAAAGGGAACTAGGTCGAGGATAAAAATGAAAGGAAAAATTAAAAGCATAAGCTTAATTAGCCAGGAATAACAGAAACACTGGATCTTAGTGACACAGGGACCTCACCTGCCAAGAGAATGAAGGTAGTAATCATCTCCACGATGCCTACTGACAGCTGATCTCCAGCCAATGCTTGAATACTTCTAGGAACGGGGCCCTTACTACCTCACAAGTTTGCATTATCTGAAAGCTTTCTTTGAAATAGCTTTCTTAGCCAAAACAAGATAAAAAGATATCTCCTTGCATCATTTATCCACTGGTGATGGTTCTGATTTAAGAACTTTACAAATTTTTGAATTAGTTCATTGAACAGATGGTGACCAGACCTATGAACCAAGCATCGTAATCACCAAGGATCTAGAGGCTTCAGAGCCAGTCACACAGGGTCAGGCAGGTAGGGAGCAGATGGGTACACTGCACTATTGCCCACACAGTTATGACAGGCTATCTGAGGAGGGGAAGCCAGCCTGAAGGAGGAAATTAAGACAGCTTTCTGTAAGAGCTGGTCAATTAGTTGAGTCCCAAAGTTAAGTCTCAGTCTGAGGAAGGGTGTGTGTGTGTCTGTGTGTGTGTATAAAATGAAGGACTTCTCTGGCAGGAAAGGGTCCAGGCTTTCACTCACTTAGTTAAATACTTTTGAGCCCACTTAAAATGTGCTATTTTCAATGGTGAAGATACACAGAGAAGGAAATAAATAAAACACCCAAGACTCATGCAGCTTCCATTCTGGTGGAGGATACAGAAAATAGTTGGTGACAGGGCCAATAAATGAAATAATTAGGAAAACATATAGTCTATCAAGTGATGGACAAGCAGGAAAAGGGGCCAGGGAGTATCTGGGTGGAGAGGCTGATCATAAATAGGACGTGCTTTAAAAAATAAATAACTAGGATGTGCTTAGCTGAGCAGAGTGAAACAGGGAGAAGCTCAAGGAAAAACACATGCCAACTATTCTCACCTCCAAGCACCCAGGTTGGCCTTCAGCCCATCTGACAATATCTAGCCAGTCTTCTCTCCATCAGCTCTTGTCATTTTCAGGCTAAGTCTAAACCATTATTGATATGAATTCCATTAAACAGAATAAAGAGAAAATAATTGTATCAATAGCATTAAAAAAATAAATACGGTAATCTAAAAAAAGCAGTATCATAGAAACCAGTAAGTAACAGCACTTTTTGTTAAAGTGACATTATATCAAATTATTTTATCACTCTTCCTTCCCGATTCTCTCTCTCAATCAGTTAGGACACACAGCTCCACATGGACCCGGCAGGAGAGACCCCTGCCCTGGGCCCTGAGCTTTCAAAGGCCCCAGCAGCCCCTCCAGCCTTGCATCACTCCCTACCCTGGGGGTCCAGGGGAAACACACACCTGGAGCCCACATCCCCTCAAGAAAGTTGGTGATTCAGAAGGATAATTAAGCTATACAAATGAGGGAGAGATAAGTTACAAAAACTAAATAAGGTAAGTCAATTCAATAAGGTAACTAAAATAAAAGAAATCAATGGACAAAAGGGCTGTACTATACATAGGCCAAAGTAGTTGAAGAGCTGAAACTCATGAAAGGAAGAATTTGCTCTTGAAGTGAAATGTGACACAATTTTACTGGCCTGAGATGAGACAAAATAACATTTTCTTTGGAAGTCATTATAGTTGCTAAAGATGTTTGGCGGTGGGGGAGGAGGGAGAGACAAAATTAATGAGATGCATTAAAAGCATTTAAAATGTTGGTAAAATTAAAAGTGGGACAAGGGCCAATAGACTCATGGAACAAAAAAATGCTAAGAGCAAACCCTGGTACACTGTTAAATGTATTAACTGTAATCGATAAAAATGGCATTTTCAAATGATGGAGCATGAATCAATTACCCAACAAGTGGTTCTAGGACTTTATGAAGGGAAAACTATCTTATCAAGATAAAGTCTAAATACACAGAACATTGATAATCAACTATACTTCAATAAAATTTTTAAAGGTCTAAACACTAAAACACAAAAAAGAAATCAATGAAAGTATTAATTAAAAAACAGAGGGGCTTCCCTAATGGCTCAGTGGTAAAAAATCAGCCTGCCAGTGCAGGTGACAGGTTCTATCTCTGATCCAGGAGGATCCCACATGCTGCGGAGCAGCTAAGCCCGTTTGCTAAAATTATCGAGCCTGTGCCCTACAGCCCATGCTCCATGACAAAAGAAGCCACCACAATAAGAAGCTTGCCCAAGACAACTAGAGAGTAGCCCTCACTTCCTACAACCAGGTAAAAGCCCAAGCAGCAGTGAAGACCCAGCACAGCCAAAAATAAATACATAAATAAAATTATTTTTTAAAAAGCCACAGAGATAGTTATATCCAGTAGGGCATAAACATGGCTTTTGTTTTCTAACCATAAGGCTAAAACCCAGCACCATAAAGTGAAGAGTTGAGAAGTCTGACTATAGAAGGAAAAAATTCTTTGTCTGAAAAATAATCATAGAAATTTAAAGGCAAAGAAGAAATAAGGTGAAATATTGAAAACATGTATAAAACGTTGGTATTCTTTACAAATAAAGAGTAGCTGAAATTATAAAACAACAAATTGATGTGTAGAAAAATGGGCAAAGGTCACGAAGATGCCACCAGTAAGAGCAGATTCACAAAAGTATATGCAAAACTGTTTAATTTCAGTTCAGTTGCTCAGTCGTGTCTGACTCCTTGCGACCCCATGGACTGCAGCACGCCAGGCCTCCCGGTCCATCACCAACTTCCGGAGTTTACTCAGACTCATGTATTGAGTCAGTGATGCCATCCAGCCATCTCATCCTCTGTCATCCCCTTCTCCTCCCGCCTTCAATCTTTCCCAGCATCAAGGTCTTTTCCAATGAGTCAGTTCTTCACATCAGGTGGCCAAAGTTTTGGAGTTTTAGCTTCAGCATCAGTCCTTTCTATGTTTAATCTCACTGCTTACCAAAATAGCTTGAAGTAAAACAACAGCTTCATTTTCTCATCTATCAACTGGCAGGGATTTTAATGAATGATAAAATACTCTATTATATTTGCAAAGTTACATGGAAATGTTGACTTTTAATAGTGTATATTTTGGTAGAATTATAAACTTATAAAAAGCTTCTGATGGACAATCTGGCAATAAAGGCCAAAAAAAATGTGCATACACATGGACTCAAGCTCTACCTTTAGGAAAATTTTTGAAGGAAACTAATTTTACTGTAATTTAGTTAAAAGGATATAAATGTCAGAGTTACTTGATAAAGGAAAATGGATATAAACTGTCAGATTCAAACAATGGAACAAATGTTTAGTGCAATGGTTCTCAAAGTGTGGTCCCTGCAAGCATCATCTGAAAACATGTTAAAAAATACAAGTTCTCTGGCTCTTCCCAGACCTACTGAATCACAAACACTTGAGGGTTATGCCAGCAATCCTTGCTTTAAGAAACATTCCAAGCGATTCTGATGCATGCACACTGCAGTCTGAGAACCTCTTGCTGAGTGTGTAAATCAAGGGTTCTAGGAGGAACTAGATGGGACATTCATATTGGGGAGTTTGAAAATTTTTTAAAAGGAACCATTTACAAAAGTAAACTAACCATAAGGGGTGGTGCTGAAACTGGTAACAATAGGGCTGCATTATTATGCCTGAAAGTGTTAGTCTCCCAGTAGAGTCCAATTCATATGATCCCATAAACTGCAGCCTGCCAGGCTCCTCTGTCCATGGGATTCTCCAGGCAAGAATACTGGATTGAGTAGCCATTTCCTTCTCCAGGGGATCTTCCTGACCTAGGGATTGAACCTGGGTCTCCTGCATTGCAGGCAGATTCTTTACCATTTGAGCCACCAGGGAAGCCCTAGAGGGGATATAACTAGATCCAGAAAGAGGTAGCTGTGTGGAAATGACTATGACCTGGGCTGGGGACTCAGCAACCCCCCAGTGACCCCATAAGGAGGTAGTAGTTAAAAAAAAACAAAACCCTGCTTTGCTGCCTTCCCCTCACTGATCTCATGCTGGAGGTCCCCACTGGATGATCCCAGAGGGCAGGGGAGCCCATTGGTGTGGTCCATTCGAGCCAGTCCCTAGGCACAGGCAGGATGAAAGGGTAGAGGAGGGCCTGAAGGGGCAACTTAAAACATGCCACACATGCAGCCATAGAAAAGGACTATGAGGAATATTCATGTGGAAGGTGTTTGTGAAATAAATTTTTGAAAAGCAGAATGTGATCTCCTTTTCATTTATACATATATATACACACACACACACACATATACACATATTTTGTGAACACACACAAAGACACAAAAAATGCTTTCAGGACATTTATCAAAGTATTAATATTAATAGTAGTTATTTCCAGATCTTGAGATAAGTTACCTTGACTGTTTTATTTCCCTGCTACTTGATTTCTTTTACTTGCTATTTTTCTAAAAGTTCTATTAATAAACATGCAAGAAAAAAAATTAAGGCACTCAAAACCATGAATTAAAGAATCTCAAAGAACATTGGAAAACCAATATATCTTTCTAACATCTGACTGATTTACTGTTTATGAATGATAATCACCCATATGGATCAAAACTGATTGCCTTTTAACTTTAAGAAATGTTATAAACAATGTGACTATAGAAGAAGAAAATGTAATGAATAACAATATGAATTAGTACTGTTTGTCATGTATGGATGTGAGAGTTGGACTGTGAAGAAGGCTGAGCGCCGAAGAATTGATGCTTTTGAACTGTGGTGTTGGAGAGGACTCTTGAGAGTCCCTTGGACTGCAAGGAGATCCAACCAGTCCATTCTGAAGGACATCAGTCCTGGGTGTTCTGTGGAAGGAGTGATGCTGAAGCTGAAACTCCAGTACTTTGGCCACCTCATGCGAAGAATTGACTCATTGGAAAAGACTCTGATGCTGGGAGGGATTGGTGGCAGGAGGAGAAGGGGATGACAGAAGATGAGATGGCTGGATGGCATCACTGACTCAATGGACGTGAGTCTGAGTGAACTCTGAGAGTTGGTGAGGGACAGGGAGGCCTGGCGTGCTGCGATTCATGGGGTCGCAAAGAGTTGGACACGACTGAGTGACTGATCTGATCTGATCTGAATAAACAGTTCTTGAATGACTACTATATAAGCACAGAACGATTCCTGATTTAACTTAATCAATGCTCACAAGAAGCTTCAAAGATGGGAGCTTTACTTCTAGACTATAGACAAGAAAACTAAAAGTCTTATACATGAGAGTTACTAGCCTAAGACTTCACCTCTTAACAGTTGGGGAGCAAGAACTCAGATCAGAAAAAGACCAAAATCTGTGCTCTACATATTTGTGGATGAGAATGAATTTGATTTTGAAAAGAATATATCAATTCTACCCCTATAAAAGTAAACCCTGGGACAGGGCAATTCAGTGCATAATTTCATGCAGTAATTAATTAGCTTAAGAGTAGAGCAATGGCTTCATGTCAATGTGAATCAAAATTATTACTTTAATGGTCCACACAGAGAAAATGTATACAGTGTATGTCAAAAAGAAAACATTTCAATTTTTTCTTACTCTAGTCTTAATACAGCCAGAGGACTGAATCTGCTATTAAAATATCATCTGAGTATTTGATATTAATAGAAGCTACTGATAAGAATATGTTTTCAACTAGGAAGCTATGAGTTTAAAGATTTTTAATTCTGAACTGATTAGTTCAAGATTGAGAAAGGAGTACAACAGGGTTGTCTGCTGTCATCCTGTTTGTTTAATTTATATGCTGAGCACATCATGAGAAATTCTGGATAAGTTACAAGCTGGAATCAAGACAGCTGGGAGAAACATCAACAACCTCAGATATGCAGTTGATACCACTCTAATGGCAGAAAGCAAAGAGGAACTGAAGAGCCTGTTGATGAGGGTGAAGGAGAGTAAAAGATCCAGCTTAAAACTAAATACCAAAAAAGCTTAGATTATGGCATCTGGCCACATTACTTCATGGCAAATAGAGGGGGAAAGGTGGAAGTAGAGACAGATTTCCTCTTCTTCGGCTTTAAAATCACTGGGGATGGTGATTGCAGCCATGAAATCAGAAAATGTTTGCTTCTTGGCAGGAAAACTATGACAAACCTAGACAGTGTGTTGAAAAGCAGAGACATTACTCTGTTGACAACCATCCATATAGTCAAGGCTGTGGTCTTCCCAGTGGTCACATACAGTTGTGAGAGCTGGACCATAAAGAAGGCAGAGCACCAAAGAATTGATGCCTTCAAACTGTCATGCTGAAGAAGAAGACTGAGAGTCCCGTGGACAGCAGGGAGATCAAACCAGTCAATCTTAAAGGAAATCAACCCTGAATACTCATTGGAAGGACTGATGCTGAAGCCGAAAGTCCAGTATTTTGGCCATCTGATCCAAATGGCTAACTCATTGGAAAAGTCACTGGTACTGGGAAAGATTGAGGGCAGAAGGAAAAGGGCATCAGAGGATGAGATGGCAAAGCAATGGACACAAATTTGTGCAAACTTTGGGTGATGGTGAGGGATAGGGAGGCCTGGTGTGCTGCAGTCCATGGGGTAGCAAAAAGTCAGACATGACAATTCAAGGCACTGTACCTAAAGCAACACCTCCCACAACTTTTAATCTATTTTGTAAATGTACTTACTGTGCTTATATAGGCTGACTGGTATGTTTTTGTGCATCTGCCTGTCCTATTTGAAGGTAAACGTCTCTGAAATAAAGATGCATATCTTACTAGTATGGGCTTCCACTATGGCTAGCACAATGCCCTTTGCCTATGTATGTGTACATCAGTTGTGAATGAATGTGTATCACTGAGGATAGGCTAAATTACACTGTAGGAACAAATCACAACCCCAGGTCTCACTGGCTAAATCTAACCAAAGTGTCCTTTCTAAATCACATTACATGCCACATCTGGGTTGGCAAGGGAGGTCCGTTTATCAGAAACAGACACTGATGGTAGCTTCAGAGTGAAACATGCTTTCTCGAACACTTCTGTGTGGAAAGAGAATGCGGTGAATAGCCTCCTAAATTCACCCTAGATAAACGCAGATCACTTCCACTTTTATCCCTCTGGCCAGTGTAAATCACATGACCAAACCTAATTTCCACAGGCCGGGAAGTACAATCCTATCCCATGCAAGGCAGATGGAGAGCCAGAGGTATCTGATGACTGTATTACAGTCTGTCACAAAAGGTTTTTAAGAATGAACCATGATGTTGTTAGTATTTGTTAATACATTTCCCCACTGGTGACGGTTTACAATGTCAGTTTATCTTTTTTGGTACTAACAGAACCAAACACAGAAATAGACAAGTTTTATATATCTCCCTGACATTACAGTTGTATCACTGCTGAAATATCTGTCACTTTTATTTCATCATCATAAAATGAAAATTCATATTTATTATAAATTTTATTCCCTAGTTTCATCTTTCTATATCTTTCCATAGGTATCTTTCCAAAGATAGAAGAAATAACCATTGATTAATAATGGCCAATTAAAAAAAAATGAGAGAAGAAAGAATGGCTTGACGGCATCCCATAATTCATTCACTTGATTCAATGAACATCTATCGAGACCTGATCTTGCCCAGATACCTGAGAGATGCTGGGGGTATGAGAATGACTAAGCCTCAGAGTCGCTTCAGGCTGAAGGGAGGTACACCAAAAGAGTGTTGGAATGAATAATTTCCCTTTATAGGATAGTTTTTCATGTATTAGACTTTTGATATCACATATTTCTTTTATAACTTTGTTAAAAAGTGATTTAAAAAAAACTTCTCTAATCATCTATCCTTTTCATCAGAGCTCAGAATTGGTATAATTTACTTTCCCTAATTAAATGTTCTTTTACTTGTCTGCAGCTGCTAATTTTCTTCTTGTCTAGCTGTCATACAGTTTATTCTGGATTTATTGTTTTAAACACTTAAACGAGAAAGCGACAAATGAAATGTTGTTTCTTGCCAGTTCAAGTGGCTTCATCCATGAATAAAAGCCTTTATTGAGCAGATGCCTTTTCTACTCATTCATAAATTTATCAAACATTACACCTGTGTGATGACAGTGGGCACACAAGGCTGGAAGGATCTATCTAGGCACAGCAAGCTGGTGACTGCAAGGGTTTCTACCAAGCCCATTTCATAAAACAGGTGTTTGCTGTATTCCATGATAAATGCCTGCCAACTTTTATTATCTTGGAGCAAATATAATTATCATAGATAAAAAGCAAAACATTAATTTAATACTCAATGAATATAGGAATACATACCAAATAAATCTATCAACCAGCATATATAAATTGATCTTCACATGTTTAAATAACATATATTTACAATTCTTTGGCAAAAATAAAAGTTAATTTCCATAAAATTGCATGGTCATTTTTGATAAACTTAGATTCTTATAACATAGAATTGTCCCTGTACTCTAATTTTACCCCATAGTTTCTATGTGTTCTTCTTTACATGTTGTTTGTTATACAAAAAATGTCTCTGAGTTCTAAAGCTTTTTTGATCCCCAAAGCCCTCTTTGCTCTTCCCGTTTCCAGTTGCCATGGACCCTAATCTCCGTGGTATGTTCTTTATTGTTTATTTTAAACAATTTTATGTTTTTGAGGACATTCGAAAGAGCTGTTAAATTTGACTGCAATATAATGCATCTTCACAAGGACATTTATAGTGATACGTACTTCCATACTTTTTAGGAATTTTCCTGTATGTTATCTCATTAGGTAAAGTGAAGCACAGGTTAGTTAATTGGAAGGTTATGTTACTAGTTAGTCAGGTACCCGGGGGGCTGTTAGGTAACATGGATGTACTGCATGGTTTGAAAGCAAAAGGCAGGCTCACTAAGGACTCAGCCACAGTCTCGGGTTTGCAGTCTGTACTCCTTGGAAGGACATGCAAAATCCAAACCCCAGACCCAGAGTGGTGGCAGGTGTGACAGGCTGGGGCCTGGAACCCTTTGATTCTTGCTTGCACTTGGACATATGTCTCCTCCAGCAACAGAATATAAAGAAACTAAAAGGGACTAAAAGTAACTGTGTACATGCACCAGTTGGGACAAATTAAGAACAAGATACAAAGAGACCAAAAACCCAGCTGCCACTTCTGAGATGTCCAGAACAAAAGCTCTGCACATGATTCTTGCACATAGCCCCACCAAGGGGGTGAGCAGACCACCCAAGCCACCCCTCAGTTGGACCCATGGATCGGCCCCTATCTTCACTCCATTTAAGAGACAAGCTCAACACCCCCTCACATTAGGAAGCAAGCAAGGGCACCTGTTTCTTGTTTGTGCTGCAACAAGAGTCCCAGTAAAGCCTTGGCTGACTTTTTCATCTGATCTCTTTCCAGTTTCTATTGATTAAGGAGTCCAAGAATCCTGGTCAGGGACAGGTCCACTCGTGGGTCAGAGGTGTTCTAGTGTTCCAGTTCTGAGGTTAAATATCTTCTTTCGATATTTCAAAGCTTATATAATTTAAAAAAGATAACTCCTAAAATTTCACAAAATATTGTTTCACTGTGTAAGAAACATTACTCTGCAAAAATACATCTGAGAACCTACCCATAACAGTAGCTGTAAGAGAACAGAGACCTTTGGAAGGACCATGACCGGACCTTTATGGAGCCTCAGTTAAGAAACACCCCAGCACAGCTTAACACTTTTACCTGCCTGCACTCAAATGGAGAGCTTTCTGGAAATTTCCTCATTATAATGCAAATCCAAGAATTGCTTTAAAAAATGCAACCAGAATGGATACGGAAGTCAAGTAACATATCAGGATTAAAGCTAATCCTCCAAAGAGAAATTGCTTTTCAATGACAATCAAAAAACACAACATATTAAACACAAACTTCCCATTTACTGTAACAACAAAAAATGTAGAATAAGTGCACATGGACCTGGAAGTATTTTATGTTAATAAAATAGTAAATAATAATTATTGCTTTTTATCTCAATTCTGTATGCTTTTCACACAGGCTCCTTCTAATTCTCACAACAACTCCACCAGGTCACTGTTATGTCCCACTGGGACCAGCAGAAAATGAGGTCAGGACAATTGAGTAAACTGTCAGATGGCACAGCTCTCAGCAGAGTCAGGTCAGGAACCTTTGTCCTTCTTCAAAGCCTCTTCAGAGTCTTCACTCCCCACCATCCTTTGATCAGCACGACCCATACACAGAAAACTGCAAGATGCTGCAGAGGACACTTGAACTGAATGTAGGTTCATCAATGTTCCCAGACAGGAAAACTGGATAGTAAAAAGAAATCTTTTCTTCTCAAAATAATGTACAGATTTAAAATCCCAAGGATGGATTCATGTTGATATATGGCAAAACCAATAATAAAGAAAAAATAAAAAAATAAAATCCCAAGGAGACTTTCCTCTGTAGGGGATAGCTTTTTTGTGGAAACGTTTCCCCTAAGTTCATTGATATGCATAAACAGGGAATGAAGGCACTGTTTTAGCTCTGCCCCTTTCTTCCAAGCTGATGAGAAGGCAGTAGAAGACTTAAAAGCCATAAAGCCACAAGAACATACAAGAGATAATAACAATGAATGAGAGATAATCCACATTTTTTTTTTTTTTTGAACAATGGATGGTATGGAGATGTTACTTAAATTAAAAGGCAAGAAGCAAAGAACAAGCCCAAAGAAAAGGCAATCAGCAGGGAAAAAGCCAGTTCACATCACAGAATCAAAAAAAGTTCTAGAACTGAAAGGTGAGACCAACAAGGGGACAAAAATAGGAGAAAGTGCATGCAGGGAAATTTGGTCTCTCCCCCACCGCAGCAATAAATAGTTTATTTTCAGAGGAAACTTTTGAAAAGCAGCTCTAAATTTCGAGGCAGCAGACACAGAGGCGGGGAGAGGTGCACTGCTGAACTAGAGGATGCTGAGCCTGCCTGTCTCGGCTCCCAGAACCCTACAGTCAAATTCTGTCACAGGAGGAAGTCTGGAGGCTTCTTCTCCGGGAGAAAATGACCAGCTCAAGGGAAACAGCTACATATGGGAGGGTTAGAGGCGGTCTTCCAATGAAGTGAAGCCCACCGATTGATGGACTAATCCTTATTCTTAAATATGACCAGATGGCCAAGGATGACAAGATATTTGAACCAGAGAAACACAGAGATCAAAACAAATAGGTAGGTTAAAAGAATTTGGAAGAAACACATCAAGGAGCAGAAGAAAACTAACAACATCAGGAAAAAAAGATAATGTATGCCTTTACATAAAAGAATTGACCCATAAAACAAGAATCAGAGTCTATGAAAATAACAATAAGAGTAATCTAAAGCTCTCAAAAAAGTAAATATTAAATATTTGTCTCTCCACTACATAATTTTTAAAAATCATTTGGAACCTCAGTTCCAGATTGTTATTATGATGTTAATTTACGTGTCTTATATAAGGATTTTTTGTTCACAGTTATATTAAAATTCCACAAATACATGTTTCAAAACATATTTTGGCTTATCAATGAAATCACCAGTTTCAGTGCTTATAACTGTTTCTCGCATGCACTTCCCCTTTCATTGGTTCAGCATTCCGATGGATTTTAATGAATATTTTTTCCAGAAATAGTGCCACTGACAGACTATTTCCTAGGTACTGACATGTCCCAGGTGTATTTCTTGCGTGCGGTATAAATCCTGGTTTGTCTCTGCGCAGTACTCTAGGTCCGCAATCCTGGTGAACCTCCTTTTGTCATCAGGCAGTATGGCTAACTGACAACACTGCTGGTCTCTTCCATTTATAAAATTTAAATGTTTATAGGATTCTTCTCTCTACCCGTGAAATTAAAACACTGTTAGGATACATATATGTGCCTGTCTTTTTCAGTACCCTACAGAGGCTTGGGAGGACTTTTTCAGCAGAAACCTCAGATCTTTCTTTAGTGCAGATAAATTCTCTTTTATGTATCTTTAAATATTACCACTTCTCCATCTGCTCTACGTTAAGAGTGGATGAGGGGAATAAACATATGTCAGAGACACTAAGTCTATCCTCTCACTTATCTTTTATAATTTTTATTTATTTATATTTCCACTCTACGTTCTGTGAACGTTCCTCAAATTAGTTTCAAAATTCCCACTTCAATTTTTAGCAGTGTTTAATTGGTATTTGTTGCCAATATTGGTAGGACTCTCAGTAACCAAATTTTCAATTTCCTTTTTCATAGCTGTCTACTTTTTTAGCACAATATCCCCTCAACTTTCCTTGAGGTTGCTAGCTGGGTTGTGTTTAAATGTCTCTTCTGTTTCAATTAATTCTATTTTATGTGTTTTCTCTAAACACTCCATATCCCACCAATCTGCCCTGCTATTTCCTTTCAGATAACTTGAGTTAAAATTTCTTATTATTTGCTCATATTTATCAAATGAAAGTATAAATCATTCTGTGTGCCAAACACAGTACTAAATAATATAAACTTTGTCCTATAAATCCCCCAAATCTAAGATAAATGTTATCCTCCCTGAGTGTCACCTGGAGGTGAAAAGACATAGGATTCTGTGGTGAGTTAGGGATTCTGTTCAAACTACTGAGATCTTTCAGTCCCTCAATCTCGCTCCTTCAGCCTCTGCTTGGAACCATGGGGACATTTGTGCAGTCAGAGCTGGGAGTGCTTAGAGAAAGTCTGGGAAGAGCACAAGAACCATATTTTCTTTTTCTTTTCTGTACAACTATGTTTTTAATTTTTTTTTTTTTTTAACGTTTTGGCCATGCAGCAAGCACGTGGGAATCTTAGTTTTGTGCATAGGGATCGAACCCTCATTCCCTGCAGTGCAAGCACAGTCTTAACCACTGAACTGGTAGGTAAGTCCCTCTCTGTATTTATTGTACATATGCAGAGTCACTGGAGACCTCTTGACGTCTGCCCAGGTGGGAGTCAGCCAGGGTCCACAACCAATTATCTAGCCAGCCATCCATCAAGTGAAGATGGGAGAGAGACTACAGAGGTCCATGGGAGATGCTCAGGGACAAGTATCAAAGTCCTTCATCTCCCATCCTACCCTCCTAAGCTCAGTGGCTCAAGGCCACGATTTTGAGGGGTTGCTCAAGACACCCATCTTCTCGGGATTCTCTGCTTTGCCTGTACTGGGCTGAGGATCAAAACCTACTGACTGATTTCTTGATCATTCTGCTGCTCTCATCTTTAAAATGTTGGTTCAATGACGATACTCTTCCATGTTAAAAATAAATCTATCTGAAATCAATTGTTTATATTTTAAAGCAGTATTGCAGACAATGTAACTTAAAACTTAGGTCCTGAACTTAAATAACCTCAATTTAAATCCTGGCATCACAAATTATTCTGTGAACTTGAGCGAGCTATTTTATTTCTCTAAATATTTTCTTTCCTGTAAATTCACAATAAGAGGGTTATTAGGAAGAATAATGAGATGAGGTATTTAAAGCATTTAGCACAGCACCTGGTTTGCAGTAAACAAAATAAATGCTTGTTATTATTATTTTTGACTGTAAAAATCTCCAGAGTCAGTAATGTTATGAAGATACCTAAAATTGCCACAATGATTTCAAACTGAGTTCTAGGGTAGGGTGGGGAGGCAGCGAGAAGAGGTATGCTGCTGCTGCTAAGTCGCTTCAGTCGTGTCTGACTCTGTGTGACCCCAGAGACGGCAGCCCACCAAGGCTCCCCCATCCCTGGGATTCTCCAGGCAAGAACACTGGAGTGGGTTGCCATTTCCTCCTCCAATGCATGAAAGTGAAAAGTGAAAGTGAAGTCACTCAGTCATGTCCTACTCTTCGCGACCCCATGGACTGCAGCCTACCAGGCTCCTCCGTCCATGGGATTTTCCAGGCAAGAGTACTGGAGTGGGGTGCCATTGCCTTCTCCGGTCATGTCCACTAATCTGTAGCAATTCTCCAACATTCCGTTGCCTTTCATGACCTTGATACTTTTACAGAACTCTTGTCAGTTATCTTGTAGAACATCCTTCAATTTGGGTCTAATACTTCCTCATGATTAGACTGAGGTTCTGTGTTTTGCCTAAGTATACTCATTAGTGACGTGTGCCTCTCAGTGCACCCTATATCTTACTAGTGGTGATATCAACTTGGTCACTTAGTTAAGATGAAATCGGGTATAAACTTGTCAGGTAGTTAGAACATAAAAGAGAGTGCAAGATGGCACAATCACTCAGCAGGTTTAAAAAAAAAAAAGGCCCATGAAAGGGGAGGTGAAGGACCAGAGTGAGAATCTCTGGCAAGAAAACAAGCCCAAAGCACACCCCTTTCCCTGATTTGTCCTCAGTTCAGTTCAGTTCAGTTGCTCAGTCGTGTCTGATTCTTTGACCCCATGAATCACAGGACGCCAGGCCTCCCTGTCCATCACCAACTCCTGGAGTTCACTCAAACTCACATCCATTGAGTCGGTGACTCCATCCTCTGTCGTCCCCTTCTCCTCCTGCCCCCAATCCCTCCCAGCATCAGAGTCTTTTCCAATGAGTCAACTCTTCACATGAGGTGGCCAAAGTACTGGAGTTTCAGCTTTAGCATCAGTCCTTCCAATGAACACCCAGGACTGATCGCCTTTAGAATGGACTGGTTGGATCTCCTTGCAGTCCAAGGGACTCTCAAGAGTCTTCTCCAACACCACAGTTCAAAAGCATCAATTCTTTGGTGCTCAGCTTTCTTCACAGTCCAACTCTCACATCCATACATGACCACTGGAAAAACCATAGCCTTGAAGACGGACCTTTGTTGGCAAAGTAATGTCTCTGCTTTTCAATATGCTATCTACGTTGGTCATAACTTTCCTTCCAAGAGTAAGCGTCTTTTAATTTCATGGCTGCAATCACCATCTGTAGTGATTTTGGAGCCCAAAACAATAAAGTCTGACACTGTTTCCCCATCTATTTCCCATGAAGTGATGGGACCAGATGCCATGATCTTAGTTTTCTGAATGCTGAGCTTTAAGCCAACTTTTTCACTCTCCTCTTTCACTTTCATCAAGAGGCTTTTTAGTTCCTCTTCACTTTCTGCCATAAGGGTGGTGTCATCTGCATATCTGAGGTTATTGATATTTCTCCTGGCAATCTTGATTCCAGCTTGTGCTTCTAGCCCAGCATTTCTCATGATGTACTCTGCATATAAGTTAAATAAGCAGGGTGACAATATACAGCCTTGATGTACTCCTTTTCCTATTTGGAACCAGTCTGTTATTCCATGTCCAGTTCTAACCATTGCTTCCTGACCTGCATACAGGTTTCTCAAGAGGCAGGCCAGGTGGTCTGGTATTCCCATCTCTTTCAGAATTTCCCACAGTTTATTGTGATCCACACAGTCAAAGGCTTTGGCATAGTCAATAAAGCAGAAATAGATGTTTTTTTTGGAACTCTCTTGCTTTTTCCATGATCCAGAAGATGTTGGCAATTTGATCTCTGGTTCCTCTGCCTTTCCTAAATCCACCTTGAACATCTGGAAGTTCACGGTTCATGTATTGCTGAAGCCTGGCTTGGAGAATTTACTTTACTAGCGTGTGAGATGAGTGCAATTGTGCGGTAGTTTGAGCATTCTTTGGCATTGCCTTTCTTTGGGATTGGAATGAAAACTGACCTTTTCCAGTCCTGTGGCCACTGCTGAGTTTTCCAAATTTGCTGGCATATTGAGTGCAGCACTTTCACAGCATCATCTTTCAGGATTTGAAATAGCTCAACTGGAATTCCATCACCTCCACTATCTTGGTCATGAAGATCTTTTTGTACAGTTCTTCTGTGTCTTATTGCCACCTCTTCTTAATATTTTCTGCTTCTGTTAGGTCCATACCATTTCTGTCCTTTATTGAGCCTATCTTTGCATGAAATGTCCCCTTGGTATCTCTAATTTTCTTGAAGCAATCTCTAGTCTTTCCCATTCTGTTGTTTTCCTCTGATTGGTCCTTGGTGCAACTAATTGGGTGAATGCCAGTATAATCCCCTATTTGCATATGGTCAAACCAATTAGACCCCAGGGATAATACATCCCCTATCTGCATAGGGCATAGCCAATCAGGCTCCACAGGGAGGAAACAGTATAAAAAGAGAAGTATAGCAAAGTCTGTGTGCTTCTTTGGCGGTCCTTTCCCTGATTTGTGTTATTTTTAACTGCCTGTTTCCTGCTTGAGCTCTAGTTTGTCCTTAAAAAATAGTACCTACTTAATAAGTACTGCATGTTATAGCTACAAGTGGTCTGTGGTTTCAAATCTTTGCTTCTACCAGAGAAGGAGGAAGAGGAGAAAAGGAAACCAACAAACTTACCTTTTTCCTGTGATCAATAAATCCTTGGGGGAGATGCTTCGATACTATATAAATATCCTGTTCCTCCTCACACGTTTATGGTCTAATTTCAGCATCCATCCACAGATCTCATATGAAACAACTGTTATCGGGGTGTTATAATGGTAATTTTCTATTTCCTTAATTTCTTCAAAATTTACCAACTGGAATTCTTATGCAAGGAAGGGCTGTCCCTACATGTTTGACACCCACTGAGTTTCAGAGCCAGAGGAGACTTAAGATCTGAGACCTCAGATGCCAGCAGCTTTGGCATCATCTGAGTGCTTGTTAGAAATGCAGAATCTCAGGCCCCACTGGGACCTACTGGATCAGAATCTGCATTTTAACAAGACTGAGTAATTCGTGTGCTTTGAAACTCATTCACATTTATTAAGGTGCTTGACAATTGAGGTCCTACTTTGAGTTAGCAGAGTCAGCCAACACTTGTTTTCTGACTCTCAATTCATGTTCCTCTTCTAACTTGGTTGATTCATTCCCAAAGGAAATACAAAGCACACAGGCTTTAAACTGGAAACTGAATTTAAATATTCAACACTGTTTATCTGCCTATCTACCGATCCATTCTTAGGCAAGCAAGTTAACCTCTCTGAACTTCAGTTTCCACATCTGTAAATTGATGAAAATATTAAATTAGGGATAATAGGGTAGACGAGATAATATCTGGGGAGCACCTGGCATGTGGCATGTGACTGACAAAGAGGTATGTGTGCTGATGTGGCCCAACTGTTGGGAGTGCTATCCACACTCAACCTCAGTGGTGCCTTCAGCCCTTCCAGGGTCAGTCTCTGTGGTAGACAGCTGCCTCATTCAAGGTCATGACCTCCTGTGGTGACCCATATCCAAAGACAAGTATATAAAGGCCAAACCATTCTGGTCCCACAGAACAACCCTGACAACCACTTCAGCTCCAGAGGCACTCTTGACTAAACATCCTAAATATTTCAGAGCCCATTTCCAGGACTCAAATTGCCACGCAATACAAAATTGTATTGAGAATCAGGAACAACTATTATGTGAAAGAGGAGAGTGAAAAAATTGGCTTAAAGCTCAACATTCAGAAAACTAAGATCATGGCATCCAGTCTCATCACTTCATGGCAAATAGATGGAGAAACAGTGGAAACAGTGGCAGACTTTATTTTGGTAGGGGAGGCGGGGGGCTCCAAAATCACTGCAGATGGTGATTGCAGCCATGAAATAAAAAGATGCTTATTCCTTGGAAGAAAAGTTATAATCAACCTAGATAGCATATTAAAAAACAGAGACATTACTTTGCCAACAAAGGTCCGTCTAGTCAAGGCTATGGTTTTTGCAATAGTCATGTATGGATGTGAGAATTGGACTATAAAGAAAGCTGAGTGCCGAAGAATTGATGCTTTTGAACTGTGGTGTTGGAGAAGACTCTTGAGAGTCCCATGGACTGCATGGAGATGCAACCAGTCCATCCTAAAGAAAATCAGTCCTGAATGTTCATTGGAAGGACTAATGTTGAAGTTGAAACTCCAATACTTTGACCATTTGATGTGAATAGCTGACTCATTTGAAAAGACCCTGATACTAGGAAAGACGAGAGGAGAAGGGGATGACAGAGGATGAGATGGTTGGATGGCATCCCAACTCAATGGACATGAGTTTGAGTAAACTCTGGGAGTTGGTGATGGACAGGGAGGCCTGGCATGCTGCAGTCCATGGGGTTGCAAAGAGTCGGACACGACTGAGCGACTGAACTGAACCGCTATGCCTTGGGGATAACCTTTGCATATTGTCCATAACACTAAATGCAAATTGACCCAAATCATATTAAATACCTATAATGCATCTGGCACAGTGCTAGTTATAGAAATGAGAGAGAGCACAGGAAAACACTGCTTGCTGTTAAATAG
This sequence comes from Bos mutus, assembly GCF_027580195.1. Taxonomy (NCBI): domain Eukaryota; kingdom Metazoa; phylum Chordata; class Mammalia; order Artiodactyla; family Bovidae; genus Bos; species Bos mutus. The sequence goes on along the minus strand of NC_091620.1, from coordinate 41,179,760 downwards.
GGAAGACTAAAACAAGATGGTACAATCAACCAAAACACTATTTTGATAAAATTACTGTGGCCATTGGCTGGTATAGTCTCAATCCAAATTCCCCTAATATTAGAATCCTGATACAGCTTCATCAAGCACCATCCACCACTGGAGAACCCTCGAGTCAGGAGGTAGAGGGTAACCACTCACTTTCTAACAAAAAAATGAAGACAAGACCGGACTTTAAATTAAAGAAGCTCATTGTTTCCTGAACAACTCTTTGCTTACCATTGATAAAAAAAAAAAAAAAGTCCAGAAATAAGTGTCAGCAAGTTACTGGACATCCAAGTCACAAAGAATGTGAAATCGAGTTTTATAGCCCTGCTTTTCAATGTACTTTTAAAAGTTTCTCTGCACTTTCAACTGCTCCACATGACAAAAGGAAAACTACACTGTGCTTCTTTTGCAAATGAATGTACCTGAAGGTCAAAATGACACTCTATGTCACTCTCAACAGGTAGAAATCATGTAAACCTCGATTATTTACTCTGATGAAAGATCTTTTAGCCTGAAATGTTGTTACAATACACATACACATAACATTCCTACATGATTAAATCTGCATCACCATGAGAAATGGTAATTTCATTCCTATCCCAAAGAAAGGCGATGCCAAAGAATGCTCAAACTACCGCACAATTGCACTCATCTCACACGCTAGTAAAGTAATGCTCAAAATTCTCCAAGCCAGGCTTCAGCAATATGTGAACTGTGAACCTCCAGTTGTTCAAGTTGGTTTTAGAAAAGACAGAGGAACCAGAGATCAAATTGCCAACATCCGCTGGATCATGGAAAAAGCAAGAGAGTTCCAGAAAAACATCTATTTCTGCTTTATTGACTATGCCAAAGCCTTTGACTGTGTGGATCACAATAAACTGTGGGAAATTCTGAAAGAGATGGGAATACCAGACCACCTGACCTGCCTCTTGAGATATCTGTATGCAGGTCAGGAAGCAACGGTTAGAACTGGACATGGAACAACAGACTGGTTCCAAATAGGAAAAGGAGTACGTCAAGGCTGTATATTGTCACCCTGTTTATTTAACTTATATGCAGAGTACATCATGAGAAACACTGGGCTGGAGGAAGCACAGCTGGAATCAAGATTGCTGGGAGAAATATCAATAACCTCAGATATGCAGATGACACCATCCTTATGGCAGAAAGTGAAGAAGAACTAAACAGCCTCTTGATGAAAGTGAAAGAGGAGAGTGACAAAGTTGGCTTAAAGCTCAACATCCAGAAAACTAAGATCATGGCATCTCATCCCATCACTTCATGGCAAATAGATGGGGAAACAGTGGCTGACTTTATTTTTCTGGGCTCCAAAATTACTGCAGATGGTGATTGCAGCCATGAAATTAAAAGTCCCTTCCTCCTTGGAAGAAAAGTTATGACCAACCTAGATAGCATATTCAAAAGCAAAGACATTACTTTGTCAACAAAGGTCTGTCTAATCAAGACTAGGGTTTTTCCAGTAGGATGTATGGATGTGAGAGTTGGACTATAAAGAAAGCTGAGCACCAAAGAATTGATGCTTTTGAACTGTGGTGTTGGAGAAGACTCTTGAGAGTCCCTTGGACTGCAAGGAGATCCAACCAGTCCATCCTCTCAAAATCAGTCCTGGGTGTTCATTGGTAGGACTGATTTTGAAGCTGAAACCCCAATACTTTGACCACCTGATGCGAAGAGCTGACTCATTTGAAAAGACCCTGATGCTAGGAAAGATTGAGGGCAGGAGGAGAAGGGGACGACAGAGGATGAGATGGTTGGATGGCATCACCGACTTGATGGACATGGGTTTGGGCGGACTCCGGGAGTTGGTGATGGACAGGAGGCCTGGTGTGCTATGGCCATGGGTCACAGAGTAGGACTCAACTGAGCGACTGAACTGAACTGAACCATGAGAAAAATCAGAACAGGCATATTAATATGTTCATCTGGGCACTACCTATTATTCTGGAGTTTTGGCTTTGAAAGCTTAGTAAAGGTTTCCTTTGATGATAGACAACTTTAACGGTCTTTCACGAAAAATTTTAAAAGTACAAAACTTCCATTACCCACTGCTGGCCAGAGGCAAGTTCCTCAAGGGGTACACAATTGTACTAGCACATCAAGAAGCCTTAAAATAGTCTTTAGAAGCAATAAGCCCCCGCCCAGAGTGCCAAATAACCCAGTTCTGTGTCCCAATTTGATCTGACCATCTTTATGATCAACTCATGTTCTCTCCCTTGGTTTTCCCCTCACAGTGTGTAGACATGGGGCTTGGTCAGTGCTCTGCCACTGAGGGCTGCTGATCAGTCCCACTTGTCTTCCTGTTTTGCAAACAAGTGGAGTGACCTGACCCACAGGAACTGGTCCATTACATGCCCCCTATTTCTCTGCTTCAGAAGCTTCTCTTTAAAAACACCAAATTCTGCTCTACAACTGCCAGGTGAATGGGTCAGAGGTGCTGCAATGATGCAGGAGCCATTTGGTGGTGGTGGTGTAGTCACTGAGTCGTGTCCAACTCTTGAGACCCCATGGACTGTAGCCCATAAGGCTCCTCTTAATTTCTCGGTCCATATATAAATACTCCATTCCCCAATTTTTTCCACCCATTTAATGATTATTTATTTATTTATTAATTAACATTTTACATATTGTCTTATGGCCAAAAACGAGCTTCCGAGGTGTTAGTGGTAAAGAACTCATCTGCCAATGCAGGAGGCATAAGAAACATGGATTTGACCCTTGGGTTGGAAGATCCCCTTAAAGATGACATAAACACATATGATCCAATGGTTCTCAACGAAGGGGCGATTTTGCTCTCCAAGGAACATCTGGAACTACCTGGAGAAATTTTTGCTTGTTACAACCAGGGGTGAGGGTGGGGGGCTACTATTAGTGGACAGAGGTCAGGAATACTGCTAAACCTCCAACAAAGTGGAGGGCACATCCCCACAAAACAGGCTCATGAAGTCCATGATGTCAATGATACCAAGGTAGAGAAACCTGAAATCCAACATTGTAAAAGACTGAATGGAAAAGGAAATAAGGACAAAGCAAAATTTGGCAGCAGGATAGTAAAATTCAGTCAGAAGCTTGCAAGTATTTTGCCATATTTGAACCACAGATTTGGCGCTGAGCTTCCTATCAGCCAAACCAAAGAGGGAAATACCATGTGATCAGTAAAATAAAAATGATTCACAAACCATCCTCAGGAAGTTTCTGTTGGCTCACAAGACTGATAAGAATTCTTCCTAGTGAAGTGAGTGAAGTCGCTCAGTCGTGTCTGACTCTTTGCAACCCCATAGACTGTAGCCTACCAGGCTCCTCCGTCCACCGGATTTTCCAGGCAAGAATACTGGAGTGGGTTGCCATTTCCTTCTCCAGAGGATCTTCCCTACCCAGGGATCGAACCCCGGTCTCCTGCATTGTAGGCAGATGCTTTACTGTCTGAGCCACCTTCTGTTGGCTCACAAAACTGTTAAGAATTCTTCCTAAGGCAAGCAGAAAGGAGATACAGGGTGGTGATGGAGAGAACTCCATCTTCCATCCTAAAGTCACCAAACAACGAACCCAAGCATGTTTCAGTGAAACTAGCTCTCATAGCAGCCCCCAGTGCAAGGATGAAACAAAATTCAACTCAAGACAAAGGATGGAAACCAGAAGATCTGAGTTCACTTCTGCTTAGTTTTATTTTGCTCTGTTCTTCCCTGGGGGTAACAGTGTTAGATATGATACTGACCAGGGTTCTTGGCCTTCCCCCAAATCAACAGAAATTGACTATAGGTCAGACAAGAAATTCAGGCAAGGCTTTACTGGGGTTACTGCTCCAGCTGCAGAAGGGATGGAAAACAAATAACAGGCCCTCTTGTTTGCTCCCCAAAGTAGGAGATAAGCTGGCTCCGTACATGGGGTGAGGGTTGGGGTGTGCCCAGGGGTCAGGTCAGAAGGATGGCTTGGGTGTTCTGCCCACCCTTTTGGGGTGTTGAGTGCAGGGGGCATGTTCAGTACTATGCTTTTGCTCCCAACATCTAGCTTTTGCTCCTGGTTCTTCAGAAGTGGTAGTGGGGGTTTTTTGGTCTTTTTGTATCTTTCAATACAGAATTTGCCAAACTGCTGCATGCAGGCAGTTATTTCTAGTCCAGTATAGTTTCTTTGTATTTTGTTGTTCGAGGAGACATTTGCCTAGGTACAAGCACTGCAGCGCTGTAGCAGAGGGTCCCAGGTCGGTTTCAGATAGACCATAGATCTTTCATACACCTATGTTTTATGTGTCCTCTTTCTCACAGTCACACCTTGATAATACTTGAGCAACAGACTTTGAAGTTATAATGTGGCAATAATTTAGAACAGACTTCTCCATGAAGGGAATTTCAGAGGAGTCAACTGAAAGAGCTCCCAAGGGCTAAAACAAGATGAGACCCACAGCAGGAAGATATGCATCCACTGCATTTAGAAACTGTTCACTAAGAAAAAAGGAGGGAACTAAACAATTGATTTTACCAGTGACACATTCTCCAGTGTCCCTTGAGATCAGATTGAGTTCACAGTTTAACCCATAATCCCATCAGTCCATATCTCAAGAATTAAAGACCAAAAAAATAAAAAAAAATTACTTTAAAAGTGTAAAATTAATCCTATTGAGGATAAACTAGTAATTTATTGTGGAAAAATGTAGAATACCTACTTTATGCCATGCACAAAAATAAAGCTCATATAAAGATTCAAATGTTAAAAAATAAAGCCAAGAAATAAAAGTACATATGTGCAGATTATTTATGTCTAAATTCATGTCATCCATCCATCTATTCTTAGAAAGAAGGCACCTTCAGTTTGCACTTCTTGCAAACCAAGTAAGTAGTAAGTAAAATATTGGTAATTTTATTAAATAAGATTGAATTGCCTGGGTATTGAACATACAAAAAATGCCATAAAACCCAAGGCCCGGATTTTAGTGTCTAATTTCATTGTCCAATAAAAGAAACTAAAATGAAGCACTGAAACTTGGGCACAGAAGCCTTTCTGTGTCCCCAGTTTCTTGTTGAAATGGAACAGCTTTAAGCCTCCATGAAACCATCAGTTCCAAAGGACAGGTTCAAACAGTAGCTACTCAGGAAAGGGAGAAGATGTGAAGAGACAAGGAAGGAGCAGTCAAGAAACAATTGTGCAGCCTTTGGACAGGATCCTGGTTTTGCCTCAAGGAATACACATAATAGTACCTTTGAGGTACAGTTCTACAGAACTCAGGTGGTAAAGAATCCGCCTGCAGGAGACCTAGGTTTGATCCCTGGGTTGGTGAGAGAGTTAATTATTAGGTAGGTTGATAAGGGGTCCCTCAAGGAGGAGAAAGGGGTCTGGGGCTCCTGAGGAGGAGGCAAGGGACAAACATTTTTTTCTACAGTGCTTTGTCTTAGTCACATAAGATGTATTTTCTTAAACTCTGAGTTGTTATGACAATAATCTTTAAGACTAACTTTCTTTAAGCTCAGAGCTAATGATTACACAACAGAACAACCATCTGGCTCAAGGGTATGTTTTTTCCTTAAGCTCTGTACTAATGATTATATAATAACAATATATCTTGCTTGAGGACATGTTTCTCCTTAACAGGAAACTTCTGACTAATCTCCTTAGGACTTATGTTGTAAGAGTGGGTCTGGTAAGACCTTTCTATTGTTAGTTTTAAGATGTATGTTGTGGGAATGGGCCTGGTAAAAGTATATAAGGCCTTGATAAGACTCAGTTCAGTCAGTTTAGTTCAGTTGCTCAGTCATGTCTGACTCTTTGCGACCCCATGAATCGCAGCATGCCAGGCCTCCCTGTCCATCACCAACTCCTGGAGTTCACTCAGACTCACGTCCATCGAGTCAGTGATGCCATCCAGCCATCTCATCCTCTGTTGTCCCCTTCTCCTCCTGCCCCCAGTCCCTCCCAGCATCAGGGTCTTTTCCAATGAGTCAACTCTTCGCATGAGGTGGCCAAAGTACTGGAGTTTCAGCTTTAGCATCATTCCTTCCAAAGAAATCCCAGGGCTGATCTCCTTCAGAAGGGACTGGTTGGATCTCCTTGCAGTCCAAGGGACTCTCAAGAGTCTTCTCCAACACCATAGCTCAAAAGCATCAATTCTTCTGTGCTCAGCTTTCTTCACAGTCCAACTCTCACATCCATACATGACCACAGGAAAAACCATAGACTTGACTAGACGGACCTTTGTTGGCAAAGTAATATCTCTGCTTTTCAATATGCTATCTAGGTTGGTCATAACTTTTCTTCCAAGGAGTAAGCATCTTTTAATTTCATGGCTGCAGTCACCATCTGCAGTGATTTGGGAGCCCAAAAAAATAAAGTCTGACACTGTTTCCCCATCTATTTCCCATGAAGTGATGGGACCAGATGCCATGATATTCGTCTTCTGAATGTTGAGTTTTAAGCCAACTTTTTCACTCTCCTCTTTCACTTTCATCAAGAGGCTTTTTAGTTCCTCTTCACTTTCTGCCGTAAGGGTGGTGTCATCTGCATATCTGAGGTTCTTGATATTTCTCCCGGCAATCTTGATTCCAGCTTGTGCTTCTTCCTTCTTGTACTTCTCATGATGTACTCTGCATATAAGTTAAATAAGCAGGGAGACAATATACAGCCTTGACCTACTCCTTTTTCTATTTGGAACCAGTCTGTTCCATGTCCAGTTCTAACTGTTGCTTCCTGACCTGCATACAAATTTCTCAAGAGATTTGATAAGACTCATCAGGAGACCAACTGAGACCTGATCAAAGAAATGCACGCACCCTGATCCTTATCTGACTTCCCTGGTGTCTCAGATGGTAAAGGGTCTCCTACAATGCAGGAGACCTGGGTTCGATCCCTGGGTCAGGAAGATCTCCTGAAGAAGGAAATAGCAACCCACTCTAGTACTCTTGCCTGGAAAATCCCATGGACAGAGGAGCCTGGTAGGCTGCAGTCCATGGGGTCGCAAAGAGTCATGACTGAGCAACTTCACTTCTTCTTCTTCTTCTCCTTATCAGCAGCCCTTCCCTTGAACCATTGCTGTAAAACTCCTTACCAAATCCCCTGAGGCGGGACACACAGTTTTGAGTGCAGTAGCCCACTGTGTCCCCCTTTGCCTGGCAAAGCAATAAAGCTATTTTCTACTTCACCCCAAACTCTGTTTCCAAGATTCAATTTGGCACCAGTGCACAAATTTTCAGCAAATTTCAGAGCTCCTTGGAAAAATGGCTGATTCTAGGACTGAAACAAGAAAGATTTAAGACAAGCCTGGGTATCTTTTTTAGTGCTAGGAAGTAAGAAAGTGCTCAGAAAGAAAAAAAAAAAAAAAACAAACAATGATGGGCTTGTCAAAAGGACATAGGAGTCAACTGAAAGAGTTCCCAATAGCCAAAGCTGGGAAAATTTGAGAAACAAAATAATGTATTGCTGGAATATAACTTGAAGTATAAAATATTCATGAGTCCATACTAACATAAATAAATGATTGAATAAACTAATAAGTAGAGAAGGAACAAATCTATGGAGAAGAATTCTAAATAATTTATGTAGTTACTCTGCCCCCAAGGAAAGTCAAGCATACTCCCCACTCCTTGCCTGTGAGCTGTAAATAATGACTTCTTTCCAAAAAGCACTGTGTGGAAAGGGGGAAAAAGAGGAACTTTACAGTGGAGAAACCTGGCAAGCACCACCTCTGGCAGATGATCAAGGTCAACATCAACATGGACAAACTAGTCACATTGATAGCATGTACATTTGATATGATGTGATGAAAATAGTGCTTTACCTCCACCTCAAAACACATAACCCCAGGCTAATAATCATGAGGGATAGGCTACAAATACTTGACCAGTCCTCTTCAAAACTGTCAAGGTCACCAAATCAAAACAAGGAAAGTCTGAGATATTGTCAGAGTCTATGTCACAGGCAATCCTAAAGAAAATCAGTCCTGAATATTCATTGGAAGGACTGATGCTAAAGCTGAAACTCCAATACTTTGGCCACCTGATACAAAGAACTGACTCATTGGAAAAGACCCTGATGCTAGGAAAGATTAAGGCGGAAGGAGAAGGGGATGACAGAGCATGAGAAGGTTGGATGGCATCACCTACTCGATGACATGAGTTTGCGTAAGCTCCGTGAGCTGGTGATGGACAGGGAAGCCTGGAGTGCTGCAGTCCAGGGGGTCACAAAGAGTCAGACATGACTGAGTGATTGAACTGACTGATGTCACAGGAAGAAGACTTAAGGATTGAATGTAATCTTGAGCAAGACATTATGGGGCTCCTGGGCACAGAAATCTTTCTGTGTCCCCCATTTCTTGCTGGTAGAGAACAGACTCCAGCCTCCATGACTTTCCTTGAGTTCCAAATGGTAGATTTGAACAGTTGCTAATCAGGAAAAGGAGGGGATGCAGAGACAAAGAAGGAGCAGCCAAGAAACAATAGGGTAGAAACAACAGGTAGGCAGGGTCCTGGCTCTGCCTCAAGGGATACAGACTACAAAATCTTTGAGCTCTTCTTCAGAAATAAAACCTCCCAACAAATGGAGGATGTTATCATTCTTCATTCCAGAGAAGACCACCTGAGGTCAGACTAAAGGAGCCAAAAAGTTCCTCAGGAGACCTACCTGAGACCACATCACAAGTGCAGGCCCTGCACACATCCTAATTCTTATCAGCACCCCCACCCTTGAACCAATAGGGACACACAGTTTTGAGAGTCATGCGCCTGCTGTGTCTCCCTTTGACTGGCAAAGCAATGAAGCTATTGTTTTCTAGTTCACCCAAAACTCTTGTCTCTGAGATTTGATTCAGCACCAGTACCCACAGTCTGAGTTTTGGGCATCAAGGATTTCCTTTAAAAAAAAAAAAAAGAAAAGATGAGCCACATACCATACATATGTAGCCCTAGGATGGTGCCCTCTCAGAGTTAATGAGAGTAAATAAACTGGCCCTCAGAGTGTCCTGGAACACTTCCAATGACAGAAGGTCTTCATGTGTCCCTTACGTGCTCCTCTCCTACTCTGTAGATTAACCAGGCTTGCAAGGCAAGGTTGTGAATACCTAATCAGAAAGGGGGTGCTAAGTCGCTTCAGTTGTGTCCGACTCTGTGCGACCCCATAGACGGCGGCCCACCAGGCTCCACCGTCCCTGGGATTCTCCAGGCAAGAACACTGGAGTGGGCTGCCATTTCCTTCTCCAGAAAGTGGATAGAGGTCTACAATATTTAAATTAATGAGTTGTCCTTTGGTTAGACAACTGGGAAATTTTTCAAATTCCTAATTTTTAAAATTCAGGAGCATCTTTCTTTGAGTTATAAAGTAACAAAAAACCAAAAACTAAACTTTAAAACAGAACTGGGGCAGCCCAGGATCAACCACCACTCTCAGCCAAACACTGCATCTCCCAAACTCATGTATGTTTTGTGGGGTGTGTGTGTGTGTGTTTTAAGCTACAGAAAATTTTTAGAAAGATAAATTTGCTAAGAAATAATGGTCACCTTTTCAAATTCTGATTCACATGTCCAATCAGTTAGCAGGTCATTGTTTTTTGAGTGTGTAGGGGTGAGTGAGGATATGTGTGCTTGAGTGCATTAATAGCTCTTTTCAAATTAGGAACTAGAAAATAAACCTCTAAGTGCAGTAGATAAAAATCTTAATTTATTAGGAGATAGAAGGTGAAACCCATGACATAAGCTTCAGAGCTCTTCAGAGAGCACCAAGTCTCCCACTGAATCTGACACTTTCTCCTCTTCTCAGCCTGTGGTCCAAGAAGCTCCAGGACAACTGTGTGTAGGTTAATTTGAGGGCAGAATGAGAACCTGTTAGTAATAGTGAACAATTACTAATAGCTATTAAAGGGCCAGTCACACTGTTAACCACATTACATATATTTTCTCATTTAAGCCAATAATAACGCTAGGAGATGAGTGCCAGAATCATTCCAATTTTACAGAGGAAGAAACAAGTTTTAAAATTTTCCAAAGGCCCACAGCTAAAAATGGATGCAGAGTTCATGCTCTTGACCTCCCTTCACATTTGTCCACTTTAACAGCTGCTTCACAGCCGGGCACTTCATAACTATACTGAGAGGTGTATGACCTGACACAGAGAGTCTGAGGTAACCAGAGAGGAGCAAGAGAGCCACAGAGGAGTAGAAAGTCCAAAACCAGGTCACTCATCCTAAGATTACTGGAGAAGTGTGTAGCTGCCAAGGGGAAAGACAGAGTGGGCAGTCATGTCCCAGGAGCTGACATGTCAGCATCATCCAAGGTGATGAAGGGGGAAGTGAAGCCGTTCCTCAAGTCCCATACTTCCCACTGACTGCTCTGAAGGGGCTGAAGTGTGGAATTTTAAAAATAATAAAAATGAAACTATATACAAATCAACAGCAGATTCACAGACATAGAAAACAAACTTATGATTACCAAAGGGGAAAGGGGCAGAAAGGGCTAAACTAGCAACTTGGGATTAACAGATACATACTACTATATATGGGAGAAGGCAATGGCACCCCACTCCAGTACTCTTGCCTGGAAAATCCCATGGACAGAGGAGCCTGGTAGGCTGCATTCCATGGGGTTGCTAAGAGTCGGACACGACTGAGCGACTTCACTTTCACTTTTCACTTTCATGTATTGGAGGAGGAAATGGCAACCCACTCCAGTTTTCTTGCCTGGAGAATCCCAGGGACGGCGGGACCTGGTGGGCTGCCGTCTATGGCGTCGCACAGAGTCGTACACGACTGAAGTGACTTAGCAGCAGCACTACTATATATAGAATTGATAAACAACAAGGTCCTACTGTATAGCACAGGGAACCATATTCAATACCATGTAATGGCCTATAATGTAAAATAACCTGAAAAAAACATTATATATATATATAAAACTAAATCACTTTGCTGTATACCTGAAACTAACACAATATTGCAAATTAACTATACTTAAATAAAAGTAATGAGTTTATATATACACAGATGAAGGTTTTGCATTAACTAATGTGAGACAATTTATCATCAATTTTACACTTTAAGTATTTCACACAACTGTTCATATATAGAAGTAGGTACAAATGCAAGGATCTTTATTATACTAACTTCCTTCATTTTCTTTAACTCTTTACAAGCTACATACAAAACAAAAACATAGTAATCATCAACAAAATTAATTTAAATAGCCTATTTTAAGTCTTTTTTCAGCTTTAATGAAAGCCAAGAATTGGAAACACTTGATTTGTGATCAATCACTACAGCCATTCACTTTCTCAAGAAGCCCTAGGATTTTCATGTGCCCCTTTGGTTGCTCCCCAGATGCTTTTCCACCCCCAACTCAATGCACATAGTAAGATTTAGGATAGGTGAGACCCATGCTTTTCATTAACAATGTGTAAATGAGGAAGAGTGGAAGGAGAAGTTGGAAGAGAGAACCTACAGACCATTGGTATATTTTCAGGATGATTAATTTCAGGGAAGCAAACATATGGAAACTGAGAATCTAGAATCATTGTTCCTGTTACTGCTTGGAATGCCATTATGCCCAGGGAAATATTTAGCTCAGGTTGAAAATACTCGGTCTTGAGATAGAGCAATGCTAACTGCAGATGGTTGAGAAGTACATGAGACAGATGCCTAGCTTAGGTGGCATTGAAGTTCAGAGTATATCTGTGGAACCATTTATCATTTTAGACATTCCCAGAAATATTTGATGACAGACAAATGCTGGGTTTCTTGCAGTCAATGGGATCGAATTCCAGTGTATTTGACCACATAAATGAAATAGCATGTTCTCAAATAGAAAAACTCAACAGTTTCAGCACTTTCTTAATCTATATTGTTATATGATCTCAATGAAACTACCAATAGGCTTTAAAATTAGACAAGTTGACTCTAACATTCCTATAGGAGAAAGAAAAATCAAGAACAAACATGATTTTAAAGGGGAAACTAGTGAGGAAGAAATGCTGTTGGAGATATTTAACCATAATATGAAGCTAGAGTAATTAAAACAGTATGGTGCTAGTACATGAACAGCCACAGCAACACAACAGATTAGAAAGTTTAGAAATAGACCAAAAATATGTTTTAACCATATAAGAATTATAATAAAGGGGAATTTTCAAATTGATGGAGAAAATATGGATTGTTCAATAAATGGTGTTGGGACATCTGGATGGTAAATCAGGAAGAAGGAAACACATGGGAATTGGTATCACATAATAATAGGAATAATTCCAAATTGATCAAATATTTAAATTTTAAAACCAAAGCCATTATAGAACTTTTTTCCCATTATAGGGGGAACAAAAAAGGAAGAACATTTTTTATCATCTCAAAGTTGGAAAGGCCTTTCTACAGGTGAACAAAACCCTGAAGTCACAAAAGAAAATGCTGATAAAACTCAACACTGTGAAAATAAAAACACATATCTGGAAAAGCCATCATATATCAAAAGTCAAATGACAAACTGGGAAAAAATATTCCCAAATATATTATATTCAAAAGTCTAATTTCTTTTCATACCTAAGAAACAAAAACGACAAGCAAAGGAAAACAAGATTGAAAAAGGATATCAAAAGATAGTTCACAGAAAGGAAAACCAATTTTAAAAGTTAAAAGGTATTCAACCTCAGCCCATAAGAAAAAATGCTAACCAAAACTACAACAAGTTCTGCATTTTCACCTGTCACATGAGCAATGAGGGAAAAGTTCGCGAAGTCACCATTGTGCTCTGCCAGTTTTTGAGTTGTCTTGACTCCATTCCCTCTAGTCTAAACTCTGTGATGCTAAAGCTGGGGCTGTTCCCTTCATTTCTACTTTGCAGCCTATGGCCTGCCCAGGTTCTGCCTATAGGAGGTACCAGACTGGAAGACAGAAGCTTAAAGAGGAAGAAGGAACTAGCTCCACCCCTCTGCTTCCTGTTCTGGGTCCATATTACCCTAGCAATTGTTTTCACCTGCAGCATCAGTGCTTCACCTCTGCAGCAGCTGAATCCAGTTTGTGGTTTTTCCAATACTTGAAGACGCAGCCTGACCGTTCTCCCGTCAGTGAACCATCAATAACCAATTAGTCCTCCCTCCTGGGAAGTCTAGTCCAGTCCCACTGGGTCCCTCCTTCAAGCTCACAGCACCAACAGAACAAAATCCTCCTCAAAAGAGGTCCATATTTCAATACTGTGAGGTCCCTCCTCTAAGCTGAGATACTGAGTGTTAGATAAGAGAAAATGTGACAGTAATAACATAGGAAAGCAGGAATGCCTACACAAGAAATGGGTTCTCCCAGTATGATCTGTCCAAAGGACTAACATGCCAGTTTTAACACACATATGCTGTGAAGAGGGTCTTTTGAGCACTTTTGAGCCAAACTAGAAGCTAAAGCTCCAATTTGCCTTTGATGACAGGATTTGCAACAGCCCAGGCTGAGGTTTGACCCTGTGCTTTCCATTACACATTATTTCTGAAAGATACTCCTCTAAGAAAAAGAGCTTCATGCAAGGTACTTCTGGAACGTCAATCTAGTCCCCACTGGGGTCACCTCACTGGGCCCCTCCCAGGGGCACAATCCGTGGCAGAGCCTGCATGAGGCTGCCAAAAGTACTGAGAAGTCCTGCAGTATAGAAACATGTTTCTTTTTATTCACACTGCCTTTTATTGATCTTAGAAATCCCCCTCCCCAGCCCCATCTCTTCCCTTTGAATAAGCTCTGCTTTTATCCTAAAGCAGTTTTATGGGAAGTGCTTCTGAAAATGCTGTCCTAACAATGGGTCACTTGGTCTAAGAGAGGATAGTCTTTTACTAAAGGACAGACCACTGTCTGAATTATCTGATTTACTTAAAAGCAAATGTTACAGACATAAATCAGGAAGATGATGCTTCTGTGGGGGTGGTAAATATATCCTGTGCCTGCCTGCATGCTAAGCTGCTTCAGTCATGTCCCACTCTTTTCAACCCTATGGACTGTGGCCTGCCAGGCTCCTCTGTCCATGGGATTCTCCAGGTAATACTGGTTGTCATGACCTCCTCCAGGGGATCTTCCTGACTCAGGGATCAAACCCATGTCTCTGGCATTGGCAGGTTTTTTTAACCACTAGCACCACCTGGGAAACCCAAATATATCCTGTAGGCAGGTACATATGCAGAGGGAAAAGTTAGGCTTCCTACAGCAGCAATTCAGGACAGAGAAACATGGGGGAAAGGATATGATAGATGAAATCCACCAAAGTGACCCTAAACTCCCGCCTTTCAGAAGAAAAGCCACCTGGGTCTTTGCGATTAATTTACAGGCAGTGCACCTGTGTTAAGAACCAAAACTAAAACAACAAAACCCACAAACAAAAAGCAGAAGCAAAAAACTCAGAGATGTGTGGGGATTTTATTTGGTTTGGGGCTTTCTTTTCCCTGGCCCTGCCATGCAGCATGTGGGATCCTAGTTCTCCAACCAGAGTTCCATCCAGTGCTTCCTGTAGTAGAAGTGCAAAGCCTTAACCACTGGACTACCAGGGAAGTCCCCAGAAATTTATGTTTTTAATAAAGAGATATATAATCTTCAACACAGATTCAACCATTGAAGACATGTGCCAATAAAGTATAAAACATAAAATGGTGACTTCACATTTCAAAAGTTCCTGTACAATTGGGTTTTACCAACCTGAGCAGCACAATTTCATCTGCAGAGAAGAACATCTTCTTACATTACCTCCCAAGGTCGGATGGTTATTATTCTGACTTATGGCTAGGGGGAGAAAGGTCTATTTACTGCACATTCTTTTTAGGCATAGCACAAATAAGATACATGAGAGTGATGTGAAAGTTGCTCAGTTGTGTCCAACTCTTTGTGATCCTATGAACTGTAGCCTGGAATTCTCCAGGCAAGAATACTGGAATGGGTAGTGTCCCCTTCTCCAGGGGATCTTCCCAACCCAGGGATCAAACCCAGGTTTCCCACATTGCAAGTGGATTCTTTAACATCTGAGCCACCAGAAAAGCCCAAGAATACTGGAGTGGGTAGGCTATCCCTTCTCCAGGGGATCTTCCTGACCCAGGGATCAAACCAGGGTTTCTTGCATTGCAGGCAGATTCTCTACCAGCTGAGCTACCAGGGAAGCCCCAGAGTCATACACAAATCCACAGAAATAATTTCTAAATATGTATGTCTCTCTTATCCAGTTTATAATGACCAGAATCACTTTTTTTTTTTTTAAAGTATCAGTCAGTCCAATCTGACAACTGAATTTGAGCTGGGTCTCTGAATAGGAATAAGGTCTAATTTGGTGATAAAGAATGCAGAAAACATTCCACTAGAAAAATAAATCAAAGTAAAATCTAAGAGCTGATGACAAGTTCAGAAGGGATGTATGGAATAGACTAACAAGATGAATATTCATTTTATTTTTAAGTATTTATTTTGGACAGCAGTGGCAAGTAACACTTGGTGGATAAGTGGAAATCAACTATGAAAGGTCTCTGAACCAGATCCCACAGGTCAAAGGGAGGAGACAGCACTTCCTCTGCAAAGTAGTAGCATCATTGAGGTTCTGCCTAACAAAAGATCAACCTGAAATTGATCTGCCTGTTGAGGGGAAGCGGTGAAGAGACATGAGGAAGGAGATGAACAGAAATGCTCCTCTGATGATTCAGACATGAAGTAATTAAATCCTGCACAATAGCGGCAGCAATGAGAATGGAAAGGATGGAAAGTGAAATTCTGAAACAATCTCAATGGCATGCAGAAGGTGGTACTTCTTGCGTTTGGGGCTTAGCTCCAACGTGTTGACTTGGACATGGGTCAAGTATTACGGGTTAGGAGAATTACAATGTTATTATAAGGAGGTCATAAATTTGGCTTTAGACATATTAAACTTGAAGCGATAAGAGGATTTCTCGGACGAAATGCCTTGAAATCTCAGTGGGATCAGACTTAGGTCAGGACAATCCTGGGCTGGATTTGGCCACCACCAAAACAGAGGTGACTATGGACTTTCATTGAGGGTAATGGTCCTGAAAGTACAGCCCCAGGAATTGAGGACACTGACCAATATTTTCAGCTCCCTGGCAGAAATATCTCTTAGAGCAGCATGGATAAGCTGGATTACAAAACTGATCTGCAAGGGGGTAACTCTGAAGAAAACAGGGGAGTGAGAGGGGGCTTCTACCTGTAGCGTACCATCCCATTTCAGAAATGAAGCAAGAGCCACACCCTACCAGAGAACGTGTCTGCCTCCTCCAGTGCTGGAGGAATTGTTTCCCTGGGTCATCTGTTTTTACTGGCGCTCTTCCCTGAGTGCTCTTTTTGTACATCCTTTGGGAGATGAGGTTCCTCCCTATAGTTTACCCAGCTGAGGAACCATCATTACGCAGGTGAGCTCTAGCTTAGAGAAAAATCTAACTTGCTTGCAAAAAGCATTCCAAGCAGGTAAAAACATCATAAATATAATCTAAGGGTTGAGGATTAAGTATAGTATGGACATGAAGAAGCTATAATGAGGTGAGCATTCATTTTGGAAAGCAGTGGGAAGTAACACTGGGTGGATGAGTGGAATTCGGCTACGGGGGTTCTCTGAACCTGGTGTCACAGGTCACAGGGAGGGGACAGCAATTCCTCAACAAGGGAGGGTAATCCAGCATGACCCTATGGGGCTTCCAAGGACAGGCAGACAGCCTCAATCCCCCATGTCCTCTACCTGCCTCTTCTTTGTAGAAAAGTTTTAGTCTCCCAAGACTCCCCTGAATCTCAAAAGGCTGTCTCAAGAGTTAATGATAAGAAAATGTGAATATGTAGAAACTTGTCAGAAACTGGTTACAATTTAGACTATCAACCAGCCACATAGCAGAGTCACTGAACTTCTAGTTCCATGAAAGATACAGATAAAGGTATGACACAACTCCCAAATTGTTTTTACAGAAAGCAGATCATCCCCCACCAGATGAAAGCTGCTGACCGCAATCATGTAGATGCAGGCTGGTTGAAACTGGAAGATGAGCAACGCTTGAAACTTTGCCTTGATGCCAACCAATCTGAGAATCGTGGGTGAGCTAGTCATGAACCCTGTAGCCCCCTCCCTCGGGCTCCGTTAAAACCCTCGTCTCCTAACCAGAAACTTGGAGATGGTTCTTAGGACATCAGTCCACCATTTCCCCAGGTTGCTGACCTCCTGAGCAAAAAACTTTCCCCACCGACACTTTTCTCCCAAGTGTTGGCCTTTGAATGGCAAGCAGCTGAATTGGGCTTCAGTATCGGCCTCATCTGGTTACAGGATCACCAAGGCTCAGGATGGGAGTCAGCATCTCTTAGGGAGAGGACAAGACCTTCAAGAACAAAACCCCTGCCAGTGACTGGAGAACCATATACAGCAACTCTAGGAAGCTACTTGTTCAAAGTAAGCCCCATCAGATAAGCCCCAGTACGTAAATACCAAGAAGGCATTAAAATCTGGCTGGAACAGGTATCTCAGCATGCCTAGTTAAGACTGGGACTCTTCTGATTCTGTCAGAACTCACACAGAACCAAGGAGAACAGACAGGAACATAGGCCCCTATATAAACATCATTTGGTAAACATCAGCCTGGATGGTTCTACTGTCCAAAGTTGAATAAACTGAAAAAAAAAAAAAGTATAAAACAGGACATAAGAAGAGTAGGGCTATAAAGATCCAGAGAAAAGCATACTTTGAGAGGAGCAAACAACTCAGTGACTAAACAACAACAACAATGGCAGCAAATAAAAGGCAAGTCTAGGGTGTATTTTGGGGGCTTCCCTGATGGTTCAGAAGGTAAAGAATCTGCCTGTAATGTGGGAGACCCAGGTTCCACCCCTGGGTGGGGAAGAGCCCCTGGAGAAGGGCATGACAGCCCACTCCAGTATTCTTGCCTGGAGAATTCTATGGATAGATGCTACAATCCATGGGGTCACAAAGAGTCAGAGACCACTGAGCAATTAACACTTTCACTTTTCAGAGTGTATTTTGCATTTTGAAAAAATGCCGTAAATGCACAAAATGCTTTTTGAGACAAGATGAGAAATGAGGTGAAACTGAACTTCAGTTTAGTTCAGACGCTCAGTCGTGTCTGACTCTTTGCGACCCCATGAATCGCAGCATGCCAGGCCTCCTTGTCCATCACCAACTCCTGGAGTTCACTCAAACTCACGTCCATAGAGTCAGTGATGCCATCCAGCCATCTCATCCTCTGTCGTCCCCTTCTCCTCCTGCCCCCAATCCCTCCCAGCATCAGAGTCTTTTCCAATGAGTCAACTCTTCGCATGAGGTGGCCAAAGTATTGGCGTTTCAAATAAACTTAAGAAACTTAATTTCAAAGGAAACTTAAAATTCAGAGATAAGAAGAAAGTGAATGAAATCCAAGTTAAAACAACAAAAATATAGTAGGAAAAACTAAAAGTCAATAATAGAAATATGCAAACTTCCTTAGCAGTCCAGGGGTTAAGACTTCACATTTCAAATGCAGGGGCTGTGGGTTTGATCCCTGGTAGAGGAACTAAGATTCAAAGTGCTACATGGCAAGGCCAAAAAATAAATGTATAAAATAAAAAGGGAGTAAGGACTATAATAGTAATAATAGAAATAGAAATATAGTATTCTGGAAATTCAAATTAGAGATGTAGAAAAGAAATAAAAAGCTCTCTAAGAAAACAAAAAAGTGTTAGTCACTCAGTTGTGTCTGGCCCTTTGCAACCCCATGGACTACGGCCCTCCAGGCTCCTCTGTCCATGGGATTCTCCAGGCAAGAATACTGGAGAGGGTAGCCATTCCCTTCTCCAGGGGATCTTCCTAACTCATGGAAACAAAAGAGAGGGTCAAAAGAAAAAGCAATGCACGAAAAGATGATAACCATATACAGTTTACCTTAGGGAAAGAAGTATCTGTTTATCACAGAAGGATTTCTGGTCAAAGACATTGACCAAAACAAGCCACTAATGGTGGCTTAGCAAAGAGACAAGCTTCTGTTTCCCTCCTGTAACAAGAAGTATAGAAATGACTGATCTGGGCTGGATAGGGCAGCTACCCTACCAGGAACTCAGACTCTTTTAGCCCTTGCTCTACCATCTGTAGTGTGTCACTTTCTTCCCCAGCTTAAAATATGGCTGCTGGCACTCCAGCCATCATAACTGCATTCCAGATTGAATATGGAGGAAGAAGAGAGCAAATGCAGCATGCCAGATGAGTCAGCTCCCCTTAAAGAGCTTTCCGAGAAGCCCCCACCCAATGACTTCCAAATAAATCTCACTGGCCTCAAGTATGACATATGACTACCTTTTGCAATGAAGACTGGGAAATAGAGCTTTTAAACTGAGACCATTCCAAAATTAAATCAGAGTTCTATGAGTAAGAAAAAAGGAGAGAGGAGATACTGGTTGACAAATAGCAGCCTATAACAAAATTCCTGAGATAAATGACAAAGGAGCAGAGCCAAGTTACAAAAATATACAGATGAAAATTGTCCTGTGCTGACTTCTTACACAAATCAGAAGATTTTGACATGTTTCCAGTAAAGTCCAATCAAAACAATAGCAATAGAAAACCTGCATTCTTAAATATCTTGATAAAATGTTCTAATTCTATTTTTTTAATCCTAAAAGTATACAAGCAAGAATTTTTTTAAATATTATCTACAAAGAATTTAAATTTAGGCTATCCTCAAACTTATTGATGATCTTCAAAAGTAAACGATCACAAAATAATATCAAGAGTTTTGAGGCAAAAATTATACAAAAATGATAGTTACAGTCCAAAACCTATTTATGAAAGAAAGTAAGAGAAAAATATCCCCCAGAAATCAGAAAATAGCCACTTTAAAACCTTGCTTAAACATATTTTCCTTCCAAATCTATGAATAAGAAACTCATTCTTTTCATATTTAAGAATACATTTATTCTAGATAGACCTAGGGGTTATCATATGAAATGAAATCAGTCAGACCTAGAGGTTATCATAACAAGTGAAAGACAAATACGATATCACTTATATGTGGACTCTAAAATGATATAAATGAACTTATTTACAAAACAGAAACAGACTCACAGCATAGAAAACAAACTTATGGTTACCAGAGAGGAAACGGGGTGGGAGAGGAATAATTTAGGAGTTTGGGATTAGCAGATACAGACTACTATCTATAAAACAGATAAACAGGACAGACATCCCTGTACTCACAGCACAGGGAACTGTATTCAATATCTTGTAATAAACTATACGGGAAAAGAATGTGAAAAAGAATATGTGTGTGTGTGTGTATATATATGAATAAATTTACTGTAAAATTTCAGAATGGGAAACGTGGGCTATAACAGACCATAATTTGAGTGAGCTTGAACAGTGGGTAAAGAATAAGTGCAGGAGACACAGGAGACTTGGGTTCAATTCCTGGGTTGAGAAGGTATCCTTGAAAAGGAAATGGCAACCCACTCCAATATTCTTGCCTGGAAAATCCTAGGGACAGAGGAGCCTGGCGGGCTACAGTCCCAGGGGTCACAAAGAGTCGGACACGACTGAGTGCTCACTCGCTTATTGAACCTAGTAGAGAAGTCTTGCAACCAGTCGTGTTTTCCAAAGACAGACAGAGCAGAACCCTCTACCCTACATGTAACAGAGTATGGGCCATGTTGAGAATTCTTAGAACAAATCTGGGCTCAGCAGGAAAGGATGACTGGCTTAGAATTACTAACATGACAAGACAGAAATAAACAAGTTAGCTTTTTATCCAAGACAGCATAAAGAGAACAGCAAAAGAGACTCACAAATATTAAAAATAATTATATAAAAATAATTAACTCACATTATTAAAAATAGATACACAGATGAAAACATTAGCTATAAAAAAGTGCTAAATAAAATGAATGCCACTACTAGTTCTTGGGTTAAAAAATAAAATAGACAAATTTCTAACCAATCTTATTTTTAAAACAGAATGAGGAACAGAGGGAGAGAAGAGAAAGAGAGAAGGGTGAGAGAGGGAGGGAAGGAAATATAAAATTTAAGAAACCCAAAGGAAATAAGACCATAGATAAGCAGGCAACTTAAAACTTACCAAAGAGTAATAGACAATGGTTTGAATTTTGGCAAACAGACCATTTGTTAGGAAAAGAACTTATTTATCTCAAGTGGAAGTAGAAACTCTAATTGTAACCAAGCAGGACCCTATGAGATTTTCCCAGAATGGACCTCACCCTCAGTGTCCTCCATCTGCCACTTCTCTGTAGAAGAACTTTATCTTCCTAGGCCACCCCTAGATTCCAAAAGGTAACTTTAATCAGAGAAGTGAGAAAATGCATAAAGAAAGGAAACCAGTCAAGTAAGACAAAATAATAACTGTTCAGCCATTAAACAAAGACAAAGATTTTAGTTCCTCCTCAGAGGCTCAGGGTTCCTCCTCAGAAATGGTAAGGACCTAACAGAAGCAGAAGATATTAAGAAGAGATGGCAAGAATACACAGAAGAACTACACAAAAAAGGTCTTAATGACCCAGATAACCATGATGGTGTGATCACTCACCTAGAGCCAGACATCCTGGAATGGAAGTCAAGTGGGCTTTAGGAAGCATCACTACAAACAAAGCTAGTGGAGATGATGGATTTCGAGCTGAGCTATTTCAAATCCTAAAAGATGATGCTGTGCAAGTGCTGCACTCAATATGCCAGCATATTTGGAAAACTCAGCAGTGGCCACAGGACTGGAAAAGGTCAGTTTTCATTCCAATCTCAAAGAAAGGCAATGCCAAAGAATGTTCAAAGTACTGTAAAATTGTGCTCATTTCACATACTAGCAAAGTAATGCTCAAAATCCTTCAAGCTAGGCTCCAACAGTATATGAACCAAGAACTTCCAGATGTACAAGCTAGATTTAGAAAAGGCAGAGGAACAAGAGATCAAATTGCCAACATCTGCTGGATCACAGAAAAAGCAAGGGAATTCCAAAAAAAAATCTACTTCTGCTTCATTGACTACACTAAAGCCTTTGACTGTGTAGATCACAACAAACTGTAGAAAATTCTTAAAGAGATGGGAATATCGGTCCACATTATCTGTCCCCTTTATGCAGGACAAAAAAGCAACAGTTAGAACCGGACATGGAACAATGCACTGGTTCAAAATTGGGAAAGGAGTATGTCAAGGCTGTATACTGTCACCCTGCTTATCTAACTTCTATGTGGAGTACATCATGCAAAATGCCAGGCTGAATGCCTCACAAGCTGGAATCAAGACTGCAGAGAGAAATATCACAACCTCAGATATGCAGATGACAGCATCCTATGGCAGAAAGCAAAGAAGAACTAAAAAGCCTCTTGATGAGGGTGAAATAGGAGAGTGAAAAGCTGACTTAAAACTCAACATTTCAAAAACTAAGATAATGGCATACAGTCCCATCACTCCATGGCAAATAGATGGGGAAAAAAGTGGTAGATTTTATTTTCTTGGGGTCCAAAATCACTGCAGATGGTGACTGCAGCCATGAAATTAAAAGATGCTTACTCCTTGGAAGAAAAGCTATGACAAACCTAGGTAGCATATTAAAAAGCAGAGACATCACCTTGCCGACAAAGGTCCATATAGTCAAAGCTATGGTTTTTCCAGTAGTCATGTTCGGTTGTGAGAGTTGCACTATAAAGAATGCTGAGTGCCAAAAAATTGATGCTTTTTTAATTGTGGTGATGGAGAAGACCTTTAAGAATCCCTTGGACAGCAATGAGATCCAACCAGTCAATCCTAAAGGAAATCAACCCTGAATGTTCACTGGAAGGACTGATAGTGAAGCTAAAGTTCCAATTCTTTGGCCACCTGATGGAAGAGCCAATTTATTGGGAAAGACCTTAATGCTGGGAAAAATGAGGGCAGGAGAAGCGGGGACGACAGAGGATGAGATGGTTGGATAGCATTACTAACTCAATGGATATGAGTTTGGGCCAACTCCACGAGATAGTGAAGGACAGGGAAACCTGGCGTGCTGCAGTCCATGGAGTTGCAAAGAGTCAGACGTGACTTAGCAACTGAACAACAACATGGGCTACAGATAATATTCGGAGCCATGTCCTTTGGGCTGTTTTGCAGATACTGAAATCCCCACCAGGTGGAAAAAGTTAACTGAATGCTTCCACAGGCAAGTAGACCCCAGACCTGTTGGAAGCAGAGGGCCGAAGATGCTGACTTCCAATTAGCTCACCACCAACCAATCAGAATACCCACAGGCTGATCATACACCACCCCTCCCCCAACTTTGTCTTTAAAAACTTATCCGTGAAAGCCTTGGGGAGTCTAGGCCTTTTAAACTCTAGCTATCTGTACTCTTTGCTTGCTACCCTGCAATAAGCACTGCACTTCCCTTCACCACAACCGGCTGTCAGTTGATTGGCTTTACTGTGCACAGGCAAGCAGATCCCAGCTTGGTTCAGTAACATAAATAGTGCAATAGCCATGAGTTGAATGAATTAACTTATCAGACTGACCCCGAAAACGGCCTAAAGCCCACGAGATTTACAGATAAAGCTTTCTGAATTCTAGGTAATAATAATCCTGACATCATATACATTTTTCAAGGGAACTTAACAGTTTCCTGATTCACTTTCATAAATTTCAAATACATAGTATAATAAAGATGCAAACTAATCCCATTCATTCATCTATATGTAGTTATATATATAGTTTACTGTGTATATATATATATAATACAGTAAATATATTTATTACATGTATGTATATATAAAACTGAGCATACTGAATCAGTGCAGAATTCAAAAATAATAAACAATGTTTGAGTTTAGTGCATTTGAAGACCATAAAAATAGTTTAATTACTAGGAAACCTATTAATGTAATTGATCATTTCATTAGGTTAAAGGAGAAAACATACTGGTTAATTCAGCAAATTCCCCCTTTAATTCAATGTTTATAACATAATTCTAAACTAGGAATAGAGTAACACTAACTTTTTTTTAAACTGAAATAAACAGCCTCTACTATCCAATAGTGGAAAACTAAATCCAATCTAATTAAGGACAAGGGCAAGATCTCCTTTTACCACTATTACTTCATATTGCTCTGCTGCTGCTGCTAAGTCACTTCAGTCGTGTCTGACTCTGTGCGACCCCATAGACAGCAACCCACCAGGCTCCCCCGTCCCTGGGATTCTCCAGGCAAAAACACCGGAGTGGGTTGCCATTTCCTTCTCCAATACATGAAAGTGAAAAGTGAAAGTGAAGTCGCTCAGTCATGTCCGACTCTTAGCGAAACCATGGACTGCAGCCTACCAGGCTCCTCTGTCCATGGGATTTTCCAGGCAAGAGTACTGGAGTGGGGTGCCATTGCTGTTTTAGCCAATTTTATAAACAATTCCCACCCAGAGCCAGAGAGAAAGAAAGGAAAGAAGGGATGGAGGGAAGAAAGGGTAGAAACTTAAGACATGGAACCATTCAATTTCTTGTTAGAAATAACATATTATACAGAGTGAAGTAAGCCAGAAAGAAAAACACCAATACAGTATACTAACGCATATATATGGAATTTAGAAAGATGGTAACAATAACCCTGTATACGAGACAGCAAAAGAGACAGTGATGTATAGAACAGTCTTTTGGACTCTGTGGGAGAGGGAGAGGGTGGGAGGATTTGGGAGAATGGCATTGAAACATGTATAATATCATATATAAAACGAGTCGCCAGTCCAGGTTCGATGCACGATACTGGATGCTTGGGGCTGGTGCACTGGGACGACCCAGAGGGATGGTACGGGGAGGGAGGAGGGAGGAGGGTTCAGGATGGGGAACACATGTATACCTGTGGCAGATTCATGTTGATATATGGCAAAACCAATACAATACTGTAAAGTTTAAAAAAAAAAAAAAGGAATAACATAAAAGCTCCCCCTGGCCAAAATTGGGTTAATTTGAACATCAAAAAGAATCACAACTGTAATTGATTATATCACACTGAGTCAATAAAAACCTATAAGGACACAGTTCAGTTCAGTTCAGTCATTCAGTCATGTCCGAGTCTTTGCTACCCCATGTACTGCAGCATGCCAGGCTTCCCTGTCCATCACCAAACTCCTGGAGTTTACTCAAACTCATGTCCATTGAGTCGGTGATGCCATTCAACCATCTCATCCTCTGTCATCCCCTTCTCCTCCTGCCTTCAATCTTTCCCAGCATCAGGGTCTTTTCCAATGAGTCAGTTCTTTGCATCAGCTGGCCAAAGTATTGGAATTTCAGCTTCAGCATCAGTCCTTCCAATGAATATTCAGGACTGATTTGCTTTAGGATGTACTGGTTGGATCTCCTTGCAGTCAAAGGGACTCTGGTGTCTTCTCCAACACCACAGTTCAAAAACATCAGTTCTTTGGTGCTTAGTTTTCTTTATAGTCCAATTCTCACATCCATACATGACTACTGGAAAAACCACAGCTGTGACTAGATGGACTTTAGTTGGTAACGTAATGCCTGTGCTTTTTATATGCTGTCTAGGTTGGTCGTAGCTTTTCTTCCAAGGAGCAAGCATCTTCTAATTGCATGGCTTCAGTCACCATCTGCAGTGATTTTGGAGCCCAAAAAAATAAAGTCTATCACTGTTTTCATTGTTTCCCCATCTATTTGCCATGAAGTGATGGGACTGGATGCCATGATCTTAGTTTTCTGAATGTTGAGTTTTATGCCAACTTTTTCACTCTCCTCTTTCACTTTCATCAAGAGGCTCTTTAGTTTTTCTTCACTTTCTGCCATAAGGGTGGTGTTATCTGCATATCTGAGGTTATTGATATTTTCCCAGGATTCTTGATTCCAGCTTGTGCTTCATCCAGCCTGGCATTTCACATGATGTACTCTGCATATAAGTTAAATAAGCAGGGTGACAATACACAGCCTTGACATACTCCTTTCCTGATTTGGAACCAGTCTGTTGTTCCATGTCTGGTTTTAATTGTTGCTTCTTGACGATCAGGACATAGTGATTCCTCCCAAAAGAAGAGAGCAGAAAAACAGGGAAAGCTCTTTTCACAGAAGAATGGCAGCTGATAAACATGGAAGGAATTAGATCATTGGAAAGTCACAGATTTGCAGTTCCCAAGGATAACAGATTCTGAGAGGGAAACAATGGATGATAAAACAACTAAGTGACAGGTTATTGGGAAATAGAAATTTGTCCCTGTTATTAATTGTGAAGACAATGTGTACCTTTAGATGGAGACATCACCTTAACAGGCAAGTAACATAAATAAAATTAAAAGACATAACAATCTCAAATATCTGTATCTTAATATCTATAATAATATATAAAGATTCATACAAATTGGAAAAAGAAGCACTAAAACCTTGCCTGGGGAAGAGGTATTCGCAAAATACAGGTAAAAAGGATTTACAGAAACAGCCTCGCTGCTCCTTTTTACCTTCACTGGTAATGGATAGGATTGCATCTACCTGAGTATCAAGAAACCCAGCAACAGAGGCTTCATTAATCTGGGGTATTTTTCCCACGAGATACCCACAAGGATCCACCTTTCCTCGCACCTGCCATCCCCAGCCTGCAGATTCCTATGCTTGGTCCCAAGATTGCTAGAAGAAGTGGAAGGGCAAAGGGCAAAAGACTTGTGCCCACCTAGCCTGTCCTTTCTTATCCAGGGAACATCTTTCCCAGAAGTCATTCTCAGAGGAGTCACTTGGTCACAACTACCTACAAAGAGTCAGCCTCCAGGATCCCTCTTCCTGTGACAAAAGAACAAAAACAGACTGGATAAAGCATAGTACTTGGTACTGAATATTTGGAGGCTGGCACCCTCACAGGTTGTTAGCATATGTTGTTACAACTTTTCTGAACATTGACTCTTTGGGGTGTCTGAGGAACCTAATGAATCTCTAGATTCATTAATTCTGCTTTGGGGAATTGGTTCTATGGAAATAATGTGAAATGCAGTTAATGGTTTATGTATATTGATATTCATTAATCCAATATTTCTAATTGGCATCTCTCCCCAGAATAAAAACAAAAGAATAAAATTAACTTCAATGCTCAGTAATAGTTGGATGGTTGAAAATACAAGCTTGGTTGTCAGATAGCCTACCTGTATAAGTTGGCCAAGTCACAGAAATTCTTCATGTCTCGTTTGTAAAATTAATTTTTCCCACATAAAGATTAAATAAAATTTTGTATTTAAAATATACCTCAAATACCACAATAAAAATTAATGTATAATATGGGGCTTCCCAGATGATTCAGTGGGTAAAGAATCTGCCTGCAATGCAGGAGACTCAGATTCAATCCCTGGGTCAGGAAGATCCCCTGAAGGAGGGCATGCCAACCCACTCCAGTATTCTTGCCTGGAGAATCCCATGGACAGAGGAGCCTGGCGGCTATAGTCCATAGAGTCATAAAGAGTTGGACACAACTGAAGGGACTAAGCACGCAGCCACGCAAACGCATAATACGGGGACTATCCCATATTATAACTTCCCAGTCCAATGGTTAGGACTCTGTCCTTTCACTGCCAACGTCCCAGGAGTCAGGGAACTACAATCCTGCAAGCCAAACAGCAAAAAAAAAAAAAAATGCATAATAGACATATACCTGGAGTATTACAGAGATTATTATATAGCTGATTAAAATAACGTAGAAATAGAATATTAAAAGTTGTATATCAAGAAAATGCATGTTGTTAAACAAGAAATTGTGTTTCTAGTGTGATTTTAATTTTATAACATATATATGCATTAAAATACACTAAAAAGCCAATGGTTATTTTATCTGGTCATTGCAAATTGTTGTTACTTTATCCTTTGCACATGTTTTTTTTTCAGATTATCTATCTGGTATAATCATTTTCATATAGATCAAGGGTCAACAAACATTCTTAAAGGGCCAGTTAGTAAATATTTTAGACTTTTCAGGTCTTATGGTCTTTGTCTCCACTACTTGGCTCTGCTGTAGAGAAAATAGCCATAGAGAACATGTAAATGATGGCTGTGACTGTGTTCTAATAAAAAACTGTACAAAAACTGGAGGCAAGTCAGCCCTAGTCTGTAGACTCTTGCTTTAGATAATGATACATACGTGCTGTATTTAAAAGAAAACAAAAATTTTAAGTGGTATAGCCAAAAATTGAGAAAAGACGAATTTTCCTAGTGGTAGGTGGGGATGCAGAAGGTGACGAAGGCTTGCACAGTGTTTTATGGATAGGAGAGAACACAGCCATTAGAGGGGAAGATAGAAAGGAATCCCTTGGTGGAAGAAGGAATCGAACTGATGGGGTTTTATTTGAAAAAGAAAGACTGAGGGCAAACTATATACACACAACTTTCATCTCACTGGATTTGCCCTGAAAGCTTTTGGCCCATTTCCCAGGGCATACTGAGGCAGTGGGAGGCTCCCAGGATGACTGCAAAGCCAGTTAGAGAACAACCTTGGAGCTTATCACCAAGGAGCCACGGAAACTGCCAGTACCCCAGGCCACTATCCAGCATCCCAACACAGGACTCAGTGACCTCTACTCAGTGGCACCCTGGTACACTAATACCTCACTCCTCTTAAAAAATTCTGAGTTAACAGAAAATTTTTATTATTGAACCAAAATTCCCTACCCACTAGTTTTTGTTCCAGACTTGGAACAAGTACCTCTGCCACCTTTCAGATTTTAAGTATTTGAAGCCATGATCATGGTCCTTTCTTTCCATCTTAGTAATCCACAAAGCACAGTTTTCCTAGATCAGAAGTTACAAACTAGATATTTACAGTTTTGCCTGGTTGAGCCCACTGAGTATTATAAAATCATTAGATTGAATTAGTGAAAAAAGAATCCTAAAATTATAGAATTTCTCTTAAATATCGAGTATTTTGGTTTTCTTGGAAAAATCAGATGAACTAGCAACACTGGATCACCATCCCAGTGTCAACACTAGCTTGAAGCTGACTAACGACCAGCACTGTAACCAAGCAGGATCCTTTGGGGTCTTCCCTCTTATTCTCTGCTTTAGCTCTTCTCTGAAGTACTATAGAATAGATAACAGTATCTGATGCATATTTCCTGAGTTGTTTTGCAGATGTGAAAACCCCCCCACCAAATAGAAGCTTTAGGATGGACTGGTTGGGTCCCCTTGCAGTCCAAGGGACTCTCAAGAATCTTCTCCAACACCACAGTTCAAAAGCATCAATTCTTTGGCTCTCAGCTTTCTATATAGTCCAACTCTCATATCCATACATGACTACTGGAAAAACCATAGCCTTGACTAGATGGACCCTTGTTGGCAAAGTAATGTCTCTGCTTTTTAATATGCTGTCTAGGTTGGTCATAACTTTTCTTCCAAGGAGCAAGCATCTTTTAATTGCATGGCTGGAGTCACCATCTGCAGTGATTTTGGAGCCCAAAGGAAATTAGTCCTGAATGTACATTGGAAGGACTGATGTTGAAGCTGAAACTCCAATACTTTGGCCATCTGATGCGAAGAGCTGACTCGTTTGAAAAGATCCTGATGCTGGGAAAGATTGAAGGCAGGAGGAGAAGGAGACCACAGAGTATGAGGTGGTTGGATGACATCACCGACTCAATGGACATGAATTTGAGTAAACTCCAGGAGCTGGTGATGGACAGGGAGGCCTGGTGTGCTGCAGTCCATGGGGTCGCAAAGAGTCGGACATGATTGAGCGACTGAACTGAACTGAACTATTAATAGTGGATGATAATGAGCACATAGCCCCAGGCTTCCTGGAGCCTAAGAACCGATAATGTTAACCTCTCCCACACCACCCTGTTCCATCACCATCAGCCAATCAGAGAACTGTGCACAAGCTGACCACCTACCTTGTGATCCCCTTCCCACACGTGGCTTTTAAAAATGCCTTGCAGAAACACTTTGGGGAGCATGGGGCTTTTTAGGGCATGGCCCTGCAATAAACCTTTCTCTGCTGCAAACTCCAACATTTGTTTGTTTGGCCTCACTGTGCATTGGGCACAAGAACTTGCCCTAGCAGCATTGGTTTCCAGTACAGTCCCCTTACCTGCCTCCGACTCTGAAACCCACATCTGCCTGCACCCCAAAGATATCCACGTTTCATGCCCTGTCCTAAAAGAGCTAGCAAAGGAGCTGCAGAACACTGAGCCAGGAGCCCAGAGACAGCTTCCCACCCCAGGTTTAACAACTGTGACACTGGGAGATGGTGGTTTTGTCACATGGAATATTAGGGGGTTAAGTGGAATGTGGCTGAGGTTCCTTCCCCAGCCAGCATTCTATGAATCTATAAATGGCTTAGCTAATTTTCAAATCTCACTGAGCTCATTGCCTGAAAAATGCCTGAAGTCATGAGTTGAACCTGCTAATAGCACTTTGGAAAAAAAAATAGATTTGAAAAATAAAATATCTGGATCCCTCAAAAGCCATTTGCAAATTCATAACAAGATGAGCCAAATGTAAAAAACAAAGTCATTCACCCTCTTTCGCCTCTAAAATGAAATTTCAAAGGTGAGAATTCTAACAATGAAGAAAAACTTCCTACCCTAAAGCTTAATGTCTCTATAAAAATAGCCCATCAATGACATTATTCAGTAGAGATAAATGAACCCTGGAAAAAGAGAGGGGTTCTGACCACACAACTACAGTGAAAGTGAGCTTGACCCTTCTTCAACCCAATTCCTACCCTCCCCAATCACTCCCATACCTAGAGATACCAATGTTGGTTTTATTGCTGTTGCTGTTGAGTTACTAAGTTGAGTTTGATTTTGTGACCCCAAGGACTGTGGGCAGCTAGGCTCCTCTGTCCATGGGATTCTCCAGGCAAGAATACTGGAGTAGGTTGCCATTTCCTCCTCCCAGGGATCTTCCCTACCCAGCGATCGAACCCGAGGTTCCTTCATTGGCAGGTGAATGCTTTAACCCTGAGCCACCCGGGATAGATTTATTTCTCTTGCCATAAATCCTTAACTTTATCTAGCTGAGAAGATTCATTCAATGCTTTTTCCAAGAAACTAAAAAATATGCTAGGTTAGCATGATCTATACCATTTAACCTGGAGCAAGACACAGATCTCTAGAAAGAAGGGTTTGGCCTTTGGTCTTCTTGCCTCCTCTCCCCTCTTGACCAGAATTCTACCCCATCTGAAGAGCTATGGCATCACTCTTTCACAGCATAAGGCAGGCAAGCAGGCTGGGGCCTGATGTCCAGGGTAGTCTGTGAATTTCAGACACTTCTGTGCACCAAGCCAGGCCATTCACTTCACCTGCTCTTGGGAGCCTCTGTGTCCTGAGCAGGTGGTGAGTCTGATTTAAAAAAAAAAAAAAAAAAATAGTGCTTCTTGCTCTAGAAGATTCTCTGGATCAGTGGAAAAAATTTTGTGGCAAAACCTCAAGTCAGGAGGAGCATGTTCCTACAGCAGTGAGTTCTCACGTAAGACTTAGTGCCTTGACCCTAAGGTGCCTAAGATCTAGGATAGTAACATTCAATTTTGATAAAATTAAGCTTAATTGAAGAATATCACAGTAAGTAAGTTCTAAGTCCCTGACAAGGGTGACGTCTGTTTAATGAACAGGAAGCAACACTATAAATTTGAGGACCTCACTCTAAGAATGTGGCTGTGTATCTATTCACCATAGTAACCCAGTCCCCACCCAACTGCAGGGTGTGTAATACATTCTCCATTAAGAGTGTGAAAAATAAAATTACCACTCTTAAAGGGCACGACTTTTTCAGTTTGTCTCTCAAACTAGATGTTTCTCCACTGCAGGGACTTAACTCTGCTTTGTCTTTTGCACATTTTCATCCTAAGCTGTAAGCAGATTTATGTCTGGATAGAGAAAGCTCACACAACATAAAGACTTGTCATAAAATAGAAACTCAAATGTCTTCTGAGGGAATAAGTAATTGAAAATTACTTGAAAACAGTTAACAAGATTTTAAAATATATATGCATATATTTCTATATCTTAAATATATTTCTATGTACTTGAATATAGAAATGTGCATATACATACATACAATGAATTTTTAAATTTTGGTTTGTGGTCCAACAGTCCCTTGGTCAAATTTCTCGTCAGAAGCCTGAACGCCTCCTTAACACTCACTATGCATATGGTGATATTTTTTCCTCTATTCTGGGAAAAAGAGGAAAATAACAATTTGTGATCTTCAACTATTTCTCTCAAGGATGTCACATCATGATGTGAATGCATGTTTCTAAGAAAAATAAATTTTACTCGCTTGCAACAAAAGGGTGGCAAATGCTCACAAAGTTCCTGTGGCAATACCTCACCAAAAATTGTGCTTGGTTGCCGTTGAAAGTTCAGTAAAGATGGGAGCAGCATCACCAATAGGACCCCTGTTTAAATTAGGAGTGGATAACTTCACTGCCAATTACTTCTCTCACTGGAGTGGTTCTGTAACAGAGAACCTCTCATTGTTTCAAGCAGACACCAGGTTTAAGCAAGATCCCCAAGAGTAGCCCACCAAAGTCAAGAGTCCATATTTGCTCAGGTATCTACATTTGCAAAATGAACGGATCACATAAGCAGAAAGAGAACCCAGTGTAGGAACATATACATGTTGTCTTCTGAGCAGTTACTGCGTTCTGCTTCTGAGCACTGTTCTTGGCACTTAGGAGAATCAGCGAACAAAGCAGATAGAAATTCCTCTCCCAAGAAGTTCACCTCTCCCATCTTTCTGTCAATACTTACGGTTATGACACACAGTTCATGGATGTGCACATTGTGCGTAATGCCACTCTAGAAACAATAAAATACAGACCGGGCTTCCTGATGGCTCAGGGGTGCAGAGTCTGCCTGCCAATGCAGGAGATACCTGGTTTGATCCCTGATCTGGGAGGATCCCACATGCCTGGAGCAGCTAAACAACTACTGAGCCTGTGCTCTGGGTCCCGGGAGTCACAACTACACGGCTACTTACCACAACCACTGAAGTCTGAGTGCCCTAGAGCCTATGCTACCCAACAAGAAAAACCACTTCAATGAGAACCTTGCTCACTGCAACTAGAGAAAAGTCCTTGAAGCAAGGAAGACCCAGCACAGCCAGAAATAAATAAATAAAATTATAAAAATAAATAAAAGACAGACCTTCTCACATCATTCATTTAACATTCAGTATGGTACCTCCAGTGGCCAATACTGGAAAAATGTCAAAACAAGGATACAAAAATAAGGGTGACACAGTCCTTAACCTTGAGGACTCATCTTTTAGTAGGGAGGCTGAAAGGTAGGAGCATTAGTAACACACGTACAATGATGCTCATTACACAGAAGCTCAGTGGGGGAGAGTCATATCTATTGGGAAATGGAGTGATGGCTTCTGTTACAAGCTGAGATTTAGGATAGATCTTAAAAATGGGCAGATTTATAGAAGGGTAGAGAATCTAAGAGTAGAAAAAGTATGTATGGAAAAAGTACATGATTATAGGAAAGCACAGAGCATGTTTGGAGAAATGGGGGAAAAAGTCCATTTTTTCCCCCAAGGGGTATATCAGGCATAGAGCAGGCCACAGCCCATAGACCAATGAGGCTAGCCTGGGTAGCTGGTTCTTTGTTGCATAGAATTTGGCAGCTTGCAGGGTTTTGAACACAGGAGTAACAGGCTCACACTGA
Organism: Bos mutus; assembly: GCF_027580195.1. Lineage (NCBI taxonomy): Eukaryota > Metazoa > Chordata > Mammalia > Artiodactyla > Bovidae > Bos > Bos mutus. The sequence goes on along the minus strand of NC_091620.1, from coordinate 41,146,176 downwards.
AGATGACAAAGTCACGTGGCCCAGAGAAGACAGAGACGGGAGGGCAGAGAGCAGTTTTATAAAGTCCTGGCAACAACAGGAACAACGCAGAAGGGACCTCGTGAACAACACAGATTCAACAATAACTGAGTGACCTGCAGCTGCTTGTTTGGATGCTGAGGAGGAAGCAAAGACAAGTTGGAGCTCGGTCAGAGAGTGCCAGCCAGGATAAATGACACGGAGACCCCATGCCAACCAGATGCCCAGTAATAAAGCCCCCAGCCCCACCTTGAAGAGTGAGGGAAACAGGGAAAGAAAAGGAGTGTTCTCAGAGGATCCAGACACCTAAGACTACCATCCAAACTCCAACCCAGTGGATCATAAAGAGATTTGTATCCTATAAAGAGTGCCCACTATGTTCCAGGCATGGTTCCAGGCACTGGCAAAGAGATGGGTCCTTGATCTAAGTTCATAAGTTAGAAGGGGAGGTGGACAGTAGACACATAAGTTAAGAAAACATGTAAACAAAGCAGGTGGTCCTAAGGGGTGTAAGAATAGAGGGCAAGTTGATGGAAGAGAACACAGTGTAAACAGATGGTCAGGGAAAGCCTTGTGGAAAGTCTGCTGTTTCATTAACATAGGGGGCAAGCTTAGGGAACTGGGAGACATCTCCCAGGTTGAAGGAACAGCATGTGAGATAAGAATGTGCCCCACATATTCTAGGAAGAATGAGGAGATTGGGAACTGGGACCCGATGTACAGGATAAGAAGAGAGTGAGGCAGGAGTGGGAGGCCAAGAAGTGAAAGTGAAAGTCACTCAGTTGTGTCTGACTCTTTGCAAGCCCATGGACTATACATACGGTCCATGGAATTCTCTAGGCCAGAATACTGGAGTGAGTAGCCTTTCCCTCCTCTAGGGGATGTTCCCAACCCAGGGATCGAACCCAGGCCTCCCACATTGCAGGTGGATTCTTTACCAGCTGAGCCACAAGGGAAGTCCACAAATACTGGAGTGGGTAGCCTATCCCTTCTTCAGCAGATCTTCCCGACCCAGGAATTGAACGATTGTCTCCTGCGTTGCAGGCAGATTCTTTACCAACGGAGCTATCAGGGAAGCTAAGAAAGGGGTCTGAATTTCATTGCAAGCAGGGGGATTGTAGGCAAAGAAATACAGTAACTCCCCTACATACAATTGAGATCCACTCCAAGAGTGCATTTGTAAGTCCAATTTGTTCGAAAGTCCAACAAAGTTAGCCTAGGCACTCAGTTAACACAACTGGCTGTACAGTACATCACTGCTGCTTTTATGCTTGCTGCCGGACATCCCGAGCTTGAAATAAAGATACTGTACTCTAGAGGATACTGTACAGTGAAGTACATAAAAGCACAACCACGTGTAGAGGATGCATGCAGGTAACAATGTACGCCAGACATGTTAACTAACTTACGTAACTGAACATGTGAACACATGTTCGCATCTTTGAAAGTATCTAACTTGAAGGTTCATATGCAGGGGACTTACTGAAACAGGATTTGTAATTGCTGTGTGTTGTGCTTACGCTACATGCCAGCACCTAAAACAATGACTGACACCTAGCAGATATTTAGTCAGTATCACGTGGACTGCTGTAAGAGAAGAGATTTGGACAAGAAATGCAGGAAACTGGTTAGTGGTCAAGTGCAAAAGGCAAGTGATCATGGTAGATTAGATAGGAGTGGTGGTGCTGGATGGAGCAGGCGAAGCAAAGAACAGTGACTTGCTGAAAGCTAGACTGGGGTGAGAGAGAGAGAGAAACCGGGGACTCAAAGGCATTTGGCCTGAGCAACTGGAAAGACAGTTGTCCCTCACAGAGATCACTCCCAGGGCAGGGAGGGTGGAAGCAGGTTTGGGGCGTGAAAATCCAGAGTTGTGTTTTGCACCTGTAGATTTAACTTTTGTGTGGCATTCAAGGGGTGGTGCTGCTGGTGGCATATGTAAGTCTGGCATTCTGGGAATGAGTCAGGATGGGGGAATAAACGAGATCATCAACAAGAAGGTAGTGTTGAGACTGAAGGAAGGAACACATAGGTAAGAAGAGACCTGACAGCCAGGCCCTTCCTGGAGAAGTCCATCACGTAGGGTCAAAAATCAGTACACCAGCAGGGATAAAAACTCAGGGGCCATCAAGAGAGCCTAAGAAAGCAGACCCAAGGAGACAGTAAAAACAAAAAACAAAAAACACCAGGAGAATCCAGCATCTTAGAAGCCAGGAGCATGAGAAAGAGGGAATGGTCCTGGGTGTGAGATGTTGTTGGGAGATCAGAACACTGGGATGGAGAACTGACCCCACAGGAGTACAGGGCAAAGAGCACTGGTGATCATCATGGGAAGAGCAGAAGGAAGGGGACAGAAGCCTGGATGGGATGCTGTCGAGAGAGGCCAAGAGAGAGATGAGGCCAGGGCACCAGAGAGCCTCAAAGGAACTGACAGTGCTCTGCTGCATGGCGGGTATTTGTTTTTGATTCATCATCTACATATGTGCTAAACGTGTCATTTGTCTGAATCAAACATTATACATTAAAATATGTCTTTACAGGCTAAGACAGAGAAACCCAGTGTAGAAAACTTTTTCAAGCTGTGTTACGGAAGAGGAAAGAGACCATCCATGGTGGGGAGTATGGAGTCTGTATGGAGGAAGGACCTATAAAATGTAATATGTTAACAGCACACTTGTGTGCCAACCGCGTCTGTAACTATCGTCCCCTCTACCTGCAGGTGCTGTGTCTGCTTGTGGACAGAGGCGGCACCGAGGGCTGGGGTGGGGAGAAAATGCCAGCAAAACCCTCAATTATTTTTTTTCTCAACTTTGAAAAACTCACTTCCACAAAAATGTGATCACAAGAGAAGGGGAAGTTTGTTCATTAAGTAGTTTTAAGTTCTAATGGCAACGGTGGATTTCTTTGGTGGCCCAGGGGCTAAGAGTCTGCACTCCCAATGCAGGGGGCCCAGGTTCAGTCCCAGGCTGGAGAACTAGATCCCACAGGCAGGATCTGAGTCTGCACGTCACAACTAAAGATCCCACGTGCCGCAATGAAAATCAAAGATCCCGCGGCAACTAAGACCTGGAGCAGCCAAGTAAATAAATATAAATATTTTAAACAGTTTTGATGGCAAAGGGCATTAGGGATAACAGTAAGGAAAAAGAAAAGTCCTTTTAAGGATACAAACCTATTGATTGTGTCCTGCAGCTCTTTGGCTGATCAGTGGATTACAGGAAGGAAGATGACAAATGGCTGGTGGGTCCATTAGCTCTGGTCCTGACAGTAAGCAAGCCAGGTCTAATGTATCTCCCCACGGTTTTTCCCTTTAACCTGAATCTCTGAGTTCCAATATGTAGGACTGAGATTTCTGTTTCTGAAACTGCTGTGACTTAAACCCCCAAAAGCAAAAGCAGGAAACGTTTGTGCAAGTTAAATGGGTGTCAATTTAAGGACAAAGTGATTGAATTACAATCCCTGGCCGTGGATGTGAATTTTAGTCTTTTTTTTTTTTTTTTTCCTTTCACACTCATGATATTTCCCTGACATCTGTGCAATACAAATAGATCTAGAAAGTGTGAAAGGGAAAATCTGCTCTACTAAATATATAAAAGGGACCCCGCATGAAGTCTCCATGATAGCATTCGTCATCACAGGCCCAGATGGCGTCCTTTCCCAGATCTCCCCACCTTCCCCCACCCCCAATATCAGTTTAAGTTCCATCCACTGAATTTGCCCCAAAATACTGCAATGCAATAGATGCCTGATAACACCAGGAGAGCCCATGTGTACCATGGACTCTCATTTTTCAGTCCTCTTTGTGCATCAAACTTGGGGCCAATAAATCAGGAAAAGCATCCTGTGAGCAGCGCACATCACTTACTGCCATGGAATCCAGATGCTTCCTCCAGTGACCTGGGAGCTCAGTGGTCCCTGTGACGTCTTGCCAATGAGTTGATGACATTACTGTCATCCCACGTTGGCTGCTTATCATTTTCCCTACAGTTCTCAATTCACAGAACATGACAGCCACTTACCAATACCCACACGACCAAACATTATGGGATGAGATATATATTGGTTTGGCCAAAAAGTTTGTTTGTGTTTTCCCATACCATCTTGCAGGAAAACCCAAACTTTTTGGCCAAACCAATAAATCTCCTATCTAGGACTTGGTTTCTTCAAGTATTTAAGGAGGCTTTAAGACACAAATGTCGGTGGTCAGAAAGTCTGTGAGACATAAATGTGTACCATAAGCAAAATCAGCAGGCGAGCTGGTTTGCCTCTATCTATCCTTGCATCTTCACTTGAGAAGCAACGCTCATGAAAAATGAAAAGGCTGAGACAAGGAGGAAAGTTATGAGGCTCTGACACCTGTATTTGGTGGGGTAGAGTGGGAGTGGGTGGGCAGTGCTTCTACAGGCATGTTTTATGGATGTGACAGGACATCAGTGTAGTTAAAAAGAAGAGGCAAAAACAAACAAAAGAGCAAAATGAGAAGCAGATAGAAATGGAAAGGTACATTGTTATGAATCTTAGGAAATACTTTTGAGTGTAAGAGTTACTCAGCTGGAAGACACACTCAATGACCAAACTAAAAATGCTTCATAGTAGCTCTTGGAACCTTTGACCATTAATCCCTAAAACTCTAAACATCTGACCCACTGCCCTCCTCACTGGGATCAGAAACTGCCACAAACTTTTCCCTTCAATATAGTAAATTCAGTTTTACAAATAAGAAAGAATTACTGTATTTACAGAGAACAGTAACAGAGAACTTAAAGGGATTATTAGATCCCAGAGACTGACCCACATGGCCTTAAGTATCTCTACTCTCTATATTGCGAAGTTAAATTCTCATTAATATTTTTCACCCTTCAACTGGTAAAATCGCATAAACCAAGAAAAACAATCACAGAATCATGCCGTTAATCCTTTGGGACTACTTGCTTCAACTCCCTCCTTTTGAGGAAGAAGAAACTTAACCTCAGAGAGGAAAAGTGATTTGATAAACACACCCCTGAACATTTCACACTGTGTTCTCTACAAGTCCTTGAACAGCAAACATACCCAGGACTGGATTATAGAAATGGTACGTGGGCACTGAAATTCCGGATTTCCTAACCATAACCTGTGCTGTTTTCTAGGACAGACAGGAAGGAAGTGATGGGAGAGAAGCAGGGGTCTCTCTGTTGGGAGATCCCATCAGGGTGAGAGGGGCAGGAAAGAGGGTTGTCTGTGGGCTAACTGCTGGCTTGTTTCAGAAGCTCAGCTGATGGTGGTTAAAAGTGATTTGAACAAACAATGGGTCTGGTCAGTGGTTTCCCCTGGATGAGTCTGTCATCCTAGCAAGCTCTGGGTGGTGAGACCAAGAGGTGGAGAGAAGGAGGGCTGAGGGATGCTCCCCTTTCTAAGTGCAGGTAAGGGCACACAGAGTGCTTGTACTGGACATGTTTCCTTCTAAGGCCACAGCTAGAACAGGGCAGTGATCACCTCGATTTTCTCAACATGGACAATCCAGGTCATCCAAGTGAAAAATAAAGAACCCAAACCTCCAGGATCTGAACTTGCAGTCTACATGGGTGGGGCTGGAGCCTCTCTCTGCCTGGATTTGAGTCCCAGATCACTGGTTCCCTTCAGCATCTTACATAACCTCTGATTTGCCTATCTGACTCATGAAGGGAAGAATTCCCACCTACCTCCTACCTAAACAAGTAGAGGGCTTTTTTTTCTGATCTGAGGTCCACAGTCAATATTCCTGAGAACACACCATGTTCAGGGCAAAGTCTGAGGTGTTAGAGAGATGAGACAAAAGAAGCTAACAATGCCCTTGTCCTCAAGGAGTGAGACTGGGGGACTGCGCCCATTCACAACTCAGGTAACTGCAATATGATAAGTGCTGCCTTAGCGGCATGGACGAAAAGGCTGTGGGAAAACAAGACGGGCAGTGATTCATTATGCTTGGCAGGTATTATTATTCCAGGATGTTATTTTGATTGTAACTAAAAAAAAAAAAAAAGAGCACACTACTGGGGAAAATTGTGTGGATCAGCATAAATCAATAACCAAATACCTCAACAATCCCTAAACTGTAAAAATTACTATAAGAATTTGAAAACACTTTGCTTGCCTGTTTAAAATAATTGTTGCCTTATTTTTATAACAGGCAACAGTCCTAATAAGTTTTATGAGCAATACCAAATACTATTGGGGAAAGTAAGTGGCAGGCTACTAACAATTGCTATGTAGAATTAAACAGTTATCCTGAGTCTTTCATTAAGAGCAAACAAACAAAATCAATCATCGGAAATCAGCTACAAAAGACAGGGCGGGAATTGCTAATTAAGCCACAACAAGGAGAAAAGTCTGTTATCCAGTTAATCCAACATTCTACTCTATCCCCCATCCCTATTAAATCTCTTGATATAGTGGACAGAAAATGACCTGTTTGAGTCTTTGGCTAATTTCTTTTATGGGAAATATGCAGACGCTGGGGTTAAAAACAATGCAGGTGTAAAAATAAACCATAAATTCTATCATCAATCCCTGGTGCATATAGTTTGGGGCTATAATTAGCCTTGCTAAATTTAGTAACTTTTCTTACTTCTCCACCATTATCACACAATACTGGAACTGGATAGAAGGACAGAAATCAGCTAGTCCAACTTACATTACAGATAAGGAAGGAGATGCCTGAGACTTGCCTTCCCGTGATCACATCTGGCCTTTTAGCATTTCCCATAATAACAGTAATACTGATGCAAGTACCATAGTAGGTAAATCTTAAAGCAGTCTTTGAAAACACCCATCTTTCAAAGCCAGAAGTGTGAAAGGAACCAAGTGATGCTACATACACACATCACAGCAGCTGCAGTCCCTCAACACTGATGCGGTGATAGGCTGTTTCAGCTCAGGATGTGGTCTCCTTATCCAGTCAATAACGTCACAATCTGAACAAACTTAGGCAATTTGCCTTTATGAAATAACTACCCCAGACAAAAACAGCAGTCATTCCACAGAGCTGCCAACTTGTACTAGCCTGGGATCCCAGAATTAGTCAGAACACAGTTTATTAAGCATAAACTCTCAAGTCCAATATGCCTGTAGGTAGGTCTAGGAATTAAAACATTGCTATATTGTCCCAATGCCACACTCCGGAGGAGGCAGCAAGCAGAGGAAGGGGGCAACAGGGAATTCTACACATTATATTTCTCTACCAAACAGGCACACACACCATACCAGGGTAGACATGTGGACTCTAATCCCTTCTTAGTGGAAAACACACATTTTCAAAATGAATCCCCAATCTAGAACGAATTACCGTAATAGCCACAGCCGGAGCGAGTCCGCTGAGGAGAAACGCAGATCTGGCCACCTGCTTTGAGACGCCTTGGACCACGACACTGCCGGGGTCTTTAAAGGCTGGCCTTTTCGGGTAGGGCATCTGCCCTCCTAAATCGCCTTAAGATTCCAGGAAAAGAGAGAAGATGCCTCTCTTAGTCTTTGAACTATGCTGCTCTTCCTGTATCCATTTCTGCTGAACACAGCCTTATCTTTTCAAAGAGAAAAAAAGATAAAAACAAGAGGAGAATTGCACCACTGCAGATCCCAAGAGAAGTAAGCACAAAACTACAGCAACGTCAAATAATATCTTCAGCAACTAGGAAAATCCCCACATGCTGTCTGGTGTCAGCCCAATGCAGACTGGGGTGCGCTGTGCCCGGAATCACAGGAAGCCGGGCAGCTCTGCAGCCTGTGTCCCTGCCAGCTCCCCCCACGCGCTGAAATTCGCCAGGAAGAACTTATGATGCCCAGCTTCTGTATGCAAGACAGGCAGGCAGACCACGCACCCAACACTCCGCGACTCGGCCAAGGGGCCGCGACATCAAAAAGGCAGAGCCATCAGAAGGCACGGGAGGCACGGGGGTTTGAGCCCTCGGATTTTGCTGCATTGTCACGAACTAGGAATGTAGGGGTACGAGCAACTGCACCTCCAGCCAAAAATGGACCGGACGCGTTTTTCCCGGCGGCGCCCTCCCCGCCCGTGTGCAGGTCGCAATACGGTAGGCGACATGACGGGCTGCTCCCGCTAAAACTCGGTGGCAGGCCAGGCAGAGCAGCCTGGGACAGGGAGGCGCTGAAGCAGCACCCACATCGCGCATCCTCCCCGCCTGCCACCACCCAGGGGAGCAAGGGCCGCACCTGCCACGCTCCCCCTGAGCGAGCACGAGCAAGCGCTTGCGGGGCTGCAGGCGCTCACTGGCTAACCCTGGGCATTGCTTGGGACACAATTGTCTAAAAGGGAGCCCGAGGCAAACCCAAATCCAGAGCTCTAGTTCATAAGGGGTGGGTGTGGGCTGGTAACGGGGATTACGTAGGTCTCTCCGCCCCCTCCCCTGATACCTCCTCACCACTGGGAGGGCGCCGGGGGCCGGGGGAGGCGCCACGAACCCGCTTGGGGGCCTCTTTGTTTCTCTCTGTGCCCTGCAGGAGGGCCCGGTGTGCCAGTTGTACCCAAACCGGGGTCGTCACCCGGTGATGCCTGCCCGGCCCGGGTGGCGGCGCTCCCCAGGCTGACAATTGAACCTCGCGGGAGAAGCAAGAGGGTGGGGAGGAGGGTGGATCCCGGACCCTGGGGAGGGAGGGCGCGCTGACGGGGCCTCCGGAGCCGCTGGGAAGCCACCCAGAGGAGGGCGGGGGAAGGGGCGGTAGGCAGAGTCCCCGCCCGGAGCCCGCTTACCTTGGCAGCTCCGGCCTGGGCACAGATCATGCTCCCATCCGCGCGCAGGTTAGAGACGGGGGGCGCTCGTGCCCTGCATGGTGCGCCGGACCCCGGGGACCTGCCGGAGGTGATGACCGTGGCACCCACCCGCTCTCGTAACGCTCTGGGTGCCGGGGGAGAGCGGCGGCCACCGCCGCGGTGGAGGGGCGCGTGCGATTTGATGAGTGTGTGCGCTAGGAGAGGGCCCGCTGGGTCAGAGACGCACTGGATTCCTGCTCCAACAACCGCGCCTCATGCGCGGTAACGCAGCGCACTTCATCGCTTTATCCTCCCGCCCGCATCCCCTCCCTCCCTGCCTGTTCCTCTGTGGGTACCAGACTCCGGAACCAACCACAAGCCGGGCTTGCTCTCATTAACGCTGCCCCGCCCTGCAGCCTCCGCGCACCCCTCTCCCCCGCCCCTGCCGTAAATATATATTGATTCTTGTTACCGCCGGCCCCATCCTTCCAACACTCGGCACGCGTACTGGGCATATCCAGCCCCAACCCTTTTGTGTGTGTGCAAACAGTGCGTTCAGAAAGGACGTGGTACAGACACCCCAGCGGGTACCCTATGACAGGTGTTCCTGGCCTCGTTCTTACACACTTTCCTGTTTTGTATCATTGTGAGCACTCACACCTACCTGGGCACCTTCTTGTCCCCGCATGGCAAACACACAAAACAAACATGGTAATTACAAATGCAAAGGATGAAAATAGCCCTCTTCCCGGGAAAATCTATTGTTGGGCAAGACTAGCTTTCAAACTGGGTTTTACATTGAACTGCACGCAGTCAGAATGCTGGAACTAGAAGGACATAATCTCCAGACTCTGACTTTCTGACCGAACTGCATTCTTCACAAAGCTTTTCTATTTCTCCCATTCCCAGTTCAGCATCGTTTACATTAGATGTTGTTCACATTCTGAGAAGTTATCTTCTTTTTTTTTTCTTCCCATGTGTTGAATGTAATCCTCCCTAAGCTAAACAAAAGGCAGGCCCTGACTCCAGACTCCTGACTGAACACCAGAGGACAGAAACCCAAGTCCCAGATTGTGTGATGGGCTGCTTCTCACGACTCAACTCTTGGTTTTGAGTTCTCTCTCAAAGCCAGAACTTTCCAGAACTGGAAGCCTTGGAAGATAATGAAGGCAGCTTCACCAGCTGTCCCCCTTTCTCCAAGGAGACACGCACATATTCATCAGGACTTGACTTTCCTCATTCCCCTGGAGATGGGGGTGCCAGGCCTCCCCCTTCCCTGACGGACAGCCCCTCTCTTTGCCTGTTGCCCTTAGATCTCCCAGTCAGATGAGATAAAAGCTGATCACTTTTCAAATCTCAGCTAAGATCCATGCAGAAAGCTGGACATACATTTCTCCAAAAGACTTTTACAGTTCAGTTATTATTGACTCAACTGACTTAATTATTCAATTACTCCTAGGTGAAAAAAACCCTCCAAGAACAAACTAATGCAGGCTGCAGCAGTAAACAGCAATATCAACCAACTGTGTGATGTTTCCAACCAGAGCTTACATAAAAACAAGGACTCTGCATAAACCAGCATCCACGATTTCTAAATTAGCACAGGATCACCAAACCATAATAAAGGATAATCCCTTTAATTAATAAAAGCCAATATTTCATAATAACTATAAAGAGAAAGTAACCTTTAAAAATTATATCTTTTTTTTTTTAAGAGAGAACCAATGACAAGATTTTGGAGAAAACCAGTAAACCATTCTTCCCAAATTAAAAAAAAAGGATAATTCTTTGCCTCCACTAATTACCAGGATGTTCACCTCATTGCTTTCAGTGATGAAGCATCAACTTGGCTCAGAGATCCTTCTCTCTGTTCTCTCTGTCAAGGAGATAAATTGACAAGTTATATCTCTCATAAAAGTTACTGATGCAACAATTCTGAGATGTGCTTTATTTGTGCTTTATAAGAAGTGAAGAGCTTCTTTTCTTATACTGAAGGCAAAAGTACACAAAGTTTCCCATTTTCATGTGTTGAATAGATAAAGTCCTTGTCAAGCACCTTCTACACGCCAAGTCCAGTGGCAACATACACACTCTTGTATTTTGTCCTGTTTCTCTCTCATTTCACATGATCTTGTTTATTGCTCATGGTCTGGGAATAGCATCATCTTACTTTATGGACGTGAAAAACAAGGCTACATGGGGCTCTATAATTTCCTTACCATCTCACTTCCCCCAGAAAACCTCAAATCTAAAGTAAACTGACATCACCTACCCTAATCTTAAATGAGGCATATTTGGTGGAGAAATCTCGACTTGCCATGGATTTTGAAATCGTCCATTTATTAGTCACATTTACCAAGCCTCTAATACACTCCAAAAACTGTTAAAATACAATAATAATGTCACAGTCCCAATGTCCCCAACAATACTAATCTCACATAATGGTGTAAGATGATGTGGGTATTTGGAGAAGTCTTATTTAACTTTTATGCAGAGTACATCATGAGAAACTCTGGGCTGGAAGAAGCACAAGCTGGAATCAAGATTGCCGGGAGAAATATCAATAACTTCAGATATGCAGATGACACCACCCTTATGGCAGAAAGTGAAGAGGAACTGAAAAGACTCTTGATGAAAGTGAAAAAGGAGAGTGAAAAAGTTGGCTTAAAGCTCAACATTCAGAAAACTAAGATTATGGCATCTGGTCCCATCACTTCATGGGAAATAGATGGGGAAACAGTGGAAACAGTGGCAGACTTTATCTTTTTGGGCTCCAAAATCATGGCAGATGGTTGATTGCAGCCATGAAATTAAAAGACGCTTACTCCTTGGAAGGAAAAGTTATGACCAACCTAGATAGCATATTACAAAGAAAAGATATTACTTTGCCAACAAAGGTCCGTCTAGTCAAGGCTATGGTTTTTCCAGTGGTCATGTATGGATGTAAGAGTTGGACTGTGAAGAAAACTGAGCACCGAAGAATTGATGCTTTTGAACTGCAGTGTTGGAGAAGACTCTTGAGAGTCCGTTGGACTTCAAGGAGATCCATCCAGTCCATTCTGAAGGAGATCAGCCCTGGGATTTCTTTGGACGGACTGATGCTAAAGCTGAAACTCCAGTATTTTGGCCACCTCATGTGAAGAGTTGACTCATTGGAAAAGACTCTGATGCTGGGAGGGATTGGGGGCAGGAGGAGAAGGGGATGACAGAGGATGAGATGAGGCATCACCGACTTGTTGGACGTGAGTTTGAGTGAACTCCGGGAGTTGGTGATGGACAGGGAGGCCTGGCATGCTGCAATTCATGGGGTCGAAAAGAGTCGGACACAACTGAGCAACTGAACTGAACTGAACTGATACATACTCTGTGTACTATCATAATGCTGGTGCAACCTTGTGTTTCCATCTTTTATAATTCAGGGTCCAGCAGGATGCAGGGAGGGGTTGGCATGCCTGCCCATCTCAGGCTACATGCAGGGAAAGACAAGCAAACAGAGCAAGTGGTGCCTACAATGCTGAAGAAGCTGTGACTTGGGGTGACCAGGGGCTTCACCTTAAGGAACAGACCTACATCATAATGTCAGTAGTAAAAACATGGTATTGTTGGAGTTGTGCTAATGCTCCCAAGTCTGACACAGTCTGTCTCTGCAGGACTAACTCTAGCCAATGATATAAAATTAGCATTTGAAGACTCCCCTGGTCCAAAGGCTTAGGATAATAATTCAGAAGGCAGGTTTCTGACTTGGTCAGCTGAGCAAGTTCCCAGAGAAAGCAGACCTTTTCCGATGAGGGAAAAAAGGATTTTAATTTTGAAGGGTGAGTATACTTCCACATGACTGAAAAATGTCATTGGCTGTCTTGGCAATTAAGAAAACCTTGGGTCGATTTAGGACAGGGAGGTCAAGCAGAGGCTGAGATTACATGAAGGAACACAGAACTTTTCTCATGTAAATTTATTCACTCACTCAACAATTTTTAAAATATGCTAATTTCTGGAGATACTAAAGAAGATGGAATCTCTGACTTAATGGAGATCAGAGTTGAGAATATTAAAATCTCTAATTAAACCAGTTGTTGTTGTTCAGTTGCTAAGTCATGTCTGACTCTTTGCAACCCATAGACTGTAGCATGCCAGGCTTCCCTGCCCTTCACTATCTCCTGGAGTTTGTTCAAACTCTCGTCCATTGAGTTGGTGATGCCATCCAACCATCTCATCCTCTGTCACCCCCTTCTCCTGACAATCTTTCGAGCATCAGGGTCTTCACCAGTGAGTTGGCTCTTCTAATAAGTTGTCTCTTCACATCAGGTAGCCAAAAGATTGTAGCTTCAGCTTCAGCATCAGTCCTTCCAATGAATATTCAGGGTTGATTTCCTTTAGGATTGACTGGTTTGATCTCCTTGCTGTCTGAGGAATTCTCAAGAGTCTTCTCCAGCACCACAATTCAAAAGCATCTTCAGCATTCAGCTTTCTTTATGGTCCAACTCTCACATCTGCCCATGACCACTGGAAAAACCACAGCTTTGACTATACAGACCTTTGTGGGCAAAGTGCTGTCTTTGCTTTTTAATATGCTGTCTAGGTTTGTCATAGATTTTCTTTCAAGAAGCAAGCGTCTTTTAATTTCATGGCTACAGTCACGTCACCATTAAACCAGTTAGTACTATATATTTGACACATGAAGTGATGGATCACATGGAGGGCCATCAAGGCCCTAATCCAGACCCAAGTGAAGGGGATGAGGCTAAAGTTCTAACAGAAGACTTCTTGGAATCAATGGTGTCCAACTCGAGTATTAAAGAATCAGTAGGAGCTGGCAGTGAAGGAAGGCAGGGTATCCCAGATGAATGTGGCAAGGTCAGAAGATAGGTAGTAACATTTGTAGTATATTCAAGAAACTTTCTGTCTCATTGAAATGCAGACAGTTGTGTGGGTAGAGTAGAACCTTTTTGTGATTTCAATTTGCATTTTCTTAATGACTAGTGAGGATGAGCATCCACATAAAGTTTATTTTCCATTTTTGGTGAAATGTTTATTTAAAACTTTTGCCCACTTTTAAGTGGATTATTTCCTTCCATATTGTGACTTTTGAAAGTGTTTTGTCCTTTCTAGATACAAGTTTTTTGTCAGACTTGTGACCTCTAAATACTTCCTCCCAGGGAAATGGTATGCCTTTTCATTCTCTTGGTAGTATCTTTCACAGAGCAAAGATTCTAAGGTTAATGGAGTTAAATTGATCAACTTTTTTCTTTGATGAAGTAAGCTTTTAGCATCATACCTAAAAACTCTTTGAATAACTCAAGTTTACAAAGAGTTTATGTTTTGTTTTACAATTTTCAATTTTACACTTAGGTCTTTGGTCCATTATTTGTTTATTTTTATGGTGAAGTCATGGGGTTTTTTGTGTGTGTGTGTGTTTTACATAAAATGTCCAATTATTTCAGCATTATTTATTGAAAGGACTACCTTTTCTTAATTGAATTGCCTTTGAAAATTTTCAAAAATAAAATGACCAAATTTGTATTGATCTCTTTCTGGAATCTCTATTCTATACCACTGATCTATATATCCTTTTGCCAATACTGCACTATCTTAATTATATAGATTTATACTGTCTTAAAATCAGATAGTGTGAGTCCTCCAATTTTGTTCTTCTTTTCAAAATGTTTTGGCTATTCTCAATTCTGTGCTTTATTATCATACAAATGTATTCATGTGTTATAAATTTTAGATTCAGTTTGTCAGTATCTACAAAAAAAATTCCTACTGGGGTCTTGATTGTGACTATGTTAAATTTACAGATAAATTTCAGAAAAACTGATATTTTAATGGTCTTCCCACTTCTTATTCTAATCCATAAAATTAATATATTTCTTTTTTTTTTTAGATTTAATGCGATTTTTATTTTTTTTTTTTTCTAATTTTATTTTTAAACTTTACATAATTGTATTAGTTTTGCCAAATATCAAAATTAATATATTTCTGAATTTACTTAGGTTCTATGATCTCATCAGAATTTGAAGTTTTCAGCACTCAGATTCTACACATATTTTGTTACTTAAGCATTTATTTTATTTGGTACTACTATAAAAGGCACTAATTTTAATTTTGAATTTCACCTTGTATTAAAATGTATCTGGGATTTATTTTAATCAGTTAGGGACATGGAGATATGCAGAGACAACACTGATTTTCACGGAAGTTTATACTCACAGATCCCTAGAAACAAGAGCCATGAGAAGCCATGTGGGGAAGCACAGGGGCACAAGGGCAAGGGGAGGGCACAGCCCAGGGAGAGTTTCTATATTGTTCTGTGCAGGAAAGCGTAGAGGAATCAGAGCAGGCAAATTTAAACAAATTTAGGATTTGATGGTGTGAATAATTTCAGTGGACTCTGGGCCAGGGGGACCGAGTTACTCTGTACTTGGTCCAGCGGTGACTTGGAGCAGGAAAGATACTGGCTTGATGTGTGAGAGTTAGATATAGGAGATGACTGGGAGTATGGACTCAGAATTGGTTTGTATATGAAAGATGTGCTCGTGGGAAAGTTGTTTTCTGCCTCTAGAAATTAGCTAGCCCTGGGAGGGGCAATCTCTCCCCTAAAGTCCCCTAAGGTGTCAAGACATCATGAAATATAGAAAATAGAATACATGATTGACACAGACTTGTCCATTGCTAGAATGGAGAAAAATAGGAGTTTTTTGGGGATACAGTTACCTTGTATCCTGTGATTTTGCTAAACTCACTTATTAGTTCAAGGAGCTTTTGTGTAGATCTCTTGGAATTTTCAATGTAGACAATTACGTTGTCTGTGAATTGAGGAAGTTTTGTCTTTTTCAATCTGTATACCTCTTGTTTGCTTGTATTCTCTCACTGGCTATTTTTCTATTTCTTGAGTATATTTAAATGTTATTAATTAACTCAATATTTAATCTTTGCTGGGCTTCATTTTAAAGATGAATAATACTTAGAGAGCATACAAATTTGTGGTCAAGTTAAATATTTAAGTACAATATGATGTAAGTGCTAAGATGGAGGTGTGCTGTCTATAATCTGAGAAAGCTTGCTAATTATGGCCAGGCAAATTGGAGGCCTCCACTAAGAAGGCTTTAAAAGAAGAACAAGAGTTCATTGAATGAACAAATGGGGAAGTGCATCCTAAGAAGCAAGAATAGTATAGGGACTGAAGGAAGAATGTACTTGAAAACTGTTACATTTGAATAGTTCAAATTAACTGGAAAAAAGAGAGAGTTGATTCTGGGATAACTGGCAAGAAAGATTGGGGACTGATTGTAAAAGGCCAAACTTTCCTTGCTCCAGATTTTAGAATTAAGTCTGTAAGTAATGGAGAACCATAAAGATTTTAAAGTCTGGAAGTCAAATAACAAAATTTGTAATCTAAATATGCTCCTGCTCAGTCATTCCGACTCTTTGCAACCCTGTGGACTGTAGCCTCTGTTCATGGGATTTCTCAGGCAAGAATACTGGAGTGGGTTGCCACTTCCTGCTCCAGGGAATCTTCCTAACCCAGGGATCAAACCTGCGTCTCCTACGTTGGCAGGTGGATTCTTTACCACTGTGCCACCTGGGAATCCTCCCTGTGACTTCAAGTTTATAATGTTTTGATAACAGAAGTGTCAGGTTAGAATGGCAGTTGACTACTTTGCCCTCGCCCACCTTTCCATCAAAATACTTATTAAAGGGACTTCCCTGGTGATCCGGAGGCTTCCCTGGTGGCTCAGATAGTAAACTGCCCACAATCTGGGAGACCTGAGTTCGATCTCTGGGCCAGGAAGATCCCCTGGAGAAGGGAATGGCAACCCACACCAGTATTCTTGCCTGGAGAATTCCATGGACAGAGGAGCCTGTTAGGCTACAGTCCATAGGATCGCAGAGTTGGACACAACTGAGCTACTTTCATTTCCCTTGTCCAGTGGCTAAGACTCTGTGCTGCCAGTACAGGGCACACAGGTTCAATCCCTGGTCAGGGAACTAGATTACACATGCTGTAACTAGGAGTTTGCATGCTGCAACAAAATACAGATTCTACATGCTGCAAATAAGACCCAGAGCAGCTAAATATATATATATATATTTCAGTTCAGTTCAGTTCAGTCGATCAGTCGTGTCGGACTCTTTGCGACCCCATGAATTGCAGCACGCCAGGCCTCCCTGTCCATCACCAACTCCCAGAGTTGACCCAAACTCACGTCCATCGAGTCAGTGATGCCATCCAGCCATCTCATTCTCTGTCATGCCCTTGTCCTCCTGACCCCAATCCCTCCCAGCATCAGAGTCTTTTCCAATGAGTCAACTCTTCACATGAGGTGGCCAAAGTACTGGAGTTTCAGCTTTAGCATGATTCCTTCCAAAGAAATCCCAGGGCTGATCTCCTTCAGAAGGGACTGGTTGGATCTCCTTGCAGTCCAAGGGACTCTCAAGAGTCTTCTCCAACACCACAGTTCAAAAGTATCAATTCTTCGGCGCTTAGCCTTCTTCACAGTCCAACTCTCATATCCATACATGACCACAGGAAAAACCATAGCCTTGACTAGACAAACCTTTGTTGGCAAAGTAATGTCTCTGCTTTTGAATATGCTATCTAGGTTGGTCATAACTTTCCTTCCAAGGAGTAAGCGTCTTTTAATTTCATGGCTGCAGTCACCATCTGCAGTGATTTTGGAGCCCAGAAAAATAAAGTCTGACACTGTTTCCACTGTTTCCCCATCTATTTGCCATGAAGTGATGGGACCAGATGCCATGATCTTAGTTTTCTGAATGTTGAGCTTTAAGCCAACTTTTTCACTCTCCATTTTCACTTTCATCAAGAGGCTTTTTAGTTCCTCTTCACTTTCTGCCATAAGGGTGGTGTCATCTGCATATCTGAGGTTATTGATATTTCTCCCGGCAATCTTGATTCCAGCTTGTGCTTCTTCCAGCCCAGCATTTCTCATGATGTACTCTGCATAGAAGTTAAATAAACAGGGTGACAATATACAGCCTTGACATACTCCTTTTCCTATTTGGAACCAGTCTGTTGTTCCATGTCCAGTTCTAACTGTTGCTTCTTGACCTGCATACAAATTTCTCAAGAGGCAGATCAGGTGGTCTGGTATTCCCATCTCTTTCAGAATTTTCCACAGTTTATTGTGATCCACACAGTCAAAGGCTTTGGCATAGTCAATAAAGCAGAAATAGATGTTTTTCTGGAACTCTCTTGCTTTTTCCACGATCCAGCAGATGTTGGCAATTTGATCTCTGGTTCCTCTGCCTTTTCTAAAACTAGCTTGAACATCAGGAAGTTCACGGTTCACATACTGCTGAAGCCTGGCTTGGAGAATTTTGAGCATTACTTTACTAGCATGTGAGATGAGTACAATTGTGCGGTAGTTTGAGCATTCTTTGGCATTGCCTTTCTTTGGGATTGGAATGAAAACTGACCTTTTCCAGTCCTGTGGCCACTGCTGAGTTTTCCAAATTTGCTGGCATATTGAGTGCAGCACTTCCACAGCATCATCTTTCAGGATTTGAAATACCTCAACTGGAATTCCATCACCTCCACTAGCTTTGTTTGTAGTGATGCTTTCTAAGGCCCACTTGACTTCACATTCCAGGATGTCTGGCTCTAGGTCAGTGATCACACTATCGTGATTATCTGGGTCATGAAGATCTTTTTTGTACAGTTCTTCTGTGTATTCTTGCACAGAATTGTATTAATATCTTCTGCTTCTGTTAGGTCCGTACCATTTCTGTCCTTTATCGAGCCCATCTTTGCATGAAATGTTCCCTTGGTATCTCTAATTTTCTTGAAGAGATCTCTAGTCTTTCCCATTGTGTTGTTTTCCTCTATATATTTAAAACTTATTAAAGAGCACAAAGTGGCAGGCCATTATGAAATATGAATGTTTATCACAATTTATCATGCTCCAGAAGGATTTTTCACTAATGATAGCATGGATTAGGCATTGAAACACAGCCAGACAGAAAAACCAAAACCAAATGTTACTGGGTGCTCTGTCCTCAGAAGTGTAACATCTCTATTTAGGAAAGGAGGATAGTGGTAAAGAGTATGGATTTTCAAACAATATGGTTTTAAAATATGATTCTATGGACTTCCCTTGGTGGTTCAGTGGTTAAAATTCAGCACTTGCAATGCAGGGGATGTGAGTTTGATCCCTGGTCCTGCATGCTGTGTGGCGTAGCCAAAAAAATTTTTTTTTAATGTGATTTTACCATTTACTTGTTCCGAGTTCTTAAAATTATTTACATTAAATTTTCCTTTATGTATAAACTTGAGTTATTTATATTATTTACCTTAAAAATTGTTAGGGTTATACTTCAGTTCAGTTCAGTCAGTTCAGTTCAGTCGCTCAGTTGTGTCCGACTCTCTGCGACTCCATGGACTGCAGCACACTAGGCTTCCCTGTCCAACATCAACTCCCGGAGCTTACTCAAACTCATGTCCATCACATCAGTGATGCCATCCAACCATCTCATTCTCTGTCGTCCTCTTCTCTCCCGCCTTCAATATTTCCCAGCATCAGGATCTTCAAATGAGTCAGTTCTTCACATCAGGTCGCCGAAGTATTGGAATTTCAGCTTCAGCATCAGTCCTTCCAATGAATATTCAGGGCTGATTTCCTTTAGGATAGACTGGTCGGATCTCCTTGCAGTCCAAGGGACTCTTAAGAGTCTTCTCCAACACTACAATTCAAAAGCATCCATTCTTCAGCACTCAGCTTTCTTTATAGTCCAACTCTCACATTCATACATGACTACTGGAAAAATCATAGCTTTGACTGAAAATGAAAGTGAAGTCACTCAGTCGTGTCCGACTCTTTGCGACCCCATGGACTGTAGCCTAACAGGCTCCTCTGTCCATGGGACTTTCCAGGCAAGAGTACTGAAGTGGGTTGCCATTTCCTTCTCCAGGGGATCTTCCTGACCCAGGGATTGAACCCAGGTCTTCCGCCTTGCAGGCAGACACTTTACCGTTTGAGCCATCAGGGAAGTTCTTTGACTAGATGGACCCTTGTTGGCAAAGTAATATCTCTACTTTTTAATATGCTATCTAGGTTGGTCACAATTTTTCTTCCAAGGAGCAAGCATCTTTTAATTTCATGGCTGCAATCACCATGGCTGCAGTGATTTTGGAACCTCCCCCCCCTACAAAAATAAAGTCAGCCACTGTTTCCCAATTTATTTGCCATGAAGTGATGGGACCAGATGCCATGATCTTAGTTTTCTGAATGTTGAGTTTTAATCCAACTTTTTCACTCTCCTATTTCATTTTCATCAAGAGGCTCCTAGTTCTTCTTTGCTTTCTGTCATAAGTGTGGTGTCATCTGCATATCTGAGGTTATTGATATTTCTCCTGGGAATCTTGATTCCAGCTTGTGCCTCATCCAGCCCAGTTGTTTCTCACGATGGGTTATGCTTAGGGAATACAATCTGCTTGTCCTCTGTGGAATTTATGCCACCTCCCGCCATGGCCTGCATCATTTTTTATTTTGTTTTTGTTTTCTCATTTTTTTAGAATCAAGAGAGACAGACTTTCAAGGGAAAGATCTCAGACTAAATCTAGCTCTTAATGATATGATGTATTAATTACTTAGTGTCCCTCTTTAAACTCAGTTCAGTTCAGTTCAGTCGCTCAGTCGTGTCCGACTCTTTGCGATCCCATGAATCGCAGCACGCCAGGCCTCCCTGTCCATCACCAACTCCCGGAGTTCACTCAGACTCATGTCCATCTAGTCAGTGATGCCATCCAGCCATCTCATCCTCTGTCATCCCCTTCTCCTCCTGCCCCCAACCCCTCCCAGCATCAGAGTCTCTTCCAATGAGTCAACTCTTCGCATGAGGTGGCCAAAGTACTGGAGTTTCAGCTTTAGCATCATTCCTTCCAAAGAAATCCCAGGGCTGATCTCCTTCAGAATGGACTGGTTGGGTCTCCTTGCAGTCCAAGGGACTCTCAAGAGTCTTTAAACTCAAGTCTAGTTAATAAAAATAAATTCAAGAGAAAAAAAAATTGTTGGGGTTCTGTGGGATAACAAATGTGAAGTTCACAGCACTGTGCTTAATATACAGCAGCATTTAACGTTCCTTAGTTTGTTCTACTAGTAATGTTCCTAAACATCCATTTGAAGATTCCAGGATGCTGTAATGCATATGGCTAAGTTTAAAAGTGTTTGCACAAAAGTGTACAAAAGAAAAAAGGGACAAAGGACATTCAAAAGCTTTGGCCAATGATTTAAAATTAATAAGAATGCACGAAAAATATTTAAAACAGCCCTGTGAATCAAGTATGTGAAAATTAAATTGAGAGATCAATTTTACTAATTAAGTTGCACCTAAAAAATACACATTGAAGACAACTGCTAGTTAGGGTACAGTGCATTTCTGCTGGTGAGAAAGTAAATCATTCCAACTTATCTGAAGTGCAATTTGTCACTAATTTCATGGATCTTTAAACAACTATGTGCCTAAATGTAGCAGTATCAGTTAGTTATTGCTGCCTAACAAACATTCCAAGACTTACTAGATTAAAATTACAACCATGTATTATTTCTCATGAGTCTGTAAACTGGCTATAAATTGGTGATCTGGGCCCAATTAAAGCTGATCTCAGCTGGGCTCACTTATGTGGACAGTTGACAGGTTTCCTGAGAACTGGCTGATCTTCAATGACTTCATCTGGGACAACCTGGCTCTCTTTCAAGTGATCCCTCATCCTCTCACAAATTAGTTCAGGCTTATTCTCATAGCAGTGGCTGGGGCTAAAGAGACAGGGCAGAAGTACATGAAGCCTCTGAAGTCTAGGCTCAGGATGGGCACATTATAGCTTCTACAATATTCTTTTGACCGTAGACCATCACAAGGCCAGCCCAGACACAAGGGGTAGGGAAATAGAGCCCACACCATTTGGGAAGAATCCATAGGGTACTGTTGTAAAGAGTATACATACAAAGAAACATTGAGAATTGAGGCCCCAAACATGACAGTTTTGAGAAATAAAAGACATTGGCCAAAATCTTGGCAGGACTTGAACAATTACATCTTTGATATAAAGGACTGAGAATTACATTCTTGGACTATTCATCACAAGCTCCATCCTCTAGCATAGATCATATGACACCAAGTAAAGTCAGATCAAACTCTGGACCCTCCCTACTTTTCCTGCAATCTTCAGAGCTAGCTAAGGAAAGGTTTGCAACTGCCTTTCCCCCCCTGTATGAATCTATTTCACAGAATAGTCATAATAGAGAATAGAAGGGCCAGCCATTGATGCATGACTCTCCAGAATGCTTATTTATCCATGATAAAGGCTTTATGAATTAAAGTCAAGCTAGGACAAGCTGTGGAAGCAGTGGATACTTGAGTAGAAGTACAGACTTAAACAAGCTAGTTCAAAAAACTGCGAACCGAGTCTCTAATTTGGTTAAACAACCTGAGCTGTCAAAGGGCGCATACACTTAACCACAATCCTGCAGGCTCAGGTCACCTGCAAGGTTCTGAACATTAAGGGGAGACTGAATCAAAAGATGCTTACTCCTTGGAAGGAAAGTTATGACCAACCTAGACAGCATATTAAAAAGCAGAGACATTACTTTGCCAGCAAAGGTCTGTCTAGTCAAGGCTATGATTTTTCCATGTGAGAGTTGGACTGTGAAGAAAGCTGAGTGCCAAAGAATGGATGCTTTTGAACTGTGGTGTTGGGAAAGACTCTTGAGAGTCCCCTGGACTGCAAGGAGATCCAACCAGTCCATTCTAAAGGAGATTAGTTCTGGGTGTTCATTGGAAGGACTGATGCTGAAGCTGAAACTCCAGTACTTTGGCCACCTCCTGCAAAGTGTTGACTCATTGGAAAAGACCCTGATGCTGGGAGGGCTTGGGGGCAGGAGAAGGGGACGACAGAAGATGAGATGGCTGGATGGCATCACCGACTCAATGGACATGAGTTTGGGTAAACTCCGGGAGTTGGTGATGAACAGGGAGGCCTGGCATGCTGTGGTTCATAGGATCACAAAGGGTCAGACATGACTGAGCGACTGACCTGAACTGAACTGAACTGAACCCACACCTGACTTTCAGATCTATATCCTGAAACCATCACATGAGTAGCGGCAAGGATAATAATGTTCTAGCTGCCCTGTGTCTACTGAAACTGGATAACTCTCTGGCCATCTGAGGATTCACAAAACAAACAATCCAAAAACAAAAGGATTTATAGAACAAACAATCTGAAAACAAAAATGGGAGTTCTGAAAGTATACTTTAATTGAAGAAAGAGAGAATATTGTTCCTAGAAATTAAAGAGCAGATCTATAAAATGACCTTCTATTGAAAAAATAGTTTTAAAATTTAGAAGGTATTTCCTAGGTGCCTTCGTGAAGTTGGCAAAGAAAATAAGAAGAGGGAAAAAAAATAAAACTGATGCAAGTAGAGATGTAAAAAGGAGAGTGAGAAACAATCAAATTTCAAGGAAACTTCATATGCAAGTGCAGATTAAAAATCCATATTGTAGACTAAAATGGGAGAAAAGACACTATAGAAAAAAAGAGATTGATGTAATAATGTAAAGGATAACCCTGAAAAAAGTGTCAAATTCTAGATGAAATGACAATAGAATAAATGAGAGAAAAAGGAAAACTATATAGAGAGCAGGTAAAGGAGCACCACCCTTAAAACTGTTATGTGTTCCTTGGGAGAATGGCAGTAAACTTGAACCAAAAAATCAAAAACCTTATAGAAACAATCTTTCCCAGGATGAAGTAATCCTTGGGTCTACAAATCTAGAGGATTCTTCATGTTCAAAAGAATAAAAATTCTACACCTAACTATGTGCTAAATTTTAAATTATCAATAATACAAAATGAATACAAGTTGCCAGATTTGAAATATAAGTAAAACAAAAGAATGAATAAAGTCTGGCTGGACTCAGATTTCTACTCTGCAACATCAAATGTTAAAACACAATGAAAGAGCATTGAGGAGGGCAAAATATTTTGTAAATAAAAATTCTCTATCTTTTCAAGTTATTCACATGTAAAGGTGGCAGACGATATCTCAAGATATAACACTTATGTACCACTCCCCTCCCCCCAAATTCCCATTAGACATACATCGAGGCAGCAAGGTGTAAGTGAAAAGGAAGAAATATAGAATGACCCACAAGCACTGAAACAAAATAATTATGTAGAATTTGGTGTGACTTTGGTAAGCAGAGTTACATCAAATGCAAAAAAATCTTTTTAATCCTCTTATTAAAATAGATCTTAAAGAAAAAAATCACAATAAAATAATAATTATGTGATGTAAATTAGGTTGATAAAGACAAGAAAACTGATATCAGGTGGGAGGTAATGGTGTACCATATTTCCTGTCCTGATTCTGGTAATTAAAATAAGATAAGTATCAGTCATTCAGTCAGTTCAGTCACTCAGTCGTGTCCAACTCTTTGAGACCCCATGAATTGCAGCACGCCAGGCCTCCCTGTCCATCACCAACTCCCGGAGTTCACTCAAACTCACATCCATCAAGTCGGTGATGCCATCCAGCCCTCATCCTCTGTCATCCACTTCTCCTCCTGCCCCCAATCCCTCCCAGCTTCAGTCTTTTCCAATGAGTCAACTCTTTGCATGAGGTGGCCAAAGTACTAGGGTTTCAGCTTTAGCATCATTCCTTCCGAAGAAATCCAAGGCTGATCTCCTTTAGAACGGACTGGTTGGATCTCCTTGCAGTCCAAGGAACTCTCAAGAGTCTTCTCCAACACCACACTTCAAAAGCATCAATTCTTTGGCACTCAGCTTTCTTCACAGTCCAACTCTCACATCCACACATGACTACTGGAAAAACCATAGCCTTGACTAGACAAGTATACAGGTAATCAAAAAATTTTTGACCAATTATAGTAAAATTTAAAATAGGGATTCATTCAACTACTTAAATGTAGACTTTAAAACATCACTTTTATATATAAATAGTAGAATTTAAAACAAAATTTCAATCATTTCTTCAATTCAGAAGATAGAAGCAAACAATTAATAGGCCATATTTTTAATAGCATAAAGCAATTGACAGAGTTGAGGTCAAGCACACTGTTTTGGGCTGACAGAAGTTACCCCATTGAAAAACAGATATGCTCAATTTCATTGAAAAATAGATACGCTCAAGATTAAAATTCTTCATAAACAAAATACAACAGACTAAATCACACACATAAATTATATATGCATATATTAAAAGCCTCAAAATGATAACATAAAGAAATGAAAAATGAACAGTAGACAAATCATAATAAGCAAGTGAATACATTAAAATAGCATTTGCAACCCTGTTAAAAGACAAAATTCAAGCTTTAAAAATACCAACAAAACTGCAGGATACAAAATCAATACACAGAAATCACTTGCATTTCTATACACTTACAATGAAAAATCAGAAAGAGAAATTAAGGAATCAATCCCATTCACCACTGCAACAAAAAGAATTAAATATCTAGGAATAAACTTACCTAAGGAGACAAAAGAACTGTACACAGAAAATTATAAGACACTGATGAAAGAAACCAAAGATGACATAAACAGATGGAGATATATTCCATGTTCCTGGGTAGGAAGAATCAATATTGTGAAAATGACTATACTACCAAATGCAATCTACAGATTCAATGTGATCCCTATCAAATTACCAATGGCATTTTTCACAGAACTAGAGCAAAAAATTTCACAATTCATATGGAAACACAAAAGACCCCAAATAGCCAAAGCAGTCTGAGAAAGAAGAATGGAGCTGGGGAATCAACCTTCCTGACTTCAGATTATGCTACAAAGCTACAATCATCAAGACAGTATGGTACTGGCACAAAAACAGAAATATAGACCAATGGAACAAGATAGAAAGCCCAGAAATAAATCCATGAGCCTATGGGTACCTTATTTTTGACAAAGGAGGCAAGAATATACAATGGGGCAAAAACAGCCTCTTCAATAAATGGTGCTGGGAAAACTGGACGGCTACATGTAAAAGAATGACATTAGAACACTTCCTAACACCACACACAAAGATAAACTCAAAATGGATTAAAGACTTAAATGTAAGACCAGAAACTGAAACTCTTAGAGGAAAACATAGGCAGAACACTTGATGACATAAATCAAAGCAAGATCCTCAATGGCCCATCTCCTAGAGTAATAGAAACAAAAACAAAAGTAAACAAGTGGGAACTGATTAAACTTAAAAGCTTTTACACCACAAAGGAAACTATAAGCAAGGTAAAAAGACAACCCTCAGAAAATAATTACAAGTGAAACAACTGACAAAGGATTAATTTCCAAAATATACAAGTAGCTCATACAACTCAATGCCAGAAAAACAAACAACCCAATCAAAAAATGGGGGAAAGACTTAAACAGACATTTCTCCAAAGAAGACATACAGATGGCTAACAAACACATGAAAAGATGCTCAACACATCTCATTATTAGAGAAATGCAAATCAAAACTACAATGAGATATCACCTCACCCTGGTCAGAATGGCCATCATCAAAAAATATACAAACAACAAATGCTGGAGAGGATGTGGAGAAAAGGGAACACTCTTGCATTTTTGGTGGGCATGTAAATTGATACAGCCTATGGAAGACAGTATGAAGATTCCTTAAAAAACTAGGAATAAAACCACCATATGATCCAGAAATCCTACTTCTAGGCATATGCCCTGAGGAAACCAAAATTGAAATAGACACATGCATCCCATTGTTCACTGCAACACTATTTACAATAGCTAGAACAAGGAAGCAACCTAGAGGTCCATTGACAGATGAATGGATAAAGAAGTTATGGTACATATACACAATGGAATATTACTCAGCCATAAAAAGGAATGCATTTGAGTCAGTTCTGATGAGATGGATGAACTGCAGGGTACATCATGAGAAACGCTGGACTGGAAGAAACACAAGCTCTAATCAAGATTGCCAGGAGAGATATCAATAACCTCAGATATGCAGATTACACCACCCTTATGGCAGAAAGTGAAGAGGAACTCAAAAGCCTCTTGATCAAAGTGAAAATGGAGAGTGAAAAAGTTGGCTTAAAGCTCAACATTCAGAAAATGAAGATCATGGCATCTGGTCCCATCACTTCATGGCAAATAGATGGGGAAACAGTGGAAACAGTGTCAGACTTTATTTTTCTGGGCTCCAAAATCACTGCAGATGGTGACTGCAGCCATGAAATTAAAAGACGCTTACTCCTTGGAAGGAAAGTTATGACCAACCTAGATAGCATATTCAAAAGCAGAGGCATTACTTTGCCAACAAAGGGCCATCTAGTCAAGGCTATGGTTTTTTCAGTGGTCGTGTATGGATGTAAGAGTTGGACTGTGAAGAAGGCTGAGCACCGAAGTATTGATGCTTTTGAACTGTGGTATTGGAGAAGACTCTTGAGAGTCCCTTGGACTGCAAGGAGATCCAACCAGTCCCTTCTGAAGGAGATCAGCCCTGGGATTTCTTTGGAAGGAATGATGCTAAAGCTGAAACTCCAGTACTTTGGCCACCTCATGCGAAGAGTTGACTCATTGGAAGAGACTCTGATGCTGGGAGGGGTTGGGGGCAAGAGGAGAAGGGGACGACAGAGGATGAGATGGCTGGATGGCATCACTGACTCGATGGATGTGAGTCTGAGTGAACTCCGGGAGTTGGTGATGGATAGGGAGGCCTGGCGTGCTGCGATTCATGGGGTCGCAAAGAGTCAGACACGACTGAGCGACTGATCTGATCTGATAACCTATTATACAGAATGAAGTGAGTCAGAAATAGTAATATCATATTAATATCAAATAAATACCATATTCTAACACATATATATATGGAATCTAGAAGAATGGTATTGAACAACTTATTCACAGGGCAGCAATGGAGAAACAGAAATAGAGAATAGACTTGTGGAAATAGGGAGTGGGGAAGAGAGGGTGAGATGTATGGAAAGAGTAACATGGAAACTTACATTACCATATGTAAAATAGATAGCCAACAGGAATTTGCTGTACAGCTCAGGAAACTCAAACAGGGGCTCTGTATCAACCTAGAAGGGTGGGATGGAGAGAGAGATGGGAGGGAGTTTCAAAGAGGGGATATATGTATACCTATGGCTGACTCATGTTGAGTTTTGACAGAAAACAACAAAATTCTGTAAAGCAATTATCCTTCAATAAAAACACAAATTAAAAAGAAAAAAAAAAAAGAGTAGGGGCCAAAAAAGCATTCTCTTTGATGATGCTAAGTGTGATATGTGTGTCTAGAATGCAGTTACAGATAACATATTGGTGAATAAAGTAAATGATTTATTAGTTTAAAAAAAATACCAACAAAGCAAAACAATGCATAATGAATAATTTTCTATTGATATTAAACATCTATAAGAAGTTTTAAAAATCATGGGACTTCCCTGGTGGTCCAGTGGTTAAGACACCACGCTTCTAATACAGGGGTATGGGTTCAATGCCTGGTCAGGGAATTAAGATCCCACATGCCACGTAGTGCAACCAAAACTTTTTTTTTTTTAAAGTCAAAATGTGGAGAATAGCCTTATATCAAAATGTTAGCAAATGTTAAACACATTTGTTCCTAATATCTTTTCAAGGAGAGTTTAGCATGCGTCAACCAGTCAATGTCAGATGGACCAGGAAAATTTAAAGTACATATGGTTAGAATAATATCATGGGAAAAAAAACTCAGTTAGGAGACATATAGCAAATGCTTCAAAAATTACACAGATGTGCTTTATTTAAGCAGCCATGCAATATTTATAAAAATGGATTACATATAAGGCTACAAAGTAATCCTCCAGAACATCTAAAGTAAGATATTTGATACTCCACATATATTAATACATTTGCATTCCCTCACATTTACCTCCATAAAATAAATATTCTCTGGTTATTTCTTCCTAGATCTTAACTGCAAAAGCTCAGATCTTGCTAGCATACATTAGCCAGGTCCTCAATTCCTTCAGTGTGAAACCTATTTCCTTCTGGAATATAGACAGTAATCATCGGTACTTGACCCTCATTTATCTGGATGGAGACAAGGACAAAAGATGAAGGATTTGCAACATCTTTTAGGCTCTTGTGTCAGGTGAACCTTTGCAAGACCTGAGGGAGGCACCTCTCTTCCAACAAGGAAGAGAAAGTGGCAGGCCTGGGACTTTCAGATCAATCAACCAAATATCCCGTCACCAGGTCCCAGGGTCCCACTGTTTTCTTATCAGAAATCTGACATAGGTGACCTATCAAGGATTCTCTGCAACACTCTCTTACAATAAGATCCTAAGTCCAATTTTCAGTGGTGCCTGCCAGTAACTGTAAGACCTAAGGGCTTCTCAAAACCCTGTCATAGAGAACTCTGGTTTTCAAAGTGTGCTGTAAGCAGATAGTTTGTTAAAGAATTCCAAAGTAGCAACTTCCCTGGCGGTCCAGCAGTTAAAGACTCTGTGCTTCCAATGCAAGAGGCATGGGTTCAATCCCTGGTTGGGGAACTAAGTTCTCACATGCTGTACAGTTAAAAAAATAAATATCATTCCTGTTTACCTACAAAGAGAGGGTTATAAATTTGTTTTGCTTTACTGCAAATTGTGTGTGTGTGTAAGTTGCTTCAGTCATGTCCGACTCTTTGCAACCCTGTGGACTGTAGCACACCAGGCTCCTCTGTCTGTGGGATTCTCCAGGCAAGAATACTGGAATGGATTGCTATGCCCTCTTCCAAGGGATCTTCCAGACCCAGGGATTGAACCCGCATCTCTTATGTCTCCTGCATTGGCAGGCAGGTTCTTTACCACTAGCACCACCTGTGTGCATCCAAAAAGGTACCCATCATTTTTCACTGCCCTAATCTTCACCCAAACCAATTCAATCCTAAAGGAAATCAATGTTGAATATTCATTGGAAAGTCTGTTGCTGAAGCTGAAGCTCCAGTACTCTGACCACCTGATGTGAAGAGCTGAAACTCAATGGAAAAGACTCTCTGATGCTGGGAAAGACTGAAGGCAAAGGGAGAAGGGGGCAGCAGAGGATGAGATGGTTTGATAGCATCATTGAATCTGCCTGCAATGCAGGAGATCTAGAATCAGTCTCTAGGTTGGAAAGATCCCCTGGAGAAGGGAATGGCTACTCACTCCAGTATTCTTGTCTGGAGAGCTCCATGGATAGAGGAGACCGGTCAGTTATAGTCTATCGGGTCGCAAAGAGTTGGACACGACTTCGTGACTGCACAACAAAAATAAAATCTTCACCTAAATATTCAATGCCTTATGACCTAGATGTCACCTAGAATCTTTCTTCACTATCATTCTTGATTATCTTCATAATTGGCTCAGACTCTAATTCCACACTCTGAGAAAGTCCAAAGCCTTTTCAGTTTAGTTCAGTTCAGTCACTCAGTCATGTCCGACTTTGCAACCTCATGGACTGCAGCACGCCTGGCTTCCCTGTCCATCACCAACCCCGGAGCTTGCTCAAACTCATGTCCATCAAGTCAGTGATGCCATCCAACCATCTCATCCTCTGTCATCCCCTTCTCCTGCCTTCAATTTTTCCCAGCATCAGGGTCTTTTCCAATGAGTCAGTTCTTCGCAGAACTTTTCCTTAAAAAGCCTTTTCAAGAGTTCTTCCAATTATGGTACTCTTATATCCTCATATTTGTCTCTGGCCATGGACAACTTTTTCCATGTGTTTTCATAATGCAATTTGTTAACACAGATGTGATGTTGTTCATCACATACTCCAAAAGGAAAAAGAGAGAGAGAGAAAGGTTAAAAAAAAAATATTACTCACAGAATTTTTTCTGGATGTTAGGAGTAGGTTGTGTGTGTGTATTGGGTGGCAGGGGCACGGAGGGAAGGTTGGGGAGATGACACTGAAAACACTTCCTGAATCAACATTTAACAGTCTTGTTGTTAAAATTCTTTTTGGGCATCCTGTCACAGGAGTTTTGCCCCATCTCACTGACTCTTCTCATTCCTCTATTTCTTACTTCCTCCCACTCAGATTCCCTTAGAAACTGAAATAGTTTTTCTCCTCACCTTTGTAGACAGCAATATAGCTTTTTGCTAACTCTTACTGTCAAACTTTCCCACACAAACCATTCAGCCAAGCCCAAAGGGCTGCTATTCAACTTTTAACATTTGTTATTAACTATAGAGACCATAAACATTAAAAATATTTTTCTCTTACACTTTTCCTGATTTTATGACTTCTTGCTGTTTTTCAGTACTCCCAGAGATGTAGCCCTTAAGTACAGTCTGTCAATTCTTTTATGAAGATGTAAGAATACTCTTCTAAAGTCAAGGTTTATTCATCCCAAGGTAAAAACTTCTCAAATTCTACTATACTGTACCACCTTGCATGCATACTAAGCTGCTTCAGTTGTGTCTGACTCTTTGCAACCCTCTGGACTACACCCCACCATACTCTTCTGTCCATGGAACTTCCCAGGCAAGAATACTGGAGTGGGTTGCCATCCCCTTCTCCAGGGGATCTTCTTGACCGAGGGATTGAACCTGGGTCTCCTCTATTGTGGGCAGATTCTTTATTGCCTGAGCTACAAACTGTATGATATAGCCCTAAAGCCTAGATTGTTCTTTTTCTAATTATTTCCAGCCAATTAGCTCATGTGTATTTGAGTATGTTTTTTAACCTTTCTCTCAGTTTCCTTCATTTGAAACTGAGAATAATAACGATGTCCTGAGCATAAGTCTATGATAATGATTAAAAAAAAATACACTTAGCACTGTATCTACATAGCACAAACAAGTGTTCAATGTATGCTAATAATTTTTATCTTCATTATACTTATCATATATGGACCCAAGAGTCTCCTTGATCCTATAAAGTAAAGGAGGATAATGTTCCTGATGTCAGTGAAGAGGTGGACAGGGGCTATTTGAAAATCTTACTGCAGGATTAAAACAGAGTTCCTTACAAAGTCCCATTTTTTTCTCCTAATATCGGACTCCATACATAATTTAATATCTCTCTAGTGACAGACTAGCAAAATAGATGGACTCCCATGTTTTCTACACATACGTGTATACTTACATACACACAATGTATAAAAGAGAAGCCTAGACAGGGGATCAGAGAGATTTGGGAGAATATCCACATGACATCTTTTCTGGCCATGTCTCAAAAACATCCAGATTTCCGAGCTTCCTCTTGGACATAAAGCCCATCTGTGACAATCTGGTTTCTCTGCATATTGAAGAGCACATTTTCTCTCCTGGGGAATAGTGGGAGCATACATTGCCAACGTGCTGGCAGAGCCTGCCTGGGAAGCCACGCTCCTCTTTTTCTTTGGCTCTCAGAAGTGACTTATAGTCAACAGTTGCCTTCGTCAAGTGGAGAAGACAAGCAATGTGTCTTAAATAGCACTCTTATAATTAGAAATATGCACACAAAGATTAATTTTGGAATCTATGCTTTTTTTTCCCCTGAAGAGCATAATTTCCTAAAATCTGGGGGGAAAAGTTTATGTTCTCACTACCTTTTTGAAAAAATAAGTCTCAAGAAGCCTTCATGTTCCTTCAAATTTCATCTTGCAACCTGAATTGTTTAAGTTAAGCATAAATGCAAAATGCAAATAGTAAGAAAAACTGGGCAAATTTTTGGTCACCCATATGATGGAGAAATCCATATTTAAAGAATAATTACAAATCAATGAGAAAAAGGAGTGATCCGTTAAAAAATTATCTAATTATGAAAGAATTGCAAGTGACTAAAAAATATGAAAAATGTTCACCTTACTAGTAATCTAAAATAATCAAATTTAAGACTAACAATGATTCATTTTGCCTAAGATATTTGCTGATACTAATGGTGCAGTAAAAAGAAAAATATTTGATTTTGCTGATGGGAGTAGTAAATTCACACTCTCTCTGGTGACTCAGATGGTAAAGAATCTGCCTGCAATGCAGGAGACCTGGATTCTATACCTGGGTCAGGAAGATTCCCTGGATAAGGGAATGGCTACCCACTCCAGTATTTTTGCCTGGAGAATTCCATAGAAAGAGGAGCCTGATGGGCTAAAGTCCATGGGGTTGCAAAGAGTCAGGTATGATTGAGCAAATAACACTTTCATTTTTTTCACTTTCTTAATAGCATAGAATAGGAGGATACGTTGGTTCAGATTTTGTAGAAGGCAAATTGACAATGTGTTCAAAGTTTTATCCTTTGATCCCCAAATTTCCCTTGTAGGAAACATATCTAAGAAATATTTAACTACTTATCTCTGATGCTGCTGAATGGAGTATTTTTTTGTAATAAAAAATGATAAAGTCAATATCTAAAAGAGTAGATTTGTTAAAAGATGGCACATTCTTAAAATGGACTACTGTGCAGAAGTTGAAAATGATAATTTAGAAAGATTATGTATGATATGAAAAAATATTTGTGACATTTTTAAGGGAGGATAAAGGCGAGAAAGCCATCTCCCTAGTTATGCTGCTTCTTTTCTTAACACGATTCAAATCTTCATCACTCTTCAAATACCCTATCCTACACACTTTCTTCAACCACAGGGAAAATTCTCAACTCTTGAACAGAAAAGAATATGCCAGACAGGTCCTCTCTCCAGTTCTATCTTGACACCTACAGTTTCCTGAATTACACCCACAGCTGTTTAACTCTCTCATGACAATGGAAGAGGCACCCCTAATTCTAGCCTCAAGCTCATTCTGCCCCCTGGGCTTTCGGTAGCTGTCTGCCCACGTGTAATGTATAAGGGACAAGGCGAAGTTCAAAGGGAAACTCAAATGTATGTGTCTAAACATTTTAGTCATAAATCAAGATAACTCTTATGTAAAATATGTTCCCATCCTTCTGATGAACAAATATGCCTCCCTGAGGAACTGAGAACCAAGTGGGAATTAAATTCTGGGATGTTCTGAACCAGAATGAGGAGATACTCTCAAGCCTGCTCCCCTTCTCTTCCCACTTCCGGCTGTGTCCCACACTCTGAAGGGCACTCACACGTAGTTCAGGTTCTGTGCAGCCTTCATGACAGCCACCTTGAACCCCCTTCTGGCTTAGATGTGACACATGCCTGCTATGTGCCCATCTGAGGGAGGAAAGATTCTGAAAAAAAGGCACATGGACCCCAGAGGGAAGCTCTGCAGGGTCATCAAAGCAGGAAGTGGACTTCAGATGGGCCCCGAATGAGCACCACACAGACACAATCCGTTGGTCCACAGACTCTGCCTGCCCTTTAGGGAGGAGAACCATCAGAGGAGAACCAGCGCAGCTCCCAGATCTGGTCTCTGTCTTCTTCAGTCACAACCCAACCTTGGCTGTTTGGTGGAGACAGGTCACCCTGCTGCATAAAGATGAGTTTCTACTTCCTGATTTGAATATGAGGCTTGTGATTTTTGGTTGAAGAACAAATAAATGTGATCATTTCACAAGTGATGTGTCTTATTTCATACGTTTTGAACACTTCTATCTTATTTATAGTAGGAAATTTACTCTACACAAAATTCTGCCTCCCCAGTTCAGTTCAGTTCAGTCACTCAGTCGTGTCTGACTCTTTGCGACCCCATGAATCGCAGCACACCAGGCCTCCCTGTCCATCACCAACTCCCGGAGTTCACTCAGACTAACGTCCATCGAGTCAGTGATGCCATCCAGCCATCTCATCCTCTGCCGTCCCCTTCTCTTCCTGCCCCCAATCCCTCCTAGCATCAGAGTCTTTTCCAATGAGTCAACTCTTTGCATGAGGTGGTCAAAGTACTGGACTTTCAGCTTTAGCATCATTCCTTCCAAAGAAATCCCAGGGCTGATCTCCTTCAGAAGGGACTGGTTGGATCTCCTTGCAGTCCAAGGGACTCTCAAGAGTCTTCTCCAACACCACAGTTTAAAAGCATCAATTCTTCAGCACTCAGCCTTCTTCACAGTCCAACTCTCACATCCATACATGACCACAGGAAAAACCATAGCCTTGACTAGACGAACCTTTGTTGGCAAAGTAATGTCTCTGCTTTTGAATATGCTATCTAGGTTGGTCATAACTTTCCTTCCAAGGAGTAAGCGTCTTTTAATTTCATGGCTGCAATCACCATCTGCAGTGATTTTGGAGCCCAAAAAGATAAAGTCTGCCACTGTTTCCACTGTTTCCCCATCTATTTCCCATGAAGTGATGGGACCGAATACCATGATCTTCGTTTTCTGAATGTTGAGCTTTAAGCCAACTTTTCCACTCTCCACTTTCACTTTCATCAAGAGGTTTTTTAGTTCCTCTTCACTTTCTGCCATAAGGGTGGTGTCATCTGCATATCTGAGGTTATTGATATTTCTCCTGGCAATCTTGATTCCAGCTTGTGCTTCTCCCCAGTGAACTTTTTGGAATTGTCATTCACTTGTATGAATCTCTTAAAAAAGAATCCCTCCTATATATACCTTTTTAGTGAGTATTTTGGAGAAGGAAATGGCAACCCACTCTAGTGTTCTTGCCTGGAGAATCCCATGGATGGAGAAGCCTGGTAGGCTGCAGTCCATGGGGTCGCACAGAGTCGGACACGACTGAAGCGACTTGGCAGTGAGTATTTTAATTCTTGGACTCTCTCTTTTTATAAATTTTATTACTTTAAATAGAGGATAATTATTTTAGTTGGAGGATAATTGCTTTACAATGTTGTGTTAGTTTCTTCTGTCCAGCAACGTGATCTCTCCCGAAGGTGAGTATTCACCTATCATTTAGTGTTGAGGGCCTTGAACTCAAAATGTAGGGGGTGATTGAATAAAAGGTTAGATAATTTGTTAGGAAGTACTTGAAGCACAGAGTAACCTGCCCATCACGAAGATGACTGTCTAGAGGAAGCAAATTCAGGAATAACTTCTTTTTTTCTTGTACAGTGTAATTTTGAGAAGAAATGCTGCTGCTTGCTGGTGCCTTGTTTGCCTAAAAAATATTTAACTCATAGAAAAAATATCTGGGAACTCGTGATGTGTTCCAGAAGTATCTTTCAACAGAGCAATGCAACTGCAAGGTTGTCAAGACAAGTGGAAACAGATAAGAATGAGTCAATGTGGTATTTAAGCAAGTTAGAAAGTGAGGAGAAGGCAATGGTACCCCACTCCAGTCCTCTTGCCTGGAAAATCCCATGGACGGAGGAGCCTGGTAGGCTGCAGTCCATGGGGTCGTGAAGAGTCGGACACAACTGAGCGACTTCACTCTCACTTTTCACTTTCATGCATTGGAGAAGGAAATGGCAACCCACTACAGTATTCTTGCCTGGAGAATCCCAGGGACAGGGGAGCCTGGTGGGCTGCCATCTATGGGGTCGCACAGAGTTGGACACGACTGAAGTGACTTAGCAGTAGTAGTAGTAATAGTAGTAGTAGAAAGTGAGGATGGATTCACAGTGGCTACATATCTCTTCAATTAATTTAATAAATACATCTGCAGAATTTTTTAAAAAGGATGTTTTATCCAGCAGTCCTATTGTTAACCTTAGGACTTTCCGATCCTTAGCTTTCTGATCATATTTTTTTTTCAATTTGGGAATTAGAACAGAGCATTGTCCTGATGGACTAATGCACATCACTATGACCTGGCAGACAAAACTGGTCTCGTTTCCACCACAGCAATTTTATGAATTGGTCTCAAGTTACAAATACTCTGAGCACCCACGATATCCTGGGAATCTGAGTGGTGCGAGCCTGTGTCTCCATGTTTCTATGGTAACTCCAACACACATAATAAGCCAAGTGATCAGAAATAAATCAGTCTACTATGTTCTTAATTTCCTTAAGAAAAACTCCAGGTGTGCATGTATGTATTTTAACTGCAAGCCAAGCTTCAGATAAAAGTGTGAATTATATATACAATATACATGCCACACACACAGAAAAATGTGTGTATATTCTACAACAATCCCACATGTATGTAGTATACTGTACACATGTAAAAAGAGGCACTGACTTCATAAAATGCTGAAAGCTATTCCGGCTATCTCTACACCCAACAGTAAACCAGCATTAAGTAAATAAAGTACGTGAGAAAAAGCACAGGATCAAATCAGCAGATGCAGGTTTAGAACTAGCTCAGAGATTTTCCTGGTGTTTGATATTTTGGAAATCTGTGTTCTCTAATGACCAGTTTCATATAAGGCTACTTCCAGTGTCAAGGTGGAGGTAGTATTTATAATTCTCCAACATATGAGAGAATGGGAAACCAGATGTTACCTGCATACAAGGCTTTAACTCCCTGGGTGAAGTCTGTCCTGAGCCACAGAGTAAGGAGGGCGCCGGTGCTGACGCTGAAGAAATGCAGCTGAAATCCTGGTAACTAGCATGCTTGGGCCTGTTGTTCCTCCTGACAGCTGCGGGGTGTCTCAACGTTTCCCAAGAGACCACAGCTGACTCCTGAGTCCTTCACCTGGAGAGTAGCCTCCAGGCTTTGCATTCCTGCCCCAAGTCGACTTCCAGCCCCTTCAAAGGGGCCCCGCCAGCAGGAAATCTCCTTTGAACAACGTGGGGGCCGCCTGCGGGCCGGGTCCTGGTCCTGGCAGGCCGAGGAAGGCAAACAGGAGCCCAAAGGATGCTCCCAAGGCTTGGGATGTGTAGGGCAGCAAGCGTGGATCTGATGGAGGCCAAGCAGCAGAGGATGCCAGGGTCGCGCTGGTGGATGCCAGCGTCTCAGAAAACCAGAACCGCAGAGTCCACTGGGTGGGTACCACGGCATGAACCACACTCTCGCGAGGAAGCCAACCGCAAGGGCTCTTGGGAGATCACAGCCTCAGCCCCACCTCCGCCTCTCCGTTTTAGTATCTTTTTTTTTAAAGATTTTTTTTGATGTAGATAATTTTTAAAGTCTTTATTGCATTTGTTATATAATATTGTTTCTGTTTTATGTTCTGAGGTTCTTTTGGATGCAAGGCATGTGGGATCTTAGCTCCCCCACCAGGGATCAAACTCACACCCCCTGCATTGAAAGGTGAAGTTTTACCCGCTTGAGCACCAGGGATGCCCTTCTTTGGCTCTCTTATGTACTGTGAATATTTTCCCAGTTTATCATTTTTATTTGCATAGTTTTATATATAATCATTAACATCTTTTTGTTTTTGCAGTGTTGTGCATTAAGGGTCATATATCAAGTTGCTTTCCATGCCTCTTCCTCCTCCCCCAGGGTTATGTGTTCTAGATTTTCTTCATGGGCTTTAAATCATCCCACACCTACATTTAATTATCTGATTTATTGGCGTTTATTTTTACAATACTCTATGAAATAGTATCCAACCTTTTCTTCCAGAACTTAACCAGATGTTATAACTTAATCTGTTGATAAATTGCTTTTCTACTTTGTTTAATTATTTTCTATTAAAGTATAATACACAAAGAGACTGCATAAATCATATAAATGCAGTCCAATGAGTTGTCTAAGTGAACACATTCATGAACATACCCCAGTAG
Organism: Bos mutus; assembly: GCF_027580195.1. Lineage (NCBI taxonomy): Eukaryota > Metazoa > Chordata > Mammalia > Artiodactyla > Bovidae > Bos > Bos mutus. Next base: position 41,107,980 of record NC_091620.1, on the reverse strand, counting down.
CTCAAGAACCAGAACGTGGCCAGCACCTAGGACACCCGCTGCCAGGCTTTTTCTTAGTCACTGTGTTTCTTCCCCACCAAAGGTTACTGCTATATGTACAGATGAACCCACATATTCTCTTGTGATGTGCTCTCTTCCACTTCAAGTTATACTTGTGAAATTCAGGTTGTGCTAATGTATATTCTGTTGTGTAGTATTTTATTATTTGAATATTTCACAATTTATCTCTTCTACCATTGGTGGACATTTGGGTTGTTTCCAACTTTGGGCTAGATTGCTACTGCAAACATTCTTGTATATATATAATACAAGTTTCTGTTAAGTATACATGTACATAAGGATGAAATTGCTGGACCATGTCATAAAATTTTGCCAAACAGTTTTAAGGTGATACACAAATTTGCATTACTTTCAGCATGAGAATTTCAGGTATTCAGTATCTTCAGCAGTATTTATTATTGTTACTCTTTTTAATCTTAGCTCTTTTGGTGAAGGTATTGACTTATTTAGCTATAGTTTTCACTTATTTTATGACTAATAAAGTTGAGAACACTTTCATAGATGTATTGGCCATTGGATATAATTTTTTGTAAAGTATGTGTTTAATTCTATTGCCCACTGTTTTAGTGGATTCCGTGTCTTTTTCTTATTGGTGTATTGGAACTTTTATGCATTCTGGGAAAAAAATCCCTCGTGTTTATGTATATATATATGTCACAATATCTTAGTATATGCTGTGACAGTTTTGTCACCCTTTATATGTTTCCTAGGTCTGATGTGACAAACTAGCACAGACTTGGTGGCTTGAAACAGCAGATTTTTTTTTCTCTCTTACAGTTCTGAAGGCCATTAAGGCCAAAGTCAAAGTGCAGGCAAGGTGGGTTCCTTCTGAAGATTCTGAGGAAGAATCTATTCTGTGCCTCTCTCCAGGTTTCTGGTGACTCCGGGTGTTCTTTGCTTTCTTTGACTTTTCTTATAAACATATCATTTCAATATCTGACTCCATATTAACATTGTGGTGGTTTAATCGCTAAGTCGAGTCCAATTCTTGCAACCCCGTGGATTGTAGCCTGCCAGGCTCCTCTGTCCATGGGATTCTCCAGCCAGGAATACTGGAGTGGGTTGCCATTCCCTCCTCCAGGGGATGTTCCCAACCCAGGGATCAAACCAAGGTCTCCTGCATTGCAGGCAGATTCTTTACTGAGTGAGCTATGAGGGATATTAACATTATCCCTTGTGTAACTGTCTCTGTCTCTACAAAGTGCTCTCTTCTGTGCCTCCATGTCTGTTCCTCATCTTCTTTATTTCCCATCATTGGACTCAAAGTGAAAGAAAGAAAGTGAAGTTGCTCAGTCGTGTCCGACTCTTTGCGACCCCATGGACTGTAGCCTATCAGGCTCCTCCATCCATGGGATTCTCTAGGCAGAAATACTGGAGTGGGTTGCCATTTCCTTCTCCAGGAGATCTTCCCAACCCAGGGATTGAACCCGGGTCCCTCATAGCTCACTGGACTCAGGGCCCACCCTAATCCATGATGATCCCATCCTGAAATCTTCAAATCAATCACATCTTTGCCATGTAAGGTTAGTTAATATTCATGGGTTCCAGGTGAACTGAATTTGAATAAATACCATTAAACCGCTGCTGCTGCTGCTAAGTCACTTCAGTCGTGTCCAACTCTGTGTGACCCCATAGATAGCAGCCCACCAGACTCCCCCGTCCCTGGGATTCTCCAGGCAAGAACACTGGAGTGGGTTGCCATTTCCTTCTCCAATGCATGAAAGTGAAAAGTGAAAGTGAAGTCGCTCAGTCATGTCTGACTCTTGGCGACCCCATGGACTTCAGCCCACCAGGCTCCTCCACCCATGGGATTTTCCAGGCAAGAGTACTGGAGTGGGGTGCCATTGCCTTCTCCGATTAAACCACTACATTCTCATAATTGTATTTTTTCCCTCATGGTTGGCTCCTTTTTGCAGCCCTTTAAAGAAGTCTTTTCCTCCTCCCTTACTCTTACCATCATGAAGATATTCTCTTATGTTATATTCTAGAGAAGCTAACACATTTAGATATATCATCCATCAGCAGTTAATAGTTGTGCAAGGTAAAGTAAAGTGTCAAATTTCACTCCACTCCAAACAGACGTTTAACTGACGAAGGAACACTATTAAACAGAACATTCTTTTTGCACTATTCTGTAGTATCAGTCATAAATTAATGCCAATTAAGTGTTCTTTCTGGACATTTCTGAAAGATTTGTCCGTCGGTCAGTCCTTAGATCATTCCCACACTATCTTAATTACTGTAGGTTTATAGGTCCTGATATTCAATAGTGGAAGGTCTCTTTCTTTTTCCAGATTGTCATGACTATAAGGTGGTTCCTTCCATTTCCATGTAAATTACAAAATCATCTTATTTTGCTTCTCTCAAAATGCTTGAATTTTGATTGGGGTTGCATTGAATCTTCCATCAATTTTAGGGTATGCTGAAATTTTTACCATGTTGGAAGTGTATATTCTTCCTTTTTAAGTCTTTATCAGCCTCAGCAATGTTTTAGATACTGTGAAGGACTTTTGAATACCTTTTGTTATGTTTATTCCTGTGTATCAGATATTTTGATATCATTTTAATGGCATATTTAAAAAATTTGCCAATTTCTAATTGTCTCTGTAGATATTCTTAATTTGGTTTCCATAGATCTTGCTGATTTATTTGTTAATTATAATGGGTTATCAGCAGATTCTTTTAGGTCATTACATACAATCATCTGAGAATAGTGAGAATTTTACTTCTAGCTTCTTAATCTTTTTCCTTTTATTTCTGTCTCTTGTTTTATTTCACTGTCTAGGACCTCTAACATAATATTGAATAGAAATAAAGTGGGCAGAAATCTTTATCTGGTTCCCAGTATTAGAAACCTTCTAACATTTTAACAGTGTACCATTCAGAGATCTGCTACAGGTTTTTTTTTGTAAGCATTCCAAGTTAAGGAGTTAATTCTCTTCTCTCCTTAACTCACTGAGAGTTTTTCCCCCAATGAGTAGATGGGTTTTGTCAAATGCTTTTTCCGCTCTTATTGTTAAGTAAATTTTTTTTTTTGTTAATTTGGTCATCTATATTGTAATTGGTCATTTATATTGTAAATTAATATAATGATTTTGATATATGTAATGTTAAATCAGCCTTACTTACCCCAGATAAATCCACATTTGCAATGTATTATCTTTTCTATATGTTATTATATATACTAAGATTTTATTTTATCAGGTTATAGTAACAAAATTTGGCTGGCTTTTTAATATAAAATGGGGATTACTCTCTTGATTTACAATATTCTCTTTTTATCATTTTACTGTCTGCAAGATATACAGTGATGTCCCTTTTTCATTCTCAATATAAGTAAATATCATTGGTTTTTGGTTCTTGATCAGCTTGCCAGGAGTTTATTAAGATTAGTAGTATTTCTTTTTAAATCAACCTTTGGTATTATTGGTTCTCTCCATTTTATTATTATTGTTAATATACTACTATGTCATTACTTTTTACATTTAGCTGTATTATTAATTTTTTTCAGTCTTTGCTGTATTAAATTTTTTCAGTCTTTGCATTTCAGTCTTTGATGTTCTTTTTACTAACTTCTTTAGATGAATACCTAGATCATTGTTTTCTAGTCTTTCTTCTTTTCTCACATGTATATTTAAGTTTTATATAAGCATAGTTTTAGCTGCATTTGACAAATTATTATGTCATAACTTGCCACGTTAGTCTAGAAGCAGAATCCCTCTTTGTCACCACTTTTACTTCCACATTCTTTTGTGCACTTGATTCTGCTTCTGGACTTGCTATCCTATTGTTTTTCTGTTTAATCCTGCAGCTGTCTCACCTTGTTTACTTTTCTTCCCTTTATAAGATGATCTAATGACTCACAGAGCAAGGCCCTCTTCTATGTAGTATTTGCAAAGAATTCTCTTGATTCTTCTAGGGTCCTCATTCATGGGTATAATTTTGTCAGATTCTCTAAAAATAATTCATTAGACATATGTTTTGAGTGGAATTAAAAATACAGATTATGAAGAAGTGACATGCTCGCAGTATTGAGTTTTTATGCTCAGGAATATGATATGTCTCTTCAATACATTCCTCAATAAATAATTATCAATAATTGTTTACATCATTTTCCAATAAATATTTATAAATTTTAATATGGATTTACATATTTCTTATTAACCTTTTATCCCCCTAGGAATTATTTGAAGGTTTTTTTTTTTTTTTCTATTTTAGCATTAACTAGTAACTACTAGCACTAACTCAGAGAAGGCGATGGCACCCCACTCCAGTACTCTTGCCTGGAAAATCCCATGGGCGGAGGAGCCTGGTAGGCTGCAGCCCATGGGGTCGCTAAGAGTCGGACACGACTGAGCGACTTCACTTTCACTTTTCACTTTCATGCATTGGAGAAGGAAATGGCAACCCACTCCAGTGTTCTTGCATGGAGAATCCCAGGGACCGGGGAGCCTGGTGGGCTGCTGTCTTTGGGGTTGCACAGAGTCGGACACGACTGAAGTGACTTAGCAGCAGCAGCACAAACTAGTGACTACTCTGGGTCCCCTCCACTGCAGGCGGTGGGGCTGTGGCATGCTGGGCCTGGAGTAGGGGCTGGGTCGTGGGAGGCTCCAGGAGTGGCCTGGAGCCAGTGTCTCAGGCGTCGAGGGCCCGCCCAAGTTTGTGTGGTGGTGCAACCCCCAGCTTGTTTTCCTGGTGGCCCAGCCATGTCCAAGTATTTCTGGTCCCTGATCCTTTTGAACTATGGTGTTGGAGAAGACTCTTGAGAGTCCCTTGGACTGCAAGGAGATCCAACTAGTCCATCCTAAAGGAAATCAGTCCTGGGTGTTCATTGGTAGGACTGATGTTGAAGCTGAAACTCCAGTACTTTGGCCACCTGATGGGAAGAACTGACTGATTAGAAAAGACCCTGATGCTGGGAACAATTGAAGCAGGAGGAGAAGGGGACGACAGAGGATGAGATGGTTGGATGGCATCACCGACTTGATGGACATGAATTTGAGTAAGCTCGGGGAGTTGGTGATGGACAGGGAAGTGTGGTGTGCTGCAGTCTATGGGGTCTTAAATAATCGGACACGACTGAGTGACTAAACTGAACTGAGTGACTACTAATATATAGGAAAATTCACCGACTTCAATATTTACTTTTGAACTTGCTAATTTTTTTTAGCTATTTTTTCTGACTTTTTCAGATGAAAATTATATCATCTGCATGTAGTAATAATTTTCTCCTCTTTTTTCATATTTACATTGTTCACCCTCCAGTTTCTTATTGCATTAATTAATCCTTCTCAAACATGTTGAGAACTCAGTGACATCAGGCTTAGTTATGTCCTGACTTTAATAGGAATGTTTTCAGTATTTCCCTATTAATTACAATAGAGTGGTAGATATTTATTGCATTAAACAAGTCATTTTTTATTTTGGTTTCTTAAATTTTCCATTTAGGCATTTATTTTAAAATCAGGATGAATGATTAATTTTACAAATACTTTTTCAGCCTCTATGACTCCAGGATCTCAGTTCCAAATAAAACTAAGTCTAACTGCTCCTGTGTAGCACAGATCATGCCCAGGAGAGGGGAACCAAGCCTGCAAAATCCTCATGAAGTTGAGGGGGAGAGGCATCTCCAGGAAGACCAACCAAATCATTCTATGACTCAGTGCAATGAGATCACTGTTGAATGCTAGGTGACCCAGCTGATTTCCCCAGCACAGCTACCCTGGAGCCCCAGAGCCGGGGCGTGGTACCATCACTGCCCCTACTTCCTAGCTTTGCCTACTTAATTTGGATTTAAACCTGGTGTCAGTGTGGTTGGTTAATCCTAGGATGTGTACTCATGTCCTGGATGCCAGAGAAGGTGCTTTTCTGGTAGCTCAGCTGGTAAGGAATCTGCCTGCAAAGCAGGAGACCAGAGTTCAATTCCTGAGCCAGGAAGATCACCTGGAGAAGGGATAGGCTACTCATTCCAGTCTTCTTGAGTTTCCCTCATGGCTCAGATGGTGAAGAATCCACCTGCAATGTGGGAGACCTGGGTTGAAAAGATCCCCTGGAGGAAAGCATGGCAACCCACTCCAGTATTCTTGAGTGGAGAATCCCCATGGACAGAGGTGTCTGGGAGGCTGCAGTCCATGGGGTCACAAAGAGTGGGATACAACTGAGCAACTTTCACCTTCACTTCACACCAGTACTCTCACAAGGTACAGGATTCTCCAAACATGTGAAAATGGTTCTGATGCTGGGTGGTCACTGCACATAGTCAAAAAGTTGACATCTCCACATTCATAGAAATTTTTGAATGGATTGTCTCCTTTATTCTACTAATGTGAAATATATATATAATATATGTATATTGCCATTATTATTATTAAAGTCTCCAATGCCGTATATCTGGAAAATGCCAAAGGTTGAATTTAGTATGTTAAAAGCTATGAGCTTTCAGCAAGAACTGATTGCTGGTCCATGAATATAAGTGACCGAGATTGCAAATGAATTCTTTTTAGAGGGTGTGTAAGAGAAGCCCTTCCAGCTTGGTAAGGCTGTCACACTCTTTGCTGAGTTACCTGTGTTGGGTATATCAAGAAAGCATCTGTCCAGAGTTGAAAACTGGAGATGTTTGTTTTAATATACACAGTGGATTTCTTCTTAATTGAGCCAGTTCATTCATGTTTGCCACAGTTCCCCAAATTCCCAGGCCTTGTCATATATTCACATCATCTAAAACCCTGCAAGCATTCAGAAATAGACTTTCCCTTTATGGTACCATGTTTTGATTCTTTTTCGAGCTTTGAAAATCATAACAATAGTACATGCATGTTGTATAATGTCAAACAGTACATTATTATATATATTATATAATTATATATATATATATATGTACATAAATAAATGTGTATAACAAAGTTGAGACTTCCCTGGTCATCCAGTGGCTAAGACTCCTAGCTCCCAATGTAGGGGGCCCGAGTTCCATCCCTGGTCAGGGAACTAGGTCCCATATGCCACAATTAAAGATCCCACATGATGCAAGTAAAGATCCCAGGTGCTGCAACTAAGACCTGGTACAGCCAAATGAAAAAATAAATAAAACCAAATATTTTTAAAAATAGCTACAAAAATATGAACAAGCTAATCCTCTCCCTGACACTTCACTCATCCCTTTCAGATAACCAGTGTTAACAGCATGGTATGTGCTAGCCCTTCTTCATACATAATCTTTCAAACATATTTGCTTTCTTTGTATTTTTGCTTGCTTTTACTGATGTGGAATTCTACTATACTCAGTCAACAAATTGTTTTTCTTTTAAGGTTTTACTGTGGAAAATCTCAAATATATGTAGGCACAGAGAGGATACTATCATAGTTCAGTTGGTAAAGAATCTGCCTGCAATGGAGGAGACCCTGGTTCAATTCCTGGGTTGGGAAGATCCTCCAGAGAAGGGATAGGCTACCCATTCCAGTATTCTTGGGCTTCCTTTGTGGCTCAGCTGATAAAGAATCCGCCTGCAATGCAGGAGACTTGGGTTCAGTCCCTGGGTTGGGAAGATCCCCTGGAGAAGGGAAAGACTGCCCACTCTAGTATTCTGGTCTGGAGAACTCTGGGTACTGTATAGACCATGGGGTTACAAAGAGCCGGAGACGACTGAGCAACTTTCACTTGCACTTTCATGTCCCCAACACAGAGCTTTAACAATTATCAGTTCAAGGTCAATCTTGGTTTAAACTCTACCTTCACTTCTCCACACTCCTCCATATCTTGGATGATTTTTATTTTAATATGTAGAATTACGCCCCCCCCACAGTTTTATGTAAAAAATTTCAAACCTATAAAAAGTGTTGGCAGGCTAGTATAATGAACAATCCATCTGTTCATCATCTGGATTTCCCAGTTGTTTTTCATCCTAGACAGGCTTCCCTGTAACTCAGTTGGTAAAGAAACTGTCTGCAATGCAGGAGACCCTGATCTGATTCCTGGGTTGGGAAGATCTGCTGAAGAAGGGATAGGCTACCCACTCCAGTATTCTTGGGCTTCCCTTGTGGTTCAGCTGGTAAAGAATCCACCTGCAATGCAGGAGACCTGGGTTCAATCCCTGGATTGGGAAGATCCCCTGGAGAAGTGAAAGGCTACCCACTCCAGTATTCTGGCCTAGAAAATTCGCAGTTGGACACAACTGAGCAAATTACTCACTTTCAGCCTGGACAATATTTTATGGAGTTCTCTATATTTAGACATAAGTTTATCCTTTCCTCCCCTAATTTCTTGATGCAAACACACACATAAATTACTTTGTATAATTACTGATTTTTATAGAAACCACTGATGTGCAGAAGCAGGAGTTGGCTGAGATGCTTAAAGCAAGGTGATCAAGTTTACCCAAACAGAAGGATTGAACCAAAACAGTTGCCAAAGGGGGAAACAAGGAAAGATACTGTGTAACAGTGGTTAAGGGAAGGCACTCTATCATGCTTAGCTGGGGGAACTCCAAAAATCTCTTCTGCTAAAGTTGCTTGCAGACACCTAGCTTTGGGCCCAGACAGCTGTCTATACAAAGCAGACTCACCCTCCCAGGGAAGAGAGGACCCCGAAACATGAGGTCTTGGTCCAAGCTCAGGAGGGCCAATGGCCAATTGCTGGCCGCTTTCCTTTAATAAACTGTTGGAACAGTAAATCATTCCAAGCCAACTATTTTTAGATTGTCCCAACTGCCTTTTGGATTGGGCAAAGTTTATCACTAATACTGCATTTTTTGTCAGTTCTCCTTGTATTTCTAATTGTGCTTTATATACTTTTTCAAAATATTATTAGGCACATCAAACTTCACAGTTACAGCTTCCTTGTACATTTCAGTTTTTATAAAAGAGAAACCATCCAGTTTGATCCTGACTAATAACAAGTAGCTGGAGAAGGAAATGGTAACCCACCCACTCCAGTATTCTTGCCTGGGAAATCCTATGGACAGAGGAGCCTGGCAGGCTACAGTCCATGGGGTCACAAGAGTTATATATGACTTAGCAACTAAACAAACACCACCAGTAACAAGCAGCTTGTGTGTGCATGCTAAGTCACTTCAATCGTGTCAGTATCTTTGGGTCCCTATTAGTTTTGGCCCGCCAGGCTCCTCTGTCGATGGGATTCTCCAGGCAAGAATACTGGAGAGGGTTGCCATCCCCTCCTCCAGGGTATCTTCCCCACCCGGGGATTGAACCCGTATCTCTGATGTCTCCTGCACAAGTAGTATATATATTACTGAAGTTTCTTTGAGCATATCTCACTCAACACCCTGCAGCAGCAGGAAGCAAGCCTTCTAGGTCTGAGAAAATTTGAATACCAGCTCTTTCTCTCCAGTTACATTTTCCTATCTTGGACAATGATGCAATATACCATGGACTAAGCCCCACTTAGCTGGTGTTTAGATCTCCTTTCCAGATTCAGATATGAAGGGGATAATGGTGTTTGTAGTTTTGGGCTTGAAATCTACATCAACTGACATTAACAACATCCATCCACAACACATTTTTGTTTGCATTTCCCTGATAAGCTAGTGGCCATTGTAGTAGGTTTAATGTATCCTTTCATTCAGGTTTGTTTGCTTTAACTTTGTATTTGTTACTTGCTGTTGCACAACAAATAACCCAAACTTCAGGGGCTTAAACAATAACCATTTATTATGTTACAGTTGCAGTGTGTCCCTAATTCAGGAGTGGCTTAGTTGCAGCTGTTTGGACTCAAGGTCTCATGAGGTTATAGTCAAGCTGTCCCCCAGAGCTGCAGTAATTTGAAAGCTAGCCCGAGGCTGGAGAATTTGCTTTCAAGATGATTCTCTCTCATGCCTCAGTGACAAGTCAGGACTGGTTGCCAGCAGGATGCCTCATTTTCTCATCATGGGACTCCTCCACAGAAGTGCTTAAGTGTGTCCTCATGACATGGTCACCAATATCGAGTTCTTCTCTCCTTCCTGGACACAAAACTAACTACATTTCAGGCAAGCATCCCTTCTCCACCCCTCATCAGTTGTAACCTTGTGACTACCCATTGGAACGTCAGCCCAGGCCATGAAATGGCCAACACCCTCTTCCCCATGCTCACTCTCTTTCCTCCTCTGTATGGCTAGAAGTGAAGGTCTCCAAAATGCCTGGGAAAAGCCCAGATTCTTGAGGAGAGCTATCTAGCCAGAAGATCTGCCCTGGACTTTGGGTCCAGTGCAGATCTAGACCTAAACCTCTGTTGTGCTAAGCTTCAGGGATTTGGCTACAGCAACTACTTTCTTACTTGCTTATTCAGACTAACACAGTACAGCACATGTGTGTATGCTAAGTTGCTTCAGTCGTGTCTCTCTGTGACCCCATGGACTGTAGTCTGCCAGGCTTCTCTGTTCATGGGATTCTCCAAGCAAGAATACTGGAGTGGGTTGCCGTGCCCTCCTCTAGGGGATCTTCCCAACCCAGGGGTTGAACCCACCTCTCTTATGTCTCCTGCATTGGTAGGCGGGTTCTTTACCACTAGTGCCACCTGGGAAGCCCACGGTACAGCACAGTTACCTCAATTTTCAAGTGTTCTTTACATTTCTCTAATGTGGTATGGAGAGCATGTTTTAATCCATGCTACTTAAGAGGAGGACTCTGTAAAGTTTCAGGTTTCCTTCCTTTCTTAAAATCTCAAAAGAGGCTCAATGATACAAATATAATATCAATAAATAAGATAAAACTGTATTTTAAATATCTAGGTAAGGAAATAGGGGCTAAAGAAAAGTAAGGCTGGGAACTGGGATGCCAGATGGTTTAAATAAAAATACTGAACATATTTAGAAAAAAATGTGTCAAAATATATGAAGGATATAGCTAATAATCTAAATTATATTGTTACATTTTGTGTCAGATCAGGTAGCTCTTTTCTTTTGCTGCCCAACACACAGAAATATAACTTTCAAAAAAATCTCAGTGATGATACAGTTTGTATGAACTTCACACTTAATCTTTTAGACTCATTGGTGCATATAATAATCATGGCAAAAAAAATGAATTTGTATGCTGGTATTATTCACAGAAATTCAAAAAGGATATTAAACCAGATTTGACAGATCTGGGCCAACAGGTAAATCTTTATTGAAAAAAAACTTTATTTTAAGAAGTGGGAAGCTCAAGGGGAATGATAATTATGTCCCTCAAGCATCAATGCTTCAGAAAAAAGAACATAGAAGATTGTTTTCCATGGTTTTAGCACAGCCAATTTAATACTCTCAAAAAGAAGTCATCGTCTCCTTCTAACCCTGTGAAAGTGCTCAGAGAGCTATAATACTGCCTCAGAAAGAATCCACTCCTGCGAATTCTCACTCACCTTGATATACACTGAGAGCTTCAGAGGCAAAATCATTAAGTAAAGCGAGAAATCTGTCTTTACACAATGCAAATTTAAATTTAATTTTCAAGTGTTTAATATTTTTTCAAAATACTTTAGAACTAAAAATTAGTCAATTCTTTTCCAAGTCAGGCACCTTTCTTTAAAAAAAAAGTTTTCTCTCACTGACTTACTTTTATCATATAATAGTTGAATTTGATAACATTTACTTAAGCTGTGCTGCTGCTGCTGCTAAGTCGCTTCAGTCGTGTCTGACTCTGTGTGACCCCATAGACAGCAGCCCACCAGGCTCCCCCGTCCCTGGGATTCTCCAGGCAAGAACACTGGAGTGGGTTGCCATTTCCTTCTCCAATGCATCAAAGTGAAAAGTGAAAGTAAAGTTGCTCAGTCGTGTCCGACTCTTAGCAACCCCATGGACTGCAGCCTACCAGGCTCCTGCGTCCATGGGATTTTCCAGGCAAGACTACTGGAGTGGGGTGCCATTGCCTTCTCCGACTTAAGCTATACAAGCATAATATTAATAATAAAATAAATACCTGTGGGTCCAGTATTCATGTTATGAACTAAGACCTTCCCAGGTACCGTTGAAGTTACCTATGTGATTTTTCACTCTCCCACTTCTTGCCTCCCTCATCAGTATCCTGAAAAGTTACTGTATCCTGTATCAAGATACTGTAACCAGTATCCTGAAATCTTTACAGTTTCTTCATGTATGCATAGATCTTTAAGCATGATGCTGTTCACTTTTACTTGTTTTTGAGCCTTAAAACATGTTATAATACTTAATATAAAGTGAAAGTGAAGTCGCTCAGTTGTGTCCGGCTCTTTGCAACCCTGTGGACTGTAGCCTACCAGGCTCCTCCATCCATGGGATTTTCCAGGCGAGAATACTGGAGTGGGTTGCCATTTCCTTCTCCAAATACTTAATATAGTACTCTGTAATTTGATTTACATTGCTCATCAGTTTAAGTTGAATACTTATTGCTGATTCACTCACTTTATCTCATTTAGCTGCAAAATGTTCATTTTCACTATTTTATGTGACTATTCTATAACAATCTGGATTATTTCCAATGTTTTGAAATATCAGACCCTGGGTCTTTTTTTGTTTAAATTGAAGTAGAATTGATTTATGTTTCAGATGTACAGTTTTATATATACATGTGTATTCTTTTTTAGGTAGCTTTCTATTATAGATTATTACAAGATATTGAATATAGTTTCCCATGCTATACAGTAGGTGCTTGTTTATCTGTTTTATATACAGTGGTATGTACCACTAATCCCTGAATCTTTCATATGATATGTTTTTCTCTGACTTAATATGATGATCTCTAGGTCTATCCATGTTGCTGTAAATGGCATTATATCTTTCATTTTTATGGCTGAGTAATAGTCCATGAAATCACTTCTTAATGGCATCCTTGCATTTCTTAGAGTCATTTACCTCACTTGATTGTGTTGTATTATTTTTGTACACCACTAGATTCTATTCAGAGAAGACAATGGCAACCCACTCCAGTACTCTTGCCTGGAAAATCCCACGGATAGAGGAGCCTGGTAGGCTGCAGTCCATGGGGTCGCTAGGAGTCGGGCACGACTGAGCAACTTCACTTTCACTTTTCACTTTCATGAATTGGAGAAGGAAATGGCAACCCACTCCAGTGTCCTTGCCTGGAGAATCCCAGGGACTGAGGAGCCTCGGAGGCTGCGGTCTATGGGGTCGCACAGAGTCAGACACGACTGAAGCAACACAGCAGATTCTATTTACTACTAGTCACTTAGGATTTTTGCATCTATAATAATTTTTGCATTTATAAATGATATTAGATCATAAATTTTTCTTTCTCATTGTGCTATTTTCTGGACTTGGTACAAAATTGTTGGTAAATAAATATTCCCTCTTTTGATTCACTACAAAGTTGTATAAGATTGAAGAGATCTGTTTCTTGAAGATTTTGTAGAACTTGTCCGTAAGACCATCTGAGTTTGAAGTATGTATAGAAAGACATTACTTTTAGTGGTTGTAGAAATATTCAGGCTTTCTATTTCACCTTGAGTTTGTTTGGTTAAGCTATATTACTCAAGGAATTTGTTTATTTTGTCTGCATTTTCAAAATCAGAAAAGGATACATCAAGGTTGTATATTGTCACCCTGTTTATTTAACTTATATATAGAGTACATCATGTGAAATGCCAGCCTGGATGAAGCACAAGCTAGAATCAAGATTGCCATGAGAAATATCAATAACCTCAGATATGCAGATGACACCACCCTTATGGCAGAAAGTGAAGAAGAACTAAAGAGCCTCTTGATGAAAGTGAAAGAGGAGAGTGAAAAAGTTGGCTTAAAGTTCAACATTCACAAAACGAAGATCATGGCATCCGGTCCCATCACTTCATGGGAAATAGATGGGGAAACAGTGGAAACAGTGGCAGACTTTATATTTTGGGGCTCAAAAATCACTGCAGATGGTGACTGCAGCCATGAAATTAAAAGACGCTTACTCCTTGGAAGAAAAGTTATGACCAGCCTAGATAGCATATTAAAAAGCAGAGACATTACTTTGCCAGCAAAGGTCTGTATAGTCAAAGCTAGGGTTTTTCCAGTAGTCATGAATGGGTATGAGAGTTGGACTATAAAGAAAGCTGAGCACTGAAGAATTGATGCTTTTGAACTGTGGTGTTGGAAAAGACTCTTGAGAGTCCCTTGGACTGCAAGGAGATCCAACCAGTCCATTCTGAAGGAGATCAGCCCTGGGATTTCTTTGGAAGGAATGATGCTGAAGCTGAAACTCCAATACCTTGGCCACCTGATGTGAAGAACTGAATCATTGGAAAAGACCCTGATGCTGGGAAAGATTGAAAGCAGGAGGAGAAGCAGACGACAGAGGATAAGATGATTGGATGTCATCACTGACTCGATGGACATGAGTTTGAGTAAGCACCAGGAGTTGGTGATGGACAGGGAAGCCTGGCGTGCTGCAATCCCTGCAGTCACAAAGAGTCTGACACAACTGAGAGACTGAACTGAACTGAACATTTTAAGGTGTGCTGGCATTAATTTCTTTGTGGAATTATTCCCCTCTTCCATCTTTCATTCCTAATTTTGTTTATTTATGCTTCTCTGATGACCTCAGATTCTTATGCAGACTGTTTAGGGAGGGACAGAATATGGAGAAGAAGGATGAGGATTATTGGGGATGAATAACTACATATGTAGATGCTGGGAAATATTGAAGGCAGGAGGAGAAGAGGGTGACAGAGGATGAGATGGCTGGATGGCATCACCAACTCGATGGACATAAGTTTGAGCAAGCTCCAGGAGTTGGTGACAGACAGGGAAGCGTGGCATGCTGCAGTCCATGGAGTCTCAAAGAGTCAGACATGACTGAGAGACTGAACTGAACTATAACACCAACCATTAAAGTTCTTGTCTTTCAGGAATTACAGGCCCATTAGTTTCTAGACCTTCTTGAGAAACAACAGACCTTTTCCTGTCTCTTAGGTTCCCTTACTTTGGAAAGGGAGAGGAATAGTTGAGATAGCTGGTCTGACATTGACAAGTGTGCCTACACACACACACACACACACACACACACCTTTCCTTACTTTCAGACAAGGACTTCCTTTCATTAAAAATTTGAGTCTTGGAGTTGAAATTCTTATATAAAAGTATTTGTCACAAAGGTAGGTTGGGAAGCCAGGGAAAGTAGTATTGCTAAAACCAAGAAAAGATAGACTTTTATCATTTTTAAGAGGCCATCCAAGAGTCCACTATAGCCAAGTTTCAGATGGACACATCCAGAATGGAAAGCCCTGGACTTGGCAGTGAGAGCATGATAACTTCTGGCACAGTCGTTTTACTGGAGGACCAAGGGCCAAGTCAGATAGCGATGGTTAGGAGAGTGAAACACATGGTCTACTGAGTTAGGTTTCATTTAGTTCCCTCAATGAGTGTACGGCTTCAATAGGGAAACAATAAGAAGGAAGGGAATTTCAACACAAACCAAAAAATGGAGGCAGATGTAGGGCTTTTCATATTATTTTTGTTTGTTTGTTTTCATTTCTGGCTGCACCATGTGGCATATGGGGTCTTAGTTCCCTGACCAGGGATTGAACCTGTGCCCTCTGCACTGGGAGCATGGAGTATTGCCCACTGGACTGCCATATTCTTATTTTTTAAAGTGGATACTTTTCATCATTGACTTATATGGATTTGGGGGCTTCTCTGGTGACTCAGAAGGTAAAGAATTTGCCTATAATTCAGGAGACTCAGGCTCAATCCTGGTTTGGGAAGATCCCCTGGAGGAAGGCATGACAACCTGCTCCAGTATCCTTTCCTGGAGAATTCCCATGGACAGAGGAGCTTGGTGGGCTACAGTTCATAGGGTTGCAAAGAGTCAGACATGACTAGTGACTTTCACTTCACTTTCACTTTTTTAATGAATTTAATATTCTCTCTCAGAAATAATCACTTTTTAAATCTTGTTTGTAATTGTGGACTAAAGGGTAATAGGACACAAAAAAAATTCTAGAGCTCCTGAAATTATTCTCTTTTGCTGGTTATTTATTCTGTTAATCTTGACCCCAGGGGAATTATTAGAAATTCAAAGTATTAACTCCCTGACCCACTTGTTCTAAATAAATCCTTTTGTAAAAAATACAGGACAAGACAAACTGTCAAAGCAGCAAACATCCTAAATTGCTAGCAAAGACGGTTCACAGGGACTTCCCTGGTGGTTCAGTGGTTAAGAGTCACTTTCCAAAGTTGCTGGTTCGATCCCTGGTCAGAGAACTAAGATCTCACATGCCTTGGGGCAACAAAGCCTCAGCGCTGCAACTTCAGAGGCCACTCACTCTGGAAACTGTGCACCGCGACTAGAGACCCCAGGAGCTGCAACTACTGAGCCCATGCAACCTGGAGCCACAACTAAAGAGAAACCAGCATGCCACAATGAAAGATCCCTCATGCTGCAGCTGAGACCAGACACAGCCAAAAATAATTAATTAATTTTAAAAAATAAAATAAAAACCAAGTGAGGGAAGGGGGTTGCAGGGTCTGTGATCAACTTGTGTACAATTCTCTAATTGGTTGGTGGTGATATATCCGGGTGATGTCACATCTGTCCCTAGGCTCCAGGAGGCCTGGGGCTATGTGCTCATGGTCATCAAGTGTTAATAGTTAACAGCTTCCATTTGTTGGAGAGGGGGAGGTTTTTTATATCTGCAAAACAACTCAGCAAATGTGCATCAAATACTATTACCAAGGTATTTCAGTTCAGTTCAGTTGCTCAGTTGTGTCCGACTCTTTGCGACCCCATGGACTGAAGCACAACAGGCTTCCCTGTCCATCACCAACTCCCTGAGCTTGCTCAAACTCATGTCCATCAAGGAGGTGATGCCATCCAACCATCTCATCCTCTGTCGTCCCCTTCTCCTCCTGCCTTCAATCTTTCCCAACATCAGGGTCTTTTCAAATGAGTCAGCTCTTCGCATCAGGTGGCCAAAGTACTGGAGTTTCAACTTCAACATCAGTCCTTCCAATGAACATTCAGGACTGATTTCCTTTAGGATAGGCTGGTTGGATGTCCTTGCAGTCCAAGGGACTCTCAAGAGTCTTCTCCAACACCACAGTTCAAAAGCATCAATTCTTCGGTGCTCAGCTTTCTTCACAGTCCAACTCTCACATCCATACATGACTACTGGGAAAACCATAGTCTTGACCAGATGGACCTTTGTTGGCAAAGTAATGTCTCTGCTTTTTAATATGCTGTCTAGGTTGGTCATAACTTTTCTCCCAAGGAGTAAGCATTGCTGGAGTGGTGAGCAGTGGCTGCAGGGCACTGGATTAGCAAGTGGCAGAGGGGAGATACCCCATGTCCAAGGTCAGGAGCAGCGGCTGGGCTTCACTGGACCAGCAGTGTGGAGATACCCCATGTCCAAGATTGGAGAAACCCCAGTAAGATTGTAGGCTCTGGGATGGCTGTGAGGAAATACCCCATGTCCAAGGGCAAAGGAGAAGCCCCAGAAAGATGGCAGGAGGGGCGAAATCATGTTTAGAATTAAACCCCATTCCCGCCAGAGACATTCAGAGAGCTCAAAAACACCTTCTGTGCACCTGGACCCAGGGACCCCACAGAGACCGAGACAAAACTGTGTTTGAGTGTCTCCTGGGGAGGTACTGGTCAGTGGTGGTCTGATGCAGGGACAAAGGCTCTGGGTGCAGCAGACTTGAGTTTGGCATAAGCCCTTTTGGAGGAGATTGCCATTAACCTGACCATAGGGCTGCCAGAACTTACACAGGACTGAGAAATAGACTCTTGGGGGGCACAACAGAACCTTGTGTGCACCAGGACCCAGGAAAAAGGAGCAGTGACCCCACAGGAGACTGCCCCGGATTTGCCTGTGGGTGTCCAGGAGTCTCCAGTAGAGGCGTGGGTCGGCGGTGGCCTGCTGCAGGGTTGGGAGCGCTGAGTGTGGCAGTACCTCATGGGATTTTTTTGAGGGAGGTCACCATTATCTTCATTACCTCCACCAAGGTACTTCAGAGAGGAGCTAAAGCAGAGGCTATGGGGGAAGACCTGTCCCAGGAAGACCCCATGAGGTCCTGCTGTTACATCACCATTTGAATGAGTTCCGGCCATATTCTTAATTGATTGTAAGAATAATTGAAAATCTTTTTCCTCTGTAAGTGAACCATATAAGCTTTCTATTTATCTTTTTGACCAAAAAAGAGACACAAGCCCTCTAAGGGTGTATAACCATACAAGAGCTTCCCTCTCTTTATAAAGCTTCTTACTAAATACAATTATAGCTTTTATGAGTATGTATACATTTCACTACAAATTGTTATTGCTTTAATTCTAACATGATAGATTTCTCTTTAGAAGAGACCTATCTCTTTGTTTTCTTACAGCATTTCTCATTTTTCAGACTTTGCACTTCTACAAAATGCCTTATTTAAATATTTGGCCAGAGAGTAATAATGTTTAACCCTTATGAAACTTCTCTGGGTCATAGTTCAGTGCCTGAGATACCAGAAGTAGCAAGTCGAGGTTTACAACTGGGTGGTATAATTCCCTAGAGACTGTGGGTTCCTTTGTCTCAAGGCAGGGCAAGCTGAATTAATATGCTGAAAACTTCTTAAATCAGCTTGAGACCTTGGCAGAAGATGACCACAGAAGCAGCCCAAAGAACTTAGGCCCCATATTTTAAAAATTTTAATGTGACAACAAAATTTCCAAAGCAGTTTTCCATCTGATCACATTCTTTGATATCCTCCTTTGAAGAACCAAAAAAATGTAGTGCGGTCTTTTGTCTTCCTGGCCTCCTGAAGTATTAGGATAAAAGCCTGAAAGCTTTGTGTCTGAAAGAGTTAAAACAATCTGCATGGCAGAATATCAAATCCCACCACTTCTCCCTGCCAAATGGGAAAAAAAAAAAAAAAAAATCAAAGCAAGCAGTAAGAAGGAAAGGAAAAGGGGAACTTTAGTGTTAGTAAATCAATCAACTCCTAGACACTAACTAATCTTCTTTTTGGTGAAATTTAAATCCATCCTTTTCAAGTTTATTAAATATTTTAAAAAAATCACATGCCCCATCCTGAACCCTCCTCCCTCCCAACCTCCCCATACCATCCCCTGGCTTTTTGGTGAAATTGATGAACCTGGACTGGACATGACATTTCACATGTTTCAAATCTTCCCACCCTCTCCCACAGAGTCCATAAGACTGTTCTATACATCAGTGTCTCTTTTTGATTCTACATACAGGGTTATCGTTACCATCTTTCTAAATCTTTCTCAACCTTCTTCTGATTAATGGTCCACATTTACTATTTATCTGGATTTCAGAATCATCCCATGGAAATGATCCACTAGCACAATTATACTGAGTACTTAGTAATTTTATCCTTTACTCATTAATATTAATTAGTGCTTGGAGGGGAAAGAGGACAGAGAAAGACTTCTCCCATCCAAGCTAATTAACTTTGTCTAGATTCTATGAAAGTGAGAAAGCACTTTATTAAAAACCATAAGATAAGCACACAAGGGACTTTTATTTTCTGCTTAGGCTAAATTGTGATAACATTTGGATTTGAGAGCATCCTAGAATTGCCAATGAGAATAAAAGGATCATTACTGGAGAGCAAAGTCTCCAGCTTGGTTTCCAAGGCACCCACTCAGTTGGTGATAACATAGATTTGATGTTTTCATGCTATTTTGGGAAATGAAAGTGATTTCCAAGCCTCCTATATACGACATGATAATACTCCAAGTGACCAGGAAAAGTAAGAGAATAGAAGTAGTTGTTCCTTCTTTTTTAGTAACATGGATTGATACATTATTAATACTCAAGCAGTGAGCTGAAACACTTTTTAATCTAATATCTAATATGTATTTGATTTCCAGCTGGTACAAGAAACATTTTTTAAAACAAAGATTTCATTAGATACCTTTACTATTCCCTATGAATAAAACACTGTTAGACCTCCATAAGGATCAGTAGCAATTAGAAGCCATATATTTCATATGATTTTTATCTCAATATTCATTCATTTGTACTTTTGACAAATTTGGTGGAGTACCTACGATGCAGGAGGAACTATATTGAGTTCTAAAACCTTAGATATCAATGCGGGAAAAAAAAAAAAAAGTTATCTTAGTTTCCCCTCACATTTATGCTGTTTGTCCAAGTCCTTTGAGATGTAGACACCAAGACAGGATTAAACCTGTGAAGATTTCATCTTGTGATAAAATAGACAGAAAATGGAGAGGGACTGGAAAAGCTGGGAGAGTTATCAGACTACATTGCAAGGCTATCAAAGAGGAGAGAGGGAAGGAAGACTGAATGGGACTCGGTCCAGACTCCGGTGCAACCAGCATAAGGAAGCAAGACTATGGGTGGGGGTGGGGATTCCCATTTCTCCCCCAATTGGGCTTACTTTCATATCCCTGCTGTGCTCATTTGCTTCCTGAAAACGTCCCATGGGAAGAAGCATGGCTGTGACTTAAACAGGGCAATGAATTGCCGAGCAAGCAGCTGGACTCTTGGTCAACTGTACTTCTGGTACTTAGAGGTTGTGAGAGGCATTCTCATGGCTGCCACAGGCTCTGTTCATGTCTTTATTATAACATTACCCATTTTAGTTTGTCTTCCTGACTGATAGTTGAAAAAAAAAAATGGAATCTCATTTATGCCCGAATCATAAAATGTTAATTTTGTTATACAGAATTAGATTTTGGAAACTTCACTATAAATCCCTAAAATATCTGATTTTTCAGTCTAAAACCTAAACCAGTTTCTGGTTTATATATTTGGTGCCTAATGGCAATGAAATGTATTTGCAAAAAATAAAAGAGCAAAGCTTTAAAATCTTTTATAGCAAAATTGTGTGTAAAATATAGACTATAGAGGAAAGCTTTCAAGGATGTCCTAATAGTATTTTTACTTCCTCTAAGCATCTTGAATTAGTATTTTTGAATTGATATCAAAGTTGGTGTCTTTCCATTGTTGAAAACAAGGTCAGTGTGAATTCAAAGCATTGTTAAACCTCATGTATCTTTTACTTCATGGTATCAGTCTAATTTGAGGTCATTGAGTCTTACTGATCTTTTGCTAGTTTGAAACTTAATTTTTTGTTGTTGTTCTTTGCTGACAGTAATTCTGTTTTCAAATGGCTTCATTGCTTTAAGAATCTGTTTGTATTTTAAGAAAGTGTTTGAGGTAGAAGTTTCGAAGGCTTTGTCATATGGTAAAAAGACCATGATCTTTGAGATCAAACAGACTATATTTGGGTCTCAGCTCTACCTCTTTAATCAGTGCATGCCTTTTGACAAACTGATAAACCTCCTGAATTTGCTTTTTTCTCTGTAATTTAGGGATAACAATTCCCGCCTTACAAGTTGCTGTGGGAAAGAAATGAAGCAGCTGCACAAGCTGACCCTGCATCTCCCTATCCAGACTGTCATGTTTCCTGGTGTCTTCAGTTCAGTTCAGTCGCTCACTCGTGTCTGACTCTTTGTGACCCCATGAATCGCAGCACGCCAGGCCTCCCTGTCCATCACCAACTCCCGGAGTTCACCCAAACTCATGTCCATAGAGTCAGTGATGCCATTCAACCATCTCATTCTTTGCCATCCCCTTCTCCTCCAGCCCTCAATCTTTCCCAGCTTCAGGGTCTTTTCAAATGAGTCAGCTCTTCGCCTCAGGTGGCCAAAGTATTGCAGTCTCAGCCTCAGCATCAGTTCTTCCAGTCCCTTCCTGGATGTTGGTCCTTCCAACACCTAGGACCGATCTCCTTCAGGATGGACTGGTTGGATCTCCTTGCAGTCCAAGGGACTCTCAAGAGTCTTCTCCAACACCACGGTTCAAAAGCATCACTTCTTTGATGCTTAGCTTTGTTTATAGTTCAACTCTCACATCCATACCTGACCACTGGAAAAACCATAGCCTGGTGTCTTGGTCTCCTTTTTATTGGCAGTCACTGGAGACTAACTGACCTCAAGCCTGCCCAGCCCAATGGTGCAAGTCTCCAGCACAGTCCCCTTGCAGCTGGTCTGAGCTGCAGGGTCTGAGCTGACAGGGCCATGACTTCTTGGCCTCCTAGTGTCTTGTGTTCTTGCAATCCCTTCTTCAGCACATCAAAATGCTACCTCATCCTCCCATACCCACTGCTATCCCATGATCATAACAGTGGGAAAGAGTGTTGTCTGAAAAGGCTGGAGAGTGCAAGAAGCAAGTCCCTCAAGATCCCATCCACCTGGATCCAGACAAGTGAGTGTTCTGCAGTCACTCAGGTCCAGCAATCAGGTATGGTAAGACCCCTCTTCTTGTCTGGTCTACCGTTCATCTTTGAAACCGAGCGGGACCCCACGGAGTCTTCCCAGGGACAGACACCCTCTGTACCCCTCTCCTGGTTCTTGTTTGTGGAAAAGCTTTAGTCTCCTCGACCTTCCCCACATTTTAAAGAGCAAACTTAATCAGAGAAGTGAGAAAATGCAGAAACAAAGGAAAACAGGCAAACAAAACAAAATAATAGTTAGTCTGTGTGGCCTGAGCTTGACAGCTCCGCCACGCTCATCACAGGTCCCAGTGAGATTCTCCTGTGAGATGTTTGCTTTGTGAGACACTGTTTGTGTTGGGTATTCCTGAGAGACTCTAAAAGGTAGAACTTCAGCTGATTTTTTTTAAGGCCTTTTTGTTGCATATGCAGAGCTGCAGGTAAGTTAAGGTGCTTAGTCTATAGTGTGTTTGCATTTTCATCTATGAAGTCTTAGAAATACATGCTGAGCAAGGAGAAACTTCAGGTTTGTGTTAAGCTGTCTGTGGTTCACGGGGAATCTGTGGCTGGGTATTTGTTATGTGCGTGCTGATTGTTTGCTTTCCTTAACTTTGTGTATCTAACAGAACATAGATTCGATTGTAATGAGGGGTCCGGTGAAAAGAGGGGTGCTGAAAGTGCTGGGGGAGGTGGTAACATCCCCATGCTCATGAT
Source organism: Bos mutus (assembly GCF_027580195.1). Lineage (NCBI taxonomy): Eukaryota > Metazoa > Chordata > Mammalia > Artiodactyla > Bovidae > Bos > Bos mutus. The sequence continues at coordinate 41,085,067 of NC_091620.1, read as the reverse complement.
GACCTGCACAGCCCAAAGGTTACTACTGATGTTGGTATCCAGGGAGAGAAAGTGTTTAAATATCGAAAGGCAGGATCAGAGGAAGGTAAGTAAGCATCTGCCTTGGGTGAAAAATTATAAATAAAATTTCAATGCAATATTATATATTTTTTTGGCTGCACCCCATGGCATGTAGAGTCTTAGTTCCCCAACCAGGGATCAAACCCATGCCCCCTGGATTGAAAGTACAGAGTCTTAACCACTGAAGCACCAGGGAAGTCCTTAAAACATTATTTTTGAAAACTCAAAAATGTGTACCAAAAAAATCCATCATGAATGAAATGTCAAAATTGTAAATGAAGATGGGGTTAGTAATGTACGTTGACTCACCAAGTGTCAAGCAGTAATGAAGCCTGCAGCCAAAGGGAAAACCAGAAATGCTGATTCTGGATTTATTTAAAGTTTTAATATTGATTCATCACAGATGTTTTGCATTCATTTGATTTTTCACAAGATTGCATTGAAGTATTATTTTTCTTCATTACTGAGTCTTTTAGCATCCCTTAAACTTTGAGCCCAAGGCCAGTGCATCACTCGCCTCATCCTACTTCAAACCCTGCTGTGAGCCGCTGGGTTTTAAGGACATTCATTTTGCTTCCTTTCATCTTCCGCCTACTGGTAGAGGGTAGTTATGGCCCAAGGGTTACAAAACTGCCGTATATCAGAAACTGTATTGACGATATTTAATATGAATTTGCATGTGATTTATTGGGGCTTTGTAAATCAATCTTCTTCTCCACCAGAAATCCTTCAGGGAGGACTTGAATAGTACTGGAATAAATTAGTAATGAAAAAAAAATAAATGATTTTTTAAAATAGATTTTTCAAACACTATAAACCTTCAGGGTATGTTTAAATAATGGCCTTATTTTTCACTCCAACATGTTTTCTAAGTAGAGCAATAATCATCTTGTTTATGACATTACTGCATGGTAGTGTATCTGAAGCATATTTCAGACTTCTGCCAACTGGGAGTCATCAAAGGCATGAGCCAGTGTGTCTGGAGAGCAGCTGGTAGGAAGCTTGTGCTTCACTTTATGCCTTGGTTGTATCACAAGGTAAGATGACACAAGGTAAGTGCACAGGATTGGCAGTCGGAAGCCATTGATTCCTCATTTGTCACTTATTACCAGGGTAAGCTTCTACTTCCCTAAGTCTTGATTAACTACATCCTTTCAATAGAAATGACAATAGATTCTTTCCAGGGCTATTGGAAAGAACAAATTGAATCATAGGGGAAAGTGCTTTGTAAACTGCCAAAGGGCTTTACGAATAAAATGAGTTCTTTCCTTGATCAATGCTCAACCACAGAGTTGAGAGGATATGAAGGAGCTGAGGTTGACTTCTCTGCCAGAAGGCGAGAGAAAATCTGCCAGCTAGGTTGCATTTTCAGTTGTAGTATGTCATTCTAAGGACTTCCCTGATAACTCAGTTGGTAAAGAATCTGCCTGCAATGCAGGAGACCATGGTTTGATTCCTGGGTTGGGAAGATCTGCTGGGGAATGGATAGGCTACCCACTCCAGTATTCTGGAGTGAACTACAAGGTGTTCCCCTGTGGCTCAGCTGGTAAAGAATCCACCTGCAGTGCGGGAGATCTGGGTTTGATCCTTGGATTGGAAGATCCCCTGGAGAAGGGAAAGGCTACCCACCTCAGTATTCTGGCCTAGAGAATTCCATGGACTGTATAGTTCACGGTCACAAAGAGTTGGACAAGACTGAGTGACTTTCAATCACTCAGTCACATGTCATTCTAAAACACACTAACCAGACAAAAGGATGGTGGAAGGAAATCCTTCATCAAAAAGTTCATGCTTATAAAATGCAAAGGAATCATAAAGTGTAGCTTTCAATAAAGCTTCCTGAGAAAGGTATACAGACTTCAGATGAACTCTGGCTAATTGCACAAGATTTTCATTGATGTGGCAATATCAAAATAATGAACAAACAACCAGAAATATGCCCCCAATGGAGAAGATACAGTAACTATTCCTTCAGGAAATGCAGTAGTTGTACTAATTCCTGGAAGTCAAGAGTCAACAGTTTTTACTAATTGGTCTAGCAATTGGTCATCTTGACTTTAAAAGTATACTACCTAGTAGAAATTGAAATGGTCTTTTAACGTACCTAGTGGGAAAACCAAAGTGATAAAATTACCCTTTAGGATTTTCATTTGTCAGGTAAATAGATAGCACTTTTGATGAGTAATCAATTTTTAAAGAAAATCCCTAATTCAGAGACTGCCAGATTCATTGATTTCATTACCCTTGTTTGGTGCAAGGTGTATGCAGCAGATGATATACAAAAGTCTAGTCTTTAGTTAAGCTGATGGCAATTCTTGTGACAAGGAAAAAAAGTTCTTTACTGACTGCACTGTGAGATGGCTATGTTTGAACATGGAGTTAGAGGTGAATTAATTCCTATCTGACAAGGTCCTCGAGTGGCATTCGTTTGATCTTTGGAAAACCTTAAAGCCCCAGAAGAACTCTCCAAGGAAAATAGCACAGCCTTGAAGGAGGAAGTAGGCAGAACTTACTTCTACTGTACTCTCACCCCCAGTCCTAAGAATGCAAGGTTCTATTTGGTGTTGTATAGTGGTCAGGTCTCTTAAATTATTTGCTAATACTAAACTAAAATATCTTAGTGGGTGAGGCTATTTTAAATGACATTGCTTATTGGGCAACATTTTAAAAACTTGAGTATTATATAGAACCCATTAAAGGAAAGTAACAGATATCTATTATTGATTTATATTATTTTTATTATACTGTTACTTAAAATACTACAAACATTGTGATGCACTGAGAAGAGCTGTGGTATATACACACTGGGTTGCCTGGGCAATGAATGAGCAGGAATCAGGGGTGTTCTCTTCTCTCCTGTGGCTGGCAGCTCCTTTCCCCCCAATAGCAGGGCCTGAGCTGAGCTTTGCAGATCCACTCCTGCTGACAGCAGGCACTGGCATGCCCAGTGCTGGCTTGATTATCCCCATTGAGGGGACTGCATCCCATACTTGCCATGTAAAGAGGAGGACCTGCATAGGCAAGGTCCTTCCACTGGGGCCCAAACTGGCTGCTCTGGCTTTCCTTTCCTCGTGGGAAGGTCAAATATCCCATGTCTTCCCTTGTGTTAATCTGGTCTTGTCAGCTTTTTCCTTTCCTCAGTAAACCCTGTTTCTCAACTTTTTATTTGTGGAATTTGTCCCAAAACATGACAGGTGACAGGTGAAGACTGTTGGGATCCAGTTTATATGACAAACGTGAAATTAAGTATGAATGCCCTAGGATTTCAGCTCTTTCATAACCATGAACCTAAAATTTTAAGAGCAAGTATAAAATGTCATATTAAATTATGATTACTAATAATCAACATTGTCTTGGTGAAACTAAATCATCCAAGATGGTGTTTTAAAAAAAAAAAAAAAAAAGTAGCATTAGTTTCAGTTGTATATGAATCCATTTTATGTGTGCTAAGTCACTTCAGTTGTGTATGACTCTTTGTGACCCTATGGACTGTGGGCCACCAGGTTCCTCAGTCCAGGGGATTCTCCAGGCAAGAAAGCCGGAGTGGGTTGCCATATCCTCCTCTGGAGAATCTTCTCTTCCTAGGGATTGAACTCACATGTCTTAAGTCTCCTGCTTTGGCAGGCAGGTTCTTTACCACTAGTCCTACCTGGGAAGCCCAATCCATTTTATATTTTAACCTAAATTATATTAATTTTACAGAATGTTTGGATCAGTTTGATTGGCCACATGATATTAAATAATTTCAAGACTTTTCCAGTAATAGATCCAGTGTTTAACCAAAATTCTTGCAAACAATTCTTGAGTGTATATTTTGAGGCTGTGTCACATAGTAACTTGGAAAGCTGATCTGTTGATTTCAAAATAGGGTCAGCATTGTGATGCTATTAAATCTACTATATGTAGATGTCTAATCCAATTACTGGAGGAATTAGAACAATTTTCTATTTTACTGTAATTCTGGAAGTTGCTGTGTATGAATTGTTCTAAGTTAATGTAGAGGAAGATGGGCTGAACTGTACGTCATGTGCCCACCTGAGATGGGAACATTTAACTATTGCTCATCTGGTGCCAGCTCTTTGAGTTTCTTGGACTTAGTGCCACATGCTGTGTGAGAATCTAAATCTTCCACCAGTGTTTCCTATTTTTAGGACAATGAAACTTTTCTTTAAATGATGAGTTGTGTGTGATTTTAACCTATATCCCACTCATTCATTCATTCACCAGAAACTTGGTTTGTGCATACCACGTGCCAGGCACCATTCTAGGCAATGACGCACATCAGTGAGCAAAACAGTAAGACCCTTATCTTCATGGAGCTCTTATGCTAGCAGAAGGAGACAGAAAACAGGACATACTAAGAAGTAAGCTTTGTGTATGGGGTACAGGGGCGGGGTGTTAGTTGTTCATTTGTGTCCAGCTCTTTGCAATCCCATGGACTGTAGCCCACCAGACTCCTCTGTCCATAGAATTCTCTAGGCAAGAGGACTGAGGTTGGGTAGCCGTTCCCTTCTCCCAGGGATCTTCTCGACCCAAGGATGGAACCCGTGTCATCTGCATCCGTTATCAAGACTTCCTTCATGTACCTTAAAAAAGATTCACCCATCTAGAATCCAGCTCGGGTACAGTGGCTCAAAGTATAGAGACTTTAGGGGTCCAAGCAAAGGGATAATCACAAACATCTTTTAGGAAAGTCACCTTTAATAAAGGTCTCATGAGCTCCCTTCAATCCATCTTATTAAAAGCTACTTTCCTAAGACAATTTTTTTATGTTTAAAGATTATTTGTCAAAATTCATTATATGATTAAAGCATTTTGATTTATAATAACTGCTCCACTTAAAATAGAAATTTTAACTCTAGAGATTTTTAATCAGGATATTAAAAATACATTTTAATTCATGAGCATATTTTTGTTTCAAAGAAATCTGATGGCATAAAGAAAATATATTTTTAAGCATAAAAATTGGATTAAGGCAGAATTCTGTGGAGGGGGGAAGTGTGATTTTAAGAGAGAAATCGTTGATGTAAATTTTCTGACTGTTGAAGAAATGTTCAAGTATTTTTAAAGTGAATAATGCTGGGTATCAAAACTCATGTTTTTAGTCTATTTCTTATAATGTACTCCATATTTATCAGAGCAATGTAACAGTTTTATTTTAAAATGTCAACATACAATATGTCAGAAATCACATCCTTTGTAACTATTTAACATGAAAAAGTTTTAGATATCATTTTAAAAATATAAAAGGAAGCAGTTTTCAAACTCCATCCAAGGATTAGCATAGTTCTCGAATTTCACTATGACTTAGACAACAATTAGGATAATGTCAAGAAGACCTGCATCAAGAGATCATCTCATCAGCAATGGAAAACCTGTATCTTTAGAAGCAGAAAGAGCAATCTTGAGTTAGCAATCTACTTTGGTTTAATTTTTATTGGAGTATAGTTGCTGTACAACATCGTATTATTTTCTGCTGTACAATAAAGTGAATCAGCTATATATATACAATCCCCTCTTTTTTCTTTTTTTTTATTTCCTTAGTAACCAGAACAAGGAAGCAACCTAAATGTCCACCAAGAGAGGAATGTGTAAAGAAGATGTGGCATATATACACAGTGGAATATAACTCAGCCATAAAAAAGAACAAAATTCGGCCATTTGCAGAGACATGGATGGCCCTGGAGACTGTCATACAGCAATCTCTTTGTAAGAATCTTTTCTTACAAATAAATTGCTGGAATCTTTTCCTTAGACATTTATCTCCATCAGGTGTTACGATGAACGAGGAAGAAAGAGGTGACATGGCTTGACAGGGACAAGGACTTCCCTGGCATTCCAAGAGTTAGGCTCCATGTTGCCAATGCAAAGGGCGTAGGTTGGATCCCTAGTTGGATAACTAAGATCCCACATGTCTCAGGGCATGTCCCCCCCTCCAAAAAAAGAAAGCATAGAGAGGATGCAGTACGAAGGAAGACCCTGCCACATTGAACGTGGTACAATGTTAACATAGTACATTGAAGAGGTGAAGGGTGACCAAGTCTGTGATAAGGACTCTTACAAAAGGGAAATGATTCATACCGAAAGAACGCTCAAGGGAAAGGACACAATAGCTTGAGTGTTGGCAAGAGGGCCAATGTCGTAGAGCGTGACTGTGATTCGAGTGGGATATGCATGCATCTCTTCTGAGTTTGGGAAACAGGTACAGAAGAGTGCTGGCAAGACACCTGGAGATTTCCCTGCCCTCCCATAGGAAGGGTGCAGCAGCCGGTCTACATGGCATTTTGACCGGCTTCTTCTGGAACTGAGCCTGCCTTGGGAGAGGACCTGGTTTTCATGAAGGTGTGCTACTGGGTCCCTTGCCATAAATCTAGCTTCATTTTGAGTAAGTTTACTTTGAAGACATGTTTATTCAGGCTAACTCCTGATGCAGGATTCTCTTAAATTTCCTGAGGATAGGCTGGTGTCTCAATTCCTTTTCCACACATCCAGGTGGAAAGGGATCTCAAAAATGAACCTCGTATACTTGAACAAATTACAAAGTTGGGCAGAATTCTATTCTGAATTACCTATGTGTGAACATCCTCATAAACATTTAGAAAACAGAATGCTTCTATTCTTCTTTTAAAGATATAAAGATCAGGGACTTCCCTGGAGGTCCGGTGGTTAAGACCTGAAGCTTCCGCTGCAGGGAGTGCAAGTTCAATCCCCGGTCTGGGAGCTAAGAACCCACACACCTTGTGGCCAAAAAACAAGAACTTAAAAAAAAGAAGAAATATTGTAACAAATTCAATAAAGACTTTCAAAATGGTTCACATCAGCAAAAAATCTTTAAAATATATATAAAGATCAAAAGAGAAGTCAATCACAAGTGGCTTCCATCTTGAGCCATGAAAAAGCCACTAATAGTTAGACAGGGATGAGGGAGAAAAATGGAGAGCATGGCAGCCCTCTCCAGTATTCTTGCCTGGAGAATCGCAAAGACAGAGGAGCCTGGTGGGCTACAGTCCATGGGGGTCGCAAAGAGTCAGACAAGACTGTGACTTAGCACATATGCATGCATGCACAAGGAAGAGAAAAGCAGAGCATCAACATTTTTGGTGAGGAAAGACTGCAGCAGAGAATCAGCCTCTCCTGAGAAGCCTTTGGGAACTCTCAGGACCCGCCCTCTGGAGCCCACCAGAGCTGCAGTCTTCTCCAGCTGGCCTCCAGTCAAGCATGTTCTCTTGTAGAAAAATCCAGAAACCTGTGTTCATTCATGTATTGACATGACTCAGTGAACTGTGTGTTAAATAAGCTTCTGGAGCTGGCCTGAGTGCATTTTTTCTTAAATGGAACAGTTCAACTTGCATTTCAAATAACCAACTTAGAGTACAATCAGTTGTAACAAAAGACTCGTTCATTTCTTCTAATGTGTTATAATTCTAATTGACAGTCTCCAGGATTGTTTATCAGTTTTTATCATATATTATTTTTATATATTTGCATTTTATATTTGAAAGACTGTAAGTAGTGTTCATTGCATGTGCAATAACAGTTGATATTCTATACAGTGTTTTTGCAATTTAACAGGTGCCTGATTTGGCAAATTATTGTCTTGAAGTGGTAAATATTTTCAAAAGGACATTGTCCTAGGACAGGCAGTTCAAGGTGTATTTCATGGAAAAAGAAAAGAGAAGCAGAAGATCACACTAATTTCAGCTTTGTTTTCTAAAAAAAGACCTAAGATAGCTCTAAATTACATGCCAATTCATAGTTATTTTATACAGAACAACAAAATTTGAACAGTATGCATGCCAAAGTAGTTTATCTGTGATTGCACAGAGAATTTTCCTATCTTATATTCCAAGTGTCATTTGACATCTGAACCCATTTACACTTTATCGCAGTTGTGTGTCATACTTCTCTGTTGTTCTGTTTTCTACTTTTCCTGTGGTTTTGTGGGAGTTTGGGGGAGGTGTATTGTTATTTTATCTTTCTACTGATCTGGAAATTATACATTCTACTCATAGTCTATACAAGAGCATCTTTCATTAATAGTATGTAAAACCTTACTGCCTTGTCAATATTATCAGTGAAGCCTCAGTGTCTCCTATGAGGAATTTAACTTGCTTTACATTGTTTTCTTTTTTCTCTGCCTCCCAGATTATGTTAGCATGATCTCAGATTTTTGAACTAGAAAGTTAACAGGTTTTTCACTCTGTAGCTTCTCTTTCAAGACCATTTTGACATTTGAGTTATATGCAATCATCCAAACAATAATTATTCACTGGGGACTTTGTTTCATTGTACTGCTATTTATTGTTCACCTCCTTTATCTCCTTTTCATGCATTTGAGAGGGGGGAGGGTGGGAGAAAGGTCCAAGAGGGAGGGATTATATGTATCCATATAGCTGATTTGCTTTGTTGTACAGCAGAAACTAACACAACTTTGTAAAGCAATTATACTCCAATCAAAAAATAAAATGTGGATGTTCCACTTTCTAAATAATGGCATGTCTCAGAATACATTTATCATTTCCTCGTGCTGCAATCGGAGAAGGCAATGGCACCCCACTCCAGTACTCTTGCCTGGAAAATCCCATGGACAGAGGAGCCTGGTGGGCTGCAGTCCACGGGGTCTCGAAGAGTCAGACACGACTGAGCGACTTCACTTTCACTTTTCACTTTCATGCATTGGAGAAGGAAATGGCAACCCACTCCAGTGTTCTTGCCTGGAGAATCCCAGGGACGGGGGAGCCTGGTTGGGCTGCTATCTATGGGGTCACACAGAGTCGGACACGACTGAAGTGACTTAGCTTAGTGCTGCAATGGTAAATTGTTTCTGTTTAGAATTCCAGGCCACTCCCTTTCCCCTCAAAATTCTGTAGATTTTGTTCCATTATTTTGGCATGATTCTATTACACAGAATATGGGAGACAGAGCCTGAAGCTGATTTGGTTTTACTACTTGTATCCTCGATCATTAAAAATCTGAAATGTCACCAAGACATTTAGATGTAAGCTTCTTTGTTTTCAAAGCAAACAAACCTCTCTTCTGAGAGCCTCATCAATTTGAAGTCTTAAAAATTTCTTCTATTATTTTTTTGTGTTTTTATCAGGTGGTCAAAGTATTGGAGCTTCAGTTTCAGCATCAGTTCTTCCAGTGAATATTCAGGACTGATTTCCATAGGATCCTGCTTAATTACAGTTCCTCTGCTTCCTTATCCACCTTGGCTGTCCTCTTTTAGGAAGGATTTGACACATTTAATCCCAAATTCACTTTGAGGAATACCTTTCTTCTGCCCACCAACTTGGTCTAAAGGAGTTAAGTGTCCTTTCACCATTTACAGATAATTTCCCTGACACATTTTAATTGATCTCATTCCCTTTTCCCTGCATTTTGTCCATGAGTCTTCAATGGCTGTATCAAGAGATGGGATTCACCTTCGGTGGCCAAATTCCACAAAGGAATCTAGAAACCTTTCCACAGCTCCTCGCTTCTCAAAAGTCTTACAGTTCATAGCTGTGTCCTACCTCCTAGACCTGCAAAGCTGGTGCATGGTTCACACTAACTGATGACTTTCTAGAACAGCAAATGTCAGCATGGTGGGTGTATAAGGGAGGGGAGGGTTGGGGTAGCTGGGCTGGATAAGCCTCCAGGGTCTGGAATATCTGCTCACTTTCTTTTCTCCAATGACCTCCAATTATTTAAAAGAATCATGACTCTTTTTCTCGTCTTGTCTTCAAAATGCTCCTCTGCCCTTCCTTCCCTACCAGGGACCCAGTTGGGATGGAAACCCTGAGGCCAAATAGTTAAGAAGATTTGTAATAATGGAATCTTTTAATTTTTTTTTTTAAGTCTTTGTTGGATTTGTTACCATATTACTTCTGCTTTATGTTTTTGGATTTTGGGCCATGAGTCATGTGGGATCTTAGCTCCCCGAATAAGTGAGTGAATGAGTGAAAGTCGCTCAGTCCTATCTGACTCTTTGCGAATCCATGGACTTAGTCCATGGAATTCTCCAGGCCAGCATACTGGAGTGGGTAGCCTTTCCCTTCCCCAGGGGATCTTCCCAACCCAGGGATTGAACCTAGGTCTCCCACACTGCGGAAGGAGTCTTTACCAGCTGAGCCTTAGCTCCCTGACCAGAGATCAAACCCTCACCCCCTGCCTTGGAAGGCAAAGTCTTAACCACTGGACTGCCAAAGATGTTCCTCCTTGTCCTTTCTAATGCAGGTTTAATTGTGTTTCCTCTTACCTAATTAGGATCCAGCCAACCAACTTTTGCTATTGTATTTCCTCATTGCACAAATTTGCTCTTAGAGATGACTGTTAATGTTGACCTAGGCGCCTCTCACACTCATCAATTCTCTGCTGCCGGCCAAATATATCTTGGTTCCAAATATCTTTTTCAATGCCACCCTGTCCTTCCGGTCATCCTCAATTCCATTTATTACTTCCCTGATGAAAACTGAAATTTCTGCCAACTGCAAATGTACTTAAAGATCCCCACAAATGGAATAAAGGGAAATGACATTTCTGAGGCATCGACAATAGCATCTAGCACAGGGTGTGTAGCTAAAAACGGAAGTTGCTTTCCTTGCCCCTTCTTTTCAAAAGCCTCACTTTAAACCTCAAAACATCATAAAAAGCCACACTGGAGCACTGGCACAAAGCGGAAAGGGTCCTTTTCTCTCTCAGAGAGATGTTAATTGGTGGGTCAAAGTTTTTAAATAACATTTTGCCTGATTCTTTTGACAGTGATAAACACAATCTGGGAAACTGTCATTTCCTCCAGATTAATTAAAGTGTTTTCTAATTGGTAAAATCCTCATGGTGTTTTGTACTCTGAGATAAGCAGACCGAGTGGGGACTGAAAGCAAGCAGTGAAGCACAAAGACGTAGCCAGGCCCTCAGTGTACATCACCTACAGAGGCAGCGAGGACAGTTGAATGGAGCATCAGCAATGTGGTGGCATTTAGCCAGATTCTCATTTCCATATTCCTCTGAAATGACTTTCTGCAGCTTGCCATGGCTTTACTTATCTGAGTTGCTCAAAATTATGCCACAGTGCCCCAGAAAATATTTACTCTGATAGGGACCTAGTTTTTTGTTTTTGTTTTTTTTTAAATCAGGAGAAGCAGGCAAGAAGACTGAGAAATTGAACTGTTCCTTCGAAAATGAGAGGCTGGAAGATTTAAAGAAAGAGTTGTAAATTTCTTGAAATTACTAGTGGCTTATAGACACCAAAATAAAATGCCATCCTACGCTCAGAGAAAGCTCTTTTCTTTCGATAGTTTGAGTGTGCTAAATGTTCACCCAAGGAACGTTTAAGAATTCTTTAAACTTTAAAGAATCCTTTATTTACTGATTGAAATGAATTTGTACTGAACTCCTTCTTCTGCCTCTTTCTCCAGGCTCTCACATAGCCATGAAACAGAACTTTGAATTTATTTAACTTGTTTATTTGTTACCAGAAGCTTAGAGAATAATCTGTAAGTAAATATTCCTTTCAGAGACTGCATCTTTAATCATGGTCTCCTTAGTACCTCTGCCACTGGAAATAACCAACATCTGGGAAGGATGCAAAGCTATAGTTAGTAACTGACAAGTCCTTGGTCTTTTAGTTCAACAGCCTTTATTTGTTTCATTGCTAAGGTTAATTGGATACCTTCTTGGCGTTTGATCTTCTGAATGTCTCAAACACCGTTTATATAACTATGGCAACAGTCATAGGGCTCTGTGACTAATTGGAACTCAAGGGAAATTGAGAGTCCAGCTTGGAAGCAACTCTTCTTTCTCTAACTTCTCTGCCTTCTTTTCTTTCCTGTCCCCTGGCCACAGCCTTACCCTGCAGCCTATTTGAGGGCTGTTTTTCTCTCACTGTGCCTGGCTGCTCAAGGTCCTTGTTTGCTTTCTTATTTTCTTTGGAAGGAGTTCAGGACATGCCACCCTAAAATTCGGTACTTTGGTATATAGATTATTTTGAACTGGTGACACTTGAGAAAGAGCAAATGCACGGGGAGGCTTTCGTTCTGTTTTTTAAATTAATTTTTATTGGAGTAGAGTTGCTTTACAATGTTGTGCTAGTTTCTACTGTATAGCAAAGCAAATCAGTTGTATGTATACATGTATCCCCTCTTTGTTGGATTTCCTTCTCATTTAGGTTAGAGCATCTACTAGAGTTCCCTGTGCTATACTTTAGGTTCTCGTTAGTTATCTATTTTATACATAGTATCAATAGTGTATATATGTCAATCCCAAGCTCCCAAGTCATCCCACCCCTTCCCTTTTCCCTCTTGATGTCCACAGACAAGCAAATAAGTCAGAAAGCGAACAAATGTGTATTAAAACAAATGTATGGAGTCTAGAAACATGCTATAGATGATCTTTGCAAAGGGAGAGGTTTCCTTTTCTGAACTCCCTTCACCTGCCTAAAACCTGATGCTCCAAAAGGAGCTCAGTTGTCATAAGCCCCTCTCTGGAAATTTCATCAGCTAGGGAAGATTGACTAATCAGCGGAGAGGAATGAGAAGTTGCCACCATACGCAGACACACTTTGTCACACACTGTTGTATCTCCCATCTATTCTGTTAAAGGCCCATTCATCATCCTTTCTTCTCCCCTAAATTGCCTACATCCTTTCTCTCCTTCTCCTATTGAGACAGGTATATAAGCTCTCAAAGCTTTTTCACGCATTCTCTTTCTCCCCCTGGAATGCCTCTTGCATGTAATATTAAAAATTAATAAGTGTATATACTTTTTCTCCTTTTCATCTGCCTGTTGTCAGTTGATTTCGTAGAACCAGCTACAGAACTTAGCAAGTGAGAAAGAAAGCACTTCCCCTGCACTTTGATCACTCCACCCCGATTAGTACATATCCAGTTCACATACACTTGTGATCACCAATCTTTTCTTATCAGCTGCTATTGTCATATAAAGGGCCCCACCTTCCTCACTTCAAATAAATGCATCCAGAACTGAACTGCTTATGTTCCCCTGTCACCTAAAACCAGCTTCTCTTTCCCATTAAAAACATTTTTTATTGAAGCATAATTGATTTACAATGTTGTGTTAGCTTCTGCTGTACAGCAACGTAAATTAGCTATATGTATACATATATCCCCTCCCTCTAGGACCTGCCCTCCACCGTCCACCCCTCTAGATCAGCACACAGCACCATGCTGAGCTCCCTGTGCTATACAGCAACTTCCACCAGCTATCTATTTGCACATGGTAATGGCACCCCACTCCAGTACTCTTGCCTGGAAAATCCCATGGATGGAGGAGGCTGGTAGGCTGCAGTCCATGGGGTCGCTAAGAGTTGGGCACGACTGAGTGACTTCACTTTCACTTTTCACTTTCACGAATTGGAGAAGGAAATGGCAACCCACTCCAGCGTTCTTGCCTGGAGAATCCCAGGGACGAGGAACCTAGTGGCCTGCCGTCTATGGGGTCGCACAGTCGGACACGACTGAAGAGACTTAGCAGCAGCAGCAGTGTATATATACCAATGCTAATCTCCCAATTCTTCCCACCCTCTTCTTCCCCTACCCCTACCGTGTTCACCTATCTGTTCTCCACCTCTGTGTCTCTGTTCCTACCCTGTAAATAGATTCATCTGTACCATTTTTCAGGTTACAGTTTCCAAAAGACTGTTAATCTGATTTGGAACCAGAAGGGTACAAAGTATTAAATTTGTTTTGCATTGGCTAGAACAGGAGATGAATTTCTTGAGGGCAGGAATTACTCTTTATGGTTTGTATTTCCTATAGTGCCTAGTAAAGTATTTCAATGAATATCTACTAATTATTGACTGGTTGATTAAAATGCCATGTTAAATGAGACAAAATATTATACCCTAACAAATACGACTAGCAATTAGCTAAAACTTGGTTGGAAAGTGTAAAGTGAAAGTGAAGTCTCTCAGTGGTGTTTGACTGTTTGTGACCCCATGGACTGTCGCCCACCAGGCTCCTCCGTCCATGGGATTCTTTGGGCAAGAATACTGGAGTGGGTTGCCATTTCCTTCTCCAGGGGATCTTCCTGACCCAGGGATCAAACCCAGGTCTCCTGCATTGCAGGCAGATGCTTTAACCTCTGAGTCACCAGGGAAGCCCCCCATTTTTGCTATTGCCAAACTCTTATAGATGTCTGGCTTGCCTGGTAGCTGGGGACAGAGTTTCTGATCCCTAACTGGCAGGTTTGGTTCTGTATTTAACCAAACTTGAGGGCTGGACTGAGATAGAAATGACTTGCTGTTGCTGTTTAGTGGCTCTGTCATGTCTGACTCTTTGCGACCCCATGGACTGTAGCCCACCAGGCTCCTCTGTCCATGGGATTCTCCAGGCAAAAATACGGGAGTGGGTTACCATTTCCTTCTCCAGGGGATCTTCCCAACCCAGGGACTGAACTTGGGTTTCCTGCATTGCAGGCAGATTCTTTATCAACTAAGCCACCAGGGGTGGACTGAGATAGAAATGGCTTATGCTTTACTAGTTTAATTTTTAAAAATTTATTTATTAATTTATTGGCTGCACTGGATCTTTGATGCAGTGCATGGGCTTCTCATTGCAGCGGCTTCTCTTGTTGCAGAGCACGGGCTCTAGGGTCCAGAAGTTGTGGCACATGGGCTTAATTGTCCCGTGGCATGAGGGATCTTCCCCGATGAGGGATCAAACCTGTGTCCCCTGCTTTTGCAAGCGAATTCTTAACCACTGAACCACCAGGGAAGTCCCTACTAATTTAATTTTAACTGGTCCTTTGGATGTAAAAGATAATAAATGGTGAAATCCAAAGATTATCTTCAATCATGAAATAATCATAATAGTACTCAGTGTAACTAAAAACAAAACAAAATAAAAACCAGTAACCCTCATTCCAAACATATTCAAACTCTTTAAAAGGTGATAATGTTGGGGGTATAATTACTTTGTGCAATACACCATTCATGGCAGTATATATAGCCTAAATTCTTCAAAGGCATTTTTTTTCTTTTGAGAAGGAAAATTTCTTCAGAGACTTTACCCTATAGTGATACGTGAACTCTTTTCTTTGATGCAAGAAAAACAACAGAGGCTTACCGAGAGGGGCCTGAGAATTAACACTCTTTCCTTTAAGAATTACCCTGGTGTCCCAGATAATTAGTCAACTGTGCAAGATTTCTTTCCAGCTTTACAAACTAACTGTATTGCCATTCAAGATTAGAAGATAGGTCGGCAGGATTAAGGGCTTTGCCATTAGACAACAATGGCTTGAATACCAAGGATGACTTTGTTAGAAAGACGCCACAGCTCCCCGTTGTGAAGTCCTTAATGGAAGGGTAAAGTGTGAACTGCTTTGGAAAACAAGTGCCTTTTCAAGTGCTAGCTATGAAATCTATTTACAATATTCTTTATTTAATGTCTTCCTGCTTATTGCACTTTCTTTTTCTAAGCCTGGAATTAACAATTAAATGTGTTTTGTGAGTTCACTTTTTTTCCCACTAAAACAAGTTCCAGTAAGGAAACAGTAATGAACAGTAAATAAATCTACTTTATGAAAACAGCACGGGTTAAGAACTTTTTTTCCCTGACAATACTGTGTTGATATATGTCATTCATGCATTTAATTAACTACTTGTTGCCACAATTATTACTATCTTATTATTGAGGCGTCACAGTACAAGGAAGAACGCTTGTACTAAGAGGGACACAAAGGTAGATAAGAATGTGTTCAAGGAACTTAGATCGTAGTAATGGAGCAGGAAGGATAGCTAATAGCCTCAGTAAAAGCAGAGTATTACAAATGTCACACACCTTCCTGCGCACTCTACAGTGGTGGACCATTCACATTTTATTCCCAGAATTTGATTCTAACCCATCTTAATTATTCCTTTTAAAAATGACCTAGGCATTGCTCTGTTAAGAAGGCAAAGAGTCAACACATTTGTGTGAAATACCAGATCTATTTGTCTCCAACAAGTACCAAATAATTTCTTCCTCTTTTACTCATGTTAATGACTCTTTTTTCCTAAGTAGACTCACAATGCGTCTTGGGAAACTTGAAAAGTTCTCATTAATCCCTGTGTGCTCAGAAAACTTCTCAATTTCAATGTTCAGTGTTGCATTCTGTAATAATTTTTATCTGATGAAAAAGCTTTTTTTTTTTTTTCTCTTTCTCTTTCTTCTCTGACTGCCAGGCAATCTTAACAAAAGGTGCTAAGAAATAGGACTCATGCCACTACTGTGCGGGGGAGAAACAAAGATCTTGACAAGTCGCCATGTTGCGTGAGCAGCCCCTCAAAGTGGCCTGCTCTCGTTTGTAAAGGGCTCTGGAACGTCACTGCCAAACCCTTTTATTTCCTAAATCATTCTTTTCTTTCCCATGCTTCCAAAAAACAATCAACATAGTCAATTTAAGGGGCTCATGGCAGAAGCAATGAGACTTTCCATTTTTCCAATGTCTCTCCGGAAGGGGGCCTCATGTGAGGCAATCACATGCCTTCATTGTTGACAGTAATGATTTGGTGAGTTCCACCAGAAAGACTGATCCAGAATAAAAATCATTCTTTTTTTTTAGAAATGGGTTTTCTAAATGTGCTTTCCTATTGTTTAATGATAGGGTTATGTATGTGTGAGTAAATTAGACTCAAATTTATAGAACTAAAAGAAAAATGTAGCAAAGAGAACCTCACATTCCTGTTCTTCCTCTTCTTTGAATGTAAGATCCATCCTGATGGTCCTGTCATTCTGCTGCTCTCAGGACCATAGGCTGAGTCAGTACTGTGTTTATTGTATTTGGCTAATGTGTGCACGGCTTGGCACCTGTTCATTCTCTAATACGGGCACAAAAAGAAGTGTAGTTCCTCCCCTGTGCACTGTGAACAGCATATCCTGCTTGGAGAGGCAGAGCTGGGGGCTGGATTCCCTCTCTATCTAGAAGTGATCAAAGAAATCATATTCTCTTTCTGTGATCATTAGTCAGACTGACTGTTTTTCAAAGATAAAAGTAGAACAAGCATCTGCTGAAAGAATTAACAAGATTGCTTATTTTACTTTTCAGTAAAAAATAAGAGGTTGTAGATATTGGAAGACAAGACATGTACTTGGTTTGGAGCATCATTATGATAGGTTTTTTTGATTCTGTGATCTCTCAATAGATATCTATTGCATGTTGATAAGTGCATTTCCCTTCTGAAATTTTTGAGGATGCATTGGAACCCCAGTTGCTTAGGCTCTGCTGACCAAGGGAAATGTGAAAGAATAGAGGAAAAAATCAATAAAAATAATAGAACTTACCATGTACTAGATACACTTTATATATTATAAATTCTTCATATTAAGTCCACTGTAAATACTTGAAACTACTTTGATTGGGTATGGGTGGGATTATGGGTTGGAAAATCTTGAGGCCGACCAGATGTTTGTGACCACAGATGGAAGCTATGTTGCTTCTCTTCTTCTACTCCAGGTAGACAGGTAAGGATGCCTGAAGATGGGTGGTTGTGTCAAAGAGTCACAAGAAAGTATGAGCTATTGTCCCGGCTAGTCTTCCATGAGGAAAAATATTCCTCTGCCTCAGTTAAAGATTCATCAACAGATAATTCAACCACCCTCCAAACATCCGTGGTCAGAACTTGGGCAAATACTTACATCTTTAAGCCTAGGTCTCCTCCTCCATGGACAGAGCAGATTCTCCCCAGCAATCTCTAAAGCTCCTTCTTGCTCTAAAATTTGATTATTCTTTCTATCTAGGGACTTGCCCTCTAAAATAACTCATGAAATTACTTTTAAAATCCCATGACAAATGGACAATTAATGTCCACCCTCCTTAAGGAGGAGTGAAGAAAGGAGGAAGAATTAATTTTGTACTTTATACATTTTAATGTAACATTGATGAATACAGTCATTCCTTATAAGGACCCTGGAAACATCATTGCATGCTTGCTACAGGAGTGGATAAGAATGCTCATAGGAGGAAAGAGTGGAAACTGTGAGGATGCCCATAAACATCAGATTGGAAGAATACACTGGGGTATATTTGTACCAAGGAATATAGCCCTGAAAGTGAATAAATTGTGGCCACATGGATGAATCACAGAAACATAATGTCCTGCAAGAAGATCATGATGGGGAAGATCTAAAAATACATCTTTCAGGGATAGGCAGGAAACTTTAGGTAAAGTAGAGGAGTGATTAACACAGAGCAGTGTTACCTCAGGGCAGCAGAGCAAGGAATGTGCGAGAGTAGCTTAGACTCTATTCTTATTGCCCACATTTTCTAACTAAGGTAACACTGTGTTTAGAGATATATTATTCACCAAGACTGCACAACTAGTGGGCCCCGGGATTTGAACAAAGCTCCACTAAGTACCAAAGTCCTTGCAATCAACAACCACACTATCAGTTCAGTTGCTCTGTCGTGTCTGACTCTTTGCGACCCCATGGACTGCAGCATGCCAGGCTTCCTTATCCATCACCAACTCCTGGAGCCTACTCAAACTCATGTCCATTGAGTTGGTGATGCCATCCAACCATCTCATCCTCTGTCAGCCCCTTTGCCTCCTGCCCTCAATCTTTCCCAGCATCAGGGTCTTTTACAATGAGTCAGCTCTTCACATCAGGTGGCCAAAGTATTGGAGTTTCATCTTCAACATCAGTTCTTCCAATGAACATTCAGGACTGATTTCCTCTAGGATTGACTGGTTGGATCTCCTTGCAGTCCAAGGGACTCTCAAGAGTCTTTTCCAACACCACAGTTCAAAAGCATCAATTCTTCTGCACTCAGCTTTATTATTTTATTTATTTATTTATTTATTTTTTTACTTTACAATATTATATTGGTTTTGCCATACATCAACATGCATCTGCCACGGGTGTACATGTGTTCCCCATCCTGAACCCCCCTCCCACCTCCCTCCCCATACCATCCCTCTGGGTCATCCCAGTGCACCAGCCCCAAGATTCCTGTATTCTAACACCATACACAAAAATAAACTCAAATGGATTAAAGATCTAAACGTAAGACCAGAAACTATAAAACTCTTAGAGGAGAACATAGGCAAAACACTCTCCAACATACAACACAGCAGGATCCTCTATGACCCACCTCCCAGAATATTGGAAATAAAAGCAAAAATAAACAAATGGGATCTAAATAAAATTAAAGGCTTCTGCACAACAAAAGAAACTATAAGCAAGGTGAAAAGACAGCCTTCAGAATGGGAGAAAATAATAGCAAATGAAGCAACAAACAAACAACTAATCTCAAAAATATACAAGCAACTCCTGCAGCTCAATTCCAGAAAAATAAATGACCCAATCAAAAAATGGGCCAAAGAACTAAATAGACATTTCTCCAAAGAAGACATACAGATGGCTAACAAACACATGAAAAGATGCTCAACGTCACTCATTATCAGAGAAATGCAAATCGAAACCACAATGAGGTACCATTTCACACCAGTCAAAATGGCTGCGATCCAAAAGTCTACAAGCAATAAATGCTGGAGAGAATGTGGAGAAAAGGGAACCCTCTTACACTGTTGGTGGGAAGGCAAACTAGTACAGCCACTATGGAGAACAGTGTGGAGATTCCTTAAAAAACTGAAAATAGAACTGCCTTATGACCCAGCAATCCCACTTCTGGGCATACACACCGAGGAAACCAGAATTGAAAGAGACACGTGTACCCCAATGTTCATCGCAGCACTGTTTATAATAGCCAGGACATGGAAGCAACCTAGATGTCCATCAGCAGATGAATGGATAAGAAAGCTGTGGTACATACACACAATGGAGTATTACTCAGCCATTAAAAAGAATACATTTGAATCAGTTCTAATGAGGTGGATGAAACTGGAGCCGATTATACAGAGTGAAGTAAGCCAGAAAGAAAAACACCAATACAGTATACTAATGCATATATATGGAATTTAGAAAGATGGTAACAACAACCCTGCATACGAGACAGCAAAAGAGACACAGATGTATAGAACAGTCTTTTGGACTCTGTGAGGGGGTGGGGATGATTTGGGAGAATGGCATTAAAACATGCACTCAGTTTTCTTTATAGTCCAACTCTCACATCCATATATGACTACTGGAAAAACCATAGCTTTGACTAGACAGACCTTTGTTGGCAAAGTAATGTCTCTGCTTTTTAATATGCTGTCTAGGTTGGTTATATCTTTTCTTCCAAGGAGTAAGCGCCTTTTAATTTCATGGCTGTAATCACATATGTAGTAATTTTGGAGGCCCCCCCCCCAAAAAAAATAGTCTCTCACTGTTTGCATTGTTTCCCTATCTATTTGCCACAGAGTGATGGGACTGGATGCCATGATCTTAGTTTTCTGAATGTTGAGCTTTAAGCCAACTTTTTCACTTTCCTCTTTCACTTTCAAGAGGCTCTTTAGTTCTTCTTCACTTTCTGCCATAAGGGTGGTGTCATCTGCATATCTGAGGTTATTGATATTTCTCATGGCAATCTTGATTCCAGCTTGTGCTTCATCCAGCCTGGCATTTCACATGATGTACTCTGCATATAAGTTAAATAAGCAGGGTGACAATATGCATCCTTGACGTAGTCCTTTCCTGATTTGGAAACAGTGTGTTGTTTCATGTCCAGTCCTAACTGTTGCTTCCTGACATGCACACAGGTTTCTCAGGAGGGAAGTCAGGTGGTCTGGTAGTCCCATCTCTTTAAGAATTTTCCACAGTTTGTTGTGATCCACACTGTAGTTTATTATTATTTCCTACCTTAAAATGTGTAGAATAAGAGGCCATCACTTTTTTTTTCCCCCTGGTGGAGTAAAAATCAAATTAGTCATCAACTGCACTGCCAGCCTTGATTTTGCTCCCTAAAATCAAGATGGTAGAGTTTAGATAATCAGTCTTCATAAATGAAAAAAGTCCACCTAATCATGTAGTAGTTTATATAGATAGAGAGAGAGAAAGAGGTTGCAATATACTTAGCGCTTATGTAAGATATCAACTCTTTGGAAATTGGGATGCATACCCGAGTTTAATAAACATATGTACTTCCCATTATTGATATCATTTTGAGTAATAATTTTCACATGCAGCAATGAAGGTGTAAAACACATGTGAGTTGAAAGATTTTTTTCTGAGATGTGAATAATTACTTGAGGACTTTGGGATAACTTTTCTTCTTTGCCAGGAAAAAAAATGAAAACATCTTGATTTTTCCTAAGGCTGTTCCACATTAAATTAATGGATGTATTCTCTTTAAATGCAATCTTTGCTTATTTAGAGGAGAAAGTGTCTTATTAGGGCAAGCATATCACGGTATACCATGATAGCATATGTTCTGTGTGCTAAGTTGCTTCAGTTCTGTCTGACTCTGTGCGACCTCATGGACTGTAGCCTGCCAGGCTCTTCTGTCATGGCATTCTCCAGACAAAAATACTGAAGTGGTTTACCAGTTCCTTCTCCAAGGGATCTTCTCGACCCAGACAAATGTGTTTCAAGTGTAGACTCACCCTCCATTAATTGAATGTCATGAAATTTCATATATAAAATTAGCACAATTATTCTTAGTGTTGTTGGAGAACAAAGTGGGCTTCAGGTTAAACCTGCGAGCTTAAGCACACACAACCCCTACTCTGTCCTGTAATGCCATCAAAATAGGAGCAATAGAGTAAAAGCATATAAACTCATACAGGAAAATAGAATGGGGAAGAAAAGGATAGCAGATGAGGGATATCAATACATTTTCAGAAGATAAAAAGGGGGAGAAAAAGTGGCAACTTACCTAGGAGAGAAAGTTAAATCCTGTATGTTTGAAGAAGGGCAAGAAGCAAGCAGACTGTGTCACAGAACTCCAGAAAGACCCATGAACTGGAGGCATGAATGGGGAGTCCACTAAACACAGGGGGATTTATTAAGAGACTTTGCAAGGAAAACATAGATCCATAGCTCTAACTCCTATCCCTATATAGTCAGGTGATGGGCCCACTTCTTCCCTAGCATGAGAAGGGAAATGTACTCTTTGAAGGAAAAGACCATATGTGGCACAGAACTCAGAGGCAACAGGTGTGGCAGAAGGTAGTTCTGAGGGTCACAGTCAAGCAGGAAGATTAAGTGAAAATCTACTTACGGTGACACCAGCACAATTGATATTAAGATAGAGAGGCACAGTGGATGTAAATTTCATTAAAATTTGGCAAATATGAAAAATTAGAAAGAAAATTACATAAGCAGAGGACAATGTAACATGAACCACGATGGAAAATGAAGACTTCTTGGGATAGTTAAGTGCTCTGTACAAGGTCACAGGGAGCTGCTGTTACCATGGGCCATGCATGAAGGAAGGGCGACCCAGTTCTTCTAACAAGTGATATTGGGAAAATTGAATATCCATATAGAAAAGAATGAAATACTCATTTGTTTTAGAAATGTACCTTTCATTACGGGTCCTTGCTTTACACCATATCCCAAATGGGTCAAAGATCTAAAGAGCTAAAAGTATAAAACTCTTAAAAGAACACATAGGGAAGAAATGTCACAACATTGGATTTTGCAATGATTTCTTGCTAATGAACCAACAGTACAGGCACAAAGGGGAAAAATAGATAAATTGAACTTCATCAAATTAAAAAAAAAAAGTTTATGTGTCAAAGGACACAATTAATAGAGTAAGAAGGTAACCCACAGGGTTAAGAGTCCACACTTTCAATGCAGAGGCTGCAGTGGTTTTGATCCCTGGTCAGAAAACTAAGATCCCATGTGCAGCACAGTGTAGCCAAAAAAAAGGTGGTGGGGCGGGGGGCAAACCACAAAATGGGAGTAAATGTTTCTAAGTTATATATATAATAAGGAATTAGTAACCAGAACAAAGAACTTCTAAAATGCAACAACAAAAACCAAACAACCCAATTCAGAAAAGAGCAAAGGACTTGAACAGACATTTCTCCAGAGAAGATATACAAATGGCCAATAAGCACTTGAAAAGATGCTCAATATCATTAATCATTAGAGAAATGCGAAAGCGGATGACAATGGTCTTCCATTTCACATCCGTTAGAATGGCTATTATTTTTTTAAAGCAAGACCAGAAAACAAGTGCTTGTAAGATGTGGAGGAATTGAAACCCTTGTGCATCATTAATGGGGATGTAAAGTAGTATAGCCATTGTGGGATGCAATATGGGAATTCCTCAAATTCCCATGTGTAGTAGTTCCACATAAAACTACTACATGATCCAGCAATTCCACTTCTGGGTATTTTCCCAAAAGAACTGAAAGTAGGTTCTCGAAGAGTTATTTACACACTCATGTTCATAGCAGCAGACCTCATAATTGTTATGGTAGAAACAACCAAAATGTCCATGGATGGGTGAATGGATGAACAAAATGTGGTGTACATGCAACGGAACGTTATTCAGGCGTAAAAGGGAATGAAATTCTGATATATGCTGCAACATGAATGAAACTTGAAGATACCATGCTAAATGCAATGTCAGACATAAAAGGACAAATATGATTCCCCTTATATTCCCCTTATATTCCCCTTATATGCCAAAAATAGTAACATCCACGGAGACAGAAAGTGGAATGGTGAAGGAAGAGGGAATGGAAATATACTTTTTAATGGGTACAGAGTTTCAGTACGGAATGATAACATTCTGAAAATGGAGAGTGGTGATGGTTTCACAACAGTGTGAATGAACTTAATCCCACTGAACTGGATACTTAAACATGGTTAAAACAGTAAGTTTCATGTAAGTTATATATAGTTTACCACAGTAAAATAAATCTGCTTGAACTTATCAGAGGCCTGACCAGAAGATAGAGATAACTATGTTGAGTATCAGAGAAGGCAGCCAAAACCAAATAAACAAAAATACTAAACCCAGAAAACTAGAAAGATGAGCCCATCATTTGGGATATATTTCTGCACAGGGCGAACTGTCAATCTAGAAAAAGTGATTGGCCATCTTATCAGCATTTTTCACAGCCTTGTGGAGTCCGAGAGAAGAAAGAGTTCAAGAAGAAGTAAGGGTTCAAGACCAAGAGCAAACTGCCTGTGTCCTGGGTTTGGGTCCTAAAAGATTGTATCCTAGGAGTGAGAGAGAACAGGAAGAAAGTTCTCATTCACACTGCGTCCCTGCTTCAAATCAACCGAGTGGCCCAGGAAATGTTGAACTATGAAAATGAAATAATGTAATTTAGACTGCTAGGATCCTACAGGAACACAGCAAAAACAAATGAAAGTTGTCTTTGGAGGAAAATGATATGACTCCAGGCTTCAAATTACTTCTACAAATTTCACAATACAATTCTTGGAACATTCCCCTTCACTTAGAAAAAAAAAAAGGAATAAGTCACAATAGAGGTCAATACAAGCCTTTGACTGTGTGGATCACAACAAACTGTGGAAAATACTTAAAAGAGATAGGAATACCAGACCACCTTACCTGCCCTCTGAGAAATCTGTATGCAGGTCAAGAAGCAAAAGTTAGAACCGGACATGGAACAATGGATTGGTTCCAAATAGGGAAAGGAGTACGTCAAGGCTGTATATTGTCACTCTGCTTATTTAACATCATGCAAAATGCTGGACTGGATGAAGCACAAGCTGGAATCAAGATTTCCAGGAGAAATACCAATAACCTCAGATATACAGATGACACCATCCTTATGGCAGAAAGAGAAAAGCAACTAAAGAGCCTCTTGATGAAAGTAAAAGAGGAGAGTGAAAAAGCTGACTTAAAACTCAACATTGAAAATAACAAAGATCATGGCATCCAGTTTCATCACTTCATGGCAAATAGATGGGGAAACAATGCAGTGACAGATTTTATTTTCTTGGTCTCCAAAATCACTGCAGATGGTGACTGCAGGCATGACGCTTGTTCCTTGGTAGAAAAACTATGACAAACCTAGACAGTGTATTAAAAAGCAGAGACATTACTTTGCCGACAAAGGTGCGTCTAGTCAAAACTGTGGTTTTTCCAGTAGTCATGTATGGATGTGAGAATTGGACCATAAAGAAGGCTGAGCACCAAAGAATTGATGCTTTTGAACTGTGGTGCTGGGGAAGACTCTTGAGAGTCCCCTTGGACTGCAAGGAGATTCAACCAGTCAATCCTAAAGGAAATCAGTCTTGAATATTCATTGGAAGAACTGATGCTGAAGCTGAAACTCCAATACTTTGGCCACCTGATGCGAAGAGCAGACAGAAGATGAGATGGTTGGATGGCATCACTGACTCAATGGACATGAGTTTGAGCAAGGTCTGGGAGATGGTGAAGGACAGGGAGGCCTGGTGTGCTGCAGTCCATGGGGTCACGAAGAATTGGACGTGAGTGAGTGATTGAACAGCAACAACTACATGAAGGTGAATCAGCACTAACAACAGAGAGCAGAAAACAGCCCCATAGCTCCAGACATCGCAATTATTATACATAGGTTTTAAAATAACTCCCTTAATATGAATTAGTAGCTAGGGCACAGGGTTGAATTTTTCTAGTTCCATTGACATAGAACCAGAAAACAAAAAATAATATATCTTGAAAAAGAACAAAATGTAATTTCAGAAAAATATCTAAACTATAACTAAAATTAAGATCTCAGAATTAGAGCTTACAGAAGATAGAAAAGTTTGAAAGGAAATTAGTCACTTGGATAAAAGGGCAGAAGAAAAATACCCAGAAGAAAGCAAACAATAAAGATTTGGAAAACATAAAAGAAAGGATAAGAAACACAGGAATATAGCTACAAGTCCTAATATACATATGGCTTTGAACTTTCTAAGACAAATGAAAAACATCAATTTGCAAATTCAAAAATTCCAGAGAAAATCCAAGCTAGAAAAATAAAAAGAAATCTGCAGCTAAAAATAATAACACTGGAGGTGGTGATGGGCAAGGTCTGAGGGTGGGGGAGGTGGAGGAGGAAGTGGGGGGCGGGGTGGTAGAGAGAGAAGGAAAAATAAAAGTAAAAAAATAGAAGCTGTCAGAAAAATTACTTTCAGAGGAACAAGGACGTCTAAAGTTAATGGGATAATATCTTCAATGTTCTGAATCCTATTTTGCAGCAAAAATATCCTTCTGAAATGAAGGTGAATTAAATATATTTTCAAACAAGCAAAAACTGAAATAACTTATCAGTAGCAGAACTGATCTAGAGAGAAAACTAATGGATATTCTTCAAGCAGAAGAAAACTTATTCCAGATACAAAGTTTAAGATGCCCAAAGAAATGAAAATAATAAATATATGGATTAATCAAAACAAATATGGACTGTAGGCTGTTATTTTTATCACGTTTACACTGAAGGCAGAATTAAAATTGGATGATTGGAGAATAAACTGAACTAAAGTGTTCTAATGTCCTTGTAGTGCCCAGAAAGCTGGTAAAAGTACAAAGTAATGTTCATCTCTGATGAGTCAGGATTCATGCTGTGATCTCAGAGAGACCTGCAGAAACAATGGAAGGGTACATGTCTTCCATACTGCCCAAAAAATGAAATAATTTTTGATCCAATAAAAGTTAAGAAAAGAGAGACAAGAGAATATAGAATAAGTGAGAAAAATAGACATTGTATAGATGATAGCATTATATTCAAATATTCTGTTCAGTAGAAATATTGAATATTCTATTGTACATTATATTCAATAGAAAAGAATAATAACACAAATAAAAGACAAAGCTTATAAGTATGATAAAATTGTCTATATGAAAAGGATTTGGTAAAATCCAACATTTTGTTATAATAAACACTTTTAGCACATTAAAAGTAGAAGAGAACTTCCTTAGTTTGAAAAAAATATTATAAATTCTGAGAGCTAATATCACACTTAATGATATGGCTGGACATGTAGAAAAATCAAAGTCATCTATAAATTTATTAGAATGAATAATGGATTTATTAGATACAAGGCTAATACACAAAAATTAATTGTAATTCCTTATACTAGCAGCTCAGGAAGAAAATATATATAATAGCAAACCATATACTGGCAACATCTTATTAAAAAATAAAATTTTAACAAGATATCATAGACAATAGTATCAAAATAATTATTATGAATTAATCTTTTAAAATAGTTTTTAAGACTCCTAAGAGTGAAAAAGTTGGCTTAAAGCTCAACATTCAGAAAACGAAGATCATGGCATGTGGTCCCATCACTTCATGGGAAATAGATGGGGAAACAGTGGAAACAATGGCAGACTTTATTTTTTGGGGCTGCAAAATCACTGCAGATGGTGATTGCAGTCATGAAATTAAAAGACACTTACTCCTTGGAAGGAAAGTTATGACCAGACTAGATAGCATATTCAAAAACAGAGACATTACTTTGCCAACAAAGGTCCATCTAGTCAAGGCTATGGTTTTTCCTGTGGTCATGTATGGATGTGAGAGTTGGACTGTGAAGAAAGCTGAGCACTGAAGAATTGATGCTTTTGAACTGCGGTGTTGAAGAAGACTCTTGAGAGTCCCTTGGACTGCAAGGAGATCCACCCAGTCCATTCTGAAGGAGATCAGCCCTGGGATTTCTTTGGAAGGAATGATGCTAAAGCTGAAACTCCAGTACTTTGGCCACCTCATGCGAAGAGTTGACTCATTGGAAAAGACTCTGATGCTGGGAGGGATTGGGGGCAGGAAGAGAAGGGGACGACAGAGGATGAGATGGCTGGATGGCAACACTGACTCGATGGACGTGAGTCTCAGTGAACTCCGGGAGGCCTGGCGTGCTGGGATTCATGGGGTTGCAAAGAGTCAGACACGACTGAGTGACTGAACTGAACTGAACTGAATCAAAAATTTAATTACACCTTGTTGAGAAAGAGTAATAAAACTTAAATAGAGATATAGATTGTGTTCATGAGATGGAAAATTCAATATTGCAAATATCTCAAATTGATATATAGATTCAATGCAAACTCAAAAAACAACCCCAAGGCATTGTTTCTGTGTGTATGCACATGAATGAAACTTAACAAGCAGATTTCAGAATTGCTTTGAAAGTGCAACAAGAATTTGGGAATAGTTGCTCTACTGAATAGAAAGACATAATAAAGTTGCTGTGATTAAGATACAGTGAAATTGTTGCACGGAAAGACAAACAGACCAATGCAACAGGATCAATATCCTGGAAACAGAAGCATGAATGCACGATTTATAATGAAATCTAAAAAGCAGAAAATAAGGACAAATTTCAGTGAATGTCTTGGGGAAAACGATATCGTCATTTTAAAAAACTTGATCTTGACTTTACACCACCCACAGTATCAATTTCTAGTGAATTTTAACCTAGAAGTGAACAAAAAACCGTGAATCACAATCTCATTTGAGATCAAGAAAATACACATTAAAACCACAGGGCTTCCCTGGTGACTCAGTGGCAAAGAATCCACCAGCCAATGCAGGAGACATGGGTTGGATCCCTGGGTCAGAAAGACTCTCTGGAGATGGAAATGGCAACCCACTGCAGTAGTCTTGCCTGGGAAATCCTATGAACAGAAGAGACTGGTGGGTTGCAATCCAAGGGGGTGCAAAAGAGTCAGACACCACTTAGTGACTAAACATTGCTGTTAAATTACCATTTCCCACTTCTAAAATGGCTAAAGTTAGAAAGCAAACAAGTTTAAAAGTTGGTGAGGAGCAACTGAAGGGCTTGCACTATTGAGTGGGGTGGTAATTGGGAGAACAGATGGGCAAACACTTTATTATTCTTTACTAAAGTGAGGATATACCCACCCTATGACCCAGAAATCCCACTCATAGGCATATGTCTAACATAAATATCCATCAACAGTCAAAAGGATTCACACATTATAGCATATATATACAATAGATGGCTGTAAAGACTAAAAATGAACTCACATGCAACATGGATGAATTTCTCAGACATAATGTTGAACAAAAGATTAAAAATAGCTTACACAGTATAATTCCAGTTAAATCATGGTTTTTTTTTTTTTAAAAAGGAAACTTAGCTGTAGTTTTTAAGAGTGCATGAAAAGTGAAAGTGTTAGTTGCTCATCATGTCTGACTCTTTGTGACCCCATGAACTGTAGCCTGCCAGGCTCCTCAGTCCAAGGAATTCTCCAGGGAAGAAAACTGGAGTGGGTTGCCATTCCCTTCTCCAGAGGATCTTACTGACCCAGAGATTGAACCAGTGTTTCCTGGATTGCAGGCAGATTCTTTACCATCTTAGCCATCAGGGATAGCCCATTATTTGTGGTGATTATTAATTTAAACAAAGCGAAGGAATGGCCATTTCCAAGGTCAAGACAGAAGTTATATTTAGGGAGTGAGAAAGGATTGTATTTGGCATATGGCATCCGGTCCCATCACTTCATGGGAAATACATGGGGAAACAGTGGAAGCAGTGTCAGACTTTATTTTTCTGGGCTCCAAAATCACTACAGATGGTGACTGCAGCCATGAAATTAAAAGACGCTTACTCCTTGGAAGGAAAGTTATGACCAACCTAGATAGCATATTCAAAAACAGAGACATTACTTTGCCAACAAAGGTCCATCTAATCAAGGCTATGGTTTTTCCTGTGGCCATGTATGGATGTGAGAGTTGGACTGTGAAGAAAGCTGAGCGCCGAAGAATTGATGCTTTTGAACTGTGGTGTTGGAGAAGACTCTTGAGAGTTCCTTGGACTGCAAGGAGATCCAACCAGTCCATTCTGAAAGAGATCAGCCCTGGGATTTCTTTGGAAGGAATGATGCTAGAGCTGAAACTCCAGTACTTTGGCCACCTCATGCGAAGAGTTGACTCACTGGAAAATACTGTGATGCTAGGAGGGATTGGGGGCAGGAGGAGAAGGGGATGACAGAGGATGAGATGGCTGGATGGCATCACTGACTCGATGGACGTGAGTCTCAGTGAACTCCAGGAGTTGGTGATGGACAGGGAGGCCTGGCATGCTGCAATTCATGGGGTCGCAAAGAGTCGGACACGACTAAGCGACTAATCTGATCTGATCTGATATGGGTATTTGGGCAGCTGGCATTGTTCTATTTCTTACCTAGACTGGTGGCTAAAGGAGGCTTATTTTTATAGTAATTAAAAAGATACACATTTATTACTTATACACTTATTTTGAGCACACTTTGGGATATGGTGAAGGACAGGGAAGCCTGGTGTTCTGCAATCCATGGGGTCACAAAGAGTTAGAAATGACTGGGCAACTGCACAACACCACCAAAAATAACATTTATTCTCATGTGTTTTATAATTCTCAAAAAAATTTAAAAAAGGAAAAATCATGAAATAAAAATGTTTCTTAGAAAATAAAAATGTTTCTTAGAAAATAAAAATGTTGTATCAACCCCCCCCCCCCCAGGGGTAAAGTCTAGTATATTTCCTGGAAAGACAAAGAAATAGAGAGATGAAGATAAATAGGACAGAGGATCAATCTTGAAGATGTGTATTAAATGGTTAGTAGATTCAAAAACAGAAAAGAAAGGAAGTAGATAGGAACACATTAGCAAAGAAACAATAAAACATGTTTCCAGAATGGGAGGACATGGTTTTTTAAATCACAAGGGTCCCTTCAAAATAGCCCATACTGAAGCACATTACTGTGAAATTTCAGAACATGAGAGGTGAAGAGAAGGTTATGAGTTTCCTAGAAACAAATAAATGCGATGGGCTAATGTAAAGGATCAGGGATTGGAATCCTGTTGTGCTTAATAACAGCAATGCTGGAAGCCTTCCAGTCTCTGGAACATTATTATCAACTTCTAGTTCTACCTTAGCCATGTTGTCAATCAAGTGCGAGAGTAGAATACAGACTTTTATTTATTTATTTATTTATTTTTTTTGCCAGTAAACAACTTAGTCTTTTATTTGCCCAAGGCCAGCTGTTGCAGGCATTGAGGCCCCTAGACTTCCAGAAGGGATGGGGGTGGGGGAGTCACCCTGCCTCCCAGGTGCTGCCTGCCCCATCCTGCTTCCTGCAGGAGATGGGAGAGTAGAGAAAGTGTGCCCTTGCACCATCAAGTATCTCAATTGTGTGTGTGTGTCAGTCGCTCAGTCGTATCCGACTATTGCGACCCCATGGACTGTAGCTCACCAGGCTCCTCTGTCCAAGGGATTCTCCAGGCAAGAGTACTGGAGAGGGTTGCCATTTCCTTCTCCGAATACAGACTTTTAGACCCGTGATATCTCTCCGTTTGCTTCCTTGTATTCTTTCTCAGAAATTGAACTCCATGTTTCCTAAAATGAATTAGTACAAAAGGATAAGTCATCTGATGAAGAGAGGGGATTCAAGATGGTAGAGAGAGGGCAATTTCAGGAAGAGGCTGAAGTGGAGAGCCAGGTTACCATCAGTGCTGAGACACAAAAGGATCTGACAGATGAACAAAGGGTCCTGGGAGTATGATGGAAAAGAAACCTGGATTTGGTAGATTTCCTAACTGGTGATTGGTGAATGTATTGAGGAATTCTAGAGGCTTTAGAGCTTTGGCAAGATTTAACAATAGTTAAATATTTAACAATAGTATACATTTCAAGCAAATGAAAAAACAAGTTAATTATTAACTCCCAGGAAAACCAAACATATTCCAAACCAAACCAAGAAAACTAATAGTGAAAGAAAAATAACTAGCATAGTTTTAACCAAATATTGTATGAAATACAATAATACAATAAAATAAAATACAACAAAAATTGTATGAAATGCATAATATTGTATGAAACTGTATTGAAAGATGGAAGGAGGGGATGAGAGTGTGTGGGTAAGAGAAGAAGGATTGTAGGGCTGGAAGGTCTAAATCTTAATGTTCAATCATTAGGAAGTCGGGAGTGGGATAAGCATGTTGTTATTAGTTAAGGAGTAGGATAAGTAAAAAAAAAAAACAAACAAAAAAACCCAAAACTTTCTGTTGGAGTTCAGATGTTAACTAAGCAAGTAATTTATTTGTGAATTAGGGGTGTGGCTCAGTGGTCAGAATGTAAGTGCCATAGCTAGATGACTCAGGTCTAAATCCTGGCTCTGCAGTTACTAGTTATGTGATGATATTCACATGGTATGGAAAACTCTATGCCTCCACTGCCTAATCTATAAAAACAGGGATAATAATTGCACTTAATCCGTGAGGAAATAGCAAGGTAGAAGAGTTATTATACAGAAATTTCTTAGGTCAGTAACTGGCATGTATCAAGTACTATGTAAATGTTTGCTCTTGTAATTATATACTATATTTTTACTATATATAATGACAATATATACATATAATTATATACTATATTTTTTTCTTACCTCATCCTAAAATGTATTTAAGCTGGCTTAAATGGTACATAAAACATCAACATAGTTTATAAGTCAGAACAAACACAAAGAAAATATAACTTGTGCTAACTGATTCTGGATTTTTCCATATTTTCCAAAAGTTCTCATTAAAGATGTTTTTTTCTCTCTCGTGGGCATTATTTTGATCAGGTATTTTACATTTCTAATTTAGATATATGATGTAAGAGGAAGTAGATCCAAAAGGAACAAAAACACGAGCAAAAGCCTCAAGGAGATGGTGGAAAAACAAAGTCAGAAGAGCATCCAGAGTAAAGACACACTGGGAATGCTGGAAGAGAGTGGAGTTCCTGCAGAGAACTTTACAAACAGCATGGCGCTCTCGCCGAGGAAGCCAATCCAGGGGTAACAGAGAAAGTGAAAGCTTTCAAGAAAACAGCTTGCATTATTCGAGGGATGTTTCAAAATATTAACCTGAGTTTTGTCCTCATTAATTTCACAACCAGGTGTATCAGAGTCATCCTGCTGAGATCTAAGTAAACTTTTAGTAAAAGGAAACAGAAATATAAAATATAAAATGAATGTAAGGAAGTCTAATTCATTTCTTCATAGGACTGGCCATGCATAAGAGGCTAGTGATCACTCAGTTTCAGAAACTTAGGTCTAAAAGAAATATGTCCTTTGGGTAACTTATGCTGAACATCAAAGGGAAATATTTTAGGGCCTCAGAGCTCCAGACTTTCTTACATTTTTCATATCATTTCCTATGGTGCAAACACATTTAATAGAAAAAGAGAGAGCCAGTGTTCTGGAGAAGTGGCATTGCTTTTTCACGCTTCCTTGAAACCAAGATTGAAGTAGCCCGAGAGGCATTTACTCTATAGGTTCAGGTGGCCTGGGACTCACTAGTCCACTCTAGTCCTGGGCAGCTAGTTAAGTTCACAACTTTGCTAATAATATCATACGCAGGACTGGAGAGAAACTCCCTGAAGACACAGACGTTTACCACCCTGAGGGGTGATCTGCTTTTTCTCTAATTTCCCAGGAGTAAACAAAGGTGATGGTGGCTGAACCCTTAGCACAGAGTGCTTCCTCCTTTAAAAAATTTTTTTTCTATAAAACTTTTCCAGCAAGTCACAGAATAATAGAAGATTCAGGGACATAATTAGATAGAGTAGAAAAAAATGTATTCCAGATCACTAATATGAAACCAACAGTATTTTAAATCCAGGAAACATAAAATAGAATAGAAAGGAAAATGGCATAGAGTCTAGTTACAATGTCTATATTGCCAAAGCTACAGCATAGGGGATACCTAAATATAAAACTAAATACATGTGCTTGTTTATTTAAAAATAGAGGGAAGTTAAAGGTAAATAAATAAGGTTCACTAAGAGACTATATCTCACCTTACAGGTGAATTTTAATTTGGATATAAATAGTAGTAGTTGTATAAACAGAGGAAAGTGAAAGTCGCTCAATTGTGTCTGCTTCTTTCCGACTCCAGGGACTGTAGCCCGCCAGGTTCCTGTGTCCATGGAATTCTCCAGACAAGAATACTGGAGTGGGTAGCCGTTCCCTTCTCCAGGGGATCTTCCTGACCCAGGGATCGAACGCAGGTCTCCCGCATTGCGGGCGGATTCTTTACCGTCTGAGCCACTAGGGAAGCCCAATAGGCAGAGGACCCTGGTCCAAACCATTCTATTAGCAATATTTCCTTGTTCTAGAAAGCCACCCCATAGCTTTCCTTTTGAAAGGAGAACAAACTTTTCTTCTGGAAATAGCCTGTATGTTTTTTTAAAAATAAAATTCATCAGTTGAATGCCTGACCTGCGTTCTGTGGCTCCTGAGCCAGAATCTCAAGGTGGATGAAAGTATTTTTACATTCTATTCATGCCAAAGGTGATCCATGGGGTTCTTGTCCAGCACTGTTCCAGGGTTGGCTGAGAACTACCTAATGACTGTATTTGATGCTAAGGCTCTAAAAGCCTGTTCTGTTTTTAGCCAGAACTTTTCTTCTAAATGACAAAAGAACCAGCTTTTCTTTCTCAAATTTCATCTGGATATTTTTCAAAAGCAAATGAACTCTGGGGCAGGAGAGGAACCCGAACACGACAAGGTTCAGTGAAAGGGTTGTATCAGCCTAGTTGTTGTTAACGTAAATTCAAGGTAAGATTTTTTGGGGAGAATAAAAACGTTTCCTGTCATGCTAAAGCACTGTAAGTAGATATTATATTATATATTCTTGTTGCATCTTTTGGTGACACTTTAAAAGCAAAGAAATAAAGAAAAAGGAAGCTGTGTTAGTTATAGATCTCAACTCAGCCTGCAGCACAATAAAAGGCTGAATGTGGGGGAAAGTGCCTTGAGGTTGGAAACCTATTACTAATTCAGTAGCAAATACATTAGGAGGTGCTCAGAGCAGTGATCCCATCAGATACTATCAAAGAGCTGCACATGGAGACAAGCCTCTTCATAATTCATGGGGCAATTTCACTGTCTTTCCGGGGAGGCTTCTTATCAATAGAAATGTGCTCTTGTGAGTGAATTGTTAGGAATACCAATTATGTGCTTGACTATTTAATTCTACAGATATTCTTAGTTGAGTCATGAAAGTGTGTAGCTGATCAAAATCGAATTTCAGCATCTTCTTACAGTGTCATTCTTCAGGAGCTCCAGCCTTGTTAAATGTGGGTTAATATAAAGTAACATTTATTAGGAATTTCTTCTTTGATATTCAAAATAGCTTTAAGACCTCTTCCCTCCAAATCACTGAAGTGTCAATACTCCAGCTCCCCCCTAAATTCTTCTAACTTTGATGCCACAAAAGTAACATTTATTTTTTATTCAGTGTTTGATGTTCTCTTTCTCTTGACTTACAATGAAAATGATTCCCAGCTAACGCTACTGATGAAAGCAAGTGAATTCCCCTACAATCAGTTGTTTATATATTTTAAAATGTTGAAAAGAAAAAAAAAAGCTTAGGGGTTTAGACTGTGATTTCTTGTGCATATATATATATATATATATATATATATATATATTTAACAACTCTGTGTTTTTAAAAAAACAATTTCCCATCTAACACTGAGTTACTGAGTTTTAAGTGTTCATTTATTGGAATTCATCCCAGTGCTGAATTCAGCATTTAAGTGCATAGTCTCGTGTAACGTTAGTTCAGTTCATAACTAGACAGGGCCAAAAAAGTAAACTTTAAATAGAAAACAATGAAAAGCATATATAATCCTTGAGATTAAAAAAAACCTAAATATTGGATCTTCAACAAAATATGAAATAAAGGAACTGATTCTTTTTCTCCACATTGGAATAATCCTGGAAAACCAAAAAGAGCTTTGAAATGAAGATACTTAGGGGAAAGCACCCAGTCTTCCAAAAATTTATAGTGGGGAATATTTTACTGGAACACACTCAAATACTTTTGCCTTTTTATTCCCGAGTGTATATTTTAGAATTCTTAAAATAGAATTCTTGAAAAAGACATCAAAATCATATGCAGTCACTGGGAAAATGAGGCCTCTAAGATTTATTTATACTTTGAGAACTGAAAATTAGGCATTAAATAGTCAGGGAGAAGTTTGGGCTATGAATTTTCTCTGGAAGATCTTCCCTGGTTGGCTCAGTAGTAAAGAATCTGCCTGCCAATGCAGGAGACGTGGATTCGATCCCTGGATGGGAAAGATTCCTTGGAAAAGGAAATGGCAACCCACTCCAGCATTCTTGCCTGGGAAATCCCATGGACAGTAGAGCCTGGCAGGCTACAGTCCATGGGGTTACAAAGAGTCTGATAAGACTTAGGACTAAACAACAACTTTTCTCTGGGGGCCTCTGGTGGTGTGACCTAGAAATGGTCAGAAAAAAGGGGATTTAGGGGAGAGAGAATTTCCCAAGTGGATGGAAACTAGCAGTGCCTCCTTTCCTACTAAAAATGCTAAAGGAGTCAAGATTCTGGTGTTATGCAAGAGGGCAGATTTTAGCATCCATGAAGAAACAGCAGTTTTAGGAAAGGATTCTCACTGGTAGACATTGAATGTGGTAAGCTGTCCAAATCCAGAAAGCAATGGGAAAACCTGATCCGGATCAGAAGGGTGATTGGTCTGAAGATGGAGCCACAAAGGTAAAGCAAATCCTAGGTTAGCATGCTTTAGTGAGAGGACCAGGGATTCAAGACCTAGATTTGGGATAGATTCAATTTTAGGATAAAGGAACATGGGAGCAGAGTACATCATGTGACATGCCAGGCTGGATGAAACACAAGCTGGAATCAAGATTGCTGGGAGAAATATCAATAACCTCAGATATGCAGATGACACCACCCTTATGGCAGAAAGTGAAGAGGAACTGAAGAGCCTCCTGGTAAAAGTGAAAGAGGAGAGTGAAAAAGTTGGCTTAAAACTCAGCATCCAAAAAACTAAGATCATGGCATCCGGTCCCATCACTTCATGGCAAAGAGTTGGAGAAACAGTGGAAACAGTGACTGACTTTATTTTCTTGGGCTCCAAAATCACTGCAGATGGTTACTGCAGCCATAAAATTAAAAGACACTTGCTCCTTGGAAGAAAAGCTATGATAAACCTAGACAGCATATTAAAAAGCAGAGACATTACTTTGCCAACAAAGGTCTGTCTAGTCAAGGCTATGGTTTTTCCAGTAGTCATGAGTGGATGTGAGAGTTGGACTACAAAGAAAGTGAGTGCTGAAGAACTGATGCTTTTGATCTGTGGTGTTGGAGAAGACTCTTGAGAGTCCCTTGGACTGCAAGGAGATCCAATCAGTCTATCCTAAAGGAAATCAGTCCTGAATGTTCATTGGAAGGACTGATGCTGAAGCTGAAGCTCCAATACTTTGGCCACATGATACAAAGAACTGACTCACTGGAAAAGACCCTGATGGCTGGGAAAGATTGAAGGCAGGAGGTGAAGGGGATGGTAGAGGATGAGATGGTTTGATGGCATCACCAGCTCCATGGACATGAGTTTGAGTAAGCTCTGGGAGTTGGTGATGGACAGGGAAGCATAGCATGCTACAGTCCATGGGGTCACAAAGAGTTGGACATGACTGAACGACTGAACAGAACTAAAGGTGGAAGTACATAGTGCTAGAGACAAGCTTCTCTATAACTTTTAATTCAATGCACAATTAATTCTCAGCATCAAGATTTATTTAGAAAGTTATATTCTTGATATTGGGTACAGAGGATTTCTAAGGGTTTATGGTAATCACTGAAGTTATTTAGGCTTAAAAATAACACAGCATTTCACAGACTCCCACTGCAGGAGCACAGTGTAGTAAATAATTTAACACTGTTCAGCCGGGCAGGTTTTTTTTTTTTAATTAAAATATAGTTGATTTACAATATTATATAAGTCTCAGGTGTTGAACACAGTGATTTACAGTTTTGAAATGTTACACTCCATTTATAGGCATTAGAGGATTTTCGCTATATTCCCGGTGTTGTAGCTTATTTATTTTATACATGGTAGTTTGCACCTCTTAATCCCCTGCCCTTATCTTCCCCTCCCTCTCCCCAGTAGTGAACCACTGGTTTGTTCTCTATTATCTGTGAGTGTAGTTCTCTCTTGCTACATTCACTAGTTTTTTTTACTTTTTAGAGTCCACATACGATATCACAATATAAGTGTAATCATACAGTATTTGTCTTTCTCTGCCTGACTTATTTCACTAAGCGTGATACCATCCAAGTCCATCCATGCTGTTGCAAATGGCAAAATTTCATTCTTTTTTATCAGTCAGGCAGTTTTTTCTTTCTACTCTACCACATCTAAAGCTGAGCAGCAATTTCTTCTCAAGACAAGGTTACTCTCTATGTCTTTATCTTCCTCGGAGGTTTTGAGTTTGAGCAAACTCCAAGAGATAGTGAAGGACAGGGAAGATTGGCGTGGTGTTGCCATCACAGGGTCACAAAGAGTCAGACTCATTAACAACAGGTAGTGAGAATATTTAAAATTGAAATAGTTGAAAGATTGCTGATTTGATACAGTTTTGCATGTTTGAGTTGTAACGATCTTGTTTCCTTCCTAAGACATTTTTCTGCCTCTGATGAAGGCAAGCTCATGCCTCAGTTAATAGTATCAGATGATAATAGAATGTCTTTCTAAAATCAGAAGCACTTAGAGGACAACGATGATGTTAAATCACACTTTTAAGATTTAGTTTTGGAAATAAAAATCATTCAAATCCCTAACAAGGCGTTTACACTTAAGGGCTTACACCCATGTGGTCCCAGCAGCCAATACACAGGCAAATTTATGATATGGGAATGAAAGCCCAGGTTTCGTTCTGCTGAACCTGGCACTTCTAGTTGCCTTGATCTAACTGTTAGAAGAGGAAAAGTGAGCCACTTGCCCACAGTGAGGCTGGTCTCCCAGGTAGGGGGCTGGAAGCAGGAAACTGCCTCCTGGGAAAAGTCAGAGAATGGGGCAGTTAGAGAATCCAAAGTCCATAAATGAAATGGTTGGGGGAGTAAAGGTGGAGCCAGATCAAGGTGAAAGCGGAAGACTTTCTTGGTGGTCCAGTGGTTAAGACTCTGTGCTTCTAATGCAAGAGGCATGGGTTTGATTCCTGATCAGAGAAGTTCTACATGCCATATAGTGAGGCAAAAAAAAAAAAAAAGAAAGCTGAACTTGGAATTTGGCAAGTAGATGTGAATAGGAGACTAGGCACAGGGGCCTCAAGGTGATTTCTGGAAAACTACTTTTGGAAGGCTCCTTTGACCCCTCTGGCTAGTGTCTCCTCCTCTAATTCTCTCTATTAGTGTCTTTTTATGGCACAGCTAGTAATGTGCTTTATGATCTATTGAGGGTATATTCTCCTCGCCAAGTGTACGGGGCCCTTCATCCTGTTCTTAGTAAAGGTAATTAGGAGATAAGAAAATGGGTATTTTAGGACCACCTGCTATACAGTAGGTACCAGTGGAGGTACATTTATGCATTGTTTAATTAACAATTTATGTAGGGACATCCCTGTTATTCCAATGGTTAAGATTTCACCTTCCAAAGCAGGGGATGCGTTTTTGATTCTGGTCAGGGACCTAAGATCCCACTTGCCTCAAGGTAAAAAAAAAAAAAACAACAACATAAAAAAAAGAAGCAATATTGTAGCAAATTCAATAAAAACTTTAAAAACGGTCCATTAAAAAAATGTTTAAAAAAGTTATGTAATTGACAGACAAGGAAACTGAGGGCTCATGGTCACTGAACTAAGAAGCAAAGGGAGGAGCCAGGATTGAGTTCACACCCTGCCCTGCTTGTCAAAGCACCATCAGCCTGCTGGCCATGAATGAGTGATCCCTGTTTAGAGACCTGGGAGCCACAGTTCACTCCCACTTGCTCCCATGGGACTGCTCCAGCGTGTGCATTATTCAAGCCCCAGCTTCTTCATTTGCCTCTTCTCATCTTACTCCATCTTTATCATGACTTTCACTCAGGGAACAAAGGCAGGACAAGGAAGGAGAACTCTGGTGTGGATTTTACCCTTCATTGCAAGCTCTGGAGGCTTTTGAAGACAGAAATTATTTTCTTAAGTTAGTTTTATGGAGTAAATTTCTGACTTCATAGAAGATTACATTTTCTTTTTTTTTGCCACGCGTGTGGAATCTTAGTTCCCCAACCAAGGACTGAACACTTGCCCCCTGTGGGTTCAACGGGTTCAGTGGCAGCACAGAATCTTAACCACTGGACTTCCAGGGCAGTCCCAAATTTCCTATTTTGAAGGCTTCTAAGAGATTACCTGTATTACTCATTTGCCTCCTATTTCCCATGAGAGATAAAAGTAACTTACCAGCACACTCTGGAGATCTCTGGAGATAGAGGTGCATTTTAAAATACTGTAGAGAATATATTCTTATTCTTTTTTAAAAAAAAATTTCTCTATCACTTTAATAAAGAAAGGGGGATAAGCTAAGTCTCTAGAATGCCTTCCTTTTTGACTGTAGAACCTCAAGAGGTAGATATTCAGCAAGAAATCAGGTAAACTAGAGATTAATTCCCTCCAACTTTGGTTTAATTTCTGCTCCTTTCATCTAAACCTCTGAAAGTAAAGTTGTTAGGAATATTTATTTCTGTCTCAGAGCCGAGCATGGAGCCTAGATTTGGGTTGTGACCTGAGCAAAGGACCTGAGCACAGTATCTGCAGCGTCACTGAGAACGCTTCTAACTTCTCACTCTAAAAGGAACTTTCTCTCTTGTGGCTTCCACCGTTATTATCTGACCCCAGGCTCCCTCTCCTCTGCAACGACAAGTAAAAACTGTACTCTTGTGTTTGAATGCCAGGAAATAAAATGAACAGTAATGAGGAGTCTCTGCCAGAGAGGTTTTGTTTCGATGCTTTCTTCCATCTGCCTTTACCTCGCCTGGGGGGGAAATTAAGGCAATGCATTTATCAGTTTTTATTATCTTGATTTATAACCTTGGGTCACAATTAGGAGATAAAACATAAAGGCATAGATTTAAATAGTGCCAATCTCGCCTTCTCCATTTCATTCTTTTCTCTCTTTTGCAAGAGATGAAATTCCTCTTGCCCTGTAACGGTGTATAGGTCTGTCAGTGCAGAGTGTGTGTCACTGCTCACTTATGTTTACTTAATACTACACTTTTCCATGTTAACTTCAACCCACAAACTTTACATTTGTGTCCTCACCTTCCTGGTTTACACTCATTGAGTTAGGTAAACAGTGTGCCTCCCCTACTTCAATGAGTTGATTATGACAAGAGTTGTGACGAGTGGCACTCAGTAGCTTCAGCTGATCATCCAGAAATTTTCATTTTTCCAACATCCATCAGAGAATTTAAAAATAGCTAGTATGCAGACCTATTGTGAGGCTTCATTCTTTTACATCATTTCACATTTACTATGGTTCATGGTATAGAACAGTGACGTTTATTCATCCATTCAAACAAGGTTCATTAAGTTGTCTTCTATGTGGCAGATACCAGGAGAGGTCCAGGGGCAACAACAGAGAGATAATAGGCAAAATCCTGGCTTTCAATTGGCTAACAAGCAAGTAACAGGAGGATAACAGGCCAATGAAAAGCATGTTTGTAATACTAGGATGACACTAGGCAAAGGGCTCCTGCAGAGAAGGGAGCTGAGGTCCCAGTAGTCAGGAAAATCTCTCTTAGATGGTGACCTGGGACAGAGGCCTGAATGAATTGAGGAATACACTCTACAGGCAGCCTTCCAAGCAGAGGGAGCTGGGCACGTCAAGGAGCCCAGGACTGAGCAGGGTTGGGCATGTTTGATGAACAGAAAGGACAAAATCTGAATGCAAAATCTGGAGCACAGAGAGCAAAGGGGAAAGTGGTTGAAAGAGTAGGTGGCTGATAGACAGACTTGGGAATGGACTTGAGGCCCAAAATAGCAACTTACATTTCATTCTGATAAGATGTGGATGCCAAGAGAGGGCTTTGAGCAAAGGAAACATAATCTGACCTTTTTTCAAAAGAATTGCTCCAACTGAGAGAAGAATGAAATATAGAGGTAACAGCAGAAAGCAGGAAACAAGTTATGAGTCATCACAATAAGACAATGAAGGATAATGGGCCGGGATGGGGGTGGAGGAGGGGCTACAGATAAGGTCAGGTTCATACTGTACTTTGAAGGTAAAGCCAACAGGTTTGACTGAAAGACTGGATATGTGTAGGAGAGGATAACTCTAAGAATGGGAGATGATTAATGCTAGTGTTTACTGAAAGAGGGAAGCCTGAAGGAAGAGAAGATCAGACAGAGGAGAAAGATCAAGGGTTGTCTTTTGGACATATTAGCTTAGAGAAGGTTATTGGGTCTGTAAGTAGAGATGAAGTTTAGCACTGAGGTTATGTTGAAAACATGAACCAAGCCTCTTTTGGCATCTGTGTATCAGGCTTTCCAGTTGCGGTGCTGGAGAAGACTCTTGGGAGTCCCTAGGAATGCAAGAAGATCAAACCAGTCAATCCTAAAGGAAATCAACCCTATTATTCATTGGAAGGACTGATGCTGAAACTGAAGCTCTAATACTTTGGCTAACTCTTTGGAAAAGACCCTGATTCTGGGGAAGATTGAGGGCAAGGGAAGAAGGGGGTGACAGGGTGAGATGGTTAGATAGCATCACCGACTCAACGGACATGAGGTTGAGCAAACTCAGGGAGACAGTGAAGGACAGGGAAGCCTAGTGTGCTACAGTAGATGGGTTGAAAAGAGTTGGATAGGATGTAGCTACTGAACAACAGCAACAAAATATCAGGCTAACCTTGAGTCTTTGTTTATGCCTGAAGTTTAGTTCCTTTTTTCTCTTCCCTTATACCCACATCCTTTTATTTCCCCTCAGAAATACACTTTCTGAATTCCCCTGTCCCTTAACCCACAAACCAGATATCCCCAGTGTTGCATGTGAACTCAAGCACTCCTCAGAAAAAATATAAATCAAGAGAGGGGTCCTTGTGGTAATGGATTTGTTCAGTATCTTAACTATGATAGAATTGTTTAGAGCTAAACACACATACACAGTCACATACACAAGTACAAGTAAAACTGGGAGAATCTGAGTAAGATTCATGGATTGTTTGTTGATATTCTGGTTGTGATATTATACTACAGTTTTACAAATGTTACCACTGGGGGGAACTGAGTTAAACTATATTCATGATCTCTCTGTATTATTTCTTACCATGTGAAAAATAACATATCATCACAAGGAAATTTTAATGTTCAAAATACAAGGAGAAAACTTCAAAAACTCAATTGTTATGGAAAGTTTTAATGCATTACTCCTCAGTTCAGTTCAGTAGCTCAGTTATGTCTGACTCTTTTGCGACCCCATGAATTGCAGCACGCCAGGCCTCCCTGTCCATCACCAACTCCTGGAGTTTACCCAAACTCATGTCCATCGAGTCGGTGATGCCATCCAGCCATCTCATCCTCTGTCATCCCCTTCTCCTCCTGCCCCCAATCCCTCCCAGCATCAGAGTCTTTTCCAATGAGTCAACTCTTTGCATGAGGTGGCCAAAGTATTGGAGTTTCAGCTTCAGCATCAGTCCTTCCAATGAACACCCAGGACTGATCTCCTTTAGGATGGACTGGTTGGATCTTCCTGCAGTCCAAAGGACTCTCAAGAGTCTTCTCCAACACCATAGTTCAAAAGCATCAATTCTTCGGCACTCAGCTTTTCAGAGAGGGAATGGCAACCCATTCCAGTACTCTTGCCTGGCAAATCCCATGGACGGAGGAGC
The DNA here is from genome assembly GCF_027580195.1 of Bos mutus. Taxonomy (NCBI): domain Eukaryota; kingdom Metazoa; phylum Chordata; class Mammalia; order Artiodactyla; family Bovidae; genus Bos; species Bos mutus. The sequence goes on along the minus strand of NC_091620.1, from coordinate 41,041,566 downwards.
CTGGTAGGCTGCAGTCCATGGGGTCGCTAGGAGTCGGACACGACTGAGCAACTTCACTTTCACGCATTGGAGAAGGAAAGGGCAGCCTACTCCAGTGTTCTTGCCTGGAGAATCCCAGGGACGGGGGAGCCTGGTGGGCTGCCGTCAATGGGGTCGCACAGAGTCAGACACGACTGAAGCGACTTAGCAGCAGCAACAGCTTTCTTTACAGTCCAACTCTCACATCCATACATGACCACTGGAAAAACCATAGCCTTGATTGAGACAACAGATAAAAAACATACTTGGATGTGACTAGTTTTATTATGGTTTAGATGAATGGATATTTCTGAAAAATAAGGGCAAAACTTGAATTAATAAATTGAAAGAGCAAAAGAGGATAAAATTTATAAATCCAAAAATAGCTTCTTTTGAAGAGAGCATCATAAAATAGAAATACATCTGTGAAAAAATGTATTCAGTGATGGTGATGTCACAGTGAGATGGATCTTTACGTGCAAGCCTGGGGAATTGTAAATTAAGTTGCCATTCATTTAACTAATATTGTCCTCTGTATAACATACAGAGGTGAGTGCAGGATGTGTTAACCCCGCCATTTTGAAACCAAGGACATTTGGAGATTGATAGTGTTTAGAGTGAACTCCATCAACTTCATTTAACTCCTTGATTGATTTTCTGTAGAGCAGTGCTGTCCCATGGGCCTTTCTGAAATGATGGAAATGCTCTACATCTGCAGTCTTCAACATGGTAACCCTAGTGTTACAAGGAAATCACCAGGTCTGGTAATTGCTACTGTTTGTATAAACTGGTATCATAACCATGGAGAAAGAAGTATCATTACCTCCAGAAGTTACAATAACAATGTCTCATTATCTCCATTTTTGATGATGCTTGGTATTTATGTTATTTCTTAAAAAACGAACATTTAAAGAGTCAAGTGTGGCTGGCATTATGGTCCAGGTAAACAGTTCTAGACTCTCATCTAACATTCATTGGCTTTGTGATCTTCGGTTAAGTCTAGGCTTAAATTTCCTGAGCTCCAAATGAAGCCATTGGACTAAGTTACTTCAAGCTCAAATAATCTATTCTATTATGTATATCCATATGCCATCTGGGAGACTGGCCAACATTTACTCCATAGAATTAAAAAGAGAGGCCTTAAAATGAGCACCTGGCCACCCTGTGGAGGCCGTGAGGCTCAGGGAATAGGAGCCAAGGCCGACCTTGGATCCCAGCTCCCCTCTGTGAGCTCTAGGCTGTAGGTGAGTCTGTGTCATTTTTACCATCTGTAAACCCTAAGGTGGTCTATCACAGTGATAAGCCCCTAGGATTTTGCTCTTTTTTCTCTTTTTATTTTTGAAGTGCAGTTGATTTACAATGTTGTGTTAATTTCTACTGTACAGCAAAGTAATTTAGTTCCACACAAACAGACACACATATATACACCTTCTTTTTATATTTTTCCATATGGTTTATCATAGGATATTGAATATAGTTCCTGTGCTCTACAGTAAGACCTTGTTTTTTAACCATTCTATATATAACAGCTTACATCTGCTAATCCCAGGCTCCCACTCCATCTCTCCTCCAGCCCTCCCCTCTGAGCAAACACAAGTCTGTTCTTTATGTCTGAGAGTCTGCTTCTGTTTCATAGATACATTCATTTGTGTCATATTTTAGATTCCACATATAAGTGATTTCGTATGACATTTGTCTTTCTCTTTCTGACTTACTTCACTAGGTCTGATAATCTCTAGTTGTATCCACGTTGCTGCAAATAAACCCCTAGAATTTCAGATTTAGAATCAGTTTAGGCTCAAATTGTAGTCCTTCCCTGTATGACATCAGGCAGGATTGCTTCTGCACCCGAGTCTACCTCACAGAGTGAGGCTGCATTCCATCAGGGGACCGACCCAGCTGCCAATTCAGGGGTCACGGTCCCACTCGCTCCCACCATACACCATATGCAGCACCCTACCTTTCTCAAGGATGCCTTTCCTTTTTTGCCTTTAGATTTTGGAGGATTTACCTGGTGACAAGAGACAGGAGACAGGGCAGATATGGGTTTTTGGTGTCCACTGAGAAGCCATCATCCTGTCTGGCCCGACCTGGAGCATCCTTGGCTCCTGTAAGCAAGACTTGTCAGGACCAGACATTCTGTAGTTTTTCATGTCTCCATGATACTGCAAAAGGCCCACCTGCCTAAAAATACCATGCAGCCCCTTCTTCTCTGGAGTCTTTCTGCCTCCCTGAGGCTGCACCCAAAGAATAAGACTCTAGCCCTCCTCCAAGGGTAGAGTGTGACTGGGGACTGGGTGGGACAGGCAAGGCCCAGGGAACTTTCTCCTACTCTCTGGCTCAGGACATTGAGCAAGTGCTTGGGGCAAGGAGTCCTATTACTAACATGTGCCTCCCCCAAGACTTTATTCTCTGCTTTCTCCCTTAAAGGCCAGGATTTTTAAAAGCTTTCTTTTGTTCCTTTTTGTTTTTCCATCTTTGAAAAATTAAAATATCTGGCTTTCTGGATCGGATACAAGAAATATCACAGGAAAAAAATCAGAATTTTACAACAATATATACTATATAAAAATACAATAATCTATGTGAAACATTCAGCACTGGGCCTCATGTGGTGTACACACTCAATAGGCCATAGCTGTGGTAATTAATATTTGTTCTTCAATGTTATTTTAAAGATTATTTATAACATATGCAAAATGCCTGACATAATATATATTTAGTAAACGTTCACCAACATATTGAAGTAAAATGCTTTTGATTTTAATATAAAGATTAATACTGTTTTTGTTTGTATTTTTTTAAGGCACTTTATCTTTTAAATTTCATTATATTATTTTTAAAGTCTTTATTGAATTTGTTACAATATTGATTCTGTTTTATGTGTTGGGGGTTTTTGGCCCTAAGGCATGTGAGATCTTCGCTCCCCAACCAGGGATGGAACCTGTACCCCCTGCATTGGAAGGTGAAGTCTTAACCACTGGATGGTCAGGGAAGTCCCTAAAGACTAATATGGTTTCTGAATGATAGAGTTAACTGAAAATAATATTTTTTAAAAGGCTTTGAGAATTTATCTTTCCTAGTGCTCATTTTTATCTCCTATAAACCACATCCTAGGTTAGCTCAAAGTATACACTTAGATGTCCCTGGCCTTCATATTCTAGAAGATTATATCAGCAGAAATAACCATTAAGCCTCTGCAATGGCACATGATGCATAACATTAAATCATCAATATATCAGACCAAAAGGAATTACTTGCTTCATCAAAGTCTAATGGCAGGAAAATGGGAAAAGGAAAATTGTGGATGGGGCTGTCCTGAGGGCAGAGTCAGAGACCCAGACTTCTAGGCTTATTCCAGAAAAGTATGAAAGTGAATTAGGCTTCTCAGATTTCTTTTGGCTTCTCCAGCTACTTTAGTAAATGGACGTGTCTGATGGAGGTGGAGGTCTCACCATCTAAGTAAAAGGATACAATCTCCTCTTTGCTGCCAATGCTTTGGGTCAAGGGCACTGATCCTTGCAATGAGTGCATGGGATCTGTCTGAGGAAAACCAGATAACCTTAATTAGAGGTAGGAAATAAGATGAAATAAATAGAGAAAAATGCTAATGTTGCTATGTAGAAAGAGTAAATATGTCAAATTCATTAAATTTTAGAGTTAATATTGTCCTAAGCAAAATCCTAATGAATATAACACTTGCCCAGATGATTAAAAGTCCACTCTGGAAAATACAGAGCTTTTTTTTTTTTTTTTTTAACAAAGAAGAGTAAAGAGGAGATACCTCCTTTACCACACTGTAAAATGCATTATAATGTGGCAGTAATTAAAATGTCATTGTCCTGGTTCACGAACAGAAATGGGAAGGAATAGCCTGAGACAGATCCTAGCATATGGAAGAATTTACAGTGTAAAAGTGTGTAAACATTAAACAGTATTAATCCTTTGTGCATTAAAGGATGCCATCCATAAAATGAAAAGGCAACTCACGAGAAAATATCTGCCAACCATATATTTTATAAGGGGTTAATATCCAGAATATATAAAGAACCCCCACAATTCAACAACAACAATAAAATCAAACAATTTGATTCAAAATGGACTAAGGAGTCAAATAGACATTTCTCTAAAGATGAAATCAGTGATGCACCTGAGGGTAAAAACAGAATCATGTTAGATTCTGTCCGTATATCACATACCAAAATTAATTCCAGAACTTCCTTAGTGGTACAGTGGATAAGAATCTGCCTACCAATGCAGGGGACATGGGTTTGATCCCTGGTCTGGGAGGATTCCACATGCCTCAGGCAACTTAAAATTCATGCATCACAATTACTGGAGCTCATGAGCTCTAGGAACAATAACCTCCAACAACTGAGCCCAGGTGTTGCAACTCCTGAAACCTGTGTGCCTAGAGCCTGGGCTCTGCAACAAGGGAAGCCACCGCAACGAGAAGCATGTGCACTGAAACGGAGAGTAGTCCCCGCTCACCGCAACTAGAGAAAGCCCACATGTAGTGACGAAGACTCAAGTCACCAAATATAAACAAATACATTTTAAAAATTAATTCCAGATGGATTGAAGCTTTCCGTTTGGTTCAGTCTCTCAGTTGTGTCTGACTCTTTGCGACCCCATGGACTGCAGTACGCCAGGCCTCCCTGTCCATCACCAACTCCCTTTGCTTCAAAGAAAAAAAAAAATAAAATCATAGAAAAATCGAAGAAATTATTTTTGTTAACCTGACAACATGGGATAAGGTTGTAAGCATAAAAATAAAACCAAAGGAAAGTTATCACACATTTGGCTAATAGCCTGGGGATTCAAAAGAGTTAGGCTGAAATCGTGTCTTTTTCAAAACCAATTTTAAGTTCCTCCCCATAAATAGTACAACTACTCTCTACTCATTTTTTAAAAATTTTATATTGGTGTACAGTTGATTTACAATGTTGTGTTAGTTTCAGGTATACAGCAAAGTGATTCAGTTATACACATATATCTGTTCTTTTTCAGATTTTTTTCCCATATACGTTATTGCAAAATATTGAACAGAGTTCCCTGTGCTATACAGTAGGTCCTTGTTGATTATTTATTTTGTATATAGTTCTACTCATTACTTTTAATGAGCAAAATCATTTCCTTGATATGAAGTTTGCACAGTCTTGTCCCAGGTCATCCTCCTGGTTTAACCTTCAGATGCTAGGTTAGAGGATGCATCCCTCTTCTAAAAAAAGTGAGCCTTGGACCTGTCCTCTCGCTTCACTAAAGATATCACTCTCTATCTGTTTGAATGGCTGGCTGTCTTCTCTCCATCATTTTGCCAACAGTCTCTTTTACTGGATAATTCTCATAAGCATAAATACATATTTGCTCTCTCAGTTTGCAACACACACACACACACACATTGGCCCCTCCATCTCCTACCCTCTTCTAGTGATCGTCTCACTTCTGCACTCCCCTGCAGAGGACGACTTTTCGAAAGAACTGTCTAGGAACGCTGCCTCCGCCTCCTCAGTTCACCTACTCTTCAGCCCACTCCAATCTGGCTTCTGCCACCAACACACAAATGAAATCACTTTTGTCATGTCACAAACCAATTCCATTTGCTGCAGTCGTTGGGCTCTTTTCGATCTTCATTCAGACACATTTGACTGAACGGCTGGCTCCCTCTTCCTGACATGCTCTCCTCTCTTGGGATCTGTGGCAGGGCAGCAAGTCCTCAGTTTATGGCTCTTTCTCTCTCTTGAGTACTTGCCCTCGGTAATCTCATTCATTTCCATGGCTTTAGAAACATCCCATCTGGGGGAGTTCCCTGGTAGCCTAGTGCTTAGGATTCTGGGCTTTCACTGCTGTGGCCTGGGTTCAGTCCTTGGTTGGGGAACTGAGATCCTGCCCCCAAAATTCCATTTGCTATTTCTGAATTTACACACTCACATGTCCATTAGCTGCCTTTCTATCTCAGCTTGGATATCCAATAGTATACCAAATAAAATGTCAAAAAAGCGTATCTTCAGTTTCCCCCATAACCTGCCCTCACCTCACATATGCTTCCTTGATCCCATCTCCTGTGCTGCGGAAACTTGGGAATCATCCTTGATCTGTAATCACTAAGTCCAAGATTCTGAAATATATCTCAACTTCCCCTTGTTCTGTGTCCACTGCCACCGTCCTGGCCTGTGCTGTATCATGTCTGACCTAGATTACTGCCAGAGTCCCTTGGCCTGTCTCCCCAGACCCATTCTTGCCCCTCCATAATCATTCTCTGCATCCCTGCCTTTGGCTCCAAACCATTTGCCCCAGGTCTCAGATACGTCCTAGGGGTAAAATCAAGAAGAGTTGCTTTTGAATTGTGTGTCTGATGAAAAGGGAAGAGAAAAATCAAGAATGACTAGGGTTTTGCTTGAACAACTTTACACGAGACAATGACTTTTATCAAGATGGGAAAGTTTGGGTCAAGTACATGTTTGGCTGATGGGGATGGGTTAGAGGGGTGATCAATAGCCTTCTGTGAGCTAATCTGGAAATGTCAATCAGCCAAGCAGAAGTATGCTATAGTTGGAAAGAAATAAGAGACATGATAGACGTTTGATGAAAAAATGATCCAAGCTAGGTTACCAGAGAAACAAATTGTGAGGGAAAGATTTGGAAGTTGTTAGACTGGGAGGTAACATCCTGATGGAAATCCCTGGTGTTATTTGGATATGTAGGTCTGGTGATCAATAGTAAAATTAGACTGAAAGCTTAGACCTGAGGGTCATCATGAGAGTTTAAAGTATGGAAAAGATCAAATGGAAGTGAAACTTCTAGAAAACTATTTTCTTCTTACATATTTTATTCAAAACAAAATTAGTTTTATTGAGTTTGATGGGGACTTGTTTAGTGACATCCCTGTCTACTCACTAGAAACCAGTAGCTTTCCTCCTCCCCCATTCCAAGTGATGACAACCAAAAATATCACCTAGACGTTTTCCGTTCCAGGGGTCGAGGAGGGAATCGGCCCTGGTTAAGAATTACAGGATTAGGGCAATGGTACTTCTTTTTAGCCACTGAGATGCTAATATTGGAGAACGTTGGAGAAACAGTTACAAAGTAGTGGCGTTCTGAGCTTTTATCCTGCAGAAAGCTCTTGGAAAGAATTTGATCAAGAAGATGCACTGCAAGGGTGTGGGGTAAGGAAAGAGGGTGGAGGGGAGCCCCTACGGAAGAGCGTCGCTGAAGCTCAGGGCAGCGGAAGAAGCCAGCACCTGGGTTCAACGTTGCAGAAAGCCCTGTCCCTCTGCAGAAATCCTGTCTGCTCTCCACATGCGGACGGCTTTCCTAGCAACAGACGACAGGTTCTCAGCATTGCTGGACCCTAGGGATTTTTATTTAACTGGAGATGTCAGTACAGTTGACCTGCTGCCCCCTAGCGAGGCGGCTCGGGATGCCCGGTAAATCCCGAATTGCTGGCTTCTGAGAGTAAGTAACAGAACACGTTGTCCTTCTAGCTTTCCTCCCGTCCTTGCTCCAAATAGCATCCTTAACACTAGCGACTTCCCTAACGTGGCGAAGAGGAAGGCACAGGACGTCAGCAGGACAGCAGAGGAGCAGGAGCTGGGTGACGGAAGAGGCACGACCATGGAAAGTGTTTCCAAAGCAGTAAAAGTCGCCGGGGGAAAAGTGGGCTGGTTAGCCCCTAAAGCACCAGGAACGTGCTCTCGGCTGCCCTCTGCTGTCGAGATGAGTGAAGCCAGGCCAGGGAAGAGACAGCGTTCTGTTCCAAGAGGCACAAATTAAGATGCTAGGCACCGATATAGGCCACGGGATGACATTGCTTCTTACCAGCTGCAGCTAAAGACAGAGCATCTATTTTGGTATGTGTGCCAGGAAAAGAAACGCTAATCATAGACAGTAGAGTCCCAAAACACAGATTTGGAAATACTGAGGGACTATTCCTGTCTCTAAAACATAACAACTGGATATGGGAGGCCAGGGTAGGGGTAAGAATTAGTTCTCTGAGGGGAGTGTTGAAGTGATCCCCATGCCAGGGATGTATGAAAGACCCCTACTCTTTGTACTTCTTTAACAGGAAATCTTAAAAGTCACACCACACAAATTATGAAAAAGTCATTCATATATTTAAAAGATTAATCAAAACTTTAGAGGTCATTCTGTAGTAAACCTGAAATATTTTTGATTTTACCAAAACTCACAAGGAATATGTATATATACATATGTGTGTGTATCAACATAAGGCAAAAATCCTCATGTATGTACCTACACATTTCAGCTGAGTTAAGGTTTTTTTTGCCACTTTTTTAATTGAAGGATATTTGGTTTACAGAATTTTGTGGTTTTCTGTCATACACTAAGAAGAATCAGCCATAGGTATACAATGGGATGCTGCTCAGCCATAAAAAGGAATGCATTTGAGTCAGTTCTAATCAGGTGGACAAAGCAAGAGCCTATTATACAGAGTGAAGTAAGTCAGAAAGAGAAATGTAAATATTTTTTACTGATGCATATATATGGAATCCAGAAAGACGGTAGTGATGAATTTATTTTCAGGGCAATAATGGAGAAGCAGACATAGAGAACAGACCTATGGACATGGAGGGAGGGGAGGGAGAGGGTGAAGTGAATTAAGGTTTTAAGTAAAGGAATTTGAAGAGAGAAGGGACATGACTTGATGTGCTTTGAAAGGATTCTGGGCGCTGCATTGGGAATGGACTATAAGAGACCAAGGTGGTGGCAGGGAGACCTTTTAGTGTGGTACTTTGGTTTTCTAGGCAAGATGATGGCACAGGTGCAGGTGGTGATGAATGATCAGAATCTAAGTTTATTTTAAATGTAGAACTTGTGGGATTTGTGCTCATAGATTGGCTATGAGAGACAGAGAGACACACACAGAAAGAGGGACTTCAGGAGTCAAGGATGACTGAACAATTTGGACTATAGAGTTGGCATCAACTGAGATGGAGAAGACTGAGGAACAGTAGGACCCTACTGAGAAGAGATTCTGAGTGAAGACACTGGGTTAAGACATCTGATAGACATTTGACTGGAAGGCCAAATTCACAGTTGAATAAGAATCTGGAGTTCAGGGGAGAGGTCCATGCAAGAAATACCAAATTGGCAGGCGTCAAGACAGAGTCGCTGTTTAAAGCCACTACAGTGTATGAGAGCCTGAAGGATGGGGACCTGGGGAGTTGTTTTCTCTTTATAGGTTGGGGAAAGCGGGTGGATCAGAAATGGGGCCTGGGAGGGAGACTCAGTGGTGTACCACAGAGTGGAGCCAAAAGTGGACAGTGGGAGGAGTGACGCATGCTAAGATGCATGCGTGCTCTGCTCAATGTGGTTATGACTTCAACCACCTGAGGGCGGGGTGTGTACCACGCTATGTGTACACACATACCATGCTTTGTGTAGGCACAAAGACTGGGACATATCACGAGGATACCAGACAGGGTTTCATTAGGAGCCTGGTTTTTATCAGGGAGTGATACGATCAAAACTGTTTTCAGAAACCACCTCTTGGCAGTGTGGCATTTAGAAGCATATACTCTACGGTGGTAGAGAAATGATTCTTAACTTCTTGTTATATACTTTGTGTTGTTTCACTAATTATAGTATTATTTCTGTAATTTAAAAACTATTAAGATGTATGAGAAATATGAGAAGACTGCAAACTAGTAATTGCAAGTTCATTGTTAACAGCTTAGGAAAAAGATGCTTAGGGCTCAAAGGACTCTGGCAGGGAGATGCAATGAAGTCAGATGCTTAGGTTTTCAGAACTTGGCTATCTGCTAGGAACTAGTCAAAAAAAAAATAGGAAGATGGAGGCGAGTGCCACCAAGCTCAGAGAGGACATTACCTCCTCACAATCCCTTCCTCCAGAAGTAAAATGTCTCATCTCGATGAAAGGGGCAAGTAGCGATGACAGTCATTGCTAGTGCTCAAAACATGAACAAATCTTTTACACAAACTCATGATTTTTGTTTCTGATAGTAAAAAACTGGAGGTATAAATTGATATAATCTATTATAAAGATAACTTTGTGGGATAACCTCTTCAAAAAGTGATAGGCACTCACCTTTATGTCATGGTTTTCTGACATGAACTAGGTATCTGGTTTTGCTAATTTGGGGATGCATTTAGTAATCCTCATCTTCCATGAATAGCAAACAGAAAAGTGGCCCTGACCACATGTTCTCACTAGGTTCAGCTCTGTAGCCTTCTGCCACATCTATGGAAAATGTGTATCCAGACATACTTTGCAGCCTGATAGTCAACTGAGATGCTGAGTAGGTAGCAGAAGATTCAGGTGTGTACCTCATTAGCCTTAGCCTCCATGAATCATGTGGGCTTTCCTGGCAGATCAATTGATAAAGAAACTGCCTGCAATGCAGGAGACTCAGGTTCGATCCCTGGGTGGAGAAGATGCCCTGGAGGAGAAAATGGCAACCCACTCCATCCAGTATTCTTGCCTGGAAAAATCCCATGAACAGAGGACCCTGGAAGGCTACAGTCCACAGGGTCACAAAAAGTCGGACATGACTGAGTGACTAAACCACCATGAATCATGATTCTACCTCAAGTAGATATATACCTGAAGTTTGACACTAGGCACTTCTAAGGCTTGTCAGAGGGAAAAATCATCATCTGCAGAGGACTGCCGGAATAAGTCCTTCTTCAACCAATTCCTTCAGATTTTTTTTTTTTTTTTTTAAATACACGAAGGTGCAGCTAAGTCTTCAAAGAGCTAATTACTGCGATTCCAGTATTTTGGAAGATTTAAGGATTTGCTCTCACTGAATCACACTCTAATAATGTATCTTTGGTCTATACTGTACTGCATGAAATTGGTCATTTTACTTTTAGGAATGTTAATGTAGATGTTACCATGTTAACATGGATCACAGAATCCTCATGACGTTTCAGGGGCAAAATGTACCTCAGGCGTTTGTCTGCAATACCAGGGTAGAGGTACACTTCTGGATCATGTGTCAACTTGTGGGGACTCATGTATGGATGTCCTTTTCAAGCAAAAGCAAGTTCAGTGTTGAATTCACTGCCTAATTCTTATAAGTATTCAGAACACTGCAGCATGCATTTTGTTTTAAATATATCTCTGGGCTTTATCTTATTTTGCCTACTGATTTTTCATTCAACTATAATTTTTTTACTTTGTGTTTTAATAAGCAATTTCACTATTTTTTTTTTTTTTCATGAGGCAGAAAACACCAAACTCTGGACTCAGAGTAGACACAGAAATGGGGGAAGGAGTGGGAAATAGGAATTGCATTGCTAAAAAAGCCATTGTTATAGAGATAAATATGATGAAATGTGAAATAAACTAAAAGGTCATATTAGAAGGAAAATGCAAGGGCAACCCCTTCAGTACATTTTCTGTGTGCTACTGAATTCACTTACATCTCCTTTAAAAAATCTCTCTCCCAAAACTATTCATTACAGATCTCATGAACATCTAATGAATTCTGAATATTATCATGATTTAATGTAAAATGTCAAGAACTGTTCCATCTAAAAAAAGCAACATACTATATCTCATACAAAGTGCCATACAAAGGCAATTTTAATTTGCTAAGACAAAAGAAAAACAAGAAACAGAACAACCTTTTTCTTACTGCTACATCTACCATCTTAAAAAAATGATACTGAGAATTTACATAACCTATTTTCAGGTGTTACTTAAATAAAAACATACATGTAAGTATTTTTGAGTAAGAAAAACCAGTCGCAAATAAATAAAATTAGAACCCAGACTCCTAATTTTGGCTATGAATTTTAAATTATGTTTTCTCTCTCTGACCTGAAAATGTTATCTTTACTGAAACGTCACTGTATAATAGAAACAGACAGAAATCCACTGAGCCTTTGCAGAAACATTTAGACTTTACTCCTGATGCAAATTACCTGCAAAAAACTAACTGCTTATAAAGGATGTTTGAAGCTACATCAATGATTTAAAAATAAGCACACAACCAATGTAAAAGCAAAGAATATTCCTTTTTCAGGAGAAAGGTCTTATGTGAAGCTATCTTCTTGAAACATGTTTGATGTCAATTCTGGGTGAACCAGGATGGCCGCTTCCTCTCTCGCTCAATGATCCTCTTGCCTTGATCGTGCTCAGAGGGTGTCTCCCCCGAGTACAGCACCACAGTCTCCACAGTAGGAGCCTTGAAAGGGCCCCCCTCTTGCTTCCCTATCTGTCTTCTGATTTCTGCCGTTTCCTTGCGCACCTTCTCATAGCAATAGCCACAGAGGACATGTTTCTGTTTCAGGTGACCACACTCAGGACAAAAGTCTATATTGTTCTTTAAAAAGAAAGAAAGAAAATTTAATGAGAGGCAACAAAATGCACACATCATCAAGGATGAGGCTTATATTTAAACTTCTTTGGAAATGTTCATCCTGCACAAGGTCACAGAGTACCCAGTTCAACCTCATTTTAATCAGGAAACTAAGGACACATATTGATTTGAATTAATCAATTTGAATTCCAGGAAAACTGGAAGTAGAATCCAGGTTTACCAACTTTGAATCTGGTACATTTTTACTTAAATACAACAGTCTTACTATGTGAAATGGTACTCCATTCCCCCAGCCCCAAAAACTAAACATCTGGTAAGGAGCCCATGGGTGATCCACACGGCCAGCATCTTAACTAAGAGCCCAAGGCAAAGGGAATTCACTCTTCCTTTCAATCAATCCTGGGAAGAACAAGATGACAAACACTTTACAAGTGGGCTTCCCCTGATCATCACAGTGCAATTCAAATTCCTTATGATGTATAATTGGTATGGGGTGTGATTTTTCTTCCTATAAATGAACACTGATTATTTCTTAATGTAAAACTCTTGATATATTACAATTTGAGGGTATTTTAATGAGTTTTTATACATCTATCCAATTTTAATAAGACAATTCTAACCTCTAAAGAAGTCCTTTCAATGGGTTCTAAAGGTAGATTTGAAATATAAAGACAAATAGTAAACAGGAACATCAAAGAAACTCTAAACATGTCTGAAGACTAACATACAAACATTTACGAGGCAGATGACAACAAGAACTTCATTTTCTACAAGAAACAAGTGTTAGTCTCTCAGTCATGGCCAACCCTTTGTGATGCCATGGACTGTAGCTTGCCAGGCTCCTCTGCCCGTGGGGTTTTCCAGGCAAAAATACTGGAGTGGGTTGCCGTTCCCTTCTCCAGGGGATCTTCCCAACCCAGGGAAGATCAAACCTGGGTCTCCAGCATTGCATGCAGAGTCTTTCTAAGCTACCAGGAAAACCCTAAAAGAAACAAAGAACCTTGAAAATCATTTGACCCACCGACTTCTCATCTTACTCCAATACGTGGAAAACTGGATTGTACATTCAACTCGAGGAATTGAAAAAATACTCATGGTCAGTAAGTGCTCTTTTCCTAACAAAGCCCTCAGCATAACAAATTATATATTAACAGAAAACTGTCTAAATTAATTAAGTATTTTACAGTTCCACATTTTAACTGTGGTCCCAACCCTGACTCAGTAATACTTTTGAGCTTATGTTCTAAGGGTCTGTTTTAATACTGAATGTGGAGGCTTATGGAAGTCAATTTTCTGTCCTTGAGTTCCACCTGCACTGCCCTGGGGAACGCCATGGAATAAACATGAACTCAAATCATGGCTGTTAAAACCATAAATTAATAAATCAAAGATAATAAACACTATAGTTTTTGTTACTAGATCAATGAAGAAAGTGTACCCAAGGGAGATGGTGGGTGGGTGCTGGTGTGTGGAGAGACGGAGAAGGAGCACTGAGATTTAGAATTGTCCAAGGATAGGAACCGAGAAAGCAGTGGCACCCCACTCCAGTACTCTTGCTTGGAAAATCCCATGGACGGAAGAGCCTGGTAGGCTGCAGTCCATGGGGTCGCTGAGGGTTGGACACGACTGAGCGACTTCACTTTGACTTTTCACTTTCATGCACTGGAGAAGGAAATGGCAACCCACTCCAGTGTTCTTGCCTGGAGAATCCCAGGGACAGCGGAGCCTGGTGGGCTGCCGTCTATGGGGTCGCACAGAGTCAGACACAACTGAAGTGACTTAGGAAGGATAGGAACATACACAAAAAAAGTTTCAAGAGAACAGGACTTCAATAGGACACTACCAGGGCTCAAATGCTGGTTCTACCACTTAAGTTTGGGATCATAAGTGAATTCTTTTTGTCTCAGTTTCTTCATCCTAAAACTGAGCAAAACAATATTTACTTCAGAGAGCTGTTCTGAAAATATAATTCATGTAAAGCACTTAGATATATCATAGGTACTTATTAGCTATTTTTACTACTTATCTAAGGATTTTACTTCAGTATCTCATTGGACTCAGGAAAAGAAGAGAATAAATCTGTCAGGGTTAATAAAACCCCGTATCAAATAGATCTACTGCTTCTGACTTTAATTTCAGGCTCTGCAATAGTTAAAATATTTATTTACATATAGTTCAAAATCACACAGCTCAGGACTGGCACAGCTCACAATACAAAAGTCATAGACTCTTTATAACCCAGTCCTCTGTCCAGACTCTGAACTCCCTCCTTGACTGTGTTCTGAGTATTTAGCCTACAGAACAGTAGATGCATACATATATAACAAGAATATTGTATTTATTTAGACCAGGGAAAGGTAGACATATAGGATCTAAAAATAACTTACTCATAGATTATATGAACAATATCAAGAGATTATGCAGTGGTGGACATGAGAAAAAGTAAGCCCACAAAAATCACCATATTACCTTAACTTTAATAAGCTTATGAGGGTTTCTTCTCCTACACCGGTTCACTTCAATGCTGCGCCTGTTTTTAGGAGCTGCCATCCAAAATATACTATCCAAAAGGCTGGACGTCTCCGTACTTCCACTGGTATCATTTGTTGGTTCTGAAAATATAGCTGGACCTTGGACCGCTAACGCTGGTCCTACAAAATAAACCATGGAGATACAGAATGGTTTCTAGCTCTGAAATGACCGTTTCCAAGTATCATTCTCTTTAACAATCACCGTTTCCAAGTATCATTCTCTTTAACAATCAAAAGTAATGTATCAGCAGGCCTATGTAACTTAAAACATTACATTCAATAGACATTTAACAGGAAACCTTAGTAGCTATTAAAATATACTTAAAGTTCATACCTGAAATAATTTTAGAACAGAATATTTCTTAATGGCACTTGCTTAAATGAATCAGTGAAATTCTACCAGAAGTTTCTCATCTTAAAATACAGAACTCAGGGGTTTAGTAGTAAACATGAATAAAAATGTGAGAGGCACCAAATTTAAACAAACCAAGGCAAAAAAAAAAAAAAATTCACTCAATTGTCCACATTCTACTTGATGGGCAGTACCTAGTTACAAGTAAATCTTAAGCTTGAGGCTTTCAAAATCCACTTCCTACCAGCACAGATATAAATGCTGATTGTCTTTTTTTTTTTTTACTATATTCAAATTGAGTTAGCTCCTCAGTCATATAACCTGATAGGCCCTTTAAGACACTTAGTTCTCGTTATATTTAGTCTTGTTCCCTAAGGAAAAGAACTAACTCATCACTCTTCCTAGGATACTAATTTACTCTTGTGACTACCAACGTTTCACTTTTGTTTTTCTAAACTGTTTATAAAAATTAGTGCGAGGTGGGAGGGAAGTTCAAGAGGGAGGGGACATATGTATACCTATGGCTATGCTTATGTATACCATGTGTGTATGTATGGCCAATTCATGTTGATGCATGGCAGAAACCAACACAGTATTGTAAAGTAATTATCCTTCAATTAAAAATAAAACTAAAAAAAAGATTTCTTTACCCTCTCCTTGCTATATTCCTCAGGCCTGTAATATTTCTTTTGATTTTAGGAACTCTTAAAAATATACAACGCTGTTTAACACTTAACAACTGATACTCCTTTTCAATATATCTGAAAGTATTGCTAAGCACAGACCAGTGGTTAACAGCACAGGCTCTGGAAGGTCTGTGTGACCTTGGGGCCTTTCTGAGTCTAGTTCTTCAGTTGAAAAGTGGAGACACCTAAAGGGATAGTAGTGGAGATTATCTTACGAAATATATTTTGACTTTGATATTCAGTGGGACATTTCTGGTGGCTGAGACGGTAAAAGCGTCTGCCTACAATGCGGGAGACCCAGGTTCGATCCCTGAGTCGGGAAGATCCCCTGGAGAAGGAAATGGCAACCCACTCCAGTATTCTTGTCTGGAAAATATCATGGACGCAGGTCCATGGGGTCGCAAAGAGTCGGATACGACTGAGCGACTTCACTTCACTTCACTTGACATTTAGTGGGCTCTCCTGAGTATTATCATTATTATGTTCGGGATAACTTCGAAATCGAGTAGAATGTAAATGTCAAAGCAACGACAATTTTAACACCCAAGATATTTCCATTTAAAATTAGTTCTCAGGGGAAATAGAGGATCAAGAGTCAACTGATACAGCTCAAATGCTACAGAAGGCAAACTGCTTTAGGTGGTGGACTGGACAGGAAAGAAAAGGTAAGAAGATCTAGAGAGCGGTGTCCCTTGATGCTAAGTAAATGCACTTCGGTTACATTCTCTGTAGGGATGGGACAGTCAGAGGACGCTTCTTTTCCTTTTTACAGGGGACTGGGGAGCAAAAACTGCTGTCTTTGTTCTTAAGTAAATGAGTGTCCGGACAACGACCCCTACACGCTGCCAAACATCAGAACACCGGAGTAGGCTAAATACAAGTAGAATTCACCACGCTGCCTGGGGTCCCCAGTCCAAACCCTTCTCCACGGAGGCCTTCTTTACGTACCCCATGGAGGACTGGAAAAACCTGGTCGGCTCTGCAGAAGTTTCCCCTGCAGCTGCTTCCAACAGTTCCGGAGAAGTCCTCGGGCTACGGGCAACGGCGGAACAAGCAGCACCAGCATGGTGGGCGCCATGTTTCTCGGCCGAAAGCCACTCCCATCAGGCCTCTGGGTCCCGCCCCTACCTTGAGCATGCGCATAGACACAGAATTGGGCAAACGCGCACCTGGAACTATAACTCCCAGCATGCTTCTGGAGCGGCTCTGCCTTTCCTCCAATCAGAAATCTAGAAAGGAACGCGCGGGGCGGGGAAAAGAAACGAAACTGGCCTCAGTGCGCATGTGCGCGGATGTGCGTTGGGTCTTCGGGTAAAGATGGCGGAGCGTGGTTACAGCTTTTCGCTGACTACATTCAGGTATGGAAGGGACTCCCGAGGTCTTCCACGTAACCGAGGTAGCAGGAGCTCTGCCGACCAGGTTTTTACCTTCCTGGTCTCTGACTTGGCTCTTCCTGAGGGCCTAGTAGGAAATGGGGGTGTAAATGCGAGTTTGCCAAGTCATTTGCGGGGCCTTCCCGCGGCCTGGGGAGCATTGGTGCCTGGGGACCGTGGGAACGCGAGTCGGGGTATCCTGGGAGATCTAGGCGCTGTGGGAAGTTGAGGCCCTCACCCAGGGATTTTCTTTCGCTTTGGAACTAGAGAAAAAGGCAATTTTGAATGAGCTGCTTCCAGGTTTCCTGTCCAGAACTCAAAAGATTTCCTTCCTGACTCAAGTAGGCCTGATTCAGGAGCTTCTGGAGGTCGGAATCTTGGTCAGCTCTGTGGGGTTCCTTTTTCTTGGAAAGACCCAACTTTACAGTTCAGTTCTAGTCTTAGCTTCCATTTGGCGCTGATGTCTTTGGAAACCTTTTCCCGCTTTCCATTTCTTCGGTGCCCCTACTGGAAGCTTAAGAACTGAAAGTGAAAGTGGTAATGTTTCTAGCCCGTTGTCTTTGTGTGCTCCAAAATAGGCTGTATTTGCTTTGGGGCTGTTATTTTTGAAAGGGGATATGTTTATTTAAAGAAAGATTGTAGGCTTTTAAACTTTAGAATATTTATGTAAGCATATTTTTCAAAATAAATCAGAGATGCACTATCATCGTTCCCTGTGTAAGAAAACCGTCACCAAAGGCTTTACTGACGGGAGAAGGATTCAATTTTGCCATTTTCCTACAGATCAGTAATGGCCTATTTAATTAAAAATATTATCTGACAGCTAAAGACAGGCGGCATCTAACTTGTTGAGTACTTTCTGTGTGGGTGGAGCTTACTCCATCTCTGTAGGCTACCCTGTGTGATACATGTTTTCTAAACATCTTACAGATGAGCTGACCACAACTCAAATTCAATAACTCCTCCCTGGTCATAGGTTAATATTTAAACTGGGTTCTTTCTGACGACAAAATTAATACACTTTGCATTACTGTGTAATGTTTTCTTAAAATACTAGAATATTTATCTTTTAAAAAAAAGATCTCATATACAATGACAGGAAACAAAGTTTGACAGGTCGCTACTGTTCGTATTCGGAGACAAAACCTGGACCTTTAAGAAAGTGTTATCCTAATCCTAGCTGAAACATGAAGCAACCATATGTTATCAGGGACTGAATCTTTCTATAGTAAATTTCCTTGTTTAAACACATTTTTTTTTTTTTTTTAATATGATGGTGCAATTCTGTTTTGGATTTTAAAAATTGTTTCTAGCCTGTTGTAATCAGAATTATTAATGGTAGACGTGATAAGAGACTATACTATAGGATGAAAAGGTGTTCCTGAGGATAACATTTAGTTGGGGATATTGACAACCAGTAGGCTTCCCTCATAGCTCAGCTGGTAAAGAATCCTTCTGCAACGCAGGAGACCCCCCGGTTCAATTCCTGGGTCAGGAGGATTCGCTGGAGAAGGGATAGGTTACCCATTCCAGTATTCTTGGGCTTCCCTTGTGGCTCAGCTGGTAAAGAATCTGCCTGCAATGCGGGAGACTGGGTTGGGTTGGGAAGATCCCCTGGAGAAAGGAAAAGCTACCTACTCCAGTATTCTGGCCTGGAGAATTCCATGGACTATATAGTCTATGGGGTTGTGAAGAGTCAGACAGGACTGAGCGACTTTAACTTTCACTTCATTGACAATCAGTGGGTAAACAAACGGGTGCCTACTCATACACTCTGAAGAATATTTTTCCTTTACTCAGGAATTTTTATTAAGAGAGGGTGAAAGAAGGAATGTAACTTTAGATTGGGTGGTCAGGAAAGACCAATGCTTGGGGGTTGTTCCGGGGGACTGGAAGATGAAAGGGAGCCAACTATTTGAAAATTTAGAGGTAGGGAGAGTTGCAGACAGGGAAAAGCATGTTTGAAAGTGCTGAAGTTGAGAGAGACTGAATTGATAGAAGTCCAATGTGTTAGAGTATAGTGAGCAGGGAGTTATCCTGGGTCTGGACCAATCTTGCAGGGCCCTGTAGGCCAGAGTAAGGAGCTTTTATTGTTAAGTGAATAAAAAAATTAAAGGATTTAAGTGGAAGATGTTATGATACAAAAGTAACTCCGGATCAGGGAATGGAAGTAAGAGTGGAAAATAAGAAGACTAGTTGGAGGGCTATTTCAGTTATCCCTGATAGAGATCCTGGGGCTTTGGAATTGCACTGCTCAAATCAGCTAATTTTGTCATTTAACAGTCTTTAGACTGCTGCCCCTAGGTTTATTCCTTAAATAGGTGTGGATGTATGTCTGTCTGTCAGTCAGATGAACCTGGTCATAGGTTATGTCTTGGTGTATTGATTGAACAGAGCTTACACTTTGTGAATGTTACAAAATAATTCAAGTGTGATGACTCTGAGCCAGAGAGGAAGCATGGGACACTTAGGTGTGAGGGTGTGGGATTCAGCCTAGTCTGGGTGGTCAGGGCAGCTTTCCTTGAGAAAATGACACTTCTACTAAGGATTGGAGAATGACTTGGAAGGAGTTCACCAGACAGTGGTGAAGTGCATTGCAAACGGATTGTCTTGTCAGAGGGGATTTTTGAATTCTAAGGGTAGTCATGTTCTCTGGAGAGCGATGGCATGGTTGTGTTGAGACTTGAGTGACAGTATCTATAATTTTATGAAGATGAAACAAATGACCTTCTGAAACTGAAGATTATCTTTTCAGTAGTAGACTGGATATGTGGACCTAGCTTGTGTCTCACTTTGGACAAATTATTTTCATTCAAAGACTTTATCAATCAAATAGAAGGATTGGTGATGTTTATGGTAATTTGTTCTAACACTCAGCAACTAGACTGAAATAATATATGACCTAAAAAGCCACTTTGGACCTAGCATTTGACTGTCAAACTCAATGGAACCAGATATGTTAAGTATAACCAGCTCACAGCATCTTGAAATAGTTTTTTTGTTGTTGTATTTTGTTGTGACTGACATCTAGATCTTACGTGTTAGGTCATGTCTACATTATAAAATGTTAAACTCCACCCACATGGAATATATGCTGTTATTTGGTATTTAACAGACATACATGTTCTTAATAACAGTACTATTTGGTGTTTACTTAGTGCTAATTTTGTGCCAGGAACAAAAGGCATCATTTAATCTTCACAACAACCTTTGAACTAGGTAACACTATTATCCCCATTTTACAGATGAGAAAACTATTGGTGAGTGGTGAAAGGAAAGAATAATGATGCTGCTTTAAATGGCAGACAAGAAAAATCAACCAAAGGAGAGAGATTAGTGTTTCATTATGAATATGTTCAAATCACCTAATAAATTTGGTTTCTATATAACTTCTGATAAATTTTCAAAGCCCTTCTATTCCTTGGTGCTTGATTAGTGGATTTGGCCTATTTGCCTGCCCTTTTGTCAGACATGCTCCTATAATAAATATTTGAGAATGTGAAATTTAGCAATACCTTTGTTTGTTTTTAAGCCCGTCTGGTAAACTTGTCCAGATAGAATATGCTTTGGCTGCTGTAGCTGGAGGAGCTCCTTCAGTGGGAATTAAAGGTAATTAAATGCTTCGTTCACTTCAGATTCCTATTAGTTGTAATGCTCTTTGGGGATTAATAGGCCATTAATGTAAAATAAATAGTTGTGGCAGCATAATTTTTAACAGTTCTTTTGTTAATCTACAGTATTTTGATGTTTAAAGAATAAGCCAAAGAAGATGATTAAATTTTTTAACTTAGAAAAGGTTAATTGTAAAATTTAAGGATACCTTACAAAAATGTATCATTGGTTTTTATGTTTCAAATTACAAGAACAGTAGGCCAAGTAGGCAGAATTCCATAATTTTAAAACTTATGTACTCTAAGGTGTCCTAGAATACTTTAGGAAAAGTTGCATAATATCTTTAACTCAGGGATTTCTTGTGCAATACAGATGACCATTGAGGGAAAGCTGATTTACCATTCCTTTGGTGATTCTAATGTAGAAACTCAGAAGAAAAGGTTTTATAAATAAGAAAATAAAGGAGTTTGGCTGAAATGCTTCTGTAATTAGAAAACTGTTAAAACAGAGTGTTTAAATGATTAAACATTCAAGTCGCTTTTCTTTTTTTTAAGCTGCAAATGGCGTGGTCTTGGCAACTGAGAAGAAACAGAAATCCATTCTGTATGATGAGCGAAGTGTCCACAAAGTGGAACCAATCACCAAGCACATAGGTTTGGTGTATAGTGGCATGGGCCCAGATTACAGGTATCTTGTATAACCATCACATGAATGCCTTGTAATCGATACTTTGGGAAGAAAAACCAAGGGATGTTTTCCTTTAATCGCCTACCTTCTTGTTTTTTGCTTAGTTGAACAACAGCAGCTGAAGTTAAGTTAGTTGCCAGTATGAGGCAGACTAGGGGTTACTTGAAGGTGAAGAATTCACTTGTTAAAAGAACAGATGGATACAGTACTTACCCCGTCACCTCTGTTCTCTTCTACCATCCAAGGCCTCAGCAATACATGTTATAATAAACTGTATTTTTAAAAAGTTTACCAAACAGCAAAAGAAAGCATACTATCCAGAGTTAACTTCACTGTATTTGTTTCTGTTTTTAGCAAAAGGACAAAATTCTCAAAAAGGCCACTGGAAGTTGTAGACTATGACAGCCAGTTAGGATCCAGACGTTTATGTAGTCTCTTCTTTAATATTCACAGGAAGAGAGTAATCTGGTTCCATTAGGGTACCAGCAACTTTAAAGAGATTGACAGTTTTCTATGTTTGTCATTTAACAATTGAAAGGATTATTATTACTTGGTTATTGATTATGTGGAACAAGATAGGTAGAGCCAAAATTTCACTTTCATGAGTCGGCAACAGCACTAGGTTCACCGACATATGCTTCAGCTTCACTGCAGTGGAACCTGTTGCCGCTGCAGGGGGGAGGCTGCAGTGCACTACCACTCACAGGATCAACAGACATGGCAGGAGTCTTGCTCAGAGGGATAATGTGTGGAGCTCAGATCAGTAGCACATGAGCAGGTAGAGGTAAATCCTGCTTGTCTTGCCAATATATTTAATTGTTATACTTTTGACAAATTTTACATTTTTTACATTATAAACAGTTTCATGGTACTTTTTGAGGTTCAGTCCGTGGACACGATTGAGGCAAAGTGAGATGCCTTAACACGTGTGTATGTGTGTTCATGCGTGTGCATTAGTGTATTGCCTGGAGTGAGATATAAAATGCTAAGGTACCTTCTCTTGGGGTAACAGGGGCATACTCTTGAAGATGCTGTGACAGGAGATAAAGCTCTCCTGTGCACTAAAGCTGTGTCTGTTAAACTGATTGATACCCTTAGTCCATAGTTTTCCTTTTGTCTTATTCTTGTCCATTTCCTGTAGTTTAGCTCTTCAGCGACACTCTGATATTTTCTTGTAAGTTAACTGTAATTGGATGTAAGAACAAGACTGGTTTATAGTTGAGAGCTACTATTAAAGAGATGCATGTCAAACTTGTGCTATAGTTGTATGCCTGTAGAATGTGACTGAGTCTTGAGGATGTAAAGCATCTGAATTTGAATTAAGTCTTATTTCTTTTCTGTTGTTCAGGGTACTTGTGCACAGAGCTCGAAAACTAGCTCAACAGTACTATCTCGTTTACCAAGAACCCATTCCCACAGCTCAGCTGGTCCAGAGAGTAGCTTCCGTGATGCAGGAATACACCCAGTCAGGGTAAGTTGATTTTATTATTTGAAATGTGTCATAAATTAGGGAAAAAAAAAATCATCTTTGTAAAAGTAGACATATTTCAGAAAAAAAAAAAGAGGACTTAGTATTCCTGTATTTCCTTAATCAGTGAAGAAAACCACTATGAATGAATAGTTCTGATCTTAACTACCTGAAATATTTTCTTAAAGAGAAAGCGGGAATGTTTTATTGCTGTTCATGTAACAGCAGAAAGCAGCTTCTAGATAAAGTCCTTTTGACAGTGATTAAAACATTTCTTTATGGGCAGGCAGTCATTGCTGCTTCCAGATTTATCTTCTAGCTGGAAATGATTGTAAGCACTTGATGAAAGCAGTAACTGACACATCTGTATTCATTTTAATTCCAGTGTTCTTGAGTTGGGTATGAAAATGATGAGGTAATTGCTGATATGTAAAACCAGTGGAAAAGCTGCATTTGGTGAAATCTGTTATTTTATTAGGACATGAAGTGTTACCCACACTTATTAACCTCAATATTTGTATCAGTCTATTTACCAAAATGATTTGACTGTTGTTCCTCAGTACCATAAATAAAATTCATTTTGAATTGATTTGTTTAGAAAGATGTTAAATGCTTTTTAAGGAACTTAGAAGTCTAATTCGGTTACCTGATAACTTGCTTTGCTTGAGAGTATTAATAACTTCTTACATTAAGTTGACTTAACACCATGAAGGTGCCAAGTAATTTTCATTTCTCTTTGTTCAGTGGTGTTCGCCCATTTGGAGTTTCTTTACTTATTTGTGGTTGGAATGAGGGACGGCCATATTTATTTCAGTCAGATCCATCTGTAAGTACCATAGATGTACTTGAGGGGTTTGTTAAAGTGCTCTTTGAATATCTAATAAAAATAGAAGCCATAAAAACCTTACAAATTAGAGTATTTTCTCTTCCATTTGGGCTTTAGAAGTAATACATGTTCACTTGTACATTTAAAATGTTGATAACTTCATCTTCTGATAAGGAACCTCCTTTGGTTCTGCCCTCTGTTCTTCTGGCATGCTGATTAACTTCACATACTTAGAATGATTTGTTGAAGTAGTTATCAAATCTCTGTAAATCTGTGGAATTCTTTTAAAAATTATGATTAAAACTAATTTTAATTTTAAATTCAGTTAAAACCTTTCTGGGAGTGGGCGGTGCCCTTTGCCATTAGTTTAATCTTGGGGTTGACTTGAAGTGACTCTTCTGCACAAATATTGATGTTACTGTCATGACTTTGATGTTTTGCAAAATGAGTGAGTCGTCTGCTATAAAGCAGAAGATTGGTGTCTGGGTTGGCAGGTGTCTGGAGAAGGCACCACTCCTCCACGTGTGTCTCACGTCTGTCACTCATGTTTGCTGTGAGGAGACCCGGAAGAAAAGATTCACTACCAGAAACTGATCTTTCATAGTTTATAGATCATTAGGTAATGGCAGGTTTACTCAGCTCACATCTTGTACTCTAGCTTTGTAATCTGAAAAAGCAAAAATATTTAGGTTGTTAATTAAATCAGAAAAATTAAGTATTTGAGGAACTTTGACAGTGTCTGTTACCCCATATCTGAGCTTCTGAAGCTAAATGCCAAGTCTTCTTAATCTTCCTTTCCTGAGAGTAGAAGAGCCACCATAATGGGAATCCAGCTTTCATCTTTTGCCCTTTCCCCCTACGTATAGCTAAAAGTCACTTGTTTTCTTTTAAAATATGGTCCGTTGCTTTCAATTTCTGTATATGTGTGCATATGTACTTTTTCAGTAGATGAGTCATATATGTAGCTGTTTTCGTGTAACTTTGGATTACAAAATATCACACCTTTGAAAATTTTTAGTGCAAAGCTGTGTCTTTTTAGTTTGTTCACTAATGATGATGGAGAGCTGGTCACCGTTTTTCAGTCAGATAGGATTTTTAGAGCCTTTCAATTGTAGTAAGTTAAAATATTACTTTTGATTATTTGCTCTAAATTAACCTCATTTCTTTTTTTTTACATAAATTTTATACAGTAAATTATACCTATTTGATGGGGTTTTGATGTATTAAATACCTGAGAAAATCATCAACACAATCAAGATGCTGTACCTCCAAAAGTTTCTTCTTGCCTCTTTATCACATTCATTTATTTTGTGACGTAGCTTATTGCATTCCAGTAAATATTCTGAAAACCTTAGAAGTTAGAGACAAATTATGGAACTGAGAAATAAATGTCAGAGTCATAAATAATTATATTAATGATTTAAAATGTGTGTTTTTTTTTTTTCCCTCTTCCTCTCCTGATTAGGGAGCTTACTTTGCCTGGAAAGCCACAGCAATGGGAAAGAACTATGTGAATGGGAAAACTTTCCTTGAGAAAAGGTAGATTTGTAAAACTAGATTCATTACCACACTTACTCTATGGTCTTCAGCTCTCTGTAAATAATATCATTAATCTATACACAAATTTGTTGCATGACTCTAGCCTAGCTACTGATAGAACAAACTTACTTGTCTGTACTTGGGCTCCCCAGCCTTCAACATATTAAGTGGTAATATTCATTTCTTAAGGACTTCTCTTTCTACATTCTCATGTTTTCCTAAATGTTTTTTATTTTTTTTAACTTCATTTTTTTCTACCATCTCAAAAAAAAAAGACCATTGGATTTGGAGTAAAAAATTTGGGAAGAAAACTTTTAAATGGTTTTACGGTTCTCTGATCCCGGTCAGCAGAGCTCAAGCAGTCATGGCCAACCACATCGTGCTCTACACCGGCGCCAAGATGCCCATCTTGGGGCTGGGCACCTGGAAGTCCCCTCCAGGCAAAGTGACGGAGGCTAAAGAAAAAAAAAAAAAAAAGAAAACTTTTAAATGGTTTAAATGATAACAGTTGGTATGTGTGCTCAGTCACTCAGTCGTGACTGATTCTTTGAGGCCATGTGGACTATAGTCTGGCAGGCTCCTCTATCATTTTCATTTTGACAGTTACCCAAAAAAAATTTATATATATATATACACACACATATATATATAGTGAACCCAAATACCTGGTGTCGATGATAGATTAAAGATGTGACATATGGGGTTTCCCTGGTGGTCCGGTGGTTAAGAATCCTGCCAATGCAGGGGACACAGGTTTGATCCCTGGTCTGGGAGGATCCCACATGCTGCAAAGCGACTAAGCCCATGGGCTACAACTCCTGAAGTCTGTGTGCCTTAGAGCCTGTGCCCCTCAATAGGAGAGTAGTGCCTGCTCACCTCAACTAGAGAAAGCCCGCGCACGGCTACGAAGACCCAGTGCAGCCAGATATAAATTAAAAAAAGATGTGATGTATGTACTTGATAAAAAGTGGAATGATACATAAAAATCTGCCCCTGCCCAGCACAGCAGACTGCCCGCACTTAATTCCAGCTGTATTCTAGACTCAGCATTATTGTAGCCCACCAAAAAGTGTCCTATGTTTTGGATGGGAGGAGTCTGCAATTGATTTTAACCACCAAATGAACCTTTTCAGTACATTCTCAGATAATATTAATGCTAAGATTACTTAAAAATCTTAGACCTGGGATTACTTGGTAAGCTTAAATAATCTTAGGATCTTAAAGTACTTTCTTTTTCCTCTTAAGTATTATTGGTGAGTCTTCGAAACATTATGAAACTTTACTAAAGGTTTGATTTCTCGGCTTTATTTTTGTAAATTGTTATAATATTGCCACCACATACTGATCATATTAAAATAGTTATACTTAAGGAAATTTCTTAAGTAAACTCGTGTTAGGGTTACACTCTTCATGATGTCAGGAATGCACCCCCAATAATTGTCAATTTCTTATTTTGGGGACAGCTCAGTGAGGAGACTAGGAGAATTAATCTGTAACTTAATATTTTTAAGAGTGTCTTATTAGGTGTTTAAAAAATCTTATGTTGTTGCTATCATTGTGTTTTCTTAGTCATGAATCATCTTAATAGTGCCATAAGTCATTGTTTTTCTTAAAAAAAATTCTTTAGATATAATGAAGATCTGGAACTTGAAGATGCCATTCATACAGCCATATTAACCCTAAAGGTTAGTTCAATATCTAATGATTGGATTTGTAGTGATTTTATAATTAACTGTTTGGAAAATTGACCTTTTCCTCTCCTTCATCAGGAAAGCTTTGAAGGGCAGATGACAGAAGATAATATAGAAGTTGGAATCTGCAACGAAGCCGGATTTAGGAGGCTTACCCCAACTGAAGTTAAGGATTATTTGGCTGCCATTGCATAATAATGCAAATAATGAAGTGACTGAAAATCCAGAATTTCAGATAACTTCTCTACTTAAACATGTTTAAAGTATGTTTTGTTTTGCAGACTTTTTGCATACTTATTTCTACATGGTTTGATGGACTGATGTTTTTAAAATGAGACTTATAAATCATAATAAACTCTTAAATTAACTTCCAGCTTTTTAGGAGTTAGTAAATTTTAACATAGTTATTTCCTGCTTTCCATCACAGTTGATTTCTGGAAATGACATTGAAAAGCAGAATGGTGAAATTGGTCTTTAGTCTTCACACAGTTTGGGTTAAGTCAAACCTTGTCATCTTCTTTACTGTCAGATGTTGTCTGCTTCAGGAAAGCAAGATCCTGATTTCAGTAAACACTGCTTTTGGAGCTGAGAGAATCTGTAGACTTTCATGGATTCTGAGGCAGGGTAGGAAGCATAGCTGTATTTCAGGCTCCATTAGGTGTGGATCAGTGAAACCTAGGATGTTCTATGAGATTGCCCTGGAGCTGCCGAGAGTGCTAAGCCGAACAGTCTCCTATAGGAGATGTACCATGTAGATACATAAAAAACGGTGTGCTAGTTCCTGTTGATTTTTCCATCACAAATACGTAAATGTATTTCAGAAGAGCCCCCTAGAGTCTACTAGATCTTTCTAACTCAAGGATGAACGTGAGTGCTGGAAATAAAATACTAATACTTAAATGTCAAAATTACGGCTTAAGTCTCTCCCTCATTCATGTAACCTCTGTAGTCAGAACCTTCACTGCACATTAAGACTTCCAACAGCAAGCTAATCATGGAATATCAGAACCCTGTTTACATTATATGTGAAGGCATAGCACTTAAAGCTTTCTTTGTTTTTTAAGGCATCGTAGGATGAGAGAAATCCTGTCATTAGTCTTGCTCACAGAACATAGTTTATGAATGTCATTGTTCTTACCAACAAAGAGATGGGGATTTCTGTGACTTAAATGTGGCTCAAAAGATCTCAAAAGATTTGGTTAAGTTTAGCCTTCTTAGGAAAGAGACTTATCTTGGAGTATTTTTGTCAGGATTCCCAGTTCTCCCCACTGTCACCGTTAACCCCTAGCGTAGCAGGAGTGTTATGATGAGAGATGGGAGATGCCAGCTTGACCTGTTTCTAGACGTTTGTCTTAAGCCTCATTTAACATTACAGCCTCCCCTTGTTGGCTCTTAGTACATTATGAATCCAGCATGCTAAAAAGAGAACTTAGTGGTCGAAAGGAATAGTTTTGGAGTTAGGTCTCACCTCTCCTCCTTGACTGGCTGAGTGACTGCACATGGTAATTATCTCAGAGGGTTTTCTCAGGACTAACCTCTATTCTGCAAGTGAAAGGCCTGGCAAGGTTAATGGTTAAGTTTCAGCTAGTTTCAGCTCCGTTGAATTTGCTTAGGCTCGCTAATGTCCAACATTAAGAAATCAGAGGAATGCCAAAATTCTTCAAAGAAGGGAAGAGGCATTTTTATTTAGGACAAAAAGCACATGGAGGTTGTTATGGAGTGCTAACAGAATAAATCGTATGGAATAAAGGGAGGAAAAATGAGCTGAAGCACATCTGTGTCCAGAGTCTCATCTCCGCCTCTTGCCCCATTAAGTCCAAAGCCCAGTTCAACTGAAGCTTCTCCATGAACACTTCTCCCTTGGTTCTCAGTTTGTTCTCTTCACTGACCTCAAGTTGTTCCTTTTGTCCTAGTTCTTGGGAAACTCAAAAGTTTTTGGTCTAGAAACCGATTGCATGCATCCCTACACTTTTCCAAACTCTTCAGTCTTCTAGCCTGTGGATTCTAGCTTTTAAAATCTTATTTTAAGTGTCATAATGCTCCTCATGTACATTTTCCATTTTTGGTTCTTTTTTTTTTTGTATCTTCTCTTAGAACATTTGCTTCCACTTGTTTTCTAGTTCCTCACTGAACGGTGAATTCAAGTTTTTGCAAAACAATTATTAGCAGTGAAATGTAGACATATTTAAAACTCACATGTGTGGGGGTCAGAGGGAGTTCAAAAGGAAAGGGGGATCAGGAAGAAAAGTAATACGGATCTTTATCAACTGCTAATTTACTGGGCACTGATGGGCTGATAAGTATGATCAGAGGATTCTTCATCTATTGCTCAATTATGTTCATGGCTGAAAATGCCTGCTCTCAGTCCTTATTACAAATGTAGGCAAGCTCTGAGTCCCTGTTGTAAAGAAGCACAAGCCTGAGAACATGTAAGAAGAGTTAGTAAGTCCTTTGGTTTAGAATCCTAATTTCTTGAAACCAGTCCAGTGGTCCTGTGTTAATGTCATATTACTTCATACAGGTCCTTCAATTGATACTCTTCCCATGACTCTGCTCCAAAGGACCTTATGGAACCAGCAATATTTGGCTACCAAATGATAGCTTCCTAAGCATGAGCTTAAAGTTGGACAGCTAACCCTGATCAAAGGCATTGTCCCTGACCATTCATCACTTTTCACTTTTTAAGTACTCTATCAGGTACTCCTGTATTTCAAAACAGTAGGCTTTTATGGTCGTTTCTGGACTCCAAAAGGTTAACTGCCGGGGTCCAGCCCCGGTGGATCCAGGGAATTCGAAGGGGAGATGGCTTCGGTGATCAGGATACGATAGAATTAAAGATATAAAGAGTGGTTAAATAAGGATAACTCAGTGAGAAAATTCAGTGGAGAAAAGAGGCTGAATAACGTGGTTTACTTGGAAAGCTAATAAAATTCCAAAATAAGGAATTTACGTCACCTACGTAGGCCACAGGCGTCCTCCCGTTCTCCCGAAGGAGAGGAGACACTAAGGCCTCCCTGGTCAGATCTTAGAAGCCCAGGCAAAATTAGTAGGCTTGACGAGCTTCCACGCCCCAGATAGGACTTCAGCCAGAAGGTGAGAGAAAGAATGACATGGGGAGACCAAATTTCGGTGAACAAGGCCCGCACTTTATTTTCCAAAGTAGTTTTTATACCTTAAGTTGTGCATAGAGGATAATGGGGGAAGGGGTAGAGTCAGCAAGGACAGCAGTCCTTGATCCTAATTGAAGCCAAGCTTTCTTCCTGCAAACTTATCATATGCAAAAGTTTAGGTGATTTACATCATCTGGTCAAGAGGCCTGTTAACATTTTAAGATCCTTTCTTCAGAAAACTTATTTTTCTCTAAAGGTGATTATTCTAAAGTCAGGTGCCACCCTCCAAAAGCATTAAAGTTGCATTCCTATAGGGCAAAAGTGTGGTGGGCTATAACAAGAAAAGAATTAACTCAAGGGTCCAAGGTTACAAACATTAAAGGTACTACTTACATTCCTATACACCAATTATATTAATCAATACACTGCCAGGGACACAGTAGGTAAGGGATATGGAAACTTAGCAGCAAACATTGGCCCAACAAGTGAAAAACCCTTCACCAATACAATTTCTAATCAATCTTTTAACTGCTCAAAGGAATCTGTATTTAGACAGTTTAGAACATCTCATGCCTCTCACGGTTGGGAGGCTGTGAACAATCACATGTGGCCGGAATAACCTTCAGAGGAGTTTGTAGGTTGAAACACTCTTGTCACGCCCAGGAACTTTATCAACTGGAGCTGTAAGTTAACTCTTTTTCAGAGAGAGGTGGTGGGGGACAGCCCCTTGTAAAGTCAGAGGTGTAGGTGAGAGCACAAAGCAGTAAAGTAGGCAGACTCTGGTTTTGGGGGTAGATGCTCGAGAATTTCCAGGGGGACTCCTGAGGCTCGATCCTGCCTTTGCGTATGCCGAGCCTCCTTCCTCATGACCTTTGCCACGGGCGGAGTTCCTCACGCTGGCTCCCTGCAGTTAACTACCATATACACATTTTCTTCTGCAATATGAGAATTTTGAACTCGTACCTCCCTCAATTCCCCTCTGCTTTAATTAGATCACAATGTTGAGCTTAAAAGGTTTTTTTTATTGGTATGTAAGTATACTGTGAGGGCTTCCCAGATGGCTCTAGTGGTAAAGAACCTGCCTGCCAACCCAGGAGACACAGGAGACATGGATTCGATCCCTGGGTTGGGGAGCTCCCCTGGAGGAGGGCATGGCAATCCACTTAAGTAGTCTTGCCTGGAGAATCCCAGGGACAGGAGCCTTGCATGCTATAGTCCATAGGGTCGAAAAGAGTTGGAAACGACTGAAGTGACATAGCACACAAGTATACTGTGATTGCTTTTCCTCACTTTTTTGCTTTGTTTTTTTTCTGTGGCTCACTAATTCTTACCAGTTCCCCCCCCAGTAGGATTGTAAAACCCTCTTCAGTCTGTTTTCCTCTTGGTCAGATATCAGGTAATCTTAACAATTCTCACCCTACCCTTCACACCATTCCAAGAAAGAACCCTCTCTTCCTGCTCTAATCTAAGCTAGTTGTATATAGAAACTATTCTGTTTCTTGATTCAGTTCTCTTGCTCAGTTGTGTCCAACTCTGCAACCTCATGGACTGCAGCACGCCAGGCTTCCCTGTCCATCACCAACTCCCAAAGCTTGCTCAAACTCGTCCATGGAGTTGGTGACGCCATCCAACCATCTCATCCTCTTCCCCTTTCCTTGACTGGCTGGGTTTAAGAATTCTAGATTAAAAAGAATTGTCTCCACATTGAATCTCTTATTGGATACTAGATCGTTTTGTTTTTGCTGTATTTTTCACTTGTTTTTTTAAATTCTACTTTTTAGTAGACTTTTCTACTTTTAGTAGACACTTCCTACTTTTCTATTGATGTTTTTAAGATTTGGGATAGCACTTTTAAATTTGAAGAACTCTTTCCTATACTCCATTATCTCCCCTTTAGAAAAAAATTCTCTTGATTCATCTGAGTGAAAGTGTTGGTCACTTCAGTCGTGTCCCACTCTTTGCACCCCCTGGACTGTAGCCTGCCAGGCTCTTCTGTCCATGGAATTCTCCAGACAAGAACCATTCCCTTCTCCAGGGGATCTTCCCACCCCAGGGATCAAACCCAGGTCTCCGGAATTGCAGGCAGATTCTTTACCATCCGAGCCACCTGAGAATGTTAGTTTAAAGATACTTAAAAACAAAACATTTGTCCTGCTTTCTGTTTCCTTTAGATTCCAAACAGAAAAATGTTTGTAAGTGCTGTTCGTGAGTCCCAAACCTGCTTACTGTGTGCTCAGTCATGTCCGACTCACTGCAACCATAGCCCACCAATCTGTCCATGGGATTCTACAGGTGAGAATACTGGAGTGGGTTGCCATCCCTCCAGGACATCTTCCCAACCCAGGAATCAAACCCAGGTTTCCTGCTTTGCAGGTAGATTCTTTACTGTCTGAGCCACCAACTGGGGGATGCCAAATATCACCTATAAATCATTTCTCTGTGGTCTTTCATGTGCTCTGTTACAGAGAAAAATAGGGTTTGGGGGAGAGGGTGATGAGGGGAGTAGGACAGGAGTGCCTTTGTTTTGAGAGGGGCAGAAAAGGGGCCAACAGCATTTTACTATTCAGGATAGTAACTTGCAGTCTTCGTAATGTGTCTGGAACCTTTCTAATCCCCTATCTTCAACGTCATAAATGCTAGACTTCTGCCTGGGGAAGGATGGGTAACAGTCCCAGTTTCACAGGACTGGAGAGAGGACTTCTGTGTCTGTTGGATATACAACATAAGCAATGCCCATTTCCAGTCCTGCCTCAACTACTCCCCTAGTATCCAGAACCTTCTGGGAGTTCTGCTTTGTGAATCACTTGATGCAGTTTTGTCTATGCTAACTACTCCATCTGCAGAGAGGCTTGGCTTCCTGGTTCAAATAAAGTGTATCTTTTAGGCTAAAAGGATTGAATAAATTAATATGTGAAATGCACTCAGAACAATGCCTGCCATATGTTAAGCATTGAGTAAGTTTCACTGCTCTTGGTCTTCGAAAAATGTATTGACATGTCTCCTGTGCAGTCTTTTCTTTTTTTTTTTTAGCTTTGTGAGTTTGTTCCTTATTTTTGGGGGGTCCAAAATCTCTGCAGATGGTGATTGCAGCTATAAAATTATAAGACACTTACTCCTTGGAAGGAAAGTTATGACCAACCTAGACAGCATATTCAAAAGCAGAGACATGGCCAACAAAGGTCCGTCTAGTCAAGGCTATGGTTTTTCCTGTGGTCATGTATGGATGTGAGAGTTGGACTGTGAAGAAAGCTGAGCGCCAAAGAATTGATGCTTTTCAACTGTGATGTTGGAGACGACTCTTGAGAGTCCCTTGGACTGCAGGGAGATCCAACCAGTCCATTCTAAAGATCAGACCTGGGTGTTGTTTTGGAAGGAATGATGCTAAAGCTGAAACTCCAATACTTTGGCCACCTCATGCGAAGAGTTGACTCATTGGAAAAGACTGATGCTGGGAGGGATTGGGGGCAGGAGGAGAAGGGGACGACAGGGGATGAGATAGATGGCTGGATGGCATCACCGACTCGATGGACATGAGTCTTGAGTGAACTCCGGGAGTTGGTGATGGACAGGGAGGCCTGGTGTACTGCAATTCGTGGGGTCGCAAAGAGTCGGACACGACTGAGCGACTGAACTGAACTGAAAGGAGCAGGCAGGCACAGGATAAAATTTAACTTCAAGTTCTCTAATTTTTAGAATGAGGCTTAAGGACTTCCCTGGTGGCTCAGACGGTAAACCGTCTTGCCTACAATGCGGGAGAACCGAGTTCGAGCCCTGGGTTGGGAAGATCCTATGAAAAGGGAAATGGCACCCCACTCCAGTACTCTTGCCTGGAAAATCCCATGGACGGAGAGCCTGGTAGGCTACAGTCCATGGGGTCGCAAAGAGTCGGACACAACTGAGCGACTTCACTTTCTACTTTATGGGTGACTCTGGACACTGTAGCAGGGTTAAGGTCAATTTCTCAGCCCTTCGGAAGCCACTGACCATTTGTCGTCTTTAGAAAGGCAGAGGATCTGTGTATGACACTATGCAGAGTCCATGATGATGCAGTGGTGAGTGCTTTGGCTTGGAGTCAGAACTCTCAGCTCCAGTATTTACCAGCTGTGTAACCTCTGACAAGCCTCTCCAGCCAGTTTTCTGTTAAAATGAGCCAAGCATTTTCTACAACAACCGTCGTCTGGCACTCTAGGGGTTTGAGCTTGACGGCAAAGAGATGTGCTTGGCCCGAGGAGGGGAGCTGGGTGCCACCGGGAGATTTTCTCCACCAAAACGCATCGACTCCCGCCCCAGGCAAAGTCTTAACTGTTAGATCAAATGCTAGGGTGCGGGTTCAGCCGACCAGGCACGCTGGGGATCGAGCGGTCGGTGGCCAGTGAGAAAGGCGCGGTCCTGAAAGTTCCACCCCTGCCCCTCCCCTGGAGCCAGGAAGCCGCGCGTCCCTGGGTTCGCTCGGCGGTGGCAGTTAGGAAAAGTCGGTGCCATCAGCAAACATGGCCACCATGCTAGCGTCAGCCCCGCTCTCGAGGCCGCGCTGCCGCCTGGGAATCGCGGACTTGGCGTCACCCGGCGCGGGGCCACGTGACGCGTTAGGCGCCCGAGGCGGTAGGGCTTGCGCAGGCGGAGCAGCAGCGGCGGCCTGAGTTGGGTGGGGGCTGCCCGGTGAGGTTTCCCGGCGGGTCTCGGCCTCGCGCGCACGTGGCCCCCTGCTCGCGCTCGCAGTTCTGGGCTCTGCCGGTGAGGAACCGGGGAAGGGGAGAGGGAACGGGGCGCCCCTTCTGAGGCTCGGAGGGGACTTAACTGGCCCCGCCCCGCGAGGAGGGTGGTGGGCGCCGGGCCGCCGACCGCCCTCCGCCCGCGCCGCAGACCCGGCTCTGGTCGCGGGGGCTTTTGGAGCCCCAGCCCACCCAGCGGGGCCCGCCGTGCAGGTGGACCCGAAAGGGTCGAATGCGCCCTCTTGGAAGGCCCCACTGACCTCAGGCCCGCCCGCTCGGGCCGCCACGGCTGCTCCGTAGAGTTTATCTTCAGGCTTTTCTTTTGGAGTGGGAGCTGGAGGCAAGTCGGTGGGCTCCTTCGGTCTTTAGAAATAGGCTGGGTTGACGTCACGGGCAGGAACAGGCAGTCTTGATTGCTTGGCGCATGTACCATATGCCCCTGGGAATCACGAGGTAGGAGGTTGAAGGAGACCCAAGTATGAAAAGCTTTGAGTGCTCAATTTAGGAGAGAGTCTCTTGTTTTGGATAATTTATTTTTTTTGGACAATTTTTTAACCAGCCAGTCTATGCGGATACTTTAACCATTTTATCGTGACATTCCGAGCCTTCTAAGATTTCTTGACAGCCAAATAGTAAGGCTGCTTATAAGGAAATTTCTTATGTAGCAGGTTGCCAGCCCGCTGCATTTTATCCTAACCTGGGTTATATTGTGGATCCCATGACCTTCAAGCTGAAAAAATGAAAGTGTAAAGAGTCTTGCAAACCAGCGTAGGTAAGGAGTTCGGAAGTATAGCGGTCTTCCTTTCCTTAGCTCTCAGAAGAGGAAGTCACTCCAGACACCCAGAATCCCAGGTTCATAGTCTCGGGGCCTCCATAATCTTAGCTGTCCGATTGGAATCTTAACAATCCTGAGTGAAAAAATGCTTGCAGTTGATTTATTTGTTTTGTTTTCTTAGGAAAGGAATAATGCTGTCAGCATGTC
The DNA here is from genome assembly GCF_027580195.1 of Bos mutus. NCBI lineage: Eukaryota > Metazoa > Chordata > Mammalia > Artiodactyla > Bovidae > Bos > Bos mutus. The sequence goes on along the minus strand of NC_091620.1, from coordinate 41,005,668 downwards.
TGCACACTCCATGCTCTGTGAACGCATCGCCATAGCCAAGGAACTGATCAAGAGAGCAGAATCACTTTCCAGATCAAGAAAAGGGGGCATCGAAGGTGGTGCCAAGCTGTGCAGCAAGTTGAAGGCGGAATTGAAATTCTTACAGAAAGTAGAAGCTGGAAAAGTAGCTATTAAGGAGTCCCACTTGCAGAGCACTAACCTGACACACCTCAGAGCCATCGTGGAATCAGCAGAAAACCTGGAGGAAGTGGTCAGTGTTCTCCATGTCTTCGGTTACACAGACAGCTTTGGAGAAAAGCAGACCCTTGTGGTGGATGTTGTTGCAAATGGTGGTCATACTTGGGTGAAAGCCATTGGCCGCAAGGCTGAAGCTCTGCATAATATTTGGCTGGGCAGGGGCCAGTATGGTGACAAAAGCATTATTGAGCAGGCTGAAGACTTCCTCCAGGCCAGTCACCAGCAGCCCGTGCAGTATAGCAACCCTCACATCATCTTTGCATTTTACAATAGTGTCTCCAGCCCCATGGCTGAGAAGCTGAAAGAAATGGGCATATCAGTGAGGGGGGACATAGTAGCGGTGAATTCTCTGTTAGATCACCCTGAAGAGCTCCAGCCCAGTGAGAGTGAATCAGATGATGAGGGCCCTGAACTTTTGCAGGTGACCCGGGTAGACCGAGAAAACATCCTAGCAAGTGTCGCGTTTCCTACAGAAATCAAGGTGGACGTGTGCAAAAGAGTCAACCTGGACATTACTACTTTAATTACCTACGTATCTGCCCTCAGCTATGGAGGCTGCCACTTTATCTTCAAAGAAAAAGTGCTCACGGAACAAGCAGAGCAGGAGAGGAAAGAGCAGGTTCTGCCACAGCTGGAGGCATTTATGAAGGACAAGGAGTTGTTTGCTTGCGAATCTGCTGTCAAGGATTTTCAGTCTATTCTAGATACCTTAGGAGGACCCGGGGAGAGAGAGCGAGCTGCGATGCTGATTAAGCGAATTAATGTGGTCCCAGACCAGCCTTCTGAGCGTGCCTTGAAACTAGTGGCTAGTTCCAAAATTAACAGCCGCTCATTAACAATTTTTGGGACAGGAGACAACCTGAAAGCCATTACAATGACTGCCAATAGTGGTTTTGTCAGGGCTGCCAACAACCAGGGCGTTAAGTTTAGTGTATTTATCCATCAGCCCAGAGCACTTACTGAGAGCAAAGAGGCCCTAGCTACCCCCTTACCAAAGGACTGCACGACTGACAGTGAACACTAATGATATCCTTTATTGTCATGGAAATAAGTTATTTATACCAAAGGCTGTGTCTCCCCATCTTAATTGGAAAAAAAAAATCTATGGTAAAATTAATACTTAGAACTCTTATTAATCAGTTGATGGTGTGTCTCATCTATAAAGTAAATAACCTAAAGTAGAAAAAGCATAAGAGACAACCTTATTTATCAAACTGGCTACATTATAATTAGAACAGAAATACATCTCTGTAAGGCTTGTAGCTGTATCACAATACTTTGATTTGTTTGATTCAGTAGAGCTCCATTTCCCCTAATGGTAATCACATCTCTTTGACTATGGCTACATTGCATCTTGCATTAAATATTGAGCAACCTCTGAAGCTTGCTTTTCATTATATTGATTTAGCATTTGATACGTGTTGAGCCTGGGCATTGTTTACAGATAATTTTAGATTTCCAAAATTATGGCCATTATTAACAAAAAAATACTGATTGCTATCTGTTAGGTGCAATCTGGTGGTTATGTACATTAACACAGAAGGAAACAAAGTGAAGTCTGATCACAAGAGTCCCATGAATTTGAAATACCACTGTAAAAAGATAGACAACAATCATACTACTACACGCCTAAGATGTGGAAGGTTAAATGTTAATTTGAATATATTGAAAAATATATAAAATAATTCAGATTTTACTTATAAATAGCCCCCACATAGCCAGTATTTGGATTATGGATACTATTCTTGTTGTGCAAGTGGCAAGGGATAGGCGCATTATCCCATTACGTCTCTCTCATGAAACAGCCCCAGGGAGATTTCATGCCTGCTGCATGATACAGTTGTAATTAAAAAGAAAATTTTCATGTCCATATTGTGCTGCTGCTAAGTCACTTCAGTCGTGTCCGACTCTGTGTGACCACATAGACGGCAGCCCACCAGGCTCCCCCGTCCCTGGGATTCTCCAGGCAAGAACACTGGAGTGGGTTGCCATTTCCTTCTCCAGTGCATGAAAGTGAAAAGTGAAAGTGAAGTCGATCAGTCCTGTCGGACTCTTATCGATCCCATGGACTGCAGCCTACCAGGCTCCTCCGCCCATGGGATTTTCCAGGCAAGAGTCCTGGAGTGGGGTGCCATTGCCTTCTCCACCATATTGTGCTAGGTGTTTTATTAATGTGCAGCGAAAACAACAAAGTAGATAATGTATTGACATTTTAAAAATTGGGACTTGAGTCTTAAAGCTGAGGTATTAACTGTGCTGAGTGTAGGAACCCGTGTTAAGAACCTGATTTTGTGATTCCACAGCCTGGCCTTTTCTATTGTGCCAACCCCTATTTTGTGAGTAAACATTTCCAGCCACAGTGTTAAGTAGGTGAAATTTGATTGTCGGGGCCTGTGACAATGGAAATGCAAAATTAAGAGTATGGGATGTTTCTCTGGGAGAGATTTTATTACTAAACACATTTGCTAGGGGAAAATGGCTGTGATTGGGACTCCAATTTAGAGAGGTAGATTTAACTCATTGCAGCAGAAATTGTCTAGTGTTAGAAATTGAACTTAGGCCTTCTCAAGCACCTATTAAAGTCCTAAAGTGTTGATCCTTGGTACTATTAAGTACCTAGCGTTATAACAGTTATTGGTACAAAAGATGAATAATTGCTCCTTGCTCTAAGGAGTTCTTAGTCTGGACTGGAGGTGAACGATTGAAGTATAATGTGGTGAATTTTTGAAAATTACGTTTAAAATATTGTGTAAACAAAAAGGGAGTAATTCTTGATGTGGGGAGCAGGAAGTCAGAGGAAGTAACCTCTGAGGGGTTTGGGTGTGAGATTTGACAAGAAGTGTACAGGGTATGGATGGGAAAGGTACAGAAGTCTGACTGAGGTTCTGTCCAGAGTCCAGGCATGTGGACATTACAAAACTGGAGGTGAAGCTAGAAAAGCAGGCAAAGTTCTCTGAAGAGTTTGGCATTAGAGAGCCACTGGTGATTTTTAAGATGTGGTCATGGTCAAATCTGTTAGGAAAACAACAAAAACTTGTAGTGTGGAGGAATAGTTAAAGGAAGGGAAGATAGGATTATAAAAACGATAGTGCAGTATGGGGGGTATAGTCATGGCTGCACACTAGATGCATTCAGGGCCTGCATTCATTGTGACCCCCGTGGGCTGCAGCCTGCCGGGCTCCTCTGTCCATGGGATTTTCCAGGCAAGAATACTGGAGTGGGTTGCCATTTCCTTCTCCAGGGGATCTTTCCAACCCAGGGATCGAACCCTGCATTGCAGGTGGATTCTTTACCACTGAGCCACTGGGGGAAGCCCATTCAAGGCAGTTGTCCTAATACTTATTCCTTTGTTGAATAGACATTTACCAAGTGCCTGCCATGTCAGATGGCATGCCACTGAAAAATAGAGCAGTATAATTTTGGGTGTCAAATAGGAAATAGAACCAATACTAAAAAGTAAACCAAACTGAATCACTTTCAAGTGAGGGGCCAGGGTGGAGAATAAATGTGGTCCATATAGTAAGAAAAGACAAGTAAAAAAATTCTGGAGGGAAGCAATAAAACCAGAAAGCACAACATAAGAGTTACAAGACCAAGAAGGATATAAAACATCTTTGGAGAAGGTTAATTATATGGAAATATACAATAGCTATATACTATTTTAATAAGCTTAGAAGTTAGCCATGCTCCCTATCAGGTTGAGATGTCATCTCTCATTAAATTCTAAATCAGCTCAGAAAACACATGTTTATTATTTTTCTAACACCATGTGACTGATTCTGGAGGAGCCAAGAGAGTCTTTGGAATAAATTGATTAAAAGATACTTCAAAATACCAAAAAAATGATTTTCTTAGAGAATAGTTAAAATTGAAGAAGAACTAGAAAACCTACTTAACCCATAGTCATTGAGAACATTGTTAAAATAGTTAATGACCTTCTCCAAATTTCCAGGTCCAATTAACCTCCTTTAGGTAAGTTTTGCTTATGTTTAAATGCGAAATAATCTCCTTGCTCTGAAAAATAATATGGGCAAACTGTACCTGACACGTGACAGACACTTGATAAACGTTTGTTAAATGAAGGAGTATCATGTCAGTTCTGCCCTAAACAATTTGCAGTGATGAAAATGTTTTGGAGTTAGATAAAGTTGGTAGTTACACAACATTATGAATGTAAGCCAGTTAATTTTATGTTTTCTGAATTTCACATCAATTCAAAGAATAGTACCCTGTAAAGTGAAAGTGAAGTTGCTCAGTTGTGTCCGACTCTTTGCGACCCCATGGACTGTAGCCTACCAGGCTCCTCTGTCCATGGGATTTTCCAGGCAGTAGTACTGGAGTGGGTTGCCATTTCCTTCTCCAGGGCATCTTCCCTACCCAGGGATTGAACCCAGGTCTCCCGCATTGTAGACAGATGCTTAACCATCTGAGCCACCAGGGAAGTGACAGTACCCCGTAAGTAGGGTAGAAATATTTCGAGTATAAGATGTGTTCCAGTTACTCCCCCTCCTTTGCCCAAAATGAGAACTTTGGCTGTTCCTGTTTGGGGACAGGGCCCTTGTGAAGGCCTGCAGCCCTGTGGCTATGTCTTAATTCAGGTAATTGCACGCCAGTTGTCTCAAATCATTGTGTGTGTGTGTTCAGTTGTGTCCAGCTCTTTGTGATGCCAGGGACTGTACTCCGCCAGGCTTCTCTGTCCATGGAATTCTCCAGGCAAGAATACTGGAGTAGGTTGCCATGCCCTCCCCCAGGGGATCTTCCCAACCCAGGGATCGAACCCCAGTCTCTTACGTCTCCTGCATTGACAGGCTGGTTCTTTACCACTAGTGCCACCTGGGAAGCCCCCAGATACACTACCAGCCAATTAAGTCATTTGTACACTTGATTTGCTTTGAATTACTTTACACTTTTTGACCGTTTTTCTTAGTATGTTTCTCCATCTTTCTATTGACTTACATGTACTCTTTGTATAGTACGGACATGAGTCTTTTATCTATAGAGCATTGCTAAATCTTCTAGTCTGCCTTTGTGTGTGTGTGTGTGTGTGTGTGACTGGGAAAGTGCTGCTATGTTTATGAAACCCTATTTCCTTTCTCTCCTGAGCACACAGTGGAAACACATCTCTTAGCCTCCTCTGAAATTCCTTGCAGCCGTGGAATATGGGTGGGGCATATGCACCACTGCCAGGCTTAGCTCTAGAACTCCTCTGATCCTTTGTACTCTTCTCATTTGTAATCAGATACTAAAGATTCTGTGGTGGATTCTGATCCTGGGAGCATTTCTGCTGTGTGGAATTGAATTACACTCCCAGTTTTTCCTCATTGATGAACTCCATGCAGGTTTAGGGGCATTATCTTATCATATCATATTTTGAAAGGACTTCTTTGGATGTGACCTATTCTTTTCAGTCTCTTTCCATAGTTTTGGCTGACTCTTTGGATCTTGCTAAGAAGAAAGCGGTATAGACATTCATATGAAAGATTTTCCAATTTAGACATTAGGATTATCCCGGGAGATAAACACTTTTAATCTGAAAGATTTCATTCCAGGAAATAATTTTTTTTTTTTTTTGCTCCTCCACCTCTCAGATATATCATCAGAAGGGTTTAAGAAGTCATGCAAAGTGAATAGAATTCTAAACTAAAATTAATTTCAAATGGAGCACTGTATTTTATTTCTTTGATGACAACTATATCTGCCAGTGAGGTGTATAGCAAACACAATGCACACCTATAGCACAGACCCAGCATTGCACACACGTATGTGTACATTTGGCATGGTTTTCTTCCTTTAAATACGCAACCCCCCAACTGTTTGTAAGTAATTTTTTTCAAAACTATATTCACTAAGGAAAATCAGTTCAGTTCAGTTGCTCAGTCATGTCCGACTCTTTGCGACCCCATGGACTGCAGCACGCCAGGCCTCCCTGTTCATCACCACCTCCCGGAGTTCACTCAAAGTCATGTCCACTGTGTCGGTGATGCCATCCAGCCATCTCATCCTCTGTCATCCTCTTCTGCTCCTGCCCTCAATCTTTCCCAGCATCAGGGTCTTTTCCAATGAGTCAACTCTTCGCATCAGGTGGCCAAAGTATTGGAGTTTCAGCTTCAACACCAGTCCTTCCAAAGAACACCCAGGACTGATCTCCTTTAGAATGGACTGGTTGGATCTCCTTGCAGTCCAAGGGACTCTCAATAGTGTTCTGCAACGCCACAGTTCAAAACCATCAATTCTGCGCTCAGCTTTCTTTATAGTCCAACTCTCACATCCATACATGATCACTGGAAAACCATAGCCTTGACTAGATGGACCTTTGTTGACAAAGTAATGTCTCTGGTTTTTAATATGCTGTCTAGGTTGGTCATAACTTTCCTTCCAAGGAGTATGCTATGCTATGCTATGCTAAGTCGCTTCAGTCGTGTCCGACTCTGTGCGACCCCATAGACGGCAGCCCACTAGGCTCCCCCGTCCCTGGGATTCTCCAGGCAAGAATACTGGAGTGGGTTGCCATTTCCTTCTCCAATGCATGAAAGAGAAAAGTGAAAGTGAAGTCGCTCAGTCGTGTCCGACTCTTAGCGACCCCATGGACTGCAGCCTACCAGGCTCCTCCGCCCATGGGATTTTCCCGGCAAGAGTATTGGAGTGGGGTGCCATTGGAGTAAGCGTCTTTTAATTTCATGGCTGGAATCACCATCTGAAGTGATTTTGGAGCCCAAAAAATAAAGTCAGCCACTGTTTCCCCATCTATTTGCCATGAAGTGATGGGACCAGATGCCATGATCTTCGTTTTCTGAATCTTGAGCTTTAAGCCAACTTTTTAAATTCAGGCTTGGTAATTACCAGCTCTGGCCACTGGGAGGCAGCACACAGTAATGGCCAGCTCTTGCCTGGGAGGCAGAGCTGGTTGGATACATTTTGCCATTCTGTGTGAGCCCTAGGCAAGTGACTTAACCTCACCAAGCTTTAGTTTCCTTATCTGTAAAATAAGAATATGAAATAAGACACTCTATGGATAGCATTTAAAACAGTATCTGACACAAAATAAGGACTAGTAACCATCAGGGCTTGCTGGTTGTCATACTTTCTTTTTTTTGACATATGATTGCTTTGAATTTTCATGCTGATTATTTCTTTTTGGAATAAATTATACATTTATATAGACCTCATATGCTACACACGTGCTTGCATGCACACACAGACTTTTGGATCCCTTTATTTTGCATCACTTGACCCTTTATTATTTTGCATTTCAACTGTGTTTCATTTTGAAAATTCCAATTCCTTCTGATTTTTGTTTGAATCCTAAAATAATTTTTTGCCCTTCCTTAACTCCTGGTCGTAATTCTGGCAATAATTCAGACATGGCAAGTAAAGGAACTTGAGAATAGCACTGCATAACCACACAGGTTCCCGAACAGGGTGGGTATTAGGGATCCTAACACCCACCTTATTAATCCTTTTAATAAGGATTATTTTCTGTGTCTGTGGGGAGAGCACACAGGTTTGGGACACCTGTCCTGTGTGTCTTTATGGGATAGAGTGTGGAGTGGGGGGGAGGTTGAGATTTTTGTGGGCAGATAAATTGTATAGGGCTGGGTGTCAATGCTAATGGCAAATAATTCAAAAGCTCAAAAGTGGCATTTATTCCTAAAGATTTACTTCAGTTCTGATTCTAGGTAAAGTTCTGGCCTTTGTTTACCCTTTTTCCTTCTCACTTTATCCTTTACGTTAAATCCTTTTTTGATTCAAAGTGGTGATACAAGCTTATAGTAAATAAGTAAAATAAGCTCATAGTAAATATTCTGTGATTTTAATAACCATCAATTTATTATCTAAAGACATCTACAATGAAAAGGAGTGAAACAAACAAGGTCACCAGCAGAGCATTTTTGGATGTGATGTGTGGCTCTGTGTTCTGTACTTTACCATGAATAATGTGGAAGAAATGAAAATATTTGGCAATAGGCAGAGTTAGGGATGGGGGAGCTATCTCACAGTATTTATATTCTTTGTGTTGTTTTCAGACTTGATGTCTCTGTCATCAGCTCTCATTTGCTCCATTATTAATGCCAACATCTGCTGAGATTCTAGGCCTCTTGGCACTTCTTCTTTTGAAGATTCTTGTGGTCTTGGTCTATGAAAAAAAGACAAATGGGCACAATGTGAGCTGAGAACAGAAAGTAAATTTATTTGTGCTTCTTAAAAGGGTGTCTGTGCATTCTCTGCTGTGCCCTTTCTCTTTGTGTTTTGCACAATGTGTATTGGACGTAGGGAATATGTATTCTTTCTGCATGATTTCTAGAATATAGAACATCAGTTCAAAAGAAAAAAAAAATGTGACAGTAGAAAAGGTTACAATCCTAACGAAAATTCTGCAGGAAGAACATTAAATGGGAGATGCTATAATAATGGATCCTATTCATTTTTGTATTTCTGAGAGCTGAATGACTACAGCGGAGTGGTGGTTTTATTTCCGTATTTATCAAGGGTGGTAGGGTGGGAGCCAAGCAGAGTGGTGGATTGTGAAAGGTACATGAATGAAGAGGGAAACTGACAAAAAAACAGGCCAACTGAAACAAAATGGAATGCCAACCAGGAGTCCCCATGTAAAAGTCAGGAAGCAGACTGCTTATAGGGAATGGAATTCCCAGTGGGGCTGTTGATGTTTCCACTGGACTCTGAGCATCAATCATCCAGGTCAGTAACGCGGCTGACTTCTGGTTCCCTGTTCTTGGTTTTTTTTTTTTTTTTTCATTGCTAGTTTCTTTTTTTTTTAATATAAATTTATTTATTTTAATCCTGGCTTGGTTCTTGACTGGTCTCCTGAGAGTGAGGGCAAATGGTCCATCCATGGTTGCTTCATGTTTATCTGGCTTTGTAACCATTGTATAATCATCTGTTGAGCATTAGCTAAACGGAATAGTTATTCCTTCTGTAAGTACTGGACTTAACGTTCTTGAGTGGCAAAGTTTGAGATAACTCTGAAAAATAACAATGACAATGACGACAACAACCAATGAAACTTGGGTCTCTATTATCTTCTTCATTCAGCTGAGTTTGTCCCATTCCTAAATCGAGGCAATTACACAGGAAACAAGGAGAAAGACAAGATATTTTAGAAAGGATTTGCTTGCACCTGAAAAAAATCACACCTGCATAAAAAGATGTTTAACATTGGTAATTATTAGAGTAATGCAAATCAAAACTACAGTGAGGTATCATGTCACATGGATCAGAATGGCCACCACCAAAATGTCTACAAATAATAAATGCTGGAGATGATGTGAAGAAAAGGGAACCCTCCTACACTATTGGTAGGAATATAAAATTGGTACAGCTGCTATGGAAAACAGTATGGGAGTTCATTAAGAAGCTAAAAATAGAGCTATCATATGATTCAACAATCTCACTCCTGGGTACATATCCAGAAAAGATGAAGGAAGGGACCTAGGTGTCCAGCAACAGATGAATCGATAAAGAAGATGTGGTACCTGTATATACCACGTATATATGTAAATACACATTCATATAATATGTAATATTTATATAACATGTAAATATAAATATGTAAATATATGTAAACACATAAGTATATATGCACATATATGTAAATGCATATATATGTAATTACATATAAAACACACATTGTATACATGTATGTATGTATATACATCTGTGTGTATGTATGTGTGTGTATATGTATATACATATGTATGTATATACGATGGAATATTTCTCAGCCAGGAAAAAGAATGAAATATTGCTATTTGCCACAACATGGATGGACCTAGGGACTCTCATACTAAGTGAGGTAAGTCAGACAGAGAAAGACAAATAATATATCACTTTTGTGTGGACTCTAAAACAAAATACAAATGAGTTTATTTACAAAACAGATTCACAGACAGAGAAAAACTGATGTTTACCAAGGTGGAAAGGGATAAATTAGGATTGTGGGATTAACGCATATGCACTACTGTATATAAAATAGATAAGCAGCAAGGATTTACTGTGTAGCACAGTGAACTACGTTCAGTATCTTGTAGTAACTTACAGTGGAAAAGAATCTGAAAAAGTATAATATGCAACTGAGTCACTTTGCTCTACACCTAAAACTAACACAAATGCCATAAGCCATTGCTTTCTTAAAAAAATTCTTTAGATACAATGATCATCTGGAGCTTATACTTCAATAATAAACAAAATAGTCATGCATGTATCACATTGAACAAATTTTCTTATCAATAAACAAAAAATATCAGAAAATACAAAAGAAAAAGTTTCCAACTTCAAGATAGACATAACAAAATACACTCTAAAATGTCTGGCTACCGAAAGTCTGCTAGAGTATAAAAGAGCTGCTTTGCTAAGGACTTGAACATAAATTCATTTGCTCTGAAAATGTCAGCTTCTCTAAAGTGTTTACAGTGCCTAGGAAATGAAAATTTTAAATTCAGATTGGAAAGCAACTCAATTCAGGTGCTGAGCTAGAAATAATAGAGACGCCAAATGCAGGCTGGAGGGATTGCTGTCATGAATTATGCTGCTCCAGCAGCTGATAATTAATATTGTGTCTCATTCATAATGCCTGTGACTTCAGCCAGCTGCCAACTAAAAACTGGCACTTGCCATCTGCCTCTACAAGGACTAAGTCACAAACCGCTGTAGCCGCTGACCTTCAATACCCCCTGAAAGGAGCTCAGGGTGGAGATCAGAATGAGGCCCTCTGTGCTCTGGGAAAAACTAGCAGAACAGGCCTTTAGATAGTTAGATATTTTCAGGAGAGGATTCATTTTTTTGGGGGGGGGAGTGAATTTCTAAAAAAAATTTTATTGGAGTATAGTTGACTTACAATATTGTGTTACTTTCTGCTGTACAGCGAAGTGAATCAGTTGTACATATATCAGTACATATATCCACTCTTTTTTAGATTGTTTTCCCAGATACATCATTACAGGAGAGGATTTTATGAGCCTGATTCTTGTATCTCCTATGTGTTTATTGTTGTTGTTCAGTTGCTCAGTTGTGTCTGACTCTTTGCGACCCTATGGACTGCAGGACACCAGGCTTCCCTGTCCATCACCAACTCCCGGAGCCTACTCAAACTCATGTCCATTTCGTCAGTGATGCCATCCAACCATCTCATCCTGTCATCCCCTTCTCCTCCCACCTTCAATCCTTCCCAGCATCAGGGTCTTTTCAAATGAATCGGTTCTTCGCATCAGGTGGCCAAACTTTCAGGTTCAACATCAGTCCTTCCAATGAATATTCAGGACTGATTTCCTTTAGGGTTGACTGGTTTGATCTCCTTGCAGTCCAAGGGACTCTCAAGAGTCTTCACCAACACTGCAGTTCAAAAGCATCAATTCTTCGGTGCTCAGCCTTCTTCATGGTCCAACTCTCACATCCATACATGACTACTGGAAAAGCCATAGCTTTGACTATATAGACCTCCTTATGTTAGAAAAGCACTAAAATCATTAAAAGTGACATCTGCTCCTTGTGCCTAGTGTCCATAAGATGTTACAGAAAAGCCCAAATTAAGTTTTTGGCCAACCCAATACAGTTTCAAGACCACCTGGGGTTGGGACCCTTCCCAGTGCTCAGAGCATTTCTTGATTGCAGTGATTGGGCTCCCAGGGCAGCAGGCTCATCCTGCTGTGAGCTCTGGCCCCTGCACCCTTCCTGGGTCCTTGTTGGACCCAGTCACCTCTGTCACCCAAGTGGCCCAGTGGCTCAGGCTCAGAGGCACACTGGGCTTTAAGACATGTAGCCCATTGGGCAGAAATGGAAGCTTTACAGACATAGGTAAAATGAGATCTTCTTAGTCTCACCCTCAAGGATATTCTCTATCATCCATTTGATTTTTCATCCCTCTAATATTCATCTCAGAAGCTACACGATCATGACAAAAGAGGGAAACTCTATGGACATTGTTTAGGAGTTTCCTTCTCTCTGCAACTGCCCCCCTCCCCATTAAAATACAGATGAACTGAGCATTAATCATTTCAACTCCAAAAACGTATTTGGGCATCCTAGCCCAAAGGACCAGTTTCTTCACAGGAAAAACTTACTGGTTTGCTTTCTATGGAAATGTACCTTTTCCTTATTTTTAGCCTTTCCAGAGATCTTTTACTTTATAGCTTGGCATCATGAAATGATGTGTGTATGAAAAGACTCTGTGTATCTGCCTTTTATCTCTATGAGAACAAGGCTGAGACAAGGATAAAGCAAGAAACTGTCTAAAACAGACCCCATCACCACCTTTAGAACCAGTGGACACCCATTTCTGAAAATTTTATAAGTTCTCTTTCCTTGAAATTTTAGAATCCCATGAAAGATTCAGAAATATTGTGGGCCAGGCTCAAAGTAGCCATCTGTTTTCTATAAAATTTGTCATATTAATAAGTAAGCATTTGTGTGAAGTGAATATTAATTATTTTTCATTTAACTAGACAGGAAGAAAAACCCCAGACTGCTTTGTCACAGGCATTGAGAAAAATCCTTAAGAGTTCATTTAGAATGAATTCAGAATCATTGTCTACCAAAGTCATTCTGGGTTTCCTTGCTGAAGTTTTGTTATCTGTTCAACCCAGTCATTCTATCCTTAGCCTGTGAGACTGTTACTTGATCCTGATGATTCTGACAGAGAAAACCCCTCCTTAGGAAGATTATTCAAGACATCTTTAAATAAACAAAAGGGAAGTCAAAAGGGCAGAGAGACAGGCACTGTAGAAGGGCTCACCAGTTAGCCATCTGGATTAGATATTCAGGAAATGTGGGGAGGCAATTTGGTCTATGAGGACTTTATGTTTCCTTTGAAAGACGATTGTTGATGTGCTTGGCCCTAATTTGCACACGATCCCTCTATAGGGTCTCGGTTGTTGGGGGATTCGTCTTGCTCTGTAGACATAACAGCAACCTTTTAACACTTTGCTTGGCGATGTCCCTGCAATGACTGGCCCTATGTGTGCTGTATGGAAGGGTTTCACGTTTCTCTCTGCTCAGATCCCCTCCTGCACTTGGGAAAATACCCCGTACATCCTGGATCCCCCACCAGATGCTTTCCTGTCACAGTATTTTAGTAGATCATCTGACGAACCAGGCACAGCAACTATGGAGCTTCACCCGTACCTGAACTGCAGGCTCTCATCACGTTCCACGGCCCCTCTGAATCACTGAGAGGAAACAGGAGCTGGGCTGGACGATCTGGGTGGGCCTTTGTAGTTTTAAGCTCATTTTATTGAAGTATAGTTAACTTACAGTGTTATGTTAATTTCTGCTGTACAGCAAAGTGATTCAGTTATACACACACATATATATGTAGACACATTCTTTTTCATATTCTTTTCCATTATGGTTTATCCCAGGACATTGACTATCATTCCTTGTGCTATACAGTAGGGGCTTGTTGTTTATCCATTCTCTGTATAATAGTTTATGTCTAAGCCGGCCTCTCTAAGGGGCTTCCTGGGTGGCTCAGTAGTAAAGAATCAGCCTGCCAATCCAGGAAATGTGGGTTTGATCCCTGGGTTGGGAAGATCCCTGGAGGAGGAAATAACAACCCACTGACATGAGTTTGGGTAAACTCCGGGAGTTGGTGATGTACAGAGAGGCCTGGCATGCTGTGGTTCATGGGGTTGCAAAGAGTCAGACACTACTGAGCGACTGAACTGAACTTAATATTCGTGCCTGGAAAATTACATGGACAGATGGGCTACAGTCCATGGGGTCACAAAGAGTTGGACAGGACTGAGCAACTGGGCAGTCCTCTTTAAGACCTTCACCAGGGAGGCTCACTGCCACTGCTCTGTCCTGGGTGTCCCCAAACCAAAGGCCTGCCCTAGCACGTCACTGGTCTTCAGAGGGACTGCTTTGTGAAATTCTGTCACTTTATTCCTTCAACTGCCCATGACTTTGGGAAAAGAGACCAACAAATGTTCCTTCAAGGAGAGTTTTCCTTTCTCCAGTCTCTCCTTTGGCGTCCATCAAAGCCCCTCCTATCTCGGATATAGTTACCCTCTGTGGCTCTTCTTGTTTCTGTGCTTTGAAACATTTTCGTGAAGCTTGTTGAGAGGATTGTCTGCTCCCGGGGCCTCTGCCTTCTTCCCTAGAACTGTGCACCTCTCAGGGAGAGGGACAGAGAAGCTGTAGCCACATCAGAGGTCAGCATTTCAGATGGTCCCATGCAACAGGGCCTCACAGCAATGCACTGAGGTGGTCAGTTAGGTGGACTCAGTTTTCAGGTGAGGAAGCTGGGACTCTGGATGGGTAAATGACAAGCCTACAGGGACAGGGTCCTTGGTCCCATGGCTGGACCAGGACCAGCTCTCCTAATTCATTCCTGCCCACTCTCGTTTTCACTATCTGCTGCGAACACAGCTCTGCTTCATATAGGTTTAACCAGGTAGGATGGGAGCCCTTGCGATTTTGAGTTAGAATCACATATGCTTCAGAAATGATGAAAATGCACATGTGTCTTTAAATCAGGAAATTCACCAAGAATGTAAGACTTCACCAAGCAACACTTCCTGTCACTTGAGAGATCTATCTAGATAAGGGTTTATTTTTCTAAGAATTGGCCAGATTTTTTCCTACTACAGATAATGCCTGGAAGGAGATCTTTTTTTTTTTTTAGTCTCAATTATAGGTTTCTATTACTCTGACAGTTTCTAAATTTCTGTCATATTTAAAAACATTGTGATAGTAATAGATAACTCTGGTTTTGAAAATCCAAATTTGGAAAATTTTGTTCTCAAAGTGCCCTTTTTCTATTTGTTTCAGCCAGGATTTCATCAGCAGCAGGCATTCATATATTAAAATATTTATGTTTATGTGTCCAATTATAAAAGTAGTGTGTGTATTAAAAGAACTTTGAAACCATAAAAAGTAGAACAGACTTAAAAATACTCCATAATTCTACTCCCATAGTTTACATTTTAGTACCTTTTTTTGGGGATGATGTTTAATATTATATATATATATATATAAAATATATATACTGTGTGTAATATACATAAATTATTATATGTAAATGTCATATACATGAAGATCACTGTTTTTTTATATATATATATGTATGGTAATTTGAACATTTATAATTGAACTATTTAGTAATAGTTCTTACTATTTACTAAATAGTAAAATTATCCAAATGTTATTATAAAAATATGGATAGCAAAGAGAGTTGGTTTTTTTAAAAAATTAAAATAATTTTTTGGACCTCCTGCATAGGGGATCTTAGTTCCCAGAGAAGGGATCCAACCAGCAACCCCTGCATTGGAAATTGGGACTCTTAACCACTGAACGACCAGGGAAATCCTGAGAGTTGGTTTTTAAAAACAGGAATATGGTTAAAATGATGGAGCCTGTCTTAAAATGCAAGTACAGGCACTTATGGACTCAAATAGCTGTACGTATATGAATGGAAGTATAAAAATATGTATACCAAAAGTCAAGGCGGAATGTAAGTAGTACCTATTTACAAAGCACTTTGTTCCAAAAGGTCATTTGCAGAATGTGCTTGAAGATTGGCATTGAGAGCTGGAGGCTACCTCCCCTGGCAGAGGGGCGGGCACTTCTACACCCAAACTCTGGTGGGGAGTTGGAGCCAGGCTCCAGAGGTGTAAGTGAGGGGCAGGCAGATTGGGCTGCAGAGATTGGGGATCAAGGGAATTTCCTCTGGGGTTGCATCTCTCATTTCCATTTGCCTTCCTCCTGCTCCTCTCTTCCTCGGGCTGCCATTCAGCACAGCCCTGGGAGCTGGAGAACAGGAAAGGCGGGGCTTCCCTTCTGTCTCTCCTTTCGTCATGTCCTCTCTTCCTCCCTCTCCCCTCTTTCTACCAGGTACGCTTTCAGGAGACTAGATGCTCCTGGCCTGGGTCAGAACCAAGGAAGAGTAAGGATGGTGCCAGGCGAGGGTGGGCTTGAGTGTGCAGGTAGGTTAGCAGGGTATGGGCCAGGCAGGAGACCCTCTTGGGCTTTAGAGGGAAAAGTGAAAGTCACTGAAAGTGAAAGTGGCTCAGTCGTGTCTGACTCTTTGTGACCCCATGTGTTATAGCTTGCCAGGCTTCTCTGTCCCTGGGATTCTCCAGGCAAGAATACCGGAGT
The DNA here is from genome assembly GCF_027580195.1 of Bos mutus. Lineage (NCBI taxonomy): Eukaryota > Metazoa > Chordata > Mammalia > Artiodactyla > Bovidae > Bos > Bos mutus. The sequence continues at coordinate 40,989,321 of NC_091620.1, read as the reverse complement.
GGATTGCCATTCCCTTCTCCACGGGATCTTCCCAACCCAGGGATTGAACCCAGGTCTCCTGCATTGCAGGTGGATTCTTTACCAGCTAAGCCACAGCCGTAGGTATGCAAATAGCCACTGATCTACAAGGGGCGTCTATGCCTTGTGTGGACAATCCAACCACATCACCTTAATTAAAATCCTTGTTACATCAGTTAATAGACAAATCGGTAGGAACATCCAGCTCTAGGAGGTGAAAGGGAAGAAAAGAAAAGGAAAAAGCTAATTCTGCAAGGTCCAAGGCATTGAGATATTCTTGTTGAGGCAATTTCCCTGGTGGTTCAGTGGTTAATTTTTGCACTCCCAGTGCAGACAGCCCAGGTCCAATTCCTGGTTGGGAACCTAGATTTCACAGGCTGCAACTACAAAATGCCACATGCCACAGCTAAGGTCCAGCCCAGCCAAATAGTAAATAAATAAATATGTTTTTAAAAAAGAAGTTGAGTACACATGGGAATTCACACAAATTTAGAAAAAAGTGACTCATACCATATACATGCACTTAGGAAATTTTAACATTGGTTCCTCCTCAGTGATTCTTATACCTCCAACCTGAACATCATTTTGTTTTTAAGACATTCTGGTATGTGCTATCTTTTTCAGATTTAACCTTCTTATTCATATGTGTTTATCGTCCTGTTGGGCCAAATAACACCAAGTAATGAAATTTATCCAGATCCAACATCATAGAGTGCATGATGGGCAACCCTTCTGTTGTGTCACCAAGTATCAGTAAATGTCATACCAGGATAGTAGGAGAGAAAGTTAAACAAGACACTATATTATTTCCAGATTACCTCGAGAGTGAAAGGAAGGCCAGGAGCAAGTGATGATAAGGCTGAGTAGTGAAATTATAGCTTTGGGGAAAGAGGTTCACTGGCAAAGGTGAATGAAGACAGACATAGAAAATGGAAAAATAATCAAAATCAGGCATAAACAGAGAATAACTCTTTGTTAAGTGCCCACAATGTGATGAATGCTATTGCAAAGAGAGGCTAGAAAAGTGTGAAGAAATTATCTCAAGTACATCTTTCTAAATGATTTGGTTGGTTAAATGATTTTAAAAAGAAGGGAGGTCTACTTTTTAAAAAGAAGAAAAATTTAAAAGAATTCACTGAGCCTCAATTTCAACACAAGATTTTGTTCTTGGCTTGAACACTGGAGTGAGTCAAGTTCTAAAGCAGTAAGACCTTGGGAAAGGCCTGGAGAGCAGCCCTGGAAAGTCCACAAATGTGGGTTGTTCCTGAGGCAACAGAACAGGCCTCCTGGCCCCAGGGGGCAGTTGCCATGGCCCATGATTGGGTCCTGACACTGTAAATCTATAAATTCAGTCTCATTTGTGGCAAGGGCCAGAGCATGTGCAGAATTGCCATAAACAAAACTCCCAAGACAACAATGAGAGGGAATCTCTTGTATTAGTCTTAAAAAAAAAAAAAGAAATTTTATTTCTTTATTTGGCTACATTGGGTCTTAGAAGGCATTTGGGATCTTAATTTCCCAACCAGGGGTCCAACCCACATCTTCTGCTTTGGAAGGTGGATTCTTAACCACTGAAGCACAAGGGAAGTCCCTGGTGTTAATCTTTATCAAATCCTGTGGCTGTCCCACTGGACGAAAGGCTTTTGTCAGCTGATCTTATGGTATCAGGGATTTGATGACACCCAGGAAGCCCAAAGACCCTAGAAGTCACCGAGAAGCAAGGGCACCTAATTTAACTGGATGATTTTAAGGGTTCCCTCTGCGCCCCTGAGGGGTACAAGAGACAATCCTGGGCCCTGACCTGCTTTTCACATTTTGTTACACTTTCTCCAGATTATCTAGAGCTGTTTGCTTTTCTGTTTGGTCATTTATTTTGCCCCTTAGCCAGGCTTCTCCTGATTCTGCTTGGGGAGTGGCATGCTTTTTAAAAAGCTCATTTGAACAGATCTGTATTGTTTTTACTAGTTAACTCTTAGGCCAGGGACTGAGCATGCCTAATCCCCAACAACAGGCATGGATGGGCGGCAAGGGCGTTATCACAGAGGGTCCTTGGAGGATGTACCTTCTCTACGGGAGGGAGCAGGCTGAGCAGAGTTCAGGGTTGCTTCTGCGCTGTCTGGCGTGTGTCTGAATTTATAGGAACTATGACTAAAACTCTGCGAAAACTCTTGCTTTCCTATTTTCACTCAGTCCTCCTTTGAACATCTGTGTCGCTCTAGTCACATTCGCTTTATTGCTTCTAAGTGCACGTGTCCTATTTCCTTATCTATTCCCTTGTGATGGACTTCTAAGTATCTTCCAAATTCCCATGATGGCAAATAACTCTGAGATAAAGATCCTGATGTGCTTAAGAGCTGATTCATCAGAGTTTCTTGGGGCATATCCTGAAAGAGGGATTTCTGGATCCCAGAGAATGAGCATATAAACTCCAGAGTAACATGTAAACTCTCCTTATACTTACCTACACTGCCAACAAATGCTTTTTCCCTGCACTGTATCCTGCAATCTATATAGAAGCACGTGGAAGCCCACTTTCTAGCATGGAGCCTGTGGTTGTCCAGTGTGAATATCAGTGTGACTCCTCCAGACTGGGGTCAGGATTAGACTCAGGCCAGTTGAGTCTGTAGGTGGGGTCGAGTGGCCTCAGCCAAAGGAGACCGTGTGCTCGAGGCAGGTTTCTCACCCTGGCTGTCTAGACCCACCAAAAGAGGCATTTAGGCTCCAGCATCTGCATCTGTCACAAGCAACTCCTCCCCACCCCTGTACCTTCCCAGAGATTGTGCTACACATTACAGTGTGAGAATCACCCGTTTAAGTCAAGCTTTGATAGAACAGAGATAGTGAGTCTGATAAGGTGGACCATTAAGCCACTCACTTTCATTCATCATCGTCAGCATCATCACCTAATGTTAATAGCATTAAGAACAAAAAAGTTATTGAGCTTCTTTCCCTGTGCCAGGCACCGTACAACATCCCTTACAACACAGCCCTATTTAATTGTTTTGAGAAACTTACCCCAGAGTACAACCACCACTTCAGAGATACAGGGCCCTGCCTGGGAGATATAGGTCTCACATAGACCAGGAAGACAGCAGGCTCCTTGGACCCTATGGTCTGGCTTCCCTTCCCTCAGTACTGCCTTTGATGAGCTCCCTCTGAGATGGGGGTTTGTGGGCCTGCAAATGTCTCTCAGGGGTTGCCCTTGAGGTCAGCACTGCAGGGAGTGAATGGAGGAGGGCTGTTCAGAGGGACTAGCTAACATTCGATGCTGTCACAATGGAGGCAGGGGAGCCTGATACAGCAGTGGTTCTTCAGAACTGACCAACATGGGGCACTGGGCCCATGCCTCTGTGCCCTTTTTTTGGTTGGTGGTGTGATCTACTCCTAAAGAGGGACATCACTTTAAGGGAGAGAGGCTTGTGTCAGAGCTGGGCAGTAAAGTGTAAAGGCAGATTTTTTTCAAGCACATTTTATTCTGAGCACATTTACGTTTCAATCATTAGAGAAATGATAAAGGTTTAGCCTTTGAACAGAATGATCCTGTAGCCCAATGCCCTGATTTTGCAGAGAGAGAATGGAGGCCAAGCGTGGTCCTCACCTGCCCAAGGCCTCACAGGCAGAAGAGGCAGGAAGGCTATGACTGGGTGAGGCAGGCTGGGCTTGCAGGTCTGCTCTGCCAAGTGCTCTTGGGTGAGTCACCCCCACTCTGGACCACAAAGACAGAAACATCGGCCCTCTGGAGCTGCCGCAGGGACTGAGTCCAGAGCGGTCAAGCCCTCTTTCCCTTTCTGACTCCCAGGTTCCTTCTGCTGCCCTGAGGCTGTCCCATTCATTAATACGGATGGAATGCCTTCTCAGGAAGTCAGATCCTTTCAGTTCAGTTCAGTCGCTCAGTCATATCTGACTGTTTGCGACCCATGGACTGCAGCAGGGCCAGGCTTCCCTGTCCATCAACAACTCCCAGAGTTTACTCAAACTCATGTCCATCGAGTCGGTGATGCCATCCAACCATCTCATCCGCTGTCATCCCCTTCTCCTCCTGCCTTCAATCTTTCCCAGCATCAGGGTCTTTTTGAATGAGTCAGTTCTTTACATCAGTGGCCAAAGTATTGGAGTTTCAGCTTCAGCATCAGTCCTTCCAATGAATATGCAGGACTAATTTCCTTTAGGATGGACTGGTTGTATCTCCTTGCAGTCCAAGGGATTCTCAAGAGTCTTCACCAACACCACAGTTCAAAGCATCAATTCTTCTGCACTCAGTTTTCTTTATAGCCCAACTCTCACATCCATACGTGACTACTGGAAAAACTATAGCTTTGACTAGACAGACCTTTGTTGGCAAAGTAATGTCTCTGCTTTATTATTTAGGATTATTTAGGATTCTTCTTTATTTGACGTGTAAGTTCAGATGCTTCAGTTGTGTCCAACTCTTTGTGACCTAATGGACTGTAGCCCGCCAGGCTCTTCTGTCCATGGGATTCTCCAGGCAAGAATACTGGAGTAGGTTGACATTACCTTCTCCAGGGGATCTTCCACACCCAGAGATGGAACCCAAGTCTCCTGCACTGCAGGCAGATTCTTGACTGCTGAGCCACCGGGGAAGCCGTCTCTATTCGGACCTGTAAATAATTTGTTATAAAAGAGAAAAAGTACTGACATTCTTTTAAATGCCAAAGAGGTAGGAATCACCTGAGACATTTGCAGGAACTGACTCATAACACCATAAATACCCAAAATATCCAAATCTTTTAGAAATACCATGATCGAAGACTTTTTCATTGTTGGCCTCTTCCAAAGAGAAGTAATTGATTTTTAACTGCGATTAGGATGGGATATCTGGCTTAACATTTAAAAGTGTGTCAGACCTGACAAAGTGAGCTCTCTTACAAGATCTCTGGCTGTATCTGTCGTTTTTAGGACAGAAATGTTGGGAGACATCTAGCCGCCTGTTTGCATTGAGGAAGGCACGACTTGTTTTTACCTGTACTGACCACACGGGAGCGCTTAAGGCCTTTTCTGCGTAGTCTAGTCGCTCTTCTAAGACTCGTGGCAGCAGCTCCAGGACCAGAAGCACGTTTTAACCAAATGGGTGACCCTTCTTCTGACAAGACCACCAAATCTGGTCATTTGTAGCAGCCCGTGTCACTAAAAATCAGTGTCAGTTTAAAGATACGTAGGAAGACAAGGCAGACATTGCAAAGATTGCCTTGTGGAAATGACCTCTGTGGAACAGGTCATCTTTGAAGCTGAAGAAAATTCATAAGTGTGTCCCAGACTGCATATGTTCTGTTTTTGCAGGATCAGTAAGAAGAATATATTGCCAAGTTTGGAAGGGGGAAAAGACTCTATTTTAAAAGGGTTCTTGAGCTCTTTTAAAACTTTTTTAAATTAAAATTTCCAACATATACAGAGAAAACATTACAGTGACCAATACTTATTCATGTAAATCCTCTGCAGCTGTAATTATCAATACCTGGGCAATCTTTTTTTTCAGCTACACTTTCTTCAGTGTTATTTTGAACCCAAATCCAGACCAAACCTTCTCATTTCATCTGAATATTTTGTTATGTACCTCTGTAAGAGAATCATAATACTATCATTCTACCCAGATAATAAACATTAATTCCTTAATATTCCTGGATATCAAATGTCTAGTCAGTGATAACAGTTTCCTGATTTCTTTTTAAATTTTAAATTCTTTGTTTTAATCACAATCAAGCTAGAGTCCGTATGTTGTGATAAATCTCTTATGAACTGTATGTCCTTACTGTTGTTGTTGAATTAACTGGTTCTTTCATCCTGGAGAATTTCTCACAGTTTTGATTTTGCTCTTGACTTCACATGTTTTCCTATCCCCTGTAATTTCTACTGGAAGTTCAGAGTTATAGGCTTCAGTTCAGTTCAGTTGCTCAGTTGTGTCCGACTCTTTGCGACCCCATGAATTGCAGCATGCCAGGCCTCCCTGTCCATCACCAACTCCCAGAGTTCACTCAGACTCACGTCCATTGAGTCAGTGATGCCATCCAGCCATCTCATCCTCTGTCGTCCCCTTCTCCTCCTGCCCCCAGTCCCTCCCAGCATCAGAGTCTTTTCCAATGAGTCAACTCTTCGCATGAGGTGGCCAAAGTACTGGAGTTTCAGCTTCAGCATCATTCCTTCCAAAGAACACCCAGGACCGATCTCCTTTAGGATGGACTGGTTGGATCTCCTTGCAGTCCAACGGACTCTCAAGAGTCTTCTCCAACACCACAGTTCAAAAGCATCAATTCTTCAGCGCTCAGCTTTCTTCACAGTCCAACTCTCTCACATCCATACATGACCACTGGAAAAACCATAGCCTTGATTAGATGGACCTTTGTTGGCAAACTAATGTCTCTGCTTTTGAATATCCTGTCTAGGTTGGTCATAACTTTCCTTCCAAGGAGTAAGCGTCTTTTGGAGGACGCTTGGAGTGATTTTGGAGCCCCCGAAAATAAAGTCTGACACTGTTTCCACTGTTTCCCCATCTATTTCCCATTAAGTGATGGGACCAGATGCCATGATCTTCGTTTTCTGAATGTTGAGCTTTAAGCCAACTTTTTCACTCTCTTCTTTCACTTTCATCAAGAGGCTTTTTAGTTCCTCTTCACTTTCTGCCATAAGGGTGGTGTCATCTGCATATCTGAGGTTATTGATATTTCTCCCGGCAATCTTGATTCCAGATTGTGCTTCCTCTGGCCCAGTGTTTCTCATGATGTACTCTGCATAGAAGTTAAACAAGCAGGGTGACAATAGGCTTGGTTAGGTGCAAATTACCACAGTTGGATTCATTATTACTGAGCAGTTGCTAAGTAGTGATCCTCAAATTCTTTTTCTATTAGCTGAAGAACTTCAGTAGAGACACTGTGCCCCTCATCCATCACATGGCTTGTTTAGGTTTGGATCATATGGAAAAGAGGATAAATGGTAGATTTCTCTTTGTTTACCAATTTTCTCGACCAGTTTAGCATCTGCCAGAGGTGACCAATAAGGTTTATATTGTTGCCTCATTATGGATTTTAAACATATTTCATGTGTTTCAACCCATTGCAGTTGTTGTGTTATCTTTGCCAGGTGGGGGCTTATTTAGGTTGACTTCTGTCATGATCCTAGTCATCACAAGAGCTTCATTGCTGTGTGGTAAGGTAAGGTGTCCCAGAATCATTTTGGAGTCCTGGTTTCTTTGGTGAGAAATGGTATTTAAAGACCGGAAGATGGGTGTGCGAGGTGTTTTATGCTTTTTACCTCCTGAGAGTCATGAGAAGAAGATTGGGCACCATCCACCTACTTGTAGGTTGCAAGATCCAGCTGCAGCGTGCCTTGTTCTGTCCACGTCTTTTTCTTTGTAGAGTCAGCCAGTACTGCTGGGATACTGCAGTCAGCAAGGGACTGGGGACTTCTCCTCAGTCTAGGTATTGTGTGCACTTGTTTCCTCTTGGAACCCAGTGGAGACCACCTCGACTACAGATAGTGCCTGACGTGGGAAGAAGCATAAGCATCTGGCTCACTGACAACCTAAATCCAGGTCATGGCCAGCTACTTACTAGCTCTGACCTATGGCCAAGTTAGTTAAACTCTTTGAGCCTCAGTCTCCTAATCTATAAAATAGAATGAATAGCATCTATCTACTACATTTTTAATGGGGATTAAAATGGATGATCTTTTCTAGCTTAATAACCCTAGCACAGAGCCAGAAACACATTAATTTAGACTACTACCTCACACCCTAAAATAGTAAGTTGGGTTTGATCATTTTAACCCTAGAGAGTAATTAGATACCATACTTCTAATTAAATCAAGCACCACACTGCTGTGAAAATAAACAATGAGGAAGAAGTCCAAACAAGGGAGCAGGTGAGCTGTTTATTGTTCTGGTATTATCCATTAGATTAAGGTCTAAAACTTTTTCTGTCTTTAGATACATTTGTTATGGTAAATACCTCCCCACTTCTCATCTCCCAACAAACTCATGGCAAGCAATAATAAACCTTCAATTTATGAAATCAGGCCAGGGTCCATTTCATAAGCATAAAGCTAAAATGTCATGTTCAGATGGAGGAGCACCAGAGACCAGTAGGTTTCCAAGAGTCTCCAGCATGGCTCCATCTTTGTTCCCGCTGGGTCATGTTTATTCCTCTCTGAGAGGATACCTTCTTCCACCTCTGTTTTATCTTTCTAGTTTGACCCAGTGCAGCGATTCCATACTTTCCAAATTCCCATTCTTTTGACCCTATTTCTCACACTCATAAAAATTCCCAGAAGTAGGACTGGGACCATTGCTCACATACATATCTCTGTATGAAACTAAGCCTGTGACCAGCACTCTTATGCCTTTTGAAAAAAGGAATCAAATATCTCAAAGGAAGAAATAGTGCCGGTAGAAATACTTTTGTTTATCACATCATCAATATGCAAATAACATATTCTAAGACTCACTATAACAGTCAAATTGAGTTCTCTCAACTGTGGGGCTCCCACTTGCTATGCATATGTCTGTTCACACTTACCTCACCACACTGCATTCTTTGTTAACTGAGAGCAAGGACTAGTTTTTAATGTTAAGTGGCAGTGGTGTTACATGAAAGCTAAAAGATATTTCTTTGATGGTGGTCACTGAAATCTGTTAAGATTCCTTGCGAAAGACTTGTTTTCATTTTAACAATGACATACTTGAATTGTACAAAATTTAGAAAATAATGAGAAGAAAATAGATGAGTGATCATTTAATCGGCTGTATAACTACTGTGAATACTTAGTTTTCCTTCTATACATAGTGAAGTTTTAGAAAGTGTAGTCAGCACATTTTCAGTATTGTGTTTTTCTCAACCTCACATGATGTCATAGACATTTTGTTGTTATGTAATTATTATGTGTGTGTCTGTTTAGTCACTCGGTTGTGTCTGACTCTGTGTTACCATAGACTGCAGCCTACCAGACTCCTCTGTTCACAGGGTTCTTCTGCAGGAATACTGGAGTGGGTAGGCATTCCTTTTTTCCAGGGAATCTTCCTGACCCAGGGATCAAACCTGTGTCTTCTGCATTGCAGGCAGATTCTTTACCACCTGAGCCACTTATGGGCATGGTTTAGTCACTAGGTCATGTCTAACTCTTGTGCCCCATGGACTGTAGTACACCAGGCCTCTCTGTCTATGGAATTTTCCAGCCAAGAATACTGGAGTGGGTTACCATTTCCTTCTCCAACATAGTTATTACAACCATATTTAAATCACTGTTTTGGAAATTTAGATTGTTTCCTGTTTTTCTGATATAATAAATAGCACTATAATAAATATGTTAGTACATATAATTTTTAAATGAATTTTGAATATTTATCTAGGAAAAAGTTAAAGGTGTGGAATTTCTCTATAAAAGGATATGAATATTTTTATGAATGGTGACACATATTTCAAATACTCATAAAAATTTTATATCATCTTATAGCCTCATCACTCATATGGTATGAATTATGTTTAATCACACTTTGGTGAGATATGGTTTATTTTTAAAAACTTTTTATGATGATATTGGGAAAAATGGAATTGCCTTTGATTATTGTTGAGGGTAAGCATTTTTTCATGATTTGTAACTAGTTATGTTTCTTTAGGTTATAGAATGATGGATCTTGACTAGATCTTAGCAATCATCTGCTCCAGTGTCATTCATATTTTTTAATATGCAGTAGCATACATTTTTCAAAAGAAATTTTGTACACTCCAATTTCTAGAACAGTTACAAATACAAGTGTTCTGGCTCGAGTGGGAGCCAAAGGTTCTGTAAGCCCTACCACTTAGTTTTCCTTCAACCCATGACACTGCTCCATGAAACCCTAGTCCTCTGCGAAAGAGTTTGCAAATCACCCATCTGCCTCTAGCGTGATCTTATCTCCTTGGAAGATATCCCTGATAAATCCTTGCAGAGGTAACTTGGTGACCTGTGGAGCCACAGCCTGTGTGATCTCGAAGGAGCCAAGAGCTATGAGGGCTGCCACGGACCACCTGCAAAATCTCACTGGGCAGGTAGGTGAGGAGTGGTATTGAGGATGTGTGTGTGTGTGTGTGTGTGTGTGAGTGTGTATATGAGTGTGTAGAGTAGGTGATGGTGCTGGGAATATTTCTGCTGAGGGGCAGATGTAACCTTTCTCTTACAGGACGGTCTTTTACATTACTGAACAGTACACCTAACATTGGTCTCTAAACATCTGTCTTACCAAGTTGAAACAACAAAGGGCGTAATGACTCACATTACAAAAGGACCATAGGGTCCCTTTAAGTGGCATCTTCTTGGGAGCTTATTTGCAGATCATTAAATACTTAATAGAGGGAGAAAGAAATAATTGATGTGTTCTAGGCCACTGGTGTTTAAGTAGCAATCGGATATAAAAACAAAGTGGATCTGAAGTTACACTGATTTATGTGTCTGATTTTGAAATTTTGCCTTTTACTGGCTAAGGAGCTAAAGAATGAAACCGTGCAATTTAATATCTAGGGACCTGCCAATTAAAAGTTGTCTCTGCAATCCATGCACACCTGCTGGTGTTGTCCCTGTGATGCATCTCACAGTGCATGCTAGTCTCCTGGGGGCACATTCTGATTCAAAAGCTCCGGGCAGGGAATAGGGCATCTTCATTTCTGACAAGCCCCCAGGTGGTACCAATGATGTTGGTTTCAGGACCACACCTTCAGTAGTGAGAGTCTAGGGAACCTTTCAACAAATCAGTAAGAAGGTTGAAATATCCTCCATTGATCCTCTCTTGGAACAAGTTAGGACTCCTTTATCCCCCCTACCAATAATAGCATTCAAAAATTAGAATAAAAAATTAAAAACAGATACCACTGACCAACAGACTGATTAATAAAATAACCACAAACAGACACCCCAGTAAGTTTTTCTGCTCCTTACAAGACTCTCATGCTCTTGACCAAATCCCACTTTCATACTTGTTATGTCTTCTCCTCGTGGGTTAAATACAAGCAACTCAAGGAGCTGAAGAGCCACTTCATGAGCATGTATGGAGCATATTGTGTAGTTCTGTGGTTTTTCAACCTTTTGGATTGTTTTCGGTTGTAGAAGGATGTCTTCTTGTAGGATGTTTGCGAGCATCCCTGGTCTCTATTCATTAGATGGCAGTAATATTCCAGCTCCCTCTCACCCCCATTGCTGTTCCTGACAATCAAAAATGCCCCTGGGGGAATCCCTGGTTGAGAACCATTGCCCTAGACTGTGCATGGCTTGGAGAACAAACAGAAGAAACTTTTGAGTGGAGCAAGGAAGGAAGCAACATTTTTGTTTATTTTTGATTGGAGGATAATTTCTTTACAATATTGTGTTGGTTTCTGCCATACCTCAACATGAATCAGCCATACGTATACATATGGTATACATAAGTATAGCCATAGGTATACATATCTCCTCCCTCTTGAACCTCCCTCTCACCTCCTACCCTATCCCACCCCTCTGAGTTGTCACAGAGTCCTGGTTTGAGGTCCCTGAGTCATAGAGCAAGTTACCACCTGCTATCTATTTTACACGTGGTAATATATGTGTTTACGTGCTACTCTCTCAATTTGTCCCACCCGCTCCTTCCCTCACTGTGTCCATAAGTCTGTTCTCTATGCCTCCATCTCCAATGCTGCCCTGCAAATAGGTTCATCCTACCATCTTTCTAGATTCCATGCTTGTGTTGCTCAGTTGCGTTGGATGTTTTGGGACTGCAGTGACTGTAGCCCGCCAGGCTCTTCTGTCCATGGGGTTTTCCAGGCAAGAATACTGGAGTAGGTAGCCATTCCCAAGGGATCTTCCTGACTCAGGGACTGAACCTGGGTCTCCTGTATTGCAAGTGGATTCTTTACCATTTGATTCTTTACCATTCTTTACCAGGGAAGTCCAGATTATGTATATATGTGTTAATATATGATGTTTATTTTTTCTTTCTGACTTACTTCACTCTGTAAATAGGCTCTAGGTTCATTCATCTCATTAGAACTGACTAAAATGCATTTTTTATGACTCAGTAATATTCCACTGGGGCTTCCTAGGTGGCACTAGTGGTAAAGAATCCACCTGCCAATGCAGGAGACATAAGAGACACAGCTTTGATCCCTGGGTTGGGAAGATACCCCGAAGGAGGGTGTGGTAATCTACTCCAGTATTCTTGCGTGGAGAATCCCCATGGATAGAGGAGCCTGGCGGTCTACAGTCCATGTGGTCGTAAAGAGTCGGACATGACTGAAGTGGCTTAGGATAAACACACAATATTCTACTGTGTATATGTACCACAACTTCTTATCCATTCCTCTGTCGATGGACATCTAGGTTGCTTCCATGTCCAGGCTATTGTGAATAGTGCTGCAATGCACATTGGGGTACATGTGTCTTTTTCAGTTATAGTAGAAAGCAACATTTTTGATTGTTGAGTCTTCGATGTTGACAAAGTCAAGGAGGAGGTGCTGGGTTCTCTGCTTCAGACACTGCAGAATAAGGACCAGAACTCGAAAATCTTGGCTGCCATCTTCCAAACTGTGTGGGTGTGTCTCATTGGTGGAACTCAAAGCATTTGCCAAACCTTACTTGCAAGTGTGTTCAGGAAATTTGGTGATTAGTTTTTCATGTCTGCAGTGAAGGAAGCTCTCTAGAAGAATGTGGAGTGCGTGTAGATTATGTCAGGTCCACTCCTTCCAGTCCATTCTGAAGGAGATCAGTCCTGGGTGTTCTTTGGAAGGAATCATGCTAAAGCTGAAACTCCAGTACTTTGGCCACCTCATGCAAAGAGTTGACTCATTGGAAAAGACTCTGATGCTGGGAGGAATTGGGGGCAGGAGGAGAAGGGGACGACAGAGGATGAGATGGCTGGATGGCATCACCGACTTGATGGGTGTGAGTTTGAGTGAACTCCGGGAGTTGGTGATGAACAGGGAGGCCTGGCGTGCTGCAATTCACGGGGTCGCTGGGAGTCGGACATGACTGAGCGACTGAACTGAACTGAACAGAACTCCTCCCCTAAACCTCAGAATTCCCTGGGAGCAGCTACCCGTGGAGTAACAGTACTTTGGTTAAGTGGAAAGGCCCACTAGAACTTTTTGTAGTAGCAGGATTATTCTCCTAAATAACTTTAACATGATTATTTGCTTCTTCACTACCAACTTAAGTAAGATTAGTATTAATAGAGAAATATACAAGGCCTATACTCTCGCCAGGCCTGTCTTATGGTTGATTGTTTATGATTACAAAGTAGGCAGACATTCTATTGATATGGCACCCCACTGCAGTGCTCTTGCCTGGAAAATCCCATGGACAGAGGAGCCTGGTAGGCTGCAGTCCTTGGTGTCGCTAAGAGTTGGGGATGACTGAGAGACTTCATTTTCACTTTTCCCTTTCATGCATTGGAGAAGGAAATGGCAACCCACTCCAGTATTTTTGCCTGGAGAATCCCAGGGACAGAGGAGCCTAGTGGGCTGCCGTCTATGGGGTCGCACAGAGTCGGACACGACTGAAGTGACTTAGCAGCAGCCTTTCGTTCCAGGACCTCAAGAAAGATTAATAATCATAGTTCTGCTTATAGATGCTGCCTCTGTTCCAGGGGCTATTTAAGAACTTTTTTCTATATTAACTTACTTGAGCCTCACAACAATACCCAATATAGCTTTTACAGATGAGAAAACTAAGGCCCTGAGGCCCAAGTGTCTTTCCCAAGGTCACCCAACCAGGAAATGCAAGGGCTAGGATTCCAACTCATGGAATTCTGATTACAGAGTCTGTTTTTAATAACTAAACTATAACTAGGATTCGGTTAGGTATAGTCTTGTTATTTATAAAGGTAATGTAGTCCCAACAGGGAGACTATGAAAAAATGTAGAAGTATGTCAATTCAAGATCTTCACAGCTTGTGAAAAGACAATTTGGTTAAGTGATATAGTAGCTTAAATGGGGTGGCAGATTTTCACTAAGAATTCAGTCAGATGAAACTTGAATCTGAGACAGAGGTTCTCTACGATGCCAACCTCTTCACTGTAGTATGAAGTCCTCACTATAATCTGTGCTAAGTCATTTCAGTCATGTCCGACTCTGTGCAACCCTCTGGACTGGAACCCCCCAGGCTCCTCTGTCCATGGGGATTCTCCAGGCAAGAATACTGGAGTGGGTTGCCATGCCCTTCTCCAGGGATCTTCCCAACCTGGGGATTGAACCTGTGTCTCCTGAATTGGCAGGCGGGTTCTTTACCACTAGCCACCTGGGAAGCCCCACTGCAATCTGGACCTATGGTTAAAAGTGGCCCACTAGTGTCATTGGCTGGTATTTAGTCAACTTCTTGCCTGATATCCCCACCCACTTGCAAAGCCTCAAATACAAAGTCTTAGAAGAAACAGCAAAAATCTTCTCAGTGTGTAATTAACAGGAAGGCAGATGGGTTAGGGAAGGACAGAAAACTCATACCCTTTCTCCGAATTAGGAGCCTAAGTTTTTCCATATGAAAGAAAAAAAAATCAAACGGAATAGTTTGAACAATAATGTATTTCAACAGTTTTGTGTTTCATCCTCTGCTCTCTTCTTTTAGAAACTTCTGGATGAGTTTCCCCATTGAAAGATCAAAACAGTGGAGCGATTCTTAATAGCAACTATGAAGTCGATATATTTCACAATAGACTCTTTAGTGCTGGCTGTAGATGCTTCTCAGAATATTTCTTGATTTACTTATGCAAAGGCATGCCTTCAACTTTGAAAACTTCAATCTTGAAGACAGAGCTAAATCAATATATTGCTCATGAAGAATTCAGAGTAGGAACTTATCCATTTGGCTTAGAATGTCATTGTTTTTTGCAAAGAAATGATTCATATCTATTTTATAGATTCTGAAAACCTCTAACTGTAAAACTGGTTTTTGTGAGCAAAATAAGCAAATGTATTCACTGGAAAAAACTAAACAATAGAATGAAAATATTGATATATAAGCATTCTTGTTATAAAAAGTAAATAATTATGTTTATAAATATGTGCCTATTCTCTCACTGAAATTGTGAAAGTGCATGTCTTCTGTGTGTGTGCATTTCAGATTCTTTCCTGATATCAGGGCTGGCTCTTGGTTCAGCCTTTGTAAGACATAGAGGGCAGAGTGGTGCCTCAGATACTTTGTGTCTTTTGCCCCATCTGGGTTTTGAATTCTTAATCTTTAAAAGGAGGGATTAAAGATAACCTCAGAAGGATGTCTTGGCACTCATGGGATATTGTTCAGTGGTTTAAAACCTGGTTTACTCTTCAGAAATAGCCCCCATTGGTGGTAAAAGCAGGGGAAACACTGTGATGACTCCATTCACAGGCATCCAAGCAGTCCCCACTGAGGGCGTTTAGATGGCACAGACTTATTCTCAGAGCAAAGTACTTAACCCCGGATAAGAGGCTGAACCTTCATTTTTTCTGTCTGTGAGATGGCAGGATTCATCGTTCCTCTGAGGATTCAGTGGTTGGGAACTTAGCACACACCTAACTCATAGAACACAGTGCTCACTACAATGGGAAGAAGGAAGAGCCACTGCTAATCCTTAACAACATGGAAGCACATCCTTGATCAGCAAGACTAAAAGGTGGCCCAGGGCTCTGGTGAACAATTTCATGGCTCTCTTTTCCAGAATTTTTCACTCGTTTGGTTGGGGTTGTCACTCCCTCCCCAGCTTCTCCTTGGATTAGATGCCCACTATCTTAGGGTCATTCGTTCCCTTGCTCCTCCTGCCCCCGCCCTTTAAGAGAGAGTCTCAGGGCTTTAACTCTTGATCTTTTTTTGACAACAGCACACAGGTTGCCTGTAACCACATCATCCAGGGCGCTTAGGAAACTGAGGCTCTCTGGCCCCAGCCAAGACTTGGATCAGGTTCTTATTTTAATAGACTATAATTTTTAAAATTTTCTTTTTATTGTTATTTTATTTTTACAATTTTTAATCAAAGTCTAATTGGTTTACAATATTGTGTTAGTTTCAGGCGTCCAGCACAGTGATTCAGTTATAAGTATATATATTCGTATTCCTTTTCATATTCTATCCCTTATAGGTTATTACAAAATATTGAGTATAGTTCCCTGTGCTATACAATAGGTCCTTGTTGGTGATCTATTTTATAAATACGAGTGTGTACATTTAACAAACTCTTGAGCTGATTTTTAGTGTCCCAGACTTTAAGATTCAATGCTCTAGGTATGAATAATTCCTCAGCTTTAAATATAAAAAATATACTTAAAAGGGATACATCAGTTTAGGTAAAAAAAGTGCAGCTTAAATTCCACATTTCAAGCATTAGGAAGAAAGCTGGAGAGGCAGGAGAGTGAGATACTGTGGGGACTCTGGAAATTCTACTCAAGTCATTATTCCCCTTCTTCACCTACTTGCAAAACTGACTTCACCAGCCCCAGTTATTCTGGCACCCTCCTCCCCCTGACAAGCCATCGTGGAGGTTAGAGTGACCTCTTTAGAAGTGAGTTATTCAGAAGTGACACATTTTTCAGAAGACATAATTCAAAATCTTTGGGCAAAGATGGGGTGTGGAGAAATGACCAGATTAAAGCCTAACTTTTAATTGGAGAATGCTAACTTAAAACTTTGGAAAATAAAAAGGCACTGAATTGTGTGTGAGTGTGTATGTGTGGTGTGCATGTGTGTACAGTGTGTATGAGTGATAGGTGTGAATATAAGTGTGTTGTGGTGTGTGTGTATATAGTATGTGTGTATGTGTGGTATGTGTGTGTGTGTGGTATGCATGTGTGTACAAGTATGTGTGCATGATAGGTGTGAACATAAGTATATTGTGGTGTGTGTGTAGTATGTGGTGTGTGTGTGTATATGGAGTGTGTGTTTATATGAGGTATGAATGTGTCTGTGTGTGTATGGATTGTGTATGTGGCTGTGTGTGTGGGGGTATGTATGTGGTTACATGTATGTGGGTTGTGTATATAACTGTGTGTATGTGGGGTGTGTATGTGGCTGTGTGTGGGGGGTATGTATGTGGCTACATGTATGTGGGTTGTGTATATAACTGTGTGTATGTGGGGTGTGTATGTGGCTGTGTGTGTATGTGGGGTGTGTATGTGGCTGTGTGTGTATGTGGGGTGTGTATGTGGCTGTGTGTGGCAGATTTTGACCTCTGCTGAAACAGCAGTTCAGGTGATGGAAGTCTTCTGTTCAACTTTGAAACAGATTGTTTTCCTCCCAATCCCTTGGACATCGCCAGACCTCTGAGCCAGGATCACTATCTCTACTGTGATAAACATTGTAAAGCTGACAGATTCCTGAAATGAACTTTATCTTGGGCTCTTATTTACTATTAATATAAGTTCATAAGAAAATTATTTGAGAACATAATCTGTGCTCAAAATACCTCAACTGGACTGAGTTGTGGGATGGAAGAGACGATTTGAGTGTTAAATCTGTAAAAATATATCATGTCTTTTTTTTTAAAAGAGTTTTATTTTAGAAGCAGCTCAGGCAACATCAGTAGCATTTTTCCCTGGCCAACGTCTACTTGTTCTTTTTCCTTTGCCTTTTCTGTCTGATCCATTACCTGTCATTCCAGGGATTGCTAATCCAGCAGATACTTGCTGTTGCTGAGTCTAAGCTCCTTCTGCTCATTTCAGGGCAGGCCAGTAAACTGGGAGACAAAGTGTAGGGACAAGGAATACCAATTTTATTTGGAAAGCCAGAAGTCTGAGAAGATGGCAGACTAATATTCCAAAGACCCATTCTACCTGGAGCTGGATGCTAGTTTCTTTTATAAAACAAAGAGAGGGGGAGATGAGGAGGTAAAGAGACCCTAAATTTTGCAAATATCTCCTGGTTTCACTAGCCTCAGAGAGGGGATGTGTTAATTTCTTCTTTCCTGCAGTCATTCACAGGTGATCAGGATTAGGATATTTTCCTGAGAGTTGAACAAAGGTATTTTAGTTTAATATTCATGCAGAGGGCAGGCCATTCCCTGAGACAGGCCATTATGTGTGCTTATAGCTATGTGAGTGTGAGTGTGAAAGTTGCTCAGTCCTGTTCTACTCTTTGCAACCCCATGCACTGTACAGTTTATGGAATTCTCCAGGCCAGAATACTGGAGTGGGTAGCCTTTCCCTTCTGCAAGGGATCTTCCCAACACAGGGATTGAAGCCAGGTCTCCTGCATTGCAGGCGGATTCTTTACCAGCTGGGTGACAAGGGAAGCCCAAGAATACTGGAGTGGGTAGACTATCCCTTCTCCAGTGGATCTTCTGGATCCAGGAATTGAACCGGGGTCTCCTGCATTGTAGGCGGATTCTTTATCAACTGAGTTATCAGGGAAGCCCAGGCAACATCATATTAGTGATTAACTTGTAATAAAAGAAACAGAAAGCAAAGGTTGAAGTAAAAGAAGCAGATCTAATATGGAGTCAGATTTGTTCTTCCCTATTACACTGCCACCTTAAAGATCCAGAGGTCTTGGAGACAGACCTCCAAGTGGAGTATATTGGACTCTTCTCAGGCAAAAAAAATAAGGACTCTGAGCCAGCAGAGGGAGCTTTCTGTCACAACTGAACTGCCTCTGAATTTGCTGCATGGATCTGTAGTCTCTCCCTTCTAAAACTTGAGAAGGAATTTTCAGGCAGCCTGGCTGAACTTGAAATCAAGCCTGGCTTGGTGCATCAAATGAATAACCTGTGTAATTCTGGATCTGAGGCACGTGTGCAGACTTCTCACCAGCACCTTCCATGTGGTGGTTTGATGTTGAGAGAGAATGCATAAGACTTCAGGTTAACTTCCCCAATCCTGCCCTCGTTATGAAACTATGGTGTGAGATTGGACTCTCCATGAACTTTCTTGTTCTTTGTTCCTTCATTTATAAAATGAGGCTGCTACAGCCATGTGGTAAGATAAACAATGACCTCAGCAACAGAATACAGCTCTGTGTTAGAGCCAAAACCAGGGTCAGAGAATCACAGCTTCTTGAAGCTGGAAGGAGATGGGAGGGGGCACCTAATCCAGCCCCCATCTCAGGAGGTGGAGCAACTTCCAAGATGGGCAGCCAGTTTTCCCTTGGCAGCCAGCCCAGGACTTGGGATTGCAGCCTATTGTTATCCAGGATATTGGGTTTCTGCAGCCTTGTGTGTGTGTGATTTTGAGGGACTACAGATTTGGACTCTGGGACAGGGAAAATGAGCTCTCTGATGTGGCTGATGCATGACCCCCGGGGCCTCCCATGAAACTACACCATTTCAACTTTACTCTGTTTCTACTCCATCTGCAGACTTCACTTGTTTTATGTGCTCATTCGCTCAGCAAATACTTTCAAGTTGTTCTTGAGTATCAGTTGCTGGGCTCCATAGTGGGGCTGTCACCACGAGGCATCATTGCCTTTGCACAGCTTACAAAGAAAGCTGGGGTGAATGCAGCCCATCTGACCTTCTTACATCTTTGCCTGCTTCCATGTCCATGGGTATGGTGTTCTGTCTGAATGTCCATCCTGCATTTTGATGCCTAGTGAGTTTCTGTTTCATTTATTTTCCATCTTGTATAATTCACCAGATATTCTCAGCCGTCTTGTAGTTTGCATGTCCTGGCCCTTAGGCTTGAGTGGGGTCACATGATTAGTTCTGGCCAGTGACCTGCCAGTGTGGTGGGTTTTGCTTCTAGGTCAGATCATTGACCATGGGTTCCAGACTCCCTAAATAAGAGTTCTGGAGAAGGAATGGTGGCCGATCCTCTGCCTGGTGCCCTTAGTGACTATACAAGCACAACATCCTGCTGACCATGTGTTGGGAATGAGAAAAAATTGACCACTGGGCTGTTTCTTAACCAGGGTCCTAATCCAACCGATTACCCTCTTATAGAAGAAGCAGTTTGGCTCCTGCTTTCTCTCTGGGCTAATCAATGGGCTAAACTCATTTACCTATTCATGAATTCAAAAATACGTAGTGTGAGAGCCGCGCCCGCCCGGGCCTTCTGTGGGAACAGTGCGCGCAGGCTCCAGTGCTGCGCGGGTCCGGGAGTCCTGCGCCTTTCCCACCCTGGCTGCTTAGTCCCCAGGGCAGCCAAAAAAAAAAAAATACGTAGTGAGCATCTCCTAGATGTCAGGTACAGTTCAGAGGATGCAGTGTGAACACAGTCAGTAACTGGCCCCTCATAGAGCTTACCTTCTAGTGTGGAAGAAGAGGTAGCTTTATAATGGTGTCCAAATAAAAACAGAAACACGGGGACTTCCCAGGCAGTCCAATAGGTTGAGACTTGGCCTTCCAATGCAGATGGTGTGGGTTGGATTCTTGGTCTGGGGGCTAAGATGTCACATGCCTTGTGGCCAAAAAACCAAAACATGAAACAGAATCAATATTGCAAAGAATTCAATAAAGATGGTCCTTGTTAAAAAAAAACAAACCCACAGAAGCACAAAGCCCATTAGGGTTTGTAGTTAATGAGACTATTCCTGAAAAACCCTGGCATTTCAAAGTGTTGTGCACAAGATGTGTGGATGACAGCACCTACCAGAAGTCCCCAAGCTGTCATCCAAGTGGACTTTGCTCAAAGGAAACCTCACAAAAGACCAGGAGGCTGAGAGCATATGAACTTCTTGGGTACCACTGTTGAAGATTTTGAGGTATGATGTCACATGAGGAATCACCTGGGGCTCCCCAAAGTAGTCTTGTGAATTCTAAGACTGAGGAGATTCTCCTCATGTGTCGCTTCCCCAACTCCTGTTCTCACTCAGCTCCATCTGGCCTATTCTTTTGCCACATGGGCAGGGTCAAGAGTTAGTAGGAAACAAAAATCGTCTCAGAGGGAGTCGGGGGTCCGTTAATAAAAGGTGGGGTTGTCCTCCTTTCCTCAGGCATGAAGAGGAATCAAGTTCACAGAGAACAATTGCTATTGTTATTTAGAGCCATTCTCAGGTGGACTGGTTTTAAAAACATTTTAAAAGGTGTATAGTCGCTTTACCATGTTGTTCGTTTCTGCTGTACAGCACAGTGAATCAGCTATGCGTATACACATATCTCCTCTTTAAGGATTTCCTTTCCATTTAGGTCACCACGGAGCATTGAGTAGAGTTCCCTGAGCTGTACAGTAGGTTCTCAATAGTTGTTTATTTTATACATACTATCAATAGTGTATATATGTCAATCCCAATCTCCCAATTCATCCCACCCTCCCTTCCCTTTTGGGGTCCGTCTGTTTGTCCTCTATGTATATGTCTCTATTTCTGTTTTTCAAATAAGATCATCTATACCATTTTTTTTTCAGATTCCATATATATATATGCATGTGTTAATAGATGATATTTGTCTTTCTCTCTGATGTTGCTTTGCGTGACAAATCCTCTGCTTTGTAGTCTATGTGGTCTTGGCAAGTCACTTGCCCTCTTTGAGCCTCAATGTCTTCCTATAATATGGGAATACTGGCTATCTTACAGTATCGCTGTGAAGGTTGGAAGCAGTAGGCAGGGTGCCTGACCACACACAAAGCACTCATTGATAGCTGTTGTTTTATGGAAGTAGGACAGTTTTCTCCAAGGGTGTTAGAATCTGTTGTCTCACCTGAAGGGGATGGTGGAGAGGCACTCACACTGTTGCAATTCCCCCAAATTAGATAGATGCACATGGTCTGCAAAATATGACTTTCTTGTTATTAGGCCACTATAGTTCTATGTTGGTATATCTACTTTCTCCTGAACATCAACTTTTCTATTTCAAATAAAGAAACATCTGTAAGGGTGAAGTCTGATTGAGCAGAGAAGGGGTGAGCCCTTTAAATACCTGTGTCATGGAGGCTCTGAATGCCAAGTTCTGAGTTTTATTTGGAGCTCATGTATTAAGAAATACTTCTAATGGAACAAACTCACAGATACAGAGAATAGACTTGCTATTTCCAAGGAGGAGGTGGGGTGGAGGAGAGATGGACTGGGAGTTTGGGACTGTTGTTGTTCAGTTGCTCAGTTATGTTCAACTCTTTGTGACCCCATGGACTATAGCCCACCAGGTTTCTCTAGCCATGGAAATTCTCCAGGCAAGAATACTGGAGTGGGTTGCCATGCCTTCCTCCAGGGGATCTTCCCAACCCAGGGATTGAACCCAGGTCTCCTTCATTACAGGTGGATTCTTTATTGTCTGGGCCACCAGGGAATCCCAAGAATACTGGAGTGGACAGCCTGTCCCTTCTCCAGGGGATCTTCCTGACCCATGAATCAAACCGGTGTCTACTGCATTGCAGGCAGATTCTTTACCAGCGGGGCTACCAGGGAAGCTCCACTATCTCCATAAGTTTGCTGAAACTCATGTTCATTGAGTCAGTGATGCCATCCAAATATCTCATCCTCTTTTGTTCCCTTCTCCTTTTGCCCTCAATCTTTCCCAGCATCAGGGTCTTTTCCAGTGAGTCAGCTTTTGCCATCAGGTGGCCAAAGTTATTGGAGCTTCAGCTTCAGCATCAGTCCTTCCAATGAACATTCAGGATTAATTTCCTTTAGGATTTACTGGTTTGACCTTGCTGTCCAAGGGCTCTCAAGAGTCTTCTCCAGTACAACAATTCAAAAGCATCAATTCTTAGTTACTTAGCCTTCTTTATGGGCCAACTCTCACATTTGTGCATGACTATTGGAAAAACCATAGCTTTGACTGTACAGAATTTTGTTGGCAAAGTGACGTCTCTGCTTTTAAATACACTGTCTAGGTTTTTCATAGCTTTTCTTCCAAGGAGCAAGTGTCTTTTAATTTCATGGCTGCAGTCACCATCCATAGTGATTTCAGAGCCCACAAAAATAAAATCTGTCACTGTTTCCACTTTTCCTCTATTTATTTGCTATGAAGTGATGGCACTGGATGCCATGACCCTAGTTTTTTGAATGCTGAGTTTTAAGCCAGCTTTTTCACTTTCCTTTTTCACTTTCATCAAGAGGCTCTTATTTTCTCTTCACTTTCTGCCATTAAAGTGGTATCATCTGCATGTCTGAGGTTGTTGATATTTCTCCCAGCAGTCTTGATTCCAGACTGTGAGTCATCCAGCCTGGCATTTCACATGATGTACTCTGCATGGAAGTTAAATAAGCAGGGTGACAATAGACAGTCTTGATGTACTCCTTTCCCAATTTTGAACCAGTTCATTGTTCCATGTTCAGTTCTAAATGTTGCTTCTTGTCCTGCATACAGGTTTCTCAGGAGGCAGGTAAAGTGGTCTGATGTTCCCATCTCTTTAATAATTTTCCAGTTTGCTGTGATCCACACAGTCAAAGACTTTAGTGTAGTCAATGAAGCAGAAGTAGATTTTTTTTTGGAATTTCCTTGCTTTTTCTGTGATCCAGCAATGTTGGGATTAGCAGATGCAAACTATTAAATATTGAATGGATAAGCAATAAAGTTCTACTGTATAGGACAGGGAAATATATTCAATATTCTGTAATAAGTCATAATGGAAAAATATGAAAAAGGATATATATATATATATTTATAACTGAATCACTTTGCTGTACAGCAGAAATTGACACATTGTATATCAACTACACTTCAATAAAATAAATTAAAAAAACCCCAAAACTTTGGTGTTAATGGTTTTAAAGGTAAAGTCACTAGCCATTCAAGTAAAAGAGGAAATGCTTCTAATTGTATTTATTTGTTGGTAACTTAGGGAGCTTAACGTCTAGTCCAAGTATTTAGACCTATGTCACCTGCGGTTGTTGGCTCTTAGGAACTGACATAAGCCTGGAAGGTGTAGGTTGTGGGCAAGACCTGTAGGCTGCCCCTTCTTAAGAACTCAAATTGGTTCTTAAGTTTATTCTGTGTGGAAGGTACCCTAGATTCCAAATTCTTAAGCAAGCATCCATTTGATCAGGGTAGTTTATGCATGAAAGCAACATTGGCCATTTGCTGTTTCTGTTTAAGGTGTTGGTTAAGGAAAGAAGGCCACCTTATACTTATATTCATTATATTAGTTATAAGGATTGGGCACATTATACTCTAGTAGTCATTGCTTTCTAGAAAATGATTCTTTTTTTTACATATGACATGAGACTGTGTGTAGGTGTCAGCCTTTGGTATTTTAGATAATGAGTAATAAGAGATACTAAGTCAATTCAATGCTTTTTGTTATCACTCTGATGGAGTGTTGGATATTATTGTTGTAATGCCCTTAAAATAACTGAGTGAAAAATGAAAAACCATCTTTTTGTTCAACTATAGCCGGTTAACTTCCTTATAAAAAAATGTAGGTTCTTTTTTTTATTAGGCTACGAAACCATTTCAAGCAAATGAAAACCAAATGTATACCCAAAAAGCCCATGTGTCTTTTCAAACTTATATGTCAGTGGTCCATGCCTTTGGTCTCTGGAGCAAAGAGCAGCCAAGTCTCCCTCTTTCTTTTGTGCCTTGAGGAAGGAATAAAAACATACCTTTTGAGAACAGGCTTGTGTCATTGTATTAAATAAATTATGTATTAAAATAGCCCCAAACATTTTGAACAAAATCATTTCAATGTTGGTTAAAAGCTACCAGGATAATAAATACATGATCATTAAGCTCCAAATACTTACTATGGAAGAGAACATTTGTTTATAGAGGTTAATCTTGTTTTTTAATAGTCCTGAAATTTGAGTATCTCTGATTTCTTAAAGTCAGTTGACCAAGAGCCTATGAATCTCTTAATCACCAGTGCTAATTTGCCAACAAAGGTCCGTCTAGTCAAGGCTATGGTTTTTCCAGTGGTCATGTATGGATGTGAGAGTTGGACTGTGAAGAAAGCTGAGCACCGAAGAATTGATGCTTTTGAACTGTGTTGTTGGAGAAGACTCTTGAGAGTCCCTTGGACTGCAAGGAGATCCAACCAGTCCATTCTGAAGGAGATCAGCCCTGGGATTTCTTTGGAAGGAATGATGCTAAAGCTGAAACTCCAGTACTTTGGCCACCTCATGCAAAGAGTTGACTCATTGGAAAAGACTGTGATGCTGGGAGGGATTGGGGGCAGGAGGAGAAGGGGACGAGAGAGGATGAGATGGCTGGATGGCATCACTGACACGATGGATGTGAGTCAGAGTGAGCTCTGGGAGTTGGTGATGGACAGGGAGACCTGGCGTGCTGCGATTCATGGGGTCGCAAAGAGTCGGACACGACTGAGCGACTCAACTGAACTGAACTGAATGGAATTTAATGCTCTAAAAGGACAATTTCCGCTTTAAGTCAGTAGGAACTATTTAGATCCCACAAACGTCTATGGGGGTGACCAGAATGACAAGCAATCAAGCCAAAGAATTAGATGCTACAGATGCATACCCATAGTCAAACCCACAACCACATGCCCAGATACCCAACTTATAAGGCTAAGTTTAATTCATGGTAAACATCAGACAGTTTAAAAAAAAATTGTTTTCAAAATTTAGAAAAATGGCATTCAGTGGAAAAGATTTTGAAGATAATATCTTTAATTTTCTCGTATATTACTCCTTGAACCCTCCTTGCTCTCTTTTACAAGGCTGAACTCACATAATGTTATCTTCTTGGCAAGCTAGGCCACTGTGGCACACACAGTGTAATCAATAAATGAGCAATTAAATGTCCTATTACAGAAGGAAGCAGGCTTGGCTATAATCCAACAAGAGTTTTCCCTGTCTTCTGTATTTATGAGACTTCATGTTATACTTATTCACATTAGGCTTAATAAAGGCTAAAAGAGGTGCCAAAGAATAGATTTGTTGAATACTGATGCCTGTTTCTCTTGCCATTAAAACATCAGCTCTAATTAGGAGGAACACTGTCTCTAGCAGGACCCAGAGCTGGAAGTAGCATTCGGTGGGCGGATGTCAAGTTCGCAGATGTAATCTTTGAACAACAGAAAATCAAATGAGCTGAAGTTGGACCAAACCAGATGCAGAGCCTCCAAGCTCAACAAAACGAGCTGTAAAGAAGCAGTTGTACTACAGAGGCAAAGGGATCCAAAAGTTATCCATCTGATGGTGAATTTAATAGGACTCTCCCAGCCTCCTCCATGCATCATCTTGAAGTTAACATCCCTTTCCCCTAAGATGAGGAAATTGTCTCAGCACGAGTGCTGTAAAGGGATGCAAAGAGGTTGACAATCTGTCAGAGCCTTCGACATGCAGCATCTAGATGGTCCATGGTCTGGGAAGCGAGGTACTCAGGCCCCAGGCTCTTCCACTCTATTTATCTATTTACCCAGAGATAGTACAATCCAAGGGAAGTGATTCATTGGGAGACTGGGATTGGCATATATTCACTGTTGATACTATGTATGAAATAGGTAACTAATGAGAACCTACTGTATCCTCAGGGAACTCTACTCAGTGCTCTGTGGTGACCTAAATGGGAAAGAAATCCAATAAAGAGGGGATATATGTATACACATAGCTGATTCACTTTGCTGTACAGCAGAAACAAGCACAGCATGGAAAAGCAAATATGTGAGCTCAGTTGCTTCAGTAGTGTCTGAATCTTTGCAGTCCTCTGGACTGTAACCCCCCAGGCTCTTCTGTCCATGGGATTCTCCAGGCAAAAACACTGGAGTAGGTTGCCATTCCCTCCTCCAGGGAATCTTCCCAATGCTGGGATTGAACCCACATGTCCTGTGCCTCCTGCACTGCAGGTGGATTCTTTACTACTGAGCCACTGGGAAACCCAAAACAACTATACTCCAATAAAAAAAAATAAATTATATACACAATAACAGGGGAAAAAGGAAGTGATTCATGCTAACCCCAAATTTGTAGCGCAGAGAGACAGTGTTTTCCCAGTGGTGTCCATGCCTCCCATTTGGTATGAATGTGCCTGGGAAACCAGATTTGTTTTCAAATGGAGCAAACGTTTTTGAGGGCCTGCCATCCAGAGCCTTGTCAATTGCCCAGCCCCTTCTCCGTAGCCTGCAGTTTTCTGGAGAACAATAGACGTGGAGACCCCATGTCTGTCTCTTGACTATCTCACTTGACTTGAACTGTAGAACCACTGATGCAATTTTACATATGTCCTCACATTCAGCCCATGAAGAAAACCCGAGATTCCGTCTGCCTCCTCTGCATTTGCTTTTTTCCAGTTGTTTACTTTCATGGAATGTCCTGGCGTGGGCCTGTTTGGGTTCCTCTTGTTTGGGATCCTCTGTGCTTCCTGTCCCTGGATATGTTTCCTTCTTCAGGTTTGGGAAGTTTACAGCCATAATTGCATCAAATACACTTTCAACCTCCTTTTCTCTTTCTTCTTCTAGGACTCTTATAATCTGAATGTTGGTACACTTCATGTTATATTAAAGAACTTTTACACCATTCTCATTAATATTTTTCTTTTTTCTGATTGGATGATTTCTATTATTCCATCTTCCAGATTCCTTGTGCCTTCTTCTGTATCACCTCGTCTGCTATTAATACCTTCTAGTGTTTTTCACTTCAGGTACTGTATCCTTGGGCTTCCCAGGCGGTGCAGTGGTAAAAGAATCTGCCTACCAATGCAGGAGATCCCAGGGTCGGAAAGATCCCCTGGAGTAGGAAATGACAACGCACTCCAGTATTCTTGCCTGAAAAATTCCATGGACAGAGGAGCCTGGTGGGCTACAGTCCATGGGGTCGTAAAGAGTCGGACGTGGCTGAGCACACACAGAGCACACAGTGTATTCTTTAGTTCTGTTTCTCTTTTATACTTTGTAGTACTTTGTTAAGATTCTGTGTTCATGTATTCTTTTCCCTAATTCAGTTAACATTCTTATTACTACTGGTTTGAATTTTTCATCTGTTAAAATTGTTTTCTTCTGTCTCATTAGTTGTTTTTTTTTTTCAGGAATTTTCTCTTGCTCTTTCAATGAACAAACTCCTCTGTTTTCTCACTTTCTTAAATTTCTCTGTTTTGTGAGATTAGGTGAAAGAGTTACCTGTTGTGGTCTTGAAGGGGTGTCCTTATGTAAGAGCATCCTGTACAGTCTGTGTGTGCCCAGTGCCTTTGGTGAGAGAGCTGGATTTGACGTGAACACGAGTCATGTCTTTCTCCAGGGCATGCTGGCAGTGATCACCTTTGGTAGCATGGGAAGGGGCCTTTGGGCCTGGGGAAGAAGGGGCTGGGGCCAAAGCCACGTGTGAGCTGGGGCTTCTCCTTTGCTCATTAGCCATCACTGCCTTATTTGGGTTGGGAGTGGGTTCTAAGGTTCTCGAGTAGAAGGCCTCAGGGTTGGTCTAAGAGAGCAAAGTGTGTGTTCTTCCCCTTCCCAGCACGGGCACCCTTGCCTCAGAGGGGAGCAGTGCTGGATGGACCAAGAAAGACTGCTGCAGGCACTTGGCATGGGGTTGGTTACGGGCTGTGGCAGTTCAGCTGCAGTCAGGGACCGGACTGCTTCTGATGCTCTGCCGGTTCAAGCCCAGTAAGGGCTGCTTCTGCCCTGTTCTGCTGCTACTTCAAGTCTGAGCAACCTCTGTAACTTACAGCTGAGTTCTCTTCTAGGCCTCAGCAGGTCTCACCCCAGTCTGGAGCTGAGCTGTGGAGCAACCAGGGTCAGAGAGGTTGTTCAGTTCAGGCTAGTGCACGTTCTTGCTGCAGTGATGGGAAACTTGCCAGTAACCCATTCGATTTCGGGTCTTCCTCTCTATCTATTTGGGAGTAAGCGAGCAGGTGTGCATACTCCTTGCAAGTGTAGTCCAGGCTTTCCAGGGCCCTCCTGTTAGTTCTACCAGCCCTCTAACCAGCCTAGGGAACCTGTCTTCTCAGTGTTGAATCCCAGCTGGGGTGCCCAATATGTGGCTCGAATCTCACTTCCCAGTGAATATTTCTGCTTGTGTAATCTCCCATCTCTGCTGAGACCTCTCCCAGAGGTACAAATCCTGACCTGATTCCTTCTCTGTCTTTCCTACCTGATTTTACTTTCTTACATCCTTGATTGTACAGGAGTCTTTCCCCCAGTCTCCAATTAGTTTTCAGTGAGAATTATTCCATTTGTAGATGTATTTTTGATGAGTTTATGGGAAGAGGTGAATTCTGAATTCTGCATCCTCATACTTAACCATCTTTTATTTTTTAATTGCTTTTTAAAAAAACCTTGGAGTAGAGAAAACCTATTTATTTATCTTTATTTTTAAAAATGTTGGCCACACCCCATAGCATGTAGGACCTTAGTTCCCCGAGCAGTGACGGAACCCAGGCCTCCTGAAATGGAAGCTCCAAGTCTTAACTGCTGAACCACCAGGGGAGTTCCAGCTGCTCCACCATCTTGATATCCTTCAGCAGTAATTTTTATTAATCTTTTCACTCTGACCCTCTTGCTCTGGCTCCTTCCATGCATTATTTTGTTAATAAAAGTTTTCTGATTTGTTTTTATGTTTTTTCCCTGTCTATGGATTATTCCAGTCAAGAGGTGTGGATAGTATCCCAAAGTGCTCCTGTCAGGAAGACTGGACCACAGGACTCTCCTGGAAGAAACTCCAGTAGGAAATAAGATAGCAGGCTGGAACACGAAGATTCAAACTTTGCTTCCAAAGGAACGATGAGTTGAAAGAGCAGAGACAGAATTTAAATGCTGCCAAAGTTTAATATCGCATAAGACGATCTGGTTGAAATTCAGGCTCTGTCTTTAGGTAAAATTACAGGACTTAGCATATAAAAATTTAAGATTTCAAATATTGTGTGGGACATAACATCAGTTAAAAAATTCATTGTTTAGCTCAAATTCAAATATAACTGGGATTCCTCTTACCTCTAGAGATTAGATTGTATCTGGTAATCTTATCTGTAGAGGTTGTGACCCAGGGGGTAGTAATCTATGAGGTGGGAAATTTCTTTTTCTTATTTTTAAAATGTGTTTTATCGACTTGATTTACACTGTTGTGTTCATTTCGGGCGCACAGCGCAGTGAATCAGTTAGACACGTCCAAACGCCCACCCCTTGTAGACCCGTGTCCCACATGGGCCATCACAGAGCGTGGAATGCAGTTCCCTGTACTATACAGCAGGCCACCAGTATTTTTACAAGTTGGTAAGAAGAAATTAACATAGATCAGATAAGAAATTAAACTCAATATATTGGAGAAACCCTGAAACTTGATAAATACAAACTGAAATATGGCAATTATTTATAGTGTAAATAGACTACTTGCTCCTTGTAAAAGTGGGAAACATTTTCAACCAAAGCTCTCCTGTACATTGAAGACAGTGTAGTGTTTTCAGAAGAAAGACGGGCTACCTTCTGATAATATTTCTTAGACCTTAAAATATATTTGTTACTTCAAAATCTCGTATTTCCGATCAAATTAAGCCAGTTCGGCTCCACCCTCTTTCTAGTTGGGTGTCCTTGAACTTAAATTTGCTCAACTTGTCTGAGTTCCCAGTTCATTCAGCTCTAACTGCTTCGAGAACTGAATAATGACTTATAAAGATAAGTACTTCATAAAATTGTAAAGTGCTTTACAGATATAAACAATTATTGTTCTTTCCTCACTAATCATCCTTTTTTAATGTCCTTTTCTACCAGAAGGATGATGCATGTTTTGTTGTATTTTTTAGTCTACTATAACCCTACAGAATTTTCAGAAAAAATATCACTTCCTTTTGCAAGGAAAGATGTTTCACTGGGCATCACTTAACATGTGTTCCAAATTTATTTCCCTCCAGGAAGTCACATCTCCCAGCTCCTAGAAAATCACAGACATTTGGGCTTCAGATAAACACAGAAAATGCTTTCAAAACTTTTCTTGCTCTTTTGATCCCAGTACTGAACTGCATGAATTTCCCAAATCTCCACTACTTCCTGTTGACTCCACATCCCTGAAGGCCACCTGATCACTGGATCATGTGGGACCTCATGTTGCTTCATTGACACTCTGCCGTGGGTGAGAGGTCAGCATATTCAAGGATCCCCCAAATTCCTTCCATAAGGGGTCAGCCAGGGGAGCACAGCCGACCCAGAGGAAAGACTCGGCTGTCACACTGAAGTCTTTCATTAACACCTGTAAAAATAAAACCCCAAATTCATTGTGGGGTTAATTGTAGAAAATGTTCAAAGTGCAAAAAAGTAAGAATAAGGAATTAAAAGTAATCAGCAAGCTCACCACTGAAAGAAAACCACTGGTGAAATATATATTTATATAAAATATTTCTTTATATATTTATAATATTTTAAAGATATATTTTAATATATAATATTGTATATATATAGATAGATATTTATAAAAAATTTTATACAGTTGGGATAATGTACTATGGAATAAAGAGTTTTGAGTTCTACTTGTTTTCACACACTATTAGAATTTTTTTCAGGCTATGTCATGATTTTCAAAATAATAAAAATTATACTGGCCTATCATATGGATGCACTATGATTTTTTCAAGTATTTTCTATATTCTGAGGCATTTTAAAGCACAATCAATTCATTAAAGAGGTGCTATTCTGGGGATATGTTCCCAGTACATATTTACTTGTTTTTTTGTGTCCCAAGGTTTTCCCTATTCTACGGCACGACCTGTGGCTTCTCTGTTATGTTTTAGGTCATAGAAGGTCCTGGGACTTTCCATTTGAAAATTAAGATGCCCAGTCTGGTGTGTATTTCAAAACCTATGAACTAGATTTTAATTAGCTGGTTGCAGGCAAGAAGCTTTAGTGTGGAAACTGAGTATGGCTTCTTCTCATTGTGTATTTTGGGCCTGGTTGCTGTTAAAAACTGACAATTTTCTCCAGGAAGACCTCCTGGCTTCTTCAGAGATCTCCCTGACGGACCTTCGGACTACTCCCATGACATGGCAGCACCCCTTGCCATGCTGTGTCTCACCTGGCCTCTCCATTTTCCCTCATCCTGTGACAGGGGTCCTCTTGGGCAGGGTCCATGTGAAAAATGACCTCAGGCCCACAGTCATTTTCCGGAGGCCACATCCAATCTTTGAGTGTTTGGCGACTTGGATGAGACATCACTCTGTTCAGTCCTTTGCATGGACTTATGCTTTCATTTCTCTTTGGTAAATATCTAACAGTGGAAAGGCTGACTCATGTTTGGAAGTGATGATCATACATTCCCACCAGCCATGTAGGAGAGTTCTGGTTAGTCTGCATACCCACCAACTCTTGGCATGGTGTCTTTTAAATTATAATCATTCTACTAGATGCGTAGTAGTATCATGCTGTGATTTTAATTTTCATTTTTTCTAATGACTGGTAATGTGACAGTTTTCTTATGACTCACAGCCAGAGCACAGAAGATTAGGGAGGTAGCAGATTTGTGTGTTCAGTTTAGGGCAGGGAGAGCCCAGAAGTGCTGATAGAGCTATGAGCTGGAAGGCCCAGGAAGAGGAGGCTGAGGGAGGAACTAAATTCCTTTAGGGCATGGTGGGAGCTACAGGCTCCAGCAGTTGGTGTCAGCATGACATCTCAAAGACCAGACACATCTTGGGAAACTTCAGTTAAAGGAAACCAGTGACATGGGGAATCAGGGAGACCTTTGTGACCAGGAGCAGCATGAAGGCCAGAATCTTCTCCTTTGCTCTCTGAGGCTGTGTGAAAGGAAAAAGTAGAGAAGAACCCCACTGGAGAAGAATCATGCCTAAAAGAGAGTCTGAACTTTGAATTGACCAATCACTTGAAAAAGACTGCTTAAAAGCCAAAGGAATGAACACAGCACAGAGGATAGATAAAAAACAAGCTGGCTGTGTGTGAAGTGTTGAGAACAGATGATTACATATGAGAGGGGCCACTGTTAATGCCTGGGTGCTACACGGCACTCGGGACATGATAGTTTCATGAGTGAGTCAACCAGGTTGAAAGCCACATTGGAAATGAGAGGCATGTTTTTTTTATCAAGTCAAGGTGTATTCTCAACTAACCCCTCTAATCTTCTTTTGTAAGTTTATATTTAAGCCAACTGGTACAGTTGTGTGTGTGTTTTTTTTTTTTTTTTGCAAGTCAAGAACCTTATACTTGTGCATTGTGTTTATTTTGTTGAATATGGACTATATATTTTAAAAAAATTTTTCATTGGAGTATAGTACTGCTGAAGCCTGGCTTGGAGAATTTTGAGCATTACTTTACTAGCGTGTGAGATGAGTGCAATTGTGCAGTAGTTTGAGCATTCTTTGGCATTGCTTTTCTTTGGGATTGGAATGAAAACTGACCTTTTCCAGTCCTGTGGCCACTGCTGAGTTTTCCAAATGTGCTGGCACATTGAGTGCAGCACTTTCACAGCATCATCTTTCAGGATTTGGAATAGCTCAACTGGAACTCCATCACCTCCACTAGCTTTGTTCGTAGTGATGCTTTCTAAGGCCCACTTGACTTCACATTCCAGGATGTCTGGCTCTAGGTCAGGGACGGCACCATCGTGATTATCTGGGTCATGAAGATCTTTTTGTACAGTTCTTCTGTGTATTCTTGCCATCTCTTCTTAATATCTTCTGCTTCTGTTAGGTCCATACCATTTCTGTCCTTTATCGAGCCCATCTTTGCATGAAATGTTCCTTTGGTATATCTGATTTTCTTGAAGAGCTCCCTAATCTTTCCCATTCTGTAGTTTCCCTCTATTTCTTTGCATTGATTGCTGAAGAAGGCTTTCTTATCTCTTCTTGCTATTCTTTGGAACTCTGCATTCAGATGTTTATATCTTTCCTTTTTGCCTTTGCTTTTCACTTCTCTTCTTTTCATAGCTATTTGTAAGTCCTCCCCAGACAGCCATTTTGCTTTTTTGCATTTCTTTTCCATGGGGATGGTCTTGATCCCTGTCTCCTGTACAATGTCACAAACCTCATTCCTTAGTTCATCAGGCACTCTATCTATCAGATCTAGGCCCTTAAATCTATTTCTCACTTCCACTGTATAATCATAAGGGATTTGATTTAGGTCATACCTGAATGGTCTAGTGGTTTTCCCTACTTTCTTCAATTTCAGTCTGAATTTGGCAATAAGGAGTTCGTGGTCTGAGCCACAGTCAGCTCCTGGTCTTGTTTTTGCTTACTGTATAGAGCTTCTCCATCTTTGGCTGCAAAGAATATAATTAATCTGATTTCAGTGTTGACCATCTGGTGATGTCCATGTATAGAGTCTTCTCTTCTGTTGTTGGAAGAGGGTGTTTGTTATGACCAGTGCATTTTCTTGGCAAAACTCTTATTAGTCTTTGCCCTGCTTCATTCCGTATTCCAAGGCCAAATTTGCCTGTTACTCCAGGTGTTTCTTGACTTCCTACTTTTGCATTCCAGTCCCCTATAATGAAAAGGACATCTTTTTTGGGTGTTAGTTCTAAAAGGTCTTGTAGGTCTTCATAGAACCGTTCAACTTCAGCTTCTTCAGCGTTACTGGTTGGGGCATAGACTTGGATTACTGTGATATTGAATGGTTTGCCTTGGAAACAAACAGAGATCATTCTGTCGTTTTTGAGATTGCATCCAAGTGCTGCATTTCGGACTCTTTTGTTGACCATGATGGCTACTCCGTTTCTTCTGAGGGATTCCTGCCCGCAGTAGTAGATATAATGGTCATCTGAGTTAAATTCACCCATTCCAGTCCATTTCAGTTTGCTGATTCCTAGAATGTCGACATTCACTCTTGCCATCTCTTGTTTGACCACTTCTAATTTGCCTTGATTCATGATAAGTGACTTACATAATGATGCAACTGTGAATTAAATGAGGACTGAGCAAAAAGTAGTGGTAGTCAGTGGTGTCCAGGTAAGGGGTTAACAAGGGGCTCTGTTGAGTGTTTGTCAAACTCTGTTGTATAAATACTCCCATCATGGTGGATCTCAGGCTAGGCTGTGATGTCACCAAAAGTACTGTTGGGAAGATACGTGCATAATCCAACCTATGAGCCCATGAGAGCTGGCTCCAGCACTCTACTGATGGGAGTTGTATTTTGATTCTATCAACCATAGTACTGCATAGTGTCATCCATAAACAAATAGGCAATACTTTAATATCTTTGTCTAAATCACATTAAACACTTCTATCAGAATAGGAAAAAGTTCTGTAACTTTCCCAGGAAGACTTCCTTGAGTTCTCACTAGTTTATTTTAGTCACTTTTTGAATTCATTATCAATTCACTTTTAGTCAGCGTAACTATCATGTGATTCACTCAACGCTTGTCCATCTTCACTGTGAAGCCATCTTGTGATTTGGTTAAGTATCTAGTTGAAGTTGAATGACATTATTTCTACTGTGTTCCCTAACCTGGCGGTTCTCAGGACTTTGGGCCACTATTAGAATCACCTAGGAGGGACTTCCCTGGTGGTCCAGTGGTTAAGACCACCCTTCCAATGCTGAGAAGGGTGCTGGTTTGACTCCTGGTCAGAGGACCAACCAGGTCAGAGAACTAAGAAAAATTAAAAAAAAAAAAAAAAAAAGAAAGAACACCTGGGAAATTTTGAAAGTACACTGAAGGTCCAGCCCAAGACTGGCTACACAGTTTGTGGGACCCAGTGAAAAATGAAAATGTGGGTCTCCTACTTCAAAAATTATTAAGAATTTCAAAATTGAGGTAATAGAATATTAAAATAAGCACTGGCCCTTCTGAGCCTGGGGCCCCTTTTGCCTGCACCAGTCATGAAGCTGACCCCATTCCAGCATTGCCTACTCAGTTAATAATTGGTTGAAGGTGAAATATGGGATTTTTCAGTTAAAAAAATCTTTTCAAGTAGCTCTAATGTGTAGCCAGTTTTACAGACTCTGTGTTTCTTAAAATTATTACATCAGAATCAACTGGAGAGGTGTTTTTTTTTTTTTTCTCCCCAGTAGTACCTTGTGACTAGCAGGATCTCAGTTCCCCAACTAGGAATTGAACTGAGGCCACAGCAGTGAAAGCTCAGAATCCTAACCATTAGGCCACCAGGGAACTCCCTGGAAAGGTTGTTAAAACACAGATTGTTGAGTCCTGCCTTTAGAGTTTCTGAGCCAGTGCTTCCGGGATGGGCCTTCACATTTTGCATTTCTAGCAACATTCCAGGTGGTGCTGCTGCTCTAGGAACCACGCTTTGATAACCCTTGTCTTAAGGAGGAAGTTTCAAGTCCTTGTGTGACATGCACTGTCTTTATGATATGACCTCTGCCTACCTCCAGAGAATGGAGTGTTATACTCAAGTCGTGTGGAACTCTTCACCACTTCTCAAGTCTCTCATGCTCTTATGTATGCCTTCATGTAAGAGCAGTAGATCTTGCGTCTGCAGGAAAATTTCTGATTTCAAGATTCCTTTCCCCCATCCCCATCCTCTCCTCTCCTCTCAAGCAGAGACATGCCCATACTCTGCTGTCTGCAGTCACCATGATGCATCTTAAACAATGTGGGACTTTGTCTTTCATCTGGGTCTTTTCAGGGCCTAGCACACTGTGAGCCTTCAACAGTCAGTTGAGAGGACACCTTCATTATTTGTTCTAAGTAAATACATGATTGTTCTTCCTGATTCCTATTATCTGGATAGAATTTCAGAATGGGTGAGGGAGTTTTCCTTTCAGCCCCTACTAATTTTCTTAAAAATGTATGCTGCTGGTCCCAAAGAGACTCAGACCAGAGGCAGAGAGAAATCACTGTGGATCTATTTCTACAGCTGGAAAAGCAAGTCAAAACATATTCTCTATTGAATCAGCATTTCGACTTTTGCCTTTAATGAACTGTTCTTTAACAGACATCTTCGACTCTAAAGCTTTACCATCATATTTTCT
This sequence comes from Bos mutus, assembly GCF_027580195.1. Classification (NCBI taxonomy): domain Eukaryota; kingdom Metazoa; phylum Chordata; class Mammalia; order Artiodactyla; family Bovidae; genus Bos; species Bos mutus. Next base: position 40,952,709 of record NC_091620.1, on the reverse strand, counting down.
ATGGAATAACATAATCTTTTGCAAAGAGAAATGATGGCTTAAGGAAAAGATCCATTAGTATTTGGGCTTTTGTTCTTCTACCTGACTGCATATGACCAAACACTGATTGAGTTGGAGAATGATGTGAAAATGAGACTATAAGCATACATGTATAGCTGAAAGATTAATGAACAAATCTCCAAAGTTTTGAGGTCAGTTTTTGGTCCACAGAACCTTGCTTTGGAGTGTGTGTGTCTGTGTGTGTCTATGTGTGTATGGGAGGTGAATGTGGGACTCTGTGTGTGTGCACAGGGGGCTGGGTTGTGAGGAGGTGGTGGGGAAAAGAGAGGTTTCTTGAGGTTTCCCCCTTGAGGGATCATGCACACCCACATAAAATCCAAATATAATAATTTTTGGAATGCAAGCACAGATTATCCATCTAGCTGCAGAGGTGGAAGGCTGCCTTCAGACATGGAAAATGACAGATAATTACCCAGTCTTTTGACAGCATGTCTGCTACCTAATAATTCAAACTATGGGTATGAAGAAGGAAGCCAAGAATCTTGATGAAGTTGGAAGAGGAGCCTAACAATTTGCTTCCACCTTCTGCACTGGAGTCTTTTCTTCTATATTTAGCTGCTGGAGTGGTAAACGGTGGCCAAGCGGAGAACAGCTCAGGTCCTTGGGAGGGTTGCCACTTCACCTTTCAGTTCAAGTGCGCTGCCTTTTTCTGCAAACGGTTAACTGCAACTCCAAACAATAATGGGATAATAGAAATCCCTTCCACTTGCAGAGAGCTTCAGCAGTTAAAAGAGATCCCTCTTATTTCTGAGACCAACCCTGTAGCAGAGGCAAATGGACACCATTGTGTCTCTTTTATAGATGAGAATTTACAAGGCCCTGCAGAATGGTTGCTGGCATAGCTAGTAACAACTCACATCTCTGATTGAGATGTCCACATAGCCCATTTTTAAATTAAAATTCAGTGCTTCTTTTACATTTATGGGGCTGGGTGTTTAATAAGGAGCCCTTAAGACTCAGAGAAGGCAATGGCACCCCACTCCAGTACTCTTGCCTGGAAAATCCCATGGGTGGAGGAGCCTGGTAGGCAGCAGTCCATGGGGTCGCTAAGAGTCGGACACGACTGAGCGACTTCACTTTCACTTTTCACTTTCATGCACTGGAGAAGGAAATGGCAACCCACTCCAGTGTTCTTGCCTGGAGAATCCCAGGGACGGAGGAGCCTGGTGGGCTGCCGTCTATGGGGTCGCACAGAGTCGGACACAACTGAAGTGACTTAGCAGCAGTAGCAGCAAGACAGTGCCTGAGCAATTATATTTGGAATAATCCCACTAGTGCAGATTGAGTTCACAAATTCCTTCTACTTCAAAAGTTATTTTTAAGGAAAGAATTATGCAGATACTTGTCTCATATCTTCACTTGATTCTGCTTCCATTTATTTACACATTCTTTCTTTATTACCTTCCTTTCATATGTATGATCTGATTTAACAAACTTTCACTGATACATAAATCCCTGTTGTCAGCATCATCAGCCCTTGGGAAGAGCTGGGGTCCATCCAGGGGCCACAGATGCATTGTGACATTCCTATGTCATTGTATGGTTTAGGTCCCTGGAAGGAAATGTACCATTCAATTGTATGATAAATATTGTTGAAATACATTTTCTCTAATTGTTTAAGTATAAATATGTGCACATGTGCATGCACACACATACACACATTTCTAAGTTCCTTAGGCATGTTGAATAGGTGCCTGTAACACAGATTTCACAGTATGAGAAAGCTAAAAACATTTTCCTGGGTTCCAAGTGATCCTAGCTAAAGGAGGATGTGTAATGAACTAAAATTCAGTGCCTTATATTTTACTTCACAGGAAAAAAAAAAAAAAAAAAAGTAATATATTATTTAAAGAATTTATGAAAACTCTTTAAAAACTATTTTTGAGTTTTTTATACTAAATGTCAAAACAACATGAGTCCTTTCCACTGTCTTTTTGGTTGAGATGAATATGAATAATAATTCCCAAATGGATTTCTCTTTTTCACAGTTGATGATGCCAGCATCGCTGTCTCTGGGGCAGAAGGGAAGTGAAAACTTTCCTAAATTCTTTTCCACTTCATTTCCCTTCAGCCAGGTTCAAATGAGCTCACGCTGGTGTTCTCATGCCTTGAGAAACAGCCAAGACTTTTGGGAAAGCCATCAGACGTCCCTGCTGGGGATGTGGCCGTGTCCTGGCAGCATGGCCTCCCCAGAGTCACATTCAACTTCTCTGGGCTTTGGAGGTAAAACCAGCAGAGACAGGGGGTCTCCCTTTTACCCCCCTTTCCCAGAACACTGAGGATAGCCCTGAAGCACTCTGTGTATACATGCAGTCCTAGGGGAATCACCTCACCTATGCCAGGCAGCAGTCACCAGGCAAGAGGACAAGGAGATTTAATGAGGGCAAAGCATGGCAGGGTCTGGGCCAACAATCAAATATCTGGCCCCATGGTCTAAATGTGCTTTGCTCTTTCTCACTTTTATGCTTTTTTATTTTGCTTATCCATCTGAAATTCTTTTCTTTTAAAAAATTATTATTATTGTTTATTTTTTGGCCTTAGCACACGGCATGTGGGATCTTAGTTCTCTGACCAGGGATCTAACCTGCTCCCCTAACCCTACATTGGAAGTGTGGAATCCTAACTACTGGATCACCAGGGAAGTCCCTGAAATTCTCCTCTTATTCTTCCTCTTGGAGCCAGCTTGCAATGCTCCCTCCACCAGTCCTGGGGACTAACCAGCACCTTCACTTGCACATCTAGGAGAGGGCTTTCCCTGGGGACCAAAATAGCTTCCTCTAGTTGGAACCCAGAACAAAGACCAATTTGATATAACTGTCATTTAATAAAATAATCTGAGGGTTTACAAGGACACTGACTTTTCTTAATTCCAAATTCCATTTGGAACTGCAATTGCAGTTAATCCTGCAGACCCCCCAATCCTGTCATACTCAGCCCCAAAGACCCACTGACCGTTTAGTTTCTCCTAATGCCATCTCCAGATGGCACCCCACTCCAGTATTCTTGCCTGGAAAATCCCATGGGCGGAGGAGCCTGGTAGGCTGCAGTCCATGGGGTCGCTAAGAGTCGGACATGACTGAGCGACTTCACTTTCACTTTTCACTTTCATGCACTGGAGAAGGAAATGGCAACCCACTCCAGTGTTCTTGCCTGGAGAATCCCAGGGACAGCGGAGCCTCGTGGGCTGCCATCTATGGGGTCGCACAGAGTTGGACATGACTGAAGAGACTTAGGAGGAGGAATGCTCTAGACACTCCCTTTTCCAGTCCCTCCTCCTACTTCCTCCTCCCTTCCAAACACTCCTTGGTACCTTCTGTCACTCCCTGTTCCAAGAGATACAAACTCCCTTTCTGTATGCTGACTCTTCATTGCATCACGTTCTCCCCAAGGGAATTTTTCAGGGGCGCCCACGTTGTCATATCAAGCACAGTAGGAGTGCAGGAGAGAAGATGGCATAGCTCAGCTTCTGTGTTTGTAGCTACAATACATCCCTTTAGATTCCTATTCTCTCTTTACTAATGCATTGGTCATCCATCCTCCAGCCTCAATCCTGTCTTTAACCAGGGCAACTCCTATGGCCAGTGCGTGACCTAAGCAACCACTTAGCAGCAGATTTCTGTGACCGAGGCAGCCACATTGAACTCAGTCTTCACTTCACCCACAGCCACTGCCCCATCCTGGAACTGGACTGCATATCAACCAGTAATAGTAACATCCTGTAATTTGGACACAGTGTCTCATTTTTAAAAGTCTCCTAATTCCTTTATTGCAAACACACTTATTAGGTAACTTCAGGAGCAATTCCCTTTTAATCCTGAAGTCCTCACACTTTAATGATGGTAACAGTCAACTGAGGAGCATGTAAAAATGCAGTTCCCTAAAGCCTGCCCCTAGGTATGGGACCAGGGCCTAAAAATCTGTACCTCATAGGCCTCCTAGGTGATTCTGGTGGAGGTCCCACAGACCTCTCTGAGAAACTGCTTGAACCCTTTGTTTTTCCCCTCAGGGTGTCAGTCTTCTGCTGCACTTTCACCTATAGTCAGTGTAGGCTTTTACCTGTCAGTTCAATCACTCTGGGGCTCCCCTGGTGGCTCAGAGATAAAGCCTTTGCCTGCAATGTGAAAGACCCGGGTTTGATCCCTGGGTCAGGAAGATCCCCTGGAGAAGGAAATGGCAACCCACTCCAGTACTGTTGCCTGGAAAATTCTGTGGGCGACAATCCATGGGGTTGCAAAGAGTTGGACACGACTGAGCAACTTCACTTTCACTTTCTGAATTTTTTTTCTCTTACTACCATCACTGTGATGGTGAATTTTATGTGTCAACTTGGTTAGGCTGAAGAATCAGATGTTTGGTCAAACATGAATCTAGATGTTGTTATGAAGGTATTTTTTCTAATCACTTAAAATGTTTTCTGTTATCTCTCTTTAAAAATTTTTATTGAAATACAATTGATTTACAATGTTGTGTTAGTTTCAGCAAAGTGATTCAGTTATACACGTGCACCTGAGTGTGCTCAGTCACTTTAGTCGTGTCTGACTCTCTGTGACCCCATGGACTGTAACCCGCCAGGTTCTTCTGTCCATAGGATTCTCCAGGCAAGAGTACTGGAGAGGGTGGGCGTGCCCTCCTTGAAGGGATCTTTCTGACCCAGGGATCGAAACTGCATCTCCCATGGCTCCTGCTTTGCAGGCAGATTCTTTACTGCTGAGTCAAAGGGGAAGCCTTCAGTTATACACACATCTACATATATGTGTGTATATATATCAACAACCTCAAATATCCAGATGATACAACTCTAATGGCAGAAAGCCAAGAGGAACTAAAGAATCTCTTGATGAGGGTGAAAGAGGAGAGTGAAAAGCTGACTTAAAACTCCACATTGAAAAAACTAAGGTTATGGCATCTGGTCCCATCGCTTCATGGCAAATAGATGGGGAAATAGTGGAAACAGTGGCAGATTTTATTTTCTTGGGCTCCAAAATCACTGTGGACAGTGACTGCAGCCATGAAATTAAAAGACGCTTGCTCCTTGGAAGAAAAGCTACAACAAACCTAGACAATGTATTAAAGAGCAGAGACATCTCTTTGCCAACAAAGGTCCATATAATCAAAACTATAATTTTTCCAGTAGTCATGTATGGATGTGAGAAATGGACCATAAATAAAGATGAAAGTGACAGGGAAGTCGCTCAGCCGTATCTGACTCTTTGTGACCACATGGACTATACAGTTCACGGAGTTCTCCAGGCCAGAATACTGGAGTGGGTAGCCATTCCTTTCTCCAGCGGATCTTCCCAACCAAGGGATGGAACCCAGGTCTCCCACATTGCAGGCAGATTCTTTATCAGCTGAGCCATCAGGGAAGCCCATAAAGAAAGCTGAGCACAGAAGAATTGATGCTTTTGAATTGTAATGCTGGAGAAGACTCTTGAGAATCCCTCGGACAGCAAGGATAGCAAGCCCGTCAATCCTAAAGGAAATCAACCCTGAATATTCATTGGAAGGACTGATGCTGAAGCCCAAGCGCCAATACTTTGGCCATCTGATATGAACAGCCAGCTCACTGGAAAAGACCCTGATATTGGGAAGGATTGAAGGCAAAAGGAGAAGGGGGCAACAGAGGATGAGATGGTTGGATGATATCACTGATTCAATGGACGTGAATTTGAGCAAGCTTCGGGGGATAGTGAAGGTCAGGAAAGACATTTGTGTGGCAGTTCATGGGCTTGCAAAGAGTCAGACACAAATTACTGAATGAATAGCAACAACAACAACAAAAATATATATATATATATATTTTTTCGTTTTTAGATTTTTTCCGTAATAGGTTATTACAAGATATTGAGTATAATGCCCTGTGCTATATAGTAGGTCCTTGCTGGTCATCTATTTTGTACATAGTACTACATGTATTTTAATCCCATACTCCTAATTTACCCCTTCCCATTTTCTTCTTTGGTAACCCTAGATTTATTTTCTATGTCTGTGAGTCTAATTCATTTGTACTTTTTTCTTTTTAGATTTCACATATTAGCAATATCATATAATACTTACCTTTGACTATGAAGGTATTTTTTAGGTGCACTTAGCAATTAAACAGTAGCAGACTCTGAGTAGAGCAGATGACCCTGCATAATGTGGGTGGGCCTCACCAATCAGTTGAAGGACTTATAAGAAAAAGACTGGGGACTCCGGAAGAAGAAGGAATTCTGCTTCTAGATTGCCTGTAGACTGGAGCTGCAACAACTCTTCTCTGGGTCTCTAGCCTATTTGCCTGCCCTGCAAAATTTGGTTCCTCTCCTTTGATACACACAGAAATACACACACACACACACACACACACACACATGCATATGCTATTGGCTCTGTTTCTCTGAAGAAGCCTAATATGACCATATACTATGCTCATTTCAATAAGTACATTCTTTAAGATTCTAGGCTTCTGTTTCTGAGCTGCTGAACCAAACCTCAGGGATTGAGGCCACCAGGCTTTCGCAGTCTTCAGCCCTGCAAGGATCTTGGTATTTCCTAGTATTTCCTTCTGTGTATCTATACATTCTGTAGCACAGAGTTCCCACACGTGCTTTTTCAAAACTCACCACTGTTTTCAAAGCTCCCTTTCTAATCATTTCTGCTATAGATATTGACTGATGACTGGTTTCCTACTTTACTGAGAAAATAGAAGTCAAGTTAGGAACTTTCTCTATTTCTTGCCTACCATAAGGTTTCTCCATGTACATCTATCATTTGGTCCAGTGTTTGCAGACAAGGTAGGTCCAAGATGGATGATTTCCACTTTGGATTCCAGCCTTTCACTCTCCCTCAAAGGGCCTTCTGTACTCTATTAATGACCCACGCTCCTCTACTGGGACCATTTCTACTGCCCTATTCTTGGGCATACTCCATCCGCACCATCCTAAACAACTTAACAAGACTCTCCCCACCCACCCATGTTCCCCTCTAGCCACTACCATTTATTCTCCTTCTATGGATCCCTCCTCTTTTGAATTCATAATCACATTAAGGTGCCCCCAGTTTGCCTACTACTGCCACCACTTTACTGAAAATGCTCCTGTCAAAGTCACCTGACAGCTGCCAAATTCAGAGCATATTTTTTATCCTTCTCGGACTCTGTGTCTCTGCACTATTTTGCACCATTGGTCAGTTTCTTCAGGAAACCCCATCCTTCCTCTTCTCCCCTAGGACGCAAGACCCTATTGATGCTCCCCTACCTATCTGATCTCTCCTTCTGTCTTAGTTTTCCCTTCCAAGACTCTAAGACAAAAAGATGGGGATGGAAAATGCAGGTTGTTTATTTGGGAGGCGATCCTGGGAGGTGCAAACCAGGACATGGGAAAAGTGAAACAGAACAGGAAACAAGCTAATAAAAGGTGTATTAGTGGTCAGGTTGGGGCAGTGGGTACTGTGAGCCTCGGATGAAGCCTGTGGGACATGTGCCAGAACTGATCCATGAAGGATAGGAAGCTGAATTCTTTCTTTGAGTTCCTTAAGTTCTTAGCACCTGTGAGATGATCTATGCTTGCTGAGTCAGTTCTCTTGACACCAGAGTGGGTCCTCAGACAATGAGGCTGAGAGGCAAGAAGTCAGCTCAGCAAGAAGATAAACCAGCTGTGGGTGGGCAGGGGAAGAGGCAGCACCAAGCTTCTCAGATTCTTTTGTGAGCTCTTCTTTCTCTTCCTTTCCTTTTCAAGTGCTGGTTTCCCAATGTTTTGTCCTTGTGTTACTGAAAGGTGTAAGGGTTCCAGCTGCTCACTGCTCAAAATCCAATAAGCAGGCCAGGTTGGTGGAAAGGAAACTTCGTTTTATTTCAGATGCTGACAACTGGGGGTCATGGTGGAGACTGGATGTCTGTCCAAAGGCCGATTTCCCTCTCACCAACACCCACTGGCAACCAGTTGGGCAAGAGCTTTTATAGACAGAAGGAGGGGCTCTATGCAGAAACTGCACAGTCAGCTCTGACAGTCATCTTCAATTGATAATCAGTAGTCTCTTACCAGTGTCATCTTGGTTGTTTTAGGTACAGTTAATCTTCAGATCCAGGGTCCCTTTATTTCCATTTCTTTGAGTCAGTTCTCAGAATTGTGACAGTTTATGTCGTGGGTAAGGGAGAAAAGGAAAGATATATCCATCTTAATGCAGAGTTCCAAAGAACAGCAAAGAGAGATAAGAAAGCCTTCTTAAGTGATAAATGCAAAGAAATAGAGGAAAATAATAGAATGGAAAAGACTAGAGATCTCTTCAAGAAAATTAGAGATACCAAGGAAACATTTCATGCAAAGATGGGCACAATAAAAGACAGAAACGGTATGGACCTAACAAGAGCAGAAGATATTAAGAAGACATGGCAAGAACACACAGAAGTACTCTACAAAACAGATCTTAATGACCTGGATAACCATGGTGGTGTGATCACTCACCTGGAGTCAGACATCTTAGAGTGTGAAGACAAGTGGGCCTTAGGAAGCATCACTACAAACAAAGCTAGTAGAGGTGATGGAATTCCAGTTGAGCTATTTCAAATCCTACAAGATGATGCTGTGAAAGTGCTGTACTCAACAGGCCAGCAAATTTGGAAAACTCAGCAGTGGCCACAGGACTGGAAAAGGTCAGTTTTCATTCCAATTCCAAAGAAAGGCAATAACAAAGAGCATTCAAACTACAGCACAATTGCATTCATTTCACATGCTAGCAAAGTAATTCTCGAAATTCTCCAAGCTAGGCTTCAACAGTATATGAGCCGAGAACTTCCAGATGTTCAAGTTGTATTTATAAAAGGCAGAGGAACCAGAGATCAAATTGCCAATGTCTTTTGGATCATAGAAAAAGTAAGAGACTTCCAGAAAAACATCTACTTCTGCTTCATTGACTACGCTAAAGCCTTTGACTATGTGGATCACAACAAACTGTGGAAAATTCTTAAAGAGATGGGAATACCACACCACCTTACTTGCTTCCTGAGAAATCTGTATGCAGGTCAAGAAGCACCAGTTAGAACTGAGCATGGAACAACAGACTGGTTCCAAATTGGGAAAGGAGTATGTCAAGGCTGTATATTGTCACCCTGCTTATTTAACTTATATGAAGGGTATATCATATGAGATGCTGGGCTGGATTAAGAACAAGCTAGAATCAAGATTGCTGGGAGAAATATCAATAACCTCAGATATGCAGATGACACCACCCTTATGGCAGAAAGTGAAGAAGAAGTAAAGAGCTTCTTGATGAAAGTGAAGGAGGAGAGTGAAAATGTTGGCTTAAGACTCAACATTCAAAAAACTGAGATCATGGCACCCAGTCCCATCATTTCATGGCAAATAGATGGGGAAACAATGGAAACAATGACAGACTTTATTTTCTTGGGCTTCAAAATCACTGCAGATAGTGACTGCAGCCATGAAATTAAAAGATTCTTGCTCCTTGGAAGAAAAGCTATGACCAACCTAGACAGCATATTAAAAAGGAGACATTACTTTGCCAACAAAGGTCCATATAGTCAAATTTATGGCTTTTCCAGTATGGATGTGAGAGTTGGACCATAAAGAAAGCTGAACATTGAAGACTTGATACTTTTGAACTGTGGTGTTGGTGAAGACTCTTGAGAGTCTCTTGAATTGCAAGGAGATCCAACCAGTCAATCCTAAAGGAAATCAGTCCTGAATATTCACTGAAAGGACTGATGCTGAAGCTGAAACTCCAATGCTTTGGCCACCAGATGCAAAGAACTGACTCAATGGAAAAGATCCTGATGCTGGGAAAGATTGAAGGCAGGAGGAGAAGGGGACAACAGAGTTTGAGATGGTTGGATGGCATCGCTGACTCGATGGACATGAGTTTGAGCAAGCTCCGGGAGTTGGTGATGGACTGGGAAGCTTGGTGTGCTGCAGTTCATGGGGTCACAAAGAGTCGGACTTGACAGAGCGACTGAACTGAACTGATATCGTGGGCACAGTCTGGTCATCATGTAGTTAACTCCTGCACCCTGGTGTTTGATTATCTATAAGACAGGTCACAGGCTGTGGCTCAGAATATTATCTATAGCCTTTGAGAAAGAACTAAAAGTCTTTGACTATGTTTAATAACTACATTATTATTATTTGGTCTTCTCTGACTGTTTTCCTTTGTTTCTGTCTTTCTGATTTCTCTACTTAAACTTATTCATCGATTAAAGTTTTCCACAGACAAAAGGCAGGCAGAGGACACTGGGGGTTGTGGTGGGGGTGGGCGGAAAGGACCATAGGGTCCTGCTCCGTTTCACTTGCTCCATTTTCTCCTGGCTCTGCATGTACCTCCCAGGAGTGCTTAGCTACTTCCATCCCTTCTATCAGCTCTTGATTTTAAAGTGTATGTTTTCTACCCAGACGTATTTCTTGAGTTCTAGGCATATGTATCCAGTAGGCTGTGGCAGTCTCCTCCTGTGAATCTCCTGGGCATCTCACTTTGCACAAGGTTGAATCTATCATGTCAATGGGATGCTCCTTCTTGACTCAAAATTCACTCCTGCTCCATGATTCTTTCTTGGAGAATGGGTACCCAGTTGCCAAAGTGAGAAAACCTAGAGAGAAGTCACCCTTGAAGCCACTACACTCTGTCAGCATCATATCCATTGCTGAGTTTGTACCAAGGTCAACTATCCTTAGGCTGATCCTGCTCTCTCACAGGCATTTGTTCAGTCTCTTATCAATAATACTCTCTCTCCAATAGGTCTCCCTCCTGTGTCTTACTCACTCCCGCATAAGCATGATTTTCTCCCAGGCAGGTTGTAATGTACTTAGAAGTAGAGACTTGATATTAACTGATACTTATGTATATGGACCATTCAGCAATCTAAGAATATTTTCAATTCTCTTTTCCTCTTCCCTTTCTCTGTGCCACCAAGGATAAAGGCCAGGTCCAGAGTTATTTAGCAAAGCTTATGTTAGTGAAATTGCACCAGAACTCAGATTCCATAGTCCTACTTCAATCAGGCGACCTGACCCCAAACATGAAAAGAGCACATTTATCAAATCCTCAAACAGACTGAAAGTCTGAGGGTGACTCTGTTGTTAATATTTAAAGAAGTTTGGAGGGTTTTTTTTTTTTTTTTTTAGTTTAGTTGCTAACTTATGTCCAACTTTTTTGTGACCCCATGGACTATAGCCTGCCAGGCTCCTCTGTCCATGGGATTTCCTAGGCAAGAATACTGGAATGGGTTGCCATTTCCTTCTCCAGGGGATCTTCCCCACCCAGAGATGGAACCTGGGTCTCCTGCATTGGCAGGCGGTATCTTTACCTTTGAGCCACCAGGGAAGCCTGAGGATTGCTTATTCCTGTCTTGATTCCAAAAAGGATTTGAGGAAAATTATCAAACTATTCCTTTTGTAGGAGAATGCTGCTGCTAAATCGCTTCAGTCGTGTCCGACTCTGTATGACCCCATAGACGGCAGCCCACCAGGCTCCCCCGTCCCTGGGATTCTCCAGGCAAGAACACTGGAGTGGGTTGCCATTTCCTTAGCATGAAAGTGAAAAGTGAAAGTGAAATCGCTCAGTCATGTCCGACTCTTAGCAACCCCATGGACTGCAGCCTACCAGGCTCCTCTGTCCATGGGATTTTCCAGGGAAGAGTACTGGAGTGGGGTGTCATTGCCTTCTCAGTTGTAGAGTAATTAACAGCAAATATGAAAAGATAAGACATGGAATCTCGTGACTGATCTCCCAATATGAAATGAAATCAGTGATATGAACATTGCTGGTTATGGACAAAGCTGGCTTTCCCCCCACTCCACACATTACCAGTATGTGTTTCCTATCTTAATAGCTAGCTTAATGTTTATAAAATGAAATGGAAAACAGACTAAGTCCATAAATCCAGGTGAACCAAATGAATTCCTAGGGGGAAATGTACTCCACTTGTAAATAATTCTCATTTGAATCTTGTAACTTGGAAAGGCTAAAACCCACAATCATTAAAATGACATTTCCTGTATTTTTATCATTGTAGTAGGAATGTCAGTAATCACCATATTAAAGATCCCTAGGGGAGAGGATTAGTAGGAGGATAGAGAGATCCTACAATAGTCAGGAAGCATAAATCCAAAATGCAGCTTTATAACCTTAATGCTAAGGAGAGTACGTTTTGGAAAACTCAAGGTTTCATATTTAATTATTTTGAGAAATTTGACAAGCTTCTCACTACATTTATAAAATTCAATGAACGTTTTTAAAAAAATAACAGAAGACATTGTTAGAGCAGGGCATCTAATTTCTCTTTATAAAAAAATTCCAAAGGCTTTTAGTGATTGTTAAACACAGCTATGCACGCAGTCAATGGTAAGTCTCTTAATGTTGGTATTATTGGATATCAGGTACTCAATAAATGTCCGCTTACTGAATAAACAGTTTTTCCACACTAAAAATTCCAAGCACTTCCCTGATTACAGTGGTTCCTTGCTCAGAAATATTCCATGGTTCCCTGTTGCTTAGAGCAACCTTGTCCAATATGGCAGCCAAAAGCCACATGTGGTTATGAGTACTTGAAATGTGGCTAGTCTAGACTGAGATGTGCTCTAAATGTAAAAACACACTGGACATAGAAGACTTATTTATCAGGGAAAGAATGTACAGAGTTCATTAGTATTTGTTATGTTAATTATCAATTGAGGTAATATTTTAGAAATATTGATTTAAATAACACATTATAATTCCTTTATTTATTTATTTTACTTTTTAAGTTTGGCTACTAGAGAATTTAAAAACTACTTTTGCGGCTTGGATTTGTGGCTCACAGTATATTTCCATTGGACAGCACTGGTGTAGAGACCGAACTCTCTTTCTTCTCTATACTTAACTTCCAAACCTTATTTCCTGTTATGTTTTCATTTTTGCTTTTCTCTTGCTGCTCCCTCCTCTTTTTGTTCCTTTTAAGAACTTACTGACCTTTAGGATTTAAAATCCTTCCTTCTTTATGAAGACTGTGTGCTTCTCTGAGCCAGAAGCACTTTTTTCCTTCCTCTAAATCTCTAAAACTTTTTATTTATAGATTTTTTAATGGCACCAATCAATTTCTATTTGTCTTATAGATGTTTGTGCATATGTATTATTGCCTTACTAAGTTTTGAGTCTTTGAAGAAAAGAGGCACTTTTAATTCTGTTTCAAATCCTTCAAAGAAGTGGGTGAAGGTAGCAGGGTATCAGTCAGAAACCACACTAGATGCTTTAACAGAAATTGTTTAATGTAGGGAACTGATTAAATAGGTACAGGAGACCTGAGAAATGAAAAAGGTAATACAGTAAGACGCTTACATATGAATGAGTTCCACACCTAGAATGCATCAGGCAAACTTGAACAAATATTATTTAGATATGCTGCTTTATACAGTAAAACTACCAAGTAAAACAAGGAATGATTATTGCAAATTAATGGTGGTGATGGGAAAGTGATCTAGGAAGCCCCACAGAGTTTTTAGTTTCTTATCCTGGGTGATAGCACGTGGATATTGACATAAGTATAATTCTTTAAAATATACAGATTAACATATACATTTCATTTTCAAAAATTTATCTCAGGTTCCTTTAGAATTATTTTAGATCCCTCCTTTTTTGTGTTAAATTTAAGGGAATTAAATGAAATATTACATATACATAAAAATAGCTTATAATGGGGGTATCATTCCCTCATCCATCTATCCAACATTTTATCTTTGAGCCATATATAGAAGGATATTGGCCAAATTTTTATTAGCATAAATTTATTTTAGTACAGTTAAAAACATTTCCGAATTATTACATATATCAAGGATAGCCATAAACAGGAACTTCCCTGGCAGTTCAGTGGTTAAGAGTTCACCTTCCAGTGCAGGGGATGCAGTTCAACCCCAGATTGAAGAGCTAAGATCTCACGTCTTGTGGCCAAAACATCAAAACATGAAAAAGCAGAAACTATATTGTAACAAATTGAATAAAGACTTTACAAATCAGTTCAGTTCAGTTCAGTCGCTCAATTGTGTCCGACTCTTTGCAACCCCCTGAACTGCAGCACGCCAGGCCTCCCTGTCCATCACCAACTCCCGGAGTTTACTCAAATTCATGTCCATTGAGTTGGTGATGCCATCCAACCATCTCATCCTCTGTCGTCCCCTTCTCCTCCTGCCTTCAATCTTACCCAGCATCAGGGCCTTTTCCAATGAGTCAGCACTTCCTTTATGTGAGGTGGCCAAAGTACTGGAGTTTCAGCTTCAGCATCAGTCCTTGCAAAGAACACCCAGGACTGATCTCCTTTAGAATGGACTCGTTGGATCTCCTTGCAGTCCAAGGGACTCTCAAGAATCTTCTCCAACACCACAGTTCAAAAACATCCATTCTTTAGTGCTCAGCTTTCTTTATAGTCCAACTCACATATCCACACATGACTACTGGAAAAATCATAGCCTTGACTAGATGGACCTTTGTTGATAAAGTAATGTCTCTGCTTTTTAATATGCTGTCTAGGTTGGTCATAAGTTTCCTTCCAAGGAGTAAGCATCTTTTAATTTCATGGGTGCAGTCACCATCTGCAGTGATTTTGGAACCCAAGAAAATAAAGTCAGCCACTGTTTCCACTGTTTCCCCCTCTATTTGCCATGACGTGATGGGACCAGATGCCATGATCTTCGTTTTCTGAATGTTGAGCTTTAAGCCAACTTTTTCACTCTCCTCTTTCACTTTCATCAAGAGGCTTTTTAGTTCTTCTTCACTTTCTGCCATAAGGGTGGTGTCATCTGCATATCTTAGGTTATTGATATTTCTGCCAGCAATCTTGATTCCAGCTTGTGCTCCATCCAGCCCAGCATTTCTCATGATGTACTCTGCATATAAGTTAAATAAGCAGGGTGACAATATACAGCCTTGACATACTTCTTTTCCTGCAGGCCAGGAAGCAACAGTTAAAACTGGACATGGAACAACACACTGGTTCCAAATAGGAGTATGGCAAGGCTGTATATTGTCACTTTAAAAATGGTCCACATCAAAAAACAAATAAAATCATTTTAAAAAGATAGCAATAAACAAAAAGTTAATATTTGGATATTATGATTGTAAGTTGCAGTCATAAAGGACTTTAAATAGTCACATTTTGAGGGGCTGCAAAATGTTGAGAGAATTTAGATTCACACAAACTAGTAATGAAAATTCTAAGTTTCAACCGCTCACCTTCAATCTTGGGATGTTCTTCATTCAGGTAAACAGTGATGACAGAAGTAACATCATTCATCAGTCTTAGGAAAATCCAGTTCACTTACCTGAATGTTAACAGGTAGGTAAATCTCCAAGCTGGGTTTTTAAAATGAAGGTTCTAAAAAAATAATTGAAAAATGTTTAAAAAGTCAAATTTGGATCAAGTATTTGTGGAAGCATTTCTGTGAAACCTCATGGTTGGCAGGGATGCTACTTGAAAACTACCATACCAGGCATTGCAACAGATTTTACTCTAAATATGAGATAGCAATTTAGCAACACTTCTCTGAAGTTGATCAACAAAGCCAGACAATTTAGATTAAGGCAAATGCTGTATTTTTCTCTGGGAAATGAATTAGTAATTAACAACTTAAATCACTGAGTAACAAATGAAGCTCCTGGCTTCCTTGGTGGGCCAGTGGTTAAGAATCTGCTTATTAATGCAAGGGACAAGGGTTTGGTCCAGGAAAATTCCACATGCCGTGAACCACCTAAGCCCATGTGCCACTACACTGAGCTTGCACGCTAAAGCCAGGAAGCCACAACTGAAGCCTATGCAGAGCAACTAGAGAACTCCTGAGCAACTCCTGGAGCTCATGCAGAGCAACTAGAGAAATTCCATGTGCAGCAATGAAGACCCAGGGCAACCAAAGATAGATAAATAAGTATTTAAAAAAGTATAAGAAAATGAAACTGTTCATATAGGCCCAGAATGTTCACCAAATTTTACCACTGACCATTTCTTTATGATAAGGTTTTGGGTAATGTTTGCTTTACTTTTGACACCTTCTGTATTGCTTGAAACCTATGTAACACACATGCATGTTATGAAATTAGTAAAAACAACTAAGAAAAACCTTTTTACTCATTGCCTCAATGGACTCAGGATAATCACATGAAACTTGCACTAGATAAGTTAACTTGCCCAAAGTCAGACATAGACTGGCAGAATTAGAGGGCAGATCTGAAACTTCTTTGGCCAGATATCTGGACTCTGGTGCCTATAGTCTGTAGCTTGATGTACTGTCCATAATCTTTATTTATGACAAGCTCAGAGTCTTTCCATCCCCAAAGGTCAAAGGGTGGTGCAAAAGTAATTACAGTTCTTTCACTGTTTAAATTTGTCATTTGATATTGGAATAACTTCTTAAATAAATGTAGTTATGTTATAGATTGTTTTAATGCTCATTTCTCACTTTATTTCTCTTTGCTAATGATTTATTGCTTGCTGTTTATTTTGTATTTATTTTAGACTAGGGAAACGATGTTAGACAAAAAGCAAATTTGAGCAATTTTCTTATTTTAGTTTAAAATGAATCATAAAGCAGCTGAGACAACTCAAAACATCAACAAAGAATTTTTAATGTTAATGTTTAAAATTAACTGTTAATGAATTAACAGTTAAAGAACTGTTAATGAATGTACAGTGTAGTGGTGGTTCTTGCAAAGGAGTCTTGCACAGGAGATGAGAGCCTTGAAGGTGAGGAGTGTAGTGGCAGGCCATTGGAAGATGACAACGACCAACTGAGAGCCATCATCAAAACAGATCCTCTTACAACTACACAGTTCAGTTCAGTCACTCAGTCGTGTCCGACTCTTTGCGACCCCATGAATCGCAGCACGCCAGCCCTCTCTGTCCATCACCAACTCCCGGAGTTCACTGAGACTCACGTCCATCGAGTCAGTGATGCCATCCAGCCATCTCATCCTCTATCGTCCCCTTCTCCTCCTGCCTGCAATCCCTCCCAGCATCAGGGTCTTTTCAAATGAGTCAACTCTTTGCATGAGGTGGCCAAAGTACTGGGGTTTCAGCCTCAGCATCAGTCCTTCCTGATGAACACCCAGGACTGATCTCCTTTAGGATGGACTGGTTGGATCTCCTTGCAGTCCAAGGGACTCTCAACAGTCTTCTCCAACACCACAGTTCAAAAGCATCACTTCTTCGGCATTCAGCCTTCTTCACAGTCCAACTCTCATATTCATACATGACCACTGGAAAAACCATAGCCTTGACTAGATGGACCTTTGTTGGCAAAGTAATGTCTATGCTTTTTAATATGCTGTCTAGGTTGGTCATAACTTTCCTTCCGAGGAGTAATCGTCTTTTAATTTCATGGCTGCAGTCACCATCTGCAGTGATTTTGGAGCCCCCCAAAATAAAGTCTGACACTATTTCCACTGTTTCCCCATCTATTTCCTGTGAAGTGATGGGACCAGATGCCAAGATCTTATTTTTCTGAATGTTGAACTTTAAGCCAACTTTTTCACTCTCCACTTTCACTTCATCAAGAGGCTTTTGAGTTCCTCTTCATTTTCTGCCATAAGGGTGGTGTCATCTGCATATCTGAGGTTATTGATATTTCTCCCAGCAATCTTGATTCCAGCTTGTGCTTCTTCCAGCCCAGTGTTTCTCATGATATACTCTGCATATAAGTTAAATAAGCAGGGTGACAATATACAGCCTTGACGTACTCCTTTTCCTATTTGGAAACAGTCTGTTGTTCCATGTCCAGTTCTAACCATTGCTTCCTGACCTGCATACAGATATCTCAAGAGGCAGGTCAGGTGGTCTGGTATTTCCATCTCTTTCAGAATTTTCCACAGTTTATTGTGATCCACATAGTCAAAGACTTTGGCATAGTCAATAAAGCAGAAATAGATGTTTCTCTGGAACTCTCTTGCTTTTTCGATGATCCAGAAGATATTGGCAATTTGATCTCTGGTTCCTCTGCCTTTTCTAAAGCCAGCTTGAACATCAGGAAGTTCACGGTTGACATATTGCTGAAGCCTGGCTTGGAGAATTTTGAGCATTACTTTACTAGCATGTGAGATGAGTGCAATTGTGTGGTAGTTTGAGCATTCTTTGGCATTGCCTTTCTTTGGGATTGGAATGAAAACTGACCTTTTCCAGTCCTATGGCCACTGCTGAGTTTTCCAAATTTGCTTGCATATTGAGTGCAGCACTTTCACAGCATCATCTTTCAGGATTTGAAATAGCTCAACTGGAATTCCATCACCTCCACTAGCTTTGTTTGTAGTGATGCTTTCTAAGGCCCACTTGACTTCATATTCCAGGATGTCTGGCTCTAGGTGAGTGATCATACCATCGTGATTATCTGGGTTGTGAAGATCTTTTTTGTACAGTGTATTCTTCTGTGTATTTTTGCCAGGTCTTCTTAATATCATATGCTTCTTCTGGAACTACACAAGAAGTTGCCAAATAATTCAACATTGATCATTCTATGGTCATTAGGTTTTTGAAACAAATTGGAAAGGTGAAAAAGCTCAATAAGTAGGTGCCTCATGAGCTGACCAAAAATTTTA
Source organism: Bos mutus (assembly GCF_027580195.1). Classification (NCBI taxonomy): domain Eukaryota; kingdom Metazoa; phylum Chordata; class Mammalia; order Artiodactyla; family Bovidae; genus Bos; species Bos mutus. Next base: position 40,934,112 of record NC_091620.1, on the reverse strand, counting down.
AAAAATTGTCATTTTGAAGTGTTGTATTCTCTTATTCTATGTAACAACAGTGAACTATTTCTCAATTTGATTGTCACATGCAATGAAAAGTGGATTTTAGATGGTACTGGCAATGATTAGCTCAGTGACTAGACCAAGAAGAAGCTCCAAAGCACGTTCCAGAGCCCAAGTTGCACCAAAAGAGGTTGTGGTCACTGTTTGGTGGTCTGCTGCCCATCTGATCCACTACAGCTTTCTGAATTTCAGCAAAGCCATTACATCTGAGAATTATGCTCAGTAAATCCAGTGAGATGTACCAAAAAGTGCAATTCCTACACCTGGCATTGGTTATCAGAAAGGGCCCAATTCTTCTCCATGACAATGCTCTACCCCACATCGCACTACCAGTGCTTCAAAAGATGAATGAATTGGGCTATGAAGTTTTGCCTCACCCACCCAATTCACTTGATCTGTCACCAACTGACTACCACTTCAAGCATTTTGACAACTTTTTGCAGGAAAAATGCTTCTACAACCAGCAGTAGGCAGAAAATGCTTTCCAAGAGTTTGTCAAATCCCAAAGCATGGATTTTTATGCTACAGAAATAAATAAACATATTTTCCATTGGCAAAAATGTTTTGATTGTAATGGTTCCTATTTTGATTAATAAAGATGTGTTTGAGCCTAGTTATAATGATTTAAAATTCATGGTCTGAAAGCACAATTACTTTTCCACCAACCAAGTTCTGCTATGGCTTAGCCATGTGACTACAAACCTTTGCTTCTACCTTGATGTCATCTAAACACTCCATAAACATTTAAGGGTATATCGAAGCACATGTGCACCAATTAATTCTTTGTCCAATCACTTCTCCCATTTCATCATGCTGAGAAGGTGACCTGTCAAGTCTGCAGCTCAGCCCTCTTGATGGATGATGTAATGGAAGCATGGCACACCAGCGTTCTCATTTGACTTGAATCAATCCATCTCTTTCCCTCCATTCATTGCCAGCATCTCAGGTCCTGCAAATGAAATCAGATTTTCCATGTTTGGACCAAAGTTTTCAAATTTCCTAGTGGCAGGGGTAAAGCTCTAATTAGTTCACATGTGCCAGCTAATTGGGTAAGAGGTTATTTTGCTAAGAATCTCATGCAAGCCTTAACCTGGGGTTAATTCGACTGTATTTGAATCAGAAGTTGCATATTAATATCCCTGCATTAGTGACAAAATGACAGGACAGTCATTTAGTTAGGAAAAGTGAAACAAAAAGAAATTATGATTTTTTCCTATGATTAAAACCAACTTCAGAAAAACTGTGCAGAGGTCAGGCTGGTCCCAGGTCATTCTACTTTATGCTCCTGTGGAATTTTCTCTTACCTAGAAAGGTCTATTGTCCCCCTCCCTGCCAAACTTTCTCTTAGAAAATGAACTAATAAACTTATTCATTCTAAGGAATACATGACTATTTCTCATCATGATATATTTACTTCATTATGGGATAAACCCTTTAGCCAAATGGATACATTTCTAATCTGTGACTTAATATTTGAGCCACATTTATAAAACAGAATTAGTTTCTAGGTAATCATTTGTGAATATTATGTATTTCCATATTATCAGTTTCTATGTGAAAGATGATATGAACATTCTACTTACTTTCTTACACAGGAAACTGTTAAAAAATGCTTTTACAGCAGCTCTGAGATGACTTCACTGACCATGGATTCCATTAATTTGGTCCACGTCCTTATTAGGAACTAATTAATTACACATGCACACAGTTGTCTAAACAACCACAGACCATCAGCTCCCAAGGAGTTATTCAGGATCATCTGACTCTATCTCCTTATCTCAGAGAGACAGAAACTGACATCCCCAAAAGCAAACTTCACAGACTCCAGAATGCAGTTGGTTAATGGACAAACAGGGATTAGAATCCAGATTGGCCAATCAACAACAAAAATAAAGAGACAGATTATGCCAGTTTCTCTTTAGGTCACAGAGAAGGAATCTTCATGTATATACACCTAAGGACACACAGGGGAGAGCTAGATTCCAGAGGGGAGGTTGATGCCTTCAACAGTTCAAGAGATTACTCTGTATCCTTCATAGAAGATGCTCTTTGGTACTGAACATGTAATATTTTAAAAAAGGAAATGAGGCATATATTTAGAACTTGGGTTGCATTGCATTCCATCAAATGTTCAAAGGATCAGTAATGGTGTGTTTTCTTTTTCTGATCAAAAAGGTGAGTATCACAGATGACCACTGTGTTTTTCTAATGTAAATAGAAGTAAATCCCAGGAACACAAAGCTGATTTGGGGTCCCTAGGATTTAACATGGAGAAGGAAATGGCAACCCACTCCAGTGTTCTTGCCTGGAGAATCCCAGAGACGGTGGAGCCTGATGGGCTGCCGTCTGTGGGGTCACACAGAGTCGGACACGACTGAAGCAACTTAGCAGCAGCAGCAGGATTTAACAGAAACTTGATGAAAATTTCCAGAAGCATATAGTAATTTACCTTCTTGGCAAGAGATATTCCTTCACTGGCTTCAAATTTTGTTAGCTCTTGAAAGAACAGAGGTGGGTAGACTTCTTTTACTTTTATTTAGATTGGTCTTTACTATTTGGGAAGTATTGTCACATATTTTCTTGTTTGAAGTATTAAAGAAAGCAACACCTACTGAAGCTGTTCAGATGAGTTTTTAATTCTAAAATAGGGTAAAGAATTAAGACCTCTACGTCTTCATAGAAGGCTCCAGAAAGAATGAAGGGATGGAGCTGAAGCAAAAACAACACCCAGTTGTGGATGTGACTGGTGATAGAAGCAAAGTCCGATGCTGTAAAGCGCAATATTGCATAGGAACCTGGAATGTTAGGTCCATGAATCAAGGCAAATTGGAAGTGGTCAAACAGGAGATGGCAAGAATGAACGTCAACATTGTAGGAATCGGTGAACTAAAACGGACTGGAATGGGTGAATTTAACTCAGATGACCATTATATCTACTACTGCGGGCAGGAATCCATTAGAAAAAATGGAGTAGCCATCATAGTCAACAGAAGAATCTGATGCGGTACTTGGATGCAATCTCAAAAATGACAGAATGATCTCTTTTCATTTCCAAGGCAAACCATTCAGTATCACAGTAATCCAAGTCTATGTCCTGACCAGTAATGCTGAAGAAGCTGAAGTTGAATGGTTCTATGAAGACCTACAAGACCTTTTAGAACTAACACCCAAAAAAGATGTCCTTTTCATTATAGGGGACTGGAATGCAAAAGTAGGAAGTCAAGAAACACCTAGAAAAACAGGCAAATTTGGCCTTGGAGTACAGAATGAAGCAGGGCAAAGGCTAATAGAGTTTTGCAAAGAGAACACACTGGTCATAGCAAATACCCTCTTCCAACAACACAAGAGAAGACTCTATACATGGACATCACCAGATGGACAACACCGAAATCAGATTGATTATATTCTTTGCAGTCAAAGATGGACAAGCTCTATACAGTCAGCAAAAACAAGACCAGGAGCTGACTGTGGCTCAGATTGTGAATTCCTTATTGCCAAATTCAGACTTAAATTGAAGAAAGTGGGAAAACCACTAGACCATTCAGGTATGACCTAAATCAAATCCATTATGATTTTACAGTGGAAGTGAGAAATAGATTCAAGGGACTAGATCTGATAGACAGAGTGCCTGATGAACTGTGGATGGAGGTTCATGACATTGTACAGGAGACAGGGATCAAGACCATCCCCAAGAAAAAGAAATGCAAAAAAGCAAAATGGCTGCCTGAGGAGGCCTTACAAATAGCTGTGAAAAGAAGAGAAGTGAAAAGCAAAGGAGAAAAGGAAAGATATACCGATTTGAATGCGGAGTTCCAGAGAATAGCAAGGAGAGTTAAGAAAGCCTTCCTCGGCGATCAATGCAAAGAAACAGGGGAAAACAATAGAATGGGAAAGACTAGAGATCTCTTCAAGAAAATTAGAGATACCAAGGGAATATTTCCTGGAAAGATGGGCTCAATAAAGGACAGAAATTGTATGGACCTAACAGAAGCAGAAGATATTAAGAAGATGTGGCAAGAATACACAGAAGACCTGCCTGTACAAAAAAGATCTTCATGACCCAGTTAATCACGATGCTGCGATCACTCACCTAGAGCCAGACATCCTGGAATGTGAAGTGTAGTGGACCTTAGGAAGCATCACTATGAACAAAGCTAGTGGAGGTGATGGAATTCCAGTTGAGCTATTTCAAATCCTGAAAGATGATGCTGTGAAAGTGCTGCACTCAATATGCAAGTAAATTTGGAAAACTCAGCAGTGGCCATAGGACTGAAAAGGTCAGTTTTCATTCCAACCCCAAAGAAAGGCAATGCCAAAGAATGCTCAAACTACTGCACAATTGCACTCACCTCACACGCTAGTAAAGTAATGTTCAAAATTCTCCAAGCCAGGCTTCAACAATACATGAACCGTGAATTTCCAGATGTTCAAGCTGGCTTTAGAAAAGGCAGAGGAACCAGGTCAAATGGCTAACATCTGTGGGATCATCGAAAAAGCAAGAGAGTTCCAGAGAAACATCTATTTCTGCTTTATTGACTATGCCAAAGTCTTTGACTGTGTGGATCACAATGAACTGTGGAAAATTCTGAAAGAGATGGGAATACCAGACCACCTGACCTGCCTCTTGAGATATCTGTATGCAGGTCAGGAAGCAATGGTTAGAACTGGACATGGAACAACAGACTGGTTCCAAATAGGAAAAGGAGTATGTCAAGGCTGTATATTGTCACCCTGCTTATTTAACTTATATACAGAATATATCATGAGAAACGCTGGTCTGGAGGAAGCACAAGTTGGAGTCAAGATTGCCGGGAGAAATATCAATAACCTCAGATATGCAGATGACACCACCCTTATGGCAGAAAGTTAAGAAGAACGAAAGAGCCTCTTGACAAAATTGAAAAAGGAGAGTGAAAAAGTTGGCTTAAAGCTCAACATTCAGAAAACTAAGATCATGGCATCCGGTCCCATCACTTCAAATAGCTGGGGAAACAGTCGCTGACTTTATTTTCTTGGGCTCCAAAATCACTGCAGATGGTGATTGCAGCCATGAAATTAAAAGAACTTACTCCGTAGAAGGAAAAGTATGACCAACCTAGACAGCATATTAAAAAGCAGAGACATTACTTTTTCAACAAAGGTTCGTCTAGTCAAGGCTATGGTTTTTCCTGTGGTCTTGTATGGATGTGAGAGTTGGACTATAAAGAAAGCTGAGTGCTGAAAAATTGATGCTTTTGAACTGTGGTTTTGAGAAGACTTTTAAGAGTCCCTTGGACTGCAAGGAGATCCAACCAATCCATCCCAAAGGAGATCAACCCTGGATGTTCATTGGAAGGACCAATGTTGAAGCTGACACTCCAATACTTTGGCCACCTGATATGAAGAGCTGACTCATTGGAAAAGACCCTGATTTTGGGAAAGATTGAAGGCAGGAGGAGAAGGGGACGACAGAGGATAAGATGGTTGGATGGTATCACCAACTCAATGGACATGAATTTGGGTAAACTCCGGGAGTTGGTGATGGACAGGGAGGCCTGGCGTGCTGCAGTTCAGGGGGTCGCAGAGAGTCCAACATGACTGAGTGACTGAACTGAACTGAACTGAACCTCTTCATAAAGTCTCCTGCATGATTTAACTTGTAACAGGCCCATGTGGTTCTAGGTTATTTCTCTGATCAATAATCATTTATTGTGTTATTTGGGATCATATTTTCTGTAATTATGATCTATCTTTTTGTGGTGAGACATGTAAGTCCTGTTTCCTTATTTACTGAACTTCATGGTTCACACTTTGTAGCCTTTATGGGGAAGCCTAATTCTTTACATTTCAGAACTTCTGGTGCTAAAAAAAAAAAAAAAAAGCTGCAATGTCTCCATCTAAGCTATGTCAGATGACTATTCTGGACTAATACTCATTTTAGAAAGGCATAAACATTTTAAAGGTTAATATCAAAATAGAAATAGTAGGAGCTAACATTGACACATGAATCAGCCAAGGCCCCATGCATAATTATGTTTGAGATTTAAACTCTTGGCATTGGAATGCAGTGAGAGTATTTGTCTGGTTGGAGTTAATGATGTGGGTTAAGGGTGCCAGGGGCCCTGGCAGTTCCTTGTACAGAGGGTGACAATTGTTATTAACAGAAGTGATTTGCAGAAAAATCTCTCCTCCATTGGAAGAATAGAGAACGGATGTGGTTGTGGAGTGGGTCCCAAGGATGGAGGAGTTCTGGAATTCATTCTCCTTAAAAATAGGTCAATTCTGTTTTTCCTAGGAAGTCCCCTGGGCAAAGACCCCCATCTCCTGCACTCTTTCGAATCTAAATTGACCCTGACAGTGAAACAACTTCTAACTTTTGCAACTCCCTTTGGGGAAGGGCTTTAAATACATTTCACCCTGCAAGTTTAGAAGTGACCTTGGTGCTCTGGGGAACTTGGGCTCAAAGTTGTAATCTCTCTTGGGCCCTGGGGCTTACAAATCCAGAGACCAAAAGCCCCCAGAAAGTAGGTTCGCTGGCTGGCATTTCCTTTACTGAGAGGGTTGAAAGTAAACACTTTCTTAACTTCCTACAGAAGCAATGCTTTTCTCTCCCTGGGCCTAGTGTCTCACATATCTGATGATATCCAGACAGTGCTAACCTCTGGACTCCATGAAAAACCTTTTAACTAATCATTCCACCCTCAATAGTCAAGTTATCCAGAAGACACAGATTGAACTGATCTGAATAACTTTGGTTTTTTGGTTTCTTTTGAAAATATTTTTTTTTGTCTCTTTGTGGAAAATGAATTCTTTTAAATAGATTTTCCTTTATTGTTGAGAATTATGGGAATGAAAAAGAAAAAGAAATAAATCGTTCTGATGAAGGAACATGTTAAGAAGTTCAGAAAAAAAGAATGTAGTGTTGAAAAATATTGCTTAGTAAATGCAAATTGTCTTCTTATAATAAAAACTTGCTTCATTCCACACTTTGCAGTTGTGGTTATAACACTGTGTTCAAATTTGATTATTTACAGAATCAAAGGACACATGTCAAATTCAGATTGGGCAAAGGCCCTTCTGTTTGTGTTTTTAAACCAGATCAAAGGGACTCCTTATGTAAAACAATGACTGTAATGCTCAGCTTGTGTCCAGACACCAGCGACCCAGCCTCTTGGGAAAAGAGACAGAAATGGTCTTGAAAACTTTTGGTCTGTTTTCCAGACTTTCTTTCAGATAAAAGGAGGCTCATTTATTAGGTTCTGGCAGCCCAGTATGGCTAGAGCTATTCTCCAAGTCTCGTCCTTAAGGGATCTTGGGTGAGTGAGAAAATATTCCAGTTTCCTGAGCTTACCTCTTATGTTTAGTTCAGTTCAGTTCAGTTCAGTCGCTCAGTCGTGTCCGACTCTTCGCGACCTCATGAATCGCAGCACGCCAGGCCTCCCTGTCCATCACCAACTCCTGGAGTTCACTCAGACTCACGTCCATCGAGTCAGTGATGCTATCCAGCCATCTCATCCTTCTCCTCCTGCCCCCAATCCCTCCCAGCATCAGAGTCTTTCCCAATGAGTCAACTCTTCGCATGAGATGGCCAAAGAACTGGAGTTTCAGCTTCAGCATCATTCCCTCCAAAGAAATCCCAGGGCTGATCTCCTTCAGAATGGACTGGTTGGATGGCCTGGGTCTATATGCAGAGGAGAATTTGCCTAGAAATAAAGGGTAAGAGAATTGTTTAAATGTTTATGTAAAAAAAGAAAAATCAACACTAGTGTGCAATGAATGATATTAAGTCCCTTTATGTACCAGTTAAGTTGAAAGCCATAATCTTGGCCTTGAATATCTTAATACCTAATTATGCTATACTGGCAGGCAAAGACAAACGTGTAAAAAAATTAAGAGAAAACTCCAGAAACCTACAAAATGACTTTTGCAATGTGACAATCATGGATGACTGATGAATTTTAGTGAGTTTATGAAATTTTAGTGAATTTTAGTGAGAATTTTAGAAATTTTAGTGAATTTTATGAAAGTGATAGTAAAATTCCAGCTGACATATTTAGTTTGGGAATTCATGGATATCAGGCAAAGAGATTTATTTACCTCCATCACATCCTCTAGCAGAAATATTGAAGAAGATTCTGGGATCCATCAGTAGGTCTGATGATACCAGGATTCACTCACTTGTTTATTTGGTAATATTGATTGAGTTCTTGCTATGTGCCAGGGGCTATTCCAGGGACTTGTGAAGCAAACAAACAAAATTCCCTAAGCTCATGGCACTTATTCTAGTGACTACTGTGGGCCAATTGACAAAATAAATACACGTTATGTAGTATGTTGGAACAGGATAAACACGATGAAAAAATTAAGTGAGGAAACAGGAATGGGGAGTGCAGCAGCATTGGGGGCAGAGTGTGCCAGGGGAGCTGCCATTGAGAGGGTGACAGTTGGATGAAGAATTGGAGGGGGAGAGGAGATTAGCTGTGCTGGTATCAGGGGTAAGGCTTTTTGGATGGGAGGAACAGCCAGTGCAAGACCTTCCGGTGGGACCATACTGGGTTGCTAGAGGAGCACGAAGGGAAGAAATGTAGGTGATAAGGTTGGAGAGATGAAGGGAGGGCAGATTTTGAAGAGCTTGGTAGGTCATGGTAATGATGCTGACCCTGACGTGATGTTGACTCTGAGTGAGATGGGGTATCCCTGATTTGACTCATATTCAACATTACTCTGGTTGGTTTTGAGGACAGAGTGTATGGGGCAAGGGTGGAAGCAACAAAGCCAGTACAGAACCTATTGCAGTCATCAATGGGATCAATGATGGTGGCTGGGACCATGATGAACACAGTAGAGGTGGTGATCAAGAATTATATTCTCCATATTTGAAGGTGGAGACATGAGACATTCCTGTGTGAATGGATGTGTGGAATTAGCAAGATTGGATCTAGGATTTAAAGGGCCAGAGACTATAGAATTTGAAGGCAGAGATAGACACGAAGCTCATGCATCCAGCGTTTTGTCTTGAGTATATAGGACTTCACTTCGCAACCTTCCTTGCAGTTATGTTGGTCCAAGTGACTGTGTTATAACCAATGGGAATGTGAAAGGAAGTGATGCGCTACTTCCAGTCTGAGGCAGTTGAGTAACTGTGTTCATAACACACCCTCTCTTGGCTGTGCAGCTGGGAGTGGAAGACTCTAAGATGGCAGAATTATAAAATACAACCAGCCTGAGCTGCTGAATCACCCTCTGGATATAAGCAGTGTCAAAAGTCTCCAGAGCCATGTCAGACTCTGATGTGAACAAGAAATAAACTTTTACTAGTAAGCCCCTTAAATTTAAGGATATATGATTTATTGCATAAACGTCTTACTATTGTCTTCCTTAGTAATATAGTCCAAATCTGAAAAAAAAAAAAAAAAAACATGAACACAATCAAATAAGGAGAAAATACAAACATATGTGTGTGTGTGTATATATATATATATATATATGTATATATCCATAACCCTAGTTCAGTTGTTCATATTAATAAATAATAAGGAAAAATAACTTTGATCCTAGTAATCTGGTGTCCCACACATGCTTCCTGATTGTATCTTAGAGCGAATGAAACAGCAAACATTGAAATCAAAAGAACAAAGATATTTTATAATTCCCTAAAGGTTACACAATTTAAGATTGACCTAAAGCACTCAACCCTTTTGAGGTAAATTTTTTTCTAAGTCTGGAAATTGTAACATGTAGGTGTAGGATCAGTATTGAGAAGGAGCAGAGAACTGGGCTTGAGTGCAGGTAGGGAGGGAGGTATCAGTAACCTCTGAGCAAGTATGTTAGACACCCCAAGAAATGGAAGCATCTGAATGGCTTGGATATGTGAGAGTTGGACTATAAAGAAAGCTGAGCACCGAAGAATTGATGCTTTTGAATTGTGGTGTTGGAGAAGGATCTTGAGAGCCCCTTGGACTGCAAGGAGATCCAACCAGTCCAGCCTAAAGGAAATCAGTCCTGGGTGTTCATTGGAAGGACTGATGCTGAAGCTGAAACTCCAATACTTTGGCTGCCTGATGCGAAGAACTGACTCATTGGAAAAGACCCTGATGCTGGGAAAGATTGAAGGCAGGAGGAGAAGGGGAAAACAGAAGATGAAATCGTTGGATGGCATCACGAACTTGATGGACATGAGTTTAAGTAAGCTCTGGGAGTTGGTGTTGGACAGGAAAGCCTGGCGTGCTGCAGTCCATGGGGTCGCAAAGAGTTGGACACGACTGAGCCACTGAACTGAACTGAACTGAGTGGCTTAAACCCTGACTCTGCCAGCTCAGACCTACCAGTGCAGGACAGTGGCTGTAGGTGAGTCCTTAAGCACAAATCATCATATAGGCTCCACAGAGCTCCACAGTTCAGAAGGGCATGGAAGGGTCCATGAAAGGGTCTCGTGATCTAAAGGTGTTATTAGCACGAACAATATGAGCTTTGAAATCATATCACCTGGGTAATCAACTAGCTTAAAATCTTGGTTTTATTTTCTGTGTGTGTTACATCACTTCAGTTGTGTCTGACTCTTTGTGATCCTGTGGACTATGGCTCACCAGGCTCCTCTGTCCATGGGATGCCCAGAACTGGAGTGGGTTTCCATTCTCCAGCAAAAATACTGGAGTGGGTTTCCACACTGTCCTCGAGGGGATCTTCCCTACCCAGAGATCTAACCTGTGTCTCTTACATGTTCTGCATCGGCAGGTGGATTCTTTTTCACAAGCACTACCTAGGAAGCCCTTCACTTTCTGTAAGTGAAAGTGGAAGTTGCTCAGTTGAGTCCAACTCTGCGAGTTCATGAATCTGTAGCCTGCCATGCTCCTTTGTCCATGGAATTCTCCAGGCAAGAATACTGGAGTGGGTAGCCATTCCCTTCTGCAAGGGATTTTCCTGACTGAGGAATTGAACCCAAGTCTCCTGCATTGCAGGCAGATTCCTTACCATCTGAGCCACCAGGGAAAGGGGCTAATACTTAATACATTATGTAGTCTGTGGTACAAGATGAAAAAATTACAGGTATTATTATTATCATCTTTTTCATCATTATTGTCATTTTTCATGTGCTGAAGCCTAGAAGCATTGATGTGAGAGCTGCCCCCATGGAATCTTTGACGAGCAAGTTGTAGTAATGACAACTAGCACACTAGTGTTGATCAGTTAATTCCTATGCTAATTACCCTGTGATTGATGAGTAGAGCACAACTGGATATTGGGTGGACTTTGCTCTGAATTCTGCTTCAGTCCTTATAAGGTCCAGGTGTTTGGCTGTGATGAGGTCCTTGAGTTCTCACTGAGGTTTTGATCCTTCTCAATTCCATATGTAACCCTGCAGTATCCTTTCCTCTTATTATTTTCTTAATCTCAAGGAAATTCCTAACTGACCTGTTCTGCTAGAGCTCTTGGAATACTTAATACTGTTAATTATTACTTATTGGGCTACAACTTACTGCTCCAGAGTTGTTTCCTCACAAATAAAATTAGAGCCTTGTTCTGAGTACCTATTCCATTGGCACTGGCTGATATGACCGATGTGTCCTTGGGGAGAGACAAGACCTTATAAACTCTGCAGGGGGTTTGATGCCACCACATTTACACAGCAATCATCATCAATCATCAGTGATAAGATAGTTAAGAAGCCACCTGATACAATTCATTAGCCATAGTGACAAAGAGTCCAGTTTATGACTGGAATTTTAACCTAGTCTTTTTGTGATCCTCAAAATGGTCAGCTGTCAGGGATTATCCCTAAAGTCTAGAACTTGGTTTGCAAGGTAATCTAACTTGTCTTATAAGTATAAGCACATGGAACAGAATGTCTCCTGAACTTTTTAGCCTATGATCTGTCATAGAGGTCATGATGTCATTTTCATGAGAAAATCACTCCTTTCTTTTTGGAGTCTTTCCAGGCTTTAAGAACTTCATAAGAACTCAGCAGAGAAGAGTGAAATGATTATGACAATGACATTGGTGTACCAGGAAAAGAAAGGCACTTGAGGGAGTTAAACTGTTTAAAGTGTTCGTATTTGCTGTTGTATAAGTAGCATCTCACATCCGTCATGTATGGATGTGAGAGTTGGACTGTGAAGAAAGCTGAGCACTGAAGAATTGATGCTTTTGAACTGTGGTGTTGGAGAAGACTCTTGAGAATCCCTTGGACTACAAGGAGATCCAACCAGTCCATCCTAAAGGAGATCAGTCCTGGGTGTTCATTGGAAGGACTGATGCTGAACCTGAAACTCCAGTACTTTGGCCACCTCATACAAAGAGTTGACTCATTGGAAAAGACCCTGAGGCTGGGAGGGATTGGGGGCAAGAGAAGAAGGGGACGACAGAGGATAGGATGGCTGGATGGCATCACTGACTCGATGGACATGAGTTTGGGTAAACTCTGGGAGTTGGTGATGGACAGGGAGGCCTGGCATGCTGCGATTCATGGGGTCGCAAAGAGTCAGACATGACTGAGCGACTGAACCGAACTGAACTGAAGTAGCATCTATCTCTGGATAATATTCTCCATTTTCTCTGAAGTCTTTACTCTTGACCGGAGTAGAGTCATGCTACTAAGTTTGTAGTAAATCACAGATTGCTAAGGAACACAGCTGGTCAGCCTCTTTCATTTCCTGAAGCTATCATTGATACCTGCCTGATCTAGCTTCTCTGCCCCAGATCCTTTGGACTGAGTCATTTCCATGGCTACTGATTTGCCAGGATTCCAGAGTCTAACCCAATACTCCTAGGGTCAGGTGGATGGTATATAATCTCTATGGTCTCAAATGGGGCTCAGTTGTAGGCAGTGGAGGCATTTTTTAAAATAATAAAGTAATACAAGGTGAATAGAAATATAAAAAATGAGAAATAATACAATATTGCCTATTGTTAGCATAGAATACAATAATAAAATATTACACATCAGTGACAAATAGTAATTATTCCTTCTGAAAATGTCTTATCTTGGTACGCAGGGTCATCCTTAGGTTTTTAGGAAGGCAGTCTTTCAGTTCTCTGACTTTCACTTATTATTTGCAGCACAGTCAGTAAGCTGTTTCTATATGCCTCTGTCTCCCTACTTCTCCCAGTTTTCAGTTGAATTATTTCTACTTTTTCAAAACATATGTTTATATAAAAATCGTCTACTCTTCATCCATCTTTGTTCTAGTCTCAGCTCTATTCAATATATTTTGTCCTTATTACCAGACTTTTCCCCAATTTCTCCAGTCATCTCTTAGTTTAAATTCCCAAGTAGATTTGCCAGGAAGGGTCTATGAATGCAGTATTCTCTGAGTTCTTTCAGATTAAAACTGACTTTCCATACCCTTGGCACTTGAAGGAAAGCTTGAGTGGACGTAAGATCATTGAGTTTATGCTTCCATCTTGAATTTTTCAAAAATTTTTCTGCAGTGTTGTTTTGCATACATGTTGCTGCCAAGAAGTCTGAGATTCATCTAATTTCTTCCCTTTGTAAGGGAGTGGCCTTTTGTGCTTGAAGATTGTTTTTAATAAACATCTAAATTTTGTTTAATAAAAAGTAAAGTTTAAACACTTTAGTACAATACATTTTGTAGTTGACAACAATGAATATACTCTAGGCATCTTCAGTATGAAGATTCAATTCTTTCACTTTTAGAAAGTTGTTTTGGATTGCAGCATTAAGTATATTCAAATTAAATATATGTTGGATCATCTTTGTAATTTTCTTTCTCATCTTAAAAAAAAAAAACAACACCTCATTATGTGTTTTCTTAGCATCCCCCTCGTCAATGTCCTGGACCACATTTCTATCCAGATCTCTTTTCCTTTAGGCACCTTGTAATTTAGTGTTCATTTCTGAGATGATTAAAAAAATTCAATTCCTTTACTGAGCTTGATTAACTCTTGTTTTTCATTTTTATGAGCTTTTTTGTTGTTGTTCATTTCATCACTGATTTTTGAATCTCTGACTTGATTCAAATCAATAGAGATTCATTAATCTCTATTAATGATCATTAAATAGATCATTAAACAAATAATTATATAATAAAATTTGATTCTTTTTGGGATGCATGTTAAATTCTTATATGTTTTCTTGGGTCAGCAATTATAGGTGGTTATAATGGCATTCCACTCCAGTACTCTTGCCTGGAAAATCCCATGGACGGAGGAGCCTGGTAGGCTGCAGTCCATGGAGTTGCTGAGGGTCAGACACGACTGAGCGACTTCACTTTCACTTTTCACTTTCACTTTTCACGTTCATGCATTGGAGAAGGAAATGGCAACCCACTCCAGTGTTCTTGCCTGGAGAATCCCAGGGACAGCGGAGCCTGGTGGGCTGCCGTCTATGAGGTCGCACAGAGTTGGACATGACTGAAGCGACTTAGCTGCAGCAGCATGAATGGATTAAAACATTCTCTTTCCTGGTTTCTGCAGTCTGTTCCTGCCTGAATCTCCTCTCTGGCATGGGCTTCAGAAACTAGTTCACATGGTCTAGAATGTTTATTTCCCTATTTTTATAAAAGAAATATTTGTAGTAGTCTTGGTCTTATGTAAGTACAGGCAAAGGAGTAAGGATAGGTAAGTTGATTTGTCTCCTTTTTGATGCCTATGATTTTGTAGTGTTGTAAGGGCTTGGCTTTAGGGAGATTCCATTATCCCATGAGAACTTGACAGTTCAATCATGGCCTTGGTTTTGGAAGCCTTTATTAGTAATAAAAACGGAGAAGTAATAGAGAAGTGGATACTAGTGCTTAATGCCTATTATATTTGTCATTTGTTACCACATTTCCAAGTGTGAGTAAGGTCTGGTCCTTGATAGATGTTTACTAAGTTTTGATGAATTAAAGTGCTGCTGCTGCTAAGTCACTTCAGTCGTGTCCGACTCTGTGTGACCCCATAGACGGCAGCCCACCAGGCTCCCCGGTCCCTGGGATTCTCCAGGCAAGAACACTGGAGTGGGTTGCCATTTTCTTCTCCAATGCATGAAAGTGAAAAGTGAAAGTGAAGTCGCTCAATCGTGTCCGACTCTTAGCAACCCCATGGACTGCAGCCCACCAGGCTCCTCCATCCATGGGATTTTCCAGGCAAGAGTACTGAGTGGGGTGCCATTGCCTTCTCTGGAATTAAAGTGCAGCAGGTATTTATTATTTATATTATTATAATATTATTTTACCATGTAAGCAGATATACATTATATTTGATTCTATATGGTAGGTGTTATTATCACAGTTAATAGAGATGGAGTCAAGGCTAAAGAGGGGTGAATAATTTCCTCTTGGTCACACAGCTAGTAAGTAATAGAGCTAGAGTTTAAGTTCAGGTCTCTCTGACCCCAAACTGCACATCCTTTCATTCTTACAAGGGTGTCTTAGGAACCTTAGGAAAAATGCTGAATGAAAATTAGGAAGAGAGCCCTGGGAGTGCAGAGAAAGCAGAAAAAAAGGGACCGGACGCAAAGGAATAAGAATTTTCAAAAGAACAACATAGATAAAATGAATCAGGAGATAATTATTCTTTTCTATATCTAAGCTTCTTAACTATGCCAGGAAAGGGAACTCTGCAGAAGAGGTGGGGTTGCAGCTGCATGATTTGTTGATGTGGTCACATATTAAGTCAATCCCATTTGATGTCTGTAAACTTCTAGATTGCTTCATCACATAAGTCTCAGAGGAGCCATCACTTTTCTGAAGACCATTATCAGAGATGGAGCAAAAGTGGGAGGGAGAGGCATAAAAATTTCAGATGACAAAGTTCTCAGAAGGCATGTGGAGGTGGAAGCCAGATGGAATGAGATTGAGATTGCAGTATCTTATCTTTGCTACATGCCTTACTGTTTACAAAGCATTTTTTGCATGAATCATTGCCGTCCATACATCTCTGAAGGAGGTGAGACAAATGTTATTAATGTAATTTTGCATACAACGGGGGCTAAAGTTTAGAGAAATCAGGTAACTTAGCCAACGGTCCCAAAGGAGGCATATCTGGGGCTAGAATTTATATGTCCTGCTCCCTCCAGCAGACATTTTCTCACAGAGAAGTATATTTACATACAGAGCAATGAAAGGATTTATTGTCACTAGTAAGATTTTTAAAAACGTGGTGAGTCTATTTGGCCCTCTCTTTTGAGTGACCCATTTCTCCTCTTGCTTGAAAGAGACTTGCTTCCTTCTATACTTTGTAAGATTAACAAATCCCCAAATAAGACTAAAAGTACCTTTGAAAAGAACAAAAATAGATGAACCTTGTTTTTAGTCTTGAAGCTCAACATGTCAATATGATTTGATTTGTTGATTTTATTATGAACACTGTAATCTCTGGGATAATGAAGGGAGCAAATCTAAGCATAGACTTTTTTGGTGTGTGTGATCTGGGTACTAGTCCAACTGTTTGCTTCCTGTATAGTGAGCAGCCATTTTTTTTTTAGAACACAAGACTCTGGAAGTTAAATAGGGGCCAAAATAATAGGGCAGAGTAGTGCATTTCTGTGGCTCTCATCTACTGCTATTGTAGGCTTTTAACATAATCCTCAAAGACCCCAGCCTTCTATTTTTATAGTTTTGATAATACTGTTGATGTACCCACAAATGCAGCCTCTAAGCTATCACACTGAAGCCACCATTTACTTTCTGTTTTTTTGAGATCGGCTATTTGTGTCTCTGAGCCCTGTGAATAAGCTTATGTCCACCACGGGGACTAGACTTTGGATGCTTGACAAAGGTGTCACAGCTCTTGGTGATGCTTGTGGGTGTTTGAGTTTTGGTGACTCATGCTTGCTCTCCAGGGTACTGGTGTCTGTACACCCAGGGGGGCTGGTGAACTTATGAACTTTGTGCTACCAAAGTCAAAAGCAGGATTTCCTGATGCTTCCAAAGTCTTCTAGACACCCAGTGGACAGAGTTCTTTCTGTTTTCACTCATAGGCTCCTCCCAGGGGAGGTCCATCCATTCTCTAATCACTCCTCCTCACTGATGAGGAAAACTTGCTCCTATTTATACCCTCTCTTTCTCCATGTTCGTTTGTCTGCCAGGAAGCTCCTTGAACCCTCGTGCAAACATCCCTGTGGAACCCACTTCCCCAGCCTGCTCTCTTTTTCTCTTCTTTTTGTAAGAGCTTTTGAATGGAAACACTTTTACAAAGTGAAGTGTATACAAATATACGCTCCTTTTCAGTAACTTCCTATTAATCACTATGAAGTTATCTGAGTTATCATTATTTATCCCCCTCAGTTATTAAAAAAAATTAAGTTTTTCCTACCCCTGAAATTTAGCCTAGGGAGTTCAGTGGTTAGTGTATGACTCCACTAGGGGAACAAAAGGCACCTTTCCAATTAAAGTTAATAATGGGATAACTTCAGACACACAAAGGGACAAAAAGACACGTATGAGTCATGGTGAGTTCAAAGGGAAAGGATTAAGGTGGAATCATGGAGCATCATGGGAAGGGCTATTCAAGGTACCATGTCAAAAAGGCTGATTAACAGCAGTCCCCAGTCAGCCTCATCACCAGGGAGTCTTACTGATAAAATTATTTCCCCTCCAGAGAGAATCTCCCTGAACTGAATAAATGTTTCACTTCTGAATAGGATTTATGAAAAGGCAAGGGGATAGTGGTGCCAAGAAGAAAGACCACATTCACAGAACAATCTGAAATGTGTCACTTAACATTGTTTATCAGTCCTTGCATCTTCAATGAAATAAAATTTTATACTTGTTTTAAGTCATTAGAGTGCCGACATTTCGAGTGTCTCTTTACAGGTTCATAATTAGTAGTGCTATAATATGAGGAGTGACTACTCTAAATTACTTAAAATATTATTTGTGTCTCTCAACTTTTGAATTAATATTTTCAATAAACATGTTGGTAAATCCTGGTAGGTAGGAAGTTTTAAACACTTGATTTTTTTTGATAATAATTTGATAGTCCTTTGAATTTCTTGTTGTAAATGTTTATTTTCCCTTGGATTGATTAGTTTTAATACTTTTATGTTGTCTTACTTCTTTTAAGCAATCTTTTATTTATTTTCTTCCTAAACAAGCAGACAGTATGCAGTATATATATAGGAAATGATGCAAAAAACAGGGATAAAATGTACATTCAGGAAGAAGGGTATTTGTGTGTGCCATAGGAACACATTATTTAAAAAGGCAATATGCTGTTCCTGAATACTATAAATATGTCATCACTCTAATGAAATGATAATGAGGCACTTGTGACTGCATATGTGTTACCATGGAAACAAACCATGACATCATAAGCACAAATGATTGACATAATTCCTGGCAGCAGCTGGACGACGAAGGAATTAATCTCACAGAGATCTAATTATTTCTGATGGCAACAGCTGAAATAACATTTGACAAAATTAAATGCAGTAAAATGATTTAGAAGAAAATATAACCATAGTCAATGGCTACAGCTAAAATAAAGGACCTTCTCAAGTCTTTACCAAGGATGAAATTCCTCCACAGAGAAGTGTCATCTTACACAAACAGAGTTTCTGCCAAAATATCTAATTAAAAAGCTGCGAATGATCTTGTGGGACATTTTGGGGTTGTCCAGAGAAAGAGCTGGAAGATTTGGGCAGGAGCTGGGAAGCCTGTTGTAAGTGGGAGGAAAGCAGATGATCTCAGCTGTCAAAGCAAAGAGAGTTGCAGGAGTCCGGGAGTGGCTAGTGCAGCCCATCCTGCTCAGAGCAGTGGGTCATAGAAACATCTAGAACCTGGCTAAGCGGGGAATATGCTGCAGAAGGGTAGTTGAGGTAGCAAAAAGAGAATAAGAGGGTGGAAAGGAAGTGCATGCGGATCTCAGCCAGGGCCTCCTCTCCTTTTGGTGTCTAAGGGTTCATTTTATACATTGATATTGGAATTTTCTAGATTGTTAGCCCCTTCTTCTTAGTGCAAGTTCTTTCTGCCCCCTCCTCAAAATCTTCACCTACTATTTCTCAGAATTTTAGAGAAACGGTCACTTGGGCTCAGACATAAATGTTCTCATGAGCTTCTAGAAACTCTAGATGGTTTGTGGGATTGCTTCTGCCAATTATTGGAAGAAGCAGCAAGGTTGACCATGTCTCAATATGAGAGTAATGGCCTGTTGCTGCCAACTTACTCTCCACAGGCATGCAGCTGTCCCACTGTTTCCTTGCAGCTCTTGGGTGCAATCTGCATGACACAGCCAAGTTGGGGGAGGGGAGGAAAAAAGGCCCCATTATGCTTGAAAACTCACAAAATCTCTCTCAAAGAAATGGACTGATACCCACCTTTCCAAGGTGCTCAAAATAGTGCAAAGTAGAGACAGATATTATGCCATCTCACATTATCCTTTCCCCCTTCTGCCTTTCTTGCATCCATATACAGACCTCTCCCCATGGGTTTCAGGGAAAAAATTATCCATTGTACACATCAACCCATGTGTAGACACTTGCGGGAGTGAGGGTGGTGGGGTGAGGGTTGACCCTGGACCCACAAACTTGACCTCTACATAAGCATAGCTGTCTCCATGGCTATTTCAGTGTTTCATGCTTCATCATCAAAGCAACTGATGCTTTCCCTAGCTCCAAATCCTCATGTGAAATTTTCTGTTTGTTCTCTCTAATTCTATCCCCAGTCTATGATCAAAGTTAGTTTCATTCTTCCCTGGAAAGCAGAGTATTTTTCTTTCTTTGTCTTTTATTAAGGCAGCTACCTGGACCATGAATCCGTGGCTGCCCCTGAATACTGCCTACGTGTATTTTGTTAAATAGTTCTTTTGTCATTCAGAAAACAAAACAACCCTCTTAACTCTGAACCTGATGCTCTCACAGATTTCTTCATTCTACCTCTGAGCTCCTGGTTTTCTAAAGATTGCTCAGCTAGATGAAAAAATCACTTACCTCAACCTTGATGTTAGGGATGTACTTGGGATTTTAACCTGAGACCAACGTGTCCCTCCCCTGGGGGTGTCATGCATCCCAGTTACCATCCCACATTATTTCTCCTCAAATCAATGTGACTATAGGGTCACTTCAGCATGTCACAGTTGATTTACCCTCTGTCAGGTACTTCAAATGTGTCTTATGTTTGGAAGTTTTTTCCCTATCCCCAAGTTCTTCCTAGACTAAGAATTTTTTTAAACATGGATTTCATAGATTTGCTTAAACTCATAAAATCCTTTAAGAATTATGAATGATCTCAGAAAAAATGCACATATGCCCATATTCACATACTATTGCATTTGTTTTTACAAATCTCAGAAATCTTTCCTTTCTCTACAGGTTAATGACCCCTGAACTGTCCTCTTTAGGATTTAGGGTTTAAATTAGCTGTCTCTACTGCTTGCCTATCAAAATCACTGCTCATTCAGGACCAGCAGTGGGTGCTGGAATTGACCCTCCTATACATTCATTGGGTCAACAAAATACCCCTGGACCAAATGACAGTGAAAAGGAAGATCAACGATCAAGCTGATACCTTGGATTATCTTAATGATTCAATTGTAGCCAGCAGTAACGATTTGGCGGAGAAGGCGATGGCACCCCACTTCAATACTCTTGCCTGGAAAATCCCATGGACGGAAGAGCCTGGTAGGCTGCCGTCCAAGGGGTCGCCAAGAGTCAGACACGACTGAAGTGACTTAGCAGCAGCAGCAGCAGCAGCAGTAACTATTTGGAATAAATGAGGTTGCCTTGAATAAGGTGTTTAGTAGAGTGAGTAAATGAAAATGTAGCTACATTTTTATAGGTTGAAATTTCAAGCACGTGAGTGTAATGGTTCAAGTAGATTTTCTTATGCTGATTACTCTCAGCAAGGTTTTAGACTCAGTACAAATGTTCTGGCATCTGTGGAGTCGTCATTCATGACCTTGCTAGTTTTTCTTTCTTGCTGGGATACTTGGGTATCTTCTTAAACTTGAGACTTGGAGCCAACTAGTCTTCTACAGACACAGTGAACGCTGGTATCTGATGAAGTCCAGCGCTAGTATGTATTGATCAAACCTCATACCACGAGTCCCATTGGGTTTGGTATGTGAATTTTGGCCCAAGTAGTCAAGTACAGATTGAGTACAGAGTGGATTGAAGTCAAGTACTGTTGGATATTCCTCCTTTCTGAGTCATTTCTGGGAAGAAACTCTAAAAATTTATTTCATGTCTGTTTCCCAGATAGCAATTCAAAATGAATCTATTAACCCTAAGTAATGGTGTTTATTGATTAGTTTGAGAGAGGACCCTAAATTTGTTTAGGTTTAGATTTTCCTCAAAAGGGCATATGTTATAGGGAACATCTGTGGTCCCCACTCTGGACCCTGCTATGGATTAAGTCGATGGTCCAGCCATTGAAGTCTCTTCCCCAGGGGCCTCAACAGAGGGCTGGCTTTCAGCCTGAGACTTTGGGGTGGAAATTTCAGGAGTTTCTTAACTGTTTTCCCTGCTTCCTGTGGCTGGTAGGCTGGGTTTCCTGGAAGCACAGTGTGTTGGGTGGGTTCTTAAAACACTGTTGTCCCAACCCCTCATTTTACAGCTGAGAAAACAGAGACTTCGTGGAGTTCAACGACTTGTCTAAAATTACTGCCTGGATCACACGCTCAGCGCTCAGAGTCTTTTCTCTTCTATTCGTCTTCTTTGGGGTTGCTCAACCCACCCCCAATCCCCACTCAACACACACAAACAAAACTCCACTTTCCTTTACTGCATTTCTTTCCTAGCATGAGTAGAGTCTTCATCACAAAGAATTTACTCTGTATCTGCATAGCAAAGATATTCTCCGAGTAACTAAATGTTTATTTTATCTTTGGAATTTTAAAAATAATTTTATTGAAGTATAGTTGATTTACAAGGTTGTGTTTAATTTCTGTTGTATAGTAAAATGTCTCAGTTATATGTATACACACACATACATATATATATATATATATACACACACATCATTTTTCATATTCTTTTCCATTATGGTTCATCATAAGATATCAAATATAGTTCCCTGTGCTATACAATAGGACCTTGTTCTTTATCATCCCATGTATAACTGTTTGCATCTGTTAATTCCGATTCCCACTCCTCCCCTTCTCTACCTCTCCCTTTGGCAACCACAGTCTGTTCTCTATGTCTGTAAGTCCGTTTTTGTTTCATAGTGGAATTTTTGTTGCTTTTTTTCTATTTGTGCAAGGAATAAATGGAACAGTGACATGAAGGAGTCAAGTAGAGAGTACTTCAATAACAATCAAATAAAAAATTAAAAATCTACAGTTTGGACCATCATCATTACTTTAAAAATCCATAGGCAGAGTCCTGTGAATAATTATATTATGTCTGCAAGGTTAACTAAGTGTTAGGTGACCAAAATCACCAAAGAAATGCTTTCACAGGCTGCCAAAGCCAGCAGGGCACCAGCGGGCATGTGTGGCTCTCGACTTTGGAAAATATGTTTCAGACAGTGATGAAAACGTAAACCACACAAACCACTTCATTTCTAAAAGAACAAATTTTGAAAAACCATGTTTTGGAAGAAAGCCTCAATTTTCCATTTCATAACAAAGTCTTCCAAAGAAATCTTCTAAAATTACAAGGAATACTGAAGGGGAGCATGAGTAGAGAAGCCTTGAAAAAAGAAAATAAAAGCCTGGTTTAATCATGAAAGACTTGATTGCCCAACAAACAGAGCTGGTGTTATGAAGGAGTCTTCTTCTTCCCTCTTTCCTACCTCGCGACTTCTTTTCACAAAACTTCAATCCTCTGCCACAGTTTTTTCAGTTCAAAGCTCCCCAAAATTTAATTTCTAGAGCCTTAACTCCAGAGCTCTATTTAAATACATACATCCATACATACATTGTATTGCTCAACTACATTCTTTAAAAAATGGCTTATTTTTTTTTTGCTGCAGGGCATACAGGATCTTAGTTCCCTAATTAGGGATTGAACCCTCACCCCTTGCATTGGAAGTACAGCATCTTAACCACTGGGCTGCCAGGCAAGTCCCCAGAACTCTACTAAAATTGAGATTTTGGTGGAAGAGGAAACACTAGGCTGTATAGTCATATCAACACATTTTAAATCCTCCTTGAGAGTAGATTTTGCTAACAGATTATCATGAGAGCATTTGGACACTTCAAGAGTCCAAAGGAAATGTCATAGGACAGAGAGTTTGAGATGTGGAAACATTTTGTCCATTGCATCATGCCCTATGGGGCTAATGCAGCCAGCAGATGCCTGTCCTTCTTATGGTAAGGATGAGGTGGGAATAGGGCTAGACTCTGGACCCTCTGAACTCTAAGTGAAGAGCCCTGAGCAAATGACTTAGTTACTCTGAGCTTCAATTTCCTTCTATACAACATGAAACTACACCTGCCTCCTACTTGGGAGCATTGTTAGGAGTCCTGGATGTGATAATAGATATAAGTCTGCTTA
The DNA here is from genome assembly GCF_027580195.1 of Bos mutus. Lineage (NCBI taxonomy): Eukaryota > Metazoa > Chordata > Mammalia > Artiodactyla > Bovidae > Bos > Bos mutus. The sequence continues at coordinate 40,910,705 of NC_091620.1, read as the reverse complement.
ATAAACCATCCAATGCAATTCATTTATAAGGATAAGCTTACACGCAGTCTTATTATCTTCACTTTATAATCAGAATTTATTTATTTGTTTGGCTGTGTCAGGTCTTAGTTGTAGCCCATCCATCTTTGTTGCATAACTGGGGATCTTTCACTGTGGTGCACAGACTCTCTAGCTGTGACCAGAAGGCTCAGTAGTCACAGCACACTTGCTTAGTTGCTCCACAGCGTGTGGGATCTTATTTCCCTGCCTGCAAGCATGCTAAGTTGCTTCAGTCATGTCCACCTCTTTGTGACCCTATGGACTGTAACCTGCCAGGCTCCTCTGTCCATGGGATTCTCCAGGCAAGAATACTGGAGTGGGTTGCATGCCCTCCTCCAGGGCATCTTCCCGACCCAGGGATTGAACCTGCATCTTTTACGACTCCTGCATTGGCAGGCAAGTTCTTTACCAGTAGCGTCACCTGGGAAGAGCCAAGGATCAAACCTGTTTCCCCCGCACTGCAAGGTGAATTCTTAACCACTGGACCTTCAAGGAAGTCCCAGAATTTATTATTTTGAAAGGTTAAAATAAACTGAACACACTATAAATGGTTTGGCTGCCTCCTATTCCAGCAATTAGTTACAAATGCTTTTCTTTTTTTGTTATCTTAAATAGACATTGAATAATTTAAAATAATTTAAAATCAATGCCTATCCAATTTTAATGTATAAAAGCAATGTAAGGGAACATCTGAAGGCTCACCCAGAAATGTGAAAATGTGGTAAGTGAAAAATGAGGTCATTACTTTAAAACTATTACAATTAAGGGGCTTCCCTTGTGGCTCAGCTTGTAAAGAATCCTCCTGCAATGCAGGAGACGTGGGTTTGATCCCTTTGTTGGGAAGATTCCTGAAGAAGGGAAAGGCTACTCACTCCAGTATTCTGGCCTGGAGCATCCCATGGACTGTATAGTCCATGGGGTTGCAAAGAGTCAGATACGACTGAGGGCCTTTCACTCGCTCACTCACTCATTATAACTAAATGTAGTTACAGTGTTGTGTGTGGCTGCCCACATTAACATGATGGCCACATTTAAAAACCAGTGGTTCAGGCATACCACATATTCGTTTCATGGCATTTGTTCAACTCGGATGAACTTTTCTTCCTATAAAGGTGAAAAATACAGAAAAGACGTGACCCTGAATACAAAGCCTTTGCCTAGTTCCTTAGAGGACACACACTAAGCTGTCACCTGTACAGACTGGTGACATCCCCAAGTCCTGCCTTCTCCTCTGGATAGTATAGATGTGCTTAGCAGAGTCAAAGGCAAATTATGCCACATTCTATGTCCAGATCAATACTTACACAGACAGAAGACACCTGATACAGAGAACTACAAGGACTTGAGTATGAATGACGACGGAGATGGAATCTGGTTGTTTAGCAACATATATGCTGAGAGCAATTCAAGTGACTGAAGAGCAACTCTCCCACACACTTCTCCCCCCAACCCCGTCATATTGATTTAAAACAGTTCTGTTTTCCCGAGAGTGAACTTCAGTCTTGAACTAGAGTAATTTGCAAATTCAGAGTCTGTCTGAGCATTTTCAAATTCACCTCAAGAATTCCCAGGAAATTTTGTGTTGACTCATAAGTTTTCCCAAGGTTAAGAACTTATTCCCAAGGTCAAGAACATTTGTAGTCTAACATACTTGATCAATTTCCCAACTTCCCTGTGGTTGGTTAAACTCTGATAGTCAGTTCTCGGTTTTCCTTGGTTAGCATCCTAAGTCAATTGCAGGCAACATTCATTATAATTACACCCTTCCATTAAATCATTCTTTTTTGTTTCCTGTGACTTTTAATAAGTAAATTGTGTGTTGACATTTAAAATTTAAGTTTGAAAAAAATTGCAGCTGCCCCCCCTGCTTTGGTGTGGATTTCATTTATGAAACGTTTAAGGAAAGCCATAGCCATCACCAGGGTGAGTGGCCTGAAACCTCATAGAAAGCAGCGTGTCTAGCAGGAAGGAATTTTATAGTTTCTCCGGTCCAACTTCTCAGACTGGAAATGGAGCCCAGACAAGTGTTTGAATCCATAATTCAATGTTGTGTGGTGCATAAAAGACACGAACACAGCTTTCCTGTGCTTGGTCATGTGATTCCATTAAACCAGAGTGATTATAAAGGCTTTATCTATTGTTTTACATTGACTCTCAAATGCTAAATTCTTTCTCTGGGGATGCTATTTGGCACCTCACCATATTTCTTCAGCAGTCACAGTTCCTGTGCATACCGTGCTGACAGCTTCCTCCTGGAAGCACCTATATCTCCCAAGGGCTTTTGGGAGATGCCCTCAGAGTAGCCCTTAGGCTGTTAAGTTGTGCCTTTAGCGTGAGAGAACTCTGAGGTGAGTTCTACACCATCTTCTGGATGCCCCCAGTAGGACTGAGCCCCAAGTGCTTATAGTAGTGACTTGCTCATTCATATGCATTCTATGGGCTTGCATTTCTGTTTAAAAAAATTTTATTGGAATAGAGTTGACTTACAAGGTTGTGTTAGTTTCAGGTATATAGCAAAGTGAATCAGTTATACATATATCCACTCTTGTTTAGATTCTTTTTCCATATAGGTTATAGCAGAGTATTGAGTAGAGTTCCCTGTGCTAATAGGTAGGTCCTTATTAGCTATCTATTTTATATGTAGTAGTATGTATATGTCAATCCCAATCTCCCAGTTTACCCCTCCATCTCTTTTTATTGGAGTCTAGTTGCTGGGAAATATTATATGTTGCTGTTGTTCAGTCACTCAGTCGTGTGTGACTCTTTGCGACCCCATGGACTGCAACACACCAGGTTTCCTTGTCCTTTATTCTCTCCTGGAGTTTGCTCAGATTCATGTCCACTGAGTTGATGGTGCTATCCAATCATTTCATCCTCGGTCCCCCCCTTCTCCTCATGTCCTAAATCTTTCCTAGCATTAGGGTCTTTTCCAGTGAGTCAGCTCTTCACATCAGATGGCCAAAAAATTGGAGCTTCAGCTTCAGCATCAGCATTCATTCCTTCCAATGAATATTCAGGGTTGATTTCCTATAAGATTGACTGGTTTGATCTCCTTGCTGTCCAATATTGGCAGTATTATATGTTATAGGTATGCAATGTAGTGATTTACAATTTTTAAAGATTATGCCTCATTCATAGTTGTTATAAAATATTGACTATATTCACAATGTTGTGTAATATGTCTTTGTAGCACACTTTCTACCTAATAGTTTGTACCCCTTTCTCTTTGGCCCCCAAATTGCCCCTCCCCTTCCCTCTCCCCACTGGTAACCACAAGTTGGTTCTCTATACCTGTGAGTCTGCCTCTTTTTTGTGATATTCACTAGTTTGTTGTATTTTCAAATCCACATGTAAGTGACATCACACAGTATTTGTTTTTCTCTGTCTAACTTATTTCACTTTAACATCATGCCCTCCAAGTCCATCCATGTTTCTGCAAATGGCAAAATTTCTTTTTTATGGCTTTGTAATATTCCATTGTATATGCACACTCTTTGGAATTCCATCTCTTTGATATCTCCCTCCCACACTCCCAAGTGCACAGAATAATGGCTGCAAAGTCCAAAGACATTCATTCATACTCTAATCTCTGAAATCTATGAATATGTTACCTTACGTGGCAAAGGGGACTTTGCAGATGGAATTAAGGTTATGGAATTTGAGACAGGGAAATTATTCTGGGTTATTTACATGGGTTCAGTCTAATGGCCTAAGTCTTTGAAAGTTGAGGAACTTTCTCAATTGTGGTGAGAGAGACATGATAGGTGAAGGGTCAGAGAGATGCAAAATTTTTGGCTTTAAAGATGGTCTCCTTCAGGTGGAAGAAGGGAGTCATGAGCCAAGAAATATTGGTGGCCTCTAGAATCTGGAGAAGACAATGATTACTGACATCTTGATTTTAGTCCAGTGAGACTCATGTCAGACTCACCTACATAACTATAAAATAATAAATTTGTGTTGTTTTAAGCCTCTACATTTGTGATACTTTTTTATGGCAGTAATAGAAATATAATTCATTTCTCTACTCATTCTAGAACTACCTCTGAAATAAACCTCTTACATTCAAAGCTTTTTTTTGAGGTCAGTTTCTTGGGGCTGTCCACTTTGCGAGGTACACTATGGAAGCTTCCATTGCTACCTATTCTTTGTATATCTGTGTTCTGCAGTCAGAAATTAGACTTTTGTGTTTCATAGTGTGCCTCTTAGTATCATGTCTGCTGCTGCTGCTAAGTCGCTTCAGTCATGTCCGACTCTGTGAGACCCCATAGACGGCTAGCACTATGCAAACACTCCACAAATATGTGTTGATTCAAATGAAAGAATAAAAGCATCCATTAAGTTCGACAACATAGTATATAGTCATGTGCCAGGGTGGAAGTGGATTGAGAGAGATTCTACCTCAAATATCCTAGTAATGGCAATTGCCTTTCTCTTCAGGTCATTTCACTATTAAGAGTTTTCTAGTCCTGAGTCATATTTCTCCAACCAAAGAGGCAACTTGTTCTTAATTACAGAGTAAGAACTATTGTGATTACCTTAAACCTCCATCATCAGCATTGTGTTTGAACTCACACCTTTGTTTGAATCAATAAGCACTCAGTCATTTTTCTTTTAGTGGAAATATGTGACTAAATAGTCTTGCTTTTATTTGAAACCACAGTTCCTGTAAAATTTAGAAGTAATGTTGGTAGAGCTATCAGATTATAGCTATAGCACAGGTCACAGAGTTGCTCTGCTTCTCTCCTTCAAAGCTCACAGAAGATGGCACTTCCCAATTTTTAATGGTACAATGGGGCTTTGTGATTAGTTCTGGGTCAGTGTCACCCTCTGGACTGAAACATTTCATTGCCAGTGTGATATCCTCCCCTCATTTTGTTTTCCATGATAATTAAGGAAGCTGTGTGTTTCAGATGCTGCAGCTTCTGAAGGATGTGGAACCACTTTCCACTTGGACAGGATGGAGGACAGTTGCCCTGAAGATTAGGCTGGGTTTGCAGTGGGCTTCATCTCAAAAATAAATAAGCCACTTATGTGTCAAACCACTGAGAATTTGAGGTTATTCCTCAGCATCACCTAGCTTAAATAGGCCTCTACTATAAGGAGAAGGCAATGGCACCCCACTTCAGTACTCTTGCCTGGAAAATCCCATGGATGGAGACTCCTGATGGGCTGCAGTCCATGGGGTCGCTAAGAGTCGGACACGACTGAGACTTCACTTTCACTTTTCACTTTCATGCACTGGAGAAGGAAATGGCAACCCACTCCAGTGTTCTTCCCTGGAGAATCCCAGGGACAGCGGAGCCTGGTGGGCTTCCGTCTATGGGGTCTCACAGAGTCGGACATGACTGAAGCGACTTAGCGTGGTTACTATGGGCTTCCCAAGTGGCGCTAGTGGTAAAGAACCCCCCTTCCAATGCAGGAGATGTATGAGACTCAGGTTTGATCCCTGGGTCAGGAAAATTCTCTGAAGGAGGGCCTGGCTCTCCACTCCAATATTCTTGCCTGGAGAATCCCTGGACAGAGGAGCCTGGTGAACTACAGTCCATGGGGTTGCAAAGAGTCCGATATGATTGAAGCACACACAACACATGGTTACTATAAATATGGGAAATACATAGATCTTCTCGGCTTGTGGTTGATTATATAGTCCATGCTGGCTTGTCTAAGTGATTTGGGGAAAAAAGCAAGATTGAGGAGGATAATAAGAAAGTCCTTTGAAAAGACACATGGATGGACATCTTGGATTGGGTGCAGAGAGTGAGGATATTTGTGTTCCTTGTCAATGCCTCAACAGAAAGCACTCACTGAAGAGGAGGCTCTCTGGAATCACATGGACAACACACCCCAACACTAAGGTTGTCCCTGGTTCTTGTCACATGGATGCTATGCAGTGGTAGTAGCCAAGTAAACCTTGATTTGGGAGAGTCCTGCTTGTTGGCCCCTTCCTTACCTTTATGTTTGGACTTGCAGCTTCAAGGATGTCACAGCTTACTTCTGGGGGCAGGAGTAGACACTGGCACAGGAATCTTTGCATTAGAGAAAACAATTATTGTTTAAGTACCTACAAGATACTATTTATCTTATCCCTTTATCATTTCTATGAGTAAAATATCACTATGGTTTTTAGATAAGGAAACCAAAGTTCGAGAGGTCAGTTGATCATGACCACAGAGCTGGTTAGCAGAGGAGAGAGCGCCTAGTCCAGACCTATCTGATTCCACTGCCCATGCTCCTTTTGAGATACCTGTGATCTCTCAGAGGCATGGAATAAGTAACTCTGGTGAGAAAGTTTGGGTACACTTAGAGGCTTCTCTACCAGAGCTGGAACTGCCTTTTGAAGTTAATTTGTGCTGCGACTCTGGGCTATTCATTCCTGTCTATCTGGACAATGAGCACTCCCTGACACTCTGCTGCTGTAACCTAGTCCAAGCCTTCAATACCTCTTCCTTGGATTATTATAAAGCCTCCTAACTGGGATCGTCCTTCAACCTTTTACTCCATATGCTTATTCTCAATGTGGCAGTCGTGTGATTCTGTTAAAAGTCAGAACGTGTCACTCCTTCACTCAAGGCATTATGGCAAGTCATTTCCCTTGGAGTAAAACCATAGTTATAGTAGCAGCTTGACTTCCCTGGTGGCTCAGATGGTAAAGCATCTGCCTACAATACGTGAGACCCGGGTTCAATCCCTTCGATCCAGGGAAGATCTCCTGGAGAAGGAAATAGCAACCCACTCCAGTATCCTTGCCTGGAAAATCCCATGGACAGAGAAACCTGGTAGGCTATAGTCCATGGGGTTGCAAAGAGTCAGACAGGACTGAGCGACTTCATTTTCACTTTCTCAACACCTTACAGGTTTTATTTTTTGGCTGTACTGCACAGCACGCAGGATCTTAGTTCCCTGACCAGGAATCGAACCTGCATCTCCTGCCTTGGAAGTGTAAAATCTTCATCACTGGCCTTCCAGGGAAATCCCAACACCCTGCAACTCTTGCCTCATACTTCCCTTCCCCTTTCTCTGACCTTCACTCCATTCTAGTTCACTCTAGTCACAATGACCAAATTCTAATTTTATTTTTTCTGATATCCTATGCTTTACTTCCTCACCTCAATGTATTAAAATATCATCGACCAAGTGAACTCTTCTTTCATCACTCTGTTTTACACTATACAGCTCCTCCCCAACCCAGAACTTCCTTTATCTCTTCCATTTCTTATATTTTCCACAGCACTTATCATCTTCTACCATATCATATTCATCTACATTATTTTGTTTCCTCACTGGTTCCACATACCCTGCACTTTCCCCTTCCCCACTGGACTATAAGTTTCAAGAGAGTAGGACTTTTAAAAAAATCAATAGAGTTTATTTTTTAGAGTGGTTTTAGGTTTACAAAAATATTGAGTGGCAAGTACAGAGTTCTCAGAGTCTCCTTAACCTGTTCCCCTCTCCTCTACTCTCACTCCTTCTCTTCTTTTTCTCTCCTTCCTTCCCTCCAATCCAACCCCTAGTAACCACTGATCTTTTTATTGTTTATAGTTTTGCCTTTTGTGGAATGTTATATAGTTGGAATTATGTAGTACATAGATTTTATAGTTGGCTTATTTCACTTAGGGATATGCATTTAAGTTTCCTTCATGTCTTAGCCGGACTTGATAGCTCATTTCTTTTTTATGTACAGTTTGTTTATCCATTCACCTATTGAAAGACATCTTGGTTGCTTCCAAGTTTTGGCAATTATGTATAATGCTGCTATAAATATTCATGTATAGGTTTTGTGTGGACATATGTTTTCAATTCATTTGGGTAAATACCAAGGGGTGCAGTTGTTGGATCGTATGGTAAGAGTATGTTTAGTTTTGTAAGACTGCCAAACTGTCTTCCGAAGTGACTGTATCACTTTGCATTCCCACCAGCAGTTAATGAGAGCTGCTGCTACTCGACATCCTTGCCAGCATTTGGTGTTGGCAGTTTTCTGGATTTTGTACATTTCGATAGATGTGTAGTGGTATCTCACTGTTGTTTTAATTTGCATTTTCCTGATGTCATATGATGTGGGGCATCTTTTCATGTGCTTATTTGCCATCTGTGTATTTTCTTTGGTGAGGTGCCAGTTCAGATCTTTTGTCCATTTTTTTAAGTTGGATTTTTATTTTCTTATTGTTGAATTTTAAGAGTTCTTTGTGTATTTTGGATAACAGTCTTTTAGAAGATATTTTTTTGCAAAATTTTCCTGCCAATCTGTGGCTCTCCTTTTCATTCTTAACAATGTCTTTCACAGAGCAGAAGTTTTAAATTTTAATGAAGTCCAACTTCATTCAATTTTTGCTTTCTTGGATTTGTGCCTTTGGTATGAGAGTAGAATTTTTCACCTTTTTTTTTTATTGCTTTATCCTTAGCTCATAAAATATTTCTTGGCACATAGTAAGGACCCAATAAATATTTGTTGAATGACCAAGTGCTGTTACTTTGGGAAATTACATGCTTTCCTTTTTGATTTTTTTCAAGGGAAATATTCATTTGTTACATCACCCTTAAGAAGGAACTCTAGCTCAAAACCCATCCGTCTCACCGAGAAGATCCATAATGTAGATGTGAATATCATCTATCTGCATGAAATGAATGGCAACAGTTTAGAGTGTGTATATTCTTTTCAGGATGATAAGGGTTTTCTTTCCCCTATCATCTGAGCACTTTTGGTTAATGTGGGTTCGAATTCTCTTTCAAGTTAAAGTAGAAAAGAAAGAATAACATTAGAATTTATGATGACACATAATAGACTGAGTACATAAAACTAAGGTCTTCCCTGGTGGCGCAGCAGAAAAGAATCTGCCTGCAATGCGGAGCCGCAGGAGACACGGGTTCTATCCCTCATGGGTCGGGGTTAATCCACTCCAGTATTCTTGTCTGGAGCATCCCTTGGACAGAGGAGCCTGGCAGGCTACAGACCATAGATTTGCAGAGTCAGACACGACTGAAGTGACTTAACATTCATGCATGCACGTATAACTAAATCATGGACTTGTCTTTATGAAAGAGAAAGCTCTTGGTTGGTGGGCCAAAATGAGCATGCTTCTGGTTCTCTTAAAGAAGTACTCCTTGTGGACTTGAACTGCTAAGCAGAGTCAAGAAAAGGTATCCCACCAAGGACTAAGGCCCTATCTACTAAACGCAAGAGAATGGTTTGTCTTCCTATCTTCCTTCCCTCCTTCCTTCTTTTTTTTTCTCTCTCTCCCTCTTTCTTTCTTTCTCCTTTTTTTTTTCTGGGAGAAAATATTTCAATAAAGTTTGACATAATGTAACAATAATTGGAAAAAAGCTGATGCATAGATATGTGTCAATGGTTAAAAGTCAATGATACAGGTGGAGAGTAATAGAAGTGAGGAAATGTGCCAAAATTTGTTACTATTGACTAAGATGTGAAGAAAGAGAAATGCAGGTATAATCTTTTAGAGCAAGAGGGAGGGAGAGGTCGCAAGGAGCAGCTTGATGAGTTTTCATCATCTTTATTTGGAAAACTTGGAGTGTATGGCAGCACACTGCTGCTAGAGTTTTAGCTTTAAATCTCCAAGATTTTTATTAGAGGGAAAGGTTCCTTTGCCTCAGGTATGAAAAGTCTTTGGCTTTTCCCCACCTCTCAAGTCCATTTATGGAGAGATACATGGAGTCCTGGGAAGTAAGGCCATGAAAAGAACATTTTCTTTCATGAACAGTTTCAATTTTGTCATTGTAGAGAACATGGCTCAAGCTGGGAGCAGTCCGGGGTGAGCTGACCTGTACAGCGCACACCTGAGCGTGTGGCCTCCTTAGATGCTGGCCCTGGGCGGTCTGCTTGTGTGGAAAGCAGCTTCTGACAATGGGCTTCAAGGGAATACTTGTGTTTATGCTGCACAGCTTGGGTCCCCTGACCTATTTGCAGGGCAGGAATAGAGATGCAGATGCAGGGAACAGATATGTGAACAAGGGAGGGAGAGTGAGACGAACTGAGAGGTTGGGCTTGATCTATGTGCACTGCCATGTGTAAACAGATAGCTGGTGGGAACCTGCTGTATACTGCCGCGAGGCCAGCTCAGTGCTCTGCGGGGACCTAGGTGGGCGGGATGGGGGTGGGTCCAAGAGAGAGCGGATATTTGTATACATATAGCTGATTCACTTCGTTGTACAGCAGAAACTAACACAACATTGTAATACAACTATACCCCAGTTTAAAAAAAAAAAAGAAAAAAAGAAAGAAAAAGAACTTTGTGTTCAGCTGCAAGATATGTGACAGCCTCCAGAGGCTAGCACCTTTGGGACCTACCTGGGCTTCCCAGGCAAGCCCACCTCTTTCCAGGTAGCCTCACAGACAGGTTATGCTTCAAAGCTCTCACTGAGCTGGCCATGACGTCATCAGATCTACACTTTGCGACCCCATGGACTGCAGCCTACGAAGCTCTTCCGTCCATGGGATTTTCCAGACAAGAGTACTGGAGTGGGTGGCCATTGGCTTCTCGGGAACTGAAGCACCCTTACTCAAACCCTCTTCCTCCTCCTCCTCTGTCACTGGGAAGACCTGGTGTCCCATGGCCTGCTGCCGGTTTTCCTGGCCCCTCCTTTAATGTAGCACCAGTTTATCCTCCAGCAGACCACTAGCATCTTAGGAAGTGTCTGCTTCCCAGGAAGACCTAACTCACCCAGTGTCGTACTCATTTTTAAGCATTATAAAAAACTATCCATATAAATGAAATTTATTGTAAATCGTAGTCTAGAAGGACAGAGGTAAACAGTATAGAGATATTCACATCTAACAAGCAGTGAGTTAAATCCTCCTCGTTGATTCTCTCCAGTTCCAGTTCTACAGCTCATGGAAACCTTAGATTTGGTGTGCATTCTTTTCACATGTATCTAAGCACATGCCCATATAGACAATTTTGTAACACACAAGTAACTCTGTATTACGTATATTATTTTGCACCTAGGTTATTCTTTGTTTACTGATATTTTTTAAAGATTGCCCCATGCCAGGACAGTGAAACTGCCTCCACCTTTTACACAGTGCATAAATACTCTACTGTGTGGACATTTATGCATGTTTCTTCTTCCCATCCTTCTATTTCCTTGCCTTATTTCCGTCCTTTACTTTTTCTATAAATGAAAAAATTTATAGAAATTGCACACAGGAACAAAAATTCGAAGTATGTAAAATGAAGCATAGATGTTAACATTCTGTGCCTATGTGTGCAAACCCCATCTCCAGGAGTCCACAACTTTTAATGGTTCTTAATTTTTCTTCTTTTTGTGGTTTCCATTATGATTTTGTGTTAAAAAATTTGTATTTCTTATTAAAGTTTTTATAAAAAATAGTTACCATAGCTATAAAAGGAAACAGCAATAAAGACTTCTAATGCAACAAAGACATTATTTTAATGGACTCATTGGATGGAGCAAAGGTATGTACACGTTCTTGGTTCACCACCTTGAACTCAAAGCCTGACTGGGAAGGAAAACACCTTGGCTAATACTGTGAACTCTGCAGGGAGTCTGAATTCTAATTCTTGCTCTGTCACCTCCTGGTTGGTTGTGCAACCTTGGGCCCTCTGTGCTTTATTTTCTTCATCTTAAAAGTTAAAATGCAATAGTGCCAAACTTGTAAGGTTTGCATGAATGAGAGAGAATGGCCCGTGGTGTAAAGTATGGCAGAATTTAGATTGTACTTGTGCTGCATACTGACTCTGTGGAAACCATGGCATCTTGGACCTCTTCAGATCAGATCAGATCAGTCGCTCAGTCGTGTCTGACTCTTTGCAACCCCATGAATCGCAGCACGCCAGGCCTCCCTGTCCATCACCAACTCCCGGAGTTCACTCAGACTCACGTCCATCAAGTCAATGATGCCATCCAGCCATCTCATCCTCTGTCGTCCCCTTCTCCTCCTGCCCCCAATCCCTCCCAGCATCAGAGTCTTTTCCAGTGAGTCAACTCTTCGCATGAGGTGGCCAAAGTACTGGAGTTTCAGCTTTAGCATCCTTCCTTCCAAAGAAATCCCAGGGCTGATCTCCTTCAGAATGGACTGGCTGGATCTCCTTGCAGTCCAAGGGACTCTCAAGAGTCTTCTCCAACACCACAGTTCAAAAGCATCAATTCTTTGGCGCTCAGCCTTCTTCACAGTCCAACTCTCACATCCATACATGACCACAGGAAAAACCATAGCCTTGACTAGATGAACCTTTGTTGGCAAAGTAATGTCTCTGCTTTTGAACATGCTATCTAGGTGGGTCATAACTTTCCTTCCAAGGAGTAAGCGTCTTTTAATTTCATGGCTGCAGTCACCATCTGCAGTGATTTTGGAGCCCCGAAAAATAAAGTCTGACACTGTTTCCACTGTTTCCCCATCTATTTCCCATGAAGTGGTGGGACCGGCTGCCATGATCTTCGTTTTCTGAATGTTGAGCTTTAAGCCAACTTTTTCACTCTCCACTTTCACTTTCATCAAGAGGCTTTTGAGTTCCTCTTCACTTTCTGCCATAAGGGTGGTGTCATCTGCATATCTGAGGTTATTGATATTTCTCCCGGCAATCTTGATTCCAGTTTGTGTTTCTTCCAGTCCAGCGTTTCTCATGATGTACTCTGCATATAAGTTAAATAAACAGGGTGACAATATACAGCCTTGACAAAGTCCTTTTCCTGTTTGGAACCAGTCTGTTGTTCCATGTCCAGTTCTAACTGTTGCTTCCTGACCTGCATACAAATTTCTCAAGAGGCAGATCAGGTGGTCTGGTATTCCCATCTGTTTCAGAATTTGCCACAGTTTATTGTGATCCTTGGACCTCTTAGATATCAGTGAAAATGGGTCTGCTCAGTGTTCTCCCTCAAAGTGTGAGGACTCAGTTAATGAACTAGGACCTGTAAAAGTATGTGGTAGCATGTGGTAGGCACTCCGAGAGAAGTGCTAGTTTCTTTCAGTTCTGTTAGGAATAGATTTGGAGAAGGAAATGGCAACCCACTCCAGTGTTCTTGCCTGGAGAATCCCAGGGACGGGGGAGCCTGGTGGGCTGCCATCTATGGGGTCGCACAGAGTCGGACACGACTGAAGCGACTTAGCAGCAGCAGCAGGAATAGATTGCCTTACACATGAGGATCTTTTATAGTCTTCTACAGTATAAGCAATGATTCCTGGCTTCTCAGTTGTTTACAGAATGTGCGTCAGAAGCTACAATTATTGCCTGAGCCCCAAAACTTCAGCTTTTGACAAGAAAGAAAAACATTTCTGATTCTAACAATGACAGAGGAATGCAGGAGGACCCAAATTTCTTCTATTTAAAATGTCTGATTATTTATGGTGTGCTGACTATGCCCATTTTTATTGATTATTTAAAGGATAAACGCCATTTTATTTAAATTTTATCAGCATTATTTTTCTTGGTTAATAGTTGTTCTAGTGTTAAAATTAATTATAGTTGACTTTCTTTAGGTCATATATATTTCTGATTTTGATTAATTTGAAGAAAACACTAAATATGAAGAAATGTGAAGATTTAGTATAATGTTTGCTTATACATTCCTACATACTAAGATTAATACTAGACTTAAAAATGTCCAATTATGTTTGTGCAATAAAAGATACATGTTATGCAGCTTCTAACGTTTATGATGTAGTATAGGACGATATTTCAAATTTCTAGTTAATTGTCCAAAGTCAACAGGTCGGTAGATTCTGGGAGCACTGCCCATTTCAGGGAAGAATTATAGCTAAAGGAAAATACCACCAGCTATATTATAGAACATTAAGAACATTTTGTGTATTTAGAAAAGGAACTGTAGTGTGGAAAGAAAAGTCTTGATGATAAAGGGATACAACATACTATTTGAATTATTTTCTTTCATCTCTCTAGCTGGTTGGATTTGGATGAGATTTGGCATCCTGAGTATCTTAGACTGGATTTCCCAGAAGTCAATCCTAAGTCAATGATGCCAATTTATCAAGGACTAACTTTCAAGAGACACTAGTAAGGAAGTGGGTGAAGCAGGACAGGGGATTGGAGGGTGCCAGGCCAGGGTGCAATCTCAGCCTGATCCTTAGTGTGCTTCCACAGGGAAATTCCCTAAATTGCACACAAGGGAGTCCTGCCCTGAGTGTGGAGGACTTTCCTGTTTACTCATCAGTCAGTTGCTGGTACCACGAATTCCTAGACTATAGCAGTACTTCCAGTTACAGAGACAGCAGATCTGACGGCTTAAGGAGAGTTTCCTCCACATCACAGATGTCAGTTGTTAGCATCAAAGCACAAAGCAGCTGGAGGAGTGCACACAACACTGGTACCAGGAATTAGGGGATCTGGACAAAGAACAGTGTCTATGTCTGTTTGCATTTGTTAAAATGCAGACTTGAATTCTAAGCCAGTCCAGACCAGTCAATGGCATTAGAAAGAAAACTAGAAATATTTTTGGTAATGCGTATGCAGCATGGCAAAATAAAGCCTTGAAGATGTACATACATCATTTAAAAATTTCCATCTATTTGTGTTTTTCAGTTCAGAGTCCAGTAGCTTCTGAAAAGATGACAATGTGTAAAAATCTTAGAACCAACATGGCCTGGATTCACTTTTTCCAAAATGGTTGATTGCATAGCAGACCTGCCATTTCTTTTTGCAGAGGTAGATTTTAGTTTATACAATTGATATTCCTGGAAAAATCTATTGATGTGTCATGTATTCTGTTGGGAAGTCTGAGAAATATAAGCATTATTCCATCTCAGCCCTCAATTTGACTTCATTAAAAAAAATTATTTATTTTTAATTGGAGGACAATTGCTTTACAACATCGTGTTAGTTTCTGCCATCCATGGGTCAGTCATAGGCGTAGGTATGTCCACTCCCTCTTGAACCTCCCTTTCGCCTCCCACTCCATCCCACCCCTTTAGGTAGTCATGGAGCACTGGTTTGATTTCCCTGCATCATACAGCAAATTCCCTCTGGCTATCTGTTTTACAGATATGTTTATATGTAATATATGTTTCAATGCTACTTTCTCTATTTGTCCCACTCTCTCCTTCCCCTTCAATTTGACTTCTAAACCTTCAAAAGTCTAGGGAAAGAAGCTGCTGTCCTATGCTGTCCTGTGAGCAAACAGGAAGGAAAGAGGGAACAGCAGAGAAGCAGTATGGACTTATACAAGTTACTTGATACATTGAGTTAAAATTCAGAATTGTGACCACATGAGATGGGGAAACAGTGAAAACAGTGTCAGACTTTATTTTTGGGGCTCCAAAATCACTGCAGATGGTGATTGCAGCCATGAAATTAAAAGATGTTTACTCCTTGGAAGGAAAGTTATGACCTAGATAGCATGTTCAAAAGCAGAGACATTACTTTGCCAACAAAGGTCCGTTTAGTCAAGGCTATGGTTTTTCCAGTGGTCGTGTATGGATGTGAGAATTGGACTGTGAAGAAAGCTGAGCACTGAAGAATTGATGCTTTTGAAGTGTGGTGTTGGAGAAGACTCTTGAGAGTCCCTTGGACTGCAAGGAGATCCAACCAGTCCGTCCTAAAGGAGATCAGTCCTGGGTGTTCATTGGAAGGACTGATGCTGAAGCTGAAACTCCAGTACTTTGGCCACCTCATGCAAAGAGTTGACTCATTGGAAAAGACTCTGATGCTGGGAGGGATTGGGGGCAGGAGGAGAAGGGGACGACAGAGGATGAGATGGCTGGATGGCATTACTGATTCGATGGACATGAGTTTGGGTAAACTCCGGGAGTTGGTGATGGACAGGGAGGCCTGGTGTGCTGCGATTCATGGGGTCACAAAGAGTCGGACACGACTGAGCGACTGAACTGAACTGAACTGAACTGAGCTTGGTCTCCACCATATGCAAATTCTATTTACCTGCTAATGTGTATCAACTATAGTCCATGTAGAACATTGCTTCCCATACTAATGCATGGAGAGTTAGCCTCACACTTAAAGAGATGTGGATTCAGGATGTCTCAGAAAGAGAATTTCTATCGCTAGCAAGTTCCCAGGTGCTGCGGATGCTGTTGGTCCTTGGACCACACTGTGAGTCTATCCTTGACCTAGCACGTTTGCATATTTCTGTAGGCACTGGCACATCAAAGTCACTTTTCTAGAGTTGGCACAATGATATGTTAGCTTTGTTTTTCCTTCTTTATCCTTAGGTAGATATTTTGATATGACTATTTTAGCGAGACTAGAAAGTAAGCTCATTGTGTCATACATTTAGTATAGAGATGTTAACACATACATACTTTTTTAAAAAACATTTTATTGGAGTATAATTGACTTACAATGTTGTGTTGGTTTCTGTTGTACAGCAAAGTGTACATACTCTTTTAGATTCTTTTCCTATATAAGTCATTATAGATAAGTATAGTTCTCTGTGCTATACGATACATCCTTATTACTTATCTATTTTATATATTGTTGCTGTTGTTCAGTTGCTAAGTTGTGTCCAACTCTTTGCTATTTCATGGTCTGTAGCCTGCCAGGTTCCTCTGTCCGTGGGATTTCTCAGGCAAGAATACTGGAATAGTTTGCCATTTCCTACTCTAGGGGATCTTCCTGACCCAGGGATCAAACCCATGTCTCCTGCATTGGTAGGAGGATTCTTTACCACTGAATCATCACAGAAGCCCATTTTATGTATAGTAGTGTATGTATGTCAATCCCTGGGCTTCTCTGGTGGCTCAGATGGTAAAGAATCTGCCTGCAATGCAGGAGACCTGGGTTCAGTGCCTGGGTTGGGAAGGTCCCCTGGAAAAGGGAACAATTCCCCACTCCAGTATTCTTGCTTGGAGAATTACATGGACAGAGGAGCCTGGCAGACTACAGCCCATGGGGTTGCAAAGAGTTGAACACGACTGAGTAACTCTCACTTTTATATGTCAAATCCAATCTCCCAATTTATTCTTCCTCCTTTTTTTCACCTGGTAACCATAACTTTGTTTTCTACATCTGTGACTGTGTTTCTGTTTTATAAACAAGTTCTGAGTAATAAGGGATCTTGGAAGCAAAATGTATATTGTATATTGCCATTACCTTGCTCATCGTTTTTGTTCAGTTAAAAAGGTGATGCATCCTTTTTGTTTCTTAGTTTTTAACAACATAGACTGCTTCTATCCATGTAAAGTAGAACTTCTAGTACTTTGAAATGAGTTTCGAAGTGATGTTAGATCTATCTGGAATAGTCCAAATGTAATACTCAAATTATACTGTTTTATTTTTTACAATTTTTGGCTAACCATTAATTGGCTAGACACTCTAAAGTCTAATAGAAACCACTGCCTTTATTTCTCTTCTCATCTCATTCTCATTTCTGATCAACACCATCAGGAAAGAGAGCCCCTGATAGGAGTCAAGGAAAACCTATGCTCCAAAGACATAATGAGGCCACTAGTTACAAGTATAGATTTTTTAGAGTAGGAATCAGGAGGTAGCTAATAGAGCCAGACTAGGGAAAAGGGACAATTGTGATGCTCCTCACACTGGACAGATTGTAGATCTCGTTTACTCCTGGGACTCAGCAAGACGCAGTTTAAAAATAATTGCATTGTCTTTTAAATAACATCACTTAAGTGATGACTCTGTGTCAATAGATTTTGCACACAGAAGAAGGAATGTAGGCACTGAAGTATAGATGCAATACTCAGTTACAAAATGATTAGCAGGTACATTTATTTCAGGTAACAGATGATATAAAATGTAGGTCATAGATGATATAACATTAAGGAAACAGATTTTATGGGAAATTTCCAGATGTACAATAATAAATTATAGACCTCCAGAAACTCAGTTTAAAAATCATGTTCTAGTGGATTTTTTGGATCATGTTTTCTCTTTAGATTGAGTCTCTATTTCCCCTCCATCACAGAGACATAGCCGTAACGTCCTCCAATTTTCTTTCCCCTCACTATTATTTTTATTAACTTTTTGTGTCTATGTGCTATGTGTATGTGTGTATGGCAAGAACACTTAGCAAAGACCTACCCTCTTGGATAAGTTTAAATATGCAATACAGTAGTATTAGCTACAGACACTATGCTGTAAATCTCTAGACTTTATCTTATATAAAGTTTTGTACCTTTTGACCTCACTTCCCCACTGCTCCCTCTTCTCAGCCCCTGGAAACCACCATTCTACTCTCTGCTTCTATGAGTTTAACTCTTGTAGTTTCCACATATAAGTGAGATCTTTCAGTATCTGTCTTACTGTATTGTCTTATTAACATAATGGCCTCTAGGCCTGCTCATGTTTTCATAAATGGCAAGAATTTCTTCTTTATTTAAACCCTGAATTATATTCACATATGTTCATATGTAAATTCATATGTAAAGAGACATGTATCTCACATTTTATTTATCCATTCATCATTGATGGACATTTAAATTGCTTTCATGTCTTTTCACTGTGTCCAACTACTTTAAGTTCAGACAAAAAGGGTCCTCAAATCTCACCCAGCATCGAAATCTGATCACAAAGGTAGGAGAATAGAGAGAGATTTGGGGTTAAGAGTCAATTTTGTATATATAATTAGGGAAGATGATGGTCAAAGGATACAGAACTTTATGGAAGATAAATTCTGGAGATTTAGCATAGTGCCTATAGCTAATAATCATATATATAGGTGTACATATATGTATTTGTGTGTGTGTGTGTTTGTATGTATAAAAGGCATACTAATGAGCCAAATGAGTTACTGAAAAATCTGGGGTAAAAGAATGAACCAAAAAGTCCTGGTGAAATCCATCATGGCAAATACAACACATGGATCTATTTGTAAGTGTGATTCTCTGCCACAGAGGCATGGCACCACCCTCCATTGTAAGAATAGATGCTCTCATTACTGAAACATTATGGAAGCATTTTTCTTTTATTTAAAATTCAAACTTCTAACATAAGCTTGGTTTGCTGACAGATCAGCCAGGTATCCAAGTTTTCCATTTTATATAAGCTGAGTTTTTATCTAGTGTGGATTGAATGAGAAGTCAGTGAGCAGTCTGGGGGGGGGGCACTCTTAAGACAAAGAAATTTGGTCAGGATTATCATTTAAGACAAGAGAGTTTTTGAAACTCTGGATGTTGTTTCAACTTGAAACTACAATTATGAAAATAAATAATTGCAA
The DNA here is from genome assembly GCF_027580195.1 of Bos mutus. Lineage (NCBI taxonomy): Eukaryota > Metazoa > Chordata > Mammalia > Artiodactyla > Bovidae > Bos > Bos mutus. The sequence goes on along the minus strand of NC_091620.1, from coordinate 40,891,550 downwards.
AGTCATAACATCAGTCCCAGACCTCAAAGGACATTCAAGGGATGCTTGAATATTTTCTATAAGGCAAACCCATCATTATAACATATTACCTAAAAATCTGAGCTCATGGGAGATTTCCTTATGTAGTTATTATAGTTTTATGTTTTTTTCAGAGTGTTTTTCCTTCTTATCTGGATTATTTATAATTGCTTTTTAGAGTAACATTCTACTCCAAAGTATTAAGCAGCTTCTACTTAAATTTTAGAGTCTCATACCATGGAATCATGGCTTGAATATTTTCAGTCCCATTTTCCCTAACACAGATGATCTCAATAGCCTTTTCCTGGCATTCAAAAAGTGATAAGGTCACTTTCTGCCTACCTCTTATTTCTAAATGCAGGTCAAGATTAGGTCCCCTTCACTTATTTTACCATCTCTCCACCCCCATCTACTCTGGCAGCCACCAGGTCTTTCTATTCATGAGCCTGCTTCTGTTTTGTTATATTTGTTTATTTGTTTTCATTCCAGATATAATTGAAGAAAATCAGTGTTTGTCTTTTTCTGTCTGCCTTGTTACCATCTAGGTCCACCCAAATTGCAAGACTTCATGTTTTTTAAGAGCTGAGTAATATTCCAGTATGTATGTTTATTTGCCACGTCTTCTTTATTCATTTATCTGTAAATGGACACTTAGGTTGCTTCCACACTTTGGCTATTGCAAATAATGCTGCCATGAACATTGGGGTGCATGTATCTTTGAAACTCTGGAGATTCTAGACAGGCAACAATCAATGAAGTAACTTTAGATATGGTAATAAATGATATTGTAATAAATAAATTTATTTGTTTTATGAATAACAATAACCCTGTTTTCGAGACAGCAAAAGAGACACTGATGTATAGAACAGTCTTATGGACTCTGTGGGAGAGGGAGAGGGTGGGAAGATTTGGGAGAATGGCATTGAAACATGTAAAATATCATGTATGAAACGAGATGCCAGTCCAGGTTCAATGCACGATACTGGATGCTTGGGGCTAGTGCACTGGGACGACCCAGAGGGATGGTATGGGGAGGGAGGAGGTAGGAGGGTTCAGGATGGGGAACACATGTATACCTGTGGTGGATTCATTTTGATATTTGGCAAAACTAATACAATTATGTAAAGTTTAAAAATAAAATAAAATTAAAAAAATAATCCCAATTTAAGCAATAACCTCTATATCTTTCATGGGAGGAGGCAAGGCCATCAGAAATTCTTCAGGAATTTTACAACGGAGATTTGAGGTGCAGAGTCAATGATTCGTTTTTGCTGAAGTGTTTGCAGAGAACACATGCCTATTTCAATTCATGCACTTTGTATAGAGGGTAGAATTATATATCATCTAGATCTAGGTAAAAACTAATTTTAAATCACATCTGTGCAGATGTAGCAAACAATTTTATGGTTACTGGGGGGAAAGAAGGAAAGCAATAAATTGGGAGATTGGATTGAGGTATATGAACTACTATATATAAAGTAGGTAGCTAGTAAGCACCTACTGTATAGCACAGGGAACTCTACTCAGCACTCTGTAATGACATGTATGGAGAAAGAATCTAAAAACGAATGGATATATGTGTATGTATGACTGATTCACTTTGTTGTTCATACCTGTGCACAGAACTGGCAGTTACAGTTGTTCCACAAGCTGTTGGAAAGTAGGTGAGTGCTTTCAAAAGGTTTATGAATGAAAATGCAGACTGTAACTCTAAGCTTTGTAAAATGCTGTGGATCCAATTGGAACTTTTTGCACTAAAATAATCACTCGAGAAGTGAATTTACCTCCTTTCTTAGGCAATTTAGGCAGAGTTTAATTCACTTTGCCGATCCTAGAATTGCATAATTTATTACTGTTTTAAGAATTAAGTGATTATTTATTTATTTACTTAGGCCACTCTGTAAGGCTGGTGAGATCTTAGTTCCCTGACCAAGGATTGAACCCGTGCCCCCTGCAGTGGAAAGGCAGATTCTCGATCACTGGGCCACTAGGGAAGTCCCAAGAATTAGTGACTTTTAAATTAATGTGCTAATTTATTTATCTTCCAGAGTTTGAGAAAAAGAGCAATAGGACCCCAAGCCCCAGTGATCCTCAGACTTACCTGACTTGTCTGCTTGTGGCTGCTCTTAATGTAGTCTACAAGAATAGCACATACTCGCCTTCAACTCAGTAGCAGTCAGAGAACGAAATTGCTGTCCCAGGAAACAAACTGGGACAGCAACTGAATAACATCCCCTCAACATTCTCCAAAAACTGTGCCCAGAATTCGCTTTGAGAAATAGAAAGAGAAATCAGGCCCAGCCTCACACACTGCTGATTTGGGTTCTAACATGATGAGATGAATGAGGATAAAGGGGCTACTGACACATCTCTCAGTCAAGGCCATTGACTTGTCATACATCTGTCGAAGTCACAATCAACCCAGGGACTTCATATCTTTGAGGTAATAGAGAACTTCTCTTTCAGGTGGACTTAAATGAATGAAGGCTTGTCAGTGGGGTTTTAAACACACACAACTCCAGTTTAAACCTTCTTGCTGGAAGACAGATAGATCTCCAGCATCATAAGTCCAGGAAGGAGTATTCATTGGTTATAAGAGCTGATGAGATAGAAAGAATGATAAAAGATCTCCAGGGGACATCAACCAATTGGCCTGCTCTTTGAAACTCTCTCCCTCTGCATGATCTGGGGAGTCAAGCCCTGACTTTTTCATCCTTCCCTCCTCTGTCACTACAGCACTTGCCAGCTATTTAGAGAAGCCCACCTCCAAATTCCTGGGTTTTGAATGGCTGTGCTAATAATTTATATGTTGTTTTATTTCCCCCAACTGGTATGAAAATTTCTAACTCCACACAAACAAAATGACAAGTGAAATAGTTGTTGGAAGGAAATTACTTATATTAGAAATGAAATATTAACACGTATATGTGGAATCTGAAAAAATTGATATGCTGTTGTTTTTCAGTTGCTAAGTTGTGTCCGACTCTGCAACCCCATGAACTGCAGTACTCCAGGCTTCCCTGTCCTTCACAATCTTCTGGAGTATGCTCAAACTCATGTCCATTTAGCCAGTGATATCTAACCATCTCATCCTCTGCCGCCCCCTTCTCCTCTTGTCCTCAATCTTTCCCAGCACAAAGCAGAAACAGAGACACAGAAATAGAGAACAAATGTATGGATACCAAGCAGGGAAAGAGGGGTGGGATGAATTGGGAGATTGGGATTGACATATATACATTATTGACTCTACGTATAAAACAGATAACTAGTGAGAACCTCCTGTATAGCACAGGGAACACTGCAGTGCTCTGTGGTGACCTAAATGAAGAAGGAAGGGGCTTCTCAGGTGGCTCAATGGTAAAGAATCTGCCTGCAATGCAGGAGATGAAGGAGATGTGTGTTTGGTCCGTGGGTTGGGAAGATCCCTTGGAGTAGGAAATGGCAACCTACTCCAGTATTCTTGTCTGAAAAATCCCATGGACAGAGGAGCCTGGCAGGCTACAGCCCATGGGGTGGCAAAGAGTCAGACATGACTGAGCGACTGAACACACACAAACACACACACACACACACACACACACAGAAATGGGAAGGAAATCCAAAAAAGAGGGGATATATTCCCCCCTTAGGATCCATACATTTGTTCTCTATTTCTGTGTCTCTATTTCTGCTCTGTAAATAAGATCTCTATACCAATTTTTTTAGATTCCACATATATGTGTTAATACCATTGCATTTATAATATAAGTCATTTCCTCCCAACAACTATCCATTTGTCATTTTGCTTGTATGGGAAATACATATGCATATAGTTGATTCACTTTGCTCTACACTAGAAACTAACACCACATTGTAAAGCAACTATACTCCAATAAAAATTTTTAAAATGAACTAAAAATAAAGTTAATAAATATTAAAAAAAATGCAGTGAACTATGTGGAGATACTTCTTTAGGTTTTACCAATTGCCTGGTCTGGTCAGGCTGGGTAGCAGAAGCTGGGACCCGGTAGCAGGGAGAAGACACTCCATGCAGAGATGGAAATATCACAATACCTGCAGGAATTGTTTAATTCATGACTTTATGAAAAAGAAACCGTAACTTAGTTGATTGGAATACACTGTGGAATTAGGATTATTATATGTCTTATAACGAGGAGGCCCAGAATATATAAGCATCAGGTAAAACATATTCTCCTCATGAAGAAAAATCCTGACACACCTACGAAACAAGGGAGCTTTAACTCCTCCACTTCCCACAGAAAACGATGACAGAAAAATGTCTGGTGTACATGAACATGAGTGGTGAAGGCCAAGAGAGAATTTGAAAGGTAGTCAATTTTTACAAGGAAGGAAGTTGAAAAGTCATGTCAGATAAGCACCAAAAAGTGACAGGTGGGCATGATAAATATCTCCTGGCCAATTGATCCCATTTTTAGGCCACTTATGAAGCTCAGAGTTAGTTCTGGTCAGAATTTGACTACCCCACCCACTCTGAAGGCCTCCAGTATCTCCATGCCACCAAGCCGGCTAGTGATAGTCCCTTGAGAGCCAGGAAGCCACCCAGACAGTCTGTCATGCAAGCTTGCATGCCTAAGGTCCATGGGTTCACTGCTCCATGCTGATCCTTTGAGGACTTCACTCTGTGCAGCCCAGCTGAGACCTCACTGCCCTTTCCAGCTGCCCGAGTGAACTGATCTTTCAGTGTATCACTACCCTGTGTGCCAATATGGAGTCTTCCTTAGTGCTGTTGTGCTGACTGTAATTTTTGTCTGTACATCCTTGTCAAGGAGAGAGTTTCCATGGGACTGTCCTTCTCTTGTAAGGAACTAGAAACAGGGGAAGGATGAGTGTGTGAGACTGTGATGAGTTTTGGAGGACTACCAAGGCCTGGTGTCTTTCACAAGGTATTACATTGCATTTGGAGAAGGAAATGGCAACCCACTCCAGTATTCTTGCCTGGAGAATCCCATGGACAGGGGAGCCTGGCATGTCATGGTCCATGAGACACGGTTATGAGCAGAGAGTCGGACATGACTGAAGTGACTAAGCACACATTATGTGCTTATATATGTTCTGCCCACGAAACATGGGAAGGAAGTCTGGGAGCTTCTGACCCACCACTGCTTGGCTCTGAGCATCCTCATGTGTTGCACATAGTCATCTTGGAGGGTCTGTGACAGACAGACAGGACTTCTACTTGTTTCTCTGTGTTCCACATGGCTGTGTGACCTTTGTCGGCTGTGAAGGTGGATTCTGCTGAGCTGCTGGAGCAGAATTGACATCAAGGACTTGAGTGCAAGTAGCTTACCCGGGAGGTGACCCCAGAGACATCAGGCTTAATCTGGCTGGGGAACTCTGGAAGCTGATGCAGATAATGTGATTCAGAGTTATCCCACCTGAGGGAGAGGGTTAGGGCATTTCTACATCAGCTCCTTTCAGTCATTGGTGGAGTGCTGCTGGGTGAGAGGGGTTAACTGACCTCTGGCTTTCCAGCCTACCTGCTCTGTGGTTCCATGGTGACCTCGTCTGGCTTATGGCAGAAACCCTGTCAGAGGTTTATTCCCATCTGCCAGTGGACTTCCCTGGTGGCTCAGAAGGTAAAGAGTTTGCCTATACTGCGGGAGACCCGTTTTCAATGCCTGGGTCAGGAAGATCTCCTGGAGAAGGAAATGGCAACCCACTCCAGTATTCTTGCCTGGAAAATCCCATGGACAGAGGAACCTGGTAGGCTACAGTCCATGTGGTCACAAAAAGTCAGACATGACTGAGCGACTTCACTTTTCTTTCTTTTTCCAATCTACTTCCTGAGAGGGCAACACGGACTCCGGTAGCTTAGGCACTGACAGGCAGACACTGGCAGTTGGAATCAGGCTGGTGTGTGCTTATGAGCTATGGGGAAGAATGCAGATGGGGCCCTGACATGTCTGTAAGTCCTCTGAGCTCCCTTCCCACTCATCTTCATCCATCGTAGTCTCCAGGGAGCCTCACTTCAATAACTGGGCCACGCTGGACTCGCTTCAGGCACATCAGTTCAGTTCAGTTCAGTCGCTCAGTCATGTCCGACTCTTTGCAACCCCATGAATTGCAGCACGCCAGGCCTCCCTGTCCATCACCAACTCCCGGCGTTCACTCAAACTCATGTCCATTGAGTCGGTGATGCCATCCAGCCATCTCATCCTCTGTCGTCCTCTTCTCCTCCTGCCCTCAATCCTCCCAGCATCAGAGTCTTCCAATGAGTCAACTCTTCGCATGAGGTGGCCAAAGCACTGGAGTTTCAGCTTTAGCATCATTCCTTCCAAAGAACACCCAGGACTGATCTCCTTCAGAGTGGACTGGTTGGCTCTTCTTGCAGTCCAAGGGACTCTCAAGAGTCTTCTCCAACACCACAGTTCAAAAGCACCAATTCTTCAGCACTCAGTTTTCTTCATAGTCCAAATTTCACATCCATACATGACTACTGGAAAAACCATAGCCTTGACTAGACGGACCTTTGTTGGCAAAGTAATGTCTCTGCTTTTGAATATGCTGTCTAGGTTGGTCATAACTTTCCTTCCAAGGAGCAAGCGTCTTTTAATTCCATGGCTGCAGTCACCATCTGCAGTGATTTTGGAGCCCAAAAATATAAAATCTAACACTGTTTCCACTGTTTCCCCATCTATTTCCAATGAAGTGATGGGCCCAGATGCCGTGATTTAAGTTTTCTGAATGTTGAGGTTTAAGCCAACTTTTTCACTCTCTTCTTTTACTTTCATCAAGAGGCATTTGAGTTCCTCTTCACTTTCTGCCATAAGGGTGGTGTCATCTGCATATCTGAGGTTATTGATATTTCTCCCGGCAATCTTGATTCCAGCTTGTGCTTCCTCCAGCCCAGCATTTCTCATGATGTACTCTGCATAGAAGTTAAATAAGCAGGGTGACAACATACAATACAGCCTTGACGTATTCCTTTTCCTATTTGGAACCAGTCTGTTGTTCCATGTCCAGTTCCGTCAGGCACATCAGACCTTATGAAAGGGAAAGATAGACCTGCTGCTGCCTCAGATGTACTTAGCACTGTGCGGGGTTTGCTATGCTGCTCATGGAACCCAGGCCTAGGCAGCTCAATAGAGGTTGTTATTACAGGCCAAGTGTTTCTGTTACACTTTAATGGGGGGAGTCTCTGCCCTGTAACCAAATGCATATTCCTGAAACTCAAAATTTGCCACCACTTCCTCCCCATCATACCAACTCAGATTTGGGAACTTCCTTGATGTTTTTGGCAACCTCTGAGACCAGCACCCCACTTCCTACCCCTGGTAGCTCAGATGGTAAACAATTCATCTGCAATGTCAAGAGACCCTGGTTCGATTCCTGGGTCAGGAAGATCTGCTGGAGAAGGGAAAGGCTACCTACTCCAGTATTCTGGCCTGGAAAATTCCATGGACTGTATAGTCCATAGGCTCACAAAAAGTTGGACACAACTGAGTGACTTTTATATATCTATTGATGTTTCTGGCAACCTCTGAGACCAGCACTCCCCTTCCCACCCTGGGGCTTCTCTGTTGTCAGCCTACAAGTGATTCATGTGAGTCTGAGCTTTGCTCAGCAGTCTTGAAATGAGAAGCTCACGCACATTGGTAGAGAAATTAGGCAAGGAGGTGAGTCTGTACTTGCAAGAGGTTGGACTGAGATGGCTAGTTTCCAGGCCACAGCTCCAAGGTCTCCTTGGGTGCTGAGCAAGAGGGTCCTTTGGTGAGACTGTTGCACAAACATGGCACCCAAAGTCTTAACATGAGGGTGCATTGCCAGTCTGCAGGAAATAAGGAGAAGCATGCCCTTTTTATTTCAGCCTCTGTAGCCTCAAGTCAAAAAGTTGTTGTTGTTTTTAATTAATCCATCAATCAGCCAAGTAACAAATGGTCATCAGGAAACCACTATCGGCCAAGCAAAGTAGCTGATACTGAAGGAAATATACAGATGTTGGAAAGAGTTCTTGCCTTTGGCAAGTTTACAGTCTAGATGAAGAGACTACATTGATAATGTATGACTCTAAGGTACTGTGACTTGATTTTTAGAAGAAACATACCAGAATTTTTACATGGCTAATTCTCCCTCATGTGTTCCTATATTAAAATATTATGATTTCCAATTACATCATGTTTATTATTATCATTAAGCAGCTTTGCACAGAAACATGTTTATGGTAACTACATGGGCATGGCAGGGATGTGAAAATGACATGATTTTTCTCAGCTAAAACACAACCTGAGGTTCTTCTCCTTGATCACTAGACAGTGATATAACTTTTTAGTGTATGTGCATAGGGCTTGGAGATGCCATTAACAGAGAGTGCTAACAAGTGCCAAACCAGCAGCAGGGTGCGGAGGCACATCTCTTTCATCATTGTTGGGTGCTAAAATTTGAGCTTGTATAGAACAAATGATTTTTTTAAATTAATTTTTATTGGAGTATAGTTCTTTACAATGTTGTTACTTACATTTATCCCCCCCCCCTTTTGGATTTCCTTCTTATTTAGGTCACCACAGAGCACTGAATAGAGTTCCCTGATCTAAACAGTAGATTCTCATTAGTTATCTATTTTATACGTAGTATTAATAGTGTGTATACGTCAATCCAAATCTCCCAGTTCATCTCAAACCCTTGTTCTCCCCACACCCCTTGGTGTCTATATGTTTGCTCTCTACTTCTGTGTCTCTATTTGTTTTTCAAATAAGATCATATACACCATTTTTCTAGATTCCAAATATATGTGATAATATAAAATATTTAGAACAAGAGATTTTTTAACTTCAGAAAGCCTAATTGAGGATGGTGGTTTTCTCTTTACACAGGGGAGAGCTGATTTCTAAAGATACAAAGTACCAAGTACCTATGGTGAGCCAAGGAATTTCTATGTATTTCAGCCTCACACAACACAACCCTATTAGATCAATTTTGCTTTCCTTCATTTGCCCTATGAGGAAACTATGGCTCAGAGAGCTAAGATACCCTGGTCTCCATCACACACCTGGAAGTCAAGGCAGGAGTGAATGCTGGTCCTTGGGACTCCGTAATCAGAATCATAGACCTGTTGCCTCTGCCCATTGCAAAGTCTCTCTAAGCAAGGGATGCAATTAATAGGAGCTTGTTTCTTCATTGAAGTATAAAAGAGAGCTATGCCGAAAGCCCTGCTGGACTTCATTTCCAGGAAAACCAAGGTGGACACCTGCCAGGGCCTGCCACAAGTTGTCTGGCACTGCCCAGATGTGAGAGTCAAGCGACTTTATCTTTGAGAGTAACAACCAAATCTGTGCTACCAATGTGGATTCAAAAACCCAAATCTAATTCTTGGTGTGAGATACAGAGCAAAGGAGAGGGCAAGAAATGTTCCAATAAAAGAACCGGTGCCGTGTGAATTTCATTTCTTAGAAAGAATCTTAAGAAGTTCATTCTTTTGTCTGCATTGTCATCAACTCTCTGCCTGCTGTGCTGGCTTTCTTTCCACTACCCCTTCCCCTCAATATGCATCGAAACTTCTTTCTCCTCTTTTGTTCAGTTTAGCAGGAAAGATCTTTGGAGCAGAAGGAATGGGCGCCTTTAGCAAGCTCAGATATCAAATAATTTTTCACCTCCCTGTAATTGAAATCACAGGATCGGGATTTGCTTCCCTCTGGCTGGCTCTTCTCTTGTTCTCTGGGATCACAGATGGAGTGGGGTGAGGGTGCTATTGACTCCCTACGGCTTGTCATCTGACAGACGGACACATCAGCCAGGAAGGGGTCTGACTCTTAGATGAATTCTTTTATCCTCAAAGGGGCTTCCTGCAAAGGAAACCATTAGTGTTTTGCTATCGGGTTTCTACTCCCCATGGTGTCTAAGAAACCATTCATTTAATTTTGTGACATTTTGAGTGGATTTGGAGAGCTAAGCCCATTTGAAAAGGCCTGTTCCTGTCTAAGAGGACAGAGGAAATGCAAATAAAATCCAAATGGTCAAACCCCCAGCAGCCTGAGTGTGGACCTGCCTGCCTCTCTCTTCAGCCCGAGTTACATGTCATGGGTTATGTTCCGAATAGCTGGTGATGCAGTGGTACCCAGCCTCTTCCTTGGCCATGGCCAGGAACTGACCCCAGACCATGAGAAAAGTGGCCTGAAGTTCGATAGCATAGAGTTTAAGAAATCTTCTGTCTTCAAGAAAATGACACTACACACGATCCTTCCTAACCCTCATCTGGCGGATGAAGGTGAGGATGGGTATTAAGATGAAGAGTATGTGTTCTGTCACGTGCTGGCTGTGTCACCTGGGTCACAGTAATGCTTTTAAAAGATGCAGCAGTTACCTGCCTGGTTGTCATTTTGAGATCAGAGATGAGATCGTTTATGTAAAATATTGGATGTAGTACTGGTATGCAGTAAAATTGCAGTAAATGCCAGATGTCACTAATACCATTTTCCATATTGCTTGTAGGTTCATGGTAGCTATCCATGGTGACTTGTCGCATGCCCTGTTGGTTACTAGACCAGAACTGTCTAATAAAAATATAATGCAAACCACATATGTAACTTCAAGTTCTCTAGTAGCCACATTTATAAAAGGTAAAGGAAATGGTAACAATTTTTGTCATATATTTAACCTATTCAAATAAAAGACTATTATCATTTCAACATGAAATCAGTATAAAAATTATTGAGATGTTTTACATTTTTCCCATCCTAAGTCTTTGGAATCCATGTGCACTTATATGTACAGATCATCTCAGTTCAGACAAGCCCCATTTCAAGTCCTAGAGAATAGAGCTAGTGGTTCCACTATAGGATGGAGCAGGCATAGGTTCTATAATCTATAACGTGGGGATTAAACATACCTTGGCATTTGGAAAAAATGTGTAAAACCAATAAAGGCAATTCTTTGGTGATTTCCTGTTTTTTTTTTTTTTATTCAAATTTTTGTTTTTTTCTGAGTCAATGTTGATGATTTGTATTTTTCTAGATATTAGTTTATTCCACTGAAGTTTTAAAATTCAGTACTAATTGTTTAACCTATTATCTTTTGATCTTAAACAAATCTCCTATGCTTTATAACCTACATTGTTATATTGTACTATGCTACATCCTACATTGCAGTCCTGATTCCATACAATAAAGAGATGTTATGCCTGTCTAACCTTGAAAGGCACACAGTTACTCAAGAGAATATGCACAAGTCTTTTTAAGATTTGTCTTCTTACACAAATCTTAGTGAATTTCTGTCTGACACAGACTAGGAAGTGTCCCTTGTGTTTAGAGACAGGAGGCTAGGGACGGTTAGAGCAGGTCTGGAAGAAGAGTTGAAACAGAAGCCACGTGACCATGGGCTGAGGTGGTAAAGGGAGCCAAAGATGTAGAAACAGAGAGTATTCTGAAAAGAGGTTCAAATAAGAAACAATATATGGGCAGCTGGGGACGAGGGAGAGGGGGTGCCCAAGATTGAGAAATGACCAGCTGTGTGGCAGTCAGGCTGACATGCCCTCCTGATCCTTGTCCATCCATATCTATCCTCTTAGAGTGAAACCTCCCCACCTCTGGACCCAGGAGATCTCCCCAGATACAAGCTCACATGGCAGTTTGTGCTTCTCTTTTGTAGTTCTTCTAGTATTTGTCGTAATATACTCATTCTGTAAGCATCATCTATCATCTGTCTCATTCCCTAGACCCTAAGCTCCATGAAGGGGGGTGGGGTCATGTCTGCCTTGTTTTCTAGTAAATTTCCAGTAAATTTTCTTATACCTGTCATAGTGGTTGGCACCTAGGAGGCTCCCAATAAATATTTTTAGGTGAAAAATAATGCAAAAATGCACTTTATCTTTGATTTTGTGTTAGATGGGAGATAATTGTAGTGGGTGAGGAAATTAGCATCAGCTACAAAGAGGTTGAAGCTATCAGAGAGTATAATTACAACAAGATCCTTCATAAAATGGGATTAAATGGAACCAACAAGGAATACAAAAGGGTAATTATGGAGAAGGAGGAAAAAAGAGACACTCATCTTTTGGAGAGGATTCAAAGATTGCTGTAGGGTTTGTAAAGTGAGAAATAAGAAATTTAGACCAACTGTCTCCTGATAACCTTGCCTTGATGAAATGGGAGGAGAGGCAGTTAAGGGGAGTAGTGAGGTTAGTTGAAGAGAAGCAGAAAAGGAAAAAATGGAGAAGGACAAGTGGAAAGGTCAGTGATGGACCTGGGAATTCAGCAGAAGATGGAAAGCATGGGCGAGGCTGTCTCAAGCCCCTCAGCAGCTCAGTTGGAAGAGAAGGTGGATTATGCAAAGCTCCTTGGGGGATATCAGATAGTCAGGGATATATAGTGAAAGATTGGGGAAGCAGGCATGCCTAGGAGTTGGTGAGAGGATTTAGAGGATGAACCTGGATGTAGACTGAACAGGTGAGAAATTATGCCAAGAGGCTGTGATTATGGGAAGCATCAAGGAACAGAAGGATGCCGATCAGAAATGTGAAGATTGGAGTTTTTTCACAGGTGGAGTTGTTCCCAGTGATGGCTAGGTTCCTGGAGTGAGCAGGGAAATAGGTAGCTGATGGCAATAGAAATGAGAAGGAGCCTTGGGTGGTTGTTGTCCTGACCACTGATATCCTTGGCATGACTCTACACCATGTACTAGAGAGAAAGATTCAGTTTTCATGTCTTGATGACCATGTCAGTAGGGAAGGGGTTTTTAGGTAACAGAAATAAGGAAGGATGGAGCTGGAAGGTCATCTATGAACCAGACTTTTGTCCTTTCTCCCTCTTGCTATCAGTTTCCCATCACTGACTCCGGACCACAAACTTTGTGTGTAGGGCCTGGGTAGTTTCATGAAGATCTGCAGTGAAATTGCAAATGCCTTTTAGTTACTTGCTCACAGATGGGAAAGTAAAAGAGCTTTGCAAGCTTAGCAAACTTACCTGAGGATGATAAAAATCTTAAGGGAAAAACTATTTGAGATGTAGGTCAAAATATCTTCAGATTAATCAGATAGTCCCCAGAGGCCTGGACAGCCTGTCAGTAAGTGACTGAGACATATGAAAGATCCCATAGTGGCTTTGGAGAAGAGGTGAGGCGATTGACAGACACAATCTGCTTTCTCTGAAGGGTCTGGTTTTTAGGGCTGCAGGCTCATCTCTCCAGGGAATGTATGATTCCATGATGAATACAAGAGAAAGGAGTGATCCACTGAAGCCTGGCACATGGGCTGCTACTGTCGTTACTTGGAAAGTCAGTTGGCACTCTGGCCTTAGTTTCCTCATCTGGAAAAGGAAGCTGGTGGTCAAGATGGAAGTTTTCAAAGTGTTCCAGTTAGAAAACCTGGGGCATGTCTCAGCACACCTCATGGCTCTTGTTTGCACCTCCTTGGCTTTCAGATTCTTGATCTCATAGTCCCAGCTTTAATATCTATCTTTGGCAACTCATTTGAGCCCCTGCTTGGGATTTTTGGCCCTTGTTTCACTACTCAGCTCTTATCTATACTCATATTCCTAATGTGAAGATACCTATCAGCCTCCAGAAATTGGGTCCCTTCTCTTTTTCTAAAGGTACCTTAGACACCCCACCACCAGAACACCTCTGAGTCTGTGGAGTGGTACTCAGCTGAGAACTGGGCAGTATCCCTTCCAAACCCAGTCCTTACCTTCCTGCTAGATGTCTGTTTACAGGACCACACCGGGTTACGTTCATGTGTTCATGAGGGTAGGTGAGCTCAGCATCTTCCTATTCCATCATCTTGACTTCCACCCCCTCCCCCAGCCCCAAATCCATTTAAAGGACAGCTCCCTCACCTTTGTCAGAACTGGTTATCCTCCCCGTGGGAGATTCTAGGTCTTGCCATTGATCCTTTCCTTCTCTGTTTGACTTTGAAGCATTCACTACTTACTAGCATCTCTCATGTGAGACAAAGAAAGAAGTGCCGTAGGTTCACAAACTTGCAACTAGAAGATGAATAAGTTCTGGAGATATAATGCATGGCATAGTGATTATAGTCGGCAAAACTGTATCACATACTTTAAAAATGCTAAGAGACTAGATCTTAAATGTTCTCAAAAAAAAAAAAAAAAATGATACTTATGTGACCTGATAGTTGTTATTGTTCAGTCACTAAATTGTATCTGACTCTTTGCAACCCGTGGACTGCAGCACGCCAGCCTTCTCTGTCCTCCACTATCTTCCCAAGTTTGCTCTAATTCATGTTCATTGAGTCGGTGATGCTACAGAGGTTTTAGTTAATGCTATGGTGATAATCATGTTGAAATAGATAAATGTATCAAATAAACACACTGTATACCTAACACTTATACAATCTCATATGTCAATCATCTCAATAAAAAATAAAAGTAGTAAAATAAAAAAAAAATTACATTGGACAGGAATAGCTGAGACTTGTGGTTGTTTGTGTCAGACTTTCCCCATCTTGCCTGCACATTTTTCTGGCACATCCAGAATGATGCTTGTTTGGTCCAAAACATTCACCATATTTGCACTGTGGTTGGCACACAGCTGTGAAAAGAGGATGTCATGCATTTTTTTCTAGGCTAGAAAGAAAAAAAAGGAATGCAATAGATTCCCATGTCTTTTTGTTAGTAAGCCAACAAGTAGTTTGGCAATTTGAAAACAAGGCCTCAACATTTGGTTCAGACTGTCGTTTTTGACAGTTTTATGCTCTATATGATTCTCATTCCTTTTTCATCTAGTTGAAGTCAGCTCTGCTGTAAGAACTAAATATATATGTATATACTGATACACATAATATATAGCATATATAATAAATATTCAATATAGTTTAAATTTATTGTAATAGTTATAAACATAAATAAATATTTGTGCTTATAAATACAAATATTTATCCATGCATGCTAAGTCACTTCAGTGTGTCCCACTGTTTTCGACCCCATGGATTGTAGCCCCCCAGGCTCGCTTGTCCATGGGATTCTCCAGGCAAGAATACTGGAGTGGGTTGCTACTTCCTTCTCCAGGGGATTCTCTTGACCCAGAGATCAAACCCAAGTCCCCTGCAGTGCAGGCAGATTCTTTACCATCTGAGCCACCAGGGAAGCCCTCCAGGAAGCCCTAAATATTTGTAAATAAATATTTATGTCTGTAAATGTAAATCAATGCTTATATTTATAGATAAATACTTTATATTTTTATAATATTTATATTATAATAATAAATATATAAATATATTGTAAATATCGTTTATAGAAATAAAAACAAAATATATTGTATTTTATATTTATATAGAATATTAATTTATAAATATAAAATATTCATATTGAAAGTATAAAATAAAAATATTTGTAATAGTTAAGGTAATAGAGCTTATGAATACTTAATCAAGATGAAGAGGATCTGAGCTTTTCAGGCAGATGATTGAGTTCTGCACATCAGGCACTGTCCTGGGTGCTTTGCTGTGTTACCTTATTTAATCTTTTCAACAATCCCATGAAGAAGTAGTAGTCACTCCTTTTAAGATAAGATCACTGAGTTTTGGATTTGAAATAACTTGACAAAGTCTACAAAGCCAGTGGAAGATAGATCTAGAATTTGAATCTGGTCAATTTGCAAAGCTTCTAGTCATTCCACAGCACTGTTCACAGGGAGACCACCAGTTGCCTGCTGTCCCCCAGGAGGGAGATTCACATTCAGACACTCTCCAGGCAGGATGACATTTGCACTCTGTCATTCTGAAGAAGTCCCCGAGATGGTGATTCTGCCTTGGAACTTTCCAAGGATACCCAAGAATATTCTAATATGGGGAAGCATAGTCAATGCCACCCTCAACTGTGGCTTTGGGGACTGAAACCTCATTTTCTTGTTGCTCCTCCAGAAGAAATTTTAGGTTGAATGATTTGATAGTCCTGGGACAGAATGGATGACTCATGTTACATTAGTTCAGATCCCCAGAAGAGGCAGCTATAGTTGCATAATATGCATCCTACCATCTTGTTCCCATCCTTTAACTTGGGTTGAGATCTTTCCATGCAGTAGTGTCTGAGGAGAGCAGCTGTGATGGTTCAAGGAAATGTATGCTTTGCCAGAAAGTCAATGCAGGGGAGTTGTTGAGAGACGGTCTGAAAGGATTAGGGCAGGCAGAAGATTCTAACATTCTTTTTGGCACATTGATTCAAGTTTCTTGCCATTTGATGAGCAACAGGCTGACTGTCTCCAGGCTGAAGTCTAGCCTTCTGTATAGAAGTAGCTGCAATTTGAGGTGGTCCGAAACTTCTCAAATGCCCCCAGTCAGGAGGAAAGTATCTGCTGTTTCTAACCTGGGTATTTTAATATTAAGCAAAATATACAAGAGTTTCCTTAAGTATTACAGCACCCAAGCAGACATTGGAAGAAGATCTTCCATATCATTCAGGAAAAAAAATACTTTCTCAAATAACTTGTTTAAAATATACTGTATGATGGTCCCGAGATTTAGTCTCATATCACACTAGTTAGGTGACTTCTGTTGTGTAATAAAAAGAATACTCTGATCAAAAAATGCGAGGATCTAAAATCTTCTGTATTCTACAGAAGATTAAGAGTGACATATAAATTCTGCAATAAAGTTTGTTCATGGTTTCAAACTTGTTCCAACATGGAATTCCATTGTGTATAATATCTATCAACATCCCTTAAAATCTATGTTCTCCAGCACCTGCTTTGGGAAATCCTGGGAAATAAGCAAATCATAGGACATTGCCTGAGACCAAAGCCAAACCACTACCTGCTGGTCTTGGCTGGGTCCAAGACAGATCCAAAAAGCAATCACATAGGTGGTCTGATTCACAGACTCAATTACATCATTCTGAACTGTGCTGTGTGCATTACCCAATTGTGCTGTCCCCATGGATTACATTAACCAGACAACTGCCAAGTAGGTGCAACCTTTTAATGCCATAGGGATTTAATGGTGGAGATGGAATAAGTCCTTTGATTTTTGGTAAGTAAAATTCACCAGATAGTGAAGATGAGGTGAAAGGTGCTCTGAAATCCCCAGCCCATGAAGCATTACGTTGGTGCTGAGTATAACCCTTAGAGGTAACGACTGCTATTAGTACCACAAAGGAGGTGAAGCACATTTAATGCAAAGGAAAGTGATGCTATTTTGAACAAGGTTCACACAGGGTGCATGTTATATGAATTTAGCTTGAAGCTAGAGTGAAGAAGGTATAGAGGAAGTAAAATAATTCTCCCAGTGGGGCTGAAAAACTCCATGTCTGTGCTCATATTTTCTATTAAAATGCAGCAATAATAAGAATTTAGCTCATGAGAAGTCAGAATGCCTCTACAATTTCAGTATTGAGGATTTAGGAAAATAAATGGATATTGAGGACTTGGTTTAATGATCCCTGTATCCCAGCCCCAAAACGCCCTATGTGTTTAGTCCATCTTTTTGTATACTTTGTACATTTATTGATTTTTATATTTATTCTGCTGTACATGGACATTTATGTTTAGAGATGCACAGGACTTTAAATCTATCAAAAATATGGTATCTCCAGGGTACACTGCTTGCATACATTACACAGGAGACAGACAAGCACTTATTTACTCATTTTATGTAATTATACCCTGGCCCATTCCAAAAAGATTTAAAGGAGTTACGGTGGTGGTTTAAAGGCATTATAATGAGACAAATAATGAGAAATATTTAGAATAAAATTTAAATTCAGGTAAAGAGAAAAGAAGGTAGAAAAAATAAGTCCTGGCAATAAATTATGTTAGTAAAAGCAATTTCAATGCAACTCACTATAGTTTTAGTTAAAATCTAAAGAGGATTTCATAGAATTTAACAAGCTGAATCTGAAAGACACTTAGGCACGATACTGGATGTTTTGGGCTAGAGCACTGGGACGACCCAGAGGGATGGTATGGGGAGGGAGGGAGGAGGGTTCAGGATGGGGAACACATGTATACCTGTGGCAGATTCATTTTGATATTTGGCAAAACTAATACAATTATGTAAAGTTTAAAAATAAAATAAAATTAAGGCAAAAAAAATTAAAAAAAATTAAAAAAAAAAATGAAAGACACTTAGAAAAGTAAAAAAGGCCACAAAACCCAACTTTTTTTTGAAGAAGAGAAACACCAGGAGGGGAGTTTTATCCTCTTGGATATAAGGTATTAGAAGCCAGAGCACCTTGGGCAGCACAGCACTGGTGTAGGTCCAGAAGCAGACTACACTGAGTCAGCCAACTGACTTACATGTGTTGGAAAACTGATCTATGACAGAGCTGGCCTTAAAAAATGGTGGGGAAAGATGGGCTGTTTAGTAGAGGATAAGGGCAGACCTGACTATCCATCTGTAACAAATAAAATAGAATCCATTCTTTCTCATACAATGCCTCCTAATCAATTCCAGAGAGAATGTTGACTTAAAGATGATGGAAAGAACTGCATAATACTTAGGAAAAAATGATAAGAAGAATATCTTTATGGTATCAGTCTAGGACAGGGCACCTCAGACAAAGACAGAAAAAAGGGAAAAATAAAAATGTAACTGCATTAAATTACAAACTTTTGTATAAAATTTTTTTGAAGAAGGAAGGAAAGAAGGAACAGGCATGCTGAAGACTAGGAGAAAATATTTTCAAAACTTAGCCAATGTAGATAAATGTCAATACTATGCAATGAATCAAATATAGTGAATAGTTTAGTAGATAGTATACAAATTAATAAGAAGGGTAAACTTCAATAGACAAATGAAATGGGGAATGGATAAGCAAGAGATTTTTGGAAGAGGAATCCAAACATCTGAAAAAATATTCAGACTCACTAATGTGGTAATGAAAATGCACATTAAGTCATGATATACGATGTCATTTATATCTGATGGGAGAAAAAGTCTACTAAGTAAGTATGCTAATTGTTAGAAAAAATAGGAAGAAAAAAGAATCATCATATACTGTTGGTGAAATTTGGTACAATTCCATGCTTGATGATTACCAGATGTGAAGATGTGCTCATCCTATGACTCAGCAATTCCACTTTTAGGTATATACTCTGGGGAAAGGTTTGCATATGTGCACATGTAAATGGATTGGATAAAACTTAAAAGTCACTCAATGAGAACATATATACATACATTTTAGTATGTCTCAGCTGGTAAAGAATCCGCCTGCAATATGGGAGACCTGGCTTCAATCCCTGGGCTGGGAAGATCCCCTGGAGGAGGGCATGGCTATCCACTCAGGTATTCCAGCCTGGAGAACTCCTTGGACTGTATGGTCCATGGGGTTGCAAAGAGTCGGACACAACTGAGCGACTTCCACTTTCACATACAATAGAATTGTATTGAAAGTCAAGGGGAAAGCTTAAACTGTCAATGTGGGTAAATCTCACAAACATAATACTGAGAGATTTACTTTTTTCCTTTGTAAAACTTGTAAGTTTTACAAAGTAAAGATTTACAAAGTTTTACAAAGATTGATAAATAGGATACCATTTATCTAATATTAAAAAATAACAAAATAACACTATTTCATAGAAGCAGAAATACGTGGTAAATTTAAAAAAATGTCTGAGAAAGATAAGCACTAATTAATGATGGAGTGACTTCCTTTAAGGAGGGAAGAATGGAATGTTACAGAACAGCATTAGCTTTACCTGTAGTTTTTCATTCACATTAAAAATTTATGGAACAATGGACCAACAATCCAATAGGAGATGTGCAAAATGCACAAACCAGTGCTTTGTAGACAACACAGACGGCCACTAAACATTTAAATAAATAATTCCACCTCATTAGTAACCATGGGAATTAAAATCAAGACCAGAATGAGATGCCATTTTGCACCTATTTTATTGGCAAAAATCAAGGAATTTGACTGAGCGTTGATGAGTATGTGGAATCAACAAGATTCAGCATCCCTGCTGGTGAGAGTGAAAACTATCCCACCACCTTAGAACATGTCTTGGTAGTATATCACAGTATAGCGCAGTACATCACAGTTTATTGCAATATACCATGGCATAACATGGTGTATCAAAATATATCAGTGTCAGTTCAGATTTCGAGGCTACACAGAGTAGAAACTCATTCATGCTGCCTAATGGAAATCTATTTTAGGTGTACAGATAACATCAAAGGAGATGGAATGTCAGGGGAGGAGGAGGAGATGTATTTGAGCCAGGAATTGCTGAGCTGAGATCTGGAGGGTCCTTGTAGTAACCAGGTGGCTTGAGGGACCAGGCTACCTTCTCACCTTCTATTGCTTTTTATGATTGTTGCCACATGACACCACAAATCACCTATCTCACTATTGAGGATGATGGGCCTATTGCTAAATTAAGTGAGTCACTAGATATAAAATCCCTTAAACAGAACTTGGCATTTTATAAACACTGTTTTTGCTTATTATTGCTGTCTCAAAGTTTCTGTCTACTAGTATCCTGAGTTTATGCATAATGAATTTATTTTTATGCCCCTGACAGTTTTCCTTCTCCCCATGATTTTATCTTCTGCTTAAACTGTAAATGGATGACTGAGTCTCATTTTTAAATTTAATCCTGAAAGATGATGCTGTGAAGTGCTGCACTCAATATGCCAGCAAATTTGGAAAACTCAGCAGTGGCCACAGGACTGGAAAAGGTCAGTTTTCATTCCAATCCCAAAGAAAGGCAATGCCAAAGAATGCTCAAACTACTGCACAATTGCACTCATCTCACACGCTAGTAAAGGAATGCTCAAAATTCTCCAAGCCAGGCTTCAGTAATACGTGAACCGTGAACTTCCTGATGTTCAAGCTGGTTTCAGAAAAGGCAGAGGAACCAGAGATCAAATTGCCAACATCCGCTGGATCATCGAAAAAGCAAGAGTTCCAGAAAGACATCTATTTCTGCTTTATTGACTATGCCAAAGCCTTAGACTGTGTGGATCACAATAAACTGTGGGAAATTCTGAAAGAGATGGGAATACCAGACCACCTGACCTGCCTCTTAAGAAATCTCTATGCAGGTCAGGAAGCAACAGTTAGAACTGGACATGGAACAACAGACTGGTTCCAAATAGGAAAAGGAGTATGTCAAGGCTGTATATTGTCACCCTGCTTATTTAACTTATATGCAGAGTACATCATGAGAAACGCTGGGCTGGAAGAAGCACAAGCTGGAATCAAGATTGCTGGGAGAAATACCAATAACCTCAGATATGCAGATGACACCACCCTTATGGCAGAAAGTGAAGAGGAAGTAAAAAGCTTCTTGATGAAAGTGAAAGAGGAGAGTGAAAAAGTTGGCTTAAAGCTCAAGATTCAGAAAACGAAGATCATGGCATCTGGTCCCATCACCTCATGGAAAATAGACGGGGAAACAGTGGAAACAGTGTCAGACTTTATTTTTTTGGGCTCCAAAATCACTGCAGATGATGACTGCAGCCATGAAATTAAAAGACACTTACTCCTTGGAAGGAAAGTTATGACCAACCTGGATAGCATATTCAAAAGCAGAGACATTACTTTGCCAACAAGGGTTCGTCTAGTCAAGGCTATGGTTTTTCCTGTGGTCATGTGTAGATGTGAGAGTTGGACTGTGAAGAAGGCTGAGCACCGAAGAATTGATGCTTTTGAACTGTGGTGTTGGAGAAGACTCTTGAGAGTCCCTTGGACTGCAAGGAGATCCAACCAGTCCATTCTGAAGGAGATCAGCCCTGGGTTTTCTTTGGAAGGAATGATGCTAAAGCTGAAAGTCCAGTACTTTGGCCACCTCATGCGAAGAGTTGACTCATTGGAAAAGACTCTGATGCTGGGAGGGATTGGGGGCAGGAGGAGAAGGGGACGACAGATGATGAGATGGCTGGATGGCATCACTGACTCGATGGACGTGAGTTTGAGTGAACTCTGGGAGTTGGTGATGGACAGGGAGGCCTGGTGTGCTACGATTCATGAGGTGGCAAAGAGTCGGACATGACTGAGTGACTGAACTGAACTGAACTGAAGAGGCAATCTAACTGGTGTATATTTTTGCCAGGCCTTGTCATGATTTCTTGATGGTAGGTTTTTTGAAGTTGCTTAGACAGGAGAGATGGAGACTTGTGGTACAGTGCATGGCACCCAGCTCATGAAACAACCTCTGGCTCCTTCCTTAGTACACACTGTGGCCTTGGCTGATCCTCAGAAGGGACCGTGCTAGGTCCTCTGTGGGCAGAGAGTGAAGCTGACCTGTTTATACTCACTTTCTTTCCCTTGTGTGAATCATTTATTTAAGTAAGTTGCTTAGTGGAGTCCAATTAACCTTCAAAGATGAAACCAATGGTCCAAGTTTGGAGTCTTTGTACCTATCTACCAAAGAAGTTTTTTTGAGAACAGTTGTTTTGGCTCTGGAGTCTTCCTGCACAAATAGACATCATGCCTCAATCCACTTGAGAATTACTAAGAATTGATGTATTAGTAAGATCCAAATAATATTTAGCTTATTTTGGATTTACCAGAAGAATGTTCTAATGCCAACTTAAATATTGATCTAAGACATTTTTCAATATCAATATATATTGGGAATACCTGACTGTCAATACATATTGGAAAAGTATGGATCTTGATGTCAAGGACTAGAGATTGAATCCTGACAGTGTCATTCAATAGGCGATTGACTTTCTGTAAATAATTTAATGTCTTTTAGACTAATTCTCTTAGTTTCTAGAGTTTTCAATACTATTGGCACAGCCATGTTGCAGAAACACAATATAACATGTTTAAAAAAATGAAATTTTCCAAGTCAAATACCAGAGATACAGTAGGTTGAAGGAAATGAAAAAAAAAATTAGAATCTCCTTCATGTTATTGATTTATTTCTCAAAATATATTTTACAAGGACAAAAGAAAGAGAGGAAATATGAACTAACCACAAATCAACTGAACAAAATGCAACAGAAGGTTTTGCTATTGATTGACTTAATACAGGCTGTATTTTTGCTTTCAGTCAGCAGAACGACTAGGTGCAAAAGATCTCTATTACTTTTATTTCTACTTTCTCCATTGTGTCATTGAACAAACTGAGCATACGCAGTAATTCCTGATCTGATTGAAGTGTCTTACAGAACAGAGTTTCAGTTTGCTCAGGAGAATGTATGAGTCTTCTAATTTATGGATCTTTCAGTTATGTTATTACCATGTAGTTTTTAAAGTTTATTTTAAAATAGTGGTATAATTTGTAAGGCTGGGCTCTTTGGGGGCAGTTAAAGACATTACCTATTAAATTTGAGTTAATCTTCCAGAAAGTGAATACAGGATGAGTTTCAGCACTAGAGGGCTTTCTCTAAGGTTGACGTAGATGGAGAAGGAGCGAGACATGAGTGACACTGCTGACCTCCCTGGTCTCCCCCCCTGGGCCTGGGCTTTCAGTGCTCATCATGGAGGAACACAGCGCCGGCAGCAGCTAATAAACATGCTGTGTAAAATCCAGGTGGAATAAAGATATTTCTGTTTCCCATCAGCACATCCTCAGAGCAGAAATTATTAATGAAACCTGAATCTGGGAATCCTCACTAATGGGAATCCCACATTCGGTTGAGACTTGATTTGCCATGAGCAAGGGTGTGGGGGTCCCCTTCCAGTCTCCTCTCTCCTCTGCCTCTTCCCCAACTTCTCCTCGTCAGGGCTTTGGTGACAATCCACCTCTCTATCGCTTCTATTTGTAGGACATCTATCTTGAAGCTGACCATAAACTACAATAGAAAAGATAAGAATAACGATTAGTAATGGCTATATACCAATTTCTTGATATTTATATTTAATATAAAATTTAACATGCTGCTGCTGCCGCTGCTAAGTTGCTTCAGTCCTGTCCGACTCTGTGCGACCCCATAGACGGCAGCCCACCAGGCTCCCCCATCCCTGGGATCCTCCAGACAAGAATACTGGAGTGGGTTGCCATTTTCTTCTCCAATGCATGAAAGTGAACATAAATATTATTTAATCCCCAGAGGGAATCCCACAAATAGTTACTATCAGCCTCATTTTATAGATAAACAAATATGAAGTAATATTAATTTGCCAAAGTTGCAGTTAGTAAGTTATGAACTTGGGAGTCAAACTCTGGCAGTTCTGTTACCAGAGTCCCAGGGCTTGTGATGTCGCACTAAGTGGGCAGGGCTAGTGGAAGCCACCGTGGGGAGGAGGAGACTCCTTGCCATGAGTGTGTGAACATGTGTGGAAACTGGGGGTAAAGGTCTCTTGTGTTTCTAATCTTGTCCTTATAACTCTGTGTTTAGTTTCCCCTTTTCAAGAGCTTGAAATCACTTGGGGTGTCATCAGACCAGGGTGAGCATTTGGGGTAAGCACTTTTGACTGCATATCCTATGACCAACCTTTCCAAAAATAAGGATAGTTCTCAGAGAACCTGGTGTGACCTTTTCTATAACTGTCTTCAAAAAGTACCAACCAAACAAACAGAAAAGCCCTTCTTTGGTTAAAGAACCAAGAATCAACATTACCCAGTATTGCTAATTTCAGCAGATAGCCCCAACTTGAAACGTGTTACCACTCAAAACATTTTTAGTTAGGATGTTTAAAATTCAGAACACATTTTCAGAAATAATATTATAAATGGCAATTTAGTCTCCAAGCTACCTTATAAAAGTCTACTTAACCCATAACATTGCTGAAATATTTTGTATTTCTAATAAAAATAATGGAGAATACTGATATTGCAATGCTAGCAATTAAAATAAGTACTAATGGTGAGCTCATTAACTTTTATGTATAATTTATATTACCTGTACAGGAAATCCAGTGTAGTATGAGTCAAGAGCTCACTCTGGGATTAGAATGTCTGGTTCAAGTATTAGCTGTATGGACTGACTGACCATGGGACAAGGTACATTTCACAGAGCCTCTGCACTTAACTCTAAAATAGGGGTAAAAGCACTTTGTAAGTTTGATGTGAGGATTAAATGAGATAGTATGTTTAAAGTACTAGTGTTCTGGAGTTTAACACAAAGTTCCCAGGTTATCATGTGGTGGATATGATTAATATCTGTTGATTTTCAAGCCCTACCCACTGAACAAAAACTGTGTCAAGGATTTTGGTTGTATAATAATTTAATTGCAATTACCTATAGTCCAGTGAGGAGATGTAGTACTTGAGGGTCTCTGAGACGAAACAATTTTGTTCAAAGTCACATAGAAATGTGTAAACTTGACTGGACCACAGGGTGCCCAGATTTCTGGTTAAACATTATTTTGGCTATATCTGTGAAGATGTTTCTGGATGAGATTAATATTTGAATTGGTGGTAGTTTAGTCACTAAGTCATGTCTGACTCTTGTGACCCATAGACTGTAGCCTGCCAGGCTCCTCTGTCCATGGGATTCTCCAGGCAAGAATATTGGAGTGGGTTGCCATTTCCTTCTCCAGGGGAATCTACTATTTGAATTGGTAGACTGAATAAAGTAGATTGTTCTCCCCAATGGTGTTATCTAATCTGTTGAAGGTCTGAGTTGAACAAAAAGGCTGAGTGGAAGAGAAGTTTTTCTCTCTCTCTCCGCCTTACTCCCTTTGAGTTGGGACACTGGTCTCATCCTATCTTGATACTCAGACTCACATGAAACTTACACCATCGGCTCTCCTAGTTCTCATGACTGGCTCTTCTGGGTTCTCACCTTCACAACTGCAGCTGATTTTGAGACTTCTCAACTTCCATGATCAAATAAACCGGTTTCTTGTAATAATCTCTTTTTTTTCTCTCTTTCTGTGTATCTATCCCATTATAACTCTTCCTGTGCCCACTATCAGTACTTCAGCTACACTACCCTTCTCTGTTTCTCAAACATGCTGGCTTGTTTTAACCAAGGAACCCTTATACTAGTAGCTTCCGCTGACCAGAATTCTCATGACTCCTTATTCAGTGGCTTCTTCTCATTCCAACATTGGTTTAAATGTAATCTTTGTTATTCATAGCACGATGGAATTATGACTCTTATTTTTTTCAATGTTTTATTATCAGTTACTAGCATTATTCTTTCTGCTACTCAGATCATTCCAGACTAGGAGTCCTTTCAAAGTTACTTCCCATCTGTGTCTTTCCTATGTCCTTGTGAGATGTTTCTCTTATTCTTTGAGTACTTTATTATGTTCTGGCACAAAAAGATATTTCAGGCACATTGTGTACTGTCTCTGAAATCAGCCTTTTCTTCAAGGAGTTTTGATGCCTTTTAGTAGAGAATGGTATTTAGTAACCAAGATATAAGCTCTAGATGTGCTCCTTGTTACTGGGGTATCACTGCTTTTGGACCTCTGTAGACAGAACTAGAAGACACATCTACCTTTATTTCTTTCAGGTTTGTCAAAAGTTCATTCATGTTTTCTGAACCATTTTATAAATAAACTGAATAAACTTTTTGGCCAACCCAATATAAATTGTGTATATATATATCTTCTCTTGGTTCTGTTTCTCTGGAGAACCTGATGAGTATGGTCACATAAATAGAAGAAGAGAGCCTAGAACCCAGGTCTGTAGGTTTAAAAGCTGAGACTCCTATGAGGTCTGACTGACTCCCTTTGGGTCCATGGCTCGGACTGCACAGTTCTTACTCTGTACAGGGCTGCACTGCCTAGGGGAGGGATGAGGGCGATCAGGGTTATCTGAGCCAGGATGGAGGAGGAGAAACAGTGAGGAAGAACTTTCCAAGATGAGCAGTTGTGTGAGCCAAGACAGAAACGAATCCCCAACTCTTATCAATTTTGCTTAATTTAACTTTGGAGTTCTGCCAAGGCTTACACTAGAGAATCTTTTAACTTACTCCAAAACATGTTAGAAGCCAAGAGTGTTTCTAAGGACATGAGTTGAGGGCCTCCAGCACCACACCTGGTGCACAGTAGGTGTACAATAAACCTTGTTAACTGTGAATAAGCTCTCTGTGATGTAGCTCTTACATCATTTCTCCTACTGCTTCCAATGACTTTAACTTCCTTGGGAATGGGTGATGAGGCTTTTAATTTCTAGAGATTCCTGATGGGCAGAGTGCCCCATGCTCACCTCTGAACTTCCAAGTGATTCCCTGTGTGAGGGAGCAAGGCAAAGACAGGTTTGCTAACTACAGATGCCAAGAGAGAAATTCACAAATGAAGTGCCCCTTAGATCACAACTTTATATATAATATTCCTGACCAGAAGAAATCTCTCTCCTGCTGTACTCACTTGGCTCTTTGCGTCTCCATTTCAGGAACTGATTCTTGCCAGATGGTGTTTCATTATCTTCAATGCAGTGATTATGTTTATTTATTTAAATGTCCCTGGAGCTGCAAATCATAAACTTGGTTTTACTCATCTTTCTTTTGACTCAGAGTAAACGTTTTAGAATATAATATTTCCCATTTAAGTTTAACAGAAAGAACCTCACTGCATCAAAACATTGGCAGAGTTTAAATGCAAATTTATAAATAAAATCCACCTACAATTTAAATATATATGGATTAAGAGAAATAAAGCTATTACAGAAAATCTGGAAATCACAAAAAAGTAAAAAGTATACAAAGATTTCTTAAGTAGCACTAGCTGATTAAACCATCCCACCACTATCCAGAGTAACTGTCTTTGGTATTTTTAATGTTTGTTTTTGTTTGTTTGATTATTAGAGTTTCTTTTTCATTGGCAATTTTAAAATAAATAAAGTAAAAGCTGCAGTTCATGGGATTGCAAAGAGTTGGACACCACTGAGCAACTGAACTGAACTGACTGAAGGTAAAAGAGATTTTGTTCAAACAGTCTGCTTCAAAGAAAAGTGCAAGTGATTCCTTCTACTTTGTTAGAGCTCGCTTCCTGCCTTGCCAAGTGCTGTGGGCACAGAGGGGGTGACCAGTGGAGGTAGGGACGTTGCCAACTGTAGTTCTCCATCACAACCAGCACTGCATTTCCTGGTTAGGAAAATCCTGGAAAATCCAGGATGCTGAAAATACCCAACTCAGACTTTCTCTGCTGGAATTCATTAATTTCACATTGTTACTGAGGCTTCCTGACTGCTTGAGGTCAGTCTTGAAAAGGTGACAACGTTATCTACTCAGGACCCAGCTGCCCTGTTCTTTTTCCCTTCCACATGCTTTTTCTCTGTACAGAACTTCTGACACCGAAGTAGATATTTGTACATGAAAATGATACACAGAAAGCTGAAAGAGACTGGAATCTCTCCCCTTATCTACCTCCATGTGGCTGCTGACAACAGAGATATATAACTTCTGGGGTACATCCAACACATGAGCAATTGGGACATCCATATATCACCCACTTCTTTCTTTCAAGAATAGTTTCCTAATTTTTGCAATCACTTGACAGGTCTATATTTCATTGCTTTATCCACTTTCTTCCCATCACTGATTGCTGATATAAATGTGGGTAGCAAAGAATCATTCTTAAGACCTTTTCCCTAAGCTTTAAAGTTGTTATACCAACTATTTTGACACAAAAACTAAAAATAAAAATAGGCTCCACAATGAGTGAAGTCAACTGGGGACTTTTATTTAGAACCCAATGAATTGGTGTCTAGAAATAGGTTTTCCATCTGTGTGCAGCGTCTTGGCAAAACATGTGCCTTTTCACTAACCTATGTGCTAAATTACTGAGCTTTACTGCATTTTAAATTATTTCATATCCAACCCGTATTTGCAGAGATATGTGGCAATCATCCATTTTTTTTTTTTTTTTTGGCTTAAGTTTTACTCTTCTATGGATTAGGACAGAAGCAGACTTAAAGCCGAGCATTACTGGTCAGAATCTACACCCTGCACAGGCCAACTGCAAATATAATAGCTCAGTGTTTGGCAGCTGCCTAAGTGAAATTGCCAAAAAAAATGTTTAGGACAATTCATTACCCCCATTAATGAACGAGTCCCAGGAGAAGGAAATAATGTAAAACTTAACATATGCCAACAGCTGTTATAAATGTGAATAGTCATTCCAGCTTGATTAAAGTCATCAAATTTTGTTCCCCCATTCTACCATACATTCCAGGTAAAGTGATGCACTGGATGTGACTAATGGTACAGAGAGAAACTTTAAAACAAAATCAAACATCTAGATAAATATTGTCCATTGGAAAAATGACCTGAACCACCATACACACATTCCACTGACTATACCAGTTTCTTCATTTCTCTTTTCTCTCTCTCTCTTTTTTTTTGTTGAAAATAGATCCCATTTTATTAGACCAATCAGCATTTTAATGTTACAAACGAGCTCAAAGAACACAACATGCAAGATAGACACAGCCAAGAAGCCACTTCTCTTTTGAGTCATACAGAAAAGTACGCTTATCATATTATGATAATTAAATCCACTCCCAAGGATGAAAGGAGAAGGCAATGGCAACCCACTCCAGGACTCTTGCCTGGGAAATCCTGTGGACGGAGGAGCCTGGTAACCTACAGTCCATGGGGTCACGAAGAGTAGGACACAACTGAGCGAATTCACTTTCACTTTTCACTTTCAAGCACTGGAAAAGGAAATGGCAACCCACTCCAGTATTCTTGCCTGGAGAATCCCAGGGACAGGAGCCTGGTGGGCTGCCATCCATGGGGTCACACAGAGTCAGACACAACTGACGTGACTTAGCAGCAGCAGCAAGGATGAGGGTCTACTGTAACTGACTATGTTCTCAAAACTGAATCTATTTGTGGGTTTTAAATAAGTTTGTTAAATATCAAAATGAATCCACCACAGGTATACAAACTAATACAATTATGTAAAGTTTAAAAATAAAATAAAATTAAAAAAAAAAAGAAAAAAGAAAAAAATGAACTTCAAATAAATAAATAAATAAGTTTGTTAAAAATAAGCTCACCTAGCCATTAACTACCTGATTGATTGGTAGTCAATCAATTGATTGATTATTTCCTGTAGATGTATGATGACCTACGCCAGAGGTCCCATGTCGAGCCAATTTGGAAAAGCCGAGTCCCCTAGAGGGGACCTGCCATGGAGTCCATTTACATAGGAGAGGACCTGCCATGGTTCCATTTACAATGAGAGAGATGGACACCAAAAGAGTAAGACTCTTAGGACACCTATGTACTCAAGCTGGTCTAAGGACAAGGCATCATTGTTAGAAGGGAGAGATGCCTCAAAGTGTCTGTCACTTATGTGTCTGCTGAGCAGGAATAGAAAACTGCAATTAAAATTAAAATTGTTGCTATTATTTATTGCAACTATGCTTTAAAGAATTCATAAGAAAAAAGATTGCAAATAAATATACAAAGATGTAAAAAAAGAAAATTAAAAGTGCTCCTTCACTAAATGGTTGAAACTTCTCAATAGTAGAGTGAGGGGTAGAAAAAAACACAGAGAAATGGTATTTTGATCATTATTTGAATCAGAGCCATGTTGATAGTTATGTAGTAAAACAACTAAGCAGACCTTAGTTTAAAACAGTTATTCATGGAGTCTTTTGATAAATACTTTTATAGTAGTTATCCAGAGAATATAAATTACCACGAGAATTCTGATCTAACAAAAGCAGTGTAGTTAGTGGTTAAGAGCTCAGGCTTTGAAATGAGTCTGGTGTAGATATGAATCCCAGCCCCACCCTTCACTGGGCATATGACCTTAGGCTGGCCATTCACCCTCTTTAAGACCCAGTTTTCTAGTCTTACCAGAAAGAATGTTGGTTAAAAACATAGTACATTATCTAATCACAGTCGAATTTCTGGATTGCCCAACACAAGTCTTACATGATGAAATCTGCCTCCACTTCTCTAGTCTGTTTGCCAACTACTAAAGAAAAGCTCCTATTTATTCAGAAAATACTTCTATTATAGCTCTTCAGCTAAAAATCAGCTTGGGGGGGTGATAAATATTGACCCTTCAAAACAGTGTCCTGTGGTTCTTTGTTTGTGACCTGTCATTCTGTGGCTCCTCTGGGGGCAGCAGTTGTGGTCTAAAGCAATGATGGTTCCTATTAGACCCAAATTAAGAAGGGGATGACAGAGGATGAGATAGTTGGATGGCATCACCGACTCAACGAACATGAGTTTAGATAGGCTCCGGGAGTTGGTGATGGATAGGGAGGCCTGGCGTGCTGCAGTTCATGGGGTCACAAAGAGTTGGACACGACTGAGTGACTGAACTGAACTGAACTGAAGGCTGAGTGCTGAAGAATTGATGCTTTTGAACTGTGGTGTTGGAGAAGACTCTTGTGAGTCCCTTGGACTGCAAGGAGATCAAACCAGTCAATCCTAAAGGAAATCAGTCCTGAATATTTATTGGAGGGACTGATGCTGAAGCTGAAGTTCCAATACTTAGGCCACCTGATATGAAGAACTGACTCATTGGAAAAGATCCTGATGCTGGGAAAGATTGAAGGCAGGAGGAGAAGGGGACAACAGAGGATGAGATGATTGGATGGCACCACTGACTCTGTGGACGTGAGTTTGAGCAAGCTCTGGGAGTTGGTGATGGACAGGGAGGTGTGGTGTGCTGCAGTCCATGGAATCGCAAAGAGTTGGACATGACTAAGCAACTGAACTGAATTGAATTGAACTTAATCCTGTATTCCCTGGATCTTGTTCAGAAATTCTTACTCTTTTTCTTCTACAAGCTGTATGATTTTCTCTCTGTCATTTCTTCTGTATACTGTGTATTTAACATTCCACTTCTTTAACCCTTTTGTAATTATCACAGGATCAAACTATCCCCCACACTTTGGAAATGTTCTTGATTGAAAAGAGGGTAAAAATCCTTCATTTATCATTTGTTTCCTGGAAACTCTCCTCTGGTCTCCTTGCCTCTAATCTTGCATTCCTTCAAGCTAGAACAGGAGTCCTTTTTCTAGAGACAAATTATGATCTCTGTTTTCATCCTTCCTCCTTTAAATATTGGGTAGGCCAAACAGTTTGTTCAGCTTTTTCTGTACCATCTTATAAAAAAACCTGAATGAACTTTTTGGCCAACCCAATATCTCAGTGGTTCTCCATGTCCTTCAAGATGAAGGTCAAGCATCCTTGCATGGCTTATACGACCCTTTACAATCTAGCCCTTCTTGACCTGATTTCTCCTTCACTGGGCTCCTGGAGGCCCTTCATCTGGTCATACTCCCCCTTTCTTTGGTCACTTTGCCCACACTGATGCCACGCCCTGGCTCCTGGACCCCCCTCTCCTCCCTGCCATGTGGCCAATCATTGCTGTTTCTCATTCAAGAGTCAACACAGGGTCTCCTTACCCCAGAAATTCTTCCCTGACCCAGTCTACTTCCTACCTACCGATCAGGTGCCCCTTATATAGGATCTGAAGAAAGGTTCATAATAGAGGTGAAAGAGGTTAAAGCAAATGACAACATGCAATACACAATGGTCTCTCAATAAATGTTCATTCTTTTACAGTGGTGAAGAACAACTCTGAACATTACCTAGCCTGCTCCTGGACTGCCTTTCAGGGTTTCCTCAAAAAACTATACCTACAACCTAGAGAGGTAGGATGAGGTGGGAGGTGGGAGGGAGGTTATATATCTATATATACCTATGGCTGATTTATGTTGACATATAGCAGAAACCAACACAACAGTGTAAAACTATTATCCTCCAATTAAAAGTAAATAAATTACAAAAACTGAAAAGGTTAACCTCCTCCAAGTTGCCCCTCTTTCTTGAACCTAGCGCTTTCAGATCCCTTGTTGCAAACATATTGAACATCTTGTCAATTGTATGAATTATTATCCAACTGAAATTTATTTTCTGAAACATTCTTATCAGCCCTTATTCTGGGATGAATGTGGCCTTATCTATCCCCTTAAATACACAGGGTTCTAAGGACCTTTTAAAAGGTCTCTCCCAGCTCTAATATTCTTTGATTGTAAGATTTATTTTGGTGAAACTCCTTAACACAGATGAAGTCAAATTTCTGGAACCTGATTATACAATTTAAAGATTATCTGAAGTCTCAGTTCCTCCTTTTCATCCCCTTCCTCCCCTCCACTGCGTGCCCTGTAGTCATTTTTACTATTCATAAACTCCCCCACACAGGGAGATGGAAAGGAGAGGCAATGCTATCATAAAGTGTTTTCATAAAGTGCATGACGGGAGAGGCTGAACTGTGGATTAGAAGAGATTTCTCAGATTCATTATCCCTCCACCTCTTCAGACTGACCACGATAAGTTAGCTGGAAAATTACTAGACTCCTTCCAAGTTTTTTTTTAAATAATAAATTCTGGGTCTGCATAAATCATGATCTCCCTACCACGGCATTCACCTCTGTATTCAATTCCAATGCATTCTATTGTTTTTTATTTTATTTTAAATTTTTATTGGAGTATGGTTGATTTACAGTGTTGTATTAGTTTCAGTATGCTTCAAAGTGAATCAGTTATGCACACACATATATCCACTCTTTTTTAGATTCATTTCCCACATAGGTCATCACAGAGTATTGAGTAGAGTTCCCTGTGCTATACAGTAGGTTTTTATTATTTATTATTTCTATATATAATAGTGCATGCTCAGTTGCTTCAGTCGTGTCTGATTCTTTGTGACCCCATAGGCCATAGCCCACCAGGATCCTCTGTCCATGAGATTTTTCCTGGCAAGAATACTGGAGAGGGTTGCCATGATCTGCTCCAGGGGATCTTCCCGACCCAGGGAATAAACCCACATGTCCTGAATTGCAGCGGATTCTTTACCATGAGCCATGGGGGAAGCCCATATATAGTAGTGTGTATGTGTTAATTCCAATCTCCCAGTTTTCCCTCCTGCCTCCCCGTCTGGTAACCGTAAGTTTGTTTTCTACATCTGGAACTCTACTTCTGTTTTGTAGACAAGTTTGTTTGTACGCCATTGTTGTTTTTAAGGTTCCACATACAAGTAATATCATATGATATTTGTCCACTGAAATGGTCCACTGCTCTCTTTGACAACATTCAGCTAGTCCCCTTTCTTTAACTAAGCTTGCTGGGCTTTGCCTGTCTCTGCTTCTCTCTGTGCCCTGTCATACTCACATCTCTCTGTTTTGATGAAACATGACATGAAGGAGAAGAGGGCTTGAAGGCTTGGAACGTTTAGCTGTTTCAACCTGGAATCTTCTACTCCCTAAGGAGATCTTTCTGAAATTGCCTGGGAAAGCTATAAAGAAATGTACTAGTTGTAATGTCTGAGAGTGACCTGGAGACTTTGTGTAGAACTCTGCAATGTCAGCAGCTACTTAGCTACACATATTCCATACACAACCACTTTTATAGCTTGACTTAGAGCCAACTTTTGTTTCCAGCTCCAGTGCCAAGAGCCAATGGCTGCTTTGGTTCAAGACAGCTTATGCTGCCCTAGAAGTTTCTTTTTGATTCAGCTGACAGGAGCAGAGCACTGTGGTCCTTAATTATTCTAGGGCATATCATGATGCTGCCTGAAGACTGATGATGGGGTCCTGGTAGCCAGCTTGAATACTGCTGTTCTTATGACTTTATTGCCCTGGGTCTGCATTGTCCCCAGGTATCTTTCACACTGAAGACAGGCAAACCAGTGAGTCTGATTTGAGTTTAACCATGACTGATTCACTTCCTTTCTTCTTGTGCGTGTGCTGTGCTAGGCTTCCCAGATGGTGCTAGTGGAAAAAAAAAAAAAATTCACCTGCCAATTCAGGAGACGCAAGAGACACCGGTTAGATCCCTGTGTTAGGGAAGATCCCCTAAAATAGGAAATGGTATCCCACTCCAGTATTCTTGCCTGGAGAATTCCATGGGCGGAGGAGCCTGGAGGGCTACAGTCCATAGGATAGCAAAGAGTCAGACGCAACTGAGTACACTACAGACTTGTTTTCTTTCTTCTTAGCCATGACCAAGTGTGTTTTGGCAAAGTTTACCAGACTTGAGTTGGGGGGGAAAAAAAAACAACCAAGCATAATGTGTGATCAAAAACTTTTCTAAACTGTTTAGCACCTTGTGTCACTTCATAATACAGCAGTCCCCAGAAACTGGTCTTGCTTCCAGTTCATGAAATATGAGAGAAGTCAAGTCAATGACTGCTGTCATGTGGATTGGGATCTGGACATATCATCAGGGCGGTATCCTTGATTAAGGAAGTTTTTGAAAAATGATAGCAGTTTAATATTTCTTAACTGTGTTCATATAGTTGTCACATGGCCCTATTAGTTTTGTAGTAATCTTATCCTCATGTTACTAATAAAAGAAATACACATAAAGCAATCATGACTCTTCTATGGTCATACAGCTGATAAGAAGCAGAGCTGGGAACTGAACCATGGTGATGTGCCTATGTTTTTACCAAGATTTCATACTATTCCTTCTCCTTGGATCACCTTTCCAGGTTATAGCTTTTCTACTCAAGGTTAAAGCAATGGCTCTGCTTCAGATAAAACCTGGCAGTACATAGCCATCTTCAACTCGAGGTGTTGAGGTTGGGTGAGTTTGGTTATTAACTCAACAAGTATCTGCCAAGTGTCTTACCAAAGCCTGCCACTGAGCTAGGTCCTCCTGACCACAGTCTTGTGGGGACACAGGCTCTCAGCAAATTGTTATAGTTGTATGCGGCAGCAAGGAACTGATCAGGTACCAAGGTAGGTCATAATGAGGTTCCAGTCTTAAAGACCAACTGGAAACTGAAGGACGGGTAGAGTTGGCCTAATAATGAGCCTGGAAAAGAATGTTCTAGGTGGAGAAGAGATATATCCAAAGACTGCAGGCCAACCAAAGGCATGTCGTCCAGGTGTTTTGGTTCTCCAGAAATTACACAGAGAGTGGGGAGGAGCGAAGCACACAGTTACTTGGGTACATGTGAAGAACATGTGGGTGCACCCAGGTATGAAATCTTTGGGGGCCACCCCAACCAATCTCCTGCCCAGCCACCTCCGTGGAGATGTAAGGAAATGTGGAGGTTAATTTCTTAGTTTTGGTTGCTCCAGGGAGCTGTGTGGGTGGGGAAGGGGCCAGTGGACTACAGAGCATGGTGAATCAACACAGGATCATCAGTGGAGTGGAAGTCAGGATGGGGTCAAATGTAAAAATAAAACAAGTCCATCAAGCTCACTATATAGGCAAAGAAGCCCAGTCTTCCAGGGGACTATGATCATGTGGTTTTTATTTCAAATATTTTTCAGAGTTTGTTATTCACTAATATTTAAAATCTTGGGAAAGAAAGTGCTATAGGATAGATCAGGGCTATCTATCAAGAATAGAAAGGAGTGATCCTAATCCATTTTTTCCATGGGGACTTTGTGATACCTGAGGCTCTTGCTGTCACAAGTAGAGTTTTCTCTTTGGAGTGGTAGCATTATATCTGTGAATATCCTAGATCCTGGTAACACACTAGGCTTTTATTCACTGATGAACACTCTGTGTTCATTTATTCTCCCTGGAGTAAGACAAGAAGAGGAACTAGGAGAGCCATGTACCAGGAGCGTATAACCAGGAAGAGTCGATTTTGACTCTTGCATGCTAGATCTGTTTCTTAGGCTGATTTTGTTATTATAATCACACATAATGGCCTGCCTCAGTGAATCCTGCCCCTTTGCCTGACTGTTAAGCTAAAGTGTCTTTGTTCAGAACCCTGTCCACCTATAGATGGTAGGAAGGAAGAAAGTAACACATCTCCCTGCCTGAGGCTTGCCATTCTAGAAGATACTTGCAATACTAAAGGCCTTTTTACCTTGTTTCCTCACCTCCCCCCATTTATGATCCATAAGAGAACCTGGAAACCAGACCCCGACAACATGGTTATTTTGAGATATTAGTCTGCCATCTTCTAAGTCAGGCTTTCCAAATAAACTTGTATTCCTTGCCTCAACACCTTTCCTCTCAGATTCATTGGTCTGCCATATAGCAAGCAGAGCAAGCTTGGACTTGGTAACAAGGGAGGGAGATCACTCATTCAGGCTTCCCTCAAATATTTGAGTGCCTAGAGCATCCCAGGTACAGTACCAGGCACTGAAAAAATATACTTGCTGGAGGCCATTGGGGCATATGATTACATGAGGGGAGAGGCTAGGGAAAGGGAAAGAGATTAAAAGGGAAGCTAAGAGAGGGCCAGAGAAAAAGCTCACCTGCTTTCCAGGTGTACGTAATGAGCAACAGGGCCAAGGGCCCAGGCACAGAAGAAGAAGTGCTGACATAAGTAAGATAATAAATGTTCTGAGATTTCATCACCAGTGAAGAGTCCTAACACATTACTGCCAGGGCTTAGTTCTCCCTCTGATTCATATTTCTTCTCTGCTGTAGGATCATTTGGTTCTTGAACCTGTAGAATCACTGACTGATTCCTTTCTGGTCAGATTCCTTTTAGCTACACACAGACTCCTCTTGTAATGAAAAACAGGTTTCCTGTTACAGTTTGCTTTACATTCAGGTAACATGTTGCCGTCTGGAATGAGCAAGTGTCGAGTTTGAGTCATATTTTCCACCCTGATTCTAAGCCCCTGTGCTTCCTATGTCTGGTGTTGAAGGGGAGACTGGGAAATAAAAAACTTCAGTTAGGTCAGAAAATTTATTTCCCACCCAAAGGGTTAATTGGCTTCTGGAAGGGAACAAAGACACAGAGCTACTGTGACTGCTTCCCCAGCACCAGAGTTAGTGCAACACCTTCCAAGCCTCCCCAGAGAGGCTGGCTTCGGTCCGTGGAGAGTGGATCCACTTCCCCATCAGGGAGGGAAGCTAGAAGAAGTTATCCGATTTTTGGTACCTCTGAGAACCTCATTTTGAGCTGCCTGCAGAGACTCATAGAAGACCTTTAGGTCCATGACAGAGAAGGACAAATTAGGAAGAAAACCATTACTGGAATTATTTTCCCCAGGGAGCAGTCAGTGTAAACAGGAACAAATGTGGGGAAAAGTCCAACAATCAGCAATGACAGAGTTCTATGCCCATGTGAAAACGATGCCAGTTCTATGCCAGTGTGCCTACTATATATAGTAACACAGTAACCAGACATTTTTGCTATTTTTGTTATTGAAAAGATTGAATAAACTTTTAAAACATTATTGGGACTGATACATTTACAATAATTTTCCCTCTGCTCCAAAAGCAAGGATGAAGGAAAGACAACACTCATCCACATACATGAAGGGCAGAATCTGAGGGGAGAGTTATTTCAAACGTCTGTTAATACTTTAAAACTATCTGTTTAGAAAGAAGTCAATCTTACCTTTTATTGAGGAAAATACCTTAAGGTAGTAAAATAAACCATGAGGCCACTTGGGCATAGCTTAGATAAGAAAGAAAATCACAGGAATTTGGCAAGTACAGTAGGAGAAGTGTCTTGGAGTAGGGATAAGCTGGGCAGACAGGAAGGACAGGTCAGGAGGCAACTCCCTGTGGTGCTAAATGACCCTCAGGGGGTTCCTGTAAGATGATGCCTAGAACTGAATTTAGAGTTCTTTCTTTTCTGGTGCTGTAATTATTCTCAGCTACCCGAAATCTTTACAATTCAATACCCTGGTCTTGAACTTTGTGAGGAATGAAGGAAGAGGAACTAAGAACAGCAGGAAGAGGTCATCAAATCCCAAAACCCAGAGGGATGGGATGAGCAGGCTGCAATGAAAGCTGGAAATGGAGCACAGCTTGTTTCCCAGATGTATTTGAAAGTGATACCAGAAAATGGGGATGCAGTTGGGGGTGGGGAAGGGAAACATTAGGGTTACTCCTACACTCACTCAGGTGACTTCTTTTGAATCCCAAGAATATTTCTTGTAATTACCACCTTGCTCTATTATCCTCCTAAATGCTTCTGCTGCTGAAAGGTAAACAAACGTCCACCTAGAGCTCTAGAGATGTTGCTTTGATGTGAAAAGTCTGCATGCATGAATGGCTGCTAAGAGGAGTTTGACCCCTAGGGGGTGATCACACCCTATGGTAAAGGGAAGCACACTGGGAGGGCAGAAACAAAGATAAGAAAACAGCTCTAAGTCCCAGTTTCAGGTCCAGCTGCTGGGTAATGACACGCATGCACCCATGCAGGTACAAGTCATCTGTCTAGTTACAGCCCCTGGACTGAAAGAGAAATTCTTCCTGGACTTGGAGTTTTGTGCCTTCCCAGGGCAGGATGCTGAGAGCAGGTGAGCTAGCCCCTGCTGTCACTCACAGGTGAGAGGGTGGGACAGGAAGGGACTCCTTCTGTTTCTGTGACAGAGACTCCAGTCCCTGAGGAGACAGTAGGCCATGTCTGTGGGAGGGAAAGTAGACCACCCCACGGGGACTCATAGACTGAAAACTAGGAATTGGAGGCAATAAAGCAATACCAGTTCACAAATATGACTGAGTGACTCTCAGTAAAAGTAGACTCCAGCTTTGGCACATCTCTTCAGGGTCAACCCTGGGCTTAGGAGGTCCAGAGTGAGAATAGTTCCACCCAGTTTCCACATGACGCAATTTATCCTCTGGTCCCTGTCTCCTGGAATGATACTGGATGGTGAAGCTGTCTTTTCTCATCTGTTTAGTTGCTGGCAGAGTATGTAGGCCTGGGAACTCTCTTCCCAGCCCATCAAGTGGCAACAAGTCCCCAACATCCTCCAAAGGAGAATGGGGACGAGAGCATGACTGACTGACAGACTGGGAAATACTTTTTTAAATAGTCAGTTCTTTAAGAAAAAAACAAACAAACTAATTTTTAAATACGTACATCTCAATGAATTTTGGTAAAATTATGTGCACATACAACACTCTTCACAATCAAGATGCAGAACCTGTGCTCCTTCCTAGTTGGTCTCTGCTGACTCCCAACCCCGTGGATCTGCTTCTGTCACTGGATTGTTTTGCTGTTCCACGTAAATGAAGTCATTAGCATGTACTCTTGCATCTTCTTTCACACTCAGTGTGTTTTTGAGTTTTTCATCCATGTGTGTGTGTGTCAGTGTGTGTCATTCCTTTTAATTTCTGGCTTGTATGCCATTGTTTGGCTGTATCACAAAGTATCTGTTTATATGTAAGTAGACATTAGATTGCTTCTGTTTTTTGACTATTGTAAGTAAAGCTGCTATGAACATTCATTTACAAGTCTCTGTACAGACTAGTGTTTTCATTTCTCTTGGGTAAATAACTAGATATAGGATTTTGGGCTATATGGAAACTGTTATGTTCAACTTTATAAGAAACCATCAAACAGCTTTCCAATTGCTTATACCAATTTACATTCTGACCAATAGTATAGGAATTCCAGTTGCTCCATATCTTTGTCAACACTTAGTATTCTCAGTCTTTTTTATTTGGCTGTTCTAGGAGGTGTGAAGTTGTACTGAATTATGCTGACTGATGTTGAACATCTCATCGTGTGCTTATTAATATTTTAATATCTTCTTTTGGGTAATGTCCATTCAAATGTTCTCCTTTTTTATGTTGGTTGTCATCTTATTAAGTTGTATTAGTTTTCAAAAATATATTTTGACTTGTCTTTCCTTTTCTTAACAGCAGAAGTTCTGAATTTTGATGAATCCAATTTATCATTTTTTAATAGTTGTGCCTTTTGTGTTTATGTGAAATATTTGACCACGCTGAAATGATGGAGATTTTTAAAAGTATTTTCCTTAAGTGCTTCCATTGTTTTAGATCTTATATTTAAATTGATCTCAGTTCAGTTTAGTTGCTCAGTTGTGTCTGACTCTTTGTGACCCCATGAAGCGCAGCACGCCAGGCCTCCCTGTCCATCACCAACTCCCAGAGTTCACTCAGACTCATGTCCATCGAGTCAGTGATGCCATCCAGCTATCTCATCCTCTGTCGTCCCCTTCTCCTCCTGCCCCCAATCCCTCCCAGCATCAGAGTCTTTTCCAATGAGTCAACTCTTCGCATGAGGTGGCCAAAGTACTGGACTTTCAGCTTTAGCATCATTCCTTCCAAAGAAAACCCAGGGCTGATCTCCTTCAGAATGGACTGGTTGGATCTCCTTGCAGTCTAAGGGACTCGCAAGAGTCTTCTCCAACACCACAGTTCAAAAGCATCAATTCTTCGGTGCTCAGCTTTCTTCACAGTCCAACTCTCACATCCATACATGACCACAGGAAAAACCATAGCCTTGACTAGATGGACCTTTGTTGGCAAAGTAATATCTCTGCTTTTGAATATGCTATCTAGGTTGGTCATAACTGTCCTTCCAAGGAGCAAGCGTCTTTTAATTTCATGGCTGCAGTCACCATCTGCAGTGATTTTGGAGCCCAAAAAAAAAAAAAAGTCTGACACTGTTTCCACTGTTTCCCCATCTATGTCTCATGAAGTGATGGGACCGGATGCCATGATCTTCATTTTCTAAATGTTCTACTTAGAGTTAAAAAGAATCTCAATTCTTACTTCATGTCATACACGAAATTTAACTCTAAATAGATCGTAAATTTAAATACAAGATTTAAAACAATGAAAACACTGAAGGAAATTATAAAGAAAATCTCCATCACTGCAGCATGGTCAAATATTTCAATAAACAGAGAAGGCACAACTATTTAAAAATGATAAATTGGTCTCTGGTGGCTCCGGCTTCCCTGATGGCTCAGACAGTGAAGAATCTGCCTGCAGTGCAGGAGACCTGGATTTGATCCCTGGGTTGGGAAGATCCCCTGCAGAAGGGACTGGCACACACTCAAGTATTCTTACCTGGAGAATCCGGTGGAATGAGGAGCCTGGATAGCTACAGTCCACAGAGTCGCAAACAGTCGGACATGACTGAGGGACTAACACTT
Source organism: Bos mutus (assembly GCF_027580195.1). NCBI lineage: Eukaryota > Metazoa > Chordata > Mammalia > Artiodactyla > Bovidae > Bos > Bos mutus. Next base: position 40,849,961 of record NC_091620.1, on the reverse strand, counting down.
TCTTTCTCTGGTGATTCAGTGGTAAGAAAACCACCTGCAATGCAGGAGACTCGGGTTCAATCCCTTGGTCGGGAAGATCCCCTAGAGAAAGAAATGGCAACCCACTCCAGTATTCTTGCCTGGGAAATCCCAAGGACAGAGGAGCCCCATGGGCTACAGTTCTTGGGGTTGCAAAAGAGTCGGACATGACAGTAAATAAACAACAACAGTTCCTACATCATTTCTTAAAAATCTCTCATTTTCTAATTAGTTACTTGGTACCTTTTCTGAAAACCAATTGGTCATGTATATGTGCATCTATTTTAGGAGTCTTGATTTCATTTCATTGGTCTAGAATATCTGTTCCTTCACTGATTATATATTGAGTCCTGAAAACAGTAGTGTAAGTCCTTCAACTTTGTACTTTTTTTTCCAAATTGCTTTGACTTTTCCCTATTATTTGAACCAGCATTTAAATTTAAAAATTAACTTGTTAATTTCTACAACTAATCTGCTATAATTTTGATTGGAATTGTATTAAGTTTATAGATCACTTTGGGAAGAATCTACATCTCAACAATATTGAGTCTTTCAATCTATGAACATGGTATGAGTCTCCATATACCTAGGTCTTGTTGAATTTCTCTTGGCAAAAATATTTTGTAAATTTTACTGTGCATCCTTTCTGCTAAATTTATGCTTATTTCAGATTTTTTGATATTACGGTTAAGTGATATTTTTGTTTTAACTTCTTGTTTATTGCTTAGTATATACAAATAAAATTAATTTTAATTTATTTTTAAATTAATTTGTATTTGTCACTTTACTAAACTCACTAAATTTGTCAAATGCTTTTCCCACATTAGGGTGGCCAAATTCATGTTCATTTTTACAGTGTATTGCACAGCTGGCGGATCCCAGATTTCTTATTGACTTTCATTAATGTTTTTCCTGTGTTTTATTTTTAAAAATAACCCTCCCTGAGGTCCTGATCTATCTCTCCTTATTCCTTATTCCCCGTCAGACTGAGTCACAGCAGAAGCCCAACTCTAAGGGGGAGAGCAGAGGATTTGAGGTAAGACTGGGCTATATTCCAGGTTGTTTCTGCCTAATAGGTCTGTTTAGGATATTATTACCTCTATCTTTTCTTCCTCTCCCTGTGAAATGGGAATAAAGTCTGCTACACTTAAGAATATTGTAAACTGAATGGGGCAATTCCCCCTGAGAGTTACATATATGAGATACTTGTAACATAGTGGAATCATCACTGATCTCAGAAAAGTTTTCTTAAGGAAAACATAAAATGAAGAAACAGAGCAAAAGAGCAAATATAATAAAAATTTTGGAAACATTTGCTCTGGAAAAGTCTCTACCTTGTTAATTCTAGCTTTCCTGCTCCTACCTACTTGCAGCCCTTTCACACCTGTAGATGTATGGAAATAAATGTTAGCATGAGGAGTATCTGCTATCTAGGTAGCAAAAAGAGAAAAGTCATAATACATCCCCCAAGCTAATAAATAAACAAAACACTGATTGCTTATATGATTGATGATCGATTTTATGTACAAGCTACTTCAAGAATCCAAGAAGAAAATAGAGAAACTTAACTAGAAAATCAAATTTTTGACTTACTTTTCTTGGAAATCTCTGGTATTGGATTTCTTCACCTGCTGGACCCCATTGACATTTTGCCAGTATACAGTAAAGTATGATAAAAATTACTGAATATTTATACATTTTGTTTCATTTTCTTTTGTCTTATTTTTTGTTTAAACCCAAAAGCCTACAAATATGCTAAATACACAATGATACAATCTTGAACAACTACACGATGCCTACTGGCTATTCTTGGGACACCTTTGTTCATGCCAAGAGCTGTCATTGTGTGGATGTAGATGAATTATTTTCTGGGAGTAAGAAGTGGAGAAAAAGCAAAGGACATCTCATTCGTTGTTTTAACCTTGGGGGAAAGAGAATAAATCTGGTTTTGGCATCTCTCTGAGGAAAAGAATATCTTGACATGTACATAGAGCTCTTGGAGAAAGCCTAGTATCCATTGGCAGAAAGGGTGATATTCTGAATACATCTGAATAATCGGCATAGCATTGAAATGCCTGACTATGGCAGAGTGCTCACCAGGATATAAATCATGCTGCTTACCAAGTGCGACACCTCACATGTGACTATGACTCCAGCTCACGTAATGAAATGGTTTTTTATGAACTTTGTGCAGATAAATTAAAGCAGCATTGCTAAGAATTACATTCATAATCCAATTTTGAGAGCAGAGTTGAATGGACAGAACTCCATCAGTAATGAAAACAAACAAAAAGGAAAATGAAGCATTTCTATTAGGATGCTTGCAGGCAGGTTTATAAATTGAGTGCCTGATGAATCTCCGCCTGCTCCTCCTTAAAGTTGAATTTTGGCATCCATCCTAACTTCTAATATTTGTTCTTAATCTGTCCTGAAGCCTCAAGGCACAAAACCCTCTTGGGGGCAATGATTGTAAGGACTCTGTCTACCCAGAGGAGAAATCATGTTGCCAGAATCACTTCCCATTTCCTAGTGGATCATATTTTGTTAAAATATTCCTAACATTGAAATTAGGATTCCTGTGATATCTCCCCCCAGATTTTTTTTCTTCAAATAATGTAGGACAAAAATGAAGCAAGAGGCATTTTACTTTTCTCCTACTTATGTTATCTAGAGGATAATTTTCTTTTCTTTCCTTTTCTTTTCTTCTTTTGGTCATACTGCACAGCATGCTGGATCTTAGTTCCCTGATCAGGCATTGAACATGTACCCCTGAAGTGGAAGCCCAAAGTCTTCACCACTGGGCCTCCAAGGAATCCCGATATTTTATTTTTTAATGGAATATAGTTGGTTTACAGTATGTGTTAGTTTCTGCTGTACAGCATACTTAATCCCTTATGCATGCATGCATGCTAAGTCGCTTCAGTCCTGTCTGACTCTGTGATCCTATGGACAGCAGCCCATCAGGCTCCTCTATCCATGGGATTTTCTAGGCAAGAATACTGGAGTGAGTTGCCATTTCCTTCTCCCTAATCACTTATATGTAGAATCTAAAAAAAAAAAGGTACATACAGAAACAGCCACAGATGTAGAAAACAAACGTACTGTTATCAGGGGAGAAAGCTGAGGGAGATAAATTAGGAGATAGAGGATAATTTTCTATGCTTCTCTCCAGTGGTCTTGGCTCAGAACCTAAGAAAGAGTGTCCCTCTCTTCCTAGGAGTCTGTGATGGCCATCACAGCCTGAGCCTGTGTAAAAATTCTCCCAGTTACCTGCCTGGCTGGTTCAGCTTTCTTCTGATTGGAACATATTTTTTTTTTCTTCATGATGTTAGTCCAGGGTCAAATTCCTAGCTTCCCTGGTGTAAATAAATCGGCTATGTGTAACTTGTCTACAACAGAAGGCACATCACCGTATATAGAGTGTAAGAGAGATTTCCCTTTGATGAAAAAAAAAAAAGTTAAATGTTTACAAGAAATTTTGCAGGTCTGGATACCATTGGCTTTAAACAATTAATAAAAGTGACACTAGGACACAATAAATTTTAGTTTTCAAAGAAACAATTTGACTTTCTACATTGCTTCTGCCTCACTGGTGTTTGAGATGAAAGGGACAGTAATTGAAATGAAACTCATCAGCATTAAAGAAGGCCTCATGGGGAGAAACAGAGGGGGGTGGTGGTTAAGAAGGCTGTGGAATCCTGCAGCACAGGCAGGGGCTCAGGGATCTGAGGGAGGCAGCCATGGGGACACATATCTACTTATGATCCCGATCCCTGGTCTGGTAAAAGTATTTTAAGTTAAAAAAAAAATTGACAGAATACGCACATGGTGGATAAAATACTTTTTTGCATCTCCTCTTCCTTTGTTCCAGTTTCATTACTTAAAAACACACACACACACACACACATCTTTTTTTTTTAAGCTTTTTGTTTTGTATTGGTGTATAGTTGATTAACAATGCTGTGTTAGTCTCAGGTATACAGCAAAGTGATTCCGTGATGCATATACATGTATCTTTTCTCTTTCAAACTCTTTTCCCATTTAGGTTGTTACATAATATTGAAAAACCCTCATGCTTTAACTAAAGAGGTTTCCATAAACTGACTCTGGAAACCAATGGAAGAATAGATCTGTTACGCAAATAAGGATAATGAATATGTAACCTAAGTGGCCCAAAGTTTTCCCACCAATTCGGGGATTACCTTTCTTTTGAAATCTAAACAGTTCTACTGGCTAACACTTGCTGAGTGCTTGCTGTACGTCATGTGCTAATTTTCTGTCAGTTAGTCTTTACTGGGACCATGTTTTATTTTACCTCCCCTATTCCCTCACCCCTAAAGAGTTGAAATAATCTTCTCAAAACAAATCTAACTGTTCTTCTCTCAATCACTCCTGGTTACTCAGAAAAATATCCCAAAGTTTTGATCTGCCCTACCGGTACTGCAGTCTTCCCAGGCGGCTCAATGGTTAAGAATCAGCCTGCAAAGCAAGAGAAATGAAAAGTGAAAGGCACTCAGTTGTGTCTGACTCTTTGCAACCCCATGAATCACAGCACACCAGGCCTCCCTGTCCATCACCAACTCCTGGAGTTCACTCAGACTCACGTCTATGGAGTCAGTGATGCCATCCAGCCATCTCATCCCCTGTTGTCCCCTTCTCCTCTTGCCCCCAATCCCTCCCAGCATCAGAGTCTTTTCCAATGAGTCAACTCTTCGCATGAGGTGGCCAAAGTACTGGAGTTTCAGCTTTAGCATCATTCCTTCCAAAGAAATCCCAGGGCTGATGTCTTTCAGAATGGACTGGTTGGATCTCCTTGCAGTCCAAGGGACTCTCAAGAGTCTTCTCCAACACCACAGTTCAAAAGCATCAATTCTTCGGTGCTCAGCTTTCTTCACAGTCCAACTCTGACTGTATAGTCCATGGAATTTTCCATGCTAGAATACTGGAGTAGGTAGCCTTTCTCTTCTCCAGGGGATCTTCCCAACCCAGGGGATCTTCTCAACCCAGGGATCGGACCCAGGTCTCCTGCACTGTAGGCAGATTCTTTACTGACTGAACCACAAGGGAAGCCCAAGAATACTGGAGTGGATAGCCTATCCCTTCTCTAGCGGATCTTCCTGACCCAGGAATCGAACTGGAGTCTCCTGCATTGCAAGTGGATTCTTTACCAATTGAGCAATGCAAAAGACATGGGTTCAACCCCTGGGTTGGGATACCCAGTCCAGTACTCATGCCTGCGAAATCCCATGGACAGAGGAAACTGGCAGGCTACATACAGTCCATGGGGTTGCAGAGTTGGGCATGACTCAGTGACTAAACAACAATGAGTGCTGCCGGGCTCCAGACACTCTACCTTGCAAGCACCGTGGTCTCCATCTTTGGGGGATTTCAGGCTGTTGCCCTTTTGATTAATTTGATGCACAGGCCACCTCCTGCCTCAGGGGCATTGCCCATGCTGAACCCTTTCCCTCTGCTTGTTGTAGTGAATGCCACGTATTTCTCAGATCTCAGCTGAAGTGTCATGTCCCCAGAAGAATATCCTGACTCCCCAAGTTAAATCAGGTCCCATACACACCCTCACCACATCTGTATTTCTCTTTTGTTGTCCTTGTCAGAGTTGTAGTTGTGCATTTTGAGGGTGATCCTTTGTTTCCTTCCACTAGACTGGATGTACCATGAGGGCAGGGCCATCTTTAATTTGTTTACTGGCTTTCCTCCCAGCATCAAGCACAATGCCTGGTGCAAAAAAAAGGCATTCAGTACATATATGGAATGAATGGATGGATGGATGCTGAATAGAAAGACCAACCTGACTCGCCTCGACTTGGGACTTGTGTTAGCCTGGGATCCAGCATTCCCATAAGAAGCAGCACTTGCCACATCAACTCATTTGCTCTCAAGAGGCTACATTGTTGTTTTCAAGAATTCTAGACCCACTAATTTAAGCTCCGTTTTCCACTGTTGAAAGTGACTGCATGAATGCATCAGTTAGCAGTGACAGGGCTGCTGTTGCTGCTGCTAAGTCACTTCAGTCGTGTCGGACTCTGTGCGACCCCATAGATGGCAGCCCACCAGGCTCCCCCGTCCCTGGGATTCTCCAGGCAAGAATACTGGAGTGGGTTGCCATTTCCTTCTCCAATGCAGGAAAGTGAAAAGTGAAAGTGAAGTCGCTCAGTCGTGTCCGACTCTTAGCCATCCCATGGACTGGAGCCTACCAGTGAGAGGGCTGGGATTATTTAAAACCTGTGTTCAATAGGCTACATTTTACTTAAGGCTTCTAGTCCCAGCATCCTTTCTCTCTCCAAAGTATTTCATAGTCCTTCCACTTCAACAATCTGTTTTCATCATAATTATATCCCTCCTACATTTTTATGAAAAAATTCCTTCCTTCGAAGCTCATAGAAAGTGAAAGTGAAGTCGCTTAGTCCTGTCCAACTCTTTGTGACCCCATGGACTGTAGCCTACCAGGCTTCTCTGTCCATGGGATTTTCCAGGCAAGGGTACTGGAGTGGGTTGCCATTTCCTTCTCCAAGCTCATAGTTGACTTCAATTATTTTTTTTTTCCTCCTTGTTACTGCATTACTTTCTTTGAAGATGTAGGTACCTGGCTCGTCGTTTTCCTCTCTGACTCAATTTCTTCTGCTATCTGGGGGATTTCAATGTCCTTGGACTAATTCTTGCCAAGCTCTGTTCTAATAGCTCCCTCACCCACCGCAACAATGGGCAGTCCTAGATCCCCTCTACCTCAAACCAGCTTCCACCTGCATCCTCACCTACATCTCCTTCCATCTCACACTCGCTCCTAATGCAACCAGTCTTCAACCGTACCAACTTCCTGCTTCATATTTCCTCAGTTTCTATTTGTCAGCACCCTGTACTCTCTCTCCAGACTCTCATGTCTCCAGAAACTCGGCTCTGAAAATCCCCAACTTTGCATTAAGCCCAACATACACCAACTCTCTTCCTGTACCTGAGCTTTAATGAAGCTCAACTCACCTGTTCAAGTGACTGCCCTGGTGCCTTGGTGGTCTGCAGTGGCAGTTGAGCCCACAGTTCTGTTTAGAATGTCTGTCTCCTGTCCTTGACAGCACCCTGTGACAGAAAGTTTCTCTCTCTTCCTCCCCAACTCTCACCAACACTCCACAAAGATGCTGTGGTCTCCAACTCTATCAAGGAAATGACAGAGAGGTAATGGGAAGGACTTCGGCATTCACTGTCCTTCCATTTTCAAGTCTGTGTGTAACCACATCCATTCCCTTGCCTGCCTAAATCCCACAGACTGATGTCCTCTCTGCTGCCTAAGGACAACCTCCTTCACCCCTCCTTTTAATCAGACCTCCTTCCATTCTCCCTTCTTCTTCCTCTTGGCCTTTGGCCACACTGAGTGACTTCTTCAGCCTGCCTCTGCCTCTTCAGTGAACCTAGCAAGCAGGCCACCAGCCTGGAGGGAACTCACGTCCAGCACCACTCCAGAATTCCTCCACCTGCAGCTCCAGCATCACTGTATCTGGTTCTTCATGATGCTCTCTTAGGCTGTTGACCCCTTTCAGACATTTTGCTTTTGTACTCATCTTGTATTGCTTCAAGACACTACTTCTAGAATCCATGCTTTAGTTCTAAGTATGGAAACCTCAGGTGCTAGGGATCTGTCTAAAGTATAGAAATCTGGGAACTGACCTTGCAGGTACAGGCCTTTGAGCCTCCCCTCTCCCCAGTTAAGAAAGAATGGAAGATTCTTGCACTTGCATTTTGAAAACGCTCTCCTTTCTTTGGACTCTGTCTTGTGTCTTCATTCAGATCCACGGACACAGAAAGCAAACTTACGGTTACCAAAGGGGAAAGTGGTGGGGGGAGGGATAAACCAGGAGTTTGGAATCAATATATACACACTACTGTATACAAAATAGAAAATCAATAAGGACCTACTGTCTAGCACAGGAAACTGTAGTCAATATTCTGTAATCACCTAAATGGGAAAATAATCTGAAAAAAGTATGTGTGTATATATATATATATAATTGAATCACTTTGCTGTATACCTGAAACTATCACACTATTGTAAACCAAATATGCTCCAATATAAAATAATATTTTAAAAAAACAACAAAAAATGCTCTCTTCCCTTTAAATCCTGTTTTCTCTCTTCATTCTAACTTTTAGAATAGAGTCTACGTTGGTGATCTACTCAGACATCTAATTAATTCATCATGGGGTGAGCTCATTCAATGTGAATGCAACACAGTTTGCTTACTGGCAGGGAAAGGGGGCAGGAAAAATAAAAATATGCGTAAAGAAGGAAACATAAAAAATCCAAAATTAGACACCAGATACGGGTACTATTGTTTATTACTCTTATTTTCTGTGTATATAAGGTAAAATTAAAAACCAAGAAATTTCAGAACATAAACACGTGCCCTTTATGCTTTGTCAAAAAAACAAAAAGAAAGATAAAAGAAATATGTCCTTAAGTCTATCTCTTGGAGAAATACAAGCTTGGCAAATAAGGAAAATGGCGTGCTTTGCTTGAAGGAGCCTTGGAGACAAAGAGTTCTCATCTGGTGAGCTGGACACCCTGGTTTATTATGTAACCTCCAAATGCCACAGTTTCTAATCTGTATTGAAAGAGTCCCAGGCTATGTCAGCTCCAAGACCTGAATTCTGAATGACCTGTGTTCCTCTTGGTGGGTGCAGGAGCAGAAGCTTAGAAAGCACTTGCCTGCAACTTTTAATTTTAATTGCTTAACTTTTAATTCCATCTGCATTTTAGATTTATATATAATAAAATTTTGAGGCCTCCTCAAAGGTCAGATAAATTCAATGAATGAGAAAAATTTTTTAGAAAACTAGTTTGTCTGAAAAGTCAATTCATAATCCAATATTTCACCAAAGTGCCCTGGCAGCAAAATTGGATTGTGAGTGTGAGACCACTCTGACCCACTGGGAGAACAGACAGTCTGCAGGGCTCTCTGATTCTGCAGTTAGCACCGTCTTTTCAAACAAGTAGTTAAGACCTTCTGATGGTGAAACAGGAGGGGAGAGGGCAGGGCACTATCTTTAAAAGAATGGCACAGCCAGAGCACACGACATAAACTGATTAGAACCAGCTAGGTCCAGGATGCTGGACGAGTAGACTTTCAGCAGACCTTGAGCATCCTTAAAACATGTGATAAGTTAGCATCTAAGTGACATGCCCACCAGCACCCACCAGCACAGTTTTGAGGCCAACCATAAAAGGTCAAAAACTGGGTGGTGGCCCAGTTCCTGGAAATCCCTGCCCTTTCCCCCAGTACTTGGAATAATCCTCCCACTCATTATTCCATGAAATTACCCAGCCCATAAAAACTAACCACCTCATATTGCAAAGCTCTCTTTCACCTTCTGAGGTGGCCCACACTCTGTCTGTGGAGTGTCACATGAGTGCATACGTGCTCAGTTGTGGCTGACTCTTTGTGCTTCTCTCTAAATAAATCCACTTTCTAACCTATCACTTTGTCTCTGAGTTCTTTCTTGAAGAAGCAAGAGCCTTAAATTCACCATGAACAATCGTATCCTCTTTTCTCTATGCATCTAAAATTTCACATAGACTCTTCTATTGTTCTAAAGGGGTGAAGGGAAGTCTGGAAGCAGAGATGACGACATGGCAGTGTGGGGTGAGAGGCAGAGTGGACGAGGCACAGTCCAGAAGCGATCTTAAGCCCAGGTCTCCAGGTGTCTCCAGGTGGCTCTGGCGTCCTCTTCCCAGACCTTCCATCTCACAGGAGAGATCAGCACCATCTGCAGCCTCTTCCTTAGCAATCCTGGTCCCTGACTTTAGGAATACTCTGAGTGGTTTTTTAAAACAAGTTTTAGGGGATTGGGAAGTTAATGTTTCTGTTTGGTTTAGTTTCTTAATTTCTCAAATATGGTTCTAGAGGACTGGTTCCCAGACATTTGTGAATTATTATTATTTTTTTAAATAAATTGAGAACATAGTTTTCTCTAGTGCCATGCAACAATTTTTAAAAACCCCACAAAACTATTAAGATTATCATCATCTCCTTTAAAATAAGACATTATAACACAAAGCGCATAAAGTGGAGAGAGGGCCTTATATCACAGAGCAACCTTTACCACAGGAGTTGAAAACCTTACACACATGAGTTTCAAAACACAGTACTACCTGTTTTTTTGCATTTTTGTCTTAAACCAGTTAAAATTTTGCCACAAATTGGCACTGGTCCATGGATCAGCATTTTGCAATTACAGTATTCTTTTAGGGAAGACTCCAAGATAAAAACGGACAGCCTTTTGATATACATTTTTAGTAATGCTTTCACATTACTGAACTCCTGAGAAAGATGGGATCATTCCTTTCTCAGACCGTATGTATGTTTGGCATACTTTAATATGTCACATGCTTTATTGCACTGTCCTGTCTTCCTCTCATACATATTGGGAGGGCAGGGACCCTTTCAGGCTCTCCATGCTTCTGCAAAAAAGCAGGATGGACTGGTTTTCACTGGGAGCTGTTCTTTTGTGTGTGTACTCTTGTACACAGACAATGGCCCCTTAACCTCCAGTCATCACCCTCCACGGGGAGCCAGAAACTCAGCCTAAACATTGTTGTTGAGATTAGAAATAATTTTTTTTCAAGTCAAGTGGGTGGATTTTTTAGAATATGGAAATGATAAGTTTTGCAACTGAGTCCTTCTGTATTCTGTTTCTGATTTCTAATGTTAATAGATACATTACAGTATTTAGGTAACTTTTTTTTTTCTTAAACTGATTTAAAAACTAATATTGTGGATGGGAGCTGAGAAACAAAGTGTAGCTGGCAGTGTGATTGATGATTGCTGATTTTCTCAGGGAAATAGACCCCAAACCTTGGTCTGGAAGAGGAAGAGTGAGACGAAATTAAATTGGCTTGTCCAGTAAAAAATGGGCTTCCCAGGTGGCTCAGTGGTAAAGAATCTGCCTGCCAAGGCAGGAGATGCAAGAGATGGGTAGATCCCCTGCAGAAGGAAATGGCAACCAGCTCAGTATTCCTGCCTGGGAAATCCCATGGACAGAGAAGCCTGGTGGACTACAGTCCATGGGGTCGCAAAGAGTCGGACACGACTAGTGACTGAGCACACACAAGCACTTGCATGCCTCATAAAATAAGGAGAACTCAAAATTTTCATGACAACTTAAAAGGAAGGCAGAGTGAAATGAGGAATAAGGAAAGATGGGGGCAGTTGTGTGGAAAGAGGTCAAAAGTGAGGTTCAGCCACAGAGCTGCTTCCTGTGGGGGAAACGGCCCGGAAACTTCCAGGAACAGGAGCATCTCATACACACTAACAGGCAGTCTCCAGCCATCTGCTATATGACTATGTGAGTTCCCTCTTAACTCTGACTCTTTCTGAAACTTTGTTAAAACTTTGTTAAAAAATAAGATATTTTACCCATCTTATTGTGGGTAAAACCTATGTGGAAAATTATGGAAAAATATACACATTTCCACATTTGGTTTGATGCAGAGTAGACTGAGGAAGCAGATGCAAGAGTTGAGAATCTAAATGAAACAGATAATTAAACAGAAGGAAGATATTAGGAGAGGGAGCCACTATGAGAAATGGAAAGTCCCTGGGATTCCTGGGAAATATAGTTAAATGAGGGTGAAACTCCTTTTTAGTTTTTATTTCAATGTCATAGAGAAGGGTGCTTCCATAGGATGGAGGACTTGGAAACACCCATACAGCTGATTCTTGGGTTGCGCTAGTAATTCACCTGATGATTTTAGAAATGGCAGCTTCTCCTGACTTGCTGCTGAACCAGCTGAGTGATGTTTTCAACTTTAGCATGTAAACACGGTCAGGAATCCTGCCTACCACATCCAAGATCCTCACGTCCCAGGAGAACCGTCCTAGAATTTTACTCAGCACCCAGAACTTTTTGTAGGAAGATGATTATCTGGTAAGACTCCTTCAAAATTAACTGGTTTAGTATTCAAGCTCATAAAACTATATATATATATATTTTTTCCTCTAAAAATTATGAGATTTTTTGAGAGAGGAACATCAAACAGAAATTTCTGAGATCAAGAACAGGAAATGAGTGATTCAGCAGGCTGGATTTCACCCAAGGAGCTGTCTTCACAGCTGTAGGGAATAGCTGAGAAAAGTTCCAGGGGCCTTGCCTGGTACTGCTTGGAAGCAGTCGGGCTGGGAACCACAAGAGAGCTCTCTGGAGCACAACGGAGGACAGTTGGAAAGCCTGGCTTAGGCTCCCCAGAAATATGTCAGTCTGGTGCCACTGCTCCACTGGAATATCCTTTAATTGCCCCTGACTCCACATTTGGAAGTGGTCCAGGGTGAGTCAGGATTTGGGAGAGTGGGAGCCTCTTGCCAGGCAGGAGCATTCAGGTGTTTGTTCTGCTCCAAGGGACTAAAAAGACAATTTATCCTGGAAGCTGGTGCTGCCGTGCTGTGTTCCAAAACTGAATATGGTGCTGGTTATTGAAGGAGGACTACCCTTTGGGCAGGGCAAGTGAGCTCAATTGCCACTTCTTCATTTGTTTATTCTCTGTCTGTCTAATCTAATCTAAACACCTCACCCTGCCTGTTATCATCTAGTGATTCTATGTGCCCAACTCTGGTGAGTCCACGGAGAAACATTTTGGAGGGCATTGCTTGGGTAATATGACTGGAGAGCTGCTATTGGAATAGAGGAGTAGCCCTCAAGTGTGTCTTCTTGAACCCACTGTGCCTTGATTTTAGCAGGGAATAAAACCCTTCTACATCCTGTGGTAAGCATTTGTGGTACTTAATCAGTCCCCAAACTTGTCCCATACATCCTTCTCCTGCCACAGCCACCTGCATACCCATGGTCAGGTACTTTTCAACCACGTGCCCTGATTTCCTGTAAACAGATCTGTTTAGCGGGTCTCCCTGTCTCCAGATTTTTCACGTTCTCATGCATCCTTCTTCCCTCCCTCAGTTGAATCTTTCTCAAATGTTATTTTCATCATGTTACTCTCCTGCTCATGGCTAACAAACCTAAATAGTACAGAGAGACTTTTAATACAATGTGATAGTCTCAAATTCCACTTCTTTCTAACCTGGAGCCAACCATTTGCAACCTGTTCTCTCTCTGTTTAAAAACATTTTTGATTGTGGCAAAATGTCCAAAACATAATAGTCACCATCTTAACTGTCTTTACATGCACAGTTCAGTGACATTCAGGATATTCACCTTCTCAATTGTATAACCGATTCTGTTTCATGATTTTTATGGTTGCCTCTGTATAACAGAAGTTTTCTTCATAAAATGCTGGTTTTGTCTGTCACCTGAAGATATTTCCTTTCTATTTTCTCCTAAAATGTGCATTCAGTTCACTTATTTGCTATCTCCTCCTCCTTCTTCAACCCAAATAACTATGTAAATGTTTCAAATGTGACTCTAACTCTGTTTATTACTTTAGGAGCTTAACATTTAAACAACCATCTCTTTACTGTAAATGGTAGGAAGCATCTCTCTCATTGTCCATTTGAAAGTCAAATAGGCCTCATTTTCTAAAGGTAAAAGGAGAATTATAAAACCAGCTTATTTACCAAACTACCACATAATGATTGAGTAAAGTTTTGGATTTTTTTTTTACTGGAATCCCCAAGTGACCCAAGGTTATAGGCATAAGGCCAAATTACTGTGTTTTATTTCCCAGTTTAACTTTATGAAGGCTTCTAAACAATGTCAGTCCTTTTCAGTGATGTTGCTTTTGCGAGGGAAGGGCCAGGCATTAGAGATGCCATACGCACCACTGCTTGAGATTTATGGCCGAGTGTCTCTAGTGTATTCAAGTCATCCTTTGGGGGAATTTTTTTGGCAGCATTTGTACTGTGTTTCTGCCTCAGAGCCTGCTGCACAGCTCTTATTCTTGAGACCTGATTACTGTATTTCCTGGATTTCATGTTCTCTTTTTAGTTAAATCTCTTATTTTCCCAGTGTTTATTCTTTAGTAGCTTTTTAAGAATGGGTGCATGAATGGTACATTTTCTAAACCCTTGCATGTCTGAATTGTTTATATTTTGCATGTACACTTCATAAATAGTTTAGGTCTTTTTGACTCTTGTTCAATACAATTCACATAACATAAAATTCATCCTTTTAAGGTATTCACTTCAGTGGTTTTTAGTATATTCACAAAGCTGTCAACCATTGTCACTAATTCCAGAACACTTTCCTTATACATTTAGTGTCTAACTTGTATGTGTTTCTGTGTCCAATCTCTTATGTAAATTCTTGAGAGCAAGGACTACACATTAAACACTTGGTACAAAGCAAAGCAGTTGCTCGTTTACATATTGAGTAAGAGGGAGGGTAAACAAAAGTCTATAGACTTGCACTGCTGGCTGGATGCAGCAAGCACCGTGTGGTAGGATTTGCAGATAGCCTGTGGGAGCTGAGAGCAGCCTCCAACCAACAGCCAGTAAGCCACATGTAAATCACTTCGGATGCTTTAGCACTCAGTACATGCTCGGTTCCTTTTATAAACTTCCCTTTCTCACCTGTTCATGGTCACAAAGTTAACACTATACACAAATCTTGTTTTGTTTAACTTTTCCATCCTCATTAGTACAATGCTTCTCTTGGAAGCCTCTGGCCCAGCCATAGCTGGGGTTTTTGTGCAGCACACCCCTCAGAGCATTTGCAGAAGGTTGTTCATCCACATGACTTGCATCTTGAACTTTGCAGCTAAACAGGAAATAAACATCCAAAGAGATAATATGTTGAACTCTATTTACCTATCAGGATTTGGTTTCCTGTATTAAACCCTCTTGTTCTCAGGTTTCCAAGAATCTCCTAGAAAACATGGCATGCAACTCTGCCTTATACTTGACTCCAATTTGTACCTGTGCAGATACCCAGGACTTGTATCCCCTCAAACTGATTAAATAGGATGGCACATGATGGTTAAGCATTGGAGGTTGGTGTGCTCACTGCCTGAGTCTGACCTTGTTCTTAGGAGCCATTTTATACTTTCCAGGGACACATTTTTCTCAAACTTGTATCACTAAGGTTTCTGGGCAGAAGATACAGCAGAAAAAATATTGAGGTGGGGAAATATTTGGAGCATTTGAGAAAATAAAAGAAAGCCAAGGTGTTTGGAAAATGATGAATGTTAGCGTATCAGGAAATGAAACTGTAGAGGTAGAAGAAGGCTGAAATAAATAAATCCCTGCTGACTGTGGCAATGACTTTGAAAATTTTCCAAATTATAATGAGGCATTTATTTTTTTAACAATTTAGTTAATCAAATAAACAAGTGAACTTAAGTAACAGAATATTACCTATAGTACCAGCTTGCTATTTCCCTGGAAGTCAGTCTCTTTAGTTTTCTTTTTCTTAGTTGGGTAAGATTCTACAAAGAATAACTCTTAACTTGCTATCTTCTATGTCTTACTCTTCTTTTTTTATATTTTCCATCTCTCCGCCACACCTTAGGTAAATTTATTCAGTTCCACCTTCCAGTTTACCATCATTTCATTTATTTAATTCATTGATGGTATTTTCCTTTAACAAAATTACTGTCTCTGTTTCTAAAAGATTTTAAACAGATATGCCTGACCAGTTTGTTCATTTTATGTTTCTTACTAATATTTTACAGTCTGTATTTATTTTGAAATATTTATACATACTGACTCTATATTCTGTATTTTATCATTTTTATATTAATAGTCCTTGAGGGGCTCTTATCTTTGTTCTTAGTTGCTGACTTTTCTTTTTTTTTTTTAGTTCTACCAGTTTATTGCTACCAACCTGTCACCCTCCACCCTCATGCACACATGCTAAGTCATGTAACCCCATGGACTGCAGCCCGCCAGGCTCCTCTGTCCATGGAATTCTTCCAGGCAAGAATCCTGGAGTGGGTTGCCATTTCCTTCTCCTAGTTGTTGACTTTTCTTGTGGAGGACTATTTCCTTAAACGTAAGGAAATATATTGCTGTAAGCTAGCATCTGGTTGAACATGAGCTGTGGAAGCAATGGTGATAAGTTTCTTCAGAAAAATATTATTTTATATTAGTAACCTGTTAACATTTTAATTGAAGTTTTTGGCCTTAGATCTTTCTAAATGCAGGCAGTGTGTGTTTGAATTCTAGATCTTCAGGAGAGCAGAATTAAGATTACAAATTATTAATGATAAGCCTTAAGATTACAAATTATTAATGATAATCATTATTATTTTTCCCATTTGCAACAGGAGAAAAAAGACACGTTTCTTTGTGGGCAACTATTTTTCAGTCAGAATGGGCTATATAATGCTGCGTAACAAATAACTCCAAGTGATTTATACCACACTCACAGAGACTTAGACTAAAAGAGTTAATTTCTTGTACAAAGTCTGATTGGGTCCAAAAAGCTCTTTAGGGAAGTTGTCTTCCATGCAGTGGTTTAGAACATATACTACTAAAAAACAAATAAAACACATACACTAGTTTAACTGTGATTTTTCCAACTTAACGTGATACATCAGAATTTACTACAGCAGTAGAAAAGAGCTTGGGGGAGTTAAGCACCAAGAGTTCTACATGAAATGACAAATGTCACTTTCATCTACAACTAATATCTACCACTCTTTTAATTGGCATTGGATTCTTTTTCATCTATTTACATTGTCCTAGCTTAATGCAGAAGACTCAGATGTAGCTCCCTGACTTTGTAGAATATTCCCAGGTGGCACTAAGGATAAAGAATCTGCCTGCCAATGCAGGGGATGTAAGAAACACAAGGTTTGATCCCTGGATCAGGAAGATCCCCTGGAGGAGGGCATGGCAAACAGCTCCAATAGTCTTGCCTGGAGAATCCCCAGGGACAGAGGAGCCTGGGGGCATTACCATCCATAAGGTTGCAAAGAGTCAGACATGACTGAAGTGACTTAGCACAACCTTGTAGAATCCTATAGCTTAATCTATTTGTGGCACGCAAATTTTAATTTCCTAAATTCTATGTTCTTCATATCAGTATTTGGCTCAGGGAAGTCTTTATTTTTGTAGTGAGTGGCAACCCACTCCAGTGTTCTTGCCTGGAGAATCCCAGGGACGGCGGGGCCTGGTGGGCTGCCGTCTATGGGGTCTCACAGAGTCGGACACGACTGAAGCGACTTGGCAGCAGCAGCATTACTTGCTACTTTGTTTCTCCATTCACTACTTTTTCTCTTTGGGAACTGGGGATTAAGAGAAACCTTTGGGGATTCCCCACAATTACTTTAAAAATATGTTCATGGTAATTTATCCACTGTTAGGGGCACTTTTGAAAACAACTAGTTGGTATTATTTCCAGAAGCAGTTCAAAAAAGTATATTTCCAAGTGGCCAGTGACAAAAACATTTGAGACCAGTAGCAGGCCTCTAACTTAAGTTAATGAAGACCCAGGCATTGCTCCATGGTTATCTATAGTGTGGTGTTGGAGTAATTGGCATTCACTTAGTTCAACTTTTGCATACCATAAAATTAAGTTATATGTTCAGTCCTAATGTGATATTTTTTTTTTTTTGATGTTCAAGCTGGTTTTATTTTTATTTTTATTTTTTATTTTTTAAATTTTTAAAAGAAAATCCATCTTGAACCTCCTCCTCCTCCTCCTCCCCATACCATCCCTCTGGGTCGTCCCAGTGCACCAGTCCCAAGCATCCAGCATGCATTGAACCTGGACTGGCATCTCGTTTCATACATGACATTTCACATGTTTCAATGCCATTCTCCCAAATCTTCCACACCTCTCCCTCTCCCACAGAGTCCATAAGCCTGTTCTATACATCAGTGTCTCTTTTGCTGTCTCATATACAGGGTTATCGTTACCATCTTTCTAAATTCCATATATATGCGTTAGTATACTGTATTGGTGTTTGTCCTTCTGGCTTACTTCACTCTGTATAATAGGCTCCAGTTTCATCCACCTCATTAGAACTGATTCAAATGTATTCTTTTTAATGGCTGAGTAATACTCCATTGTGTTTATGTACCACAGCTTTCTTAGCCATTCATCTGCTGATGGACATCTAGGTTGCTTCCATGTCCTGGCTATTATAAACAGGGCTGTGATGAACATTTGGGGTACACGTGTCTCTTTCCCTTCTGGTTTCCTCAGTGTGTATGCCCAGCAGTGGGATTGCTGGATCATAAGGCAGTTCTATTTCCAGTTTTTAAGGAATCTCCACACTGTTCTCCATAGTGGCTGTACTAGTTTGCATTCCCACCAACAGTGTAAGAGGGTTCCCTTTTCTCCACACCCTCTCCAGCATTTATTATTTGTAGACTTTTGGATCGCAGCCATTCTGACTGGTGTGAAATGGTACCTCATAGTGGTTTTGATTTGCATTTCTCTGATAATGAGTGATGTTGAGCATCTTTTCATGTGTTTGTTAGCCATCTGTATGTCTTCTTTGGAGAAATGTCTATTTAGATGTTTGGCCCATTTTTTGATTGGGTCATTTATTTTTCTGGAGTTGAGCTGGAGGAGTTGCTTGTATATTTTTGAGATTAGTTGTTTGTCAGTTGCTTCATTTGCTATTATTTTCTCCCATTCTGAAGGCTGTCTTTTCACCTTGCTAATAGTTTCCTTTGATGTGCAGAAGCTTTTAAGTTTAATTAGGTCCCATTTGTTTATTTTTGCTTTTATTTCCAATATTCTGGGAGGTGGGTCATAGAGGATCCTGCTGTGATGTATGTCAGAGAGTGTTTTTGCCTATGTTCTCCTCTAGGAGTTTTATAGTTTCTGGTCTTACGTTGAGATCTTTAATCCATTTTGAGTTTATTTTTGTATATGGTGTTAGAAAGTGTTCTAGTTTCATTCTTTTACAAGTGGTTGACCAGATTTCCCAGCACCACTTGTTAAAGAGATTGTCTTTAATCCATTGTATATTCTTGCCTCCTTTGTCAAAGATAAGGTGTCCATATGTGCGTGGATTTATCTCTGGGCTTTCTATTTTGTTCCATTGATCTATATTTCTGTCTTTGTGCCAGTACCATACTGTCTTGATAACTGTGGCTTTGTAGTAGAGCCTGAAGTCAGGTAGGTTGATTCCTCCAGTTCCATTTTTCTTTCTCAAGATCGCTTTGGCTATTCGAGGTTTTTGTATTTCCATACAAACTGTGAAATTATTTGTTCTAGCTCTGTGAAGAATACTGTTGGTAGCTTGATAGGGATTGCATTGAATCTATAAATTGCTTTGGGTAGTATACTCATTTTCACTATATTGATTCTTCCAATCCATGAACATGGTATATTTCTCCATCTATTAGTGTCCTCTTTGATTTCTTTCACCAGTGTTTTATAGTTTTTTCTATATATAGGTCTTTAGTTTCTTTTAGGTAGATATATTCCTAAGTATTTTATTCTTTTTGTTGCAATGGTGAATGGAATTGTTTCCTTAATTTCTCTTTCTGTTTTCTCATTATTAGTGTATAGGAATGCAAGGGATTTCTGTGTGTTGATTTTATATCCTGCAACTTTACTATAATCATTGATTAGTTCTAGTAATTTTCTGGTGGAGTCTTTAGGGTTTTCTATGTAGAGGATCATGTCATCTGCAAATAGTGAGAGTTTTACTTCTTCTTTTCCAATTTGGATTCCTTTTATTTCTTTTTCTGCTCTGATTGCTGTGGCCAAAACTTCCAAAACTATGTTGAACAGTAATGGTGAAAGTGGGCACCCTTGTCTTGTTCCTGACTTTAGAGGAAATGCTTTCAATTTTTCACCATTGAGGATAATGTTTGCTGTGGGTTTATCATATATAGCTTTTATTATGTTGAGGTATGTTCCTTCTATTCCTGCTTTCTGGAGAGTTTTTATCATAAATGGGTGTTGAATTTTGTCAAAGGCTTTCTCTGCATCTATTGAGATAATCATATGGTTTTGTTTTTCAATTTGTTAATGTGGTGTATTACATTGATTGATTTGCGGATATTGAAGAATCGTTGCATCCCTGGGATAAAGCCCACTTGGTCATGATGTATGATCTTTTAAATATGTTGTTGGATTCTGATTGCTAGAATTTTGTTTAGGATTTTTGCATCTATGTTCATCAGTGATATTGGCCTGTAGTTTTCTTTTTTTGTGGGATCTTTGTCAGGTTTTGGTATTAGGGTGATGGTGGCCTCATAGAATGAGTTTGGAAGTTTACCTTCCTCTGCAATTTTCTGGAAGAGTTTGAGCAGGATAGGTGTTAGCTCTTCTCTAAATTTTTGGTAGAATTCAGCTGTGAAGCCGTCTGGACCTGGGCTTTTGTTTGCTGGAAGATTTTTGATTGCAGTTTCAATTTCCGTGCTTGTGATGGGTCTGTTAAGGTTTTCTATTTCTTCCTGGTCGAGTTTTGGAAAGTTGTACTTTTCTAAGAATTTGTCCATTTCTTCCTCGTTGTCCATTTTATTGGCATATAATTGTTGATAATAGTCTCTTATGATCCTTTGTATTTCTGTGTTGTCTGTTGTGATCTCTCCATTTTCGTTTCTAATTTTATTGATTTGATTTTTCTCCCTTTGTTTCTTGATGAGTCTGGCTAATGGTTTATCAATTTTATTTATCCTTTCAAAGAACCAGCTTTTGGCTTTGTTGATTTTTGCTATTGTCTCTTTTGTTTCTTTTGCATTTATTTCTGCTCTAATTTTTAAGATTTCTTTCCTTCTACTAACCCTGGGGTTCTTCATTTCTTCCTTTTCTAGTTGCTTTAGGTGTAGAGTTAGGTTATTTATTTTGACTTTTTTTCTTGTTTCTTGAGGTGTGCCTGTATTGCTATGAACTTTCCCCTTAGGACTGCTTTTACTGTGTCCCACAGATTTTGGGTTGTTGTGTTTTCATTTTCATTCGTTTCTATGCAAATTTAGATTTCTTTTTTGATTTCTTCTGTGATTTGTTGGTTATTCAGCAGGGTGTTGTTCATCCTCCATATGTTGGAATTTTTAATAGTTTTTCTCCTGTAATTGAGATCTAATCTTACTGCGTTGTGGTCAGAAAAGATGCTTGGAATGATTTCTATTTTTTTGAATTTACCAAGGCTAGCTTTATGGCCCAGGATGTGATCTATCCTAGAGAAGGTTCCATGTGCACTTGAGAAAAAGGTGAAATTCATTGTTTTGGGATGAAATGTCCTATAGATATCAATTAGGTCTAACTGGTCTATTGTATCATTTAAAGTTTGTGTTTCCTTGTTAATTTTCTGTTTAGTTGATCTATCCATAGGTGTGAGTGGGGTATTAAAGTCTCCCACTATTATTGTGTTATTGTTAATTTCTCCTTTCATACTTGTTAGCATTTGTCTTACATATACTGCGGTGCTCCCGTGTTGGGTGCATATATATTTATAATTGTTATATCTTCTTCTTGGATTGATCCTTTGATCATTATGTAGTGACCTTCTTTGTCTCTTTTCACAGCCTTTGTTTTAAAGTCTATTTTATCTGATATGAGTATTGCTACTCCTGCTTTCTTTTGGTCCCTATTTGCATGGAAAATCTTTTTCCAGCCCTTCACTTTCAGTCTGTATGTGTCCCCTGTTTTGAGGTGTGTCTCCTGTAGACAACATATGTAGGGGTCTTGTTTTTGTATCCATTCAGCCAGTCTTTGTCTTTTGGTTGGGGCATTCAACCCATTTACGTTTAAGGTAATTACTGATAAGTATGATCCCGTTGCCATTTACTTTATTGTTTGGGGTTTGAATTTATACACCATTTTTGTGTTTCCTGTCTAGAGAATATCCTTTAGTATTTGTTGGAGAGCTGGTTTGGTGGTGCAGAATTCTCTCAGCTTTTGCTTGTCTGAGAAGCTTTTGATTTCTCCTTCATACTTGAATGAAATTCTTGCTGGGTACAATAATCTGGGCTGTAGGTTATTTTCTTTCATCATTTTAAGTATGTCTTGCCATTCCCTCCTGGCTTGAAGAGTTTCTATTGAAAGATCAGCTGTTATCCTTATGGGAATTCCCTTGTGTGTTATTTGTTGTTTTTCCCTTGCTGCTTTTAATATTTGTTCTTTGTGTTTGATCTTTGTTAATTTGATTAATATGTGTCTTGGGGTGTTTCGCCTTGGGTTTATCCTGTTTGGGATTCTCTGGGTTTCTTGGACTTGGGTGATTATTTCCTTCCCCAGTTTGGGGAAGTTTTCAACTATTATCTCCTCAAGTATTTTCTCATGGTCTTTCTTTTTGTCTTCTTCTTCTGGAACCCCTATGATTCGAATGTTGTAGCATTTAATATTGTCCTGGAGGTCTCTGAGATTGTCCTCATTTCTTTTAATTCATTTTTCTTTTATTCTCTCTGATTCATTTATTTCTACCATTCTATCTTCTAATTCACTAATCCTATCTTCTGCCTCTGTTATTCTACTATTTGTTGCCTCCAGAGTGTTTTTAATTTCATTTATTGCATTATTCATTATATATTGACTCTTTTTTATTTCTTCTAGGTCCTTGTTAAACCTTTCTTGCATCTTCTCAATCCTTGTCTCCAAGCTATTTATCTGTGATTCCATTTTAATTTCAAGATTTTGGATCAATTTCACTATCATTATTCGGAATTCTTTATCAGGTAGATTCCCTATCCCTTCCTCTTTTGTTTGGTTTGGTGGGCATTTATCCTGTTCCTTTATCTGCTGGGTATTCCTCTGTCTCTTCATCTTGTTTAAATTGCTGAGTTTGGGGTGTCCTTTCTGTATTCTGGCAGTTTGTGGAGTTCTCTTTATTGTGGCTTTTCCTCGCTGTGTGTGGGTTTGTACAGGTGGCTTGTCAAGGTTTCCTGGTTAGGGAAGCTTGTGTCGGTGTTCTGATGGGTGGAGCTGTATTTCTTCTCTTTGTTCAGTCGCTCTGTGGGGAGGGAGGGAGGATGCTGCAAACAAATAACACTGGCGTGCGCTCGCAGTGCCTCAGCCACACTGGGTCTGCCCCCGCTCACAGCGCGTGTAGCCTCCCTGCCCACACTGCTCGGGCTCTAGGTTGTTCCACCGGGAACAATCCGAGGCTGGCCCTGGGTTGCATGTACCTCCCAGGTCCAAGCCGCTCAGGTTCAGGCACTCGGGTAGTCCTCAGAGGCGCAGACTCAGTTGGGCCTGAGTTTTGTGCTCTTCCCAGGTCCGAGCAGCTCAAATGATGAGGTGTTTGGCGAGCGCCAATGCTGCGACTTATCGCCTCCCCACCACTCGGTTATCTGGGTGTAAAACCGGCACACCTTCTCAGGCAGATGTTAACCGTCCAGACCCCCCAAAAGTTTTAGTTAGCAAAGAAGCCTGCTTACAGTTTTATAGATAATGTCTCTCTGGGGCTGCGATTGCCCCCTTCCGGCTCTGGCTGCCTGTCACCGGAGGGGGAAGGTCTGCAGCCGGCTATCTCTGATCAATTCTTTGTTCCGTGCACGGGCCTGGCGGTGTCTTAGGTTGGGGCTGGCTTTTTGCGTGGTAGATATCCCACAGTCTGGTTTGCTAGCCCAAATTATTTCGCTCAGATAGTGCTCAGGGTATTCAGGCCAGATTCTTACTCTAAGCGATGCAGCCCGCGCTGCGCCTCCCTGCCCAGCCCCCGCTTGCTAATGGCGCGTGCAGGCGTCTGTGCTGCTTCTCCGCTGGGGGAGTTATCGTAGGACTCGCAATCTTCGAGTTTTAATTGTTTATTTATTTTTTCTTCCTGTTATGTTGCCCTCTGTGCCTCCAAAGCTCGGCACAGATTCGGCAGTGAGAAGGTTTCCTGGTGTTTGGAAACTTCTCTCTTTTTAAGACTCCCTTCCCGGGACGGAACTCCGTCCCTCCCTCTTTTGTCTCTTTTTTTGTCTTTTATATTTTTTCCTACCTCCTTTCGAAGAATTGGATTGCTTTTCTGGGTGCCTGATGTCCTCTGCCAGCATTCAGAAGTTGTTTTGTGGAATTTACCGGACGTTTAAATGCTCTTTTAATGAATTTGTGGGGGAGAAAGTGTTCTCCCCATCCTACTCCTCCGCCATCTTGGCTCCTCCTCCGACAATAGTATTTTTAAACGTAGGCCGCAGGCGTCCTTCTGTTCTCCCGAAGGAGAGGAGACACTGAGGCCTCCCCGGTTGGATCTTAGAAGCCCAGGCATAATTAGTAAGCATGGCGGGTTCTGCGCTCCAGATGGAGACTCAGCCAGAATTTGGGAGAGAGAGCGACATGGGGAGACCAAGTTTTGGTGAACAAGGCCCCCATTTTTTATGGAGTAGAATTGTATGGTAATGCTAGAAGATTTAACTGGGAGCTAGGAGGAACATATCAGTCTACACATGCAATCTTCAGGAAGCTGTTTTGGAGCTTGATGGTAGGAAACCCGTTAAGAAAACCAAAATTGACTTGTATCAAAGAAATTTAAAATAGAGGAGGCAATATTTACATGTCTGATAATTCTGATTCTGCTAGTATTGCTCCCACAACTCGCTAGACTGGAACAGCCTCACAGGGGAGTCAGATACAGGCCTTTCTACTATCAGGCCCAGACCACCCACACACTGTTCCTTCTGCTTCGGAGCAGACCCCATGCCCTCACCCACATCTCTTGACTTGATGGCAGTCGTTCTTACTCTATTGTGTGAATGGGGGTCATAACTCTCCCTGCCTCTGAAGATAGGCTTATCTTTTTTAATGCGGGGGTAAAAAACTTCAGCAAATATAGAGGCATTCTGAAATATTTGTAATCCAATTTTCTATTTGTTGTGGTCCCTGGTTTTCCTTTTCAAGAAGGAAGCTGGGATATAGATTATTCTCTGTTCATATAGAATAGAAGGACTTACCAATGCTCTCCTGCAGGTGTGACTGTGATCCCTCACTCCAAGAATCCCTCTCCTTCCTGGCAGGCATGTCATAAGATGCCACCGAAGCTCAGGTGAGTGCTCACTTTTCTTGGGGCCAGGAGATTAAACTGAGTCAGACCCTTCCCATAGGATCTCTTTCCCGTAAACATATGTTAACCAACATGTCATCTGGGAGGTTGTTGGGGCGCTGACTGGTGTAGCACTGCAAAGCTGGACGGGTTAATTCACATTCCGAATGGGACTTAGTGAGTGCCATACCTATAAGCAAAAATTAGGAAGAAAAAGCTGGGAAATATCATCTTTCTTTCAGGTGAGTCTATACTGGAATGTGGGGATTGATATTGGAAGGAAATTAGTGGTCTTTGCACCTTGAATAATTATTTAACAAATAGCTATCAGACGTATCCTGGCCAGTCTCAACACCTTGTTAGGCAACTGAGGTATGAAAGTGAGAAAAGCAGAGATTATACCCTGGTTAGTAAGACAAACAAACAAATCAGTAAACAGAGACAGCAGTTTAAGTGCTAGAAAGAATATTGTAAAGTTAAATAATAAAATAAAAAAAAAATATCAAGCTCTTTTGCACGCTCATGTGGGGTTTTCCTTCCCAGTTGGCACAACAGTGTTGTTAAACTAAGGGCAATGTTTAGTGCAGATATAGGTGCCAAGTATTGCTCTAATCCTGCCCCATACCAAAAATGTCCATCCCTGTGACCCTGAGGCAAAATGACCAGCAAGTAGCACAAGGAGAAACTTTGCTTTTCACCTGGGACACTCTGACCCCAAACCATAGTGTAGAGCTCTACTTGCCTGAACCACGAGTCACCCTCCTGTGCTGAAACCTGCGTGAGCTGGGGGATGACTGGGTTTTGCATCACATTCAAAAAACACGGATTCAAAAACTCTTGAAGAGTAATGTAAACCTTTGCTGATGTTCTTCTAGAAGACATAGTAAAAGATTGAATTACTTCAACATGTGTATGAAGTGAAGTGAAGTGAAGTCACTCAGTCGTGCCTGACTCTTTGTGACCCTTTGGACTGTAGCCTACCAGACTCCTCTGTTCATGGGATTTTCCAGGCAAGAATATTAGAGTGGATTGCCATTTCCTTCTCCAGGGGATCTTCCGACCCAGGGATTGAATCTGGGTCTCCCGCATTGTAGACAGACGCTTTACCGTCTGAGCCACCAGGGAAGCCCTCAACACGTGTATAGTGTCTTAAAACTCTTTTTTTTAATTTGATGAAAATGTTGGAAGTTTAAATTCTTCTTCACATTTCTACCTCCCTCAAGTCTTCCCAGAGGGTTAGCTGCCCCAATCTCTCCTTCTTTTCTTCCCGTTTAGTTTTGCTTTCCCTCAGAACCTCAAAGCCAACCTACAATGGCTTAAAGTTCTTTATCCCTCTCTTGCGTCTCTCCAGATGGACTGTTTGGCTCTTCCCCATGTAAATCCCTTCAGAAATTTAACATTTCTTCATCAGTGCTGGCTCACCTGACATCAGCCTGGCATCTCCGTCTGGCTCTTCCACGGTCACTTTGCAAGGTCCAGCTTAGTCTGCCGGTGACTGTCTCTCATGTAAAATCTGGAAGGCAAACCAGAAGAAGCCTTCATTCTGGAGGAGATGCAGTAAGTTGCATGGCCAGAGGAAGATCTCAACAGCCACCTGCTTTGGCAGCTGAGATTACTGGTAGCTGCTGGCCCAGCAATTTCTAAGATTCACTGCCGCTTTGGGTCTGGCTCCAGGAGCCCTATCTCTGAGCTTTGCTCCCCCAGTGACTCTGGTGGAGGTAAAGCCATCCTTCCCTGTACAAAAGCCCTCCCCACCAGAAATGTCTAAGTTACAATGCTCAGACATCTGGTTTACCTGGGATGGTCCCATTTATACCTGTTTTTCCCAATTAATTGTTAATAACAGCCCTCTTTGCTCTCAAAATGTTCCAGATTGACTGATAAATTTTAAGACAGGTTTACCAGGCAAGGCTCTTGTTTCTCTGATGGCATCCTGCCTGACATTCCTTATGATTCTCTCCAGTCATTGGTCTGAGATACAAGAAACAGGGAAGCATGTGAATATTTCCTTTCTCTTCTTGCCACACTTCAGATGAGGTATCACCAAGTAACCTCTGGGTGGAGCCCTCTTGTGTCTCTGGTCCTGGGGCAGGTCTTGTGTGCAGCAGGGGCAGCCCTCAGAGAAACTGAGCTTTTCTATCTGAAGAAGAAAGCCCACACCCAACATTTGCTCGGAAACCACTGTTAGCTCCACCGCTAGAAACATGGCTTGATGTCAGGTCTTTGAACTTGACCAAACCAGATCATCAACTCCCTGCCTTGAGGGTGAAGAGAAATGAATTAGAGGAGAGAGATGGTCTTGACTTCCCTCAAGAGACAAAAGTGTCTATGGTTTTTATATTGAACTGTCTCCTCTTTCGCTGACAGGCAAAGTTCTGGTGGTAGGATTCTCAGGGTTAGCCAGACCACAGTAATTTCAGTGCTAAATGGTGAACTCAAGATGAGATAGACTAGGAGCAAATTAGTGAACAGCCCTCCCTGCCACTCCAGATGCAGCTGGGTGTCTTCAAACAAGGGAAAAAATTAAGAGAATAGGAGGTATTGAAAAATAACCTCAATAAAGACACACTGCCTCATTTTGAAGTCAGGGGGTCAGAACTGGCCCAGCTGGGTCTCCAGATAACATCCCCCCAACCCCAGCTTTGGGAATAGGAAAGCTCTGGATCTTGGCTCTGCATCAGAGTGACATGCTGAAGATAGAGTTTTTTCTGGACCCCCGAATGCTTTCTCTTTCTTCTGAGTTTGTCCTCTAAAATCCTTGATCCTAAGTCTTTAGATGTGGGAAAAGGGTAAATATAAGGGTATTAGGGGCCATGAATTTCAACTACTGAAATAGGGCTGTTTCATATCCTAAATGACACGAGAAAAGCATTTAATATGAAGAACAGAAATGAGAAGGAAAATGATTAGAATAAAAGGAAATAAGCAGAAGGAAAATTCTAGGAGGTGAAGTAAAAAAAGAGTCTTCCTTTGATTGGAGAAATGGGCACCCAGTTGAGAAAAGGATTTGTCAAATGGTAATACTATTAATGTTGTTTATTTGTTTGGGTTTTTAAATTTTTTTCCCCAGAGCTACAAATTCCTGTCACTTTTGGGAGTAGTAGTTCTGAAAGTTTATATTTCCCCACTTACAAAAAATTTGTATATCCCTGCTTTGTTTTTTATAAGAGATATATTTAAAACAATTTTATTTATTTATTTGGGTATACTGGGTCTTAGCCCTAGGATTTCTTTGGAAGGAATGATGCTAAAGCTGAAACTCCAGTACTTTGGCCACCTCATGCGAAGAGTTGACTCATTGGAAAAGACTCTGATGCTGGGAGGGATTGGGGGCAGGAGGAGAAGGGGACACCAGAGGATGAGATGGCTGGATGGCATCACCAACTCGATGCACGAGTTTGGGTGAACTCTAGGAGCTGATGATGGACAGGGAGGCCTGGAGTGCTGCGATTCATGGGGTCACAAACAGTTGGACACGACTGAGTGACTGAACTGAACTGAACTGAATCCTGGTACATGATATCTTTAGTTGTGGCATGTGAACTCGTAGTTTTAGCATTTACAATCTAGTTCCTGGGCCCCTGCATTGGAAGCATGGACTGTTAACCACCTGTATCATCTACTTAACTACCATCTGCATCATCTTTCCATGCCCCACCGGGACATCTACCCTCCAAATGGAATCTTTACCAACAGCCTCTACCCTGCCTTCTCAGTTCAGTTCAGTTCAGTCGCTCAGTCATGTCCGACTCTTTGTGACTCCATGGACTGCAGTATGCCAGGCCTCCCTGTCCATCACCAAATCCCAGAGTTTACTCAGGATCACCAGGGAAGTCCCATATATATTGCTGCTTTTAATTCTCAGTTAATTCTAGGTTACTCAGTTCAGATTGAGGGGGAAAGCTGAGAAGTGATTTGGATTAGCACCACTGGCTAATTTGGGTAATTCAGGATCTCAAATGTGACTTTCTTTTTTATTTTGTCTTCTAATTTTCTTGAGATATGATTGACATAAAGCAGGGTTAAGTATAAGGTGTACATCATAAGGCTTGACTTACATACAGTATGAAATGATGAGCACACATAAGTTTATTGAATACCTGTCATCTCATATAGATACGAAATTAAAGAAATAAAAAAATTTTCCTTGTGATGATAACTCTTAAGATTTACTCTTTTAACAATATTCACATATAATGTGCAAAGGTGTTAATTATACTTATCATGTTGTACATTACATCCCTAGTACTTATTTATCTTATAACTGAAAGTTTGTACCTTTTGACGGCCTTCATCCAAATTTCCCTCCCCCACCTCCTGAGTGGCTCAGAGGGTAAAGAATCTGCCTGTAATGCGGGAGACCTGGGTTTGATCACTGGGTTGGAAAGATGTCCTGGAGAAGAGAATGGCAACCCATTCCAGTATTCTTGCCTGGAGAATCTTATGGACAGAGGAGCCTGGCGGGCCACAATGGGGTCACAAAGAGTCAGACACGATTGAGTGAGTAACACTTTCACTTCTTTCACCCCACCTCTGGTATCTTCAATCTGATCTCATTTTCTGTGAGTTTGTTTTCTGCTTGGTTTTGAAGTATAACTGACCTATAATATTATATTAATTCCTGTTATATAGCATAGCAATTTGGTATTTCTATGCATTTCAAAATGATCACCATAATTTTAGTTATGTCACCTTACAAAGATATAGAGATATATCATTATTAAATTATAGAAAACTTTATGGATTCCTCAAAAAATTAAAAATAGAAATACTGTATGATCCAGCAATTCCACTCCGGGATACTTGTCTGAAGAAAATGAAAATAACAAAACAGTAACAGAATCATTGATACAGAGAACAAACTGGCCATTGCCCAGGGTGGGGTGATACAGGGCAAGGAAAGAAATAGGTGGGGGAAGATTAAAAGATAGGTATCCAACTGCAAAATAAATGAGTCACAGGTGTGAAATGTACAATGTGGGGAATAAAGTCAGTGATTACATAATATCTTTATATCATGATTTCCTTTTTTGTCAACTGCATATAAAGCAGTAGCATACCCCTCAGTTTTGTTAATTTTATTTCCTATTCTTAATTCCCTGCCTCATTTTGTCTTCCTTCTCTCTACTTATAATTCAGAGCAGCCACTGATCACCAGCATTTCTGCAAGGTAATCATTATCTACTAGAAATATTTATTGTGATGCTCACATAAGTTTACTAAAAACTATTGAATTATATATACTTTTTCCAGGTGGATTGAACAGTATATGAGTTAGTCATTATAAATGCAAAAGAGGGAAATATTTCTTGAGTGTTCAATGCATGAGCAGCAGTTTTCTATTTGTTCAAATATTTTATTTTACATATATTAGAAAATTTAAAATTCCTGCAGAGCCATATGGTAGTACTATAATCATCCCCATTTCTCAGGAGTAGAAGTAAAGTGGGGTTAAACAAATTGCCAAGATCACTCAGTTAGTAAATTGGAGAGTTGGGGTTTGAACCTACATCTCTGAATCAAAAGATTGTGCCCTTTATCACTCTGTGCTAATGCTTCCAATTAAGGTATTTATGAAAATCAATTCAAGATTCACATTCAGTGATTAAGTCATATGATCACCATTTTTGTTTTGTTTCTTTTTAAAAAAAAACATTTAACCACACTGTCTGAATAAAGGAGCTGCTAGCTCGATTGTGTTCTCAGCCAAGGTTTGGACACACCGTGGTGAAGTGGTAGCCCTTCTTGGGGGAGGTCTTCCGTCTTCAGTGAAGTAAAAATGCATAAGGACCACAGCTTCCAGGATTGCCAACTCAGAACTTCTACAAATAGTGAATTCCCTTATTTTCTCTCTCTTAAAGTATAGTCAAAGAGTTCTAAGTGAGTTTTTCTGGAAAGTGGTAGCAGATATTTGAAAGAAAAACCCAAAGTTTTTCTATCTGCAGGCAGATATCTGGTAACTACCAAGAATCAAAGCAAATTTAACCACCAGTAAATGCTAGAGTGATAACTCAAAGGTAAGAAACCCAGGTGGAAAAATTGCGTGTGCAAAGATGCATGCATGTGCAGCTAGGCCCTTTACCATTGGCGAATGCACGAGCACAGTCTATGTGAACTACAACATCCTCAGCAGGTTTGTTGATTGAGGCTTTGGTGTGTGGGCAGATGTGGTGGAACATGAACCAGGGAAGGATACTTTGGGACAAGATTAGGAGAAGCCTTGCTATACATTTGGGAGATTAGTTTGCAGGTAAAAAGAAGCCACTGGAGCTTTCATTTTCCCTTTTTTTTTTTTTTCTTTCTTTTAAATTGTGGTAAAATTGTTGTTCAGTTGCTCAGTCATGCCTGACTGTTTGTGACCCCATAGACTGCAGCATGCCAGGCTTCCCAGTCCTTCACCAACTCCTGGACCTTGTTCAAATTCATGTCCATTGAGTCAGTGATGCCATCCAACCATCTCATCCTCTGTCATCCCCTTCTCCTCCTGCCTTCAATCTTCCTCAGCATCAGGGTCTTTTCCAATGAGTCAGCTCTTTGCATCAGGTGGCCAAACTATTGGAACTTCAACTTAAGCCTCAGTTCTTCGAATGAATCTTTAGGACTGATTTCCTTTAGGATTGACTGGTTTGATCTCCTTGCAGTCTAAGGAATTCTCAAGAGTCTTCTCCAATACCACAGTTCAAAAGCATCAGTTCTTCAGTGTTCAGCCTTCTTTATGGTCCAACTCTCACATCCATACATGACTACTGGGAAAATCATAGCTTTGACTAGATGGACCTTTGTTGGCGAAGTAATGTCTCTGCTTTTTAATATACTGTCTATGTTTGTCATAGCTTTTCTTCCAAGGAGCAAGCGTCTTTTAATTTCATGGCTGCAGTCACCATCTGCAGTGATTTTGGAATGCAAGCAAATAAAATTGTGGTAAAATACAGAGAAAATAAAGTGCACTATCTTAATGATTTTTAAGTGTTCATGATTTTAAATACATTAATAGTATGCAATCGTTACCACTACCCATTTACACAACTCTTTTCATCTTATAAATCTGAAACTCTATTATTAAGCAATAACCTCCTGCCCCCGTTCATACCCCTTCAGCAACATCTGGCAACCACCATTCTTTGGCATTTTCTGTCTCCATGATTTGACCTACTCCAAGTATCTCATGTAAGTGGAATCTTTTAATACTTGTCCTTTTGTGACTGGCTTATTTCACTTAGCATAATGTCCTCAGGTTTGTCTATGTTGCAGAATCTCCTTATTTTTTAAGGCTAACTAATATTATATTATAGATACATACCACCGTTTGTTTATCCATTCATCCTTCAATGGACATTTGAATTGCTTCTGTGTTTTCACTATTGTGAATAATGCTGCTATGACACACCTTTATGAAAATATTTCTTAGAGACTCTGCTTTCAATTCTTTGGATATATACACAGAAGTGAAATTGCTGCATCATATGCTAATTCATAATTTTTTGAGGGACCACAATACTGTTGTCCATAGTAGATGGACTATTTTACATTCCCACCAACAGGGCACAAAGGTTCTAATTTCTCTACTTCCTTGTTATTGTTATTTCTGTTTGTTTGTTTTTTGACAATAGCCATCCTAATGGCTGTGAGGGGATATCTCATTATAGTTTTAATTTCCATTTCCCTAATGATTAGTGAAGTTGGGCATCTTTTTACTGATATTTACTTATCAACCATTTCTATATCTTCTTTGAAGAAGAGTGTATTCAAGCCCTTTGCTCAAGTTTGAATTGGCTTGTTTGGTTTTTTGTTGCTGAGTTTAGGAGTTCTCTAAATATTCTGAACATTAATCCTTTATCAGATATGTGATTTGCAAACATCTCCCATCACAGAATGTCACACTTTTACTCTGTTGATCTTATCTTATGATACAAAAAATTTAACAATTTTCATGAAATCTGATTTATTGCCTATGCTTTTGGTGTCTTGTTTAAAAAAAACCACTGCTAAATCCAGTGTCATAAATGATTTACTCTGTGTTCTCTTCTACGAGTTTTATAATGGTAGGTTTTACATTTAGGTTTTTTAAAAAAATCTACTTTTAAGTTAATTTTTGTATATGGTGTTCAGTAAGTGGGTCCAACTCCATTCTTTCACACATGGGTATATTTTTCCAGCACTGTTTGTTTAAAAACTATCCTTTCACCACTGAAAGGTCTTGGCACCCTTGTCAAAAACCATTTGGCTATATATGTAAGGCCTTATTCCTGGGCTCTGTGTTCTATTCAATTGGTCTATACATCTGGCTGTAAGCCAATACTACACTGTTTTGAGTACTGCAGCTTTGTAGTAAGTTTGACAAGAATAGTGAGATCTTCAGGTTTATTCTTTTCCAAGATTGTCTTGGCTTTTTGTTGGGAGGTGGTCCCTTGAAATTCCATGTGCATTTTGGAATGGGTTTTGGTATTTTTGCAAAAACATCATTGGGGTTTTGATAGAGTTTGCATTGAATCTACAGATTATTTTGGGTAGTATTAACAACTTAACAATACTAAAGTCTTCTAATGTGTTGTGTTTCCAATTATGTATGCCTTTTAAAATTTCTTTCAGCAATGTTTTGTAGTTTTCTTTATACAAGTATTCATGTTCTTGGTTAAATATACTTAATTCTTAAGTATATTATTCTTTTGATGAAATTGTCTGTTGTTTTTCTAATCTCTTTTCAGATTGTTCAGTTTTCCTGTATATAAATGCAAAGTATTGACTTTGTATCCTGCTATTTTGCTGAATTCATTTATTGGTTCTAACAGTTGTGTGTGTGTATAATCTTTACTGTTTTCTATATACAATATTATGTCATCTGCAAACAGTTTTACTTCTGAGTGGTGAAAGTAGGCATCCTGTCTTGTTCTTGATCTTAGAGGGAAAGTGTTCAGTATTTGACCATTGAGTACGATGTTCATTGTGGGGTTTTCATATGTGACTTTTATTATGTTGAGGTAGTTTCCTTCTATTCCTAGTTTGCTGAGTGTTTTTTAATCACAAAAGGCTGTTAAATTTTGCTAAATGCCTTTTCTGCATCAATTAAGATGACCATGTGTTTTTTTCCCTTTATTTTGTTAATGTGGTATATTGTATTGATAACATTTTTTTTGAATGGTTAAATACTTTTGCGTTCCAGAAATAAATCCCATTTGTTCATGGTGTATAAGCCATACTGCTAAATTTGGTATGTGAGTAGTTTGTTGTGATTTTTTTGCATCAATGGTTATCAGTGAAATTATTCTGTGCTTTTCTTTCCTGTAGTGTCTCTGTCTAGCTTTGGTACCAGGGTAATGCCAGTCTCATGGAATAAGTTATGAAGAGCTCCCTCCTCTTCAATTTTTTTGCAGAAGTTTGAGAAATTTTGTTGTTAGTTCTGCTTTAAATGTCTTGTAGCATTTAACAGTGAAGTTATAGGCCCAGAGCTTTTCTTTGTCAGAAGATTTTTGATTACTGATTCAATCTCCTTACTAGTCATAGGTCTATTCAGATTTGTTTCTTATGACTTTCTCTTGGTAGGTTTGTGTTTCTCAGATTTTTTTCACTTCACCTGTTAGCCAATATGTTAGTGTATAATTGTTCATAATACTGTTATAATCCTTTTTATTTCTGAAAAATTAGTAACCATGCCCCCATTTCAGTTTTCTTTAATTTTAGTAATTTGAGTAGACTCTCTCTTTTTTTAATTAGCCTATCTAGCTAAAGGTTTATAAATTTTGTTTTTCTTTTCAAGGAAACAGCTTTTGTTTTTTATTGATTTTCTCTATTGCTTTTCTATTCTATTTCATTTACTTCTGCTCTAATTTTTATTATTTCCACTAGAAGAAGAATCTAGCCTTGAGTTTAGTTTGGTTTTCTTTGTCTAGGTCCTCAGTTATAAAGTTTGGTTGTTGGCTTGAGATCTTATTTTTTATAGTAAGCATTTTTGGCTATAAATTTCTTTCTAAGTCATGATATGCTGTGTTTCCATGGATGGAGGAGCCTGTTAGGCTGCAATCCACGGGGTCGCTAAGAGTCGGACACGACTGAGTGACTTCACTTTCACTTTTCACTTTCATGCATTGGAGAAGGAAATGGCAGCCCACTCCAGTGTTCTTGTCTGGAGAATCCCAGGGATGGGGGAGCCTGGTGGGCTGCCATCTATGGGGTCGCACAGAGTCGGACACAACTGAAGTGACTTAGCATAGCATAGCATTTCTAATTTTCCTTGTGATTTCTTGTTTGATTAATTGGTTGTTAAGAGTCTGTTGTTTCCTTTTCACAAATTAGTTAATTTTCCAGTTTTACTTCTGTTGTTAATTCCTAACTTTATTATGTTGTGGTCAAAGAAGATCCTTTATATGCTATTTCAGTTTCAAAATCTACTGAGTTTTAAATGATGGCCTAACAGATGATCTGTCCTGGACAATGTCCCATGTACATTTGAGAAGAATGTGTGTGCTATTGTTGTTAGGCAGACTTCTGTATAAATGTTAGATCTAATTGGTTTACTATATTAATTTCTCTGTTTCCTTACTTACCTTCTTTCTGGTTGTTCCATTATTTATATGGTTCTTAGTTGGCAACTCTATTTCTTTTAGTATTTTAAAAATGTAGCTGTTATGACTACTTGTTTGCATTGTTCCTAACAAGAAATCAGCAGTCATCTGTTTTTGTTCCTTGTGTATGCAATCTATCATTATTTCCTCTGCCTGCTTTAAAGATTTTTCTCTTTTTCTCACTGCTTTTGAGCAAATTAATTATGATGTGCCTTGGTATAGTTTTCTTCATTTTTCTTAAGCTTAGGATTTGTTATATTTCTCGGAACTATGGGTTTATAGTTTTCATCATTTTTGAGAAACTTCAGCCAAATGTTCTTTTTCCTTCACATTTCCTTCTTCTACCAGGATTTCAGTTACATGCTTGAAGTTTTTCTACTTCCACTACCTATTAAAGTCCTGTAAACTTTTTAAATTCTTATTTTCTCTGTATTTGATTTGAATAGTTTTTATTACTATGTTTTCAATTTTACTAGTCATTTTATTCTGTAATGTCTAGTTGTCAATAATCCCCATCGTGTACTTTTATCTCATTGCTATTTTCATCTATAGAAGATGGAGAAATATACCATGTTCATGGATTGGAAGAATCAATATAGTGAAAATGAGTATACTACCCAAAGCAATTTATAGATTCAATGCAATCCCTATCAAGCTACCAACAGTATTCTTCACAGAGCTAGAACAAATAATTTCACAATTTGTATGGAAACACAATTTGTATGGAAATACAAAAAACCTCGAATAGCCAAAGCGATCTTGAGAAAGAAGAATGGAACTGGAGGAATCAACCTACCTGACTTCAGGCTCTACTACAAAGCCACAGTTATCAAGACAGTATGGTACTGGCACAAAGACAGAAATATAGATCAATGGAATAAAATAGAAAGCCCAGAGATAAATCCACGCACATATGGACACCTTATCTTTGACAAAGGAGGCAAGAATATACAATGGATTAAAGACAATCTCTTTAACAAGTGGTGCTGGGAAATCTGGTCAACCACTTGTAAAAGAATGAAACTAGACCACTTTCTAACACCATACACAAAAATAAACTCAAAATGGATTAAAGATCTAAATGTAAGAGCAGAAACTATAAAACTCCTAGAGGAGAACATAGGCAAAACACTCTCTGACATACATCACAGCAGGATCCTCTATGACCCACCTCCCAGAATATTGGAAATAAAATCAAAAATAAACAAATGGGACCTAATTAACCTTAAAAGCTTCTGCACATCAAAGGAAACTATTAGCAAGGTGAAAAAGACAGCCTTCAGAATGGGAGAAAATAATAGCAAATGAAGCAACTGACAAACAACTAATCTCAAAAATATACAAGCAACTCCTCCAGCTCAACTCCAGAAAAATAAACGACCCAATCAAAAAATGGGCCAAAGAACTAAATAGACATTTCTCCAAAGAAGACATACAGATGGCTAACAAACACATGAAAAGATGCTCAACATCACTCATTATCAGAGAAATGCAAATCAAAACCACTATGAGGTACCATTTCACACCAGTCAGAATGGCTGCGATCCAAAAGTCTACAAATAATAAATGCTGGAGAGGGTGTGGAGAAAAGGGAACCCTCTTACACTGTTGGTGGGAATGCAAACTAGTACAGCCACTATGGAGAACAGTGTGGAGATTCCTTAAAAAACTGGAAATAGAACTGCCTTATGATCCAGCAATCCCACTGCTGGGCATACACACTGAGGAAACCAGAAGGGAAAGAGACACGTGTACCCCAATGTTCATCACAGCCCTGTTTATAATAGCCAGGACATGGAAGCAACCTAGATGTCCATCAGCAGATGAATGGATAAGAAAGCTGTGGTACATAAACACAATGGAGTATTACTCAGCCATTAAAAAGAATACATTTGAATCAGTTCTAATGAGGTGGATGAAACTGGAGCCTATTATACAGAGTGAAGTAAGCCAGAAGGAAAAACATAAATACAGTATACTAACGCATATATATGGAATTTAGAAAGATGGTAACAAAACCCAGTGTACGAGTCAGCAAAAGAGACACTGATGTATAGAACAGTCTTATGGACTCTGTGGGAGAGGGAGAGGGTGGGAAGATTTGGGAGAATGACATTGAAACATGTAAAATATCATGTAAGAAATGAGTTGCCAGTCCAGGTTCGATGCACGATACTGGATGCTTGGGGCTAGTGCACTGGGACGACCAGAGGGATGGTATGGGGAGGGAGGAGGGAGGGGGTTCGGGATGGGGAACACATGTATACCTGTGGCGGATTCATTTTGATATTTGGCAAAACTAATACAATTATGTAAAGTTTAAAAATAAAATAAAATTAAAAAAAAGAATATAAACTAGCTTTAATATATATCATTTACATATAATCATGTTTCCAGTAACAATTCCCTATTATTTTTTATTGAATATTTTTAAAATTGTATTTTATATATCTTAATTTGATTATGCAGAAAGACAAATCAAATATCAAATTACAGCTAAAGAATGTTTTTTCTTGTTAGCTGACACCATATTTGTCACCATATTTGTTCAAAATCCATCTATCTTTTTAAAATTGAGATCAAGATAAATCATTCTATGTTGCCAATTAGCCCATGAAAACTGTAATAAAATATATCTTCTGGAGAATTATCAAATTATAAGGTATTTCAAATTTTGGTTTTATCTGTTGTCTGGATTATACCTTTAATATATGTATGTACATAAAGATATATATATATTGATATATATAAAGATACATATATATATATAAAGATATAAGTATCTTTAATACATATAAAAGAGACAACTGAGTTTTGCATGATTACTGTGCTAATTACAAAAAACATGAATGTGATTGATTAATAAAAAAAAAAATAGAAGTCTACTTCTCAACTTATCTTTTGAACTTGTGAATTACAGTTATTTCAATATCTTTTTTTGTGTGTGCTAATTTTCACATTTCTGCCAATTCTGGGTTGGTTTTAGTTGATTGACTTATCACCTCATTAAGTACTGGATTTTCCTGTTTCTTTGTATGTTTGGTTATTTTTATTAGATTCCAGATATTATGAATTTTGTCTTGTTGGATGTAGGTCATCTTTGTATTTCTAGAAATATATATTCTTGGGCTTTTGGGAGGGTGGAAAGCAATTTACTGGAAAACAGCTTCTTTGGGGTCTCACTTTTAAGATTTATTAGGCAGGATCAGAGGAGCTCTTCATTCAGGGCTAGTTTTTTCCATTAGTGATGCAAGATCTTTCAGGCACTCTATCCAATGTCCCATGAATAATGAAATTAGCTAGTTGGTCTAGACTAGACTAGGCATTTTTCCTGGTCAGGTTATTGTTACCTTTGTTCTTTCCAAGTGTTCTTTCTCTGGCCTTGGATATTTCCCTTACATGCATAAGTTGATCAGCACTCAGACGAATACTTGTGTGTTGAGGGGGGTACCCTTTACTTATCTCTAAAATCCTCTTTCCATGATTCCCTCTTCTCTTAGTACTCTGTCCTGTATATTCTATCCACTTTTTCTCCCTGGTAAGGGATTCTACTATGCTATACACAGATTCCCTTGCTTGTGCCATGATCTGGGGACTCTCAAAAGCAGTCAGTTGGATCAAAGAAGAACTCACTTCATTTGTTTTCATAATTTTAGGAATCCTTTTCTTCATTGCCTGATGTCATGTGTTGAAATCTGTCATTTCATGCATTTCAGATTTTCTATATTTTGTCCTTTTTTAAAAAGCTATTTCAGTTGGGAGAGTCACTCTGGTTCCTGTTATTCCATCTTGGCTGGAAACAGAAATCACTTCAATCTCTTTTAACCTCTTTTTCATATATTCCTCACTTTTTATGACACCATTTTATATTCTGCCTGCGCTTTTCAAATTGATCTTCCAGTTTAGAACTCTTTTTTAAAAAAGCTATGGTTATTTGTCTATTTAATCTCTTCAGTGAATTTTGAGTTCAATAGCTATATATTTCATTTTTAGGTATCCTTTATTTTTTATGGTTTCTATTGCTTCTATTACTATCTTTTTTGTTAACTCATTTTAAACAGACCTATTTTTATTAATATTATAAAGATTTTTGTAAAGGTTTTTCTATCATTTCTAGATTGTAGAGCACCAATACTTGCCTTAATTGTATCTGCAAATTATCTCTTGTGGTTATTTATGGCTTCACGTGCTTTAATTTTTTATTTTGACTATTAGTTTGTATTTTTTATTTTTCCTAATTTTGTCCTTTGTGAATTGAAAGAGTTGCTATTGATGGGCCCTGAGTTATAGATGTGTCCCTATAGGACAATTTTCTATTTCTTCTGCAGAATCCTCAGGTATTCCTTGGTTTGGGGACAGGATTTTGTTTTAGTGACCTGGTTAGTGTTCACCGAATCATGTATGTGGTATAAATTCTGACCCTACATCTGCCCATATTTGACTTTTCACAGTGTAGTTTTTCCTCCTTCGTACAATTGATTTCTCCCCTGGAGTCTACATATTTTAATCTGTTCTTATCTTAAAATAATAAGATTTACTTGAATATTCTTCCCTTTTATATTCTTTCATCCTTAAAGTCCCTTAAAATTATAGTTTATACTCACACCTACCCATTTTTCAACAGTTAGCACTGTACTAAAATAGCTTATTAAAGAAATTCTCAGTGGCCCCATAATATGGTCTGGTATAGTCTTTGTCTTCTTTTATTTCCATGACATTTGGTGGCGCTGACCATCTTCCTTCTCCTCATGCTCTCCTTGCCCCTGCTAAGCACACATTCTTGTAGTATAGCAAGGGGAAATGCCATTTAAACAAAAACTCTGCCCTTAACCTTTTAGTGAGTGAAACATAATATATATCTGTAAGGAACTAAACGTTGGTACTACTCCATCCAGTTATGGATATTGGTTGGAAAAAGGAAAAGAAAGGAGATTTCAAGGCTTTTGCCAGTTCTTCCATATTGCTAAAGGGTAATTCAGTAGATGACACTTTGTTTAGCAGAGTATATTTATGAGTCTTTAGATATGTAAATACAGGCCCACAGCCAAGGAAGAGATGAGGAGCAAAATTGGTCTGATTAATAAAGCGAAAAGTACTATATTTTAGCAGGGAAGAAAGAAGGAAGGGAAATCCAAGAAACAAAGAGACATAGAGAGGCTAACAGGAACTTGAAGGAAATAGGAGGCAAGCCAAAATAAAATCCAGGCTGGACACCATGCAAAGAGTGGCTGGGGAGAATCTTCCTGTCAACCACTAGCTTGCTTTGGGGCCTGGGAGCATGGTGAGGTTGCCACAGATATAGTTTCTGGGAGCTGAAGGTAATCAATATACAAGCAGCAAAATCACTTAACTGGAAATCCATCAGAAATCAGCTGACTCGTTTTTGCAAGACTCATACTCCATATCACTTTAGTCAAATTCCTTAACCAAAGCAACACAAAAGAAATTGTGCTTATTATTGTGCTTATTCTAGAAATAAGCACAATGTTCCCTCAAATCTTGACAGTATGATGCTATAGATCTTTCTGCAGTAAGAAGAATGTTGTCTACCTGCATTTTTCAACATGGCAGCTTTTAACTACATGTAGAAATTGAGCACTTGAAATATAGCTGCTAATGGAGCTGAGAAACTGAGTTTTTAATTTTCCATAATTTTAATTAATTTAAATAACAGGTGGCTAATGGCTATGGCAAACTTTTTCTGTGGGCCACATATGATCCTTTTTATACATTCTTTTTTTTTTTTTTGGTTTGGTTTATTTTGTTTTGACTTTTTAAAAATTAATTAATTAATTTATTTTTTGGAGACTAATTACTTTACAATATTGTATTGGTTTTGCCATACATTGATATGAATCTGCCACGGGTGTACATGTGTTCCCCATCCTGAATCCCCCTCCCACCTCTCTCCCCATCCCATCCCTCTGGGTCATCCCAGTGTACCAGCCCTGAGCACCCTGTATCATGCATCAAACCTGGACTGACAATCTGTTTTATGTTTCAATGCCATTTTCCCAAACTATCCCAGCCTTGCCCTCTCCCACAGAGTCCAAAAGACTGTTCTATACATCTGTGTCTCTTTTGCTGTCTCGCATACAGGGTTATCGTTGCCATCTTTCTAAATTCCATATATATGCATTAGTATACTCTATTGGTGTTTTTCTTTCTGGCTTACTTCACTCTGTATAATAGACTCCAGTTTCATCCACCTCATTAGAACTGATACAAATGTATTCTTTTTAATGGCTGAGTAATACTCCATTGTGTATTTGTATCACAACTTTCTTATCTATTCATCTGCTGATAGACATCTAGGTTGCTTTCATGTCCTGGCTATTATTTCTTTTATTTTTATATTATTATATAATATTTTTTATATTATTTCTTTTATTTTCACAACCCTTTAAAAATCTAAAGCACTCTTAGCTGGATGGGTGTACAAAAGCAGATCACAGGACAGATTTGGCTTGTGGTCCATAGTTTGCCCACCTCTGACCTAATTTCTCAGTGCTTTTGAAAATCTTTGCTTTTAATATTATTAAAACTTATCATTGCTACAATTCCAGTTTTAGATGTGTTAGTGGTCTTCTTATTCTTCTAATAGAATTTTTTGCAAACTGCTTTCCATGGTACACTCATCCATTTTAGGTGCTCTCCACAAAGAAACAACTGTTTGAATAAGTTGGGAAATAATACTGAAACACTATTTTAAATGTTTATAATGCATCTTGTTATATTAAGGATCTGATGAATTGATGCAGAGTATTGGTTTATGTTGATTTGGGTTTTCTATACTAAATTGATCACCACACAGACAGTATGTGGGGTATAAGTGTGTACAATACGGGATGTGTGTTTGTATTGCATGCAGCCTGCACAGCTGCATGATGCTTACATGTGTGTAGTGTATGTGTCTGGAAGAGTGTATTGCAACCCTCCCCAGTATTCTTGCTTGGGGAATTCCATG
The DNA here is from genome assembly GCF_027580195.1 of Bos mutus. Taxonomy (NCBI): domain Eukaryota; kingdom Metazoa; phylum Chordata; class Mammalia; order Artiodactyla; family Bovidae; genus Bos; species Bos mutus. The sequence continues at coordinate 40,807,591 of NC_091620.1, read as the reverse complement.
GAGAGAGGAGGCTGGGGGTCTATAGTCCATAGGGTTGCAAAGATCTGGACACGACTGATCAATTAAGCACAGCACAGTGTATAGGTGCAGGCATGCACATGTGAAGGTGGAGCAGGTTTGTAGCCTGTGACACGTATTAATATTCTCTGAAAGGAGTGTTCTGCGGAACCCACTCTGAGAAACACTTGCCAAACAAGACTGATGGTTAAAATCTTCCTCTCAGAGCTCAGAGCAGAGGCTCAGGTAGTAATAAAGTGATATTCAGGAGGAGTGGGAGGATTTATTCCTGTTGAACTAGTTTAGAGAAGCTGTCATTAAGACTTTTCAAGAAGGGCTGGTGAGGTCAGCTTACTCTGGGAAGTTCACAGATTTAAACAAGGGGCTAAACAGGCTGACACCTGGAAAGATGCCCCATGGGGTCCTCAGACAGCCAAAGTCAGCTTTGGTCCATGTACCATGCAGAGCAGAGAAAGCTGTGGGATGCAAAGCAGACAGCTTGTAGAGGTGGCTCTAAAGGGACTTCAGGGTCCCTTGGAAGAGCAATTAAAAGTCATAATACCTCTGTGAGGAAAAGAGAGCTCTTGGCCCACTTTAGTTGAGGAGAATTACCGGAGACCAAACCGGATTTTGAAGGCTACACTCCGGAACCCTACCTGGTTAATAAGGAGGAAATAGTACTCCAAGGGCAGGAATATTGAATAGCTCCATTGCTCTGCAAAACTTTGGAGAAGCAAGCTAGTTAAAGAAACGATGATCAATTCAGGGGACTTTAAGGAACACTTTGAGCTTCTCTAAGAGAATAAGATTCCTAGATCCTGATGTTTATTTTTAATGTTCCGAGATACTGAGGAGACAGAACACAAGTAGAGTTGATTCATTGAAATGCCCAAGTTTGAGCGTGGCCAGGAGAGGCACAAAGCATCCTCCTTCCTTTAATAACCTGGAAGCTGAGCTGCCGCTTCTGAGGATGTGACTTCATAGATTCACCTCCTGCTAAAGCCATTTTCATGGCTGTCTTGCCTAGGCAGACTGGTATGTTAGTTCTTTTCTGCAGATGTTTATAGCAACATTCTGTCTCTACAATGGTCCAGTTTTGCTAGACTGATTTCTCCTCTTGATGACTTTTAATAACATTTGAAGCAAATGGGGGTGAGTGAACAATTTTCCTTTCTTAGTGCAGCACAGATGGTGGATAGCTAAGCCCGGGCCTCCCTCTGCATTGCCTCTGCCCTCCACATCTGCTGAGGCGGCACAAGCCTCGGTGCACATGCTCTGTGCCTGAAAGAGCCTAGTAGTTGAGGACATGGGCCTCGACAGTTGGCCTGTGGTTGGGGTGGGTCCCATGGAGGGTGGGTATCTGGTCAGCTATAAGAGAAGGAGCTGAGGGTAGGACAACAGCATGCATGCTTCCTCTCACAGACAGATGATTGACCTTTCTTGGAAGTATTCAGATTTTTTTTTATATTTGTAAGATTTTATTTTGCTTTTATTATTTTTTAAAAAATGTATTGGAGTATAGTTGCTTGACAATTTTGTGTTAGTCTCTGCTGTACAGCAAAGTGAATCAGCTATATGGATACATATATCCCCTCTTTTTTTGGATTTCCTTCCCATTTAGGTCATCACAGAGCACTGAGTAAAGTTCTCTGGGCTGTACAGTAGATTCTCATTAGCTATCTATTTTATGTGTGCTGTGCTTAGTTGCTCAGTCGTGTCTGACTCTTTGTGATCCCATAGACTGTTGCCCACCAGGCTTCTCTGTCCATGGGGATTCTCCAGGCAAGAATACTGGAGTGGGTTGCTATGCCTTCCTCCAGGGGATCTTCCCAACCCACGGATTAAACCTAGGTCTCCCACATTGCAGGCAGATTCTTTACTGTCTGAGCTACCAGGGAAGTCTGTTTTATATGTAGTAGTGTATATTTATGTCAATCCCAGAGCATTCAGATTTTAAGAAGAATCTAATGAAGCTGCTACTTCATGGCAAATGAATAGGGAAATGATGGAAACAGTGACAGACTTTATTTCTCGGGCTCCAAAATCACCACAGATGGTAACTGCAGCCATGAAATTAAAAGATGTTTGCTCTCTGGAAGAAAAGCTATGACCAACCTAAACAGCATATTAAAAATCAGAGACATTACTTTGCCAACAAAGGTCTATATAGTCAAAGCTATGCTTTTTCCACTAGTCATGTATGGATGTGAGAGTTGGACCATAAAGAAAGCTGAGCACTGAAGAATTGATGTTTTTGAACTGTGGTGCTGGAGAAGACTCTTGAGAGTCCCTTGGACTGCAAGGAGATCCAACCAGTCCATTCTGAAGGAGATCAGCCCTGGGTGTTCATTGGAAGGACTGATGTTGAAGCTGAAACTCCAGTACTTTGGCTGCCTGATGTGAAGAACTGACTTATTGGAAAAGACCCTGATACTGGGAAAGATTGAAGGTTGGAGGAGAAGGGGACGACAGAGGATGAGATGATTGGATGGCATCACTGACTTGATGGACAAGAGTTTGAGCAAACTCTGGGAGATGGTGATGGACAGGAAAGCCTGGCATGCTGCAGTCCATGGGGTCACAAAGAATCAGGCATGACTGAGTGACTGAACTGAACTGAATGAAGCTAGAAATGCCTTAAATATACAAAGGGACACATTTCTGGTGGTGACACTTCCTATCTGCTTTCCTTGAGCACTCATCAAAGGCCCTCATAGATATAAGCCTCTGAGCTACTGATCCTGAAGGCCAGAGTGAAAGAGGATGGTGGAGGCCCAAGGTCAGGGCCAGGTGGTGTTTCTTAGTTGGAAACAGCAGTGACAAATGAGCAGCCTGCACATTTGTCAGAGCCCATGACTGGGTACAGCCAGCCCGGCATGAGGACTGAGTTTAAACAAAGAACACAGGATGGCTATGGGGCTGGCTGCAGCAGAATTCCCACTTCGACACCAAGACAATTTTCTTGCTGTTGCTGAGTTTTATAACCGTGATGTCACCGAATGCTGCTGACAACAGAGCTGTTATATCGCAAATGAAAGGCCTTAAAGCTAATTGAGGGACCCTATTATGCCAAGACTGGAGCTTGTCATAAAAATCATCAGTTGCTGATGCCTCTGAGCTTCTGATTTGGGCCTGGAGAGAAGAGAACTGTGAAATTTGGGTTCCATTCGGTTGTTTTGATCTGGACCTCTTTATGAATAGAAAGAATGAAATTGGCCATATGTGACCTTGTATTTCAAGGAAATCAAATCATTCAAACAAGAGAATTTAACCTCTTGCCTAACAATTCCTCTGTTTCTCTTCAACTCCAGGGTAACAGACTGAGGCCCTGCTTGGCTACCTTTTACTAGCCTTTAGAAAATTGTAAAAGTTGCATCCTTTCTCTGGTTACACCCCCAAAATGCATTGCAGATTTCCTCTACTGAAATCATGCCCTGCCATTAATACATTGTTGCAATGAAGGGCTGATTTCAGCACTCAAACTACACCAGCGGAGGGAACAGCATCAGGCAGTGCAAACATCCTGGCTCCTTTCTTCCTGTCTTATTTGTTCATAGCTTCACTTGACAGGTATTCACTGAGCAATAGCTATATGCCAGGCATTAGCATTGAAAACTGGAAATATGATGGGACCCTAGGAAAAAATTGTCATTCTTGCCCTCATGGAGTTTTGCATAGCTGGTAGGAAATATGCTTTTCTTTTGTTTCCTTAACTCTGGATCAAATCAGTCCATAATATCTAGTCATTTGGTAGCAGGAAATGTTACCCTGGAAAATGGTAGGTCAATCACAGAAGCTGGCCTTGAATCAAAAAAATAAATGTTCATGGAAAAAAATGCTCATATTTATTTAAACATAGAAGTTTAAATAAATAAACAAACATACAAAGCAATCTTCTCTAAATAATGTTTATGGGAATATTCTGAATACCCAGCCACAAATGAGGCTCTTCTCTGTGTGTGTGGAGGAGAAAGAGCTCAGGGTCCAGGGAAGGATATGGATATATTTCAGTGAATATTCAATATTTAATTTTTTAGCTGGATGTTGGATACACAGGTGTTTGCTGTATATTATATATACATATTATTTGTACATGTATAATGAGTATATATATGTATACACAGTAGGTATACACACAGACATATACAATACATAGAATATTTTGAAGTATACACAATTTCAATTTTACAATTACACTTTCATTATGAAATTTCACAATTTCAACATTACAATTAAATTTTAATTATAAAACTTCACAATTCTAATTTAATTTCACAATTGAAAATATACAAATAACCAAGAGGCAATGAAAAGATGCTCAACATCACTAATTATTAGAGAAATGCAAGTCAAAACTACAATGAGGTACCACTTCACACTTGTCAGAATGGCCTTCATCAGAAAATTTACAAACAATAAATGCTGGAGAGGGTGTGGAGAAAGGGAACCTGCCTTCTCTGATAATAGGAATGGAAATTGGTACAACCACTAGGAAGAACAGTATGGAGGTTCCTGAATAAACTAAAAATAGAACTACCATAGGATCCAACGATCCCACTACAGGGCATACGCCCTGAGAAAACTATAATTCAGGGCATGGACTTAGAGTCATACAGAGTGAAGTAAGAGAAAGACAAATATTGTATATTAACACATATATGTGGAATCTAGAAAAATGGCACAGATGAACCTATTTACAGGGCAGGAATAAAGATGCAGATGTAAAGAACCGGCATGTGCACACAGGCAGGGAAGTGTAGGGTGGGATGAAGTGGGAGATTAGGACTGACATACATACATTATCATATGTAAAATAGATAGCTAGTGGGCAGCTGTTGTATAACACTGGGAGCTTAGCTTAGAGATCTGTGAAGACCTAGATGGATGCAATGGGGCTTGGTGGGAGGGAGATCCAAGAGAGAGGGGATATATGTATACATATAGGTGATTCACTTCATTGTACAGCAAAACTAATGCATCTGACTCTTTGCGACTCCATGGACTATAGCCTACAATGCTCCTCCATCCATGGGATTATCCAGGCAAGAGTACTGGAGTGGGTTGCCATTTCCTTCTCCAGAGGATCTTCCCAACCCAGGGATCAAACCTCAGTCTCCCGCATTGTAGGCAGATGCTTTATCATCTGAGCCACCAGGGAAGTCCTAAAACTAATGCAACATTTTAAAGCAATTATACTCCAATAAAAAATAAAAATAAATAAATGAGCTTGATCACTTAAAAAAAAAAGCAATGGCTGTACAGTCATAACATAAAAATCAACTATAGAAAATCAGGTATGGTCACTGAGAACTAGAAGAACCCACCTGTATCTGTTCTTCAGTTCAGTTCAGTTCAGTCACTCAGTCGTGTCCAACTCTGCAACCTCATGAATCGCAGCACATCAGGCCTCCCTGTCCATCACCAACTCCTGGAGTTCACTCAGACTCACATCCATCGAGTCAGTGATGCCATCCAGCCATCTCATCCTCTGTCATCCCCTTCTCCTCCTGCCCCCAATCCCTCCCAGCATCAGAGTCTTTTCCAATGAGTCAGCTCTTCGCATGAGGTGGCCAAAGTATTGGAGTTTCAGCTTTAGCATCATTTCTTCCAAAGAAATCCCAGGGCTGATCTCCTTCAGAATGGACTGGTTGGATCTCCTTGCAGTCCAAGGAACTCTCAAGAGTCTTCTCCAACACCACAGCTCAAAAGCATCAATTCTTTGGTGCTCAGCTTTCTTCACAGTCCAACTCTCACATCCATACATGGCCACTGGAAAAACCATAGCCTTGACTAGATGAATCTTTGTTGGCAAAGTAATGTCTCTGCTTTTCAATATGCTATCTAGGTTGGTCATAACTTTTCTTCCAAGGAGTAAGCGTCTTTTAATTTCATGGCTGCAGTCACCATCTGCAGTGATTTTGGAGCCCCCCAAAATAAAGTCTGACACTGTTTCCACTGTTTCCCCATCTATTTCCCATGAAGTGATGGGACCAGATGCCGTGATCTTCATTTTCTGAATGTTGAGCTTTAAGCCAACTTTTTCACCCTCCTCTTTCACTTTCATCAAGAGGCTTTTTAGTTCCTCTTCACTTTCTGCAATAAGGGTGGTGTCATCTGCATATCTGAGGTTATTGATATTTCTTCCGGCAATCTTGATTCCAGCTTGTGCTTCTTCACTACACCCTTATTTCTAAACATAATTCTCTGAAACATATCTGCCCATTTCTTTAATGTTTTAGTTTTTATATTAGTCTCTGCTCCTTGTCTTTCCCAGATCTGTCTCTCTATATACAACCCTGTGTTCAAAATCTCCCTGGCATGCGAGAGAAGATTTCAAGGAAGCAGCAAGGACTAAAATCAGCCCCTCTTTGCTCACATACCCATATTTAGGAGGAGATGATGAGCAGTCTGAGAGCATCCTTATGAAGTGCCCAGTTTGAGGAGTTAACATTTTTTTTATTACATTTTACAAATTGCAAAGATGGTGTAGAAGCTGAGTTACAATGGAGTACTAACACTTACCATATGAGGGTTAGAGTGATTTGGGATTTCTCCTTGGGATTTCTCAACTGGAATACTCCCATGAAATTTTCTGTTGGATTACCTGGAGGAGGGGAGGAATTAAGTTGTTTAATTACTGTTGCCATCCTATGTTTTATGCATTTTAAACTAGCTTTCATTTTGTATTCTGTCCCAAGTCAGTTTCACCAAAGGCACAATTTTGAAAATAATAATGATAAAAGCATATCAATTTTTCCAGTAAATGGTTTATGCTCATCACAGCAGTGGAGAAATCTGACAGGGTCAGACTATGATATTTGTTCTGTTTTATGACTGTGTGAACTTTGAACGTCTGAACTGTCCAAGACAGATATTGCATTCATCCAGACTTTAGACCTACCTTGACTTCCATAGATTTTTAATGCAGCTGATGTATCAATGAACAATTTACTCTAAGATGCCATGCATCCAAACTGGTGTTTCAAAGGGTGGTCTGAAATGCCACAGTAGAGTATGCTAAGTGGCTTAGAGCTTAGAAGATGCTAGTTGGTTGATAGGGATGAAGGACAGAGGAATAGGGCATGAAAATGAAAAGCAAATGAGAATTTCACAAACTGATTTCATTTGGAGGGCTGAGCTCACAGTGGAGATAAGGTCACCCAAGTACAGGCTTGGCTTAGAGGACTTTCAGAAGTGTGCACTGTCCTGACAGCCACATGTGTTAGTCAACCTGAGCAATTTCTGTCCCATGAATGTTGAGACAAAAATAGACTATGTTTTTATATGTGAGGAAATAAGAACATATGGTCTGACGTGGTTTGCTCATAGTCACAATGGGAAAGAATATTTAAAGTCCAGACTATTCCAGAAATCAAATCACTATAATGATGCTTTGAACAGATCAATTCTCTGATTTGAAAAGAAAGTGAATCAGGTATATACATACACCAACTCTCTTTTTAGCTTCTTTCCCCTGATAGGTTATTACAGAGCATTGAGTAGAATTCCCTATGCTGTACAGTAGGTACTTAGTGAAAGTGATAGTTTCTCAGTTGTGTCTGACTCTTTGCAACCCCATGGACTGTAGCCTGCCAGGTTCCTCTGTCCATGAGATTTTCCAGGCAAGACTACTGGAGTGGGTTGTCTTTTGCTGCTCCAGGTAGGTACTTACTAGTTATCTATTTAGTATGTATCTGTCAATCCCAATCTCCATTTATCCCTCCCCATCCTTACCCCTGGTAACCACAAGTTTTTATACATCTGTGACTCTATTTCCATTTTGTTGTCTTTCTTTTATTTCCCCTTTTTGTTCTTTCTTCCTTGGTCTTTGTTTCTCCTTCAGTCTTGATTTATGCTTCTTTCTCCTTTAACTGACTTTTCCACTATACACTCATGGGTGTATCCCCTTTCCTCTGTCCCTAATAGTCCTTTTCAGTAAAATAAGGGAGGATACATTACATAGTCAATAAGCCTGCTTATTGATCTAGCACTAAATGTGTACGCAATATATATACAGAATGCTATACTGTGTATGGACTTAGTATTCTTTGAATGATTTCACTTAAAAAGAGGTAATTCAAATGTCTTCTATTTCTAAAAATAATATCAGTAAAGATGACTATATAATACTTAATAGTTATATTCATATACCTTTTCCTTTTTAACTTAGTAAGTAAAAAATACATATAAGAAAAAAGGAAAGAAAAGGAATCTTCATCCATGATCTAGAATTAATTTAGAAATCTGAGCATTCATTTTATTGGACAAAAGTGTATTCCTCCTTGTGAGATGAGGATGGAATATGTGCCTTTGAGAAGAGTTAAGAACCACTGCTGCCCAGGAGGAAAACACACAAATGTATTCAGAGGATCTGTGTGACTGGGTAACCTTTAAGATCTCTTTTATCAACCTGGTTCTATGAATCTAGGCAAAGCAACTTAGTGCAAGCACATTAGAATTAGCTAGACTTTTCCAGCAATACTCTAAAAATAGACTAGTTCTAAACAAACCTGCCTACCTGTGTCTTAAAAGACAACTAGATAGACTACCATCTTCATCTGTTTCCTTGGATTCAAGTTCATCGCAACAAACATTCACCAGAGCCTGCTTGAGGGAGGAAGTGGGTTAATCATTGTGGCTACTGGGAAATGAGGTCAGAGCCACACCACAGAAGGGCTCAAGGGTCAGGGTAGAGACAGATCAGAGGCACAGACAGTAAGGGCTACATGGTCTTGCTGAGCTGTCCACCCAGCAATTAGAGGGGCATGAGAAGCTGCACAGTGACAACCACAAGGAAGTCATCAGCATGAGTCATCTGCAAATATAGCCAACTCCATGTCATCTCCTTGCTTCAGCAGGTGGATCATTTATATTTTCCCTGGAAGCCATCCGCTGGTCTAAATGCTGGGGTTGATTTGTTTTTCTGTTGCAGGGGAGAAGGTGGTTTTCCCAGAAGGAGCTAGAATATGCCTGGCTCTGGCAGAGGTCCAAACACAGGAGAAAGATGGGGAGTTTTTGAAGTTCTCTCTCTCCTACTGTGCAAATTAAAGGTCCACTCATCTTTCTTACCCTCTGACCCTGAGAGAAACACACAGCTCAGGTAGGGTCACTGTGGGTCATCTTTGTTGGCTTTCTGATCTTTTGCTGTTTAGCAGCTGGTAGCTAAAAATTAGGATGTAGCTTAAAAAAGGCGAATTTACAGCTCATCTTTTCTGCACACTATTTAATTCCTTTCACCAATAATGTTTAACCAGAAAACACTCTGACAGTTATTGAGAAAGAAGAGTGGCAACTATTGACTATTTCCATGCACAGCTTGGTTTGGAAATGAGAGATCCTGGGATGACAAATCAAAGAATATAAAAGTCTAAAAGTGTGTTAGTTGCTCAGTTATGTCCAACTCTTTCTATTTCATGGCTTGTAGCCCACCAGGCTCCTCTGTCCATGGAATTCTCCAGGCAAGAATACTGGAATGGGTAGCCATTCCCTTCTCCTGGGAATCTTCCCAACCCAGCAATTGAACCCAAGCCTCCTGCATTGTAGGCGGATTCTTTACCATCTGAGCCATGAGGGATTTCCATAAAAGTCTGAACATGTGAATATTAGAGTGTGGAGGTTTAGAGGAAGGTGTCCTTTATCTACTGGAACACAAGGGTTCCAATAGTATGACAAAATGGAATTTCTCCTGTATGTATCTGTTTTCCCTTAGAGTTGGAGCCATATTTTTTTGAAAGTTCTGTAGAATCTGGGTGTAATAAAATAATAATAACTATTACAGTGGGCTTTAACTCATAGAAGAAAACTAATAGTCTAGTTAATGACTATAATGATGAGATTAGCAATGATGCTATATTATTTTCACAGATGGCAAAATAACTCTCTGAAAGGGAAGAGGGAATCATCTTGGCCAAGTGATTACCTACCTCAGCTTACATGTTACTCTCAGGTTGCAGTCTCAACGTGTGGCAAATTCACTTTCACAGTGTGACAGTTGTTTTCACTGAGGCAAGAGAGCAAAACAGCTGGTTTTAACTCCAGTCCAATACAATTCTGTGTGCTGGAGCCACACTAACTAAGCCTCACCCTACTTCCACTTGGTGGTCCTTAAGATATCTGTAAACAGCTGTGTTATCTGTCCTATGCTCTTTCCTCTCCAGACAAAATGTCTTGAAATGCTGAAGTAGCTCAGCTTGTTCTGGAATATTCTTTCTAGTTGCATCTTGACATGAGTGTTCTTATTTGACATCACCCAAAGCAAGCCATCAGGGATTCACAATGTCTTTGGAACTTGTGTGGGCAGCAGTGTCTGGAGTAAGGGAGTAGGAAGTGGGGGCACAAGAGAGGAACACCCCACAGATTGGTGCAGAAGAGGCTGTAGGCCGTTCCCTTGTGAGTGGCTTATTTGCTTTTTCCTCTGGTCAACAGTGGGAGGAACTGCAATTCCTCTTGGCTAGCTTCGATTTATAACCAGTCTTTCCGACCTTTTGCTTCAGTGAACGAGTTTCCCAGGAAGCAGACCTCTGACTCTTGCCTCATTTTCAGATAAAGGCCCACTTTCAGACATCTGCCCAGCTCTTGGCATTGTTCTACAGAGTTGACTTTTCACTAGAGTGTTTTCCCATGTGTAAGCTGATTGTAAAGCTGAGGCTCTTCATATTGTTTTGTTTTATGAAAGAAGAAACCAAACACGTCCTGTATCAGTATGTTCAGTGTGGACAGAGTTGAGAGACAGGAAATGTAGGAGATTTAGCATTAAAATGTGAAAACAATATTTTTAAATGGATTCAGATAAATATGACCTCATTTGAATATAGGTTGTAAGTTCCAGGAGCATTCTAGAACTGATTTAATCCCACCCATTGGTTTTGGAGAAGATCAGAGGTGATTGACACTAGTAAGTTGATTTTGAAGAACTACCAACATGGCTACATGCAGAAAGATCATGCTGACAAAGAGCCCTGTGTCTTCTAGGCAGTGTGAGTTGACTTAGAGAAGTAAAGGGGGGCTTGGTCTGCAAAGATGTCAACATCAATGCTTATGCTTTCATCACACATGGCAAACATGAGGGGGTTCTGGGCTCTGTCCCAGCCTTGCTGCCATTAACTTGTTTTGCTATTTTGTACTCATAATTCCTCTGGACCTCATAACTGTTCATTGCACACCTTTGTAATGAATGTATTATGCCAGAAAAAAACTGCAAAGTAACTTTTCAAATTTGAGGGTTTAGTCTCCACAGTTCTTAGGCAAACAATGCAGTGAAAGACAATGGTTACATACAAGTTTCTTTTGTCTTTTCTTTCTTTTTTAAATTAATTTTTATTGGAGTAGAGTTGCTTTATAATGTTGTGTTATTCTCTGCTATACAGCAAATTGAATCAAGTATACATATAGATATATCCCCTCTTCTTTGGATTTCCTTCCCATTTAGGTAACCACAGAGCACTGAGTAGAGTTTCCTTGCTATACAGTTGGTTCTCATTAGTTATCTAATTCATATAGAGTAGGGTATACATGTCAATTCCAATGTTCCAACTCATCCTGCTCCTCTCCCTTTGGTGTCCATATGTTTGTTCTCTACATCCATGTTTCTATTTCTGCTTTGCAAATAAGATCACCTATACTGTTTTTTCTAGATTCCACATGTATGTGTTAATATATAATATTTGTTTTTCTGACTTACTTTACTCTGTATGTCCATCTCTAGGTCCATCCACATATACAAGTTTCTTTTCTTTTTCTTTCTTTTCTTTATTCCCACCAGAGACCCTTCTGGTTGTAGAATCAGGGGAGATAGTGTAGGAAACACATAATGGATCATCCTGGTCTTCTGATCCCTTTCTGTCAGTCTTCAGAAGTACTGGGGCCTGCTTTCCTCCATCTGCTTCTTCTCAGAAGGAGACCCCAGGTGATCTAGATGGCCTGGTGTAGATTAGGGACCATGCTTTTCAGGCTCTACATGAGGCAGGTCTGCACACCTTGCTCAACTCATACTGGTCTCCTCTTCTCTCCTCCTATCCCTTTCCATGTGCTCTAAAATACCAACATTTGTTCTTTGCCCACGTAAAGTTCCTTTGCATTTTAAAATGTCCAACCCATGGGATCATATCTGTCAGGAATGCTCCTTCTCACTCCTCTTCACCCACAAAAGTCCTACTCATCACTAAGCCTTGACTTAAATATCACTTCTTTAGGGAAGCTTTCCACAGCCCTCTGTGCTGATTAGGTACTCTATGGCATGCTCTTTACTTCCTCCCCAGTGCTAATTGTGAATTTAATGATGTAGTTCTGTGAGTATGTACATGTGTATGATCATATATTTATCTTTTTCCATTTCTTCACTTTCAGCCTATGTGTGCCCTTAAAGTGAGTTTCTTAAAGGCAGCATATTATTAAAGTCTGTTTTCCTTTTAAAAGGATTCAGTCAACTTTGTGTCTTTTTGATTGGAGAAGCTTTAATCTATTTCCATTTAAAATTTCATTTATTCAATAGGTAGAACTTAGAATTGCCATTTTGTTAATTCCCTACTAGCAAATCTCCTATTCAGTATTATCCTAGAGTGTTACTTAGAGCAATAAAGCAAAATGGGAAAAATCAAGGACAAAAAGAAGGAAGGAAGGAAGGAAGGAAGGGGGAAAGAAAGAAAAGGTTTACAGATGGGAAAGGGAAAAATATATCTGTATCTATTTAGATAACATGATTGTATATGTAGACAATGCCAAGGAATAAGAAAATAACTTCTAGAATTAATAAGTGGGATTGGCAAAGTTGCAGAATACAAGTTCAACATACAAAGATCAATATTTTGAAGTATATAGAAATATATTTCTGAACACTAGAAGTGTATATGGAAATCAAAACTTTTCATAACAATATATGTGAAATAGATTCAGAAATGAAATACTTAATAAATTTAACAAAACATACATGCTATCTGTAATCTGAAAACTACAAAGTGCTGATGAAAGGAATCAAGTAAGAACGAAATAGCTCTAACTAATAGAGCTACTGACTCTAATAGCTACTAAAATAGCTGTTTATTTATAATGATATTTATGAATTGAAAGAATCAGTATAGTAAAGATATCAATTTTCCCAAAATTGATCTATAGATTTAATACAAGCCCAATCAAAATTCCAGTAGAATTTTTTGTAGATATAGGCATCAGTTCAGTTCAGTCACTTAGTCGTGTCCAAACTCTTTGCAACCCCGTGGACTGCAGTATGTCAGGCTTCCCTGTCCATCACCAACACCCAGAGCTTACTCAAACTCATGTCCATTTGAGTTAGTGTATATCAAAATTAGGGTTTCTGAGAAGGCAATGGCACCCCACTTCAGTACTTTTGCCTGGAAAATCCCATGGGCGGAGGAGCCTGGCAGGCTGTGGTCCATGGGGTCGCTAGGAATCTGACAGGACTGAGCGACTTCACTTTCACTTTTCACTCTCATGCATTGGAGAAGGAAATGGCAACCCACTCCAGTGTTCTTGCCTGGAGAATCCCAGGGACAGGGGAGCCTGGTGGGCTGCTGTCTATGGGGTCACACAGAGTCGGGCACGACTGAAGCAACTTAGCAGCAGCAGCAGCAGCAGCAGCATATCAAATTTTATATGCACAAGAAAAGAATTTAGAATAGCTGTTAAAACAGTTTTGGAAAAGAAGATAAAGTTGGAGAAATTTTATTATAAAATTTTAAGATTTACTGAAAAGCTATAGTAATCAAAATAGTGTGATATTGATGAAGAGACAGACATGGAGATTAATGGAAGAAAATAAAGAGTGCAGAATAGACCCACATAAATATGGCTAGTTAATTTTTTGACAAAGGTGCAAAAGCAATCCATTTGGGAAATGGCAATCTTTCAATAACTGATGTTGGAACACATGTGTATTCATATGGAAAATGAATAAATAAAGAAAGAGAATTTTAAACTTCACATCTTATACAAAAGTCACCTCAAAATAGATCCAAGATACAGCTAAAATTAGGATACATCCAGAAGAAAACATAGACAAAAAAATCCTTATGACTTTGTATTAGGCAAAGCATTCTTAGACATGACACCAAAAGTTCTGCCCATAGAAGGAAATGTTGATAAACTGGATATCACTGAAGTTAAATACTGTTATTCTGTTAAAAGAAATGGTTAAGAGACTGACAACACAAGGTTAGACTAGGTATATTTGCAATCACAAATCTAATAAAAGATTTGTATGCAGAATATATAAAGAATGCTCAAAACTCAATAATAAGAAAATTAAAAACTGAATTACAATGGCTGAAGAGCAATTATATTTGTGACTTTCATATTCACTGTACTTTAATGACCTTCTCAAACTATTTATTAATGAGTTAGACTAATCCCTGCTTTCTGTGTCCCCTCTCTGCATTGTCTCTTGGTTTTAGGTAAGCGTTACAGGAAATTTATTCAGATCTCATTTACACACTTACCATGTTTTCATTCTTCCTTAAAGAATGATTGTATGCATGAGTACATGCTTACACATTTAAAACTATGGGTCTCCTTTTTCTCATGGAAAGTTTTATTGAGAAATCCTTTACACATATGCAGAGGTGAAAACAGGAAATGTGCAAAGATTCTGTATTGGTTTTGGAACTGTGTGTATAGATGGGTACTGTGGGAACACGGTCAGGGGACTCTTGGGGTAAAAGGGTCTTCCCAACTCTCCTGAAATTGCGCCACGTGGGTGGTGTGCATTTCCCTAGAGCAGAACGAAACAGCAAAGGGGAATTCTCAATTTTGTTCCAAGAATGTAAAAAAATTCACTCACTTGACAAGGAAAAGGGGAGAAGTTAGCCATTTAAAGAAAGTCCCCGCATAATTTACTAAAACTACTGCCACGACAAAACTCTCAGAAGTCTATGTGAAAGGAATACCCGCTTGCTGGCTCGGTTTTCTTTCTGGTCGGGGGACCGCTGATGCCCTAGCCTCTTTTCAGAGATGCGGAGCCAGGGAGTTGGGAAGAAATGACTCAGGGAGGCGGGGGCCTCCTCCGCAGCAGCCCACAGGGCTGGACTCTCACCTGGAAGACCCTACTGTTGCCTCAAGGGACGCACTAGGAGATCTTCCTGTGGCTGCGTAGGGAGGGATCACAGAGGAGCAGAGGATGGTCCCCACCCCACTCCCTGCCTCTGTGCAAAGGAAACGCGCTTTCTGTCTCCCACCCGGGGCTGCCGCCATGATTAATGAGCCTGCCGGTTTCGGGACTCCTTCCTGAGCTGACCTGTAGCAGCCCCACAGGGACTGTGGTGAGCGTGTCTTAGGCTCCTCTGTCTCTTCTCACTTCCCATGTGATCATCTTCCGCATGCACTGAGCTGCCTTCTTGTTGGGTTTGTTGCATTTTCTTTTTCTTTCCAGTTTATAAATCTCTTAACTAGATAACCACCAGTCTGTAGAAGAAGCGTGACATCCCTAAACATGCATCAGAGCCCCCGTGGATCCAGCCATTCTACTGGATGGTGACAATAAAATAACTTGAGATTTAAGCAGTGCATTTCCAAAAAGCTGAAAACACTGTGTATATAATCAGTCATTTACTCCCTGAATAATCCAGTAAGAAAGGGAGCATATTGTATTTCTTCCCTTTCTCCTTATATCCTCTTTCTTTCCTTCCCTACCTCACTCCTTCCTTCCTGATAATTGTATCAGACTGAACCATATGAAGTCTGGCTTGGTAGGTCAAAAATGGTAGAATATTTTTTGTGGTTCAACTTAATATATTCTAGTAAAGGTAATAAAAGCTACATTTTACGTGGGCTTAAATTTTTTATTAAATACTGTAGAATCAGGTTTTTAATTGGACATGATCTCTTAAGATCTAAGACATTTTTAGCTTTAACTTAATGTTAAAGAAATCTTTTTGTCAGAAGGAAGTTGATGTATTTCTTTCTCTTCCTTTCCATCCTTCTTCACTTCTGGGAACCCAGCTCCTCTAGCCTGAGCCAATGGCCTCAAAAATCTTGTAAGCATGGGGACTGTCCATCAGTAATTAACTTACAGGTGCATGAAAACTTGTGTGACTTTGGCATGGCATGGTAGTTCAACTTATGGAAGCATCCATACTTTTCGTTTTTCACACTACATTAGCACAAAAACTCAGGAGCTG
Source organism: Bos mutus (assembly GCF_027580195.1). Taxonomy (NCBI): domain Eukaryota; kingdom Metazoa; phylum Chordata; class Mammalia; order Artiodactyla; family Bovidae; genus Bos; species Bos mutus. Next base: position 40,791,467 of record NC_091620.1, on the reverse strand, counting down.
ACCAGAAATTTCAATAGCACTGGGCTCATCTTTCTCTATCTAACCATCTACTTCTCCCTTTCCTCATATCTTCACTGGATGCACTTGCCCTGATGGACTGATACTCCACAGCAGGCCTCCATTCAGCCACTCACATCTATCTTGGTTTGTTTGGCTTTCTTCCTTTCTGCCAGAAGGCTCTGATTTGAAGGTTTGCTGTGATTTAACAAAGGGGGAAAGTGAGGACCATCCAATAGAATGTGGTGATGAATGCACAACAGAACTACCAGAGGATGCAAGGTAACAAAGTCAAGAGGGGCCTAGATTTGGGGGCACACTCTGTGTTTTTTAGGGATTCCTGTTGGCTTCATTCCTCATCTTTAGGAGCTTAAAGATACTTCAGATTGATTTATTAATATCTCAACTTTATTCACTTTTCGAGAGAAACTGTGTGATATCTTTGTAATGGTTCAGCCAGAAATCTCAGCTCTTATGCTGCTCAAGTCTGTTCCAAATTGGAAAAAACAAATGGAATTTTGAAACTTATCCCTCGATATTGATTTCTTTTTTGTGCCTGCCGCATCTTGTGTACTCTTTAGCTTCTGGACTAATGTTTGTAGAAAGGGTTTGTTATAAATGATCATTATTTCCCTAGACAACTAAAAAGAGTTACGTTAGGGAATTAAATCAGCTGAAATTGTGCACAGCAACACAGATACCCATACAGTGCTGGGATACTCACTCAGAAAGAAGGAGGCATACAAAGATGGGCTACCATCTGAGAGGTAACTTTGGGGCCCCAGCTGCTACCTAAGTTCTTAATTGGCTTCATACCTCCAATGTCCAGCCCCGTAAAGCCATAACTCTTTCCTTGGTTAACCTTCTCCAACCACCAATGTTTTCTTGCTACTCCACTGCTTAAAGACCTATTCTTAAAGACCACATCCTACCCTTCCCTTGTTATTAGAAATGGACAGCATTCAGCCTGGACTGGAATATAAACCATATTTTCCATGTTAGCATCACCAGGTCAACTCTTCCACTTGTCCATCACAGATCTGAAGCACATGGAGCTCCCCATTTAAAATGAACATACACTTCAGGCACAGTTCAAAAACGAATCCTCATAGAGTTCCTGCCAAAAGTACTGTGGAAACTATTATTTAGTAGACGTCATATAAGGCTTATACTCTCCATCCATTTTTGCAGTTCCTTTACTTACTCATAAATTAGGTTACCAAAAGCCAGTGCGTGTGCTTGTCTCTCTCAAGAAAGCTTTTCCAGAGGATCATGAATTCTACTTGCCTTCATTTGAGGAATGATGCAATACAGCATTCAAAAATGGACTGTGAATCCTGTGAAAGTACAAATAAAGATAGCATTGCTGATTCCTCCACGTGTTATGTGGCAAGTGCAGTGGACAACCCTCTGGCTGGCACTTTTTTTTTCTTTGTATTAGGAGTGTTGCTGACTCCAGTTTGGCTCCCCACCCCCCTTTAAAAACTCTTTTATTCCTCTCCTACATTACCCAAATGTATTTCAGATAATATTGCAAGCCATCCTCGATTCTTTCTGGAAAAAGGTAGGTTACCAGTAAGTACCACAGACAGACCTTCAGCTAGACACTTCAAGAAATAGATATGTCAGGTCTCAAATATCAAAAAGTGTTCCATGTGGCACTGACTAGAGCTGCCACCTCCCTGACCACATCACAGCCCCAGATGCTCTGAGCTTCCTTGCTGGATCCTTCGTTGACCATCCTATTTTCTCCATGGTTCCCATGCTGCCCTACATTCTTTGCTTCCTTTGGGCCCTGTGGGTAACTTCATTTTCAACTTAGATGCCTTCCAAATCGCCCCTTAACCTGACTTATAATGTTCAGTCATTTGAACTACCAAAACCAGCCTGCCTGGGAAGGAATTTCTTTTATTGCAGCATTTTTCAAATGTCAGTCAGTTGTATCCTGCTTCACACTTGAACCTTATTTTGCGTAGTATCTTTCCTTAAATCCTCTTCCTTACATTTCCAATTGGACCTGAAATACACAGAATTGAGTTCATCATTTTTTTTGTTGTTGTTGTTCTTGACAGACTCTCATCATCAAAGTGTATACGTTTCCTTATTTTGTTAGTTATTTAATTTCTTTGACTATGTAATACGTGTCTGTAAACCACCACCCCAAACAAAAGCCAGGATGTCTATATGACCCCTTTCCACAACCTATCCACCTACCCATTGCCCCCAGGAAAAGAATTTTGAATCTTGTGGTCATCATTCCTTTTCTGTACAGTCTCATTGCATCAATATGTAGATCTAAAATGTGCATGTTTTACTCTAATTGTTTTTAACCTTAAAAAAATTAATCTAACTCTATGCAATCTTTTTTGAGTATTGCTTTTCTTCTCATTTTATATAACTCAGATTTATCTCTGTTATTCTCAGTGGTTGTAGTTCATTCAGTTTTACTGCTATATAATATTCTGTTATGTGAATTCACCACCGTTTATTCATCTACTTTTTTTGCTATTGGGTATTTGGTGGAGTTCGTGATTTCCTTAGTGTTCAGAGGACTGCTGTGAACTTTATTCTGCGTATCACCTGCATTCAAGTGCAAAAATGTATCTTGATATGAACATACAGGCTGGGATGGTGACTCATTAAAGCAGGCAAATATTCCATTTAAGGAGACGATGCCTCCTTAAACAGGAGACTGTTTTCCAAAGCAGTCACATCAATTTATTCTGCCACCAATCATTACAGATAGCTCTGAATTCATACCTTCCTCAATGCTTGCAAGTGTTAGACTTCTGAATTTATACCAACAGGATAGGTGAAAAGTCTCACTTAAAAAATTATGGGGAAATGTTATATTTTTAATCATAAGTAGAAAACTCATATCATTTCATACAAATAGAAAACCATGAAAATAAATAAATAAACCAAAACCAAAATCATGTTCAAAATCATCACTGGATACTTCTACCTATTGAAAGCAATTAGCCTGAGGTTGCTGTTTCTTTTTTTGAAAGGGAAAGTTAGCAGACATTAGCGAGCATTGGAGTTAACGACAGCAAGCTGAGATGGTTTGACTGAAAGAACATTGAAAAGGAGGTTCCTTTCTCAATCTGTGATTTACTGTATTTAATTTTGAATACTCTTAATTCTTAAAATCATCTACATTGCCACCCACACACTTGCCCTAATTTGGTCCTCTGTAGCATTTCCTTAAATAATCTCTTATTAATCACAGCCAATTCCCAAGTGATCCTGTGAGGTTCTGATATCTTGTTGACAGTGTCAACTTATATTTTGAATTTATTTGAATAAATTCATTATGTTTTATATCAAGAAAGAGTTCATTCTTTGGCTTTACCTAATGAGGACATCAAAGTCTGTTTGGATTTTGCTTTCTGCTTCAATAGTAAGGGATTCTTGTTGTACTTGAGGACTCTTAGTCAAATATTTTTTTGTCTGAACTGTTTCTGATCTTTCTGGTTTATTTTTTAATGTTTTGTATCATACGTATTTTAACACTGGAAGCTATCTCAAGTGTTTTGGACGTGTATGCTAAATAAATTATGCTATAGAAAAAGAGCTTCTACTGTGAATGAATAAGTGATCAGTTATTGTTTTTATACTCTGCATTGTTTTTATACTGTTCTATGTGGTGACCTCATGTTTTTCACTTAGAATATAAACTTCTAGAAGACAGGAATTGCCTTACATTAAATGTGTGTATATGGCTTCCCTGATAGCTCAGTTGGTAAAGAACCCACCTGCAATGTAGGAGACCCTGGTTTGATTCCTGAGTTGGGAAGATCCCCTGGAGAAGGGAAAGGCTACCCACTCCAGTATTCTGGCCTGGGTCACAAAGAGTCAGAAACGACTGAGTGACTTTCACTCAAATGTATGTATTCCTTGGTTCTTAGCAAAACATTGGATAGTAAGCATCCCCTAAACACTTGTGTTTCAGGGGGACATCCTCTAAAGTAATGGTAGGAAATCTGGAGGTGGCAATGACCTTAAAAAAAAAAAAAAACTAACAAAAAATAGAACGAGAAAGGCTTTCTAAAATCATGTCACCTTCCCATGCAATAGAACAGCTATAGTACTGTTTTTCTTCATAAAACCAGTCTGTCAGTGTGCTGAGTGACAATTTTGCTTCAGTTCTGAACACTCAGTGTTCCTTTACTTCATACATAATCAGGGAGAAAGATATTCAGGATTGTGTGGATATTGCATCTCTCCCAAAGGATTTTATTGACCCTGAGAATACGTGCTGGAAATGAGGGATAACATTTGTGTTCCGTGTGGGATAGGGCCTTGCATACTCCAAGACACCCTGATGAGAAGGCTGGAGAATGTTATTCACACAAGGCCAGCATCAGATCCTGGGCTAATCAATGGGGGTGCTTGTAAGATATGAATCACGCCCATTATTTGGCCCACACTTAAGATTCTGAGTCTGTCAATGAAGTTGGTCAAATTGGCAGACATGTCCGTTCTGGTCTCTGTGAACACTGGAGAGCTATAAAATTGCTCTGAGTGGAAAATTCAACTCAAGCAGGAATTATGCATCTGCAGCCAACACCACCAAGCAAACTGAAAACCAACCAGAATATTAAAAAAACAAATGACCACAAACCATACAAAATGTTCAAGTCCGTGGTATAAAGAAAAATACTCCAAGGACTCCAAAGGTCTGATTTATTAAAGACCTCGGTTCTTGCAAATGCATAAAATTGTACAATGACTCATAGAAAATCAGTCCCTCAATGCATTTTGCACCAGGTAGAAGATATATGAAGAAAACCCCCATTTATACAAGGAGCCCATGATCCCTGTGATTTATTAGGCAATTTCCCCATGTGCAATACTGTGTGAGCACCAGGCCCAGCGTGGAACCCTAACCAGAAGAAGAAATCAGGATGAAACCAGAGGGGCCAGCAAAAGTCTGGATTCAAAGGCATGTTTGTGTGCAACTTGGCAGCAATGAGACCAAGTAGGGAGGTTGGAAATCTTAAAGAAAGAAAAACATTCCCCATTGGGCTCCAACAACTACAGAAGGAAAGTTTTCCCAGAGGAGACCATTCATTCTCAGCTAGCTCTCCTGTTCTACAAAACAGTAGGGCTTTGCCAGTGTCCCCACATTTTCCCAAGAAGAGAGAGGTGGCCTAATCCACTGTGGACTAGCTCCCTTTATTGGAAATGTCTGTGCTTCTGTGGACAGCAACCACCCCCCCCCACCCGCCCGCCCACCACCTTCCCTGAGGGGTGGTTCCATCATGCTGGTCCAGAAGATTAAAATCTGCACTGAGCTGAATAGAAATGTTATGCCTTAGGGATATGAAGGCAGGGAAGAGGATGCTAGATGATAATCCTGAAGTCATGTTGACTGAAAACAAAGGGTGAATTTTAGTCTCAAAATGCCTGAAACCACTCATTCTGTGATCCTGGCTGCTCCATCTTAGATGGAGTCTATTTGGGATGCTTGCAGTCTATTAGGGAAAGTTCATTTAACCAGATGACTAGGAATAAGGCCAGATCTCTTTTATGTTTCCATGTCATGATTTTCTCCAGCTAGTTTCATGGAATATTGCCACGTGGGGCATATTTCTGTCTCCAGACACTCACAAAATATCTAAATTACATGGGTGGAACTCAACATGAGAAGATATTAAAAAGTTTAATTAGGAAGTTCATATATATATATATATATATGTAACAAATGGTGTATGTGTGGAAAAAAATGTATATATGTATGTTTTCCACAGACAGAGAATTCCTGGGCAACTTTGTCCTGGAAAACCCATTCCTTTTCCTTTAAGAAAGCCCAAGGCACATGCAGCCTTATTTTAGACTTTGCGGTTTGTGTCATGGCGGAATTCTGTCTAATATGTTGGCTACAGCTGCGAAAGCTGGTGGGCCCCCATGTCTCTTCTGGTATCTCTGGCCTTCCTCTGGGTGTCAGCACTGGAGATGCTCAGGCTTCACTCTGTGTCTGAGTTTTTAACTTGTGGCTTCAGGTCAATGAGATCAGGATCCTTCTAGGTGTGGGGATGCGGGAAATGAAAACAAAACGTAAGTATTTCAGTTGAGGTCTCTCCTGTCTTCTCCTTTCTCTAGTATGATTTTCCTAGGGCTTCCTCGTGGCTCAGCGGTAAAGTATCTGCCTGCCAATGCAGGAGACACAAGTCCAATCCCTGGTCCGGGAAGATCCTACATGCTGTGGAACAACTAAGCCCGGGCACCACAACTATAGAGGCTTTGAGCCTGTGCTCTAGAGCCTGGGAACCACAACTACTGAAGCCCCCATGCCCTAGAGCCCATGCTTTACAACAAGAGAAGCCACCAGAATGAGAAGCCCATGCACCACAACTAGAGAGTAACCCCAGCTTTCTGCAACTAGAGAAAAGCCCATGCACTAATGAAGACCCATCACAGCCACAAATAAATATATAAAATTATTTTTAAAAATCACGTTTCTAGAAAAAAAGATTTTTCTATTTGCAGAAAATCATTCCTTGATTTCTTAAGTTTTCCCTTTCACATATTTACCTACTCAACTCTCTAACTGCATTAAAAACATGTATTTAAGTAAAACAAACAAGCAAACAGTTAACTCACCAAAGCACCTATTTTCTTTTTTTGTTATTATGCATTTTATTTAATTTAAATTTATTTATTTTAATTGGAGGCTAATTACTTTACAATACTGTATTGCTTTTGCCATACATCAACATGCATCCACCATGGGTGTACACATGCTCCGCATCCTGAACCCCCGTCCCACCTCCCTCCCCGTACCATCCCTCTGGGTCATCCCAGTGCACCAGCCCCAAGCATCTTGTATCATGCATCGAACCTGGACTGGCGATTCGTTTCTTATATAATATTATACATGTTTCAATGCCATTCTCCCAAATAATCTCACCCTCTCCCTCTCCCACAGAGTCCAAAAGACTGTTCTATACATCTGTGTCTCTTTTGCTGTCTCACATACAGGGTTATCGTTACCATCTTTCTAAATTCCATATATATGCGTTAGTATACTGTATTGGATTGGAGAAGGAAATGGCAACCCACTCCAGTGTTCTTGCCTGGAGAATCCCAGGGACGGGGGAACCTGGTGGGCTGCTGTCTATGGGGTCGCACAGAGTCGGACACGACTGAAGCGACTTTGCAGCAGCATACTGTATTGGTGTTTTTCTTTCTGGCTTACTTCACTCTGTATAATAGGCTCCAGTTTCATCCACCTCATTAGAAATGATTCAAATGTATTCTTTTTAATGACCGAGTAATACTCCATTGTGTATATGTACCACAGCTTTCTTATCCATTCATCTGCTGATGAACATTTAGGTTGTTTCCATGTCCTGGCTATTATAAACAGTGCTGCAATGAACATTGGGGTACACATGTCTCTTTCAATTCTGGTTTCCTCAGTGTGTATGCCCAGCAGTGGGATTGCTGGGTCATAAGGCAGATCTATTTCCAGTTTTTTAAAGAATCTCCATACTGTTCTCCATAGTGTCTGTACTAGTTTGCATTCCCATCAACAGTGTAAGAGGGTCCCCTTTTCTCCACACTCTCTCCAGCATTTATTGCTTGTACACTTTTGGATTGCAGCCATTCTGACTGGTGTGAAATGGTACCTCATAGCGGTTTTGATTTGCATTTCTTTGATAATGAGTGATGTTGAGCATCTTTTCATGTGTTTGTTAGCCATCTGTATGTCTTCTTTGGAGAAATGTCTATTTAGTTCTTTGGCCCATTTTTTGATTGGGTCATTTATTTTTCTGGAATTGAGCTGCAGAAGATGCTTGTATATTTTTGAGATTAGTTGTTTGTCAGTTGCTTCATTTGCTATTATTTTCTCCCATTCTGAAGCCTGTCTTTTCACCTTGCTTATAGTTTTCTTTGTTGTGCAGAAGCTTTTAATTTTAATTAGGTCCCATTTGTTTATTTTTGCTTTTATTTCCAATATTCTTGGCGGTGGGTCATAGAGGATCCTGCTGTGATTTATGTCAGAGAGTGTTTTGCCTATGTTCTCCTCTAGGAATTTTATAGTTTCTGGTCTTACGTTTAGATCTTTAATCCATTTTGAGTTTATTTTTGTGTATGGTGTGAGAAAGTGTTCTAGTTTCATTCTTTTACAAGTGGTTGACCAGTTTTCCCAGCACCACTTGTTAAAAAGATTGTCTTTTCTCCATTGTATATTCTTGCCTACTTTGTCAAAGGTAAGGTGTCCATTCTGTCTTTGTGCCAGTACCATACTGTCTTGATGACTGTGGCTTTGTAGTAGAGCCTGAAGTCAGGCAGGTTGATTCCTCCAGTTCCATTCTTCTTTCTCAAGATTGCTTTGGCTATTCGAGGTTTTTTGTATTTCCATACAAATTGTGAAATTATTTGTTCTAGCTCTGTGAAAAATATCGTTGGTAGTTTGATAGGGATTGCATTGAATCTATAGATTGCTTTGGGTAGTATACTCATTTTCACTATATTGATTCTTCCAATCCATGAACATGGTATATTTCTCCATCTATTAGTGTCCTCTTTGATTTCTTTCACCAGTGTTTTATGGTTTTCTATATATAGGTCTTTAGTTTCTTTAGGTAGATATAGTCCTAAGTATTGTTTCTTTTTGTTGCAATGGTGAATGGAATTGTTTCCTTAATTTCTCTTTCTATTTTTTCATTATTAGTGTATATGAATGCAAGAGATTTCTCTGTGTTGATTTTATATCCTGCAACTTTACTATATTCATTGATTAGCTCTAGTAATTTTCTGGTGGAGTCTTTAGGGTTTTCTATGTAGAGGATCATGTCATCTGCAAACAGTGAGAGTTTTACTTCTTCTTTTCCAATATGGATTCCTTTTGTTTCTTTTTCTGCTCTGATTGCTGTGGCCAAAACTTCCAAAACTATGTTGAATAGTAGTGGTGAGAGTGGCACCTTTGTCTTGTTTCTGACTTTGGAGGAAATGCTTTCAATTTTTCACCACTGAGGATAATGTTTGCTGTGGGTTTGTCATAGATAGCTTTTATTATGTTGAGGTATGTTCCTTCTATTCCTGCTTTCTGGAGTTTTTATCATAAATGGATGTTGAATTTTGTCAAAGGCTTTCTCTGCATCTATTGAGATAATCATATGGCTTTTATTTTTCAATTTATTAATGTGGTGTATTACATTGATTGATTTGTGGATATTGAAGAATCCTTGCATCCCTGGGATAAAGCCCACTTGGTCATGATGTATGATCTTTTTAATGTGTTGTTGGATTCTGATTGCTAGAATTTTGTTAAGGATTTTTGCATCTATGTTCATCAGTGATATTGGCCTGTAGTTTTCTTTTTTTGTGGCATCTTTGTCAGGTTTTGGTATTAGGGTGATGGTGGCCTCATAGAATGAGTTTGGAAGTTTACCTTCCTCTGCAATTTTCTGAAAGAGTTTGAGTAGGATAGGTGTTAGCTCTTCTCTAAATTTTTGGTAGAATTCAGCTGTGAAGCCGTCTGGACCTGGGCTTTTGTTTGCTGGAAGATTTCTGATTACAGTTTCAATTTCCATGCTTGTGATGGGTCTGTTAAGATTTTCTATTTCTTCCTGGTTCAGTTTTGTAAAGTTGTAGTTTTCCAAGAATTTGTCCATTTCTTCCAAGTTGTCCATTTTATTGGCATATAATTGCTGATAGTAGTCTCTTATGATCCTTTGTATTTGTGTTGTCTGTTGTGATCTCTCCATTTTCATTTCTAACTTTATTGATTTGATTTTTCTCCCTTTGCTTCTTGATGAGTCTGGCTAATGGTTTGTCAATTTTATTTATCCTTTCAAAGAACCAGCTTTTGGCTTTGTTGATTTTTGCTATGGTCTCTTTTCTTTTGCATTTATTTCTGCTCTAATTTTTAAGATTTCTTTCCTTCTACTAACCCTGGGGTTCTTCATTTCCTCCTTCTCTAGTTGCTTTAGGTGTAGAGTTAGGTTATTTATTTGACTTTTTTCTTGTTTCTTGAGATATGCCTGTATTGCTATGAACTTTCCCCTTATGACTGCTTTTACAGTGTCCCACAGGTTTTGAGTTGTTGTATTTTCATTTTCATTCATTTCTATGCATATTTTGATTTCTTTTTTTATTTCTTCTGTGATTTGTTGGTTATTCAGCAGCGTGTTGTTCAGCCTCCATATGTTGGAATTTTTAATAGTTTTTCTCCCGTAATTGAGATCTAATCTTAGTGCATTATGGTCAGAAAAGATGCTTGGAATGATTTCAATTTTTTTGAATTTACCAAGGCTAGATTTATGGCCCAGGATGTGATCTATCCTGGAGAAGGTTCGGTTTGCACTTGAGAAAAAGGTGAAATTCATTGTTTTTTGGTGAAATGTCCTATAGATATCAATTAGGTCTAACTGGTCTATTGTGTTATTTAAAGTTTGTGTTTCCTTGTTAATTTTCTGTTTAGTTGATCTATCCATAGGTGTGAGTGGAGTATTAAAATCTCCCACTATTATTGTGTTATTGTTAATTTCCCCTTTCATACTTGTTAGCACTTGTCTTACATATTGCAATGTTCCTATGGTGGGTGCATATATATTTATAATTGTTATATCTTCTTCTTGGATTGATCCTTTGATCATTATGTAGTGTCCTTCTTTGTCTCTTTTCACAGCCTTTGTTTTAAAGTCTATTTTATCTGATATGAGTATTGCTATTCCTGCTTTCTTTTGGTCTCTATTTGTGTGGAAAATCTTTTTCCAGCCCTTCACTTTCAGTCTGTATGTGTCCCCTGTTTTGAGGTGGGTCTCTTGTAGGCAACATATATAGGGATCTTGTTTTTGAATCCATTCAGCCAGTTTTTGTATTTTGGTTGGGGCATTCAACCCATTTACGTTTAAGGTAATTATTGATAAGTATGATCCTGTTGCCATTTACTTTATTGTTTTGGGTTTGAGTTTATACGCCCTTTTTGTGTTTCTTGTCTAGAGAATATCCTTTAGCATTTGTTGAAGAGCTGGTTTGGTGGTGCTGAATTCTCTCAGCTTTTGCTTGTCTGAGAAGCTTTTGATTTCTCCTTCATATTTGAATGAGATCCTTGTTGGGTATAGTAATCTGGGCTGTAGGTTATTTTCTTTCATCACTTTAAGTATGTCTTGCCATTCCCTCCTGGCCTGAAGAGTTTCTATTGAAAGATCAGCTGTTATTCTTATGGGAATCCCCTTGTGTGTTATTTGTTTTTTTTTCCCTTGCTGCTTTTAATATTTGTTTTTTGTGTTTGATCTTCGTTAATTTGATTAATTTGTGTCTTGTGTTTTGCCTTGAGTTTATCCTGTTTGGGACTCTCTGGGTTTCTTGGACTTGGGTGATTATTTCCTTCCCCATTTTAGGGAAGTTTTCAACTATTATCTCCTCAAGTATTTTCTCATGGTCTTTCTTTTTGTCTTCCTCTTCTGGGACTCCTATGATGCAAATGTTGGGGCATTTAATATTGTCCTGGAGATCTCTGAGATTGTCCTCATTTCTTTTAATTTGTTTTTCTTTTTTCCTCTCTGATTCATTTATTTCTACCATTCTATCTTCTACTTCACTAATCCTATCTTCTGCCTCTGTTACTCTACTATTTGTTGCCTCCAGAGTGTTTTTGATCTCATTTATTTCTGCTTTATTGACTATGCCAAAGCCTTTGACTGTGTGGATCACAATAAACTGTGGAAAATTCTGAAAGAGATGGGAATACCAGACCACCTGATCTGCCTCTTGAGAAATTTGTATGCAGGTCAGGAAGCAACAGTTAGAACTGGACATGGAACAACAGACTGGTTCCAAATAGGAAAAGGAGTTCGTCAAGCTGTATATTGTCACCCTGTTTATTTAACTTCTATGCAGAGTACATTATGAGAAACACTGGACTGGAAGAAGCACAAGCTGGAATCAAGATTGCCAGGAGAAATATCAATAACCTCAGATATGCAGATGACACCACCCTTATGGCAGAAAGTGAAGAGGAACTAAAAAGCCTCTTGATGAAAGTGAAAGTGGAGAGTGAAAAAGATGGCTTAAAGCTCAACATTCAGAAAACGAAGATCATGGCATCCGGTCCCATCACTTCATGGGAAATAGATGGGGAAACAGTGGAAACAGTGTCAGACTTTATTTTTCTGGGCTCCAAAATAACTGCAGATGGTGACTGCAGCCATGAAATTAAAAGACGCTTACTCTTTGGAAGGAAAGTTATGACCAACCTAGATAGCATATTCAAAAGCAGAGACATTACTTTGCCAACAAAGGTTCGTCTAGTCAAGGCTATGGTTTTTCCTGTGGTTATGTGTGGATGTGAGAGTTGGACTGTGAAGAAGGCTAAGTGCTGAAGAATTGATGCTTTTGAACTGTGGTGTTGGAGAAGACTCTTGAGAGTCCCTTGGACTGCAAGGAGATCCAAGCAGTCCATTCTGAAGGAGATCAGCCCTGGGATTTCTTTGGAAGGAATGATGCTACAGCTGAAACTCCAGTACTTTGGCCACCTCATGTGAAGAGTTGACTCATTGGAAAAGACTCTGATGCTGGGAGGGATTGGGGGCAGGAGGAGAAGGGGACGACAGAGGATGAGATGGCTGGATGGCATCACTGACTCGATGGATGTGAGTCTGAGTGAACTCCGGGAGTTGGTGATGGACAGGGAGGCCTGGCGTGCTGTGATTCATGGGGTCGCAAAGAGTCGGACATGACTGAGCGACTGATCTGATCTGATCTGGATTGCATTATTCATTATATATTGATTCTTTTTTATTTCTTCTAGGTCCTTGTTAAACCTTTCTTGTATCTTCTCAATACTTGTCTCCAGGCTATTTATCTGTGAATCCATTTTGATTTCAAGATTTTGGATTATTTTCACTATCATTATTTGGAATTCTTTATCAGGTAGATTCCCTATCTCTTCCTCTTTTGTTTGGTTTGGTGGGCATTTATCCTGTTCCTTTACCTTCTGGGTATTCCTCTGTCTCTTCATCTTGTTTATATTGCTGAGTTTGGGGTGGCCTTTCTGTATTCTGGCAGTTTGTGGAGTTCTCTTTATTATGGAGTTTCCTTGCTCTAGGTGGGGTTGTACGGGTGGCTTGTCAAGGTTTCCTGGTTAGGGAAGCTTTTGTCAGTGTTCTGGTAGGTGGAGCTGGATTTCTTCTCTCTGGAGTGCAGTGAAGTATCCAGTAATAAGTTATGAGATGTCAGTGGTTTTGGAGTAACTTTGGGCAGCCTGTATATTGGAGCTCAGGGCTGTGTTCCTGTGTTGCTGGAGCATTTGTGTGGTATGTCTTGCTCTGGAACTTGTTGGCCCTTGGGTGGTGCTTGGTTTCAGTGTAGGTATGGAGGCGTTTGATGACCTCCTGTCGATTAATGTTCCCTGGAGTCAGGAGTTCTCTGGTGTTCTCAGGATTTGGACTTAAGCCTCCTGCTTCTGGTTTTCAGTCTTATTTTTACAGTAGTCTCAAGACTTCTCCATCTATACAGCACTGTTGATAAAACATCTAGGTTAAAGATGAAAAGTTTCTCCTTTTGAAGACAATGGGCTGCTTTTCTGGGTGCCTGATGTCCTCTGCTGGCATTCAGAAGTTGTTTTGTGGAATTTACTCAGCGTTTAAACGTTCTTTTGATGAATTTGTGGGGGAGAAAGTGGTCTCCTCGTCCTATTCCTCTGCCATCTTGCCTTGTAATCTACTATGCATTTTTTAATTGAAGATAGTTAATTTGCAATGTTGTGTTAGTTTCAAGTATACAGCAAAGTGATTCAATTATACATATATACATTCTTTTTCAGATTTTTTTTCCATATAGGTTATTACAAGATAGTGAGTAGAGTTCTGTGTGTTATGTAGTAGGTCCTTGTTGTTTACCCATTTTATATATGTGCGTGCATGCTAAGTCACTTCAGTTGTGTCTGACTCTCTGTGACCCTATGGACTGTAGCCCACTAGGCTCCAATGTTCATGGGATTCTCCAGGCAAGAATAGTGGAGTGGGTGCCATGCCCTCCTCCAGGGGATCTTCCCAACACAGGGATTGAACCCACGTCTCTTATGTCTCCTGCATTGGCAGGTGGGTTCTTTACCACTGGTGCTACCTGGGAAGTCCTAGATTCCTAACTTATCTCTCCCTGTCACCATCCCCTTTTGTAACCATGTTTGTTTTCTGCTATTTTTTAAAGAAACTATTTGAATTCAGGAGATACAGGTTCTAATATCAGTTTCACAATCTGTGAACAGAAAAAGCCTAAGCAATATAAGAATACTACTATCACCCTAAAGCAAGAATGTCTGCTTTTCAATTTATAAACTGATAACTTACCATCAATTATTGTAAGTGGACTATATTAGTCCATTGTGTTTATCATCAACCTGAATTTTCAAAGCCTTGTGAGGTTTAACTGTTAAAAGAGTAATTTGTAAAATTCCATGATTAAATGTGGAAAATACATCTCAGTTCAGAACTAAAATTACATATATTATGGTTTCAAAAACTATATTTTAGAGAGATATACTTAATAATTACTGACATTAATTAAGTATCCATGAATATTAAATGCATTGCTTTCTTACTTTTTTCAGTGAAACTATGAAATGCTAGGCTTCTTTAATAGCACAGATGGTAAAGAATCTGCCTGCAATGCAGGAGACCCGGGTTTGAGTCCTGGGTCGGGAAGATCCCCTGGAGAAAGAAATGGCAACCCACTCTAGTATTTTTGGCTGGAGAATTCATGGACAGAGGAGCCTGGTGGACTACAGTCCACGGAGTCGCAAAGAGTCAACACGACTGAGCAATTAACACAAACAAACACACATAAAATACAGATTGTCCTTGGCATTTGTGAGCATTTGAAGGGGAGGAGGGAAATGAACTTTAAAAATTCCTGAGGGGTACCTCTCAAATAAATTACTTAAGTCTCATTCTGCTTCACCAATGAAACTTTCACAGACTATTTGGTTAATTAGAGGACATATTTCAGAATATTCCACTCATTTTTTTTTTTTCTGGTAAGACCAAATGACGGAAAAGAAGTATAAAGCATAAGAAATGGATGAATTTATGACCTAATATAAGTGGAATCATGCAGAAGTTGTGTGTGTGTGTGTGTTTTCTTATTTTGGGGCCCATCCTGATTCACCACTAATATGTTTTTAAAAATCAAGGAGGAACTTGTCCAAACCTCAGTTCATAGGAATGGAATTAATATTGCTATAAAAACAAAGAGTGGGGGGAATAAACTCTGGCACTCTGACTAACAGGAACCGTTGAACTCAGCCGCTGTGAGGACCGTGTGACTCATTCCGGGAAAGAACTTTCCTCTGCCATTCTCTGAAGGGGATTCAACCTCGTCCATCAGCTATTAGCTCAGCTTTTTAAATTAACCATATCAAGACCCACCAACATTGCCTAGAAAAAATAATGTGTTGATGTGTTGTCCATGCATTTGAAGACAAAAGGACTGTGAGAGTCAGATGCGCTAAAGAATTTTTTTTCTTTTTGTAGCATTTATTGTAAAATTTTTAAAAATCTTACTTGCAAAAATTTGAAAAATAAAGTTTTATGGAAAAATGTCTGAATTCTGCTCAAATGAGAAATATTACAGGGATTTTTTTTTTCCTACCTCAATTGGTTTTGTTTTCAAGAAAACATGACACATGCCACTTAAAAACTTCAAGATGGGAGAAGAAAAGTCATATGCTTTCAATTAAAATAGGTTCTTTTTGTCTCCCAGAGAGTATTTAAGTATTTCATGGGAGCCTGAGAAATCAGTGCAGTTTTATACTTTTTTTTTCAGAAGGGATGTGCTACATTATCCCACAAATTCTTGCCTATGGTCTGGTCTCATCCAAATTTCCCAATTTGCCTGGAAGAGAAAGGCTATTTCCTGGTTGAAATAGCTTTCTTTTTCACATATTTTATCAGACTAGGCTTCACTGATCAACTCTCACATATCAATGTCTAAACCACAATGGTTTATTCCTCATTCATGTTACACAACTACACAACCACCATGGTCATTATGGGCACTCAGGAACCCAGTTGCTGAGAGTCAAGATGGGTTGAAAGACTGCTTTGGAAGGTCTTGCCTTAGCAATTAAGTGCTTAGCTCATAATTGACCCAATTCAGATTTTGGCCAGAGCAAGTCATATGATGCCATCCCACCTCAAGGAAGTCAGGAAGTACAATCTTTCTGTTTGCTAGCTTTATGTGATGAACTGTAAGAACACAACCACACATATAATTGCATACCTACATTAATTACTTAAAGCTTGGCTTCCAGTAATTCCTCCCTGGCATGGAGGTGTCCGTGAATTCTAAAATTACTTGAAATTCTTGTAATGTGTGTGTGCATATGTGTGTGTGTGTGTGCACAGTCGTGTCTGACTCTTTGTCATCGAATGGATTATAGCCACCATGCTCCTCTGTCCATGGAATTTTCCAGGCAAGAATACTGGAGTGGGTTGCCATTTCCTCCTCCAGGGGATCTTCCCAATCCAGGGATCAAATCTGCATCTCTTGCATCTCCTGCATTGGCAGATGGATTCTTTACCACTGACTGAGCCACCTGGGAAGCTCTATTCATGTAATATGTTGACCCATCTCTTCCACCTTGTATTTATGAATAGACATTAGTTTAGGTTAAACATATGGACATTTTGATTGTGGTTATCATCAAGCCAGTGGTTGGACATATATTTTCCTTTGATTCCTATACTTTCATAAGCCAGTTAATTCACCAATCATTATCCAATTGATAATTTATTTCTGCTCTTTTTTTCATTGACATGAGATTTTATATTTTTCTATTACAACTCACCAGAGAAATCATTAGTTGGAAACCGCTTCCCCTCTAGGAATTCGCAAAATCTGACTCAGCCTTCTGGTTAGAAAAAGAGATGTTTTAAAAAATTAATTTTAATAACTGTCCATTCAGTGAATATTTTGAAGATAGCATGAGGATTTTGCAACTATTTTGGAAAGCACATCAAAATGTCCTAATAGTAATTTCAAGATTATGTCTAAGTCTATTTTCACTCTAACATCTAGTATGTGAAGGTATTTGGCAAATGCCTTGAAACTGTAATTGCTTTGAATTCCTAATTTTAAAGATATTAATCATAAAAAGTTGAGAAGCTGCTCTAATTAGGCACTACTGCTAGGAAAGATATCCTAAAATAATACATGAAAAAGTTAAAGAAATGATGAGTTTAAAGATCAAGTCCAGTGGTCTTGAAACTTTTCTCATCCCCCCAATAAATATTTACTCAGAACTCTTAAGTATTAAAAGGTAAGAGCAGGTCTGCTTTCCTTGACATGGAGCCACTGCAGGTGGTAGGGATGGGGAGGAGGGGCCTGAGACAGGGCTATGGTGGAGGGTTTTCTGTCCTAACCATCTGATTTTTTCCTTGCACCTGTCTACCTCATGATTGCTTTGGGGGCACTTTCAAAACCTCTAGGGTTACACAGAGTACAGGTTCAAATTTGCTGATCTACTACAACTCCTTATTTAGCAGACGAGGTCAACCAGTGAACTAAAGAGGCATAGCTAATTGATTGAAAAACCAAGTGTGTAGAAGTAAAAGATTGAGGTTTAGGGGTTTTGTGAAATTATTTTATTGACAGACTCCTTTTCTGGCAGTGTATGCTAAATATACATATAACACCTCAAATGACATGTATCTATTAAATATTAAGTAAGACCTTGATGCTGGGAAGGATTGAAGGCAAAAGGAGAAGGGGTGACAGAGGATGAGATGGTTAGACAGCATCACCAATTCAATGGACATGAATTTGAACAAACTCCAGGAGATAGTAGAGAATAGAGGAGCCTGGCATGTTATAGTCCATGGGGTTGCAAAGAGTTGGGCACAACTTAGTGACTTAACAACAAAAACAAATATCTCTACTTACTTACTGAGTAGGGCAATATATCCTAGATGCCACGGGATTAAGAAAAATAAGTGACATTTCCCAGCCCTGAGGAATTTTTCTGTCCAGTTGGAAGAGAAAATTCTTCTAATCTATTTCTCTGAATCTAGTACTCAACCATTTACTCATTCCATGAGCACTTATTCAATAAATATTTAATGAACATCTGATTTATCAACTATACTCTATGTCAGTTCATATGCCTCTTCAATCTCTTGCGTATCTTCTGCTTTTCAACTGGTCCCTTTTCCCCTCCTTATTTCTGGTCTTTTCCTTCTTTCTCCTTTACCACTACCATCTAACTGTGAGCTGGTTAAAGCCTTGTAACATAGAAAATAGCCTTTCATTCCACATTGGAAGATAAACGGATTAAAATGCAAATGAACCAGAAAGCACAGGTTTTACTTGTGTGACTAGATTTCAGTTAAAGTGCAATTAATCAATCCATCATCAGGGTAAGTGACTGATAACAGAGTCTTTCCTGTTTTCATAGGTGTGCAGTGAGTGGGAAAGGGAGTGAAGACAGTAAGAGGCCTTTGGGCAAAGGGAGGACATAGGGGAGAGGTACCATCAAGAAGCAGAGGGGATCTGGGACTGCCCAAGTTTGATAGTTTTGCCTGCAACAAATAGAAGCATTACCCTGAAGTATCAGTGCAGTGCAGCTGCACTGCGAAGGCAGCTCCATGTGATTTATGAAAGAGCTCACATGATTTATGAAGACTTAAAAAAACATCAGCACACAGCTGACTTTCTATAAAGGAGCTTCTTTCCCCCGGGATTCAAGGAGCTTGGAATTTAATGAGGGAAATGGAATCTACAATGAGAAACGATAAGGAAACAGGACTGTTTCTCACACAGACAGACCAGAATTGATGTATTCTGATACTCTGGCCTTCACAGGCCTCAGCCAAACCCAGAAACTCCTTGTTCTCTAAACACTCTTTGGAACTCTTCCACTCTGCCCATCACCCTGACACCCTTTCTAATATGGATCACCCTGAGGGTTTTCTCAGAACCTTTAGTTGGCCTGGAATGCTGGCCCAGCTCTTCACCGCCCTCCCTCATGGCTGCCAGTTGAAATCCTATACAGCCTTCAAGTTGTAATCCAGATATCACAAAGCATCTCTCTTGCCTCCAAACTTTTTAACACTCTATTCATGTCTCAATCATCTTATGTAATATACTTTTCTTTGTTTTCAGTAAACATTTTTTTCAGTTCAGTTCAGTCGCTCAGTCATGTCTGACTCTTTGCGACCCCATGGACTGCAGCATGCCAGGCCTCCCTGTCCATCACCAACTCCTGGAGTTTACTCAAACTCATGTCCATTGAGTTGGTGATGCCATCCAACCATCTCATCCTCTGTCATTCCCTTCTCCTCCCCCCTTCAATCTTTCCCAGCATCAGGGTCTTTTCAGATGAGTCAGTTCTTTGCATCAAGTGGCAAAGTATTGGAGTTTCAGCATCAGTCCTTCCAACGAATATTCAGGACTGATTTCCTTTAGGATGGACAACAGCAAAAACAAAAAGATGAAAATGAACAACTTAAAAAACAAACAAATCAAAAACCCAAGTGTTAGGGTAGGATGTGTGTGGCCTTGGTATGATACAGATAACAGAGGAACCCTCATCTCTTAGTTTATTCCCATAGTCACTCCATAGAGAATTGTTTCTGTTTGTTTGCCTGACAAGCATTTCCATTACCCTGATCTTCAGCCATCCACAGTCAGGGTGGAGTGGTAAGGAGCAGGGGAATGGCCATATAGAACAGGCCTGGGCTTGACCCATTACTCTAGTCCCATTTCAATTGACACGATGATTGGTCTAGAACTGGCAGGTGTCTCAGGTCCAGCCTATCAGAACCAAAATCTCTTAATGTAAATTAGGTAAGAAGCATTTGGGGCTTGCTAATTTACATGATGGGGGTTGCTGGAGTGAAGTCAGATGGACAAGTGAAGAAGCAGATGGAGGGAGAAAGAGACCAGGATATATTTCATCCTGGTTCCAACCCCCAGTGTTACAGTTTCTTCTGTTTATTGTTTCAAGATATATACCTTAGTATTTTCTTTTTTGTTTGCTTGTGCTAATTTAAGTTGGCTTTCTAACACTTGCTGCTAAATATCTTCAGTAAATTGATCTTAAAGAAAATGACCTTAAAACCCAAATGAGTAAGAAACAAGCCAAAATAGAATCACTTAGAGAAAAACAAATATCATATGTTAACAAATATATATGGAATCTAGAAAAATTATATAGATGATCTTATTTGAAAAATAGAAATAGAGACATAGATATAAAGAACAAATATATGGACACCAAGAGAGGAAAGGAGGGGTGGGGTGAACTGAGAGATTGATGTCAACATATATTTACTATTGATATTATATAAAAAATAGTTTACTAATGAGATCCTACTGTTTAGCTCAGGGAACTCTAGCAGTGCTCCATGGTGACCTAAATGGGAAGAAAATCCAAAAAAGAGGGGGATATACTGGTTCACTTTGCTGTACAGTAAAAACTAACACACACTGTAAAGCAACTACACTCCAATAAAAATTAAATAAAAAATAGAAACAATGAATGAATGAGTGAAGTAATTTTAACAGAACCTTCTAAAAATTGTTTGGATACCATGTTAGCAATTCTCAAGGACAAAAAAAAAATGAGAGAAAAGAGAGATATGGATAACTGCAAATAGAGTTACAATTTTCAGAAGGAAAGACAGGAAATATAGCAGACATGACCAGCTGCCCACCAAAGATTTTCTTTCCATTTCCATAGCTTAGAGTGTGGCCGGAAGAGACTGGAGCAATACTCCCATTCGGTAAACGGGTGACTGGTTGTCACGCATGTCATGTAGAGGTGACATGGGTAAAGGTGATAGAAGTTAAGGAGCAGGTGTACTTTCTCAGCTCTCTTTCTTTTGGAAGCCCTGGTGGTTAACAGCGACATGAGGAATTAAGTCCCTAAACCATGACATAGACATTATAAGAATCATAACTACTCTGAGAGTGAAATTAACTTTTATTTCATTAATCTTCTGAGATTGTAGAGCTTACATATTATGGTAGCCAGCAGTACCCTACCAATTTAGACAAGTTTCTCAAGCTCAGGTCGGAGAGTGTACCATGAAGTTCTGGAAAAATTTTGTGCCAAATCTCATATGTTAGAAAAGGAGACTAGTATCCGAATAAGTTATGTGAGACTAACTGCAGTCCTGATTGAAAGAACTTCTTATTGAAACAAGAGATATACCAGTGCATTTGTTATCTCTGGATGTAAACAAGAAAACTGACATGGCTCTCTTGATATCCTTGGACACAAGACAAATTTGTAAAGAACCGAACTAGAGGGGTCCATTGATGATGATTGGTATTACCTGGAGGAGACATTAGTGGTACATCACAGGACCGAAAACTATTCTTAACCTCATCCTACTCTGTATTCGTTTTGTTGTTGTTCAGTTGCTAAGTCGCGTCATGCCAGGCTCCTCTGTCCTCCTCTCTCTTCCGGAGTTTGCCCAAATTCGTGTCCATTGAGTCGGTGATGCCGTCTAACCATCTCATTTTCTGCCTCTGCCTTCTCCTTTTGCCTTCAATCTTTCCCAGCATCAGGGTTTTTCCAGTGAATCGGCCCTTCACATCAGCTGGCCAAGGACTGGAACTTTAACTTCAGCAACAGTCCTTCCAATGAATATTCAGGGTTGATTTCCTTTAGGATTGACTAGTTTGATCTCCTTGCAGTCCAAGGGACTCTCTGGAGTCTTCTCCATCACCACAACTTGAAAGCATCAGTTCTTTGGTGCTCAGCTTTCTTTATGGACCAACTCTCACATCTGTACAGGACTATTCATTTCAGATTTCATAAATGATATAAAACATTATCCTTTTAAGAATGGAGCCCTTGTGTAAAAGGGGTGGGTTATTCTGTGTTTAATTCTAGAACTAAAAATCTAGATGAAGATTTGGCAAATTTTTCCTGTAAATGGACACACAGTAAATATTTTAGGCTTTGTGATCCAAGAGGTAAAATTGAGGATATTATGCAGGTCCTTTGACATAATTTCCATGTGTCATTAAAATATTTTCTTTTTTTACCAAAATATTTACAAATATAAAAATGACTCTTAGATGGTAGGTAATAGAAAACAGGGGGTGGGTCTGATTTAGCACATAGGCCACTATTGCCAACCACTGATTTAGAGCAAAATATTGGAGTGAATATAAAAGATGAAGTTATTAAAGACTAAAAATAGGATGATGACATTAGACCTAAAAATAATCAGTCTCACAAGTACAGAATGAGGCTTAGGAGTAGATGAGTTTCCTCCATGGATCACATCACCACATCATAGAGAAATGATCGAAGGCTCTGGAGACAGTGCTAGGAGGGACAGAGGACACTGAGTTTGATAAATGATGAGCTGCTCCTTGAAAGAGGAACCAATGCCTTTCACTTAAGGCACAGTGAGTCACCAGGGGCCTTCTTTTTGGGCTTGAAGTCTGCCCAATAAGGAGAGAAGCCAGGAGATTTGAGTTCCCAGGACTGGCTGGCCTAGAGAACCCTTAAGACCTTTCCAACCTTGAGAATCTGTTCTGTTCTTTTATAATTATGCTGCTTTAAGGTATCTATTTCACCATTCTATCTCTCACCATAAATAAATATCTACTAGTGAGTGAACCAACTAGATTTTGCCAATTGCTTTGATATATGATACAAGGAAAAGTAAATTCTCCAAGCAGAGGGAGGTGGATTGCCCAAGTGAGGGGCTTGGCGTGGTGAAATGCTCAAGGGTTACTGGATTCAATTCAAAGTTTGGCTCCTATTCTTTATAACCTTGGCCTTGAGGGATAGATAGCAACCCTTGGGCTTTTCTTCCCAGCCTCAGACTGCATCCCATTAGCCCTTTCAACAACAGGACAAACGTTCCTCCGGCTTTTAGGCTCAGCTAATCCCGGATGCCCTCTGACACTCACCCACATATGGCCGGGTGGGAATCTTCCCCCGGAAAGGCTGAGCTTTCCAGCTTGGCTCATAAACAGGCAGCATACAAGTCCTCAGAAAGCCCTGGAATGAGTGTCATCCAGGACTTACAAGCTGATCGCAAAAAGAAAGCTCAGTAAAGCACCCAGTGGTGTCAGAGCTTTTGGAAACCGAATGCAGGGGCAGGCACCAGGGATCTTTCAGCGAAAGTAATTTCCAGAGCTCACATTCAGCGCCTGGCATGCTGATAAGCATTTAGAAGGGTTCCTATTACTACCGAGAATGAACCAGCAGCTGCCTTGCCTGGATTTTGCCCCAAGGGGGAGGGGTCAGCAAAAGGTCACCCCAGAGAAAGGCTGAGACCAGGGGGGCAGGCCGTGGGCCCCTGTGACCCTCAGTTTCACCCCTAGGAGCAGATGCTGTTCTCAGAACAAGTTTCATCAGGAGGGCCGGGCCTGGATGCCTGGTAAGCAAGTTATTTCCCAGGATGAAAGGAGGGCTGCTCGCTGCATCCCCTCAAGGCTAGGACCAGAGGTCTGAAGCGGCAGGCTGCAGACACCACCTTCTAGAAACTCACATGCCAGAAGCGCAAATGGCTCTTCCTTTCTGCATATGTTGTCTAGTGGGCTTTAAAAGGACACCAGAAGTTTGTTGTTTTAACGAGAAGTTTTCTTAAGAGACAAGCCCCACCTGTTTCTTCTGCTCCCACGAGACTGTCCGTTTACTTAACAGTTGAGTCCTTTCCCTGGGAATACAACCAGGAAGGCAGAGACTGAGCCGCTCCTGGCCTCATGCAACCGTCCAGACAGCCTCTCACGGCAGGGCCAGCACACTCGGAAGAAAAGGTGGGCCACGCATGGCCCTGAAACCCAGATGTTTCAGGAAGACTTCCAGTTTCAGGTTCTCTGTGAGGATTTGAGAACCTTAGGGAGAGCCAGATGCTGCAAAGGCCTGGCTGTGTGTTAAGTCACTTCAGTCATGTCGATTCTTTGTGACCCCATAGACTGTAGCCCGCCAGGCTCCTCTGTGCAAGGGATTCTCCAGGCAGGAATACTGGAGTGGGTTGTCACTTCCTTTTCCAGATCTTCCTGACCCAGGGATGAACCTGGGTCTCCCTCATTGCAGGCAGATTCTTTACCATCTGTGCCACCAGGGAAGCCTGAGATTTGGCAAAAGTGATTAGTACACTTACTTGTTCCAGGTCCTCCTTATGGCCTTGAGCCCATTCTTATCCCTGCTCCTTATCCTTATCCCTGCTCCTCTGCTAAGGACAAAGAGGACAAGAAAGGAGGCTCAGGGACCAACAGTCTTTGCCACTCTGAGGGCACAAGGGGCAAAGGTGTAGATGAGAGACAAGATGTCAGAGGCCTAAGAAACATCTTCTGTGCTCTGGCCTCACCCCCCAAGTTGTCAGCTGGCTCCTAGGGCAGGCCTGGACCTTGCTTGCTCTCTGGGACACTGTCTGCCAACTACAGGGGTTCCCCAGCCAGCTCACAGGGGTGGCCTTGCTACCAACTGACAAATGCTCCAGACTGCCACTGGCGCTACTCCAGGACCCACATCAGGTTTGATCATGCCCTGATTAAAACCCTTTGGAGTAAAGTGTAAAGTTCGTAAAATAATGTCAAAGGTCCTTGTGGGCCCTTCCAACCTCTCTCATAACATCTCTTGATGATTTGTTCTCTGCTGCTCCTCACCACTGATTTTCTCCTAGGTTTCCACTCTTAAACTGGTCCTTTCCACACTGACACCCCTACACCCCAGCACACATGCAAACACACATACATATCACCTGGCTAGCACCTATTTGCCTCTACAAATCAGCATTAATATCACTGTACTTAGAAGCCTTTCTTGACCCCTTACTCCCACAAAGAATCTTACATGTCCTAGGTCCTCTCTAAAACTTTGTTCTTATCTTCATAGTTTAATGGTTACACCATCATATCTGAGTCACCCACTAGATGGGAAATCCCAGGAAGGGCTTCCCTTGTGGCTAGATGGTAAAGTGTCTGCCTACAGTGCAGGAGACCCAGGTTCAATCCCTGGGTTGGGAAGATCCCCTGGAGAAGGAAATGGCAACCCACTCCAGTACTCTTGCCTGGAAAATTCCATGGAATGAAGAGCCTGGTAGGCTACAATCCATGAGATCGCAAAGAGTCAGACACGACTGAGCGGCTTCAGTTTCAGTTTTCAGTTTCAGAACCATAACTATTTTTCTCATCATTATGTTCCAGGCACTAGCAGAGCCTGGAACTTAGTAGGAGCACAGTGAAAGCTGATTCATTTAATGAAAGAAAGAATGAATGACAGTTGCTTAGTTCCAGTGGTTGGCTGAGATTACATCATAGTCTCTGCATCAGCCACCCATCTATAACCATGCAGGGTGCCGTGTGGTGGCAGCTAACCTGGACCATCTCTTAAATTGTCAGTTGGCTCCAACACAACACCTCCCTCATTCCCATGGGGAATTCTAATTCCAGGTCCTGGCCTCTTCTAATCTGCTCCACTGGGTGATAGTTGACTGGGTCTGGCCATAGGGTACCTGTAGACCTAATGAATGGAGCTTGATAGAAATACAACTTAGCATCAGTATATCAAGAAACTCCCTCAGAGTTTTAACTGCCAGGACACTCTGTGTGCATCTGCCATGGAACTGCTGAGGAAGCAAGTGCTAGAGTCTACATTTCCTGTACTGCTCTTCTGATAAAGAGGAGGTAATCACCTATCCTACTGGGCATGTGTGATACCAAACCTATAGAGACAAACTCAGTTCAGCACATCCAATTGAAATAAATGGATTCAATTTGGGAGAGAAACATGAAAAGTGAGAAAGACTTACATAAGTCAAGTTGTAGATAGAGAAGAGAAAATGATGCTTGAGAGCTCTCTTTAAATACGTGAAACTTGTCATCTGAAAGCCTAATAAGCCCAATGAGGGATACAAATGTGCCTTGATGGGACGAGGTTGGTCCATAAACTCTCTGAATTATAAGCATAATTTCAATCATAGGTACATTTTTCTTCCTGGAGGGAAATCCTATAGTTTTTTTTTTTTTACTTTTAACCACAAAAGTAATACATTTATAAAGTATATAAAATTTAAAGTCTAAGCTCTTTCCTACTTCTATCCCCAATTATACTTCCCTAGAGTAACTAACTAATGTTTACTATCATTCTAGAATTTTACGTATAGAAATCCAAAATGTACACATATTTTTACATTTTTTGTTAACACTGCAGTATTTTAGCATACAGATATATTATACTTTATGACTTTTCACTTCAGTTCAGTTACTCAGTCGTGTCTGACTCTTTGCGACCCCATGAATCGCAGCACGCCAGGCCTCCCTGTCCATCACCAACTCCCGGAGTTCACCCAGACTCACGTCCATCGAGTCAGTGATGCCATCCAGCCATCTCATCCTCTGTTGTCCCCTTCTCCTCCTGCCCCCAATCCCTCCCAGCATCAGAGTCTTTTCCAATGAGTCAACTCTTCGCATGAGGTGGCCAAAGTACTGGAGTTTCAGCTTTAGCATCATTCCTTCCAAAGAAATCCCAGGGCTGATCTCCTTCAGAATGGACTGGTTGGATATCCCCTTGCAGTCCAAGGGACTCTCAAGAGTCTTGTCCAACGCCACAGCTCAAAAGCATCAATTCTTTGGTGCTCAGCCTTCTTCACAGTCCAACTCTCACATCCACACATGACCACAGGAAAAACCATAGCCTTGACTAGATGAACCTTTGTTGGCAAAGTAATGTCTCTGCTTTTGAATATGCTATCTAGGTTGGTCATAACTTTCTTTCCAAGGAGTAAGCGTCTTTTAATTTCATGGCCACAGTCACCATCTGTAGTGATTTTGGAGCCCAAAAAAATAAAGTCTGACACTGTTTCCACTGTTTCCCCATCTATTTCCCATGAAATGGTGGGACCAGATGCCATGATCTTCGTTTTCTGAATGTTGAGCTTTAAGCCAACTTTTTCACTCTCCACTTTCACTTTCATCAAGAGGCTTTTTAGTTCCTCTTCACTTTCTGCAATAAGGGTGGTGTCATCTGCATATCTGAGGTTATTGATATTTCTCCTGGCAATCTTGATTCCAGCTTGTGCTTCTTCCAGTCCAGTGTTTCTCATGATGTACTCTGCATAGAAGTTAAATAAGCAGGGTGACAATATATAGCCTTGACGTACTCTTTTTCCTATTTGGAGCCAGTCTGTTGTTCCATGTCCAGTTCTAACTGTTGCTTCCTGACCTGCATACAGATTTCTCAAGAGGCAGATCAGGTGGTCTGGTATTCCCATCTCTTTCAGAATTTTCCACAGTTTATTGTGATAGATGGCTCCAATTCAAAATGCTTTATAAACATAAAAAATTATCAGATACTCCTTCCCCCTTCAAGGTTGTAAAATTAGTAGCCAATGACTGAGAAACTGTACAATAGCAAAATGCTAATGTGAATTCAGAAATTAAGACATTTTATATCAATTTGAATTTATTCATCAAACAGTAGCTCTAGATATTTGAAACATATTTGTCATATATGTATGTATACATTCAGCCTGTAGATTTTCCTTGTTTCTCAAAGAGGTCTCCAAAATATAAAAAAAACAAGATGTGATAGAAAGGCAAAAATGTTTTAAAACCATTGATGTCTGTTATCAAGCAGAATTGAAGATAGATTCAAGGCATGATCAAATAGAAAGTGAATATGTCCAGTAGGAGAAGAGCAAGGGAAAGCACTGGAGAAAAAGGAAAACTCCTTAATGGTTATGGGGCAAGTGTTTATAAAAATGCTCTTGAGGGGAGGTTTCCAGATGAGATATTTTTACACTCATTTTGCAGAAGCCTGACCACTCCTGTAGTTTGGTCCTATGGTTCCCTTCAGCTAGTCTTTAAGGCTTCTAGTATCTGAGTCCTTTAGAATATTGGGTTGGCCTAAAAGTTTGTTTGGATTTTTCCATGCCATCTTATGGAAAACCATAATGAACTTTTTGGCCAGCCCAATAGAATAACACCTTAGATTATTATTTTTTTTTCTAGATGTCTTTAGCTGTGTACAGTTGCTGGGCAGTGTTGACAGGAAAATCAGCCTCAGAAATAGCCTCAGATAATCCCTAAAATAGACTTGATTCTGGGTGCTCTCTGTGTAATCATCCAGAAACTTTGACACTCCTCCAAGCACCCCAAGAAGCAGCCACACAGGTGTGTGATTACACAGGAACAGGTATGAGAGGTTTTAGCCTGCCCTGGTAGGAAAGAGGGAGTCCATATAGACCAGGACAAGGGTCTCATTCTCACTCTCCAAAGCCCCAAGAGAAACCCTGCTTCCAGGAGCATGACAGAGTTGAGTATTAATTACTTGCTGAATTTCATGCTGAATAAAACCACATGTGTCTTTCAGCTGTGGTTTGGAAACATTTCTACCCTGGATATTATCTGTGGAAATTGGATGGGATTACATCACCTTGTCGCTGGTTTATGCATGTTCAAATTTCACATCAGCAGGGAAGAGAAGATGCTTCTGTGTGCTTCTAACCTCAGCATGCACACCATGGAGAGCTGTGTCTACCATCTAGGGAGCCTGGAGTCAACCCTGTGCCAATAGGGAACCCATGGAAAGTTTTGTTTAAAAATTTGAGTGAAATGTTAGCACTAAGCTAACAGCATGGCGTAAAGAGAGTATAAGAGGATAAACAAGAGAAAGATTAAGGATTGAGAGCCTGAGAATATAAGATATAAAAGATGAGAGGCATTTTGAAAAATATTTAGGATAAATATTCCAAGAAGTATAATAGTAGAATGAATCAAATTATGCAGATAATCGAGTTCTGTAGTAGCAAAAGATTATTTTTTAATAGAAATATCAATGAAGAGAAAGTTGTTTTTTTTTTTTTTTTTCCTGGAGGAGTTTTAGGGTTTTAGTGAGGGTAGAAGCTTATTATGAGACTCTGAGTTGAGAATGGGCAATAAAAAAATTTAGTGAGGAAATATATTCTACTTTTTCAGGATCATCAACTCACAAGAGAAGTGGACTGAGTCAAGGGTAAAAGTATACTGTTGAGGAAATGGTTTAAGTTTTAGGGTTTTTACTTGTTTCTGTGTTTGTTTTGATGAGGGAGACTTTATCAAGTTTAAAAACCAGAGGGAATGAGACAGTAGAATAGGATAGATTGAAGGCAAAAGATTATAGTGATAAGTGAGGGAGTCACATCTTTGGGAGACAAAAGCAGAGAAGATCAAGAGTTAAGGTGGCTGTTAATAGAGGGAAGAACTAGGTGGGAGGGAGAGCTTGATAAAGACTGAAAAATCCATAGTCAAGCCCCTCAATATCCTCCAAAAATGTTATAGAATACAATGTCACCTTTGGAAAGAAGGGTAACTATAGGATTGAGGGCTTGAGAAAAGTTGTGAGTCCATTAAAATATTGCTTAGGTGAAGACTGAGCTAATTAAAGACTAGCAAAGGAGTTGTCAGAAGATATTACTAAGAGAATTAGGAATTTGTTGCTAGAATTACTAGGATATTGCAACTACACTAATGCCCAGAGTTTCAGCTCTAAACCAATCAAGGCACCAGTAGGCATGGACCTGTGAACTTGAAATGATGGTGTAACTGACCACAAGGATATGAATTTCACCTGGGAAGAAAGAAACATGACATGAAGAGAGAGGCTGAGTCTTTTGCCATTGTCTTTAGTGAAAATGAGGGAGTGTTCTGTAGTATGTTTAAGAGCAAGAGTTTTCAAGATAAATACATCTGGGTTTGCGTACTGGTTCAACTTATTAAGTGTAAGATCTACGCTAATGGCCTTGTGGCTTCTTGTGCCTCACAGTCTGCAGCGCTGACCAAGGAATCACAAACTGGTAGACCAGATGGCCCAGAATGCTTCCCTTGCCATATCACTGAAATGAGAAGGAGGAAGTTGTTTTTAACAATGGGTATCTGACCAAACTGGTCTGTCAGCCACTATCCTGCATGCTGTCTCATAAAAGAAGTGTTTCACATGGGAAAGCTAGAGATTAGAGAGAAGTTTATCACCGATTGCATTCTGCTGTAACCAGGCCATAAAGTGAGAACTCTGCTCACTAATCATGTAACTCCTCCACTCCCAGATGGGACCACGGCAGAAGTTGGAGATAAAAGTATAGGTATATTCAACCTTGCATCCAGTCTAGTAGAAAGATACATTAATGCAGTTACTACTACTCATATTATATCTTCTTAGAAAATGAAAACTCCAGGACAAATGCAAAACCAAAAGGGATTTGGAATTCAAGACAGTAGTCATAAACCAGGACTCAATGAGGCAAATCAGAAAGTAAGGTCACATTTGTGGAAGTATGAACATCAACCCCAGAGAAGAATAGATTGAAGGTAGCATCCTCAGGAAAACAGCTTCAGTTATAGCTGAGCCTGGATCTAACTTCAGGTAGCTGTTCCCAAACCTGTTTCCTACTAGACCAATAAATCTCCATCTACAAACACGACTAAAGATGCAGGCATTTCCAGGCATTGCTCAGCCTGGTCAGAAGAGCCAGCAGTGCTTGGATGTTTTCCCATCATGACCTCTGCTGAGGTTGACTTCTTGCTTTTTTCAGTGGCAGCAGCTAAGAAAAAAATTTTCTGCTGTGAAGATTAGCTTTCATCTTTGAATTGTGGTTTCTGGTTTGGAGGCCACAGGGATTAAGTTAAAGACTTCTTCCTGCCTTCAGAAGTCCCCTTGCCTAGAATAGACAAAGCCTTCCAGGGCAGAAGGTCTTGGGTCTGCTCATTGCAAGAAAACTTGGGTAATGCCATCCTAATTTGATGTAAAAAGCTCATCCAAAATCTCCCCTAATAGTCTATCACCATGGCTGATTCTTCTTTGTGATATCTTTCTCCTTACCATTGCTCTTGTAAAATGTAGACAGTTTCTGGAAATATAGAATAATCCCTCCTTTTTCACATTCCACTGTGAATTATTTTATCAGGCTCTTTTTCATCATGCATGGAGAAATCAGGATTGATCACTGTTCAGGGGTGGAACTTACAGATCAAAAAGGCAAACACAGGACAAAAGGAGAAACAGGTGTATGTATGTGTGCGAGGGGGCTGAGGACTGTAGGAGCCATGTGCCTGAGACAATTCACTGGCTCCATAACTTTGCCAGAAGTAGATCTGCTGAGGAAATCTGGCTGAGTGAGCACTTCTTTGTTTTTGCTGTTCGAATTTTGGTCTTATAAACACTTAAGGTGAACTTACTTGACAGAGTCCATATTTGTTATCCCTGTGTCTGGTCTGAACTTGGCAGCAAAAACAGAAAAACTGAGGTGTTTGAGAAATGACTTTCATTTCAGCTTCTCTGGAAATATTTAATGTCTAAAATATTTGGATAGTTACGATTTACAACTATAAGGGACCTGCAAAGGGTAACAGCAACTACCTAACTACTGAATCTGATCTTTCAAAGTTTCATTTTCACTTGCTTTACTGTAAAGTAAAGCATATGCATTTATATAAAATACATATGTATGACTTTAAAATAATACAGGCATACCTTGTAGACATTGTGGGTTCAGTTCCAGACCACCACAATAAAGCAAGTACCACAATAAAGTGAGTCACATGAAATTTTTGGTTTCCCACTGCATATAAAAGTTATGTTTATACTATTATTGTGGTCTATTAAGTGTGCACTAGCACTACATCTGAAAAAACACCAATATACATATCTTGATGAAAAAATACAAAAAATCTCTAATTACAAAAGTGACGTCAAAGATCACTGATCACAGATAATTACAGAAAATATAATAGTAATAGAAAAGTTTGAAATATTGTGAGAATAACCAAAGTGTGACACAGAGACATGAAATGAGTGAATGATGTTGGGAAAATGGCATAGATAGATTTTCTGGACACAGGATTGTCACAAAACTTCAATCTGTAAAAAATGCAATATCTATGTGGCACAATAAAGCTAAGTGCAATAAAACAAGGTAGGTCTGTAAATCAGAGAATAAACAAACTATTTATGCATGGAACAACATAGATAATTTCACAAACAAAATATTTATGGAAAGTAGCCAGGAAAAAAGAGTAGATATTATGTAGTTCCATTTATATAAAGTTCAAAAACAGGCAAAACTGATCAATGGTGTTGGCAGTAAGAACACATTTACCTTTGAGAGGAAGTTAGCAACTTGCCATTTCTTTCTTGTGTATTTACACTTAGTATCTTTGTCCTTCAGTAGGATAGCTAGTTGATTCAGATGTAGGAAAGTTTTGGTGCTAATTCACTGTTTCAACTTCACTCACTGAGTTGCAGACTTCTGTTTGTGCATTTTTGTGTATATATGTTCTATTCAAATAGATTGCTAAAAGTAATACAGCAAATACCTGAGAACTTGACACCTATGTAAAGAAATAGATTGTGCCACTTTCTTAGATACCCTCTCTGTGCCTTGCTCCTATCTGCCCACCACATGTAACCACTATCTTGACTTTTGTGATAATCATTGCTGTGCTTTTCTTTAGGATTTTATGACTTTTGAATGTATCCAAGTACTGTTTTGCTTAGTTTGGTCTGTTTCTGAAACAGTACTCCATGTACTTTCTCTGACTTGATAATATTGTTTCAGATCAGATCAGATCAGTCGCTCAGTTGTGTCCAACTCTTTGCGACCCCATGAATCGCAGCACGCCAGGCCTCCCTGTCCATCACCAACTCCCGGAGTTCACCCAGACCCCCATCCATCGAGTCAGTGATGCCATCCAGCCATCTCATCCTCTGTCATCCCTTTCTCCTCTTGCCCCCAATCCCTCCCAGCATCAGAGTCTTTTCCAATGAGTCAACTCTTCGCATGAGGTGGCCAAAGTACTGGAGTTTCAGCTTTAGCATCATTCCTTCCAAAGGAATCCCAGGGCTAATCTCCTTATCATTGTGTTTTTGTGATTCTTCTGTGTATCAAGCTGTAGTTCATTTATTTTCACTACTCTCTAGTATTCCACTGAATAAGTGTCACACAAATTATTTAGCTATATATATGTACATATTGCATTCAGGGTAGGAGAGTGGGTCATTTTTGTCTAAAAGTGAATTTTACTGAAAGGTCTAAAGTTTATCATCACTCTTCTTCCTGGCAACACCACAGCATCTCCATGGCTTCTCAAGCTATGTTATTTGGTGCATACACATTTAGAATTCTTATATCTTACTTGTAAATTAAATAATTTATTATTTAAAATTAACCTATATCTAAGAAAACCTTTTGCCTTAGGATCTATTTTGTATATTACTAACATACAATGCAGAGAAGGCAATGGCACCCACTCCAGTACTCTTGCCTGGAAAATCCCATGGACAGAGGAGCCTGCTAGGCTACAGTTCATGGGGCTGCTAAGAGTCGGACACGACTGAGCGACTTCACTTTCACTTTTCACTTTCATGCATTGGAGAAGGA
Organism: Bos mutus; assembly: GCF_027580195.1. Classification (NCBI taxonomy): domain Eukaryota; kingdom Metazoa; phylum Chordata; class Mammalia; order Artiodactyla; family Bovidae; genus Bos; species Bos mutus. The sequence continues at coordinate 40,758,126 of NC_091620.1, read as the reverse complement.
AATGGCAACCCACTCCAGTGTTCTTGCCTGGAGAATCCCAGGGATGGGGGAGCCTGGTGGGCTTCCGTCTACGGGGTCGCACAGAGTCGGACACGACTGACGTGACTTAGGAGCAGCAGCAACATACAATGATTTTTGTTTTTATCGTTAATATTTCATGATTCATATTTTTCACACTTTTTAAAAGCCTCTTCTATCCTTACTGTTGGGAATCTGCCTTTTGTAAATAGAGTCAGATTTTTAAAAATCCAACCCAACAACTTTAGCACTTTAATTGGATTATTTAGTCATTTACATTTGCCATAATGTGTAATGTGCTATATTTGGGTTTATATTTATTGTCTTTTTCTTGAGCTGTATTATTTTGGCCTCCACATCCCACAGGATCATAAAAACTTAAATGGTTATGGTCTTCAAATCTTAAGGTAAAAATAGCAGATGAAATGCCATACTTGCTTCTCCAGGTTCTCACCTGCACTTAGATTTTGGCCTAAAGATTCATTATTTTCTAGCTAGCTCACCAAATCAATTATTCAACAAATATCTGTGGACTTCCTGCATAAGGCAACTACTATTCTATGTTCTTAGCATATAGCAGGGTAAGAAACAGACAAAAGTCCCCTCGAAAAATTGATATCACAACAATTGAGTGGCTGTTTTAACAAGATTAAAAAAAAATTTTAATTCAGTATGTTTGTTTTCAGTGGGTTGATGCAGGTATGTAGCCTGACATACACTAAAAACCAGAATATCTTTCTTTCCATCAAGCTTTGTAAAACAGAATAATGACAGTTTTCAGGGTTACTGTTGTTGTTTTATTTTTATTTTTAGGTGTCTTGGATTTAGTGTTTTGAAATGAGCACAGGACTGAAAAATGGGAGACCTAGACATTAGTCCTCTTCTGTATCTTACAAGTGCAAATATCAGGGCTTAACTTTTTTCCTCCTGGATTAAACGGGCTGATCATGTCTCCATCACTGGGCTACTTGGGAACACTAATTACACAATGTAAGGGGAGACATTTTGTGAAGATTATTCTTCAAAGTCAATGTTGTTTTACTTTCAGTTTAGAGAATTAGTTTTAAAAGAGTGAAGAATCATGTCCGAAGTCATATAGTAATAATTTAGTGTTCAAATCAGTTTTCTTTGAGTAAGGGGTATGTGTGAGAGAAAGAACAATTCATTTCTAATAGAGGCTTTTACTTTTTCCAGCTTTGAGTGAGAAATTACTTTTTTGAATTCACAGAACCCATCATGCCTTACCCACTAAATGAGGTGTGACATCAGTGTGGTCACTGAAGAGCCACACTAAAACCACATTCTGTGCGTTTGTGAGAGCTGGAGAAGGAGAGGAAAGATGGCGAGTGCGAGTGGGGGAGGGGAGGTGGTACAAAGCCGACCCTTCTTAAAAATCCTGCTTTCTAATACCCACAGCCCCTTAAAAAACTGTCTCATCTGGGTCTACTTTACCCCCCGATATCAGCAAACACCCACAGTGAGGAGGCTGAAAGGCAAAGCAACTATCTGATGGGCCTCTCCTGTGTTCTGATAATTAGCAAAGTGCTGACTGAGGCGTGTTTCTCTCAAAGGAGTGCCAAGCATCTCTGCACCATTCAATCATGATGTAAATCAGGAAAATCAAGACCCTGTTCTAAGACTCTTCAGTGTAGCTGAATCAGCTGCTACATAGGATGAAGCAAAAGCCTGCCACGGACTAGCTAATTGTCTACTCTGTGTCCACTGATGGATTCTAGCAAGATTTAATCATACTTTGTGCTTCTGGCTCAGCACTCAAGTTGCTCAGGAAACGCCAGTCCTTGGACTAATGGAATTCACAATCTTACCAGGACAAAGTGTTTATTTATAATAAAAAGAGAAATTTTCTAATAAAGAGAGGCAGATGTTAACCATCTTGATTCATTTCAAATGTGCTTGGACTAATTCAACAAGCTTCAAATGGAGGATCAGAGGGCAAGCCCTGTTTTGCTTATACCCTTCAGGGTCACATTAAACCCATGTTGTGTTTTCTGCAAGATTAGAAACAGACAGCTAAATGAACTCAACAGCTCTGAGATGCAACTTTTCTGCATTGAATAGAAAATCCCACAGTTTGGTTTCCATGCTTATGAGGAAGAGTTCTTATTTATGCTAAACAGTCTTTTATTCAAAATCTCAGATGTGGCTGGCTTAGATGCTGATTATTCAACATTCTCATTATTCACTATTTATTCATCACTGAGTGCCTGGTGATATCAAAGTACATAAAATTCAAGGGATTTTTTAAAAGAAACATTCATAATTTCTTAACAATAAAAATGTATGTTTCTCAAACAGAAAGGACAGTGATACATGAGTAAGACTCCCTGGAGTCCAGGAGATGCTGCTTAACTCTTTGAGAAGTTTGTTCTTGCCTCAGTAAAATAAAACTACTAAATATTAAGCCACAATGCCGATCACCTGATTAACAAATTGCTCTAGTGCAAATGAGAGGCTCACATACTTTGACTTTACCATTTTTCACTGAAGTCTTTCACTAAACCTGACCACAGCTGTCCTTGAGGCCAGATGTTGGCTGTAAAATTCAGTGAATTTAATATACCATGCAACCTCCCTGCCTTTTTAGACAGGCTGAAGCCTACAGCGTCTGTATGTATTAGCTTTACATAGCTCCAGTCGCTGTGCTGAGATGGCTATTATCCTCGTGTGGTTTGGCCATGTCTCAGATTGCCCCTAAGCCTGTGCACAATTACTCCATTTAGAACCTTCTGCTTCTCTTTGAGTGAAGGAACCTCACAAATGCACTTGAGACTGGCCGTTGCTAAAAGTATTTGGATGAAGTCAAAAACCTTCCCTTTTTATCATTGTTCAGCTGCCCAAGCCCAGTGCATTGTGGCCTCATCAAATGCATTTTCCTGGAGGACCGGGCTTTGCACGCCTAACAGGAGAGCGAGTGCCGAGTTGTTGGGGTCCTTCACTCCTGCCTTGGCCAGTACATTTTCTGGTCTGTTAATTAGAGACTCAGGACTGCAAACGCCTGTCTGTAACTCCTCAGGGCGAATTCACAAAGCCTGGGGAGCAGTGATGCAATGGAAAGAGTACAGGGTTTCAGAACTGGAAAGACCCAGGCTTAAATCAAGCAACACCATTGAATTCCCTGAATGCCCGTTCATTCCAGTCTAAGCCCTACTCCTCCCTATTTGAAGCAGTCATTTTCAAGCCAGGTTCAGGACTGCTTCAGGGTCTGCAAATGTTTGAATGGCTTTTTAAAGAACACATTAAACGCTTTTAATAAAATTGAGCTTAAAAAAAGCACATATGCTCAGATGCGTTAGGTACCAAAATGTGGTTTTCCCTAAACTGCCCCATTATTATTATTGATTGCCCTTACAAATGTGAAATTATAAATTAAACTTTGACTCATAAAGTTCTTCTTTCATCTATATTATATGTTGGAATCTCAAGTAATGTTTCATGTGAAAAAAAGAAAGGGCCTCCATCATTCAAAACGTTCAAAAACACCACATCCCAGTGTGAGTTCAGCATTTCTAAAAAGATCTTTCTCTCCCGGGGAATTCAGTGTTGCCCATCAACCCATGAAATGTTGCGGTTTAAGGCGCTTAACTTCCAGATCTCTCTTTATAATTCCTTTTGAGGTTTGAAAAATGACAAGGATGTGGGCAGGTTTGGTGAAGCACATTCTCTGTGCTGCCAAAGAGGCTCCACCCAAGTGAGGGCTCCGCGGGAAAGTCAATCCAGTGGAGGGCGTGGCTAACGGCCTAGGACGGGGTGAGCCTTGTAGCAGAGAGAGCCGAACTAGCAAAGGTGGAAGATAGCAAGACACTTGCGAGTCGAAGGTTGTTCTGTGTGAACGGACATACAGAAAAGTAGGTCTTAAGCAAACGATGCAGTCTTGTATGCTGCACAAATGTGTTTGAATTTTTTCCAGGAAGAACTTGCTAAGCAATGGGAATCTTTTTGTTTGTTTGTTTGTTTTGGTTAAAGAAAGATGTTTGGAGACTTCTGCATATATCTTCTGTATTTTCCCAATGGTTGTTTATGTCTCTTCCTTTTTTTCTGCTCAGAAGTTTAAATTCTGCAGAAATTTTTTTTTTGAGGGGAAGGGGATGAAATAGGTTAAATCGAGTGGTTTAGGTTTTATCTAGTCCTTGTCACTTCCAAGTGTGCCTTTGGCCAAGCCCTTAAACATCTGAATTGAGTTTCGTAGGTCTGGTACCCTGCCTCTAAAGCATATTTGAGCTCACTGCAAAGGAAAACCTCATTTGCACATATTCTTTCTTCCAAAACACTCTTCTGACTCCTCTTCACAAAGTAAACTTTTCTTGATCTTAGCCAGATGTGCTTTCTCCAGGGACACCATTCTCAGATGCTCAGACTGGATCCAGACCACAGTCCAACAGAACCCAAATTAGCCTAAAGCTGTGGTCACTTTTGTAATGATTTGTGATTTTAAATAAATTGTCATTAGAGGTATGTCTTCTGGGTTCTTACATACTTGAGAAACTCCATCAAATGTTTTCATAAAATCACTATCTAATAAAATAAAATGATATTGTCATGAAGAAATTTGAGGTTGTCTTGAAATTTTCACCATTTTTAGAGCTCGATTCCTATGCTTAGATGACTGAAGAACTAATTTTTAGAACGTTTGGAGAAATATAGTTTACATACAATAAACTGTACATATTTATAGTGTACAATTTGATGTTTTAAAACAGGAGTCCCCAGCCCCTGGATCACACACTGGTACCCCTCCTTGGCCTGTTAGGAACCAGGCCACACAGCAGGAGGTGAGTGGCAGGGGTGCAAGCCAAGCTTCATCTGTATTTATATCTGCTCCCCATAGCTTGCATTACTGCCTGAGCTCTGCCTCCTGTCAGATCAGTAGTGGCATCAGATTCCCATGGGAGTGCAAACCCTGCTGTGAACTGTGTGTGCAAGGGATCTAGGTTGTGTGCTCCTTATGAGACTCATCCCCAAACTATCTCCTCCCACCATGGTGCCAAAAAGATTATGAAAAAATTGTCTTTCTTGAAACCAGTCCCTGATGCCAAAAAGGTTGGAGAACCACTATTTAAATAATGCACATTACTTTGAAATAATCACCATAATCAAGATCATACATTCATCACCCCCAAATGTGTGCTTGTGCCCCTTTTTAATTGCTCCATCATGCCCAAATCTCCCCCTCCCCAGAAAACCACTGCTCTGCAGGTTATCTGGCATTTTCTAGTGTTGTATATAAGTATAGTCATAAAGTATGCACTCTGTTTTTAGGTCTGATTTCTTTCACTGAGCATAATTATTTTGAGATTCATTCATGTTGTTGCATATATGAATCATTGCTGATTAGTCCATTGTACGCTTTTACCAACATTTATTTATCCATTCACGTGTTGATGGCATTTGCACTGTTTCCAGAGTTTTGGTATTGCAAATAAAGCTGCTATGAACTTGTGTTTGTTTGTGTACATTGGAACTTAAGAAAATGAGAACTTCTGCCCTCTTTGAAAGACATTGTTTAGAGAATAAAAATACAAACCACCCACTGGAAGAAAGTATTTGCAAACTACGTATGTACAAAGGTCTTCTATCAAAAATATATATATGTTGTATATCTAAAAATTGATCAGAGAGTAGATCTTAAAAATTCTCATCCCAAGAAAAACAATTTGTAACTATGTGAGTTGATGGATACTGAGTAAACATATAGTAGCCACCTTTGCATTGTATATGTCTATTACATCATTATGTTGTGCACCTTAAACTAATACAATCTCAGTAAAACTGTATAAAAAGAATATATTAAGAATTTTTGAAACAATAATAGAAAATAAAAATTCAGCTGAAAAAAAAAAAGACAAAAATTTGGTTAGACACATAACTGAAGAAGTTACTTGGAAACATTGAACACATTGAAAACATTTGAGTCTTGCTTCTAAACTTTATTAGGCAGACCCAGAGCAGCATTTAGTCTAGAGGGAATTTTTTCTTGTGATTGAGACAGTAGAACACTCTACCAGATGGCCTATGATTTTTGAGGTTTCCCATCTCCTCTTGGGAACAGGAACAATTTCTGGCTTTGTGTGAACCTCAGAAACTGTTTCCCCTGATCCTTTCAGTGGTTCTCAGGTCCCTTCCTCCAGTGCATTGGTTGCCCTACTCAACTGCAGACAGGATGGGGCACCCTGCAGATCTCCAGAGCCGGTTCTGGGCAGCTCTCTCCTGTCCAGAACTCTGTCCTGGGTTCTCTGGGCACCAGATGCCCACCTCTATCTCCTCAGCTCAGGGAAATCCCTTTGGACTGGCCTGGGGTCCCCTGTTCTACACTGCAGCCTAGAAATTCTCCCCAGGAAGAAAAATGGGGCAGCGGTAAGGCTCAACTTGTTACCAGTCTCCCAGGGATCACTGTGGTTTGTTGCCTGGGAATCTAATGTCTTAGAACCTTTGTTTCATATGGCTGGTCTATTTTTTAGTGTCAAGAGGGAGAGTAAATCCAGTCCTTGTTACTCTATGTTGGCCAGATGGAACTCTGAGTGATTATTTTTTTATGGCAGTGGTACCTAACAGTTAGTGACACAGTTACTGACAGTTGGTTAATCCTCATGACACCCCTGTGAGATGTGTACACTTTGAGCCTCCAGAGAGTAGCATGGACTGCCAGGGAAGACAGATGGTAACTGGCGGAAGTGTGGGCTGAACTCTGGGGGGTCTGACTCCCAGCCCTAAATGCTTCAAAACTACACCATACAGTTTATTTCTGAAATGTGATGTCTTAATCAGCATTTCTCACATATCTTAATTCTATAGATATATTTTTCTGAATCAGAGTATATCTTATCTTATGGATAGTTTTTCCTTACAATTTGAATATATCTTTTTTTATTCAGTTACATCTACCATTTATATATTGGAGTACTTTGAAACAAATATTTATGAAACAAATATCCTTTCATTCAAATTGGGGAATGACTCACTGACATATTTTCTTTCTTTTCCCCCCTCTAATTTTGACTGTGCCTCATGCATGCAGGATCTTAGTTCCCTGATCAGGGATAGAACCCATGCTTCCTGCAGTGGAAGCATGGTGTGTTAACCACCAGACTGCAAGGGAAGTCCCTGTATTTTCTTACCAAGCAGTAATAGTCGCAATTAGATGATGCTGTGTTATGTTGGGTTTGCTGAGTATTAAACAGAAAAAAACACAGACGTCAACAATTCTGAGTTGAAAAGGGACTCAGAGCAATTGGACACTATGAGAAGAACTAGGAATGTCTTAACTAATTTATCTCGGTATATATCTTGATAACGTATCCTTTTCGTATGCACCAGAACAATATGTGATGTAAAACAATCAATGTCTAAGATTAAGTGAGCTCCTTTGGTAAATAAAAAATTCTAAGACATAAGACAGCGTCACATCATAATGTAATTGGCAGTGTTTTTTTCCTTTTTGAATGTTGTATAAACTAATGGTGTGTCTTACAGTTGATGGCACCTTTGATTTAATGAAACATGGTGTCATCTATCTTAATGTTTTATTTTTTTATATTTGTCCTCTGTACTAACTCTTGAATCTCAAGCCTTTATTATAATAATTAAATTTCAGGCATGGTGTTCTCTTTATTATAGTTTCTAATGTATGTGTTTCTAATACTGTCATTTCATTCCTTGTTTTATTGCTTTAACTGCAATCACTTTTTCCCTCAATTCATTCTATTGTCTTTACTATTCTTTTTTCTGAGCTTTCTCTTTGAAAATGAGATTTTATTAAGTTCTATCATGGTATGGGAATTTCTTTCATTTCTTTGGACTGAATTCTTGCCTATGGAATTAATTTCCCAAAAGAACTTTCCCACTTTATTTTTTTCTACTTAAGCTCCAGTCAATTTGTCCCATATTTATCCATTCCTTCATTTTGCAGTGTCCTGCCCTGGCCTGCCCTGCAACTTCTGCTTGTCAAAATTGCCATCAACCCTTCAGTGTTTATCTCAAATACATCTTTAATAAAGATGTTATGGTATCAAGGAGACCTTTCCCTCCTTTAAACTCTCACAGCACATTTTCCATCTCTTATAGATCCTACCAGATTCCCCCTTGAAGCTTAAATATGAAAGTAATTGTGCAATAGGTTTTGGGATTTTGTTTGTTTGTTTATAGCATATTCTCCAATCAGAGGTAGGTGGCTTGTACATAATATATTCTCAATAAATATTGGTTGAGTTGAACCAAATGGATATATTTAAATTATATGGGAAAACTCTGTCATGTGAACAATCAATTTTCTGAAATGACTGTTAAAATCATTGACAAATTATTAAGATATTTCAAGATCATGGTTCTCTACCTTTAGGACATATCAGAATCACCTGTGTAACTTTTACTTGTTTTAAATAGCAGTCCTTGTATGAAAGTTGCTCAGTCGTGCCTGACTTTTTATAACCCCATGAACTGTAGCCTACCAGGCTCCTCTGTCCATGGACTTCTCCAGGCAGTAATACTGGAGTGGGTATCCATTCCCTTCTCCACAGGATCTTTCCTCCACAGGATCTTTCCACCCCAGGGATCAAACCTGTGTCTCCTGCATTGCAAGCAGATTCTTTATTTACCATCTGAGCCACCAGGGAAGCAATCTTTGGTTCCAGCCAAATCTATTAAAACTATAATCACTGAGAATGAGCCCCAGGAAATTGTTTTGAAAAGCTCTAAGGAGATTTTGCTGCTCACAAAAGATTAAAGTACTGGTTTTAAGAAGTCAAATGATGATGAAATAGTCTTCTGAGTTCTATTTAGATTTTTGGATGTTTCTTGGATCTCCTAATAATAAGGCATGTATCCTAATTAAACAAAATGGTGAATGTGCAAGAATAGCCAAATTTTCTCAGAAAGGGAAAGAGATAGAACAAATGAAATATGTTACTATAAACCATTGCTTCACAGATTCAACATATATGTTGATGTAGAAATAATCTATCCCTGACTATATTCTCTTTCCCTGAATATATCCCCAAGAAAAACAGAGAAATGCATAATTGTATTGTGTCCATCATAATATAGACTCCTATACAAAAATATACATCAAGAATATACTTATATCCTTTCAAGCAAGAATAAAACATTTTTTTTTTTTGGCAGCTTCAGCTTTATTTAGTGTAAATAGTCTGGAAACGTGATTTTTAGCACGACTATCAAAGCATGTACAGACAAGTTTGTAAGAGAGCATTTATATACCACCCTAGGTAAGTCGTTAATCAGATAATGTGCACAGTTCCCTACTGTGTACTGAGTAACCCAGTGTTAATCATCCTGAAGCATTAGCATTCTTATTAAGAATTAATGTGTTTAAGTTAGTGTCTGTACAAACTTCAGAGTAGCCTCTAGGGTCCCTTTCTTTCAGAATTTAGAATCTAATGTGAATGAACAAATGTGGATATAACTGAACTTATTTAAATGACACTGAGTTGATGGAATAAGTATTTTCACCCCCATTGGCTGTATTTACAGATTTGTAGGCATGTCTTTGCAGATCTGAGACTACTAATGAATTTGCACAAACCAGGCAGCAGAAATTCTACAAATCATCTATAAAAATACAGACACTTGAAATGCCAAGCTTTGGAAAATCAAGATTACCAATTCTGAGTTTTAGAAAAGAGGATGAATCTGGACTTAAATAACTCATAATTGCTGTTATGGCATCAAGTACCAGAGCCCTTGGATGTGAATGTGTGATTTACCTATGAGTGGGCCAAAGTTTAGCAGTGTTCACATAGGCAGAGAACTCCTCCTGAGTTAGCTGCATTAAAATAAGATTCCTCTCTCAGTCTTAACTGCTTTGAGTCCCTAAAACATACTTGTATTGGCAGTAGAGTCTGAGGGAGATGTTTTTGTGTGATCTATTACTAGGATATAAAGTTCCTCATGGGAGAAAAATTTGTCTGTTTTATCTCTGTTGTATCCCCAGCACCTAGAACAATACAGTGCGTTCTAAGTAGCTTCAGTCATGTCTGACTCTTTGCAACCCTATGGACCATAACCTGCCAGGCTCCTCTGTCCATGGGATTCTCTAGGCAAGAATACTGGAGAGGCTTGCCATGCCCAAGGGATCTTCCTGACCCAGGGGTCAAACCTGCATTTCTTATGTTTACCTGCATTAGCGGGAGGGTTCTTTACCACTAGCACCACCAGAGAATAAGGCTGGGCACATAGTAAACACTCACTATGTTTGTTGATGGAATATGCATGATTTAATCATAAAATTCTATGTAACGCCTTCAATTTAAAATTATGTTTTTATTTTAGTAACTTAATTCCCACTTATGAAATAAATCAATTTACTATAGAAAATTTGGAAAAAAGTTAAACCTAGAAGAGAAAATAAAAATTATTGGTGATGCCATTAACTAGCAATAAATGTCATACATTTCTTGGTATATTTTTTCCAGTTCACGTGCAAAATTTTTTTCACATGGTTTGGTAATTTTGTATATGTGCTCACATGTGTATATATGTATGTATATGTGTGTGTGTGTGTGTGTGTACACATAGGAATAATTGAAATCATGTGCATAAAGTTTCTGATGACATATCATTGAGCTTTTTCCTCATATGATTAAATTTTTTGAAAGCACGATTGTTAGTGATTTTCAACCATGTGGATTTACCATAATTTGCTGAGAATGTACCTTATTGGGGATCATTAAGTTTTTATTGTTTAATTTTTTTTTTTTTTTTTTTTTTTTTAAATTTTATTTTATTTTTAAACTTTACAATATTGTATTAGTTTTGCCAAATATCGAAATGAATCCACCACAGGTATACATGTGTTCCCCATCCTGAACCCTCCTCCCTCCTCCCTCCCCATACCATCCCTCTGGGTCGTCTCAGTGCACCAGCCCCAAGCATCCAGTATCGTGCATCGAACCTGGACTGGCGACTCATTTCATACATGATATTATACATGTTTCAATGCCATTCTCCCAAATCTTCCCACCCTCTCCCTCTCCAACAGAGTCCATAAGACTGTTCTATACATCAGTGTCTCTTTTGCTGTCTCGTACACAGGGTTATTGTTATCATCTTTCTAAATTCCATATATATGCATTAGTATACTATATTGGTGTTTTTCTTTCTGGCTTACTTCACTCTGTATAATAGGCTCCAGTTTCATCCACCTCATTAGAACTGATTCAAATGTATTCTTTTTAATGGCTGAGTAATACTCCATTGTGTATATATACCATAGCTTTCTTATCCATTCATCTGCTGATGGACATCTAGGTTGCTTCCATGTCCTGGCTATTATAAACATTGCTGGGATGAACATTGGGGTTTTGTAAAACTAAATAATACAATAATGAATGTCCTTACATTACTTTTAAACATTATTATTTATTCCCTTAGGGTAATTTCTCTCTGAAAAATACTTCAGTGTACAATGTGAGATAATACTTAAATTTTATCTTTTAACAATTGTCATAAGTTTTTCAGCAATTTCTTCTCTCCCCAATTATTTTGTATACAAATTTAATCATATACTATTAAATCATGTTCTTGGGCTCTGCTGTTAGTTAAAATATCAATTTCTTCATACTTGTACAGGTACTGAAACTTGATAATATTTTATATGTGGTGGAATAAAACTCTTTATTTTTTTTATTGCAAAATGTTTCTCATAGTTAAAAATTTCAAGGAAGCATTATAATCCTAAAACAAGTACAAAAACAGGGGAAGATGGTATTTTTATTGAAATAAGTTAAATAATTAACTTTAAAATTTAAAATAACTTTGAAAGAATTAATCTGCTTATAATACCAAATTCTCCATCACATTATGTACTCACAGAACACAAAATTCTGTTTACACGAATCCATAAGTCTCTTTTTTCAAAGTTTCTTCTATGTTCCTAGTCAGTTATAGCATTTTCTTCATATAGAACAAGTGCATTTCATGTAATATTTATTAACATATGTATTAATATTTCATTGGGATTTTTAAAGGCAGTTGTTGGCATATGGGCTGTTTTCACTTTCTGGCTGTTCTGTATAAAGTTTCTATGAATATTATTGTGCAAGTTTTTGTGTGGGCATGTCTTCATTTCTCTTGGGTAGATACCTAGAAGTGAAATTAATGGATCATATAGTAACACTATATTTAACCATTTGAATAACTACCAGATTATTTTTCATGACAGCTCTACCATTTTGCATCCCCACCAGCAGCGTATGTCAGTCAGTCAGTCAGTCAGTCAGTCATTTCAGTCGCTCACTTCTGTCCAACTCTTTGCGACCCCATGAACCGCAGCCAGTTCTCCCTGTCCATCACCAACTGCCAGAGCTTGCTTAAACTCAGGTCCACTGAGTAGGTGATGCCATCCAACCATCTCATCCTCTGTCATCCCCTTCTCCTCCTGCCTTCAATCTTTCCCAGCATCAGGGTCTTTTCAAATGGATCAGATCTTTGCATCAGGTGGCCAAAGTATTGGAGTTTCAGCTTCAGCATCAGTCCTTCCAATGAATATTCAGGACTGATCTCCTTTACGATGGATTGGTTGGATCTCCTTGAAGTCCAAGGGACTCACAAAAGTCTTCTCCAACACCACAGTTCAAAAGCATCAATTCCTTGGCGCTCAGCTTTCCATATGGTCCAACTCTCACATCCATACATGACTACTGGAAAAATCATTGCTTTGACTAGACAGACCTTTGTTGGTAAAGTAATGTCCCTGCTTTTTAGTATGCTGTCTAGGTTTGTCATAGCTTTTCTTCCAAGGAGCAAGCATCTTTTAATTTCATGGCTGCAGTCACCATCTGCAGTGATTTTGGAGCCCAAGGAAAGAAAGTCTGTCACTGTTTCCGTAGTTTTCCCATCTATTTGCTAGGAAGTGATGGGACTGGATGCCATGATCTTCATTTTTTGAGTGTTGAGTTTTAAACCAGCTTTTCCACTCTCCTCTTTCACCTTCATCAAGAGGCTGTTTAGTTCCTCTTTACTTTCTGCCATAAGGGTGGTGTTATCTACATATTTGAGCTTATCGATATTTCTCCCAGCAATCTTGATTCCACCTTGTTCTTCATCCAGTCCAACATTTTGCATGATGTACTCTGCATATAAGTTAAATAAGCAAGGTGACAATATATAGCCTTTCCCAATTTGGAACCAGTCTGTTGTTTGATGTCCGGTTCTAACTATTGCTTCTTGACCTGCATACAGGTTTCTCAGGAGGCAGGTAACATGGTCTGGTATTTCCATCTCTAAGAATTTTCTGCAGTTTCCTGTGATCCACACAGTCAAAGGCTTTAGTATAGTCAATGAAGCAGAAGTAGATGTTTTCCTGGAACTCTCTCACTTTTTCTGGGCTTCCCTTGTGGCTCAGCTGGTAAAGAATCCTCCTGCAATGCAGGAGACCTGGGTTCAATCCCTGGGTTGGGAAGATCCCCTGGAGAAGGGAAAGGCTACCTACTCCAGTATTCTGGCCTGGAGAATTCCATGGACTGTACAGGCTATGGGGTCACAAAGAGTTGGACATGACTGAGCGACTTTCGCTTTCAGTTTCTTGCTTTTGCTATGATCCAACAGACATTGGCAATTTGATCTCTGGTTTCTCTGTCTTTTCGAAATCCAGCTTGAACATCTGAAAGTTCACAGTTCATGTACATTTGAAACCTAGCTTGGAGAATTTTGAGCATTACTTTACTAGCGTGTGAGATGAGTGCAATTGTGCAGTAGTTTAAGCATTCTTTGGCATTGCCTTTCTTTGGGATTGGAATCAAAACTGACCTTTTCCCTTCCTATGGCCACTGCTGAGTTCTCCAAATTTGCTGGCATATTGAGTGCAGCACTTTCGCAGCATCATCTTCCAGGATTTGAAATAGCTCAACTGGAATTCCATCACCTCCACTACCTTTGTTCGTAGTGATGCTTCCTACGACCCACTTGACTTTGCATTCTAGGATATCTGGCTCTAGGTGAGTGATCATACCATTGTGGTTATCTAGGTCATTAAGATCTTTTTTGTATAGTTCTTCTGTGTATTCTTGCCACCTCTTCTTAATATCTTCTGCTTCTGTTAGGTCCATACCATTTCTATCTTTTATTGTGCCCATCTTTGCATGAAATATTCCCTTGGTATCTCTAATTTTCTTGAACAGATCTCTAATCTTTCCCATTATATTGTTTTCTTCTAATTCTTTGCACTGATCACTTAGGAAGACTTTGTTTTCTCTCCTTGCTATTCTTTAGAACTCTGCATTCAGATGGATATATCTTTCTTTTTTTCCTTTGCCTTTTGCTTCTCTTCTCTTCTCAGCTATTTGTAAGGCTTCTTCAGACAACCATTTTGCCTTTTTGCATTTCTTCTTCTTAGGGATGGTTTTGATCACAGCCTCCTGTAGACTGTTAAAAACCTCTGTCCACAGTAGTTCAGGCACTCCATCAGTTCTAATCCACTGAATCTCTTTGTCACTTCCACTGTATAATTGTAAGGGATTTGATTTAGGTCATACCTGAATGGTCTAGTGGTTTTCTCTACTTTCTTCAGTTTAAGTCTGAATTTTGCCATAAGCACTGTATGAGGGTACCAATTTCTCCATCCTTGCTGACACTTGTTATTATCTGTTTTTTTATAATACCTTTAAACTAGTTATTGTTGCTATAAAGTTATAGCAAATCTTATAATAGATCTTCTCAAGGCCTCTTCCTTCTGTGTCTCTGTTAGACCTATTGGCTAATGCCTCTTGCACAATGCTCTGTCTCCTGCTCTCCATCATCTGCCCAGGAGAATCAAGGTAGTACACTGTTTAAAGAATACAGGTTGTGTGTTCAAACTGTCTGGGGTCAAATCTCAGCTCTGTCATTTACCTGCTTGTGTGACCTTGGGCAAGTTGTATACACCGAGTCACAGGTGTCTTGAAGTCTTTGCATTAATGAATGTGATTTATGTAAGAAAGTGAATTTTAATGGATACACACACACTAAAGGAAATGGCCTTAACTTCATGCCCCTTCATGGCAAATTGTCAAATATTTAAATTGAAATAGTATTTCTCAGGTGTATATGTATATATACTTATATAATTTTTAATGATTCTTTACTGAATAAGTTTTTTTCTCATGAATAAACCAAATACAGTTAGTTTTATCAAGTAAAACATGTACACCCATGGCTGATTCATGTCAATGTATGGCAAAAACCACCACAATATCATAAAGTAATTAACTTCCAACTAAAATAAATTAATTAATTTAAAAATATTTCCATAAGTATTTTTGCCTTTATTTATGCAGTTAGGTTTTTTTTTTTTTTTAATAAATAACTATCATCTACAAAAAGTGACAGCTGGTAGATGTTTAATAACTGGCTCTGGAAAAATGTATGTATATGTATATATGTGTATATACATATATATACAATACGCACATACATATATAGAGGGATAAAAATTTTACTGATATAAAGGATTGTAACACACAACTGTTAAAAATTTACAATACTTTTTATTGAAATCCAATATAGCTAATTGATTCTCACAAAATGCTTTCATTGATTTTTGCCAAACTCCAGCATTTATAGCCAACTTATGGTTACAATTCAGCCATGAATCTAAAAGTAGACTCACAACCTAATTTGCTTTTCCCGATAAATTTATTGTCATCAAATTGAGTGTGTGATCTATGGTTAAACTCTTTCTCACCCTTGATAAAGTGCACGCCAAGAACAATAACCCATCACATTCTGACCTCCATCACTGCCAGGATTCTGCTAGAGAGGTTGTCCAGAGTATCGTCTGTGGTTGGAGTACATTCATCGCTTCTTTGATTGCAGAGCAAGTTATTAAATCATTCAACAGGACAGAGGCTGCTCAGCTAACAGTTAAGACACTGTTCAGATAGATCAGCCAATAGTAGTAGACATAATTAGCTTTTATTTATTATTCTCCTCTTTTCATCTTTCCCATGTAACTTTGAAATTTCTCATATGTGTCTACTATTTTTCCAGTATGATTTTTGCAAAAGCTAATCTATCATACTCTACTTGTTTTGTTTATAATCCCTCAACTAGCCCATATATATTTTCATTCTTTTCACAGACTCCCTTGAGCCCTATTCATGACTGCTCAAATTTGTTTTAAAGATAAAATGTCCTCTTCAATCATTTGGAATTGAACATGAGAAATTCTCTAAATTTTCCTCCTATTCTTTGTAGCAAGTTATTCTGTTTTCCTAGAGAATTTTTTTTTCATAGATATGCCTTATTTTTTAAGAGAGTTGATGATTTTTTTCTTTTTGTTCATCTTCACACACTAGTCTATGTTTAAACATGAATTATAGTTATCCCAAGAATGGATAAGTATCTTCAGGAAAATTTTGGATCCAGAATGGAAAAAAAAAAGATGACATTTACTGTACTCACGCATTAATTTGCAAACACCCCCCCAAATCTAGCAAAGTGGGTAAGCTACCGCTTGACAACCCCAGCATATTTTGATTCTAAAATTCTTTCACTGTGTTTGAAGAAACAAAAGGTGGACACAAGCTCCCCTGGCAATCAGTTTTCCCTCGACCATGGCCTAAACTCTAGAAATAAACAATGGCAGGAGACAGTCCCCTTCCTGTTCTCCCTTCATGTCAATCACCCCAAGCACTATGGCCTCGCATGCATTGGCCACTTCCAGGTGACAGAGGGTTCCATTCTCCCTGTGGTCTTTTCTCACCTCTAGCTCTGATATTATTGCTGAGTTAAGAGACCTTAGAGGAGTTTTATTAGCATCTTCTCTGATAACTTCTCAGGCAGTTGCTGTTTCTTAAGAATGGAGTCTGATTTATACTACTTCCTGCTAACTATATTTCCTGACGTTTCTAGTAGGTGGATGGCATTCCTGATGCTGGGAGGTTGATCTCTGCTTTGACTTCCATTTGTTATTTAAATAAAAATCTGAGAGCTGGAATCATTATGTGCCTATGCTGGTTTTGCTATTGTTCTCTGGAAGTCTTTCTTTGTATGTTAGTTTTTATTTTATATATATTTAATGTTAATTTTATTTTATATAAAATATTTATGTTAATTTTATTATATATACATGCATACAGAAGTCTTTCTTTAAAGCATCATAAAGAGGGAAAAGCAAAAATATTCAACTCAAAAAAAAAATTTCAATTAGGAGTCACTATGAGGAAAATTTGATGTGTTTCAAAATAAGCTGCAAAAAGTTTACAGGTAATCTTTTTCCTTGATTCTTTAGGAAAACATGAAACATTGTGAGTTTTGTAATGCTATTTGTTGCTATCAGAAGACTAACTTCAAGTTACTATTGGCTTTTCTGATCAGTCTCTACCAGTCATTAGTAATACAGACCATGAGTCCCATATGGGACCTCATATTGACCACATCTTATTGTTGGCTTCTGTGGAAAATTGATCCTTCTTCTCCGTCTCTACTTTTTATTCAATCTGGACCTATTTAAATAGCTGAATTGTCACTTTATTTAAGAATAATAACTCTCTTTGAATAGAGTGATAAAATTATGGTTATCTAATAAGTTACTTTTTCTATAAAGTCTTTATGTCCTGAGGCAGCTGTGAATTCAGAAGTCTTGATGTTAAAAAAATAAAAGAAGAAAAGCTGTAATCTCAGTTGGTGAAATGTGTCAAAGACTTTCAATTGAATTTAACCACACCAGTTCAACATAAAGCATAATAGCTTTACATCAGTGGTATGATAAAGAGAATGTTTTCAGAAGAGACTAAAAAGACATATGTACTATACTATGAGAATAAAACAGCATCATTTTACTAATAATTCTAAAACCAGGATCAAAAAAAATTAAGACATATCTGACTGGTCAGATCCAACAGTTTGGGATGTTTCCTTATGTAACAAAGTTTAGCTAACAAAAATTACCCTGTTCAGAATGTTCTGACTCCAAGCTAGATGGAGTAAATATACTCTATGCTGTGACATTCTCCCACTGAACACAATTATAAACTCTGGACAGAATCCATAAAACAACTCCCTAACAACTCTGAAAAGTAAATGATAGCAGGCATAATTAAGAAAAGAAACCATAACTTGATGTAATATGACACTGGCAGGGAGTTTCTCTTTTTTTTTTTTTCCTTTAGGATCATTCTGCCTGGGCTCAAAAGCAGCCAAAACCCAGATGAAGACGTAGAGCAGGTGGAGATGGAAAAACTTGGGAAGAATGTCTCTCTTATAAGCCCAAGAGCAGGCCACAAGACTCCTAAGTGTTGTAAAGAGAGGGAGAAATCCCTCCTTTATTTCTTTTCTTTCCTACCCAGCCCCCTGACAATACCATGATGATATGTTAGAGGCAAGGATGATGGCAGCAGTGGGCCTAAGAGAACCACCCTAAAGGGAAAAAATTCATTCTGACCAGAGG
Source organism: Bos mutus (assembly GCF_027580195.1). Taxonomy (NCBI): domain Eukaryota; kingdom Metazoa; phylum Chordata; class Mammalia; order Artiodactyla; family Bovidae; genus Bos; species Bos mutus. Next base: position 40,739,711 of record NC_091620.1, on the reverse strand, counting down.
AACTGTGCTCACAAGAGGGTGGGGCAATGCCTATTGCTGTTGTTTTTTTCTCTGCTCTGTGATTGGTGGTCCTAATACAAATGCAGTTATGGGAATTGTGAAGCTGAAAAGAGAAAATAAAGCTCTGGCTTTCTGACTAAAGTGCTGGCAAAATGAGAGGGAGACCTGGGATCAAGAAAATTTCAAAGGACTCTCTTGGTGGTCAAGCTTCTAGGACTCTACACTCCCAATGCAAGGAGCATGGGTTCAATTCCTGGTCAGGGAACTTAGATCCCACATAACACAACTAAAAGATTCTTCACACTGCAATGAAGATTCTGCATGCCACAACTAAGACCCTGCACAATCAAAGAAATAAAACTAAATCAATAAATATTTTAAAATTTTTTGAAAAGAAAATTTCAAGGATATTGCAGAAAGGAAGGAGATAAAGAGGTCAATGCAATAATGTTGTTTATGAACTAGATTTATCTGAGAGCTGTCCATGATTGTATCTAACTATAAATAGTGTACTATATGTATTGAGAACTTCATTAGAGGATAGACAACCAGTCATGTCTCAGACTGGCTTTCAGGTTTTCCATTTAGATCAGCCCAAGTAGCACTCCAAAGGAAAATGAATGGGTATTGAAACCATAGCTGAAAGAAGGTAGATTAGAAGTTGCAGACTAAAACTAACTAGATAAATTGTTTGCTAAATCAAACAGTCAAAAAAGTCAACAGTCTCCTCAAGATTTAAATAAGATCTACAATCTCATGATACATTATTCAAAATGTTCAAGATATAATCCAAAATGGCTTAGCAAATGAAAAACAGGTAAACTTCAATTTATCATGGAAAAAGCAGTCAAAAGCAGTTAACATGACTTTGTTCCAAGAAGTTAGGCTGAACACTCTTTAAACAAATAGTAAGATAGAAAATCTCAGCATAGATATAGAAAATATGAAAAAAGAAGCGAACTGAAAATTGAGAGCTAGAACATACAAAAGTTGACATAGTGATTCAATGGATGAGGTCAATAGCAAAACAAAAATGATAGGAGAAAGAGTCAATGAACTGAAGAAAGAAATTATACCATCTGAACAGCAGAGAGGAAATGGTTTAAAAAAATTGAACAGAGCCTCAGAGACTTCTGGAAAACAAAAGATCTAGTATTTATATCATCAGAATCCAAGAAGGAGAAGAGAAAGTAAAGCACAGAAAACCTGCTTAAGGGAAAAAAAATGTCTGAAATTTTCCTAAATTTAGCAGAAGACATAAACTTACAGATGTAAGAAGCACAACAAATCTCCCAAAGGATAAACTCAAAGAAATCCACACCCAGACATGATGTAATGACTGCAAACTAAAGAAATAGAAAAAAGGAGCCAGAGAAATAAATGTGTTACCTATAAGGAAACAATGATTAGAATGACTACATATTTCTCATCAGAAACCATGGAAAGAAAAGCCAGTGCAGCAACATTATAAAAGTACTGAAAGAACAGAACTATCCTTTGAGAACTGCATATCTAGCAAAAAAACTTTATAGGAAGAAAAATGAAATAAAAATATTCTCAGATAAAAGAAAAATAAGAGAATCTGCTGTGAGCAGACCTGCTATATAAAAGAAATGTTAAGGTGAGTTCTTCAAGTAGCGTGAATTTATATCAGAGAGAAACTTGGAACATCAACAATGAAGGAGGGATGAAATAAATCATATATATATAAATAGATGTAATAAACTGTTCTTTCCCTCTTATGTTGTTTGACTCAAGTATGCAGTTGAGAGATAATGTCATAGCATTATTGATAACAATGGAGTTTTGAAGTGTGTAGATGTAATACATGGCAACTACCACAAAGGCTAGGGGAGAATAAGGAAACTTCTGTGGTGGGAAGTTTTCAACATCTCACTTGAAGTGGTAAAATATCAGCCCTAAATACACTATGAAAAGTTAAATTTGTATATATATTGTAATCCCTAAAGAAACCACTAAAATAATTATACATGGGCGTATAGTCAAAATTCCATAGAAAAATTAAAATAAAATACTTGAAAATTCAAATAATTTGGAAAAAAACATCAAAGGAGAAAAAGAGGAATGAAAAACAGAGGAAGTGACAGAATATGGAGACTGTCATTATGGATAAAAAAGAAGATCCAACCATATACTATCTAAAAGGGTCCCACTTTAATGATACAGATAGGAAAAAGGTAAAAGGATGGAAAAGATAACCCCTATACAATCAATAAGGGGAAGAAATCTTATATAAGTAAGTGGCATGTAAATATCACATAAAGTAGATTTCAGAGCAAGGAAAATTAACAGGGATAGAGGGAGACACTGCATAATGATAAAACCCCAAGTGAACATAATAACCTAAATGTTTATATACCTAACAAAAAGCTTCAAAATACAGGGGAAAGTGATAGAAATAAAAGGAGAAATTAAAGTTGCAACATTTCTCTCTCAGTTATGAAAAACAAGTCAAAAAAAAATCAAAGATGAAACAGAACAAAATAATGTCTCAGCCAAATGGATCTAATTGATACTTACAGAATGTTTTATTCAACAGCAGCAAAGTTCACACTGAAGTGCACATGCGTGCACGCGTGCTCAGTTGCTTCACCGGTGTCCAACTGTTTGCGACCCCATGGAGCCTGCCAGACTCCTCTGTACACGGGATTCTTCAGGCAAGAATGCTGGAGTGGGTCGCCATGCCCATCTCCAGGGGATCTTCCTGACCCAGGGATCGAACTCATGTCTCCTACATCTCCTGTGCTGCAGGCGGATTCTTTACAGCTGAGCCATAGGGGAAGTCTTGAAGTGCACATGGATATTCATCAAAATAGACTATATTCTGGGTAATAAAACAAATTAACAACTAAAAAATAACAGCATATAAAAAATTGTGGGATGCAGTTAAAGCAGTACTTAGAGGGAGATTTATAACATTGAAAGATTATGCCAGGGCCAGAGATGTCTAGGAGCCAGTTAGTGGCTGAGGGGTGCTCTGCCAGATGGAGAATGTCTGGAGCAGAGGCATGGAGGATCTCAGGTTGTGCTTCAGACTCTGTCAGGTTTCAAGGAATGAGGACAAGTTAGGGAACCACATTTAGTGCGAGTTTATTGAAATAGGGCACGCAGAATACAGAGGAGAGCAGGAAGCGCCCCCTGGGGGGGAACTTCCTTAGCCTTGCGCTATAATCCATGCTGTGTCTGTCTCAGGACATTCCCATCAGAAAGGATCTCCTTACACTGCCCTGTAACCTCTGAAATGCTACTTAAGTGCACTTCCTCTAGGAGAGGAAGAACAATTAGTCTCCTTTCTCTGTGTCATCACACCTTAGGAAAGTAAGCACTTGCTCCTGGCACATTTAATATATGTTGAGATCACTGAAGCTGTCAAGATGCATGGCTTCATTGTTTTATTAATTTTTTTGGAGTATAGTTGTTTTACAATGTTCTTTTGGTTTCTACTGTACAGTGAAGTGAATTAGCTATATGAGTATATTAGCTATATATATATATATATATATATAGAGAGAGAGAGAGAGAGAGAGAGAGAGATCCCCTTTTTTGGATTTCCTTCCCTTTTAGCTCACCATAGAGCACTGAGTGGAGTTCCCTGAGCTATACAGTAGGTTCTCATTAGTTGCCTATTTTATACATGGTATCAATAGTGTATATATGTCAATCTCAATATCTCAATTCATCCTAACCCCCTTCACCTGCACCTTGGTGTTCATTGTGTTTATTCTCTGTGTCTGTGTCCCTTTTTCTGTTTTGCAAAAAGGTCTTCTATACCATTTTTCACGTGTATGCATTCATATGCATTTGTTTTCCTCTTTCTGACTTACTTCACTCTGTATGACAGTCTCTAGGTCTCTTCACTCTGTATGACAGTCTCTAGGTCCATCCACGTCTCTACAAATGACCCAATTTCATTTCTGTTTTATGGTTGAATAATATTCCATTATATACATATACCATATCTTCCTTATTCATTCCTCTGTTGATGGACTTTTAGGTTACTTCCATGTTCTGGCTACTCTAAATAGTGCTGCAGTGACCATTAGAGTGCATGTATCTTTTTGAATTATTAAAAGGGCAACCCACCCAGTATTCTTGCCTGGAAAATCACATGAACAGAGGAGCCTGGTGGCCATAGGGTCACAAAGAGTTGGACATGACTGAAGTGACTGAGCATGCACTGGGTATATGCCCAGGAGTGGGAATGCAGGATCATATGGTAACTCTGTTTTTTTTTAAGGAACCTCCAAACTGCCCTCCATAGTGGTTGTATCAATTGTGATTGTCTTTGTCTTCCATTATTCCAAGATGATACTGCTGAAGAATGTTCTCCATGTGTCAAGAGGGCCTAGACACCTAACTTGTGACCTTGGAAAATGTGTATTTTACCTTAGCCTGTCTATAGAATCTGTTGTTGCTCACAGCTCCTGCCTCTTGACCTTGCAAGATCACATGGTGCCTTTGCTCAAACGCTGTCCCCCTGCTCTCCATCCTGTCCCCTTCCTAGTACGTCTCAGATGGCTGAATTGGGGCACCTCTGTCTTCCCTGGTTTCCAACTAGGGCTCAGTCATGCCACACTATCTGAAAGAGCTTCCCTCGTCTTCATCACATTTCCTTAGCCTGCCAGGCTTGACTTAATTCTGCAGCAACTGCTTTCAAGTCCTGAGGCCATGCAGTTTTCAATCTGTTCAAATTAATGGGCTGTTCTTTTTTATCTTATTTTTAATTTTTTTTAATTTATTTTTTATTGAAGTATAGTTTCACAGTGTTGTGTTAATTTGTATTGTACAGGTATACATCTATCTCTCTATCTCTCTATATATCTCCAATCTATAGTTTTCATCTACTAACCCCAGACTCCCAGAACATCCCCCCTTACCCTCCCTCCCGCTTGGTAACTACAATTCTGTTCTCTATGTCTGTGAGTCTGTTTCTGTTTCATAGATAGGTTTTATCTGTGCCTTATTTTAGATTCCACACATATGGTATTTTACTTTCTCTTTCTGACTTACTTCATTTAGTCTGATAATCTCTAGGTCCGTCCACGTTGCTGAAAATGGCATTACTTCATTCTTTTTATGACTAAATAGTATTCCACTGTATATGTATACTACATCTTCTTTATCCATTCATCAGTTGATGGACATTTAGTTTGTTACCATGTCTTGCCTATTATAAATAGTGCTGCTGTGAATATAGGGATACATGTTTGTGAATTATGGTGGCTGTCCCCACACATAATTTTAGCCACCAGTCTGAACTTAGACCTTGAAATCTAGCCACCAACCTTCCCTTAGACATTTTGCTCTTTTCCAACAGTGGTCCTCACACTTGATGTGCATTTCAGTTGCTTGTGGAACTCTGGGAAAAGATAGATGAGTAAGCCCTAACCCAGACCAGCTGAATCAAGATGATCAGAAAAGAGTTCCTTATGATGGTCTGTTAAGAAAAGCTTCCTCTGGAGGTTCTGCAAGGCCAATGTTAAGTGGTTTTCAACTGTCTCTGGATAGTGGTGGTCCTAAAGCTTGAGCGCATTTCGGAACCCAGAGAGCTTGAGCAAACATGAATTGCTGGGTCCCACCCCTCCAAGAGATTTGATTCAGTAGGTTAGTGACAAGGTATCTGCCTTTCTAACAAGGCATCTATAGATGCTGCTGCTCCAGGATCATGCTTTGAGAATCACTCCTTTAGAGAATCTTTTTACTGTTTGGTTTATGGAGTTAGTAATTTGTACGAGGAGAAAGAGACTATAGGAGTCAGAGAAATGTTTTCTTCCAAGTGAAGACATCTGATCAACGTGATGAATAATCAAGGAACCAAAGATGATACATATGACATAGGTCTAAAAAAATAAAAAGCCTAAACAGAGAGACACACCACCAGACTTTATGTATGTGTGGAAAAGCTTAGTGTACATTTGTTGATTTTTCGCCTGACTGGGGTCTTGCGTTGAAAGAATTCTATTATCAAGAACCTATTCCATGCAGTTTGAGTAGAAGTGACTCCTCCTCCTTCACCTCCATGGTGGGTAAACATATGACCTTGACCTGGGTCCCCATCATTCTGCATTCCCCTGTCCACAGTGTTTGGATTACAGAGGGATATATCACACAAGCTGGCCAATAAGTACTCTCTCTGGATTGCACTGGAATTCCCAGAAAAAGAGGCATTCTTTCCTTCTGAAATCACAGATTTGCCACCTTAAAGAAAGAGACTTTTTGGGGGAAGGGAGAATAGAGAAAGACTGAGCTGAAAAATGAAAGGAGAACGAGAAAGTGACCGAGAAAGAGCACGAGACCCTGAAAGAGGATGAGACTGTTCTTTACCTGAACACCTACTCAGCCCTGCACCAAGCTGCTCTATAAAGCTTCTCAGCAGCACTGCCAGTGCATTTCGTTTTTATTTAAGCTACTTTTGCATTGAAATTTTATCACCTTGTTCCCTAAGAGTTCTGCCCAATCCAGGGCACCTCCCAGATATCTACCATCTTAAGCAAATGCCCATCCCATAATAACTGAGATTTTATATCATGCAAAGATTGAATGTGTTTTAATAACATTATGTCACACAAAAGGGTCTCCTTGATCAAAAACATTGGAGTAGTATTTCACATTATGTTCTTCTCTTAGAAATATGTTTCACTTATTAGCATATTGAAGAACCTGAGAAGTTTTTGGAGTAAATAAACCATTTAAGTTTTTGTAACTCAGCATGTCTCTAATACATTTGATCATAGAGGCATGTGTGTGTGTATGTGTGTGTGTGTGTGTGACTGGCTACACAATATCCATAGCTTTCATTTTGCTTCTATGATGAATTTGAGGCCATTTTATATGGTCCATACATGAAGTGTTACTCTTATGTATAAACCATTGCTCCAAAAATCACATTATACCTGTTAGAGAAGAAATACTATGTGAAATGCAAAAGCATGTGGCACCTTTCCTGGAGGATTGCTCTTTATATAAATAACACTACGTTTAGCTTAGACTATGAAAAATTAAGTGGTATGATCAAAGTGAGGAGGAAAAGAAGTCTTCCTTTGATTTGTGAAGAGGCTTGTATTTCCTTGCAGCTGGTCTCTCTTTTTGATAGCAATTTCAGAGCATGGCCTCAAAGTCTTTTCAGTAGAGTGAAGCTGTTCTTGCCCTTCCTCTCTGTGAACCTGCAGAGAAAAGCACATGAACCTGAGTGCTATCACCTTTTATCCAGGAAGAAATACGTGGAGTGAGGTTAGGAAAAAGAGTCGACCAGAGGCACACATTCTCTTCTTCACAACCTGGTTGGTCCAAGACCAATTCTCTGATTCCCATCCACTCTGATTCCCATGGCTACTTTCAAAACAAATGGGAAAATAATTCTGATGGAAAAGATATTTGTTCCACCCACTTCGGTGTGGTCACAGTCTGTCTTTTAGCAACTCAAATAAAATCTGCCAAGGCTGGATTCCTGAGTAATGTTCTTTAACTCTCAGCCAGCTCTGTCAGGCCCCAGGAACTATAAGCAGGCACTGAGGTTCTCTCTATACATCTCCTACTCTGACCTCCACCGAGCCTCAAGGGCTGGCACTTCTGTTCAACCAAGCTTTATTCAATAAGCACCACTAAGGTGACTGCCTTCCGCCATCTTGGCTGCTACATCCTTGGATACCAGCAACTGACTAGAGTTCAACATGGCCAAAACCTCATGATATAACATGGCGCCATGGGGAGAGATGCCTATCTCCCTTTCATTTTGTGACTTTATTGCCCTTCAAAGAGATACCAGGGCAGCACTGTATTTGATCTCTTAAGAGGTGGTAGTGAAGTAACTCAGAAGAAGAATTCTTTATTGGGATGAGAGGACATGAGTTCTATCAAGTTGGCACTGGAACATAGATTCATGTAACTGAAACCGAGCTGTGAGTTCTCTAAAGATGTTCTTCAGTCCCCGTAAAAATGGGGTCCTACTTTATAGCACTGGGAACGATGTTCAATATCCTGTGATAAACAATCTTGGAAAAGAATATAAAAAAGAATGTATATGTGTGTATCTATATAAATGAATCATTTTTCTGTACAGCATAAATTAACACAACATTGTAAATCAACTATACTTCAATTTAAAAAAGAGAATATCAATGATATTTCATACATTTTCAGGGACTATTAGACATAGATTCGTGTAGTTACCCCTTACCATCTTCCATATTAGAAGTTGGAAAACATTTTCTATAAGGGGACAGATAGCAAATATTTTAGACTTTACGAGCCATAGAGTCTGTGTTGGAACTACTCATTTCTGCTATTGTAGCCCCAAAGCTGCCATAGGCAATCTGTAAATAAATGGGAAAGTCTGTATTCCAGGAAAACTTTATTTTTGAAATAAGGGACAGGCTAGACTTGGTCTATATGCTGTAGTTCAACAACATCTGTTCTGTATGATAGAAATATTTAAAGATATTTCTTCTTTGAAGTGTGAATATAATGCTTCTAATTCATCTTCCTCATATATACATATTGAAAAAAATTTGATTGATATTTTCTTTTGTTGCTGTTCTTGGTTTTCCATTAAAGTGTTCAATGCTTTGTAATTAGGAGCTGTTGAAACATGTCTTTTTGCTCTCAAGCTGCAGTTAATTTGGAAGCCTGAGATACAAGCTGCCTGGGAAATGTTTATTTAGCTCAGTCTTATTGCCAGAGCTGATATGTATTTCTCAACATCTCTTGGAAATCCAGAAGATAAACACAGCCTGAACCCCTCCTGTGCACAGAAGAAGGCAGCAGAGGTAACCAGTCCCTTCAGTTCTGAAATGCCTGGCACCTCCTTCATCCCAGTGCATCCCTGAGAACAGTTCTAAGGTCCACATTTATTTTGTGTCCCCTTCTTGTAGTTGAGCCAAGACCAGATGGCAAAAACTTCTTTGCCTTCTGCTCTAACTTCTTCTTTCCTCTTTCACCCTCTAGTTCCACCCTTTTCCAACTCTCCCTTAGATGAGTAGCTAAAAATTTCTGCATCTTTTAAATGAACTTAAATTGGTTAAGAAAAAAACTTGAAGAAGTAAATGCAAGTACATTCCAGATTCATATAAGAGGAGCTCAAGTTGGGAGAAATCTTTCATTTTTTTTCAAGAATGAGTTAGACATCCTTGCCATCAACCAACGAACCCATGTGGAACACCTAGGACATACCAGGTCTGTGCCAGGCATTTTACATGGTTATTGAGCTCAGACACAGTTACATTTTGCTGCCTGAGACACCACTCAGAACTTAGTGAATCAGAACAACTACCGTCATTTTCATGATTGTATGAAGTATTAAAAGACAAGGAGAAGGCAATGGCACCCCACTCCAGTACTCTTGCCTGGAAAATCCCACGGATGGAGGAGCCTGGTAGGCTGCAGTCCATGGGGTCGCTAAGAGTCGGACACGACTGAGCGACTTCACTTTCACTTTTCACTTTCATACATTGGAGAAGGAAATGGCAACCCACTCCAGTGTTCTTGCCTGGAGAATCCCAGGGACGGGGAAGCCTGGTGGGCTGCCGTCTGTGGGGTCACACAGAGTTGGACACGACTGAAGTGACTTAGCGTTAAAAGACAAAATGGGTTAATATACAAACATGTTCCATGGATAACTCTGCTAGTGAAACACCAAGAAGGACATTTAAAAGTGAGAACTATCAACAAGAAATTAAAAATGTAATTTAACTGAGAAATGAGGTTAAACAATATTTTTGTTTGCTTGTTTTTCCAAGTATCCATTGAAGGGAATAGAGAACTGGAAGGCATAAAAAAATCCCCGAGCACTCACATCACCAGTTCTCCAGGTTTCTGTGGTCTGGGGTCTCAGATGGACTGGCAGGGCTACTCTCCCCACAGGTTCTCTGTAGCCTGCCAGCCCAGGCTTACTCATCCAATGACAGAAAGTTTCCAACAGCAGAAAGTAAGTTTCAGTGGGCAAGCACTTTCAAGTCTTTGTCTGCATCCCTTTTGCACTTGTTGCATAGGGCAGAACAAGACCCTGGAGTAATAAGTAGAGTAGAGAAATTGAGGAGTAGAGAAACGGACTTCACATGTGTGGGCAAAGTCACATTGCAAGGTGGCCCACATACAGGGAGGTAGGTACAAGTTGGGGCCATTAATGTAACAGTCTCCTCCAGTCAACCAGGCATGGAATGAATATGCATCCTTCCTTGTTGTATTTCCTCCTAAAAAAGAGTTAGAAAAGGACTCTGCAGCCACACACACCGTTATTATAACTGACAGTACGAAATGAGAAGGCCAGCTGCCCTACTGCCCAGTTGTGGGTGATACAACCCAGAGTTCTTACTGAATGGTGCTGCAAATTATATTTGGGTGAATTATAGCTTTTTACCTAGTATAGTTGTTTCATTGGAAAAACAATGAATAAAAAGTAATAGAAAAAATATTCCCTTCCTGGCATTTAGTGTGGGCCTCAGAATTATCATGTTAAAGAGATGAATTCATTATTTGGAGAATATAATCTTCTTTCCTCTAGACATTGGTTATAACAGGAAAAAACATTATCCTTCTCTCCATGCCCAGTGATGATCAGCACACCACATGGCCAAAAACCCTGGGTTGTTGTTCAATCACTAAGTCATATCTGACTCTTTCTGACTGCATAGAATGCAGCATGCCAGGCTTCCCTGTCCTTCACCATCTCCCAGAGTTTGCTCAAACTCATGTCCATTGAGTTGGTGATGCCATCCAACTATCTCATCCTCTGTTGCCCCCTTCTCCTCCTGCCCTCATTTCCCCCCCAGCATCAGGGTCTTTTCCAGTGAGTTGGCTCTTCACATCAGGTGACCAAAGTATTGGAGCTTCAGCTTCAGCATCAGTCCTCCCAAAGAATAGTCAGTGTTGCTTTCTTTTAGGATTGACTGGTTTGATCTTCTTGCAGTCCAAGGAGCTTTTCAACCCTGGTTAGGAATTTTCAAATGCACACTGTTGTGAAGATAATGTAATGAACACAAAGTCATTCTTCTTCAGATACAGATATTATGGATTCTACAGAACTGAAGAGCCAAGAATGGAATAAGATGGGCATGACCCCTGATGTGAGGAATAAGTGGAACTTGTATTATGGAAATTGTGAGGGTAGCTAAGAAACATGGAGTTTGCAATGCCCAAAGCCTAATAACTTCATTCATTATAATTACAGTCTGCCTTCCATATCTGCAAGTTTCCCATCTGTAGGTTTTGCATCTGTAGATACAGAGAGCAAACTGTATTTGTTGTACTCTGCCATATTTACTGCCGTATTTATTTATGGTTTTTTTTAGCCACACCACACAATATGAAGGATCTTAGTTCCCCAGCCAGGGATCGAATCAGTGCTCCTTGCAGTGGAAGCTCAGTCTTAACCACTGGACAACCAGAAAATTCCTGGTCCTCTGCCATTTTATATAAGAGACTTGAGCCTCCATGGAGTTTGGTATCCTTGAAGTCTCCTAGAACCAATTTCCTGCAGATATGAGGAACAACTGTACAATATTTGAGCCTCATCCCAAACCCCAGATTTTAACTTCTTGTTGGAACCAGACCTTCCAAGTAGGTTTCTAGTGCTTCTTGGTCCTTGTTAGTTAGGCAGATGACCACAAACATAGTAAACAAAGTAAATAACTCTATATTCAGTGTTTGGGGAGAGGAGGGAGGGCAAGAGGTACAGTGAATATGGGTCCTTTTGTCATTCATGGGCCATCTAGGAAAGAAGAAACCACTTGCCATCATTCATACCAGCCACTGAAGAGCTGAGAGGCCAAATAGAGGAAGAGACAAACAGAAATTAATGGCAGCAAGAAACCACCCACATTCCAAGAATGGAGAGAACTCGGGAGGAGGCCAGCAGCTCGAGACATGCATTTGGAACCCAAATCACATGGTGCCATTCAGTGGGAGCTGGAGCCCCACAGCTGCCGGTGGAGATACTGCTGGAGCAGCAGTTGGAGTTGTTGTGTCCTCCTCTCTCTGGGTGATGCTCCTAGGGGAGGTCATAGGAAAGCTGTTACAAAGAGCCTCCAGCTCTTGGCCTCCCCTGAAGGTGGCCACCCTCTCCCCATGTGTGTGGCTGCTCTCCACCATTGTCTGAGACTGTGAGCTACTAGGGACATGACTCTGCATCAGCCTGGCCAAGACACTCTCTTAGCTCCCCTGAGGTTTGAGGCTCCTCCTCTTTGGTGCTTTTTATGTCTCTCTCTTCTCTGATATATGTCAGACTGTATTGCAGTCCAAGACTCTAAGCTCCTCCTGCTCTTGCTTCCTTTCCCCAGTCTCCAGCATTCTCCACCTCCATAAACCTCTTGCATGTCTGATTCCATCTTGGTTGTCTGCTTCTCAGACAACATAAACTGATAAACACCCTCCAGTTTCTCATAGTGTAAAGAGGAGCCCCAACTTGCTGCAAAAACTCAACCACAAACATACCCACCTCTTTCTCCCTTTCTCTAATTACATTGAAAATCTGTCTCCTGCTCAAGCTTTAGTCCCCCTCTTGTCCTCTGAAGCCATTTCTCCCTCCTTTCAAAGAGACTCCCCTCTGTCATTGTTACTCTTCTCCCTCTGTCTTTATGACTAATTTTTATTGGACTATATTTGCTTTATAACATTGTGCTAGCCTCCACTGCACGGGTACATATATCCCCTCTCTTGGACATCCTTCCCATCAAAAATACAATGAAGTATCACCTCACACTGGACCCAATGAGCATCATCAAAAAATCTACAAACAGTAACTGCTGAGGAGGATGTGGACAAAAGAGAACCCTCCTACACTGTTGGTGGGAAAGTAAATAGATAACAACCATTATGGAGAACAGTGTGATGATTCCTTAGAAAGCTAAAAATTGAGCTACTATATGACCCAGCAATCCCACTTCTGGGCATATACCCTGAGAAAATTATCATACAAAAAGACATGCACAAGAATACAATATTCATTGTAACATTATGCACAATAACCAGCACATGGGCACAATCCTTCTTCCTCTTATATCTTCAGTTTCACACTCCCTCCTGGCTCCTTTCTATCAGCATAAATATGTATGAGAATCTCAGCCATTACCAAAGGTGTTCACCTCAATTCCCAGCTCTTCTGCTTACTCTCTCTTCTCACAGCCAGGCTCCTATGAGCACCAGCTATAGGAATTGTCTCCATGTCCTCACCTTCCATCTACACTTCAGCCTCAAGGTCCTCTCCTGTGCCTGCCCCACCCCCACCCCCAACCTGTGAAAATACTCACTTCTGGGTTCCCAAGGACTCCCTGGCACCAAGTCCAATAGTACCTTTCTGTCCTTAAATTACTTACCATTCCGCCTCTTTGGAGCATTCAACTTTCTTATCTATTCCCTCCTTTTCTGGAGACTCTTCTCTTTCATTGTGGGGCATATTTTTCTTCAGTTCTATAACTAGTGTTTCTTAGACTCTTTCTCTGATCATCCAGCTTTCTTTGGGCCCTGATCATCACATTTTTCATACAAGGACATTCATACAAGGACTGTCATAATGTGGCCTTAGCCTTCATCCTAATCTTCAGCTTCTCTTCACTCTCCACCATTAACTCTCTCCTCTCCTCTTTTCTCCCTTCTTTTCCTTATCCTCACCTTCTCTTTCTCTTTCCCTCCTGTTATTTCCCATTTTAGGTCACATGTAAGCAACTGCAGTTTTCTGATCATGTCATTTCTCTCCTTTGCAAAACTTTGTCCCAATAGCTCCTCTTCTTGGAAGATCTTCTTCACATCATGTGACAGCCAAATTCAACACCTCTGTGGCCACTTCATAGTTAAATCTACAACCCTTCCTCTGACATCCATCCCCTCATCACCATAGCTTGTTAGGATGGCTGGTGTCTTTCCCTGCAGAACTGCATACATCCTTTTCTAGCCTTTAACACATTGTGTTGTAATTGCTTGTTTTCTTGTCATTTTTTCCAAGGATAATTCCTTGAGGATGTAGCTATGTCTTCTTTTCCACTGAAGCCCCAAGACAATGCATAGGACCTGGCAGAAGGAAGATCAATTTATGACATGAATAAGAAAGTTATTCTGCTTTAAATCTATTAAGTATTGGCCTACAGATAATAATGCTATTTTTGTTTAGGTGATCACATTCTTAAAGATGATTAGTGGCCATAGAGTAAAATGCTAAACCCTTAGAAGGCATTTTTAATTTTATAGTTGGAATCCTACATAATAAGTCTTAAGGAAGTTGAAAAAATAAAACTCTCCAATATCTGTCCAACATATGGAAAGTCTAAATTTTTCAGAAGGGCAATTTGATGGAAGAAAAAGTTACTCAAAATTATACCAATGTCCTTTCATACACAGAACTGATCAAGGAATTTTAACATTTGACTTATTCAAGTTTCAAAAAAGTCTGATAACTGATAGCTGATTAGATATTTCAAGTAAAGGAATGGAATTGTCTTTATGTAACCAAGGCATGGAAGGTATAAATGAATGAAGTTATCTCTGAGGGAAATGTGATGAAGTGAGTTCCTATCTTTATAGTTATAGAATTATAGATTAGATTAAGCATCAGATTTGGGAGAACTCATCAGATGACATTTGAGAGTCTTTCTAACCCAGCAGTAAGATTTTGATTCTGATGATTTATATGTTTAGATCTCATAGACATACAATTACAGGCCTGAAAAATATTTTAGAAATTAATACAGAATCTCAGAGTTGTAACCTGGAGGAAAGCAGTCTATAAGCCTTTGAGTATATGTATGGATGAATAGCTAGAATTTTTATTATTTAAAAAAACCTCTAGTATAGCAAATAAAGATGATACTTTTTTTAATTTTATTTTATTTTTAAACTTTACAATATTGTATTAGTTTTGCCAAATATCGAAATGAATCCACCACAGGTATACCCGCATTCCCCATCCTGAACCCTCCTCCCTCCTCCCTCCCCTACCCTCCCTCTGGGTCGTCCCAGTGCACCAGCCCCAAGCATCCAGTACCGTGCATCGAACCTGGACTGGTGACTCGTTTCATACATGATATTATACATGTTTCAATGCTATTCTCCCAATGATGTTCATTGCATGAACATCAGCCAGTTTTGCCTACAGCTCTTACCTAATGGGCAGTTTGGCAGTGCATATACAGTAGGGTCTTTGTCCAGCTATGTCAAACAACCACAAAGTTGCGAAGTTTATCTTTGTTCCTCTTTAGTCCCTATTTCTTTCCCAAGTCTTGTGCCCATTGTATCTCCCAGTGCTTTCATGCCTTCACTGTGATCCCTGATTTCTCCCCCAGATGTCTGATCTGGAACAGCTCCTCTGCTTAGCATGCTACAAGCCAACAGCATAGGCCATGCCATCACAGCTCTCCAAAGACTGGTCTGTAGACACTTATGTTAGACAACACATGTGCACAGAGTAACCTTTGGATACAGAAGTATCATAAAAGTGTTAGTCACTCAGTTGTGTTTGACTCTTTGAGACCCCATGGACTGTTGCCTGCCAATTCCTCTGTCCATGGAATTGTCCAGGCAAGGGTAGAGGGCGGTCCTAAGATGGTGGAGGAATAGGATGGGGAGACCACTTTCTCCCCCACAAATTCATCGAAAGATCATTTGAACGCTGAACAAATTCCACAAAACAACTTCTGAACTCTGGCAGAGGACACCAGACACCCAGAAAGGCAGCCCATTGTCTTCGAAAGGAGGTAGGACAATATATAAAAGATAAAAAGAGAGACAAGAGTTAGGGATGGAGACCCATCCCAGGGAGGGAGTCATAAAAGCAGAGAAATTTCCAAACACCAGGAAACCCTCTCACCAGTGGGTCTTTGGGGACTTTTGGAATCTCAGAGGGCAACATAACTGGGAGGAAAAATAAATAAATAAAACCCACAGATTATGTGCCTAACAGCAACTCCCAGTGTAGAAGTAGCCCAGATGCTTGCATCCACTACCAGCAAGCGGGGGCTGAACAGGGTGGCACAGGCTGCATTGCTTAGGGTAGGTACCAGGCCTGAATATCCTGAGGACAATCTGAGGGAGCTAATGTGAGGTAAGCAATACATGAACCATGAACTTCCAGATGTTCAAGTTGGTTTTAGAAAAGGCAGAGGAACCAGAGATCAAATTGCCAACATCTGCTGGATCATTGAAAAAGGAAGAGAGTTCCAGGAAAACATCTATTTCTGCTTTATTGACTATGCCAAAGCCTTTGACTGTGTGGATCACAATAAACTGTGGAAAATTCTGAAAGAGATGGGAATACCAGACCACCTGACCTGCCTCTTGAGAAACCTATAGGCAGGTCAGGAAGCAACAGTTAGAACTGGACATGAAACAACAGATTGGTTCCAAATAGGAAAAGAAGTACGTCAAGGCTGTATATTGTCACCCTGCTTGTTTAACTTATATGCAGAGGACATCATGAGAAACGCTGGGCTGGAAGAAGCACAAGCTGGAATCAAGATTGCCGGGAGAAATCTCAATAACCTCAGATATGCATATGACACCACCCTTATGGCAGAAAGTGAAGAGGAACTCAAAAGCCTCTTGATGAAAAGGAAAGAGGAGAGTGAAAAAGTTGGCTTAAAGCTCAACATTCAGAAAACGAAGATCATGGCATCCAGTCCCATCACCTCATGGGATATAGATGGGGAAACAGTGGAAACAATGTCAGACTTTATTTTGGGGGGCTCCAAAATCACAGAGGATGATGATTGAAGCCATGAAATTAAAAGACACTTACTCCTTGGAAGGAAAGTTATGACCAACCTAGATAGCATATTCAAAAGCAGAGACATTACTTTACCAACAAAGGTCCATCTAGTCAAGGCTATGGTTTTTCCAGTGGTCATGTATGGATGTGAGAGTTGGACTGTGAAGGAAGCTGAGCGCCAAAGAATTGATGCTTTTGAACTGTGGTGTTGGAGAAGACTCTTGAGAGTCCCTTGCACTGCAAGGAGATCCAACCAGTCCATTCTAAAGGAGATCAGTCCTGGGTGTTCATTGGAAGGACTGATGCT
The DNA here is from genome assembly GCF_027580195.1 of Bos mutus. Lineage (NCBI taxonomy): Eukaryota > Metazoa > Chordata > Mammalia > Artiodactyla > Bovidae > Bos > Bos mutus. Next base: position 40,722,696 of record NC_091620.1, on the reverse strand, counting down.
AAAGCTGAAACTCCAATACTTTGGCCACCTCATGCAAAGAGTTGACTCATTGGAAAAGACTCTGATGCTGGGAGGGATTGGGGGCAGGAGGAGAAGGGGACAACAGAGGATGAGATGGCTGGATGGCATCACCAACTCGATGGATGTGAGTTTTAGTGAACTCCGGGAGTTGGTGATGGACAGGGAGGCATGGCGTGCTGCGATTCATGGGGTCGTAAAGAGTCGGACATGACTGAGCGACTGAACTGAACTGAACTGAATGCGAGATGGCAACCCAAACAGTGGGATAGCCAGAGAGAGAGAAAAAAAAGAGAGAGAAAGAGAGAACTTTCCCGCAAAAAGCTCTAACCTAAGGCACTGCCGGGCCCTCTCACAGAACAAAGGGTGACAGCCAGAGCCAGAAAGGGGCAATCTCGGCCCCAGAGATGTCATCCTCTACCAAACTGCAAGCAGGCTCCCAATTGCTAACCAAGTCTTCCTGGGATCTTGGACAGTTGACATCTGCCAGGAGGGTCACAGCCAGAGATCAGCTCCCCAGGGGAGACACATGGCATGAGACAGCACTCCCACTGTGCACCCAGGAAACTGAGTGGCTGGGACAAGGGAGGTGATAAGATGCCCCACCCCACCTGGGGAGAGTGTGCTCGCCAAGCACCTGGTCACCTGAGCTGCTTGGACCTGGGAAAGACACAAAACACAGGCCCAACTGAGTCTGTGCCTTTGTGGCATACCCGAGAACCTGAACCTGAGTGGCTTAGACCTGGGACGTGCACACAACCCAGGGCCTGCTTTAAACAGTTCCCCTGCAGAACAACCTGGAGCCTGAGCAGTGTAGACTGGGAAAGCACACACTCCATGAGTGGGGGCAAACTCAGTGTGGCCGAGATACTGCGAGCACTCCCCACACATGCCAGTGATACTTGCTTGCAGTGTTCCTCCCTCCCCACAGCACGACTGAACAAGTGAGCCTAAATAAGTGACCAATTTCGCCCCCTTGTGTCAGGGCAGAAATTAGACACTGAAGAGACTTGCAAACAGAAGAAGCCAAAATAAAAAGAGGGAACTGCTTTGGAAGTGACAGGTGCAACAGATTAAAACCCTGTATTAGCACCAACTACATTGGAAGGGGCCTATAGACCTTGAGAAGTATAAGTTGGAACAAGGAACTATCTGAAACCAAACTGACCTCACACTGCCCACAATAGTTCCAGAGAAATTCCTAGATATATTTTTACTATTATCCCTGACTCCAGGGAACATTAACCAATAAGAGCTCATCCAAAAGCCTCCATAAACCAAGCTCCACCCAAGAGCCAACAAGTTCCAGAGCAAGACATACCACACAAATTCTCCAGCAACACAGGAACATAACTCTGAGCTTTAATATACAGGCTGCCCAAAGCCACACCAAACCCATAGACATCTCAAAACTCACTGCTGGACATTTCATAGCACTCCAGAGAGAAGAAATCCAGCTCCATCCACCAGAACACTGACACAAGCTTCCCTAACCAGGAAACTTTGAGAAGCTACTCATCCAACTCCACCCACAGGGAGAAATCTCCACAATAAAGAAGAACCACAAATTGTCAGAATACAGAAAGACCACCACAAACACAGCAATCTAAACAAGATGAAAAGGCAGAGAAATACTCAGCAGGTAAAGGAACATGATAAATGCCCACCAAACCAAACAAAAGAGGAGATAGGGAGTCTACCTGAAAAAGAATTTAGAATAATGATAGTAAAAATGATCCAAAATCTTGAAAACAAAATGGAGTTACAGATAAATAGCCTGGAGACAAGGATTGAGAAGATGCAAGAAATGTTTAACAAGGACCTAGAAGAAATAAAAAAGAGTCAATCAATAATGAATAATGCAATAAATGAGATAAAAAACACTCTGGAGGTAACCGACAGTAGAAACAGTAGAATAACTGAGGCAGAAGATAGGATAAGGGATGTGGAAGTTAGAATGGTGGAAATAAAAGAAGCAGAGAGGAAAAAAGAAAAAACAATTAAAATAAATGAGGACAACCTCAGAGACCTCTGGGACAATGTCAAACACCCCAACATTCAAATCATAGGAGTCCCAGAAGAAGAAGACAAAAAGAAAGGCCATGAGAAACTACTTGAGAAGATAATAGTTGAAAACTTCCCTAAAATAGGGAAGGAAACAGTCACCCAGGTCCAAGAAACCCAGGGAGTCCCAAACAGGATAAACCCAAGGCAAAACACCACAAGACACATATTAATCAAATTAACAAAGATCAAACACAAAGAGCAAATATTAAAAGCAGCAAGGGAAAAACAACAAAAATACACACAAGGGGATTCCCATAAAGATAACAGCTGATCTTTCAATAGAAACTCTTCAGGCCAAAAGGGACTGGTAGGACATATTTAAAGTGATGAAAGAGAAAAACCTACAACCCAGGTTACTGTACCCAGCAAGGATCTCATTCAAATATGAAGGAGAAATCAAAAGCTTTTCAGACAAGCGAAAGCTGAGAGAATTCAGCACCACCAAACCAGCTCTTCAACAAATGCTAAAAGATCTTCTCTAGACAAGAAACACAGAAAAGGTGTATAAACTCAAACCCAAAACAATAAAGTAAATGGCAACAGGATCATACTTATCAATAATTACCTTAAATGTAAATGGGTTGGATGCCCCAACCAAAAGAAAAAGACTGGCTGAATGGATACAAAAACAAGACCCCTATATATGTTGTCTACAAGAGACCCACCTCAAAACAAGGGACACATACAGACTGAAAGTGAAGGGCTGGAAAAAGATATTTCACACAAATGGAGACCAAAAGAAAGCAGGAGTAGCAATACTCATATCAGATAAAATAGACTTTGAAATAAAGGCTGTGAAAAGAGACAAAGAAGGACACTACATAATGATCAAAGGATCAATCCAAAAAGAAGATATAACAATTATAAATATATATATACCCAACATAGGAGCACCACAATATGTAAGGCAAATGCTAACAAATGTGAAAGGGGAAATTAACAGTGACACAATAATAGTGGGAGACTTTAACACCCCACTCACACCTATGGATAGATCAACTAAACAGAAAACCAGCAAGGAAACACAAACTTTAAATGATAAAATGGACCAGTTAGACCTAATTGATATCTACAGGACATTTCACCAAAAAACAACGAATTTCACCCTTTTCTCAGGCACACACGGAATCTTCTCCAGGATAGATCACATCCTGGGCCCTAAATCTAGCCTTGGTAAATTCAAAAAACTGAAATCATTCCAAGCATCTTTTCTGACCACAATGCAGTAAGATTAGATGTCAACTACAGAAAAAAAAAAAAAAAACTATTAAAAATTCCAACATATGAAGGCTAAACAACACACTTCTGAATAACCAAAAAATCACAGAAGAAATAAAAAAAGAAATCAAAATCTGCATAGAAACGAATGCAAATGAAAACACAGTAACCCAAAACCTATGGGACTCAGTAAAAGCAGTGCTAAGGGGAAGGTTCATAGCAATACAAGCTTACTTCAAGAAACAAGAAAAAAAGTCAAATAAATAACCTAACTCTACACTTAAAGCAACTAGAAAAGAAAAAAAAGAAGAACCCTAGGGTTAGTAGAAGGAAAGAAATCATAAAAATTAGGGTAGAAATAAATGCAAAAGAAACAAAAGAGACCATAGCAAAAATTAACAAAGCCAAAAGCTAGTTCTTTGAGAAATAAATAAAATAGACAAAGCATTAGCCAGACTCATCAAGAAACAAAGGGAGAAGAATCAAATCAACAAAATTAGAAACGAAAATGGAGAAATCACAACAGACAACACAGAAACATAAAGGATCATAAGAAACTACTGCCAGCAACTATATGCCAATAAAATGGACAACTTGGAAGAAATGGACAAATTCTTAGAAAAGTATAACTTTCCATACTGAACCAGGAATAAATAGAAAATCTTAACAGACCCATCACAAGCACGGAAATTGAAACTGTAATCAGAAATCTTCCAGCAAACAAAAGCCCAGGACCAGACAGCGTCACAGCTGAATTCTACCAAAAATTTAGAGAAGAGCTAAAGGCTATCCTACTCAAACTCTTCCAGAAAATTGCAGAGGAAGGTAAACTTCCAAACTCATTCTATGAGGCCACCATCACCCTAATAGCAAAACCAGACAAAGATGCCATAAAAAATATCACTGATGAACATAGATGCAAAAATCCTTAACAAAATCCTAGCAAACAGAATCCAACAACATATTAAAAAGATCATACATCATGACCAAGTGGGCTTTATCCCAGGGATGCAAGGATTCTTTAATATCCTCAAATCAATCAATGTGATATACCACATTAACAAATTGAAAGATAAAAACCGTATGATTATCTCAATAGATGCAGAGAAAGCCTTTGACAAAATTCAACATCCATTTATGATTAAAAAAAACAAAACCCTCCAGGAAGCAGGAATAGAAGGAACATACCTCAACATAATAAAAGCTATCTATGAAAAACCTACAGCAAACATTATCCTCAATGGTGGAAAATTGAAACCATTTCCCCTAAAGTCAGAAACAAGACAAGGGTGCCCACTTTCACCACTACTATTTAACATAGTTTTGGAACTTTTAACTATAGCAATCAGAGAAGAAAAAGAAATAAAAGGAATGCAGATTGGAAAAGAAGTAAAACTCTCACTGTTTGAAGATGACATGATCCTCTGCATAGAAAACCCTAAAGACTCCACCAGAAAATTACTAGAGCCAATCAATGAATATAGTGAAGTTGCAGGATATAAAATTAACACACAGAAATCCCTTGCATTCCTCTACACTAACAATGAGAAAACAGAAAGAGGAATTAAGGAAACAATTCCATTCACCATTGCAATGAAAAGCATGAAATACTTAGGAATAAATCTACCTAAAGAAACAAAAGACCTATATACAGAAAACTATAAAACACTGATGAAAGAAATCAAAGATAGCACAAATAGATGGAGAAATATACCATGTTCCTGGATTGGAAGAATCAATATAGTGAAAATGAATATACTACCCAAAGATCTATAGATTCAATGCAATTCCTATCAAGCTGCTTCTCCTGCTGCTGCTAAGTCACTTCAGTCATGCTACCAATGGTATTTTTCACAGAACTAGAACAAATAATTTCAAAAATTGTATGGAAATACAAAAAACCTCGAATAGCCATAGCAATCTTGAGAAAGAAGAATGGACCTGGAGGAATCACTCTGCCTGACTTCAGGCTATACTATAAAGCTACAGTCATTAAGACAGTATAGTACTGGCACAAAGACAAAAATATAGATCAATGGAACAAAATAGAAAGCTCAGAGATAAATCCACACACCTATGGACACCTTACGTTTGACAAAGGAGGCAAGAACATACAATGGAGAAAAGACAATCTCTTTAACAAGTGGTGCTGGGTAAACTGGTCAACCACTTGTAAAAGAATGAAACTAGAACACTTTATCACACCATACACAAAAATAAACCCAAAATGGATTAAAGATCTAAACGTAAGACCAGAAACTATAAAACTCCTAGAAGAAAATACAAGCAAAACACTCTCCAACATAAATCACAGCAGGATCCTCTATGACTCACCTCCCAGAATATTGGAAATAAAAGCAAAAATAAACAAATGGGACCTAATTAAAATTAAAAGCTTTTGCACAACGAAGGAAACTGTAGGCAAGGTGAAAAGACAGTCTTCAGAATGGGAGAAAAAAACAGCAAACGAAGCAACTGACAAAGAATTAATCTCAAAGATATACAAGCAGCTCAGGCAGCTCAATTCCAGAAAAATAAACGACCCAATCAAAAAATGGGCCAAAGAACTAAACAGACATTTCTCCAGAGAAGACATACAGATGGCTAACAAACACATGAAAAGATGCTCAACATCACTCATTATCAGAGAAATGCAAATTAAAACCACAATGAGGTACCGTTTCACGCTGGTCAGAATGGCTGCTATCCAAAAGTCTACAAACAGTAAATGCTGGGTGTGGAGAAAAGGGAACCCTTTTACACTGTTGGTGGGAACGCAAACTAGTACAGCCACTATGGAGAACAGTGTGGAGATTCCTTAAAAAACTGGAAATATAATTGCCATAACCCAGCAATCCCACTGCTGGGCATACACACTGAGGAAACCAGAATTGAAAGAGACATGTGTACCCCAGTGTTTATTGCAGCACTGTTTATAATAGCCAGGACATGGAAGCAACCTAGATGCCCATTGGCAGATGAATGGATAAGAAAGCTGTGGTACATATACACAATGGAGTATTACTCAGACATTAAAAGGAATACATTTGAATTATATCTAATGAGGTGGATGAAACTGGAGCCTATTATACAGAATGAAGTAAGTCAGAAAGAAAAACACCAATACAGTATACTAATGCATGTATATGGAATTTAGAAAGATGGTAATGATGACCCTATATGTGAGACAGCAAAAGAAACACAGATGTATAGAACAGTCTTTTGGACTCTGTGGGAGAAGGCAAGGGTGGGATGATTTGAGAGACTAGCATTGAAACATGTGTATTATCATATGTGAAACAGATCACCAGTCCAGGTTCGATGCATGAGACAGGGTGCTCAGGGCTGGTGCACTGGGATGACCCTGAGGGATGGGATGGGGAAGGAGGTAGGAGCGGGGGTTCAGGATGGAGAACACATGTACATCCATGGCTGATTCATGACAGTGTATGGCAAAAACCACTACAATATTGTAAAGTAATTTGCCTCCAATTAAAATAAATTTAAAAAATTTTTAAAGTATTGTCCAGGCAAGAATACTGCAGTGGGTTGCCATTTTCTTCTTCAGGGGATCTTCCCAACCCAGGGATGGAACCCAGGTCTCCTGCATTGCAGGCAGATTCTTTACCATCTGAGCCAAAATCAAACTCTTCAGACTGAGTGAAACAAAGCAGAAAGATGAGTTTGTTGTAAGGGTTTCAACCCACAAGCTGGGAAATTCAAGACTATGGGAGCAATGAGTTCTGAGTTGCTCACAGACTAAAGGGTTATTATTTCAGCTTATTTATTGCCTCGTGATCTTCTTCCTTATTTAGATCAGGGTAGTTGAATCAGGGAAGCAAAGAAGTCCAAAAATGGAGTGAACAGATTTGGTGTTTGGGCGTTGGCTGGTGTCCTTCGGTTGAGTTTCATTTTTCTCTAACATGCTTGTGCTGGCCAATTCCTTTCTGTTGTCAACATAAATGACTCCATTTTACTTTGGGGTCTTTAGTGGGTACTTCTGAACAAGCTTATTCCACATTTACCATTCCAAGAGAATAATGACTAAGTCACTTTCTCTTGCATTAAAATTTACAACAGTGGGGCTCTGGGAAATCATGATAGGACCTTTCTAATTCCTGTTGATCTTTCCACTCCTGATTTTTTACTCTGTGAAGTGCTAGCTTTTGAGTTATCCTATGACTCCTTGGTTAAATAAAAGTACATAAATAAGCAATCAAAAAAAGGAATCAACCAAGAAAGACTGGAAACATTTACCAAAGACACCATACATCAGTAAATAAAAGAATTCTGTACCAGGCTAAAATCCTTTCTTACAGCCTCAATATGCCACCTCTTGCTCAATTACTCCTCTCTTGGCTAAACTACCTACTATATTGCCATGTCCTCAAAGCCATGCTAAACGAATTGTCATCTAATTTCTGAGAAATCATCTCATTAAAATATTAACCCTCACCATTTTTTAACATATTATTCTCTGCCAGATAATATCTGAATTCTGAGAGGTTCTTTCAATGCCTCAGTCAGAATACTGAGCAATTTGGAAGACCTATGAAAAGAAAAGTGAAAATGTTAGTCACTTAGTAGTGTCTGACTCATTGAGACCCCATGGACTATAGCCTACCAGGCTCCTATGTCCATAGAATTCTCCAGGCAAGAAGACTGGAGTGGGTAGCCATTTACTTCTCCAGGGGATCTTCCTGATCCAGGTATCAAACCAACATTTCCTCAGATTCTTTACTGTCTGAGCCACCAGGGAAGCCCTGAGAGACCTGTATTTGCCCATTAAGTCTTAAGTTCAGCTCAGTCATTCTGTCATGTCAGACTCCTTGTAACCCCATGGACTGCAGTACGCCAGGCCTCCCTGTCCATCACCAACTCCTGGAGTCCACTCAAACTCATGTCCATCGAGTTGGTGATGCCATACAACCATCTCATTCTCTGTCATCCCCTTCTCCTTCCACCTTCAATCTTTCCCAGCATCAGGGTCTTTTCCAATGAGTCAGTTCTTCACATCAGGTGCCAAAATACTGGAGTTGCACCTTTAATATTAATCCTTCCAATGAATATTCAGGACTGATTTCCTTTAGGATGATCTGGTTGGATCTCCTTGCAGTCCAAGAGACTCTCAAGAATCTTCTCCAGCACCACAGTTCAAAAACACCAATTCTTTGGTGCTCAGCTTTCTTTATAGTCCAACTCTCACATCCATACATGACTACTGGAAAAACCATAGCCTTGACTAAATGGACCTTTGTTGGCAAAATAATGTCTCTGCTTTGTAATATGCTGTCTAGGTTGGTCATAACTTTCCTTCCAAGGAGTAACTGTCTTTTAATTTCATGGCTGCAGTCACCATCTGTAGTGATTTTGGAGCCCCCCAAAATAAAGTCTGTCACTGTTTCCATTGTTTTCCCATCTATTTGCCATGAAGTGATGGGACCAGATGCCATGATCTTAGTTTTCTGAATGTTGAGCTTTAAGCCAACTTTTTCACTCTCCTCTTTCATTTTCATCAAGAGGCTTTTTAGTTCTTCTTCGCTTTCTGCCATAAGAGTGGTGTCATATGCATATCTGAGGTTATTGATATTTCTCCCAGCAATCTTGATTCCAGCTTGTGCTTCTTCCAGCCCAGCGTTTCTCATGGTGTACTCTGCATATAAGTTAAATAAGCAGGGTGACAATATACAGCCTTGACATACTCCTTTCCCTATTTGGAACCAGTCTGTTGTTCCATGTCCAGTTCTAATTGTTGCTTCCTGACCTGCATACAGATTTCTCAAGAGGCAGGTCAGGTAGTCTGGTATTCCCATCTTTTTATTTTATTTTATTTTTTTATTTGTTTTTTTAAACTTTATTTTATTTTTAAACTTTACATAATTGTATTAGTTTTGCCAAATATCAAAATGAATCCACCACAGGTATACATGTGTTCCCCATCCTGAACCCTCCTCCCTCCTCCCTCCCCATACCATCCCTCTGGGTCATCCCAGTGCACTAGCCCCAAGCATCCAGTATCGTGTATCGAACCTGGACTGGCAACTCGTTTCTTACATGATATTCTACATGTTTCAATGTCATTCTCCCAAATCTTCCCACCCTCTCCCTCTCCCACAGAGTCCATAAGACTGTTCTATACATCAGTGTCTCTTTTGCTGTTTCGTACACAGGGTTATTGTTACCATCTTTCTAAATTCCATATATATGCGTTAGTATACTGTGTTTATGTTTTTCCTTCTGGCTTACTTCACTTTGTATAATAGACTCCAGTTTCATCCACCTCATTAGAACTGATTCAAATGTATTCTTTTGAATGGCTGAGTAATACTCCATTGTGTATATGTACCACAGCTTTCTTTTTAAGAATTTTCCTCACTGCCACTTGCTGGTGCTTGCTCCAGCACCATGCAGCCACCGCTCGCTCCAGTGCCATTCTTTCGTTTTTGAGATTGCATCCAAGTGCTGCATTTCAGACTCCTTTGTTGACTATGATGGCTACTCTATTTCTTCTAAGGGATTCTTGCCCACAGTAGTAGATATAATGGTCATCTGAGTTAAATTCATCCATTCCAGTCCATTTTAGTTCGCTGATTTCTAAAATGTCAACGTTCACCCTTGCCACCTCCTGTTTGACCACTTCCAATTCATGGACCTAACATTCCAGGTTCCTATGCAGTATTGCTCTTTACAGCATCGGATCTTGCTTCCATCACCAGTCTCATGCACAACTGGAAGTTGCTTTTGCTTTGGCTCTGTCTCTTCATTCTTTCTGGAGTTATTTCTCCACTGATGTCCAGTGGCATATTGGGCACCTACCGACCTGGGGAGTTCATCTTTCAGTGTCTTATCTTTTAGCCTCTTCATACTCTTCGTGGAGTTGTCCAGGCAAGAATACTGAAGTGATTTGCCATTCCCTTCTCCAGTGGACCACATTTTGTCAGAACTCCCCACCATGACCCATCCGTCTTGGGTGGCCCTACACAGCATGGCTCATAGTTTCATTAAGTTAGACAAGGTTGTGGTCCATGTAATCAGATTGGTTAGTTTTCTGTGATTGTGGTTTTCATTCTGTCTGCCGAATGATGGAGAAGGATAAGAGGCTTATGGAAGCTTCCTAATGGGATAGACTGACTGAGGGGGAAACTGGGTCTTGTTCTGATGGGTGAGGCCTTGTTCAATAAACCTTAGAGGAAGCCATTCACACCTAGCACTGTTCCATTTTATTGTTCCAGTTGTTAGGAAATTGTTTTAACCAATGCTGGGCAAAAAAAGTGTCCCAGATGGTGAAATTCTAGGTACAGCTGATGGCGAGTTAGTGAGGGACACATTTTGGATCCAGTGACTGGAGTTCTGCTTCCAGACTTGATACTTCATAGCTGTACAACCTTGGACATATTATTGGCCCTCTCTTTGTTTTTGTTTCTTTCCCTAAAATGGTTATTGCCATAACAAGAAACACCATTAGAATTTGCCATAAATTATTTGCTACAGGTTGAAAATATCCTGCTGAGGCACACTATAAATCTGAAATATTTATTTATGAAGAAATGCTTGTGTTTTTCATCTACTTTGTTACAGTGGACTTTAGGAAAGCCATCCTTTTGTGGATGACAAGAATAAGTGGCATACACATGGCTAATGACAAATACCACTGAGGGTTGAGCTATTTGAGAGTTGGCTTAGCTTTGTTACTTGGCAAGCTCTTCTTTTTCCCTAACTGGTTAATTCATCTTTTGTTTACAGAACCCTGAGCCTCTGTTTATACCTTAAAGGCAACAGAATTTTACTTAGTTCCTAAGGCAGTTACGCCTAGGGGAAGATCATAAGATACCCTGAATGTGGCATTTGACCTTTAAAGGATGGATAAGTCATTCTCAGTGCCTCCAAGGTTAAACTCTGTAGCTGTTATTTTAAAGAGGGCAGTACAGACTGCTTTACCGCAACCTAGAAAATAGCAAGTTATTTTCTCTCTGGGGTGACCATTTTTTCCTAAACAAATAGAGATAATTGCCTATTTAATTTATGACTTGAGGCAAGTCACTTATTGCCTGAAAATACTCATTGGAAGAGCCTGGCATTTTTAAATTAAAATACACTGTAATTTAGGTTACAATCTGTCATTTCTTTTTAATCCAATCATCATCCATTATTATATAAACAATTCTGATTGAAGATGTATATTTTTATAAAATAGCTCCTTTCCCAACTTCCTACTAAATTAACTATTGTAGACCCAGAAAAACATAAACACTCAGAACAATGAAGAAAACTGCAAGTTACCAACAATCCATTGTCCATTGACAGAATCTGGGGGAAATCTCTGCTAATGACAAAGGGGACATGAACAGTTTGAAGTAAGGAGCCTTTGATTAGGCCACCAGCCAAGTGGTGAGTGTTTGAGATTGAATTCCATGAGGCTGGGACTAAGAAAAGAAGAAGGGAATATCTACAGTAACATAAGACATTAAGAAATAGAGAAACATTCCAAGTCACAGTCTTTTCAGAAAAATTAAGATTTCTACCATGGCAACAAGAGGTTTTGAACACAAAATATATTTACCAGATTTCTTACACAGAACACATAAAAAGCATTAATAATAAAAGAAAAAAGTGATAAATTCAACTTTATAAAAAACTTTTGCTCATCAAAAGACACTATTAAAATATAAAAAGGTAAGATACAAAGTGGAGGAAGTATTCACTCATTGGAAAAGACTCTGATGCTGGGAGGGATTGGGGGCAGGAGGAGAAGGGGATGACAGAGGATGAGATGGCTGGATGGCATCACTGACTCAATGGACATGAGTCTGAATGAACTCTGGGAGTTGGTGATGGACAGGGAGGCCTGGCGTGCTGTGATTCATGGAGTCATAAAGAGTCGGACATGACTGAGCGACTGAACTGAACTGAACTGAATGTCACTATAAATATGCTACTGTATGTGTGTGTATATATATATATACATTTATATATAAATATTTACAAGTGGGCAAAAATGTAAACAGTCACTTGGCAACATAAGATATACAAATTGCTATCATACACATGAAAAGTTGCTCATTAGTCATTGGTGAAATGCAAATTAAAACCACAGTGAAATACAATTGCACATTCTCTGTAATGGCTACTATTAAAAAGAATGACAACACTAAATGATGGAGAAGATGTGGAGCAACTGGAAACCTGATATTGCTTTGGAAAGCATATATTGCTTTTAAAAAACATTTTAAAACATATATTTACCCTGTGCTCCAGCAATTTCACTTCTAGGTATTTATTGAGGAGAATGACAACATAGGCTTTCAAAAAGACTCATACAGTCAATAAAGAATTATGGTATATTCACTCATGCAGTGGAATACTGATTGCAATGCAGAGGAAAACACTTTTTCCCCTAAAAGACTTCATGGATCTCACAGACATCATGTTAAGAGAAAGAAGTGAGGCACAAGAACATTTACAATGTGGAGTATGTACTATCCTAATGTCCAGCATCAACCCTGAATTTTGGAAATGAGCATAAAGGGAACTTTTTGAGATGATAGATGATCTATATCTTAATTGAGTTGTAGATTACACAAGTGCATTCATTTGCTGAAACTCCTCAAACTGTATTCTTAAGATGTTTACATTATAGTATATAAATAAATTTCAATTTTTAAAAAGTAAAGCATTAAGTAAAATCATTATGTTCAAGGAATTATAAGATAAGGCATTAAATTTTGAAAGAGTACTTCCAACTTGTTTTAATTTGGGTTCCCACAGAAGCACATTTTGAGACAGTATTTCAAAAGTTTACAAGGTAAGTTCGGGAAACACGGGAAGAGGGTGGGGAAGTAAAACAGGGAAAGGAAGCCAGACAGTAATGGGTGTGTTTTAAAACAGATTCCACATTGGACAATTAGAGCTTCATTTCCTGAAGAAACCTAGGAAACGGTGCAAAACACAGGGTTGGTGTTATTCTCCTGGGAGAAGAGGACACTGAAGTGTTTAAATACCTACTCTCAATCGTCTTTGGTTGGGGCTGTTCACACAGGTTGTTAATTTCTGGACACTCCCAGCCTGCCATGTGAATGAGAAGAGAAAAATTTTGTAATACCATAAAAAGTCTTCAGGTACAGTAATAAGATACAAGCAGTTAGAATTTATTTGTCCCACACTGAATAATAGTGTCCAAGGGATATGTGGGAACACTGATAGCATTTGCTAAAAACCTTTAAAAATAATCAGATAGGGAGATTTGGTGTAAGGTTGACATATGGGTTATATGAGACTGCCCACTGCCAAGAAAAACTGTAAAAGATCAACAAAAACAAAAATACAAAAATAAAGCAAAAAAATAAGGAAGAAAATCAATTTTTTCTATTGTAAATATAATGAAGTAAACCTAGAAAAAGTAAAACCTGCAAGAGATAAATAAATAAAACTGACCTCATATTCCCCTTTTGGAGAAGGCAATGGCAACCCACTCCAGTACTCTTGCCTGGAAAACCCCATGGATGGAGGAGCCTGGTGGGCTGCAGTCCATGGGGTCGCAAAGAGTCGGACACGACTGAGCGACTTCACTTTCACTTTTCACTTTCATGCATTGGAGAAGGAAATGGCAACCCACTCCAGTATTCTTGCCTGGAGAATCCCAGGGACGAGGGAGCCTGGTGGGCTGCCGTCTATGGGGTCGCACAGAGTCGGACACGACTGAAGCGACTTAGCAGCAGCAGTAGCAGCATATTCCCCTTTACAAAAAAAATCACCAGAAGGCAATGAGATAGTGTACACAGTTTTGAAGAAAAAGAAAAGTAACCTGAGAATTTAAACACAGTTTTTGTTATTGGGTCCTGGGAAAATACTAAAATCCATTAAAATACTAAAAAATACTAAAATCCACGACTATTGTTGTTGTTCAGTCGCTAAGTCATGTCTGACTCTTTGTAGTGCCATGGACTGCATGTAGCATGCCAGGCACCTCTGTCCTCCACTATCTCCTGGAGTCTGCTCAAATTATGTCCATTGAGTCCATGATGCTATCTAACCATGTCATACTCTGTCATTCCCTTTTGATTTGCCTTCAGTCTTTCCCAGCATCAGGGTCTTTTCCAATGAGTTGGTTCTTCACATCAGGTAGCCAAAGTACTGGAACTTCAGCTTCAGCAATAGTCCTTCCAATGCATACTCAAGATTGATTTCCTTTATAATTGACTGGTTTGACCTCTTTGTAGTCCAGGGGACTCTCAAGAGTCTTCTCCAGCACCACAGTTCAAAAGCATCAATTCTTTGGTGCTCAGTCTTCTTTATGGTTCAACTCGAACTTCCATACATAACTACTGGAAAAACCACAGCTTTGACTCTATAGACCTTTGTCGGCAAAGTGATATCTCTGCTTTTTAATGCACTGTCTAGTATCATCATTTGATGACCTTTTTTTCTTCTTTATGAGGAACAAATAGAATATGGATGTGACTATCATTTTAAGCCATTTTTATATGTGCTTTTCCTCTAGAATATTAGCTACAGATTGCAACAAAGTGGAGAAGAATCAAGGGGAACACATACAATGGTTGCAAATTTCCTGTTAAGAAATCTTCTTTCTTTTTCAATGTGCTACCTTATTTCATGTTAAAGAATAAAGGGAATCTTCCCATTCCAATGCCTCAAATGAAGTCAAAGTATGATGACTGCATGCTTCCACTGAAATGTCCCAAAGCAAAGGGTCTGATTCCCTATCCAGAGGGAACCTTCCTCTTGGGCAACAACTCCCATACCCTCTTATCTATTCAAAGACATCTCATCTGTTTTTCCCTGTATGATCAAACCTCCTTTTCTGTCAGATCATTTCTATTAGCATACAAATAAATGCTACATATTTCTCCATCCTATTTCTCTGCTCCCCTTTGCAGCAAATGTCTCAAAAATTTCCTTTCTTTCTTGCCTCTATTTCTTTCTCCATTCTTTTGAGCTGATTCCAGTAAAGCTTTTCCATACATTACTCCATTAAAACAACACTTCTCAAGATCTTCCTTGACTTGTCTACCTTGTCAGATCCAAATCCTAATTGTACTTGACATTTCAGTGACGTTTGACAGCAGTGAGCACTCTTTCCTTATTTAAGTAGTTTTCCACACAGCTTTGGGAACTGTATTCCCTTTCACTGACAGCACATTCTCTATCTTCTTTACTGGACCCCATCCCTCTGAATAGGGCTTTCCTGATAGCTCAGTTTGTAAAGAATCCGCCTGCTAGGCAGGAGACCCCATTTCAATTCCTGGGTAGGGAAGATCCACTGGAGAAGGGATAGGCTACCCACTCTAGTATTCATGGGCTTCCCTTGTGACTCAGCTGGGAAAAAATCTGCCTGCAATGCTGGAGACGTGGGTTCAACCCCTGGGCTGGAAAGATTCCCTGAAGAAGGGAAAGGCTACCCCCTCCAGTATTCTGGCCTGGAGAATTCCATGGACTGTATTGTCCATAGCTTCACAAAGAGTTGGTCACGAATGACTGACTTTCATATATACACACATCCCTCTGACCTCTAAACATTGGAGTGCCCCAGACTTAGTCACTTTCTTGGTGATCTCCCATAGTTTCATAACAATAAATACCACTTGATATTCTGGTGCTTCCAAATTTATATCTGTATTCTCTTTCTAGAACCTCCTATTTGTATATTTATGTTTGGTTTGGATGTCTAGGCAAATTCTCAAATTTAACATGGTCCATTCACATAACTGAAATGCTCCGTGCCACCAAATCTGTTTCTCCCACGTTCTCTGTGTCAATGAATGAAGACACCATTTTTTCCAATTGCTGTGAAACTGGAGTCCACTTTAATTTTTCTCTATGCCTCATACCTCACACCCCCTAGAAAATTTTGTTAGATCTATCTCCAAATCATATTCAAAATCTGGCAAATTTTTATTAGCTCCCTAATCAGCACCATAATTTTAGTCACTTAGACTCTTGAAATAGCCTCTGAACTGGTCATCTCCATTCTGGATTGTGGGTGAATATGATGTGTCAGTGTATGTAAAAATGTACCATTCTGATGAGTGATGCTAATAATGGGAGAAGCTGTGCATGTGTGGGGGCAGTGAATATATGGGAATCCTCTGTACCTCTCCCAAAATTTTGTGATCAACCTAAAACTACTCTGAAAAGAAGTCCTAAAAAAAATCCTACACACTATAATATTACTGATTTGGTTGGTGTCTGAACTGCAAAGAAAGGAACTGATAATCAGAATTCAAATCGTTTTTTCTGTTGTTTCTTAATTTTTTATTTTGATGAAAGTTTTTTTTTTTTTGATGCCTGTTGTTTAAGAAAATAGTGTATTCATTGTTCATTCAAAGTGGAGGAGAGACCATGTGATCTTTTCCGTGTTTGTATATGAAAAATCTGTTTTTCTCCACCAAATATCTCAGTTCTTTTTTTTTTTGAAAATCGCATCCATGGAATTCTCCAGGCCAGAATATTGGTGTGGAGAGACTTTCCCTTCTCCAAGGGACCTTCCCAACCCGGGAATCAAACTGGGGTTTCCTGCATTACCGGGAGGTTCTTCACCAACTGAGCTATCAAGGAAGCCCATCTCAGTTCAGAGAAGAATATTAATTTTTCATACATTTCTTAAAGCTTTTAAATAAGTGTTTATTGAGTATTTGTATACCAGGCACTCTAAAAGAAAGTTGTTGCCTTCTCTTTTGTTGAGCCTGGGGTTGACATACTAGAGCCTCCAGGCCAAATCTAGAAGCCAATTGCCAATTTTATTCAAAAAATTTTATTTGGGCATAGCTGCATTTATTCATAAATGTCTATGGCTGCTTTCGCTCTATAATGGCAGAGATTAATAATTGCAATAGAAATGGTAGACCCACAAACAAAATATTTACTCCTATACTTTACATAAAAAAGTTTTCTGACCCCCGATCTAGGGGATATGCCATGATATAAAGGCATTGGCTTAAGGACAGATAAATGTGAATGGAGTTAGAAAGAATGGAAGAAAGGAGGCCATGGGTGGCCAGTGGGGCGATGTCAAGGGACCAAGGAGATAAGACTTGAGAAAGCTGGAGAAATCCAGGAGAAATCTGGCCAGGTGTGTGAAAAAAAAGAATGATTGGTAATAAAGAGTTGGTCCCAAGGGAAGATGGTGACTAAAGACGTCCGAGTGTTGCAAATAAGCCGTGTCTGTTGGAGTGGAAGTTGGCTGAGACATCTGCTTGTAAATCATGTGGAAATGCTTGACAGAAAGAGACCTGCAAAGGAACAAGAATGATACTATGACTGGAGAAAAATGTTTAGCACAAGAGGAAAACAGAAATGCCTCATTTTTCTTATGCCTGAGAGGAAAAACAGGTTATTGCTAGCATAGTGATGGGAGGAGATGGGTAACCATGGCCCCTTGTTTTTCTGCCAGAGCCTGCTGCTGCTTACTCCACTGAAATCTCAGAGCAAATATACATGTTCATACTGGTTGTTAGTGGAGCTGAGTCTTTTGAGGATTGTCTATTGAGGAAATACTTAGGTTTGAACAAAGGGAGGTCACATTTCAGCACAGCTGTTTTAGTGGTTGGTGGACAGTATTGGATAGGTTTTGAAATGAGAGGAACTATACATCATTCAAACAGACGTTTTCATAGGTCCAGGGATAGGGCAGGAGGAGGGAAGGCCACAGAAGCAGAAGTTACCTGTATCCTTTTATACACAACTGCACAACAGCCAAAGTTCCAACTGCCTGTGGGCTCTCTCTGGCAATTGAAGCCCACTCAGTTGGGCACAGAAAGCTGGAAGTTCCAGAAATAGCACCCTGCCCCGGCAGGCAGCCCTCCACAAATGACGAAAGGGAGTAGGCAAATAATCTCTAATTCCTGTAGCTCTCAGGTGGGATAACTCTGAGTCAGATGTCCCACAGTGTTCTCCCAGAGTTCCCTTGTGAGGTTGAACTCCCATCAACTACAGTGATACTGGCTTGAGAACCTACCCTTTTCCTGTCTCCCTTCCCCTTCCCCTACCAGTCCTGGGATCACCTTGAATCATTGTCTCCAGGTCTCCTTCTGGAGAATCCAAATGAAGGTAATTGTCTACACTGAAGTGAGAAGTGGCATGAAATTGAATGCCTACATATTTATATATCTGAATTGTACTCAAGAAAGAATATCTAGATTGCATTGAGATCGACAGGTTCAACTTTTCAGCTTGAGAAACAAGATAAAGCCCTTAATATGAGACCAAGTAACTAAGGTCACAGACAATAAGAAAGATTGAGGGTATTTGGGATGGTGTTGCTGAGATAGTTGGGCTAGTGGTTTGAAATTAAAGTCATGCATGACAGAAAGCTGTTCATTGAAGATGTATCACTCTTTGGCCCAGATTTGGGGTATCTAAATAACTAATGAAAATTAGTAAACTCTAGACATCCATTACAAGTAAATTCAATTCAAACAATTTTTGTAGAAGTCCAATTGTATGCCTTATGCTGCATTGGGAACTTGGGGGTACAAAGTTGAATAAACAAGATTCCTGCTCTTGAGTGACATGACGAGAAGTAAGGCTTTAGTCATTGCCACATTTTATCATTAAAGCATCCCTGTAGGGCAGCCTGGGTATACATACTGGTATTCCAAAAAGAAAAAAGCTAAGAAGTCAAGAGTGGTTGATTTTCAGGAAGATCATAAATTAGAAAGGGAGATCAAAAATCTAGGACTGTAAGAACTGATTGAGTTTTTAATTTTTATCCATTTTTAAGTTTTTTTTTTTCCTTTTACCGCTCTACTCCTTTGTAATTATAATGTTTAATCAGAGGATCAGAATTACATAGTACTCAAATGGAAAGACATTCTCTTAGTCAATTATTTGTAGAAATGTTCATTGGAAGGATTGATGGTGAAGCTGAAACTCCAATACTTTGGCCACCTCATGCGAAGAGTTGACTCATTGGAAAAGACTCTGATGCTGGGAGGGATTGGGGGCAGAAGGAGAAGGGGACGACAGAGGATGAGATGGCTGGATGGCATCAGAGACTCAATGGACATGAGTTTGAGTGAACTCCGGGAGTTGGTGATGGACAGGGAGGCCTGGCGTGCTGTGATTCATGGGGTCACAAAGAGTCGGACATGACTGAACGACTGAAATGAACTGAACACTATTCAAGTATTCATGTATTTTTAGAGCATCTAACTAGGCAAATTGCAGTTTCTAGGTAAGATTAAGGGCATATATTTATGTATAAGAAAATAAGGTAGCAGTTTATGTTGCATTTTACTTATAACACCATGACAACTATTTTTAAATGAGTTTTATTGGATTATAGTTAATTTACCATGTGTTGTTAGTTTCCATTGTTCAACAAAGTGAATCAGTTATCAGTTCAGTTCAGTTCAGTCACTCAGTTGTGTCCAACTCTGCGACCCCATGAATTGCAGCACGCCAGGCCTCCCTGTCCATCACCAACTCCCGGCGTTCACTTAGACTCATGTCCATCGAGTTGGTGATGCCATCCAGCCATCTCATCCTCTGACGTCCCCTTCTCCTCCTGCCCCCAATCCCTCCCAGCCTCAGGGTCTTTTCCAATGAGTCAACTTCTCGCATGAGGTGGCCAAAGTACTGGAGTTTCAGCTTCAGCGTCATTCCCTCCAAAGAAATTCCAGGGCTGATCTCCTTCAGAATGGACTGGTTGTATCTCCTTGCAGAGCAAGGGACTCTCAAGAGTCTTCTCCAACACCACAATTCAAAAGCATCCATTCTTTGGCCCTCAGCTTTCTTAACAGTCCAACTCTCACATCCATACATGACCACTGGAAAAACCATGTATACATAAACTCACTTATTTAGATTCTTTCCCCACATAGGTCATTACACAGCATTGAGTAGAATTCCCTGTGCCATACAGTAGGTTCTTATTTATCTGTTTTGTATGTAGTAGTGTGTATATGTCCATCCCAATCTCCCAATTTATCCTTCCCCATGACAAACATTGAAGTGACAAATTATCTGTTTCAGACAGAGCCAGTATTAATGAAATGGTACTGAGTCTATCTGTCAAAAGTAGCACTACGTGGTCTTTAGTCTCCAGAGGAAGCTCACTAAAACATCCGCTGCTGAGCAGACATTGCTGGCTGGATGGGATAAGGCTGATGGAGAGGTAGAGGGGTGGATGGAGGAATGGCATCAATGGAAGATGAGCAGGATATGGGTGGAGAAAAGTGAATAGTATTAGAAGAGTATTTTATAGCTGTTCTGCTGGGTTTTTCAAGGTTTTTGTTTTTTTTTAACTAAGACAAAAATATAAAAACTGACAATAGTAATTTAGTACATGATAATTTGCAGAACTTTCCTTGATCCTTATCCTCTATTTGAATCTCAGTCCTCCCCAAATCTCATTTTTCCTCACCTATCACATCATCCCTGCACTTTACCTTATTCCTTATCTTCATCTCATCCTTACCCCTTCTCTAAACCTTTCCCATTCCTCATCCTACCTTTGAATTTCAGCCTTGAGCCAAGTTGCAAACCATCCACTCCTATCTTCCAAGAAATTAGTTAGTAAACAAATGTCTAATTTAGTGGTAGTTAAAAACTAAGTCATTAACTAAGTGATTAATAATAACTAATAAATCAATAAGAACTAATTTTCTAAGTAATAATTAATAATTAATTAGTTAAACAAATTAGTTAATTATTAAACTGACTCATTGGTAATTTTTTTTTCATTAATAATTTTTTAAGCTGAAATTTTAATATTTTGGTTTTGGCTACATTAAAAATTTCCTGCATCAAATGCCACATGAAAATGCTTTGTACACCTTATATAATCTTGGTGACATAGCTAGGTAAATAATATCATAGTTTTACATATCATTGCTGAAATCAAAGTAAGATGAAATGAAATTTGCTGTATCAGTCAGTATGCTTTTAAATGGCCATGGGTCCCTATGACTCTATGCAATCTCATTCACCCTAATGGGCATATAATATTTTGATGTTGCTTTTAATTTGGTATTTATCAGAGGCTTTTAGGTATCACCAGAATGTGAACCAACAGTGAAATCCACGGTGGAGGTGAAGAGAAAATGGGGGATGGGTGTGTGGGAGCCCTGGAAAGGAGAAGCAAAAAACTGCCCAGTAATATCCAATGAACTAAATGTCCAACTCAGAGTTATAAGGAGCACTTGGTTTTGAGCGTGGATGGCTAGAGGAATAGGCTTTCTAGTAGGGAACTCCTTTCATGCACGTTATCATTTTATGATGGATAAACTCAATACCTTAGAGATGTTCTTTAAGGCTGATAGAACTCAGTAACTACGGTGGATTTTAAAATGTCCACAGTTCTTTGCCAAGAAATGGCATTCATAGCCTCACCCATGCTGGCTCTGGGTTGGCCCTGTAATTTGCTTTGACCGATAAAATGTGCTGGAAGTGACATTGTTCCATGGATGAGCACTTCAGAAGGTTGGCAACGTTTGTGTTTGCCATCCTGGAAGCCAGTTGCCATGTAAAAACTACAATTACCCTCATGGAAAGGGGGGACATGTACAGAGAGGCTCTGGAGAAAGAGAGATTATGAAGGGAGAGATGCAGCTCTCCCAGCCACCAAACTTAGTCATCAGATGTGAAAGATAAGTCATGTTGGGTCTTCACGCTCATTTGAGACCCCAGTCCACACCACAGGCAACAGAGATAATCCACTCTGCCTAGCCTCACGCTGACTGCAAATCATGAGCATACATATTGTTGTTCTAAGTCGCCAGGTTTTAGAGTAGTTTCTTACATAGCAATAGATAACTAAGACAAAAATTGGTACTTGAAGCTTCCGTACTGCTTTTAAATAAGTTTGGTGAACAAATAAAGCCATAAGATGTGCAGTGTTGGCCTTGGGTGAGCTGATGGCAAAGACTGGCAGGGTGACAAGGAAACTATTAGAGGAGGCTGAAAAAGCAATGAGGAAATTACTAATGGAATCTGGATACGGGACGATCCCTGTTCTGTACAGCCAGAATTTTGGCAACACTATTGTGTGTGGTAATGTGAAAGATAGAAAATTCAACTAATAAATTTATGGATTTGGCTAAGAAGATGTCTGGGCAGAATGTTTAAAGTGCCATTTGACTTCTTTCAACTGTATATGATAAGGTACTATAAGAAAGAAGAACTAAAAAATTAAGTATTAAGTGTGCAAGCAAAACAGATGAAATACAGAAGGTTCTAGACAGTCTCTCTTAAAAGGAAAAGATTTTCAAAATGAGACATTGCCTCATGTCAAAGACAAAATCCAGGATACATTGAGTAAAATATGGCCTCAAGCTAAAAAGCAAATCAGGGGGGTAGATGTAAGAAGCTTGTTAAATTTCTTAAAGATTTACAGGAGAGGGAGAGGGTGGGGAGATTTGGGAGAATGGCATTGAAACATGTATAATATCATGTATGAAACGAGTTGCCAGTCCAGCTTCGATGCACAATATTGGATGCTTGGGGCTGGTGCACTGGGATGACCCAGAGGGAGGGTATGGGGAGGGAGGAGGGAGGAGGGTTCAGGATGGGGAACACAGGTATACCTGTGGCGGATTCATTTCGATATTTGGCAAAACTAATACAATATTGTAAAGTTTAAAAATAAAATAAAATTAAAAAAAAAGATTTACAGCACCTATATCCTAATCACCTATATCCTTTCAGCTAGACAAAATGAGTTCTAAATTCTTAAGGATGTTGTCACACATTAGTTTGACACACCCAAACTAGAAAGAGGTTTGTTTGGCAGGAATTTTTGATGAGGCTTTTAGTGCAGAGAGTAAAGTTCCCCCAAATATTCAAAGAAAACGCAAAAACATTTCAAGAGAAGGACTTTGGGCAAAGCATCACCACCTTGGACTAAAATGGACAGAAACAGTTCAAAATGAAAAGGAAGCCTATGGGCTTTCTCTCAACTTTCTATGTGAAAGAAGTAGACAAGTTAATTGCAAGCATAACCATTTGTTAGAGGAAATGAAGGACTTCTAGGAAGAGAGTCAAGAAAGTGTAAGGCAGAAACAAGTTCTGTAGAGAGCAAATCATTGAAGGAAGCAAAACTGGGTCTTATCAAGTAACTTTTTTCTGTGTGCCACTAAGTTCTATGATGCTTTGTTACAAAGAATAGATAACTGAAACAGTCATATTTTGTGCATTACAGGAAACTGAAAAAATTAACTGGGGTTCCTATTCTATTCATATTCCTATTAATTTGGATTCCTTATTCCTATTCTATTAAAACATCCATGAGGACAATAGTTTTAAACATAGGAACAAAATTCTATGAAGTGTTTTCTGAAGAGAGATCACAAGAGACTTTAATCAGTTAAATGCCTCTCAGTTCAGTTCAGTTCGTCGCTCAGTTGTGTCCGACTCTTTGCGACCCCATGGACTTCAGCACGGCAGGCCTCCCTGTCTATCACCAACTCCCAGAATTTATACAAACTCATGTCCATTGAGTCGGTGATGCCACCCAGCCATCTCATCCTCTGTCGTCCCCTTCTCCTCCTGCCTTCAATCTTTCCCAGCATCAGGGTCTTTCCAAATGAGTCGGCTCTTTGCATCAGGTGCCAAAGTATTGGAGTTTCAGCTTCAACATCAGTCCTTCCAATGAACACCCAGGACTGATCTCCTTTAGGATGGACTGGCTGGACCTCCTTGCAGTCCAAGGGACTCTCAAGAGTCTTCTCCAACACCACAGTTCAAAAGCATCAATTCTTCGGCACCCCACTTTCTTTATAGTCCAACTCTCATCCATACATGACTACTGGAAAAACCATAGCCTTGACTAGATAAACCTTTGTTGAAAAAGTAATGTCTCTGCTTTTTAATGTGCTGTCTAGGTTGGTCATAACTTTCCTTCCAAGGAGTAATTGTCTTTTAATTTCATGGCTGCAGTCACCATCTGCAGTGATTTTGGAACCCCCAAAAATGAAGCCAGCCACTGTTTCCACTGTTTCTCCATCTATTTGCCATGAAGTGATGGGACCAGATGCCATGATCTTAGTTTTCTGAATGCTGAGCTTTAAGCCAACTTTTTCACTCTCCTCTTTCACTTCCATCAGGAGGCTGTTCAGTTCTTCTTCACTTTCTGCCATAAGGGTGGTGTCATCTGCATATCTGAGGTTATTGATATTTTTCCTGGCAATCTTGATTCCAGCTTGTGCTTCTTCCAGCCCAGCGTTTCTCATGATGTACTCTGCATGTAAGTAAAATAAGCAGGATGACAATATACAGCCTTGATGAACTCCTTTTCCTGTTTGGAACCAGTCTGTTGTTTCATGCCCAGTTCTAGCTGTTGCTTCCTGACCTGCATACAGGTTTCTCAAAAGGCAGGTCAGGTGGTCTGGTATTTCCATCTCTTTCAGAACTTTCCACAGTTTATTGTGAACCACACAGTCAAAGTCTCTGGCATAGTCAGTAAAACAGAAATAGATGTTTTTCTGGAGAGTTATTTGTATATTGTGCTTTGCTAGAGGCTCAGATGTTAAAGAGTCTGCTTGCAATTCAGGAGACTGGAGTTCAATCCCTGGGCTGGGAAGACCCCCTAGAGAAGGGAATGACTACCCACTCCGGGATTCTTGCCTGGGAAATCCCATGGACAAGGAGCCTGTTATCTTTTAAAATAAAATTACTTAATTTATTTTAACTGGAGGCTAATTACTTTACAGTATTGTAGTGGTTTTTCCTGTACATTGATAGGAATCAGCCATGGGTGTACATGTGTCCCCCATCCTGGATCCCCTCCCACCTCCCTCCCCATCCCATCCCTCAGGGTTGTCACAGTGCACCAGCTTTGAGTGCCCTGTTTCATGCATCAAACTTGGACTGGTGCTCTATTTCACATATGGTATCTTTTTTTAAAAAATTGCTAATGGATTTTAGTAATTATTAGAAGAATGTTCTCACATCATACAATATTATTTATTGTGGCATATTTGTGGGTTTTTTACATTTTATTTTTATTTAATTATTTTTTATTGACATATAGTTCATTTACAATATTATTTTAGTCTCTGATGTACAGTTCAGCGACCCAATATTTTTATGGGTCAAATTATGTTCCATTGGTGGCTTAGACAGTAAATAATCCACATACAATGTAGGAGACATGGATTCGATCCCTGGGGAGGCAAAATCCCCCAAAAGGGAATGGCTACCCGCTCCACTATTCTTGCCTGGAGAATTCCGTGGACACAGGAGCCTGACAGACTACAGTCCATGGAGTTGCAAAGAGCTGGACATGACTGAGCAACTTTCACTTTTACAGTTATTAAAAAATAATGACTATATTTCCCTATTCTGCACAATATATTCTTGTTGCTCATCTATTTTATACATAGTAGTTTATATTACTAAGGCCCATATTCCTATCTTTCCTATCCCCCATTCCCATTGATATTTGGTTAATTCTATCTGACTGACCAATGGAAATGGAATACAAAACTTATACCATGTTATAAAGCTAATTATCTCTCAATTTAAAAAATGTACTAGGTGTGAGAATGATATTGTGTTTTTATGTGGGAAAATGTCTTTTTCAGAGAAAGCAGAAATAATTGACACGAGTTACTTTTCACATATGCAACTTAATTCTACCTGTCTTTGTAAAAGTATTTTAAAATTGCAGATCTACGCATCTCAGTCTTCATTTTCCCTGACAACAGACTTTTCCCTGGGTACATTTATATTTCTGAAAACAAAACTAAGTTAGTGCAAAATTTTCTTAAGATGGCTTATGATTTGCTAATGTATGCTTTCTATGCCAGGAAATCAGTTTATGAGTCTTTAGATCAAGATAAAAACCTGAAGTTTCTTTTAAAAATTTTAAGTACATTTACTCTAGTTTTCTGCACAAAATAATCCTCATTACTTTAAAAAGAGAAATTACTTTCCTTGAGAAGTTTCTGCCTTTATGATGATTGTTTTATTGCACTTTACCTGAATCTAAAATCTCTGCAGCTCATTCTTAAATTCTCTTGAAAGTGTTCTTGTTCTCTTTTTGTCTCTGTCTATATACTGATGTATAATAGGTATCCAGTAAAAGTCACCCTTTAAGTGTACAGCTTGATAAATTTGGACAAATGTATAATGTCATGTAACCAGCACCAAAATCAAGATAGAGGACAATTTTCATCATCTCAAAAAGTTTCCTCATGAGTGATGATCCTTTGTGGGCATTCCCTTCTCATCACTCCCAGGCCTTGACAACCACTGATGTATTTTTTATGCCTATATGACATTCCGCAGAATATCACGTGTGTGTGTGTGTGTGTGTGTGTATAATCACATAGTATGTAGATTTCTGTGACTGGATTCTTTCATTTAGCGTATTTAATATTCATTCATGTTCTTACACATATGAGTAGTTCTTTTTATTTTACTGAATAGTGTCCCATTGTATGAATGGACCACAGTTTGCTTACCTGTGCATCAGTTACTGGACCACTGAGTTCTTTCTAGATTTTTATTATGAAAAAATTGCTCTAAACATTCATATAAGGTGTTTGTGTGGACATATGTTTTCATTTCTTTGGAAGAAAAAAAATGATGGAAAATGATGGGAAAAAAAAGAAAAAAAAAGAAAAACAAAATGACTGTCATGTGGTAAGTGCATACTTAATTTTATAAGAAAATGACAAATTGTTTCTGCTAAGTGGTTGTACCATTTTGCATTTCCAACAAAATGTATACACACCAAAACTCTGTGTGTGTGTCTATGTCTGTGTGCAGTTGCTCAGTTGTGTCTGACTCTGTGATTCCATGGAAGCTGCCAGGCTCCTCTGTCCATGAAATTTTACAATCAGGAATACTGAAGTGGGTAGCCAATTCCTACTCCACCAGTAGGTTATGTAGTGGTATGGAATTGTGGGTTTTATTTTTTATTTTAGGATTTAACATTATTTTATTTTAGCATTTTCCTAATAGCTAACAATTTTGAATATCATCTCAAGTGTTTGTTTGCCATCATGAATCTATTTTGGTTAAGTACCTGTTTCAATCTTTTGCCCACTTAAAAAAATCTAGTTGCTTGTCTTCCTGTTGAGGTGTAAGAGTCCTTTATATTTGTTTAATACAAGTCCCTTAGCAGATATATGTTTTGCAAGTATGTATCCCAATCTGTGGCTTATATTTTCATTTCCTTTAGAAGTTTATCTCAAGTACTAGATGTTTCAGATTTTAATAAATTCACTTCTATTCATTATTTTGTAGTTCAGCTTTTTTAGTCCTACCTAGGAAACTTGCCTAACCCCAAGGCCACAGAAATTTTTGTCTCAGGCTTTCTTCTAGAAGTGTTGTAGTTTCAAGTTTTAAAATTAAGTTTATGATTAATTTGAATTATTTTTTGAATGGTGTGAGGTACAGATTGAACTTCATCTTTTTGCATGTAAATATCCAATTGTTTCAGTACCATTTGTTGAATGGTCTAGTCTTTAAACGTTGAATTGCTTTAGCTCCTTTGTCAAAACTCAATTGATCATATATGTGTATGTCTGTTTCTAAACTCTATTTTATTACATTGGTCTTTATATCTACTATAATTTAATATGTAGCTTTATAGAAACCCTAGAAATTGTATAGTTTGTACAGTATAAATTTATTCTTCTTTTTTGAGATTTTACTTATGTAAATTTAAAAATTTTGCTTATTAGTTTCTATAAAATAGCTTACTAAGATTTTACTGATTTATACTGGCATTATATTACTTGGGGGGTGAATTAGCATCTCAGTCATGTTACTCCATTTATTTACATATCTTTTGATTTTCCTTAGCAATACTTTTTCATTTTAAGTGTAGTGATAGTGCACATCTTTTGTTAAATGTATTACTAAGTATTTCATGTTTTGGATACCATGTTAAGGAATTATTTTCTAAAATTTAATTTCAAGTTCTTTGGTGCTGCTACAGAGAGTTATAATAGAGTTTTAGTATAGAAACTTTGCTAAATTTACTTATTTGAATAAGCTGTTTTTTTATAGATACCTTGGGATTGTCTGTGTATAAAATCATGTCATTTGCAAGGAAAGACAATTTGCTTTTCCCTTTCAAATATATATGCTTCTTTAAAAACTGGCTTTGTAACCTAGATGTCCATCAGCATATGAATGGATAAGAAAGCTGTGGTACATATACACAATGGAGTATTACTCAGCCATTAAAAAGAACGCATTTGAATCAGTTCTGATGAGGTGGATGAAACTGGAGCCTATTATACAGAGTGAAGTAAGCCAGAAAGAAAAACACCAATACAGTATACTAACACATATATATGGAATTTAGAAAGATGGTAACGATAACCCTGTATGCAAGACAGCAAAAGAGACACAGATGTATAGAACAGTCTTTTGGATTCTGTGGGAGAGGGAGAGGGTGGGATGATTTGGGAGAATGGCATTGAAACATGTATAATATCATATAAGAAATGAATCGCCAGTCCAGGTTCGATGCAGGATACAGGATGCTTGGGGCTGGTGCACTGGGATGACCCAGAGGGATGGTACAGGGAGGGAGGTGGGAGGGGGGTTCAGGATGGGGAACATGTGTACACCCGTGGCAGATTCATGTTGATGTATGGCAAAACCAATACAATATTGTAAAGTAATTAGCCTCCAATTAAAATAAATACATTTAAATTAAAAAAAATAAAATAGAAAAAAACTGGCATTCCTGAAGTAAGCTTTAGGTAGGAGTTATGAGAGCAGACTTTATTTTTTGCCTGTCTAAGAAGGAAAGCACATATTTTTTCACTGTGAAATACAAGGTTAGGAAGAAATAGTTTGTAGATATTATTAGGTTGAATAAGTTTCTTTCTGTTCCAAGTTTCTATTTCTAGTTTTCATAAATGGTTTTGCACCTACTCTCACATATTTTGCTGATGTGATTAATTACAGTGATTTATTTTTTAATGTTGAAACTCTTATGTTCCTTGGCTAATCCCTAATTGGTAATGATTTATTATACTTTCTATACTATGCTGGATTCAGTTTGTTAAGAATTTTTGCATCTGTATTTATAAGATATACTGGATGATAGCCTTATTTTTTTCTTGAAATGCCTTGATTAGTTTTGGTATTAATGGCGCCACAAAATAATTTGGAAAATTTCTCATCCTCTTTGATTTTCTGGAAAAAAAAATATAGATTGATATCTTTTCTTCTGTAATGTTTTATAGAAATCACCTGTGTGTCTACCTTAGTCTGAAGTTTTTATTTTTATCTATCTATCTATCTATTTTGTGGGAAGATTTTTCAGTATACATTTAATTTCTTTAATAAATATAAGATTAGTCATGTTATCAGTTTCTTCTTTGGCTTGTTGTGTGTCTCACAAGGAACTTGTCAATTTCAGTCAAGTCATATTTATTGGCAAAAGGTTTTTTCATAATATTCCATTAATATTCTTTTATCATCTGTAGTAACTGTAGTAATGCTTCCACTTTCATTTCTAGTATTAATAATTGTCTTCTCTTTTTCTTAATTAATCTATCTTGAAGTTAGCAGTTTTCTTGGTACCTTCTTTTACTTTTGTTATTTTTCTTTATTGTATTTCTGTTTTCATTTTCATGTATTTCTGTGCTTATTTTTATTGTTTTCTATTAATGCTTATCTTGTATTTAATTTGCTCTTCTTATTTTAGAGTACTAAGTTGGGCATAAGTCATAGACTTGAGTCTTTTCTTTCTTTTACTTCTAAAACATATAAAACATAGTAAACATTCCTTTTACTACTGCTTTCATTGCTCTTACATTTTTGATATGTTGTGTTTTATTTCCATTCAATTTACAGAATTTTCTCATTCTGATGTGATTTCATTTGTTACTTGTGGGTTTTTGTGGTATGCAAAAAATTTTAGTTGTTTAAATATTTAATCATTGGAGCTCGTGTATGTGTTGCCCTACATGATGAAAGGGACTTTGCAGATGTGATTAAGTATCTTGCAAGGGAACTAAAGAGGCTCTTGATGAAAGTGAAAGAGGAGAGTGAAAAAGTTGGCTTAAAACTCAGCGTTCAGAAAACTAAGATGATGGCATCTGGTCCCATCATGTTATGGCAAATAGATGGGAAAACAGTGGAAACAGTGGCTGACTTTATTTTTCTGGGCTCCAAAATCACTGCAGATGGTGACTGCAGCCATGAAATGAAAAGACGCTTACTCCTTGGAAGGAAAGTTATGACCAACCTAGACAGCATATTGAAAAGCAGAGCCATTACTTTGCCAACAAAGGTCTGTCTAGTCAAGGCTATGGTTTTTCCAGTGGTCATGTATGGATGTGAGAGTCGGACTGTGAAGAAGGCTGAGCGCCAAAGAATTGATGCTTTTGAACTGTGGTGTTGGAGAAGACTCTTGAGAGAGTCCCTTGGACTCCAAAGATATCCAACCAGTCCATCCTAAAGGAGATCAGTCCTGGGTGTTCATTGGAAGGACTGATATTGAAGCTGAAACTCTAATACTTTGGCCACCTGATGCAAAGAGCTGACTCATTTGAAAAGACCTTGATGCTGGGAGGGATTGAGGGCAGGAGGAGAAGGGGACGACAGAAGATGAGATGGTTGGATGGTATCACCAACTTGATGGACATGGGTTTGGGTAGACTCTGGGAGTTGGTGATGGACAGGGAGGCCCGCATGCTGCAGTTCATGGGGTTGCAAAGAGTCGGACAAAACTGAGCAACTGAACTGAAGGGAACCATTAGCCTAAATTATCCAGATATACCCAACATAATTACCACGGTCCTTATAAGGGAAAGAGGGAAGCAGGGAAGTCAGAGAAGGAGATGTGACAACAGAGGAAGAGGACAGAGAGATGCAGTCTTGAGCCAAGAAATGCTAGAAGCCTCTAGAAGATGGAAAAGAAAAGGAATGGACTTTCTTTTAGGGTCTCCAGGAGAAATGCAGCCTTGCCAACACCTTGACTTTAACCCAGCAAAACATGTTTTGGATCTCTGACCAAAAGGGCTGTGAGATAATACATTTGTGTTGCTATAAATCATTAAATTTTTGGAATTTGTACAGCAATAATAGAAAAATAATAAAGTCATATAGAATTATTTTTAGAATAGATATGTGGATTAGTAGAATCACTACTTTCAAATCTCTATCTCAGACACACACACACACACACACACACATGTGGATTTTCATTACATACATGTAATCCCCACCCAGATCAAGATAGACAAACTAGCAGGGTAGAGAATAGCTTATATCTTAACATCCCATAACTGTAAACATGCATTTATATGTGTATGTACAAGAAACACATTAACAGAGAGAGAACTTTTTTGGGAGATGGGTTATTGAAGTATTATTTACTAATAATGTGAAAGTATTAACTTGGCATTGTGAGAGAGTAAGCTCAGGAAAACATCGAAGTTTTATATAGGGAGTAGTTACTTAGACAGGAAGTGAGAAAGATAGTGCAGAAAATGTCCACGAAAGTTGAGTTTGCAATCTAAAATTCCAAATACGAACATTTGTGCTCTATCTTTCTAGCACTCACACTGATTTCTGTTTCTCCTTTTTTTTGTGGGGCATATGCTCCTTAGATTTAGACACAACCAGGTATACGGAAATTACTGTCATACTTCAGCGGTTGTGTGGGACCTCCTCCATGTTTTGTTTTCCTTTCATGGCAAACACGAAACAAAAAAATATTAAACACCCAAACCATGTGTCAGGTGGCTTTTGACTTTCGTATGTTGTTTGAATTATTTCAACCAGCCAGAGTATGATACATAAATATTTATCAGGCTGTACATTAAAGACGTGAGTATTTGCCCCCAGTCCAATCTTCCTTGAACAGAAGGCAACTTCAAGGCCTACATATCTCCCAAGGGTGCGGAGGTCCACATGATCCATTGTCCCTCCCTCAGCTATGGCCAAGGAAAACCTTAGAAAGCAGCATACTCCTGAGAGTGGAAGAAGCACCACTGAGAACAATGGGTGAAGTACCTCCCTGTGCAGACCTAGGACCTGGTCAGAGAATCCCCACAGTCCATGTGGTGAGCCTTCACCCAATCAGCCAGGAAGATTTCACAGTTGCTACAGGGCTATCATTCTTCACTTTGAATACTTAAGTAATAAACAATTCCAGACATTCTTATTTAAAACAACAAAAGAGTGTTTTTTAAAAATTTATTTATTTTTAATTGGAGGATAATTGCTTTACAATATTTTGTTCGTTTCTGCTATACATCAACATGAATCAGCCAGAGGTATACATATGTCCCCTCCCTCTTAAACCTCCCTCCCACCTCCTACCCCATTCCACCTCTCTTGGTTGTCACAGAGCACTGGGTTGTACAGCAAATTCCCACCAGCTATCTATTTCACATGTAATGTATATGTTTCAATGCTACTGTCTCTATTCATCCTACCCTCTCCTTCCCCCACTGTGTCCACAAGTTCGTTTTCTGTGTCTGCATCTCCATTACTGCCATGAAAATAGATTCATCAGTAAAGGTTTTATTTTATTATATATATATATATATATATATATATATATATCAGCAAGGCAATTCTGTCCATCATAGTCTTCAAAGATGTGGATTCAAGAACCTTCTATCATTTTAAGGTACTGCTACCCAACACACAATTTTAATGTTTGCCAAGAAAGAGAAACAAAACACTGAGATCCCCACAACCTCCTAGTGTGAAAGTCACTTCTGTTCCCCTGGCCATGTATAAATCTAAGGAGTAGATGCCCAAAAGGAAAGGAGAAGCATAAATTATTATGAGCACTAGAAAGATACAGCACAGTTGTCTGTATTTGGAATTTAGATTGCAAACTCAACTTTTGTGGACATTTCTCTTTCCGTACTCTCTCTATCATCTCTTGTCCAAAAATCTACTTTAGAGATAAAGCTTTTGTTTTTTTTCCCCTGAATTTAGTCTCCCACAACACCAAGATAAGACTTGATATTATATTTACAGCTCAATAAAATTAGTCCTTAGAGCTATTGCAAGATAAGTTCACTAAGTCAGCAGTTGTCTTGACTTGCATTTGGGGTTTGCCATTGTCTCTGTGTCAATCTGACAATTTTTAAATGTTTGACTAATGATGGTTTTTAAGCCTCATCCTTCTCTTTTCTCTTCTGTCCCACATTTGGGAAAGCTGATAAAAAGCCTAGATGTTCCTTGCTTTGACACTGGTGGGGGATTCAATCCTTCAAGTTCATCCTGGTGGGACCCTCACTCCAGCCTGATACACATGGTGTATGCATGCTCAATCGTGTCCGACTCTTTCTGACCTCATGGACCGTAGCCTGCCAGGCTCCTCTGTCCATGGGATTTCCCAGGCAAGAATACTGGAGTGGACTGCCATTTCCTCCTCCAGAGGATCTTCCCAATCCGAGGGTCAAACCTGTGTCTCTTGTGTTGGCTGGCAGATTCTCCACCATTGAGCCCCCCTGATACTCTAACCACCTTAAAGACTCCAAACCAGTTTCCTTTTTCTACTCTCTCAAGGCATTTTTCAGCTCAGTAGGGAGTCCTCTCCGGGTGTTTTTGAAAGACCTTATTATATGAGACATCAATCTTCTCATGCCCTCTTGATGCGTGTGTGGAACTATCAATCTCAACATCAAACCAGATTGTGAGTTGCGGTCCATCTCTGCAGGGTATACAAAACACTTTGCTTCTTCCATACACCATATAGGTGCAGGTTAACATCAGTTGAAATCCTAGAATGCTGGTACTAAGCTCTAAGCATGTACAGAATCTCAACTAACTTTACCTGTTTCGGGGCCAAAGAAGTCCATAGTTTCTTATGCATATTGTTATGTGCTGCTGATTCATCAGCTCTTTGGAGATTTTCTCTTGTATTTTTTGAGTTCAGCAATGTGTCTTGATTAAAAAAAATTAACTACGGCTGCTATGTATCTGTGCAGAAGAAAGTAGAAAGAGCTATAAAGTAGTTTGCAAGTAAATAAGCAATGACGATACAAAGTGACAAGTGTTACAACATGGTAGTAGCATCAAAAAATTTGGGAGAATTTAGACCTTTCCCCACAACCCAATTAGGAAACGATCAGGTAAATCTTCTGGGAAAAAAATGAATATGCTTAAAAATTGAGTAAGTAGATACTGAAACCAAGGAACAAAGAAGAGAAGTAATTATTCAACACAAAGGAAGCAGCTTTAGTGGATGCCTCAGAGCCAAATTCATTAATGACCTGAGGAGTTCATAGGCTCCTGAGTAGAATGGGGGAAACCTAGTTGCTTACCAAAGGCGAGGTGAAGACATAGGTGTCATCTGAATCTTGAAGGCTATTGGTAGACTTTTATTTTCAGACTTTTCCTGAGGGACATGGGAAGTCACTGCAGGATTTTAAGTAGGATAAGTGGCTTTATCAGAACAACAGTTTAGGAAAAATTCCTCTGGCTGTTGAGTGGTCACAGAATTGACGTGGGAAGAGCTAGAGGTCAGCAGAGCAGTTTGGAGGCTGTGGCTGTGATCTAGATAAGAGGTGAAGATTGACACTCCTGGGAGTAGTCAATGGCAAGCGAGAAAGGCGGAAGGATTCGAGGTGCTTCAAAAGTTCAGAAGGCGGAAGCAACAGAACTCATACGGCATCAGAGTCATGACACCCCCGAAGCCGCCTATCACCACCTCCCCCAAGCTGGCCTCTACCCACAGCCCCAGGAGTCCTGGCCCCGCACCCAGGAACAGCTTTGCCAGGCCATGCCTCCGGGAGGTTCACCAGTCATCAGCATCAGGGGCTTTGAAGCTGCTGCGGTCCAGGCATGGCCCTGTGCCGGACCAAGTCCTAGGAGACCCGGGAGGCGGGGGCCCAGGCTTGGCCGAGCAGCAGGAGCATGCTGTGGGCCGGGTGCCATTCTGAGGGCTGGTTCCAGTGTCGCCTGGACCCTGGAGCCACGTGGCCAACCTGTATGTGGTCCTGGAAATCTGTGAATTTGGGGACTTCCCGAGTAGTTCAGTTGATAAAGAATCTGCCTGCAATGCTAAAAACCTGGGTTCTCTTCCTGAGTCGGAGAAGGAAATGGCAACCCACTCCAGTATTCTTGCCTGCAGAATCCCACAGACAGAGGAGCCTGGCGGGCCACTGTCCATAGGGTTGCAAGAGTCAGACATGACTTAGCGCAGTCTTTCTTTCTTTATACTCATGATGGGGATTCCTTGGTGGTGGCTCAGCGATAAAGAGCCCGCCTGCAGTGCAGGAGATGCAGAAGATGCAGGTTCAGTCCCTGGGTCTAAAAGATCCCCTGCAGGAAAGCATGGTAACCTACTCCAGGATTCTTGCCTGGAGACTCCCAGGGACAGAGGAGCCTGGCGGGCTACAGTCCACGAAGTTGCAAAGAGTTGGACTCAACTGAAGCGACTGAGCCTACATACTCATGATAAGAATAAAGGAGAAACCATGGGGTGAGGAGAAAGTTACAGGAACTGGATGATCATTCCTTGAGAAATAAAATGCAGGTGAAGCTCATTGTATAAATTTTATAGAAGCTATGGGAGATTAAACAAATGTTTTACTTTGATTATATCACAAATTGTGTTTATTTCATAAACTGGTTACAAAAAGAAAGGGGAAGAGTAAAAAAGTCAAAGAGCAGAGGACTGAAGCTGCACCCTACTGAGTTAGTCTGGTACAATTTCTTCGGAAGCCCCAGCAAGGGGATTTCACTTCCATCCCATTGGCTAAAACTGGTTTACATCATCCCTCTGCTGACAAGAGAATCTGGGAAAGTGGGCATTTTGAAAATGTTGTCATTCCGGAAAAAAACTGGGGTTTTATGTTGGGTAGACAATTAGCAGCCACTGCCATAAATTACCTATAAAATGTCACAAAAGAAGAGACCAACATGTGTTTGAATATATAAGCAGAGCTCAATAATGAGATCTGGACTGAAAGATTTGAGAAGTTTTAGCATTAGGATGGCAATTTAACCCACAGAAGTGCATGAGATTATTCTGAATGGTAAGGAACTGAAATAAGAATAGAGAAGAAATTGATATGGTCAGTCATTTAAAAAATATTTTAAAAAATTGAAGTGTAGTTGATGTACATTATATATCATAGTATACAATATAGTGTTTCACATTTTTTAAAGATTATACTCAATTTCTGGTTATTATAAAATATTGGCTGTATTCTCCACATTGTACAATATATTTTTGTAGCTTATTTAATTTTTTATTTCATTTTTGTCTGTCTGGACTGTTTTTTGGCTGTGCTGCCCTCTCCAGCATATGGGATCTTAGTTCCAGTTCCCAGACCAGGGATGGAACCTGCATACCCTTGCATTGGAAACACGGAGTCTTAACCACTGGATTATCACGGAAGTCCATCTTTAGGCTTATTTTATACCTAATAGCTTCTACTTCTTTATCTATTCCCCCTATATTGCCCCTTCCACCTTCCCTGTCCCCACCAGTAACTATTAATTTTGCTCTCTATATCTGTGAGTCTGCTTCTTTTATTGTTACTCACTTGTTTGTTGTGTTTTTTAGAGTCATTCAATTAACTGTATTTAGTAATAATCTACACAGCAGCAGAAGCAGAAACCTAGAATAATTTCAAGTCTGCTAGGTCAGCTGGGTGCCCGGCAGCACCATCACGATGATAATAAGTGATGCAGCAGGAGGAACAGGATGGCTGGAGAAAATGAGCAAAAACATCCTGGCTGTGCTGAGCTTGAAACCTAGGGGGTGATATCCAGAAGGGGATTTAAAATAAAAATATATATGTCTGAATAAAATTTAGGGTTGGAGATAATGATTTAGGAAACATCTGTGGAAGCATATGCATACTAAATCACTTCAGTCATGTCTGGCTCTGTGCGACCCCATAGACGGCAGCCCACCAGGCTCCCCTGTCCCTGGGATTTTTCAGTCAAAAGTACTGGAGTGGGTTGCCATTTCCTTCTCCAATGCATGCATGCATGCTAAGTCACTTCAGTCGTGTCTGACTCTGTGCGACCCTATGGACAGCAGCCCACCAGGCTCCTCTGTCCACGGGATTCTCCAGGCAAGAGTACTGGAGTGGGTTGCCATTTCCTTCTCCAATGCATGCATGCATGCTAAGTCACTTCAGTCGTGTCCGACTCTGTGCGACCCTATGGACAGCAGCCCACCAGGCTCTTCTGTCCACGGGATTCTCCAGGCAAGAGTACTGGAGTGGGTTGCCATTTCCTTCTCCAGTGGAAGCATATAATGGTGGGTAAATGAGTACAGAAAGAAATCAAAGATACACTTTGAATTACACTAAAACATGGAAGTGAACCCTAACTGCCTATTAATTTCCTTACTAATTCCTATGTTTGACTCACTTTCCCTAGCTAAATTGTAATCCCTTTGAGAGAAAAATAAAACAAAGCAAAGAAATGTATTTCAGAGTACAGAATAGATTACTTAACAGATGATAGGTGAGGAAAAAAAAACACCACCACCTGGTCAGAAGACAGAATACAAGCATATTGGATGCATCCATTGGGTACAGAAGATAGAAAAGCATATTAAAGAAAAAAAAAAGAAATTAAATGGATAATTTGGACTAAAAGCCACTGAAATCAGGTTATTAAATAACTAATATTCACAACATGATCCACTTTTGATTGGAAAACTCAAAGTGTGGTTTTCATGAGACAGACCTGAATTCTAATGAAGTTATTGAAACTCTTACTTTCACATGCGTAGGGATAACTTAAGTTGTATTCAAGTGTTGTGTGATTCTGTTTCTAAAGTAACCTGCAAAATGATTTTGAGGTAACACTAGCCCCTAAACCTAAGAATCACTTGGGAAATTCAGGGGTTTAATTGGCTTGAGTCTTCAGACTCAGTCTTCTCATCTTCGGTTTTAATTTTCTAAGTCATCCCTGAGGAGTGATTGTCTTCTAACCAGGAAACCCCTTCCAATCTAAATCCCTCTCAGGTTGTGGCTGGGGCTCAGGGCGGGAGGGAGCCTCCAAACAGGGGACATCCTAAAATTCCCCGGATTCTTCAGATTCAGCCACCACCTGGGCTTCATTTCTTTTCAAACCAGACCAATAAAAGATTCGTCAGCACTCTTCCTGGGGGTAAGGGTCACTTTTTTCTTAGATAAGAGGTCAAGCGAAGAAAGTAGAATCTATTTGTTCCTCTTGAAACTAAGGACAAAAGGGTCAAAGAAAGTGCTTTTGCTGCTCCGTTTAGCCATTCTATGTTGTTATGAGCAAGTGGTTTTAAGCCTGCCTCAGCTCTATCCAAATCCCTGTTTAGATATCAGAGTCATATCTCCCTGATCCGGCTACTCGCAGCCTGCATTAGCTTTACCCTCCGCTGGTGCCTTGTGGTTGGGAAATGAATCACTCAGATTCATGCCATTTTGACAGAGAGCTTAGAGGCAGCTCAGCCTGGCAGAGTTGGCCGCAGTGTACAAGGGCAGCCTAGACCCGCCACGCTACACTAGGGTCTGTGTAGCTGAGCTGCTTAATTGGGTTCTTGCTCTTCACAAGCCTCCAAATAGCTCCTCGAGTCCCAGAGTTGGTGGTGGAATTTTTTTTCTCTCTCTCTCTCTTTTTTTTTTTTCATCTGGCTAATAAGATTTTCCAAGTCACCAAAGCCAGAGGGGTTTGGGAAAGAAAAAGCCTTCTTTGTTAAACAAAGCAAGTTCTATGGGACTTTCTGCCTTTGAATTTAGGGAACCCATCCCAATTAAAGTGTGAAATGATTGTGAATATGGAGGGATCTCAGTGGAAAAAGCGGCCTCCAACCCTGATGAGCATGGGCTCGGAATATTAGTTTTAGTGCAAATCCCTTCTTTGAAAGATCCGGAGGCTAGGACTTTGTTACAAAGAATTTAGAGAAACATCACAGAGTCAAAGGCAGCAAGAGACTCTGCAAAGAGTCTAAAAATTTAAAATGTGTTTGTTTTTCCAGCTATCATGCTACAGATTTTTTTTTTTAATAAAAACTCAAGAAGTAGACAGCATTACCAGATGAATAGAATTCAGTAAAATTTCCTTTGAAAACTGCCAAGTGAAGTGATGCATCAGGTCATAGTTCAGCCTTCTAAGCCAAGGTAGGTGTCCTGAGGTATTATTTTCATCTAGAATAATATATGTCATGTAAATTTACACTAAGCTCTATGTCCTGCAAATGTATCCATATTTAACATGATGATATATCGTGTTACATAGAAAGGGCAGACACAATAGGAAATGGCCTTCATCCTTCAACAGCATTTTGAGCAATGAGACTAACAGAGGAATAATCCTAAATGATTAGCTGTGTGCATGCTCAGTTGCTCATTCGTGTCTGACTCTTTGGAAACCCAGGCACTATAACCTGCCAGGCTCCTCTGTCCCCGGGATTCTCCAGACAAGAATATTGGAGTGAGTTTCCCTTTCTTCCTCCAGGGGAACTTCCCGACCCACGGATCAAACCTACATCTCCTGCATTGGCAGGTGAATTCTTTACCATTAAGCCATGCCTAACTCCAAAAATACATTCAATGGCCTCTGAGATTCGAATAAGGGTACTTTTGTCTCCTTGAGAATTTGGAGATCCTGAAGGTTATATGCAGAGTACATCATGAGAAATGCTGGGCTGGAAGAAGCACAATCTGTAATCAAGATTGCTGGGAGAAATATCAATAACTTCAGATATGCAGATGACACCACCCTTATGGCAGAAAGTGAAGAGGAACTCAAAAGCCTCTTAATGAAAGTGAAAGAGGAGAGTGAAAAAGTTGGCTTAAAGCTCAACATTCAGAAAACGAAGATCATGGCATCTGGTCCCATCATTTCATGGCAAATAGATGGGGAAACAGTGGAAACAGTGTCAGACTTTATTTTGGGGGGCTCCAAAATCACTGCAGATGGTGACTGCAGCCATGAAATTAAAAGACACTTACTCCTTGGAAGGGAAGTTATGACCAACCTAGATAGCATATTAAAAAGCAGAGCCATTACTTTGCCAACAAAAGTCTGTCTCGTCAAGGCTATGGTTTTTCCAGTGGTAATGTATGGATATGAGAGTTGGGCTATGAAGAAGGCTGAGCACCAAAGAATTGATGCTTTTGAACTGTGGTGTTGGAGAAGACTCTTGAGAGTCCCTTGGACTGCAAGGAGATCCAACCAGTCCATCCTAAAGGAGATCAGTCCTGGGTATTCATTGAAAGGACTGATGCTGAAGCTGAAACTCCAATACTTTGGCTACCTCATGCGAAGTGTTGACTCATTGGAAAAGACCCTGATGTTGGGAAGGATTGGGAGCAAGAGGAGAAGGGGACGACAGAGGATGAGATGGCTGGATGGCATCACCGACTTAATGGACATGAGTTTGAGTGAACTCCAGGAGTTGGTGATGGACAGGGAGGCCTGGCATGCTGCGATTCATGAGGTCGCAGAGTCGGATACAACTGAGAGACTGAATTGAACTAAACTGAAGTTATTTGCTATGGGGCCATCCTGTGCACAATGTTCAGTAACATCCCTTACCTCTCTACCCACCAGATAGCAATAGCACATCACCCAACTTTTGCAATGTAATATGTTTCCAGACATTGGCAAATGTTCCCTGGGAACAAAAGTTGCCCCAGCTAAGAACCTGTGACAGAGATGGTACCTAGTCCATGAGCATGGATGAGTGTATAAAGTAAGATGAGAAGAGTCCTCAGGATAAAACACTGAAAGGCACCCCATTTAGGAACCAAAAAAGGAAAGAAAATACCCTAAGAGAGATTGAGAAGGATTGCTGAGAGAAGTAGGGAAAAAATACAGAAGCCAAGGGAAAATGTTTCAGTATGCATGCATGCATGCTAAGTCGCTTCAGTCGTGTCCAACTCTGTGCGACCCTATGGACAGCAGCCCACCAGGCCCCTCTGTCCATGGGATTCTCTAGGCAAGAATACTGGAGTGGGTTGCCATTTCTTTCTCTTATGTTTCAGTAAGAAAGGTGTAATTCCTAAGGGCAAATGTGGATAAGAGATTAATTCACGTGGAGCCTAAAAGGCAGCTGTCTGTTTAGCAGCAAGGGTGTCAGTGATGATCTCAGTGAAGATAATCTTAACAGCATAGGGAGCAAGGACCAGAGGGAGGTGGGGTGAGGAGTAAATGAATTTACATTGTGTTTTTGTACTATTTTGGCCAGGCACGAGCGCTCAGACAAGAAAATATGGACAGTTAAAAAGGTCTTGTCTTGGGGTTTTGAAAGAGAGTTCAAGAAATGGTTCAGTGGCAAAGGGAAGTTGATGATAATGGCAAGAAAGTGGTTGCAGTAGGGAACTATGAAATGTAAACTATGTAATGAAGGAAATGGATACAAGAGAGAATTGATGGGTAGATAGAGAGTTTGGATAAACTGACAAAGTAGAGAGTTTGAATTCAAGGTTTCTATAAGGAGTAAGTAACATGAGAATTACTGAGTGGAAAATTTGAAAGTACCTATTAATAGGATAGTGATCAACCAAATTGGGCTTTAGTTTCCTTATCAGTTAAGTTCAGGGGGTTAACATAGATATCCCCAAATTTTTGCAGTTTTGTTTTAGAGTAATAAGAATCTTTCTGATTCTTAGGTGATAGAAATATGACTTTAGGAAATTAAAGATATGTGTATATATTAATATAATTTTGTATCTAAAAATGTTATTGATAAAAAAAATTTTCTGAGAGTTCTGATTTGGGGCCATCCCAATTTTGATGCTCAAAGTTTGATACTATAAATTAAGGTATTTTATTCCCAACAATTAGGTCTAACCCATGTTGATAGGTTCTTCA
Source organism: Bos mutus (assembly GCF_027580195.1). Classification (NCBI taxonomy): domain Eukaryota; kingdom Metazoa; phylum Chordata; class Mammalia; order Artiodactyla; family Bovidae; genus Bos; species Bos mutus. Next base: position 40,680,678 of record NC_091620.1, on the reverse strand, counting down.
ATTTAGAAAGAAGAAACCATAAATATATGAGATAGTTTTTGGTGGTTCAATGACTTTGGAGAGGAGCATAAATTCCCAAGAAATACAAAGATCATGGAATCTTGGTTCCTGTGGGCATACTTGTGTGTGATTTTCCTCTCTCTCCTGTAACCTTTTCTGAAAGGTTAACAACAATAGAGGCTTAAATGCTGTATCTTACAGTAAAATGAGATGGTTATAAAATAAGGTCAGAAAATATGGGAATATACACCTCTGTTTTGCCTTCTGATGCTCTAGGCAGACATCATGAACTGATTTGAGCATGCCTTCCTCCAGAATGTGGACATGTGCTTATGGGCATAATTCTTACCTCTGGCTGAGCATCAGAATCATTTGTGGAGATTAAAAAGAAAATCAGGCTTCATCCTAGATTTACTTAATCAGCACTTCAGTGATCCTGATGTACTCAGCCTAAGACTGATTTTCTACACATGGCTCCAAGCAGACAGATTGGAGTTGGCACTTGAGATGAAAGATACATTATCTCAGCTGGAGAATAACTGCCAACCCTCACCCTCCTCTCTCTTCCCTGTAGCTCTATTTTACAAGGTGGAGATGCATTTCACTTCAAAAAGTTGCCAATTCTGAATTAGAGAAAGACTTAATCCATAAATGAGCTCGAGCAAGACTGGAAGTAATTCTCACCAAACCTTCCTCCATCTAGTTATTATCTTTAAGGCTAACAGCATTAACAAGCTCCTGGGATAATTATTCCATTGAGAGTTGATCATTGACTCCTTTATTACAAAACATTTATTAAGAGCTCAGAGTCTAAAAGTGGCACACATTTCAGATATAAGCAGAACAGATGATAAAACCATATATTGAAGTAATTAATTAGCTACAGTGCTCTTATATTTGTGCTTTCCCAACAAGCCAAAAAAACTATAAAGTCAAAATCTAATCATTAGAGTTTACCTAAACAAGGGCCATATGGAAAGCCATAGCAGAAAGTGTGATGAAGTCAAATCGTCTGAAGTTGTATTCCAAAAAGTCTTTCCTGAGAGAGGAACAATCAAGATGGTAGAGTAAGAAGACACACCAAAACTACAACTGCAATTTGGCACAGCTTTCTCTCAGAATGACCTGAAGACTATGAGAACAACTCTTCTGCAATTAAGCATATAAAGAAAACATCATACCAAGATGTGTAAGCAGAAAAGAGAAGCAATCTAGTCAGGTGACTCAAAAGAAAAAGGGGATATCACAAAATCAAAGATCTTCCCTAAGAAGCAAGGGGTTTGACCCCCACATTGGGTACCCCAAACTTGGTGATTGGCACTGGGAGGACAAGCCCGTCTCCCTTAACTGGTTTTGAAAGCCAGTGAGGCTTACAACCTGGAGAACCAAAAGGCTATAGAAAACCCAGACTACATTCTTAAAGGACTTGTGCACAGCTTACTTGCTCTGAGACCTAGTGCAGAGGCAGCTGATTGGAAAATGTCTGGCACTCCAGATGGCCTGAACACCTCCCAGCCTGCATCCAGCTCCAGCACCCCCACCAAGGCAGTGGTCCCCAGCAGGCCCCAGGCAAAGCCTTGGCCTGCCCCATGTTCCAGCTTTAGGTCCCTCATTAAGGTTATGGGCCTGGTGCCCCCCCCCGCAAAAGCCCCAGCCTGCACTCACTTCCCATCCTGCCAAAGCCACTGGGCATACACAGTCTGCATAGAGATGCATCCACAGAAGGATAAAACTTTAAGCTGTTTTCCCTAATTCATAAAGACAAATAAAGTCAAATAAAATGAGAAGACAGAAGAATATGTTCCAAACAAAAGAACAAGATAAAATTCTAGGGGGAAAAAAAAAGTCCCGATGAAATGGAGATAAATAATTTACCTGATAAAGAGTTCAAAGAAAAGTGCTCACCAAACTCAGATGAAGAGTAGAAGAACACAGTGAGAACTTCAACAAAAAATTAGAGAATGTAAAAAACAGCCAATTAAAGCTGAAGAATACAATAAAGTGAGAAATACATTAGAGGAAATCAATAGCAGATTAGATGATACAGAAGAACACATAAGCGACCTAGAAGACAAAATATTGGAAATCATATAACAGCAAAAGAAAAAAAGAATTTAAAAAATGAGGATAGTTTAAGGGATCACAGTGTAATAACATTCCCATTATAGGAGTCCCAGAAGGAGAAGAAAGAGAGAAAGGGGCAGAACATGTATTTGAGGAAACAATGCCTAAAAAAATCTGTGGCCTGGGGAAGGAAATGGATATCCAGGTCCAGGAACCACAGAGAATCCCAAACAAGAAGAACCCAAAGAAATCTACACCAAGACACATATAATTATAATGGCAAAAATTTTATAGATGGCCATTAGGCACATGAAAAGATGCTTAACATCACTCATTATTTAGAGAAATGCAAATCCAAACTACAATGAGGTATCACCTCATTCCAGTCAGAATGGCCATCATCAAAAAATCTAGAAACAATAAATAATGGAAAGGGTGTAGAGAAAAGGCAACCTTCTTGCACTGTTAGTGGGAATGTTAATTAATGCAGTCACAATGGACAACAGTATGGAGATCCCTTTAAAAACTAGTAATAAAACTGTCATATGACCACTCAGCATATACCCTGAGAAAACCATAACTGAGAAAGACACATGTACCCCCATTGTTCATAGCAGTACTATTTACAATAGCCAGGACATGGAGGTAACCTAGATGTCCACTGACTGATGAATGGATAAAGAAGTTGTGATAAACCTATACAATGGGATATTACTCAGCCATAAAAAGGAATGCATTTGAGTCAGTTCTAGTGAGGTGGATGAACCTAGAGCCCTGCTATACACAGTGAAGTAAGTCAGAAAGAGAAAAACAATTTTGTATAACACATATATATGGAATCTACAAAAGTGGTACTGATGGATCTATTTGCAGGGCAGGAATAGAGACAGAGATGGAGAACAGACTTGTGCACACAGCAGTGGAAGGAGAGGGTGGGACAGATTGAGAGCGTAGCTTGGAAATATGTACATTACCAGATATAAAACAGCTAGCTATTGGAAAGTTGCTGTGCAACACAGGGAGCCCAGCCTGGTGCTTTCTGACAACACAGAGGGGTGGGGTGGGGTAGGGGGCAGTGGGGAGGTTCAGGAGGGAGGGGACATATGTATACTTATGGATAATTCACATTGTTGTATGGCAGAAGCCAACACATTATTTTAAAGCAATTATCCTCCAATTAAAAATAAATTTTTTAAAATGGCAAAAATTAGAGAATTTTAAAGCCAGCAAGTGAAAAACAGTCATATACAAGGAAACCTCTATGAGGCTGTCAGCTGATTTTTCAATGAAAACTTAGCAAAGAAGAAGATATATTTAAATGCTAAAAGAAAAAATCCTATAACAGGTTATCATTCAGAACTGAAGGAGAAATAGAGTTTCTCAGATAAGCAAAAACTAAAAAAAGTTCATTACCAATTAAACCAGCCTTACAATGAATGATAAAGGGACTTCTTTAAGTTGAGAAGAAAAGACCACAACTAGAAATATGAAACATATGAAAGGAAAATCTCATTGGTAAAGACAAATACACAGTAGGGTTATGTCCCACTTTGGCAAAGCAATAAAGTGATTCTTTTCTACTTCACCCAAAACTCTGTTTCTGAGATTCAATTCAACACCAGGGCACAGAGGCTGAGATTTTGGCATCATTAGTACCAGTGAGCAGCACTGCCACGAGGCAGCCCACTGCTGGGATGAGGTAGCTGTTGCCCCCTTAGATAAACACATGCCTCCCCGCAGCAGCTTCTCCCTCAGTTCAGTTCACTTCAGTTGCTCAGTCGTGTCTGACTCTTTGCGACCCCATGAATCACAGGACGCCAGGCCTCCCTGTCCATCACCAACTCCTGGAGTTCACTCAAACTCATGTCCATCGAGTTGGTGATGCCATCCAGCCATCTCATCCTCTGTCGTCCCCTTCTCCTCCTGCCCCCAATCCCTCCCAGAATCAGGGTCTTTTCCAATGAGTCAACACTTCGCAAGAGGTGGCCAAAGTATTGGAGTTTCAGCTTCAGCATCAGTCCTTTCAATGAACACCCAGGACTGATCTCCTTTAGGATGGACTGGTTGGATCTCCTTGCAGTCCAAGGGACTCTCAAGAGTCTTCTCTAACAACACAGTTCAAAAGCATCAATTCTTCCGAGCTCAGCCTTCTTCACAGTCCAACTCACATCCATACATGACCACGGGAAAACCATAGCCTTGACTAGATGGACCTTTGTTTGCAAAGTAATGTCTCTGCTTTTGAATATGCTATCTAGGTTGGTCACAACTTTCCTTCCAAGGAGTAAGCGTCTTTTAATTTCATGGCTGCAGTCACCATCTGCAGTGATTTTGGAGCCCCCCAAAATAAAGTCTGACACTGTTTCCCCATCTATTTGCCATGAAGTGATGGGACCATATGCCATGATCTTCGTTTTCTGAATGTTGAGCTTTAAGCCAACTTTTTCACTCTCCTCTTTCACTTTCATCAAGAGGCTTTTGAGTTCCTCTTCACTTTCTGCCATAAGGGTGGTGTCATCTGCATATCTGAGGTTATTGATATTTCTCCTGGCAATCTTGATTCCAGCTTATGCTTCTTCCAGCCCAGCGTTTTTCATGATGTACTCTGAATTTAAGTTAAACAAGCAGGGTGACAATATACAGCCTTGACATAGTCCTTTTCCTATTTGGAACCAGTCTGTTGTTCCATGTCCAGTTCTAACTGTTGTTCCTGACCTGCATACAGGTTTCTCAAGAAGCAGGTCAGGTGGTCTGGTATTCCCATTTCTTTCAGAATTTTCCACAGTTTATTGTGATCTACACAGTCAAAGGCTTTGGCATAGTCAATAAAGCAGAAATAGATGTTTTTCTGGAACTTTCTTGCTTTTTCGATGATCCAGCAGATGTTGGCAATTTGATCTCTGGTTCCTCTGCCTTTTCTAAAACCAACTTGAACATCTGGAAATTCACGGTTCACATACTGCTGAAGCCTGGCTTGCAGAATTTTGAGCATTAATTTACTAGCGTGTGAGATGAGTGCAATTGTGCAGTAGTTTGAGCATTCTTTGGCATTGCCTTTCTTTGGGATTGGAATGAAAACTGACCTTTTGCAGTCCTGTGGCCACTGCTGAGTTTTCCATATTTGGTGGCCTACTGAGTGCAGCACTTTCACAGCATCATATTTCAAGATTTGAAATAGCTCAACTGGAATTCCATCACCTCCACTAGCTTTGTTTGTAGTGATGCTTTCTAAGGCCCACTTGACTTCACATTCCAGGATGTCTGGCTCTAGGTGTGTGATCACACCACTACCTGGTCCCTGATATCAGAAGTGCTAAAGCTGAGAAACTCTGGTCTATGTAATAATGAATCACAAATCTATTTTTCTAGTGGAGACTTCTGAGAGTCAGAGCCACTGATATAACTGCCCACTAGGCCTTTCCACTTGTTACCCCACTGGCACTTCAAACTCAAAAATCCAACCCACTTGTGTTATCTGTTTCTGAAAACCTTGCCTCCTCCCAGGATCACTTTTTTTTTAAGGTAAATTGTACCTCCATCTTCCCATTTACTCAATCAGAACTGTGATATCATTACTGAGTCATCTTTTCCTTCACCACTAAACTCCTTAAAGAAATTCTGAAACATAACTCTTGAATATCTCTGGAGTCATCTGCTGCTCTCCTTTGTTGGACTTCTACTTCTCCAGTATTCTTGTCATTCATGGTCCTGCCCAACCCTGCAACAACAAACCTGCCAGAAACACTCCACATTTTAATTGTAATAAATACAGCACAACATGAATGTGCCATACTTCTACTTGCCACCAAGGCCCTACATATTCTCTTCTCTTTGTCTGCCACAGTTTGAACTTGCCTTTGTCTGCCAACCTGCCATCACACATGTATACACACTTCACATGATGAATTCATTTAGCTCTCAGTGTGGACATAATTTCTTCCAGGAAGCTTTCTATACTATTTATAATCAAGGCACCCCTCTAGTGTTCTACCCTGGTTCTTTCTCTAACACTGTTTGATGGTTTGTCTACTAGACTGGAATTTCTATTTTATCTTTGTATCACTGATGCTTGTCACATTTCCTGTACCTGGCAGCACTGGATAAATGTCTAGCAGGTAAATGAGTAAATGAATGTTTATCTGGTTAGAACCATATGTAGGTTCTTCATGAATCCTTTTTCTCAAACAGCTTGTAATAAGAACATGACCACCTTGAAAATGATTTGGTTAAAAGCAATTTAAGACCAAAGGAATTCGAAATTGTATCACACTTACTTTATATGTTTGGCTATTTGTAGATATAGAATATGCAAAGATTTGTGAAGAATAAGTTTACACATGAATTGAACAAATACAATTTGAATGTGTATTTTCAATCCTTTAGTGATAACTCATTCCTAAATTGGGGTAGAAAATATGCATGCCCTCTGAACTATTGCAAACTCTTGGATACTAAAAAGAAAAGTTAACTAGACACTTTTATTTGATCTTTCAGCTCAAATAAGCACACAAACTGTTTACCAGAACCTAAACTTGATCCTCATTTCTTAAATGTTCAACACTGCTTACCCTTAGCCTTCCAAATAGGATCATTCTAAAGCTCATGCCAGCAAGCTTTCTTTGCAACTGTGCTTAAGGCTGATATTCACACACAAGTGCTAAGTCTAAGTAACTTTTACAGATAAAAAAAAAATCCAAAGAGTGAAAAATGGAAAGGTAATGTGAATCCCTGTCTTGCAACCATACTCTTTGGATCTTAGATATTGCAACACCCTTGACACACAAAAGAAGAGATTACTAATGAGTTTCAGCCTCCTAAGGTATTAGGTTATATGTTGTAAAACAATTCTACCTCTAGGATGTAGGTGGAGGGGATATAGGAAATGCTACTCCACAAGATTTGGACACCTCTATGGGTTTTACCTTAACTTTCTTATATTAGAGGTATAAGAACTCAAACCTTGGGCATTATTTAAGTATTTGTTGAATGGAAATTCTTTCATCATGATATAGCATATAGGTGAGAGGACTTTCTTTATGGAACATGAAAAAAAGTGAAACATTGTTCATTTCTGTCCCTTTATAATCTTTACCCAGTGACTCTGCAGAAAATAATATGACCTCCTCTTAGGCTTCATATATATTCAAATCTCAACACCATTTATTTGGTAGATCTTCTCCTTTCTGGCCTGCTGCCAAATTATAACATGCTCTATGATATCATTAGAAATTATTTTTTTTAAAGCTGAGGAACTCAGTAGCCACCACCATGCCCTTTACTTTTTTGGAAAATAGCCCCAAGTATTATAGCCCCTTAGCCTTCCAGTGCAATGGAAAAATGCACGAAGAAGAATAGTCTTCACTAATGGATCCTTCATAGGGCAGTCTGAGAACACTTTTAAAACTGAAAGAAAATTGATTATTCATTCAAAAACTTAACCAATTTATGCTGTAAGAGTCAGGTCTATACAAAGATTTGAGTACATACATGAATAAGAGAATTCAAAGACTAGAAGGGAACATATACATACAAAATAATTATAATGCAGTATGGCAGAAAGTGAAGAGGAACTAAAAAGCCTCTTGATGAAGATGAAAGAGAAGAGTGAAAAAGTTGGCTTAAAACTCAACATTCAGAAAACAAAGATCATGGCATCTGGTCCCATCACTTCATGGGAAGTAGATGGGGAAACAGTGGAAACAGTGTCAGACTTTATTTTGCAGATGGTGACTGCAGCCATGAAATTAAAAGATGCTTACTCCTTGGAAGGAAAGTTGTGACCAACCTAGACAGCATATTCAAAAGCAAAGACATTACTTTGCCAACAAAGGTCCAGCTAGTCAAGGCTATGATTTTTCCAGTGGTCATGTATGGATGTGAGAGTTGGACTGTGAAGAAAGCTGAGTGCTGAAGAATAGATGCTTTTGAACTGTGGTGTTGGAGAAGACTCTTGAGAGTCCCTTGGACTGCAAGGAGATCCAACCAGTCCATTCTGAAGGAGATCAGCCCTGGGATTTCTTTGGAAGGAATGATGTTAAAGCTGAAACTCCAGTACTTTGGCCACCTCATGCAAAGAGTTGACTCATTGGAAAAGACTCTGATACTGGGAGGGATTGGAGGCAGGAGGATAAGGGGACGACAGAGGATGAGATGGCTGGATGGCATCACTGACTCGAAGTATGTGAGTCTGAGTGAATTCCAGAAGGTGGTGATGGACAGGGAGGCCTGGCGTGCTGTGATTCACAGGGTCGCAAAGAGTTGGACACGACTGAGTGACTGAACTGAACTGAACTGAATATAAAAAGAGGAACTAAAGAGCCTCTTGATGAGGGTGAAAGAGGAGTATGAAAAAGCTGGTTTAAAACTCAACATTCAAAAAGACCAAGATCATGGCATCCAGTCCCATCACTTCATGGCAAATAGATGGGGAAACAATGCAAGCAGTGACAGATTTTATTTTTTTGGTCTCCAAAATAATGCAGATGATGACTGCAGTTATGAAATTAAAAGACACTTGCTTCTTGGAAGGAAAGCTATGAAAAACTTAGACAGCATATTAAAAATCAGAGTCATCACTTTGCTGAAACAGTTCCAAATAGTCAAAGCTATGGTTTTTCCAGTAGTCATGTATGGATGTGAGAATTGGACCAGAAAGAATGCTGAGCACCAAAGAACTGATGCTTTCAAATTGTGGTGTTGGAGAAGACTCTTGAGAGTCTCTTGGACAGCAAGGAGGTCAAACCAGTCAATCCTAAAGGAAATCAACCCTGAACATTCACTGGAAGGACTGATGCTGAAGCTGAAACTCTGATCCTTTGGCCATCTTACGCAAAGTGCTGACTCATTGGAAAAGACCCTGATTCTGGGAAAGATTGAGGGCAAGAGGAGAAGGGTTGACAGAGGATGTGGTAGCTGGATAGCATCACTGACTCAATGGACATGAGTTTGAGCAAACTCAGGGAGATAGTGAAGGACAGAGATAGCACACTGCAGTCCATGCAGAAGCAGAGTTGGGCATGACTTAGCAATGAACAATAGCAACATAATATAACAAACACTATATTGAGTCAACACATATTGAGGCCTTGTCACTTACCAAATACTATTCTAAATGCATTGTATGGATAAACAAATTTAATCTCTGTAATGACCTTATGAGGTAGGTTCTATTGTTACTCTCCCTCACTATTCCCACTTTATTAGTGTGATGGCCTTTTGATGTTTCAACTTTGCTAGACTATAGTCCCCAGTTACCCAATCAAACACTACTGTGTGGACTGGATATTTTGTAGATATAATTAAAGTCCATTATTAGTTGAGTTTAAGTAACAGACTACCCTAGATAATCTGGATGGACCTGATTCAATCAATTGAAAGTCATTGAGAGCATAAGTGGGAGGCTCCCTTGATAAAGAAGAAATGATAAACTTCAGACAAAAGCTTTATCTGGTACCCCAGTGTTCTAGTCTGTCCTTCTTGATGGTGTTACCTTATGGATTTCAGACTCAGCCCTTGCAATCTCATAAACCAATTCCTGTAATAAATCTCTTAATATACATTTCCTACTGGCCTTGCTTCTCTTGTTGAACACTGACTGACACAAGTGAGTAAACAAAGCCAGGGAGATTAAGTAACTTGTCCAAGGTCATAGGGCTAATGCGTGGGGGAAGAAGATTTAAACTTAAGGAGTTTGAGTGCAAAGCCCATGCATTAAACAAACAGATTCATGGGTCTGATAGAAATTCTGGTTCAAAAGAGGTTCAAAGGAAGCAATTCTTAATTCTGATTGATAGGACTGACAATGGAGTAGGAAGGCTTCTCATAGGAAGATTTAAGGTGGAGAAAATAAGGATTTTGAGGGATAAGATGAACTCCACGAATGGCTAATACATGGACATATCAGAGAAAGAAGCTCTTTTTGGAATGAGTGCAATTGAATGCATGGGTGCAATTCAACAAGGTGTGAAAATATACTTAAGTATGTACCTAAATAGGAGAATTTCATGTCACTGCTGGGGATGTTTCTCTCCATTTTCTCATCTGTGAAAAGTTGGATTAGATGATCTCTAAAGGTTGCTATAAAGAATAAGTAGACAAGATGTGTAAAATATATTGCAAGCTACCTGAAACAAGTGAGTATTCCATAACAGTCATTTTCTTCTTTCCACCCTTACTTTCCACCCCTACTCTACTCTTCCTGCCAAAGTCCTCTCCAAGTGCTGATCCTGATGATAAATTTGTGCTCATGAGACACTTCAACCCCTTTCTCCATGGCACTGAACAGAACAGACCCACCAAGTGCCAAGAACAATGAAGGCATGATCTTTAACCTAAGATTGCTTGCAGTCTGGTGGGAAGGACATAATTTTAAGTGTGCTATGATAGCTATGATATGATATATGAAGAGGGAAATACATCTGGCTAAGAGAGTAAAGAGGACAGTTCAGTTCAGTCGCTCCGTCGTGTCCGACTCTTTGTGACCCCATGGATTGCAGTACACCAGGCTTCCCTGTACATCACGAACTCCTGGAGCTAACTCAAACTAATGACCATAGAGTCAGTGATGCCATCCAACCATTTCATCCTATGTTGTCCCCTTCTCCTCCCACCTTCAATCTTTCACAGCATCAGGGTATTTTCAAATGAGTCAGTTCTTTGCATCAGGTGGCCAAAGTATTGGAGTTTCAGCTTTAACATCAGTCCTTCAAATGAATATTTAGGACTGATTTCCTTTAGGATCCACTGGGTGGACTCCTTGCTATCCAAGGGACTCTCAAGAATCTTCCCCAACACCACAGTTCAAAAGCATCTATTCTTCTGCTCTCAGCTGTCTTTATAGTCCAACTCTCGCATCCATACATGACCACCGGAAAAACCATAGCCTTGACTAGACGGATCTTTGTTGGCAAAGTAATGGCTCTGCTTTTTAATATGCTGCTTAGATTGGTCGTAACTTTTCTTCCAAGGAGCAAGCATCTTTTAATTTCATGGCTGCAATCACCATCTGCAGTGATTTTGGAGCCCCCAAAAATAGTCTGCCACTGTTTCCACTGCTTCCCCATCTATTTGCCATGAAGTGATGGGACCGGATGCCATGATCTTAGTTTTCTGAATGTTGAGCTTTAAGCCAACTTTTTCATTCTCTTCTTTCACTTTTATCAAGAGGCTCTTTAGTTCTTCTTTGCTTTCTTCCATAAGGGTGGTGTCATCTGCATATCTGAGGTTACTGATATTTCTCCCAGTAATCTTGATTACAGCTTGTGCTTCATCCAGTCCAGCATTTCTCATGATGTACTCTGCATAGAAGTTAAATAAGCAGGGTGACAATATACAGCCTTGACATACTCCTTTTCCTATTTGGAACCAGTCTGTTGTACCATGTCCAGTTCTAACTGTTGCTTCTTAACCTGCATACAGATTTCTCAGGAGGCAGGTCAGATACCCTGGTATTCCCATCTCTTGAAGAATTTTTCACAGTTTGTTGTGATCCACACAGTCTAAGGCTTTGGCATAGTCAATAAAGCAGAAGTAGATGTCTTTCTGGAACTCTTGCTTTTTTGATGATCCAATGGATGTTGGCAATTTGATCTCTGGTTCCTCTGCCTTATCTAAAACCAGCTTGAACATCTGGAAGTTCATGGTTCATGTACTGTTGAAGCCTAGCTTGGAGAATTTTGAGCATTACTTTACTAGCGTGTGAGATGAGTGTAATTGTGCAGTAGTTAAGCCTTCTTTGGCATTGCCTTTCTTTGGGATTGGAATAAAAACTGATCTTTTCCAGTCCTGTGGCCACTGCTGAGTTTTCCAAATTTGCTGGCATATTGAGTGCAGAACTTTCACAGCATCATCTTTCAGGATTTGAAATAGTTCAACTGGAATTCCATCACCTCCACTAGCTTTGTTCATAATGATGCTTCCTAAGGCCCACTTGACTTCACATTCCAGGATGTCTGGCTCTAGATAAGTGATCACACCATCATGGTTATCTGGGTCATGAAAATCTTTTATGTATAGTTTTTCTGTGTATTCTTCCCACCTCTTCCTAATATCTTCTGCTTCTATTAGGTCCATACAATTTCTGTCCTTTATTGAGCCCATCTTTGCATGAAATGTTCCCTTGGTATCTATAATTTTCTTGAAGCAATCTTTAGTTTTTCCCATTCTGTTGTTTTCCTCTATTTCTTTGCATTGATCACTGAGGAAGGCTTTCTTATCTCTCCTTGCTATTCTTTTGAACTCGACATTCTAATGGGTATATCTTTCCTTTCCTCCTTTTCCTTTTGCTTCTCTTCTTTTCCTAGCAATTTGTAAGGCCTCCTCAGACAACCATTTTGCCTTTTTGTGTTTCTTTTTCTTGGGGATGGTCTTGATCCCTGCCTCCTGTACAATGTCACAAACCTCCATCCATAATTCTTCAGGCACTCTATCAGATCTAACCCCTTGAATCTATTTCTCACTTCCACTGTATAATTGTAAGGGATTTGATTTAGGTCATACCTGAATGGTCTAGTGGTTTCCCTACTACTTTAAGTCTGTATTTGGCAATAAGGAGTTCATGATCTGAGCCACAGTCAGCTCCCAGTCTTGTTTTTGCTGACTGTATAGAGCTTCTCTATCTTTGGCTCAAAGAATATAATCAATCTGATTTTGGTGTTTACTATCTGGTGATGTCCACGTGTAGCATCTTCTCTTGTGTTGATGGAAGAGGGTGTTTGCTATGACCAGTGTGTTTTCTAGGAAAAACTCTATTAGCCTTTGCCCTGCTTCATTCTCTACTCCAAAGCCGAATTTGCCTGTTACTCTAGGTGTTTCTTGACTTCCTACTTTTGCATTCCAGTCCTCTATAATGAAAAGGACATCTTTTTTTGGGTGTTAGTTCTAGAAGATCTTGTAGGTCTTCGTAGAACCATTCAACTTCAGCTTCTTCAGCATTATTGGTCGGGGAATAAACTTGAGTAACCATGATATTGAGTGGTTTGCCTTGGACATGAACAGAGATCATTCTGTCGTTTTTGAGATTGCATCCAAGTACTGCATTTCAGACTCTTTTGTTGACTATGATGGCTACTCCATCTCTTCTAAGGGATTCTTGCCCACAGTAGTAGATATAATGGTCATCTGAGTTAAATTCACCCATTCCAGTCCATTTTAGTTCGCTGATTCCTAAAATGTCGACGTTCACTCTTCCCATCTCCTGTTTGACCACTTCCAATTCATGGACCTAACATTCCAGGTTCCTATGCAATATTGCTCTTTACAGCGTCAGACCTTGCTTCCATCACCAGTCACATCCACAGCTGGGGGTTGCTTTTGCTTTGGCTCTGTCTCTTCATTCTTTCTGGAGTTATTTCTCCACTGATCTCCAGTGGCATATTGGGCACCTACTGACCTGGGGAGTTCATCTTTCAGTGTCCTATCTTTTTGCCTCTTCATACTGTGGGGTTCTCAAGGCAAGAATACTGAAGTGGTTTGCCAATCTCTTCTCCAGTGGACCATAGTTTGTCAGAACTTTCCACCATGACCTGGCGTTTCATGTGGCCCTACAAGACATGGCTCATAGCTTCATTGAGTTAGACAAGGCTGTGGTCCACGTGATCAGATTGGTTAGTTTTTTGTGGTTGTGTTTTTCATTCTTTCTGCGCTCTGATGGAGAAGGATAAGAGACTTATAAAACCTTCCTAATGCGGGAAGCTGACCGAGGGGGAAACTGGGTCTTGTTCTGATGGGCCATGCTCAGTAAATCTTTAATCCAATATTCTGTTGATGGGTGGGGCTGTGTTCCCTCTCTGTTATTTGACTTGAGGCCAAACTATGGTGGAGGTAATGAAGATAATGGCAACCTCCTTCAAAAGGCCCCATGCATGCACTGCTGCACGCAGTGCCCCCAATCCTGCAGGAGGCCACCGCCGACCCATGCCTCTGCCAGGGACTCCTGGACACTCGCAGGCAAGTCTGGGTCAGTCTCTTGTTGGGGTCACTGCTCCTTTCTCCTGGGTTCTGGTGCACACAAGCTTTTGTTTGTGCCGTCCAAGAGGTATTTGTTTGATACCCCACGTCCATGGGCAGAGAAGCCCGAGCAAGATGGTAGGCATTGGAGCAGCAGTTGTGTGGTGTTTGAGTGACTTTGAGGGCAAAGGAGAAGCCCAGAAAAATGGTAGGAGGGGCGAAACCATGTTTAGAATCAAATTCCATACCCACCAGAGACGCTCAGAGGACTCAAACAAACCTTGTGCACACCAGGACCCAGAGACCCCACAGAGACTGAGACAGAACTGTGTTTGAGTGTCTCCTGTGAAGTTATGGGCCAACAGTGAACTGCTGCAGGGGCAGGGACTCTGGGTATGGTAGACCAGGGGATGGCATAAGCCCTCTTGGAGGAGGTCGCCATTAACCCCACCATAGAGCTGCCAGATCTTACACAGGGCTGAGAAACAGACTCTTGGAGGGCACAGAGAGGACAGGGTCTGAGCAAACAACTCAGACTGAGGTTGTCAGGGAAGCCTTCCTGGAGGAAGGGACCTCTCAACCTCAACCTGAACACAGAAGTAATCAGCTAAATGACTGGTGCTCAAGTTAGTAGATAAGATGCATATGAGGCCTGGACCTGAAAGCAGATCTAAAAGGCCACTGTCATGGTTTATTATTATTGAAGGAGTGAGTAGCATTAAGGGTTTCTAAAGATGTGTTTTATATATATATGCTGCTGCTGCTAAGTCGCTTCAGTCGTGTCCGACTCTGTGTGACCCCATAGATGGCAACCCACCAGGCTTCCCCATCCCTGGGATTCTCCAGGCAAGAACACTGGAGTGGGTTGCCATTTCCTTCTCCAGTGCATGAAAGTGAAAAGTGAAAGTGAAGTCGCTCAGTTGTGTCAGACTCTAGCGACCCCATGAACTGCAGCCTACCAGGCTCCTCTGTCCACGGGATTTTCTAGGCAAGAGTACTGGAATGGGGTGCCATTGCCATCTCCATTTTATATATAAATATTTATATGTATATACATATATATATATATATATATATATATATATACTACTCAGCTTTAAAAAGGAATTAAATAATGCCATTTGCAGCAACATGGATTCAACTAGAAATTATCATACTAAATGAAGTAAGTCAGAAAGAGAAAGGCAAATACCATATGATATTGCTTATATGTGGAATCTGAAATATGACACATACGACATAGATGAACCTATTGATGAAACAGAGACAGAATTACATTATGGACATAGAGGACAGATGGATGGCTGCTAAGGGAGAGGCAGTTGGGGGAGAGATGGAGTGGGAGATTGGGATTAGCAGATGTAAGCTTGTATATATATAAAGGATAAAAAACAAGGTCCTACTCTATAGCACAGAGAGCTATATTCAATATCTTGTGATAAAACATAATGGAAAAGAATATTAAAAAAGAATGTGGATATATATAGATAGATAGATAGATAGATATAGTCTGAATCACTTTGCTATACAGCAGAAATTAACACAACATTTTAGAACAACTATACCTTAATTTTAAAAAAGAAAGATATCCTGGACACAAACCTGCAACCTAGGAATGAAACTAAATAGATTCATTAAAAAAAAAAAGTTCCCAAAGTACAAGTTACTGAGGTCTGCCTTTTAGCTGTCAGGGTTCAGACAGTGAAAAGGATCCATATATGGAATCTCCATACTGTACAGACCATATGTCAAAATAAACATGTCTGAACTCAAGTTCACTGCGTTTCATGTTTGCCTGGGCTTCTCCTGAAGCTTGGAATATTTACCCACTTGGCATTTCAACCAGACGCCAGCTTCTGCCTAGTTGGCTGGCTTCCAATGATAATTTAATGTCATGTGGTGTGACAACAATAATTTAGCCTCTGTAGTAAAATGGAAGGTAATAATTAGAGTGCGAGAAAAAAAAGAGCACTGATTTTCCTGTGGCAGTACAGAAATGTTTCTAGCTGCATCAGATCCATTTTAGTCGTGATTTTTTTTCCCCTTTACATGCCTTCTATTTTTTTGTTGTTATGAAAAGGAAAGATTTTACAAAGAAGCTCACATGACTGATAGGCACCGGGAAGTAGAGCTGCACTAGAGCTTGATATGACATCCATCTTTCTGTGGCATCTTGGGACCAGACCATGAGTCAACAGTCCTGATAGAACTAAACACACCAGCCCTTTAGAGAAAAGAGCAGAGGAAGGTCATAATCAGGTAACTGAGGTTCATCTAAATAGGGCCCCAGGCCTCAGGAAGATTTAAAGCAAACATTTTCAAAAAAAGATCCCAAGAACTTCACTTACTTGGCAAATGGAGCCTTATCTGAGCAGGCCTGCACCCACTCCATGCATTCATGGGGTATGGAATTTCCCAGAGGGTGCTGCCCAAGGGGCCTTAGACTCAGGTCTCAGAGAGTCAAAGGTGGATAGAGGACATTCTTTGGAAGCCCCAGTAGCAGGTAACATGGCATGGAGTTAGGTGAACATATAAAACTAATGAGCTTAAGTTTTATTTGTCTAAAGGAGTCATTACTTTTTGGTGAAGTCCAGTCACCTCTGGGGCATGATTGCTCTGTGTGGGCTGAGGAACAATAGAAGATGTTAGCAGAGCTGGGGATAGTAAGTGAGAAGCAAATTCTGAAACATGTCTTGAAATCACAGAATAGCAGTAGGAACGGGGATTAAGGGGGGCGGGGCCTGGGTAGAGCCACATAGCAATAGCAGCTTCAGAAGAAGACGCAATAGCAAAGACCAGCAAGGACCCTTGTGTAGCTAGAACCTCCATGCACATCACAAATAGTATGGGTTTCCTGGTTTCTCTAAATGAAGGAAATAGAAGAGAGTAGGAATAGAAAAGGTGAATAATATTAACAATGTCACAAAATATTTAGTGTGAGGACAATTTCATGAAATTGGTGACGGAGTTGGGTTCCCACCTGGATGAATGAGAAAAACAAAAACAGTACGTGCAGATGCAGAAACTAAGGAAAAAATGTTATATTTAACAATTTGAGAAAGTAAAAGGCATTATTAAGCAGAATATTTTATAAACTACTTATTGATCACTCATATCAATTCTATGGAAGATATCTTAGATATCTTATATTCCTTGTCTTAAGTAATCCTTTTAACCCCATGAGATATATATCTTCAATTTACAGAAAGGGAAACTGAGGCTCAGAGCAGTTATGTAACTTGCATGAGGTCACACAGCTGGTAAGAGTCCCTGCCATGTGTTTGTTTGTGGCATTAAAGTTCTCTGGTATAAAAATACCCAGGAATTGGACATAGGGAAGTCCATCAGGAAGGCCAGCCAAGGAGCCCGAACTGGGCTCTCTATGTGAATTGGAATCCAGGAAGATACTGCAAGTTCACAATAAAAACCCAGATACCTTTATCCTCTAGACTGTAAATTAGCCTTCCACACTAGGTAATGAATGTAAAATATGTCACTTACTTGAGCTCAGAACACTAAGCTTTTGGGTGACAAGATACAATCCCTAAATGTGAGCTGTAGGTCTGGGCAGTATAAATCCAAAGATACAGTTACATAAAAATTGACTTGGAGCCAGTGAAATCCACGTGACCAGGCATAAGCAAATAGACCATTAGGAGGTCCCCACATCCCAAGGCACACAATGCAAGATGAACTTATAGTCAAAAATTACAAAGCTTTTGAGGAAGTTCAGTATTATGACAGACAGTTGCCAGAGGCAGCCGCTGGAGGAATTTACATTTTAGGAGCTACAAATAATGTAACAATGTGAAAGAGACTCAAATTATGAATATTTAAAATGTTCTAAGGAAAAAAATTGCACCTGCTAAACAAGAACAGGGGTTATGAAATAAGATCAAGTGGATTTAAAGAAAAAGTAGAAGTTGTTAAAATGCTTGACGTGGAAAATATGGTCACAGAAAAACTTCCATGAAACATTTTCATCAACAATTCTTAACTCTGGTTATACATCATAATCACCTTTGAGCTTTAAAACTATTGATGTTCATGCCCTGACGCACACCAATTGGACCAGAAACTTTGGGGGCAGGACTGGGCATTGATACATTTTTTTTGTAGTCTGCCAGGTGATTCTAAGATTCAACAAGATCTGTGAAGTACTTTGTTAAGTCAATTACTAGACATGATTGAAGAGAGACGTAGTAATAATAACAACAACAAACAAACTAGACAGAGCTTAAGACAGAGAGAAAAAAAGAAAGATTATGACATGATATATATATGGAAGAAGTTAAGGGACACCAAGGCTAAAATGAGAGAAATTTGACCTATATCCCACAAGCATTCCAGAAGGAGAGACTAGAGAGAATGATGGAGAAGAAATAGAGAAAACTGTTAAATATTTTCTCAAAACAAGCAGGTGCATGAAAAGCCATATTGGACTCTGAGTAGATAAATATAGAGAATCCAGACCTAGACGCAACATGGGAAAACGTCCAAAGCAATGCCAAAGTAGGTGTGTGTAGAGAACAAGGAAGCATCTCTAGTACTGATGTGATTGTTATAAGAAAAAGTTTAAAATGCCATTGGAGTGTCAGAGCTTATTCTGGGTACAGTCCTACACAAACCTACACAAGGTTACTTATCAAGCACCGTCTACATACAAGGGCAGTCCTAGGAATTGGCAGACCAAAAGGTGAATAAGACACAATTAAAAAACTTACTTGGTGGCTCAGATGGTAAAGAATCTGCCCGCAGTGTGAGAGACCCAGGTTCTATCCCTGGGTTGGCAAGATTCCCTAGCGAAGGGAATGGCTACCCATTCCAGTATTCTTGCCTGGAGAAGGCGATGGATAGAAGAGCCTGGTGGGTTACAGTCCATGGGGTCACAAAAGAGTGGGACACAACTGAGTGACTAACACTTTCAGTTTCTAAGAACTCCAAGGCAAAAGAGGACAGGCATGCACAGAATTTGGTAGGTCACACTGATAATAATACCAATACTTCAACTCTCCCTGTATCCATCCATCCGTTGCGTCTTGTGACTTCACTGTTCTTTTTTTTCTTTTTGAATTTTTATTGGAATACAGTAGCTTTATAATGTGCTAGCTTCTACTGTATAGAAAAGTGAATCATCTATACATATATATATATACATATATACCCTCTTTTTTTTATTTCAGTTCTTCTTAGAGTTTATTTCTCAGGGTCTTAAAAATGGGCTGACCTTGAGACCTTCCTTGACTAACAGCATTTATTGGACTTGACAACGGGACAGTGCTGAGCCTAGTTCTGCAGAAGCTGTGAGGATTTCTGCTGCACTTGCCTTCACTCAGATAACACACCCAGGCTAGACTGCTGGAGGCTGAGGCTTGGGGAGCAGAGATCAGTTATCCCAGTCACCCACTTATGAATGTGAGTGACCCCAGCAGAGCTGACCACCCTAGATGCCCGAAGAATAAATAATTATAACTGTAGACCACCGAGATGCCCCTGGTGACAACACCTCATATTCAAATGTGTCAGAGGACACAGCAAATATCAGCAGGAAAATAACTCCAAAATTGAAACTCTTTCTCCTCTTCCATATTAAACTTGTTTCCTCTGCTTCACAAAGTTCCAGCTAGTTCTTTACTGCGAATGCGTTGGTGGCAAAAGCTGTGAGGGGTGGCGGCAGCTGGAATCTCTTGCCCTTAAATAGCTGTCAGTTCAAAACTATAAACAGTAAATACTGTGAAGCCTGTCTCAAAACCGCAGCCCAGGGGAGCCACAGAAATTGGATGCCTTGTAGAAATGATCTTTAAATAAAGGTTGAATACAATAGCCTTGGGGATAGTTTCAAACGGTTGCTCGAGACAGAGGTGCCTAATGGAAAGCGTTGCCAGTCTGGGCTTCCAGGGGCTCAGAGGCAACTAATGAAAAAGAGAGCTTCGGAGTTCATCTTGGTGTTCGCAGAGCGGCCAGGAAGACCGAGTATTTGCAAACGTCCAGGAAAATCGTCTGCTTATGGATGCATTCATCAGACTTGAAAAGATAATAGGCAAAGTAAAAAGCTGGACTTTGTCTCAAAGCCTCCATTCTTATAGGGAGCGGCATGCGCCACGCCCCTCGCCATAAATCCTTCCCTTTCTGGGGAGAGCCTCCAGCCCGGGGCGCGGGGGGAAAAGGTGGTGTTGAAAGCAAGGCAGAGCAGACAGAGGAGCCCTGTTGATGTCCCCCGACAGGAGGTGGTCGGCAGCTCTGCCTGGCAGTCGTGCAGTACGCACTCTGAAGAGATCAGAGCAGCTTAAGCCCCTAAGAGGAGACTTTGAGGACCTTGAGGTCACAGGGGGCAAGACGCTGCAGCCCCGGTAGCATAGCCTCGGGGAACTGTCGCTGGAGCCACCCTGTCGCGGGTAGGGTAGGAGTAGAGCCCTAGGAAGAGCGGTGCCGCGGTGGGGTGGAGGGTGTTACCTAAACCCCGCTCATTCTCTAAACGCTTAGGGCCTGGATGCCCAGAGGGTGGGCATTCTTAGAAAGGGTGCAGACCCCCGGCTCTTCCACGCCATCATCCAGCAGCCACAGAGCAACCGCCAACCCTTGTTTTCAGTGTCCGCCGAGTCTATAATACTGCGCCCTGGTTAACAAACCAGAGCCCCTCTCCGCAGTGGCTGAGGGCGGGGCCGCGCACTCAGAGCCCTTTGTGGGTCCCCACCCACCTATCCTAAGTGCGTCCTCCTCCCCCACCCCTCTCCCCTGCACCGCCTTCTTGATCCTCAGGCCACCACCGACTGCCTGATTCCCGACTCCCCCTCTCCATGAATTACCACCGATCCAACACTTTCAGGCACCTGGCTGGAGAGGCCTGGGGGAGGATAGTGTGCCCCACTAATCCTGTAGAATCAATGCCAAGGGCATGAGCGGATGTACAGTTGTGCCCTGAGCTTCTACACCACCTGGACACTTACAGGTCATTCACAGGCTAGAATAACATTGTTGTTTAGTTGCTAAGTGTGTGGAACTCTTTTGCTATCCCATGGACTGTAGCCCGCCAGGTTCCTCTATCCCTGGGATTTCCCAGGCAAGAATACCCGGAGTGGGTTGCCATTTCCTTCTCCAGGGGATCATTCTGACCTAGGGATTGAACCCACATCTCCTACATTGGCAGGCGGATTCTTTACCACTGAGCCTCCAGGGAAGCCAGAATAACATGGCATCATGCTAACATTTCCTGATGTGAAATTTGTCCATCTCTTATTAAAATACCCCAAATTTCACACAATATACTCCGTTTTGTTATCACATTTACAGTCTGTGGATTTCTTCCCCACAAGCCTTGCAAGAGGAAGCATCCTATGAGGAGACCAGACCAGCAATCCACACAGATGCCAAGCTGACTCCACACACAAAGTTGTTCAATATTTCCACCTCACATCTACAAAGTATGACTATTAATAAACCTGTTTGATATTATCTGCTTTTTGTTTTTAAAAAATATAATCCATATCAAGTGCTTAGCTCCAAATCTTGGCACATAGTAAGTCCTCAGCGTTAGCTAGTTACTATTAGGCTAATGATTAGTTCTGAAAATACTATGGCAATTATTAAAATTTTTCTTTTGAATTAGTCCTTAATTGGTGGACTGTGTGAAACCTTTTCAGAAGTAATTTAAAGTAGCTTTTTATAGGGCCAGGCATCTCGAGTTTTCTTATTTTTCTGACTAAATACAAGAAAAGCTGACAAAGACAAAATGACAAAGATATTTGGTTTATTAATTAAAAAATTTTTTTTTCAATTTCATTATCAAATAGAGCAAAGATATTAAGAGGAAGATAGAGAATCATATTTGTGTTTTATTTTAAAAAATCTAAATTGAAAATGTAATAGAAAACATGCAGAGATGCTAACAATTTTATGTTCATAATTTTGTAATATGATTCCTAAAATGGTATAAAATATTGATCTCACAAACTTGACTCTGCCCCTGAAAACACATAAAAACTATTAGACATACAAGGGAGTTAAATAAATTAAGCTTTCATATATTTGATAACTGGAAAACAGGTGTAGGTTAATATTTAACCACACAGAAAGATCATCTTGATAAATTACATAGAAAAAAAGAACACGTAACATAGGTTTTGGGTTTCCCTGGTGGCTCAGTGGTAGATTATCTGCCTGCCAATAAAGGAGACGTGGATTCAATCCCTAGGTTGGGAAGATCCTCTGGAGAAGGAAATAGCAAACCACTCTAGAATTCTTGCCTGGGAAATCCCTTGGACAGAGGAGCATGGCAGGCTATACAGCTCATGGGGTTGCAAAAAGAGTTGAGCATGACTTAGCAACTAAACAACAATATAGGTTTCAGGTTTTAATACATATGCCCTGCAATCAAATTGGTTCATGAAGCACTCAGATCAGTTCACTTTTTGGAATTCACCTTAAAACTCTTAGTTGGCATATTAATGGCTCTGCTGCTGCCGCTGCTAAGTCACTTCAGTCGTGTCCAACTCTGTGCGACCCCATAGATAGCAGCCCACCAGGCTCCCCCATCCCTGGAATTCTCCAGGTTGCCATTTCCTTCTCCAACAATGGCTCTGAGGAAGTGGCTATACTCTAATATAAAATAAAAAGTTAAAAAAAATTAAAAAGAAAAAAATCTCCCCCATTAAAATCATGAAGGGTTAGACTTTTAGATCTAATATAAATGATTACCTAATTTCCTTAGAAGTAGAAACTTTTAAACATCAGTTAAGGAATCAGTAGGGTCAAAGTTTGATAAGATGCATATAAAAATTATATGCATCTCTGCAAGGCAGGGTTCACCCCAGTTTACTTGGAAATGACCTGGAGTTCGAGGCCCAGTTTCCTAGGTCTCCATGTCCACCGGGGGAAGAGTTTCACCCACTTCAGTTTCCAACAAGCCCTGCATCTTCCACGTCTCCAGGCTCTGGGCTGCACCGTTTCTCAGTATCTCACCAAACGAGTGGCATCTGGGCTCAGATAGCCTGGTGTCCAAACCCCAATGTTAATTCCCTGACCACCAAGTCACTCATGCTGTCGTTCTGCTTTCAAAAGAGAGCAGTGAGGGAAATGCTACCTTCTCTCCTCAGCAGAGCCCAGAGCCCTCAAGCCCAAACATGTGGCCACAGGGACCAGTGACCTGCTGGTCTCTGCCCGAGGCTTTGGCTCAACAGGTGCACATGACCTACACACCTGTGTCTTCTGGTTGCTTACAGAGTGGGACCATTCAAATGAGTTAATTTTAACTAAGTGAGATTGTTTGTGTACTTTGGCAATGATACCATCACCTCAAAAATTAAGCTTTACTTCTCATGGTAGGTTCATAAACTCAAAGAGTTTGCCTTTTGTTTTCTTTGGGTAGACATTTTGTACTAATTCAGTACTTCTCAACTGAGAATTTCAAAGGGATTTAAAACAGATGGAAACCCTAATGCCCACATGTTGTAAAAGGGGAAATTGACTCACTGCATGGCGCTGGGTCTAGACATTAGTTACTAGTAAGTGAGCTGGATGCCTTCAGCAGCCATCCTAAATTCTCTTCTGTAATCTGTGTCATATATGCATGAAGAGCAGGGCATTAGGGTAGCCTTTCTTGATAAGTTAGTGAGTTAAAAATATTAATACATTTTCTTTTTCCCAAAGATAATGCCTTATCTTCTTACCATGGGCATTAGCCTATAATAAATACATAATTAGGAGAAAAAAAACTTCAAAGTGGATAACTCACCCACAGGCACCCATCTATTAAGTATGTTTCAGGGGCTAATCAATTCATTTGGACTACAACTAATTGAAGAACCAATACTTATTTGCATGAATTCAGTGATTCCCTGTGAATCTTCAGACACAAAGATTTTCACCAGATTATGGGAGTCCATGCATCTGCGAAGGGTCACATGTTAGCCAAATAGCTCGTGTTTTTTAAGCTCTACCAATATTTTATATCTCTTCTGCCTGTTTACTAAAATTGTCATGACTTCCTAGAGAATCTTGTAGGAACCTACTAATAGCTTGTTGAGGGAATGTACAATGGATATTAGAAGTTCAGTGTGATCAGAACATACAGCATTAGGGCCAAACACTGTAGGGGCACTAGTAGCATTAGGGCCAAACATTCTAACATTATAACTTAAAGGCCGTGACAGAAAGGAAAATGGGAACAAGGGCTAGAGGTACGTGTCCACATCCTACAGATCAAGCATGTTTCTATCCTGTGGACACCAACAGGTGTTTGGCAGTGAGATATTCAGGGTAAAGGGACCTGATCTTTCCCATCTCTGAGGGCACGATCAACACAGATCCCTTGGGGCACTTACCAACCCTCTCTTCTGACATTTCCAGGATCCATAAATGGGCCATGAGGAAAGGCCCCTTGGCAATAGTTGCAATTGGCAAAAAAATTCAAAGAAAGCCCAGATGGATTGTTCTCTTTTTTTTACCTTATACTTGATATCATGGAGAGAACTATGAGATACTATTTCTGGGTAGCCAGGATTTAGCTCTTTTTATTAGGCAAGTAATTATCAGGAGACCATAGCATTTTTATTGTTCTAAATCCAGTGAAGCAGCTGCCCCTAGTCTGACCTCTGGGGGCTCTGCCAGCTGAGGCTCAGCCGGGCAAATCCCAGTGAATCCTCCCATTGTCATCTCTTCTGTGGGTTCCCCAGTCCCTGCCCACTTCCTGGCCCTGCACTCTCCTGCACACATACACACTCTCCAACCAGCTTCTCAGCACAGCTCTAACCACCAAATAGGAAGCTTGTCCCTCCTAAGAAATCAAGATCTTGCCTTGCATTCCTTCCTACCGAAATATTCCAAACCTTTTTTAGGAAGGCAGAACTTGTAACACAACCAGATACAAATACTAGCTGCGGTACTACTAAGCACCTGCCACCTACTGCCTTGCCAAAGTTTCCTATAGTGTTTTTTCCTCTTTATTTTTTCCAATTGGATCTGTGTTTGATGAAACTGTTTGTAATCCCTTCATGTTACTACCAAACAAGTATGTGAGAAATAAAGATTCTTGAAATTATTTACTTCATATATAAACTCCATGTGTATGTAGAGCTAAAGATGTTACAATGAAGTTTATAATGAACTGCTGAGAAATTGCATGAGAAATTATTTGAGAAATTGTTCATACAACAGTATGTATTATACAGGAAATCCACTCAACAGCATCACACAAGAACTCAGATGATAGAGAGATTGACAAGACTGACAGTCACTACATAAAATTCCCACCCCAAGTATAGTTAGGGAACAACCTGACTATCCTACGAGCAGTCTCAGACTGGCATTTGAAAGGACTTCAGAAAGGAGCTTCCTATAGAGCATGTCAAAGGGTAGGGAAAAAACGAGCATCCCATAGCTCACGTAAGACTGGTTTAAAACGGTGGATTTGACTATGGGGGAAAATGGCAAGATCAGAATAGCCTCTGTCACCATGACAGCAGATAGGGTTTATGGTGGTAAACTAAGGGGAAAAGGTAGATTCCAACTGGGTGAGTGATCATCCCAATAGGATCCAAGGACTCAGGTAAGCCAGAAATGTAAGGAAACAGAGGCTGAGTGCAAAGCGTGTCCTAAGGAGCACCAAGGGAAGTTGCTTCTGCCATCAAGTTCGAAAGCAAAGTGTGGGCACAGAAAGATAACAAGGCCAGGAAGCCCAGGAAGCAGGGAGCTGCAGGGGCAAAGCAGGATGTGAAGGACAAAGGAAAGACTGAAGAGAGAACTGAACATGACAGCATGAGTGCCCAGCAGTGTGAAGACAGGTTCGTGGAACATGGGTGATTTAGTTTAGTTTAAAGTCATGGTGTTATGGCCAAAAGGCGGTCGGTCGACTATTCTGAATTGCCATTTATTCTTGCCTAACTAGTGCTGAATAGAATAGGAGGGTGGAGAGCCCTCAGGATGTTAAGGACCACTTTGGAATTGAAAAGAAACCAGGCTTTGGGTTGTGGTCAAGAACCTGATGTCAGCAAGGAGGCTGCTAATACAAAATCTGAGCAACTGAGAGAGAAAACTAGGGTCCAGTGTTCAAAACTGGCAGGAAGCTTGAAAAAAGGACAAAGTCACATGGTTGATATGCATCTGCACTGGGCTCTAGAAAAGAATAAGGAGGTCTGCTTTTTTCCTGGTGTTATTGACTATCCTTTACTTTTCAAAATCTGCTCTTCTTTTGGTTAACATAGCCCACTCTCTCTGGCTAATGGTCCCTGTCACACATTCTCTCTCACTTAGGGAGGTGATGGCCAGGGAGCCTTGGTGACATCACTGCTTTTTTCCCCCTTTCCTTAGTACCACGGACTACTAGGCGCCACCCTCCTTTTCTGCCAAACAGGTGGTCTTAAAGATGGAGGAGGGTGTCTTATGTAGATGCAGATGAGAATGTATACAGTGCTGATATATTTTTTAAACTTTTGATAATAACCTATTGAGTTCTCAACACAGTAGTCTACTCCACCAAACTTCTACCTCAGGTTAGCCAAAATTACTCATCTAGTCAAATTTTCTGAGGAGAAAAATCAGGTTATTCCTGTGTGACATTTCCAAATCACAAGGCATAGAAGCAAGTTTAGTCATCAGATGATCTGACATCCAGGTTTCATGATAACTATCCAGCTATCAAATTTTCATGAGAGTTGATAACTCCAAAGGACAAGCTGTTAAAACTCAAGTTTCCAAGTTTGACAAAAGCCTCGAAAGGGGCCTTATAAATGTGAAAGCAAACTCGTTCCCAGTGATTGCACATTCAGAAATCCATCTGAAAACAATCATCTAAAACATGGACTAAAGAACCATTACATAATTATTTATATTAGCTGAATATTGTAAACAAATGTTCAACACTGTGGAATTAGTAGGTATATTGGAAGTGATGAAATTCCATTTGATGGACTATCGTTCAGCTATTAAAACTGATGTTTACAAAGAGTTTTTTAAAGCTTGGAAAGATGTTTACATTACAATTCTAAGTGAATTATGAGACTTCACCAATGTATGTGCCTTATGACCTCAACTATTTCATAACATGTACAAAAAAACCAAGGATAAAACATATACAGATTTTTAACTGTGATTTTTGTTCTCTGAGATTATAGGGTTGTTTTTTCTCTTTTTACTCTTCTGCTGTCTCCACCTTTTCCCAGTAAGCATATATAACTTTTATAATAAGAAAGAATATATAAATATATAAGACATTTCTTTTAAAAGTGACAGTCCCAAGGCAGCACTTGACTTCACTGTAGTCCTTTTATGCATGAATCAACATGACACTGAGGACCAAGGGGCTCTGAGCCATTGTAACAAGATATGTGGGCCAGAACCAGAGCTGAGAGAATTCACAGAGAAAATGGAAACCATGAAGCCCAATTTACAGAAGAATGGTAAAACGGATATGACTGTGAAAAAACTTGTGGGGGATTTTCGGTTACAGTTCTGTTACTCAGCTTTCTGGCAGCCAGAAGAAGCAGTCCTTCTCTGTTTCACAGAAAAGGGTAAGGAGAGCTCAGAGGTTAAGTCTGTGATAAAATTCAACATTTCACTGTGACTAAACACAGCGAAGAAATCCAACATAGTTAAATTTTTCGGTGGCAAGTTTCAGAGACTCACTTAAGTCAGTTCAACTCAAAGGACCAGTTTTTAAGGACACACATGGAGTGAGAAGCAGGAGAAATTTTTCTGAAGGACAACAAAGGAGAGAGTGTGAAACCAGCAGCTGTCATTAGAGCAAGCTTCATTGCCACCTGACATAAAGGGTCGCTGGGTCTGAGGATGTTCTAGAAACTTCAGCAGTAAGAGTCCACACCTGGTCACTGTGCCCCTGTATTCAAACAACTCAGGCCCTCTGAATATGGCCTTTGTTTTTGTCCTGGTATCAGCTGACTTCTACACCTTCTTACTCTGTGTATATTCTGAACTGCATATCTTCTGCTGTGTCCCCCATCAGTTTTTTGCCTATGGCTCATTATGGCCATCATACATTTCATCTCCTCCACGGCATTCTGTGGGCTTCAACTTTGATCGAAAAGAAGACAAGCACCTCATTCTCTCTGTATTCCTAGTACAAAAAGGAGTTGAAGTGTCTCATCTCTTATTTACAGTAAACCATTTGATAAGCCCCCGATAAGCCCATGTCATGGCCCCTCTGGCTTTACATGTTTTCTCCTTATCCAGGAAACAGAAATTCTACCTGTGACTGTCCAGCGGGAAGGAGTCTTAGGCTAAGCAAGAAGAGACAGCACAAAAAAAAGTTTATAACACAAGAATGGCATCCAAGACTTCGTGCCTAATATCTTCCGAATAGCCATCGACTGAGTTCTGTTTGCCTAATGAGCATTTAGGGTAAAGATCCTGACTCTGGAATGTTGATATGTCTGTCTCAGGTCAAATCAAATCATCAAACCCACTGAATAGAGGTGCTGTATAACTAGTTTGTGCCTATTTGCTAACAAATATTTAATAAATATTTTTATGTCAAAAGAATAAAAGACAGGTAATTTGCATAGTAAAGAGCCAAGCCACATTTCTGATCCTTTGTTATGTTTCACACAGATATACTATTCCCTTTGTTGTTGGCTATGTTAACGAAAGGAGTGTTGGTGATGTCTTGACTGATGTAGATTTTTATTTTTAATTTTTTAATTGGATATTTTTTTCTTAAAAAAAAAACACACCTTTTTTTGTTTTTGGTTGAGGTGCGCTGCATGTGAGATGTTAGTTCCCCACCAGGGATGGAACCCCCATCCTCTGCATTGGAAGCTTGGAGTCTTAACCACTGGATCACCAGGGGAGTTTGAGCAGTGTTTACTCCTTTTTGCCTCAACCTGATAATTGGAGAGTAAGTATAATTATCTAGATTAATATTAATACTAGATAGTACAATTTTCACATCCTCACAATAGAGTTGACATTGAGCCACTTGGAACACTGTGGCCTATGAATTATGTGCTAATGGGAATGGATGTACCTGGCAAAGGTGGGCAGGGTGGGGAAGACAGAGCCTCATGAAAAGAAGAAAAGAATGGTAAATACCACAGAGGACCAAAACAGGGATTTTACACATGGCCACATGTTCAAATAGCAACAGGTCCCACTTGAAGGCTGGACCTCCTGCCTTGCTGCCTTTACCCATCAAGGCCTCCATCTGTTTCTGTCCCTGCCAAACCAAGTTGACTGTAGTCATCTATGCCTATCTGTTCAGAAGCCCAGATAAAGTAATGAGCTTCCTAACATGTTTGAGCAATGCATGGTCACCAGAGAATGTAATGTTCTTCCTTGATGGTTGCTGTCTGTCCAGCGTCTGCTAAGAAAACATAAAGCTTGTTGTTTGCCCCTTTCCTCATGTGGCAGAAAAGGTCTTAGAAATACCCTTGGTTTTAGGCAGGAAAGAGCTAACTTCAAGGCTGAGTGCTACTTGACTTCCCCCTACTCCTCAAAAACTCATCACTCAACTGTTGTTTCCTGCACACGTGGCAGAATGCCCTGGGCTGGGAGAAGAGACAAGGCTCAAGGTTTCACACTTAGGCCCTTGTTGGAATATTACTGTTCGTTGTTTTGTAGCCACTTACATGGAAGTTTCCTGCCTGTTGATACCTCTCTGTTTAAGTTCAAAATGACAAGAACAGTAAGTAATAATGGTATGAATCAGCGTGCTCACCAGGGAACCAGTTCTTGAGGACTGTGTGCATAGCAACAAAGAATGCACTTGAAGTCTTAATGATGTGCAAGTTGAAGAAAATAAGCAAGTTTCTGGGTCCAAGAAGACATTTCAGGTCAATGTCTCATCATGTGCACAAAGAAGTAGGGACACAGAGAAATGGCCCCTAAGTGAAAGAAAAGGAGCAATTGAGACTCAGACTGAGCAAGAAAGCACAGAAGGAAGATCTGTCTTTTCAGTGGTCAGTACATCAAAGTTTACCCTGAGTAGGAAAAGTTTTTGCAAATGGTCCTCACCAACATATAATATCTGGGTTGGCAAGTGGTTTTCAGACCTGAGCCTGAATCAGAATGAACTCAAACACAGATTCCTGTGCCTCTCCCCAGGCCTTTTGATTCAGTAAGTCTTGGGTGGGACCTGAGAAGTTACATTTTTTTAATTATTATTTTTTAAATTAGAATATAGTTGCTTTACAATGTTGTGTTCGTTTCTACTGTACAGCAAAGTGAACCAGCTATACACGCACACGCGCACACACACACACACACACACATATATATATATATGTATATACACACACACACACACACACATATATCCCTCTTTGGATTTCCTCTGCATTTAGGTCACCACTGAGTGCTGAGTAGAGTTCCCTAAGCTATACAGTAGGTTCTCATTAGTTTTCTATTTTATACATAGTAGTATATATATGTCATTCCCAATCTCCCAATTCATCCCATCCTCCCTTTCCTCATTGGTATCCATGTTTGATCTCTATGTCTGTGTCTCTATTTCTGCTTGCAAATAAGACCATCTACACCATTTTTCTAGATTCCACATAAATGTGTTAATATATGACATTTGTTTTTCTCTTTCTGACTTACTTCACTCTGTATGACAGATTCTATGTTCATCCGTGTCTCTACAAATGACCCAGTTTCATTCCTTGAGAAGTGACATTTTAAATAAGTACCCAGATGACGCTGATGCTCTAGGTCTGAGAACCTACTTTGGGACCATTGGATTAGCAGATGTGCCCAGGCAGCTTGGCTGGAGGATGCCTGTTGTCCTCAGATAGGAGCCTTGTGTCCTCTTGCTGTCACCTTCCTCTTACTGTGAATACACTTGTGCTGACAGATGGCCAAGGCTGACCACTGCAAGCCATTAGGCCTTCTTCTGATGCGATAAACTTGATTTTTTAGGTGGATCTTGAGGAAAGTAATACATATCATGTGATCATTTTGACCTTATGTCTCTGCTGCTTCCAATAAAAAATAGAAGGCTTATGATAAATGATATACATATTCAAACATGCAGAAAAAAGAAAATACACCAACAAAAAACTAATAAGGGTCTAAGAATCTACATTCATTTTAGCTTTGAATTTTTAAGCACTCAAGGTAAGAATGGCGAAAATGATGGGTGACATAATTCTCAATACTGATTCAACATATGTGGAACCATTCAAGTGGTACCATATATTTGGGATTTTATATAATGAGGAGAGTAAAGGGCAATTTAGGCCTTTATCACATGATCAGTTTTTTTTTTAAGATTAAAAGTGGAGATAAGAAAGGCCTATGGAAAGGATGGTGAGGAGGCTAATTGAGGTGAAATGTGAATTTAATTTTGAAGATAGGGGATCAAGACTCCCAACACGCAACAGATAGTAACCAAGTAGCATAATATGTTAGCTCTAGAAGACCTCAGGCCTCCATTCACTGGAGTGAGTTTCCATATCCTTCTTCAGGGGATCTTCCCGACACAGGAATTGAGCCCAGGTCAACCCACTCCAGTACTCTTGCCTGGAAAATCCCACAGATGGAGAAGCCTGGTAGGCTACAGTCCACGGCGTTGCAAAGAGTTGGCTACAATTGAACAACTTCACTTTCAACTTCACTTTCTCCTGCATTTCAGGCAGATTCTTTAATGACTGAGCTACGAGGGAAGCCCTCAGGCCTCCATGCTCACTGCCAAATCTGGCTCTGGTTTCCAGACCTGAGCAGAAACCAAGACTCTTAAATCGTTGCTGGGTCACCCCAGGTGGTATACTGATAAAGAATCCACCTGCCAATGCAGGAGACGTAAGAGATGCAGTTCAATCCCTGGGTTGGGAAGATCCCCTGGAGAAGGAAATGGCAACCCACCCTAGTATTCGTGCCTGGAAAATCCCATGGACAGAAGAGCCTGGTGGGTTACAGTCTATGGGGTCACAAAGAGCCTGGACACAACTGAGCACATACCACTAGGAAAACCAGACCCACTTTCTGTGAGCCCTGGTGTTGGACAGGCGTCTTCATAAAAGAAATGGCTGATATTAGAACAGGGAGGCAGACACAGGTCTGGAAAAAGGCCGGAAAGGATTCTCCGTGATCTTAACACAAGATCACCCACCAGAAATCAAGCACCAAAGTATTTATAAAACGCCCAAGAAACACACTCATCCAAAGTAAATCCAACCCTTTAACTCTGCCCGCAGGGTTTTGTGAGATGTCTCATGGCTCCAGTTCAACTTCCTGGTCTGTCGTCAGAGTTTCCAGACTACTGGGACATTTGGCAAAGGCTGGGTGTTACATCTCCTGTCGAGGGACCCTCTCCTGCCAGGAAGGGTGGAGTAGCTGCAGTGGAATAATCCAATCAGGTCTTTTCCATTCCACTTCTTTGGTCTCCTTTAGACTCTCATCACATCATCACAAGAATCAAAACAATCTGGAGACACGTGATCAGACCAATGTCCCAAAATGCCTTCTGTCCCTAGCGGCATCCTTCTCAGGGAAAAAAAAAAAAAGGAGAAAGAGAGAGACAGAAAAACAAAGTCTCCCAAATAAACACCATTTGCTTTGGAATTTTCGGGAAAGAGAAGGCAGCTGAGCAATTTCTACTCCTCCACGCACTCATGTGGCACTTTGTTTACACTCAACTATTAGTATAAGCGTCAAAAGTCAAGGTACGTGAATCTAAGGCTTTCTGGTCCTGGGCTGATTGTTTACTTTTGCCTGACTGTCAAAATCCATCATAAGCTACTCTTATTATCTTTCCCATAAATATACCAGACTCGGTGGAAAGGAGAACATTCCTCCGGGCTGCTTAACAAGCAAATTATTTTTCAACTGCTTCATCCCCTTCCTCCCCACCCTCTTTTGAATAAACATTTGGGAGACAGGATCCTGCCGCCTGGCGATTTGCAAAGACTCTCTTTGTCCTCACAAAGGCCAAACAAGATGGACGAGGTTAATGGAGGATGTGAGTTATCTTGGATAATCAGTTGAAATATCCACATCTCTAATTCAAGGCTTCCTTTGATTTATCAATGTCAGATTTCACATTAAGGCCCCCAATGCCCATTTTCTTCATTTCCTTTCTAATTATTGCTTCCCAACTCAATAATTGGCTGTTATATAGTTTCTGAAGTCTTGCATCTAGTTTGTTCAGCATCTTGGAATGTGATGAGAAAAGGGGTCTCTCTGTTAGAAAAAACCATATGGACTTTTTGTTCTTTTCATTTGCTCATCCCGTCCATCCTTGTCGGTAAGTCTATCCAGGCTGGTGGCTAATGATGCAGAAGACAAAGAGCGTTTAGCTTTTCTCAGATTACTGGGGGAAGGGCTGGGGAGAATGAGGGCTCAAGACCCAGTTTTACCCTCTACCAGGGGCAGACAGTAAGAGTTTCTTAACCTATGAGATTCATGGGTACTTTATCTATAAACCAAGAGATTTCAAACTCTCAGAGGATGTAACCTCAGAGAATCAAAAATAAGAATCACCTTGCTGGGTTGTTGAGAGAATCTGAGAATGGATACCACTTTTTGCCCCTCCACTGTTTCCAACCCAGTACAAGCTATTAGCATCTCTTGCCTGGATTTTGAAATTAACTCTACTCCCAACCCAAGTCCATCAGATCATGTTACAGGTATCGTCACAGAGTAACAGCCAGACTTTTCTCATAAGAGGAACCCTCACTCTCTCTCTAACTGCAACTCCTACAACTGTCTTTCTTGCTTATTCTATTCAGCTACACTGACTTCCTGGTGTTACTTGAATGTCCGGCATGCTGTTGCCTCAGGGCCTTTGCACTGGTTGTGTGTGCTGTCTGCAAGATGCTGCGCTTCCCCATGCCACCCGCTCACCTGACTTCACAGCTTTTAGGAGCTGTTCCAGTGTACATCACCAACACCTATATCATGAATATGCCATTACATCACCCTACTTGACTACCCTAGAACAGTTTCTGAAACCACAGAAAGCAACAGAATTTTAACTCAGGTGCAACCTGGTCCCTCAGGGAAGTTATTGTGCCAACAGCATCCTGAATTAATGGGATTTGGTGAATAAATGCCCAACCTCCCATTCTTTGGTTGGGATTCTACGTGGGTCCTCAGAGATTCCCTGAAGGATGGAGCCCTAGTTGTGCACAGCAGTAAAGAGCTGATGAGCCTCAGTGACTTTCTCACTTCCCCATCCCACTCTTCCCCACTCTTTACTTCTGGTTCTGGGATCATCTTTCCAGACTCCAACCTCAAAGCTGTATGCCTTGATGACATTCTAAGATGAAAAGCAAAAGGCACTATTCCATGTTCCTTTTCAATTTGATTACCATGGGAGCCTGGGCTTCCCAGGTGGCTCAGTGGGTGAAGAATCTGCTTGCAATGCAGGAGACTTGGGTTCGATTCCTGAATTGGAAAGAGTCCCTGGAGGAGAGCATTGTAACTCACTCCAGTATTCTTACCTGGAGAATCCCATGACAGAGGAGTCTGGTGGACTACAGTCCATAAGATCGCAAATAGTCGGACATGACTGAGCATGCATGCATGCATCGTGGGAGCCTAGAAAAGGATGCTTCTGAATTTCTTAAAGTCAAACAAAGGCTCACCTGCTCCTTTCCCAGTGGTACTTAGTTCTGGTAGTGGACAATGAGTGATACCTCTTACCTACAGTAAATTTGGAGATGAAACTCAAAGCATGGCTCACAAGGGGTAAGAGATAGGTCTTTATAAAAGTATTCATGAAATTCCTTCCTGCTCTTGTTAATTTTCGGGCAACACTGTTCTCAGATCAGAAAGAGCTTGTCTTGGCTCACCACTGTCTGTACCTCCTGTTGGGCCCTGGCACAGATGATACGGAAGGAATGGTGGGGGAGGGGGGTGTCAATCTTACCATTGTTTAGGGTACATTTTCTTTCTGAGAAGAAAATCTCCCTCTGGCTCTACTGGAGGATAAAATGATGTGGTGCATTCATCCGCTCAGGCAACCATAACAAAATACCACAGGCTGGGTGGCCTAAACAACAGATATTTATTCTCTCACAGCTTTGGAGGCTGAAAGTCTGAAATCAAGGTGTTGACAGGGATTGGCTTCTCTCTCAAGGCCTCTCTCCTTGGCTTGCAGACAGCTGTCTTATCCCTGTGTCCTCTCATGGTCTTTCTTCTTTGTGTGACGACCCTGGTATCTCTCTTTGTGTCCAAACTTCCTTCTTTTGTTTTGGTCACATGACAAAGCATGTGGAATCTTAGCTCCCTGTTCAGGTATGGAACCTGTCTCTTGCATTGGAATCGCAGAGTCTTAACCACTGATGGGAAGCCCTTCAAACTTCCTCTTTTTATGAGAACACCAATCAGATAGATTAGAGACGACTCTAATGACCTCATTTTACCTTAATTACTTCTTTAAAGGCCCTATCTCTAAATGCTGTCAGACTCTGAGGTCCTGGGGGCCAGGACTTCACCATGTGGATTTCTGGGGGGCACAGTCCAGTTATAATAAGTGAGGATAGATAGAACAATTTAACCAGACACCACCTTGCTGGCTCAATGTGACTCACTCCCCAATTTACACTCTGCTCCGAATATTAACCTTTCTAGCAAGGTATCTCATGATGACCCACTTGGCCCTGGACCTTTTGGTTGGTCAGATCCTCCTGGGCTGGCACGTGGGCACATTTTCTGTGCCACTCTCCCTGGTTCTGCTTACTGTGAGTCACCCCGAATTGCTCTGTGCCCATGGAAAAGAAATGCGAAAAACAAAATGGCTATCTGGGGAGGCTTTACAAATAGCTGTGAAAATAAAAGAAGTGAAAAGCAAATGAGAAAAGGAAAGATATAATCATCTGAATGCAGAGTTCCAAAGACTAGCAAGAAGAGATAAGAAAGCCTTCCTCAGCGATCAATGCAAAGAAATAGAGGAAAACAACAGAATGGGAAAGACTAGAGATCTCTTCAAGAAAATTAGAGATACCAAGGGAACATTTCATGCAAAGATGGGCTCGATAAAGGACAGAAATGGTATGGACCTAACAGAAGCAGAAGAGATTAAGAAGAGGTGGCAAGAATACACAGAAGAACTGTACAAAAAAGATCTTAATGACCCAGATAATCACGAAGGTGTGATCACCCACCTAGAGCCAGACATCCTGAAATGTGAAGTCAAGTGGGCCTTAGGAAGCATCACTATGAACAAAGCTAGTGGAGGTGATGGAATTCCATTTGAGCTATTTCAACTCCTGAAAGATGATGCTGTGAAAGTGCTGCACTCAATATGCCAGCATATTTGGAAAAGCAGTGGCCACAGGACTGGTAAAGGTCAGTTTTCATTCCAATCTCAAAGAAAGGCAATGCCAAAGAATGCTCAAACTACCGCACAATTGCACTCATCTCACATGCTAATAAAGTAATGCTCAAAATTCTCCAAGCCAGGCTTCAACAATACATAAACCGTGAACTTCCAGATGTTCAAGCTGGTTTTAGAAAAGGCAGAGGAACCAGAGATCAAATTGCCAACATCCACTGGATCATGGAAAAAGCAAGAGAGTTCCAGAAAAACATCTATTTCTGCTTTATTGACTATGCCAAAGCCTTTGACTGTGTGGATCACAATAAACTGTGGAAAATTCTGAGAGAGATGGGAATACCAGACCACCTGATCTGCCTCTTGAGAAACCTATATGCAGGTCAGGAAGCAACAGTTAGAACTGGACATGGAACAACAGACTGGTTCCAAATAGGAAAAGGAGTACGTCAAGGCTGTATATTGTCACCCTGCTTATTTAACTTCTATGCAGAGTACATCATGAGAAACACTGGGCTGGAAGAAGCACAGGCTGGAATCAAGATCACCGGGAGAAATATCAATAACCTCAGATATGCAGATGACACCACCCTTATGGCAGAAAGTGAAGAAGAACTAAACAGCCTCTTGATGAAAGTGAAAGAAGAGAGTGAAAAAGATGGCTTAAAGCTCAACATTCAGAAAACGAAGATCATGGCATCTGGTCCCATCACTTCATTGCAAATGGATGGGGAAACAGTGGAAACAGTGTCAGACTTTATTTTGGGGGTCTCCAAAATCACTGCAGATGGTGACTGCAGCCATGAAATTAAAAGACGCTTACTCCTTGGAAGGAAAGTTATGACCAACCTAGACAGCATATTAAAAAGCAGAGCCATTACTTTGTCAACAAAGGTCCATCTAGTCAAGGCTATGGTTTTTCCAGTGGTCGTATGGATGTGAGAGTTGGACTGTGAAGACAGCTGAGAGCAGAAGAATTGATGCTTTTGAACTGTGGTGTTGGAGAAGACTCTTGAGAGTCCCTTGGATTGCAAGGAGATCCAACCAGTCCATTCTAAAGGAGATCAGTCCTGGGTGTTCTTTGAAAGGACTGATGCTAAAGCTGAAACTCCAATACTTTGGCCACCTCATGCAAAGAGTTGACTCATTGGAAAAGACCTTGTTGCTGGGAGGGATTGGGGGCAGGAAGAGAAGGGGACAACAGAGGATGAGATGGCTGGATGGCATCACCAACTCGATGGAGAGGAGTTTGGGTGAGCTCTGGGAGTTGGTGATGGACAGGGAGGCCTGGCGTGCTGCGATCCATGGGGTCACAGAGTTGGACATGACTGAGCGACTGAACTGAACTGAACCTGATGCATTGTCAAAGGCACGCTGCTGGGGTAGACTGGCACCTCGATGCCGCCTCCCCTGTGGCATGCCGGCCCTAACAACTCCCAGAGATGGCCTTGCCACCCTCTCTGCTGTGATTACTTCTGTCTGTGCTCTCTCTAATACCCACTCACAGATCTTGGATACAGACACCACAATATCTCCAAAACCCTTCCCTTCAAGGGTAACCAATGCTCCTTCACCAGAAACACATCTTCCCATCACTCACAAAACACCTCTGTAATCACCTACTTTGAAATTTCTCCTCACTTGAAAGAGCAACAATTTGCAAGACTCCTATCAAGTGTTATTTCAAGAGTGACTCTTTAAGTAAAGTTCCAAACATAATCCTATTGAAAACTAAAAAAAAAAAAAAAAATACAGAAGATAATTCAAGAATCTCTTAAAGGAACTTCCCTGATTATTCAGTGGTTAATATTCTGTGATTTCCGTAACAGGGGG
Source organism: Bos mutus (assembly GCF_027580195.1). NCBI lineage: Eukaryota > Metazoa > Chordata > Mammalia > Artiodactyla > Bovidae > Bos > Bos mutus. The sequence continues at coordinate 40,642,610 of NC_091620.1, read as the reverse complement.
CTCTGGTTCAGTCCTTGGTCAGGGAACTAACATTTCTCATGCTGTACACACATCCAGAAATAAAAATAAATAAAGGCAGAGAGAGAAATTCTTTTTTAAAAAAGGAAGTGTCTTACGTTGGTAACATTTTAGAGCTTATGAAGAGCTTTCCTATAGTCATTCAGTTCAGTTCAGTCGCTCAGTCGTGTCCGACTCTTTGCGACCCCATGAACCGCAGCACGACAGGCCTCCCTGTTCATCACCAACTCCCAGAGGTTACTCAAACTCATGTTCATTGTGTCGGTGATGCCATCCAACTGTCTCATCCTCTGTTGTCCCCTTCTCCTCCTGTCCTCAATCTTTCCCAGCATCAGGGTCTTTTCAAATGAGTCAGCTCTCCAAAACAGGTGGCCAAAGTATTAGAGTTTCAGCTTCAACATCAGACCTTCCAATGAACACCCAGGACTGATCTCCTTTAGGATGGACTGGTTGGATCTCCTTGCAGTCTAAGGGACTCTCAAGAATCCTCTCCAACACCACAGTTCAAAAGCATCAATTCTTCTGCTCTCAACTTTTTTCACAGTCCAACTCTCCCATCCATATGACCACTGGAAAAACCATAGCCTTGACTAGATGGACCTTTGTTGACAAAGTAATGGCTCTGCTTTTTAATATGCTGTCTAGGTTGGTCATAACTTTCCTTCCAAGGAGTAAGCGTCTTTTAATTTCATGGCTGCAATTACCATCTGCAGTGATTTTGAAGCCCCAAAAAATAAAGTCGGCCACTGTTTCCACTGTTTCCCCGTCTATTTGCCATGAAGTGATGGGACCGAATGCCATGATCTTCGTTTTCTGAATGTTGAGCTTTAAGCCAACTTTTTCACTCTCTTCTTTCACTTTCATCAAGAGGCTCTTTAGTTCTTCTTCACTTTCTGCCATAAGGGTGGTGTCATCTGCATATCTGAGGTTTTTGATATTTCTCCTGGCAATCTTGATTCCAGCCTGTGTTTCTTCCAGCCCAGTGTTTCTCATGATGTACTCTGCATAGAAGTTAAATAAGCAGGGTGACAATATACAAGGGGCCTTGACATACTCCTTTTCCTATTTGGAATCAGTCTGTTGTTCCATGTCCAGTTCTAACTGTTGCTTCCTGACCTGTATACAGGTTTCTCAAGAGGCAGGTCAGGTGGTCTGTTATTCACATCTCTTTCAGAATTTTCCACAGTTTATTGTAATCCACACTATCAAAGGCTTTGGCATAGTCAATAAAGCAGAAATAGATGTTTTTCTGGAACTTTCTTGCTTTTTCGATGATCCAGCAGATGTTGGCAATTTGATCTCTGGTTCCTCTGCCTTTTCTAAAACCAGCTTGAACATCTGGAAGTTCACGGTTTATGTATTGTTGAAGCCTGGCTTGGAGAATTTTGAGCATTACTTTATTAGCATGTGAGATAAGTGCAATTGTGCGGTAGTTTGAGCATTCTTTGGCATTACCTTTCTTTGAGATTGGAATGAAAACTGACCTTTTCCAGTCCTGTGGCCTCTACTGAGTTTTCCAAAGTTGCTGGCATATTGAGTGCAGCACTTTCACAGCATCATCTTTTAGAATTTGAAATAGCTTAACTGGAATTCCATCACCTCCACTAGCTTTGTTCATAGTGATGCTTCCTAAGGCCCACCTGACTTCACATTCCAGGATGTCTGGCTCAAGGTAAGTGTGAGTGATCACATCTTCGTGATTATCTGAGTCGTGAAGTTCTTTTTTGTACAGTTTTTCTGTGTATTCTTGCCACCTCTTCTTAATCTCTTCTGCTTCTGTTAGGTCCATACCATTTCTGTCCTTTATCAAGCCCATTTTTGCATGAAATGTTCCCTTGGTATCTCTAATTTTCTTGAAGAGATCTCTAGTCTTTCCCATTCTGTTGTTTTCCTCTATTTCTTTGCATTGATCGCTGAGGAAGGCTTTCTTATCTCTTCTTGCTATTCTTTGGAACTCTGCATTCAAATGGGTATATCTTTTCTTTTCTCCTTTGCTTTTTGCTTCTCTTCTTTTCACAGCTATTTGTAAGGCGTCCTCAGACAGCCATTTTGCTGTTTTGCATTTCTTTTTCTTGGGGATGGTCTTGATCCCTGTCTCCTGTACAATGTCACGAACCTCCATCCATAGTTCATCAGGCACTATTTCTATCAGATCTAGTCATTAGATCACTCTGTCTATCAGATCTATAGTTATTAAATCATTTCATCTTCCAACCGTCTTAGAAAGAGGGCATCTCTTCCTCTCCTCAGGTAAACTGATATGTGGAAGTTTACTGATATGTGTTACAGAAGTTACTGAAGTAACTATCAGTAACTGAAGTTAACTGACATGTGATATGCCTGTCATGGACATGGTCAATGGTCAGTGAACGGAGCAACAAAGATTAGAACTTGGGTACACCTATTTCAGTATTCTTTCAAAACTGCTGTCATTCTTACTAAGCTCCCCTTACAATATACTACAAAATCCCTAAGTTAATTTTTATTTAAGAAAATACCCATGTCAAAGTGACAATGAGTATGTGACAAGTTATTAAATGCCTTCTATATTCTCTTTTAAAAAGTTAGCTATAATGTATCCATTTACTATTACAACTATTCAGTTGATTCTTTTGACCACACTTGAGTTACTGTATTCATTTCTTAGGGCTTCCATAACAAAGTACTACAAACTGAATGACTTAGAACAGAAGAAATCTCTTCTCTAAGAACAGATTCTGAAGTCAAGGTGTCAGCAAGGCCATGCTCTTTCTGTATACTCAAGGGAAAGATATTTCCTTGCGTCTTTTGGCATCTGGTCCTTGCAGGCAATCCTCGGTTACCCTTGGCTTGTGGACACATAACTCTAATCCTGCTTCTATCTTCACGTGGCCACCTTACATCTGTGCTGCTTCTTCCCTTCTTATGAGGAAACAAATAATTGCATTTGGTCCATGACCTCATCCTAACTTGAATACTTCTGCCATGACTCTATTTTCTAATAGTGTGTCATTCATAGATGTCAGGAGTTAGGATTTAGACAAACATTTTGGGGGACACAACTGCACCTATAACTGGTATACTGCTGTTATATTATTAGCTATATTCTGGGCCTTGAAAGGCTCAGAACAAGTAAATCAGTATTTCTCTGTTTAGTCCAGCAGACACCCACATCAGGTTCACCTGGGGGTTTATCACAGTGGAAACTCCTGGGCCTCAGCACAGAGCTACAGAAAGGGAATTCAGAATCTGTTTCTAAGAAGGACCATAGGTGGTCACAAGCACATGATTTGGGGAAACCCATAGGTTTATAAGAGCCACCAGAGATTTTGTGAATAAGTGAATGCAAGCTCCAGCACTCAGACTTCAGAACTTTGTTTGCATAGTGGATACCTTTATATTTTAACTTCCTAATATAAGAACTCACTTGATTATTTGCCCCAAACCCTTGTGAATACTTGTCTTCCCTGTCTGGCATATATGTCCCTTGCAGAAACCCTGGCAATGTTGTATAGGCTGGCCCTGAAGCCCACGTGGAAGTCCTGCTCTCTCACCAATTCCTTACTTCACTTTGCTTATCCTGCATCCTTCCCTCCACATTACCCCATGCTACTCAGCTGTCTCATCTACATTTGTGGGTGGCAGACATAGTCCCTGCTCTGGTTGCTTACAGAATCTTCAGGTCATTACATTTTATACCATTTCTTCCTAAGGATTATATAAGGATTATACCAATTGTCTCTTAGGAAACACTGAAAAATTCATTTCATATATCTCTTTCCAAGATATGATACTGATCTTGTCATGCTAAATTTTTTGTTCAAGGGGAAACTACTACCACTAATTATAAATAATAATATTATAGTGATGATAATAATAATAAATAGCACAGGGGACTCTACTTAATATTCTGTAATAACTTCTATGGGAAAAGAATCTGAAAAAGAATGGATGTGTGTATATGTATAACTGAATCACTTCGCTGTACACGTGAAACTAACACAATATTGTATATCAACTATATTCTAAAATGAAATAAATATTAAATTAAACAATTAATTAACTAAAGCTATAACAAACTTTTATTGAGTCGTCCTATGCTCCAGGCATCACACCATATCACAGTTTCTCATTAGATCTTCCTTTAGAAGGATACCATTATCATATCTCTTGTATGGATGAGCAAACTAGGTCTTAACACCAAGATCGGAACCAGGATTCAAGCCCAGATACTTAGACTCCATCTTATACTAGTTGGCCTCCCAACCCTGCCTAGGTGGTCCAGTCCTAACTCCTTGTCCTGGATTGTAATAAGGCTTCTCCTTCTCATCTGACACTGTCTGCAATCACCATTCACTTTTCTCTACTCAGCCAGCCTCCCCACTGAGTTGTTTCACTCCCAGATACTGCTCATTCCCACCTCTTGATATTCTAAAGACATCCCATTTGGGCCCTTAGCGTGTACTGTTACATGTTGTCATTATTATGAACAAGAACAAGGTTGGATGTCCACCACTCATCCTACCAGGAGGGCAGTTAGCACAGAGTAATCATGCCTTGAATGAATGACAGCAGGCTGTCCTAGGAATGGCCCCCCACATACAGTGGAAACCTTGCATCAAGAGTCAAGAGCTTTGCTTTCTTGAGTCTGTGACTCCTTTGAATCATACCTGGATATGTCCATTCATCTTCTTGGCCTGTACAAAGAAGGGTTGACCTACATAATTTCTGAAATTTCCTCTAGGTCTAACACTCTCTAAATCTTGGTCCTACTTCTCCCATGAAGACATTCCTAAAACTTTGCCAATACTGATCACTTCTGTTCTTTAGTCTATATTTCAATATTGAAAATCAGAACACTATCTGACAGAAATATTTTGTACTGCTTCTGGATATGGGAAAAATGAAATTGTAGCTTGAATCTTACTGTGCTAAAAAAATGCTGCTGTGCTTGGAGTATTTCAGTAGCAACAAAGGGGCAAAATATTTGAAATCAAGTTTGTTCCTGAAAAGACAGAATGTGCTTAGTTTTTCAAGGCAGGACTAAACAATAAAGAGAAAATTTACAATACATACATTTTTGTTCTTTATCGAATACCTTCTTTTGTACTTTTCATATTCTTTCTATATTCTCTTATTTGCAACATGTATAAATCTTAGCTCCTTCTCTGATAAATTCCATGAGATGAGAAACTATCTGATTAAGTTTCAGCATCTCTGCAGCTCTTTCTGATACAGTCTCACAGTAGAAGTCCAATATGTACAATTAACAAAGCTAGAAATATAATCCAAAATGCTATATGGATTAAGCATTAAATATTTATCACAAGCTGTTAGTAAGCTAGAACTTCAAAAAAGGAATACTTTCAGTCTGGTTGTTTGGAAAAGAGTCAACAAAAAGGGACAATAAATGCATCAATGTAGGTTTTCCATAGTCATTCATTCATTTATTGACAATACGATTTTGCTGTGACTTTTCAGAGATAATTAGATCTAACCAAAATTGAATAATTAAATTCATGTTTTTCTTTCTTAATAGCCACAAGAGACTTGTATGCAAACCTAAAGGAATTAGAGAGAACAAGCAAATTACCTGTTTCTGACCATAGATGCACAAAGTCATAGAAACCACTGGAATCTAGAATTTGAGAATTAAAAGGACCCTTAAAAATGACCAAATTCATCTTCCTCATTTTGTTAGTGGAGGAAGTGAGGGTCAGGATGATAAGGTTGCCCAAAGTCCCAGAGTAAGTTAGAAGTGGAAGCAGAGGTAGGAAAAAGCCCTCTGATTTTCAGGCTGGGGTATTTCCCAGGAGATCAATTGAGACCTCTTTTTCAATAGTACCATAAGGATATGTATTTGACTGGAATCATTTTTCCCTTAACCACATCTCCCCATTAGGGTTTAGGATAGTGGTGTGGGGCCCCTAAAGAAAGGTCAAAAGAAGAGTGTGGTCAGGATGTTCTGGTTTGCCCAGGACTTTCCAGGCTTGGCCCTGAAATTCTCACATCCGGAAACTTACTCTACTCCAGATAAGCCAGGATGTGGTTACTTTCCTTATTCCAGAGAAAACATGTTCCAAATTGTGTAGTTCCCCATGTTTGGTTTGTGGGAGAAGCTGTAGGCCCTTGAGCTGCTCTAGGAAGGGCTCTGTCAGCTCCCTCTGGTCTGGTCTGTTTGACAGACAGGTGTCAAGCACATAGATGTCACCTGGACACTTGATCTATCTGACAGATGCTCAAATTCTGCCAGAGTCATACCTTCATTTGCAAAAGCTCTCACTCTTATTTTCAGAAAGAAAAAAAATGTCTCTGCTTGTCTACTCCAAAGTGTCTGTTGTCCACTTATGGGAGATGCCCAGCACTGTTGAAGTCCAAGAGTTCCCTACCTAAGAGCCCTTCAAGGAACCACAGAGCATCCCAGAGCCTCCACACACTGCCTCCTGTCATCACAGCAGAAGCTTTACTCGCTCTATCTATCACTTCACCAGTGTCCTTTTTCAACCATCAAAAGACTCTCAGAGTATTCACTTATACAATATTCACCTTGCTTCAGAGTCTTTCCTTTAGATCAGGAGTTGGCACACTACCATCTACGGGCCAAATCCAGACCTGTGGCCTGTTTTTCCCAACAAAGTTTCATTGGAAAGCAGCCACACTCTTTTGTTCATATTCTGTCTATGACTTCTCTCTGTGTACTGCAATTGAGTAACTGTGACAGAGAACGTGTGACCTACAAAGCCTAAAATAGCTACTATCTGGGCCTTTTACAGAAGCAGTTTGTTGAGTCATGAACTTTGTCAATTGTCTTGGATAAGATACTCATTAGAAGCAGAATTTTCTATCACTGTTAACAAATATGTTGATTTGGCCTTTTAACTTATAATTGTTGTTTTATTCATTATTTTTGCCAGCAATATTAAGAAGCTACATGATCAGGGGTACCTTGCTTCTGGCAGATAAAGAAAGTAAATCAAGAATCTATTAGAAAATAAGAGGCAGAAGAATAATTGACATTATCATTGGCACTTTTGTAGGAAGCTCTCGTTTCTGGTCAGGGCTGGATCAGTAAGTGACAGATCACAGGAAGTAATAATCACAAAGTTATTTCCAGCCTATCCAGGACAAGTGGAGTGGTCATAGCTAACAAAACAGCACTGATAACTCTCCCATGCAAGAGTAAAATGAGTGAAATTATTAGTTGTAATCAGATACAGTCAATATCTGAACAGATTACAAAGTAATCACCCACAGGCAACCTGATCTTTTAAAAGACCAGATGGCATACAGAATGGACACATTTTTTTTTAATCCGTGGCTTAAACAAGATAGACATTTATTCATTACACTCTGATGCAAAAGTCCAAAGGAAGGACTGGATTGGTGGTACTGTGATCTTTAGGATCCCAGACACCTGTGTTTTGCTTTATCACCCTAAGATGGTGCTTCCAGCCTCAACATCACCTCACAGCCCAAGATCGATGCTGTCACTCCAGCCATTGCATCCCACTTACAGGCTAAAATAAAAGAGTTGATGCTGCAGAAAGGGTGTATTCCCCAGCAGAGTCAACTCTTTTAAAGAGATCTTCTAGGAAATACCACCCTAGACCTCAGTTGATACCTCACTGGCAAGAAATTAGTTTCAAGGGAAACTGAGAGTTGTAGTCTTTCAGCTGGATACATGGAGGTGTAGAGTACAGTTTGAAACTTGGCTCCAAGGACAAGGGACAGGATGAGTGGTTTCTGCCTCCTGTTGGCACATAAAACCCTGAGGACAGAACTCACTTCTCTAGATTTACTTTCAAGAAGAATTTGCTCTGACTTTTATACTTTGTCCATAGATAATGAAATAGCTAAAAATAATAATATTTACAAATGAAATGCCTATCATTTTACCACCCATTGTTCCCTAGGAGGCCAACACCTAAGAGACAGTGATGAGTGCCTGTGTCCACAGCTGAGAGAGGGGACTGATGCCTGCCTTGTTTTTCTGTTTCAGAGAAAAGAAAGTCTGAAAAGCCAGAACCACAAACATGTAGGTTTGGACTCCTCCCACTCATCATGCTTTGAGTCTCACTTGGCAGAGGGACAACGGGACAGAGGGAGGTCTCTGATCAGTACTTTGGTGGCCAGGTGGCTAGGCCCGCAGCTGCCACGTGGTGGGAGGAGCATCTTGGGTTCCTCTCTATGCCCTGATGAAGATCCCATGATGGAACTGCAGAGAGATGTGGTTATAGTTCCTCCCAAGGGCCAGACACTTGCGGTGTAAATAAGGGGCTAAAACAGACCCTTCCCCCAGGATCAGGGATGGGTGTTCAGAGTTGAGGAGACCAAAGCAGAGAGCTGTTTGTTATCAACAAAAAAGGAGACACAGCACGTCATCAAGTATCTGCATGTTATTTTTCAACATCATTTCTGCTTTCTCCCTCCATGCCCCCACTCACCCAGGTTCAGTTCATTTCAGTTCAGTTGCTCAGTCATGTCTCTTTGAGACCCCCGTGGACTGCAACACACCAGGCCTCCCTGTCCATAACCAACTCCCAGAGTTTACTCAAATTCATGTTCATTGAGTCAGTGATGCCATCCAACCATCTCATCCTCTATAGTCCCCTTCTCCTCCCGCCTTCAGTCTTTCTCAGCATCAGGGTCTTTTCAAATGAGTCAGCTCTTTGCATCAGGTGGCTAAAGTATTGGAGTTTTAGCTTTAACATCAGTCCTTCCAATGAACATTCAGGACTGATTTCCTTTAGTATGGACTGGTTGGATCTCCTTGCAGTCCAAGGGACTCTCAAGAGTCTTATCCAACACCGTAGTTCAAAAGCATTAATTCTTCGGTGCTCAGCTTTCTTCACAGTCCAACTCTCACATCCATACATGACCACCGGAAAAACAATAGCCTTGACTAAACGGACCTTTGTTGGCAAAGTAATGTCTCTGCTTTTGAATATGCTGTCTAGGTTGGTCATAACTTTTCTTCCAAGGAGTAAGCGTCTTTTAATTTCATGGCTGCAGTCACCATCTGCAGTGATTTTGGAGCCCCCCTAAATAAAATCTGCCACTGTTTCCACTGTTTCTCCATCTATTTGCCATGAAGTGATGGGACTGGATGCTATGATCTTAGTTTTCTGAATGTTGAACTTTAAGCCAACTTTTTCACTCTCCTCTTTCACTTTCATCAAGAAGCTTTTGAGTTCTTCTTCACTTTCTGCCATAAGGGTGGTAATCCTCACTAAAACAAGAAGAAAAAATCAAGTAAGATAGTGCATGCCATCCTCTACCCTCCATCACTCATAGCAAGATACCAGGGGAAGCCAGAAGCTGCAGAGGAGAGAAACCAGACAAAGCCATCCAGCAAAGCCAATGCTGCCAACTCGGCAAAGACCAGAGCCAGAGGAGCTCAAGGTGGAACCAGGATGGGTGTGGCCAGATCAGGGGGCAGAACCAAGGTGAATACTTGCTCATTATAGACTATGCCATCCCATCCCTTCCTTCACTCAGCTCCTGCTTTTTCTGCTCCCATCCTTCCTACTTAAGTCCTAGCCTTTTGGAAAGGAGGGAGGAAGTCTTCCTTGACTAGCAACTGTGCTGCAGGGGAGGGTTCAGGGAAAACTGTCTGGCGGGCTTCCAATCCTAGCCAAAGAGATCTCTGTCCATCTCTGCAGCCATAAGCTGTTGTAATTAAGCCATAATGATTACACACTTTCTATCACTGCATTTATCACCTGACTTTTCTGCCCACTTAATAAGAATTCAGAGAAAATGGGGGAAAGCTATCCAGCGCTCTTCCCAACAATACCCAAGGTCACTTTTCAGGGAAGCTCAATGTCCCACCCCGATGGCTTCTGGGCTTTGGGAGAATTGCCCCTTTTCTAGGTGGCCACACACTGCGTGGTGAGTACATTTTTCCCCAGGGAGAGACCATATCGCAGATGTTGACAGAAAATGCTGGATCAATGACCTATGGGTCCCCAACCTCAAATCTTGCCATAATTTAAGGCATTTTTCTGAGTGGTGTTATTTTCTGCTATAAGGTCTATGCCCCCCAACCCTCCTTCCACCTTGCGGAACCCACAGCATCAGTCTCCCAGGACTCAACTGTGCCAGCCTCCAGGGAGACACAGACCCGACCATGACCACAGATGCGTTGAGCTGTGTTCTCAGAGTGCCACACAACTCTCTCTGAGGCCCCATAGGTTGGGACTGAAGTAGCACAAAAACCAGATCTGCACCATGGGCCCTCTTAGCTGCAGGTTCCAAGCCATTAGCAAGGAACTAACAGCTATGCCATTTTGTTCTAATGTATGAGCCCTCACTTATCAGAGAGGCTGAACTCTAAACAAGTTTCAACCCGGCTCTGCTTATGTTGGCCACGGGCGATTAGAACAGAAACCAACTCCATCTGATGTTTGACTCTTCCTGAATCTGAACTGAGGGGCCCTATCCTACCAGTAAGGAAATTGCCTGCATTTGGATTATAATTGAACTGTTTTGCTGCAAGCGTTGCACTTGGAAAATTACAGCTTTATCACAACAAGGAGCCAGAAAGAGTTCATTCACCTCCAAAGTGAGCTTAGTTCATTCTTTCCTCCCCAGAAGGATCAGATCAAGAGTTAATTAAAAGTGACTGATAATTTTATTTATATTTTTATTGGGCTATAATTAAATGGTATATGGTATGCATCCTCATTAGTCTAGCAATTCCACATTGGATATATCCTCAGAAAGAGAATGTTGCAGTAATAGACCAGCATTTTGTCCCCTGTGAAATTTGGCATCTTCTAAAAAATAAAGCGTTCTATTACTAAGGGGCAAAAAATTGATCTATGATAGCAAAATCTGCTCCCAGAGTTCAGTGTAAGTTCCAATCAGTGCCTGCTGGTATCTAAGGTGTTAGGAGGAGACTGGAAGGACCAGGGAGCATTCATTTTGCCCCCCTGGGCTTTTCTTAGTGGCCTGGAAGAGCTGTCTCCAAGTAGAAATCAAAAAGAAAATCTGGACACTAAAGGGAAAAACATTTATGTTCACATTTAACAACATCATTTTTTAAAAAATATATGTTTAAATTGGGATATCATTGCTTTGCAAAGTTGTATTAGTTTCTGCTGTACAGTGAAGTAAGCAAGGTATTTGCCCTTCTTGGACCACCCGTCCCATCTCCACCTCATGCCACCTACGTAGCTCATCACAGAGCACCGAGCTGAGCTCCCTGTGCTATCCCGCCGGTTCCCACTAGCTATCTGTTTTACACATGGCAGTGCACATACTTCAGTCCCAATCCCTCAATTCATCCCCTCCACCACCTCCCACTATATCTGCACATCCATTCTCTATGTCTGTGTCTCTATTCCTGCTCTGCTAGTACGTTATATGAATGGGTAAAGAATATGTGGTGCATATATACAGGGGAATATTACTCAGCCATAGAAAGGAACAAAATTGGGTCATTTGTAGAGACATGGATGGACCTGGAGTCTGTCCTACAGAGAAGTAAGTCTGAAAGAGAAAAACAAGCATCATATATTAACACATATATGTGGAACTAAGAACTTCTTTTTCGTTATTTCCTTTTCCATTATAGTTTATTACAGGATATTGACTATAGTTCCCTGTGCTATACAGTAGGACCTTGTTGTTAAGAACTGCTAAGCAATGAGGTGCTGTGGGAAAAGGTTGGGTATTCACTAGTACATATGACTGATATAAATAGGTCACAGTTTGAGGGAAGAGGATTAAAAGTGCACTAATACAGTAAATCATGTTCTTCAACATGGCAATGGCAAGAGGGGAAGGAAATGGCATGACAGTGGAGGATAAAGGGCAGTGATGAATTTGCTTAGAAAAGGACCACTTATTCAGACCTGAAGACTGTGGGAAAGGGAGAGCATGTGTGAAGGTGTGGGGCAGAGGAAGAGCCTTGCCAGCTCATGAACTGCTTACACAGTTGAGGTTGGACAGATAATATCTCCAAGTAGCCACTGCTCAACCACTTGTTGGAAGTGTGAGAGTGGGAATGTCTGCCTGGGGGATAGACCTTACCAGAGTGGACCTTCCCAATGTGAGGATGCCTAACGTTACCATTTAGGAGTTCCCAGGTGGCAAGAGAACCAGGAAGCCCACCCCCATGTATTTGCTTGAAGGGAAGAGCCCACAGACACCCATGCTGCCCGTGGGCCCTAGCCAGATTCTAGAGTTTATCATCTCAGACCTACTCAGCTCAGCAGCCCCCTACCTGTCCTGTGGCCATCCCTCCTCTTCTCTCATTGATTCTCCACACTGTACTGGAAATGGTTTTCTATCACCAGATCTGACTAGATCCCTTTAATATTAATAAATCACTCCCTGTTATCTAAGAATAGAGCTACTGAGAAAATTCTTGTTATTTGTTCCGTGCTTACTTCTTTTCTTGACTTCATCTCTTGCTGGTTTACACTCTGATAGTCTAAACCACCCATCATTTTCTAAACTGTTTTCTTTGGCACTTCTTGCAGGTCCACCCACTTCCAGGCTGAGATTTGTGACCTTCCAAAGATGCCCACAGCCTGCATCTGATTGACTGCTCCCAAGATGTTCTCAGCTCCTCTCTTCCTCAATTGTGAAATGATACTAATGAACTCCTTTTACTTTCTTGGCCACCCTCCCCTCAGCTATGGGCTCTGTTCCTAATGGCTTCCTTAGCCAAAATTGCAAGACCACTGTATTTGTTCACTTGCCCACCCTGCATCTCTTTTACTGCCCTGCAAATTTGTCTGTACCATTTTTCTAGATTCCATATATATGCACTAATATATGATATTTGTTTTTCTCTTTCTGACTTACTTCACTCTGAAAGACAGACTCTAGGTCCATTGGTCCATCCAAATCTCTACAAATGACCCAATTTCATTCCTCTTTATGGCTGAGTAATATTCCATTGTACATATGTACCACATCTTCTTTATCCATTCATCTGAGATGGACATTTGGCTTGTTTATATGTCTTGGCTATTGTACATAGTGCTGCCATGAACTTTGGAGTGCATGTGTCTTCTTGAATTCGTTTTTTCCAAGAGTGAGATTTGTGGATCATATGGCAACTCTAGTTTTATTTTTTTAAGGAACCTCCATACTGTTATCCATAGTGGCTGCACCAATTTACATTCCTACCAACTTATGTAGAAGGAGTCCCTATTCTTCACACCCTTTCCAGTGTTTATTATTTGTAGACTTTTTAATGATGGCCATTCTGTCCAGTAGGGAATTCTTCAAGAGTATCAGAACTAGATCATTTTAACATTGATATGTGGCTATGTTTTTAATATTTGCACATAGACATAAACTTTAGAACACTAAAGTTAGTATTACATATAAATTTTTAAAGTAATAAGATTAATTCAATTAAAACAACTCTATTCCAATAAACAATGACAACCATCACTCTCACATACACCTAAAACAATCACTCTGACACTCAGATCATATAAGCATCTATTCAGTCTAAAAAGATTATGTCTAAGAAAACAGAGGCAAGTGTAGAATGTACAGTATATGGAATACTAACTGCAGAATTCCCTTCACCCCACAGTAATATTAATGATGACTGACACTTTGACTTGTGTAGGACTTTTTGTCTAAGGCGATTATATCGTAGGTGCAAATAACCGTATAATTGCTCTAATGTGAGCTTAGTTTTAATCACAATACCAAAGTTTGATCTTGAACAATTCACCACATCATTATCCAAGAGAGAACTTATAAAATGGTAAATTGGACTGTGAGAACCCACTTTACCCTTGGTCATGGGCAATAAAAGTTGGGTTTCAGTTGATGAGACATAAAGAAGACTGGAAATCCTACCTACACTGAATTTCTTATGCTTCATTTATGGGCTCCAGAATAGCACGCATGTCAAGGAAAATGGTGTTCAATCTTGATTAAAAAAAAAAAAAACAAGCGGTGAATTGAGCTGTGATGTGTGATTACGGAACAAATAATTCTCTTTAAACTTGAATATTTCCTAAGCATTCCCCTAAAATTTTTTTTGGTTCACAATAGTTATTTACTTCTATTTTATTTTTATTTTAAGTTTTGTGTGTATTTATTTTTTTTTTGTTATACACCCTGTCTATGTCCATATTTAAACATAATCCATTTTCACTTACTGTGCTGTTAATGTGCAGTATAATTTCTATTATCTTGTTTTACACTTTCTCCTTTTTTCTAACTCATGACTACTACTTTTTTATTTTTCAGTCTTTTACTAGGTGGGAAATGGTTTTTAATCTTTTTATAATCTGATAATTTTCAAGAGGTATATTTTGGTTTCAGTTATACTGATGGCTAATTCAAGGATAATTTTAAAATCCTGCCTCAGTGTACATTTTTCTCTCAGGAAGGAAGCAGACTTGTCAACCATTTCCAGTCAATAAATAAGATGGCAAAATGAGCATTGTTTTATTGTCCTTCCTTTTTTTTCCTTTTTCCTGGTTGCCTGATTATAAAGATTCTGATGACACTTGCAATTATCACTGTTATGCCTATTACTTGTATTTCCCCCTTTTGCATTTCCATTCAATTTTCTAATCACAATTACAGGAATAATTATTTAGATTTGACTCAATATTTACATAGTTTCCATAATACCACTACTTGTTGATGTTTAGCTATTTAATTTTGATTCATCTATTATTGGTCAGTTGCAACTTGTCATCAAGCATTTTTCAGGATGAGGATAAAGGTGGTTTACTTGATGAGAGTTCTATATAGTTCTGCACCTTAGCATTAATGATACTTCTATTGTTCTATCTGCCTGATGAATGTTTTTCCCCCTGTTTACTCATCTTGAGAGATCTAAGGGTTCTCTGTGCTTGAAGTTTGCCAATATTTATAAATGAACAGTCACTTTGTCCCATCAATAACCATATGAACTCCATCAGCATCTTCCTTATGAACCCCAAACTGGAAGGCAACTTCATTGCAAATCACCACGTAAATTTTAGTCTTTAAAAGTTAATTATATAATATGGCCTTTTAGAATTGGTAAGGGCTCTGCTTCCCCAGTCTAATCATCTTATACTGGAAAATACAATTTATTCATAGGTAACTGACAATCTGTATGTCTCTCCTTTCAAGATGCAGGCTTAGACTACAATTTCCACAGTATGCTTTTCTCACTATTCTCCTGTCCCTCCACTTATAACTGTCAGTATCTCATACCTGCATCTGACTATTTCTGACCTGACCCTCTTGCACTAGCAAATGGTACTCCCCAGATGGATATCAAAAGAGAAGTGCCAATGAAAGACTTTGGTTTGATGAAATGAACTTAGCCAAGACAAAAAGCAGTTGCTTCACCATTTAATTGGTGAAGGCTCCAGAATTCCAGGATATATAACTCAGTAAGACAGAGTGGAAATTTCTCAATGTTTTTCTGCTTGATCTGGCTTATCTACCTCAGGCACCATCCAAGATTTCGTTGGTAGAAATTCCTCCCAGCATCTAGCAAATCATTAGTCTGTATTCCTAATTTCCAGTAGAGTGGAAGCTTTTATCCCTCACTCAATTTCCATAATAATTTCAATTAGAATTTGGGAAGGTAAATAGTGTGCCCCTAACTAGCTGCCATCTTATCTGCGAAGTTCATTTTCATAGGGACTGTTAATGGGAGTTGGGGGAAGACGTGTTAATTTGACACCATCTTAAAGCTTTCTTTCCAGTAGAAATAGCTTATATATAAGTAAAATAAAAATAATAGGGAAAAAGGTGATTGTGATTCTATAATACTGCCTTTCTGCTGACCATCAAAGTAGGCAAGAGTCAGTGCCTGGAGAATGCAAGCATCTCACATTTGACATTTCTCAGCAGTGAAGAATTAACCAAAGCAGCAGCTAGCCTAACAAACCAAGGCTTCCAAAAACAAAGCAGGAGGATCTTTGTCCAAGAAAAAGATGCCAAAGGCTAATGTGAAGGAGGAGGGCAGAGTTTAGAACACAGGCTCTGGCCTCTGACTGCTTATCTTCAAATCTGGGCTCTATTGACTTAGGTTATTATTAGCTGTAGGTTCTTAGGCTTCTGATTCCTTCTTGTAAAGATAGGCCCTGCCTCAATGGGAGTATGTAAGAAAAAAATGGCATTAGCACAGTACCTGGTGCAACCCACTCCAGTATTTTTGCCGGGAAAATTCCATGGACAGAGGAGCCTGGTTGGCTACAGTCCATGGGATTGCCAAGAGTCAGACACTGAGCAACTAAGCATGGATTGTTATGTGTGTTTATCTAGTTGGCCTGTGTGTGTGTTAGTTGCTCAGTCATGTGACCCCATGGACTGAAACTCAGCAGGCTCCTCTGTCCATGGAATTCTCCAGGCAAGAATACTGGAGAGGTTTGCTATTTCCTTCTCCAAGGGATCTTCCCTGACTCAGGTCTCCTGCATTGCAGGCAGATTCTTGACCATCTGAGCTACCATGGATTGTTATGTTCACCCTCATTTCTTAAACAGAGAGAGCAGATACAAAGAAGGCAGACATACTACTGAGTCATGTGTGCAGATAAGAGGCAGGGCTGTTAGTTCCAGAACATCCTAGTGGCTTTGGGAGAGAATGAGGGGGTACAGTGACCTGGACTTAGGAGAAGGATAATGGTTGAGATACTGGGAAAGCGAAAAATCACTGGTCTTCATACTCCTGGAAGACAGGAGTGGGGTCTTACTTTCTTCTTATTTTCTGCATCTAGCCTAGCAACCTGTATATTGCAGGCATTTAATATTTGTTAAAGGAATGAATTGGTTCACTGAATGCAGTAGGATCAGGACAAGCCTGGAATTGTCAGAGTAAATTGAAGGCAGCATGGAAACATATCAACAGCCTGAGTAGACAGTCACAATATTAGTGTCCAAAATAATAGCTTGGGTTATTTATTTATTAATTTACTTGCTCCAGGTGAGGAATTTAGTATATTTAAAGTCACTTTACTTTCAATTCTTTACATTTTTAAAATGAAGAAACTGAGGGTTAGGGGTAGTAAGTAACCATTCAGCCTCTCTCTGCTAGCTTGTGTCCAGGCCCCAGTGTGTGCCTTTCCCTGACCACACCACTGCTCAGAGCCCTGGGCATGAGCAAAATGCCCTGGGCCTGGGAAAGTACATCCACTGAGCTTGCTGGCTTTGTAAGCAAGTGCTCACATCAGAACACAGGCTTGAGAGATGATGAGAAGAGGAAACTGAGGGCTCCACACCTCAAGATTCATCTTGGAGGCACCAGAAAGATCAGGGGCAGCTTGAGATACTGGTGAATCAATATGGGATCTCTGGGGACCTCCCTGGGGGGTTTAGCAGCTAAGACTCTGTGTTTCCAATGCAGGGAGTGTGGGTTCGATCCCTGGTTGGGGAACTTAGATCCCATAAGCCATTCAGTGAGGCAAAAAAAAAGGGGTCTCTCTGGCTGGGCCAAGTCTCACACTGTTTTGATCATAATTCATCCCTTACTTAAAGGAACTGAAATCATAAAATATTCAAATATTCTGTTTGCCTTTTTATTAGCCTGCTACAATATCCAAAGTGGTAATTGCCATGACTTTCACTAGGAAAAAGTGTGAATTTGGATACTGCTGGGTCATTTCAAGAAGGAGTTGAGAGACAACCTGAAGGGGACCATTATTATTATATGATTTTAATTTGCTGCAAACCAAAGGTCATATATTTTAAAAAGAGAAACAACATGTAAATGTTGCAATGGAACACCCACGATAAATCCTTAATTAATAATCCCCCATTTCCACCTCCCAAACGACCATGATTACCAGTCTGACCTTTTTGGTCAGTGACTCAAGAAGGAAAGGTCAACAACCCAGTTGCTACTTGTCTCTGTGAAGTGATGCATATTTGCATTTGGAAGGAAGTCTTGTAACCCTGGGAACACCCTGAAGCTCTCTGAAAGGATACTGGTGAGCAGAAAAGTGCCATCCTGTGGGCGTCTCAGAACCCTTTTCTGCGTCAGCCTGCAGAGCCAACGCATTCCCAGTGGACCCAGAGAGTGGACTCTGTGTCAGTGGCTTGGCCCATGGGGTCACTTGTGCTCTAGAGACTCTGAATTCCCATAGTAACCCCACAGAAGGAGAGAATTCCCACTGGTCAGGGCCCCTGGAAGGGAGGTGGCAATGGCCATGCCAGATCACCCCTGCCCTACACCCAGAGTGCCACACATGCCTGCCCAGACACTGCTGCCATCAAGGGAGAAGTCCTGCCCTTCGCCAAGACCCGACCCACTTCCCAATGGAAGGGTTTATAGGGGCAGCATCTGGCTCCTTGTCTGTCAATTGATGAGATGAAGTCTTCCTCAGATTGGAGTTTAGACATGGCTAGGATCTCAGGCACTGCCCCACATGTACTAATACACTTGCCTAGATCCATTGCTTTTCATGGGACGTGGAGGGACTGGGGCCACCAGGAAATAGTGTTTTTTAAAACCAGGGTCTGGAGCCAAGAATTCTTGTTTGCGCTGCCAGAGGGTGATAACACACACAGTTTCAGGCACCAAATCCAGGCTCAAGGGGAGTCACAGCCTCAAGGTGCTTCAGGGGAAGGCCTCCCAGAGTTGAGGCGGAGGGGGCGGGGGGGAGGCGGGGTTGCAGAGAGAAGGAGCTGCAGCCAGCCAACATTGGAGTTGAGGTCTCAGAGTTATCAAAGTGTGGCCCAAGAATCCACACTTCGAGTCACCTAAGTTTCATGTTAAAGGCAGATTCCTGTGTCCCACGTGACATTTACAAAGCAGAATCTTTGAAGGTTAGTGTGGTCTGACCTTGAGGGCCGGAGGAAGACGGAGAGACTGAACCAAATCCACCTCAACAGAGGTTTCTTTTCTTTTCCCAGCCTTTGGCCTGGCCACCGCCTTTCAGACTGTCTCCAGGGCCAAGAGTCCAGGGACAAAATGACTTCAAACCTGAGAATCCACTTAGCTGTGTACAAGGCTCATTACCCCTGGGGCTAATCCCCAGGACCTTGCCTGCTGTGCTTAGGGGCCTGCATCATTAGTCTGAACCCCACGTGGGCTGAGAGCCTGACTCCCCAGGGTCACAAGCCTGGGGCTGGTAAGCTCCAGTGGGGACCTGTGCCAAGCCTCCGCCTGCTCCCCTGCCTCAGCCTGGCCGTTCCCAGCTCCCTGGGGTTAAGCTTGCCCAAGGCCCAACCGCAGGCTGCACTTGGTGGAAAACAATTACAGGCCCAGGACGACTTCAATTCTCAGCAGTCCTGACAGGGTCAGAAAATTATCTGCATCCAAAACCCACCTTCTGCTGTGACTCAGAATTAAGATCTCCTGTGATATTCCCGGTGGCTTCCCTGGTGGCTCAGATGTTAAGAAATCTGCCTACAAGAGAGACCCGGATTTGATCCCTGTGTCGGGAAGATCCTCTGGAGAATGGAATGGCTCCCCACAGGATCTCCTGGCTATGGGTCCTGTAATGCCAGGCATGTTAAAAACACACAGTCAAAAGTCAAACAGTTAAGATGCTCCAAGTCACAGACCACCTCACCCCACCTGACAGCAGAGATCCTGCATGTGGCCTGTTCTGTCATCTGTTTGTTCTAGGACAGACACAGGGTTTTAAGACCCCGAGGAACTGTCTCTGTGCTCCTTGAAGTTGATTCTTGCTCTCTGTACTCCCAGCCCCGAGTTAGAGGTCCCATAGCACAAAGCAGAATCAGCAAACTTCTGTAAATGGCCAGAGAGTCAGTCTCTTAGGCTTTTACAGTCTCTGTCACGAATATGTCACTCTGCTGTCCCAGTGCCAAAGCAGCTGTGGACAATAGGTAAACGGGTGGAAGTATTCCAGTAAAAGGCTTGTTACAAAAACAGGCAGTGATCTGAACTTGACCCGAGGGCTGTAGTTTGCCAATGCCTGGCATAGAGGTTATATGGGGAGACTCTAAAGACAGATGGTCGGGTTCAGATTTGAGCTCCCACTGTTGCCTGTCTGTGCAGCCTTAGGCAAATTACCCGATTTCTCTAAGATTCATGACTCGTGTCTACCTCACACTCTTCTTAGAAGACTTTAGTGAGACTCATGCATATTAAATGCTTTAGAGGGTTTCCAAGCACATGGTAAACAAGCTATACACAAAAAGCTACATTAGCTACAAAAAGAGCTCCTTGTTCTTACTTTGACTCTTTCAGACAGTGATAATTCTGCTCTGGATTTCTAGCGAGGGGCTGCTGCCTCCCCCTGTGGCTCAGAGGGTTTCAAGTGCTTGCCAGTACCTAAACTGCATCTGAGTTTTCTCTATCTGAATATTATCTTATTGATTGGTCAGTTGTCCTTGCTGGAACCAGTCTCTGAGACTAGGGTGCACACCATGGGCCCCTCCCCTGCTATTGTCCTGGGATCACCTCAGCTCCCAAGTTCCCTACCCCACTCCACCCCGACCCACCAGGGCTCCCATGTGGTCTCAGCCTGTCTCAAGCAGCAGTCTCTGCCCTTTTGACAGCCTGGATGAGCCAATAGGACCATGGTGCGTGCCATCATGTTCATACAAGTGCGTGCGTGCTTGTGTGCTAAGTCGCTTCAGTCGTATTCAGCTCTTTGTGACCCTATGGATTGCAGCCCTCCAGGCGCCTCTGTCCATGGGATTCTCCAGGCAAGAATACTGGAGTGGGTTGCCATGCCCTCCTCCAGCTGTATATTAATACTTGTCAGTAACACTCTGCAGACTCACCATTCTACAAGAGACAGTACCACGTGTTTGCAAAAGGGATAAATGACCTGTTGGGAAAGTGAAGTCGCTCAGTCATGTCCAACTCTTTGCGACACCATGGACTGTAGCCTACCAGGCTCCTCCCTCCATGGGATTCTTCAGGCAAGAATACTGGAGTGGGTTGCCATTTCCTTCTCCAAGTGTTGGGAACACAGAGCTAAAGTCCTTTTAAAAGGTTTTCTTTTGTGCAGAACTTCTTAGGACCTTTAATAAGTTCATGCACACTGTTCATTTTCAAGAGAGTAATCCAAGCACTCTGACAGCATTTCCAAACTTTATTTCAGTATGGGACCTTTCTCAAGGGCCATCACACAATCAGGATTCTGGGAGATGCAACAGTAAAAGAAGGGCTGTGTATCTCGGCTCTCTGAGTTGACTGACGGCAAAGGTTGAGAGTGTGTGCATGGTATGGACATCTTTCAAATCCTTCCTTTGTAATCCATGTCCTCCTTTCCCATCTCAAGTCATTCAGCACACTGGGGCTGTGGGCGCTGCCTGAGGAGGTGGATTTCCCCGGCATCAGGACTTGTTCCCTCTGTCAGCCAGACCGGCCGGATCTATAAAGAATTCCCTGAGTTCGTGAAATCCAATGCCCCTTCCTTCCTGAAGGCACCCCAGTCACCCCGTCCATTTGTATCTTTCCAAATGTTCTCCTCTTTGACTCTTAAAAGAAGTTCAAAGTGGCCCACAATTCATGTCAAATGGACCGGCTTGCCATTTCCTCCTTGTCCCCAAGGGCTCCTTATATAAAACCATGGCTTTATGGGTCTGAGTCATCCCATCTCCTCCGGGCCCTTTTCTGAACTTGGTGAACTTGTTTAAACATCCTGGGCCTTCTCTTGTTTCCCCCAACCCCCTTTCCCTGCGCCCAAGCTTGATGGTGCTGACCTTGGGGGAAGGGGAGGGCACCGTGGAACTGCTAAATCTTCCCAGCAGTTTCCAGCCCTGGGGATTTCATTTTTCACCTCCATCTGTGTCCACAGCATCCTCAGCTGTGTTTTCCAGGAAGAATTTCTTCTTTTTGAGGAGAGCAGAACTAATACCTTATCCTAGAGGCAACCTAGGCCTGCTGCTGGGCTAGTTTACCAGGGACTCCTCTTCCTCTTATTTTTTAAAAAATTACAAATCAGTGGAAGAAAATTTCCAACCCAAAGATGCCTGGGGAGCAGCTTGCAGTCTCCTGATGAAAGGGGCCTCTGCAGAGGTGCCCCGTACTATGATTTCTGCAAACCAAGGAAATAATAGCTTGTTGCTTCATCTAATTTCTCTGAGTGGGCTGAAGCTCTGTAATTACCTAGGTTCCAGAGCACTTGCTGGAAGGCTGCATCCACAGGCAGGTACCACATGCTCCCCAAGCTCTCATTCAGGCAGAGCTTCTGTGAGGCGGGATTGGCAGGGGAGATGAAGCCAAGTTTGTAATAATATGTGGAAATCAACTTGCATAGAAGCATCTACAAACCCATGAGGCAAGTTTGTGCCTGTTCCTCTCTGGGGTCTCAGCACCCACGCAGAAAGAACAGGTATATGCCTTTTCTGAGCTCCAAGGTACTGGAAAGATGCTTTGGGGGGATATAAAGATTTCTGAGGTGGCTCAGATGGTAAAGAATCTGCCTGCAATATGGAGACCCAGGTTTGGTCCCTGGGTTGGCAAGATCCCCTGGAGAAGGAAATGGCTAGCTACACCAGTATTCTTTCCTGGAGAATTCCATGGACAGAGAAGCCTGGCGAGCTATAGTCCACAGAGTCACAAAGCCTCAGACACAACTGAGCGAATAACACTTTCACTTGCTTTTCACTTTCAAGGCGTTCTCACCCATTTGGGCCACAGGTGGCCTCTAACTTCTGTTTTCAACTGCATTTTCAAAGTCAGAGGTCGATGAAGTTCATGGTTCTCAGGTTGCTCCTTCCAGGTGTCGCGTTCCTCGGGGGATGCTTGTGGCCTCTTTACCAGCCATGAGTAAGCATGCTGGGGAGGGTCTTGGATCTGACTGCAGAATCAGATCCACTCTGGTTCTCCAGAGTATCCATAGTATTCTCCATGTGCAGTTCCCCATGAGATTTTATTTGGAGAAAAACAAAAGGTTTCTTCTGTCTGCAAATGACCAGGTTAAAATGTTGCTAAAACCTTTTCACTTTTCACGGACTTTGATCCCTGTCTTAAGCACCAACTCACCCCAGTCACCCCAAGGCCTAGCTTTACACTCCCTGTGTTTTCTTTCATATTTACTCAATTGTCAGTGAGAATTATTTGGCTTCCTTGGGGACTCAGTGGTAAAGAATCCACCTTCCAGTGAGGAGACATGAGTTTAATCCTTGGGTTGGGAAGACCTCCTGGAGAAAAAAAATGGCAACCACTCTGGTTGGACAGAGGAGCCTGGCAGGCTACAGTCCATGGGATTGAAAAGAATTGGACACGACTTGGCAACTAAATAATAACAACAACAGATACATCCTAATAATTCTCACAATTCTCACTGTTGTCGCTAAGCCATGTCCGATTCTTTGTGACCCTATGGACTGTAACCCACCAGACTCCTCTGTCCGTGGCATTTTCCAGGCAAGAGTACTGGAGTGGATTGCCATTTCCTTCTCCAGGGGATCTTCCCAACCCAGGGATAGAACTCGTGTCTCCTGTTCTGTGTCTCCTGGGAATGAAATAAAGTGATATTGGGTTTTTTGAATCTACTTATCTGGTGGAAATAGAATCCCACCTTTTATGGTTTGGATTTTCAGGCATGGTTGTTGGAATAGTTTCCCACATCTGTTGTTTTCCTCAGTCCTTCTACCTTTACAGGCCAATCCCTACAAGCTCAGCAAGGATTTTGACATCTCATCCACCAACAAGCCAGAAATCATTGACATTGTAGAGTCTACACCTGTTTTTTTTTTAAACTTTATTGAAGTGTATTTAATTTAGAATGCTGTACAGCCAAGTGACTCAGTTACACACACACACACACACACATACAGTTTTTTATATTGTTTTCCATTTTGGTGTATCATAGGATACTGAATATAGCACCTTGTGCTATACAGTAGGACCTTGTTGTTTATCCATCTTATAAATACAAGTTTGCATCTGCTAACCCCAAGTTCCCAATCCATCTCTCCCCCAACCTCTTTCCCCTTGACAACCATAAGTCTGTTTTCTATGTCTATGAGTCTGTTTCTGCTTCATAGGCAAGTTCATTTATGTCATATTTTAGATTCCATTTATAAATGATTTCACATGGTATTTGTTTTTCTCTGACTTACTTCATTTAGTATGATAATCTATAGATCCATCCATGTTGCTACGAATGGCATGATTTCATTCCTTTTTGTAGGTGAGTAGTATTCCATTATGTGTATGCTAACTTGCTTCAGTTGTATCCAACTCTTTGCAACCCCATGAACCATAGCCAACCAGGGTCCTCTGTCCATGGGATTCTCTAGGCAAGAATACTGAAGTTGGATGCCATGTGCTTCTCCAGGGGATCTTTCCAACCCAGGGATCAAACTCATATCCCTTATGTGTCAGCCTTGGCCAGGTGAGTTCTTTACCACCTGGGACGCCTCTTATTCCATTATGTGTGTATGTGTTTATGTGTATTACATCTTTATCCATTCCTCCATCGATGGACATTTAGTTTGCTTTCACATCTTGTTTATTGTAAACAGTGCTGCTATGAACATTGGAGTGTATGTATCTTTTAAAATTAGAGTTTTCTCCAGGTGTGTGCCCAGGAGTGGGATTGCTGGATCACATGGCAACTCTATTTTTAGTTTTTGAGGATCCTCCGTTCTGTTCTCCATAGTGGCTGCAGCAGTTTACAATCCTACCAACAGCGGAAGAAGGTTCTCTTTTCACCATACTCTCTCCAGCATTTATTATGGACTCTTTAATGATGGCCATCCTAACGAGTGTGAGGCAGTACCTCACTGTAGTTTTGATTTGCATTTCTCTACTAATTATCGATGAGGAGCATCTTCTCCTGTGCCTGTTCCTAAAGCATCCCCCATGTTTCAGTTTCTGGTGAGCTTGGCTTCTACACACAGCCTGTAGCCAGGAGTCCCCTTTCTGCACTTTCCAGCTGTGGTGCTGGCGCTGGAGAAGCCGTAACCAGCTCAGGGTTCATGAGCTTGAGCTTCTAAAGGAGCTTGGAAGTCTCCTTTCAAGGCTCCATTTCATCTCCTCTCCTTCCTGTGGCTTAACCTTTCCCCTCCCAATGCCTCCCGAGGGCTTTCTTCAGAGGAAAAGGGCTCCCATGTGCCAGTCCCTTTCCTCCCTTCCCAAGCCTACTCACCTCTGCCAGTCTGACCTGCCAGGCTTAGTCAGAACTGCTGGAAGGACTGCAGCCCCTCCCAATGTCCCTATAGTCCCCTGCCCTCTCCAGAGTTTCTTTAGGGATGCTGACACCTGCAGTGCTCTTGAAAAGGACGCAAAAGGGACAGAACCAGGAACTCTCATGCAGGCCACCACCTGCTCTTCTCAAGGATTTTCCCTCTGCTGCCTTGGTCCCGGAGGTTGCACCTCTGACCCAAGGATTCTCTGGCCATGAAATCCCATAGCAGCCAACTTCGTTCTCTGAGGCCTTAGGGAGCACTGAGGTAGGGGAGTCATGTTGACCCCCATCTGTTCAGTTTCACTGTGCCAGGCTGCCCCCAACCACTGGGGGTAGGGTAAGCAAGGTCCGAGGCTCCACTGGCTCTGGAGGTCTCTCTGGCCAGTTGAGGAGGGATGGGAGATGACCTCGGGTGCTCCTCCTGCTCCTGGGAAAGGCATGGCTTCCTGAGGTGCTGTCTTCCTGTCAGTGTCCTTCTGGCCTTCCTCCCCTGCCCCAAAGCAGCCCTGCCCCTTCTCCGTCCTCCACCCCCAAGTGCACCCCATCACCCTGACCTCCACTGGGCCACCTCTGCCCAGGCCCTTGGAGATGAACATCCTCTGCCAACATGTTTCTCCTAACTCATCTGGGCAGGGACCTCACGCACTTCATGGGCTCCTCCCTTGCTGAGGCCGGTACTGCCAGGCTATCAGTTAAGATGTTTACCGGCCATGATCTGACCCCACATTTTCTTGCTATCTCCTTATCTTCCTGGTCTCTGCCCTCCAGTTCCAGGCCTCCCACATGTAGATTTCTCTTCAGGACTGGGGGTCTGAGAGCACAACTTTCCTCTCTCTCTCGGTTTCTTTTGGACGAGTCTGAGCCGGCATCTGGCTCGGGCCGGTCTGGAGAGATCTGGAATCCAAACAGTCTTTAAAGAGTTATGACTCCAGGAACCGTGGATGGCAAGGTTTTCTATTATTCACAGTTCCAACTTTCCCATCTGGCTGTTTTCAGAATGAAAGCTGGAGATTACTGTCAGCATTAATTACAATCAGGTGTACTTTTCTTCTACTCCATTTTGCCCCAATGGTTTCTCACACAGCAAGAAATCCGTAAAATGCATGTCCTTTGAAATGGGGCACATAAATCCTTGCTGCTGGTGAGAGGCGCTGTCAGCCCGTGGGGCTCTCCCTGGATCCGGTGAACTTGGGGAAGTTCACTGAGCTTCCTCAGGTTTAGAGGTTTGTCTGAGCCCCTTGAATCTTCGGGGCAGGAAATGTCAAAAGAAACGGCTTCCTTGCAAGATTTCTGGCACTTCCTGCTTCTAGTCTCCCCCGAGCTACCTCAGGAAGGGTTTGGGGAATGTCTGTCTTCAGGGCCCCAGGTGGACCCCAGAGGGTGAAGCTGCAGAGAATGAAATTCTAGTGGAATAGAGGTCCACCTGCTATGTCTCATTCTCATCCAATCCCCATCCTCATGTTTCAGCGTTCATGTCTTCTCCCCTGACCCCTTGCTTATGTCTAGTCAGTGTTTGAAAAACATCATCTCATTCAGAAATGTTTTCTTTCCCTCCACTTTTGTCCCTATGTGCCTATTTATATATGTGCTTTGTTTTGTTGTTTATTCATTAAGTCGTGTTCAAGTCTTTACCACCGCATGGACTGTAGCCCACCAGGCTCCTCTGTTCTTGGGATTCTCCAGGCAAGAATACTGGAGTGGGTTGTCCACTTTTCTTACATTTTCCAGAAGCTTCTTCTTTTAATGTTTATTTTATATTGCAGGATAATTTGTTAATGATATTGTATGAGTTTCAGGTGTACAGCAAAGTGATTAAGCTACACATAGACTTCACTTCACTTCATTTCATATATGTATAATATTCTTTTTCAGGGGCTTTCCTAGGTGGCTAAGCCTCCCTGGTGGCTTACCTGGTAAAGAATCTGCCTGCAATGCAGGAGACCTGGGTTCAATCCCTGGGCTGGGAAGAGCTCTTGGAGAAGGGAATGGCTACCCATTCCAGTTGGAGAAGGAAATGGAAACCCACTCCAGTATTCTTGTCTGGAGAATTCCATGGACAGAGGAGCCTGGTGGGCTACAGTCCCATGCAGAGCGTGAGATACAACTAAGCGACTAAACCACCCATTCCAGTATTCGAGCCTGGAGAATTCCATGAACTGTATATCCATGGGATCACAAAAAGTCAGACACGACTGAACGACTTTCACTTTTTCATTTCCCTGGTGGCTCAGAGGGTGAAAACATCCCTTGGAAGAGGAAATGGCAACCCACTCCAGTGTTGCTGATAGGATAAGACATTACTGATAGGATAAGATATTGCTGGACAGAGGAGCCTGGCAGGGTATAGTCCATGGGGTTGCAAAGAGCCAGGCAGGACTGAGCACACACACACATTCTTTTTCAAATTCTTTTCCTGTTTAGATTGTTACAGAATATTGAGCAGAGTTCCCTGTGCTATACAGTAGATCCTTGTTGATTATCTATTTTAAATATAGCAGTGTGTACGTGTCAATCCCAAGCTCCCAATCTATTTTTCCGCCCAAGAAGTTTTTTTAAATTATTCTCCTGGGGTATATTTTTCTCTATAGACTCTTCATAACTATTTATTAACAGCTCAATACATTTCGTTTTTTAATTTATTTTTATTAAAGTATAGTTGATTTACAACATTATCTTCATTTATTCTGTACAGCAAAGTGACTCAGTTATGTGTGTGTGTGTGTGTGTGTGCTGGCCTGCGCTCAGTCACTCAGTCGTGTCTTTGAGGTCCCATAGACTACAGCCCACCAGACTCTTCTGTCCATGGGATTATCCTGACAAGAATACTGGAGTGGGTTGCCATTTCCTCCTCCAGGTGATCTTCCTGACCCAGGGATCAAACCCATGTCTCCTATGGCTCCTGAATTGGCAGCAGGTTCTTTATGACTGAGCCACCTGGGAAGCCCGCAGAATATGACATAGAATATTCATAGAACTGACTAGAGAGGATGTCCCTGATGGTCCAGTGGTTAAGACTTCATCTTACAATGCAGGAGGTGTAGACTCGGTTCCTCGTCCTGGGGGCTAAGATTCCACAAGCCTCATGGTCAAAACACCAAAATATAAAAAACAGCAGAAGCAATATTGTAACAACTTAAATAAAGACTTGAAAAATGGTCCACATTAAAGAAAAAATCTTAAAAAAAAAACGTGAATAGAGGAATTTAGCATAACCATATTGGTTGTGCTGCTAGTTAGACCCTGGCCATAACTTGCGCTAGTTCACTGCTCAAAAATCACTTATCTGTTTGAGCTCTGCAGTCAGGCGAAGTCCCTCTCATTTCACTCATCCTTGGCTTCCTCACCTCAGCAGCCTGGAGACCTTCCACAAGGGATTTTAACTGCAACTCTCCTCTGAGCCCTGGCAGCCATCTTTCAGATGAATTCTCCGGCTGCATTTCATAATCTCGGTAGAATAAATGAAGTTTTTGACAGTTAATTTATTTCCTTGATGTATTTCAGATGTCTCTTCAGACAAAGCACTGGGTTAGTCCTGTTGGTTGTCTTGAATCGGATATTAGCTGAGAACACTTCCTCAGCACCGTTATTGAGATGTGCACTAATTGTATTTGCACACACTCCAAGCTGAACGAGCCTCCAAGCTCCTAATTTTTCCACTTCATCAAACTCAATGGGTGTGCTGAGTTGCACAAATGAGACAGTTATGAACGTGCTCACAACCGCGTGGGTCTGCTTAAAATGGGCATCTTGCCCCTGTACTAGTGAATGTACGGAAATCATCCATTACGAGAAAATTTAAGGGAAATATGTTATGTAGACAAATGGCTTAGTCAAACACTCCCCTTTCCAGATATTAAATGTTTTTGCACAAGTGTTTTTTATTGTTCAAGTCAGCAAGTCCTATTTCTTTCCCTACGTTCTCAACTTCTGAAGGGAGAGCCACCACCTCAGCCCTCTGACCAGGTACAGTCCTGAGAAGCTGGTAGAGTTTGTCTCAGATGTCCTCAAGTCAGAAAGGCTCAAAGGAAGAACTGGAAGTTGAATGAACACAAAATTCTGGGTGTAGCTGTTACCATTTCCTTTTCCCAGACCAGGCTACCTACAGGTCGGTCCTGTGCAGGAATGGTCACAGGCATCGCTGACTGTTATAGTGATGCACCTCTGGACCACCCAGAATGCCATGGTCACCTTCACTTCAGGGTCATGTCCTTGTACCAATGATTAGGGTGTGACTGGTGTGGTTTATTTTTTTGGCTACGTTGAGTCTTCCTAGCGGTACGTGCTCTCTAGTGGTGCACAGGCTTAGTTGCCCTGAGGCATATGTGATCTTAGTTTCCCAACCGGTGATCAAACCCACATCCCCTGCACTGGAAGGCAGATTCCGAACCACTGGACCATCAAGGAAGTCCCTAGGACTTTTGGAGTCAGACAAATATATATTTCAGTCCAGGCCCTATTACTCTCTAATTCAGGGACATCAGCATGTCCTCCTGGGCCTCCATTTCTTCATATGTGAAATGGGATAATAACTAGTTCAAGGATTCTTTAAAGGTTGTGAGTATAAAACTCTCAGGACACTTTTGATGCCTGCCACATAGAATATAAGAGTCAGACGTGACTGAGCAACTGAGCACACACAGAATCTGCCCCCTAAACGGTAGCTTTATTCTTACAGTCACTGAGCAACAGATGATCCACACTGGAAACAACTGACTGCTGACAGAGCAAACCTCTGTCTACTCCAGTCTCTGGACTATAACTACTAGTTTTCTATGCTGTGTAACAAATGACAAAATCCTGAGGAGCTTCAAACAACCTACATGCATTCTCTCACAGTTTATATGGATCAGGAGCCTGGGAACAGATTAACTGGGTTTCCTGTCTAGCCTTTTGCAGTCAAGGTATTGGCAGGGCTATGTTGTCATCCAGAGGCTCAATTAAAAATTAACCCTCTTTCCAGTTCAGTCAGGTGTTGGCAAATGTCAATTCCTTGCAACTCTAAAACCTAGGATGCTACCTTCTTACTGTCAGTCCTTTGCTGTGGGACTCTCCCTATAGGCTTTTTCACAACATTGCAACTTTTTTTTTCAAAAACAAAAGCAGAGGAAAAGAATGAATCTGCTAGCAAGACAGGGTTTTGTGTAGAAGTAACATCCCAAAGCCTTTGACTGTGTAGATCACAGTAAATAAACTGTGGAAAATTCTGAAGGAGATGGGAATACCAGACCACCTGACCTGCCTCTTGAGAAATCTGTATGCAGGTCAGGAAGCAACAGTTAGAACTGGACATGAAACAACAGACTGGTTCCAAATAGGAAAAGGAGTACGTCAAGGCTGTATATTGTCACCTTGCTTATTTAACTTATATGCAGAGTACATCATGAGAAACGCTGGACTGGAAGAAGCACAAGCTGGAATCAAGATTGCCAGGAGATATATCAATAACCTCAGATATGCAGATGACACCACCCTTATGGCAGAAAGTGAAGAGGAACTCAAAAGCCTCTTGATGAAAGTGAAAGTGGAGAGTGAAAAAGCTGGCTTAAAGCTCAACATTCAGAAAACGAAGATCATGGCATCCAGTCCCATCACTTCATGGGAAATAGATGGGGAAACAGTGGAAACAGTGTCAGACTTTATTTTTCTGGGCTCCAAAATCACTGCAGATGGTGACTGCAGCCATGAAATTAAAAGACACTTACTCCTTGGAAGGAAAGTTATGACCAACCTGGATAGCATATTCAAAAGCAGAGACATTGCCAGCAAAGGTCCATCTAGTCAAGGCTATGGTTTTTCCTGTGGTCATGTATGGATGTGAGAGTTGGACTGTGAAGAAGGCTGAGTGCCAAAGAATTGATGCTTTTGAACTGTGGTGTTGGAGAAGACTCTTGAGAGTCCCTTGGACTGCAAGGAGATCCAACCAGTCCATTCTGAAGGAGATCAGCCCTGGGATTTCTTTGGAAGGAATGATGCTGAAGCTGAAACTCCAGTACTTTGGCCACCTCATGCAAAGAGTTGACTCATTGGTAAAGACTCTGATGCTGGGAGGCATTGGGGGCAAGAGGAGAAGGGGATGACAGAGGATGAGATGGCTGGATGGCATCACTGACTCGATGGACGTGAGTCTGAGTGAATTCTAGGAGTTGGTGATGGACAGGGAGGCCTGGTGTGCTGTGATTCATGGGGTCGCAAAGAGTCGGACACGACTGAGCGACTGAACTGAACTGAACTGAACATCCCATCACTTTGCCACATTCTCTTGGTTAGAAGCAAGACCCACATTCAAAAAGAGGGAATTGTACAAGAGGACACCAGGAGGAGGGGATAGTACAGATGACCCTAAAGACCATCTGCCACAACCAGAAAAGACTTGAGGGAGTAAGAGACACAAGTAAAGCCTTCATCTGTCATTCCTAAAGTTTGATCCTTTACCAACAGTACCAGTATCACTGGTTCCACCCTAGTCCCACTCTATTAGTATTTAACTGCTGCTGTAACAAAGTGCCACAAACTTAGCAGATTTTAAAAAAACACAAATCTATTATTTGATAGTTCTCGAGGTCAAAAAAGCCTGAAATGACTCCAACTGACCTAAAATCAAGCTGTCAGCAGGGCTGCATTGCTTTCAGAGACTCAAAGGGGAGGGAAGATTTTCCTTGCTTTTTTGGGCTCCTAGAGGCTGCGCACAATCTTTGGATCCCAGCCACATCACTCCATCATCAAAGCCAGCAAAAGTGGACAGAGTTCGTCTTTCATTACACCACTCTGACCTCTTCTGCCTCCCTCTTCTACATTTAAGGATCTTTGTGATTACCTTGGGCCTACCTGGATGACTCAGGATAATTGCTTTATTTTAAGATCAGCTCATTAGCAACCTTAATTCTACCTGCAAATTTCATTTTCCATTGCCATGTAGTATGTGATGGGTATCAGGATGCTAACAGCATCCTGGGGGCATCATTCTTTCTACTATACATACTGAATCAAATGATGGGTTGAGGTACCTCTGGTTTGCTAAGCCACTCAAGTTCTAGAGTCACTGGTCTACATCAATAGAGTTTGAATCAATTAATTTATAAGACACTGGTGTCAACACCTGATCACTGGCATGAGGTAGAAAAAGACTGAGGTTTAAACTGTGTTCAAATTTATTAAGGAATCCAACAGGTGTAAGCAATGAGAATGCTTTTCTGGATAGAGTTTCTGAAATTTGTCTTCTACCCACCAAAACTTTGGGAGCAGTAAGCCCCTGCCTTCAAGTTCGCCAGTATAAAGAGAGCACCAAAGAAGATGGGTTTGGGGGATGAGCCACAGCCCCTGAGGAAGGCAGACCTTATTATGCCATTGAGGAGGACATGAACCATGAGTCACGGCAGGTGGAACACCCAGAACCCTCTGTAATTAGTAATAAAAGTCTACAAGCAGACAATGGGCAGATGAGTCCACGGATATGAACACAAACGGCTATAAAATAGGGCCCCTAAGTGCCAAGACGTTGTCTTTGATAGAAATGCTCACCTTAACAGTACCTGGCCAAATTGCCACCAAGTACGTTCTAATGATGTGATTTCACATTGGATGAGGCACATGATTTTTGCATATTCTAAAAGCTAGATAGCTAAGACAATAATGAATGTGCTCTTCTTATTTCCTTTCAAAGATCATGACTTTCTTACTCATTGACTCAAAGCAGTCTCTTGGTTGGGAGAATGAGAGAAAAGTTGGGGAAAGAGAGAGAAAGAATTTACTCAGAATTGAGCTCCAACCCTCAAAAGATGAGATTATTCAAGATAGTCTTTCTTTCCCTTTTCATATGTCAAGTGTTAATCATAGAGGACTCTGATCATAAATTTCTCTTTATGGAAAAAGAATTACCTATTTTCCATTAATGCCTAGTCATGATGGATTAAGGAAGAAGGAGGAGATGACTTAATTAGTCATTCTCAAACATTAGCTACATTAGAATTACCTGGAGAGCTTGTTAAACTACAGATTCCTAGGCCCTACCCCCAAGATTCTGTGTCAGGAAAAGAAAGCCTGTCTCTTCTCTTCCCTGGAATATTTAGGAAGCCAGAGATAAAAAATGATGGAGTAGGGATATATGTCTCAATATTCCTCTTTTCCAGGTTTAACCCAGATAAGCTAAAATAAATTAGGGTAATTCAGAGGGCAGAAGGGGGAACTGCATCCCCAGATTCTTCATTCATGATTTTGAGTGTCAGTGTTCACAAATCCCTATGCCAACATGCTGCATTCTATCCCAGATAGAGTGGAACAGCAGAATCAGACAGATCAGACAGACAGATCCCCTGTCAGTACCTTCAAGCTTCCCATAGCTTGCAGTGGTGGACTGCTGGGCGTGGGACAGAATGAAGGATGCAACAGAGACTTGATGTTCCACAGCCACTGCAAGCAAAGAGGAGACCGTATCATCCATTGGGAGGAGATGAATGATGACCCCACAGAGTATCAGCTGAGCCAGAACAACTGACCACAGTCCACCAGTCACAGACTTCAGACTAGGGTGCCAACAGGACCAGGGCCTCTGGATACAAAGAATATTGAACAGCCAATGGAAGGGGCCTCCAAAGACCATCCACCATGTATCACATAAGTCAACCCCCTCCCCTGACACCCAGATGCCCCTCAGAGAGCAGCTTGAAGAGGAAGACCAGAAGATTATGAATCAAAAATCAAGGCTGAGTATTACCAAGATAAATAAATGTCAAAGCATCAACTTGCACTGTTTAATTCACTTTTAGACCAAAAGTAAATTTAGTGGGAGGTGAGAGGGAGGTTCACGAGGGAGGGGACATATGGATACCTATGGTTGATTCATGCTGATGTATGTCAGAAACTAATACAATACTGTAAAGCAATTATACTCCAATTAAAAATAAGTAAAAAATTTTAAAAGTGACTTTATTTATAGTAATCAAGACTTTATCATCTATGCAAATCATGATAAGATGGATGGTCACCTTGCATCAATGCCCATGGTGCATTGGTTGCCTAGGGTGTTGTATTGAGAGTTCAGAAGCTTCCAGAGGGTTTGGGCATTTGCCTTGAGTGAGAGGTCAGGGACAGTTCCTGTGGCACAGGGTGGCCATCACTGAAATAGGCTACATTCCAGTTTTTGTGAATCAGTGTAAGCACAAATTCACAAAGATGGGCAAAGAACCATCCTCCCTGTGGTCCTAGAAATGGGTCTTTTAGCAACAGAAATAAAGTCAGAAATATCTGACTTTGAGTCTTTAGCAATTTGGCCAAGTATCTATCAACATCATTCTGAGACTGAGGCTAAAGTCTGCAATAGATGTGGATGGAAGAGAAAGAAAGAAAATTAGTGAGTTTTCAACAAATGTATGCTGAGTACCTTCACATGTAAAGACTCCGTTCTACAGGTAACACAAAAACAAGTATGATAAAGACCTTCTCTAGTGAAGTACTGTGTTATTCTGACCAAAAACCCTTTCAAATATGTGTGGCCAATATGTTTGCTAGACAGGTTACAAGGACTAGAGAAATGAGAAAATGCCTTCTAGCACCCGTTGTGATATGAATCCAAAACTCCTACGGGTACTGCACCCTCCCCTCGCCCTCACCCCTTAGAAAGCAGAGACCAGTGATATCACAGGGAACTTCAGGAGCACTGGATCTCCTAACTGAATGCATTGTGTGGTGGTGGTGGTTTAGTCACTAAGTTGTGTCCCGCTCTTGCCACCCCATGGACTGTAGCCTGCCAAGCTTCTCTGTCCACGGGATTTCCCAGGCAAGAATACTGGAGTGGGTTGCCATTTCCTGCCTCAGGGGATCTGCCTGACCCAGGGATCAAACCCATGTTTCCTACATTGCAAGTGATTGTAGGTGGATTCTTGACTGACTGAATCACCAGGGAAGCCAGCTTATGAAATTTCAGCAAAGCCACAGGGAGAAATATTTTTGATAATAATAGTAACTTTAAGGTCATTTATTTAACTTATGGGATCATCTCAATTATTCATCAAACCCCTGAGAACTAATGAGATAGGTGTAGGGCAGATGGATAAGGATTTTCCTGCTGGTCACACCTAGTGTGAACACTGGAAAATATTTCCCATTAGCAATAAAAATTGGGCAAAAGTATGTTTCGTCTACTGGCTTTCTTCTAATTGTTGGGAATTTTTTTCAATATTCCCTGGGTTTCAGATCTAAAAAAA
Organism: Bos mutus; assembly: GCF_027580195.1. Taxonomy (NCBI): domain Eukaryota; kingdom Metazoa; phylum Chordata; class Mammalia; order Artiodactyla; family Bovidae; genus Bos; species Bos mutus. The sequence goes on along the minus strand of NC_091620.1, from coordinate 40,607,368 downwards.
AAAACAAAAAAACAAAAAAACTGACATATGTTTTTGTGAAAGAAGTAATGCTTTCTGGAATGTGCATAGCATAATGTGTGTGGCTAAACTTTTGTTATCCAGAACCATGAATAATAATTTTATGTCTGATTCATTCAAGAAATTCTGAGGAAATATGCAGAGGCTATTTTTTCCTCTGAGATTCATACAAAATCTATTACTAAATCATGTTGCAATGAATTTTAGAGATTATTTAAATAATTCTGTTAATGCCATAGTTTAATTTAAAGACATATACCACTCAAGTATATTCAAAAATTTGGTTACAAGAGAATTAGAAAAGTTATGGCAATAAAGCTTCAGTCTTTCATGTATTTGGAAGAGGCTGTTCTTTCTGACTGCATAATCCTGTTTAGTTTAGTTTAGTGAAGTGAAGTCGCTCAGTCGTGTCCGACTCTTTGCGACCCCATGGACTGTAGCCTACCAGCTCCCCCGTCCATGGGATTTTCCAGGCAATAGTACTGGAGTGAATTGCTATTTCCTTCTCTAGGGGATCTTCCCAATCCAGGGATCGAACGCAGGTCTCCCGCATTGTAGACAGATGCTTTACTGTCTGAGCCACCAGGGAAGTCACATGTAATTATTTACCCATTCCAGAATATTCAGTAAATATACACGATTATGATTTTCACATTTAATATTAGTGCACCAGAATCCAATGATAGCAGACCATCAATTAATCAAAATTCTTGAGAGTATGATATTTCTTCCAGTTAATTGAATTTATTGATATATTCAAACTTCAATGGCAAATCTTTTTATTTTTTATCCTTGGGAAGAGTCCTTCTAAGATGCATTAGTCTAACTTGCTGTGTTTACTAACACGACATTATAAAGCAACTTTACACCATCGAAATGAATCCGCCACAGGTATTAGTCCACATTTGTAACTACAGTGTACCTAAGATTCACATTTAATATTTACAAAAGATTCTTCCTTTATGTGCCTCTTGTTATCAGTCTCAACACTAATTCTTACAGGGTATTGGCAGTTGCCTTGAGCCCAGGCTATGTAATTTGCCTCTTTCTCCTTAGTAATGAAGTAGAATAAAATATCTTAATTATTTCTCCATATCTCAAATACCTCATTAATTGGGTTTCTCTTTAATGTATTCAGCTTAGAATAGTTTTTGCAGTTTTAAAATTCCAAAATAAGGTTTTGGTTTTTTTTTTAACAAAAATGACATTTTCAGGTAAAAGCAATGTGCTGTATGAACTTTTGAAGAGGCCTGTCTGACAGAGGGTAGAGCCTCATTCTTTAAAGCTTTACGGCCAGGGCTAGAGTTACAGCCCCGAGAATGTGGGCCTCAGACAAGGGCAGGTGTTTCCATTCTTTTCAGATGCTTATCTTAACATGGAGTAAAGTTGAGTCTATAAAACAAGGGTGGGAATTTCACTGGGGAAGATTCAGCCTGGACCATAAAATTGCCCCCAGCCCTGTGTCTGCCCTGCCTGCTTGGGATCCCTCAAAAGAACCTCCTAGAAGCGCAGCCAAGGACCTCAGACTCCCTGGTCTGTGCGTGTGCACGCGCCTATGTTTAAACATATGCATTTTTAATTTATTCTAATGGATTAAACATCATGAAGAATTATAAACACCTATTTTAGGCTTTCAACTTTACTATCAGAGGCTAAAGAGATTTGAAAGCAGTTATCAGTTAGTCCTTGTACTCAGAGACATTCGAGTCTTTTAAATCAAAGAAAGTGGGTAAAGTAAACTCCATAAGGAATGTGTAACAACTGGAACTGTGTCTCTAGGAGAAATACTCATAGATTTATAGAAACCAAGGATGGGAGATTTGCTCACCAGCTCTCTAGCTGACAAAGAAAAGTGATATTTTGAAATGCACATTGGAGCATGTAACTCCCCAGTATAAGATTTTCTGGGGCCCCTTCTTCATTTCAGATTGATTCTACAAAGTTCTGAGGATTCCTCTGTGCACCCTCAAGACTATTTTGTTCCCAACCCCAATCACACTGGATTTTAAAAGAATTATCATCAAAGTACAAGATTTTCCCCACTTTGGAACCCTCTCAAATGCCCTTCACAGTAGTGGCCTTGCCCTATTTGCCTTGCTAACTTCACTCAGCTCTCACATAAAATGTCACCCTCTGCTTCCAAAATCCGTCCATTATGTGGCCAATTTTATTCTTAAACTATCTCTTCATTCTACATCTCAGAATTTGTGTCTAAATGTATGTATCCTACTGGTTCTGCTTATCTGGAGAGCCGTGACTAACACAGTCACTATGTCGGGAGAACAGTGGACCAACAGCCAGCCACCCATGTGTTAGTTCTCCTTGGGTCAGATGCTGGGACTAGATCCCAGTGTCGTCATCCACAAATGGGGAGTGTAATACCAAATACCATACCAGTCTTAGAGGGTTATCAGTGAGATTGTGTAAACCTCAAGCATGATGCTAGTATAAACTCTTCTTCGGTGGGCAACTTCTTTATGCCACTTGGTATTCAAAAACTTTGGAGGAAGAAATGGCAACCCTCTCCAGTATTCTTGCCTGGGAAAGCCAATGGACAAAGGAACCTGGCGGGCTCTAGTCCATGGGGTCACAAAGAGTGGGCCACGACTGAGCGAGCACACTCGCACACATTCAAACACTTGGAGTGTTCTGATAACATTCGTTGTTTCTAAGTGCATATTCTACTTAATTTGAAGGTTTTATACTTCATATACGGTACTGGGGCACTTTTCATCTTTTTTCTAATGTTTTTTCATTTTCTGTGTAAATCTAAATAAAAATAGGTGCTTTATCTGTAGTATTAATCATTACAACATTTTGAACTTGAACCAGGACAGCTGAGGTACATTTTCAGTAAAGTATGTTTATTTTCTCAGTATCTTTTTATACAAGTTTATTATTATCACTATTATGATTATTGATAATAAGAGTAGTCTTCTTTTTTAAAATGGCAAAATATGGACAGAACCTTGGGCAGAATTTTCAAGGAAATTATGTTGCTGTTAGTCACATCTGAAATAAACTAAAGTTTAAAAGTCTGTATTATCCCACATAGGTCATAGAGAACATGCATAATTTCCCAGGAGGATGGGGAAGGATGAGGGTATTGGCCTAAAAGGCCTTGTTTTCTAGATGCCATTTGATATGTTTTCATTGGAGTTTATAGTCAGTCTCTCATATCACCAGTCATGCTGTGTACTCTTTTGCATCTTTTTTTTTTTTACATTTAACCTATATCACTATAACATAAGATATTTGAAATAGGATGCTCTTGATTGTCTTTAACTCTTTATATCACTTATCATGACTAGACCTTTGATAAATTAATGTTTAAGTTTTAGAACTTTCTGTATTTTTGCTTTAGTGTATAGGATCCTTGATGCTAGGAAACATCACACTCCTATTGGGCTATTCACAATTTATTACCTTGACTTCTATTAAAAAAATGCTAGGTTCACTTTTAAGGAATCTCACCTATAAAGTAATTATGTGTCCCCCAAAGTAGAAATCTGTTGTTAAGTTATTATTGGCACCTTTGTCATTATTTATAGTAGTCATTTTAGGAAAGAACTTGCCATTTCTGAAGAGTCCATATCCCCAAACAATAATCATAGCAACCGTCATAATAATGAGCAATAGAATCATCATTCATTAAAATAGTGATTCATAATCTGAGCAATTATCATATTATATTTAATTATGATGGCAGTGGTGAAAATTACTATTTCCAGCTATTGAGTATACAAACAATTTCAGAACTTAAGGGAATAAAATTGAAAACAAAAAATTTGATGAAATTTTTTTTCTTAAAAATAAAGATTCAAATATTTTTAAATCATTTTAACTGATCTTGATGGAGAGATGTGTGTCTACAAGTTGTTTAAAACCTCTTATTTTCTGTGTAAATCTACATAAAATGTCCCTCTCAAATTTCCACCAAAACAAAACCATTTCTGTTCAATTCCAAACTAAATACAATCAGGATCAATCCTGATGGAGGCAATGCCTGATTTTTGAAAGTCATGGTGATTGTTTTTTATAAAGTTGGTCCAGGCATTCTAGGAGGCATGGCATAGTGATGTGACCACTACACAAGGAGAAAGGAAATTGGGCTTCTTGTGGCTCTTGCATCCTCTCTGATGGCAACATCTCTAGATGGTCTTTCTGCAGAGAAAACAAAGGAGAATGTTTTACCCTCTGGGATGCTACGAGTCTTAAACAGAATTCAAAAACCATAACCATAAAAGGAAAACATTGACAAGAGGTTTGACTGTGTGAAAACTTTAAATTTTATAACAGAGAAAACGTAAATTGGCTAAAAGACCATTTTTAAAAATTAATTTGTTTATTTTAATTGGAGGCTAATTACTTTACAATATTGTAGTGGGTTTTGCCATACATTCACATGAATCAGCCATGGGTGTACATGTGTCCCCCATCCTGAACCCCCCCTATCCTCCCTCCCCATCCCATCCCTCAGGGTTGTCCCAGTACACCAGCTTTGAGTGCCCTGTTTCATGCATTGAACTTGGACTGGTGCTCTATTTCACATATGGTAATATACATGTTTCAATGCTATTCTCTCAAATCATCCCACCCTTGCCTTTTCCCACAGAGTCCAAAAGTCTGTTCTTTATATCTGTGTCTCTTTTGCTGTCTTGCATATAGGGTCATTGTTACCATCTTTCTAAATTCCATATATATGCATTAATACACTGTATTGGTGTTTTTCTTTCTGGCTTGCTTCACTCTGTATAGTAGGCTCCAGTTTTATCCACCTCATTAGAACTGATTCAAATGCATTCTTTTTAATAGCTGAGTAATATTCCATTGTGTATATGTACCACAGCTTTCTTATCCATTTGTCTGCTGATGGACATCTAGGTTGCTTCCATGTTCTGGGTATTGCAAACAGTGCTGTGATGAACATTGGGGTACATGTGTCTCTTTCAATTCTGGTTTCCTTGGTATGTATGCCCAGCAGTAGGATTGCTGAGTCGTATGGCAATTCTATTTCCAGTTTTTTAAGGAATCTCCACACTGTTCTCCATAGTGGCTGGACTAGTTTGCATTCCCACCAACAGCGTAAAAGGGTGCCCTTTTCTCCACACCCTCTCCAGCATTTATTGTTTGTAGACTTTTTAATAGCAGCCGTTCTGACCAGCATGAAATGGTACCTCATTGTGGTTTTGATTTGCATTTATCTGATAATGAGTGATGTTGAGCATCTTTTCATGTGTTTGTTAGCCATCTGTATGTTTCCTTTGGAGAAATGTCTGTTTAGTTCTTTGGCCCATTTTTTGATTGAGTCATTTATTTTTCTGGAATTGAGCTGCAAGAGCTGCTTGTATATTTTTGAGGTTAATTCTTTGTCAGTTGCTTCATTTGCTATTATTTTCTCCCATTCTGAAGGCTGTCTTTCACCTTGCTTATAGTTTCCTTCGTTGTGCAAAAGCTTTTAATTTTAATTAGGTCCCATTTGTTTATTTTCGCTTTTATTTCCATTACTCTGGAAGGTGGATCATAGAGGATCCTGCTGTGATTTATGTCAAAGAGTGTTTTGCCTATGTTCTCCTCTAGGAGTTTTATAGTTTCTGGTCTTACATTTAGATCTTTAATCCATTTTGAGTTTACTTTTGTGTATGGTGTTAGAAAGTGCTCCATTTTTTAAACTAATGAAAAATACAGCAGACAATGGGTTATTATTTGTAAGACATAAAAAAAATTTTTAAGTTACTTTGGAAGACCAATAGGCCAATGAAAAAGAACACACCACTAAAATATGAACTGGAAATTCAGGTAAGGAGAAATATAAATGATAAAGATATTAAAAGATAATCCTACTTAAAACTAATTACATAAAGATAATATAATAAAATCAATTTTTACCTATCAATGTGAAATTTTTAAAATAATAGTTAATACAGTATAAAGAAACGACCACCACATTTCATAATCCTGCTTAAAATGTTTTCGGGGTGCATACATTCAGGGAGGTCTTATTTCCAGGAATTTACTCTGTCAAAATATTAGCACAATACATAGATATGTGCGTTAAAATGCTCATTATTGCTTACTTGCAATAGTTAACCAGAAATTTCTAAAGGCATATCAGTAGACAACTCATTAATTTATATAGACAATGGAATAAAATCAAAGAAAATTGTACAGCTTTTATTAGTAAGGAGAGTCTTATGCTCCTGGCATTAAAAGATGTAGTATTTTATCAAAATCAAGGACACCATAAATTATGATTGCATTGTTTAAAACATATGTATGTCTATCATATATATGTAATGTATGTTTCTATTGTATTTGCAATTAGTATATATTATTTAATATTGATAAATATTCTATAGATTATAGAACCTAAGTGATGAATCACTCACATCCTGGCTTACAGCCCAGCCTCCAGTACCAACTTCCTCATCCATGTAGAAGGGCAATGATGCAGCCATTTTCATAGGTGGTAGGAATATCTTTGAAGGACATTTGGTTTTGTCCAAAGTGCCCATAAGACATTTGGTTCAGAAGACATTTGATCCATGCCAAAAGATCCTTCAAATTTATTCCTATCAAAAATGACCATGGGTATATTTGATTTATGCCAAATGATTTTGGACAGGACCAGATATGGCAAATATCAAAGACCTTTTGGCATGGACTAAATGTTTTATGCATGTTTTGAACAGGACCAAATGATCCTGCAAATATCAAGAACCCTTTCAGTTCAGTCAGTTCTGTCTTTCAGTCGTGTCCAACTCTTTGCGACCCCATAAACCGCAGCACGCCAGGCCTCCCTGTCCATCACCAACTCCCGGAGTCCACCCAAACCCATGTCCATCGAGTCGGTGATGCCATCCAACCATCTCATCCTCTATCGTCCCCTTCTCCTCCTCCAGTCTTTCCCAGCATCAGGGTCTTATCAAATGAGTCAGCTCTTCGCATCAGGTGGCCAAAGTATTGGAGCTTCAGCTTCAACATCAGTCCTTCCAATGAGCACCCAGGACTGATCTCCTTTAGGATGGACTGGTTGGATCTCCTTGCAGTCCAAGGGACTCTTAAGAGGCTTCTCCAACACCACAGTTCAAAAGCATCAATTTCTTGGTGCTCAGCTTTCTCTATAGTCCAACTCTCACATCCATACATGACCACTGGAAAAACCATAGCCTTGACTAGACGGACCTTTGTTGGCAAGTAATGGCTCTGCTTTTTAATATGCTGTCTAGGTTGGTCATAACTTTCCTTCCAAGAAGTAAACATCTTTTAATTTCATGGCTGCAATCACCATCTGCAGTGATTTTGGAGCCCCCAAAAATAAAGTCAGCCACTGTTTCTACTGTTTCCCCATTTATTTGCCATGAAGTGATGGTACCGGATGCCATGATCTTCGTTTTCTGAATGTTGAGCTTTAAGCCAACTTTTTCACTCTCCTCTTTCACTTTCATCAAGAGTCTCTTTAGTTCTTCTTCACTTTCTACCATAAGGGTGGTGTCATCTGCATATCTGAGCCCTTTAGCATAGACCAAATGTCTCATGGGCCAAAAGTCTGCTAACCATGAATATAACATAAAGCAAGAGACATCACTGCCTCCATAAACTTACAGAGTAGTGAAGAAAATGGATGCTTAAAATGAAATCACAACTCACTGTGATTTCTGATGTGAAATCTGAAATCACAGTTCCAGATGTGCTGGAATTACATCAGGAAATCACCCAAGCGAGCTTGAGATATGAGAGAATCCACCACAGGTGACACCTGAAAGATATAAAGAGATTATTCAAGCAAAGTATGATACATTATGGCTGGAACAGAGACTTTTAAGGATGAAAGCAAAAGATATAGCTGGAGGGTGCTCAGGAGACCAATAGAGAGACTGACAAGTCATGCAAAGGAGTGTAAATGTTATCCTTAGTGCAACAGAAAATTCAAGAAAGGTTTACACATGCTTACACAAGAGGGTGGTACATGTTTGTTTCTGAAAGATGCACAATCCTGGCCACAGGGGAAGAATAGCTTGAAGACTTCCTTCTCTGGCAGTATTGCAGGCTAGAAACTTCAGGGGAAAATAACTAGAAACTAGAACTTACATTAAAAATAGTATTGTGTATACGTATTTGTGTATGTGTGAGTGGATTTCATTACTGAGTTTTCAGAAAATATGGGAAAGGGAAAACAAAACTCACAGTATTTCAAATCAGTGATTTGACAAGAGGTTCCCATGTCCTATGGGCCTCTGGGATTCCCCAAGAACCTTTCAGAGGACCTTCAAGGTCAAAATTATTTGCATCGTGTGCTGTTACTTGCTTGTTTCACTGTGTTCACATTTGCTCTGATAGTGAGCAATGATAGTAAAAGAAAGTTAACACAGTGTGACAAACCAGTGTCTCTCTACCTCCATATGTTTGCAATGACAGAAATGCCAGTTTCACATAAGAATGCTTCCTTGAGGAAGCAGTGGAATGGTTAATTTTATTAATTTCAACACCAAAGAATCAATTTTTAGTAAGTCTTCTATCTAGGACGATGGAAGAACACAGAAAGCTCTTCTGCTGCCCACAGACGTAGGAAGACCATCTCAAGGGAAAACGCTTGCATGATTGTTTCAGCTATGAGCTGAACTAGCCACTTTTTTCACAAAGCAACATTTTTACTTGAAAGAAGAACTAGAGAACCGTAATTATCCAGACTTGGATGTTTGTCAGACATTTTCTCGGCAATGAACAAGGTGAGCCTGTTGGTTTAAGAAAACAACTTGAAAATCCTTTTTGCCATTGATTGAAATTTTCAAACAAAAGTTTAAATTAAAAAATAAACACTTGTACCCATTACATTGGGCTTGAAAGCCTCCCCATAGTTAAAAGGTTTTTCTGATGTGGTCAGTGTATTCCTAAGAAATGTGTGTTATTATAATGTACAATGAAATGTGCAAATATTGGAATGATTTGCATAAGCCACTGAACCAATATTGTCCAACTGATCTATATATAATCTATAAAATCACACATGGGTAAGAAACCCACCTAAATTGTGAGAGAGACCAAATGGATTTAAATGTAACAGAGAACAAACATTTTATTGATAAAAGTACAGAATTACAACTAGTATTTAAGAAACTATTGCTTGTCTAGATTTGGTGATGTAACACAGAATAGCAACAATCGTCTGAAAAAAAAAAAAAAACGATTAAATACTCCTCCTTTTCCCAATTGCGTAGCCTATATGAGGCTATGTCTTTTCAAATACTTAAACTGAAAAAACTTATCACAGACTGGATGTAGCAGCAGCTATAAGACTCCAGCTGTCTTTTATTTTTTTAATTTAATTTAATTTTATTTTTTAACTTTACAATATTGTATTGGTTTTGCCATATATCAACATGAATCTGCCACAGGTATACATGTGTTCCCCATCCTGAACCCTCCTCCCTCCTCCCTCCCCGTACCATCCCTCTGGGTTGTCCCAGTGCACCAGCCCCAAGCATCCAGTATCGTGCATCGAACCTGGACTGGCGACTCGTTTCATATATGCTATTATACATGTTTCAATGCCATTCTCCCAAATCATCCCACCCTCTCCCTCTCCCACAGAGTCCAAAAGACTGTTCTATACATCAGTGTCTCTTTTGCTGTCTCGTATACAGGATTATTGTTACCATCTTTCTAAATTCCATATATATGCGTTAGTATACTGTATTGGTGTTTTTCTTTCTGGCTTACTTCACTCTGTATAATAGGCTCCAGTTTCATCCACCTCATTAGAACTGATTCAAATGTATTCTTTTTAATGGCTGAGTAATACTCCATTGTGTATATATACCACAGCTTTCTTATCCATTCATCTGCTGATGGACATCTAGGTTGCTTCCATGTCCTGGCTATTATAAACAGTGCTGCGATGAACATTGGGGTACACATGTCTCTTTCCCTTCTGGTTTCCTCAGTGTGTATGCCCAGCAGTGGGATTGCTGGATCATAAGGCAGTTCTATTTCCAGTTTTTTAAGGAATCTCCACACTGTTCTCCATAGTGGCTGTACTAGTTTGCATTCCCACCAACAGTGTAAGAGGGTGCCCTTTTCTCCACACCCTCTCCAGCATTTATTGCTTGTAGACTTTTGGATCGCAGCCATTCTGACTGGCATGAAATGGTACCTCATACTGGTTTCAGCTGTCTTTTTTATTTTGTTAGACATTAAAGAGATTTGCAAAAATGTAAAACAATGCCACTTTTTTCTTACAAGTATTTTGTTTTATTTTGGAAAATATAGCTAGTGTTCCATTAAAAAATGTTATTTATATTAACATAGAGTGCACTTATTAATGTAACTGAATAAATTTATAAATAAATGTAAAAATTTCAAGTTTTCATTGCTAATGTAAATATCAATAGATATCACCCACATTACAAATCTCTTTGGGATTGTCTTTTTTTAAGACTAAGGTTGTCCTATAGAGAACAGAGTGGTGCTTGCCAAGGGGGAGGGGGTTGAGGGAGGGTTGGAGTGGAAGCTGGGATTGAAAGAGAAAGTGAGTCACTCAGTCATGTCCAACTCTTTGTGACCCTATGGACTATACAGTCCATGGAATTCTCTGGGCCAGAATACTGGACTGGGTAGTCTTTCCCTTCTCCAGGGGATCTCCCCAACACAGGAATCAAACCCAGGGATTGAACCCAGGTCTCCCACATTGCAGGTGGATTCTTTACTGAGTCACAGGGGAAGCCCAGGAATACTGGGGTAGGTAGCCTATCCCTTCTCTAGTGGATCTTCCTGACCCAGGAATTGAACCAGGGTCTCCTGTATTGCAGGTGGATTCTTTACCAACTGAGCTAACAGGGAGGTTGGGGTTAGCAGATGTAAACTTTTATATATAGAATGGATAAATAACAAGATCCTACTGTATAGCACAGAGAACTATACTCAATATCCTATGATAAACCATAGTGGAAAAAATGTTTTTAAAAGAGAATTATATGTGAATAACTGAGTCACTTTGCTGTATCGAAGTTAATACAACATTGTAAATCAGCTATACTTCAATTTTTAGAAAAATGATCGATTGAGAAAAACCAGAATCACAGACATGGAAAACAAACTTATGGTTACCAAAGGGGAAGGTGGAAAGGGATAAATCAGGAGTATGTGATTAACAGATTAAAAAAATGGGTATAAATACATAAGCCTCAAGGACCTACTATATAGCACAGGAAGCTATATTCAATGTCTTGTAATGACCTATAACGGAAGAGTCTGAAAAAGAATATATGTACCTGAATTATTTTGCTGTACACACAAAACTAGCACAATATTATAAATCAACTATACTTCAATAAAAAATTAAAAAAAAAACTTCCCTGGTCAGTGGTTAAGATTCTGTGCTTCCAATTCAGGGAGCTCAGGTTCAGTCTTTGGTTGAAGAACTAGGATCCCATATGTTGCATAGCATGGCCAATAAAAATTAAAACAAAGAGTAAAAGTTTTCCTGAAACCAAAAAGCTTGAGAACTGCTGTATTGTGTAATATGATATCTGTGAATAAAATTATCACATTTCAGTGTCTCTCTGAAAGCAGGACCTTGGATAAAGATTTGGATAAAGCTTATTTGGTAATGAGATCTCAGGAATGCAAAGAAAATGGACACAATGGGGAAAAGACCAATGTGCTATCAAACTGAACATGCCTGTGAGATCCCATGGGACCCTCTGTTGAGCTGGATGGAATAGTTCTCAGAACTGCCTGTCCAGATCATGAAAGGTAGAAGACATCAGTCTGCTAGCTTCATTCCCCAATGAGTCAAACTTGTCTCTGCAGATTTTGCCCTCCTGAATTTACTGGTTGTCTGAGGACTGTCAGAGCATGAGTGCTAATCTAGGTCCCCTGAACATCCCAGGGCAGGAAGCAAGATGTCCACTGAAGGTATTCCAAGGCATGGCATTGTCAAATGATCCCTGGGTGAAGCTGGTTGGAGCCTGCACAGGCCTCATTGGTCCAGAGGTGGCCAGAGTTACAAGATAGGACAAGAAAATGAAATAATGCACAAAGTGCCCAGTATAATCCATCCTTTGCACTACTCAGATCTCTTCATCTCTTCATTTATCTATGGAGTCCCTTTCACGGTGATGGTTTAATTTAATCGCTCAAAAACTGAAGACAGAGGGCTACTACATAAAGCTATGGGCTGTGGTTTCTGTTGCCACTTCTGGTCCCAAGGCCATAGTTGCTTTTCACTATCTCCCGCATCCATCCTCTAGTCTACATTTCCCTTACCTTTAGCCTGCACTTGAACTGGTCTACATGGCTGGTTAGGTACAGTGATCCAGACCTTCATCACTGACAAATCTGTGCTTTTGGTTACCTTGTCCTCATCAGGCTCTGGTTTCCATAAATGTTCATGCAATTAGATCACCAGGCACAGGAGCAGAAAGACATGTCCCAGTGAATATCCCTGATTCACTGAAGCAGCAACTCTAGCTCTACAAGGCAACAGGGTCAACCACCCTCAGCCCAGTGTGACCCAATGATAGTCATAATTTCAAGTTCAGAGGAGCCTTGTACTTTGTGTCCTGGTGGAAGCGTCCACCCAACACCAACTGGAGGGTCTAGGATAGCTAATCTAGCAATGTAATATTCTGCAAGTGGATAGAGCCAATTGTATGTCCATCTCTGTGTTCCTGGACTCCTGTGTTCTAACTGACAGGGTTATAGCACCTTAGATCAGCCACTGGCTTACTGCATACACTGCAACGTGGAGGAATGTGTCCCATCTGTAGACTCTTGTTTTCAAGCAAACCTGTTAGCTGAGCCTTTAACAGGCTACTCCAATAGTCTATTATTTTTGTTGAGTTCAGTTCATTTCAGTCACTCAATCGTGTCTGATTCTGCAACTACAGCACACCAGGCTTTCCTGTCCATCACCATCTCCTGGAGTTTGCTCAAACTCATGTCCATTGAGTCAGTGATGCCATCCAATCATTGCATCCTCTGTTGTCCCCTTCTCCTCTTGCCTTTAGTCTTTCCCAGCATGAGGGTCTTTTCAAATAAAGTCAATTCTTTGCATCAGGTGGCCAAAGTATTGGAGTTTCAGCTTCAACATCAGTCCTTCCAATGAATATTCAGGACTGATCTCCTTTAGGATGGACTGGTTGGATCTCCTTGCAGTCCAAGGGACTCTCAAGAGTCTTCTCCAACACCACAGTTCAAATCTGAGTGATAAGATGCAATGAGTGAATCCTGTGGTCATGTATTGTGAGTGCTTTGTCTTGAAATCAGTCTCTTGGTCCAGGGCAGTGTGTGATCCATATTGATATATCTAGTATTCTGTAAGCCACTGGATTGCAGTGATGACAGAGGCAAAAAAGGTATAGCTACAGGTAAAGCAGAAGACACACTCACACTGCTGATAGAAGGGATTTGATGGAATCGAACTGTCCCTAAGAGACTGACTGATCTCAAGGGACCAAATTTGTTGTTGTTCTTAATTGTGGCATTTAAACAAATAACCTTGCTCTAGAACTCCAGTGCTAATTTTTTCTCTTTTTAAATACATTTTAGTCTCCTATATTTGTTGTATTTTCCCTATATATTGTGACTTTTAGGTATAAATTCTGTATTTTTATGGTAGTGGTAATTATCTTTTCAAAAATACATACGGGCTTATATTTATCCAGTCAGCCAAGTGAAAAACTAATGCATATTTTCATTCCCTCCTTAGTAAGATGAATAAATTTATTCCACCTTTATTTCTTTATTCATTCACTTCCCAGTGTTGCCGTAATTTGAGATTTTAGAAACAAAAATATTATTTTTTCTGGTATTGTTACAGATCACATGATATTCACTTATCAAAAATTAATTGATCTCTATCAATAATTTGTAGGTTAATTTAAAATCAATAGTTTAAATTATTGAAATAAATAACATATATATGTTTAACAAGTTTAATTCTTATAGTCACCTTATTCATATATGATTTGTACATCTTGAATTTTTAATATTAATTTGCTTGCCAATCATATTGACAGTCTTCTCAGGTAGCAATGCTTCTATTCATTGCTGTGTTTTTATATGCACTTTTCACTTCTTAAACCTAATCTTTTGTTATCTTCTCTTCACATATAAGGTTTAGATTATATACAATATGGGGCACAACTTTCACCAATACACTATTATCATTGTTTCCATATGTTCTGGCATTCAGAGTTACAAATAAGTCTAAGACCAGCCTAACTATTATTCCTACATGAAAAAAGTCAATTGCTTTACTTTTTCCTTTGTAATTGAAATATTTTTACCAAGATTTGTCCAAATGCAAGTCCCTTTTTATCAGCTTTGCCTTATAAGAAAAACACTTTAAATCTACATATGTAGCTCTTTATTTAGTTCAGAAAATTTTCTTCTGTTATGCACATTTTTAGTCACTACATTTTCCCATTTTTCTAGTTTCTTAAGGAATTACTACCATTTGTATGTTAAATATAACAGACAGAAAAACCAAGTCCATCATCCTCTCCCTTTTTTTCTATAGCCCAAGGGAACTCCAGTTTATCCTCAAAAATTGTCTCTTTTTTTGTACTGTCCATTTTTTCTATATTGCTTCCAATCTTAATTTTCATTTTATGTCATTTTTAGTTTTTCCGCTTCTCTGCCAGCACATTTTCCATCTATGAATTAAATTTCATCCTTTTCCAAATAAGCCTGTTTTCTGTCAATTATTTTTCCTGTTTCCTACATAAAAATTTTTTTTTGGAATCTACCATTCCTCTGAGTCTTTGGGATAATCCCTTTTCCTTTTAGATGGATGTTTTTACTCAGAACTCATTTTGGCTACAAAAGCTATATGCCCTTAATAAAACAGGAATCACAGAAGAAACAGATAGCAAATATGAAAGGCCCTGGAAGGGCCTGAAGGAACAGGGCCTTTGCTGAGATGTAAGCTATGAGATTGACTAGGATGTTTTTGTTGTTGTTTTTGGTTGTTTGTTTTGATAGGTAAGAAGTGGGTTTATTTAGAGAGAAGTACACTCCACAGACAGAGTGTGGGTCATCTCAGAAGGTGAGAGGCCTGAAAATATAGGGTGGTTAGTTTTTATGGACTGGGTAATTTCACAAGCTTATGAATGGGAGAATTATTCCAACTATTTTGGGGAAGGGGTGGGGATTTCCAGGAATTGGGCCACTGCCCACTTTTTGGCCTTTTATGGTCAGCCTCAGAACTGTCATGGTGTGGTTGGTTCTGGCATTTAGAGATGTTTTAAAAGAGATCTTCTTGTTCTCGCTGTTACAGATGGATAACGCTGGCAGTCATGTAGAGCAAATCCTCAAATCAGAAACACTAGTTAGGAAGCTCCTGAAATAGGCAGGTGAACAAAGATGAAGCCCTCAACAAAGTCGAAAGCAAGACTTGAAAGAATAGAGCTTCCAAAAATATATTAAAAGCTTAAGTCACAAAACGTGATGTCTGACTGTGTCATCAAAGAAGTGGAAGGATTCCAGTATGACAGGAAAAGAAGCAGAGTTAGTGAGATGACATGCTGAATTTTTATATTAATACACTACATTCACCATCTGCATGGGATTTCCAGTTGCAGATGTCTGAACCAAGCCTGAAGCCCAGGGGAGACTCAGGCCTAAAGAAACAAAGTGTGAAGTGCTTCGGGCTATCCTGAGGCAACAGGTCCTTTGCTTGCAAAATGAAGCTAATACTGCCCTGTGATATTCTCAGAGTTTCTGTGAGAATTGCATGAGATGATATACATGCTATCCCAGACCAGTTCTGCCCATGGCCCTCCAGACATGATGTTTTAGCTCTTCTTCCTCCATTAGAAATATCTTTTCCTTGATGGGCTCTGCCTCAGTCTGTCCCCTTGGGTTTCTGAATCTCTTGCTATCTTAGGTATAAACACTTGCCATAGTAACCTTTCTTCTGTCCAAATTTCTAACTGTAATCACTGGGTGGACATTTGTCCAAGTCAAGCCTTACTCCCCCAAAGGAACATTTGCTTCCTGCCTGGCAGAGAGTAAGAGATCATCAGTAAACAGTAGGCTTTACCCTGGAAGTGTTTTTCTGGACAGTGTCTCCTGCATATATTACCACATGTATGATATGTAAGATGCTATATTATAATACCCACTTAATTCTATATTCTAAACAACTAAACTAAATCAATCAATATTTAAGAAAGGGTTTGCCCTCCCCTCTGCAGACAAGATTCAATTTTTGGAATCTGGGATAATTTATGACTAATATGGAAAGAAAGAAGGAAAAATCCTATATGTTAAAATATTTTGGTGCAGGAGAAGGCAACTGAGTTTTATTGATTTAATATCAATAATTATAAATATATATTATTACTTGTATTTTTGTATTATCTTGGAGAAATTATTTCACAATTTTGAGCCTTGTTTTTAAAACATCAATAAACTACTAGTACCTATCCCATAAGTATATAGTGAGAAAGTATGTACAGATTTGATGAAAGACAATAAGTGCTCAATAAAAGCAAAGTATTATTGGTATTGGCTTCCCTGGCGGCTCAGTTCTAAAGAATTTGCGTGCAAAGCAGGAGACCTGGGTTTGATTCCTGGGTTGCAAATATCCCCTGGAGGAAGGCATGGCAACCCACTCCAATATTCTTGCCTGAAGACTCCCCATGGACAGAAGAGCCTGACATGCTACAGTCCATGGGGTCACAAAGAGTCAGAACAAGACTGAGAGACTAAGCACACAGCATACATTATTGGTATTATTGTTATTCTACAGGAAATGGCATGGAAATTGAATTAAGATGTCAGGCTAACCAAAGTTTCCTCTTTTCTTTTTCCATGTCCCTTTTTCCCCTTCTCTTTCTCTACTTTTGTCCAAGATGCTATAGAAAAAGTAATTTTTTAAGAAAATTTATGAAAGTGAAAGTTGCTGAGTCATGTCCAACTCTTTGCAACCCCATGGACTATACAGTCCATGGAATTCTCCAAGGCAGAATCCTGGAAAGGGTAGCCTTTCCCTTCTCCAGGGGATCTTCCCAACCCAGGAATTGAACTGGGGTCTCCTGCATTGCAGGAGGACACTTTATCTCCTGAGCTATTGTTCAGTTCAGTTCAGTCGCTCAGTCATGTGTCTCTTTGCGACCCCATGAACCACAGCACGCCAGGCCTCCCTGTCCATCACCAACTCTCAGAGTCTACCCAAACCCATGTCCATTGAGTCAGTGATGCCATCCAACCCTCTCATCCTCTGTCATCCCCTTTTCCTCCTGCCCTCAATCTTTCCCAGCATCAGGGTCTTTTCAAATGAGTCAATTCTTTGCATCAGGTGGCCAAAGTATTGGAGTTTCAGTTTCAACATTAGTCCTTCCAGTGAATATTCAGGACTGATCTCCTTTACGACGGACTGGTTGGATCTCCTTGCAGTTCAAGGGACTCTCAAGAGTCTTCTCCGATACCACAGTTCAAAAGCATCAATTCTTTGCTGCTCAACCTTCTTTATAGTCCAACTCTCACATCCATACACGACTGCTGGAAAAACCATAGCCTTGACTAGACGGACCTTTGTTAACAAAGTAATGTCTCTGTTTTTTAATATGCTGTCTAGGTTGGTCACAGCTTTCCTTCCAAGGAGCACGCGTCTTTGAATTTCATGGCTGCAATCACCATCTGCAGTGATTTTGGACCCAAAAAATAGTCAGGCACTGTTTCCCCATCTATTTGCCATGAAGTGATGGGACCAGATGCCATGATCTTTGGTTTTTGAATGTTGAGCTTTAAGCCAACTTTTTCACTCTCCTCTTTCACTTTCATCAAGAGGGTCTTTAGTTTTTCTTCACTTTCTGCCATAAAGGTGGTGTCATCTGCATATCTGAGATTATTGATATTTCTCTCGGCAATCCTGAGCTACTGTAACTGCTCTCAAAAACAGAAAAGGGAGCTCTGTACTTTTTACATATAGCTATTTCTTAATCCCAGTTGTTTTGATCACCTCTGGGCACATATTGGAGTCAGTATGCTTTAACTTTTGTTAAAATACAATAAATTTCCTAAAATATAGCTAAAACACAATAAAATCCTATATAAGTCATTATATTAGGATGTAAAGTGGTTAAAACATCACTTCTGGATAACCAAAAAAATAATGATTGTTAATAAACAGACAATTCATATGCAATAAAATACTGTAGATGCCCTTTGTTGACATTTGGTGCACTTTCCAAAAATAATACCATGTATTCTACCATTCTACCATGCATTCTGACATTCTACCTAGTATATTTAGAATATAACTTGAGAATTTTCCAACACATCATTTTGTTTAAATGTTATATTTGGGTTTGGGGAGGAGGAAATGTAAATGTTTCTTATACTCATATATTCTATGTTTTGGGGATATGAAAAACCAAAATGATTTCATTTGAGAAAACAGTAACAAAAGAGATATTTTATAAATTCTAAAAATGAAAAATAAATACTCTTTGGTGAAAAGCACAAATAATAGAGGAGTTAAACAGTAAAGATACAGCTTAAAATAGAGTTAGTGAGTGTGAAAATAGAGCTGAGTAATTCAAATATATGTAGCAAAGGAGTAAATCAAGAACTGTGAAAGATATTAAATGATATGGAGGATATAGAGAAGGACCAGTAAATATCAAATAAACATTCCAAAAAGAAAGAATAATTAGAATAGGAGATGGTTGATATTGAAAGTGATGATTTTCAAAAAGTGAAGAAATCCATTAGTTCTCAAACAAGCTAAACCCCATTTAGAAACACTATAATAAAATTGTAGAAAGTCAGAGAAAGGTGTTCAGTAATTAGAAGAAAAAAGATTATATAATAAGGAATACAAAGTAAGAGAATTCTCCAAGTAATCAGCAATAGCATAAGAAATCACAGTATCTTCATACCAAGCAATTATATCACTCATATTGAGGGTGAAATAAAGAGTGAAATAGGCATATAAAAATGAAGACCGTGAGAACCAAAGACATCACTTCACGGACAAAAGTCCGTATAGTTAAGGCGATAGTCTTTCCAGTAATTATGTGAAAGTTGTATAACAAAAAAAGGCAGAGTGCCAAAGAATTGATACTTTCAAGCTGTGGTGCTAGGGAAGACTTGAGAATTCCTTTGGACTGCAATGAGATCAAAACAGTCAATCTTAAAGGAAAGGACTGATGCTGAAGTCCCAAAATTTGGCCACCTGATGTGAAGAGCCAACTCACTGGAAAAGACTCTGATGCTGGAAAGATTGATGGCAGAAGGAGAAGAGGGTGACAGAGGATTAGATGTTTAGATGGCAACACCAACTCAATGGTCATGAACTTGGGCAAACTCTGGGAGATGGTGAAGGACAGGGAAGCCTGGCATGCTGCAGTCCATGGCTTTGTGAAGTGTCAGACACAACTTGTTGATTGAACAACAAAAAATAAAGGTATTATTTACTGTATAAACTAAGGAATAGAGCTGAGAACAAAATAACAACAAAAGATATACAAAGAAACCAATAAACAGATGATAAATCTTAAGAAGTATTGGCAAAGTTAATAAATCTCAGTTTAAAAAAAAGTAAAACATCAGATATTAATAATAGAAATGGTGCAGTTTGGAGGAAAATTAATATGGGCTAATTTCTCTGAAAAGAAAATAAAGATATTGAACAATCTTGGACTTTGTTTTAAAATTTTAAATTGATGTAAATCTTTTTTTAAAAATTTAAGTCAATCTTAAAAAAAAAGAAAAAATATATAACCTTTAAGTTAGTAACAAAAAAAGAATAAAGAAAATTTTGTCAATTTATAAGAAGATAAGTAAAAAGAAGCAAAGAGAAAGCACAATAAATAGTGTATATTAATTAGTATGGCAAAAATAATTTCAGATACTGGTAAAAATAACAAATAAAAGATTGACCATTTTAAGTGTGAGAAAAGTAGATAAACTTAAAATAATAGCTACAATGAAATCCAGCTATATTTTTTATGTGATAAATACAGCAATGTACAGAAACATTTAAAAAAGAAAGAACAGTTAAAAGAGATGGGTAAGGTATCTTCTAAAATTCGTAGGCTGTCACAATCATATTAAAATATTATTAGGACTTCCCTGGTGGTCCAGTGGTTGAGACGCCATGCTTCCAGGGGGCACGGGTTCAATCCCTGGTCAGGGAACTAGGATCCCACATGCCATGCACAGCCAAAAAAATTAGCAAATCAAATTCAGTGGTATGAAGAAAAATAATACGTTAGAACCAAATAGAGTTTATGCAAGGAATGCAAGGCAATTTCTACATTAAGAAATCTGTTAATATAATTTATACCACTAATAAATCTTTAAAATTATATGTGCATTTCAGTATAAGTAAAACTTTCATCAATATAAACACTATTCTTTTAATTTGCAAACTATGACTAAAATAAAACTTCTAACCTAAAATAGTTTTTCTTGACCAAATGCACTTTAGGCCTGAGAATATTTAGTAAAAAATAAAATGTTGAAAAATGTAAAAAACTTCTTGGAAGAATCCATTTCTTATATGGTAGGATTTAGACATTGGACCTAATGTGACCCCTCTCCCATCCTATTTGTATAATAAAAACATTAAACTGGTGATTCTGAGTTCCTTTGACAGACGGGTTTCCTCACTCCTCACAGCTGAAATTAACCACCAATTTAGACATGGATTTATAAGTAATAAAGGAGCTCTTGGAATCTGCATCCATTTAATTGGGTTACTTATCTCCTTTGAGGGCTAGCTTTATGGTCTGACGGAAAACTAAAGTGAACACAAACTGAGTTCTGATACAGTATTATTTATAACCCTGGTGAACTGGTAAAGTCAATCTCCAAATTGAGGAAACCTTATATTCAACACCATCACAAGTACCAGTCAATGTGATAAGATAAGAAACAGACAAGAATTATGAGATTGTAAAGGAAGACACAAAATTGTACTTATTGGCAGACAGCATGATTGTCTACATAAAAAGGTTAAGAATGTATAAATCTATTAAAATTAAAATGATTAAGATTTAAGATTCCTTTTTTCAACAGCCATATTACATATCAGTAGCGTTTTTATATGTTGGAAAAAGGGGGAAAAAACCTTATTTGCAACAGCAACAAATACTAAAGATCCACAAGGGAAAAAGTTCTTAAGTGTATAGAAGACCTAATGGAGAATATTATAAATCATTAATGAAAGAAAAGAACATTCAGGGATAGAGGAAATCAATATTGTACAGATATTAGTCTCTACAAACTCATATATGAATTCAATGCAATTTCAGTCAAAATTCCATAAACATAGTTTTGTGACATTTGAATAACATTCTAAAATTAACGTGGAAGAGAAAAGAACCAAGAAGAGCAAAGACGTTCTGAACAAAGACAACCCCTTGTGCCTCTCTTTAATTTCCACTTCTCTGCATTCACCCAACCTTTGCCATTCCCAGGCATCCTCTGGCATCTGCTTTTTGTCACCGTAGATTCATTTGAATTTCCCAGAATCTGATACAAATTGAACCATACAGTAAGCATGTGGATGATGGATTCATACATGCATATGAGGTGATGAATACATTCATTATCTTGACTTGGGCAATGATGTTTTCATGAGTGTGTGCATATGCCAAAACTTATTAAATCACACACTTAAAATATGTGCATTTTATTTAATGCCAATGGTATCAATAAAGTTGAAAAACATGCAAAAAATAAGAACAGGTATTTATTAGTGGAGCAACATCAAAAGGTCAGCAAACATGTAATATCGTGCACAATTAAACACAAGCACATTGAAGCAACACTGGTGGAATGCTTCACACACTTAGGTTTGACAAAAGTGAAATCTTTGAAACCATCAAATATTACAAAGGATTTAGAAATCACAGTGACAGACTGTATTTTGGGGGGCTCCAAAATCACCACAGATGGTGACTGCAGCCATGAAATTAAAAGACACTTGCTCCTTGGAAGAAAAGCTATGACCAACCTAGACAGCATATTAAAAAGCAGAGACATTACTTTGCCAACAAAGGTCCATCTGGTCAAAACTTTGGTTTTTCCAATGGTCATGTATGAATGTAAGAGTTGGACTATAAAGAAAGCTGAGCCCCGAAGGATTGATGCTTTTGAACTGTGATGTTGGAGAAGACTCCTGAGAGTCCCTTGGACAGCAAGGAGATCCAACCAGTCCATCCTAAAGGAAATCAGTCCTGAATATTCATTGGAAGGACTGATGTTGAAGCTGAAACTCCAATACTTTGACCACCTGATGCGAAGAACTGACTCATTTGAAAAGACTCGGATGCTGGGAATGATTGAAGGTGGGAGGAGAAGGGGATGACAGAGGATGAGATGATTGGATGGCATCACCGACTCAATGGACGAGTTTCAGTAAGCTCTGGAAGTTAGTGATGGTAGGGAAGCCTGAGGTACTGCTGTCCATAGGGTCACAAGAGTCGGATACAACTGAGCAACTGAAGTGAAGTGAAGTGAAGTTATTCATTACTTGGCTGCAACAACTACTGCTTAAGAGCGAACCCTCTAGCAATATCCATGTAGGATAAAAATGCATCTCCTCTAACACCTAAAATTGAATATTTCTAACTAAACATGATAGAAAATTTTTTCATATAATTATTCAAAAAGAAATAAAAGAAATAGGTACAAGAATGTATAACACTTTGTAAAAGTAAAAACATATAAACAACTTAATGGAAATGGATAAACAATGTCATATTCACATGTTGTACTTTTTATATAAAACTTGAGATGAATGAACTCAAGCTATGTGTAATAACATGCATTGTCATAGTCTTTTATATCCATCTAAATTTAGAATATAATAATGGGAATAGTTCAAATGACAGGGAAAGGAGTTATTTGAACAATAAATTGTTTAAAATTGGTTTTAAATTAAAAAAAAAGAAAATCCCTAATTCACAACCACACAATAAGTTGCAAATTAATTTAAAAACTAAACACAGCTTTTTTTTTTAGCTCCATCTGCTCGCAGCGCCGCCTCCTGCTCCTCCCACCTGCCTGCTTCTCCCGCCGCAGCCCTGAGTCACTGCCTGCGCAGCTCGGGCCACTGGGCTCCCTGTGCTTGCCACCGGAGAGCCGAGCTGGAAAACGAAATTTGTCATTTTTGAAGATATTTGGCTTTTGTACAACATGGCAGACATCGACAACAAAGAACAGTCTGAACTTGATCAAGATTTGGATGATGTTGAAGAAGTAGAAGAAGAAGAAACTGGTGAAGAAACAAAAATCAAAGCGCGTCAGCTGACTGTTTGGATGATGCAAAATCCTCAGATTCTTGCAGCCCTTCAAGAAAGACTTGATGGTCTGATAGAAACACTAACAGGATACATTGAAAGCTTGCCTAGGGTAGTTAAAAAACAAGTGAATGCTCTCAAAAACCTTCAAGTTAAATGTGCACAGATAGAAGCCAAATTCTATGAGGAAGTTCATGATCTTGAAAGAAAGTATGCTGTTCTTTATCAGCCTCTGTTTGATAAGTGATTTGAGATCATTAATGCCATTTATGAACCTACAGAAGAAGAGTGTGAATGGAAACCAGATGAGGAAGATGAAATCTCAGAGGAGCTAAAAGAAAAGGCCAAGATTGAAGATGAGAAAAAGGATGAAGAAAAAGAAGATCCCAAGGGAATTCCTAAGTTTTGGTTGACTGTTTTTAAGAACATTGACTTGCTCAGTGATATGGTTCAGGAACATGATGAGCCTATTCTGAAGCACTTGAAAGATATTAAAGTGAAGTTCTCAGATGCTGGTCAGCCTATGAGTTTTGTCTTAGAATTTCACTTTGAATCCAATGAATATTTCACAAATGAAGTGTTGACAAAGACATATAGGATGAGGTCAGAACCAGATGATTCTGATCCCTTTTCTCTTGATGGACCAGAAATTATGGGTTGTACAGGGTGCCAGATAGATTGGAAAAAAGGGAAGAATGTCACTTTGAAAATGATTAAGAAGAAGCAGAAACACAAGGGTCGTGGGACAGTTCGTACTGTGACCAAAACAGTTTCTAATGACTCTTTCTTTAATTTTTTTGCCCCTCCTGAAGTTCCTGAGAGTGGATATCTGGATGATGATTCTGAAGCTATCCTCGCTGCAGACTTTGAAATTGGTCACTTTTTACGTGAGTGTATAATCCCAAGATCAGTGTTATACTTTACTGGAGAAGCTATTGAAGATGATGACGATGATTATGATGAAGAAGGTGAAGAAGCGGATGAGGAAGGGGAAGAAGAAGGAGATGAGGAAAATGATCCAGACTATGACCCAAAGAAGGATCAAAACCCAGCAGAGTGCAAGCAGCAGTGAAGCAGGATGTATGAGGCCTGAGGATAGATAACCTGCACTGTAATAGCCTAAACACAGCTATTATTTACTTACAGCCTTATGTTTTTGTATTTTCTTGGTAGACTCAGAAGTTTTTTTTAAAGGAAAGGAACTGATATTTTAAAGACCAAATTTGTTCTAATTAGCATTTTAACTAGTTTTTCTGCCAGCTGCATCGAGTGCACAGAATCTCTCACGCATGTTCGTTCGTTGCTATATAGTTTGGTTCTTCTTGGAGTATTTTTATCATGTAACTGTTAGATTAAAGCTATGAAAATGAACAGAACTGTGAAATGAAGCAGATTTTTTTGTCTTGCTAAGTTTTTTCCTGAAGAACCAAAGTATTTTTTCAGCTGGTTGAATGGGTTTAAGTTTGCTTGCAAGAGCTGTGCCTTTCATTACTTTGTTACAGAAATCCAATGACTTGCATTAAGACAATTCATCGTTCAAAAAGCAAAACTTGTCAAGACAAGTATATGGTTAAGAATTTCCAGTAAGCCTACACCTGATAATTTAGATTAACAGGTTTTTGTATGTCAGGTGACACCATTTACTATAAGAAAAGCTTATTAACTAATAGTATGGTTATTGGTTATCTTAGGGAAGTGAATAAAACCTAGTATTTTCAGAAGTTATGCCTCATTATTTTTATTTTAATTGTACTTTTAAAATTTAACCTCCATTAATTAAGCATCTTTTCTTTGTGGTAGGATTTACCTTCTGCTTCCATGGAAAGGATGAATTTACATCATTTGACAAGCCTATTTCAAGTTTTTTGTTGTTTGTTTGCTCATTTTTGTTTTTGCATCCTAAAATAAAAATGTCATATAATTTTAGTTCTCAAAAAAATAAAAAAAAATAAAAAATAAACATAAATATGTAACTTTGTAAATAAAGTGGGTTTTTTGTAATAGATATAATCATTTGTTTATATTACTTTATGTGATTTTAAATAAAACCTATAACACAATTTTTATTCCATGGAGTAATAAGGAAAAACTCAAACAGAAAAGGTATCAGTGGGATTAAAAACAGAGAACAATAAACATGAAACTTTAAACACAAAAACTATGACCAAATAATTTTTTTTCTAAGAAGCTTCTCATAATATTCTATCTAAAGATAATTTTTTTTCAGGATTAATCTAGACAATCTGGATAATATTGTTTCTATTACTATATGTTTAATGTAATCCATTGCTTTTCCAATCTATTTTATTTTTTCTTTCCAGTTTTATTGAGATATAATTGACATACAGGATCATATAAGTTTGAAGTGTACAGCATAATGACAAAATGAAGAATATAATTTTTACAATTATTTTAGTGGCGAAGGTTTTCCTGAACCAATATTCAGAATCAAAGCAATATTGTTGAATTTGACAACATGAAAATAAAAGTTTATGGACACTTTTGTCATATAAAAATAAAGTACAAGTGGCCAAGAAATATTTAAAACATAGTATCAACTACAGATCACTTCCATATTATAAAAGAACTATATACCCTAATGGAGAATACTATAAAACAGTAATGAAAGGCAGAAAAGAACATTTTTGAGTAGAGGAAATTAATATTGCATGGATAGTCATCTCTCTAACCTCATGTATGAATTCAGTACAAACAACACTATAAGAAAAAAATATAAACAATCTATTGGAAAATTCCTGAAAAAAATTTTAGAAGATGAAATAGAAATAACCAATAAATTTATGAAAATATATTCAAATTTACTAACAAACTTATGCAATTTACTACCTATCACATTGTCAAAAAATTTAAAAGACTGATACTACTCAGTATGGAGAAGACAGAGTTGGAACAATTGTCCTCAGGCTTTGTTGTGGAGGTGAGAAAAGTTGGACAAACAATTGTAGAGGATGATTTTGCAGAATCACTTAAATATTTAAATATGCATTCCTTTAGATACTTGCAAAAAAATATAGGGACATTCCTGGTGGTCCAGTGGCTAAGACGCCGTATTCCCAGAGCAGGGGGCCCATACTGGATCCCTAGTTGTGGAACTAGATCTCACATTCCACAGCTAAGACCTGGCACAGCCATATGCATAAATAAATAAATTAAAATACACATTTTTAAAATGTAATGGTGTTTTTTTCTCAATTTGGTTATACTTTGCAAGCCCCCATATCATACAAAATGCATATTGATCTCACGGACTCTAATTAATGTAGTTAGTGTGAAAATGTATAAATATTGCAGATACTTTTATTTCATTATGGGCTTGATAGCAAATGATTTAAGCACTATTTAACACTGAGGTATTGTTCATGACCATCTTCTCTCAAAACCCTGAATGATATTTTCATTCTGTCAAAGTACCCCCAAAAGCAAAACTTTTCTTCAGTATTCATTACTTTCAGCCTGTCCTCCATCCACTCAAGAAATATGTTAATTAAGACATTTAATCTAGTAATGTAACAAGACAGAAGCAACAATAATGACATAGAAGACAGATGTGATTAAATTATAAAGTGAAAATAGACATTCAGTCAATAAAAAAAATACATATCATGCCATTTTATATCCTTGTTGAAACATGACATCCAGCTTGATCATGATCAAGATAGTATCAAGAAGCATCATTCATAATGTTTTAGGAGAACTACAAACCGATATCTCAGGAAATCGTCAGCCGGTGCTTATAGTATACCCAGGAATAAACTTTGCCCAGAGATCCCAGAAGAAGGACAAAAAGCAGAAAGCAACAAGGGATATTTCACAGCAGGTCAAAAATAACCAGAGTGACTCCTTTTAGTGGGGCTGTTCTTGTAACTTCTCTGAATATAGGTAAATGCTACAGTTCTTTAAAAATTATCACATAGAAGACAGCCTTCAGAATGGGAGAAAATAATAGCAAATGAAGCAACTGACAAACAACTAATCTCAAAAATATACAAGCAACTCCTACAGCTCAACTCCAGAAAAATAAATGACCCAATCAAAAAATGGGCCAAAGAACTAAATAGACATACAGAGGGCTAACAAACACATGAAAAGATGCTCAACATCACTCATTATCAGAGAAATGCAAATCAAAACCACTATGAGGTACCATTTCACACCAGTCAGAACGGCTGCGATCCAAAAGTCTACAAGCAATAAATGCTGGAGAGGGTGTGGAGAAAAGGGAACCCTCTTACACTGTTGGTGGGAATGCAAACTAGTACAGCCACTATGGAGAACAGTGTGGAGAGTCCTTAAAAAACTGGAAATAGAACTGCCTTATGATCCAGCAATCCCACTGCTGGGCATACACACTGAGGAAACCAGAAGGGAAAGAGACACATGTACCCCAATGTTCATCGCAGCACTGTTTATAATAGCCAGGACATGGAAGCAACCTAGATGCCCATCAGCAGATGAATGGATAAGAAAGCTGTGGTACATATACACAATGGAGTATTACTCAGCCATTAAAAAGAAAACATTTGAATCAGTTCTAATGAGGTGGATGAAACTGGAGCCTATTATACAGAGTGAAGTAAGCCAGAAGGAAAAACACCAATATAGTATACTAACGCATATATATGGAATTTAGAAAGATGGTAACAATAACCCTGTGTACGAGACAGCAAAAGAGACACTGATGTATAGAACAGTCTTATGGACTCTATGGGAGAGGGAGAGGGTGGGAAGATTTGGGAGAATGGCATTGAAACATGTAAAATATCATGTATGAAACAAGATGCCAGTCCAGGTTCGATGCACGATACTGGATGCTTGGGGCTAGTGCACTGGGACGACCCAGAGGGATGGTATGGGGAGGGAGGAGGGAGGAGGGTTCAGGATGGGGAACACATGTGTACCTGTGGCAGATTCATTTTGATATTTGGCAAAACTAATACAATTATGTAAAGTTTAAAAATAAAAAAAAAAAAAACTAGTTTGTCTAGTAAAAAAAAAAAAAAATTATCACATAGAGAACCTGATCAATGCAACCCAGGAACATGGCTCTCTAACAAACTGGCTTCTACCAAGAAAAGATTTTGCAGAGGATGCAAACAAGCAGCTAAAATTTGGCCTAAAATAAGTTTGGGTTGGCAACAATAGTGAGTGGGGAGTTAATAAAAGAAATTGGGCAATTACATATAAAAATCCAGGTTTTTCAGCAATGCTTAAAAAATTGTAAGATTTGGCAACACTGAACTCACATGGCCACAATTAGTTGGCCCTGAGTAGCACTGACCCCTTTTGGACAGGGGATAGGCAATAGATTTTACATAGCCCTCACTAGTCTGCATAACTAATTTATATTACCTGCTTGGTACCCTTAGGCATTTTGCTTGTGGTCAATTTTTAGACTATTGTGCAGTAATTCTCAGCTCTGTTTCTATAACCAAAATACCCATGGGGTTTTTTAACAATGCAGATACCTGGGTCTCACTCAGGACCTGCTAAAGAGAGATTGACATTCTATAATGGATAAGGCTAATTATATATTTATAATAATATATAAATATATATTTAAATTTATAAATCCTCAGATCTGTATATTTTTAAACCTCAGATTTTTAAATCCTCAGAAAACTCTGCATTTAAATAAAAGAATATCCTGTTGATGGAAATTTAAACTAGTACAGCCACTATGGAGAACAGTACGGAGGTTCCTTAAAAAACTAAAAATGGAACCACCATATGATACTACAATCCCACTCCTGGTCATTTTTCTGGAGAAAACCATAATTTGAAAAAATAAATGCACCCCAATGCTCATCACAGAACTATTTGCAATAGCCAACCACCTAAACATCCCATGACAGATGAATGGATAAAGGAGATGTGGTATACTTACACAAAGGAATATTTTGTTGTTTAGGCACTAAATTTGGAGAAGGCAACGGCACCCCACTCCAGTACCCTTGCCTGGAAAATCCCATGGATGGAGGAGCCTGGTAGGCTGCAGTCCATGAGGCCGCTAAGAGTTGGACAGGACTGAGCAACTTCACTTTCACTTTTCACTTTCCTGCATTGGAGAAGGAAATGGCAACCCACTCCAGTATTCTTGCCTGGAGGATCCCAGGAAGGGAGCTGGTGGGCTGCCTTCTATGGGGTCGCACAGAGTCGGACACAACTGAAGCAACAGCAGCAGCAGCATCAGCAGGCACTAAATTGTGTCTGACTCTTTTGCAACCCCATGGACAGTATACACCAAGCTCCTCTGTCCATGTGATTTCTCAGGCAAGAATATTAGAGTGGGTAGCCATTTCCTTCCCAGGGATCTTCTCGACCCAGGGTTTGAACTTATGTTCTTCTACATTGGCAGGCAGATTCTTCACCACTGAACATCTGGGAAGCCCCAATGGAATATTACTTGGCGATAAAAAAGGAATAACATAATGCCATTTGCAGCAATGTGGATGAAAGTAGGGAATCATCACACTAGGTGAAGTAAGCCTGACAAATACAAATATCATATGATATCACTTAAGTGGACTCCAGAAAAATGATGCAAATGAACTTACATACAAAATAAAACAAACCCACAGACATAGAAAAAAACAAGGTTACCAAAGGAGAAGGTGGGGGGATAAATTGAGAATTTGGTAGTAAAATATACATACTACTATATGTAAAACAAATAACCAACAAGGACTTATTGTATAGCACAGGAAATTATACTGAACATCTTATAGTAACCTATATGGGAAAAGAATGTGAAAAAATAGATACATATATATGTATAACTGAATCAATTTTCTGTACACCTGAAACAACTTCAATAAAATAAATAAATTTAGAGATAAATAAATTTCTAAGACAGTACTCAATACACACTCCTCTCAATTGAGCTTCTGAGAGTTACTAAAAATCTATGAGTTTGAAAACTGCTGAGTTTGAGGCTAGGCTTCTAGAGTTCTAGGCTTCTACAGTTCTTTTTTGGTACCCCATCAGCTGTAACAGCCAGCTAAGCTTTGGGGAGACCCAGCTCCTGTTTACTATGGAACTTGGACACATCAGCATTGTGTTGGGACCAGAGGACCTTCACACTGTGTTGTCTCCATTTCCTCCAAGACTCACACAAGAGAAGCCGAACAACACCATCCAGAAGAAATAACATCCTGCCAATAAGGTGTTATTTTATTCATTTAGTCAACACATCTATTGAACATCTCCTAAGTGCAAGGCAATGTTTAGTCACAGGGAGTACCACAGTGAAGCAGAGAGAAATCGCTGCCTTCTTGGGGTGAGCATTCTAGTGGGAGGGAGCATGATATAAATGATAAAATAGATAATATCCCATTTGGTGATGAATCACCAAGGAAAAATGAGGGGAAAAGGGAATAAATATGAAGTGTTGGGAAAGTCAGTTTGGTGGTATGGCCAGGCAGGTGAGAAGGCATTTTAGTAAAGATAAGAATGGGGAGACCAGAAGAGCATTTCAGGCAGAGTAAATACCTGTGTTGGAGGTGTCTGGAATGTCCAAGGCAGATCAAGGAGTCGTTTGAAATCAACAAGAGAATTAGTATTGGAAAGAGGGTATCTGGAGACAGAAGCATCTACATGTGTGTGACCTTAACATGGTCCACCCAGGTGTGGTGGGTCCTCTCCTTTCCAAGCTTGCTTTTTGTTTGTTTTTAAATTTTTATTTGGAGTATAGTTGCTTTACAATGCTGTGTTAGTTTCTACTGCACAGCAAAGTGAATCAGCTATATGTGTGTATATATATATGTATTTATTTATATATCTGGATTTTCCATGTATATATGGATTTTCTTCCCATTTAAGTTACCACAGAACATTGATCCGATAGAGTTCCCTGTGCTATACATAGGTTCTCATAGTTATCTATTTTATACATAGAAAGAAATATTTATCAGTCTCAATCTCCCAATTCATCCCACCCTCCCTTTCCCCCTTGGCTTCCATAGATTTGTTTTCTATGTCTGTGTCTCTACTTCTGCTTTAGAGATAAGGTCATCTATGTCATTTTTCTAGACCCCACCTATGTGCCTTAATATATATTTGTTTTTCTCTTTCTGACTTCAGTCTGTATGACAGTCTCTAGGTCCATCCATGTCTCTACAAATGACCCAATTTCGTTCCTTTTCATGTTTGCTTTTTTAAACCCCCTTACACCTCCCATCCTCAAGAGCAAGTTTCAAAAGTGATTTGGGGAAAATCTTAGAAAAACCTTTAGGCAAATCTTAAAGGCTAGGCATTTGTTAATAAAAGCCCAGGATAAACCTTTCCACCTCCTCATCCTAAAGTAGCAGCAGTGATTTCAACCATATAAGGGGAGCATCTTTCAACATTTCACTTTACCTGGAGTTTGTACTCTGTGAGTATGAACCTTAGTAACCCTTAGATCGGCTTAGGTTCAGAGTCCCTGCTCCACATCATAGTAAACATATGAAAGCACACACAAATACCATGTGATTCTTTTGCCCCAAATTTGACACCTCTATGATTTGAATTTCATATTATTTTTTATTTTGATTTGGTCTTTCCTACTTTCATATTTGGCGTACTCTATTTTTCAGGGCTCAGCCATTTTCACATATCCTTGAAAATCATCTTCACATATATAATGTGCCTATAGGTTCAAAGCCCCTGGTCTCGCCCCGAGGGACTGCCCCATCTTAGAGAGACTGCTGCCCACCTTGTGAGAATGTCCTAACCCAAGAGAGAGGTGCCCTGAGAGCCAGAGAGCAAAGTTTCCATAAGTCCCCTCAACTCTTGCGAAGCTCTTGGTGACCCCAGGTGCACTATAAGGTGATGCAAAATTTTACAATCTATCAGACCTGACTCTACACTGAGAATTGCCCTCAGGAAGGTCAGGGCATTTGCAGCTTCTGACACTCCCAGCACACCAAGAGCACAGCAGTGCTTTTCAAACGTCTTAGTCTTCAGACCCCTTTATAAGCTTAAAAAGTATTGAGGACCACAAAGAGCTTTAGGTTTTGCAGGGTACATAGGTTATGGTTGTAAACAGTTACTGTATTAACAATTAAGACTGGGAAATTTTAAATGTTTATGAACTCAATGATAAATAAAAATAATGAACCCATTACATTTTACCATAAATAACATATTCCTGCAAAAAATAACTATGCAAATAAAATTCAATGAGAAGATTCATGTTGTTTCATATATTGCTGATCTCTTTATGCCTGAATTGATAGAAAACAGATGAAATCCCACGTATGCTTCTGCATCAGCCTGTTTTACATCAGTTTAGCTGATGCACATGAAGAAGATCCGGCCTTGCAGATGTGTCCTTGGAAAGGTGAGGACTTCACGTATCATGTGAGATGCTCAGTGACCTCAGACCACACTGAGTACTGCTGCCTTAGTGACAAGGATGACCAGGAAGCAGTGCTATGCTTGTCAACATGGGCAGTTATGGTTAAGTGAGAAAGAGAGGTAGGGAACAGTGGAGACAGCTAATACTACACCAGCTCCAAAAAAAAGAAAAAAAAAAAAGAATGTGCACTGTTTATCAATTTCTGTGATGTAAGGTCCCCCACTCTGGCTCCCACCAAAATGGCTGTATTTAATAACCAGAAATTCCTGAAAATTATACATCAGCTCTAACACCTAGCTGGGAATAACTAAGATCAAGAGAGTGGTGATAAAGAACTTGTCCTGTATCTGATCGCTTGAAATAATCGTGTAATTAAAATAAAAATAGCAATGAAGCATTAAAAATAAAATGGGGAAATGCAGAGTGTCGATCTCCTAAGTTTATCTCTTTTAAGGAACAAATCGGGCTCCATTTTCAGCAGGTGAGTCAGTCTGAGTTCTGATAGCAAGCAACAAAAATAAGTTGTGTTGATCTTAAAGAAAAAGGGAGCTTTTGGAAGCATATTTGTTTTTGTAGAACTGATGCTAGGACTGGAAAATAGGACGGTCCAGAGACAGAAAGTACAATTGTGCTTCAGAAAAAGAATGGTGGCAGGACATGATACAAGGAAAGAAATGTTTCCCTGAATGGAACAATAAGGGACATAGTAAGATATAAAAGTAGAAAGGGATTATCAAATGACACTGGGGTAGATAATGACAAAGTGAGAATTGAGGGGACAGAGGTATTTCCCAAGCCCCACCTGGTTATTGATTTCACTTGTACTTGTGACTCTGTTAAAAAGACTCTATATCAACACTAAAATTCCTCTTTGTTTTATGAGTTAATTACTTTAGCTGGAAAATATACACATATAAAATATATAAATCTAAAATGTAGGCATAAATGTAAATACAAATGTGTGCATATGGTGGTGGTAGTTCAGTCGCTGAGTCATGTCTGACTCTTGTAATCCCATGGACCCACCAGGTTCCTCTGTCCATGGGATTCTCTAGGCAAGAATACTGGAGTGGGTTGCCATTTCCCTCTCCAGGGGATCTTCCTGACCCAGGAATCAAACCCTGGTCTCGTGCATTGCAGGCAGATTCTTTACCAACTGAGTTACCAGAGAAGCCCCATAAATGCTTATATATGTGTGTATATACATATGCAGTGCAAAAGTAAGCAGCTTAGCAAACAGCATATAATTTATGCAGAAAGAGTTTAATATTTCTCAATCCCTCCTTTTGTGTTTTTTTAATATAAATCCAACTCACCTCTTTAAGATATTGTTAAAGAAATGTATATTGAATATTTCAAGAATATGGCTCTTTTCTAATCAGTTGTATCACAGTCATACTAAGAATAAAAAGAAGTAACAAACGTTTGGGTGAGGCCAAAAGTCAAAGTGAAATCACGGGGATATAATCTGAGAGTCTTGTTTTAGTCCCTCTGTCTTAGACTTTATCAATAAGGAGAAAAAATGGAACATTTTTCTATTAAGGACCAGGGAAAGAATTAAACTATAGCTAACTGAAGGCCACATTAGGTTTGGTGAGCCTAACTAAACCGTTTTAGTTTTAGTTTGGGGTGTTTTTTTTTTTTAAGTTAAGAGTGACTAATGCTACTTTCTTCAATCCAAGAATAGATATTGTGTTAAATACTTCAATTTGGTATGTTTACCAGCAAAGGGAAACCAAAGCAGCAAAGACAAATTCAAAAGCAGATGGAAATCTTTGGAGATGGCAGAGTCCTGTGGAAAAGAAGAAAAGTGAGCGTAAAAGGAGAAAACTCAAGAGGGTGTATTCCAGATCTTCCAGGACAGAGTGGAGAATGGTCTGGGGACCACATAAGAAAATCTCGAGCAAACCTGTGCATTTACCCTTCTCTGCATTTCAGACTGTTCTTCCTTGGAGCTGCCCACAAGAGCTTTGCACTCCAGCCTAGAAAGCAAATATACTGTGAAACAGCAATTCTTACATGGAAACTAAAATTACCATGGTTTTTTGTTTTCTTTTTCTTTTTCTTTCTTTTTTTTTTTTTTTTTAGTTATTGGTCTTGCCTGGAGAAAATGGTATGGTTCCATCTGTATTTCTTTCTTTCTCAAAAACTTCTCTGTGAGCAGAGGATTTGCAGTAATTGGTTAGGGAGGGTATTTCCTGAATTTCTTGGAATGTGGTCTTTCCTACACCTGCTCTGGGCTCTGGAGCTCCGCATGGAAACTTCCCATAAAGTCTTTCCATAGTGTAGTCTATAAATCACCCTGTAGAGCAATATTAAACTTTAAAAATCAGCTTCGCACCTAGGAGTGCTGGTCAGATGAAGCTTGTCCGTGTTCTTTCTTTGGTTGTGTAGGAGGGTGACTTCTCTCTTTGAAACATTAAACTAGAAAGAATGGATAAATGGCTCTTTTAACACTAACCTCTCAGTCATCCGCTTCATCACCACCACAAGTCAGATGAGGTTAGGACATAACTGTAAATATGCTCTTAGCATCTTGGACCTGTTCGTAGCTTCAGTCACCAGATTTAGCCATTAAATATATGGGACACTGAGTTAAATTCAATATTCAGACCAATAACAAATAACTTCTTAGTATTAAAGAGTTGCAAATATTTCTCTGAAATTTAGATTTAACTGGAAATCTTGGATGTGTGCTGGCACCCCTATCCATCACACGTTACAGTTGTCATGAATTATTTGTATAATTACGTGCTTAAGGTCTTCCTTCTCCTTAAAGTCTGTAAGTGCCATGTGGCTTAGACTATCTTCGTCTTAGTCACAATCATATTCGCAGCATTTATCCCAAGACAGACACATGCTGTAAGTTCACAAGGAATTTGTGGAGGTAATGAAGGTCAATTCTGAAAGGCATGGTCATTACACACCCCTGGGAAAACACTGTCCACTCGACTGCACTGCCAGTGACCAGAGTGATATTACTTTAAGATTCAAGCCAGGTGGTAGATTTGTTCAGAGCCCACTATTACCTACCTCTGAAATTGTTATCCCATTGCTATATATAAAATGTAAAAGAAAAAGATGCTGTGTTTGTCCTTCCACACAAGTGAAAATAGTGAACAGCAGTAAACAGGCCCAGGGAAGGAGTAGGAACTATCTAAAGCTTCGGTGCTAGGTGAGATTAACAGGATGACGGATCTTGGTGTCTGGCCCAGCTGAGAGGAGTGATCTACCTTTGGTTTGTCACAAGCAAGTACCAGGTGGAATTCAACTTCCTGATCTCTCAGGAAAGAGTCCTGGTTTAGCCTTAGGTTGGTCACATATGGAACCAGTTTGCCACATCCCTGTGTGGGGAGGGGAAGCCTAATGAGGAAGAGATAACAGTGCAAATCCAACCAGTCCATCCTATAGGAGATCAGTCCTGGGTGTTCATTGGAAGGACTGATGTCGAAGCTGAAACTCCAATACTTTGGCCACCTCACGTGAAGAGCTGACTCATTTGAAAAAACCCTGATGCTGGGAGGGATTGAGGGCAGGAGGATAATGGGACGACAGAGGATGAGATGGATGGGTGCCATCACCGTCTCAATGGACATGAGTTTGGGTAAACTCTGGGAGTTGGTGATGGACAGGGAGGCCTGGTGTGCTGTGGTTCATGGGGTCGCAAAAAGTCAGACACGACTGAGTGACTGAACTGAACAGTGCAAAAGGTGATGGATTTTTTCCCCATCCATCCACCAGTTTATGAATAGAAGCCTCTTTGAAGTGTTGCATGAGTTAGGAGAAGTATAAAATAGTTGGATCAAGACCATGAAAGGCAGTCCATAAATTAAATATTTTGTTAACTTTCAGTTTCTCTTGGTGTAGCTAAGCAAAATCACCTCCATGGTACTTAGACAGGCTGGGACCTGGGACCTTCTGCTGCAATGTTTGCACCTGGACAAATGTCAGAGAAACCATGAGGGACTAAAACTGTGTGCGTGGCAGTTGGGGCAAATTATGGACAAAAAGATACAAAGAGACCAAAAACCTAACTGCTACTTCTGAAATTCAGTTCAGTTCAGTTCAGTCACTCAATCGTGTCTGACTCTTTGCAACCCCAAGGACTGCAGCACACCAGGCTTCCCTGTCCATCACTAACTCCCGGAGCTTTCTCAAACTCATGTGCATCAAGTTGGTGATGGCATCCTAGTTATCTCATCCTCTGTCATCCACTTATCCTCCCGTCTTCAATCTTTCTCAGCATCAGGGTCCTTTCAAATGAGTTAGTCCTTCTCATCAGGTGGCCAAAGTATTGGAGGTTCAGCTTCAACATCAGTCCTTCCAATGAATATTCAGGACTGATCTCCTTTAGGATGGACTGGTTGGATCTCCTTGTAGTCCAAGAGACTCTCGAGAGTCTTCTCCAACACCACAGTTCAAAAGCATCAATTTTTTGGACCTCAGCTCTCTTTATAGTCCAACTCTCACATCCATACATGACTACTGCAAAAACCATAGCTTTGACTAGATGGACCTTTGTTGACAAAGTAATGTCTCTCCCTTTTAATATGCTGTCTTGGTTGGTCATAGCTTCTAAGGAGCAAGCATCTTTTAATTTCATGGTTGCCATCACCATCTGCAGTGATTTTGGAGCCCAAGAAAATAAAGACTGTCACTGTTTCTGAAGGGCCAGGAGCAAAAGCAGGGTACTGCACAAGACCCCTGCACACAGCATCACCAAAGGAAGGCAAATCACTTAAGCCACCTCTCTGGTCCGACCCCTGAACACACCCCTACCCTTATTCCATTTAAGGAACAAGCTCGTCACCCCCTCCCCTGCCCCAGGGAGTGAGCAAGGGAGGCAATCTTGTTCTCACTACCCGCTGCTGCACCAGGGGCCCCAATAAAGCTTGCCTGAATTTCTTGTCTAGTCTCTGATCAATTTCTGTTGATTAAAGAGGCCAAGAACCCTGGTCAGTAATAGTACTAATACCTTATGTCCTCAGAGGCCCCCAAGGGGTTTTTATATCTGCTTTGTACATACGTGTATTACCATTTCCAGAACTCTTTTTTGTATATTAATCATCTCAGTTAATCCTCACAATCCTGGGGGAAAACTACTAGTTCCTTTCACAGATGAGGGCACTGAAGTTCATGGACATATCTGGTACTTAGTAAACACTCCTGCCTTCCTGTCAGTAAAGAATCTGCCTGCAATGCAGGAGACCTGGGTTCGATTCCTGGGCTGGGAAGATCCCCTGGAGAAGGAAATGGCAAACCACTCCAGTATTCTTGCCTGAAGAATCCCGTGGGCAGAGGAGTCTCATAGATTATAGTCTATGGGGTCAAAGAGTCAGGCACGACTAGACCACCACAAACACTGCTGCAGAACTCAAACAACAGCACTCAGGCTCCCGAATTAATATCTTGCCACTCAGCAGTGCCCCTCAGCTGGTGGTCTTTCTGCTTCTTTTACTCCCATGGAGCTGGACCCAGTTGTTACAACCCAAGTCTATGGCTCCTTTCCAAGGTGGCAACTCTCTGAAGCCAATCTGAAGAATACTGATGTGTAGATTGGCTTATTAAACCCCAACCATTATCATTTGAGTATGAATTAGGTCGTAGTTTTACTGGGGAAGGATAAATGCCTTTCTGTGTGGCCTGTTTGTTTTCTGTGTGCTTCCCATCTCCTCTTCCATCTGCCAATCTATTGGAGGAACGTGCACAAAGAAACAGCTCAGCTGAAGGTGATTTCTGCAGATTCGCAGATGCACACCTGCCTCCATGGACTAAAATCCTGTGGGTGGAGGTAAACAGGTGGCATAGATTTGGAGGAAAAGATAGAGAAGGAGCAGAGTCCTTGAAGTGAGGGGGAAAGCAGGTCCTAACTCAAAAGGGCTAGAATCAGGGAGAAGGGACTTAGGGCCCAGCTACACTTCAACTCTGAACCACATTATGAGGAACTTGGGGAGAAATTTCGACCTGTTTGGAGATGTGACCTGTCTGGAGGTAAGACAGATCCTTACCTCCTGCTCAAGATATGGTTGAATGAAAAGAATGAGCCCACTCTGCTAACACAAACAGGCCACACAGGGATGGAAATTTCAAGGGTCAAGGCAGAACAGTAGTTCTATCTATGTTAGTAAGAAACTACCATGTTAGTAAGAAACTAACTGTGAAAGTGAGTGAAAGTGAGTGAAAGTCACTTAATCATGTCCAGCTTTTTGCGACCCTCTGGACTGTAGCCTGCCCAGGCTCCTCTGTCCATGGAATTTTCCAGGCAAGAATACCAGAGTGGGTTGCCATTCCCTTCTCCAGGGAATCTTCTCAACCCAGGGATCAAACTCAGGTCAACCATATGACCAAGCAATTCCATGCCTGGGTATATACCTGAAAAAAAAAAAAAAAAAAACACTAATTCAAAAAGATACATATACCCCTGTGTTCATAGTAGCTTTATTTATAGTTGATGAGATATGGGAACAACCTAAGTGCCCATCGACAGATGAATGGATAAAGAAGATGTGGTACATATATACAATGGAACACTACTCGGCCACAAAAAGAAAGAAATTTTGCCATTTACAGCAACACTGATGGACTCGGAGGACATTATGTTAAGTGAAATAAGTCAGAAAGAGAAATGCTGTATGATGTCACTTACATGTGGAATCTAAAAATTACAACAAACTAGTGAATATTAAAAAAAAGAAAGAAAGAAACAGACACAGATACAGAGAATAGACTGGTGGTTGTCAATGGGATGGAGCCATAAGGGGACCTCTTGTGCAAAGGAAATGTGCAGCAAGGATGCTCCCAAAGCAACACCTCCAGGAACATGAGAACCAGCAGTCAAATATCTGCAACCCAGAGGACAGGACGCCTGCCAGAGTTAGGCAAAGATGTGAGGACCCGAAGCAGAAACTCCCAGGAGAGGATGTGACCCTTTCCCCTAATCTCTCTTCCGTATCCCAACACCTGAGGATGTAGAAATAACACAGAAAGATCTAGAAAGGAGGAGGAAACTAAAGTGGGAGTAGACTATAGACCTCTCTCTTCCAAAGACCCTTGTCACAGAAGCTTACTCGTAGGCCAGGGCATACATGTTAGGTTGGATAAGATCTTGAAGTAGTTTTTCCCACCTCAATGGCTTTTTTTGATTATAAATGTTTTATTTTTGTAATTTATAATGCATTTGGACTTCCCCAGTGGCCCAGTGGTAAAGAATCTGCCTACAATGCAGGAGACTCTGGTGAAGCAGATTTGATCCCTGAGTCAGGAAGATTACTTAGAGGAGAAAATGGTAACCACTACAGTATTCTTGCCAGGAAAATCCCATGGACAGAGGAGCCTGGCAGTCTATTGGGCAGCAGAAAGTCAGACACGACTGAGTGACTGCACACACACACGTGCACATACACACACATTATGCATTTATAATTGGGATGATAAACCAGTTTTTAAAAAAAATTTGTA
The DNA here is from genome assembly GCF_027580195.1 of Bos mutus. Taxonomy (NCBI): domain Eukaryota; kingdom Metazoa; phylum Chordata; class Mammalia; order Artiodactyla; family Bovidae; genus Bos; species Bos mutus. Next base: position 40,567,270 of record NC_091620.1, on the reverse strand, counting down.
AAGAAAATTTCAAACACTTCAAAAACAGAGACAATGTATACAAATGAACTTATTTTCAAAACAGAAATAGACTACAGACATAGAAAACAAACTTATGGTGATCAAGGGGGAAAGATGGAGAATAAATTGGGAATTTGCAATTAACAGATACATACTACTATATATAAAATAAAAATAAACACAATGTATATCACAGGGAAATATATTCAATATCATGTAATAACCTAAAACAGAAAAGAATCTATGAAAGAATATATATATATATATGTATATTGTATAAAACTGAATCACCTTGCTGTATACCTGAAACACTGTAAATCAACTATACTTTAATAAAATAAATAAAATAAAGGAAAGGAGAAAAGACACAGAAAAAATTTTTATGAAATAAAGACTATGAAACTACTGCCATATACTATTTACCCAGCTTCAGTTACTATCAATTCCAGCTAGTCTTCCTTCATTTACACCCTGCCCCATACTCTCCTCCCCTTTCATGACTCTCCAGTATTAAGTTGAACCAAATCCCAGGCACAATTTTATTTTGTCTGTAAATATTTTAGTCTTTATTTCTAAAGATAGAGTCTCTAGACTAACAACTTTTAATTGGTCTGGACTGGACTGGACTCCATGGGATCTGCCTGAGGCACACACATAGAGAATGGAAAAGGGAATTTCCACAGCTAAAGGCCATGGCTAGAATATAATAAAACCATTTAATAATAGTTGTACCCCACTAAGTTTTAGGCTGTTCAATAAAATTATTACAAGTTGAGTATGAATGACTTTATGGGATTCACACAATGAGCTGATTCAGGAGCAGGAAGCTAGGAAGCTGAGGCCCTGGTCTAGGGCAACAGGGCCTTGATCTCCAAGATGGCGATGCCTGTGCTGGGGTGGAGGGAGGGTGGTTAAGAGGACCATGCCCCGCTGTGGGGAGACAGCAGTAAATCTGGTTTAGGTTCTACTACTTCTTACTTTGGATTCCAAATTGACATTCAATTTTTATGTAGACATCAAAGTAGCACTATTGTATTAGGGAGTATATGTGTGTGTATGTGTGTGTGTGCACATGTGCTCAGTCAGTAAGTCATGTCCAACTCTTTGTGAGCCCATGGACTGTAGCCCACCAGGCTCCACTGTCTGTGGGATTTCCCAGGCAAGAATACTGGAATGCTCTGCCATGGGATCTTCCTGACCCAAGGACTGAACACATGTCTACTCTGTCTCCTGCATTGCAGACAGGTTCTTTACCACTGAGCCACCTGGCAATCCCATTATGGAATACGTATCACATGCTAAATCAAAAAAGAAATATGGATGCAACTTTCCTGGCAGTGCAGTGGTTAAGATTTCACTTCTGGTGCAGGGTGTGCAGGTTCAATCCCCGGTTGAGGAGCTAAGATCCTACCCGCCTTGTGGCCAAAAAAACAAAACATAATCAGAAGCAATAGTGGAACAAATTCAGTAAAGACTTTATAAATGGTCCACATTAAAAAAAAAAAACCTTAAAAATAAACCAAAAAGGGAATATGGATCATTTCTTCCATTGTGTGTGATGACCAGTCAGGATGAATCGTTTGCAGTGTCCAAAAGACTTCATAAAATTTTTTAAATTCTAAGCTTGAGTCATGTACCACATATATAGGCCTTTCTCCTGTACTACCACCCGCCAGAGCTCAACTAATTATTGTATGTGGAGGAGAGGGTTGAGATTTTGACCAAAAAGTTCTCCAGAATAGTGATTCTAAACCTCAGGGTCCTGAAACACTGAGGAATCTATGAATTAGTGAATTGAGCCTTCCAATCTGTATCACACAAGCAACATCATTTTGGTTTTTATTTAAATCCAATAAAATATGTGGTGTGGAGAATGAGATTCGAGCATAAAACAATACTTTGTATTTTATTCAGTAGATAGATTAGTGTCAGTAATCAGCTTTAAGTTTTATAGATTGAATAAATGATATTTTCCCACATATACCCTCCCCTGGCAGTTCTAATATATGTACACATAGTTTTGATTCATTTAAAAAAACATGAGTGGGTTCATAGAATTTTCTGAGTCAGTGTTTACTTAAAGGACACTTGTATCATACTAGGGTCAATAAGATACATTCTGATGTTTAAGGAGTATTTCCATATTAAAAAATATGAAAAGCACAAAGTTATCATGGACTTTGTGAATAAGCATAGAGGAAAAACTGCATGTACTCCAATGTTCTCCATCACCAGAAAGCTGGGAAGCAGAAGGAAAATAGAATATCTGTACATGTGAATTGTGTGTGAATATATATATATACACACACACACACACACACACACATATATATATATACAGAAACATGCATAACATGCACACACATATAGCTCTATACATATATATGCACATACTACATATACACATATACATGTATATGCACATGTGTATTCATCCATATATAGGGCTTCCCAGGTGACTCAGAGGTAAAGAACCCACCTGCTAATGCAGGAGACATGGGTTTGATCCCTGGTTTGGGAAGATCCCCTGGAGGAGGAAATGGCAACACACTCTAGTACTCTTGCCTGGAGAATTCCATAGACTGAAGAGCTTGGCAGGCTGCAGTCCATTGGGTCACAAGAGTCAGACATGACTGAACTACTTAGCACACACACATACATCCACATACATATGCATGTGAAGTGAAGTGAAGTCGCTCAGTTGTGTCCGACTCTTTGCAACCCCGTGGACTGTAGCCCACCAGGCTCCTCTGTCTATGGGATTCTCCAAGCAAGAATACTGGAGTGGGTTGCCATTTCCTTCTCCAGGGGATCTTCCCGACCCAGGGATCGAACCCAGGTCTCCCACATTGCAGGCAGATGCTTTAACCTCTGAGCCATCTATGCACATATATTCATGCATGTATGATACATGCATATGTAGGTTAGGCACATGGTTCTAAAAGAAACACAATCAAGGAAAAGAAGAAAGGAGCAAACACCTGGGTTTTCAGGGAGACTGGAGCTCACAGCAGTGGCGTGGAAAGCTTGTATCATTAGGAGCCCTGATGCTCCTCTTTGGAGGATGAAGGGAGTGAGCATTTTCAATGTCTGGAAAGTGTCATTCACATATTAACAGTGGTCTTCCTTGGGTGGCACAGATATTGAGCAATGTTTATTTACTTCTTAAATTTTCTGTCCTTTTTTATATTTTACAATCAGCATGCATCATTTAGGAAATTAGAAAAAAATCAATCCATTTTAATTCTGAAAAATAATTGTCTTTATGAAAGGTGGATTTGTTGTCTCTCCAGAAAGGAAGCCCAGGCCTGAGCAGTTGGACCTCTAAAAGTGAAATTCAGGATAAATTGGGAGATTGGGATTAGTATATACACACTACTATATATAAAATAGACAACCAACAAGGACCTACTGCATAACACAGGGAACTATAATCAATATTTTGTAATAACCTATAAAAGAAATGAATCTGAGAAAGAATACACACACACACACACACACACAACTGAATCACTCAGTTATATACCTGAAACTAACAAAATATTGTAAATCAGCTATACTTCAATTAAAAAAATAAAATAATTTTTACATAAGCAAAAGGAAGCTCACATACACCAGGGACTCTGTGTTTAAGTCTCAAGAATTTGGGGACTTTTCAAGAAAATCAGATCAACATATTTCTAACTAGTTCAAAATGTTGTTTTCTTTAAGTGTTCTCTGATACATTTGAAATCCTTTGAACATTTATTTCTTAAAATAATTTGTTGTTCCCACTGACAAAGGAAGGTAAATGAGTTTCAGTGCCATACACTGTTAGCCATGACATGAAGGATTTTTTTTCTTCCTGATTGTGAATTTCAGCAAGCATTTTCTCTGCTGCTTTATCACGTGTAGTTGAAAAATAAGCAACCATGTATATCCTATGGTAGAAAGAACAGGGATTTAGAGTGAGATGGCAAGAGTTCAAGTTTCAGATTCAGCATGTAGGGCAGGTTACTTCTCCCTGAGCCTTGGCATCTTAAAATGTGAAAATAGTTCAGAATGTTGCGGGGATCAAAGAGATTTGCATGTGAGAACACTGGGTACAGAAGGAAATCTCTGCCATTGGTGAGGACTCTGTCAGCTGCAAGTACCAAAGCCAGCTGAAACTGGTTTATGCAAATGAAGGAATTTGTTGACAAATCACAGCTGGGAACAGAGCTAAAAGGACCCCCTACTTGGGTTAAGACCTCATTTCTGTCTCCTTTGGCAGGCAGATCTTCATCATGGTGGCCCATAACCCTCCAGGTTGACATCCTACTAGCTTGGTGATTCCCCTTTTCCAAAAGCCCCAAGTACAAAGCTCTGGGCTGGCTCTTGCTGGCTTGAGTCGGGTCACCCTACTGGCTTCCCAGGTGGCTCAGTTGTAAAGAATCCTCCTGCCAATGCAGGAGATGTGGGTTCAGTCCCTAGGACTGAAAGATCCCCTGGAGGAGGAAATGGCAACCCACTCCAGTATTCTTGCCTGAAAAATCCCATGGACAGAGGAGCCTGGCAGGCTATAGTCCATAGAGTCACAAAGAGTCAGACATGACTGAGCCACTGAACATGCATGCACCCACCCTGTGGTTTGGGGGTGTGGTTCTGGAGATATGAGGATGTGGTACTTACACTGGTCAACTCAGATCATGTGCCCACCCATTGTGCCAGGGGTGGGTTTACATGATCCCTGAGTGCAGAGGACCCCAATTCAATCAGCATGTATTACCAAAGGGGAGAACAAAAGCTGATCCACTAAAATATATTTCAATTATATAATAATTATATAAAAGAATTGCTTTTTAAAGAATCATGCATAAGCAATAGATACCATAAAGCTGATGGAAAATAGAAAGTACTGATACTGAAAATGTGTTTAGTACTCCTTGTGTTGAGATGTTCAAGACCATTGAATTCAATGTCATGCCTTTGAGAACTTAATAACCATGTATGATGTCCCATCCCCAGTCAGGAATCCCAGGAGTCAGACTCTGAGATGGAGCTTGAATGTCAGAAGTTCATCAGAGCATGAGCTCAGGACCATCACTTTTGCAGAGTGAAGGAAACAAGTTTGGTTTAAAGCAGAGGTCAGCAAGCTTTTTCTATAAAGGACCAAATCATAAACACTTTGGGATGTGTGGATGGTCTCTGTAGCAACTGTTTAGGACTACTGTCACAGCACAAAAACTGCCCCAAAAATATATATAAACAGATGAGCTAGACTGTGTCCCACTAAAATTTCACTTATGGACACTGAAATTTTAATTTCATATAATTTTTACATGTCACAAGATATTATCTTCCTTTTGATTTTTTTCAACCCTCTAAAGATGCCAAAGCTAGTCTTAGTTCATGGATCACTCAACAGATAGCAAGCTAGATGCGGTCAGTGGGCTGAAATTGTTGACCTTGCTTTAGAGGAAGAAGTTGAAATTGAGATGCAGTCACAAGAGAGCCTCCACCTATCCGCTGGGGAGCCCCAGAGTGGAATGAGCCTGGAGGGTTACCCAGAATCAGGAAGTGAGTTGCCTGAAACTGAGACCTAGGATGTTCCATGTGCTTTGGGTGAAGTGGCCCTCTTAGGTATAGGACAAGTCCCAGAGAGGGACACAGCTGACAGCGGTTGTCTACAGCACTTGAAGAAACTGGATTCAATGCACATGAACTTGGGCAAAGTCTGGGAGATGATGAGGGACAGGGAGGCCTGGCGTGCTGCCATCTATGGGGTCGCAAAAAGTCGGACATGACTAGGCAACCAAACAACCACAACCCACTCCAGTATTCTTGCAGAAGAATCCTGTGAACAGAGGAGTCTGGCAGGCTACAGTCCATGGGATCGCAAAGAGTCAGACACAACACAGTGACTGAACAACAACAACAACAACATTATAAGAAGATGGACCAGATTTGAAGCCTGGATCTTGAGAGACATATTGAAGAACTAAACCTGCAAGTTTTAATTCTTCTAAAGAATTCAATGACCTGTTTCTCACCACCAAATCCTCATTTCTTCACCCTTATAATGACATCTTGGCCTAATTCTATCTTTCCTAGCCGCCTCAGTCATTGGAATAGTACTTGATTTGGGAATCCAGTACTCTCCTCTTTTCCTCTCCCTAATGCAGAGTGGAGCTGTGATTGGGGTAGGGGCAGGACCAAGCTCTCCCTCAGTCTCTTCTGGGCACAAGCCCCTCTCACTGTAAGAAGCAGGAAAGGGAAAGAAGAAAAGCACATGTCCACCCTTTGTGCTGGAGAAAACAGCTGACCCTCTGGAGCACTGGGCACCCCTGGTGATGGAGCTGCATCTCCAGCAGGAGACATTGCACCATGCCTGGGATGATATCCTGAAATCCCAAACTTTCCTATCATCCGCTGCATGTTTCAGTGTTATCCAGCTTCTATATCTCTGTAGAACTGGCACACTACTGGACTTATCTGCACTTATAACTCTCTGAAAATGACATCTCTCCTTAGTTTCTTTTACGTTCTCACAACCTTAACAGTCCAGGGTCAGCTCAGGAAGTAGACTGGCTAAGCAGTCCTACCAGGGGATGAATGGTCTCCCTGTCTTGTAGGAACTCTCTTTCTGAGGAGTTCCTGCCAGGCTTATGGACAAGGAATTAGCAGCCACTTGAAGCCCATTCCCAATGCAAGGCTTGAAGGGAGACAGTAAGCCCTCCACGGGCTCAGCCTCCCCACACTATCCCCCTTCTTAAGGACCCCCTGGTGGCTCTGATGGTAAAGAATATGCCTGCAATGTGGGAGACCCAAGTTTGATCCCTAGATCAGGAAGATCCCCTGGAGAAGGGAATGGCTACCCATTCCAGGATTCTTGTCTGGAGAATTCCATGGACAGAGGAGCCTGGCAGGCTATATAGTCCATGGGGTGTCAAAGAGTCAGGCACGACTAAGGGACTAACACTTTCAGAGTAATGATGGGGAGGTTGGTGGTAAGGCTGCCTCTCTCTCTCCTGCCGACTGTCTGGAAGCCTTCTGGTGAGAAGGCTGGCCAAAACTGTTGGCAGAACTCTGAACATAGAATTTAGGAATTTAGTGCCATTTGCCTATAATTTAGAGCTTTAACTGCAGTTCCTGTCAACAGGGAAAATCCCGTTCAACATGCTCTGATATGTTTTTACTTTGTTTTATTTGAGTTGGGTTGGTTTTTTTATTGTTTGTTTTGCCTTAGAAAATAATGAGGTACTTCTAGACATTAAAAAAAAAAAGCACCACTCCCCCTGGAAAGCCCATCTTTGCTTTTGTAATCCCTTCTTGGCAAGTACCTTGGATTGTATAATGACTGTGTTTTTTGTGCTTATCCTTGGGAAGAGCAAGGTTGTATTTACTTAGATGGTAGACATCTTTCAAAGAAGCTTCTTCTTTTGCGATTGATTTTAAATTGAAAATCACGTACTTGGACATAAAGAATAGGGCATTGCTTTTCAGAGCTAACTTTCTTAGAATTTTGCATTCTATATTCCATTCCTGGAACTGATCATTGCAGAAAGGCTAGTACATATAGTGAGGGAGTCAGTCTCTAATATGCATATAACCAAATGTCTACTAAATCCATGTCTATGTACACAGATTTGCACACACATGACCCCATGAGTGTGTTCTCAGTCTTATACTAATGTGAGTTTTAGTAGCACTGGGTTGGAAGAGAGCTTTCAATGAGAAAGCAACACATATGGGGCAAGAAGTGGAGGAGAGAGGGGAGCTGAGCCAAGTTGCTGAAAGGAAAGTTTTCCCAGAGGGATCTATAGGTTCAGACACACAAAATTCAAAGTGCATGCAGACCTCTGATACAAGGGGGACTTGCCTGATAGGAAGAGGAAGCTGATGATGTTCTCCTGGATGATTGAGGACATGCAGGAATCAAAGCAGAGAGCATCCTTCTTTATCGCAGCCTGGGAGAAAGCAAGAATTCAGTCTGTTTCTTCCCTTACTCCTTCATCATATGCAGCATTGCATAAGAGAATTTACATCCATGTTTAGCATTTTTTTAAATTATTATAAATGGGCAGGGCACAGGAGATTTTTAGGGCAGTGAAACTACCCTGTATGATACTATCATGGTGGATACATGTCATTCTGTAGTTGTTCAATACCAAAAAACCAAGAGTGAGTTCAGAGATAAACTATGGACTCTGGGTGTTAATGGAGAAGGCAATGGCACCCCACTCCAGTACTCTTGCCTGGAAAATCCCATGGACAGAGGAGCCTGGTAGGCTGCAGTCCATGGGGTCACACAGAGTCGGACACGACTGAGCGACTTCGCTTTCACTTTTCACTTTCATGCATTGGAGAAGGAAATGGCAACCCACTCCAGTGCTCTTGTCTGGAGAATCCCAGGGATGGGGGAGCCTGGTGCGCTGCCGTCTATGGGGTCACACAGAGTCAGACATGACTGAAGCGACTTAGCAGCTGGGTGTTAATAACATGCCAGTGGAGGCTCATCCACTATAGCAGATGTACCACTGCGATGGGGGGTCAGGATGATGGGCAAGACTATGTGTGTATGGGGGCAAGGATGTATGGGAAATCTCTGTATCATCTTTTCCATCTTGCTGTGGATGTACAACTCCTCTAAAAACTAAAGTCTACTAACAAACTATTACACAGACCTTTCCTTTGTAACATTGGCAAAAGCAAAATTGCCTTTGACTCCATCCAACCCACACTTAAAGCAAGAAGCACTATCACTTAAGACTTGTCTCAGTGTAGGCTTTTGTCAACAGCACCTGCGAGGTCTCTAGACAATTCTCTGCTTTGCTGTTGGATGCCTGCCCTATGCAATTGTGATATAGCCCAGAGATCTAAGAAGATGCGGACACCAGCCCAGCAAAACAAGCAGGGGGCATGTTAATAAGTCATACCCCTTGGCTTTCTCCTAGAATAAGTCTTTTTCTCCGGCCACCATATGGACTTGATTCACCTCCTGGAGAGGAGGGCTGCTGCTCCTGTCCTGCAACTGCTGGGAATTTTATGCCTAATAAAGGCTTCATTTAACACACAAGTGTAACAGACTTGTATGTAATGGCTGGGAGGTCTAGAGATTTGGCATATTTTATATTAAAATGTTCAATTCTTCCATCTGTGTTTTTTAAAAAGGCAAAAATAGTGAAAATGTGTCCATCTCTAATGATGCGTCTACTTGTACTTCTTGCAAATAAGGTACAACATTGAGGGCATTTCACACATAGATGTGGATTTAGTGAATGGGGATAGAACAGTTATGTCAAATTCTGTTAGCCTGTTATTCTTCTTTTTCTCAAAACAATCTTTGACATTGAAAGTGGGTTCCAGAAAGGTGAGTTGTTCCAACAGCACAATTTATACATTGCTAGCTGAACCTTAGCAAGAGCTGCAGGCAACTTTAAGAGATTTAAACAATATAGAGATGGCCTCAACGATGACTTCATTTTTGGTCCCAGAGAGCACTTCCACTACCTCTAGTAAGGTCTACATTTTCGTTTCCTTGAGTGGTTTGCCTCTCAGGCTCAGAAAGATGATTCTTTCTCCATTAGTTTCCACTCCCACCTCCTCATTAACCCTTCAACTTGGAAAGAAAAGAAAAATTGGCAATCTCTGAAAACATTCTGTTTGGGCTTTTGTGTGGTACTCACAGGATGCCTAAATTAGCTCAGAGGATTCTGGGCTGGCAATCCTTATTACATCTATTGTTAACTCATCAGTAGCCCAAAACTGCCTAAACCAAGTTTTCCACTCAATAATTAGCCAATGGTTTCATTTGGTGGTTTCTTCCATCAACTAATTACAGCCTTCAAAAGAATGATATCACTGCCTGGCTGGAAGAAAAGTTAAGCTAATTAAAAGCCATTTTCAGAGTCGACTGAAAAGGGAGAAAATGAATTTAAGCTATCAAAGAAATCATGCTGCCAGCTTTGGGGAGACAGTGAATTCACACTCTGGAATTCTAAAATTCATCTTTAACCCTGTGCTTCCTCAACTAAGCTGTAGAAATATGGAGTTAAGGATATCAACAAATATCCCTAACTTAACTTTATCAAGTTAAGAAATTTCCCTTCCCACCAAAGTTGTGAGAAAAAAAGGAAAATTTTTCTTTAAACATTTCCATTTAGCAAAACCTGGTTTTCCCAAATCCCATTCTGAATCTCATGGCCACTGAATTACTAAAGAGCTCCTCTGAAGAAGTTTTGTATTTGCTCCTTCTTGGTGCCCCAGGAGTACCACTCAACCAATTCTTACACTCATATCTTGACATGTGATTTTTCATCCCTTAAGGGTTAGGATTCCAATTCAGGTGTAGGTCCAGCAATCCAATTTCTCAGAAGGATTTGATTTTCCACATCAAATTATGGCATAGTGAGCTTCCTTGTCATCTGTCAATTCTGTAAAGGGAACTTAATATTGAGACCAAGTCAGACCCTGAAAGACCTTCCTGGGGACACAGCCTTCCCATGTCCCCCACCTCTCGTTGGTAGAAAATCTTTACCCTCCTAAACTCCTTCAAGTTTCCGAGTTGGAAAGAGTTTGCTTCAAAAGAGCAAATTTAATCAAAGAAGTGAGAAAATGCAGGAACACAGAAAAACAAAGACAAAAAGACAAAATAATGATAGTTGAGCCATAAAACAAAGTCAAGGACCTTCAGTTCCTCCTCAAGGGCTATAGATAATATACTGACCCATATTCTTGACTCATTTTAGAGATGCTAAAACCCCCAGAAGGGGGAAGAAGGCAACCACATGCTGACCACCAACAGGTAGAGCCCAGACTGGTGGTGGTTTATCGTGTTCGACTCTTGTGACCCCATGGACTGCAGCCTGCCAGGCTCCTCTGTCCATGGGATTCTCCAAGCAAGAATACTGGAGTGAGTTGCCATTTCCTTCTCCAAGGGATCTTCCCGATATAGGGATCGAACCCAGGTCTCCTGCATTGCTGGCAGATTCTTTACTGACTGAGCTACGTGGGAAGCCTCAGACTAGTTTGAACCAAAAGGTTGATGACATTGACTCCTGAAATATAATACCACCCTGTTGCATTACCGCCAACCAATCAGAAAAATGTCCATAAGCTGATCAGGCACCCTGCAAGCCTCCCCCTCACTTTGCCTTTAAAACCTCTTCTCCAAAAGCTTTCTGGGAGTTAAGGTCTTTTGAGCATGAGCTGCCTATTCTGCTTACACAACACCACACTGAGTAGCTTCAGAAACCCTCACCCAACCAAGAGTCAGTCGATTGGTTATGCTTTGCCCGGGTAAGTGAACTCAAGTTTGGTTTGATAAAAATATTCCCCTTTCTCCAGGATGTTCTAAAGTCTGGGGTTCATGCAAGAACCTCCCTTCCAACTCCCATGTATGCAGGAACAAGAAATAGGAACCCTCTATGGGCATTTAAACTCAAATTCATAGCCCTAATGGAGTTACTAAATTCCAGGGATGGCTGGATAGCATTGTTCATAGCATCCTGTTCTGATGGTCAGCCCATTTCTCCTTTAGGCACACTTAACTGCAGTGGTTTTCAAACTTTTTGGGTTTGTAAATGTTTTAAAATTGTAAAATGTATTGACAACTTAAAACCTTTATTTGGGTGAATTATATCTGCTAATAGTTACTGTATTAGAAATTAAAGCAAAAATACTTATTTAATAATTCATTTAAAATACCAGTGACAAATCCATTAAATGTTAACATCAATTATATATTTTTATTTAAAAATGTTTTTCCAAAAGAAACACATTTGTGGAAAGAGTGACATCGCTTTACATTTTTGCAAATATCCTTAATGCCTGACTTACTGCAAAATAGCTGAATTCTCATATCTGCTTCTCTCTTAATCTGTTGTGATACATTGTTTTGGTTGAAATATATAAAGAAAATCTAATCTCACACAAATAAATAGTTGGAAAAAAGAGGAATGTGTTAGTAGCTTTGCAGATAACTATAGATATTCTCCTTTGATACTACACCTGAACTCAAGGTGTGATTTCTTACAGATTGGTGACAGTATGGAATCTGAAACCCTGATGATGTACCTGTCTACTCTGCAACATTAAAATATGCTTGATCTATCTTATAATTGGGTTAGATCTTGCTTGCATGATTTTATATGCTAAAAAAAATGGTTTGTTGTTTTTTAAAATCTTTATGCATTTCATTCAGAATATAGAAAAAACACATTCATTAAAATCACCAACAATCTCATAAATATTATGAAAGTTTTAATGTCACAGACCCCCAACAAGGAGTCTTTAGTGGTCCCTGGATCATTTCAAGAACCATTGCTTTAAGTGATACAGTTATATTTTATTCACCATTTCTCAGGTTTCAGCTCTTCCATATCTGCAAATTTTCCTAAGTCATAGATACGAAATCTTTTCTGTCAACAAAGAAACATGCTACAGTGAAGAGTTACAAAGACCCATCAATAACTTTAACAATGTCTTCAAGCATAAACTCTCTGCTGGTTCACCATGGGCCAGGCTCTGTTCCAGACAACTGTCTAGTGAGTAAACAAACATGAATTAAATTTATGAATAAAATAGTTTTATTGTTTTCTGTTGGAGATCTATCTTCATTTCTCTCACAATCATCCAATAACTATTGTTCATCAAATAATTAACACCTGCATTTTAAATATACAAGTTGCAGAGGGATATATGGGAATCTGCTGTGATATCTTTACAGCTTTTCTATAAATCTAAAATTACCCAAAATAAAAATTTGATTTTAAGTTAATTAAAACAGTGTGTTTCCATCATGTTTTCTTGAGTCAAAAGGATTGCATTATGAGTTCAGTTTAAGCTGGTAGCTTCTCTTTTATAAAGACATTGACTTTATTTAGAAACTTGGCTTCCAAAATAGAAAAATGATTTGGTCACAAAGGAAGAGAAGGAAATAAATTCAAACTATACTCCTATATAAAATTAAATATTAAATTAAAAAAAATTAAAAAATGAATTCAGAAGAACTATAAATTATTAAAACACATATATTAGTATGCATCCTATTACATTTCTCTCTTATTCTGTCAGTCTCTAAACTAAATGTACTTCTTTTAACATTTACAGTAATCCTATGCATTAGGCACTATGAGTCTCTACTCTTCACAGAGCTACTCACAAAGTTCAGTGACTTAGTTGTCAGAAACGGAGCCAGAGCAGAAGACAGTCTCTCTGAATCCAGAGCCCCTGCTTTTAGCCACTTGGCTCCACTGCTTTTACTGATGTGATTTCCAGAAGTGGAAAAATTTACAGCCATCGAAGCCATCAGAGCGAACAGAGAAATGTTTTCATTGTTGTTGGACTCAGTCCCTAATTTTCATGCTACCTTTCTCCTGAAGCCACTTTTAAGGATATGATGGTGGATGATTTGGTTGGGTGTTTGGATGGTGGTTTCACTGGGTGATAAATCAAGGTATCCAAGAGCAGAAGCCTAGAAATCCTCAGAGGGTAAAAACGAGGGGCATTTTAGATACTCTCCTTAGCAGAAGGGAAATAAAACAAATGTAATACAATTAATGTTTACTTTTAAATTTATTTTTATTTAAAATATTTTAAACATTTTATTGAAGTATAGCTGATTTACACCATTCTGTTAGTTTCAGGTATATAGCACAGGGATTCATATATATACATATGAATATACATATTCTTTTTCAGATTCTTTTTCCTCTTGTGTGTTAGTCACTCAGTCATGTCTGACTCCTTGCGACCCCACAGACTGTAACCCCCTAGGCTCCTCTGTCCCTGGGATTCTCCAGGCAAGAATACTGGACTGGGTTGCCATTCCCTTCTCCAGAGGATCTTCCTGACCCAGAGATGGAACCCGGATCTCCTGCATTGCAGGCAGTTTCCTTACCATATGAGCTACAGGAATGTCCCAGTCTTTTTCTTTTAATTATTACAAAATAGAGTATAGTTCCCTATGCTATACAGGAGGTCCTTGCTGGTTATCTACTTTATATAGAGTAGTGCATATCTCTTAATAATTTTATGTTTATTTTTGCTTACACAATGCCTGATAAGTTTTATAAGCAATTTATTCTGAAAATTTTTTTAAATTACTCAAAAACACAGAGAATAGATATATGAGCCATAATCAGCTAAGTTAAACAATTACCAACATGAAAATAATCTTGTTTTATCATTCACTCCACACTTTTTTTGGAAGGATTGCTAAAGCATTTTAAAGCAAATCCCATTTTTAATATCACTTTGCCCATAAGTACTTTGTATCATCTTAAGATTTTTTAAAGATAACCACGGTACATGATCTCATAACAAAATGAACAATTCCTTACATCATTTAATACCCAGTTTGAATTTATAGTCCCCTGATTGTCTCAAACATAACCAGGAGGAAAGGATGAGTAGGGGGAAGCGATAGGGAATTTGTGATCAACATGTACACACTGCTATATTTAAAATGTATAATCAACAAGGTCCTACTATATAACACAGGGAACTCTGCTCAATGTTATGTGGAAAGCTGGATGGAAGGGTAGTCTGGGGAGAAGGGATACATGTATATGTATGACTGAGTCCTTTTGCTGTCCACCTGAAACTATCACAACATTGTTAATCAGCTATACTCCAATATAAAATAAAAAGTTTTTTAAAACCCATAACATTGCATGGTTAGTTTATTAAAATCAGGGTTCAAATAAGTTCCTTACATTGCATTTGACTGATCAGTCTCTAAGGATTCTTTTCATCTCTAACAGTCTCCCTTCCCCTCATTTTCTCTTATGTCATTTATTTGTTAAAATAACCAGGTCATTTGTCCTGTTGCATTTTCTACATTCCACGTTTGGTTGGTTGCTTCCCTGTGGTATCATTTAACATGTCCCCCTACTTTGTCTATTTCCTCCTAACTGATAATCAAATGAAAAGGCTTGATTAGATGTTAAGGCTTGTTTGCTTGTCCAAGAATATGTCATGAGTGTCTTATTCTGAGTGATGCTAGATGTAAGGATTGAGTCAGTAGGTTCTGGTGTGGTAAGCCTAGTCCAGCCATTATAGAGTTTCCATCAATTTTCCTGATGATTTTACCAGGCAGTTGCTAAATGGCTGCCTGTGTCCTCTTTCACATGATGGACTACAAAATTATCATCTAATCCCATCATTCCTTCTGCTCTTAGTAGCTGGATTCTACAAATTTCACTCTGAAATAGGGTTTTATTTTATTTTATTTCTCTATAAATTAATCTAAGACTTTTTGTCTTTTAATAAGAAGTCTAGACCATCTATTAATATGTTCAGTGACCTATTTGATAAGTATGATCTTTCTTTTCTCTCTCTCTTCCTCCTTTCTCTTTCTTTCTCGTTGTATTTTTTTTTTCTTTCTCTGTTTGCTATATGGACTATTATTTTATTTCCGTTTTTCTTATTCAGTGTCTTGGAATGTATACACGGTAGACAATCTTTGGAATTTCTTCTCAGGCTGAGAATTCTTGGCATAAAAATTCGTATCACACCCCTGTGAAGGAGCCCTTAGAGATGTTATTTGCACAATATGACCCTATAACAGTGGCCTGAGTTGAGTGAACAGATAACTGATTCTAACTGGGCTCATTGAAATCTTTCCCCTGGGAATTTGAAATTGGGACCTTATAGTTCAGTTCAGTTCAGTTCAGTCGCTCAGTGGTGTCTAACTCTTGCTATCCCATGGACTACAGCATGCCAGGCCTCCCTGTCCATCACCAACTCCTGGAGTTTACCCAAATTCATGTCCAATGAGTCACTGATGCCTTCTAACCATCTCATCCTCTGTCGTCCCCTTCTTCTCCCACCTTCAATCTTTCCCAGCATCAGGGTCTTTTCAAGGGACCTTATATGCAGTAGTCAATTTGGGGTTCTCTCTGTTAGTAAGAGGCCTTCCCTGGTGGCTCAGTTGGTAAAAGAATCCACCTGCATTGCAGGAGACCTGGGTTTGATCCCTGGTTTGAGAAGATCCCCTGGAGAAGGGAATGGCAACCCACTCCATTGTTCTTGCCTAGAGAATTCCCATGGACAGAGGAGCCTGATGAGCTACGGTCCATGGGGTCACAGGACTACAGTCCATGGGGTCGTAAAGAGTTGGATGACTGAGCAACTAACACTGGAAGTAAGAAAATCTATACGTTTGAGCTGTTTTTGCATCTCTGCACCATTCATAGTGAAAACTAGGGAGAAGGAAAGAAGGAAATAGAGGTGCAAGTATAAGTAGACATATTCTAGAAGGTAGAGCAAGAGAGGACGTAAGGCAAGAGAGGGTCGGGTAGCAGGGAGAGAAAAAAGCCAGCCCGAGCCCCCAGGTTACCTGCAGCTCTTCGGGCCCTGAACCTAATGCTTCAAGGCTCTGCTGCCCATCCTCCCTTAGGTGTCAAGAGATCCTCAGCCACATTTCAGGGGAGCCGCCTGGTGTTGGCTCTGGCCAGGTCACATTTTAAGGTAGATTTTTTCTTTCAGAGATGACATGAGTTCCAATAGGATTCATCAGTTCTGACTCACTGATGTGGTGAACAGCCTGCTGCATCCTTCACTTTGGCTCCTGGTTCTCTGGTGCCCAAGCCAACTCAGAAGCTGAAGTTGTCTGTTGAATCTCCTCTATTGGGGTAGAGTCATCCCTTTAAAGAAGGGGCCAGCCTGGCTCCTTTCCTTACACATACCACATCTTATTGCAGGAAACTTGTGCCTTACACTCTAGGTAAATGGGAGCTTAGTTATTACAGCCACTGTCCTAGGCTCCTGGGGCAGCCCTGGGCTGTCTCCAGAGGCATGTGTGTGGGGTCAGGGTGTGGTCCTTGAAGCTTCACTCACTAGGCTTGAGGTTAAGAGAAGTACCTCCTCCATGGGAGAAGACAAAGTCCCAGCACCCTCCCTGCTCCTGATAACATTTTGTTCAGAAATCCACTCTGAAATTTTCAAACTTTTATAAGCATCAGAAGGGTCACAAAATTACTATTGGCCACCTCCTTTCCAAGTTACACTTAGATGATCAGTTCTTACTTTGGAATGTGAGAATGGAAGGCAACTACTGCCCTCAGATTCCAGATCAACTGTGTATGTTTTTGTTTCTACAAATGTGATACACACATACACATAGTATTTTCTAAGTCTCATCTGCTCATTCAGAACTAATGGTTGTGCTCGCTTCAGCCGCACATATACTAAAATCAGAACTAGGAGTTATTATTTATTCAAAATATACTAAATGAATAGAGTCAACTGGAAATCTCCCAAAACTTATAATAATCTGAGCATTTATAGCATTGATTCATTCTTTTTCTCTCTCACTTAGCTTAATGTTTCTTTAAGGTTACAACTACTTAATGTTGTCATTGCTATTGTTCAGTCACTAGGCCATGTCCAACTCTTGGCAACCTCATGGATTACAACGGTCTGTCTAGTCAAAGCTGTGTTTTTTCCAGTATCATGAATGGATGACAGAGTTGGACCATAAAGAAAGCTGAACTCCGAATTGATGTTTTTGAACTGTGGTGTTGGAAAGACTCTTGAGAGTCCCTTGGACTGCAAGGAGATCCAACCAGTCAATCCTAAAGGAAATCAATCCTGAATATTCTTTTGAAGGACTGATGCTGAAGCTCAAACTCCAATACTTTGGTCACCTGATGTGAAGAGCTGACTCATTAGAAAAGACCCTGATGCAAGTAAAGATTGAAGGCAGGAGGAGAAGGGGATGATTAAGAATAAGGTGGTTGGATGGTACCACCAACTCGAAGATATGAGTTTGAGCAAGCTCTGGGAGTTGGTGATGGACAGGGTAGCCTGGCATGCTGCAATCCATGGGACTGCAAAGAGTCAGACACAACTGAACTGAACTGGACTAATATAGCAGGTCAGGCTCCTCTGTTATCCACTATCTTCCAGAGTTTGCTCAAATTCATGTCTATTGAGTCAGTGATGCTATCTAACTATCTCATCCTCTGACACCCACTTCTCCTTTTGCCTTCAATCTTTCCCAGCATCAGGGTCTTTTCCAATGAGTCAGCCCTTCGAATCAGGTGGGCAGAGGACTGGAGCTTCAGCTTCAGCATGAGTCCTTGCAACAAATATCCAGGATTGATTTCCTTTAGGGTTGACTGGTTTGATCTCCTTGCAGTCCAAGGGACTCTCAAGAGTCTTCTCCAGCACCACAATTCAAAAGCAACAATTCTTCAACCTTCTTTAGGGTCCAACTCTCAAATCCCTACATGACAACTGGAAAAACCACAGCTTTGACTATGCTCACCTTTGTTGGCAAAATCTCTGCTTTTTAATACACTGTCTAGGTTTGTCAGAGCTTTCCTTACAAGGTGCAAGTGTCTTTTAATTTCATGGTTACAATTACCATCTGCAGTGATTTTGGAGCCCAAGAAAATAAAATCTGTCACTGTTTCCACTTTTCCCCCTTCTATTTGCCATGAAGTGATGGGCCCAGATGCCATGATCTTAGTTTTTTTGATGTTGCATTTCAAGCCAACTTTTTCACTCTACTCTTTCATCCTCTTCCAGAGGCTCTTTAGTTCCTCTTTACTTTCTTCTATTAGAGTGGTTTACAGTAACTGAAAGTAGGCTCTGGCTGCTTGCCACTCAAAAGCCAATAAAGAGGCAAGTTGGTGGAAAGGAAAATTTGCTTTATTTCATTTTTAACTTTTAATTTTGTTTTGGGTTATAGCCGTTTAACAATGCTGTGATAGTTTCAAGTGAATAGTGAAGGGACTCAGCCATACATATAACTGTATCCATTCTCCCCCAACTCCCCTCCCACTTAGGCTACTACATAACATTGACCAGAGTTCCATCTGCTATACTCTAGGTCCTAGTTGGTTATCCATTTTAAATATCGCAGAAGAGAAGCAAAAGGAGAAGGAGAAAAGATATACCCATTTGAATGCAGAGTTCCAAAGAATAGCAAGGAGAGATAAGAAAGCCTTCTTCAGTGATCAATGCAAAGAAATAGAGGAATACAATAGAATGGGAAAGACTAGAGATCTCTTCAAGAAAATTAGAGATACCAAGGGAACATTACATGTAAAGATGGGCTCAATAAAGGACAGTAATGATATAAGAAGCAGAAGATATTAAGAAGAGATGGCAAGAATACACAGAACTGTACAAAAAAGATCTTCACGACCCAGGTAATCATGATGGTGTGATCACTCACCTAGAGCTAGGCATCCTAGAATGTGAAGTCAAGTGGGCCTTAGGAAGCATCACTATGAATAAAGCTAGTGGAGGTGATGGAGGTCTAGTTGAGCTATTTCAAATCTTAAAGGATGATGCTGTGAAATGCTGCACTCAGTATGCCAGCAAATTTGGAAAACTCAGCAGTGGCCATAGGGCTGGAAAAGGTCAGGTTTCATTTCAATCCCAAAGAAAGGAAATGCCAAAGAATACTCAAACTCCTACACAATTGCACTCATCTCACATGCTAGCAAAGTAGTGCTCAAAATTCTCCAAGCCAGGCTTCAGCAGTATGTGAACTGTGAACGTGCAGATGTTCAAGCTGGTTTTATTTTTTTTTTTTTTTTAATTTTATTTTATTTTTAAACCTTACATAATTGTATTAGTTTTGCCAAATATCAAAATGAATCCATCACAGGTATACATGTGCTCCCCATCCTGAACCCTCCTCCCTCCTCCCTCCCCATACCATCCCTCTGGGTCGTCCCAGTGCACTAGCCCCAAGCATCCAGTATCGTGCATTGAACCTGGACTGGCATCTCGTTTCATACATGATATTTTACGTGTTTCAATGCCATTCTCCCAAATCTTCCCACCGTCTCCTTCTCCCACAGAGGCCATAAGACTGTTCCATACATCAGTGTCTCTTTTGCTGTCTCGTACACAGGGTTATTGTTACCATCTTTCTAAATTCCATATATATGCGTTAGTATACTGTATTGGTGTTTTTCTTTCTGGCTTACTTCACTCTGTATAATAGGCTTCAGTTTCATCCACCTCATTAGAACTGATTCAAATGAATTCTTTTTAATGGCTGAGTAATATTCCATTGTGTATATGTACCACAGCTTTCTTATCCATTCATCTGCTGATGGACATCTAGGTTGCTTCCATGTCCTGGCTATTATAAACAGTGCTGCGATGAACATTGGGGTACACGTGTCTCTTTCCTTTCTGGTTTCCCCAGTGTGTATGCCCAGCAGTGGGATTGCTGGATCATAAGGCAGTTCTATTTCCAGTTTTTTAAGGAATCTCCACACTGTTCTCCATAGTGGCTGGACTAGTTTGCATTCCCACCAACAGTGTAAGAGGGTTCCCTTTCCTCCACACCCTCTCCAACTTTTATTATTTGTAGACTTTTGGATCGCAGCCATTCTGACTGGTGTGAAATGGTACCTCTAGTGGTTTTGATTTGCATTTCTCTGATAATGAGTGATGTTGAGCATCTTTTCATGTGTTTGTTAGCCATCTGTATGTCTTCTTTGGAGAAATGTCTATTTAGTTCTTTGGCCCATTTTTTGATTGGGTCATTTATTTTTCTGAAACAATTCCATTCACCATTGCAACGGAAAGAATAAAGTACTTGGGAATATATCTACCTAAAGAAACTAAAGACCTATATATAGAAAACTATAAAATACTGGTGAAAGAAATCAAAGAGGACACTAATAGATGGAGAAATATACCATGTTCATGGATTGGAAGACTCAATATAGTGAAAATGAGTATACTACCCAAAGCAATTTATAGATTCAATGCAATCCCTATCAAGCTACCAACAGTATTCTTCACAGAGCTAGAACAAATAATTTCACAATTTGTATGGAAATACAAAAAACCTTGAATAGCCAAAGTGATCTTGAGAAAGAAGAATGGAACTGGAGGAATCAACCTACCTGACTTCAGGCTCTACTACAAAGGCACAGTTATGAAGACAGTATGGTACTGGCACAAAGACAGAAATATTGATCAATGGAACAAAATAGAAAGCCCAGAGATAAATCCACGCACATATGGACACCTTATCTTTGACAAAGGAGGCAAGAATATACAATGGATTAAAGACAATCTCTTTAACAAGTGGTGCTGGGAAAACTGGTCAACCACTTGTAAAAGAATGAAACTAGAACACTTTCTAACACCATACACAAAAATAAACTCAAAATGGATTAAAGATCTAAACATAAGACCAGAAACTATAAAACTCCTAGAGGAGAACATAGGCAAAACACTCTCTGACATACATCACAGCAGGATCCTAGGGTCATAGGACCCACCTCCCAGAATATTGGAAATAAAAGCAAAAATAAACAAATGGGACCTAATTAACCTTAAAAGCTTCTGCACATCAAAGGAAACTATCATCAAGGTGAAAAGACAGCCTTCAGAATGGGAGAAAATAATAGCAAATGAAGCAACTGACAAACAACTAATCTCAAAAATATATAAGCAACTCCTACAGCTCAAGCTGGTTTTAGAAAAGGCAGAAGAACCAGAGACCAAATTGCCAACATCCATTGGATCATTGAAAAAGCAAGAGAGTTCCAGAAAAACATCTACTTCTGCTTTATTGACTATGCCAAAGCCTTTGACTGTGTGGATCACAACAAAATGTGGAAAATTCTTAAAGAGATGGGAATATCAGACCACCTGACCTGCCTCCTGAGAAATCTGTATGCAGGTCAAGAAGAAACAGTTAGAACCAGACATGGAACAACAGACTGGTTCCAAACTGGGAAAGGAGTACATCAAGGCTGTATGTTGTCTCCCTGATTATTTAACTTACATGCAGAGTATATCATGCAAAATGCCAGGCTGGATGAAGCACAAGCTAGAATCAAGATTTCTGGGAGATACACAGATGACACCGCTTTTATGGCAAGAACTAAAAAGCCTCTTGATGAAAGTGAAAGATGAGAGTGAAAAAGTTGGCTTAAAGCTCAACATTCAGAAAACTAAGATCATGGCATCCGGTGCCATCACTTCATGGCAAATAGTTGGGGAAACAATGGAAACAGTGAAAGAGTATTTTTCTGGACTCTAAAATCACTAGAGATGGTGACTGTAGACATGAAATTAAAAATTGCTCCTTGGAAGAAAAGCTATAACCATCCTACACAGCATATTAAAAAGCAGAGGCATTACTTTGCCAACAAAGGTCCATCTAGTAAGGCTATGGTTTTTCCAGTAGTCATGTATGGATGTGAAAGTTAGACTATAAAGAAAGCTGAGCACCAAAAAATTGATGCTTTTGAACTGTGGTGTTGGAGAAGACTCTTGAGCATCCCTTGGATTGCAAGGAGATCCAACCAATCCATCCTGAATATTCAGTGGAAGGACTGATGCTGAAGCTGAAACTCCAATACTTATGCAAAGAGCTGACTCATTTGAAAAGACCCTGATGTGAGAAGAGAAGGGAATGACTGAGGATGAGATGGTTAGATGGTATCACCGACTCAATGGACATGAGTTTGTATAAACTCCGGGAGCTGTTGATGGACAGGGAAGCCTGGGTGTGCTGCAGTCCATGGGGTCGCAAAGATTTGGACACGACTGAGCGACTGAACTGAACTGAACTGAATCTTCAGTACCAGGGTTGGTTTGTTCCCATTTCCTTGAGACCAATTCTCAGAATTGTGGCAGCTTATGTCATGGATACAATCTGGTCATCATGTAGTTAACTTCTTCTACCTGGTGGGGGTTTCAGTATCTAAAAGACAGCTCACAGGATATGAATCAGAATATTATTCATAGGCCTTGAAGAGTAATGAAAAAGTCCTTGATTTTGCTTAATAACTAAACCATTATTATTTAGTCTTACTAGACAGTTTTCCTTTGTTTCTGCATTTTCTCACTTCTCTGATTAAACTTATTCTTTGGCTAAATTTTTTCCACAGACAAAAGGCAGGCTGATGACATGGAAGGGGAGCAGTGGAGGAACCATAGAGAACTGCTCCATTTCAGTAACGAATCTTCCATTTGTTTATTCCTTAGTATTTACATCATGATTTCACATGAACCATTTCATTGGGTCTTTATAGCAACCCTTTAGATTTAACCTCATTACAGAGGATAAGAGACATTGATCTATTATACAGATCCAGATATTCCTTACTTTACACTGCTTCTGCAGCTTAAGTCAGTACACAAATACAGTTTTAAAAAAAACAACAATGACATGAAGATCCTTGCCTAAAAAAAGATTTTCATCACAAGTTATATTTGTAGTAGAATTAATTCTGTCTCAGTTACTCAGTCATATATGACTTTTTGTGACCCTATGGACTATAGTCCTCCAGGCTCTTCTGTCCATGGAATTCTGCAGGCAAGAATACTGGAGTGGGTTACCATTTCCTCCTCCAGGGCATCTTCCTATCCTAGAGATCAAACTCGCAGTTCCTGTGTCTTTGCATTAGCAGGCAAATTCTTTACCAAATAGCCTTACTTACAGTGGAATCTCAGCCCCCAGATGTGTGGCTAATGGCAGTCAGCAGTGAGGTCACTCACTGAATGGATTAAATGACCTTCTTGATGCCGATGGTGCAGGCTTCCTGATGAGAACAGAGCAGGGATAGGGAGAATGTAAGAATTTTCTTTCTTGAGACCCAAAAGGAAAGCATCCCTGTATTGTAAAGATGTCTGATTTCCCATGCTATGTAGGCCTGTGAAGTTATGAAGACCACGTTCATCTCAAAGTTGTGTAAGCAGAATATGAGCTAGGAATACTCTCATTTCTCTGTGTTTCACACCCTGCCATTCCTCCTGAGCCCTTGATCTCACCCTAGCCATCCTTGGTCCCACAAACATGAGTGTGTTTACAACATACACTCAGCCTTTCCTTTCTCTACATCACTTCCAGCTGGAGTTTCCCACCCAACCCCTGTTTTGAGTTATGATGAATAAATACATTTGACGTTGAAATCATTTTTTCCCTTGTGCCTTCTCCCTTGCTCTGAATTCCAACCCCATTCTCAAGACATGATAAATACATGAATAATTCATTACTGGCTGGATTTGTCTTCTCCTTTTGCTGAACTTTTCCCATTTGCAACTTCTGAGCATTTTCCAGCTCTAAGAGAGAACTTCCTGTTCAATTCCTGCTCCCATCTAAGTCACTAACTGTGTTTTGGAAGTTCCTCCAAGTAAGCTGATAAGGGTCTAATATTCTTTAAGTGACTGTATAATATTCTATTCTGATGATGTTCCAAAATACATTCAACCATTATTTTCATTGATTCATACTATTTTCAAGATTTTTGTCATTATAAACAGATCTGTAATTGACATCTTTTCCCCATATTGTTCTCCATATGTATGCTTATATTTCTGTGGGAGTACTGAGTCAAAAGATATGCCTAGTTTTGATAAAACTCCTAGAGGAGAACATAGGCAAAACACTCTCTGACATACATCACAGCAGGATTCTCTATGATCCACCTCCCAGAATATTGGAAATAAAAGCAAAAATAAATAAATGGGACCTAATTAACCTTAAAAGCTTCTGCACATCAAAGGAAACTATTAGCAAGGTGAAAAGACAGCCTTCAGAATGGGAGAAAATAATAGCAAATGAAGCAACTGACAAACAACTAATCTCAAAAATATACAAGCAACTCCTACAGCTCAACTCCAGAAAAATAAATGACCCAATCAAAAAATGGGCCAAAGAACTAAACAGACATTTCTCCAAAGAAGACATACAGATGGCTAGCAAACACATGAAAAGATGCTCAACATCACTCATTATCAGAGAAATGCAAATCAAAACCACTATGAGGTACCATTTCACACCAGTCAGAATGGCTGCGATCCAAAAGTCTACAAGCAATAAATGCTGGAGAGGGTGTGGAGAAAAGGGAACCCTCTTACACTGTTGGTGGGAATGCAAACTAGTCCAGCCACTATGGAGAACAGTGTGGAGATTCCTTAAAAAACTGGAAATAGAACTGCCTTATGATCCAGCAATCCCACTGCTGGGCATACACACTGAGGAAACTAGAAGGGAAAGAGACACGTGTACCCCAATGTTCATCGCAGCACTGTTTATAATAGCCAGGACATGGAAGCAACCTAGATGTCCATCAGCAGATGAATGGATAAGAAAGCTGTGGTACATACACACAATGGAGTATTACTCAGCCATTAAAAAGAATACATTTGAATCAGTTCTAATGAGGTGGATGAAACTGAAGCCTATTATACAGAGTGAAGTAAGCCAGAAGGAAAAAACACCAATATAGTATACTAACGTATATATATGGAATTTAGAAAGATGGTAACAATAACCCTGTCCCACGAGACAGCAAAAGAGACACTGATGTATATATCAGGAGAACAGTCTTATAGACTCTGTGGAGAGGGAGACGGTGGGAAGATTTGGGAGAATGGCATTGAAACATGTAAAATATCATGTATGAAACAAGATGCCAGTCCAGGTGAGTAATACTCCATTGTGCACGATACTGGATGCTTGGGCTAGTGCACTGGGACGACCCAGAGGGATGGTACAGTGGGGGAGGGAGGAGGAGGAGGGTTCAGGATGGGGAACACGTGTATACCTGTGGTGGATTCATTTTGATATTTGGCAAAACTTATACAATTATGTAAAGTTTAAAAATAAAATTAAATTAAAAAAAAAAAAGATATGCCTAGTTTTAATTTAGCAAATGTTGTCAAATTACTTTCCAAAATGTACTGAAACAATGTGCATTCCAAGCATAATGGGCAAAAATCTATTTTCCTACATCCATGCCAATAATAGGTGTAATTACTCATTAATTTTGACAAATCTGGTGATTACAAATGATATCTGGTTGTTATCTTAATTTGAAATTTCCCTAACTGTGAGAGAAGTGAAGAATATTTTCATGTTTGTTGAATGGATTATTGGATTATTTGTTTGTTTGGGTTTCACTATTCTATGAAGTGTCTATTCATATTACTCATCCATTTTTAATTTGTTTTCTCTATTCATTATGAATATAAAAAACTACTTTGAAAATATGGAGGTTAATCTGTCATCAAAATACAAACATATCCCTATTAACAGTAATTTATTGACTTAGTGTATCTTTTGTTGAATTTTTGTTTTTTAGTAAAACATGCTCTACTCTTTGATAGTGTATTTCTAGCATTTATTTATTTAGTCAACTGGAATTCATTTCTTGTATAACATGTGACATGAAAGTTAGTCTCTTTTTCTAAAGTACTGAGAAATTCCTTAGCAACATTTATTAAAATATTTTTTAATCAAGTGTAATAGCAATATGATTATATAAGAATCCTTATGTATTTTCAGTTCAGTTCAGTCGCTCAGTTGTGTCTGACTCTTTGCAACCCCATGGACTGTAGCACCCCAGGCTTCCCGGTCCATCACCAACTGCCAGAGCTTACTCAAACTCATGTCCATAAAGTCTGTGATGCCATCCAACCATCTCATCTTCTGTCATCCCTTTCTTCCCCTGCCTTCAATCTTTCCCAGCATTAGGCTCTTTTCAAAAGAGTCAGCTCTTCGTATCAGGTGACCAAAGTATTGGAGTTTTAGCTTCAGCATCAGTCCTTCCAATAAATATTCAGGACTGATTTCCTTTAGGATAGACTGGTTGGATCTCCTTGCAGTCCAAGGGACTCTCAAGAGTTTTCTCCAACACCACAGTTCAAAAGCATCAATTCTTTGGTGCTCAGCTTTCTTCATAGTCCAACTCTCACATCCATACATGACTACTGAAAAAACCATAGCCTTGACCAGATGTACCTTTGTTGGCAAAGTAATGTCTCTGCTTTAATATGCTGTCTAATTGGTCATAGCTTTTCTTCTAAGAAGTAAGCGTCCTTTTATTTCATGGCTGCAGTCACCATCTCTAGTGATTTTGGAGCCCAGAAAAACAGAGTCTATCACTGTTTCCATTGTTTCCCCATCTATTTGCCATGAAGTGATGGGACTGGATGCCATGATCTTCATTTTCTGAATGTTGAGTTTTAAGCCAACTTTTTCACTCTCTTCTTTCACTTTCATCAAGAGGCTCTTTAGCTCTTCTTTGCTTTCTGCCGTAAGGATGGTGTCA
This sequence comes from Bos mutus, assembly GCF_027580195.1. Taxonomy (NCBI): domain Eukaryota; kingdom Metazoa; phylum Chordata; class Mammalia; order Artiodactyla; family Bovidae; genus Bos; species Bos mutus. Next base: position 40,540,256 of record NC_091620.1, on the reverse strand, counting down.
TCTGCATATCTGAGGTTATTGATATTTCTCCAGTGCTGGGGTCCAGCCCCGGTGGATCCAGGGAATTCGAAATGGGGACGGCGTCAGCGAGGATCAGGAAACAATTGCTTAATTAGATGTTAATTAAGGATATAAAGAGTAATAGAATAAGGATAGCTCAGTGAGAAAATTTAGTGGAGAAAAGAGGCTGAATAATTCAGCCAAAAGGTGAGAGAAAGAATGACATGGGGAGACCAAGTTTCGGTGAACAAGGCCCGCACTTTATCTTCCAAAGTAGTTTTTATACCTTAAGTTATGCATAGAGGATAATAGGGGAAGGGGTAGAGTCATGCAGTAAGCCAGGCTTTCTTCCTGCAAACTTATCATATGCAAAAGTTTAGGTGATTTGCATCATCTTCTGGCCTGGAGGCCTGTTAACATTTTAAGACCCTTTCTTCAGAAAACTTATTCTTCTCTAAAGGTGATTAGTCAAGCGCCACCCTTCAAAAGCATTAGATAAAGTTGCATTCCTATAAGGCAAAGGTGTGGTGGGCTATAACAAGAAAAAGAATTAACTCAAGGGTCCAAGGTTACAAACATTAAAGCTACTACTTACACCAATTATATTAATCAATACACTGCCAGGGACACAACAGGTAAGGGATATGGAAACTTAGCAGCAAACATTGGCCCAACAAGTGAAAAACCCTTCACCAATACAATTTCTAATCAATCTTTTAACTGCTCAAAGGAATCTGTATTCAGACAGTTTAGAACATCTCATGCCTCTCATGGTTGTGAACTAAAACACTCTTGTCATGCCCAGGAACTTTATTAACTGGAGCTGTAATTTAACTCTTTTTCAGAGAGAGGTGGTGGGGGACAGCCCTCCATAAAGTCAGAGGTGTAAGTGAGAGCACAAAGCAGTAAAGTAGGCAGACTCTGATTCTGGGGGTAGATGCTCGAGAATTTCCAGGGGTACTCCTGAGGCTCGATATGCCTTTGCATATGCCGAGCCTCCTTCCTCATGACTTTTGCCACGGGCGGCGTTCCTCACACAGGCTCCCGGCACTCCAGCAATCTTGATTCCAGCTTGTGCTTCATCCAGCCTGGCATTTTGCATGATGTACTCTGCATATAAGTTAAATAAGCAGGGTGACAACATACAGCCCTGATGTACTCCTTTCCCAATTTGGAACCAGTCTGTTGTTCCATGTCAAGTTCTAACTGTTCCTTATTGACCTGCATACAGATTTCTCAGGAGGCAGGTAAAGTGGTCTGATAGTCCTATCTCTTGAAGAATTTTCCACAGTTTCTTGTGATCCACACAGTCAAAGGCATTGGCACAGTCAATAAAGCTGAAGTAGATGTTTTTCTGGAACTCTCTTGCTTTTTCAATGTTGGCAATTTGACCTCTGGTTTCTCTGCCTTTTCTAAATGCAGCTTTTCAGTTTCTGCATTCTTTGGCATTGTCTTTCTTAGGGATTGGAATGAAAACTGATCTTTTCCAGTCCTGTGGCCACTGTTGAGTTTTCCAAATTTGCTGGCATATTGAGTGCAGCATTTTCACAGCATCATCTTTTAGGATGTGAAATAGCTCAACTGGAATTCCATCACCTCCACTAGCTTTGTTCATAGTGATGCTTCCTAAGGCTGACTTGACTTCATGTTCAGGGATGCCTGGCTCTGGGTGAGTGATCACACCATCATGTGTATTTTAGGGCCTATTAATAACCCATTATGATCCAGTGAGCCAGGTATTTTTATAACAAATTTTGACTATTTCAAATCTTATAGGATAAGTTCTTCCTCTCCTCTCTCTTTTCATCTTAAAAAAAAAGATATATAGGACATGCTTTTTATTTTTATTGTGCTTATTGAAGTGAATTTTGGAATAATATTTTCAGACTTCATAATTTTGATTAGTGGTGTTACTCAGATAATATACACTAATTTGAGGCCATCACCATCTTTAAGATTTAGGAACAAAGCTGATTTACTTAGGCAAGTCTTCATTCAGATCTCAAGGTCTTCTTAACTTTTCTTTATATTTCTTATTAGGGTTATTCTTAAATATTTAATATTTTTTGTTGCTTAGTGACTCAAATCCCCCCTACTTTTTAAAGTACATTTAAATATACTTTAACATTCAGAGAAACTTTAAAAGAAAAATACTAATGATTCAATGCTATGAAGCTGTAGAAGGAAATATGACTCAGAAGAGTTTGGGAAGATTTCAAAAAGTAAATCCTTTGAAACCATAATAAATGATTCCAATGAGACATCTGTTTGAATAGGCGATTGGCTAGCAGCCACCAGCGTATCCTCTCTTGATGTCTCCCCAAAATACCCAAGAAGACACAAGAAAGGTTGAAAACATAAAACAAAACTGCAAACAAGATGCACAGTTGACCTAATGTTAGAATTGACACTAATTATATGTCAGATGACACAAGATTGAGAAAAAGACAATGAGGGCTTATCTCATGAAACATTTTGGCTTTTCTTCATGAAATCAAAACCACCTGAAAAAAGGGAGGAGATGCTTTGCATCTTCCCAAACACATATCCCAGGATTTAGGGCTTGTACCCAAAAGGGATTGGTATCATTATTCTTCTGCCTCCAAGATGCTGATCTGGAAGTTGATCAGCATCTATGCTAGCTCCTCTACTATTTACTTCTTTCCCTGTCTCTCTTACTTCAATATATCTATTAATACATATTCAAGGATCTACAAAAGTTCAATCAAACCCCAAAATATTGTTCCTTGATAATCCTCAGTAGTCACTTTGTGAAACAATTGCTGTTTGGCATCCCTCTAATCTGTTACTGATCTCTTATGGTCATCTTTCTATATTTTACCAACCAGTTGAGGGCTACATATAATCCCTGAGGAATAAGAAGCACATGAGTTGAGCACCATATTCACTAAGTCTTTGTTTCTCAGGGCATTTTCCAAACCACGGCACAAACAAATAAGTCCAAGAAATGGGTAGCAATCCAAAGGATGGGAGACATGAAGATGGGAGTTTGGGATCACTAAGATGGCTGTGATTTTGGTGTCAGGGCACTGGAGAAGAGAAAGTTGCAGAATGGAAGCTCAAAATGTCTGCTTGAAAGTATTGCTTATTTCTAAGCTGTGCGTGCCTAAGGTGAGATCCTGGAAGACTCTAATCAGGAGCTGCTGAGAGGCTAAAAGCTCAACAGGGATTTTAGGGGTCACAGAGTGGGTATATATTAAAATAATTCTGGCTCAGTCAGAGTGGAAGGATCTTGGAGAACCTCAGAGAGCCCAGAAATGCCACACACAGGAGAAAGGACTATGCTCCAGGACTAAATGGATGAGGTGAGGTTCCAGGGTGCAAATTTACATCATCTTGAATGTGAGTTGTTCATTTAATACTGTGCTCTGGGCAACTCACTAGCCTCACTCTAGTTTTGGCCCTGCAAACAAGGACTTTAACATCACTGTCATTACTATGCTTTAAAAAATAATACACACATAGGAAAAGGATATATAAAATGGTTGAAAAGAAGAACATTTTAATATAGAATTTAAATGCTCACAAAAAACAAAAGCAATATTTGAGAATTAAAATACCTAAATAAAATTAATAGAAATCAGTGAATAATTAACGAGAGTGACAAATTAGTGAACTCAAAAACAGGTCTATAGAAAAATAGCCAAATGGAAGTACAGAGAAAAAAAAAAAAAAAAAACTTAGATACAGGAAGATATGCATAGACTATGTCCTATGGGACATAGTCAAGCTTCTAACATATGTGTAATTGGAGTTACTTATTTACTTCACATGTTTACTTCACCAAAAAAGTAAATAGAGAGACTAAGGAATTAAGTTACAATTCAAAAAAGAAAAATAAATAGGAAATCTCTTAGACATTAAAACACATTTGAGAACTTCATGAAATTAAAAGATGCTTACTCCTTGGAAGGAAAGTTATGACCAACCTAGATAGCATATTCAAAAGCCTGCATTACTTTGCCAACAAAGGTTTGTCTAGTCAAGGCTATGGTTTTTCCTGTGGTCATGTATGGATGTGAGAGTTGGACTGTGAAGAAGGCTGAGCGCCGAAGAATTGATGCTTTTGAACTGTGGTGTTGGAGAAGACTCTTGAGAGTCCCTTGGACTGCAAGGAGATCCAACCAGTCCATTCTGAAGATCAGTCCTAGGATTTCTTTGGAAGGAATGATGCTGAAGCTGAAACTCCAGTACTTTGGCCACCTCATGAGAAGAGTTGACTCATTGGAAAAGACTCTGATGCTGGGAGGGATTGGGGGCAGGAGGAGAAGGGGATGACAGAGGATGAGATGGCTGGATGGCATCACTGACTCGATGGACGTGAGTCTGAGTGAACTCCGGGAGTTGGTGATGGACAGGGAGGCTTGGCGTGCTGCAATTCATGGGGTCGCAAAGAGTCAGACACGACTGAGCAACTGAACTGAAATGACTCCTAGGTCAAAGAAGCAATTATATTGGAAATTAGTAAGTATTCTGAGCTAAAAGATTACAAAAACATATTCAGAAATTGTGAGATGCAGTTACTTAGAAGGAATTTATACATTTAAGTGCACATATTTTTTAAAAAATAGAAAGTTTTAAAAACAATAACCTAAGCATTCAATCCAAGAAGTTAGAAAAGGAGAATCAATTTAACCCAAAGAAAGTATAAGAAAAGGAAGAATAAAATTAAAAGTAGAAACAAATAAAATAAAAACTGGCATATAATAGAGAAAATCAACCAAAAAAAAGTTGATTCTTAAAAAAAAAAATTCGATGAATCACTAGTAAAACTGCTCAAGATAAAAAGTGGGGAAAATTATCTGTATCATTCATGAAAAGAGAAGCATTACTACAGATCCTATAGTTATTATTATTTAAAGAATTATGCAAGGATACTATGAACAACTTTATGTTAATAAATTTGAGAATTTAAATGAGATGAACCAATTCTATGAAAAAAAAATTACATAATGATATGTTTTTTATAACTTTTTTCTGAAAAGAAAAAGAAAAATTGTGGTCAGGGATTATTATTTTTTTTTTCCCTGAGAAAGAGTGCAAGGGAATTTTCTGGGATGGGAAAAAGATCTATATTTAGATATTTGTGGCGGCTGCAAAGTTGTATACACGTGCAAACTTTCAACAAGTTGTATACTTATGATTTTGCACAAGCAAAAAATAAAAGCATATAGTGAGATTTCTCTAATTTTGTATCTTAAGCAATTAATTTTTGACAATGTTAAAACAATTGTGATCTATTTAGGAAAGCACATAGAACTCTGCTCAGCAGAAGCATACACAAAGAAAAAGGCACAATCCTATCCAAAATTGTGGCCAATGATTGTACACTTATAAGTTCTAAGTTCCAGTCAGGGATATTTAAAAAAACAAGTTTTCTATGCCTAGGTCATGAAGACATTTTCTTATAACAACTTCTATTAACATTTCAGTTTTATCTTTTGGTTTTGGTCTTTTATCTATCTGGAGGGTATATTCCTATGCCACTTTCATAAAGAACTTTCTGGAGTATAGTTGTTTGCAATGTTGTGTTAGGTTCTGCTATATAGCAAAGTGAATCAGCCATATGTATGTGTGTGTGTGTGTATATATATACACACACACACCACCTTTTCCTTGGATTTCCTTCCCATTTAGGTCACCACAGAGCATTGAGCAGAGTTCCCTGTGCTATACAGTAGGTTCTTATTAGTTATCTATTTTACACATAACAGTGTATATGTCAGTCCCAGTCTTCCAACTTATTGGACCCTCCTATGCCATTTCAGGCTTCCCTGGTGGCTCTGATGGTAAAGCGTTTGCCGGAAATGCGGAAGACCTGGGATCGATTCCTGGGTCAGGAAGATACCCTGGAAAAGGAAATGGCAGTCCACTCCAGTACTTTTGCCTGGAAAATCCCATGGATGGAGGAGCCTGATAGACTACTGTCCATGGGGTTGCAAAGAGTCGGACACAACTGAGTGACTTCACTTTCACTTTCTTTCATGTCATTTTAGGTAAGGATTCAATTTTTTTTTTTTTTTAGCGATCAACTTCTTTGCTTCTTCTTGAAATGATTTTCTTCTTTTGTATGCATTAATTTCCATGCACACATGGATGTGATTCCTCAGTTTATTCTACTTGTTTTTGTGCCAGGCCTACATTCCTGCTCCTCTGTGGCTTTGTGGTGTGTCTTAATATCAGAGAGAGTAAGTTTTCTCAAAGTTATCTCATTAACTTAGCTATTCATAAGTCTTTATCCTTCAAAAGACATTTAGTAAATCAAGTTCCTTACAAAACTTTTGGTCAGAAATTTCAAGTGAGATTATGAGGAATTATGATTACTACTTCAACTCCTATATTTTTCATATTTTATGAAATATGAAACTGGCTCCTTTTTTATAAATTTTCAGCTTATTTTAATAATACATTCCCATAAATCCTGGAGATACTATTATGTTTATTATACATTTGTTGTTCACTTAATCTAATAATTCTCCATTTTGCAATATGTTGTTCCCACTTGATGATATTTTTTAATTGATTATGCTCTTCTCTTGTCTGTTCTTTTGACCTGTGACTTCAAGTACCTTATCCTGTAATGTGCATAGGGAAGGGTCAAAACACACACTCTAGTTCTCACCCTACAGGTTTAGGGGAGGGTAAGGGGGTGAACCAACAGAACCCCACTGATCACCATCTCTTTGCTGTTATGCCACCAGCCAACTGTTTGACCAGGAAAACATCCATAAACCCATCCAAACAAACAGCTCTGAGATTTAGGAGGGTGATGGGAGTGGTGAATGTCAAGCCCCAGTCTGGTTGCCATATCTGGTTTCTCAGCTCTACAAGGCTTCTCTGAAGCTCTGATATTTCCATGTCAATGCATGGTGTACTATTGCAACAATCTTCCAGCTAAATGGGACAGGCAATAGCCTAATGTAATATCCTCTTGAGGTTCATATCTTGACTGAAGTGTGGTTTACATGGGGTATACATTTGTCAAACACTTTGAACAGTACGCTTGAGATCTGTGCATCCCACTATAAGAACACAATACCTGGGAATGACAGGACATCTATTATCATCATCCTTATTTTACTATTAGTGAACAATGACCTGGAAAAACTAGCAATCAAAATGAGCTGTAAACTGAAATAAGAACTATAAATATTCAAAAGAGGGAGATAATATTGCATTTGTTAGTCCTTATCACCTTTATTCTGAACCTCCAAAAACTCATAGGAAAAAATATTAGAGCTACAGAGAGTTTATTTTAGTTTAGTAAAGGAAAATGGCTGTCTGAGGAGGCCTTACAAATAGCTGTGAAAAGAAGAGAAGAGAAAAGCAAAGGACAAAAGAAAACATGTACCCATTTGAATGCAGAGTTCCAAAGACGAGCAAGGAGAGATAAGAAAGACTTCCTCAGTGATCAGTGCAAAGAAATAGAGGAAAACAATAGAATGGGAAAGACTAGAGATCTCTTCAAGAAAATGAGAGATACCAAGGGAACATTTCATGCAAAGATGGGCTCAATAAAGGACAGAAATCATATGGACCTAACAGAAGAAGAAGCTATTAAGAAGAAGTGGCAAGAATACATGGAAGAACTGTACAAAAAAGATCTTCATGACCCAGATAATCACGATGGTGTGATCACTCACCTAGAGCCAGACATCCTGGAATGTGAAGTCAAGTGGGCCTTAGGAAGCATCACTATGAACAAAGCTAGTAGAGGTGATGGAATTCCAGTTGAGCTATTTAAAATCCTGAAAGATGATGCTGTGAAAATGCTGCACTCAATATGCCAGCAAACTTGGAAAACTCAGCAGTGGCCACAGGACTGGAAAGGTCAGTTTTGATTCCAATCCCAAAGAAAAGCAATGCCAAAGAATGCTCAAACTACCGCACAATTGCACTCATCTCACACGCTAGCAAAGTAATGCTCAAAATTCTCCAAGCCAGGCTTCAACAATATATGAATTGTGAACATCCAGATGTTCAAGCTGGTTTTAGAAAAGGCAGAGGAACCAGAGATCAAATTACCAAAATCCACTGGATCATGGAAAAAGCAAGAGAGTTCCAGAAAAACATCTATTTCTGCTTTATTGACTATGCCAAAGCCTTTGACTGTATGGATCACAACAAACTGGAAAATTCTGAAAGAGATGGGAATACCAGACCACCTGACCTGCCTCTTGAGAAATCTGTATGCAGGTCAGGAAGCAATAGTTAGAACTGTAACTGGACATGAAACAACAGACTGGTTCCAAATAGGGAAAGGAACATGTCAAGGCTGTATATCGTCACCCTGCATATTTAACTTCTATGCAGAGTACATCATAAGAAATGCTGGGCTGGATGAAGTACAAGCTGGAATCAAAATTAATGGGAGAAATATCAATAACCTCAGATAGGTAGATGATATCAACCTTATGGCAGAAAGCAAAGAAGAACTAAAGAGCCTCTTGATGAAAGTGAAAGAGGAGAGTGAAAAAGTTGACTTAAAGCTCAACATTCTGTTAACTAAGATCATGGCATCCGGTCCCATCACTTCATGGTAAATAGATGACGAAGCAGTGGAAACAGTGGCAGAGTTTATTTTTGGGGGCTCCAAAATTACTGCAGATGGTGACTGCAGCCATGAAATAAAAAGATCCTTACTCCTTGGAAGAAACCTAGACAGCATATTAAAAAGCAGAGACATTACTTTGCCAACAAAGGTCCATCTAGTCAAGGCTATGGTTTTTCCAGTTGTCATGTACAGATGTGAGAGTTGGACTATAAAGAAAGCTGAGCAGCGAGGAATTGATGCTTTTGAACTGTGGTGTTGGAGAAGACTCTTGAGAGTCCCTTGGACTGCAAGGAGATCCAGCCAGTCCATCCTAAAGGAAATCAGTCCTGAGTGTTCACTGGAAGGACTGATATTGAAGCTGAAACTCCAGTGCTTTGCCCACCTGATGCAAAGAGCTGACTCATTTGAAAAGATCCTGATGCTGGGAAAGATTGAAGGCAGGAGGAGAAGGGGATGGCACAGGATGAGATGGTTGGATGGCGCCACTGACTCAATGGACATGAGTTTGAGTAAACTCTGGGAGTTGGTGATAGACAGGGAAGCCTGGCATGCTGCAGTCCATGAAGTCACAAAGAATATGAAACGACTGAGCGACTGAACTGAACTGAACTGAGAGTTTAGTAAGGTTGCCATTTAATCAATAAATCCACACTGATCTATAAATGAGGGCACAGTTCAAATGCTTACAGCATTTTCACCTAATGAAAATAGATGAAAGAAATAAACTGTGAGGAGTTTATGTAGTTTTTTTTTTTTAATTGAGTTGTGGTTTAAACAAGTGATATAAACCTCTGTGATACTGAAGATTCTGTTTTACATTTGAAGTAGAAAAAATGAAAATTTATAAATCAGAACGAATTTATTTCTATATATTTTTTACTTGAGGATGCTGATTTAAGTGTGAAAATGACATATGACATATTTTGTATAAAGTTATCAATATCAAGCTTCATATTTCCATACTAATATGCAGAACAGAATTCAACACTGAATCCTTCAATTGGGTGCAATATTTAATTTTATATGGTTTCATATTTCACGAGAGAAAACAGCTGCTCACAAATTTAGGAAGTTCCTAACCTAACAGAATCTTTGTACAATGCTTTTTCCATTTAGTGCAATCACATTCCAGATATTTGGAGAATTATGGAATTCTAGAGTAATGATGTAAACATGTACCACAATACTGTACTGAGCTCAGGAACTTTCATTTATAGCTGTTCATTCATTCTTTTTCTGGTAAAGAAGAAGTGAAGACTATTGGCAATTTTTCTCAAAACATGACGCTATCACCATAGGCTATGTGGACTGTTTGGTTTAAAAGTTAAGAGCATTGATTCTACGACCAGAGAGCTTGAATTCTATCCAGGCGTCAATACTCAGGAAGTGTGACCTGGAGCCAATTTCTCAATGCCTCTGGGTCTCAGAATATAATCTGTAAAGTGATGACGCTTATAGCACCTACATCAGTGAGAAGATTGAATTACTTCAATACATGCAAAGCTCTTAGAACAATCCTGGTGCATGGCAAGCACCATTATTATTAAGAACTGGTTTTTTAATTCAGCCTGTATCCCACTACTTAGGGAGTGTGGTTTATGCTGGTACATTTTTATTTTTTGGAACCTGATTGTAATATAGAAAAGTGGACCAAATCCAATTTCAGTACATCTGAGGGTGTCAAATCATACCTGGTTATCTGTCTTATCAGCTCTTATAGAATGGCTTGAATGTAGGACTATCTCCTAAAGTAAAGGCTGAGTCTCTGATCATTTTTTCCTGTGAGCTGACATGGGGCATTTTCCGTGGATGGTCTAACAAGTCTGTTCATTTCCAATCCACTGCTGAACCACTGCCTTCAAGCAGACCAGACTACTGTAATATGTGTCGAAGTCACGAAGACAGCATTGAACCTTTGCAAGGGTCAAGCAACTTAAGCGTATCCAAGCTGCTGTGTTAATTACCCTGCATCCATTACTAATTCATTAGCTTAAGGTAAGTAAATAACGCAGAGAGTAGATAAAAGTTTGCTACCTTAGATAGAGATTTCCTGACAGGGAAAGCGAGAACCCCTAGAAGCATTGTTTGCAGGTAGGCTTACCAATTTTGACCAGTTGTGCTAAATTTCTTAAGACATAACTCAACACACAAAAATAAATTAATTCTTATTTTATGTTGTCATGGACAGGGTGCCAAAAATTTCTCTGGTGCATAAAATTTTTCATTAGCACTCTAAATTAAAATAAGTGACAGAGTGATATTATTACTTTTGTCTTATCAGCCATGATAGAAAATCCCACATGTGATTTTATTTATTTATTTATTTATTTTTTACTTTACAATATTCAATTGGTTTTGCCATACATCAAAATGAACCTGCCATGGGTGTACACATGTTCCCCATCCTGAACCCCCCTCCCACCTCCCTCCCCATACCAGCCCTCTGGGTCATCCCAGTGCACCAGCCCCAAGCTTCCTGGTATCCTGCACCGAACCTGGACTGGCAATTCGTTTCTTATATGATATTTCTTATATGATATGATATACATGTTTTAATGCCATTCTCCCAAATCATCCCCCCCGCCATGTGATTTAAATTCTCACGTCAGTTGTCCTGCAAGTCCTCAGCCATAGTTTCAACATGCTAAGGGTATTTGGGGGCAAATTTCAACTTCTTCAGCAAAATGCAATGGCACAGAGTAAAAGTTTATTTCACCCTCATGTAAGTTTTAATGTGTGCAGTGTCCAAGCTGTCTGGGCTGCTCTGCTTCAGGCAGGTATCTGGAAACTGAGTTGCCATCTTGTTCTGCCTTCTTTTGGGTATTTTCATTGTTCACAGGTTTAAAATGGGGTTCTGAGAATCCACTGGCAGGATGAGAAATTACTGAAATACAGGAAAAGCATTTTCCTTGGCAAGTGATACAGAATTGACATCCATCTCTTTTGATCACGGGCTTCCCTGATAGCTCAGTTGGTAAAGAATCTTCCTACAATACAGGAGATTCTTGGGTTGGGAAGATCTCCTGGAGAAGGGAAAGGCTACCCACTCCAGTATTCTGGCCTGGAGAATTCCATGGACTATATAGTCCATGGAGTCACAAAGAGTCAGACGCAACTGAGCGACTGTTTCTTTTGATCACATTCCACACACTGACACATTGCACAGGTGTCAACTTCACCACATGGCCACCACTGCCACCAATGAAGCTGGTTCCTCCAGGGCCTGCACCATCTCTTAAAGATTCTGTATTCCCCAAATTTAGCAGTTGCCGAGTAAACCTTTAGTTCTGTATTGAATCACCTTGCTGGCAACATACTGATATGGATGGCCACCCATTTGGAGTCTTTTAAAGAAACCAAAAAATGTCTTATCATCACATCCCTGACCCCCACCTACCTCACATGCACTCCAATATATGATGCATGTCCCCTACACTGCAATGGTTTCAGGAAAAATTATGAATCCAACCTTATGCACATCACCCAACCTTTAGCATGTTCCTGAGGGGATGGAACATGAAGAGTGGGAAGGAAGGATGGGAGAGAGGTGAGTTTGGAGGATGTGTAACATTTGAGAGGAATAAACTCTCCAGTTTGGGTTGGGGACCGTGTGGTCCTGGGGAGACCCTGAGGACCTTCAGTCTCTGAAGGAAGGCCTCAGACTCTCTGAGTACAGTAAGTCCTCTACATATGAACCTTCAAGTTGATGTGGTGGTGGTTTAGTTGCTAAAGTCCTGTTCAGCTCTTGCAACACTATGGACTGTAGCCCACCAGGCTTCTCTGTCCATGGGATTTCCCAGGCAAGAATACTGGAGTGGGATGTCATTTCCTTCTCCAAGGGACCTTCTCAAGCCTGGGATTGAACCAAGTCTCTTGCACAGTTGGTGATCTACTGCATTGCAGGCAGATCCTTTACTGATTGAGCCATCAGGGAAGCAAGTTACGAATGTTCAAAAATGTGAACATGCTGGCCAACCCCTGTGTGCCAGCTGTTATGCTGTACTACTGTACTTTCCAAGGTATTATACTATAAGATTAAAAATGTTTTCTTTATTTTGTGTTTGTTTTTTGTGAACATACTATTTGTGTTGAAAGTGTTACAAGCCTATGACAGTAGAGTACCACATAGCTGATTGTGTTAGTTGGGTATCTGGCTAACTTTGGTGGATTTATGAACAGATTGGACTTGCAGATGTGCTCTTGGAATGGAACTCATCCGTACATAGGGGACTTACCATAGAAACGTCCAGTTGCTTGAGGTAAGCAACACAGTGGGTGTCCAGCAAGTGCAGCTGCCTCTCAGTCCCTGGCTCCTGGTCTCAAGCTTCATAGTCTCTTCGGAGTTGTCACTGATTGCTACCAGAAGGGGCACATCACTGTCCTGACACACTGAGGCTTGAGCTTCTTGGAGGGAGAAGCCCAGAGAATAACCTGAGCTCATCTTTCCTCTGGTCAAAGTCCCTGCTTCCCAGCTTGGGTGTTCTCTCTGAAGACCCTTCGCACGTGGCAGCCTGGGGAAAGCCCACTCCTCCACAGGAGACCTCCTCTCTATGCCCACAGCAACCTTCCATTACAGCTTCACTGGAACACAGCCTAGGCAGTACAACTTCCGTTCAAGAAATACACAAAGTCAGCACTCATGGCAGAAGGTCAGAGCCAGGATAGAACAGCCTGTTGCAGGGAAGGGCAGCACCAAATTGGAGGGAGCAGGAAATGAAAGACAGGCAATAAGGTTATGAAATTACCCACCCTCTATCTCAAGTGAGGAACTCAATTGCCTTTCTCTCTGGAATCTTTTATAACTGCCCTATCACTGGTATGGGTTTCCCCAGTGGCTCAGAGGTAAAGAATTCACCTGCAATCCTGGAGACACAGGAGATGCGGGTTCAATCCCTGGATCAGGAAGATCCCCTGGAGGAGGGCAAGGCAACCCACTCTAGTATTCTTGCCTGGAGAATCCCAAGGACAGAAGAGCCTGGTGGGCTATAGTCCCTAGGGTTGCATACGTCAGACTCCATAGAGTCAGCATGACTACACGACTGAAGTGACTGAGCACACACACACACACACACACACACATCACTGGTGTAGGAAAAAACTAATCTCAGTCTGGCCTTGTAGTTCCCAGACTTGTCTGCCCATTAGCTCATCTGTAATCTTAAAAACTCCCAAAGCCCAGGCCTCATCTGTTCCAGTTAAACACAGTCCCTGGGACTGGGACCTAGGCTAAAGAAGAGTTGAGGCTCCCCAGGTAAGACCAGCATATACAGGTTTGACAACCTCACGTCTAGAGGAGTGGTTCTCAAAATTTAACATCATCAAACTCTCTTGAAAGGCTTCAAACACAAGCTGGGTCCTCTTCCCAGAATTTCTGATTCTTCAGGGCTTGGGATGTGGCCTGAGAATTTGCATTTCTAACATGTTCTCAGGTAATGCAGCTGCTGCTGGTCTGGGGACCACACTTTGAGAACCACTGAGCCAGATAATTTAAAACTTAGTTTTCAAGAATTTTAATCTACATTTGAGATTTAGTTGGCCAACCAGGGGAAAACTGTTCCATCTTTCAGATTCCTGTCTTCTGCAGAGGTGGAATTTTATGATCTATGTTGTAGGGAGGGTTCTTCCATTGGGCCCTCTGGCTCTGCTGCTCCCATCACAGACTCTGCTGCTGTCTGAGGCTTGTGTCTACCAGTGCTGAAGCTGCAATCTGTCCTGGGTTCACTCGGGAGCTTGGTGGTCCATCAGCTCTCACCAGTCCTGCCTACCCTGCCGGACCATGCTGCCTTGGCTTGTTGGGGGGTCACTTTGTTTCCCCACCACCACCCCCGCTGCAGACCTAATGGCTGGCCAAAGCAGATCAGGAATTCTACATCACAGCCTCTCTCTGCTGGACCACACTGCTCTGCCCTGTTAGCTCTGCTTGGCATAGGAGGAGGGCAAAGTCCCTGTGCTCCAAGGTCCCTCTGGACTTTGCATCCTGGAGCAGGGGATGAGAGCACCCTCTGATCATAAGGAACCGCTGGGCCAGAGGGAAACATTCTCAGTGGCTCCAGGGCTCTCAGACAGGGACCTGCAGAAGCTGGGGCTGGTGGCCTGTCCTACTCCCTCAAGTCTGACCTCTGCTCTCTCTCATAATAGTAGTGCTCCAGCTCTGCTCTCTTTACTCTGTGACCTCCCTCCTTAGAGCTGGCTCACTTCTGACATGCAGATGCTATGAAACATTCCTGTATCCTTTCTGTGAAGCACCTCTTGCTTAACCATCACACTGGGGTGTGGTTGGCGGTGCATGTGTCCAGATCACATGGGCTGCTAGTTGAGTAGCCGGCTCTCAGGCCACAGCCCTGACCTACCAAATTAGAAACTCCAGGGATGCGACATAAGAACCTGCACTTGAACGGGCAGATAATTCTATGTACACTCAATTTGAGGCCATCTGTAATAGGCTGTTTAGCTTCTGAGGACAGAAACTGTCTGTTGACAAGTATATCTGCACCATTTGGCACAGAGCACGCGCAAGAGTCACCATACTGACGGCTGGGTTCCAGAGTGGGGATGGGGTGCAGACAATGATGCTCACAAAGTGTGTGTGTGTGTGTGTGTGTGTGAAAGAGAGAGAGAGATTGCAACACCATCTGAATTCTGTTAGGCTCTGGAACAGATCTCTGCTTTTGCTTGAGCGGTGCTCACCAGAAGTGATGGGATGCTTCAAACACCAAAGTTACAACCTGTTGCTTACATGAGGCGGGACACCAGGAGGTTGAGACCCAGGTAAGGTTAGAGCCAGGATGCCCTTGCTGGGTTTTCCCTTCTCTCTGGGGCAATCGCTGATGGAGTGAGCAGGCAAGACTGTGCTCTGCAGATGCCCTCTCCTTCTGTGGTTGCCGTCACAGAAGCTGAAAGCCCACATTACACATCTCCCTTGTGAACACAAATAGATTTTTGTTGGATTAATAAAGGAACAGCACTGTGACAGTTCATATGAACTTTTCAACAGTGCAATGAACTTTTGAAATAAAGAAAAATAGCTGTCCTGTAGATAATACTTCTCACATGCCAGATCCTGTTTCAAAACTTCTATATAAAATTCAATTAAATCTTTGATTTTATATTTTTTCTCTTTTAAATTAAATCTTTGATTTAAAAAATAAAATTTCCCATTCAACAGAGGTGCAGGCACAGAGATGAAGAAACCCTCCCAAGGTCCCAGAGGCTGGGTCTGACCCTCGGCCATCAGTTCTAGAGTCTGGGGACTGGGCTACTTCCCTCTTGGCTCTGTGAACACACGTTCCAGGGGATTAGGAAAATTTCTGAAGGTCTTCCTCAGCCAGTCCCCTTTTCAAGAGCATATGAGGCTGTCCCCCTGAATCGAATCAAACTAGAAAACCAGGTACAAACACTTCTGGAGACAGAAGCCGTCTTCTATGCTAAGACACGTTTCCTCAAGCATGTTTGTGCCTGTGAGGAACTGGAGGTTGGCTAGATTGAGATAACTGTCTTTTTATTTAAAAACCACACACAAAAAAGAACCCCATAGCTCCTACTTAGTTTTCTTTCTCCTGCACTCTATATTTTGTTGAATTCAGGTGGAACTTTGATATTACAAGTTATAGTAAATTTTATAGCTAAATAAACACCCCAATTGCAGGCTTTACTGTGTAGTCAGGATTGTATATAAACATGAGACAGTTTAGTGGAATTATTATAATACCTGTTTGTATTTCAAGATTATAAAAATTCTGCTTAAATAAAGTAGTACGTATAACCTACATAACATTAAATTATGTCATAATCATTCTACAACACACTCAAAATTTGAGGGCATTCCACTGATAATGATGGATTGTTTCAATAATTTGTACCTTTTCCAACAGAACTAGAGAGTCTGTTTTGCTTGTTAAAATGCATAGTGATTTACAATAGTCAAAACTGCATTTGGCAGCAAGTTATGTAGAAGACAAGATAGGTAGGAAATATTTTCTTGATTAGATAATGGTTGGTTGAAATTCTTTCCAGCTTTGGTGAAACAAAAGTTAGCAATTGAAAGCATATCAGATGGTGCATCAATTCCCCATAAATAGAAGACTGTGCAACCTACTTTATTGAAAAAACCTTTATGCAGAGTTAGATTTAATCTCTCAATTTGAGAAGCAGGGCCATGAAATAAGACGTTTGCATGCAAAATCTCCAGATTTCCAATGGAAATATAAAACAAAGAAGCGTTCTGTTCCCTTGGGGATGGCACCTATCTTGAATTTGTTTTTTCTCTGATGTTCTTGTATGGTATTATCAGTGGCTTCAGGGAAGTGAAACAGCAGTTTGCTTCCTGAAGAACAAAGGCTTGAGGAATTAGAAAAAAAAAAGCAGAAGATAATATATGAAAAGTAGTTTCCCTACTGTTCATTATATTTGTTATGGATTTCCTGAGGAGTCATCATTGTCTCAATAATTTGTCTTGAATGATTTTAATATTTAATCTAGAAACTAAACAGGACCTGGCTTTATGCTTTGTTTTCTCGGTATTTATTTTTCCTAAATCACACTTGCAAATGTTTCTTGAAGAAGGCAGATCTTTATGTGAAACTGAGAAAAGTATGGACATTCAGAGCAAACCATTCATTTTTCCTAAGGGGCTAGGTACTTTACCAAAAGTAAAAGTGACATTTTATTAGTATCTTTACATTTATTTGGTAATTAAGTATTTAGCACATGGTATGTGCCTGGTAAATGAATAAATGACAAATAAGACATGGTTCCATGGTCAAGGCCCAGTAACACAATTGTGCTTGACCGGTGTATACTGCAAGCATGGTACCCAGAGAGAAAACGCATCTTTCCAGCACAGGCACCTTATCAACTATATGGCAACCATGTTGATTTCTACTCTTTGTTTCTATAACAAGACAGTCATTTCACAGTCTGTAAAATTTATTGATTTCTTTTTTTAATTGTTAAATGTTCCAAAGTTTCACCTACTTATTTACAGCACTGCTTCAAAAATGTCAGGAGTGTTTCACAGTCTGTTTTTATAAAGCCATTTCTTTCTACATTCTTACCTGTGTCTTAAGAGGCAATCTCAGGTAAAGTAAGCATCATTCCTTACCAAAGTGCTTTAGCCAAACAACAGGTTAATCATCTGAAGCCATAATATTATGATGTGCCTGGATGGCTTTCGCCAAATACTGTTTCCCATGTACGAAAACCAGGAAATCCTGGAGACATCTCCAATCCAGATCTGATTCCTACAATGGGAATAAATATACAAGATAAGCTTGGGTTTTCTTGAGATTGTGTCAAAAAGACAGACCATTTAAAAATGTTTCCCTAGTGAAGTGACAGTCATTCAGTCATGTCCAACTCTTTGCAACCCCATGGACTATAGTCCTCCAGGCTCCTCCGTCCATGAAATTCTCTAAGCAAGAATACTGGAGTGGGTTGTCATGCCCTTCTCCAGGGAATCTTCCTGAACAAGGGATCAAACCCAAGTCTCCTGCATTGCAGGTGGACTCTTTACAGTCTGAGCCACCAAGGAAGTCCCAAATAGCAGGACAATTTCAGCATCAAAAAGCATTGGTATCCTAAAACAATAAATAAAATGAAACAAAGAAGAAAATCAAGCCCGTATACAGGAGAAATGCAAGCAGCAATATAAAAGTCTGAGGTCCAAAATAATAATTCATGTTACAGGTAGTAAGGAGACATAGAGGACATTTTAAGTTATTAGAAGTACAATTCACAATAGATATATATCAATAATAAATACTCATGTGATAATCTTACATCTGGTTTTATAAATCAAAAATGAAAATAAAACATGAGAAAAACCTAATAGTAAAAGATATTAACATATCTCTCAGCTTTTGTCAGGAAAATAGACAAATATTTAAGAAGGCATAAGAAATTTTATTAAAGTAATGAATAATTATTATTTTAAAAATAAGTTTTTATTTTTTTACCTTAAAAGCAGAAAGTATTGTTTTGTTTGCTGTGTCCATGAATAGTTTTCAGAAAATGATTTATTTTAAGCCACATATAAAGTTTTAATTTATTTGGAAAAACACATTCTCTGTCTTCAATAAAATAAAATTAGAGATAATGGTAAGGGTTTAAATAAAGAATTCCTCCAATTAGAAAGTTTACAGTGGTATTCTAAATGACTTCTAGGTTAAAATGAAAATGAAAACTGCATATATAAAAAATTTGTAAAATTTAAAATGCCGTTTCAAGAACTTTCAACAAGATGTTGAAGTTTTTCTCAGAATAAATTACATATCCGTATGGCTTTATTAATCTCAAGACATAGTGATGTAAATGAATGCATTATTCAAAGCTCAAAAATTAAAAAAAGAATAAACAATGTAAACTGAAGAATGACCTCAATAACTATAAAATTCAAAAACTGAGAATTGCCATCATATCTAATCCAGATAATACACAAGCATACAGAAGTATACACACATTAGGCACAAGAATGAGAACAGACAGATAAATAGAGGAGAATTTTAAAATTATATTGAAATTATACTGACTTAAAATGTTATAGCCATAGCTCATAAAATAAATCATTTACACAAATGTAAATGTCTGATAAATATATAAATATTTTAAAACCATTAAAATTAAAATGAGACTATTTATATTAACCTTGGATGGAAGCAGACTTTCTGAGCATTACAACAAATGTGAAACCCAAAGTATTAGTATTCAAAGACTTGAGAGTTTCTCTACAGGCAACTGTGGATCCATGCAGACAGATTCAGTAAGTAAATGGAAGTGAGAAAGAACAAGTGACCCAATCAAAGACCAATGAACATTCCTTTTTTGAAAGTTCCATGCCAACCATTCAATCCAAATTGAGATGGGGATCCCATACTGGATTTGGTGGAGGATATTTCCACCAACACCACTTCCAAACACATTTTAAACAAATTACAATCAAATAGAATATACTTCCTGTGAGCCAGTCAGGTCAGCTGGCTCAGACCCAGTGCAAACAGTTGTTTGTTTTAATAGACCTTAATGTTCAGTGCAGTTTTAGGTTCACAGCAAAACTGAGTGGAAAGTCCAGAGATCCAGGGACTCAGATGATGTCACCCAGACATGATTTGACTCCCTCCATCCTCACCTTTACTCTCCTTGTGTTGGTTTCATTTTCAGGTAAGGTTTTCTCATGCATGGCAGAAGTGGCTGCCAGGTAGCATTAGGCCACACTGTGCCAGTCTTATCCTCCTATAATTCTGTTGTAATAAGGGGGGAAAAAAAAAGTTGTTTTTTAAAAGCAAGAAAACTCCTTTTAGAGGAGAAGCAAGTCTTTGATTAGCAGAACATCTTGATGAGCCTTTGTGGATGCAGAAATACAGTCTGGGGTCATGGCCAATTGGTCTAGAAGGAAAAGAATTACCTATTTTATTATCCAAACCCAGGACACTTTGGAGACAGAAAGGTAACTCTGTTAATCACTTCCCTTGGACTACAGGTATCATCTGGCATTGTTCCCTGTAAACAAAGTTTATGCTCCCCTTCTGAAGAAATGAAGCCAAGAGGTAGCTAAACCACTGTACTTAAAAAAAAAAAAAAAAAAGACGATATGACTAAATTTAAACTGACTGACTGACTGACTGTACCAAATGTTGGTGTGGACATGTAGAATCTGAAACTCTCTCTCAGTTTCCACAGCTAGTGGAAGTGTGATGGCACAGATTGATATATACAAGAGAACTGCAGGCATAAAACCCAAGATTTGTACTTAAATGTCCATTGGAGTTTCAAAAACATGAACATTCAGGTACAAATCATTGGGTTTTATGCCTGCAGTTCAATTTTGTACCAGAAACGATCCAAATCCATCAGTAGACAAATGGATAAACAAACTGGCATATCCATCCACACAATGGAATGCTACTCTGCAATAGAGACACATAGCTATCGAGGTAAACACAGTGTAGACTAATCTCAAAATCATTACACTGAGTGGAAGAAGCCAGGCTAAGAAAGAACAAATTCTATGATTCCATTTATTTAAACTCAAGAAAATACAAGCGCATCTATATATAGAGAGAAAGGACATTAGCTGTTACCTAATGGAGGTGGAGAAAAGACTGGATTAAAAAGGGCTCAAGGAATCTTTTGAGGGTGATGGAAATGTTGTTTGAGAGGTGAAGGTTTCTTGGGTGTATGTATGTCAGACCTAGTAGAATCGCACACTTTAAATATGTGAAGTTTTGTGCACTTCAACTGACCACAAAAAGTTGGAAGGCTTCTAAAAAATAAAAACAAGCAGGTTTTTTGGAAACAGAGTTGGAGCAATTTGAGCCAGGGTAAAGAGGAAGAGGTTTAGGGGGAGTGAAGGGGCCCAAGAAAAAGTAGAATCTATAGTTAACAGAAGAGATCAATGCACATTCCCGTGGTAAGGTTGGGGCCCCTGGAGCTGCTGCTGCTGCTGCTAAGTCGCTTCAGTCGTGTCCGACTCTGTGCGACCCCATAGACGGAAGCCCACCAGGCTCCCCTGTCCCTGGGATTCTCCAGGCAAGAACGCTGGAGTGGGTTGCCATTTCCTTCTCCAATGCGTGAAAGTGAAAAGTGAAAGTGAAGTCGCTCAGTTGTGTCCGACTCTTAGCGACCCCATGGACTGCAGCCCACCAGGCTCCTCCATCCATGGGATTTTCCAGGCAAGAGTACTTGAGTGGGTGCCATTGCCTTCTCCGGGGGCCCCTGGAGAGAGAATACCAAAAGGCTTCCAGATGAATGATGTCTGACAATCTGCTGTGATATTCTCTGATGTAACTGCCATACTTACACCCTTCGTCTTTGATAAGAAATGGCCTTGGATGAGAGTTGTTTAGAAGATATAAGGGAGCTGAATCTCTGTAGGTAGATTCAGGATAGTGAGAAAAGAAACATCTAAAATGTGCAATGTGAGAAAAACCTCCAGGATTCATTGGCAGCAGAATATCAGTCTGAAATAAAAAAAGATCAGTCTGAAATGACCCAGTGAAATATCCAACTTTCAAGAATCCCCACTGAGATTTGGAACTTGGCTTAAGATCACAGTACCCAGGGAATGGGGATTTGACAGTGTCATTTGATTGTTGAAGGCTGTTAGTTTCTGGCTGACACTGAGTTACGAAACTATATCAAAGGGCAGTGGTCCCATCATTTCAATCAAGTGCTGCATTTTGGGTCAACTGCTCTTTCTAAGATTTTCACCTGGGGTCAGAGAGATTGAGATCACTGGCTTTCTGCTTCTTAGTCATCAGATTCAAAGGTAAATTGCAATTCAGGGTTAGGGAGAAGTGGTGGGAAATAAGAAGGAAAAACAGTTTTCAATTTCAGTGCCCATGGTGCCTACACTGGAAATGCAGTGCATGATGAGCAAGATTCTTGAGTCATCTATTCCTAGAGCAGAGAGGCCAGCAGGAACATAGACATGAAATCAGGAAGAGCAATGCATGTTAGCACAAAGAGAAGGGGAAGGGATTTCCAATGTGAATTACAGATAACTGAATCTGGGGGCCTTCCTTGAGATATAATGAGGATGAAATTCAACAGATGAATAGGGGAACTTCCTTGGTGGTCCAGTGGTTAAGAATCCACCTTGTGATGCAGAGGGACACACGTTCCATCTCTGCGTCCCTAAATTAAGATCCCACATGCCTGGTGGTAACTAAGCCAGCACCCTGCAACTACTGACCACCAGCACTCCAAAGTTCAGGCACCACAACCAGAGTGTCTGTTCACCACAACAAAAGATCCTGTATGCTGCAACTAAGACCTGATGCAGCCAAATAAATAAATTAATTAACAACTTAAAACGTTGAATAAGGAATGAAGCCCCACCCTCAAAACATCCTTGCAGACCAGCCCCCATTTCCCTAGTCAATGTAGTTCAGCAAGGCTGATGACAGCTACCCTGGCGCCAACACTTTTGTGTCCGCCAAGCTGGATACTGTCCTAAGTATTGATGGGACAAAGCAACATCTACTGCTGTGACCTCAACAGTAAAATTTGTCCCTGTCTACCACAGTGGGCTTCTGTGTTCCCAAATGGGGGAAACAGGCATTGACTGTACGTGTGACCATTCCAAATCAGAGCCTACTTCCCTTGGAGTCACAGCATGGGATGGCAAAGAAGGCCCACAGATGGACACAATGGACAATGGCAATGTACTTACTTTCAACTTCCAGACTGAGTCGTAGAATTTCGCTTCCTCTTCTGTTCCTGTATACAAATACTCAGTCATGAATCCAACTATCAGGAGCATTTTTGTCTGGTTCTCTAACTCAACTGCTCTTCTACACAGTAGTCTGTGCTAGACTGTTAGCTGGTGGCCCCCAGTAAAGCATGTCTCCTGGTACCCTCATCCCTATGTAATTCTTTCTCTCATTGATTCTGGGCATCACCATCTGACTTACTTGGACCAGTGGGACATTAACAAGAGTAAGGCAAGCAGGGGATTGATGAGCACCTGTCCACTAGGTCCTGTCTTCCTGAACAGCTCCCTCTTGGCATCCAGCTACTGTACTATATATAGGGAAGTTTTAACGCTTCTGTTGTGAAAGAGGGACCTCGGGGAGAAGAGCTAAGGCATCACAACTCACAATCAGCACTGAGACCTCAGGTGTGTGAGAGAGGCCTCCCAGAACCTTCCAGCCCAGCCTAAGCACCAGTTGGATGAACAGACAAGATGGGAAGAAGCCCAGCAGAGACCAAAGGAGCAGAGAAACCACCTAGCTGATCCCTGCCAATCCACTGGGCAATGAAAGAGAATATACTGTTAAATTGTTTTAGACTTATAAATAGTGCTTGCCTCACAACAACACTTATCACATAGATGTGACTCTCAGACCTTTTATTCTCAGACTTGGTCACAATGAGCCACCATCAATTTATCAATGACAACTCAGATTTTCCTACCTGGGTGCTGGTTCCCGTGGGCCTTTCTATTCATGGTCCCTACTCTAGTAAATTGTGATTCTATGTATCTACCCATTTAGGTCTCCGATTTGGGGGGCAGTGCTTTCTCCCTGTGATCGCAATTTTCTGACAGATGTGAAAAGAGTTGACTTTTAGTTTTTCAGCCTTTTACTTGTTGTTAGGATAGAGTGATGACTTCCAAGCTCTTTCCATGCCAGGTTGGAAGTTGGAAACTTAACACTTGGTTTTTAATTCAGATTATATTGAAAACAGAATCAAACTACTCGTTTAACATATTAATAGTTATCATTTTTCTGTTTTTGTTCTTAGAACAATTTTCCTGTAGATGCTGTAGGATGCTCTTCTGATAAATGCAGTGTCTCCCAGACTGGCAGGTAATGCTCTCAATTGGAAGTGATCTAAGGGGCCCCCTTGTCACAATACCTATACAACTCTCCCAACCAGAAATGGGCCTCCTTTGCAGGAACAAAACAGAAGTGGAGATGGATTCTACTCTTCACCTTCCCCAGCTCCACTAGAGGCTATACTAAGAAAGTTAGGCAGATTCAGTCTATCCCTTGTGTCTTTATTTGCTCCACTCCTTCCCCAACCGATTCCATTGATAAAAGTAGAATCTCAGAAAAACTGTAGAAATAGAGGTGCTGATGACAGCTGTGGTTTCACATATGCTTATATCCATTCTTTTTAAAATTCTTTTCCCATTTAAGTTATTACAGAATATTGATTAGAATTTCCATTCTATAGTAGGTCCTTGTTGTTTATTTTAAATGAAATAGTGTATACATATTAATCCCAAACTCTTAATTTATCCCTTCCCCCTCACCTTTCCCCTTTGGTAACCATAAGTTTGTTTTCTATGTCCATGAGTCTGTTTCTGGAAAAACAGCTTTTTAAATGTTCAAAGGGCAAGAAAAGGCCCTAGATCCTAGAGCCAGACATCTCACCTAGAGCCAGACATCTCACCTAGAGCCTACAGCCAGACACTCACCTAGAGCCAGACATCCTGGAATGTGAAGTCAAGTGGGCCTTAGAAAGCATCACTACGAACAAAGCTAGTGGAGGTGATGGAATTCCAGTTGAGCTATTTCAAATCCTGAAAGATGATGCTGTGAAAGTGCTGCACTCAATATGCCAGCAAATTTGGAAAACTCAGCAGTGGCCACAGGACTGGAAAAGGTCAGTTTTTATTCCAATCCCAAAGAAAAGCAATGCCAAAGAATGTTCAAACTACCGCACAATTACACACATCTCACACGCTAGTAAAGTAATGCTCAAAATTCTCCAAGCCAGGCTTCAGCAATACGTGAACTGTGTGCAGAGTACATCATGAGAAACGCTGGGCTGGAAGAAGTACAAGCTGGAATCAAGATTGCAGGGAGAAATATCAATAACCTCAGATATGCAGATGACACCACCCTTATGGCAGAAAGTGAAGAGGAACTCAAAAGTCTCTTGATGAAAGTGAAAGAGGAGAGTGAAAAAGTTGACTTAAAGCTCAACATTCAGAAAACTAAGACATGGTATCTGGTCCCATCACTTCATGGCTGATAGATGGGGAAGCAGTGGAAACAGTGTCAGACTTTATTTTGGGGGGCTCCAAAATCACTGTAGATGGTGATTGCAGCCATGGAATTAAAAGACGCTTACTCCTTGGAAGGAAAGTTATGACTAACCTAGACAGCATATCAAAAAGCAGAGATATTACTTTGCCAACAAAGGTCCATCTAGTCAAGGCTATGGTTTTTCCAGTGGTTATGTATGGATGTGAGAGTTGGACTGTGAAGAAAGCTGAGCACCGAAGAATTGATGCTTTTGAACTATGGTGTTGGAGAAGACTCTTGAGAGTCCCTTGGACTGCAAGGAGATCCAACCAGTCCATCCTAAAGGAAATCAGTCCTGAATATTCATTGGAAGAATTGATGCTGAAGCTGAAACTCCAGTACTTTGGCCACCTCATGAAAAGAGTTGACTCATTGGAAAAGACCCTGATGCTGGGAGGGATTGGGGGCAGGAGGAGTAGGGGACAACAGAGGATGAGATGGCTGGATGGCATCACTGACCAGATGGACATGAATCTGAGTGAACTCCGGGAGTTGGTGATGGACAGGGAGGCCTGGCATGCTGCGATTCATGGGGTCACAGAGTTGGACATGACTGAGTGACTGAAATGAACTGAACCGAACCGAATAAGAGAATGGGTTAACCAAATGGGGTCTGGGTGGTACCTACACTGAAATTTTGTGCATTTTAACTGTATATAAATATTTTTAGATCTGAATTTTTTAAAAATCAGGTGTATTGAGGAATAGTTGAGGTACAATTTCCCCTTATTGTTCAGTTTCATGAGTGTTGACAAATGTATACACCATTATAATCAATATATAGTATATTTCCATCACTCTGAAAAGATTCCTTATGGCTATTTCTGGTCAATACCTTCCTTCCAGCCCATGGCATCCACTAACCTGAGTTCTGTTTCTAGGGTTTTGTGTTTTCTAGGTTGTCAGATAAATGGTATCATACTTTATGCAGAATTTTGTATCTGGCTTCTTTCACTCAGTGTGGTGCTTTTCAGATTCAGTTGTAATGCATTTATCAGTATTCATTCCATTTTACTGTTGAGTACTGTTACTTTGTGTGGATTTAGTACACTTTGTTTATCCATTCACTAGTTGATGTTAGAGTTGGACCCCAGCATCACTCCTCTCCAACCACTAGCTGATCCCAGAAACAAGAGTTCAGGGGAAACCAAGGTGAGGCACTTCTAAAAGGCCAACCTCTCAGGGAAAAAAAGTAGAGTGGGAAAGTATAGAATGGATCTGGAGGGGAATATGCATGCTGTCCAGCGCTCATAACACATGAACCAATTGCACAAGTTTAAATTCTCAACAACCAGGAAATTTTATGAAGTGCTACTCTTCTAGGCTGCCTCTCAGAAACATCTTTTTGCCAATCCTTTCCCTCCTCAACCTAGCTCCAGAAGGATTGCTTGGCTGGATGCAAGCCCTGGGTGAAAGTGTTTTGTTCCTCTAAGATTCTAAGAAGAGCACATTCATACAGACCACTGTAGTGCTCCAAGGCAATTTCCTGGTTCTGTTCTCTTGATCTGTGTCTCTTGCCATGCAAAATAAACGAGAGTTGTGAACTCAGCAGCCTCCTGTGTTCATGCTGCGTACAGTATGTCTGTGCATTGTTAAGCAGCTGCCACAGTTTCCCCCAGAGGTTGCTACAATTCAGGGCTGGATGAGGTAATGGGGATCTTTAGCCCAAGTTAAGCTTGTAAAAGTGCTTTGGGAATCTTTGGAATGAAAAGAACTGTGCATACCCGAAGAGTTCGCTATAATTACACGACGTATGCCCAGGGTTGGGAAAAGATCTCTGCATGGAAGTCTCCCACTAGTAAATATGACGACTTCTTTGCTGGACAAGATTAATCTGAGAACCGAACTGCAGTAAAATAAACTTTAGGCAGTGTTAGTGATGGGAAAACTTGAGATCATTCCCCTACCTACAAGAAGAGAATTCTGATAATTATTACATCATCGAGACTGGAAGAGGGTGTAAAGGCAATAATATGTATGAATTAATTTATGGGGAGTTTTCTGAGGTGTCAGATAACATTCTTGGAATGGCGGCTAGATTATGACAAGGGTCCCTGTCATGAAAGGCTGGTTATAGGGCAATCCGCCTGTAAAAAAAAAATGCAACTTATCCCTCGTCTGGGTTATATCTTGGAACACAGTCAGGCATGACTCAATTTGTTGAGTGGATTGAGGGGCCTGAAGACAGTGAGAAGGAGGACTGGGGCTTTAAACCAGACCTTCCCTCCTGGAGTGGGACAGGTGGTGGGCAGCTTAACCCAGTTACTGATGCTTGGCAGAAGTCCAGCCCAGCAGGCAGAGTTTAGTTTCCAAGAGAGAGGCAAGAGGCCAGGCCAACAGTCAATTTCAGAGGGTTTACCAGGAGGGTCCTCATGGGATAGAACAGTACAACCAAGAATGGTAGATCATGGAAATCCAAACCTGCAAGGGCCACCATGAATGTCCCTCAGCAAGGGATTCATGCTCAGATTTTTACTTTAGAGAAGGAACACTGGTAGTTATAAGTCAGTGATGGGGGTGAGAGGCAGGAAGTCTACGGAGAAAGACACTAGGTTCAGGGAACAGGCCCAAACCGGCTGTGTTCCAGAATTTCCATGTAAAGTGCATTGGGAAAGGCAGTCTGGTTGGAAGGGGAAGTTTGAGGCTGTCTTTACATAGAACTTTACATAAAGTTGATAATAGTTTTCCATATCACGGAATACATTAATTATGAAAGAAAGATGAATAGAGCCCTACTCATTCACACACGCTTGTACACACACACACATATACATACTCACAAGGCTACCTCCATGCACTACTAGTAGCACAAAACTAGCCATCAGAATTGAAGTCCAAAACTAGGACAGATAAGGAAAGGCGAGGCTGAGGTCAGGATCTCAGCTCAGTCAGTGCTGTCAAGCATCACACGATGCCTAAAAGGCCCATCCTAATATACTCCCTGTGTTTCTGACATTCATTCCCAATGGTCCTTTTCCCCTGCATGTACAATACAAGTGAAAGGCTTGTAGAAAGATCATCTTTGAAGCATTCTAGACCAGGAGTTGAACCGGGGTTTCCCGCATTGCAGGCAGATTCTTTACCAACTGAGCTATCAGGGAAGCCCCATATATAGCACAGGATCAATAAATGTCTGAAATTAGATACTTGAGCAGAATGATGTTTTCGAGACTCTTCACATCCTATATATTTCATCCACCTTTTTCCCTTAATCACTTTCCCCAGTAATTAATCCCTAACATACTGGCCTGAGAATGTTTCTTGAACCCTATCTAGTTTAGAGGTGTTTAGACTCCAGAACACCTTGACTCCAGAACACCTAAGCAAACACTGAACCTGAAGAAGTGAGAAAACTCCAGCTTCCATTATAGAGCTGGTTTCTTATAACAATAGCCCATAGCATCATCTTCAGGAGAATTTTCTTGACACCCAGCAAGATGTCCCAGTATAGCCTCAAACCATGGACTGTGCTGATGGGTCAAGATTACCTATAAGTTGGAAAGAAATTGAGCTGCCCAGATCTACCCATGGAGACCTAATGCTGTAGACTTGGGGTGGTATCTAGGCACTGAACCAGAGGCAGGGATGCAATCAGTCAGAATGCAAATAAAAGCCATTTTGGAATAAAAATGATTCCTGAGTTCCATGGTGACATATTTTTCCCCATGAATCAATGAAGAGATTTTGAATTCAGGAAACACAGGTCTTTCTCACTGTATTCTGTTCTGTATGCAAAATCGTATAGCCCTGTACACCATTGCATGTTCTCTGTACTTTTCTCCTTCATTTGAAAACCCAGCAACCAGGATGTGATTAATGCCATTGCTAGCTTGGCAGAGGCACTTCTCCACAGCAGCCCGAAATAAGGAGCCTCTGGCCCTGTATTGTGTGCCGATTTCAGGGATCTGTCCTGAGTGTCAACTAAATTCGTCTTGACCTCAGAACAGATGTTTCCACTTAATTTTTCAGAGCCATAGATGGTAATCAACTTACAGCAAATCTTGGTCTCAAATGCAGCCACCTGGCTTCTCAGAGCAAAATCGGCAGCATTTCAGCAAATCTCCGGATGGAAAACTTGGAGGAAGGCAGAGAAATGGAATGCTTTGTAAATGCCAGGCATGGTAGGTACACAGAAACAAAAATTGATTTAGATCAGAAAGATTGCAAGATACATTGTTTAATCAAGGACCTTGGCAACCAAACAGGATCCCCTTAGGAGATAAAGATCGGAGTTCTGGGATGGTGTTCCTACGATTTTAAGGTGCATATAAACCTGAGTTCTTCTTAAGATGCATATTCAGATTCCATGGTTGGTCCTGAGACTGCATTTCTAAAGCCATCCCAGGTAATGCTGATGCTGCAGGTCCAACGGCCACATTTTGGGTAACAAGGCCCAATAGCCACAAGCCTCTGTGCCAGTTTCATTAGACAAATTAGCAGCTTCAGTGAATTATCAGCCAAACCACAGTGACTTTACAGCCAAAAAGGATCTTGACCTTCATCAGGTTCTCTAGGGTACAAAGACCTTCTCATCCATTGAGATGCAAAATAATTTTGTATCTTCTCTCCCTCTCTTTCTAATCAGAGACTTAAAAAAAAAATCTGTCCCAACCATGCGATCACAAGAGTCGGACACAACTGAGTGACTAAAACTTTCACTTTCATAGACTCCGATGTTTTGTTATTGTGAGTTAAGTAAAGGTGACATTAAGATGATTTCTTAATGGAATAAAAATTGAGTCTGCTTCTTAGGCTATGTTTAATTCAAATTTTTGCCATTGATTTTTTTTTTTTTTTTGAGGGGTGGGGGATGTAATCAGCCACATCATCACTTTCAGCCTTTTACATGAATAAAGAGCTGAAGAGGTGGATTTTAGTAAGATCTGGGTGAGTGTTCAAATCAGTGTCTAGCATATTCAGTCCCCCAATCACCTTGTGACAAATGGCAGCTGGCTCAGTTTCAGACTGCTGCCACAGATCCACATGGGGACTGAATTCATGACTGAGATGCATTAGAACAACCACGGCAAAGCGACTGAGCAATGGACCAGTGAACGTGACTAATGATGCCAAAATCTCAGCTTCTGTACGCTGGTGCCGAATCAAATCTTGGAGACAGAGTTTTAGATGAAGTAGAAAAAATATAGCTTTACTGATCTGCCAGGCAAATGGGGACACAGTAGGCTCATACCTTAAAAGCTGTATGTCCCAACGCAGGGGGAATTAGCGAGACGTTTTACAGCAGTGGTTCCGCTACCATACCTCTTAGGGGACTCCTTTCTTAGCACATTCCCTTATGGCTCCTAGAACAAAACGACAAAACCACT
This sequence comes from Bos mutus, assembly GCF_027580195.1. Lineage (NCBI taxonomy): Eukaryota > Metazoa > Chordata > Mammalia > Artiodactyla > Bovidae > Bos > Bos mutus. The sequence goes on along the minus strand of NC_091620.1, from coordinate 40,509,822 downwards.
GCTCAGTCCCACATATAAGCAAACCCTAATGATCAAAACCACCAAGTTCCTGGCACTAAATAGTTTCCGACATTTCTTTTTGACCAATATAAACAAAATGTGGTGTTTGAAAAAAACCTATGTTTATATTGAACACATCAGTTTGTGTATTCAAAGGAAGACAAAAAGAAGGTTGGGAATTAATATACACATGCTACTGTATGTAAGATAAATGACCAACCAGGACCTACTGAATAGCACAGGGAACTCTACTCAGTATTATGTGATAACCTATATGAGAAAAGAACCTGAAAAAAAAATGAATATATGTCTATGGATAACTGAGTCACTTTGCTGTACACCTGAAAAAAATCCAATAAAAAAATTTTTTTAATTAAAAAAAAAAGACACAGACCACTGCTGCCCAATGTGGCAGCCACCAGCCACATGGATCTATGCCCACATACATCTAAATTCATTCAAATAAGATTACATCAAAGTTTAATTCTTCAATCACACTAGCCACATTTCAAGTGCTCAATATAGAAGGCTAGTAACTATTGTATACTAGCACACAGGACATTGCTACCATCAGAAGAAAGTTTTGTTAGGCAATGTTGGCCTAAAGGGATGTATACCAGATAAGAGGATACCACAGATATCCTCTGATACCACTGATATCCTCTGATACCACTTATATCCTTTGATAACACTGATAAGAGAATACCACTGATATTCCCAAGTATTAGTAGTGATTATCTTTAGAAATTGAGATTGGAGGGTGGAGGAAAAGCTGTTTTCTAATTTATGTGCTTGTTGAGTTCAGTTACTTCAAGGAGTCTTATCTACTTTTATTCTTTTTTAACATGAAAACCTTGAAGTTTTGGTGAGGAATCTAACTTATAATTAAATGTATATTGGAGCCATGTTGGGGCAATGTGTTCTGTTTCTTTTTATACATTTAGAAATCAAGCTGTTTTTCAGTAGAATTAGAGTATGCCCACATGAGTGCTGCTCCATGATCAAAGCAGACTCATTCTCACTGGGTGTTGTTTTGTTTTTTTCCCCTATTTCTATTCTATGGATAAAGGAATGAAGGAACATTAGCTTGGAAGCAAAATTGTACATTGAACTGAGTTTTGAGCTTCTATTGTGGTTTGCCCTGTCCATCACAGTATAAGGTTGAATGTGACTCTCAAGGAACTTGCAGTCTAGTGGGAAAATTGATCTATAAACATATTATTCAAGACAGAGGGGCAGGCATGATGATGGAAGTATATGCAGCAAGTGATAGGAATCCAGGTAGGGTCATTAGCCCCACTCTGAAGATCAGAAAAGACACAGTCCAACAGACTTAGAAAAGGGTGTGTACATATTAATGAGGAAAAGAAAGGATTTGGTGAAGGAGAAGATATCCATGGAAAATGATATCAGCAAAGGAAGGGGTTAAACCAGAGGGGAGTATGCAGTCCCAGGCAGGGTGGCCCCCATAGGGAGAGGCCATCCTTTAGCTGAAAGGCTTATGCTCTGCCTGAATCTAGAAGAGATAGACATTGGACTCTTCCTAAGAAGATCATGAGCTTCATGCCCAACAACCCTGAGTCTGAATCCTTGATGCTTCTCTTCCCAGCTAATTGAATAAATAATCCACCTCGCTGATACAAGCCTCATTTCTCTCTGTGCAAAATGCCCAATGATCCCCAGCTAGCAGGGTGAGGTAAGAACCAAGCAGAATAAGGTGCATACAGCAGAGCACACTGCTGGCCCTGATGCCCTATGATGCTCTGTTGCTTTCTTTGTTTATTCCAATTGTACCATTTGATAAAGTGTCTCATTACTGGGACTCATGGAAGAGGAAGAATCTTGATAATATCATCACTGGCATCATTATACTGAGCATCCTTTTGTGCTCAAGGTCATCACAGTACCTGTTTCCATCCTCCTAACAAACACCTGAAGGAAACATTATTCCCCCCATTTTGGAGCAGGTAAAGCTGAGATTTGGAGTGGTAAAGTAATATTCCCAAGCTCCCATGCCCAAAAGGAAGCCCCAGGAGCTGCAGCAACGTCTGGCTGGCCGGCTGGCAAGCTTCTGTGCACAGTGCTTCTTAAGTGGAGCAGCTGAGCATCATTTTGAGGCAGCTGAGAATCCACTATTATGAACAGATTTTGGAAATAGTTTGAACAACAAAGAATTATCACTCATGATCTCAGTTTCCTGAAGGACTGCATACAGGAATCTGATTTTAAAAGCATAAAGTTTCTCTTAGGATAGTGTCCTTGTATGACTTAATTTTTCCCCCAAGTCAGAAAGGTCAGCCTGATTTGGACCTTGACCTTGGTCAACCAGGCTTTAGCAAGCCTGGGCAGACTTCCAGCCACCTCAGTCAGCCTCCAGGGGCTCTAGGTGGCTGCAGGGCAGACCCTAGGAGACCCCTGGACTCCAGCTGCAAAAATTCTGATCAAGGAATAATTTGAATATTAATAACAATTGTTGAAGTGATAGCCACAAGCAGTTTCTCCGTTTGACAGTAGGCAACACAGATACATCTTCAAATCCCCAAAGTCCAGGCTCAGGCATTGACCCCAGACAGGTGTTAACCAAGCCAAGGAGCTTACTGGCTGGAGCCAAGAGCTCCATGACCCTCTTAGCTCGGGTGGAGCCCATCCCCCACCCTCTCCTACACTGCCCTTTCCAGGCACCTCCTGGAGGCCCTCTGCCTCCAGTCAGCTTCTTGTTTCAAGAGAGAACAGAGGACGCCCCAAACCAGGAAAGACATTTTTAATCAGTTACCAGACGCCTTTGAACTTCAACAGGAGTCTCCCTCAAGGTGTACTTCAAATTTAAAGTGGAAGCCGCCGAGAGAGGCAGTCTGAGATAATCTGAACCAGAGTGGCAGAGGCCAGCCATGCACGTGTGTGTGTCAGCCAGACCTCACAGCCCCGTCTTGCAGACACAGACATTAGACACAGACTCAGAGCTCCCCACCTGCTCTAAGGATCACCCTGTAATTCTGCTTGGGTGCAAGCAAGGGAACAAGAGGTCACCCCTACTCAGTTCCCATTGGGACCAACATTCCTTTGGGGTCCCAAACCCATGGTTTTGTCATCTACAAGAATGACATGTTGATTATCATTTTTTAAATTTATTTTTAATGAAGTTTAGTTGATTTACAATAATGTGTTAATTTCTGCTGTACAGCAAACTTATATATACATTCTTTTTCATATTCATTTCCATTATGGTTTATCCCAGGATACTGAATACAGTTCTGTATATAGTAGGACCTTGCTGTTTATCCATTCTCTATATAATACTTGCATCTGCTCTGATTGTCATTCTTAATATGGTTGTTTATTATTTGCTATTTGTTATTTCAGGACTAAATAATTTCTCTGAGCCAGCAAACATTGTCCAAAGTGCTTCAGCAACAATTCCTCATTTAACCTTCCCCAAAACATTGCAAGGAAGGTAGCGTCATTCCCACTGTACAAATTAGGAAACCAAAGCTCAGAGAAGTTAAATAAACTGGCCTGGAATACAGTGTGGTGGAATAGGGGTTACTGAGGATATATTGTGATGATTAGGAAATAGGACTGGAGAGCAGAAAGCTGACTTTAGGAAAAAGAATATTTGTTAATTGGCTTTAAGTGACATCTGTGCAATTAGCCCTCATGTTGAACTGATCTTAATTTCCTCTGGGCCACGGATTTCCCATCAGAAAAATGGGACTCATGGCTCGGCCCTTAAGACAAACTCATTAATTAATTGACTCGTCTATAACCTCAATGTGCAAAGTCTTGACTCAGTTGTGAAGCACTTATATCTATCTGCTCATTCATAAAGCACTTACAAAAGGCATGAGGGCTGTGTGATATGTGTGCATATGTGAGTTAAAATGCAGCATCTATTTAGCCAGTGGTCCCCAACGCAGGCAGTGTATTGGATACTCTACAAATCACAGTTTAAATGATGGGGGACACTGAAGAAAAGGTATCCCTTTAGAAGAAATAATGAGGTCTTTTTGTCTAATTGCTCATTTATCACAGGATTTTATCTCAGTCTGCCAACCTGCAAAAAAGGAAAAGGCAGCCACAGATTTAGCCTTGTTCATCTACAACTTTAACCAGCATGTGCTTCTAATGAAGCCAAGACTTTCTGGGCTGGAGAATTTACTGGTCTAGAAGGTAACCGAATGTTCTATCACCTCCTCTAATTGAAGAGTAATAAAAATGTCACAAACGGTGTCAATTACCCATTGATGGGTTGCTTTCCTATTTACCTTTTAAGATATCAAGTGGTTCTGGAAAATACTCTGGCTGCATGTTTTTCCTCCCAACTGCCCCCACCCCCAGTAATATATCTTTCAGAAGTGACAAGGAGAGACAGTGTCGCTTGTTGATGTCTGGTCATTAAATATCTGTTGGAATCCGTGACTTAGGTTGGGTCCAGACATTCAATCACAGAATGGGGGGAAAAAGTCAAAATAAAAGCAAAATGTGAGTGTTGGTTAATTATGATCTAAAAGTCAATAAAGTCATCTGATGGCAGATTTAGGGGAACTCATTAGAGAGTGGAATTCAATTGTGGAGAAAAGCAAGCTGCTACAGCTCCGAAGTCAGCCAGTTTCATTAGGGTCCTCAAATGGGATGAGAGAAATGCCTCCTGGGCCTGAGTTCTGCACCCGCTCCCCATCCAATAGATCCCAGGAGAGCATCTGCAAAGTATTTACAGAGATAAGTCAAGAAGTAAGTAAAGAGCAAGATAGCCAGGTATCCAACACAAGCTACTTTCTTCTCATTTCACAGAATTAAATTGCTTGCTTCAAAAAGAATGCCAACCAAACTTCAGGACCATAAAGATTTCAGTGGACGCAGTCTTGCTCGGCCAGCATCAGGCATCTTAAAGCCACAGGCACCAGGGAGAGAGTTGCAACCCTTTTGTGTGTGTGACCATTTTGAGAGTTGCTATTAATAAGAAACCAAGTAGTGCTAGGCTGCAGAAAACGACAGTGAGAGCTCCTTGTGAGCCAGATAGTATATATTTGTTTAAGTGTGGAATTCGCTCTGGAACTTAAGTCTCCCGAAGCAAAGCCATAAAACAGGCAGTGTTTATCTTTGGCTTCTTACTGCCAGAATCCTCTCCTTTGAGGGGCCCTCTGCTCCCTGCACGTTTGTCCTCATGGCTCAGAGTCCTGCTCCTCGGTCTCTTGAAACTCACCTATCAATCTTCTGTGAGTCCTGCATCCTTCTCGTGACACCTTGCCAGGCTGTGAGGGAGTGACGAAAAGATGAGTGAACTGCAGCCTGTGTCTCCCGGGATCTGTGAATATTGTTGGAGAAAGAAGAGATGAAGGTATGTCAAGCATCCATCCTACTCTCTGGGCCTTTCCTTAAAAGAAAAATGTCCTCTTCTCCCTGCTTATCAGACAAGGTGATCTGATTTGAGGCTCACAAAATCTGAAACTCAGCCCATTTACCCAGATGGTCATACTTTAAAAAAAAGAAAAGAAAAGAAAGCTGCATGAAATCAGAGCATCTTCTCAAGCAATCAGACCCAAGCAAAGGGCGAGAGGCAAGGTGGTGAATTAGAACACTATGCACTACTGTGTGTTCTTACATGGGCCATTTCTGTTGTCCAGTCCTTAGGAGCCAGATTTTCTCTGCTTTAAAACATGGAAATAAAGAGCTGGCATGACATATTTCTCTGAAGGTGATGCCTTCCCTGGTAGGGAGGGATTTCATGTATCAATATGAAATAGATGGGCCCCAAAATAGAAAAAGAAATGGGCAAAAAGAAGAAATACATACCCATTAAAGGAGAAAAAATTCAATTTTATTAATACCCAAGTCCAAATTAAAGAACTGTTAAGTGTCATTTTTCATCTATGGATAGTGTCCAAAATTGGCAAAGGATTGATGAAGAGGGGACAGCAGTTTGCTGCTTAGCAGCAAGTGTAAACGGACACAATCCTTTTACAGAGCAATTTTCTGATCAGTAATCGTGAAAATGTTCATAGCCTTGGGCTTGGTAATTCTCCTTCCAAGAATGTATCCTTAGAAAATAAGCTGAGATGCATTTAAGGCTCTGAGCACAAAAGCATCCAGCACCCCCCACCTCCCCGCATCCCCCCACCCCGCCCAGCGTGACTGCCTTGTCTGGGCTGGGCTGCCAGGAAGCCTCCTGCACCAGCTTACCCCCAGGGAGCAGCTTATACTTTTCAAACACACTGAAGGAATCCAGATGTGCTCCTGACCTCCTGATGGTCTAACCTCATGTCGGCCCTCTCTCCTTTAACCTCGGGGCTATTAGCAGGTTTCTGCCTGTGTCTCTGCCACTTACGCAGTCTGCATAGTGCCCCTCTGTCATGGAGGGTGAGTCATGAGTTCGCCTCTTCTTTCACTTCAGTCTCATCGAGCAGAAATTCCTGGAGGTTTTGGTGTGCATATTTCAGCCTGCCCAAGCATCAGCGCTGGGTGCAGTTTTTCCTCTTATTTTTTCTGTGGATTATTTTAATGGGGATCTGGAAGGAGAGGAATTAGACTCTTGTTATGATACCACAGACATCACCCAGAAGTCCTGGGTTCCTTTTCTAAAAACAAAAGAGCATCAGAAGGAGGTGAGAAGGGAGGAAAGGGGAGACCTCCATTTGTGGGGCTCCTCTTCATAATTGCAGATAAATCGCTGCAAGCTTGTCTGTTGGTGTGAGTTATTTTAAACAGTTTGCCAATTGTCTGGATGTTACTGAACGGGGATTCAGTGGGGAGAGGATTGTTAGAGAAAGGAGAGATGGACATATGTCAAACAGAAAGAAATATAGCTGGAGAATAGCAGACTTCTGGGGAAGAATAATTGAGATGTGATGCCATAATGCAAGAGAAAGGACTGGCTTGCCATGAAGGACCTTTAGAATCTAGAGCCAGGGTAACTGACATCTGGAGAAATCACAGGCATGATGTGCACCAAGAAGCAGAAGGGAGAGAGTTTTCTGAAAGTCTAATTTTGTCCCGTTTGCCATTTTTCCTACAAATCTGGTGGAAGCAATCGTCTCCTTTGCAATCCCTGAATCAAAGGTCCACCTTGATGAATGGCATAAAGTTGTTTACACAAAAACCATTTCTTCATGGAGTTATTAAGTTAGTTGGTTACTTTGAAAGTGAGGAGTAAATAGCCAAATGCGTTCAGAGTTAACATACAGACTTGACAGAACGCAACCATAGTGGTGTGGAGGCAGAGTTGGCATCGCAAACACTCTGTCGTTGTTTAGTCACTAAGTCATGTTCGACTCTTTACGACCCCATAGACTGTAGCAGGCTCCTCTATCCATGAGATTTCCCAGGCAAATACAGGAGCAGGTTGCCCTTTCCTTCTCCAGAGAATCTTCTTGACCCAGAAATTGAACCTGTAGCTCCTGCATTGTAGGTGAATTCTTTGCCACTGAGCCATCAGGGAAGCCCAGATTGCTTTCGAACATGCTAAACCATGCAGCTGTAGCTTGTCTTTTAGTGTTCATCTGAGGTCTACAGACCTCTCCTATTTTCCCATCTTCAAATGACCCATGTTTGATCTTCTCTAGAGGGTCTTTGGTTCTATATGGCACATCATAGTAAAGATAGCCATATAGACAGGGAAAATCCAGACTTGATTTGGCACTTTTTTTTTTTTTTTTTTTTTTTAAATCACTGAGAACTTTCAAAAAATTGTCACTGAGTTCAAAAAAATTTGTTGTACATCAGTGATGTGCATGTGTGTGTGTAAAAACTGTTTTTAAGACCAGGCTGATTATAGCTGGAAAATGCTTGAGAAAAAACAAAGCTGATCAAGGAAATTTGGGTGATGTTTAACAGCTGTTTCCTGGGTACATATCTGTTATATTTTTTCAGCCACAATTAAATGTGATTTTAATAATCATTTGGTATTTAAATAATATACTATGATTGTCATATGGAATTTTAATTAAATGCACATTTTCTTCTAAAATATGAAGCGTTACCACTGTGAAAAGACCTTTTCTCTCCTAAGAAGATTTTTTTAAGAGTAATGTTCCCTGTGATTCAGTTTAAAAAAAAAAAAAAAAAGCAACCTTTTCCAATATTATTTACCCTCCTCCACTAATCCAGCATTTGATGAGTCTTGAGGGAAATGAAAGACAAGAATTTTAAACTAAGTAAGTGTTCTCATAATCTCCAAATGAGGATAATGAAAACAGTGCACAGAAGGATATGCGTAAGATAAAACATGCTTCAAGTAAATAGCACGTAAGAAGCAGAAGTTACTTCCATTCTGTCTCTGTTCAAGGCATTTCCTCTACGCCATGTTTGTAAAGCAGTCACATTCCATCTTCTTTACCTTTGTTCGCCTTTCCTTTGGGAAACTTTATATCTTACACATTTTCCCCTCAGCATTCAGAGTCTCTGAACTTAGATCTTAGTTAAAAGCAAGCTTGTAAATGGAACTTGTTGAATCACCATCCATTCTTCCCAGACTGCAGAAAATCAGTGTTTGGGTGCTCATCACACATGTGTGCTAAAAGCCCTTTTATTTTCTATCATTTTATATGATCGTCTTTAAAGTATTATTTTTCTGGTGGTGTCCTTTTATGATTTCTACCACCTGTTCACCTATTCTTACCTGTGGTCTCAATGTGTCTACTGAACTCTGACCAGCCCAGGATCTGAAGATTGGTATTAAAAATTAAATTCCTAAAGTAGTCAATGACAATTAAAAAAAAACAAAAAACTAAAATGTGTGACTCTTCCCCTTCATCAAGGGGTAACAGCTTCAGCAGCTGCCTTTCCTTTTTGTCCTTCTGTTTGCTCTTTATCTTCTTGGAAATCCAAGAACCCTTTCTGTTAGAAGCGTGTAAACCAGATTTCAGCCTCATTTCAGAGCAAAGGACACTTTGTCATCCAAGTAGTGAATACAAGACAACTTCCAGTTATTTTTTAAAGCCAAAGGTTAACATACTAAAGGGAAAACACTGTTTTCCCAAGCTCTAGTTGTTACAAAATGCCAATAAGCATCTTTCAAATATATTTAATCTATAAAAGCCACAGGACTTTTTTCTAATGTTTCAAGTCAACATTTTCTAGTAGTAAAAAAGTATATTTTCTAAAGTTTGGGGTAATGACATAAAATATACTTAACTGATTTTCTGCCCTTAAGTTTCAACCCTCCTATAGAGAGTCTAGAATAGAGTATAACAGATCTCACACTTGTTCACAAGTTGTGCACGAGGTACAATGGAGGTAATTTCAGCTAGAATATTTCACTGGAATTGTGAAAAGTACTGAATCTCTCTCCTATGGCTAGAAAGAGGGAGGAAATTGGGAGAGGTGGGGGAGAAGCAGGAAGAAGTCTTACCTACTCAAGAAGGATTCCTTGAATCTCAGCTTGGGTAAGAAAATGTCTCTCCCTATGGCATAAGGCACCTGATACCAGCTGAGCTGAGAGGTTAAAACAGGAGGTTGAAATCTTCAAAGTATAGAAAGGATTCCACAGGAGCCACCAAATGCAAGGGGCAGAGCAGATATCATAGGTTAAAGGATGGAACCAAGGACTAGAGGGCCAGAGAGACAGACCATGGAACCAAGTGCCAGAGCTCTCCAGAATGTCAACCGGGGTCCTTCATGACATTCCATAGAGTCACCATCACAGCACCAGGGCAGAGGGCCAGGATGCAGAGCGCAGGGCAGGGTCTGGGATGCAGCAGCAAAAAGTGAGGATAGAGAGACATTTCTGGTACCTGGAAAGCCCACAGGCTTCATGTCTGAGGCATTGGCAGATGGTACATAGATGTGAAAAGAGAGTATAATCTATCTCCTATTCTTCCATACTTCTCTACTGCTAAGGTAAGAAAATACAATTATCAGAAGGATGACAAATATGTGGAATAAAATCTAACACACCCTCCTTCTTAGCCCACAGTCAGCATTGCTAACAGACTATGGGACTCTTTGCATAAGCAAGTTTCAGAATTCTTTTCAATACAGTCTTCTTATTAATCTTAAGGACCACTAGGAGTTGACAAAGGGCATCCCCCGTGGCACTAATGGTAAAGAATCAGCCTGCCTGTGCAGGAGACACAAAAGACGCAGGTTTGATCCCTAGGTGTGGAAGGTCCTCTGGAGGAGGAAATGGCAACCTACTCCACTATTCTTGCCTGGAAAATCCCATGCACAGAGGAGCCTAGTGGCTTACAGTCCATGGGGTCACAAAGAATCGGATATAAATAACTAAGCACACGCATGCCACCAGGAGCTGACACTTGAGTTAAACCCATTTGCCTTCTCTACTTTATGCTGATCTTTGATGCAGACAGTCTCTGCCTTTCTATCTTCTCTAGTTGCTTGTTGGCTGCTGGTGACATAGTCAGCCCAGTGCTGGGACTGGCTCTTACCAGCTCACATTGCCAAGCATTAATTTTCAGGAAACTTGCAAGACAGTTGTTAGTCACAGCCATCTTTAAGAGTTAAATTATTTAGGGAATTTCCGGGCAGTTCAGTGGTTAGGGTCCAGGCTTTCACTGCTGGGAACTCAGGTTCTATCCCTGGTGAGGGAAATAAGGTCCCACAAGCTGTGCAGTGTGGCCAAAAAAAAAAAAGAGTTAAATTATATTAAAAACAAAGAAATACTCAAAAATCCTCACTTCCTAATTATTTAATGACTACTTGTGAGGTTATTTACATCTATTGTATGGTGAAAATACTATTACCTGTGCTATTGAGGTTATTTATGTTTATTGTATCTGTAATGTAGAAAGAGCTGTTGTATCTTTTTTTTTTTTATTGCTTTACCATGAAACATCTCTTCCTCACCCCACTGTTCAGTGGCAATATTGGTCTTTAAAAATTGACCTGAGTGTAAATTCCACTGAAATAGGCAAACACTATGAATCAGCCCGCCAAGATAGTCTGTTATTAAACATTTACCAGCACACTATTGAACATAGTAATACTTGAAATTGGGAAAAAGTTGGAGGAGTGGAAGCCAGACATTTGAGAAGACATCATCTGGTGAAAGAGTAGAATGATTCTTGCTGTGAGGATTAGGGTTTGTGTGCTCATCTTGGTGTGCTGCATGGGCAAATCAACAGCATTTACAAGGCTATGAAAGGGTAAACAGTGCCTCTGAAAGCACCATTCATCTTACCCAATGAAAAAGTGCATCTCAAATGATGGGTTTTTCTGTAAATTGCCATGGAGAACCTTTGAGGTGATTCTCACAGGAGAAACCAATAGAGTACAGGTGGCCAGGAAAAGAATGGAAATTAATATATATCAACATGAAGGAACTACAAGAGGAAAAGAGGAATTGGAGAGAGTAGTGATGATATATGCAGAGTACATCATGAGAAATGCTGGGCTGGATGAAGCACCAGCTGGAATCAACATTGCTGGGAGAAATATCAATAACCTCAGATATGCAGATGACGCCACACTTATGGCAGAAAGCAAAGAAGAACTAAATAGTCTCTTGATGAAAGTGAAAGAGAAAAGCGAAAAAGTTGACTTAAAGCTCAACATTCAGAAAACGAAGATCATGGCATCTGGTTCCATCACTTCATGGGAAATAGATGGGGAAATGGTGGAAACAGTGGCTGCCTTTATTTTTCTGGGCTCATAAATCACTGCAGATGGTGATTGCAGCCATGAAATTAAAAGACGCTTACTCCTTGGAAGGAAGGTTATGACCAACCTAGACAGCATATTAAAAAGCAGAGACATTACTTTGCCAAAAAATGTCCGTCTAGTCAAAGCTATGGTTTTTCCAGTAGTCATGTATGGACCATAAGGAAAGCTGAGTGCCAAAGAATTGATGCTTTTGAACTGTGGTGTTGGAGAAGACTCTTGAGAGTCCCTTGGACTGCAAGGAAATCCAACCAGTCCATCCTAAAGGAGATCAGTCCTGGGTGTTCATTGGAAGGACTGATGTTGAAGCTGAAACTCCAATACTTTGGCCACCTGATGCAAAGAGCTGACTCATTTGAAAAAACCCTGATGCTGGGAAAGATTGAGGGCAGGAGGAGAAGGGGACCACAGAGGATGAGATGGTTTGATGGCATCACCGACACAATGGACATGGGTTTGGATGGACTCCGGGAGTTGGTGATGGACAGGGAGGCCTGGTGTGCTGCAGTTCATGGTATCACAAATAGTCGGATACAACTGAGTGACTGAACTGAACTGAACTGATGATATAAAAAAATAGGCATGGGGAAGATGCCCAAAATAATTATTTTAGAGGAAATATTAATGCAGATGGAAAAACTAAAGCCATAGTATTGCTCCTTTCTTTGATAATGTTTGACTGGGTAAGCCAGTGGATTTCAATTGTGTTTCCAAGAAGATTCAGACTGTAGGAGAGAAGCTAAGAGGAGGTTCAAGATGACAGAAGACTAGGTTCCACTTAACCTCTTACCAGGACAGCTAGTTTTCTCATTTCCCATTGTGTTTTCTAGTATGATTTCATTTGAAAAGGTGCTGCTTCTGGTTTCCAAAAATGGGAAAAATATGAAAAAAATAAATATTGGGTTTCTATCTCTTTAACTGAAACATAAATTTATAATCAAAGACACTACAAGAATCCAATCAAGCATATTTAAAATGTCATTATTGAAAAATCAATTTTAAATACAACAACTCTAAATTATCTACCTATTCCTGAACCACTGAATAGTGGTGTGTTTCATGCGTAGATATTTTTTAATTGAAACACATAATTTTATTAATACATATTTTGACCATCTATTAAAACACTTGCTGAGTTTTTAAAAGTAGGAATCAGGTATGAAAGGCTGAACAAGCAGAAAGGAACCATTATACATAGGGTCTTTAGAATTTGGGTCATAGTTTCAGTTGAAGGTGACATGATTAGATTTGCATTTTGAAAATGGGCTCTGATTCAATGTGGAGAACAGATTTGAATGGGCTAAGAATAGATATGGGAAGATTAGTCAGAAGACAATTAAAATGGTCCAGACTTACTATGGTGGAGATGTGAAGATGCACAAAAGTGGATAAAAAAGATATTTGGGAAGTAAAATGAACAAGACTTTTAAAAACAGAGAAGTGTAGAGAATGAATCTTCAGTTGCTGATCTATACAACTGAAAGAGAGACCTGAGTTATTCAACTGAGATAGGGAATTGTAACTCTAGGGGAGGAGGTAGATTAAAATTTAATTTGAGTGTATTGTCTTTGAGACATCTTTGAGGTATTCAAAAAGGAGATTTAAGATGAGCAGGTAGATATCATGCCTCTACAACTCAGAATGAGACATTATTCTCATATATTTTAATCACGTAACATAATTCATCCATTTAAAGTGTACCATTCACTTTAAATGAATGTAGTAGTATTTTGTAGTATTTTGACAGAATTGGCAATCATTAGTTCAGCTCAGTTGAGTGGTTCAGTCGTGTCCGACTCTTTGAGACCCCATGGACTGCAGCACACCCGGCCTCCCTGTCCTTTGCCAACTCCTGGAGTTTACTCAAACTCACGTCCATTGAGTCGGTGATGCCATCCAACCATCTCATCCTCTGTCATCCCCTTCTCCTCGTGCCTTCAATCTTTCCTAGCAGTAGGGTCTTTTCAAATGAGTCAGTTCGTTGCATCATGTGGCCAAAGTATTAGAGTTTCAGCTTCAACATCAGTCCTTCCAATGAATATTCAGGACTGATTTCCTTTAGGATGGACTGGTTGGCTCTCCTGGCCGTCCAAGGTACTCTCAAAAGTATTCTCCAATATCACAGTTCAAAAGCATCAATTCAGCACTCAACTTTCTTTATATTCCAACCCTCACATTCATACATGACTATTGGAAAAACCATAGCCTTGACTAGATGGACCTTTGTTGGCAAAGTAATGTCTCTGCTTTTTTATATGCTATCTAGGTTGGTCATAACTTTTCTTCCAAGGATCAAGCGTCTTTTAATTTCATGGCTGCAATCACCATCTGCAGTGATTTTGGAGACCCCCAAAATAAGGTCTGTCACTGTTTCTACTGTTTCCCCATCTGTTTCCCATGAAATGATGGGACCAGATGCCATGATCTTCGTTTTCTGAATGTTGAGCTTTAAGCAACTTTTTCACTCTCCTCTTTTACTTTCATCAAGGGGCTCTTTAGTTCTTCTTTGATTTCTGCCATAAGGGTGGTGTCATCTGCATAGCTGAGGTTATTGATATTTCTCCTGGCAATCTTGATTCCAGCTGGTGTTTCATCCAGCCCAGCATTTCTCATGATGTACTCTGCATAGAAGTTAAATAAGCAGGGTGACAATATACAGCCTTGACGTACTCCTTTTCCTATTTGGAACCAGTCTGTTTTTCCATGTCCAGTTCTAACTGTTGCTTCCTGATCTGCATACAGGTTTCTCAAGAGGCAGGTCAGGTGGTCTGGTATTCCCATCTTTTGAAGAATTTCCCACAGTTTATTGTGATCCACACAGTCAAAGGCTTTGGCATAGTCAATAAAGCAGAAATAGATGTTTTCCTGGAACTCTCTTGCTTTTTCAATGATCCAACGGATGTTGGCAATTTGATCTCTGGTTCCTCTGCCTTTTCTAAAACCAGCTTGAACATCTGGAAGTTCATGGTTCACATACTGTTGAAGCCTGGCTTGGAGAATTTTGAGCATTACTTTACTAGCATGTGAGATGAGGGCAATTGTGCAGGAGTTTGAGCATTCTTTGGCATTGCCTTTCTTTGGGACTGGAATGAAATCATCACCAGAACCAATTTTAGAACCTCTTCATCAAACAAAAAAGAAACCTATTCCTATAAGAAGTCACATCCAATTTCTCCCTCACCTTATACCTCAGTTCACTTCAGACGCTCAGTCATGTTCGACTCTTGGCGACCCCATGGACTTCAGCACACTAGGCTTCCCTGTCCATCACCAACTCTGGAGCTTGCTCAAACTCATGTCCATCAAGTCTATGATGCCTTCCAACCACCTCATACTCTGTCATCCCCTTCATGTACCTAGGCAACCACTAATCTACTTTTGATCTATGGATTTACATATTCTGAACATTTTATATAATAGAAAGCAAAATATATTGTCTTTGTGTCTGGAAATTCAGACTTAAATTGAAGAAAGTAGGGAAAACCACTAGACCATTCAGGTATGACCTAAATCAAATCCCTTATGATTATACAGTGGAAGTGAGAAATAGATTTAAGGGCCTAAATCTGATTGATAGAGTGCCTGATGAACTATGGAATGAGGTTCGTGACATTGTACAGGAGACAGGGATCAAGACCATCCCCATGGAAAAGAAATGCAAAAAAGCAAAATGGCTGTCTGGGGAGGCCTTACAAATAGCTGTGAAAAGAAGAGAAGCGAAAAGCAAAGGAGAAAAGAAAAGATATAAACATCTGAATGCAGAGTTCCAAAGAAGAGCAAGAAGAGATAAGAAAGCCTTCTTCAGCGACCAATGCAAAGAAATAGAGGAAAACAACAGAATGGGAAAGACTAGAGATCTCTTCAAGAAAATCAGAGATACCAAAGGAACATTTCATGCAAAGATGGGCTCAATAAAGGACAGAAATGGTATGGACCTAACAGAAGCAGAAGATATTAAGAAGAGGTGGCAAGAATACACAGAAGAACTGTACAAAAAAGATCTTCATGACCCAGATAATCATGATGGTGTGATCACTCACCTAGAGCCAGACATCCTGGAATGTGAAGTCAAGTGGGCCTTAGAAAGCATCACTACGAACAAAGCTAGTGGAGGTCATGGAATTCCAGTTGAGCTATTCCAAATCCTGAAAGATGATGCTGTGAAAGTGCTGCACTCAATATGCCAGCAAACTTGGAAAACTCAGCAGTGGCCACAGGACTGGAAAAGGTCAGTTTTCATTCCAATCCCAAAGAAAGGCAATGCCAAAGAATGCTCAAACTACCGCACAATTGCACTCATCTCACACGCCAGTAAAGTAATGCTCAAAATTCTCCAAGCCAGGCTTCAGCAATATGTAAACCGTGAACTTCCTGATGTTCAACCTGGTTTTAGAAAAGGAAGAGGAACTGGAGATCAAATTGCCAACATCTGCTGGATCATGGAAAAAGCAAGAGAGTTCCAGAAAAACATCTATTTCTGCTTTATTGACTATGCCAAAGCCCTTGACTGTGTGGATCACAATAAACTGTGGACAATTCTGAAAGAGATGGGAATACCAGACCACCTGATCTGCCTCTTGAGAAATTTGTATGCAGGTCAGGAAGCAACAGTTAGAACTGGACATGGAAAAACAGACTGGTTCCAAATAGGAAAAGGAGTATGTCAAGGCTGTATATTGTCACCCTGTTTATTTAACTTCTATGCAGAGTACATCATGAGAAACACTGGACTGGAAGAAACACAAGCTGGAATCAAGATTGCTGGGAGAAATATCAATAACCTCAGCTATGCAAAGACACCACCCTTATGGCAGAAAGTGAAGAGGAACTAAATAGCCTCTTGATGAAAGTGAAAGTGGAGAGTGAAAAAGTTGGCTTAAAGCTCAACATTCAGAAAATGAAGATCATGGCATCCGGTCCCATCACTTCATGGCAAATAGATGGGGAAACAGTGGAAACAGTGTCAGACTTTATTTTGGGGGGCTCCAAAATCACTGCAGATGGTGACTGCAGCCATGAAATTAAAAGACGCTTACTCCTTGGAAGGAAAGTTATGACCAACCTAGATAGCATATTAAAAAGCAGAGACATTACTTTGCCAACAAAGGTTTGTCTAGTCAAGGCTATGGTTTTTCCTGTGGTCATGTATGGATGTGAGAGTTGGATTGTGAAGAAGGCTGAGCACTGAAGAATTGATGCTTTTGAACTGTGGTGTTGGAGAAGACTCTTGAGAGTCCCTTGGACTGCAAGGAGATCCAACCAGTCCATTCTGAAGGAGATCAGCCCTGGGATTTCTTTGGAAGGAATGATGCTAAAGCTGAAACTCCAGTACTTTGGCCACCTCATGCGAAGAGTTGACTCATTGGAAAAGACTCTGATGCTGGGAGGGATTGGGGGCAGGAGGAGAAGGGGACGACAGAGAATGAGATGGCTGGATGGCATCACTGACTCGATGGACTTGAGTCTGAGTGAACTCCAGGAGTTGATGATGGACAGGGAGGCCTGGTGTGCTGTGATTCATGGGGTCGCAAAGAGTCCACGACTGAGGACACGAATGAGCGACCTATCTGATCTGATCTTTCAAGTAGCATGTTTCCATGATTCATCTGTATCATAGCGTGTGTTACTTAATCTTTTCATAGCTGAATAATATTCATTGTATGGATATAAAATAGATGCCACATTATATTTACCCTGTCATAGGCTAATAGACATTTAGGTTATTTCTACTTTTGAGTTATTATGATTAATGCAGATACAAACATTTGTTAAGGAGTTTTTGTGTGGACATATATTTTCATTTATCTTGAGTGTATACTTGAGAGTGAAATTGCTGAGTCATATGAAAATCAACATTTAGCATTTTGGGGAAATGCCAAACTGTACTCTGCAGTGGTTATACGGCTTTATTTCTCACCATCTCACCATAAAGTTTTAATTTCTCCATAGCCATGTCAACAATTGTTATTGTCCATTTTTTAAAGTATAGCCATTCTTGTTGATATAAAGTGGCATCTCATGCGGTTTCGATTTGTATTTCCCTAATACACTAAGTATATTATTGGCCCATTGCATATATTATGTGAAGAAACTATTTAAATCCTTTACTCATTTTTAAAAAATTACTTGGCTTTTTACTGTAAATGTTCTCTATATATTCTAGATTCAAGTTCTTTTATCAGATATATGATTTGCAATTATGTTCTCTCACTCTTTTCATTTCCTTGATAGTGTCTTCTGATGCACAAAAATGTTTATTTTTTTATGAAATCAAATTATTTTTCCCTGTTTTTGTTTATGCTTTCAGAATCACATTCATCATTGGCTAATTCAAGAGCAGAAAGATTTAAATCTATGATTTCTTTTAAGAGTTTTATAATTTTGATGTTACATTTAAGTTTTTGATCAATTTTGAATTAATTTTTGTATATGTGGTTAGGAACAGAGCCAACTTTATCCCTTTGCATGTGGTTATTCATTTACCCGTTTGTTAAAAAGATTGATTTTTCCCCACTGAACTGTCTTGGCACCCTCAATGAAAATCAACTGACCATAAATATAACGATCTGTTTCCTGAATCTTAATTTTATTCCATTGACATTACTATGCCAGTATTGCATTGTCTTTCTACAAAACTGACTATTGCAACTCTGTAGTAAGGTTTGAAATCAGGAAGTGTAAATCCCCCAGTTTTGCTCTTCTGTTTTCAAAATTGTTTTGGCTATACTGAGTCTCTTCATTTCCCTACTAGTTTTAGGATCCGCTCATTAACTCCTGAGACAAAAAAAAAAAAAAAGAAGGCAGCTTGGATTTTGATACAGATTTCATTGATTCTGTAGAACAACTTGGGGAACACTGCCACTTAACAACCTCGTCTTTCAATCACGAACATGGGATGTCTTTTCATTAGGTCTTATTTAATTTCTTTCAAAACTGTTTAGTTGTTCAAAGTGTACAAGCTTTGTATTTTTTTGTTAAATTTGTTCCATTCTTCAATATTTTATTCTTTTTTATGTTATTTTAAATGAAATTTAAAATTTTATTTTTAGATTGTTCATTAGTAGACATGCAATTTATTTTGTTAGGAGAAGGCAATGGCACCCCACTCCAGTACTCTTGCCTGGAAAATCCCATGGATGGAGGAGCCTGGTAGGCTTCAGTCCATGGGGTCGCGAAGAGTCGGACACGACTGAGCGACTTCACTTTCACTTTTCACTTTCATGCATTGGAGAAGGAAATGGCAACCCACTCCAGTGTTCTTGCCTGGAGAATCCCAGGGATGGGGGAGCCTGATGGGCTGCCGTCTATGGGGCCGCACAGAGTCAGACACGACCGAAGCGACTTAGCAGCAGCAGCAGCAGCAGCAATTTATTCTGTTATTTAGAGCTTGTATCCTACAACACTGCTGAACTTATTTAACAGCTCTAAAATGTTGGGTATTTTTTCTGAATCCCTTAATATTTTCTATACAAAAGATCTGGTTGTCTGAAAACAATAGTTCTACTCTCCAATTTCAATTTGTTTCTTTCTTTTTTTTTTTTTTTGCTTAATTGCCCTGGCTAGGAACTTCAGTGCAATTTTGAACAGAAATGGTGAGAGCCGACCTCCTGTCCTTTTCCTCTCCTTTATTTTGAAGAGTTGTTTTGCTTGATATAAAATTCTTGAATAACAGTCTTTTTCTTTCAACATTTTTCATGCATTATCCCACTACTTCCTGGCCTCCGTGATTTCTGATGAGAAATTAGCTGTTAATCTTATTGAAGCTTCTTTGTACATGATGTTTTTCTCATGCTGCTTTCAAGATTCTCTCTTTTCCTCTGGCTTTTGATAGTTTGATTACAACATGTCTTAGCTTTGGATCTCTTTGATTTTATCCTACTTGAAATTTGTTGAACTTTTTAGATGCATAGATTAATGCTTTTCATCAAATTTGGGAAATTTGGGGCCAGCTTGGTGAGATGTCATTTACACACTTTTCCTTTAGTTGTTTAAATGTAATTTTCTTTAGTTCTTTGAATGTATTTAAAATAAATGAATTAACGTTTTCTCTAGTAAGTCCAGTGTCTAGAATTCCTTAGGACTCTTTCTATTGCCTCTTCTTTCCTATTGGCCATACTTTCTTTTTTATTTCCATATCTCATTTTTTGTGGTGAAAAGCTGGACAGTTTAATTAACAGTATATGCCAGCTGTCAGATTCTTCACCCTCCCAGAGTTTGTTGTCATTGTTGTTTATTGTTATGGTTTGCTGCTAATGTTTTTTGGCACCTTTCCTGAACGAATTCTGTAAACTTTGAGTTGTTTGTTTTGTGTGCCATTGAAATCTCTTCCTGGTTAGCTTAGTGCTTAGCTAATGATAAGACAAATATTTTCTTAAATGCTTGGAACCAGTAATCTCCCAGGCTTTGCAAAGAGCATCTGTGTAGATGTTGGAGTATACCTTCTGCCTTTAAGTGGAGACACTGTTGTTCACAGAGGTCATGAAAAATTGTACAAATTCAGTAAATACAAGTGGTTACAAGATAAGAATGAGGAATTTTTGACATCATACTCTTCTGTGACACTGCACATGGTTAAACTTTAATCTTCTGAAGTTAACTTAGAGGAGGAAGGAATATCTATCCTGACTGAAGCTCCATCACACTACATACTAGCCAACATTTAAATATATGTTACTTCATTCTATCTGTACCAAAACACTGAGAGGAATAAGAAATATGGAGATGCTAAAAAAAAAAATCTGATTAAATCATACTTCTATAAAATACCCAGCCCATAGATGTTCAGTAACAATTTATTAGAAATATGAATACAAGTGGCAGAATCTGGCTCTAGTTCTGATGGACGACCATTTTCTCTTCCATAAAACTATCTAGATATATTGATACATATGGAGCAACATATATGATTCTTCATAGACAACTGGTTGCTTGGGAGGGGTTGGGTTCTTTTTTTTTTGGCCTATTAAAGAAGCAGATGGAGTAGGAAATGGCAACCTACTTCAATATTCTTGCCTGGGAAATTACATGGTTGGAGGAACCTAGTGGGTCGCAGTCCATGGGGTCGCAAAGACTTGGACACGACTGAGCAACTGAACACGCACGCAATGTATAACATATAATTTTTACTGCTGTGTAAAGAAAGTAAAGATCTTTTTCAAAATATTATAGCTTAAAATTAAAAAAAGAATGGAAGCAGACCCTCGAAGAATCAGATCCTTGCTTTGGTAGAGCCAGGAGATAAGAAAGGCAGGCTATTACAGTGCCCAAAGCAACAGGCAAGGATAAAAGCCTGGAAAATGATATATTGTAAAGATAGAGCACCTGGCAAGCAAAGTCTGTGCTTTCCACCTACATCTAGAGCCCCCTAAAAGCCATTCTTCTGTTGGTCTTAAATTCAACCAATGATTTCACAACAATCTTTTCTATTTTCATGATCTGAAAAGATGAAAGGTTCCAGAGAAGGTGGGAAGAGTACTTCAAAAGTTCATCTCACAACTCTTTAGGATCAAAGGAGTTTTATTTTCTTGGCAGTGAAGACCTGAAAGGTCAATTAAAAGGCACAATATTTTATAGGGCTCTTCATTGATGGGTTATTCTTTGAGTGCCAAGGGAGGAAATAAATAATATGCCTGACTATTTAATTAAAGCCTGCTCAAAATCTGTGTATGGCTGTGTTCAGAAGCACCTCCGCAGACCTGTTAGTGAAGAGGTCAAAGTTAATGCAGAAGGGCACTTCTACAAATGTCTTAACCATTGTTTGTTATCTGCTTCCAACCTTCCTCCCTTCATCTCCAGGATGTAAGTAGGGATGAAAATGCACAGTTACTTGATTTACCTACAAGATCAACATGCAGGACAATGTGAGAATTTAAGACAACTGGTTTTGGAGAAGGGATGACTTTTAATGAGTCAAAATAAACGTTAGTCTGATGAAGAAGGGGGAGAAATCAACAAACGATCAGAGACAAGGCCCTGCAAAAATGGGCTGTGCCCATCAGTGTGGCCTGACCTCTGCCACCTACATATGCACTTTTCTCCATCTCTAATGAGCTCCCTGTGTTCCCCAAGCCAGTGATAGCAGTTATGAAACTCTGCTTTCACACCCAAAATTCCTCTGGAATTCAAAGGTGTGATTCTTTTTTCAGTTGAGTTTGTGCTCCCACCTTCCCTTTCAATAACACTCTGCTTCTCAAACTGTGAACATGCCTTGTTCCTCTGATCCTGTGCCTTTGTGAACCACACTCTTCATTCTTTTTATTTATTTATTTATGTTTATTTTTTCATTTATTTATTTTTATTTATGTATTATGCATTGATTTTTTTAATTTATAGGTTTTAAATTTATTCCTTCATTTATTAATTTTATTTATTTTGCCATACCACATGGCATGCAGGATCTCAGATCCCTGACCAGGATCAAGCCCGTGCCACCTGTAGCGGACGCTTGGAGTCCTAACCATTAGATCAGAGAAGTCCCAGCTCTCCAGTCCCTTCAACCTCCTTGTCTGGTCTTATCCACACACTCATCAGAGTCCCGTCCAATAACACCCTCTTCTCCAAAGTCTTACCAAATAAATCTTGCTCATTGCCTCAACCCTTTAGCCTCTGGGGACACAGAACACTGTCTCACACATGTAAGTCCCTGCTGACCCTTTTTATTCAACTTATATGTTTTCTTTCTACAGGGTTCAAGTACAAACACAGCACTCTGTGGACTTTTCTAGTGATATTTCCAGGGCCTTATGTTTACTTTCTGTGATTTGAAAAACTGAAGGCCCTTTGACATTTTGAGGCCATGTTTATTTCTACAAGAGTGAAATGATTGTGTGAATAAATGCACTACAATATAATAAAGTACTAAATAAGTACTCATTTTTGAATGATACAAGTTTTGATAATTTATAATTGCGGTCGAAATATTTGAGGTCACATTCCATTCCAGGTTGGAATGATTTGATTCTTCTTACTATATTTGGTTACGTCATTCACATTACTAGGCCCTATGTTAAGCCATTTTGGTAAGTTGTTTTCAAAGTAAAGGGTTAAAACTTATAACATGGTCTGGAGACAATAACTAATAATTAGGTGTACTGAGAACAAATTATGTGCCAGGCCTATGTTAGATGCTAGGGGACTATAGGAGCATGACACCTAGATCCAGCTAGAAGTGCGTCTGTACATACCAGCTGGAACTTTAGGAGGAGTCTATCACCAGTACCTACACAAGCTGAATTTTGTCCCTCCAAAATTCATATGTCTCAACCACTAGTACCTTGGAACATGACTATATTTGGAGATGGAGTCTTTAAAGATGTGAAAGTGAAGTCGCTCAGTCATATCCGACTCCTTTTGATCCCATGGACTGTAGCTTACCAGGCTCCTCAGTCCATGGAATTTTCCAGGCAAGAGTACTGGAGTGGATTGCCATTTCCTTCTCCAGGGGATCTTCCTGACCCAGGGATTGAACCGGGTCTCCTTTGTTGCAGGCAGAGCTTTACTGTCTGAAAGGTAATTAAGTTAAAATGAGATCATTAGGGTGGGCCCTAACCTAGTAATCTTGATGTTCTTATAAGCAGAGGAGATTAGGACTGAGACAGAGGGAAGGTGAGATGACACAGGGAGAATATGGTCTTCTTACAAACCAAGGAAAGAGGCCTCAAAAGAAACAAACTATACCGACACCTTGATCTTGGACTTCAAGCCTGCAGAATAGTGAGGAAATAAATTTCTGTTATTTTAACCACCCCATCTATGGTACTTTGCTATGGCAGCCCTAACAAACTAAGACAATACCTCTTCTTTCTTCCAAGTTCAAGCTCCATTGAGAGATAGACACAGGAGTCAGTCATATCAACCAGAAAACACTAATGTTTAACCCTTACAGAGCTGGTTGAAGACCATGGTTTTGGTTCTATGACTCAAATGACTTGGTAGTACCCCGTTTTAAATCAGGCAAAATTTCCTACCTAGTTTCAAGGAATTAAGTTCCTTATTATGTGGCAGAGAAAAGATCAGAATGTATGCCTCTTACAAAGAGGAGGATCTGAAAGAGAAAGAAGGAGCTGAGTTCCTTTTCTTCTAGAAAATTCACCATCAACATAGGAGTGAGGGTATAGAAAGAGCCAGGAGTGTTAATATCAGAAGTCACTAGTCATTTCTATGACTTTCTGTTTCTACGGAAACAGTGGGGCCTAAGTACTCCCCACAACAATTCCCAGGTTTTTTGCTTTCTGAATTCATTTGGCATAAGCTCTAAGAGTATGATCAACCAGGGATATGACCATCTCTCCTAGGAGAGAGATTTAACATCATAGAGCTGATCTGTATGAACACACCCCGAGCCCCACTGATTCCATCAAACACTATCTAGGCTACCTGGAGAATGAGAGCAGCCAGAGGCAGTCAATGCAAATTGTCCAGATTGGACAGTCAGGAGGTTAATTGTAGGATTTGTTTATTATATCTGTGTCTGAGGCTGGACTTCATCTATGCTTCTTTTCTAGAGAGAAGCAGCATTTGCATTTTATGATATTAAGTTTGATATTGTGATGGAAAAGAAGATGAGAAAAAGCTATTATAAAGTTATTAAATTTAAGAAAAAAATGAACTATTTGTTTAATAAAATCCTGACTTTTAGAAGAGAAAATATTAACCATAACAAGTCAAGTTTAAGTTAAAACTATATTCACCAAAAAGACATTATGTATTTCATACATTTGAAATTAGATGTTCTTTCAATTTGTCTATTAAGTTCAATCATAAGAAAGACTATGTAATTATCTTCTTTTCTAAGCTTTTACTGAGAGTAAAAGTGAATAATGGTAAATATAAAAACACTGAGAACAGGAGGGAAGCCATCAAAACACAGGGTTTTGATTAATTTCTTGATGATACAGACAGAGGTAGGACTGCAAAAGAGAGCAGTAGCTAAGAACATGCTTAGGAAGGGCTACAGTAAAAGTGGGAAACACTGATTATCCTCAGTGGAACCAGACAGCCTCCAAGTCCAAAGTCAGAAAGTACAGAAGTAGATGTGAGCCACAGGGGCATAAACCACTGGGATAAGTAATTAATTAAAAACTGACCACAGAACAATTGGGCCCATTCTCCCATTCATAGTGCTGAGAAGTTAGAAATAGTAGCATTAGTTCTCGTAGCAAAACTGGAAGATTATCCTCCAAAGAAAGAGAGCACTTTGCCCTGGAAAGGCTGTGCTCAGTGCTCAGTTGTTAAGTTCTGTCCTACTCTTTGCAACCCCACGGACTGCAGCCTGCCAGGATCCTCTGTCCATGGGATTTTCCAAGCAAGAACACTGGAGTGGGTTGCCATGCCCTCCTCCAGGGGATCTTCCTTACCCAGGGATCAAACTTGCGTCTCTCAAGTCTCTTGCATTGGCAGGCAGATTCCTTACCCACTGAGCCACTCCAAATATTGGCACCTCAAAAGAAAGATGCTCCGTATTTGGCACCAATAGAACGATAAATCTGCCTATATTTCTGCCTTTACACCCTAGAGCAGGGTTCCTCAACAGTAACTCTGTTAATAATTTAAGCTGGATACTTCTTTGAGGGGACTGTTTTTGCACTATAGGATGTTGAGTAGTATCCCTGGTCTCTATCCTAGTAACACAGTAGTAACCCCATTTGAGATGACCAAAAATGTCTTCAGACATTGCCAAATATTTTGGAAGGACAAAATCATCCCTGGTTGACAACAGCTGCCCCTGAATGAAATCTAAAGATTAGCCCTGCCCACAAACACAGAACTGGAAGTTTAGGTACTAAAGGGAGATAGCAGTTGGAAAAAAACATCTACACACTTTCTTCATAGGTGTGAATGGACAATCAAGAGCACCACATATTTGAGGGAAATAAAGCACAAAATAAAAATACAGGTAATCAGATGCAATAACTGACCCTGGGAGAAACAGATATTTATTATCCAAAGATAAGAGGACAACTTTTCAAAACATGTAACTAATATCCTCAAACTTTTTGAAGATCACTAAAATTTTTTACATTATTTTTAAAAATGACCATCAGAGAACAAGGGGAAATGTGTGGAAATGAAAATGTGATCCCTCCTTTCCAAAAAAATTAAAATGTACACACTTTTTAATTCAAAAGTAAATACCTTGAAACTAGAACAGAAACATCAGAAATAGAAAATATAAAAGAAAAGTTAAGAAAACATCAGGGACAAACTCAAAGTTTGACACCTATTTAACAAGAGTTCTGGAAAAATGGAAAACTGAATGGAGGAAATAAAAAGAAGAAGGAGGAGATTTTCCAAGGCTTAAGAAAGATGGTAGTCTTCAAACCGAAAGCAGATTCCACTCTTACACACACCTTAGAACAATAAGGATGAAAAAGTATCCTAAAATCTTCAGAAGGAAGAGGGATATAAGCATTTATTTGCAAATGAACACTAAACAGAATAGTAGAGTCCTTATGAGAATGATAGATGGAAAGAGAATAATGGTTCAAATTCTGAAGGATATGATTTTTTACCATAAAATTCCATGACCAGCACAACCGTCAGGTTTTTTCTATGCACATATTCTGAAAGTGTTACTAAGGGTGTGCTGTAGGGAAATGAACTGGGGATCTAAAAAAGAAAAGGCTGGAGATCTAAGAAAGAGTAGAACTAAGCATGAAGTGAAATGAAAAGAAATTTCTAAGTGAACTCTATTCAGTCAAAACTGGAAATAATGTCTAAAGTCTCTGAAATAATATCTTTAAAAAGAATTTGAATTCCACTCAACTAATAATTAAGAGTTAGGATACTAAAGCAATACTCCAGAAGATCATTTTTAATATGCAAACATTCGTTGGCAAGGGTTACTTTGGCTTTCCTGATTCCTCACATGGTAAAGAATCTGCCTTCAATGCAGGAAACCCGGGTTCAATCCCTGGGCTGGGAAGATCCCAGGAGAAGGGAATGGCTATCCATCCCAGTATTATTGCCTGGAGAATTCCATGGACAGAGGAGCCTGGAGGGATACAGTCCATGGGGTCACAAAAAGTCTGACACAACTGAGGAACTAACACTTTCATTTGCTATCAGTACAGTACAGTGGCAAAGACCACTTCTCAAAATAGAAGGGAATGCACAAAGTGTGGCTGGGGAATCAATACTGGGATTCAATTAATCTGCAAGTTTTATAATGTCTTGCCTTGGTCCTGTTGGGCTTCTATGAAATATTACAAACTAGAAGCAGGACAAAGGCTTATAGAGTTTTGCAAGACAGTGCACTGGTCATAGCAAACACCCTCTTCCAACAACACAAGAGAAGACTCTACACATGGACATCACCAGATGGTCAATATTGAAATCAGATTGATGATATTCTTTTTAGCAAAAGATGGAGAAGCTCTATACAGTCAGCAAAAACAAGACCAGAAGCTGACTGTGGCTCAGATCATGAACTCCTTATTGCCAAATTCAGACTTAAATTGAAAAAAGTAGGAGAAACCAGTAGACCATCCAGGTATGACCTAAATCAAATCCAGTACAATTATACAGTGAAAGTGAGAAACAGATTTAAGGGACTAGATCTGACAGACAGAGTGCCTAAAGAACTATGGATGGAGGTTTGTGACTTTGTACAGGAGGCAAGGATAAAAATCATCCCCAAGAAAAAGAAATGCAAAAAGGCAAAATGGTTGACTGAGGAGGCCTTACAAATAGCTGTGAAAAGAAGAGAAGCGAAAGGCAAAGGAGAAAAGGAAAGCTATACCCATTTGAATGCAGAGTTCCAAAGAATAGCAAGGAGAGATAAGAAAGCCTTCCTCAGAGATCAGTGCAAAGAAATAGAGGAAAACAATAAAATGGGAAAGACTAGAGATCTCTTCAAGAAAATTAAAGATACCAAAGGAACACTTCATGCAAAGATGGGCTCAATAAAGGACAGAAATGGTATGGACCTAACAAAAGCAGAAGATATTAAGAAGAGGTGGCAAGAATACACAGAAGAACTGTACAAAAAAGATCTTCATGACCCAGATAATCTCGATGGTATGGTCACTAACCTAGAGCCAGACATTCTGGAATGTGAAGCCAAGTGGGCCTTAGAAAGCATCACTATGAATAAAGCTAGTGGAGGTGATGGAATTCCAGTTGAGTTATTTCAAATCTTAAAAGACGATGCTGTTAAAGTGCTGCACTCAATATGCCAGCAAATTTGGAAAACTCAACAGTGGCCACAGGACAGGAAAAGGTCAGTTTTCATTCCAATCCCAAAGAAAAGCAATGCCAAAGTATGCTCAAACTACTGCACAATTGCACTCATCTCACACGCTGGCAAATAATGCTCAGAATTCTCCAAGCTAGGCTTCAACAGTACATGAACCATGAACTTCCAGATGTTCAAGCTGGTTTTAGAAATGGCAGAGGAACCAGAGATCAAATTGCCAACTTCTGTTGGATTATCAGAAAAGCAAGAGTTCCAGAAAAACATCTACTTCTGCTTTATTGACTATGCCAAACCCTTTCACTGTGTGGATCACGAAAAATGTGGAAAATTCTGAAAGAGATGGGAATACCAGACCACCTGAACTGCCTCTTGAGAAACCTATATCCAGGTCAGAAGCAGCAGTTAGAACTGAACATGGAAAACAGACTGGTTCCAAATAGGAAAAGGAGTACGTCAAGGCTGTATATTGTCACCATGCTTATTTAACTTCTATGCAGAGTACATCATGAGAAACGCTGGGCTGGAGGAAGCACAAGCTGGAATCAACATTGCCGGGAGAAATATCAATAACTTCAGATATGCAAATGACATCACCCTTATGGCAGAAGGTGTAGAGGAACTAAAGAACCTCTTGATAAAAGTGAAAGAGAAGAGTGAAAAAGTTGGCTTAAAGCTCAACATTCAGAAAACGAAGATCATGGCATCTGGTCCCATCACTTCATGGGAATAGATGGGGAAACAGTGGAAACAGTGACAGACTTTATTTTGGGGGGCCCCAAAATCACTAGAGATGGTGACTGCAGCCATGAAATTAAAATACACGTACTACTTGGAAGGAAAGTTATGACCAGCCTAGACAGCATATTTAAAGCAGAGACATTACTTTGCCAACAAAGGTCCATCTTGTCAAGGCCATGGTTTTTCCAGTAGTCATATATGGATGTGAGAGTTGGACTATAAAGAAAGCTGAGTGCTGAAGAATTGATGCTTTTGAACTGTGGTGCTGGAAAAGACTCTTGAGAGTCCCTTGGACTGTAAGGAGATCCAACCAGTCTATCCTAAAGGAGATCAGTCCTGGGTGTTCATTGGAAGGACTGATGTTGAAGCTGAAATTCCAACACTTTGGCCACCTGATGTGAAGAACTGACTCATCTGAAAAGACTCTGATGCTGGCAAAGATTGAGGGTAGAAGGAGAAAGGGACGACAGAAGATGAGATGGTTGGATGGCATCACTGACTCAATAGACATGAGTTTGAATAAACTCCAGGAGTGGGTGATGGACAGGGAAGCCTGGAATTGCTGCAGTCCATGGTGTCACAAAGAGTCAGACATGACTAAGCAACTGAACTGAACTGAGATACTTCACAAAAAAAAAGCAGAAATTTATTTCTAACACTTCTGGAGTCCAAGATCAAGTTGCAGGCAAGGTCTTGTTTTCATGAAGGCCCTCTTTCTGCTTCGTAGCTGAGGTCTTCTTGTTGTATGCTCACATTGTTGAAGAAGCTAGGGATGTCTCCAAAGCCTCTTTTATTAAGGCACTAATCCCATTCATGAAGGTTCTGCTCTCATGACTTAAGCACCTCTGAAAGGCCCCATCTCCTAATACCAACATCTTTGAGGGTAGAATTAGGATTTTATATATAAATCTAGAGGAAACACAAACATTCAGACCATAGCATATTCTAAAAGAAGTGTAAGACCCTTAGGTCTAAAAAATGGACTTAAAATGTTGAGAAGATGAAATTGCATGATAGCACACAAAAGCAACAATTAAGAGTGAAAGCTAATAAGGATTCCATGTTGACAATAGGAAAATACTTAATATTTGTTGAATAATTATGGCTTAGTCACTTTGGAAGCTGTTTTTCAGTCATTATCAGCTTAATCCTCACAATAATATTAAGAGGTAGTTATGATTATCTCAATTTTACTTATTAAGAGATTAAGTAACTTGCCCCAGGTCTCAAAACTGTAAGTAACAGAATCAGCCTTCTCAATCAGGCCTCCTTGTTGTTACAAATTCTTAGCTTCTTTCTCTCCATTCTGCTTGCATGAAAGATGTGTAAAACCTAATTGATTGTATGGGAAGTATCAATTATGATAGAGGAAGGACACAAAATTCATATCAGACACTTCTCTAAAGATTTGAAGCCTCATAGCTGACTCATTCAGAGAATAACGTCAGGAAAAAGAAATATTTCCTTTCCTTTGTACACAACAGTAAGAAGTCATCTACAATGTGTATCTGTATACCTCAAGAACAGCTTCATAAAATCAGAGAAAGTCCATGAAAACGCAATTAAAATGAAAAAAGGTCTAGATATATTGTTTTACTAAGATAGACTAAAAGTATTGTGAAATAATTGGTATAAAGAAAATCATGGAGACGGTCAACAAGAATGTACTTCATCCTTCTAGAATGCTAGATCAAGCAGACATCTCACAAAACTTTTCAAAAAGGAAAATTTAGGTAAAAGTAAAGGAAGAAAAGAAAGTAATACAATCTTAAAATATACAAAGTATTTAAAGACACATTTCTCCTGAAAGGATATACAAATGGCACTGAAACCCCAAAAGAAATTCAGCATTATTAGTCATATGGAAATGCAAATCAAGCCATAATGAGATACTTCTACACATCCACTAGGATAGCTGTTATCAAATATACAGGCCAAAAAAAAAAAAAAAAAATACAGACAATAACAAAAGCTGACAAAGATGTAGAGAAACAGGAACCCCCATACATTGCTGGTAGGAAGCTAAAATGGTGAAACCACTCTAGAAAACAATTTGTCAGTGCCTCAAAAAAATAAATAAATAAACATAGTTACACTATGACCTAGAAATTCCATTTTTAGATGTACACCAAAATTAAATGAAATATGTCCACAGAGAAATTTACACATAATTGTACAGCAGCACTGTGCATAGTCACAAGAACCAAAATATTCATCAATAAATGGCTGAACAAAAAGTGGTATAACCATATAATAATATATTGATTAGCAATAAAAATAAATGAATAACTGATATATGTTACAATACGGATAAAGCTTGAAAAAGTTATTCCAAGTAAAAGAAGTCAGACACAAACACCACATATTATATGAATATATTTACATGAAATGTCCAGAATAGGCAAATCCATGGAGACAATAAGAAGATTAGTGATTGCCTAGAGCTAGAAGGTGGAGAAGGCAATGGCACCCCACTCCAGTACTCTTGCCTGGAAAATCCCATGGACAGAGGAGCCTGGAAGGCTGCAGTCCACGGGGTCACTGAGGGTCGGACATGACTAAGCGACTTCACTTTCACTTTTCACTTTCATGCATTGGAGAAGGAAATGGCAACCCACTCCAGTGTTCTTGCCTGGAGAATCCCAGGGATGGGGGAGCCTGGTGGGTTGCTGTCTATGGGGTCGCACAGAGTCGGACTCGACTGAAGTGACTTAGCAGCAACAGAGCTAGAAGGAAGAAGGAATGGGGAGTGAAGGAGAGTGATTCCAAAATTAAATTGTGCACAATTCTGTGAATGTACTAAAAACATTGAATTGTGAAGTTTAAATGGATAAATTTTGTGGTATAAGAATTATATATTAATAAAACTGTCATTAAAAGTAAAGGATGATGACTAGCCATTATAAAACTCTGAGTATATAAGAATAGAGGGGCTTCTCAAGTGGCACAGTTGTAAAGAATTCACCTGACAATGCAGGAAATGCAGGAGATGTGGGTTTGATTGATAAAAAAAAATTCTGGAAGTAGTAAGTGATTATAGCAAGGTTGCAGGACACAAAGTTAATGTATAAAAGTCAATTGCTTTTCTATTTAACAGCAATGAACAATTGGGATTTGCAATTAAAAACACAATACGATTTATATTAGCATCCTCCAAAATAACATAGTTATTTATAAATCTGAAAAAATATATATAAGATCTATACAAGAAAAACTGCAAAACTCTGATGAACACAATAATAAAAGAACTAAATAAATAGATACCCCATGCTCATGGGTAAGAAGACTCAATATTGTCAAGATGGCAGTTTTTCCCAACATCATGTATAGATTTGATGCAATACAAATCAAAATCTCAGCAAGTTATTTACTGCATACGGAAAAACTGTGAAGTTTATGAGGAGAGGCATAAGAATGAAAGCAGCCAACACAATATTGTAAAATAAAGTCCTGACACCTCCCAGCTTCAAAACTTACAGTAAAGCTACAGTAAACAAGATAGTGTGATGTCAGCAAAAAAAAAAAAAGAGACAGCTAAATCAATGGAACAGAAAAGAAAACTCAGAATCCCATAAATATTAATATAGTCAAATAACCTTTGACAAAGATCATGAAAAGACTTGGAGGAAACTTAAATGCATATTGCTCAGTGAGGAGGCCAATCTGAAGAGGCTACATGGTTCCAACTTTACGACATTCTGGAAAAGAGAAAACTGTGGAAACACTAAAAAAGATCAATGGTTGCCAGGGGTTAGTGAGGAGGGAAGGATGAAAAGGCAAAGCACAGAGAATTCTTAGATTAGTGGAACTAATTTGTATGACATTATAATGATGGATATATGTCATTATACATTTTTCCAAATCCATAAAATGCACATCAAGAGTAAACCTAATGTAAATTATGGACTCATCAGTTTTAACAATTGTCGACTCTGGTTGGGGATATTGTTAAAAGGGGAGTCTATGTATGTGTGGGGACTGGTTCAGTTCAGTTCAGTTGCTCACATGTCCAACTCTTTGCGACCCCATGAACCGCAGCAGGCCAGGCCTCCCTGTCCATCACCAACTCCCGCAGTTCACCCAAACCCATGTCCATTGAGTTGGTGATGGCATCAAACCATCTCATCCTCTGTTGTCCCCTTCTCCTCCTTCCCTCAATCTTTCCCAGGATCAGGGTCTTTTCAAATGAGTCAGCTCTTAGCATCAGGTAGCCAAAGTACTGGAGTTTCAGCTTCAACATCAGTCCTTCCAATGAACACCCAGGACTGATCTTTAGGATGGACTGGTTGGATCTCCTTGCAGTCCGAGAGACTCTCAAGAGTCTTCTCCAACACCACAGTTCAAAAGCATCAATTCGGTGCTCAGCTTTCTTTATACTCCAACTCTCACATCCATACATGACTACCAGAAAAACCATAGTCTTGACTAGATGGACCTTTGTTGACAAAGTAATGTCTCTGCTTTTTAATATGCTTTCTAGGTTGGTCATAACTTTCCTTTCAAGGAGTAAGCGTCTTTTAATTTCATGGCTGCAATCACCATCTGCAGTGATTTTAGAGCCCAGAAAAATAAAGGCAGTCACTGTTTCCACCATTTCCCCATCTATTTCCCATGAAGTGATGGGACTGGATGCCATGATCTTCGTTTTCTGAATGTTGAGCTTTAAGCCATCTTTTTCACTCTCCTCTTTCACTTTCACCAAAAGGCTCTTTAGTTCTTCTTCGCTTTCTGCCATAAGGGTGGTGTCATCTGCATATCTGATGTTATTGATATTTCTCCCGGCAATGTTGATTCCAGCTTGTGCTTCCTCCAGCCCAGCGTTTCTCATGATGTACTCTGCATAGAAGTTAAATAAGCAGGGTGACAATATACAGCCTTGACGTACTCCTTTTCCTATTTGGAACCATCTGTTGTTCCATGTTCAGTTCTAACTGCTGCTTCTGACCTGTATATAGGTTTCTCAAGAGGCAGGTCAGGTGGTCTGGTATGCCCATCTCTTTCAGAATTGTCCATAGTTTATTGTGATCCACACAGTCAAAGGCTTTGGCATAGTCAATAAAGCAGAAGTAGATGTTTTTCTGGAACTCTCTTGTTTTTTCGATGAGCCAGCAGATGTTGGCAATTTGATCTCTGGTTCCTCTGCCATTTCTAAAACCAGCTTGAACATCTGGAAGTTCACAGTTCACGTACTGCTGAAGTCTGGCTTGGAGAATTTTAAGCATCACTTTACTAGCATGTGAGATGAGTGCAACTGTGCGGTAGTTTGAGCATTCTTTGGCATTGCCTTTCTTTGGGATTGGAATGAAAACTGACCTTCTCCTGTCCTGTGGCCACTGTTGAGTTTTCCAAATTTGCTGGCATATTGAGTGTAGCACTTTTACAGCATCATCTTTCAGGATTTGACTGGGAATAAATGCAAAATCTCTTTACCCTCCATTCAATTTTGCTATGAACCCAAATGTCCTCTAAAAAATCAAAGTCTATGTTTTATTTAAAAAAGAATCATTTTATATGTTACTTGAATTATTTTCCCCCAGGAAGTGACAGAGGCCAGAAATAAAGGCAAGTCTAAGCATAGTGAGGTAATAAATGGCATATGATGTGTTATTATGGAAAGTTCGACTATTTCAAAAATGTCCATAATCTTTAGAAGCTGAGCCTTCTAAAAATCATCCTAATGATCTCCCACAAAATATTTCCTTTTTTGTTAATTTTATGCAAAAATATTGTGCAGAGTAAATCACTAGATTGACGTTGAATAATTCTTGCTCTTTATTTTCACTACTCCTCAAATTGCCCCAGCAGAATCCAGAAAAGTTACTCATTTCAAGGAGAGAAAAAAGAAAGAGTAGGTTTTCTCTTCTTGGTGACATGTGCAATAATATAATGCGCAATAATAACATGCGCAAAAAAATAATAATAATAAGGCCATAGGACACCTGAGAATTCTAAAAGTTTCTACATGCAGACTTTGAAATGAAATGAAAAATATCACAATGCAGGTAATACAATCAAAGAAAATATTTTCTCCTCACTATTTACATTCTTTCACACTCAAGAAAAACAGAACTCTCATAAACATGCACTCAAGACAAATTTTATGTGAACAGAAAATCAGTTGTCCAAGGTTTTTTTTAAAGAAATCATTGCAATATTATTTCATTAAGGTTGGAAAAATGATGAGCCATTGTTTGTTCAATGAACATTTAAGTAGTATAGTTTACCAAAGAGTCTCACCAGAAAGCAGTTTTATGTGTGCAGCACAGCTGGAAGTAAAAATGCACACAAAAGAGAAAAAACAAACCACTGAGTTATTAAGCTGAGACAGTAGAGTAGCAATGAAACTAGTCTGGATTTTTTTTTTCCTTTTCCACAGAAAGATACCATTTGGTTGAATAAACAGTGCATTCTTTGCATTTAAATAAACTTAATTTTAAACAGCAGAGGGAAGAGGAGAGATGAAACTAAACCAAACATAAAACAAAACCAGAGATCATTAAGAAAGGGACTTCAAACCAAATTTTTATTTAATTAAGACAACATCCAACAATAGAAATCTGGGCAGGATATTGACAAAAGAAACAAACTTAAAAAAAAAAAAAAATCTAATCGATTGAGATGGTTGGCCTCCAAATACCTATATAAATGGAAAAGATTATTGTGTGCCCCAGTGGATTGATATGGCAAGGGAAGATTTTTCCTTACAAGATGCAGAGGTTTCTTACAGAAAGTCTGAAAACAATAGGCGCTTCCCAGCTCTCTAACTCATAAGTAGAACCCAGGAGGTTACAAAAACAAATGCCACATTCTTCCAAGTCTAAACAAACTCCTTTGAAGTGTCATCAGCCATATGAAATGCACCTCTGTTCCTTCTGCAAAGAGAGCATAGGAAGATTACAGAAAGAACTCCTCTGAGGAAGGAGAGAATTTCTTGCATATTTTGGAAATCCATGACTGCCTCAAGGGACATCCATTATCCTAATCTTACCCAAGTCTGGACTGCTGCTCAAGCTCTGGCCGAAAGGCAAAGCTTCTCCAACATGTTCTAATTACTGGATTAATTTTTGTTCACTCCGTCTTTGCTGACTCATCACCTTCCTTAGCACAGGATACAAGTACTACCCAGAGTAAACTACCATCACAATCTGCCTCTTTTACCTTAAGGAAATGTCACTTTCACAAGCTGGATAGTAGGGGATAAACAGGAAATGCAACCAACTACAAGCTTTAGAAACTACTTTGAAAATATATTACCTGACCAAGTTAAAAGTAACCAGGCATACAAGGACCTAAGATACCATAAGTGAAAGACAGCAGAAAAAAAGATAGATGATAGGACAGATGTTGCAGGTATACGAATCAGATTTTTAAATAATGTTCCTTACTATGTTTTGGGCTTCTCTGGTGACTCAGATAGTAAAGAATCTGCTGGCAATGCAGGAGACACAGGTTCCATCGCTGGGTGGGGAAGATCCCCTAGAGAAGGGAATGGCCTCCCACCCAAGTATTCTTGCCTGGAGAATTTAGTGGACGGAGGAGCCTGGTGGGCTACAATCCACAGGGTCCCAAAGAATTGGACATGACTGACACTTCCCACTTTTCACTATTTTCAGAAGATAAAGTGCAGATATAGATAGCTGATAGGGTTTGTTTTAGTATTGAAGTTCCATGTCCTAGGAAGCACCTCATTTCTGGCAAGAAGTTTATCATCCTAGAAAAGACAATTTTGAAAAATTTAGCAAAAGAGTTGGAAGCTGTTTTTAAAATGTAAGTTCTACAAATTAAAAATACAATAACTGAAATTAAGAACTCATTAAACAGGATTATAGCACACACATACTAGAAGAGAGAAACAGTAAACTAAAATTTGGTCAGAAAGTAAAAAGATCCAGAAGGAAGAGAAAAAGAGAGAGAGAAGTATAAAGAACAGAGAAGAGGACTAAAATACATGTAATTTGATTTCCAAAATAGGAGAGTAGATAAAGTGGGTTGAAATGAATATTTTGAAAGATAATGATTGAAAATATTTTGAAACTGAAGAAATACTTAAAGTTATAGATTCATAAAGAGCTATGACCCACAGGCAAGATGAAATCCTAGGCCCATCACAGTAAAAGTGCTAAAAACTAAGGAAAAGAGAAAGTTTTAAATCATCAAGGAAAGAGACAGGTCGGTAGTGACACCTCAACATCTAGCTTCTAAACAGACACAATACTATCTGGAAAACAATGGAAATATACCTTTGAGGTTGTAAAGGAAGGAGACTGATCTCAAGGAAATAGGATAACATCAAACATCTAAATCTGAATCTCTTTTAAAAAATACTTCAAAAACTACAAAAATCAACAAAGAAAGCAAATTAAGCCACCTATTCCTAGAACATGACTAAGAAACAAAGCATACTACAAACACAAAATCCCCTGTGAATAAGAAAACAAGCACTGCAAAACCAGCAGAGGCAGCTCCACTGCACGTGCTGGAGCAGCATCACAGAAAGCCTGAAGAAGTAATGAAACAGGAAAGTGCATCCTGGTGTTAAAAATGATGACTGGGAATTAAAAGGCATCACCACCCCCCTCCGAAAAATGAGCTCAACTGGGAATGGAGAACTAGTAAATATACGTCTAAGGCCTAGCGGATCTCTCTGACAGATGGACAATTAAAAGGAAAAGAGTGAAGGACCAGAGGCTGGGGACTCAGGAAGATAGGCTGATTTGGAAGGGCTGGTAGTACTTGGTGGTCATGAGAAAGGAGGGATTATAAGCAGTGAAAATTAAGGGCTTACAAAAGAAAAAATCACAAATTCAGAATATATACCAACTTCTTTCCCTGCCCCCAAAAGAAAAGGGAAGCATCATCCTTTTAAATTGCACATTATTATGCTAAAGAAAAGGGTATTCTTGTACTAATACATCAATTAAGCCACCCAAACCTATCATATCTTTCTACTATTGTTTGTCCAGAGAAAAAAATAAGGCATTTCAAAAGGAATGGAAAACAGCAAATAACATCCATACAAGCTAATAATACAAGAAAACAGAAAATAAGAATCAAATATTTCAGTTGATGAAAATTCTTACCATGAAACAACCACAAAATACAATAATACCCCAAACTAAAATAAATATCTTTAAGCAAGAGGATATATGTATTTTTCAGTTATAATGGGAAAGTTTCAAAACGAAAAGAACATAAAAACATGATCATGTGAAACAGGAGTTGACAGAACTCAGAAAATTTTTTCTTTTAAAAGACAAAACCCAAACGAGCAGAAGACCTAAACAGACAATTTGAAAGCATCAGTTTTTCAGTGCTCAGCCTTCTTTATGGTCCAGCTCTCACATCCATCCACAACTACTGGAAAAACCATAGCTTTAACCATATGGACCTTTAGCAGCAAAGTGATGTTTCTGCTTTTTAATATGCTGCCTAGGTTTGCTATAACTTTTCTCCCAAGGAGCAAGGGTCTTTTAGTTTCCTGGCTGTGCAGTGATGAAAATGAACAAATTATAGCTATGTGCAGCATCACTGATGAGTTTAGCAACAAAAGTCACACACGAGTATGTACTATATGAATCCTTTTATATAAAGTTCAAAATGCATGCAAAACCAAATTTTAATGAATACAAGAAAAGCAGAAAAGTGGTTATCGTATTAGTCAAGATCTCGGTTATCTCTTGGAGGAGAGAAGGGTAGTGATTGACTTCTAGAGTGCTAGCAGGGTTCTAGTTTTTCCCTGAGTGGGGAAAAACTGCTGCTTACTTTGAGACACAACATTGAGCTGTGCTTTTACTGATTTGTACAACTTCTGCTGAGATAAGAAAAGAGTACAGGTGGAATTGACAATTTACTTCATAATAACAATGTTAAAATAGCTACATATGCTTTTGATACATAGTTCAAGCTGTACAATAAAGGAAATATGATGAAAATGAAATCTCACTAGAGACAACCACAGGGAACATCTCCCTTATATCTTCCTAAAGTTTTTCTATATATAAGCAGATTAAAAAAAGAAAAAGGGAGAGGGAAGGAAAGACGCAAGGGAGGAAAGAAGGAAGGAAGGAAAGGAGCGAGGGAGGAAGGAATGAAAAAAGGAGGGGAGAGGGAGAGAGAAAAGGAAGAGAGAGATAAAGAAGGAAGGGAGAAAGAAAGGAAGGAAGACAGATATATGATAAATAAAAAGATGATAGATAGAATAGATGATAGAGAACATAAATGAGAGACAGGAGAATAGAGAGATGGAGGAATAGAGAATAATGGAGAGATAAATGTTCTACAGGGAAATCATACCATAAAAAAAGAGAAAATACTGTATTTGTACTGTTTTGCATGATACCTTTCTCACTGAACTATACATCTTGGAGATGATTCCATATAATCACATATAACTATATCATGTTCTTTCTAGTGGCAATATTATACTTGTATAGACAGACCACAATTTCTTTACCCAGTCACTACTGATGGAGATTTAGATTGCTTCCAGTCACTTTCAATATAAATAATTTTATTTTTGAAATGAACACCATTTTATATATATATATATATATTTATATATATATGTGTGTGTGTGTGTGTGTGTATATATATATATCTTGCAGTGCCGTATGAAAATATGTGTAAGTAAGCTTCTGCGGATTGAATGCAAATGGAGAAAGGGACAGCAGAGGATAGGATAGTTAAATAGCATCACCAACTCAATGGACATGAATCAGAAATCTCTGAGAGACAGTGAAGGATAGGGGAGCCTGGCCTGAGGCAGTCCACAGGGTCCCAAAGAGTCAGACACAAACTTAGCAACTGAAAACAAGCTTCTGCAAGAGGCATTGCTCTGTCATAGGGCACGTTATAATTACAGATCTCCAAAACATTGAATCCATTTATGTCACACCAACAGTGTGTGAGAACTCTGCTTCTCAATTCACACTAATATTCTGTATTACTTCATGTTTTTATCTTTGCCAAATGAATATGCAAAAATCAGCCTCCAATTATTAATGGCCTCTAGTTAATTTAATAACACTTCTTTTGTAAAAGGTAAGTTTGCATATCTTTTCATCTTTATAAACTACTTGTTTTTCTGTGAACTAGTCATCTAGATATACAGTTCATTGTTTCTAAAGCCACAAGTTGTAAAATGAGATACATTAAAATCTTCCTCCCATCCTTTGTCTCCCCCACTATCTAGTGGCCTGCTTGGCCTCTTCCAAAATTCTCTGTGTATTGGATTGGCCCAAAAGTTCATTCAGGTTTTTCCGTAAGATGTTATGGAAAAACCCAAATGAGCTTTTCGCAAACCCAATGTACTGTGGGGGGTTGTGTTTCTCTTTTTTTCCCCCACCTGGTAGCATACCATACATAATCTTCTGTGCTTAAACCAAAGATTTTCATCCGAAACTGACCAAGTGGAGGCATGCAAGAGACACAATAATTCCTACCATCTAGATACAGCAAAAGAGGATTAAATGAGCATGGCAGGAAGAAACCAGAAGAAGGAGATCTAAGAAGTGTTTTTCCTAAAGACTCCGCCCTGAAGCTATTTCGTTCCGCCAGAAACCACGGGAATAAACAACCCCTCCCAAAGTGCAATCCAGCAGACATACAGCCCTGACCTGAGTACAATGGGAGGAACACAGCACAGACGTGGGAGTCCTAGACAGCAAGGGGACAAAGGATGGCCAGTCTGAGGCCAGACAGGTGAGAAGGCAGCTAGCAGGGTCAGGAAGGCAGCACACAGGAAGCGGAATTCTGACTCATGAAAGCCGACTTCAGCCCTTCTCTTGGGTGCAACGTGATGCAAGAGGGAACTGCAGAGGCTCAGAGCAGCCAGGGCAACAGCAGTAGCAGGAGTCAGAGAAGCACGAAACGTTCTATGACAAAGACTTGGCACTGAGAAAATGCGGAGCTGCACGAGATCCCGGAACAGACAACATGAATCAGGCGCTGAGGGCGGGGCTTAGTCCCACACCACTAACCCAAGCTGAGATGTGGCTGCCAGGCACTGTGATCCCCAGTAGGGATGAGTGATTAAACAAGATCTAACCTGCACTCTGCCTATTGTAATTAGCTATATGCGGGTCTAAATTAATTAGGAGGTAGATTTTTATGTCCTCAGCCATAGGTTTATGTGATACTGCTCAACTTAGCTGCTTTTCCTGGTTTTCAATATTCCTAACCAAAGAACTTCATCAGTTGTTGGAAAACTGAAATCCGTAAACTGATTATCCAAACTGATCATCCAGTTGTGCTATGAATGCTTCAATGGAGCTACTTTTACATTAGTTCCTTCTTTAGTCCTTCAGACATTGGTCAGTATTAAGCACCTTCTATGCTCCAGGCAAAGTGATAGAAGCTGAGGGCATGGCAAGGGAAGCAGACAATCCCTACTCTCCAGGAATCCAATCTGTTATGTGTGAAAGTGTTAGTAGCTCAGTTTTGTCCAACTTTTTGCGACCCCATGGACTGTAGCCTCCATCCATGGAATTCTCCAGGCCAGAATACTGGAGTGGGTAGCCATTCCCTTCTCCAGGGGATCTTCCCAACCCAAGGATTCAACCCAGGTCTCCTGCATTGCAGCAGATTCTTTACCATCTGAGCCACCAGGGAAACCCCATTATGGGTGTAAGAGAAGCAAACAAAAGCAAACCATTAAAATTCAGTACAGAAAGTTCTGCAATAAAAACATTAACTGAGTGCTTACAGAGAAAGAAGTCACCAATTCTGCCTTATGTTGTCAGGAAAAGAGTCCCAGAGGAAATGAAATATAAGCTAAGTCTTAAAAAGAGACTTTTACCAGTTTACTAGGCAGAGAAATAGGGAAAACCATTCCTAGATGCAAGAAGAGCGTTTTATAAATGCAGAGTCATATCTGGGCATTGTGTCTCCAGGGAAGACTCAGAAGTTCATTGTAGCTGATGCAGTGGTACATGGTGAGAGGAGAGGTATGGAAGTAAAGGAGAGGCCAAAATTGCTAACCCACCTGGGAAACTAGTAAGACTCA
The DNA here is from genome assembly GCF_027580195.1 of Bos mutus. Classification (NCBI taxonomy): domain Eukaryota; kingdom Metazoa; phylum Chordata; class Mammalia; order Artiodactyla; family Bovidae; genus Bos; species Bos mutus. The sequence continues at coordinate 40,468,276 of NC_091620.1, read as the reverse complement.
TACCAAATGGAATTGAATGAGAGGAATGAGTGGCCAAGTACCCACCTAGGCAAGAGATGCAATCAATCACAAATAACCCTGAAGGCCACCAGTGATGCGGACCCTTGGGATGCACTGTCCAGCAAGGAACTGCCTGGAATGGGATTTTGCACATCAGTGCCGAACAGCAATTATCCCTCCCATCCTTACCCTTCACCAGTAGTTCTCAACCAAAGCAGGGTGGGGAAAAAACATCACAATTCTGGAGACTATGGGTCTACCTTGTAGGTAGAGCAGGCTTCCCTGGTAGCTCAGCTGGTAAAGAATCCACCTGCAATGCAGGAGATTCCGGTTTGATTCCTGGTTTGGGAAGAGGAGGGCATGGCAACCCACTCCAGCATTCTTGCCTGGAGAATCCCCACAGACAGAGGAGCCTGGTGGGCTAAAGTCCATGGGGTTGCAGAGTTGGATGAGACTGAGCAATTAAGCACAGCACAGTAGGTAGAGCCCAGTGATGCTACTAAACATTTTGCCATGTGCAGGACACCCCGCACAGCAGAGAATTATCTGGGACAATTGTGCCAGTGGTGAGAAATCTGCCCTACATATCAGATCAGATCAGTCGCTCAGTCGTGTCTGACTCTTTGTGACCCCATGAATAGCAGCACACCAGGCCTCCCTGTCCATCACCAACTCAGGGAGTTCACTCAGACTCACGTCCACCGAGTCAGTGATGCCATCCAGCCATCTCATCCTTTGTCATCCCCTTCTCCTCTTGCCCCCAATCCCTCCCAGCATCAGAGTCTTTTCCAATGTGTCAACTCTTCACATGAGGTGGCCAAAGTACTGGAGTTTCAGCTTTAGCATCATTCCTTCCAAAGAAATCCCAGGGCTGATCTCCTTCAGAATGGACTGGTTGGATCTCCTTGCAGTCCAAGGGACTCTCAAGAGTCTTCTCAAACACCACAGTTCAAAAGCATCAATTCTTCGGCACTCAGCCTTCTTCACGGTCCAACTCTCACATCCATACATGACCACAGGAAAAACCATAGCCTTGACTAGACGAACCTTTGTTGGCAAAGTAATGTCTCTGCTTTTGAATATGCTATCTAGGTTGGTCATAACTTTCCTTCCAAGGAGTAAGAGTCTTTTAATTTCATGGCTGCAGTCACCATCTGCAGTGATTTTGGAGCCCAGAAAAATAAAGTCTGACACTGTTTCCACTGTTTCCCCATCTATTTCCCATGAAGTGATGGAACCGGATGCCATGATCTTCATTTTCTGAATGTTGAGCTTTAAGCCAACTTTTTCACTTTCCACTTTCACTTTCATCAAGAGGCTTTTTAGTTCCTCTTCACTTTCTGCCATAAGGGTGGTGTCATCTGCATATCTGAGGTTATTGATATTTCTCCCGACATAGCAGAAATATTTTAGCCACATAGAGGCACTATTACATAATGGTTTCATCCTTTTTAAATCCAAGACATACAGTAAAATTATTTAAAGCAGCTTAATACTTCTTCTATCCTCCTATCTTTTCCTCCTCCCTGACCTTGAACTTTAACTTCCTGAACTACTGGTTCATCTTCTAACACCTACTTCCGCAATCTGATATCCTCTCTTCCGTTCTTGGCTTCCTTCCCTTTTCCATCCTTAATAATACCTTGCATTATACTGTCTTCACAGTGTTTAGTGTGCTTTCACCTGCATTTGGTACTTACATCCTCACCAAAGTCCTCTGAGGATAAGATAAGCATCATCAGCAAATCTTGTTGGTGAGGAACCTGGATCACAGGACTAGCAGAGGTCATAGTCAGACCTCCAGTGTGGACTGACTCTGGCATTAATGCCCTCTCCCCACCCACCCACTGCAGCAGGTTGCCTTCAGACTTTTTAATATGAGGATAAAAACTGCCATAAAGGTGGGGAAGGACAAATAGGAGGTTGAAATTAACATACTTGTGTATAAAATAGGTAACCAATAAGACTTCCTATATAGTGCAGGGAATAATACTAATATTATGCAATACTAAAATTATGTAATAACCTATAGTGGAAAAAAATCTGAAAAAGAATATATATATACACACATATAGATATAGATGTAAATTGAATTGCTGTGCTATACACTTGAAACTTATGTGATATTATAAATCAACCATACTTCATTAAAAATTGTTTGGAAAACTTGCATAAATTCTGACCACTGTGTAGCAATTTTAGTATTTTATGGGTCTATGTGTTCAGTGATATTTTATTACACAGTGAGACTTAACAGTTCCATTCACTGGGTGTCATATCTTTTTCAGGATCATTGTAAGTGAGAGCGACTCTTGCTTTCTCTTTCTTCTGCTTAAGGACTGGAAGCTTTCTGAACAAACACTGTTATGTGTAGGATACTTGATGAGTATCTTTCCAGCCCTAGCCACATTTCTGTAGGTGCTCCTTCGCTTCTTCAAGATCTCCATGGTTCAGAGGGAGTTGTTGGTAGCCATGGCTGACTCCTTTTGGTATAGTCAATGAGTCCAGGGAAGTAGAGATGGACCAAATTGGGCCAGAGTCCCTTTCCTCAAACTTGACATTGATACCACAAGTAGTGTTTAACCTCTCTCCAGGTGGCTACAACACTTAATCTTGGGAGGTATCAGTTTTCATGTATTTCTAGCAAGTGAACCCTGCACCAAAAAAAGTAGTTTGCAGAAACAGGATAATGAAGCAGATGGCCAAACATGAAAATAAATGGGTATCTATATATATAATACAAAAGAGAGAAATTAGACTCCTCCCTTACACCACACATAAAAATTAACTCAAAATGAATCATAGAATAAGTGTTAAGTGCTAAAATTCTTGGAAGAAAACATATGAGTAGAATACTTAAAAGCGGCTAAGAGAGTAATTCTTAAATGTTCTCAGCACAAAAAAAGATAGTAATTATGTGACAAGATGGAGGTATTAGCTAATGCTATGGTGGTAATTATTTTGTAAGATGTAAGAGCATAAAATCAGTACATTGTACACCTTAAACTACACATGTTTATATGTTAATTATATCTGAATAAAGGCAGAAGAAAAATATATATAATTACATCTTTGAGGCCTTGGGATAAGGAATAACTTTTTAGAAATGATACTCAAAACACAAACAACAAAATAAAAATAAATAAATTGGACTTCATTAAAAACTTTTGTGTTTCAAAGGACATTGAAAAAAGGATAAAAGACAATGAGAATGATAGAAAATGTTTGTAAACCATTTATCTGATAAAGGGAATATATCCAGAATATATCATAAACTCAGCAATAAAAAGACACCTCAATTGAAAAAGAGGCAGATGTTCTAAAAAGTTATTTCTCTAAAGAGGAGAATAATAACAACAAGAACAGGCAAAGATACTCAATACCATTGGTCATCAAAAGCTAATCAAAACCATTAGAAGGTAGCACTTCACACCCACTAGGATGACTATAATCAAAAAAGGAAAAAATAATGATCATTGGCAAGAATGTGGAGAAATTGGAACATTTTCTTGTATGTTGCTGGTGGGAATGTAAAATGGTTCAGACAGTGTCTTAGTCAGTTTAGGCTGCTGTAATAAAATACTACAGAGTGTATAATAAAATACTATAGAGTGGGTGGTTTAAACAAAAGACACTTATTTCTGGAGGTTAGGAAGTCCAAGATTAAGGTGCTGGCAGATTTGGTTTCTGGTGAGAATCCACTTCTTGGCTTGCAGACAGATACTGTCTGTCTAAGTCCTTACATGGCAGAGAAAGAAGGAACTCAGGTCTTTCCTCCTCTTCTAATGAGGACACTAATCCCATCCTGAGAGTCCACCCTCATAACTTCATCTAAACCTAATTACCTACCAAAGGTCCCTCCTCCAAATACCTCCTAGGCATTCACATTGAGAGTTAGGGCTTTAACATTTGAATTCGTTTGGGAGAGAGGAGACACAAATATTCAGTCCACAACAGCCACTGTGGAATAGTTTGACAATTCCTCAAAATATTAATTTACCATGGAAGTGAAAGTGCTAGTCACTCAGTCGTGTCCAACTCTTTGAGACCCCATGGACTCCAAGAACTGTAGCCTGCCAGGCTCCTCTGTCCATGAAATTCTCCAGGCAAGAATACTGGAGTGGGTAGCCATTTCCTTCTCCAGGGGATCTTCCCCACCCAGGGATTGAAGCTGTGTCTCCTGCATCGCAGGCAGATGTCTGAGCTGACAGAAAAGCCCAGTACAAACTACCAATTCCACTTCTGCTTATATATCCAAGAGAAATGAAAACATACGTCAACGTGGAAAGTTGTTTACAAGTATACATAATAGCCTCAAAGTGAAAACAACCCAAATATCCATCTACTGAAGAATGACTATAAACTGTGTCATATCCATACAATGGAATATTATTTGGCAATAAAAAGAAATAAAATGCTGATACATCCTATAACATGGATGAACTTTTAAATCATTATCGTAAGTGAAAGAAGACAGAACAGGCAAAGCTATAGAGACAGAGAGCAGAGCAGAGGTTATTGTGAACTATGGGGACTTAAAGGAAAATGAGGAGTGGCTTCTATCAGACATAAAAGACTTCTTTTGGAGATGATTAAAAATCAATTTTAAAAATCTAAATCAATTCTAAAATTGAATGTCATGATGGTTGCACAACTCTGTAAATATACTAAATACCATTGAACTGTAAGCTTTAAATAAATGAATTGTATAACATGTGGATGATATCTCAATGAAGCTGTTAAAAAAAAACGCAAAGAGAACCCTGATGGTATTCCCAGGATTTCCCATTCCTGAAAACCAGCCCTTAGGATATGTGAGACATTGCTGTTTGCTAATAATTGTGTTGTTGTTTAGTCACCAAATCGTGTCCAGCTGTTTGAGACCCGATGGACTGCAGGCCACCAGACTCCTCTGTCCAAGGGATTTCCCAGGCAAGAATACAGGAGTGATCATCATTGAATCAGTGATGCCATCCACCCATCTCATCCTCTGTCGTCCCCTTCTCTTCCTGCCTTTAAACTTCAAAAAGGGTCTTTTCCAATGAGTCGGCTCTTCACAAGTGGCCAAAGTTAGAGCTCCAGCTTCAACATCAGTCCTTCCAATGAATATTCAGGACTGATTTCTTTTAGGATTGGCTGGTTCAATCTTTTTGCAATCCAAGACACTCTCAAGAGTCTTCTCCAACACCACAGTTCAAAAGCATCAATTCTTCAGCACTCAGCATTCTTTATGGTCCAACTCTCTCATCTGTACATGACTACTGGAAAAACCATAATTTTAACTGGACAGACCTTTGTCAGCAAGCTAATGTCTCTGCTTTTTAATATGCTGTCTAGGTTTGTCATAGCTTTTCTTCCAAGGAGCAAGAGTCTTTGAATTTCATGGCTGAAGTCACCATCAGCAGTGATTTTGGAGCCCAAGAAAATAAAGTCTGTCACAGTTTCCATTGTTTCCCCATCTATTTGCTGTGAAGTGAAGGGATCGGATGCCATGATCTTCGTTTTTTAAATGTTGTTTTAATCCAGCATTTTTCACTCTCCTCTTTCACTTTCATCAAGAAGCTCTTCAGTTCCTCTTTGCTTTCTGCCATGAGGTGGGTGTCATCTGTGTATCTGAGGTTATTGGTATTTCTCTCGGCACCCTTGATTCCAGCTTGTGCTTCATCCAGCCCAGCATTTTGCAGGATATACTCTGCATATAAGTTAAATAAGCAGGGTGACAATATACAGCCTTGTACTCCTTTCCCAATTTGGAACCAGTCCATTGTTTCATGTTTGCTTCTAACTGTTGCTGCTTGACCTGCATACAGATTTCTTAGGAGGCAGGTGAGGTGGTCTGATATTCTCATCTCTTTAAGAATTTTCCAGTTTGTGGTGATCCACACAGTCAAACGCTTTAGCTTAGTCAATGAAGCAAAAGTAGATGCTTTTCTGGAATTCTCTTGCTTCTATGATTCAACAAGTGTTGGCAATTTGATCTCTGGTTCCTCTGCCTTTTCTAAAATCAGCTTGTACATCTGGAAGTTCTTGATCACATACTGTTGAAGCCTAGCTTGGAGGATTTTGAGCATGACCTTGCTAGCATGTCCATGTGAAATGAGTGCAATTATGCAGTAGTTTGAACATTTTTTGGCATTTCCCTTCTTTGGGATTGGAATGAAAACTGATCTACTGCTGAGTTTTCCAAATTTGCTGGCATTTTGAGTGCAGCACTTTAACAGCATTGTCTTTTAGGATTTTAAATAGCTCAGCTGGAATTTCATCACCTCCACTAACCTTGTTCATAGTGATGCTTCCATAGGCTCACTTGACTTTGCACTCCAGGATGTCTGGCTCTAGGTAAGTGATCACATTATTGTGGTTAGCTGGGTCATTAAGATCTTTTTTGTGTAGTTTTTCTGTATTCCTGTATAATATTCTTGCCACTTCTTCTTAATCTCTTCTGCTTCTGTTATGCCCATACCATTTCTGTCCTTTATTATTTCAATCTTTGCATGAAATATTCCCTTGGTATCTCTAATTTTCAGGAAGAGATCTCTACTCTTTCCTATTCTGTTGTTTTCCTCTATTTCTTTGCATTGTTCACTTAGGAAACCTTTCTTATCTCTCCTTGTATCCTTTGGAACTCTGCATTCAAATGGGTATATCTTTCATTTTCTTCTTTGCCTTTCACATCTCTTCTTTTCTCAGCTATTTGTAAGGCCTCCTCGAACAACCACTTCGCCTTTTTGCATTTCTTTTTCTTGGGGATGGTTTTAATCACTGCCTCCTGTACAATGTTACGAACTGCCGTCCACAGTTCTTCAGGCACTCTGTCTATCAGATCTAATCCCTTGAATCTATTTGTCACTTCCACTGTATAATCGTATGGAATTTGATTTAGGTCGTACCTGAATGGTCTAGTGATTTTCCCTACTATCTTCAACTTAAGTCTGAATTTGGCAATACGAAGTTCCTGATCTGAGCCACAGTCAGCTCCCAGTCTTGTTTATGCTGACCATATAGAGTTTCTCCAACTTTAGCTGCAAAGAATATAATCAATCTGATTTGGGTATTGACCATCTGGTGATGTCTATGTGTAGAGTCGTCTCTTGTATTGTTGGAAGAGGGTGTTTATTATGACCAGTGTGTTCTCTTGGCAAAACCCTGTTAGCCTTTCCCCTGCTTCATTTTGTACTCCAATACCAAACTTGCCTATTATTCCAAGTATCTTGTGACTTCCTACTTTTGCATTCCAGTCCCCTATGATAAAAAGGACATCTTTCTTCGGTGTTAGTTCTAGAAGATCTTGTAGGTCTTCATAGAACCATTCAACTTCAGCTTCTTCATCATTAGTGGCTGGGGCATAGCCTTGGATTATTGTGATATTGAATGGTTTGCCTTGGAAATAAACCAAGATCATCCTGTCATTTTTGAGATTGCACTCAAGTACTGCATTTTGGACTTTCATTGACTGTGAAGGTTACTCCATTTCTTCTAAGGGATTCTTGTCTACAGCAGTAGATATAATGCTCATCTGAATTAAATTCTCCCATTCCCATCCATTTTAGTTCACTGATTTTTAAAATGTTGGTGTTCACTCTTGCCTTCTCCTGTTTGATTGCTTCCAATTTACCTTGATTCATGGACGTAACATTCCAGGTTCTTATGCAATATTGTTCTTTATAGCATCAGGCTTTACTTTCACCATCAGACACATCCACAACTGGGGATTGTTTCTGCTTTGGCTCAGGCTTTTCATTCTTTCTGGAGTTATTTCTCCGCTCTTCCCCCTTAGCATATTGGACACCTACCGACCTGGGGAGTTCATCTTTCAGTGTGAAAGGCATCTTTATGCCTTTTCATACTGTTCATGGGGTTCTCAAGTCAAGAATACTGAAGTGGTTTGCCATTCCCTTCTCCAGTGGACCACAAAACTCTTCATCATGACCTGTTCGTCCTGGGTGGCCCCACACAGCACAGCTCATACTTTCTCTGATTTAGACAAGACTGTGATCCATCTGATCAGCTTGGTTAGTTTTCTGTGATTGTGGTTTTCATTCTGTCTGCCCTCTAATGGATGTGGATAAGAAGCTCATGGAAGCTTCCTGACCGGAGGGACTGGATGTGGGGAAAACTGGGTCTTGCTCTGGTGGGCAAGGCTGCATTCAGTAAATCTTTAACTCAATTTTCTGCTGATGGGCATGGCTGTGTTTCCTTCCTGTAGTTTGGCTTGATACCAAACCATGGTGGGGTAATGGTGACCTCTTTCAAAAGGACTTATGCCTGCACTGTTGTAGTCAGTGCCCCTGACCCCATGGCAGGCCCCTGTCGACCCACGCCTCTGCCCAAGACTCCTGAACACTCACAGGCAAGTCCAGCTCAGTTTCTTGTGGATCACTACTCCTTTCTCCTGAGTCCTGGTATGCACAAGATTTTTATGCCCTCCAAGAATCTCTGTTTCCTCAGTCTTTTGGAAGTTCTGTAATCAAATCCCACTGGCCTTCAAAGTCAAATTCCCTGGGCATTCTCAGTCCCTTTGCTGGATCCCCAGATTGGGAAATCTATTGTGGACCTTAGAATGCTTGCAAAAATGTGAGAACTTCTTTGGTAAAATTCTCCAGTTTGTGGGTCACGCTTCATCCTAGGGTAAGGAAAAGATATTAATGGGGCTTTGGCAGAAAAATATGTGACAGTATTGCCATGAAACGAGAACCAAATGGATCCCAGATCAAAGACAACCTGAGGGGAAAAGGGAGACCAGTTTGAAGGATATTGCATTCCTCTTCTTGGGAGGTGATGTGACCTAACAAAGCCAGAAGAGTGGGAATAAAGGTGAACAATTCTCTAGGGTGTTTTGCTAAAGCAGGGCCATGTTAATAAGCACAGAGCTTTGCCAATGACCATGAAGTAAAGAATTAAGGGGAAACATTTTCTCGGGTGGGTCCATGGTAATGAATTCACCAGCCAATGCAGGAGATACAAGAGATGCAGTGTCAATCCCTGGGTCAGGAATGTCCCCTGGAGTAGGAAATGGCAACCTGCTCCAATAGTCTTGCCTTGAACATTCCATGGACGGAGGAGCCTGGTGGGCTACAGTCCTTGGCATTGCAAAGAGTTAGATATGACTGAGCAACTGAGCACACACACATTTTCTTAATTAATCAAGATCATCTCTTCTGAGTAATTGATGTTAGAGTTGTTCTAATTGAGACATAATTTACATACAGTAGAATGCACTCTTTCTAGTAAACAGTTCTGTTAATTTAACAAATGGACACAGTTTACAACTACCACCACAATCAATACATAGCTCAATTCCGCACTGTAAGAAATTTCTGTAAAGCCTCTCCCCATTCCCAGCCCTACTAATCTTGTTTTCTTTTCCTACAGTTTTGCTTTTTATAGAACATCATGTAAATGGGATCATAAAGTATATGACTTCGAATCTAGCATCTTTTCCTTATCACAATGTATTTGACATGCTTCCATGATGCTGTGTGTATAAATTCAATTCAGTTCAGTCGCTCAATCGTGTCCAACCCTTTGCAACCCCATGAACCGCAGCATGCCAGGTCTCCCTGTCCATCACCAACTCCCGGAGTCTATCCAAACCCATGTCCATTGAGTCGGTGATGCCATCCAACCGTCTCATCCTCTGTCGGCCCCTTCTCCTCCTGCCCTCAATCTTTCCCAGCATCAGGGTCTTTTCAAATGAGTCAGCTCTTCGCAAGAGGTGGCCAAAGTATTGAAGTTTCAGCTTCAACATCAGTCCTTCCAATGAACACCCAGGACTGATCTCCTTTAGGATGGACTGGTACGAAGTCAAGAAACTCCTGGAGTAACAAGCAAATTTGGCCTTGGAGTACGGAATGAATCAGGGCAAAGGCTAATCAAGTTCTGCCAAGAGAACACACTGGTCATAGTAAACACCCGCTTCCAACAACACAAGAGAAGACTCTACACATGGACATCACCAGATGGTCAACACTGAAATCAGATTGATTATATTCTTTGCAGCCAAAAATGGAGAAGCTCTATACAGTCAGCAAAAACAAGACCAGGAGCTGACTGTGGCTCAGATCATGAACTCCTTATTGCCAAATTCAGACTGAAATTGAAGAAAGTGGAGAAAACCATAGACCATTCAGAAATGACCTAAATCAAATCCCTTATGATATACAGTGGAAGTGAGAAATAGATTTAAGGGACTAGGTCTGATAGACAGAGTGCCTGATGAACTATGGATGGAGGTTCATGTGTATAAATTAGTTTGACACTTTATTGATGAGTAGTATTCCAATGGATGGATATAGCATTGTTTTCTTATTTTTTGCCTGTTTAAGGACATTTGGGTGACTTCCAGTTTGGGGCTATACACATAAAGACTTTATAGGTATTTATATACAGTCTTTCATGTGACCATAAGTTTTAACTTCACTTGGTTAAGTGACTAAGAGTGGCTTTCTGGTTGCTATGGTAAGTATTATGTTTAACTTTAGAAGAAACTGTCAAACTGTTTTCCAGAATGGCTGTAGCATTTTGCAACTCCACCAGTATTGTATAAAAATTCCAGTTACCCCAATCCTCTCCAGGATTTGGAGTTAACACATTGTCAATATGTTTGGTTTTTCATTTTGTTTGGAGTTGCTTTGCTTTTAGCCATTCTAATAGGTATATGCTAATAACTCATTGTGGTTTTAATTTGTAGTTCTCTAATGCTAATGATGGGCTTCCCTGGTGGATCAGATGGTAAAAAAATCTGCCTGCCAGTGCAGGAGATCTGGGTTTGATCCCTGAGTTGGGAAGATCCCCTGGAGAAGGGAAAGGCTACCAACCTCTGTATTCTTACCTGGAAAATTTCATGGACAGAGGGTCCTGGCAGGTTACAGTCCATGGAGTTGCAAAGAGCTGGACATGGCTGAGCAACTAACACTTACTTACTTAATGCTAAGAATGTTGAGTACCTTTTCATGTGCTAATCTGCCATTAATATATTTTCCTTGGTGAAGTGTCTATTTAAACCTCTGCTCATTTTTTTAAATTGAGTTGTTCATTTTTTCATTATTGAATTTTGAAAATTATCTATGCGTTCTGGACACAAGACTTGTGCAAGATGTTTGCTTTACAAATATTTCCTCCCTGCTTGTGGCTTATTTTTCATTCTCTTAATTTGACTTTCAGAGAGCAGAAATGCTTAATTTTGATGGAACGTAATTTATCTTTTTTTTTTTTTTTCTTTTATGGATCACTCTCTGGGTATCGTATCCAAGAAATCTTTGCTCAACCCAAGATGACAGAGATTTCGTCCCATGTTTTACTCTGGATATTTAATAGCTTGAGATCTTATGTTTAGATTTATAGTCTATTCTGAGTTAATTTTTGTATATTGGACCTGATAGTAGGTGTTTATCTACAGTCTATAAAATAGACTGTAGTTAAACACATTTTGTATTTCTACTTCTAGTCATTTCACCTAAAAAATAAAGAAGGAAGTTCCTTCTGTCCAAATTTTCTGTAGATCAAAAGTAGAAGAGATAACATTCGGTCAGATCCCAGATAACCTACAGATATACTTAAAAGAATTCTAGTAGATGACTGGGTTTTCTAAACATTTCATTGTTTATCCAGAGTAAATAATCAGTGAGTCTAGTTTTATCATTATAGCTTATTTTTTATGATTCCTATAAAACTATTCTAGAAAAAGTCTAAACTCAAGATAACTCTTTGGTTTCTGCTTTTTGAATCTCCGTCTTAAAAGTTTTGCTCTCGTGGCAAGTTTATCTTTTGTATGTCTCCCATGCTATTCCCTGAGAAATGATTAAGAATTAAATAAAAGGCCTAAAATTCCCCACAAAAATCTAGCATTGTTTACTCCTCTGACCCCGAGCTCTTAGCCCTGGTGATACATTAATTAAGAGGAATGCTGGTCGGTTTTATAACTAAAATGGTTGATATTTTGAGAAATAATTCTCACCACTTAAACTAGATAGCAAAGCAGATAGTAGTAATAGGCTTATCTACATGATTCAACAATAACATCTGAGGTGTTTTGTTTTGTTTTGTTTTGAACACGATAGAACTAAATGCTTCCAACTAGAGGAGAACACATTTGAATTTCAAGCTAAAAGTGGTGTGTTTTGTATTTGGACCAGTATTTTAAGTTGAGGAGTTGCCAAAATATGGGGCAGAATTTACTGGGCTGTTCATTGTAATAGCCTTTAATTATCATTGCCATTAGCAGAGCTAGACCTTATAAGGGGCAGGCCAAGAGGCTGGCAGGCTTCCAGTTTAAAAAAGATAGGAAAAGACTACTGTGACCATGAAATAGAGAAGTGGGGAAAACTTTATTTTGTGGAGTTCTCTCGGAGAAAATGACATGACTGTAAGAACTTTGATGGACCCATCAAAGGATGTGCTGAGCTAAAGCTCCTGAGGGTGGGTGGTGAAGGTGGGGAAGGTCCATGATAACATGAATATGTAACTGCCTGCTAAGGTGGGGAGGTTCATCTTTTTTCCTGGGCGAAGTATATGCATAAGACCCTGGGTCCCTGACAGTCCCCTCTGGCTACTCAGCCTTTCCCATAAATTCATGTCAAATACTCAGTTTTAAAATATCATATAAAGGGCCCCCAAATTATTAGTCTGTGTGGAGATCACATATGGCCAGCTCTACCCTTTCCTTGAAGTAGTGAATGACATTGCTGAAACCTTAATCCAGATAGTTAAACGAATTTGAGAGCCGTATAGAAAAGACAGATAGTATGCCATTCAAATTTTTTTTATTGGAGTATAATTGCTTTACCATGTTGTGTTAGTTTCTGCTATACAACAAAGTGAGTCAGCTATGTGTATGCATATATCCCCTCCCTCTTGAACTCCCTTCTGCCCACCCCATCCCACCTCTCTGGGTCATCACAGAGCACCAAGCTGAGTTCCCTGTGCTATATAGCAGCTTCCCACAAGCTATTTATTTTGTGTGTGGTAGTGTGTATATGCTCTTAAACTGCCACTATTTAAGCATTGGTTAGGAGAAATGTTTCATCTGGAATCAAAGGATAAGATTGATGGTTGGTTGGCTGGTTGGTTTGGGGGCTGTGTTAGAATTGGAAGAATAGATGGGAGTGTCTACTTGCAGCCAACTAAAGCCTGATTATCTTTAAGAGGTAGTTGTGGATGCCACATTGAGAGCTGTTGGAGTCTGCACTCATGATCTGGGTGACCAACTGGAATGAAAAAGGAACTTTACACATCTTCCCATAAATGATGACTGAGAAGCTACTCATTGCTCAAAGCTCTGGGGATATAGGTAGAAGTTGGCATTACCCCATTTTATAGAATGGCTAATGCTGCAGGGGTGTGTAGAGCTGAGCTGGGCTGAGTAATGTCACCCAAGCATCCCTGCTGAACATCTGAGTCTCCCACAAATCCCTGGGGGAGGGGAGGAGAGCTGATCTGCTCCTCCTTGTCACTCTGTCTCTGCAGCACCTAAGGAAAAATGATTCCATGGGAAGTAAAAACTGTCCAAAAGGGGGAGTTGAAACGGCTGGGGAGTGAGGGCTACACAAATCTGTCCAGGGCTAGTATTTGCTGAAATATTTCCTGGAACAATTCAGTAGTGGCTTCAGGACTTGGAGTTCAAATTAGCTTCAAATCTCCATCCTACAGTATTTCTTACTGGAATAGACAATTTGAAAGGTTTCCTTTGATTTTAGGTTGGCAGCCTAAAATTTAAGTTCTTCTGTAAAAGCTTATAGACACACACATGACAATGTTAAGAATGACTATGATCCAAGCCATTTGGTAACAGTGTCATTATCCTCAGAAGCCAGCTTATATTTGTTGTCTGTATTTCTTCTAATTCTGTGAGGAAATGTAAAGCATGTACTCATATTGTATTGAGATGAATCATTCCCATGACAAGAATCTGAAAGTTTTACCAACTACTGGGCATCTAAACCTCCGTGGACTGCCAAGAACGGCTACTGACAGCCACTGGTGTGGACTTCGGCAAACCACACACCCTCTGATGCTTCTTTGCCCCATCTTAAAGTTGTGCCCTAACATTTACAACAGCTACCTTCTACAGTCAAAATACACACACACACACACACAAACACATGCAAAGCAGGCTAAATAAATAAAGATAAATAAGGTGTCATGCAGTCAATGTGGATAAAAGATACCAAAAGACCATAAAAGGACATTAAGGAACCAACCTTCCATCCTGCACACTCAATCAGGCGAGAACTGAGCACCTCTGATTACTAAATAATATTGTCCTGGACAGAAGCCAGGGTGCCCAAGACTCTTTTTCTGCAGCACCATTAAATGTATGAGAATCAAAAGAAGGTAATTTCCCAGCTACAGTCAGCCCCTTCATTACAAGCCAGCTCTGGGGGTAATTAGTCTCTTCCTCAGAATTATTTCCTCCCCTTACATCACCCCTACCTTACATCTTGGCCATGACTTACCCTCCAGGAAGCACAGAACTCCTGCGGTCACCCCCTCCATCCCCAAGAGAGCCCTGCCTTTCTGTTTCTTTGCTTGTTCTAGAACAACTCTGATTTACTTCTGTCTTTTTTCCAGCTAGTCCTCCTAGTGCCAATTATTGAAGGATAGCCTTCTGCTTCTAAACACACGTCCTAACAGGCATAAATCAGTAATCCGTTTTGGGAAGTGATTAAAAAGAGAAATGTATTTAAATTTGTTGCAGTAGTGATGGGGCAGAAGATAGGAGGCCTGGGAGGAGGGCGTCTGGCCAGCTGCTCAGAGAGAGCCTTGTAAGAGCCGCCACCACGGTAATGAAGTCCACATGTTCCAAGAGCTGGACTGCGGCGGGTGAGACATGCAAAGTGGATTTGGTCAGTTTTCCACAGTGTATAACACTCAGGGAAAAGAACTCGTGTTACCCAAATTCACTGAAAAAAGTGGTTGTAAAAACCAGCATTTCTGCTCATCATCTTTTCAGATTAATAGAGATCATGCAAGTAGACCCACATGTTTCCTCCAGCTATCAAGACATTTTATCCTCCAAAGCAATCCCTCCCAGGAAGACAATCAAGAGAAAGTTTGGCTAGTGCCCTGCCTCTGGAAAGTGTGTCCTCTGACAGGCGGCATCAGCAGCTTGGGGATGCTTGCCGGGCTCTCTGGGGAGACTATCCAGGAATCTGTGCTCTATCAACCTCTCTCAGGGATTCTTATGCCTGCTGGTTCAAGGCCTGCTGGTCTGAAAGGTGAAGCTTCTCCAACATGCTGTAATTACTGGACTAATTTTTGTTCACTTAGTCTTCATTGACTCATCACTTTCTTTAGCACAGGATACAAGGACTATTCAGAGCAAACTACCACCATAATCTGCCTCTTATACCTTAAGAAAATGTTTCTTTCAGAAGCTAAGCAGTAGGGGACAAGCACGAAATGTGACCAACTTGAAGCTGGGAGATGCAGGGTTTCCAGATCAGATCAGTCACTCAGTCGTGTCCGACTCTTTGCGACCCCATGAATCGCAGCACACCAGGCCTCCCTGTCCATCACCAACTCCCGGAGTTCACTCAGACTCACGTCCATCGAGTCAGTGATGCCATCCAGCCATCTCATCCTCTGTCGTCCCCTTCTCCTCCTGCCCCCAACCCCTCCCAGCATCAGAGTCTCTTCCAATGAGTCAACTCTTCGCATGAGGTGGCCAAAGTACTGGAGTTTCAGCTTTAGCATCATTCCTTCCAAAGAAATCCCAGGGCTGATCTCCTTTAGAATGGACTGGTTGGATCTCCAAGGAGACGCTAAGATTTTTGTGACAACCGCAATCCTGATAACATTGAGAGGTTGGGGTTGGCCCAAGAAAAACAATGATGAGATTTATCTCCTTTATCTTTGGCTGTAGGTTTGTTGTTGTTGTTGTTTCAGCTTTGAGGACTTGAGCAAAATCTGATGGCTTTTAGAGGTGGGGCTCTTTCTGGCAACAGAAAACCAGGGCCTAAAAAAGGGACGGAATTATGAGTGATTGGTTTTGAGAAATATAGACTTAATGAGTCCCTCCTCAGTCTCCAGCTACCTTTCTTGAAGGAACTTGAACAGGGAGTTCAAGATCCCTTAATCCTACAAACATTAGTGAGCCTCCCCTTTGTCAGGACATGGAGATAAAGAGAGAAATTCTCTTCCCTAAAGAATTCATGATCTTTTTTAACAGCATCACATATAGTAATGTTCAGTGCAACAGAGGGAAAGATGTTGCTGCTGCTGCTAAGTCGCGTCAGTCGTGTCTGACTCTGTGCGACCCCATAGACGGCAGCCCACCAGGCTCCCCCATCCCTGGGATTCTCCAGGCAAGAACACTGGAGTGGGTTGCCATTTCCTCCTCCAATGCATGGAAGTGAAAAGTGAAAGTGAAGTCGCTCAGTCGTGTCTGACTCTTCGCGACCCCATGGACTGCAGCCCACCAGGTTCCTCTGTCCATGGGATTTTCCAGGCAAGAGTACTGGAGTGGGGTGCCATTGCCTTCTCCAGGGAAAGATGTTAGAGCTATGCAAAGGCTTCAGTTGGAACCCTTGAGAAGAAAATCCAGGGTGGCATAAAAGAGAGTAAAAATAAATAAAGATTTCCTATCTAAGAGACTTTTCATGGAAGAATATGAATTAACCAGATAGATACAAAGAGGAAGATGTTTATCATAAATAAAAACTTTGGGTATTTTAATTATCCAAAATTAGAGAACTGGCTTACTCATCCAAATAGAAATTTGAAAGTCTCTTTTCTCTTTTTCTTTAGTTGAAGTATAGTTGATTTTCAAAGTTGTGTTAATTTCTACTGTACAGCAAAAAAGTTGTTATACATTTAAACTTTTTTTTTCAACTATGCTCTATCTCAGGATATTGAATATAATTCCCTGTGCTCTATTGTAGGACCTTGCTGTTTATCCACTCTCTATATAGTTTGGGTTTGCTCACCCCAAAGTCCCAGTAGACCCCTCCCACACCCCCTGTTTTATTTTTTTAAACTTTGGACTCTTCCTGACTTTAAATAAAAAGTGAAAGATATTCAATGCCTGCTGCTGCTGCTAAGTCACTTCAGTCGTGTCCAACTCTGTGTAACCCCCATAGACGGCAGCCCACCAGGCTCCTCCGTTCCTGGGATTCTCCAGGCAAGAACACTGGAGTGCGTTGCCATTTCCTTCTCCAATGCAGGAAAGTGAAAAGTAAAACTGAAGTTGCTCAGTCGTGTCTGACTCTTAGCGACCCCATGGACTGCAGCCTACCAGGCTCCTCCGTCCATGGGATTTTCCAGGCAAGAGTACTGGAGTGGGGTGCCATTGCCTTCTCTGATTCAATGCCTAAAGCAGCTAAAAGCAAAGTTGCAGTGAATAAACTCCAGGGAGGGTATGGCAGGTCCAGAGTCCTCAGTCCATTATCCGTTTCTCCCAGTATCCTTTGCGGGGGCTGCAGAAAACGGCAAGTTAGGTAAGAACCAAGCGCTGCAGAAAATTCTGGGCAGTCCGCTATTAAGTGAAAGAAGCAGATCACAACCTAGGCAGTCACTCATCCTCTGAAATGCACATCCCTAGCCTGACGGGTGGACTCAGGGAAGGTGGTGGGATTTGACTCAGGAGACATGCAGGTTGGGTGGTCACACACGTGCCAGGCTCCAGCGGGACACGAAGAGGACAATCCAGGGGAACCGTGCTTTCTTGCCACTTTTCCATCATGGAACATGGAAGAGCCGAAGAATTTTTGAAGATTTGAAGTTTTGAAGATTCCTGTGTCAAAGCAGGAGAGAACGTATTTTATTTGCTGGCTTGACGTTTAACTTTGGAAAATTGCCACATATGAGGGTCTCTACTCTTGTCTCAGGTCCTGCAAATATTAGAGGTGATTTGTTTTTCTTAAATTGACAATGCCACCCCTTGATGTTTTATTTTGAGTTGTGTTTGCTAAATAAATATTTATTTAACCTATTTTAACTTTCTATGTAATTACAGTTTATATGTGTCTTTTTAAAGCAGTGTATAATTCCATCTTTTTTAACCCAATCGGACAAATTTTTTCACCTTACTTGGATAATTTATTTAGTTTTATTGTTACCTTCTTTTCTACAACTTTCTTTTTCTTATGATTACTTGCTTTTTATACCTTCTTTTCCTTGTTTTGTTATATGTTTCTTATTCCTTCCCAAAAGTTTGATTTCCTTTTGGAATTCTGTTCTATTGTTATATTTGTTTTAAATGGAAAAGTATCTTTTTTACTCCTCATTGCTAGAAAAAGAATCTTATTCCAGTTTTCTTTCCCTCACTTCCCATTCCTTACTAATATATAATGAGATTTTCAAACCAGATTGTTATTAATTTTCTTCATTTTACAAAGTTCATTTCAGAAATTATTTGACATGAGAATTAGATTCTCTAATCATATTTTTTCTTTCAAATTGCTATCCTTGAGATCTTATTTTGATTCAACTTTCAGTAAGCAGAGTATGTATGAGAGTGCTAAGTTGCTTTCAGTTCAGTTCAGTTCAGTCCCTCAGTCATGTCCAACTCTTTGTGACCCCATGAACCGCAGCACGCCAGGCCTCCCTGTCCATCACCAGCTCCCGGAGTTCACCCAAACTCATGTCCATTGAGTCGGTGATGCCATCTAACCATCTCATCCTCTGTCGTCCCCTTCCCCTCCTGCCTTCAATCTTTCTCAACATCAGGGTCTTTTCAAATGAGTCAGCTCTTCATATCAGGTGGCCAAAATATTGGAGTTTCAGCTTCAGAATCAGTCCTTCCAATGAACACCAAGGACTGATTTCCTTTAGGATGGACTGGTTGGATCTCCTTGCAGTCCAAGGGACTCTCAAGAGTCTTCTCCAACACCGCAGTTTAAGAGCATCAATTCTTCAGCACTCAGCTTTCTTTATAGTCCAACTCTCACATCCATACATGACTACTGGAAAAACCATAACCTTGACTAGACGGACCTTTGTTGACAAAGTAATGTCTCTGCTTTTTAATATGCTATCTAGGTTGGTCATAACTTTCCTTCCAAGGAGTAAACTTTTAATTTCATGGCTGCAATCACCATCTGCAGTGATTTTGGAGCCCCAAAAAATAAAGTCAGCCACTGTTTCCACTGTTTCCCCATCTATTTGCATGAAGTGATGGGACCCGATGCCATGATCTTCGTTTTCTGAATGTTGAGCTTTAAGTTGCTTTCAGTCAGTTCAGTTCAGTCGCTCAGTCATGTCCGACTCTTTGCGACCCCGTGGACTGTAGCCTACCAGGCTCCTCTGTCCATGGGATTTTCCAGGCAGTAGTCCTGGAGTGGATTGCCATTTCCTTCTCCAGGGGATCTTCCCAACCCAGGGATCAAACCTGGGTCTCCCAGATTGTAGATAGACGCTTTACTGTCTGAGCCACCTTAGTCGTTTCCAACTCTTTGTGACACGATGGACTCTCAGGTTCCTCTGTCCATGGAATTCTCCAGGCAAGAATACTGGGGTGGGTTGCCATGCCCCATTCCAGAGGATCTTCCCAACCCAGGGATACGTCAAGTAATTTTTAATAGAAATTTTAATTGAATGGTTGTAGTTTCAAATGCAAGAAATAATACAGAGAGATTCCCATATATGCTTTACTTGGTTTCCCCTTCTTGCAGAACTTTACTACACTATCACAACCAGGATATTGACAATGTACAGATCTTATCCAGATTTCCCAGTCTTACTTGTACTCCCTTATTAGTGTTTGTAATATGTTTGTTTCTATACAATTTTATCATGTGTAAGTTTGAGTATCTTCTACCACAGTCAAGATAGAGAAGAGTTTCCTCCCCCAAAAGATCCCTCCCTCACACCCACCTCTCCCACTACATTCACCCCATCCAGTCCCTAATCTCTGGTGTTGACTAATCTGTCCTCCTACTCTTTCGCTTTCTCATTTCAAGAATGGTTATATAAAGGGAAGTGAAGTGAGTTCGCTCAGTCATGTCTGACTCTTTGCGACCCTGTGGACTCTAGCCTACCAGGCTCCTCAGTCCATGGAATTTTTCAGGCAACAGTACTGGACTGGGTTGCCATTTCCTTCTCCAGGGGAATCTTCCTGAGCCAGGGATCGAACCCAGGTGTCCCGCATTGCAGGCAGATGCTTTACCATCTGAGCCACTAGAGAAGCCCTGTATATAAAGGGAATCATACAGTAATCACCATTGGGGGTTGACTTTTCACAAAGCATAATTCTCTAGAAATTAACACAAGTTGTTGCATGCATCCATGGTCTGTTTTTCTTCACTGCTGAGTTGTATTCCATGGTATAGATGTACCATAGTTGAACCATTCATCTTTTGAAGTGTATCTAGTTTTTTTTTTTTTTTCCAGTTTGAGGATACTACAAATAAAATTTCTATGAACATTGGTGTTCAGGTTTTATGTGAACCTAAGTTTTTATTTTTCTTGAATACATGCCAATTGTTAAATCATATGGTAATTGCATGCTTTGTTTTATATGAAACTGCCAAATTGTTTTCCAGAGTGGCTGTACCACTTTACTCAAGCAATTTTTAAAAAGAAAGATATAAATTTATATTTTTCTGGGCTCTTATTTATCTCCAAATGTCTCTTTGTTGCCTTCACACATATGATAAATTGGCTGGGAAAAATGTACTTGTTTTGCAATAGCTTTTCCTTAAAATTCTATAAGATTTGTTCCAACATCTTGTACTAGTCTAAGTTTTAGAGAAATCAGTGTCTAGCTCAATTTTTGTTTCTTTGAAGATAACCAGTTTTCCTATTTAGTTACTTCGTATGGTGTTTTCTTTCTCTTTGCTTAAAAAAAGCACAAAGTATAAAAAAAAGGGGGGGTCTCTTTTTAACATGTTACATAAAACATGGTAGTTTTTATCTCTATTTTTAGGCCTTTGTTTAAGCCCCCCAAAATTTCCTCAATTATGTTTGATCATAGATTCTGTTAGGTTCTGAGCCCTGCCATTCTTTGCAGTATTGACTACCTATGCTGTCATCACTTTCTTACATTTGTTTTTCTTTTTACATTCTGAGACAGCATTGCAACTTTGGGTGTTTTTTTCTTTTGCATCAATGATTCATTTTTATGTAGTGACAATTCAGGTTTTGAACACTTACAGCTGGACTTAAATTTTGCTTGCAATTTCAATTATCTTTCAAACTTCCCGTATCACTCATACCTTCCTTTTTACGTCATTTGTCTCTCCACCAGCCTCAAGAGGTCATAACTTCTCACTTTCAGTCAAAGTTATTGAGAATGCTTTTTTCCTCTGGTTTGCATAATAAATTGAGTTAGAAGGCATGTTTTCCTCTTGCATTTTCAGAAAATATTCACTTCCCTTGTGCTGCAATATTTTGTACATTTTTTTAATCAAAAAAGTAAATTTTTTCTAAATTAATAAAAAGACAAAATTCATCATTTGAACTATTCCAAAGCATACAATTCAGTGGCTTTTAGTACCTTCATAACGCTTTACAATCATCACCACTATTTAACTTCAGAACATTTTCATCATCCCCCAGAGGAAACCCTGCATTTAAGAAGTAATCACTTCTCATTCCCTCCCATCCCTTGGTCCTTGGCAACCACTTATCTGTCTTCTGTCTCTATGGATTTGCACTCTGGATATTTTATATAAATAGCATCATACACTTTGTGGCCTTTTGTGTCTGACTTCTTTCACTTAGCATATTGTTCTGAAGTATTTTTAGTTGGATTTTTGGCTTTGATCATCATTCTTACCCACATAGATTAATTTGGCTACTGTATTTGTTAGGAGGTAGTGTGGCGAGGTTGCCGCCCTGGTTTTTACTTGGTGACTGGGATAAGCTCTTTCTCCACTCTCTGTCTAGCAGAAGAGCACATAGTTGTGCCAAGTCTTATCCTCATCACCCCACTCCTCCCCTCCGCACCAGTGCCTGCTGGCTTTCATTGAGTGTAGTTCTGCTGGAATCAAACTGAAATCTCACCTCCACTGGCTAATTAAATAGCCTGCATGTGAACTTCCCTGGTGGTTGAGTAGTTAAGAATCCACCTTCTGTTGCCGTGGACACTCGATCCCTGGTTGGGAACTAAGATCCCACATGCCATGGATCAACTAAGTCTGCATGCTACAATTACTGAGACTACCTCGAGTCATAGCTAGAGAAAAGCCCATGCACAGCAGTGAAGATTCCTTGTGCCTCAACTAAGACCCTATGCAGTCAAAAAGAAATTAAAAGAAAAAAAAAAGGCTGAATGATTTTCAGAAAAAAAAGTAGAACCTAGAGTCAGGTAAATCAGAAAGAGAAAAGCAAATATTGTATATTAAAGCATATATAAGGAATCTAGAAAGATGGTACTGATGAATCTATTTTCAGGGCAGCAATGGCTACACAGACATATAGAACAGACTTGTGGACACAATGGAGGAAGAAGAGGGAAGGACGAATTGAAAGAGTAAGATTGAAATGCATACATTACCACATGTAAAATAGATAGCCCGTGGGAATTTTCACTATGACACAGGGAGCTCAAACCCTGTACTCTGTGACAACCTCGAGGGGTGGGACAGAGTGGGAGGTGGGACGGAGGTTCAGGAGAGAGGGGATATATGTATATCGATGACTGATCATGCTGATGTATGGCAGAAACTAGCACAATATTGTAAAGCAATCTTTAAACTTTTTTAAAAAGAAAAAAGTCATTTCTTTGACTAGTGTAAAAATGTTTAATAATAATAGCTTTTAAAATTGGTTCCTTCTGGAAAATTAGAGAGTTAAAAATTATATTTTCAAAATTTCAGTGTTCAGGATGGTTTATGTCTCTGGAAGGCAGAATATCACAGGGCTGAAGAACTGAGGTTCAGAAGTCTGGCGGCCTAGATGGATGGTTGCTCTGTCAGTGACAAGTTCCTTAACAATTCTACACCTTAGTGGAGAGAAATAATAATACTTACCTCAGAGTGTCATCTGGGGAATTAAATAAATTAAGATATGTAACACATAGCTAACTTAAAGGGAGGGAATAGGTTGATAACTGGTAAATTAGAGAAAAAAAAAGATGAATCATGTTCAATTTAAGCATACGTTTTCACCCAAATCATAAGACACATTATTATTCAATTTCTATACTTTCTGTCAATGTAGGGAGCCCATGATTTTTTCAAATTTCTTTTGTATTCATTGTTCAACATACAAAGGAAAGCGTAACAACTCAGCATTTCTGATTTCTCTCTTCTAAATGCAAAGTTTGTTTCTGGTCTTTTGTTCTCTACTCGCAGATAATATCCTTGTCCAGTGTCATCTGCATTTTCTGGCAACTCATGATGAACATGTTACTCTTTAGGCTATGACACCACCCTGCTCGGAAAAGTTGGATCAAAGAAATGTGTGCCCAGTGAGGGTCCATATCTGCCTGGTCCAAGTCTGCCACTTTCCTGGGATCGACAGGGAGCAATTAAATCACCCTCTAGAGAGATGAGATTTTAGGTCCCCTGGGAGTTCTATCATGCAGCCAAGGAGAAGAGTTTTCTCTTAACATCCAGTCCTAAATTTCCTTCCAGGTATACCATGCTATAAATCAAAGTTAATTGTTTCTCCTCCTTTTCCTCTTTAGCCAGAGCCCTTGACTTCAAGCATTGCAGGAAAAGGCATGTGATCAACAATTATTTATTCCAAAGTTTTTGGTTTGTTTGTTTTTAATTCTTACAGTGTTGTATTGGTTTCAGCCATACAACAATGAGAATCAGCCGTCCTTAAACATATATCCCCTCCCTCTTGAGCCAAGTTTTGACACAGTCACCTCTGGGTAAGGACCTGGGCATATCTTCCTTTAAAGAAAGATCATTTTCCAGGAGAAGAGTTGACACTTCTTGGAAATCTAAGGCCTTCTAAAATGGTCTACGTCTGCGGAAGCACAGCAGGGGAGACAGATTCAGAGGATCTACATTTTAAAGAAAAGATGAAAAGGTCAAAGAGGTCTTTGGGTTTTGCACATTGGGAAGGAATCATCCACCCACCCTACTAGATAAAAGACTTCCAAGCCTTCAAGAAAAGTGACTGGGAAGGGATGTTTCTGCCTATTTGGAGTTTTCAGAGGTAAAAATAGAACCTTTTTTTTTTAATGTTGTATGTAAGAGACGAGTACTGTACAGTGACAGTCATACCCTGGTCAGTGGTCATATCCCATTACTAGCCTAATGGGCCAACCATCTTGGCTCTGATTTTATAAAGAGTCAAGGTTCTGAGCTTGTGTGTGCCTTAATTACCTTTACATAAAAGTATTTAATTCAGAAAATTAATACAGACAGTTAAATAATATAGTTACCCCTTACCTCTAAAGAATGTGGCTGTTTGTACCTCATATTCTATGGGAACAGAGAGTCTGACAATCAGAGTTAGCTTTGTTGTTCACTGGGCATTTGCTTATTTCATATTCTGTAACTTTTCATATTATGTAACTGATTTACTCAGTGCCTGGCCATTGACCATCATCAATGAGTGTTAGTTAATAGTATGAATGAATAAATGAAGTATGATTATTACCTCTGCCTACCTATAAGAATTTTGGTTAACACCATTGGGGAAAAGGTGTGTTACAATGCTTACAAACTGAATAATGTCATATACAAAAGTTAGTTATCATTCAAATTATTAACAGTAACTGTTAATAAAACTAATAAAGTATAGCAAAAAATTAAAAGATCTTTATGTGCAACCAAAAGAATGCTTCAAATTGATTTCCTGTATTATATTCATAGAAGAAGAGGAATATTTTAAAATTATTACTTTCCCTAAATCTAAGCACACTGAGACTATGTTTTAAAACACAAAATAGAAGTTTTGATTCTGATCAGAAGCTGCCAGTTAGAAGACTGGACATGGAAATGATGGGACAAATGAGAAGCTGACAATAAGAATAGGGACTGGGAAAAAAAACCATTAAAAATTCTGGATTCAAGGAGCAGATTATGATTATGTAATTTAGGTGCAAGTATCCCACTCTTAGACAACCCTATGAATATCATTTTATTGCAGCATTTTGCAACAACTGATTTTATTAACAATGATGAAGTCAAGTTAATTAGCTTGAGTATACTCTAGTTAAAAGGCAAAGAAATGATTAGGCCTCATCTTTGGAATAATTTCCATTAAAAATGCTTCTTAAAATTTAGAGTGCTTTAGAGAGCAGTTTTTAACATGTGGGAGAGGAGTGATTACATAATGCAGTATCTTATTCCCCAGAAGCCATGTTCTGTCTGCTATAGAGGCTGGTATTAAGTCAGTCTACTAAGCCCAAACAAGGCTTTGGCCTTCCCTCCTACTTGGAGAATGTTCTAGCTCATAATTTCTTTTTTTTATATTTTTTAAAAATTTTACTGAAGTACTGTTGATTTGGGAAAGCTTCCTTAGTGGCTCAGATGGTAAAGAATTTGCCTGTAATGTGGGAGACCTGGGTTTTGATCCTTGGGTTGCGAAGGTACCTTGGAGAAGGGAAAGGCTACTCAATATTCTTGCGTGGAGAAGTCCACTGACAGAGAAGCATGGTGGGCTACAGTCCACGGGTCACAAAGAGTTAGACATGACTGCGTGACTGCCTGACTGATTGACGTTTCTGACTTACATTGTTGTGTTAATTTCTACTGTCTAGCAAAGTGATACATATACACATTCTTTACCATTATGGCTTATCACAGGATATTGAATATAGTTTGCTGTGCCTTGTTGTTTACCCATTCTCTACATATTAGTTTTCATCTGCTAACTCAAATTTCAAGTTCATCCCTCCTCCTTGGCAAACATAAGTTTGTTCTCTATGTTTGTGAGTCTGTTTCTGTTTCATATATAAGTTCATTCGAGTTGTGTTTTAGACTCCAGATATAACTGATATCATATGTATTTGTCTTTGTCTGACTTACTTCCCTTAGTATGATAATCTCTAAATCCATCTGTGTTGTTGCATTACTTCATTGTATGACTGTGTAATATTCCATTATATATGTGTGTACCACATCATCTTTATCCATTCATCTGTCTATGGACATTTACATTGGTGTTATGCCTTGACTATTGTAAACAGTGCTGCAGCGAACATTGGGTCCATCTGTCCATATGTGCTCAGTCATGTCTGACTCTGCAACCCCATGGACTGTCATCTGCTAAGCTTCTCTGTCTATGGGATTTTTCAGACAAGAATACTGGAGTGGGTTGCCATTTCCTGCTACATGGGATCTTCCCACCCTAGAAATCAAACCTGTGTCTCCTGCTGTGCGGGCGGATTTTTAACTTGCTGAGCCACGTAAGAAGCCTGAACATTGGGCACATGTATCTTTTTTAATTATAGGTTCACTGGATGTTGTTGTTATTGTTCAGTCACTCACTCATGTCCAACTCTTTGTGACCCCATGGACTGCAGCAAGCCAGGCTTCCCTGTCCTTCACCAACTCCTGGAGTTTGCTCAAACTCATGTACATTGAATCAGTGATGCCATCCAACTATCTCATCCTCTGTCATCCTCTTCTCCTCCTGCCTTCAATCGTTCCCATCATCAGAGTCTTTTCTAATGAGTCAGCTCTTTGCATCAATCAGGTGGCTGAACTATTAGAGCTTCAGCTTCAACATCAGTCTTTCCAATGAATATTCAGGGCTGATTTCCTTTAGGATTGACTGGTTTGATCTCCTTGCAGTCCAAGGGACTCTCAAGAGTCTTCTCCAACACCACAGTTCAAAGGCATCAATTCTTTAGCACTCAGCTTTCCTTATGGTCCATACATGACTACTGGAAAAACCATAGCTTTGACTAGACGGACCTTTTTTGGCAAAGTAATGTCTCTGCTTTTTAATATGCTGTCTAGGCTGGTCATACCTTTTCTTCTGAGGAGCAAGAATCTTTTATTTCATGGCTGCAGTCACCATCTGCAGCGATTTTGGAGCCCAAGGAATAAAGTCTGTCACTGTTTCCACTGTTTTCCCATCTCTTTGCCATGAAGCGATGGGACCAGCTGCCATGATCTTAATTTTTGAATGTTGAGTTTTAAGCCAGTTTTTGCACCGCCTCTTTCACCTTCAACAGGAGGCTCTTTAGTTCCTCTTTCCTTTCTGCCTTAAGGGTGGTGTCATCTGCATACCTGAGATTATTGATATTTCTCACTAGATATACGCCCAGGAAAGGGATTGCAGGATCAAACAACTCATAGTTTCTTGAAGTGTAGTCCATAAAGTTCTTGCTAACAGATCTGAAAGTCCATTTGTAAAGTTTTTATGGATAGATAACTGTAATTTCATACATCCTTACCAATTTATTTATAGCTTGCTAATGGAGATATTAAAGATAATTAAAATTTTTTGTTCGTAGACTAAATTTAGCAAGTTCCTTAGGTTTCTTGAAGATTCTAAATCAGCATTATTCTAAATACATGACCATCACACAAGGTACTGTGGCTATGCAAAGGTCCGGCTGTGCATGCACATATAGGTTACAGAAATGCCCAATTTGGGGAGAAATTTCCACTTTGTTGTTAGGTTTGCTATCTTGAATCAGTTGTAATTTTTAATTGGTGCTGTTTTTTGCTTTTTTAAGTATAAATAACTCTTTATTTAACCTCTGCTATTAGTTCATTGTGTTGTGGGTTGTTTGGTTAAAGATACTGTGGTAAGATATAATAGTTTCACTGGAATATTATGCAGCCATTAAAAAGAACAAAATAATGCCATTTGCAACAACGTGGATGGGCCTAGGAATTGTCAACTGAGTGAAGAAAGACATGGAAAGACGAATATCACATGATATCGCTTATATGTGAAATCTAAAGAAAAGGTACAAACAAACTTATTTACAAAACAGAAGTAGTCACAGATGTAGAAAAACTCACGGTTACCAGGGGATAAGGAGAGGAGGGGTAAACTGGGAGACTGGGACTGACAAATACACTCTACTTTATATAAAATAGATAACTAATAAGAACCTGCTAGAGAGCACAGGAAAGTCTACCCAATACTCTGCAATGGCCTTACAGGAAAGGAATCTTAAAAAAAAAAAAAGAGTGAATATATGTATAACTGATTCAATTTGCTGCACACCTGAAACTAACATAACACTGTAAATCAGCTATACTCCAATAAAAAAAAATTCTTGAAAGAATATGTATATGTATAACTGAGTCACTTTGCTATATGGCAGAAATTAGGCACAGCACTGTAAAACACTATGTGTGCTAAGTCGCTTCAGTCATGTCCAATTTTTTGCAGCCCTATGAACTGCAGCCTGCCAGGTTTTCTGTCATGGGATTCTCCAGGCAAAAATACTGGAGTGGGTTGCCATGCCCTTCTCCAGGGGATCTTCTCCACCCAGGGATCAAACGCGTATCTCCTATGTTTCCTGCACCTACGCTTCCTGCACTGGATTTGTTACTGCTAGTACCACCTGAAAGTGAAATTGTTAGTCTCCCCGTCATGTCCAACTCTTTGCAACCCCACGGACTGTAGCACATCAGGCTCCTCTGTCCATGGAATTCTCCAGACAAGAATACTGGAGTGGGTTGCCATTCCCTTCTCCAGGGGATCTTCCTGACCCAAGGATCAAACCCGGGTCTCCTGCACTGCAGGCAGATTCTCTACCATATGAGCTACCAGGGAAACCCCCAGATCAATACAATTTTTTAAATTTATTTTTAATTGGAGAATAATAGCTTTATAATATTGTATTGGCTTCTGCTGTACAACATGAGTCAGACATAAGAATACATGTGTTCCCTCCCCCTTGAGCCTCCCCCACGCTCCCCACTCCATCCCACCCCTCTAGGTTGTCACAGAGTACCGCAGCTTTGAGCTCTCTGTGTTATACAGCCATGTCCCATTAGCTGTCTATTTTACATATGGTAATGTATGTTTCTATGTATTCTCTCAATTCGTCCCACCCTCTCCTTCATCTGCTATGTCCAAATTCTGTTCTCTATGTCTGCATCTCTACTCCTGCACTGCAATATTTCCATCTTAAAATTTCTAATTACTGGGCTTTAACACATGTGTGTATTACGTGTTAAACATGACTCATTCTCTATTACTAAAACATATACAGAAAATGCACCGTGTTTTGTTGTGTGTGCTCCCTCTGTATTTGTGCTGTTTATACTATTAAGGTACCTATAATGAAATTACTGGGCTATTTTTTAAGTTTATAGAGCATAATATCATACTATAAAACTGTGATAAAAGCTAATCCTTTTCTCCTATAAAGTAAATAAGAAACAATTTGTAGGTGCTTCTAGCAAGTTTATTTATGCAGTTTAGTTCTCTCTCATGCTTTGAGCTTCCCAGATGGCGCTAGTGGTAAAGAACCCACCTGCCAATACAAGAAATATAAAAGACGTGGGTTTGATTGCAGGGTCAGGAAGATTCCATGGAGGAGAGCATGGCAACCCACTCCAGTATTCTTGCCTGGAGAATCCCATGGACAGAGGAGCCTGGAGGGCTACAGTTTATAGGGTTGCAAAGAGTGGGACACAACTGAAGTGACTTAGCCTGCATGCAGTGTTTTGTTATCTCAAAGTTATTTTCTACTAAAATAGAGGAGGAGGTAATTGAGCTGGGCGTGGGGAGGAGCGGGGTGTTGGGGAGAGAAGAGAGTCTTTTAAATCACTGCAATCATACTGCTGTCCTGAATGAATCACACTGTGTGGATTCCAGATAACTCAACTCCCAATGTACATGGAGAACCTTCCAAAATATTTTTGCCCCAGATCTTATAAACAAGCTGTAAACAAATATGTGGGGCTCCGTTGCCCTGCAAACGGAATCTCCTGACTCTACTGGCTGGTCCTCTGAACACGCAGAGGAGAATTTACTCTGGGATCATTTTAATCAGCCTGAGGTTCTCTGCTGGCCAAAGGAGTGTAAGAATTTACATTCCCCAGAATGCACTGTCTGTTCTCAGCTGAGTTGCTCCGCTCAGCTTCATCCCCACCCCCAGGGTGGAGGCTTTTTCTAATCCCCTCTCTCTTCTTTCCAGATGGCTGGTCAGGCCCCTCTCAGACACCCTCACTCCCTCCTACAGCCCTTAGCCCGATGCTCTGGGCCTAGTTTCTACCTCTCCGCCTTGCCTCTTTACATGGATATAAACAAATCTTTCTCTCTTTAATTTGTGACCTTAACTTCAGTATGTATGCTGCCCTTAAGGTTTTCCCTGGATATTCCATGGAGGAGTAGTATAATCACTTTTCACATTTGCCCCAGAAGGTCTGTTTCCTGGGCAGAGCTTCCAGAACATTCTTGGAGGCATTGTTTCTGGTTGGGACTGGTGCTAAACAGGTGAACCTCCCAGGCCTGCAGCTGATTGTCTCATGATGGAAATACATGCATACGCATAAGCTGATGCTATTCAGTGAACTCTTCGTCTCTGAGTTCAGCATACAACTTCTGTGTACAACTGCAAGGTACAACTGCTGTCTTTCCTGTATTTCTATTGAGTTTCAGGAAGTAATGTAGAAAAATGTGGGAGAGGAGCACCCCCACAGAGTGACGTGATGATTGCCTAGCTTTCTGGTTAGCTCTGAGTCAGGAGTCACAGAGTGAGGAAGCCAGTGGGAGAGATGAAATGCTTTGTCTTCTTAACCTCTATCAATTTTTCAAGCAACAATGCTGTGTTTCAACAAGGTGATGAGTGGATAAGCGACCAATCTTTATTCTCAAGTCCATCTCTATCAGCCTTACAGGTTGTGAAAATTCCTGAAAGATTCTACCAGGCTAATTTCTTTTCTGAAGTATATATGTGTGTGTGTGTGTGTGTACCATTTTAGAAATTCTAGTGATAAGTTAAAAAGGATCAGACAATGTCACTGTCATTTTTAAAAAGTATATTTAATAAAGTATTTAAATTGAAAGCAGGAACATCCGATTTCAAAAGGCATCTTTGAGTGTCTTCTCCCACAGTTCTATTACAATGACAAGAGAAAAAAATTAAAGCAGCTCTGAAAACCAAGGATCACAGCTAATATTTTTGAAAAGTCTTGCAGTACAGTTCAGTTCAGTTGCTCAGGCATGTCCAACTCTTTGCGACCCCATGGATTGCAGCATGCTAGGCCTCCCCGTCCTTCACCAACTCCCAGAATGTGTTCAAACTCATGTTCATTGAGTCAGTGATGCCATTCAGCCATCTCATCCTCTGTCATCCCCTTCTCCTCCTGCCTTCAATCTTTCCCAGCATCAGGGTATTTTCCAATGAGTCAGTTCTTCGCATCTGGTGACCAAAGTATTGGAGTTTCAGCTTCACAATCAGTACTTCCAATGAATATTCAGGACTGATTTCCTTTAGGATGGACTGGTTGGATCTCCTTGCAGTCCAAGGGACTCTGAAGAGTCTCTTCAACACCACAGTCTTCTCCAACACCACAGTTCAAAAGCATCAGTTCTTTAGCACTCAGCTATGTTTATAGCCCAACTCTCACATCCATACATGCATACTGGAAAAACTATAGCTTTGACTAGATGGACCTTTGTCGGCAAAGTAATGTCTGTAGTTTTTAATATGCTGTCTATGTTGGTCATAGCTTTTCCAAGGAGCAAGCATCTTAATTTTAATTAAAATTAAAAGTCTTGCAGGTATTGCTAAAATTACTAGCTAGCATATTTAGTAGAACTGGATAGAGAATTGTTTCTACAGGCTTTACCTTTTGAAATATAAAGTCCCATTCTCATAGTTGGTAGGAAGAAGTTTAAAATTTCCCCCATGATCTGCTCTGAGCTGGGACATCCATGGCCTAAAACTGGGGAAAAAGAAAAAAGAAAATCTGTATAGTATCGTTGCGGAGATAGTGATTCATGGCAGAAATGCTTCTGTTTTGACCATGTCCATTCTGTGCCTGACTCCTACTAGCATTCTCCTTCTGTGTGTGTGTAGAAGTTCCGACTCACTCAGAAGAGGAACTGTTTCATGGACAGAATTTCCTGTCCATTTGGAAAAGCCATTGTCTTAAATGACTCTGGTACTAAGTGGGAGAATGACACAGTCCTAAGACTGATTGGCTGCTCATCTGAATGACAGCCACATACAAAAACCTATCCTGTTAAGTGGACTCTTCCCTTCTCTGTACTAAGCTCAAGTGAAAATAGAAGAGAACAAATTTTATCCACAGGTAGGTAGACAACAAGATCCCAAAGACCCTGTATCCTGGACTGAGAGATTTTCATGCATGTATCTGTTGCAGAAGCCTCCTTTAGATAAAATGTAAAGGTTTCTGTAGGTCTAAGAAAACTAAGCAAAGAATAAATGAATGAATATTCCCCTTGATTCTAGAAGAGAAGAACAAGATAAATGCCTATAAGAAAGGAATTGACAGCATTGATGTGCTTTATTGCTCTCCATTGGGGAGGAGTCTGCATGGACTCAAGAGCAAGTGTGTGGGACCAAGGATCTGGCTGAGCCTCACATTATTAAAGGATAATTAAAGAGAAAACACACGCAGTGGCACAGAATGGAGAAAACGCACAGGGCACTGCAAGGGAAAGGAGTGTTTTTATCTGCAAGTTTTGAAGGCACAGTTCACCTCTGAAAACTATTTTTGACAGGAAACACAGGACATTTCAAAAAAGGGTTTCTTGGTATTCTCAATAAGACAGGAATTCACAGCTCCTGAGAAAGAGCGAATAGGCTTATATTCTTTGAAAGATCAAAGAAAAGAAGAGATGCAAAAACAACAGCCCAAGGAACAAGCTAAGGGATAAACTGAAACTAAAGCAAAGCTAATTTTGAAAAAGTACCAAGTAACGAATAAAACACTAATGGCAGAATTAAGGGTAACTTTAATCCTATTATTCAGGATTTTCTGCAATTTTTAAAGTACTTTTTCGTAAATAGGAAAAATAAAAGTAAGTAATAAGGCTACTGTGTTTTAATTATAAAAAGCAATATAATGTAATAGAAAAACTTAAAAGTAAAAAAATACGTATAACTCACCCTTCCTTTTATCATTATGTGAACTCTCTTCCTTATTTCTTTCATACTTATATTTTACATATTTTAATCATGCTCTAAATACTTGATTCAATTTATGTTGTTTAAGGACTTCTGTTCATTTTCAGTTTTGCTGTATAATCTTCACGAGTGTTCAATTAATAGCGGCAAAACATTTCACCCAAAAGCTATTTGTAGATATGCTCAATGACTCTCCTATTGATAGACATTAAAATGACTCAAAGTTTTAAAATATGAATGATGTTCAAATAAACGGTTTTGTATATTCAGTCCTTTAATTCTTTTGTATTAGTTTTGTAATTTAGAATCCCTGCAGTAATTATTGTTCTTCTTACTTTTAACATTGACTTTTCTAAATTAGGTATTATTATCATCTTCACCTTAGTGGAAGAGAAAATTCAGTCTTAGAAAAGGTATGCACCCTGCCCGAGTCTCACCATTGATGTGTAGTGGAACTGTGTTCACACGAGGCCGTCTGCAGGGGCAGTACACACTGCCACAGTTCTTTCCAAAGCAGGTTTTTTGGAGATTAACATTGCTAACAGTTCCTATTTCATGGCACCTTTAACAGCAATTGGGTATTTATGTTACATTTTTGATGATTTAATAAGCAAGGGTCAGATGGAGGGGAAAATACCAAATTTTTGTCCTGATTTTGGCATCTTACGCAGTGGTACTCTTTTCTTTGATGATTATAAAGATATCTAAGGAGATTGTTTTCCCAGATGGAGCTAGCGGTAAAGAACCCACCTATCAATGTGGGTTTGATCCCTGGAATGAGAAGATTCCCTGGAGGAGGTCATGGCAACCCACTCCAGTACTCTTGCCTGGAGAATCCCATGGACACAGGAGCCTGGTGGGCTATAGTCCATGGGGTCGCAAAGAGCTGGACATGAATGAAGCACACACACAATAAGATTGTCTAAATGCAGAGCAGTGCCTTCAAATGATGAATAACTTGACTCATTCTAACTCGTACTGTAAGCTGATGTAAGCAGGAGCTATTCAACACAAATCAGAAACAAAAACATAGAGCCCAAAATGAACTAAAATTGAAATTCTTGCAAGAATAAAATTAATGCACTAAAAGTAATCTATATAACAGGCAGATGCCATATTCTAGATATAATGTATTACTACTAAAAAGCCTCTTCAAAAAATTCCAGAAAAGAAACCCTGTCGATTCACTGAACAGGGCTTATGATGTGAAGGCCAGGACTCAAAACTGCAGATTTCCACACAACAATAATCTTAACAGCTCTAACAATCTTGCCTTATATAAAAATTGTAGGGCTTCCTCGGTGGTCAAGTGGTTAAGCATCCACCTTGCAATGGAGGGGACACCTGTTCGATCCCTGGTGCTGGAAGATCCCAGATGCTGCGTGGCACCTATGCCTGCGAGCTGCAATTACTGAGTCCACGTGCCCTAAAGCAACAAGAGAAGCCACTGCAATGAGAAACCCTTGCACTGCAGTAGCCCCCACTCACCGCAGCTAGAGAAAGCCAGTGTGCAGCAATGAAGACCCAGTGCAGCCGTAAACAAATAAACAAATAAAAAGCAAATAAAACTATTTTTAAATTGTATTCCTAAGGGGAAGAGGACAATTACCAAATAAACCTGAAGAGAATAAGAAATAAAGTAGCCTGCCTATATCTATATAACATCCAGATTGCAAAATAATGTGTTTCACTCTGAAGTACTTGATTTCTGATTGTAAAGACCATAGATGGCTACAGTAGTTTATATTTGCCACATGAATGACAGCTTTTTATATTTTGGTTTGGGGACACTTGTCAAAGTAGAGGAGCTTCCCAGGTGGTGCTAGTAGTAAAGAACCTGCCTACCAATGCAGAAGACATAAGAGATGCAGGTTCAATCCCTGGATCAGAAAGATCCCCTGGAGGAGGACACAGCAACCCACTTTAGTATCCTTTCCTGCAGAATTCCATGAATAGAGGAGCCTGGCGGGCTACGGACCATAGGGTCATGCATCCCATTTTTTCCACATCTGCTTTTCTACTAGGACTCCCATCCTCACCCATGAAAATCTTCTCATGGAAACCTTGGATGGAGCAGATAGAAGATGGGGCCAAGCTGCATATACACGAGGGCCTGATGGGGTCAGGATGAGCACAAAGTACCTCACGTGAAAATGACAAACCAAGCAGAGGTGACCCTTAACATCTCCATGTCAGTAAGCAGGCACCTTGGACTTCTGCCTCCCAAGACTTCTAACTGCCTTGCCAATTCCAAATGATGGGCAATTTGCTTTGGATCCAATATTTTCTATCCATGTGCTCCTTTGGACTTGATGCTTCAAGTCTTCCCAAGATCCCAGACCCACTCCTCACCCTACTCCTTCAGGAAACAGCCTTACCTACTCAGCCTTACCTATTCCCACACCAAACACCAGCTAAGAGAAGCAAGAGCTCAGTCTAAAGCCTTTGATCTCTGATGTCCGTAGCATGGAGGGTCTGAGAATCAGAGTAATGTAGAGTATAAGTCTTGAGCAGAATAAGGAAAACCAAAGGGTTAAAAGAAGTCAGAATTTTAGAGACAAGTAGAGAACCCAAGAGATTGATGAAATCTTTATTAAAGTTGACTGCACACACCAGTAAGTTTGGGCACTTATTCTGAAATGAACACAGAAGGCCTTGCAAAAATACAAGAGCCAAATGACCAATAACCATATGAAGAAACTCACAACATCACTAATCATGAGAAATATGAAAATCAAAAACACAATAAGAAGGGTATGGAGAAAAGGGAACAGTCCTACACTGGTGGTAGGAATATAAATGGGTACAGCCACTATGGGGTATAGCATGAAGTTCCTTAAAAGTCTAAAGATATAGTTACCATATGATGGGGCAATCCCACTCTTGAGCATATATTCAGACAAGATGAAAACTCAAATTTGAAAAGATGCATGCACCCCAGTTTTCACAAGAGCACTATTGACAACAGCCAAAGTATGGAAGCAACCTAAGTGTCCAGAATGGATGAATGGATAAAGAAGAATGTGGTACATATGTACAATGGAATATTACTCAGCCATAAAAAATAATAAAATAATGCCACTTGCAACAACATGCATGGATCTAGAGATTGTTTTTTAAAAGCCACAATGAGGTACTACCTCATACCCATGTGGATGGCTACTATTTTAAAATAAAGCAAAACCAAACAGAAAATAACAAGCACTGATGTGTTGGCAAGGATATGGAGAAATAAGAACCCTTGTATACCACTTGCGAGAATGTAAAAATGGGGCAGCTGCTGTGAAAATAGTACAGTAATTCCTCAGATAATTAAAAATAAAATTATCATATGATCCAGTAATTCTACTTCAGGGTGATAGGCAAGAAGTTAGCTGAGAGCAAGAAGAAGGAGCTCCTTCAGCTAACTGTCCAATAGCCACCTAATCCCACCAAGAAATTTGCCAGCCCCACTCCTAATACACCCACCAGTACTCCAAAAATAGTCAAGAGGCCCTAAACGTTGCCCCCCACCAAAACCACCCACTGGTGGGACTTTCCCATCTAGCACATGTGTACACCTCACACTCTCCTGTACTAAAGTAACCTTTGGCAGCTACTAACTGTTGGACTCATTAACTGTTAATAAATATTCTATGAAATGCTGTTGTTCAGTCACTCAGTCATGTCCAACTCTGCAACCCCACGGACTGCACCAAGCCAGGTTTCCCTGTCCTTCACCATTTCCTGGAGCTTGCTCAAATTCATGCCCATCGAGTCAGTGATGCCATCCAACCATCTCATCTTCTATCGTCCCCTTCTCCTCCTGCCTTCAATCTTCCCCAGCATCAGGGTCTTTTCTAATGAGTCAGCTCTTCGCATCAGGTGGCCAAAGTATTGGAGCTTCAGCTTCAGCAATGGAGCGTCTATGAATACACACATCTAATTATAACAGACTGAATTATGGGAAGGACATACATGTAGAGTATCTTGTTGTATAACCTGCAGCTGTCAAGCAAAGCTGTGAATCAATGACCCTCCTGGATTATGCAAATGACCCTGCCTTAAAAACTCTGCACCCCAGCCCTCCAGGGCCATTTGTCTCCCTTGGCATGGCCCACCTCTCTTATGAGGTGTTCTCTTGGTTCTTTGTATGGGCTCAGGGCTCAGTTGTGTCCAATTCTTTGTGTTCTGTTCTTTCTTTCCTTGTAATAAATTTCCTTGCAATGGGTAAGACCTTAGATTCTTCTCAGTGTCCTTACCAAGAACCGAGGCCCACAGAAGGAAGAGTCTGCAGACTCCCCTTCCATTAACAAGGGTATATACCCAAAAGAAGTGAAAGCAAGGACTCAAAGAGATATTTGCCAAATGTATTTGCCAAAGAAACCCAAGAGTCCATCGACATATGAATGAATAATGAAAAATGTGATATATACATACAATGAAATATTATTCAGCCTTAAAAAGGAAGGAAATCCTGACATATGCCACAACATGGGTAAATCTTGAGGAACTTCGTGTGCGTGCGTGCTGTCACTTCAGTTGTGTCTGACTCTCTGTGACCCCACGGACTGGGGTTTCTCTGTCCATGGGATTCTCCAGGCAAGGATACTGGAGTGGGTTGCCATGCCCTCCTCCAGGGGATCTTCCTGACCCAGAGATCAAACCCACATCTCCTATGTCTCCTGAATTGCAGGCGGATTCTTTACCACTGAGCCACTGGGGAACCCCTTGAGGACTTTATGCTCAATGAAATAAGTCACAAATGTTGTATGATTCCATTTATATGAAATATCCAGGGTAGATAAAATCACAGAAAGTAAGAATGGTGATTTCCAGGGACTGAGGGGAGAGGAAATGGGGAGTTACCAGTTAATAGGCACAGTTCCAGTTTCACAAGATGAAAAAGTCCTGGAGATTGGCTGCATGACAGTATGAATATTCTTGATGTTATGCAACTATACACTTAAAAAAATTAAAATGGTAACAGTACTAGTGCTAAGTCACTTCAGTTGTGTTCAACTCTTTGCAACCCTGTGGACTGTAGCCTGCCATGCTCCTCTGTCCATAGGATTTCCCAAGCAAGAATACTAAAATGGTAATAAATACATTAACATGAATAAATAAGCATACAGAGAACATGTATTACACACGCACTACCTACCAGGCTCTGTGCCAATGAACTTTAGATTCTATGGCAGGAAAGCATCTTGAAATACAAATGTCTGTTCTTTGCTTTTTCTCTCCTCCTTGTTCAGCTCCCACAGAACCAGAAGGAGAACGAGGGCAGTTTAAACACAGAGAGAAAGAAATAGTCTGTGTTCAGTGTCTTAACTTCCAAAATAAGCTCTTGATCCCAGATCCATCTGAAACAAAACTTTTAAGAGCCAAAGTTTTTGATATGCAGGAGGAAGGTTTTTAAGAGAAGAAAAGGCTATTAAGAAGTAAAAAGAGAAGGCCTGAGAGGAAGGAGGGCAGAGGAAGTTGCCAGAAGCTGGGCTTGAAAAGAAGATGGCGGGAGACCAGGCTCCCACGCTATATCCCACCCCCCAGGCTGACAGAGTAGCTGAAGGTCAACCAGACTCCAGAGCTGGAACATTCTGCCACAGGAGTAGAAGGAGGCAGGAAGGGGATGAGCTGAGGCCCTTAGACCATGATCCAGTAT
This sequence comes from Bos mutus, assembly GCF_027580195.1. Taxonomy (NCBI): domain Eukaryota; kingdom Metazoa; phylum Chordata; class Mammalia; order Artiodactyla; family Bovidae; genus Bos; species Bos mutus. The sequence continues at coordinate 40,429,712 of NC_091620.1, read as the reverse complement.
TGAGTGTGGAAGACCATGAGTTGAGAGTGGGTAACTCATGCCACCAGTAGACAGCTCATCCAAGTTGCACACCTGCAGCCTGGCCCCAGAGTCCCATTCCACCTGCCTCGTTGACAGCCTCTCCTCAGGAGGCGCCACCCTGGAATGGTTGAAACAGTGCTTGACCCCTTCACTCGTGTGTGACTATGGGCACGTTACAACCGGTAGGTCTTAGAAGCAGAGATGATTCTCGTGCACATGAGTTACAGAGGGGCTGTTCCCCAGCAAAAGCTGCAAGAAGTTAGGGAAGCAGAGGAGAAGAATGTCAGGGAAGATGGGCAAAGACGTGAGTGCAGCTGACATATAGCCTTGAGCGACTTCTCGCCTGAGAGGAATTCCACACAAGTACAACAAAGGAAATGGCAGAAAGGCAAGTTTTAGAAACTAAATAGCTTAGAATTTCCCAGAATTAAATAAAGACACGTGCCTTCCTAGAAAGTATGCATTGTGTGTCCAGAACATCTACAAATCAACTGATCTGGGTGAAATTACAGAATTTCAAAGATAACAATAAAGTGTCAAAATCTAACAGAGAGGAGAGACCAATTAGCCACAGAAAACAACACTTACAGAGACAGCAGGTTTCTTAAAAGCAGCAACTGAGGCCAAAAGTCTAAGAAGTCTTACTGTTAAAGTGTCAACAAGAAGAGGAGGAAGAAGCAAGAGGAGGAGGGGAAGAAGAGGAGGAGGAAGAATGGGAGGAGGAGGAAGAGGTGTAGAAGAGAGCTACTGACCTAGAATTCTACACTCCACTAAACTATTATTGAGTTAGAACAAAATAAAGTCATTTTAGTTGTTCAAAAGCAAATAGATTACTATCAACAGACCAACACCCCAAAAAGTGCAGATGGAAGAAACTTAGCAAGGAGAAAAATAAAAGGAAGGAATGTGATGTAGGAAGGAATGAGAGTCCAGAAATATATCCTTACATTTATGGTTACTCAGTACTCAACAAAGATACTGAGACACTTCAAAAGGGAAATGGTATTCTTGCAGTAATTCTTGCAATTGGCGTTGCAGTAATTAAACAACCACATACACAATGATGAACTCAGACCCTCATCTCACATTACATATATGAAATTAATCCAAAATAGATTAAAAATCTAAATCTAAGAACTACACAGAATTTGTCAGAGAAATCTTAAGTAATAACCTTAAGAAACTTAGGGTGGACAAAGAGTTCTTAGATAGGACACCAAAACATAATATAAAAGAAAAAACTGATAAATTAGATTTTATCAAAATTAAACACTTTTGTGCTCCAGCAGATAGAAAATACAAGATAAGTGACATATTGGGACGAAAATTGTATATTTCATAAAAGACTTGAATCAAGAATGCATAAAGAACTCATAACTCATTAGAAAGACAAATAATTCAATTAAAAATGGCCAAAAGATTTTAATACACATTTCCTTTAAAAGATATGTAAGGAATAAAAGCATATGAGAACATGCTCACAGTCATTAGTCACCAGGGAAATGCAATGGATACATAGGATACCACTGCACACTCATTATAAAAAGACAATATCAAGGGTCAGTGAGGAACCCTAACTAGAACCCTCATATGTTGCTGGTTATAATGTAAAATGGTATGACCACTTTGAAGAAGAGTTCACTAGTTTCTTAAAAAGTCAAACATGACCTAGGAATTCCCTCACAGTCCAGTAGTTGGGATGCCACATTCCTCTGTCCATGGGGATTCTCCAGGCAAGAATACTGGGGTGGGTTGCCACGCCCTCCTCCAGGGGATCTTCCCAATCCAGGGATCACACCCAGGTCTCCTGCATTGCAGGCAGATTCTTTTCCATCTGAGCCACCAGAGAAACCCAAGAATATTGGAGTGGGTAGCCTAACCCTTTTTCAGGGAATCTTCCTGACCCAGAAAACACAACCATGGATAAAAATAAATAAATGTGGTCCAATAAACATTCTTGCAAAAACAAGCAGTAAGCAGAATTTGTCCTTTCAACTATAATCTGGTGACCCCTGATACAGATGGATAATGGATTAGAGAAAAAGGCAAATCTGGAGCTAAGTAAACTAGGTTAGAAGGCAAGTGAAAAATTTAAATGAGACCACACAATATTCATTTTTCTGTGTCTGTCTTATTTCACTTAACACAATGCCCTCCAGTTTGTTTACCTGGTCACAAGTGGCAGGATTTCCTTTTCTTTTTGAAGCCTGAATAATATTCCATTGTATATTCATAGTAACAGAATAGTGGTAAATAGAATATGGCTGCCAGATGTGGGGAGTAGTGTGTCATGGGAAGTAATCATTTAATGGATGCAAATTTCAGTTTTGCAAGATGAAAAGTTTCGGAAATGTATGACAATGATGGTTGCACAATAGAATGAATGTCTTCAGTTCAGTTCAGTTAAGCCACTCAGTGGAGTCCAACTCTTTGCGACCCTATGGACTGCAGCACGCCAGGCCTCCCTGTCCATCACCAACTCCCGGAGCTTATTCAAACTCATGTCCATTGAATAGGTGATGCCATCCAACCACCTCATCCTCTGTCGGCCCCATCTCCTCGTGCCTTCAATCTTTCCCAGCATCAGGGGCTTTTCCAATGGGTCAGGTCTTTGCATCAGGTGGCCAAGATATTGGAGTTTCAGCTTCAACATCAGTCCTTCCAATGAATATTCAGGACTGATTTTCCTTAGGGTTGACTGGTTGGGTCTCCTTGCAGTCCAAGGGACTCTCGGGAGTCTTCTTCAACACCACAGTTCAAAAGCATCAATTCTTCTGTGCTCAGTTTCTTTATAGTCCAAACCTCACATCCATACATGACCACTGGAAAAACCATAGTCTTGACTAGATGAACCTTTGTTGGCAAAGTAATGTCTCTGCTTTTTAATATGCTGTCTAGGTTGGTCATAACTTTCCTTCCAAGGAGCAAGCGTCTTTTAATTTCATGGCTACAGTCACCATCTGCAGTGATTTTGGAGTCCAAAAAGATAAAGTCTGACACTGTTTCCACTGTTTCCCATCTATTTGCCATGAAGTGATGGGACTGGATGCCATGATCTTAGTTTTCTGAATGTTGAGCTTTAAGCCAACTTTTTCACTCTCCTCTTTCACTTTCATCAAGAGGCTCTTTAGTTCTTCTTCACTTTCTGCCATAAGGGTGGTGTCATCTGCATAGCTGAGGTTATTGATATTTTTCACAGCAATGTTGATTTCAGCTTGTGCTTCTTCCAGCCCAGCTTTTCTCATGATGTATTCTGCATAGAAGTTAAATAAGCAGGGTGACAATATACAGCCTTGATGTACTCCTTTCCCTATTTGGAACCAGTCTGCTGTTCCATGTCCAGTTCCTGTTCTAACTGTTGCTTCCTGATCTGCATACAGATTTCTCAAGAGGTAGGTCATCAGGTGGTCTGGTATTCCCATCTCTTGAAGAATTTTCTAGAGCTTGTTGTGATCCACACAGCCAAAGACTTTGGCATAGTCAATAAAGCAGAAATAGATGTTTTTCTGGAACTCTCTTGCTTTGTGGATGATCCAGTGGATGTTGGCAATTTGACCTCTGGTTCCTCTGCCTTTTCTAAAACCAGCTTGAACATCTGGAAGTTCACGGTTCATGTATTGTTGAAGCCTAGCTTGGAGAATTTTGAGCATTACTTTGCTAGCGTGTGAGATGAGTGCAATTGTGTAGTAGTTTGAGCATTCTTTGGCATTGCCTTTCTTTGGGATTGGAATGAAAACTGACCTTTTCCAGGCCTGTGGCCACTGCTGAGTTTTCCATATTTGCTGGCATACTGACTGCAGCACTTTCACAGCATCATCTTTTAGAATTTGAAATAGCTCAACTGGAATTCCATCACCTCCACTAGCTTTGTTCTTAGTGATGCTTCCTAAGGCCCACTTGACTTCACATTCCAGGATGCCTGGCTCTAGGTCAGTGATCACACCATCGTGATTATCTGGGTAGTGAAGATCTTTTTTGTACAGTTCTTCTGTGTATTCTTGCCACCTCTTCTTAATATCTTCTGCTTCCGTTAGGTCCATACCATTTCTGTCTTTTACTGAGCCCATATTTGCATGAAATGTTCCCTTGGTATCTCTAATTTTCTTGAAGAGATCTCTAGTCTTTCCCATTCTATTGTTTTCCTCTATTTCTTTGCACTGATCCCTGAGGAAGGCTTTCTTATCTCTCCTTGCTGTTCTTTGGAACTCTGCATTCAAATGGGTATATCTTTCCTTTTCTCCTTTGCTTTTCGCTTCTCTTCTTTTCACAGCTATTTGTAAGGCCTCCTCAGACAACCATTTGGCTTTCTTGCATTTCTTTTTCTTCGGATGGTCTTGCTTCCTGTCTCCTGTACAATGTCACAAACATCCATCCATAGTTCATCAGGCACTCTGTCTATAAGATCTAGTCTCTTAAATCTATTTCTCACTTCCATTGTGTAATCGTTAGGGATTTGATTTAGGTCATACCTGAATGGTCTAGTGGTTTTCCCTACTTTATTCGATTTAAGTCTGAATTTGGCAATAAGGAGTTCATGATCTGAACCACAGTCAGCTCCTGGTCTTGTTTTTGCTGACTGTATAGAGCTTCTCCATCTTTGGCTCCAAAGAATATCATCAATCTGATTTCAGGGTTGACCATCTGGTGATGTCCATGTGTAGAGTCTTCTCTTGTGTTGTTGGAAGAGGGTGTTTGCTATGACCAGTGCATTCTCTTGGCAAAACTCTATTAACCTTAGCCCTGCTTCATTCTGTATTCCAAGGCCAATTTTGCCTGTTAGTTCAGGTCACCCTTCGATAGCTCAGCGGGTAGAATGGAGGACTGTAGATCTGACACGTGTGGTCATCCTTAGGTTGCTGGTTTGATTCCGGCCCAAAGGAGGTGCTGGTTGCTTTTGAACTTCCCTGGTGGCTCAGATGGTAAAGCATCTGCCTACAATGCGGGAGACCCGGGTTCAATCCCTGGGTCAGGAAGATCTCCTGGAGAAGGAAATGGCAACCCACTCCAGTATTCTTGCCTGGAAAATCCCATTTACAGAGGAGCCTGTTTGGCTACAGTCCATGGGGTTGTAAAGAGTCGGACACAACTGAGCAACTTCACTTTCACTTTCCAGGTGTTTCTTGACTTCCTACTTCTGCATTCCAGTCCCCTATAATATGAAGGACATCTCTTTTGGGTGTTAGTTCTAGAAGGTCTTGTGGATCTTCATAGAACCGTTCAGTTTCTTCAGCATTATTGGTCAGGGCATATACTTGGATAACCGTGATATTGAATGGTTTGCCTTGGAAACGAACAGAGATCATTCTGTAGTTTTTGAGACTGCATCCAAGTACTGCATTTCGCACTCTTTTGTTGACCATGATGGCTACTCCATTTTTTCTAAGGGATTCTTGCCCACAGTAGTAGATATAATAATCATTTGAGTTAAATTCACCCATTCCAGTCCATTTTAGTTTGCTGATTCCTAAAATGTCGACGTTCACTCTTGCCATCTCCTGTTTGATCGCTTCCAATTTGCCTTCATTCATGGACCTAACATTCTAGGTTCCTATGCAATATGGCTCTTTATAGCTTCGGACCTTGCTTCCATCATCAGTCACATCCACAAGTGGGTGTTGTTTTTGCTTTGGCTCTGTCTCTTCATTCTTTCTGTAGTTATTTCTCCACTGATCTCCACTAGCATACTGGGCACTTACCTACCTGGAGAGTTCGTCTTTCAGTGTCCTGTCTTTTTGCCTTTTCATACTGTTCACGGGATTCTCAAGGCAGGAATACTGAAGTGGATTGCCACTCCCTTCTCCAGTGGACCACATTTTGTCAGAACTCTCCACCATGACCCGTCATTCTTGGGTGACCCTACATGGCATGGCTCATAGTTTCATTGAGCCATGGCGCATAGTCAGCCTTGTCTAACTCAATGAAAATATGAATGTCTTAATACCACTGAAATGTGCACTCAAAAATGGTTAAGATGGCCAATTTCATGTTGACCATCTTATGTGTATTTTACCACAATAAAACTTGAAGGAAAGAAGGAAAGTAAGTGGAAAATGATATATCTTACATTAGAGTTGGCAATAGATTTGTAGAGAGTTGACTCCAGAGAGGAATTGTACTATTGGTAGTGTGGTGAAGGAGAGGGAGGAAACAAGAATATCCCCTGGCATCTGTAAGTGGGAGATGATGGTCCTGTTGGTAACTTATTGGAGAAGTGAATGTGGGGTTAGGATGTAAAAGCATTTTATTTGAAGGAAATGAGAAGGGAATCATAGAATCTAAGCATTATTGACAAGTAGGTAAATTTTTCCAATGGTAAAAGATCATTTGCACAATGTTTCAAAGCATTATGTGGAGAGAATGACCAACAGAAAGACCAACAGAATGGAAAAAGGAACGCTCGTATTCTCCCCAGCATACTTGAGGAGCCATTTTAGGCTCTAGCAAATTTTCACAAGATTATTGTTGTTATTTAGTCCTTAAGTTATGTCTAACTCTTTTGCAACCCCATGGACTGTGGTCCACCAGGCTCCTCTGTCTATGGGATTTCCCAGGCAAGAATACTGAAGTAGGTTGCCATTTTCTTCTCCAGGGGATCTTCCTTCTTCAGGGATCAAACCCACATCTCCTGCATTGGCAGGCAGATTCTTTACCCCTGAGCCACAAAGGAAGCCCATTTTGCACAAGATAGGTAGGATAGATTATGGGATTTGAAAGTTATTCCATTGGCAGTGGAAAGCTGCTAGGTTTCCAATCAAGGGGAGTGAGTAAGTAATTGCCATTTTAGGAGATCAAGGCCTAAACTTATGAGGCACTAGACTTAGGTAGACTTTTAATCAACCAACAAATCAACCAATTTGACCAACATCCTATGCTATACCAAGCACTGTAGTAAGCGAGGCAGTGCTAAAGGAGACAAAAAGCTGAATTTAAGCATTATTTTGTAGAAAAAGGTAGAAGCAACTTGCTGACTACTTAAAGGGAATTTTATTTTTGTTTATTTATTTGGCTGTGCTTGGTCTTAGATGTGGCATGCAGGATCCTAAATTACAGCATGTGGGATCTAGTTCCCTGACCAGTGATTGTACCAGGGGCCTCTGCATTGGGAATGCAGAGTCTTAGCCACTGGACCACCACTTACTCACTCACTTACTTCAGTCGCTCAGTTGTGTCCGACTCTTTGCGACCCCATGAATCGCAGCACGCCAGGCCTCCCTGTCCATCACCAACTCCTGGAGTTCACTCAGACTCACGTCCATTGAGTCGGTGATGCCATCCAGCCATCTCATCCTCTGTCGTCCCCTTCTCCTCCTGCCCCCAATCCCTCCCAGCATCAGAGTCTTTTCCAATGTGTCAACTCTTCACATGAGGTGGCCAAAGTACTGGAGTTTCAGCTTTAGCACCATTCCTTCCAAAGAAATCCCAGGGCTGATCTCCTTCAGAATGGACTGGTTGGATCTCCTTGCAGTCCAAGGGACTTTCAAGAGTCTTCTCCAACACCACAGTTCAAAAGCATCAATTCTTTGGCGCTCAGCCTTCTTCACAGTCCAACTCTCACATCCATACATGACCACAGGAAAAACCATAGCCTTGACTAGATGGACCTTTGTTGGCAAAGTAATGTCTCTGCTTTTTAATATGCTGTCTAGGTTGGTCATAACTTTCCTTCCAAGGAGTAAGCGTCTTTTAATTTCATGGCTGCAGTCACCATCTGCAGTGATTTTGGAGCCCAGAAAAATAAAGTCTGACACTGTTTCCACTGTTTCCCCATCTATTTCCCATGAAGTGATGGGACCGGATGCCATGATCTTCATTTTCTGAATGTTGAGCTTTAAGCCAACTTTTTGACTCTCCACTTTCACTTTCATCAAGAGGCTTTTGAGTTCCTCTTCACTTTCTGCCATAAGGGTGGTGTCATCTGCATATCTGAGGTTATTGATATTTCTCCCGGCAATCTTGATTCCAGCTTGTGTTTCTTCCAGTCCAGCGTTTCTCATGATGTATTCTGCATATAAGTTAAATAAACAGAGTGACAATATACAGCCTTGATGAACTCCTTTTCCTATTTGGAACCAATCTGTTGTTCCATGTCCAGTTCTAACTGAATTCTCAGTTCATGAAACTTGCCAGGCAGGGAAAGTTATCTGTCATGGGTTAAGATAGGAAAAAAGAGAGAACCACCATTCTTAGATTAGATAACGAAATACTCAGTATTCTACCCATTGCAATTGTCAAACTTAATCATAATTATTTATCTATCTATAGCTCCCACTGTTAGCTCATCAAGAGTAAACACTTATGACTTTCACCTCTGCACTGGAGAAGGATATGGCAACCCACTGCAGTATTCTTGCCTGGAGAATCCCATGGACCTAGGAGCCTGGTAGGCTACAGTCCATAGGGTCACAAAGAGTTGGACATGACTTAGCGACTAAACAACAACAACTGGTACCTGAAATGCCTAATAAAAACAGAAGAGATTTTATTTTCCTATTGTCAAATGAAGTCAGCAATGATGGGGCTTCACATGAAGACTTCCAGTGATGCCTTCTGAAAATGGGCAATACATTTCTGGGCTTGGCTGGGGATTGAGGAAAGAATGGGTGGTTAGGAAGTGGGATCAGTAGATGCAGGCTGTCATGTCCATCATTTTGGCAATAAAAGGAAGGAGAAATACAGGACAGTGCACAGAAAAGAAAATAGGTTCAAATGAACCCTTTTAGGCTTCCTCACTTCCCATTCCCTCTAGTCTGGCTCTTCTCTAAACCGTTTCACAAAAACTGCTCTGGCATATGTTATTAATAAACTTTATTGTTGATTCCATGGTACATTCACATGCTTACCTTCCTTGACTTCTCTGATGAGCATCAGCTTGTGACTTAGTAGGCCTGTACATCTTCTGGAAGTACTCTCTTTCCCTTCCTCCTGTGTCATCATTAACTTACCTATAAGATACGATTTTCTTTCTCTTTTTTGAATCACTCCTGGGCTGGTGCCTTCTTCACCTGCATTCACTCTCACAAAGCATTGGAGATCAAGGCTTTCAACTGTCATAAGAGCTACGTTCTGGCAATCTGATCCATTTCAATGACTTTGAATCCCACCTGTACATCAATGACTCCCTTCTCTCTAAAATATTTTTTTTTAGTTCACTGTATGTCCAGACATCTTCACATAACCATCTCATAAATACCTGAATCCACATTCAAATTTTTCTTTATATTTCTTTTCAAATCCCAGTACAATGGTACCTACTTGCCCAAGAAAGACAACTGAGAACCATAATTCTCCTCCTTCTTTTCCACCTTGCCTCCACATCCAATTTTTAATCAGGGCCTGTCAATACTACTTTAAAAATTAATCTACCTTCTTCCCTTGTCTCCACTGCCACCACCAAGTTTAAACCTTCACCATCCCTCTCCTGGCATGACTATAGATAATACCCGCTGGGCTTTCAGTTTCCATTGTGTTTCAATTCATCTGTGTACATCACACTTTGAGTCATATTTCTACTATACTCAAACTGTTCATACTTTGGGTTAAAAATGAAATTTAGACTTCATGTTGGTCCAGTGGTTAAGACTCTGAGCTTCCATTGCAGGGAGTATGGGTTCCATATTTGGTCTGGGAACTAAGATCCACATGCCATGCAGACAAAAAGTTTAAATACAAATAAAATTAGATCTTTAAAAAATAAATTAAAAATAAATAGATAAACTTTAAAAATTGGAATTAAAAGTTAAAATATTAAAAAAATGGAATTCTTCCAGGTGGCCAACAGGGCCTTGCAAGATCTGACCATTGCTTGTTTCTCTAGCCCTACCATAGGCCACTCTTACCTATGCATGCTCATATGCTCAGCCCATGGGTCTCTTTATTCCATACACCAAATTCTTTCCTGCCTGAAAGCCTTGGAGATGTGATTCCTTACCCTAGGATCCTCCCCACATCCTTACCAACTCCTCTGTCCATAGGATTATCCAGCAAGAATACTAGAGTAGATTGCCATGCCCTCCTCCAGGGGATTTTCCAACCCAGGGATCAAACCCACATCTCCTGCGGCTCCTGCATTGGCAGGTAGGTTCTTTACTGCTGAACCACCTGGGAAGCCCCATACACAAAGACTATGAGCTTACAGATGAGAAAGCAGGGGAAAAAGAAATGCTGATTAACTCACCCTAAAGACACAGAGCTGGGTAGAGGAGAAACTAGGATTCCAGTCCAGGCTATCTGGCTCCAGAGCCTTCATACTTAAGCACTATTTAATTTAGAACTTCCCAGTTGGTGAGCTACAAATGAACTGCAGAGGGGCCACCAGACATCAGTTCATTTGGCCAGGAGGCAGCCAGACTGGTGCCCTCGGGCTGTGAGTAGCTTTGTCCAGGGCTCTTGAGAGCGAGGCAGAGCCAGTCTGATGTCATACTCCTGTCCCATAGTGGGAGTGGGGAGGCCTAACTTGGGCTGGACCATGTGATGACACCCTGATCCTTGATGTTTATCTCCGTAGCAGCTGCAGGGGGCGTCACTCTGCATTGCAGACAAGGTGCTCCAGGAGATACCAGGTACACCAGGGGCGTGGCCAGCAGCCCAAGGTGCTGAGGGTTGAGTCGCAGGGCTGCAGAGGAGTTCAGGCAGAAAGCTCTGTCTGTATCTAAGTGATTACATCTGTCCAGTGGTGGCTGCTGTCACCATCCTTCCAGGCACCTCAGATGGCTACCAGGTGGCCCTGTGACACCTCATGTGCCTTGTGCTAACTCAAGCTTCGTCAGTGTTCTGAAATGCTTTATTACCACGGTTTTGCCTGCTTTGGGAATCCATTCTCACTTTCACCTTTGTCCATGAAAGAAAAAGGAGCCCTCTTAGATATCTCAATGCGATTTCAACTTTCATACCTTTTTGAATGGTTGTAAAATAAAAGATCTAAAAATGTCTTATGACTTGTTGGTGTGAACAAATTTTCTGTTGATGGTCACTATCAGGACTCCAAAGAAATGCACATGAGAAGTTCCTGAGTAGAGGGCCTTGCAGACATCTGAAACACAAAATCAGTTATTAAAAAATTATCTTGGTGGAAGAAAGATCAAGATTTTCACCCCCTAAAAGAATGTTGAAAAGATTTTAGAACTTTTACATAGATTCCATGCTAATATCTTCTTAATACTTTTTATTTTTCCAGTCATAATTATATAATATAAACAAAACGTAAGTAAAAAAAAAAACGTAAGTAATTTTCATCAAGCATCATATACATACCCCCAAATTTTATTGAACTAATGGTCACTTCTTGTGTGTATACAATGAGAAGATTGAAGACCCTCTCTCTGCACTATTTCTGTGTGAAGGGTGTTCACTTTAAGATGCACTGACGTCCTAGTTATGGCCCCAGTCAACCGTACTAGATAAGTTGAAGTTACTTCTGAAGTCCCCATATGCTCTCTTACCATCTTCTTACCATCTGTGTAGTGGTTAAGAGCTAAGGCTCTGGAACCAGTATGCCTGATGTAAATCCCAGGTTTGCCACTTGATTGCTGTGTGGCACTAAACCAGCAACCTTACCTCTCTGTTTTATCATGTGAAAAGGGCATCATACTAGCAATTGCCACGTAATTGAGGTAGTAAACAGCTCAGACGGATACCAAGCATATATTAATAGTAAACGCCCCAGAAATGCCAGCTGTGTTTCTTGCTCTCTTCCACTTTCTCCTCTCTGCCCTGCCTTATCCTGCCTTTGCCTGGCTAAAAGTAAAAGTGAAGTCGCTCAGTTAAGTCCAACTCTTTGGGACCCCACGGACTGTAGCTCGCCAGGCTTCTCCGTCCATGGGATTTTCCAGGCAAGAGTACTGGAATGGGTTGCCTTTACCTTCTCCAGAGGACCCTCCCAATCCAGGGATCAAACCCGGGTCTTCTGCATTATAGGCAGATGCTTTACCATCTGAGCCACCAGGGAAGTCTTTGCCTGGCTGAGTCATATTCAACCTTAGGTATGACCTCAGCTGACATGTCATTTTCTCTGGCTAGCCTTCCCTGTCCACCCTGCCTAGGCTACCACTCTTTTAGGAGCTCATGGAGCCCACAGAATCACCCCCATTATAGCACTTAGCAAGGTCCATGGTAATTTTCATTGTCTTGTCTATTGTCTACCCCGCCTCATAAGAGCAAGGTCCTTCAGAGTAGCAACTGTTGCATTAGCTTGTGAATTCCCAGTGCCTGCCATGGGGTCTAGTACCCAAAAGCCAGTTAATGAATGAACGCCCAATGGAAGAATCCCATTCTGTGCTGTTTCATAGCAATGACCCCAGAAGACAAGAAGAAGATAGGTGACTTTTCTAACAGGTATTTAGAACTCTGATGACAAAGCCAAGTACCCATAAAATTTTCCTCCTCATTCCCTCAGTCCCAACTTCCCATTTAGCCTTCATGTTGAGAAAAATAGCATCCTTCATTTTTTCCATGAAAACTCATCCAGCTGCCCTTTTGTGATGTTCTGTCTCCTCCAGAATTGTCCGTGGGTCAGAATAAAGCTTGGGAACTTTGGTGTTGGCCACAGGCTGGGCTATACCTCAGTGGAATTTCTTGATGCCCATTCAACAGATGAGGCATCTGAGTATCATTGGTCCAGCTGCATGGAGGTCAGTTAAGTTGGGCTCTGAGCCAAGGCCTGAAAAAGGGTAGCAAGGGCTGGACCAAATCTCTCAGCATGGTGATGACTCCCAGGTGACAGCTTCAGAAAGTTCTGGACTCGGATGTGTTCAGCAAATTGGAGTCCTGCTCCCTTAATGCAGTATATGTTCCCCACAACTTTCCTGTTCTTGTGTTCACAAGTCACCCAAGTTCACATATCTACTGTTTCCTACACTTGGACTCCTGAATATGTCAGGGTTTTTTGTTTGCAGTTTGTTGGGACTGTTTTGTTTTTATTTTCAGGAGTGAAAATAGCAAAGGTAAAACAAGTGGGTCGGCAGGACAGAGAAGACTGACTTTCCAACTAGAACACTGATTTTCACAAATGGGTCTTATGTGATCCTTTACATACTTCAGTGCCATGGGGTAACTGAGAAAGAAAAGAAGGAAATAAATGGAAGGAAAGAAACTCACTAAAAAAAAAGTGTGTGTGTGCATGTGTGTGTATACTTGTATAAGAGTTAAAAGAGCAAGCAGCAAGAAAGGGCTTTAACATTTATTCAGCATCTGTTATCTCACTTGGGGGCAGGAGGAGAAGAGGATGACAGAGGATGAGATGGCTGGATGGCATCACTGACTCAATGGACGTGAGTCTGAGTGAACTCCGGGAGTTGGTGATGGACAGGGAGGCCTGGCGTGCTGCGATTCATGGGGTCGCAAAGAGTCAGACACGACTGAGCGACTGATCTGATCTGATCTGATCTCACTCAGACCTCAAAGCCACCCTATGAAATAGGTGGGGACCCCTGCATTTCCAGACAAAGACACAGAAAGGTTAAGTAACAATCCCAAAGTACATTTTAAAAGAATATCTTTTATCTATTTGCTTGTTTATTTTTATTTTGCATTAATGGAATTATTTTGATCAATGGAATAAAATAGAAAGCCCAGAGATAAATCCACGCACATATGGACACCTTATCTTTGACAAAGGAGGCAAGAATATACAATGGATTAAAGACAATCTCTTTAACAAGTGGTGCTGGGAAAAATGTAATACAATTTTTAAAGGTCACTTTCCACTTACAGTTTGTACAGAGTTTGGGCTCTATTCCCTATTTTGTACACTACATCCTTGAGCCAATAATGTGTAATTCCCACTTTCCCGTCCTTATATTGCCCTTCCCTCCTTCCTTCTTCCCACTGGTAACCACTGTATGTTCTCTATATCTGTGAGTCTACATTTTTGTTGTATTCACTAGTTTCTTGTATTTTTTAGATTCCACATATAAGTTAGATCATAAGCTACTTGTCTTTCTGTGTCTAACTTTTTTCACTTAGCATAATACCTTCCAAGACCATCTGCGGACTGCTGCAAATGGCAAAATGTTCACTCTTTTTTGTGGCTGAGTAATATTCCATGGTGTGTGTGTGTGTGTATGTATATGTGTGTGTGTGTGTATATATATATGTATATATATATATATACACACACACACCACATCTTCTTTACGCATTCATCTGTTGGTGGACACTTCAGTTTCTTCTTCATCTTGGCAATTGTAAACGTGGTACAGTGAACACTGGCGTGTATATATCTTTTTGAATTAGAGTTTTTTTCTTTTGAGGGGGTGATACATACCCAGGAGCGGAACTGCTGGGTCATTTGGTAGTTCTAGCTGTTGTTTTGGAGAACTCCATACCATTTTCCACAATGGCTGCACCAAATTGAAAGAACAGTTCTTTAATTTGAACCCTCAGCCCCTTTTCCCCCAATAAGACAGGTTAGCGAACACAGCCAAATTTGGCCCTCTCCCTGTTTTGGTACAACTGCAAGCTAAGAAAGGCTTTATCTTTTTAAATGGTTGGGAAAAAATCAAAAGAAGAATAGCACTTTGTGACACATGAAAATAATAAAAACTATATGAAACTCAAATGCCAGCATCCATAAATAGATTTACTGGAACACAGTCCCACCCATTCTTTTATTGTTGTCTCTGGCTGCAGAGTAGAAAAGTTACGCAGACTGTGTGGCCTGAGAAGTCTGAAATATTTACTATCTGATCTTTTACAAAAAAAGGTTTGCCAGCCCCTGTTCTCAGGGAGTGATTTTGAAAGTCTGTAGTCATTTAGGAAAGTTGATTAAGAAGCAGAAAAAGGAATCACTTGGTCCCCTAAAATATTCTTCTAAATGCAGAGGATAACAGAATTATGAAACAGATGTCAAATTAATATTTTACGATAATAAAAATACTAATATTAGGTGGCATGGATGATAAAATAGCTTTTCCATCTCCTCTGTGTTTCCATCCTCATATGTTTCCCCTTTCTCATCGGTATTTGCATGTTTGATTTTGCAGAGTGTCTCTGGGGATGAACATAGAAGAGGGGAAAGATGGAGCTGTGATCCTGGCTCTTCTCCTAACTACATTAATCAAATCACTTAATCATCTTTGATTTAAATTTCCTTATCTCCAAATTGTGGGCTGGACAAGATAATCCCAAAGGTCTCCTACAGTCGTAAAATGATGGGCCTCTGTGACTTAGAACATAATTTTAAAATGTTAACTGATCACTGAGGTTTATAGCAGTTATGACTTTGCATTTATGGTAGATCAGTGGCCATATTTATGATTTATTTGACTCCAAACACTTAGTCAATATCTCAACTCCCAATTATGGCATTGTCCCTCTAGGAAAATATGAGCAACTTTATGATGATTTGATTCTCAAGAAGATTTCCAGGGATACATTGAGAGAAAAACTGTAGAAACTTTTATCGTTCTATAGTTTATTACCAGTTTGAGATTTGAGGGTCTTTTGGAAAAGACTAACATGTATACTGGTAGAAGTTTTAAATCGGCACTTATTTTTTTAGTTAAATAATATAATTCTAGTAATTGACGATAAGAATGTTGAGTCATTTTTCCAGAGTGTTCCATCTATTGACCTATATGTGGATCTAGATATTGAAACAAAAACACATTGTGTCTCTCAGACGAGTATTTCAGAGCTCTGGGTCTATTCTGATTGGTGGTCAGCTGGGAAGATTCAGAAGTACAACTGTAATCCTACCTATGGCAAGTTCACATTTAGATGTGTATTGCTGCTGTGTTGTTCCCTTCCTTTAGACAGAGTGGTTATGATTACAGAACAGTCTGTCAAGAGAATCTTCTAGAGGAAGTCTGCCCAGAGCTGGGGCTCCAGATTGGAATATGTTATACCTGTTTTCCCTGAGGAAACAGCTGAGCTACACAGTGTAAGTGTTCTGTAGCCTTTGCCCAATGCAATGTCAACAATTTTTAACCCCATTCTAATACTTGAGTTTCATAACAACCAATCATAAAATTAAGTACCAGGTCACGGCAACAAATTTCAGTGGAAACGATGAAGATGCAGAAATCTGGTAACAAGCTGAAAAAAAATGGAATATTCTGCATTCTTTCTTTCTGTAATGTCATTTGCTTTGTTCCCCTGCTGAGATCTAAGGATGTCTGTTGTTGGATGAGACGTGTAGCCTCTCAATACATTAGGTGATGATTATGCAAGATCACGGTTAGAAGTTCTTAATCAAGAAGTAGTCTGGAAACCCACACCAAGTAGTACACATCAGTCCTGGGGGACTTTGTTTGCAAGCTAGAACTGCCACCAGCCCCATGCAGCTGGGGGCATAGAGGAAGGACATCAAACATCAATTCAGTGGTTGCAGAATGCAGTTTATGAGGAGATGAGCCCAAGGTCCTTCTACTCCACCGTCTTGTCCCAACATGAGTATGCAGGCTAGAATGTTCATTTTCTCGCCTCTACCAACCACCTCTAAATTCTTTGTCAATGATGCCTGCAAAACAAAACAACGTTAGCCACTGCACTAACCCCTAAATTTGAAAAAAAAAAAAAAAGCCCTCTGTACAACCCACTTAACCAAATCAGTCAAAGTGTATGATGCAAATAATTTTAGATTATACTAGGCTGTACTTAGACTATATTAAAGAAAATATTAGCATATAAGTCATTGGTCCAAGAAATCAATATTCCAAAGTCCCAAATGAATCTTTCTGTTAACATTTCAAATCCAACCTTTTTGTTTTTACAATTATATGCCTGGGATAGACCAAATTCTAAGCAATAAACCTGGTCAAAACTATAGAGACCTCAAAAAAGCTACATACCATATTTTTAAAAGGGAGGGAGGGAAGGTATGGCTCAAATTTGTCCACTCTCTTCTCCCAAACTCCACGTTTATAAATCTAGTATCCTCTATTTCACTCTTATTACCACACACACTTCAAACTTGAAATATCATAGTAGAGGAGTGTGAAAAAGTTGGCTTAAAGCTCAACATTCAGAAAATTAAGATCATCGCATCTGGTTGCATCACTTCATGGCACATAGATGGGGAAACAATGGAAACAGTGACAGTTTTTTTGGGGGGGGCTCCAAAATCACTGCAGATGGTGACTGCAGCCATGAAATTGAAAGATGCTTACTCCTTGGAAGGAAAGCTATGACCAACATAGACAGCATATTAAAAAGCAGAGACATTACTTTGTCAACAAAGGTTTGTTTAGTCAAGGCTGTGATTTTTCCAGTAGTCATGTATGGATGTGAGAGTTGGACTATAAAGAAAACTGAGTGCTGAAGAATTGATGCTTTTGACTTGTGGTGTTTGAGAAGACTCTTGAGAGTCCCTCGGACTGCAAGGAGATCCAAGCAGTCAATCCTAAAGGAAATCAGTCCTGGGTGTTCATTGGAAGGACTGATGTTGAAGCTGAAGCTCCAATATTTTGGCCACCTGACGCGAAGAGCTGACTCATTTGAAAAGACCCTGATGTTGGGAAAGATTGAAGGCAGGAGGAAAAGGGGACGACAGAGGATAAGATGGTTGGATGGCATCACCAACTCAATGGACATGAGTTTGGGTAGGCTCCTGGAGTTGGTGACGAACAGGGAGGCCTGGTGTGCTGCTGTTCATGGGGTTGCAAAGAGTCGGACAAGACTAAGAGACTGAACTGAACTGAACATATTCACACTTTACCACTGCCTCCCACAGCTCCCCTTATCTCTACCATCACAAGCCCTTCAATCATGTACCTTACATGAAATTAGTGCCATCATCTCATTATTGTTATGAGGAAGTGTCAATCAGGCTGCATTCTCCTCGCTCCCTACAAAGCAAATCAATCACCAAGTCCTAATTCCTACATTTAGGTTTATTGGGTTCATCCCATGGGATTTTTCAAATGTGTCTGAGATAGACAGTCATCCCCTCTCTAGGATCTGAAGCCACAAGTGGTAATCTTCTCTTCCCACCCGAGGTCACGTGTTCTACCCTGTGATTGGAGAAACTCTGTTCTCAGCAAGACACTCTGGCCAAAGCACAGACAAACCTAGAGATAAGAGATGCTCTGAAGGTCATCTGCTTTATTTCTTCCTGGAGATTACACTTCTGGATGACTTACCCTTTTTGATTTAAGCCATTGGACTGTCTTATAATCTATCTCTTCTCATGGCGCTCTATATACTTATCAATTATCTAACTATACCTATCAACTGTCTATCACATATCTTCTATCTGTCCACCTATCATCTGTCTATCTTTCATCTATCTATTTTACTTATTTAAGACATGTTTATTGAGTTCCTACGCTGGAATTACTCTAAGTATCTTTTTAAAAGGCGAGGAAAGAAATCAAGTTGAAGGCCTCTGTGGCAGACAGGAAATAAATATCTTATTGAATTTCCTAAATACTTCTATAAAGTCAAAGGA
Organism: Bos mutus; assembly: GCF_027580195.1. Classification (NCBI taxonomy): domain Eukaryota; kingdom Metazoa; phylum Chordata; class Mammalia; order Artiodactyla; family Bovidae; genus Bos; species Bos mutus. The sequence continues at coordinate 40,411,306 of NC_091620.1, read as the reverse complement.
TTCCATTTAACTGCTAGGAAGCTGCAGATCAGAGGAGTTGAGTAGTTGGCCCAAAAACACTTGGCATCCCACTCCAGTACTCCTGCCTAGAAAATCCCATGGACGGAAAAGCCTGGTAGGCTGCAGTCCATGGGGTTGTTGAGGGTCGGACACGACTGAGCGACTTCACTTTCACTTTTCACTTTCATGCGTTGGAGAAGGAAATGGCAACCCACTCCAGTGTTCTTGCCTGGAGAATCCCAGGGACGGGGGAGCCTGGTGGGCTGCCATCTCTGGGGTCACACAGAGTTGGACACTACTAAAGTGACTTAGCAGCAGCAAGAAGAGACAGAACTAACATTGACTTTGATTCTTTGAGCCTAAGCTTTGTCACCAACACCAAACAAGTTTAAATGTAAGACAGCTTCTGTATTGACTTGATAGCAAATAGGTTGACTTGATGGCAAGTAGGTGGACTAAATTCTTTCCTTCTATTACTTCTATAACTGGAATCTTGTGGCAATGAGATAAGAATGGGAACGCCCAGTCCATGATAAGCCAGTAGACTCTTTGTGAAGGCTCTTGGAAAGCATGCTGGAACTGAGGGTTATGATTCTGGGACATGAATCATTTCCCTTGGGAAACATCAGTGTCTGTGTCCATTCCTGCTCCAGAGCATGGTATAATTGACAATACAAAATAAAGGGGTAGTTTCTAAAAACCTTGAAACCTGTCCTTAACAGAATCTTTATTGTGAAAGGTATCTTGTCCAAGCTGATTGATTTGGGTTTGTGAAACTTGTTGTTTAGTTGCTAAGTCATGTTTCACTCTTTTGTGACCCTATGAACTGTAGCCTGCCAGGATCCTAGGTCCATGGGATTTTCTAGGCAAGAATACCGTAGTGGGTTACCATTTCCTTCTCCAAGGGATCTTTCTGACTCAGGGATCTAACCCGCATCTCCTACATTAGCAGGCGGATTCTTTACTACTGAGCCACCAGGGAAGCCCTTGAGAAAAATACAGGAATTTAATTACTGCCCAGGTCTCTCTTATTTGGGCAAATGAATTCCTAAATGAATTCTTCATGGCCTGGCTCCTTCTTTGGGAGACTAACCATGATGCCTATATTCCCAGCACCTTTCCAATCAACATTCTGATTATTTAATAATTGTAAAAAGAAAGATGTTTTATTCTGGCTTTCTGATGCAACCTTCTGATAAGACCAGAATCCGGATAAGCCAGGCTAACTAACCACTTTTTGCCTTATTGCCTGGCCCATATAAAGATAATTTACTCAATCCTCCACTTCATCTGCGGGTGTAGATGAAATCAGACCGCAGAAGTGCAAGCACTGTTAATTCAAGTTAACAAGAAACTAAGACTGTGGTGCATTGGTATTTCAGGCTCAAACTTGATTTTATTTTACAGCCTTCATACAAATGTGCTTGTTGGCGTGCCTCTCTTTGAAATGTGCTCCACAGATAGATACCACATGTAACCTTGTATATTTCTGTTCTAAAACATATCTAATATTGGTGGAGCTTAAGAAGTGGGCAGAATGAATATTTTTTATTCGGTATATCAAATGGTAAGTAAGGAGAGCATATGTTTCTCTCCATGGTATCTTGGGAACCAAAGGAATATGTAGAATCAATGCTTTCAAATGTGATGTGAAACTTTAAGGGAAGAAAAATAAATGCAGTGTGCGGTTCTTAATTCATGTAGGAGTAAAATTATGAGCTAAGCATAAAAGCACACTTCATTATAATAACATGACTTTAAAACCAGTACCTTGAAACCCTGCTTGACATCACCTAAGGTTGCAGGAGTAATTTCCTGGATCAAGTGGAATATAAGCAAAACCAACACTAACCTTCTGTCCTGGAACCTGGAAGTTCTGCCTACCCCCAGCCTTCAGCCATGCTACTTCCTTGGCCTTCCTCTGCCTGGACCATGCTGCCAGACTCAACACTGCTCTGCATCCTTGGATCTCAGCCCCAATCACCTCCTCAAAGAGGCCCCCCGTGGCTCCTCCATTTACGGCAGGTTCCCCACCCCGATATCTGTCACATACCACCCTGTTCTTGTCCTTCATGGTCCCCTCTGTGAGGACAAAGAAATGTGACTGTGGGCTCATTGCCATATGCCCAGTGGCTTGGGCAGCCTGTCACATAGCACATGCTCAGTGCATGTTTGTTGAATGAGTAAATGACTGAACAGAGAATCAGTCAGAGTCCCTCAGGTGTAAGCAGTCCGAACTAGCAAAGAAACCTCACCTTTTCACTGAGCCTTGCCTGCAGAGTCATCCTGCAGGCCAGGCCTGTTGATGGGTTTATATAAAGAAAAACCTAAAGTGGCAAGGGCCAGGTGCTATGGGTCTTTGTTGGTTTTGAATGACATGGTGGTAAATGGTTTCTAAACAGTTGTGGGAATGGCAGAACAGCACATTTTTTGGAACTGGCAGATTGTTTTTTGGGGTGAGAAATTTTTCTCCCAAGAGCCCTTTGTTAAAGTACTTTTGTGACTTTGTATATTTTAGTTAAAAAAAAAACTGTTCAACACAAGTCATACTTTTATAGGTTAGGTAGATGAGAGGTTTAAGTATTCGTAGAAAGAAGGACCTCTTAAACCTCTGCCTTCCAAGGTCTTCCTTACTGAGTGTGAAAAAGCTGTGACTAGTAACATGGAGCTGGCATAAAAAAATAGGAACAAAGGAAATTTGCTTTTCTAGGCATTTCTTAATCCAGACAAAAGGCCCAGCCCTTTATAATCCACCATCTCATTTCATTCTCACAAAAACTCTGGGAAATGAATATCATTGTTTCCAATTTACAGATGGGCAAACTGAGTGAGTTGACTTGGCAAAGTTACAAAGCTAGTGATGGTGGATTTACATCCAGGGCTGTTCTGTCTTGTATGCTTCTGACTAATAGGAAAGCCCCAAAGAAGTGAGACTGTTAGTTTTAGTTATAGAAAGCCAAACAATATGTTTCCAGTTACGCATAGGCAGAGAAAGCGATGGAGAGAGAGATAAAGAGAGAGAGAGAGAAATGAGCAGAGAGAGAGACAGTCCTACCTTCTACCTTCTGTATAGAGAACTGTGCTTTCCTCCTCAGCCACAGTGGACCCTGGAAGAGCCAATGAAAGTGGAGTTTCAATAACAAAGGCATACAAGTAGTCTCTGGCTCTGAGCTCTCAGCTTTTGGGCTAACGGGACAGAGAGCTTCTATATTCTTCCCATCCCCTGCTAGGCTCTCTGAGGCCCCACACTTTCTGGTTCATGAACATTCTCCCACGGCCACCATAAGCTCTGCTCTAACAGCTCTGCTAGCTCAGTCGGTGAAGAGTCTGCCGGCAGTGTATGGGTTTGATCTCTGGATCGGGAAGATCCCCTGGAGAAGGAAATGGCAAACCACTCCAGTGTTCTTGACTGGAGAATTCCAAGGACAGAGAAACCTGGCGGGTTACAGTCCATGGAGTCGCAAGAGTAGGACACGTCTTAATGACTATACCACCACAACAGTTCTGCTCCTGGCTGACCTTGCTTCTATTTGGGGAGTCAGATCCCATTGTTCTCCTCATCACCACTCATGGTTTTTTAGAAATATTTATTTGATTAATTTATTTATTTGGTGTGTCGGGTCTTTGTTGCTGCATGTGGGATCTTTAGCTGTGGCATGCAGAATCTAGTTCCCTGACCAGGGATGGAACCTGGGCCCCCTGCATTGCCAGCCCAGAGTCTCAGCCACTGGACCACTGGGGAAGTCCCCATCATCAACTCATGTTAACCTCTTCCTTTGATCTCAGAGCTCCTCCTCTGAACCCCACAGTTACTAAGGTGGGGAGGCCCTCTTTCTACGAGTACAATACTTCTCAAGCATATGACCACTGCTTTTCATCTTTTCTTGAAATATTCCAATTCTTTATTACATTCCCAGGTGTGTGGTCTTGATTTTTTCAGTTTCTTATGGAGCAAATACAGAAACTGTTATTTACCAAAACTCCTCCTCATAGAAATTTCTAATACTTGTTTGGAGGAAAATACGCTGACAAGTTGCTGGGTGTGTATGTGAAAGAGTAGGGTGAAAGACTATAACGGTTAAGATGAGCTCCTGAGCTGTATGGATGCCTTAAGCCACTTTCTAAGAGAGATGGATCCTGGAATCTCTCAGGACACCCCATTTAGAAGCGCAGAAGTGGATTGTTCTAAGAAAAGGGGAATCGGTGGGGCTGGGCACAGGACAGGAGAAGATAAAATAATGTAGCAGGGGTACAGTCAGAGACAAATGAAGGACAGAAAGTTTAGAGGAAAATGTTGGAGGTATTTTCTATGATATGTTTGATGTTGCATCCCTCCTTTGCAGCCTGTTTATAAAAAGATTCAGTAAAACCCACAATTTGTGTCAGTGAATTATTTAAGGTCAGAAAGCAGCAAATTCAAAATGTTTTCAGGAATGAGACAGATGATGCAAACGTGTGTAGCTGCAAGTTTATAAGGCAATGGGGGAGGTGTGGGGGCTGTGGCAAAATGAAGAGTCCAGGACAAAATGTAATTATGCCCAGTAAATAATAGGCGTCGATAGGCAACATGTCCCATGGACCACTGTTTGTTACCTTAACTCTATGGAAACTCAAAAAGTGCTGGGCAGGACTTCCCTGATGGTCCAGTGGTTAGACTCTGAGCTTCTAATGCAGAGGGTGTGGGTTCAATTCCTGGTTGAGGAACTAAGAGTCCACATATGGCTTGGTGCAGCTGGAAAAAAAAAAAAAAAGTCCTGAGCTTTGCTGCCAGGTAGATTGGAGCTTAAGACAAAAGTAGCAGAGCAGATCCTGGGCAAAGAAATGGAAAAGGCAAGTGAAATCAGGGTGTCACGGGAATATCCTCCAAGGAAAAGAAGGTGAGACTTCAAGAAACAGATGTTGGTCACTAAACTGCTCTGTTTGAGGCAGAGAAAAACTTGTTTTATTTTTGAAAGAGAGGGAGGGAGAAAAACTCACCCCTGAGCTACCCAAACCATCAGTGAAATCTACAAGCTCACCCCTTGCCTGCTGTGGGTGGGTTTCCTGTGGATCGGGCAGGGGTTTGAGGGTGGAGTAAGGGGTGGTGTCAGGCAGCATCCACAGGGGGTCTCTGAACTTGTTGAGATCCAAAGGGAGGGCTTTAGGTCTTCCCAACTTGTGGTATTGGCTGAGGTCCAAGCCAATTATAGCAACATCTCCAAGGTGAAGAGGGAAGCAGCCCACATCTGGGTTACATTTATAATCCCAATGTTCCAGGAAGATGCAAGAATAAGTTATGCGGGTGCTGAGTGAGAGACCCTCCGGAGGGCACCTGTGTGATGCACTTTACAACATTCTCCCTCTTGGCAAGTGGCCAGTCAGCGTGGGGAAGCTTGGGCTGTCCACTCTGGGCCAACTCAGGGAGGGTTTCCTTTCCCCGGACATGAGTGTGGCTGGTAGGTGTGCCTGGACCCTCAGTACTTCCCCCCTACACACACACTGGTAGGTGCAGGGCGTGCAGAAACATGATGTCCAGAAAATGCGAGGAGGCAGCAGGAAACCCAAAAGAGTCAAAGCTGCCCTTAGGCCATCAAATCTGTTCAGTCTAGGAATCGGCTGTCATGGCCCTGGGGGAGAATCCAGAAGAGAGCACTTTAGGAAGCTATGGGTGACCATGGGCTCTAAAACTCTGATTCTTGCTCTGTCTGCTTTGCCTCCTTCCAGGGGCCAAGTTTCCCCTCTCCTCAAACTCACATGAGATTGCCCAAGTTAGAGCTTCCTAGTTGGGAGGGAGGTCTGCCTTTTCCATTTGCTTCCACTTGGAGTGTGTGTGTGTGTGGCGGGGGGTGGGGGGCGGGGGTAGGGTGGGGTAGGTCAGTTGAGGGGAGCATGGTGGGATAGAAAAACACTTACTGTCTTTGCAGTCTGGTTCTCAAATGCAGCCCGTATAGTATTTCCATTCCCACCATTTTTCAAAGTGGTGAGAATCCTTAACTGGCACCTACAAACGTCTGAAAGACAGACAGACAGATGTTAAACATCCTAGTTTCAGCGTTAGGCTGTGTTCTCTACTGAATTCAGAAACATTTGGAAATGTTGGATGGATGGGCTGTGTTGTCTGCAAGGAGTCTATTTGCATGCCAGACTGAGAAGCCTCCTGGGAAATAACTCACCGCAAGTGTGCACAGTATGCAGCGGATAGGCTTGGGCCAACAGTGAACCAACACAGGTGAATGAGTCGGTAGGTGGGTAGGTGGATGGATGGATGGATGGATACATGGGTGAATGCATGCACATCGGGCTATGGAGGCAAAGGGTTATACTTTCATTATGAGAATTTATTATCTTGAGTCTGGGGACGAAAAAGGTATGAATCCTTGAGCTATTTTCAGAAAAGGAAATTGGTAGGATCTTCATGTTGTTGTTCAGTGGCTAAGTTGTATCTGACTCTTTTGCAACCCCATGGACTGTAGCCCGCCAGCCTCCTCTGTCCATGGAATTTCTCAGGCAAAAATACTTGAGTGGGTTGCCACTTCCTTCTGCAGGGGATTGTCCCAAGGCAGGCAAATTCTCTACCACTGAGCCACCAAGGAAGTCCAAGATATATGAGGACAAAATATTAAGAGCCTTGTGATCAAGTATAACTTCAAAAAACAAGAAAATCCTTCTCCTCACACAGATATGGGATGTACTGACTTCAGAGTACTGAGAATGCCCCAGAAGATGGTGTCCTGAAGGCATTACCTCCCAGTAGGCAGCCCTACACTGGTCAACTGAAGCAGAGGTGAGAGTCCTGCATATACAGAAAGGGAGCAGGGCAAAAGGTGACAGTCTCACATTTACAGGAAAGGAGGAAGAATATGGTGGCATCATGTTGGGCTTTATAGAGGACTTGTGCTGTTTACCTGGCATGCAACTATGCCTCTGGCCACTGCCCTTGGTAGCCTAAAAAAAAAAAAAAAAAGCTGTATCATGAAATGTGCATAAAGCCTAGCTGAAAGATGGAAAATAGAACTCAGCTGACATTGTTTGAGGCTCTAGGTCCTGCCTTATTTGAACTCTACTTACACACTCCTGGACTTTTCAGTCAACAAAACACCCACCTCCCCTTTAACTTAAGCCAATTTGAGTTGGAATTTTGTCACTTGCAGCTGGGAGCTTATCAGTACACATGAACTTGTACTTGGAATTTCCCAATAATTAGTAAATTACTGTGAAGAGAGATGGAAGAGCTGTAGTAGCGAAAGCAAGAACAGTCATTATGGACAAGCACATGTGACAGGGCAAAAAAACACAGAGTAGATTTCCTTGGTGGTTCAGTGGTTAGGAATCCGCCTGCCAATGCAGGGGATATGGGTTTGATTCCTGGTCTGGGGGCACCTGCTGTGGGGCAACTAAGCCTGAGGGCTGCAACCACTGAGCCTGTGCTCTGCAACAAGAGAAGTCACTGCACTGAGAAAGAAGCCCATGGACTGCAACTAGAGAAAGTCCACACACAGCAACGAAAACGCACTGCAGCCAAAAAAAAAAAAAACTAGAGGAGCATGCAAAGTTTGTTCTCCGTTTCATTCTTTGTCCGCTCAGTTGCAGACCCTTTATCCTGCTTTGTTGTTTTCAGTATTTTTATGGATTGAATTGTGTTCCTCCCCAAAAGATATATTATAGCTGTAACTCCTGGAGTCTCAGAATGTGATCTGATTTGGAAACGGGGTTGTTGCTGATGTACTCAGTTTGCTGTTGCTGCTAAGTCGCTTCAGTCATGTCCGACTCTGTGAGACCCCAGAGACGGCAGCCCACCAGGCTCCCCCGTCCCTGGGATTCTCAAGGCAAGAATACTGGAGTAGGTTTCCATTTCCTTCTCCAATGCATGAAAGTGAAAAATGAAAGTGAAGTCTCCCAGTCGTGTCTGACTCTTAGTGACCCCATGGACTGCAGCATGCCACGCTTCCCTGTCTTTTATCATCTCCTGGAGTTTGCTCAAATTCATGTCCATTGAGTCGATGATGCCATCCAACCATCTCATCCTCTGTCACCCCCTTCTATGACTGGTGCCCTTAGGAAGAGGAAAGAGAGAGAGAGAGAAAAAAAACAAAACAAAACAAAAGGAGGATGCTATATGACTATAAAGTCAGAAGTTAGAGTGAAGCAGTGGCAAACCAAGAAACACCATGGGTTGACAGATAACCACCAGAAGCTAGGAAGATGCAAGGAAAGATCTTACCCTAGAGGTTTCAGAGGGAGTATGGCCTTGCTGAGACGTTGACTTTGGACTTCTAGCTTCTAGAACTGTAAGACAATGGATGTTGTTTAATCTCTAAGTTGTATCTGGCTCTTCTGCGACCCCATGGACTGTAGCCTTCCAGGCTCCTTTGTCCATGGATTTCCCTGAAGTGGGTTGCATTTCCCTCTCCAGAGACAATGGCTATCTGATGCTCTAAGCCACCCAGTTTGTAGTCCTTCGTTATGGCAGTCCTAGGAGACTCATACTAATATCTTCGAGTCCCCTACTTCATCCAATTTTTTGCCAAAAGACAAGCAAACAAACCAACAAGAACTGTCTTATAAACTTAAGTATTTTGCAGACACAATATGTTAAAATATCCTAGGACTTTTTGCATTTGAAAAGGGAAATGAGGGAAAGCTGTCTATAAGTGAATCTATAATGCTGGAGTTTTAGACATGGAGGAAGGGTGATCTCAGAAACCTTGTAAATCTGTAAGTGCCTGTTTATCATTGCAAGGAGGTTACATTATTGAGTTTCAGGGTGACTTTAAGATTGTTAGAGATGTCTCAGGGGCTCTTAAAAAAAGGGAGTGAGTGACAAGAGAATGGCTAAAGGGCTGGGCTTTGAGACCCCACCCAACGCAACTAGAGATGGCTTTACTTTATACGCAGGGATTCCACACAAGATTTCCTTTTGGATAACGAATTTTTCTGTTAATATAGACTGAAAGTCTTTGCGTTATGGCATTATTTAACTCACATGAGGATAACCCTTGTTTTATATTTCTTCTACCATTTCTGCAAAATGTTCCCACTCACATCTGTGTTTATCACTAAAGCAGAAAACTGTTCATTTCTGCCAAGAGCCTAAGGTGAGGACACAGGGACACACAGGTGACACCAGCTTTATTTCTCCTCTTGTTTTTAACTATTCTGATGGGCATAAGAAGAACAATGAGCTGCTTTTCCTTTGTTCTTGTCTTTTTAAAACTGAGAATCAAAATCTTCATGATCCAAAATGTGCTAGACTTTTAAGTAAAAGTCAAAATATCTAGTTTATTCCAGTTGTTGATTTATTGGCTGTCGTTCTCCTTTTTACTTTTTTTTTTTTTTTTTTTGCCATTGGGTGAACAGAGGAGGCTATCAGGAATGCATTATTTGCATTCATGTGATTGAGGCAGAAGCAGTACTTGAATACAAAAAAATATTGTGACTGATGCTGAAGTATATGTGGGAAAGAGCATAATACAATTCTTAGGCATTTGTATCCATTTCCACTTTCACATGCATTATCTCCTTGGAAGCTCTTTCAAATCCTGGGAGGTATGCGGACTGGCCTGGTTTTCCTATCACCAGTCCACAGATGAGCCCAGAGCCTGTGGATGCTCAGAGAATCCTCCTGGGCCTGAGGCCAGTTAGTGAGGGGAAGCTGGGACCACCACCCTTGAATCCTAAGGCTACTGCTCTGAATGATGAGTCAGTGATTTTTTTTTTCTTCCAATCATGGTGAAATACAGAGAGAAACTGTAAAATAAATGGCTCATAAGGACCTTCAGTCCTCCTTTATCTCCACTGCTTCTACCATAAAAGCTTAAGTCAGGGTCTGCTTTTGTGATATCTTTGAGATAAGCAACAAGTCCCAGGAAACAAATAGTGAATACCACCAACAATTCCCTTAAAAAATTCTCCAGCTAAGCATGTGAATCTCAAAATGCTCTTCAGATCATAATAGCTAATCATTCATCCACCTACGCTCTTCCTTCAGTCAAAGATGCTCTAGGAGTCAACACTAGTGCACCCTGAGCTCCGAGGCGCTGCGGGCGGCCACCGAGGGTGGGCGGAATCTCAGATGACCCCAGGAAGAATGGATTCGGGAATGCCACCAGAGTTTTCTTTTCCTTTCGTTGTTCCTCCCTTGGGAACTCCTTGTTTGGGTTACAGGTCCAGGCTGGATACACTGAAAGGGAACAGATGGATGCAGGCTGTCTGGTTGAGAATGGAGGGAAAATAATAATTTTTTTTTTTTTTTTTCTGGTACGGGCCGCTGAAAATCAATCAGGGACAGAGACACTCTGGTAGCTCAGGGAAAACCACGTTGGAGTCCAGGCTCCAAGCCTGGGGTCTTTGTTTTTGTGTCCTTTCTAAAGTAACCCATGGGAATAGCAGGCTGCGTAGTGGGGAGCTCCCACTTCCCAGATTTGGCTCCGAGGGCAGATGAGTCGGTGGGGGAGGAAAAACCTGAACTTTCAAAAGCATCCTCAGGCGAGAAGAGGAGTTTCAGGGTTGGCCTGGGGAAATGTACAAGGAGAGGGAGAGTCTAGGATAGAGGTGGGGTGGCTGTGATCAGAGAGGCCTTAAAAGAAGGAAAAAGGGAGCCCAAACTGGGAGCCGGGAGAAAGCGGAGCGGAGAGGCGGGGCGGAAGGCGACGGGAGCTGGGACAAGCTGCCCCGGCGCGCAGGGCGCTGGGGTGGGGGGCGGCGGGGCGAGCGCGGGCGGGGAGGGCGGCGGTGACATCACGCCAGGGCCCCCTTCCCTTAGCCGGGTGGGTGGGGCCTCGGCGCGCTGAGCGGGCGCGGGGTCAAGGAGGGGGAAGAGGAGGAGCAGGCTTGAATGTGTCTGTGAGAGGATCGGGGAGGGGCGGAGGAGGCGGAGGGCGGGGAGGGAGAGCGCGCGTGGCTCGGGGCGCCCGGGCTCCCCCCGCAGCCCCCGACCCCGGCCCGGGCCGCCTCCGCGCCGCCGCCCGCGTAGCCGCCCGCGTCGCCGCTGGGATCCACTGCGGGAGCAGGGACTCGGCGGGTGGGGAAGCGCGGGCCCCCGGCGCGGCCAGGAAGGAGCGAGAAAGCAAAAGTAAGGCGAGCCGCACTCCTCCCAAGTTTTCCCAACTTCGCCCCCTGCGGTGGCAGGCGTCCTGCTGCTCGGCGCGTCCCCACCGCGCCGCCGGAGAGTGGCAGAAAGAAAAGGGACGGGGCGGGGGCGGGGGCGGAGGAAGAGGGAGCGCGAGCGCGAGCCCAGAGTCCGGCAACATCTGTTAAAACTTGGGGGAGGAGGAGCGCGGGGAGGAGGAGGAGGAAAAGGAGGAGAGGAGGGAAGGAGGGAGCGCGAGGGAGGGAAGAGCAGAGCCGAGGGACAACTTTTCCACCCGTGAGTAGCGCAGGCTGCGCGGGTAGGGACTGGGGGAGCCTCCAAGCTCGCGCGGGTTTCCAGGCCGGGATGGGACCTTCTTCCAGAAAGTCGGTTGCATGCGAGGAGGGGAGCGCAGTGGGGGCTTTCTTTCTTTCTCTTTCCCCTCCCTCCCGCGGGTGAACCAAATCAGAACTGTCACTCAGGGCCTGTGAGTCAGAAGGGATCGGATTACACGATCCCTGAAACCGATGCCGGAGTCGCACGAGCGGGCGGGAGCGGGCAGGGGCAACGCCACCGCCACCGCCGCCGGCGCGCTCGCACACTCGCCCTCGCGCCCCCTCGCCGCCCCGACCCTCCCTCCCCGCGCGCCCCGCGGCCGCCCGCGCCGCACCATGCCCGTCGCCGGGGACCCTCGCGCCCTGCCCGGCCTCTTGCCTTAGCCCGAGCCGCCCGCGGCCGCGCGGAACCCGGAGCCGCCCGCCCGCGCCCGGGACGCGGGTCTATGGGAAGTTCGGGGACTTGACAGCCGCCGCCGCCGCAGGTACGTCCCGCCCGAAGTTCTTTGTTTCGCGGGGCCCCGCACCGGGGAGCCAGCTCCTGCGGCCGCGCCCGCGCCTCTGGGTCGAGAGGGGAGTCCCCGACGGGGGGCGCGGGAGGAACTGAAAATGGCTGTCAAAAGGCGCCCAGATTTCGGGAGCCGCCGGTAAGGCGTCGGAACCAGTCTTCCCTTCGCTCCCTCCTTCGTGATGCTCCCCTTCCCAGCGTCTGACCTGGCGGCCATCCGGAGACGGGCTGGAGAATTTCACCTCCCGGAGTTGGGAGGTCGGGGGACGAAGTTTGGAGCAGTTGCGGCGACTGCTCCCCTCGCCCCGACTCCTTTTCCCGAGGGCTGAAAGGAACTCCGCTAGCCCCCGAGGGTCGGGCGCTGAAGGCGGCGGGCGGTGAGGTGGGTGCGCGCGAGGAGCGCCGCGGCGGGGGCTTCCTCCAGCTTGCGCTTCCCATCGGGGGTGGGGTATGAGTGAGCCGGGAGAAAGAGGCGCGCCTCGGTCCTAAGAGAGGAAAAGTGAAAGTTGTACCATCTGTGGATGATTTGGGATTCTTTCTTTTCCTTTCCAGAGACAGCATTAAAAAAAAAAAAAATGAAAGAAAGTAAGGGGAAAGACAACAAAAGAAATAAAAGTATTAGAAGCTGCAGGGAGTGAGTGGTGCGGAGGTGGTGGTGGTGGTGGTGGTGGTGGCTGTATAGGTGGGTAACAGTGGCGCCTGCAATGATCATTTAAGAGGTCGCATTTTCAGCGAGCAGAGTTGGGTATGAATCACTCTGCAGGGGACAGTTACTTTCTGGAGTTGCAGAGGGCACATGGGCGGGAGGAGGTGGAGAAGGAGTAAATATTTACCCCAAACTTAGGGAGTTTGTGAAGTGACTTATAAGCAGATTGCCAGATGCCGAAGCACCACCGCACAGTCAGGCCTTTTATCCTCCCCTGAACTTTGTGCTGGAGTCGGCGATGGCACCTCCTTCAGGAGATGCCATCCGGAGAGCGGCTGGACCCACGCTTCCCTGGCTGACCTCGCATAAACAGACTGTGCGGGAGGCATCCTCCGGGCGACTCCTCCCGCCCGCCCTGGGGTCTCATCTCCGTGGTGTGCAGTCCCGGATAGATTCTGGCCTTGGGTACAGCGCTCGTGGCCCTCTGCCAGTTTATATGTACATATATTTATGTAAAACATTTTCTCCCAGCTCTCTGCCAGCTGTTCCACATTTTCCAGCTGCCATTTCAGTTTGAAATGATGGACCGTCCGCATCTCCAAGTAAAAGAGTCCCGTTAGTTGGAGGTATGGAGGGTCGGTCGCTGTGCAGAGACCTGGCCAGTGGCATTAGCCAGACTGGTTTTAGAAAACACCTTTCTTCGCTCCTTTATCTTTCTCCCTTTTCCTCCCCAGAGCCCTTTGCTGGAAATGCGCAGTAATTAAGCTTTTCCCTCCCAATATGATTTTGAACAGAATTGGGAGATTTTTGAGATCCCTGAAATATGCGTCTGGTGGAAATAAATTAACTTTTAAAAAGAGTTCCAGCTTGAGTGCCTTGGGCATAGCTGGTGGAGCCCTCTGCCATGGCCATTTCTATTTAAGGCAGGAACTATTCACGGTCCCCATGTTACACTTTTTGTGTTGTTTGGTGTCTTAGCATATTATAGACAGAAATCTTCAAGAATTGGCCTAAAGTATTAATTTTGGCCTAAAGTATTAATTTTGAGTATTTATGTAATTGCTCTGTAATTTGAATAGGTGCCTTATTGATTGATTCCTGTAATTATTTCATTTAGGTTTTAAATTAAAAATTAATAATAGTCTGACAGTTTCTTAATTACATGTGTCAAGATTATTTTGAAGGAGGAAAATGCTATGTTTCAAAGTAGTGAAATAACCTCAAAATCGCTCTATCTTTCTAAAGCAGAACAGTATTTCATTTGAGGGGCTATACTGAAGTAGCAGTGATTGGCCTTAACAATGTAAACTGTGTGAAGTATCTAAAGAATTTGTTTATGTTAGGAAATATTGGTCTTAACCTGGTACACAAACACTTTGGCCAGTTGGCCTGTAGTCAGACCTAAAACAAACATGAACTAACATTTAAATTAGTTGTAATAGCATACTTATAGAGAGAAGAGGTTTATTTTACACTAAAAGCTATTTAATCAGAAACTGCCTGCCTAAGGGGAGAGCCTTTCAGGGTATATAATTCTTAAAGTCAGCCTAGGAAAGCTTTGGTTTCAGATGCCTGAATGAGTCCAATGTGAGAGGTGTCCAGTGAAATTTCACACACACAGAAGCAGTTTAAAAGGTATAGACTATATTGTTATGAATAGGCTAGTAGGTTCAACTCAGATACTTACGAATTCTTGGTACCGTTAACATGTTTGGATTCCTTGATTGGACCCTGACATAAATACACTTCTCCATAAATACACTTTTCCAGTATGTCGAATTTGCAAAGGACTACAGACAGAAATGAGAAAATTCAGTACTGATAAAAAATGACTCTGGTGAATTATTTCATTACTTATTTAATGAAAGTCATTAATTTATCAGTTTGATGCCCTAGCCTAAAAGTTGAACTTTCCTTTGTTTCTTGGCCAGTTTTCTTAATTACCTGCATGCTGTAAGGGTTTCAGACTTCCTCTGTGCTTCGCCATTAAGGGTCCTTCCATCTATGCAAGCTGTCCTGTTTATCCTTGACCCCTTTTTAGGAGGATAAGGTTTGGGAGTTTATGAAAGGAAACAATTTAATGATCATTGTTCCATGCACTCACTTATATGAAGACAGTAGTGTACTAAGAAAAACCAGTCTTGAAGGAAAAGTGAATCAGTGAGTCATGAAATCCTCAAGAAAACCTTAGTAATGGAATGTTAATGCTTTTAGACTATAGTAGATTATCTTAAAAGTCAGCCTTTTCTTCTTTATGCAATTGTTGTAAATCCCCAGCTAAAAAATTCTTTGAAGGAGGTTTTAGTTTTGCTGGCATCCGTATTCTGTAGTCGGTCTGATCTGTTTTGGAAGATTCAAGAAATTTTCTGCCAACTTATATCATGAAAGTCAATTAAAATGCTGACATGACTGTAGAAGAAATTGTGTGTGTGTGTATTTCATTTGGTAAGTATAAGATTCTACTCTAATAATGACTTCAGGTTGTCTTTTCATGAAAGGCTACTAGAAGATGCTGCCCTTCACTTCCTGTTGTCATTTTTCCAGATGAAAATTGATTTGTTCTAGTTTCAAAGCAAATAAAGGGAGACAGAGTAAACAACAACAGGGCAGGGGGAGCACCACAAACTTTTTTCAAGCACTTTCAGTGTATTTTTCATCTCTACTTTTATTTGATGGGCCTGTGAAATAGAGCTGTAGACTGGCGAAGACTTTAAATGAAATTTCACACTTTGATGATTTTTTTTTTTAACTTTGATATATTGACAGCAAAAGGAGCTGCAAAGCTTTTTTATAAGTTGAGCAGTAACGCCAAGCAGCAGTCAAATGTCTCTGTGCATTTGTGTTTAACTGCAGAAGAAAAACATGTCCATGGGCAGTAGAGGTTCTTATCAACCCCCTAATCCCAGATCCCAGCAAACCTTGAGGGCATGCCTCAGATCTTGCTGAAATCACTGTAGACTCTCACAGTTTGCAGATTAAATATGCTATGTGTTCCTGGCTCCAACAACAGTTTTATGAGCTCACTAAGCTTCCTGTTTTAAGATCCTTTTCTTAAGTTTTTAGAAGCTGTTAAAGGTAATGCTGCCTGGAGTAAGTGGTACTTGTTAATTTAGAGACACTGGGTATTTCATGCTCTCTTTCGAAATTGCCAAAATTATGATTTTTCCATCGAAGGGCTAGTTTTACAGGGAAAGAGAGGGAGGGGAGCCGTTGGAAAGAAATTGAATGTTAACTGTGTTGGCAAGTGTATTCGACTGCAAACTTTATGTGGTGTCTCAATTGTTTCAAGGCACTTTTCCTTTGCCTCACACCTTAAAATTAGACTTTTTCTACTTGTAATTCTAATGCACTATATTTTAGTGCCACACTTAGCTACTCATGACCACTTTCAGGTTGTTTTTTTTTTTTTTTTTAATGTGAAAGTGTTTTTTGTTCCATGTGTGTATATTTCAATCCGACAAAACGTCCCAGAAAATCTATGGCTCTCTAAAGAAACTGAATGAACAGGCCATTACCTAGTTAATAAGGTGGCATTGGGACATTCCAGCCCCCCTCCTGAAAGGCAATATTGTGTGGAGCTCCACACATGCATCTGCAGCATTTAAGGTTGTGTCCTCATGTTAGGGTGCTTTTGCATTTTGCATACAAGTCATAATTAAAAAAGAAAATACTTACATCATCGTCCAACGACCTGTCACATAATTCCCAGGAGAACTCGAGCCAATTTTGTGCTTAAAGGTTATTCAATGAATGAAATTGTGAAAGCCCATTTGTCAAAGTGCTGCATGGTTTCTGTTAGTTTTCAAGCCCCAAATTCATTGTCTGCCCGGCCCCGCCATCAGTCATCAGTGTATTAGCGCTGCCTTCAGGCCATGGTGCCCAGCACTTCTTCACACCATTATAGCTTTGAAAGTGTACTCTGTCGACTTGTAGAATTACTGCTCTGATTTCCGCTTGGCTGGGTTTGAGGTAAGTCCCCTCCCTACCTTCTAGCTGACTGTAATCCTTGCTTTCTTTTAAAGCTTCTTTACAGAGATTTAGGGGAAAACTTTCTTAAGGGCCCTGTTGGCATCACACTGTGGTTTTGTTGTGGCATGCAGTGTACATATAAATTGTACCTGCAGTAAATTGGATTGATTGCTGGCCTCAAACAGCTAGTGGGCTTTTACCTTTTTTTTGGAAGGGAGGTGAGGTGATATGTGTGTGTGTGTGTGTGACACAGGAGTATATTTTAAACATCTGATTGTGTATTTGGGTGATTTTTATGCTGTAGAATGAAATTAAATAATAGGAGCTAAGTGTCGTTTTATTTAAATCTGTCTCTGGAAGTACCTTCAGAACCCAGTGTGACATCCTATTTGTTAATTTTCTTGTGGAAATTTGCAGCTTTAGCTCCCTGGACTTTTGGGGGAGATGGTGTAAAATACCTAAAAATACTCCAGAATTGTATGTTACATGGGTTTTTACAAAAAGAGACTGAAAACTCACAATTCAGATGAAAACTAACTCTCAAATTGCTGTAATGAAGGAATGAGGCAGTGAAACCATATTCTTGATTTCATCTTGTGATATTTTGAAAAAGAATAATTCAGTCTCAAGAGACTTTTTTTGAATGAAGCCTAAATGAACTAAGATGTATGGAACCCTGAATGGAGCATGGACCAGGCCATGCCA
This sequence comes from Bos mutus, assembly GCF_027580195.1. NCBI lineage: Eukaryota > Metazoa > Chordata > Mammalia > Artiodactyla > Bovidae > Bos > Bos mutus. Next base: position 40,394,096 of record NC_091620.1, on the reverse strand, counting down.
CTTCAGGACAACATCTGCTGTTTGAAATGTGAGGTTCCAATGAAATTCCACACCAGGGCGTTTCATTGGGAGGGTGCATCGTTTGGCATCGTTTGGTATAGTTTTCATTGGCAGTTCTGTATATGATTGGTGGGCAGGAGGTGAAAAATAAGACAGCTGAAGAATTCTGTAGTTTATAGGCTGAGCTGATCAGGAATAATTCAGAAATTATTACTGAGTAAACTGATTTTAAAATCCTTAAATTTTGAAAACTGTGCTTTTTACATTGCAATTAAGATTCAAGAATCTGTACTTTAAAAATCAGGAGGCTAAAGTACAGTGAACAGTACCAGACCGAAAAAATTAGTACCTTTGGGGTATCTCCAAGCTGATTTTAACACCTAGCAGGTATTAGCCCCATATTTGTGATGGTTTAAAGGTAAATTCTTATTCATAGAACCTGGACTCTATCCCCTTAAGCTTGATTGTCAAGGCACACTTAATTCTGGGCACCAAAAGTTATAGAAGTTCTCTTAGAGTGATTTTTAAATTTAGCATTTTTTTTCCTTCTGAAACTGTTGGAAGACTTTTAATTCCTATAAACTTTAGAGAAGTGAGACAAGGGGCATCTTTGATCAGCCGTGCTGTTTTTTTGTGACATATGTAGGTTTAAGGGAAATAACAGTTTTCATGAGCTTAGCTGATCTATAGACTGATAACTGACTTATAGATCTCCTTTTCTGTCTGAAGCTTGTCTGTCTCCAGCAAACTCACAGAAAATGGGAGTGTCAGCTCATTCCTTAATAGCACCTGCTATGCAGGGCACTTCCTTCAAACCTAAACCAAAGTACACTGGCCTGATGTTTCAAAGTTTTTGCAAAACTCAGAAACAGTAACTAACAAGTATTAAATGGAGACCTTTATCCTTCAGATGTTTCTCATAAACATCTGAGAAAGTTAGATTAGCTGATGGTCTTTCCTTTTAAAGACCATTTTTGCTTTTAAGTACACATAGCAGAAAAGGAAAACCGGCATACAAAACGTCATTTGTGATTTTAATGCTAGTAGCAATGATGACTTCATGTCAAATAAGATTTTCAATAGTTGAAGTTAAATATATGGCTTTTTAAAAAGTTGAGATGTAGTTAATCTACTAAAACCAAACTCACTTAATCCATAGACAGGCATTTATTTTCCCTTAGAGTAATTCCACTCCCTTTTCAAGTAATTCTATTTGCGTAGGCCTATCATGGATACTGCTTATCTGAGATTAGGAGCTTCAGAAACTGGGAAAGATAGATCTGAAAAAAATAGGTAGCAGATTTGGGGACCTCTAGGTTACCAAAGACCATTTTTGGTGACTTGAACAGGGAGGAGCTTTCTTATTTGCAGTTAAGGCTTTTGGTTTTCCTAATTATGGGGGAATATGATCACATGTAAATGTAAAATAATTGCACATTTAAAAATGTTATAGTTAAAAATTCATGAAGATTTCATTAAGAACTTACGAAGTTGAGCTTACAGGAAAGAAAGACATTACAGACAGGGAAGGGAGAGGAAGCCATAGGAATTTTGGAAAATCTTGGTGTGTTACAGAGGTTATGCATATCTAATTGATTTTAAGTTCAGAAAGATATCTTGAGTGCCAGGAAGCGTCAACCATATTACAAACCTATAAGAGATTTTCTATAATGCATGATTATATGAAACCCACTGACATGTTTCAAATTCCCTAAATTTTGCTCATGGAAACTCATGCTGTTCCTCACTTCCAGAATTGCTTTAAAGTTAAAATCGGTATTAGTTTGTGTTTTTTGATTTTTTAAAAATAAGTTTTCCTAGAGCAGCCATTTTCTTCAGGAACTGAATTTGAATGCTACAGGAAGGTGTAACTATTTAATAGAAAATTTTACCTAAATGGTTGTTCCAAGACTAGCATCTTGAAGAAGCCGCTAATCTGCTAGTAAGTAATACAGGTGGGAGAAATGTCACTTTTCAGTGATGTGATGGAAGCACCTTAGAAATCCTTACACAGGCTCCTTCTGGATTTTTGAAACAGCATATTAGGAAGATCATTCAGTTTATAAACATATGGACAGGTATAAGTAAAGATACTTTCTCTGGAGGAAAGCTTTATTTCTCTTCAGCAAGAGCTCCCTGCGTTGAAGGGAATAATTTCTCACTGAAGGCCTAATCCGCCATGCTGTTCAAAGCACCCTGTCTCCTAGAATGCCTTCTTCCTGCCTTGGCAGTAACTGATCAGAAACTGATCAGGTTGCCACTAATCAGGCTTTTAACTTGTTTTAAATCTTTAAATGCATCAAGAAAAAAAAATCCCAAATTCAGGACACTGAAAAATAAACCAGCTGGATTAGGGAAACCGATAAAGTAGTCTGCTGTTCACAAAGGATGCATTATTAGTTTAGAATTACTGTCTCATTTCACCTTTGATTAGAAGGTCATTTTATACAGTTCAAACATCATTTCAAATGTTGATTTTAGCAATGGTGCTTCTTCTTCTTTTTTTTTTTTTTAACATTTTAAGGACTTAACTCATTCACAGAATCCTGCTTGTGTGTGCATTCCAGGGTTCACTGCAGAGATCTGCAAGGGGAAAGGCAGAATGGTGATTTTTCACGCTCTCCATTTATTATATAAAGCTTCGTGGTTGAAGTTCGGAACTCCACTGAGGACTGTCACACAGAAAGCCCATGAGATAGGTCTGCCCCTTCACCACTCACACACCTCATCGGTTTAGGGCAGCTGATGAAGGAACACATTTGGAACCGGGTTAAGAGCCTCTGAAGCAAGTTAGAAGTTTGGTTATGTGAAGCACCCAGCCACTGCGGTTTCTTGAAGATGTCAAGTGTCCCCCAGTCCTTTAATGTAGAGCGACACACAGGGTATTGCATTGCCAAGTGCCCAGAAAGTTGCATCTCCCTGAATTCAGTCGGTGAAGCAGCCATGTGATTGCACTCAGGGCCGCTGCCGACCACTGTCTGCGGGGGATACTGCCGGAGCAGTTGTGCAGAGTTTTCCAGTCCTCTCGAATCCTCCCCGGGAGCGGGTGATCTGGGTGATGCAGAGTGAGGAGGGCCGCGGGAGGAGGCCGAGTGAGGAGGGGCGGAGGCTCTGCGGGGTTCTGATCGTCCGGACTCTAGCCTGTCCTTTCGCTGGGGTGACGCTTCTGGAAGGCGGATAAGAGTGGAGCCGGCCTATTCCAAGGAACCAGCGCTGCGCGGCTGGGCCTTACCGCGCTGGGGAGGGAACTTATGGCGAGGCGGGCGCCCGGAGGCCAGGGCGGCGGCAAGATCTGAGACCGCGAATGGAGAGGCCGCCGGGGCTCGAGGACACGGACCCTGAAACCGTGCAGGGAACAGAAGGGAAGCCGGTGTGGAAGCGCAAGATGCAAGCGCTCCCAGGCGGCACAGACCACAACCCACTGCTTACTCAAAAAAAAAAAAAAAAAAAATATATATATATATATAAAAATGCAAAATGACATCTTTGCAAAGATGAAAGTTTCTTTTTTACTAGTTCCAAGTGGCCACTCTAAAGGGAGGGTCACCCTTGCGGCTTGGTGGGGTGGGGGATGTGCTATTTCCAATGCAGACCCCCCTCCCCCATTCTCCGAACTGGTACATGTTGCAGCTTTTCTTTGGCCGACTTTCCAGTGGAGATGTGCGCTGCAGCATCACATGGTCAGTGACTCCAGGACACGGTGTCTTCTTTTGATGCAAGTTAAGATTTATAATTTAGAAAGGAAAGACCCACCTGTGGGCAGGTTGCTAGTAACAGATTAGGTTTAAAAGAGGGTCCGGAATTAATTGTGCTCTGGGTTTAGGCCTCGGGGAAATTACAGAAGGCTGGGGACGGATAGTTGAATGGGGAAAAGCCAGGACTGTTTGCAAGAAGGCATTTTCATTCCTGCATTTACCTATGAAACTTCAAGCTTTAGCAGGCCTATTAGAGGAGTTTTTCTTCGTTTTTTTTTTTTTTTTTTCATATACCCAAGCTGCTAGGACTCAAAACATCATCTACAGATAGTTTTTCTTTCCTTCTCTATTTTTTGTTTTCCTAAGCATAAAGAGTCAAGGGGCATGCCAGCAAATCTTGTGTGTAATGCAGTGGTGAAAAGGATTGAAGGAGAACAGTTTGACTTTATAAGAAAAGGAATTGGGTCTAAAAGTCGCATTTCATTCACATCTAAAAACCAGTGATATGTTTTCCTCAGAGAAAAATCTTTGAAGTGAAGCAGAACTGAAGTTTTCCTTCAGAGTTATGTTCTAAATAAATTCTACTTTATTATTTAAGAAATGCCAAGTTTTAAAAGGAGTCCTGTAGGCTGCTGCCCTAGTTGTGTGTATTTTAGGATTCCATCAGGAATTTTTACTGGTCACTTCTGTACCTCATGCTTTGCTTTATCTCAGGGCTGAGGACTGAGTTTTCCAACTCGGCTGAACATCCTATGAAAACATTGCGACCACAGCTAGAAGCAGACTCTTTTCTGCTCACTAACTCTTCAGGCAGAGTTTTGATGAGGTGTGAGAGTCTCAAACGTGAAAACTTTCTCCTTTGTAACTGACAGAGACAAAGTTGGGTTTTTATCAGTTAAAAGAAGCTGATATAATTTATAGGGATATACAGGAAGCAGATTTCTGCCTTGGCAAGTTGCCATTTTTATAGCCCTGTTCCAAGCATAAACCACACTTTTAAATAATTAGTTACTAACTAATGAGATCCAAAAATAAGTTGTCAAAATAGAAGAAGGGGGTAGACTTCTGAGTGACCAAGGGCCTATTTCTTAAAAAAATCCATTTTGAACAGGAGGATGGGGGAGAAATTAGTATTCTCCAAGACCATTAATTAGTGTGATTTCAATCAGTGCCTGGGGCTTTACCTCTTCTTGGGAGCCTCTCTCTGGTGATGAGTATTTGGAGGGTTTTTATTGCTTTGTTAAAATGAAGTCCTTTGCTTGGGGGAAAACCAACAACTCCACAAAAACCAAGTTTGTCAAGGAGCTTTGGTGACTCCTCTCCTCACTACGATTAATTAGTTTCCTCTCCTAAGGAAGAGACAAACTGAATTCCTACCAAGAATCCCATCTCTTGTTTTTTTTTTTTTTCTTCCCTATTCCATTAGCTGATTTCTATGTCTGGTATCAGTAAACTCCATCCAGATTGCACTGATAAAACTCTATGTGTGTTTCGAGGGAAACAATTATGATAAGTGCCTGTTTATCCAAAATGGTTGAAAATGGAGTGTTTTGATTGATTAAATATTCCTGTTAAAGTTTTTAGTTTTTACATAATTTTCCAGTTTACAAAGAAATACTGGCTACAAAAGAAAAGATACATAGCTAAGTCAGTGGCAATTAAGATTAAAGACTGATGAACTGAGTCACAGGATCATTGTTGGACTGTGTATTTACTTAGTAAACACTCTTACAGGTAAGAGGTGGTGGGGAGATAGCCAGGGACTTGTCCTCATGGAGTTTAGGGTCTAGAGGAGAAGACAGACATTCAGCAAAGATTCCAGGCTTATGCAGAGTTGATTAGGATGGTGGTTGGGATGGTCTGTTGGAATTCAGCACTTCATTCTTTAGTTCATCCAGTCTGCAAAGATTTCAATGAGGACCCACAGCATTGAGTACAGAGTGGTGAACAAAAACATGTCTGCAAGTTCAGTGATCTTGATAATCACCATTGCTGTTTAAAATAGAGGTTCAGGGGCCACCTCCAAGCATCTGGGGTTAGGCTGGCAACTCTGAATGTTTCACTGAAACAAAACAAGGCTGATTCAGATGGCGCTTGTACTACCCCCAAACAGTGCTGTGGATGAGGTTGAATGGTTTTAATTGCATGCTTTAAACATGATATTTAAATCAATTTAGATCCCTGCTTGGCCTTTTGGCTAAGATCAAGTATAAATCAATTTTGGGGGAGCATTCAAAAAATTTAAAGAATTATTCTGGGTTTGGTAGACCTAGAAGGGATGGTTGAGAATTTCTCTTTCAAGGGTTCTTGATCTGCATTGGAGGGCCTGTGATCCCTTGAAAATCAAATGGACAGTTTTTTGTGTGTTTAAGTCTATTCTGGGGAATTCCCTGGTGATCCAGTGGCTAAGACTCTGAGCTTCCAAAACAAGGGGCCGGGGTTAAGTCCCTTGTCAGGGAACTAGATCCCACATGCCACAACTAAGGCCTGGTGCAGCCAAATAAATAAAGAAAAGTAAATATTAAATGTCTTTTATTAAAAAAATGGATATCTTGGGGGGAGAGGATCCATAAGTTTTAACATCTCCTTAAAGAAGATTGGACACCCCACTACCCCCAAGGTTAAGTCCCACCGTGTGACACCGTCTTGTGACAGAGAGGGAAAGTGAAAGTCACTCAGTCGTGTCCGACTCTTTGTGACACCATGGACCATACAGTCCATGGAATTCTGCAGGCCAGGATACTGGAGTGGGTAGCCATTCCCTTCTCCAGGGCATCTTCCCAGCCCAGGGATCGAACCCAGGTCTCCCACATTGCAGGTGGTTTCTTTACCAGCTCCAGGGGACATCAGTCAGGCCCTACCCATTGACTTGTGCACCATGGCAACCTTCAGAAAAGAAGGCCTATAGTCTTTCACTATTGTGATCTGTTGGGCTCTTTGAATAATGTTTCTGAATTTGGAGTGGATCTTATAATTGATATGTAAATTTAACCTAGGGTGTCTTTTTGTCTTTTTTATTCTAGAAAAGCTGTTCTTAAATAACTTGTGTGCTTTTCAGTGAATGCCAGTGGATAATCAAGGAGAAGATGTAGAAATTACTGGAAGAGCCCTTGCTCCGGGCCACGAGGCCTCTGGGCCGTCAGCTTTTCTAGTTAGTTATTATGAATTTCTTGTACTATAAAGAAAGTATTTGCAGTTCCTTGCAAATGTGAGTTAAGTTTGACTAAGAATCTTCCATCTGTTTCTTTAAGACTTTTAGTCCATGACCGAGTTGCCTAGTTTATTTCACTAATTGTTTTGATGGAACACAGTGGTATCTGCTCAGTGTAGAAGATAGGCAGATGACTCCATGGAAGAAATGCCCACAATCTAGATAACTTGAGGGAAACATGGTAGAGAGGGGACTTGTCTTTTCTTGTATTCTTTGTTGATGTGGATCATGACTGCAAAAAAGAAACATGAACCAAACAGAGTGAAAATTGATGAATGATGAGCTGGGTTGGTTATCACATGAATGACACCAGTGAAAGACAGACTAACTGCCCTGCCTTTGCTGCTGCTGCTAAGTCGCTTCAGTCGTGTCCGACTCTGTGCGACCCCATAGATGGCAGCCCACCAGGCTCCCCCATCCCTGGGATTCTCCAGGCAAGAACACTGGAGTGGGTTGCCATTTCCTTCTCCAGTGCATGAAAGTGAAAGGTAAAAGTGAAGTCGCTCAGTCGTGTCCAACCCTCAGCGACCCTGTGGACTGCAGCCTTCTAGGCTCCTCCGTCCATGGGATTTTCCAGGCAAGAGTACTGGAGTAGGGTGCCATTGCCTTCTCCGGTTTCTCTCCTCAGCTGAGTTTTAATTTTTCTTAAGTGGTTCTAGCCTTTGCTGTCCATGATCTTTTGCCTTTTCCTGTGGGATCCAGAGTGTGTTGTTCTGTCCTTGTCGTTTTAAAAACGTAACTTCAGTGAATGGAAATGTTCTGCTGTTTAGAGAAAGCTTCAGGAATATGGTTTTCCTGAATGAATTAGACTTAAGAGGTGTATTGCAGTTCACATATCTTAGTGAGGAAAGCAAAATCATTGACCAGAGTCCTCTGATTCAAAGCTTTGAGTTAGAGTTGGATGGGAGAAACCGTTGGTCACTCTTTCTTTCTTCTAAAAGATTTTTTTTTTTTTAATATGGCCCATTTAGAAATCTTCATTGAATTCGTTACATTGTTTCTCTCTCTTTTTTTTTTTTTCTTTTGGCTTTTTGGCCATGAGGCATATAGTATTTTAGCTCCTCAACCAGGGATCAAACCCACAACCCCCTGCATTTAAAGGTGAAAACTTAACCACTGGATGGCAGGGAAGGCCTTGTCAGTCACTCTTTAAAACATCTAATTGATAACTAAAAACTGTCCCTGGCTTAGAAAGTTGTCTTACTTCCCTTTCTTATAAAGTTGGCCAACTTCTTATAAATGTCGGAGACATTTGGATATGTGGCTGAAAGGAGTAATGTGACACTGGGTTTCTCACCATAATCACAGCTGAAAATGGACATACTTAGACTGTTTAATAGGAAATGCCCAGTACGATTTTGGGAAAAGTCCCACATTATGGACAAGTGCCTCTGTCCTCCTTTTGCACACGTAGACAGAATTCAACTGGCTTGTTACCAGAACTTTGAGGCCTTTTTGTAAGAAAACTTGTGGGGAAGGGATGTCCAGATGTCACATTGGCTGATGCTGTAGGCTGATGCTTAGGCTGATTTTGAATGGGCTGATGCTCCTCAGGTGACAGGTGAAGTGGCTTTTGGGATTTCTTTTTCCTCCATCTTATTTGAGGTTGATGGTGCTGTTGTGGATTTTTTTCAGGGATTCCTGGTTGCCAGAGCTGAAGGAATGAGAAGGCGTCATGGAGGCCCAGTCCCAGAGCTCGACGACCACTGAGAAAAAGAAAGTGGAGAATTCCATAGTGAAATGCCCCACTCGGCCAGATGTCAGCGAGAAAGCCGTGGCCTCCAGCACCACTTCCAATGGTGAGCAGCCACGGAGATTACCTGCAGCCAAGCCTGCAGTCCTGTTCTGCACTTGGCATTCCTCGTGAATTGAGCATTTGCACCTGGACCTGTGTTTGTTTTCTGAGAGGCTAAAGAGCATAAATGGAGGTGGTGGGGGGAGGGGTTGGGATGGGCAAGCTTTAGGCATCTCTATTTTGGCAGTGAAACTACATGTTTTCTTCCAAATTTTCTAATTTGAGATGTAAATGTGATAGGTTATTTATTATAGGAAGTTCCTGTTTTGGCATTTTGGAAATCATCTTGATGATTCTGGCAGGACTTCAAAATACTTTGCATTTCACATCGGAAGTCTCCACTTATCAGGATAATTAGTGATTAGTTACTACAAAAGACACAAGCGCTGTCTTGTCCAAGTTAGTGAGAAGGTCCCCTGCCAACCCCCCAAACCCTAAGGAGTCCACTCTAAAAGATTTTAAAAGCTGTTAATGGTTGGCTCTTCAGTAGTGGTTGAAGGTTGAGCCTCATCTAGTTTTTGAGATGCAGGGTAATGTCTTTAATTTGCGTTCAGAGATAACAGAGAGCCACTGTTTCTCTTTGCTATATGTTTTAATATTGTAAGCATAGTGCTGAGAGGCATTTCAATTTAAGCATGGAGCCTTGAAAATAAATTCCAGACCCCACCTCTGGTAAAAACAGACTGAATAAGTTAATGGTAACCTTTACTTCCTGTCCTTGCTTTTTGTCCCTGCTTTAAGACCATCCGCGCCTTAGCTTTCTGTAGATTTCATAGCCACCCTTGGCCTTCATGAATTGCACTCTGCTTTGCCATGTGTCCTTGGGAAGGATGGGCTAGTCCGCTCTCCCAGTCCTGGACACTGCCTACCGGGGTAAATGAATTTGGATCTACTGAGCCAACCTGCTCCCTCCCTCCCTGTGGGTTTGGGTTTTATTTACTCCAAGAAAGATTTGACTAGGTTGATTTCTAACTTTTTACATGCAATGAAATGGGAGGGTCAGAATCTGCTTTGGAACGTTAACAGCCCAGAACCATAGGCTGTAAGTGCAGACATCCAGTAAAAAAGCTGCACCTTCCTGTCTGATCTGTGGCACTGTCTGGTCCTGCTCTCTGTGCCTATGTGTTGCTCACCTGTCCCTCTTCCCCAATGTCAGCAATGTGCACTGCCGGCTTGGGTGGGCGAAGGGAGGGACTGGTGTTAAACCTACTGACTAATGAGTCCCATTTTGACTTGATCTATAGGGAGATCCATTTATATCTGAGTTAAAATAATGAATTTACTTTACATACATAAGAAAATGTCTCTATTTCTTCCTTGATTTGTGATCTTTCAAGTCAAGACTAGAGCTTATTTTAATGGAGCCAACTTTTTGTGTTATTCCTCCAGTGGAATTATAGAAGGCATATTTTCTCCCTAAAAAAGCATCCCATGGCCATTGTTTCTTGTCTCTGGAATTTGTAAAAATTGGACATGCCTATTATTTCAGACCTAGAGTCAGTCTATGCCGTGTAGGTGATTTGGGAATTTTAATAGGAATTTTTTAGTGGTGTGTGTGAGTGTGTGTGAATGGGTGAGCCTGTGTGTAAGTGTGCGTGAGAACAGGGGAGGCGTGTAAGTGGGTAGAAGCTGGTGCCACACCACTTGGAGCCTCCATAAGCCACTGTCCTTTCTGTGAATTTCAGCAGAGTAACCACAGTGAGCTATCCTTGGTGAAGGTGCTGCCAAGTCAGCCACTCTAGCACCAGAATGCATCCTGGGCAGGTTTTTGGTGCTGCCACATTTGTCTTGAGCCACTCTGATCATGAGTTGTCCCCATTAACTTCCTTCGGGTGCCTGGGAACAGTGCTAACCTAATCAGCCCCTGGCAGCCAGGAAGCCACTGGGGAATAGTAGCCAGGGAAGGAGTAGTCACAGTTTACACAAGTTAGTCCTTGAGTCCCAGATAACCACAGAACTGACTGAATCTGAATTCCATGGGTTTTCTACCCTGATCAGGTTGGGTTCTTGAAGTACTCTCTAAGTGGGTGTAAAACATCCTATTTGGGGGCAAAAGCTCATTAGTCAGGTTTGCAGGGCTCCTGCCTGAATGATAGCCTTGCTAGAGCCCTGTGAGCGCTGACCATTTTTTCCAATGTTCTATTTCTGGTAAGGGAATTACTCCTTTTTATTTTGGGATAGCATAAAGAGCTGATCAAATAAAGGGAAATGGAGGTGGTGTTTGCAAACATCCATCCTACTGGAAGGTTCCAAGGAAACCAGCAAATAAGTTTAAAGACAAGAAAAAGTAAAATGAAGGAAAATAAACTTCTTTCCTTGTGTTGGCTTTACATAGGCAAAGCTAATGATGGTAATGATTTTTTAATATTAATTTCTCTGCAGGAGGCCTCTAACTATCTAACTAGTTCAGAGCCTCTGGAGGTATGGGACTAGGCTCATGCTCGGGGTGGAATGGCCCAGCTTCTTTGTTCTGCCAGCTTCTACCTGGTGGCATGTTGCCCTTTGCTATCAGTTGTGGTCCCATAGCTAGTCTGGGGGCGTTGGTCTGGGTTTGATTTGGGTTTTAGAGTTAGTGGGAGGTGGGCTTTTAAAGGTTGGCACACTGTCATTGCCACGGTCATTCATCTGTTTGTCAGTTCTGTCTTTTCTCTGAAACATTTCAGAAGTGGTTGGATACCTTTACTGAGGCTGTTCACAAAAAGGATATGAAAATTGCTTAGATCCTACTATATGTAGTACCAATTGCTACTGTTTCCAGGGGGTTCTTAGCCTTTCCTTACAAAGCTGTGAAATTTAGAGATTTGTAAATAAACAGTTAAAAATAAGTTCCATACCAAGATATATTATGGACATAACCTGTGTATTTTCTCTCCCCCACCCACAATTTGAAGAGTGAAAGAAAACAAACAAAAACTTTTTGTTATTGGCGCTGTGTAGGGTTGACTTAATTAACTTTTCCAGCCATTATGTGCTGCAGTTTGTTCCTGATTGTGGAGCCTTCCAGCCAAACCACGCACATTCCTCTGCATGTCCTTACAGATTTGTTTTCTTACTTTTCTCAGCTGAGTATCTACTTCTAGAATAACAGTCATATGTTTTGTTTAAACGTACACATACACACAACCAAAAGGTATGGTTCAAAAACCTGAAGCAACATTTTAAGGAAGGATTTGCCTCGACATTGAACTTGAAAATAGCACAAGTGAAAAGCTGTTTTGTACCTTATGTGGAGCCAATTGATTTTTGTAACATTTAAGAACCTATATCAACATATGAAGCATTCATTACACTTATTCAGGAACCACAGTGTATGTTTCATGTGCTATAGTTTGATCTTAAGCTTTAGTGTTATCTATTAAGCATAAATGACCAGAGGACATTTAGTTTTCTGAACATTTGTTCAGTGCAGTTGACATGTAAGTGATCATTTTTGGCATCCAGGATGGTGTCTTTCACATATAAAGTATGCACTCAGATATTAGTTGTCATTGTTTACTTAAAAATCTCAATCTGTTAATATGCTAGTGCCTTAAATTAAATGCCTTAATGATCTGTTTTGTTGGGTTTTTTTTGGAATGAATTCATTAGTTTCCAAGCTGCATGTTGTATTTTGTAAATAACGGACATTTTTTTTTTTAATCTAGATGTCCCAGTGTATTAAACATTCTCATTGTCCTGTTAAATCTCCTTTGATGATTGCAAATGCTGACTTTTCAGTGTGAGGTGTTTTGTCTCATTTTTGGTTTATGATTTTTTTTTTAAGAGGTAATCTGATATTTCTCATTAACCTACTACTCTGCTTTAAAAAAGAAAGTAACTAATAATAAACGTATGTAGGTCCTGGTCTTGGGGATCTTTTATCAGATCTGATAGTTATTGGGAACATACCTTAAAGTGATAGAAAGCAGAAAGTATTATCTTAATGGTGATGCAATGTGAAACCAAAGCTGATAGATTAATAAGGGAGAGGAAGTTCCATGTTCCCTTTGATTATTTCAAAAAGAAGTGCTTGGTTTTCCTCTGCTTAAAAAAAAATTCTTTGAGGTTTCTAAGGGGAAAGTGTTGTGGTCGGCAAATATGTAGGAGATGCTTTTTTTAAAAAAAACTTTAACTTTTGATTGCTTCATGGCCTTGTGATTTTCTTTCAAACTGTCCAGTAACTCTTATGAGTATTAATTGGAATATCTGTTGGTCTCCTTGCTGGGAATAAGATAGCTGAGAATTTTGTTGAAAGTTGGGAGTTTGTCAGCTGCTCACCACCAGGATCTCTTGTCTCTTTGACCATTTTTATGGTAAGAGTTTATAGACCTAATTCTGCTCAGAAATGGGTGGATGGTTCACACCAAAAAGCCAGTAGATTGTGAGTTTTAGGTTGCCTGTCCCTTTAGATGTTCAATCCCTTTTTTCTTGGCCACATCCCATTTCCTGGCACATGACAGATGGACAGATGGACGGAAAGGACTCTCAGATAACATGGTTTCGCATTGTGCAGTGTTGGATAGGAATACCCCAGGGTTTGGGCTGAAAGTTTGAGCTGAGTTTTGGCAACACCAAGGACTTAGCTTGGTGAATGTGGGCAAATTCACTTCTCAAAGTGTCGGTTTCCTCATCTGTTCAGCAAGATACTAATCAGACCCACTTCACAGGATCTTCAGGATTAAACGAGGCAGTGCCTGTACATAGTAAGAGCTTAGCAAACATTAGCCAGAGTTATTAGGACAAAGCATGGGAATGAATTAACTGTTATGAATCCAAAACAAAAAGGATCATGTTTTTTTGAAAATACACATAGATTTTGAAATTAATGGGAAAATGATTGGCAAAAGTAATTTTGAATTCGCTGAACTCTGTCTGAAAAATAGTTCAAGATGCTAAATAAATCCTCAAAGTGACCAAACATCTTAAGGAAGGATGGATTAAAAAAATAACAAAACACCACAAAAATCTGTGTAACTTCCTTCTGAATGCCTTCTTAAGCTAGAAAATAGGAAAGATAATTTTGAGAAAATTTATTTTGATTTAACTTTGGAAACTAACATTGATTTTATATCGTCTTAATATTAGAAACAACATACAGTGCACCTGCTTTCTTGATTCCTTTTAAGGGGTAAACTGTTTCCTTTCAGGTTAGTGGTATCCATTTATAGAGTAGTTTGTGCTGTATTAAATTTTATGCTTGTTCAAAGAGCTTTCATGTTTTTAAACCAACTAACTCAAGACGAATAATCTGATTCTCATAAGAGCCCTGACAATCTCTTGAGCTCTCAGGAACTCATGTGTTCCTAAACCTGGCAACCTCTGTCTTCTTATTTTGGCAGAGTGTATCGCCTTTCCTGCAGTCACCCAGGCTTGAAACCGCACCATCACCTTTGACCCCTCCCTCCCTCTGGCTTCCCGTGTCCTACCAGTTTTGAGGTCCTGGTAGATTTTCCTCTGTAATTATTCACCCATGTGTCCCTTCAGGCCACCCTACCACACAATACTATTTCAAACCTCACTACCTCATGCGTAGACAATTAAAGTAACCTCTGCAATCATTCTGCCCTGATTCATGGAGTGGCTTCTGCCCAATTAATCTTTTAATGCTATACCCCTACTCTAGAACCATCAGTGATACTCAGCTACTTGTAAAATAAAGTTCAAAACCCTTTGCCTAATATTGTGAGATAATCTTCCAAAATCTGACCTCATTCTGCCTCTCCAGTCTGCTTTGGTACAACTCTTCTTTTCCATTTCTAACCTGTGATTTATCCAAATTGAAGGGCTCCTCTTCACTCATGTTGCTCCACCATAGAAGGGCCTTTATGCCCAACATCAGTGCATGTTTACCCTCTTCTCAAATGCAGCTCTGGACTTTGGCTCTTTCTCTCTCCATATAGTTTTGTGTCCTTTGGGGGAACTACCTAATAACGCTTGAATTGGAGGAGAGTATTTTATTTATTATTACTTTAATCAATAGACTATGTTTTAGAGAAGTTTTAGATTTACAGAAAAATAATTGATCATCAAGTGCAAAGAGTTCCTACATACATGTCTCCCCAGTTTCCCTTATTATTAACATTTTATAAGTGTCATAATGTTTGTTACAATTGATGAACTAATACTGATACATGATGATTAACTACAGTCCATGGTTTCCAGGAGGGCTCATTCCTTCTGTTGTGTGTCCTGTGGGTTTTGACAAATGTATAATGCCATGTAGCTGCCATTATGGTATCCTGTAGACTAGCTGCACTCCTAAAATTTCCCTGTGCCACATTTTTTTCAATCCCTCTCCTCTTCTCTGTAAAACATGAAACTTTTTGAGCATAGCACCTGGTTTGTCTTTTCTCTGACCCCACCTCATCCTCCTTCAGTGTTTTGGGTTTACAGGGCCCCAGCCTGCACAGTACACAGATCTGCTGGAACTTCTTTCAGCTCTGTGGGGCAGGGGGCATGTGTAGCACAGCAGTGGTGTGGATGCCAGGGTTTCTTCCTGCCACTTTATTGCTGTGTGATCTTGGGCTAAGTGTTTAACATCTCAGAGGCTGGCACAGTGAGTTCCCAAATATGGCAGCTATTATTAGTAATAGTAATACTTTTACTATTAATAGTAATAATGCAGGACAAAATCTGGAGGGATTTAATTCACTGACACTTTTCATCTCACGCCTTTCAACACAGTATCATTTGTTGATAATCTGAGCTTGGGTAAGCTTTAACTTGATTGAGGCAGTTAGAGGGTATTGGCTTACAGAAAATCCTTACAAGTGGTGGTCATCAGGATGGAGCTTAACAAACAAGGAGATGGTAGGAGCTGGGCTCAGGAAACAGTACCTCAAGTCATCGGTCTTAAAATTGGTACAAGTTGGATTTACTGAATCAAATTGGTAAGGCTGTTCCTTATTCATAAACATGCCTTCACATTATGGGGTAAAATCAGTAATTCTGT
Source organism: Bos mutus (assembly GCF_027580195.1). Lineage (NCBI taxonomy): Eukaryota > Metazoa > Chordata > Mammalia > Artiodactyla > Bovidae > Bos > Bos mutus. Next base: position 40,378,464 of record NC_091620.1, on the reverse strand, counting down.
GCTGATGGCTTCCCTGAGGGCAGAGCTGCTCTGTTCTTTTGTGTGGGGCTATTGGACTTCTCCTCCAAAAGGACAGTTCCTGGGTGCTCAGAGAAATCAGGAATGGACTCAATCCGATCTCGCCGCAGTTTTCCAGACTTGGGAGTAAAAAGAAGCCACAGCATTATGTGTTCTGCTTGTGGAAAGTTTCTGGGTTACCCTGATTACTTGTGACCCAGTGATGTGGGTATTTCACATTTTCAGAAATAAACTGATCAGAATCAGCAACAGCAACCAAAGAGTGGAAACTCAGGGTCAAAATGGTACTTGTGGGAGGGCGATGTCCTTCTGTGGAAGTATCTTGGGGCTTTCAGCCAGGTACCGCTTTGAGCCTCTACTTGAGGGGAGGGCTCTGTTCCAGGAATGCTAGAAGATGCCATCCTGAACATTGAGAACCCTGAGGGTCCCAGGCAGAGAAGGAGGAGAGGCTGATGGTGAAAGCAAAAAAGCTTCCCGTTACTGTGTTTATAGGGAAATCTTGGCCAAATCCACAATTTCTGTCTGTTTTTAAAACTTTATATACAGCACCACTCACTTTTTTTTTGGGTGTACACTTCTGTGAGTTTTGAAAAATCCATTAAGTCCTAAAAATACTACCATAATCAACATGCAAAACAACCCCCTCCCCAGATTTGGACAGATACTTGCTTTTAAAGTCAGTGTAGTAATAGTTACCTTATGAGTAACTGATAAGAAAAAGCATTAGAACTGTGTGAATTGCTTGGTATTATGATTTTTTTTTTAAATCCATGAGTGTTTAAATTCTGTTAGTTACACGCAGTATTAGTTTTTTCCTTTTTGTCTAAATATTTCATATTAAATTAGTAGTAGAACTAAAACATTCTTAAAAACTGCCCAAAACATATCATCTCCTGTCTCTGCTGGTCTTTTTTAAGTGTCCCAATCAACATATTGTTTTCTTGTAGGCCAGTTGAAAATACCATTTTATACTTATAACTCCAAGGCAGTCATATTAATGAGGGCTTTTTTTGTTGTTGTTTTGGTACCATGAATGAATTGCAGGAGAGGGTTAGAATCAGAACATTTAATGCCGCTCTAACCCAGAAGAAAAATATCGAAAGCTTTGTTAAGTCTTCTTCTTTCTTTCTTTTCTTGGTAACATCATTCTTTCCCCCTTTACTTTTACAGATAGAACTTCATCTTAGGTAGGAGGAATTTTTCTGTACAAGTTGTTCCTACTCTGACTTAGGCTGCTGTGTTTTTTTTTTCTTTTTTCACTCTTTTTTTCCCCTTTCTTTGACTCTTTCCTCTTCTTGGTCTCTTTCTTTTTTTCCCCCCCTTTAGTTGTAGAAAGTTGAGTTCCATCCCAATTATTAAATCTTAGGAGACCATTCCCACATGGTTCCGTAAATGGTAGCTTCGTCCTGCGTTCTTTCATCTCTTCCCCTGCTCTCTGGCTTGACAGTTGAAAAGGTCTGACTGTGCCATACAATGGCTTGATTGGTTTCTCTGGGGGAGACTTTTCCCTGCTTCATCATCCGCCAGGCAGGTGGACCAGAAAGTCTCTTGGTTCTTTTGTTGCCTCTCAAAGTCCGAGGTCTTTGACTGAATAAATCCGCCGTCATGGGATAATTTGCTAAAAGGAGCCTGAAAGATGTGAGAGAAAAGCCTCCCGACTTGGGTGCCGCATTAATGAAATCACAGAGCCTTGGAGTTTGCAATTGAAAAATCACCAGGAATGCAATGGGTGGAGACGGAGCTTCTTTTATTTCCCATAATAAACTTTTAGTTCTATCATTTAAAGCCTGCTTAGTAGCCCTTTGCTGGCCCACTGGCCTGAGTGTGGGTTTTTTTTTTTTTTTGCATTTGTACCCATGTTTCAGGGGACAGCCCTGTCCGGCTGAAAGCCATTTGGGTGCTGTGTCTAGTTAGTCATTAGATTATTACTAGTGGATGGAAAGAATTCCATATGACAGGACTAAGGTTGAGTTAACACAGGACGAAAAGTAATTTACAGATAGGCTGTCCCCAGCCATCTTTGTAGCCCCTGATAAGGTTTCATTTCAGAATGGATAGGCGACATTTCCACTTACGGGCCCATTCTGCGACACCTGTGATAACAGCTTCTGGATCCTAATTGAAATTGGTTTCAAAATGGATTTTCACTTTTCTCTGTCTGTGGAAAATATTGAATGGACTCAGAGCTGCCACAGAGAACCCCGGACCTCGGAAAATGGAGCGGGAAGCTAGGATCATCTTTCATAACAGTGTCGATGATATGACAGTTTTGTTATCTGTCTTATTAATGAAATCATTGATCACCTGATGAGGGAGATAATAAACTACGTATCCCCCCACAGTGCTCCCGAAGCTCAATTAGATTTGGATTACCAATAAGGAGGGGGGGAAAAAACAAACAACAATGGCACTGAAGTCGTAAAGGTTGATGAAAAGTTTTCCTTCTCCAAGTGACCATTTCAGATCAACACGTTCTGAGTGATTGCTGTCCAAGTATTTTGAAATTATAGAAGGCAGCGTCATAGTCGAAGACTTATCTTTTGGGCCAAGTCACCAGCATTTTTAGTAAAGACCTGTGAAGTGAGATTCAGAAGTAGAAAGGGCAGTTCTGAATTAAGTGTTTTGTAAGGGGGAAAATGGGGTGGAGGGGGCAGGAAATCCCCAGATCCTCCCCCCAAACCCTCCGATAGGGTGAAGGGATTTGGTGCTTACCCTCGGTAGGTTTACTGGGTAAGAAAGACCAGACTAGGAAAGTAGCTCATTGTCTCACTCTTAAAGCGTGCTGGAAATCCTAGTAAGATGGGAATTAGGTTTGGATTTAACGAGGCAGCTCTATTGTTTGGTGCTGGGCTGCCTTGGAATGTGCCCTCTTGTTCTTCTCCAAGGAGGGGAAGAGACGCTGATGACTCTCATGTTTCACGGTGAATTGTATTCCTAGGTGTTTCTCCATTCTCAGAGCCAGCAAGGATCAATCCAGTCCCATCTGAGCTTGAAAGAGGAACTGTGATCAAAGGCTTTAATGATGTCACTGATCTCTGGTGATTGATTGGGAGCAGAAGTTCTAGAGGTTTCAGCCTTTCCTTATCAATTCCAATTCATTAGTGTCTAATATTAGGGTAGCTAGCTCTTCATTTCCGCAAAATTGCAGAAATGAATGATGTAAAAAACATTGTATTTTTCTTCTGGATCTGTCTTTCTATGTCTGTTTTTAAAGTTTTTTGGAACCATGGCTGCGTTTTACAAGTAACCTTCCCCTTTAAATATACTGCAGAGAAATAAAGATATCTATATTAATTGGGGTAAGTATTTGGGAATTCAAATTGGGACAGTATTTGAGAGTGAAAAGAGTTCCATTGTTTCCAAAGCAGTTTAAGCATATAGAGGTGATTACGTGTTAGGTCAACATTAAATGTAGTTAAATGTTTTATTACCTTAGGATTTTGGGGATTTTTAAAAGTCCTTTTAGTTATTTTTGTGGAACTGTCTGACATTTTCCTCTTGTCATTCAACAATGAAAACAAATGCATTTAATGTCAAGAGGTGACAAATCTTATCACTGGGGAAGATGCCACTTGAAAGAAATTCAGAAAGAGAAACAAGAGAGAACCTGAGAGATCTCATTGTGGAACTGCTCTTGACTATAACTCTTGGCTTAGATCCACCTAGAGTAGGGATTGACTGCAAAAGCATTGGAAGAAATTCTGTGTTGGAAGGCTCTGCAGCCCAAGAAGAAAAGTTGAATGGAAAATGGAGAAGGTGAATTCTTATTAAAGTGACTGTTAGCTTCGATGGTTTGCTGTTAGTTGTCAAGGACTATTGCCTCATGCTTGCTTATAGCTAATTCCTTTCATAGAAAAGTTCATTTTGAGAACTGCTTTCTGAGTAGGACTGATAAATATGTTTATAGTCTAGGGTGAGTATCTAAAGAGACATGATCATGCAGATGAGCCTTTGGGGAAAGATGGGGAGGCAATTATGAATACTAAGCTTTAGTGCATGTCGAAGACTCCCCTTTCACAGAATATTTTTTTTGTTTTATTGGCAGTAAGAAAAATAATCCGAGACTCTTGCCTATAACCAAAAAAACTTCTAGAAAGAATCAAACAATGGCATGGTTGAAATAATGGGACTTCAGGCAATGTAAACATTTTTTAGTGAAACAGGAATCTAATATTCAGCTGAAGATTTCTTCCAAGCATTTAGGAACTAGAAAACACACAGTGGTCCATTTCACATTATGTTTAAATCAAATCTGTCTTAAAAACTAACGTTTCTGGGCTTGTTTTCAAATCCTGGCAAGATTCAGAGCAGTAGAAAAGTTCCTTTCCTATAAATGTTGACAGCAGTTCCGGTGGAGGCTAACAATGTTTTATAAATAGAGTTTGCTTAGCAAAAACCATATGTATGCCTAGTGAAATAAGCTCACATTTATTTATGTTTTGATTTATAGAAAACATGTGCCCCTTGACAAAGCCTTTGGGCTCTTTTCCGCAATTAAAAGGAATCATGGTTGAGAAAAATAGCTACCTTCTTAATGGGAAACTTTTTCACATCAATTGAAAGCATTTTCTTTGATCAGTTTCACACAAATTGAGAATATTTTCATCCATCAGTTTGATCCCCAAAATGGAGTGACTTGAAAAAAAAAAAGTTTATAAATATACACACACACATTTGTTGGTTGAATATTGGAGAATCGAAGATTTAAAAGGTTGGCTCATATGAAAGCGCAGTGTGCAGTTTTGTAGCAGGAAAATGTTAATTTTGCCTTTATTTTTAAATGTTTACGAATGTTTATTCTCGCTGTAACTAGTGTTGGTATAGCATGAGGTGGTCTCCTGTGTGGTTTGATTTGGCTTTTTAGACTGAAGCCTGACGCAGGTCTTGTGTGTACCTGTTGCTTGGTCTTCATCTGGCTAATCTGAAAAGCATCTCTACCTTGATCCTCTTTCCAACAACAACAGATGATAAGGAAAAAGAGGGATAAGAAGGTGGTTTGCAAATCTCTCATCGTTTTCCTTTGAAGAAAAGACTTCAAAAGTCTTTTTTTTTTTTTTTTAAAGAAAAAGATTATATAATTTAGTTAAAAAGATATGCCTTTTGCTTATTAAAAGTCTTTTTTTTTTTGAAGAAAAAGACTATATAATTTAGAATTTAGTTTAAAAGATGCACCTTTTGCTTATTACTTTTTCACCAAGTTCAGGATGGGGAACGAGTTGATGAGAAGAAAAAAACCGTTTCTTACTTAAAGAAATGATTATATCAACTGAGACCATTCTGTTTCCAGTCTAAGTTAGATCAGTGATTTTCACACTGTTGGGGTGGGTGGGGTGAGAAGTAGGAGGAGAGTGTGGAGAAAGTCAGTGTTTCAATATAGAAACTTTATGAGTATGCTAATGATGTAAGTATAAATCTTACATATAAGTGCTAATATAATTTAGCACCTTGTTTTAATTGGGGGAGTAGGTTTTCTTTTTAGATACAATTGACAGATTATATGTGCTTAAAAAAAAAGTTGAATTAAACATTTTCTAATTGAAATATTGTTGATTTACAATGTTGTGTTTCAGGTGTATAGCAAAGTGATTCAATTATATTTATATATCAGTATATACATCTGTATGTATAAATATAATTTTTCAGATTTCTTGTCAATTAAAGGTTATTAAAAGATAATAAAATTCTCTGGGCTCTACAGTAGCTCCTTGAGAGTTCAGGTTTTGTAGAAACTCTTTCTCATGAAGGTGGTGTCAGGGTCCCAATCCCCCATGCAGTCGGGAATAAGTACCACTGTGTGTGATGGCTAATCTCGCAACACCAACATAGCATCTAAGAGGAATGAACTATCTTTTACAGCATGGGGGTTTCATTGGGAATCCAGGAATCCTTAAGGTTTATGGATTCCTTAAGAATCCATATTGTCCTTCAGAAATATATTTATCCTTCAGAAAATGTGCCAGCCTCCTGAAATTACATTATGCGAATGCTATGTGGGTGTGAGTCTACGACCCTTTTGTTAGAGACTCACGATCTAGGATTTTCCAGAGCCTCTGGTCTGCAGGTAGGTGTTGAACTCTAACTGTCTTCAAGGAAAATATTGATTGAATGATCAGAACTGCTCTTTGAAGGAATGATGGCCTATGAGAAGAGAGCCTCTCAGGGGTGAGGGATGGTGAAAAAGAATATATACCTTTCTCATATAAAATGTAATGCTATAACCACAGCTGTGACCTGGCTTACTTTATAGAGGCCTCCCATTAGGAAGTCAAAAGACTGCTGCCACATTGCTTTATGATTTTAAACAAGGAACTTTAGTATATGATTTAAAGAGCTCCTCTCTAGGAACTCTGTGAAGTTCACCTAAGACTCCCTAAGAATTTATTAATAGAAGAAAAGAATAAAATGACAAGAAACATGTCAGGTAGATGAGAGGAGCTTGAAAGGAATGAGTTAATGTAATCTAAGTTGAATAAGGGAAATCCAGTATTCTCTTTAAATTAATCTGTATAGATTAACATTTGTGTCCATCTTGGGTTAAAAGTCACCGAAGATTTCTGTTTAGGCCAAAATGTGCGGCCACACAGTAAGTCAAAACAACACCAGGGATTTTGGAGGGTCATCTATAGGAGATCAGGTGCACGTGGAGGGAGATTTTTGCCGCATTTTGACTGAACTGCTGATAATTATAGGTAGTTGCCATAAAGCAGTGGATCCTGTGAAATCTGAGACGTGTGTGTTCTGCCTTTAGACCTGGTATCATGCATTCCTTACCAACTGATTTCTTGCCTTCGTTTTCCTGAGAGGCTTCCTGGGAGGACTTGGGCATGGCTAAAAGGGACATTTGACTCTCGTGTGGGACTAACTCCTCCCAGACCACCCTCCTCTTTTCAGCCTCCCAGACATCCTCAGAGAGGGCTCTGCCTGGTTCTCTGTTTGGCATCTGGTTTGAAAATGTAGTTATATTTTATCATGGCCTCACTGAGAGCTTTTGCAAATTTCTTTGATGCTAGTTTAGTTGCTTTAAACTTTTTGGAGTGGGAAAAAAAAGAAACAAAACCAAGAGTACAATAAACTTTGATTACTAGGCTCCTAAATACTGCATCTCTCAAGTAACCTATATTTGTCCTTATTCTTTGAGAATGGAATTTATAGGGGGAAGCTGTTCAGATGCAGCCCAGGGAGGGGTGCAGAGTCAAAGCCAGAAGATACCACCCTTCACAGGATGCCTTGAGGAGATGCTGCACCCTCCAAAGAAGATGAGATGATTCCTTACATGATAACTATTAAAATAATGCATTTTGGGGGCAGTTGCCTGGCAGTCCAGTGGTTAGGACTCCGTGTTCTGACTGCTGAGGGCCCAGAATCAGTCCCTGGTCAGGAAACTAAGATCACACAAGCCACGTGTCCATTAAGAGAAAAAGCAAAAGGCATTTTCCAAAACATTTCAGTGAAAATGAAACATAAAAGAGTATGAAGAATGAAGGACGTGCTCACCATAATCCAAGACCTGAGACCTACCCTTATTATTCTCCGCTTTCCTCTCTCTTAAACTTTTTCTGTGTGTTTAATTTTGTGTGTTTGTTTTTTTCTTTGGCCAAGCTAGTTCCCCAACCAGGGATCAAACCTGCGTCCTCTGCAGTGGAAGTGCAGAGTCTTAACCACTGGATCACTCAGAAAGTCCCTGTGTTTAGTTTTATAAAAGGAATACCGTTCATTGGGAAATAAAGAGCAACACGAGTGTGTCTGGGAATCTCTCCACTGAGAAATTACCTTGATTAACATTTCAGCGTATTTTCAGTTTTTTTCTCTTCATATTCTATATTGCATACTACATGTTCAGGTAACCACGTGCCAGGGGCATTTTTCCATGTCGTGTGCTATCTTCCTCTAACCTGATTTTAATGGTGATGTAATTTATGTTATTATCCGGGGTCATTTATGTTCTTTTTTCTTCCACTTGTAAATAAGGATGTGATGCTGCTGCTGCTGCTAAGTCGCTTCAGTCGCGTCCGACTCTGTGCGACCCCATAGACAGCAGCCCACTAGGCTCCCCCATCCTTGGGATCCTCAAAGCAAGAACACTGGAGTGTGTTGCCATTTCCTTCTCCGAAGGATGTGATGAATATCCTTAAAAAGTCTGTCTGCTTTGAATACCTCTTATCAAATTAAACATAGTAATTTCTGTTTCCATCTGCTGTTTGTGAGTGCTCACTTTCAGAAACACTTAATATGAGTGAAATATTTATTTTTTAAATTTAATTTTTAACTGGAGAATAGTTACTTTTGGAATATTACTCAGCTATAAAAAGGAATGCATTTGAATCAGTTCTAATGAGATCGATGAACGTGGAGCCTGTTATACAGAATGAAGTAAGTCAGTACGAGTGAAGTCTTTCTGAAGAAAATGTGATCAGAGAAAACACCACCGCTTGTTTTTAAACTGTTTTCATTGAAGTGTAATACAGAGAGAGAAGAGTGCATTAAGTGAGCAGATTTGATGATTTTTTCCTGTGAACACATCATGTCAACAGCACACAGATCAAGGAAAACCAGTGCCTGGAAAGGACCTCTCACGTCCTGGTCACTTATTTCTCTCACCCCAAGAGTTGGCTCTGTTTATCCCTTCTACAGCTGATGCACATGCATCTGGATGATTCCCAGTGTTTGGCTCTAAGGAGTGTTGACTGATAGTCAGTTACCTGACTTTTGCTGGACCTGTGTGCACATTTCTATTGGTTAGATACCTAAGGATGAAATTCCTACATCCTAGGGCTACATATGTGTGCTAAGTCACTTCAGTTGTGTCTGACTTTTTTCGATGGTAGCCCTCCAGGCTCTTCTGTCCATGGGATTCTTCAGGCAAGAATACTGGAATGAGTTGCCATACTCTTCTCCAAGAGTTCTTCCCAACCCAGGGATCGAACGTGTGTCTCTTATGTCTCCTGTATTGGCTGCTGCTGCTGCTGCTAAGCCGCTTCAGTCATGTCCGCCTCTGTGCAACTGCATAGATGGCCTCCCACCAGGCTCCCCCGTCTCTGGGATTCTCCAGGCAAGAACACTGGAGTGGGTTGCCATTTCCTTCTCCAATGCATGAAAGTGAAAAGTGAAAGTGAAGTTGCTCAGTCGTGTCCGACTGTTTGCGACCCCATGGACTGCAGCCCACCAGGCTCCTCCGTCCATGGGATTTTCCAGGCAAGAGTACTGGAGTGGGGTGCCATTGCCTTCTCTGCCTGTGTTGGCAGGCAGGTTCTTTACTATTAGTACCACCTGGGAAGCCCAGGGATGCACATAGTTACTTTAATAGATGCTGACCGATCGTTTTCCCAAGTGGTTGCACAAGTTTGCTCCTTCTTTATTGTTGCCAGCTCTAGATATTTTCTCTATTTTCCTTTTAGCCATTTTTTTGGCTTGTAGTGTTCGGTTGTATTATGTTTTATTTTTTTTTCTTGGCCTTACTGCATGGCTTGTGGGATCTTAGCTCCCCAAGCAGAGATTGAACCTGCACCCTTTGCATTCGAAGCATGAAGTCTTACTCACTGGACTGCCAGAGAAGTCGCTCAGTTGTGGTTTTAATTTTTTCCTGATGACTAAGGGAGTTAAGCATCTTTTTAGATACTTACTGGTCATTGGAATATCCTCTTTTGTGAAGAATCTGTCATGTCTGTTGGAATCTCTTTTTTAAATTTGTAGTTCTTTGAGGGTAAATAATTATTAAGTAGTTTTTCTGTCATGGATTTGGAATGATACCTGTATCTGACATTGCCTTAAAATATTTTATAGCTTCTTTTTCTGAACTCTTTTATATTGTTGACCTGTCTGTTATTTAGCCAGTACCACACTGTTTCAGATGTCATGACCTGTAATATATTTTATTTGAAAGTGCTATTATCTTTTACTATTCTTCCTTTTCAAATGTTTCTTGGCTCATTTTCAACCTTTTTTCTTCTAGATGAATTTTAAGAACACCTTTTTGGAATTACATTGTTTATGAATTTATGTGTATGTAGCAGAAGTCGAAAAACATGAATGGATGTGATTAATTTCAGCAGGAGTGGTTGCCTCTGGGAAGAGTGGAAAGAGAGTAAGATGTGGGGGAGTTCAGTTGTATGTGTAGCATCTTACTTGTTGCAAGACAAAAAGTTTTAAGCAAATTTGACAAAATATTAACGTATTAAATCTGGGTGGTGAATATCCTGATGTTACTTATGTTATTCTCTGAAATGTGTCATAATGAAAAGATTCCCCATTGAGATTTTATTTGAATTATATTCAGCTAACTTAGCCAGGCATTCCTATAATTATATTGGCTATAAGAAGCAGTCGTGGTTGTTTTTCTGCCTCATTTTCACAAGGTTACTCCCTTCCCAGACATACATCAAAGCACACATAAATGTACACTCTTTGGCGCCCACATTCTGCATTCATCTTCAGAAGTATTTTTTTTTTTTAATCTGACACTTATAAGAAAATACGTAGGAAATAACAGTTGGCAAGACCTAACAGGTGTTTGCTTTATTTTCACCTTTTATACTTTAACATGTTCTGGAAGCAATTTAGTTTTACTTTTGTTTCATCTGTCTTGTATTGAAAGTTGCAGGCACATTGATAAGGACTTGGATTAATGTAAATACGTCTTATATTCGCTCAGGACAGATCCGATGCTCCAGCTTCTTGGCATCAGGCAAGGTTTTTATCAAGTGCCAGCAGCCGCCCTCTCCATCCTTGCCTTGAGAGTGGTATCTGTTTCGTGGTAGCTTTTTGTACTGAAATCAATCAATGCTAGGGTCAAGGATTAAGAGTGGTTGAGGGTCTTGGTTATTTGTGTGTTGTTAGGAAGACTGTGTCAATGGAAAAGTCCAAAGGAATTGTGGTACTCTCACTGTGACCTTGGAGTAACCTTGGTTAACTCATGACTTTAGTTGGTAAGTTGTGTCCGACTCTTGTGACCCCATGGACTGTAGCATTGTCTGTGGGATTATGTCTTTGAGACAGAAGAAATACTCTGTCTGTGGGATTTTCCAGGCAAGAATACTGGAGTGGGTTGCCATTTCTTTCTCCAGGGTATCTTCCCAACCCAGGGATCAAAACCGGGGGTCCTGCATTGCAGGCAGGTTCTTTACCAACTAAGCCACCAAGGAAGTCCTTAACTCATGACTAGGGAGTGCAGAATTTAAGAAGATGCTGGGTGTGGCCAAGTTGAAGGAGAGCTCTGTGAAGGGTCCAGCCTCAGTCCTGTGTGTGACTTGCTGTTTATCATGCATGTGTATTAGAACTCTTAAAAAGAGGCAAATCACAAACACCTTTAAGGATGCTGAGGGGCAAGAATATTCATGTCTTTGAAGATAGGAAGTGTTGCCATGAAAGGTGTAATTCCAGTAGCTTCGTAAGCCTTCATACACTTGAAAGCATGCCCACAACCTGTTGCCTAAAGCTTTTGGAAATAATTTAGAGACGTGACTCTTGTTGATTCTCCAAATTTCAGATCTTCCAGCATTTTGTTGGCCTTTTGTCTGGGGATATACACATTCGCCAGAGTCATGCCAATAAGCACAGAAAATTTGCCAGCCCACAGAGAAATTCTAACTTCCTCCTTTTCCCACAGGAGTGTCTCGGGAAATCGCGCATACAATAGAACTTTTCATGTCTAGACCCTGCCCCGGGGATTTCTGTCTAATAAGAACCTTTTATTTCCCCCCTTAAGCATACTCATATGGAACAAAGCTCAGGAAGAAGTTGGGGACAGAATGAAGGGAAAGAAAATACAGAAAATCCTGGACCATCTGATTTTCCCAAGTTTGCTTTGCACCCAAGTCCAGGCAATTACAAGTGTAAGATTCTTCTTCTTCTTTTTTTTTAAACTGATGTGCTGCCTGTCATCAACATTCTTGAGGCTGTGCTAAGTGCCAGACACTGTGTTTGAGTCTGTAGATGAATAGAATATGGGTTCTACTCTGAAGATAACTTGTAAGTGAAGGAGAGACCAATCAATTTACTGGACACTGATTATGTACAATATAAATGATACCTACAGAGTATCAAGGAGAGTATCCTCAAAGACATAATGCTTGAGTTAGTTATTTTAAAGGTAATTGGTTAAGGCAGGGCTGGACAGGACTCCGGACAGGGGGCTGGAGGGTAAAACAAGAAGAAAGGCATTCCAGGTAGAGGGAACTATATAACCTAAGACTTGGGAGTGGGGTGTTCTTGGTGATTTGGGGAATTGACTGCGATCACTCTAGGGTGCTTATTGGATGAGCATGGGTTGGGAATAGAGAGGCTGATGATTGAAAATGCTACTGAAGAGGCATATGGAGTCCATATTATGGTAGAGACCCATGAATGCACAACTACGGAGTTTGGGCTTCATCCTTAAGGTGAGTGCGAAGAGGGGAATAATAGGGTGTTATCTGCTTAAAGATACATGTTTGGCCCCAGTAGAAAGGATGACTGGCAGTGGGGAGAGTGGAAGCATCCTGGGCATCAGGAAGCAGCAGTAACTCGGTGGGGAAGTGGAGGGCAAAGGACACTGTGCGGAGGAAGGCAAGGACGAATAAGACTGGACAGAGAAATGAGTGGGACTTGAAGAAGAGAAGTGTGGAGTGAGAGGAAGTAATCTGGTTTTACTTATTTTTTTAAATATTTTTTTTGATGTGGACCATTTTAAGGTCTTGATTGAATTTGTTGCAATATTGCTTCTGTTTTACGTCTGTTTGGTTTCTTTGACTGTGAGGCACGTGTGATCTTAGCTCCCTGGCCAGGGGTCGAACCCCGCACCCCTGCATTGTCATCTTAACGACAGTCTTAACCATTGAAGGCGAAGTCTTAACCATTGAATCACCAGGGAAACCCCAGTAATCTGGTTTTAAAAGTTTCAGTTTCCAGTATTTATTTGAACTGAACACCCAAAGCTCTGGAGAAAGGTGAGGGCTGAAGATAAAGATTCCAGGTTCATCTCAGAGGTAGGTTGATAGTAAAGACAATGGGAATGAATGAATGGGCTGGAGAAAGGGTCATGTCTGGAGCTGAGACTCAGCAAGAGCATGGATTGGGGAAGGTATTGAGATAGAGGACAAGGACCAAAGAGGCTGAGGTTTTTCGGAAGGAGGGAGATGGTGTGTGTGGGGGGGTGCTGTTTCCAATGTGTCAGAGAGGCTAGGAGGATTGAGAGCTGGGAAGACAGCATAGACTCTGGCAACTGCAACTTGAAATGGGTGCAGTTGTCCGGAGCAAGGGCTGGAGGGCCAGACGCAGTGGGTGTCAGCGCAGGTTTGTAGGAGCCAGAGAAGGTGAGGTACTACTGCATGCCCTTCACTCTTTAAAGGAAGGAAAGGGGAGAAACAGCACTGGAGCTGTTGGGATTAAGCACATGCAAGTGGGGTTAAGGAAATGTGCTTTTAGGATGGGGGGCCTGAGTCTGATTGTAGGTGGAGGGCACTGATGGAAGAGAGCACGGAAGAGAAGGGGTGGTGATGATGATGGATGAGGCCGGGTAGGTCCCCTGGGCACAGTGCTTCTCAAGCCCGCCTGCAGCTCAGACGTTGAGACCTGCAGCTCTGGCCTTGGGGCTGGTCGTTAAAGTTTCTGGGGTGATGTCAGTGTGCGTTCAGGCTGTGAATCTCTGCTCTGGAGGAAGAGATGGAAAGGGAGCCTTTCATCTGGGAAAGATGGGAAGCAGGATGGTAGGGGGACTCCTGGGTAGAATCTGGATTAAAAACTAGAGGGAGGCAAGGAAGAAAATTAAGAGATGCTGTCTCCACTCTCCCTTGTTTTCTCAGTAAAGGGTGATAGAGTAGTGGGGGCAGTTGTAAGAAAGGCAGATCTCTGTTGAGGACTGGGAGAAAGTGCTGAGGACATATGAGGAGGGCTGCCCGGTCCTGTCGGGGGTCCAGCTGTGGTCAGGCAGGGTCATTTTGTCACCACATCCACAAACCCCATCCATTCGCAGAGCTTCTAGCAGAACAGAGGGGACAGGTGGCTGACCCAGGCTTACGAGATTGGCAGCCCAGGGGCCTGGAGGACACAAAGAAGGCTGGGTGTGTGTTTCCCATCTGTTCTCTCACCCCATCCACCTGGTGGTACATGTGTGGGTCAGGAAGGTTCACAAACTTCAGTCTTTTTTTTTTTCCACTGTGAGAGGACATTTATATACTAACCCTTGTAGAGATGAGACCTGTAACCTTGCCTTCATTCATAGGGATGCTAACCAATTCTGCTTAGTTGATCATTGACATAAAATGAGTCAAATCAATACTGACTCCACTGTCCTGACATAAATTGCTTTCTTTTAGTAGAATTGTTGTCTTGCATGGTTTCATAAATAGGAGAAGGGATGCTTTGTTGTATGTCTGTGTGTGTGATCCTATGAATTTCAGGTGAGGTCAGATTTAGGGGAAAACATTAATCAAAGAAAGGCCAATCCTCTGTCTTTGGAATCTTGTTGTAATCTGATTTACTGTAAATTTTATATATTAACTTTTTTTTTTTTAAGAAACACAGATTCCTTTTCACTTGTGTATTTTTCTATATATATATCTCTGATCTCATCTTTTTCTGTGTTGTTCAGTCACTCAGTTGTGTTGATTGAGAGCCCATGGACTGCGGCACGCTGGGCCTCCCTGTCCTTCACCATCTCCCAGAGCTTGCTCAAACTCAGGCCCATTGAGTCGGTGATGCCATCCCATCGTCCTGTCCTCAGTTCAGTTGCTCAGTCGTGTCTGACTCTTTGTGACCCCATGAACCTCAGCACGCCAGGCCTCCCTGTTCATCACCAACTCCCGGAGCCTACCCAAACTCATGTCCGTTGAGTCGGTGAAGCCATCCAACCATCTCATCCTCTGTCGGTCCCTTCTCCTCCTGCCCTCAATCTTTCCCAGCATCAAGGTCTTTTCAAATGAGTCAGCTCTTCGCATCAGGTGGCCAAAGTATTGGAGTTTCAGCTTTAACATCAGTCCTTCCAGTGAACACCCAGAATTGATCTTCTTTAGGATGGTCTGGTTGGATCTCCTTGCAGTCCAAGGGACTCTCAAGAGTCTTCTCCAGCACCGCAGTTCAAAAGCATCAATTCTTTTGCACTCAGCTTTCTTTATAGTCCAACCCTCACATCCATACATGACTACTGGAAACACCATAGCCTTGACTAGATGGACCTTTGTTGGTAAAGTAATGTCTCTGCTTTTTAATATGCTCTTTAAGTTGGTCATAACTTTCCTTCCAAGGAGTAAGTGTCTTTTAATTTCATGGCTGCAGTCACCATCTGCAGTGATTTTGGAGCACCAGAAAAGTCAGCCACTGTTTCCACTGTTTCCCCATCTATTTCCCATGAAGTGATGGGACCGGATGCCATGATCTTCGTTTTCTGAATGTTGAGCTTTAAGCCAACCTTTTCACTCTCCTCTTTCACTTTCATCAAGAGGCTCTTTAGTTCTTCTTTGCTTTCTGCCCTAAGGATGGGTTAGAATAGCTGAGGTTATTGATATTTCTCCCAGCAATCTTGATTCCAGCTTGTGCTTCTTCCAGCCCAGCGTTTCTCGTGATGTACTCTGCATAGAAGTTAAATAAGCAGGGTGACAATATACAGCCTTGACGTACTCCTTTTCCTACTTGGAACCAGTCTGTTGTTCCATGTCCAGTTCTAACTGTTGCTTCTTGACATGCATACAGGTTTCTCAAGAGGCAGGTCAGGTGGTCTGGTATTCCCATCTCTTTCAGAATTTTCCACAGTTTGTTGTGATCCACACAGTCAAAGGCTTTGGCATATAAAGCAGAAGTACCTGTTTTTCTGGAACTCTCTTGCTTTTTCGATGATCCAGTGGATGCTGGCAATTTGACCTCTGGTTCCTCTGCCTTTCCTAAAACCAGCTTGAACATCTGGAAGTTCACGGTTCACATATTGCTGAAGCCTGGCTTGGAGAATTTTGAGCATGACTTTACTAGCATGCATCTTGTCCTACTACTACTTGTCCTTATTCTTTTATATGAGATTTTTAATTCTTTTATATGGAAAGCATGTTAAAATGCTTTTTTTTAAAAAACATTTAAAAAAAAAACATTTTGTTCATGTATTGCTTAGCATTTCTTAGAATAAATGGTTAGGAGTTGAATTTGTCTGAGCCTGGAAAGATGCTGGAGGGATACTTGGAACTGAGTTTTACACACACACACTCACTCATTTTCCTCCTCATTCGCAGTTGATGTTGATTAAAGGCTTGGAGCCGGGCAGGAGAGGACAGTCAGGGAGCATTGACTAAGCTGAGTGGAGGAGGACTGTGTTGGCAGCTGGAGAAGGAAATCAGGGACCCTGAACATCAGGTAGTTGGACGTGTCTAAATGATGATGGAAGTGGCGGGTTAGTGCGGCAGAACATGGCCAAGGACCAGACCAGGGACACAAAGTAACATTTTCCCCTGCCAGCTGCCCCTTCTATAAAGCAGATTATTTTCAGACTTATTTACAAAACAGAAATAGACCCACAGTTGTAGGAAATAAACTTGTGCTTACCAAAAGAGAGAAATGGGAAGGGATAAATTAGGAGTTTGGGATTAACATATACACACCGCTATGTCTAAAATGCATAAGCAACAAGAACCTACTGTATAGCAGAAGGAAATCTACTCAGTATTTTTTTATAACCCATAAAGAAAAAATTCTGAAAAAGAGTAGATGTGTATGTTTAATGAAGTCACTTTGCTCTACACCTGAAACTAACACAACATGGTAAATCAACTATACTTCAATTAAAAAGAAAAAGATTATTTTCATAGGAGAAACCACTATTAGGTAAGTGGAGAAGATCAGTGTGTACGGTGTCTGGAGGGAGGAAGCCTGAATTGTCTGAATATAGATGATGCCCCCTCAAAGCCCTATGAAGACCCTCAGCACCCAGGCATCCCTTGCCCTATGGTAAGACCTGCCCGTCATGCTTGCAGGACCAAGTAGGTGATTTCATGGTTTCTGCTTCTTTCTTTCTTTTACCAATGATTCTAGAGTGACAGCGTTGGGAATTCGATGTGGTAACAGATGTACGTGTGGAGTCTTAGCAGTTGCTTCCTGAAAAATAGCTTCAGAGGAGCATGAGGGCGAGCATTAAGGCAGCTTTGTTTCCTTGAACCAAAATAGGTTCAGTGTTTGTGAATTCAGAAAGCATGACCATCTTATTAAACCAAATAAAGAGCTCTTGTGGACAGCTTGGATGTCTGGGGAGGGAGGGCAGGCGCTTAAGAAAGAACCGTTCTGGTTGATGCGCTCCCAACCTGTGCCCTTTGCTTCCCCCCTGCTTCAATGGCTAGGAATTTATGTTGGATCTTTCAGAGGAATTCCCCTCGCTTCTGCTGAGATGTGATTCCATTCACCAAGTCACAGCCTGGGTGCTAAACCCCCATATTACAGACAAGGAAACGGGCTGGGAGATCGGTTTTTCCAAGTTCTCCTGGCAGGCCTGCTCTGGGCTCACGCTTTCCTGACTCTTGGCGTCCTGACACTCAGAGAAGGGTGGGAGGGAGTGGGGACTGAGGAAGTGGGTTAGTATTATATTTTTGTGTCTTGAATCAAAGATCAAGAATTGGCAGGACTTCCATGGCGGCCCAGTGGTTCAGTCTCTATGCTTCCACTGCAGGGGGCATGGGTTGGATCCCTAGTCAGGGAACTAAGATCTGGCATGCTGCAGCCAAAAAAATAAAATAAAAATAAATTGTAATTCAACTGCAGTTCAGTAAAAAGAAAACTAAATTAAAAAAAATCTAGAATTGGCAACTGCTATTGTGTGTGAGAAATGATCATTTTCTGTTGGGTAAAGTTCAGTTGCCAAATACTATGAAGTTCTCACTGTATATATACACATGTATAAAGTATTTCCAGATATATATGTGTTCCATAGGTGCCACTGAGCATATGTTTGTTTGTTTTTTTTCTGTTTTTGAATCAGCACACAGCATACGTGTTTTTCCTCTCTGGAATCTGGTTTTTGGTTGTTTTTTTTTTGCCTTTGGATGGAAAACTGAAACATATGATTTCATTTCAACACAACAAACTGAAAAAAGACTACTTTGAAATACAAATGACAGTATCCGAAAATACTTTAAAAGGCACTGAAAACACTCAGTAGAAGGCAGCCGTATCGTGTCATTGCTGGTGGCCAAGCTCTGGGCTTTAGAATGAGGAACTCCAGCAGTTTCGCAGCTGTGGTAACAACAGTATCTCCCTTACTGACTGATTCTGTCAGTTGCCTAGCAAGTTTCTGTTGTCATTCAGTTGCTCAGTTGTGTCCGACTCTGCGACCCCATGGGCTACAGCACATCAGGCTTCCCTGTCCTTCAGTGTATCCCAGATTCACTCAAACCCATGGCCACTGAGTCAGTGATGTCATCCAACCATCTCGTCCTCTGTTGCCCCAGTCTTCACACCCTTACTATTATATTAGTTAATACCAAGGTGCTCTTTATCTTGTCTTTCAAATCTTAGAATGTGTAGACATCCCAGAAGGCTGTTCCGTCTTCCTGGAAAAGGTTCATGTCTTTTACTGTTTCCTTGTGTCTTCAGACAGGCTCATCTTGAACCAATCCAGATATGAATACCAATTATTTTTTTTCCCTGAAAAGTCTGGCCTCAAGGCACTTCTTCTGTTTCATTAGGCTGCAGTTCCCAAGAAGTTATGAGAAAGTTAGAAGACACCTAGGCGTCCTTTCACAACTTGAATGGTCAGACCAGCATCCAGTATGAGAAGCATTCTTTCAAGCTCAAGAAGACCGTTCTTGCCAGCTTTATTTTAAATGCATAGAACTCATCACTGTGTCAGCATCATTTTTAAATACACCATCTGTCCTTTAAAGGAGACATACCTTTTTAAAAAAATGAATGCAACGAATGGTTTTAAACTGGCTAATGATTTTCATCAGTTTTGCAGGTGAAAGGGTAAGGTTAGTGGAAAGCTGACTTTAAAACCTTTGGGGAGCAAAGCTTCTTGGGATATAGTTAATATTAAGAGAGTTAGAGAAGTTTTCTGATCCATTTTGCTCCCTGCCTCCTATGAGGTCCTCTCTGCAGAGGCAGGAGGATGCTGAAATGATAACCTATCTACAGGACAGACCTGGGCTTTGCTGGGGGCTAGGGTGAACCTGCATGAATGCTTCTTAGGTTGTGGCCAGTGGTATCTACCTCCCTGACCTGAACATGCCCAGATAACCCTTATAACCACTGCCCAGGCCAAGTGTCTTCTTCCTTCTCCAAGTCAGATGAGGGGTCAGCGCCCAATCAGTTAGGATGAAATGGGGAGCAAACACACCACTGAGAAGATGCTTCTGAACGTGAAAACGAGTCATTGAAGTGATATTTTGAATTAACGTGGCTGCATGTCTTATATTCATTACCACTTATGCTGCCAGCATTAAAAGGCTTCTGTGAATACTACCTCTTCCTTTCTGGTGCTTATCAGAGGGATATTTTTTTTTTTGTAACATTCTTTTTTGAAACATATTTTTAATGAAGTATAATTTACAGTATTTCAGGTTTACTGTAAAATAATTCAGTTATGAACAAAGCTAGTGGAGATGATGGAATTCCAGTTGAGCTGTTTCAAATCCTGAAAGATGACGCTGTGGAAGTGCTGCACTCAATATGCCAGTAAATTTGGAAAACTCAGCAGTGGCCACAGGACTGGAAAAGGTCAGTTTTCATTCCAATCCCAAAGCAAGGCAATGCCTAAGAATGCTCAGACTACCGCACAATTGCACTCATCTCATACGCTAGTAAAGTAATGCTCAAAATTCTCCAAGCCAGGCTTCAGCAATATGTGAACCGTGAACTTCCAGATGTTCAAGCTGGTTTTAGAAAAGGCAGAGGAACCAGAGATCAAGTTGCCAACATCCGCTGGATTATGGAAAAAGCAAGAGAGTTCCAGGAAAACATGTATTTCTGCTTTATTGACTATGCCAAAGCCTTTGACTGTGTGGATCACAATAAACTGTGGAAAATTCTTCAAGAGATGGGAATACCAGACCACCTGACCTGCCTCTTGAGAAACCTGTATGCAGGTCAGGAAGCAGCAGTTAGAACTGGACATGGAACAACAGACTGGTTCCAAGTAGGAAAAGGAGTACGTCAAGGCTGTATATTGTCACTCTGCTTATTTAACTTCTATGCAGAGTACATCACGAGAAACGCTGGGCTGGAAGAAGCACAAGCTGGAATCAAGATTGCTGGGAGAAATATCAATAACCTCAGATATGCAGATGACAGACACCATCTTTATGGCAGAAAGTGAAGAGAAACTAAAGAGCCTCTTGATGAAAGTGAAAGAGGAGAGTGAAAAGGTTGGCTTAAAGCTCAACATCCAGAAAACGAAGATCATGGCATCCGGTCCCATCACTTCATGGCAAATGAATGGGGAAACATTGGAAACAGTGGCTGACTTTATTTTTCGGGGCTCCAAAATCACTGCAGATGGCAATTGCAGCTGTGAAATTAAAAGATGCTTACTCCTTGAAAGGAAAATTATGACCAACCTAGACAGTGTATTAAAAAGCAGAAACATTACTTTGCCAACAAAGGTCCATCTAGTCAAGGCTATGGTTTTTCCAGTGGTCATGTATGGATGTGAGGGTTGGACTATAAAGAAAGCTGAGTGCCGAAGAATTGATGCTTTTGAACTGTGGTGTTGGAGAAGACTCTTGAGAGTCCCTTGGACTGCAAGGAGATCCAGCCAGTCCATTCTAAAGGAGATCAGTTGTGGGTGTTCACTGGAAGGACTGATGGCTAAAGCTGAAACTCCATTACTTTGGCCACCTGATGCGAAGAGCAGACTCATTTGAAAAGACCCTGATGCTGGGAGGGATTGGGGGCAGGAGGAGAAGGGGACGACAGAGGATGAGATGGTTGGTTGGTATCATCGACTTGATGGACATGGGTTTGAGTGGACTCTGGGAGTTGATGATGGACAGGGAGGCCTGGTGTGCTGCGATTCATGGGGTTGCAAAGAGTCAGACATGACTGAGGGACTGAACTGAACTGAATTCAGTTATATATAGATGTGCATATACATTCTTTTTCAGATTCTTTTCCATTACACGTTATTACAAGATATTGGATCTAGTTCCCCATGCTGTGTTATAGCATCTTGTTGGTCTATTTTATATACTGTAGTATATATATGTTAATGCAAAATTCCTAATTTATCCCTCCCCCCAACCTCTTTGGTATCTAAAGTGTGTGTGTGTCTGTGTGTTTGTGAGTCTATTTGTTTTGTAAATAAGTTTAGTTGTATTATTTTTTTAGATTCCACATAAAAGTGATATCATAAGGTATTTGTTTCTCTGTGTGGCTTACTTAACATAGTATGATAATCTCTAGGTGTATCCGTGGTTCTGCAAATGGCATTATTTCATGCTTTTTAATGGCTGAGAAATATTCCATGGTATATATGTACCATGTCTTATTTATCCTTTCAGCTGTTGATGGACACTTAAGTTGTTTGCATGTCTTGGCTGTTGTAAACAGTGCTGCTATGAACATTGGTGTGCATGTATCTTTTCAAATTAGAGTTTTCATCTTTTCTCAATATCTGCTCAAGAGTGGGGTTGCTGGATCATATGGTTTTTAAGGAACCTCCATACCATGTTCCACAGTGGCTACACCAGTTTACATTTCCATCAACAGTGTAGCAGTTTTCAGGGGGATATTTTTCTTAACCAAGAGTTCTAGAACACAGACATCCCCCTCTCCCAGGGTGGAGGAATCTCTGTGGACCATCACCTCCTAGAGATGGGGAAGACACATAGATCTTGGAGGCTCCCCTTTTTCGTTGTGCAGATCTATTCGTAAGAGCCCAGGAGTGCTGCCACCATCACTCTTCAGGAGGGACAAAGTCTTCTCAGGGCCACCCATTCCATTTTCAGACAGTTCTCATTATTAGAATATTCTTCTTTGTGTGGGGCAAAGGCCCACCTCCTATCGCTTCAGCCATGTCTGCTCCCTGTTGCCTTTGGAAGCACTTTAGGTGATGTGATGTGGAAAGGATAATTGATTCTGGCCTCTGGATCCATACAAGTCAGTGCTAATTCTTTTTCTACAGGTTCTTGCAAATACCTGAGTAATAAGCCCCCAAGGCCTCTGGGGTTGCTTTAAGTGTTCACTGTCTGTCCCCATTATCTGGTTGTACATCTCAGTATGAAAGCACCCAGTATGGCTGAGCGATGCCGCCCCTGTTACTGAGATTGGAGCTGGGTCCAGACAGGCCTACTCCACAGCTGAGCATGACATGGGACAACATCCCAAGGAAGTATTCCTTCCCATCTGCTGCTGAGTCATAGTTCTGCCATCCTGGACTGCAGATGACTTGAGTATTCATTTTTTGGCTAAAGGATAGGCCACTGTATTTATTCCTTCCAACAGTCCCCAATCGTTTTGGCACCAGGGATCAGCTTCATGGAAGACAGTTTTTCCACAGACCAGGGGGTGGCAATGCTTTGAGAAGATTCAAATGCATTACATTTATTGTGTGTTTTATTTCTATTATTATTACATCAGCTCCAATCAGGTCATCAGGCATTAGATGCCAGAGGCTGGGAACCTCTGCCTTATTAAAGTTCATCTTCACCTTAGTCCATCATCACAGGATAAAACTGATGTCATGTGACTTCTGTCCTCAGAATGCTCCCCATGTTGCTGAGCTACAAAGCTTAGGTAGAAGGAGGGACACACACACACATACACACACACAGACTTTTATTCACCTGTCTTCTGATTTTGAATGACAGCCATCACACAGACCAACCCGTGTTAATTGCTGTGACTATAGCAACAACCGATTGGGATGGAGCAGGAGGAGGAGCATGGGGGGACCTCACCTGCCCTGCCAGCCTGCAGGAGACCCTGGGGGAGACAGGGTGGGGTCAGAGATTGAACGGAGGGGAGCAGGGGCTGTGTACCCACCTCTGAGGAAAATCAGAATTCTAATGCCCTTTTCATGGGGTTTATGTAAACTTATGAGAACTAGGTATCTTTCCTGTGGCCTGTTATTTACCTTACATCCTAATAGTCTGTGTATCAACAATGGAAATTTTTCATCTGTTCCCAAGCAGGCGAGTGGCCTGAAAATCATTTTCAGAAATTTTAGAAATGTTAGTAACCCAAGTTTGTGGTGAGGAGCTCAAACCACATCTGACATTCGGATCAAACCATGTTTTCAAAGCACGGCTGCCCCTTGCATGTCTCACTGGCGTTTTCTAACTATTCCTCGTCTTTGCAGTGTATTCTTTTGTTTTTGGTTATTGACTGTTGGCTTTATAGATGCCATTTGTTATCTATCACCATAGTAAATTTAGAGGGGAAAATGCTTTGTCATTCTATTTGGCAGTGACATTGTCCCCAGTCTTCTCCTAAGTTTAAAAAGAAAGCAACTTTTTGAAAGAGGTTTGAGGATTGGAAGTTATGCGATTCTGATACCATGGATTGTGCTTCATCTGATTGCTTCTAAACTATAATGGTCTAACATTTCCTCTGCAGGAGCATTAATCTATGTATGTGGTGTGTGTGTGTGTGTGCACACCCACACTTGTGTCTCTCAATGTGTGAAAATTAGACCCTGGAAAGATGTACTGATTTTTAAGCATTTAGATACTAAATCAGAACTCCTTCAAGGGTAGTTCTGCAGCCTTGATCATCTTTCAAGACACCATAGCCATTTGGCTAGAAGGCCTTGGTTCTAGGTCTTGCCAGACTGCCATGCGATGAGATAGAGGATCTTTGGAGAACAAACAAAACTTGTCTTGGCCTGTGAGTTCAGTAACGCAGTCCTCCCACATCCCCTGGCTTTAGGATCCGTGAGATTGACTCCAGCCCTGAGGTCTCAGGGCGGTTCCTGGGATGGGTACCAGAGTTGGGAAAAATCCCACCCCATGAGTTTGGTCCTGCCCTGTGCCTACCCGCTTATGTCCAGTGGTTTGACTTCCCTTCCTGCCCTGACCTAGTGCTCCCAATCACATTTTCTTTTCTTCAAAAAATGTTTCTCTGTGAAGTTAGTTATTTTCCTTTGAATATAGTTAGTTATTTTCCTTTGTATATGTTTACTGCCTGTCTCCACACCAGGATCTGAGAGTCAAGAACCCCTCGGTCTTCTCCATGTTGGTATCTCTGCTTGGACTGGTGGCCAGCACAGGATGGGACCTCAGTAAATGCGTGTTGAATGAATGAGTGGGTGTAAAAATGACCTTAAACCATAGCTGGAGGGATCTAGGAGAATTTTCATTTCTTTTAGAGGAGACATTCCTGCAGATGATCTTCAGGTTTTGATGGGTTGTATTTAATTTGCTGAGCAGAAGTTTGTGCCATGTATGTTGGACAAACTACACCTCTAGTTACCAAAATTGCTCTACTCTGCTCCCAGTTCTGATCTCTCTTTCCTATCTTTAACTGGTTTCCCTGGAAATAGTAGCATAGGCTTCATGAAGATTATGTGGAGCCTTCCAGAAACATGGGAGGAATCTCAAGGGTTGTCACAGGTGCTGTAATACCCAGCCAGATAATGTTTTAGTCCAGAATATGGGGGCAGGTGCTTACTTTCAGGACTAAGAAGGCCATCAGGTCTACAAGTAGCAAACTGTCCTCTTGCTAATGGGATCACTCATGTGGTCCATCTAGATGTGAGAGAAACCAGCACTCTTCTCTGTATACTCAGCAGGGCTCCTAGCTGTAGTAGCAGGATGTATGTTTTGGTTTGAAGTTATTTAACGAAGAGTGGCCTGGTGGGTGTCTGAACTTACAGCTTCACTTGCTGTCCAGTGCTCAGATACCTCTGTTCTCCAGCAAGTAACTCTGGTTATCTAGTGAGCTGTGCATGCGTGCTTAGTTACTTAGTGTCAAAGGATGAAAATAAGAAAAAGGCTTCCAAAGCAAGATCCCTGCATTCTCTAGAAAGGGGTCATTGTTTCAGGGCTTCAGCTCTGCTAGGGAATCTTCTTTACTTGGCCTTACCTTTTAGACACCAAAAGGATTGAAGTGAAGTGAAAGTCGCTCGGTTTTGTCCGAGTCTTTTGCAACCCCTTGGACTATACAGTCTGTGGGATTCTCCAGGCCAGACTACTGGAGTGGGTAGCCTTTCCCTTCTCCAGGGGATCTTCCCAACCCAGGGATTGAACCCAGGTCTCCCACATCGCAGGCGGATTCTTTACCAGCTGAGCCACAAGGGAAGCCCAAAAGGATTGGTACTGGTGAATTAGAGAAAGCCTAAAATGAGGTAATTATTCACGTGGGTGTATAGACATTTGGATAACTGCAGATGGGTTGTGAAGACTTGATTTTTCTAGGGACCCCAGGAAAGGTCAACTAAATTTTATGACATTAAGAGGGACATGGATGGTGGAGAGCTATAGTGGGGAAAGGTGGGTTCTATGCGCAGAGAAACTTGGTTGTGAGTCTAGCCTCTGCCGTTAGTGGCAGGGGCTGGGAAACTTCGAGGAAAGAATGAGGAAAGAATGAGGCTTTCTAGGCCTCATTCTCCTTGTGTGTAAAATGAGAATAGTAATACTTTTTGAGGCTACCGTCAGGGGTAATAGAATGGTGTCCATCAAGGACCTGTGTGATTGTCAATTTCACGTTCAATTCCCTTCTGCTGGATACTGTCACTCTCTGGCTTCTTTCTCACTTTGTGCCATGAAAAAAAACAAAAACAAAAACAACGTTGCCAACCGATATTAAAATCGATTTCTTTCTCCTTTTCTCTTCTTTCCCTTTTTCCACTCTGTTTCTTTTCCTCCCTTGGTGAGAAAGGTATAATATTCTCTAACATCTCAAATGAGACATGAAACACCTAGAAGACAAGCTCATCAAGGTTTTCAGAAAAAAATTGGAAGTTTTATTTCGGAAACAGTAGTTTTCAGGTTTATAAGTTGAAGCTAAGAGGGAATTATCATGGTAACTTGGAATGACAAAGGTGGTGACCTCTTTAAAATTTATGTAAATCAAATCTGTAATGCTTTTAAAAATAAATACTGGCCAGGGCCTTTGTGTAATATGCTTTTTAGTTGTTGTCCCATTTAAACATAGATTTTTAAAAGGCCTTTCTTGGGAGATACATCATCTGTAAAGAATTGTTTATCAAGACTCGTTTGTAAGAAGATAAAATATTTAGCCCCTCCTATGTCTGTCCTCCCCTCTATATTTTCTAAAGCCTTTATTTAACCCTGGTGAGAGCTGTTAGTTAAATTGGAAGCACTGGCTCACAGTCGTTTCTTTACTACTTTTTGCTAAGACAGATTTATAGTATATCTACATTTAAATGTAGGCCCCTTTAAAAAATATTTCCCTTGACTTTTTAGGACCAGGAAAATATCTTTAATCCTAACTGATTGTATGGGAACCAGCATTGTTTTCTGAAGGAATTTGGAATTCTACTTTATTAATTATACATGCTATCTTACATTAGTGAGGCTGGGAGGCCGTTTTTGTTTTTTCAAACCATTACTTTTTGTGTTTAACTTTGTTTAACTTACTAGAGACATTCCACCTGGACAACCTGGCAACAAAATCATGTTTGAAAAGTGATCAAAATGGAAATAAATTCAATTACAACATTCTAGCTAGAGCCAAGATACATGGTAAATGACAAAGTGTGTCTGTTGACTTGGCTCCTGTGTCCTGGAGGAGGAAGACTGCAAACCAGATTTGTTGAATGACTACTAATACATGCATGCATGCATCCATGCATTAATTTGTTCAGTAAATATTTTTCAGAAATCTCCTGTCCCAAATACTGTGCTAAGTACTGTGGAGTGAATTAAACAGAAGTGGTTTCTGCCCTCAGGAAATGTCTCGTTTGTATACTAGTTAATTGTGATCATTGTTTTGAAAACGCAGACAGCAGGGTACTGGCACTGTTGGGACTGGGGTCTTCCATCAGGGAAGACTTCCTGGAAGAAGACACGTTTAAGTTGAAACCTATAAAACTTTAAAAGAATGGTGAAAGCAAAATAAGAACAATTGAAGAGGTAGGTACAGAGGGAAGTTATGTTCCTGACAAAGAGGTAGTTGGTGAGAATTCTGTGCAGTGAAAGGGATCCCTATGTATTCAAGCAGCTAAAATAACCTTAGTGGAACGGAGGAATGGACTGGGAGGTGGTAAGTATTGATAAACAGGGTAAATAAATGGAGTCTTGGTGATGGAGGTCCAGGAGTCTCGTGTGGACTTTATCTTGAGGGCAGAGAAGAAAGAATTTAAGTGTGGAAGATAGAATTGATTATGTTGGAATTCTGTCACCGTAGCTCTATGGTACATCAAGTTCCCTTCATATGAACCTTCAAGTTGAGAGCTTTCTAAGATGCTGATGTGTGTTCACGTGTCCGGTCACATAAGTTAGTTCACGTGTCTGGCGTACTTCTCAAGGTAGTGTACTGTAAGATTAAAAGATGTTTTATTTTTTGTGTTTGTTTTTTAGGTATTATTTGTGTGAAAAGTATTGGAAACCTACTACACTACAATACTATACAGTTGATTGTTAGTTGGGTACCTAGGCTAACTTTGTTGGACTTATCAACAAATTGGATTTATGAACATGCTCTTAGAATGGAACTCATTCATATGAAGGGGACTTACTGTATATAGTAGGTTGGGGAGGCAACATAGAAAACAGGAACACTTATTGGGCTCTACTGCATTAACTCACATATAAACTGGTGGTGGCTTAGACTGGATTGGTGGCAATGGGGCTGAGAGAAGTGGAGTGAATCAGAGGCATATTAGGTTGGATTCAGTAGAGTTTAATAGGACTGTGGGGATGAAGCAGGGAGGGTCAAGGATGTTACCCAGTGCTCTAGTTTGGATTTCTTGGGTACATGGTGGTACCATTCACTGAGACAGTAGGAACAGGTTTGGAGACTATGACAACCTCAATTTACCAGGTTAAGTTTGAGGCCATCCAGATGTTTGGCATCTTAGAAAGGAGGCTTGGTTTGGAAATGTTGATGGTCATTGAGAAGGCATGAGCTCAGAGAAGCAGAACAAGAAAAGATGGAATGTAGGCGTGAACCCCAAGGGACAGAAGTGCATGGCGCCCAGATAGAGGAAGAAGGCTTTCCAAATACGCTTTGCTGAATGAAGACATGGCAGATGTTCCGAGAATGTAAACCGTGTAACTGGGGCCAATCCATTCTAATTGTAAATATTTATGAGTCTTGTTTCCTTTTCTTAATTCTGTCCTAAGTTTGTTATCCTCAGTTTGATGTTGTACAGGCTAGAATATGCCTATGATGAGGTTGGTCATTACTGGAGCAAATAGATGGGGTGTCAGATGGAGAGCTTTTCTGAGAGTGATTTGCTGTACAGAATTACTGCTGGCTGGGACTAGGGCAAGGAACTGTCCTTTATGCATTTTGAAAAGATAGAAATCGATATTACTGTCATGAGCAAAAAAAGTAAAAAATATCTATAGGAAAGACTGAGGTAATTTGCTGTGTTTGCATTTCTGATGTGTGCATGCTAAGTCACTTCAGTTGTGTCAGACTCTGCAACCCTAGGGACTGTAACCCACCAGGCTCCTCTGCCCATGGGATTCTCCAGGCAAGAATATTGGAGTGGGTTGTCATGCCCTCCACCAGGAGATCTTCCCAACCCAGGGATCGAACCCAAGTCTTTTATAGCAGGATCTTTACCACTAGTGCCACCTGGGAAGCTGGTGAGGGAGGGAAAAGAATACGTCTTCCAGTATCAGAGGCGGGGAGACTTTGGCTATGTCTGTTTTATTTCCTTAAAATTATCTGATGCAAATATGAGAACCTGTTAGCTTGCTTACATCCAAGTTGTAGGTAACATGAATAACTACCCATAGTTTTTAGTCCTTTTCTGTACATTTGGAATATTTCATAATTAAGATTTTAAAAAGAAACAAAAATAAGATGAGATGGTATATGTGCTGACTGTTGCGTTTATTTCTCAGAATCCATGGAAATTACTACTATAAGCAGTAATAACTCATTATAAATAAATAATAAATAAATGTTTTTAAAAATTGCACACTAAAATAAATGGGAGTGTCCAGCCATGCAAACACATTTCTGTATTCAGAAACTGGGCCTTTGGTGAACATAGATGTTCAGGTAGTTCTACATAAAAGTTTCAAAACTTCTGTTTCAAAAACAAAACCAAACATCTTCTGCTCCTTGTTCCACACAGGAGAAAATGTCCCACGGAGAGCGGATTCATCCTTGGAGAAGGTTTGCTGCTTACCTTTTGCTACCAGTAGAATTCCTGAGTAATTGGAGTCAGGAGTTTTTTTTTTTTTTTTTCTTTCCTTGGAGCTTCTGATCAAAGCTGTTTCCATCCAAATGAAGGCAGGATGGAGCTCTGGGAGGCCAGTGCTCAGAGGCCAGGAGGGGGGTGGGCAGCTTTTTCAGTTCAGGAGATAGAAGCTTCCTCCAGGGATTTTTAAAAAGCCCTTTTGAATGGGCTCATTGTTTATAAGAACAGCTCCTTAATGGAAAAACAAAAAGGCAAGAGGGTCTGGAGCACGCTTTCTGCTTTCCTGTGCTGGCCTCATTGTTTATTTGATTTATCAAGTCTCCAGTAGTTGCTCTGCTCTGTGACCTTCCTTGAGCTATTTCTCTAGAGTATCCATTTACTTTATTTAGAAACATAATATTTAAAAAACCTGGAGCTGAGTCAAAAAATCATCACCTTTTTGATCTGGCTGGTCCCTCTTCTTTTGAAACTTTAAACTTGCCATGAGGTTTCCAATCTCTGAATCAACAGTGTGTCTAGGGCCTGGCTTCTGTGCTGAGACCCAACTGGACCGAACCAGGGTCCTCAAGGAGCTAGAAGCAAGGGACAGCAGCTCTGCTCAGCTCTATAGGCTGGTTTACACACACCTGGAGGGCACAATGTCAGAGAATTCTGTGCGAATTGGTAGACTGCAAAGACACCAGCTGAAAGTGATGATATTAGGGGGAAAGCCTGGTGGAGGAGATGGCCTCTAAGGCAGACGGGAAGCATGAGGTGGTGTGGTTCTGTGAAGAGATGTCAGGGAATGCGGAATTTGTATTGGCATCCCTTTCTTTTTTAAAATTTTATTAAAGTATAGTTGATTTATAGTCTCTTCCTATTTTAATACAGCTGTTGAATTCTTCCTGAGCCTTACTTTCCCACATTAAACATTCTGAACGTCTGCCATCTTTTAAAGAAGTTTTCTTTTTTTAAGATATTTTTTCAATTAGTTTTTTAACATTTGTCTTTCCATCTTCTCATTGCTCTTTTTTTATTTTCTTTTACTTTTAATGATAAATATTCTAACTGTAAAGTTTGAAGACCAAAGAGTAGATGTCAAACATCATTTCATCTCTTGAACACATTAGCGGTTTTAAATTGTGGCATATTTTCTTTTGAGTCTTTACTTGTCTATTGTTAGGTTTTGTGGGTTCTTTTGTATTTTCTTTGTCTTTCTTAAAAGTAAGGGGCCACCAAACATGTCTGTAGGATTCTATTAGGAAATTGGTTGTAGGAACAAGGAACTATATGGACCCAAGCTTGAAAACGACAATGACTAGCATCTTATAGGACTGTTTAATCCCCCTTATTAAAATTTCCTGGCTGGATATTCACTTCTTTTTCTTCTAGAGGAACTTTAGAATCATGTTATTAAATTTCACCTCCCGCCAAGGAAAGCACATCAACAAAACCAATATTTTCTCTGTAGATTGTGATTGGAATTACATTAGGTCTATTTATTATTTGGGGGGGGTAATTGACATTTTTTATAAAGTATAATTTACCTCTTGTGAAATATGGTGTGTCTCTGTTCAAAAGGTCTTCTTGAGGATTGTCAGGAATTTCTTTTTTTTTTTTAGCATCTTCACAAGAATTGCATGCATTTCTTTTTTTTCTTTTAAAATATTAAAAAAACTTTGTTTTTTAAATTATGATAACACATTTATAGGAGACTTGGAAAATACAAAACAAAGTTAAATATAGTTCCACTATATATTTTACATACATAAATCAAAATTTTTAGTTAGAATTTTAATATCAAACTCTTGAAAATTAATAGAATGGATATACAGAAAAGTAGAAGGATATAGTAGACCTGAAAAACACCATGAACAAATTCAACATAATTAAGATTATACAATTTTCACACCAACTGTAGGATATGAATTCTGTTCAAGTTCCCGTAGACTATAAACTAAGAGACACTGGAACATATCCAGGGACATAAAACAAGGTGCAAAAATTTCATATTGAAATTATACAGAGTCTGTTCTTTTATCATTGTGAGCTTATTAGAAATCAATATCATAAGATATTTGAAAATAACCCACACGTTTTCAAGTGCAATGTGACATTTACCAGGAGAGATCTTTGACTTGGCCATTGAAAGCCTGAATAAAGTTAGAAGACTGAAAAAAACAGAGTGGATTGCAGAGAAGAAAGCATTTAAGTGAGAAATTAATATCCAAATGAGAAATTAATATCAAAGATACTTAAAAAAACCCCATATATTTGGAAATTAAATGTCCACTTAGAAATGATGAGTGTATCTAAGAAGCCATAACAAAGAAAATTAGGAAAAAATGAAAAGAGAATTTATCAGAATTTGTTGCATGCAGCTGAAGCTGCTCAGAGTTGCATTTCTTTCTTTTTTTCTTTTTCTTTCTGGCCATCCTGTAGACTTGTGGGATTTTAGTTCTCTGAGCAGGCATTAAACCCAGGCCCTTGGCAGTGAGGCCATGAAGTCCTAACTGTTGGACCACCAGGGAATTCCTGCATTTCCTGCTCTGTTTATTTTTAGTATTTTTGCTTGTGTTAGGTGTGTGCCCTTCAGTTTATTTACTTACTTATTTTTTGACATCCTTAAATAATTTGCTTTAATTGAACGAAAGATTCTTTAAATTCTTTTGTGCTTTACAGTTTTCAAAAGTTTCACAGCCCTTCAGTTTAATTGGGAGGCAGAAATGGGATGGGTGAACATGAGACCTTTTTATTCCTTGGCCTGGTCTCATATGGGCTCTGTCATTTGCTGTCATGTAACTTTGGGCAGGCTATGTAATACTTCTGAGTCTTGGCTTTCTAACCTATAAAGTGTTAGTCATAATGGCTTCTACTCAAAATTCAGTGAGTTAATAAATGTTAAGGGCTTAACACCATTTCTGGAAGTTAATATGTGTTCAATACAATATTATTTCTTTCTATTCTCTGGTAATTGCTGGTAAATAGGAAAGCTGTTGACTTCTGGATATTTATTTTCAATTGTATGCTTATGCTAAATGTCTTATTTGATCTAATAGTTTTTCTGCTACACCTTCTTGACTATACTATGTGCCAATAGTAATATTTTTCTTTCCCTTTCGATTGCTGTATACTTGATTTTTGTTTTATATTACACTGAACTGCTTTCAACTTCTGGATAATAGAGATTAATAGTGTTGATAACCATATTGGCTGTTACTTTAATATTATTATGATTTTTTTTATCATGTGAAAGAAATATCTTTCTAGTTTGAGTTTGATACTTTAAAAAAAAAATCAAGATAGGAGTTGAATTTTGTCAAATATCTTTACGTCATCTTTTGTTTTTACGATATACAACTTTTCTCCCTTGACCTGTTGATGATCTTTATATCTTTTCTCATAATATTTCTTCTTTAAAATTAAACATATTGAAATTTTAGAAAAAAGACAACGGAAAAAGCTTACCCATTTCTCCCATCCCCACCACCCTCTGCCTCTTGCAGCAACCATTCTGATCTCTGTATCTATGAGTTTGTTGCTTATTATTACTTACAAATGTGAATATATATTTTATTTTCTCAATAGATTTCTCAAGAGATTTCTCAATAGAAATTATGTGTATGTCTGTACAATGTTTCACATGGGTTTGAACCTTCATTATAGGATATAAACCCAAATCTATCAAGACATAAGCTAATAAGGTATTATAGCCTTTGAAAAGACTTCAAAGGTAGCTTGATTTTAGACTATTGGTTCTTATAATCCAAGAGAAGAAGTGGTTCATTCTTTTATTAGTAATCAGCAGGGAGGAAAAAAGACTCTTTGTTTTTCTTGCTCATTTACTCTAGGACTGTAAAATTTTGGTAAGAATATTCTCACTTGTGTCATCAGGTCTTACTTGCCATTTTTTGAATGTATTTTGTTTTCTTTATCCTTCAAAGCCATTGGAGTATAAGTGGGTGATCTCAGTGATAGTTTATATATTTGGTGATGCATATTAGATTACCACCCATATTTAATTTTCTCCACCTATCATTTTATTAGTTTTTTCAGTTTTTCATGATTGCCTTTTAAAAGTGGAGAATAGAAATAAACCTCTACTTTTAGAGGAGTATGATTAAACGCTTAGAACTGGAGCTCTGAAATGTTCGCTATTGATGAGATTGTTCACGTTAGTGGTTGTGAACACCACTATTCCATCCTTGTTCTGACACAGTTGACTTTCTGTGCCGCCTGGATCTATTTTGCTACTGTTTAGGATTTCTGTACATTGCGCATTATCTCTTGATTGATGACCACTCTGTTTTAAGTTTGTCATTCCTTCCAGCTATTCCACTGGGGGGTTGCATCAAAATTTGTATTTTCAGTCCTTTATTGTTGCTTAGAGTCAATTTTTTAGTTTTTTTTTTTTTTTACTATTATGAATAACAGTGCTGTGGTGGTTATCCTTGCAGCTAATTTTTTGTTTCTAGTTATTTGTATAAATTTCTTAAAGTAGAATTCCTGAATCAAAGAATATTCACATTTTAAGACTTTGATACATGTTCAGAAAGGCCAAATCAACTTACCTTTTCACCAGCAATGTGTGTATTGGTATTTTTAATCTTTTTACAATTAGCAGAGGAAATGATAGAGACCTTTCTGAGTAGTTTTCTCAGGCTGCCATAACAAATTACCATGAATTAGGTGGATTAAAGGGGCTTTCCAGGTGGCACAGTGGTAAAGAATCCACCTGCCAATGCAGAAGACGTGGGTTCGATCCCTGGGTCTGGAAGATCCCCTGGAGGAGGAAATGGCAACTCACTCCAGTATTCTTGCCTGGAGAATACCATGGATGGAGGAACCTGACTGACTACAGTCCATAGGGGTGCGAAAAGTTGGACACTGAGCAACTGAGCACAGCACACACACAGGTGGCTTAAAGCAACAGAACTTATTCTCTGAGAGTTCTGGAGTCCAGAAGTCTGAAATCAAAATGTGGACAGGGCCAAGCTTCCTCAGAAGGCTCTAGAGAAGAATCCTTCCCTGCTTGCTTCTTGTAGCTGCTGGTGGGTGCTGGCTGTCTTTGGCACTCCTTAGCTTGCAGACACGTCAGTTCAGTCCATCTCCATCTTCGCATGGCTCTGTCTGTCTCTCTCCATGTCCGTGTGTTGTGTCTCTGTGACCGCTGGCCTTCTGAGAAGGGTACTGTTTGGATTTCGGGACCGCTTTAATTTATCATGACCCTATCTAATTATATCTGCATTGATTCTGTTTGCAACTGAGGTCATATTCTGGAGTTCCCTGTGGATCTGAATTTGGGAGGAGACACGCTTCAGTCCAGTACAATTGCCTTCATTTTTTTTGGTATTCAGTTAAAAGAAAGTAATGTCAATCTGGTTAGAAAAGTACAAATCCTAGCCAGCAGCCATAAGAATGATGAATGACCGAACTGATCCTTTTACTTTATGTTCGTGTCATCATCAGGGATAAACTGGATAAGCTTGTTCTTGATTTCTTCTTCCTTATTAATACAAATGTTAAATAGCCATATCCTACATGTCAAATTTCACTGTAACATTTAAAAAACGAAATATATTGTGGGTTTGCTTAGGAGGAAAATTATATCCTTATAATTTTATTGCTAACCTTTAACGCTACTTAGTAATTTTATTCTAGATAACACAAAACATTGAAAAGCTCTCTTTAGAGAATTCCCTGGCAGTCCACCGGTTACAACTTTTACTGCTGTGAGCCTGGGTTTGATCCCTGGTCGAGGAGCTAAGATTCCACAAGCCAAGCCACCAAAAGTAAATAAATAAAATAAAAGCTCTCTTTAGCTATCGTTTTACTTAATCCTAAAACATAGAGGTCATGGGAAGCACATATGTTGGGTTTTAAAATTATATCCTTTTTAATTATATCTGTTTCCAGTGCAGGGGGCACAGGTTCAATCCCTCGTTGGGGAACTAAGATTCCCACATACCATATGGTGAGTATGTGGTACAGAACCAGAAGTCAAGTCTGTTTGAACTAACTGAAGATTCAGGTGCTTATGTGTAAGATAAGTTATTTTTTTTTACTAAAGTAGAGTTGCTGTACAATATCATATAAATTATAGGTGTACAATATAGTGATTCACAGTTTTTAAAGGTCCATTTACTGTTATTAAGAAATATTTGCTATATTCCCCATGTTGTATAATATATCCTCATATCTTATTTTATACCTAATAGGTGGCACCTCTTTGTAGGATGTGTTATTTTTTAAAGATAGTGTTGTCTAGGCTCACTAAACCACGTAGATTCACTTGTGAATGTTGTGGGGCTTCTGATGGTTACACAGTTTCACATCCTGTAGCATGGTCACATGGATGGGCCAGAAGTGGGGTCCTCGAGTTGCGTGGTCCTCATCCCACTGCAGTTTTCTCTGTGTTGTAATGTCGTTCCCCAGCTTTCTCTCTTCTGGGCTTTCTGCATGTGACATTGCTTTAGAAATGGCAGAGGATGTTTCAGGCCCCCCTTTCCAGTAAAGTCAGGAGCTTCCTTATCTTTCCTGTAAATCTCTCTGGAGTACCTGCCTTGAATCAGGTGCTGTGCTGGTCGTGAGGGATGCTGACCAAGACAGAGAGGGCAGGTTTTAAGAAATTCAAACTTTGGGTGAAACAGAATACATACAAATTCTGTTACAATACCATGCATGCAATGGATATTATGGTTGAGAGGTTTTAAAAGGACTTTGGGAAGGACTTTCCTGGTGTTCCAGGGTTAGGACTCTGCGTTTCCAATGCAGGGGGCACAGGTTCAATCCCTCGTTGGGGAACTAAGATTCCCACATACCATATGGTGAGGCCAAAAAACAAAAAGTGCTCTGGAGAGATGGAAGAGAGAAGAATCAGTTATTTAATTGAAAGGAGTCTTCGGCGGGTGATGAGAGAAGCTAAGATCTGATCATTTTCTGTTTCGAACCCTGGCTTCTGTAGCATCAAACAGTGGCTTATAAGGACACTATTTGGTTCTGATGTGCCGAACCCCGTTTTAAGGTGGAATTTCATATCTGGGATTGCTGATGGTGTTCTTGGGCTTGTGTGATCATTTGCTTAACATATGGTGACAGTGAGGCTAAATTCTCAGTCCCTGCTCCCATCAGGCCACATCTACACTCTCGTCACCAGCCAGCTATTGCTGAAATGGCTATTGTTGTCCAGAAAGGCGCTGGGCACTGTGTTTCCTGACAGCAAGGGGAGGTTGGTACTCCAGGGTCTGCGAGGCTGTGATGGTCAACACAAGAAATCAGGTCTTAAATACTGCTGCCAGGATGTTTTGTGTTTTGTTTTATAATCGCAGTTCTTCGTCCTTGACACTAATAGTCCTCAAAGAGGAGGGTTATTGTAGGCTGAAGAGGACCGCTAATGGGTATAGAGGACCATGCACATGTGCCCTGGAGCAGCACATCTGTACAGCATCGGGTTGCACAAGGGAAGCTGGAGCACATCTGGGCGCCTCTAAATGGCACGCAGAAAGCACTTGGGTATTCGTGCTTCCTTAGCGCTGCAGACAGAAGCTAAAGCTCCTCTGTAGCATCTGAGAACTGCACCCAAAA
Organism: Bos mutus; assembly: GCF_027580195.1. NCBI lineage: Eukaryota > Metazoa > Chordata > Mammalia > Artiodactyla > Bovidae > Bos > Bos mutus. The sequence continues at coordinate 40,341,665 of NC_091620.1, read as the reverse complement.
CATCTCGGAACATCTTGCCATCATTATTAGAAAAACATGGCTTGGAGCGTGCGATCCAAACTGCCACTTGAAAGGCTTCCGAGCATATTTTTGAATCCTCTCGGAATGGATGCTGGAAAAGGAAGCAGGACAGCATAGAGGAGTGATGGGGAATAAGAAAACACCGGGGGTGGGTGGGGGTGGACACAGCTTTTGAGATGACTTCCCATGTCTGAGAAAACAAACAACACATGGCTGAGTTATAGAGAGAATGCCACTTGTATGTTTTTTTCTTCTTTTACCCCCACCTTTTTATTGAAATATAATTGATATATAACATGGTGTTAGTTTCAGGTGTACAACATAATGGTTCAATATATGCATGTACTGCAAAATGATCACCACAGTACGTCTAGTTACATCCATCACCACATATAGTTATCCATTGTTTTCTTGTGCTGCTGCTGCTAAGTTGCTTCAGTCGTGTCTGACTCTGTGCAGCCTCATAGATGGCAGCCCACCAGGCTTCCCCGTCCCTGGGATTCTCCAGGCAAGAACACTAGAGTGGGTTGCCATTTCTTTCTTCAACGCATGAAAGTAAAAAGTGAAAGTAAAGTCGCTTAGTCATGTCCAACTCTTAGAGACCCCATGGACTGCAGCCTACCAGGCTCCTCCGTCCATGGATTGTCCAGGCAAGAGTACTGGAGTGGGGTCCCATTGCTGTTTTCTTGTGATGAGAACTTTTAAAATCCAAGCAACTTTCAAATGTACAAAATAAAATTATTAACTATAGTTATCATGCTGTACGTGCAAGTTTAAATTTTTCAAAAGTTCTGTTGAGGGAATTCACACATGTACAGTCCATCAGTTTGAAGTGTTCAATTTAATGGTTTTTAGTATATTCCAAGAAATGTGCACCCATCACCACAGTCACCTCGCAAACATTTTTATCAGCTCAAATATAAATCCTGAACCCTTTAGCTATCATTCCTTCCCCTGTCCCTCCCACAGCCCTAAACACTGCTACTGAAAGTCCCCTGATACGAGTGAGTCCACTCTGAGAGTTTGTTCAAAAGTGCAGTTTGTTCGTTGAATCTGATAAAGTTAGCCTAAGTACCCAACTAACACAATTGGCCACATAGTCCTGTACTATAATAAGTTTATAATACTTTTCACACAAATAATACAGTATAGAAACAAGGGATGTCTACCATCTTTTCGCCTCACTCCTGATTATTTTCTCTTTTTTGTTTACATCGTGATCGCCTGACGCATCTCAGCAGTACCAGCTCCATCACCACTGCTTTTCTGCTTGCTTCTGGATAACCTGGGCTTGAAACAATGATACTGTATGGCTGTGCTCTCTACAGTGCTGTACAGTGAGCTATACAAAAGCACAGCCGCTTGTAGAGGATGCACGCACATGACCATGTACACCAGACACGTGAACTAACTTACGTGATTGTTCATGCGAACCCATGTTCACATCTTTGATTTGCAACTTGAAGTTTCCTATGTTGGGGACTTACTGTGATCTACTTTCTGGCTCTAAATTTGCCTGTTCTGGACATTTCAATAGGTGTGGATTCTGAAGGCCCCAGGAGAATGTGGTCTGAAGTATCTCCTGGGTCAGCATGGTCACAGAAAGGTGGGCCTGAGCCCCAGGTGTGTGCACGCATGCTCAGTTACTCAGTGGTATCTGACTTTTTGCCACCGCATGGACTGTAGCCCACTAGGCTCCTCTCTCCATGGAATTTTCCAGGCAAGAAAACTGGAGTGGGGTGCCATTTCTTTCTCCTGGGGATCTTCCCAACCAAGGGTCAAAATTGCATCTCTTGCATCTCCTGCATTGCAGGGGATTCTTTACCATGTGCCACCTGGGAAGCCCTGGTCACCATAGTTATAAAAGCCATCAGTCCAGGCAAAAGAGGGCAGAAGATGCCAGGTATGCAGACTTCCCCAGCCTGCATACCTGCATGCGTGAGTGGATGTGGCCGGTGTCTACCCTAATGGGGAAGTCTGTGTTGCAAGTTATGTGTCCTGAGAGGCAGCCTGTGTGATGAGTTTCTCGTGCAGGGTATTTACTACACCGTATGCTTGAGATGGTACATACAGAGGCTGGGAGACAAGGAGCAGAAGTGGATTCAGAGAGATGTTGAAATGCAGTGCCTACCCAACACCAGCTTAAGCTGACCCCACAGGAAGTCTGCAACTGGAATGGGCCCTAAGAGTTGTCCTGAGTTGGGCCGAGATGGCCAGGCTTTCATAGTCCTGCGTAGATGAGTTATCAGGTGAGGGCTGCTCTGGGAACCAAGGCAGCCTGGAGCAAGTCAGCTCTTACGGCTCAGGCAATCAGCCCCTGCACAGGCTGAGCTGAAGGGTGTTGGCTGACAGCAGCTGGGTCATTCAAGGAAGGGAGATGCAGGTTGGGCATTTTGGTGTCCACTACGTATGCATTATGGTTATATTCCTTTGTTCATTAGCTCATTCATTCATGAAAGCAAGTCATCAGCCACAGTGTTCACTTGCCACTTCTGGAAACCAGGCACTGTTCTGTGTCCACTGAACTCGAGAAGCAAGCCTGCCTTCTAGTCAGGAGATAGTCTGCACAAGGAACGTGAGGGTACCAAGTGGTCCAGGCGCTCTGATTGTCAGGAAAGGGCTGAGATGGTGAGTGAAAAGGCACAGCCACAGGGAGACGTGGGATAAGAGCATTGCAGGCTCAGGGGATGGCATGGCAAAGGCCCCATCAGGAACCCCGGTGAGTTCCAGAACAGAAACAGGATGGTGAGAGCATGGAGGAGTGGAATTAAATGGGGTCAAGGCAAGGAGTTTGTATTCTAAGCATGATGGGAATTATTAGAAGGTTTGTAAGTAGCAGGGAATTTTCTTGAAAGAGGCACTTATCTGAAAGTGTTTAGCACCTGCCAGTCCTGTGTCTTTCATGTGAGTAACTCATTCAGTCCTCACAGCAGCCTTATCAAGTAAGTACAGCTGTTTACCCTATTTTGCAGTTGAAGAAACCGAGCACACAGGATAAATGACTTGCCTAAAGTAAGTGGACGAACTGGGGACCCAAACTGAGGAAGTCAGGCTTAGAATTCTGTGTGCCTGACCCCTTTGTTCTGGAAAGACCACCTGGTTAATATGTGGGGCAAGGGTTGAATTGGGAGGCCATTTGGGAACCTGTTCTAGGTGATTTTGCTCTGGAGTTGGATGGATGTGGCTGCATTTGGTAAATGTGGGTGTAAGAGAGTGTGACATCTATGATCTTTATCTGGGGGACCTGGAGGGTGGGGGGAGAAGTCTGGGTTGTCACAGGTCTGCTAGTGACCTAGAAAGAAATCTAATTTATCTGTAAGGGACATGGATTCCTCCCTGCTGTCTCCAGAAACCATTCATTTTCTAAAGCTTGCTTGTTCTAAATCCTTGCTCCGGGATGGATTGGGCTGAGAGAAGGTCGTGCCAGTTCCCTCACTCCCACAAAGACCAGTCCACTGCACAGGAGCCCTCCACCTGGGGCTCCTGCCATGGTGCTGTTTGCCAGCACGTGGTGAGGGCAGTTAGAGATCAGCATCACTCACTCAGCAGTCTTTAACCCCCAAAGGATGATGAAGCTAATATTTAATTTAGGATATATACCCTTGGGACTCTGTCAAGATTTTTTTTTTTTAATTATTTCTTGACAAGAATGAGAATACTTTTTCCATTCTGCTGTGAGGACTTATCTTCCATTGAAAGTCAGAAAATTGGTAATGACCTTGGCTGATAGGAAGTGAAACTTTAAGGTGCTCTTGAGGACTGTGTTGAGAAAAATGGTTTGGCTTTTTTGGGGAAAAGCATGATTTGACTGGGATTAATTTTTTTAAAGCAAGGTTTAGGGGGCTGTTTGAAGGAGTATTGTGGTAGAAAAAAAGGAGAAGTACTACTTGGTTTCACTCTCACTTTCATTATTCTGTCTAAAACTGCTGTCTAGCATAATAGCCATTAGCTATATTTGGGCGCTGTCTGGGGAGGCCTTACAAATAGCTGTGAAAAGAAGAGAAGCGAAAAGCAAAGGAGGAAAGGAAAGATATAAGCATCTGAATGCAGAGTTCCAAAGAATAACAAGAAGAGATGAGAAAGCCTTCTTCAGCGATCAATGCAAAGAAATAGAGGAAAACAACAGAATGGGAAAGACTAGAGATCTCTTCAAGAAAATTAGAGATACCAAGGGAACATTTCATACAAAGGTGGGCTCGATAAAGGACAGAAATGGTATGGACCTAACAGAAGCAGAAGATAAGAAGAGGTGGCAAGAATACATAGAAGAACTGTACAAAAAAGATCTTCATGACTCAGATAATCATGATGGTGTGATCACTGACCTAGAGCCAGACATCCTGGAATGTGAAGTCAAGTGGGCCTTAGAAAGCATCACTACAAACAAAGCTAGTGGAGGTGATGGAATTCCAGTTGAGCTCTTTCAAATCCTGAAAGATGATGCTGTGAAAGTGCTGCACTCAATATGCCAGCAAATTTGGAAAACTCAGCAGTGGCCACAGGACTGCAAAAGGTCAGTTTTCATTCCAATCCCAAAGAAAGGCAATGTCAAAGAATGCTCAAACTACCTCACAATTGCACTCATCTCACACGCTAGTAAAGTAATGCTCAAAATTCTCTAAGCCAGGCTTCAGCAATATGTGAATCGTGAACTTCCAGATGTTCAAGCTGGTTTTAGAAAAGGCAGAGGAATCAGAGATCAAATTGCCAACATCCGCTGGATCATGGGAAAAGCAAGAGAGTTCCAGAAAAGCATCTATTTCTGCTTTATTGACTATGCCAAAGCCTTTGACTGTGTGGATCACAATAAACTGTGGAAAATTCTTCAAGAGATGGGAATACCAGACCACCTGATCTGCCTCTTGAGAAATTTGTATGCAGGTCAGGAAGCAACAGTTAGAACTGGACATGGAACAACAGACTGGTTCCAAATAGGAAAAGGAGTACGTCAAGGCTGTATATTGTCACCCTGTTTATTTAACTTCTATGCAGAGTACACCATGAGAAACGCTGGGCTGGAAGAAGCACAAGCTGGAATCAAGATTGCAGGAGAAATATCAATAACCTCAGATATGCAGATGACACCACCCTTATGGCAGAAAGTGAAGAGGAACTAAAAAGCCTCTTGATGAAAGTGAAAAAGGAGAGCGAAAAAGTTGGCTTAAAGCTCAACATTCAGAAAATGAAGATCATGGCATCCAGTCCCATCACTTCATGGGAAATAGATGGGGAAACAGTGGAAACAGTGTCAGACTTTATTTTTTGGGGCTCCAACATCACTGCAGATGGTGACTGTAGCCATGAAATTAAAAGACTCTTACTCCTTGGAAGGGAAGTTATGACCAACCTAGATAGCATATTCAAAAGCAGAGACGTTACTTTGCCAACAAAGGTCCATCTAGTCAAGGCTATGGTTTTTCCTGTGGTCATGTATGGATGTGAGAGTTGGACTGTGAAGAAGGCTAAGCACTGAAGAATTGATGCTTTTGAACTGTGGTGTTGGAGAAGACTCTTGAGAGTCCCTTGGACTGCAAGGAGATCCAACCAGTCTGTTCTGAAGGAGATCAGCCCTGGGATTTCTCTGGAAGGAATGATGCTAAAGCTGAAACTCCAGTACTTTGGCCACCTCATGTGAAGAGTTGACTCATTGGAAAAGACCCTGAATCTGGGAGGGATTGGGGACAGGAGGAGAAGGGGACGACAGAGGATGAGATGTCTGGATGGCATCACTGACTCGATGGATGTGAGTCTGGGTGAACTCCGGGAGTTGGTGATGGACAGGGAGGCCTGGCGTGCTGCGATTCATGGGATCGCAAAGAGTCGGACATGACCGAGCAACTGAACTGAACTGAACTGAACTGAAATAAGTTAAACATAGAAAGACAAGTGTCATACGGTATCATTTATATGTGGAATCTAAAAATATGATACAAATGAACTCATTTACAAAACAGAAACAGACTCATACATGGAAAACAAATTTATGGTTACCAACAAGTTTGAGATTAGCATATTCACACTATGTAAATTAGATAAACAATGAGGGCTCACTGTATAGCACAGGGAACTCTACTCAATATAATAACCTATAAAGGAAAAGAACCTGAAAAAAACAGATTTATTAATATATGTATATGTATCACCTAATTGCTTTGCTGTAGCAAACCATTGTAAATCAATTGTACTTCAATATGAAATAAAAGTTAAAAAGCAAATATAAATAAATTAAGGTGAAATCAAATTAAATAAACGTCCCTCAGTCACATGAGTCATATTTGAAGTGCTTAGTACCCACATTGCTACCATATTGACAGAACAGAGATGGAAATTTTCCATCATTATAGAAAGTTGTATTGGACAGCACTGCTTTAAGCCTTAGAATCTTAGGATTGATTTGGAATCTTGGAGTTACATTGTAAATTGCAATGCTCAGGAGAGTAAAAATTTTTAGAGAAACCTATAGATATGCTTAAACATGAAAAAAAAAAGACTACCCCATCTAAAAGGACCACTCTGAAGTCCCAGTATCTGAAGATGATAGTCTTATTTTTTTCTGGCTCAGTCAGTACACGGAACCCTCAGTTCCTGAAAAGTTGGGTCTGTGGCTGAGTTTTCCAGCTTGATTTTGTTTAGTAGGATATATAGGACTACTACAGAGAAGGCAATGGCACCCCACTCCAATACTTTTGCTTGGAAAATCCCATGGATGGAGGAGCCTGTTAGGCTGCAATCCATGGGGTCGCTAAGAGTTGGATATGACTGAGCGACTTCACTTTCACTTTCCACTTTCGTTCATTGGAGAAAGAAATGGTAACCCACTCCAGTGTTCTTGCCTGGAGAATCCCAGGGATGGGGGAGCCTGGTGGGCTGCTGTCTATGGGGTCACACAGAGTCGGACATGACTGAAGTGATTTAACATAGCATAGCATAGCATAGGACTACCACACAATTGCACTCATTTCACACGCTAGTAAAGTAATGCTCAAAATTCTCCAAGCCAGGCTTCAGCAATATGTGAACTGTGAACTTCCAGATGTTCAAGCTGGTTTTAGAAAAGGTAGAGGAACCAGAGATCAAATTGCCAACATCCACTGGATCATCAAAAAAGCAAGAGTTCCAGAAAAGCATCTATTTCTGCTTTATTGACTATGCCAAAGCCTTTGGCTGTGTGGATCACAATAAACTGTGGAAAATTCTTCAAGAGATGGGAATACCAGACCACTTGACCTGTCTCTTGAGAAACCTGTAAGCAGGTCAGGAAGCAACAGTTAGAACTGGACATGGAACAACAGACTGGTTCCAAACAGGAAAAGGAGTATATCAAGGCTGTATATTGTCACCCTGCTTATTTAACTTCTATGCAGAGTACACCATGAGAAACGCTGGGCTGGAAGAAGCACAAGCTGGAATCAAAATTGCCAGGAGAAATATCAATAACCTCAGATATGCAGATGACACCACCCTTATGGCAGAAAGTGAAGAGGAACTAAAAAGCCTCTTGAGAAAGTGAAAGAGGAGAGTGAAAAAGTGGGCTTAAAGCTCAACATTCAGAAAACGAAGATCATGGCATCCAGTCCCATCACTTCATGGGAAATAGATGGGGAAACAGTGTCAGACTTTATTTTTTGGGGCTTCAAAATCACTGCAGATGGTGATTGCAGCCATGAAATTAAAAGACGCTTACTCCTTGGAAGGAAAGTTATGACCAACCTAGACAGCATATTCAAAAGCAGAGACATTACTTTGCCAACAAAGGTCCGTCTAGTCAAGGCTATGGTTTTTCCTGTGGTCATGTATGGATGTGAGAGTTGGACTGTGAAGAAGGCTGAGCGCCGAAGAGTTGATGCTTTTGAACTGTGGTGTTGGAGAAGACTCTTGGACTGCAAGGAGATCCAACCAGTCCATCCTAAAGGAGATCAGTCCTGGGTGTTCATTGGAAAGACTGATGCTAAAGCTGAAACTCCAATACTTTGGTCACCTCATGCAAAGAGTTGACTCATTGGAAAAGACTCTGATGCTGGGAGGGATTGGGGGCAGGAGGAGAAGGGGACGACAGAGGATGAGATGGCTGGATGGCATCACCAACTCAATGGACATGAATTTGGGTGAATCTAAAAATATGATACAAAATGAACTCATTTACAAAACAGAAACAGACTCATACATGGAAAACAAATTTATGGTTACCAACAAGTTTGAGATTAGCATATTCACACTATGTAAATTAGATAAACAATGAGGGCTCACTGTATAGCACAGGGAACTCTACTCAATATAATAACCTATAAAGGAAAAGAACCTGAAAAAAACAGATTTATTAATATATGTATATGTATCACCTAATTGCTTTGCTGTAGCAAACCATTGTAAATCAATTGTACTTCAATATGAAATAAAAGTTAAAAAGCAAATATAAATAAATTAAGGTGAAATCAAATTAAATAAACGTCCCTCAGTCACATGAGTCATATTTGAAGTGCTTAGTACCCACATTGCTACCATATTGGACAGAACAGATACGGAAATTTTCCATCATTATAGAAAGTTGTATTGGACAGCACTGCTTTAAGCCTTAGAATCTTAGGATTGATTTGGAATCTTGGAGTTACATTGTAAATTGCAATGCTCAGGAGAGTAAAAATTTTTAGAGAAACCTATAGATATGCTTAAACATGAAAAAAAAAAGACTACCCCATCTAAAAGGACCACTCTGAAGTCCCAGTATCTGAAGATGATAGTCTTATTTTTTTCTGGCTCAGTCAGTACACGGAACCCTCAGTTCCTGAAAAGTTGGGTCTGTGGCTGAGTTTTCCAGCTTGATTTTGTTTAGTAGGATATATAGGACTACTACAGAGAAGGCAATGGCACCCCACTCCAATACTTTTGCTTGGAAAATCCCATGGATGGAGGAGCCTGTTAGGCTGCAATCCATGGGGTCGCTAAGAGTTGGATATGACTGAGCGACTTCACTTTCACTTTCCACTTTCGTTCATTGGAGAAAGAAATGGTAACCCACTCCAGTGTTCTTGCCTGGAGAATCCCAGGGATGGGGGAGCCTGGTGGGCTGCTGTCTATGGGGTCACACAGAGTCGGACATGACTGAAGTGATTTAACATAGCATAGCATAGCATAGGACTACCACACAATTGCACTCATTTCACACGCTAGTAAAGTAATGCTCAAAATTCTCAAGCCAGGCTTCAGCAATATGTGAACTGTGAACTTCCAGATGTTCAAGCTGGTTTTAGAAAGGTAGAGGAACCAGAGATCAAATTGCCAACATCCACTGGATCATCAAAAAAGCAAGAGTTCCAGAAAAGCATCTATTTCTGCTTTATTGACTATGCCAAAGCCTTTGGCTGTGTGGATCACAATAAACTGTGGAAAATTCTTCAAGAGATGGGAATACCAGACCACTTGACCTGTCTCTTGAGAAACCTGTAAGCAGGTCAGGAAGCAACAGTTAGAACTGGACATGGAACAACAGACTGGTTCCAAACAGGAAAAGGAGTATATCAAGGCTGTATATTGTCACCCTGCTTATTTAACTTCTATGCAGAGTACACCATGAGAAACGCTGGGCTGGAAGAAGCACAAGCTGGAATCAAAATTGCCAGGAGAAATATCAATAACCTCAGATATGCAGATGACACCACCCTTATGGCAGAAAGTGAAGAGGAACTAAAAAGCCTCTTGAGAAAGTGAAAGAGGAGAGTGAAAAAGTGGGCTTAAAGCTCAACATTCAGAAAACGAAGATCATGGCATCCAGTCCCATCACTTCATGGGAAATAGATGGGGAAACAGTGGAAACAGTGTCAGACTTTATTTTTTGGGGCTTCAAAATCACTGCAGATGGTGATTGCAGCCATGAAATTAAAAGACGCTTACTCCTTGGAAGGAAAGTTATGATCAACCTAGATAGCATATTCAAAAGCAGAGACATTACTTTGCCAACAAAGGTCCGTCTAGTCAAGGCTATGGTTTTTCCTGTGGTCATGTATGGATGTGAGAGTTGGACTGTGAAGAAGGCTGAGCGCCGAAGAGTTGATGCTTTTGAACTGTGGTGTTGGAGAAGACTCTTGGACTGCAAGGAGATCCAACCAGTCCATCCTAAAGGAGATCAGTCCTGGGTGTTCATTGGAAAGACTGATGCTAAAGCTGAAACTCCAATACTTTGGTCACCTCATGCAAAGAGTTGACTCATTGGAAAAGACTCTGATGCTGGGAGGGATTGGGGGCAGGAGGAGAAGGGGACGACAGAGGATGAGATGGCTGGATGGCATCACCAACTCAATGGACATGAATTTGGGTGAACTCCGGGAGTTGGTGATGGACAGGGAGGTCTGGCATGCTGCAATTCATGGGGTCGCAAAGAGTCGGACATGACTCAGTGACTGGACTGAACTGAACCGAACTGATAGGACCTTTTCCCATTTTGCAAGTATTTGAAGAGTACATTCCAACCCAGGCTATTATCTGTCTGGCAAATGGGCATAATAATTCGAGAGGGATATAGTGTAGGCTCATGAAAGTTTTTATTACATTTTGAAATTACAGGTGAAATATGTTTATATAGTTATCCTAAGAGATCTATATAAAGTAGAAATAGCGTTTGAAAGTTTTACATTGACTTGGAATTTAAATCATTGTGTGCATTTTTACCCACATTGCATTTGGAGCTTCCTTTTGTTAGATAGTAATAATTTTAGTGAAGATGAGAAGTTATGATACTCTAACATTATCCTTACAGGATGTCTGTTTTCTAGATTAAGGAACTCTTCAAGCTGTAATCCAAAGGTTCAGTTCAGTCCACTGCCTGTTTGTGTAGATAAAGATTTTTTGGAACAAAGCCATGCCCATTTGTTTGGGCATGTTGTAGCTTTTTATTACAGGATTATATGGTTGCAACAAAATGATGTGCAAAATTGAAGATATTTACTCCTTCCTTTACAGAAAATGTTTGCCAATCCCTGGTCCTGATAATGGGCAAGTGTTTGGTGTACCTTTCCAGTTTGGAAACAACTGTGCCGGCCAGGTTTGCAAAAGTCTTTAAGAGTAGTCACGGATTTCCTGATGCTTTTAAAATCTTTTATGGCTATATACATTTGAGCTGAGATTCTAGTGTATAATTCTGACCTGAGATTGTCTCAAACTGTTGCTTACTTATAACAGTCATCCCAAAATTTGAAAGGGAACTGGATGTTAAGGAAGCCATTGAGATACAAAAAGGATACAGATTTCACTTCCTTTTAAGCATCACTGATACAGCTCAATCCCTGGCAAAATCAGTTATGTTATCCATAGGTGAATTAAGTAGTAGCAGATCCATATTAAATAGTGGGTGTCTAAGTACATAAGCCTATCTTTTCAACATTTTTTTGTAGTGTTTTCAGCTTAATATGGCCATTCCTGAGAAATATGAAATAACTTGAGTCCACTCACTATGCTTAATTTTTATTAAGTACACAGTAGCAAGGGTAATCACACATCACACGTTTTTGAGGGGGGCTCAGTGACAAAATGCCACTTCCTGGGAGCATCGTCCTCCTTGTTCTTTTACTTTTCTATTCTTCCTGGAAGACTCTCATATCTTCTACTCATTGCTCTAATGAATGATTCTTTCTTCTTCCTCATCGCTCAGCTGATGATGTTACTTTTCTCCTTTTATTAATTGAAGCCGACCAAAGAGAGCTTCCACCACCTCCTGCAATCACATCTGCTCACCGTCCAGGATCTGTGCCCTAACTGTCCGCTGCCCTGACCTGTTCTGTGCTGTCTGAAGCCAGTTTCTCCAGCCTCAGTGGGAGGAGAGTTTGAGGGGAGAATGGGTACATGTATGACTGAGTCACTCTGCTGTGTACCTGAAACTGTCACAACATTGTTAATCAGCTATACTCCAGTATAAAATAAACACTTGGGAAAAAAAAAAAGCCAATTCCTCCAAATGTGCCCTGGGTCCCGTCCCTCCCACCTTCTCCAGGCCACCATCATCCCCTCTCTCTTCTGCGTCAAAGTTGTTGTTTTTCTGCTGGATCACTCCTATCAGTATATAAACTTCCTCTTAAAAGAAACAAACAACACTCCTTGACCCTAGTCATCTCCACCAATTGCCACACAGGTCTTTGCAGCAAATCTTCAAAGAGTTGTTTATATTCACTGTCTATGTCTTGTCATCAGCCACCCCCTTTAGACCCACTTCAGCTTTTTCCTTGATCTCTTGCTTTGTGGAAACTGCTTGTGTAGTATATCCGTGACCCCACATTGCTAAATCCTAGAGGACAGTTTTCCATCGTCTTTGTCTTGGGCCATCAGCAGCATTTGACCTGACTCTTCACTCCCCATTCCTCGATGTTCCTTCTTTCCTTGACATTGATCTCATCTCTCCACCTGTTTTCTGCTTTCTGTCCCCTGTTGATCATCTCCTTCAGTGGCTTCTCCTGCTTTCTCCAAACTTTTACTGTTGGGGTGCCCCAGAGTTCAGTCCCCAATCTTCTTCTATCTCTCTGTTCACATGACTATAGAAGTAAGCTCCTGCATCTTGGTGGGTTGCAGTGTGCTCTCCCTGATAGCACCAACTGACTGCCTACCTCAAACTGGAACCCCAGTGGGAGCTGTGTGCCTGAAACCATGAGCTAATGTTTAAAACTCGGCGCTTTGGGTGATCTGCATTTTTGTCCTGTCTTTTCCTGAAATTTTCTGTTTCAATGCAGGGAAGTGGTATGGGTGGCTTCTGTTCCTCTGTAACATTTGCATGCTGTCATTGGCAAGAATCCTCTCAGCTGGGACCCAGCTGGATCCTCCTTGTCCTTGGGCCCAGAGACAGGACATCTGCTCTCTCTACTTCATTTCACAATTGGGCAGCACCTGAAATCTGTTTTAGCGACTATCTGATTATGTGTCTCTTTCCATTAGTAGACTTTGAGGCCCATGAAGGCAGAGCTATGTGGGATCTGTCTTGGGACACTGATATCTGACCCGGTCTCACCCATGGCAAGGTTTAATGAATGTTCATGGAATTGTGAGTGACATTGCCTGAAGCAGAGCTTCATCAGAAGCCCTGCATGAAGCAGATGGAAACAGTTCTGGAGATGGATGGTGGTGATGGTTATACCACAATTTGAATGTACTTAATGCCACTGATCTGTGCACTTATCACTTACTCTTTTTTTTAATTTAATTTTTGGCTCAAATTTTTAAAAAAGTTAATTAAATTAATTAATTTATTTTTGGCCATGTCAGCACATGTGGGATCTTAGTTCTCTGACCGGGAATTGAACCTATGCCCCCTGCATTGGAAGTGCAGAGTCTTAACCTCTGGACCAACAGGGAAGTCCTTGAACCATGCACTTAAAAGTGGTTAGGATAGTAAACTGTATATATATTTGACCACAAAAAAAAATTGGGGGAAAGAAGTTAATGCATGAGGCATCCATCAGTCTATGATACTCTTGGATTGTCTTACTGGACAAGCCAAGGCCAGGAGGCATGGAGAATTTCTACTGAGGAGAATGGAATTGTTAGCATTGGTTTTGTGCTATTAAAATGGCTTTTTCTTATCTCTGCTGTTTATCTATGCTTTAAAATTTGATTCACTTTACAGTTTTTCTTTGGTTCCTGTATCCCTTTGATATTCACTCTGCAGTTTGTCTTTGGTTCCTGTATCCCTTTGATAAACTGCTTATTTGTGATCATCCTTCCATCAGATTTAATAGTTAAAATTTCTACATTTTAGAGCCACAGACAGGTAGAAGTGGAAATCATGGACCAGAGACTTGGCATCAGACTGAGTTCCTGTCCTAGTGCTGCCGTCTGCTACATGTGTTCTTGGACTTCTCGCACCTTGGGAAGGTCCGGGAGGAAGGATCAAGCCTGTGTCATCAGCTGGCCGTGTGCACCATATTTTGAATATGGATGTATGCTAGACGTAATTATTGTATTATTACTGGCTTTTTGTATAATAATAGTATTGCAGTTCTATAGAAGAGCATCCTTATTCTTTAAAAGACATGCTGAAATAGAAAAAAAAAAAACAAACCCTGATTTTTTTCACTCCGTTCTCTTCTGTTTATTTAAAGAATAAAATCCAAAGTCAAATCTGGTCCTGTTAACCTAGAAATGCTCCTTATGATTTTTATAAACGAAAGAGTTTTTACTCTAAATGCAGTTTTAAGTAGTGTTTTCAGTTTAAATAAAAGTCATTTGCATTTCAAGCATGGGACATTGCCTTCATTTGGACCAGGATGGTTGCAAGTATCCTAGAGAATTCACAATTCAAGCAGCTTTCATATCAATGTGTTTCTTTTTTCAATCTAGAGCAGGTTGATATGACATTCAGTATAGCAATAAAAAATATTCCAAATACAGCAGGTGACAAAGTATTTTGGGGGATTCATTTGCCAAACTTCCTTTGGTCTTCTGACTTGAGCTCAAGAAATGAAAAGTGGAAAATAGAATAAATATATATATATATAAAAAAGCACCCGGTGGGGGCTCAGCACACAGGTGAGCTGGACTGGGGTGAATGAATAAACCAGAGCATCTCCTTACTGTAGCCTGTCCTTTCGCATAGCTTGGCTGATGCCTTGTGATTGGGGAATAAGGTTTTACAGTGCTGAGGGCAGAGGGCAGAGCCTCTCTGTTCTTCCTGGAGCCCCAGGCCTTGTCTGCTTCTCCAGCCCTCTGCAGGCAGTTAGAAGATGCAGTGATCCGTAGTCCACTTTCAATACGAGTCCAGGGGAGAGCAGGAGGCACAACTACTTGAAGACCCAGGAGGTAGTTCCTTGGAGGAATTCCTTGCTGAACTGAGTTTTGGACCTTTTATTTTTGCTCAGTGGCCGAGGGATGGAGAAGTAGGTTCTTAGACACATGAAAGGTGAAGAAGCATTCTGTCCCAGCAGAGTTCAGGTGGGGCTGGTTGTCTGCTATTTGCATGACCAATGGACTTGTATTGCTTTAGACATGTGTGTGCATGAATTCCTATCTTGTTCTATTTCTTTCCACTGATTGGGGAGTTTTTTTTTTTGGCCAAACTGGGCCAAGTACCTAGAGACAGAGTTTCAGAAAGAGAGAGAGGAGAAAATCACATGTGTTTGTGGAATGGAGGAGGAAAGATATTCCCAGGATTCTTGCCCTCAAGGAGTGATGTTGATCCTGGGTGGGGTGGATGAGAATAGTTAGAAAACCCAGCTGACAGGTCTGTTTTCATGAGGGATTTTGTGTGATCTATGGACCTAAACAGGATTTTTTAGGACCTTGGCTCAAAGGAGTATACATAGCAGTGGAAGGGGCATTCTTTGTGCCTTTGCTTAGAGCCCAGCTCCCTTCTAGTACCTTGGTGAATCTTTGAGGCCACCTTTGGGTTAGCACCAGCTTCTGTGGGGGTATATAACTAATGCAGTTTGAGTAAATGTTAAATGCAGTTGAAATAAGATTTTGTGTTAGGCTGCTCAGGGCACCTGTCTCCTTGTTGGTCACCATGCCTGATTTGATGACCTGGCTGGCTAGCCTGTGTGCCCATTCTTCTCTATCATTCTGTCTGAGACTTGAGATCGTTGACAAATTCAAACTGCTGCAGTAAGAGGAAGGTTCTGGGGCTTGTACTGTCCAGAGTGTGTGCTGAGATTCCACAGACCCACGCTTCATTTGATTGCTGTGTGACTTTGGGGAACTTTTTTTTTCCCTCTCTCAGCTTTGGTTTTCTCACTGGGAAATGGGAATGATAAGATTGTGGTGAGGATTTAAGGGAATCAGAGATCTGAAGGGTTTGCACAGCTCGACATTCAATAGCTTATGATATTGCTGTTTACATTATTAGTCATCTTAGTGTGCGAATTGGAATCCACTTACTCTTGCAGAGTATATGCTTTTCTGTATCAGTTGGTAGAACTCAACTCACTCCCTGCCCACACGTTGTATGAGGGAGGCTGCTGTCACTTCATTTATGAAGAGACTGAGGCCCAAAAGGGTGAAGTTTGTTTCCTCAGCTCAGAGAGCTGGACTGAGATATGGCAAGTGAGCATTTCTGAGTAACTGGTCCAGAGAACTTCTTTCTGCCAACATCACTGGCTCATGGCAGCAGTAAAAAACATGTATCACACACACACACAAATGCTCCCTTGGTTACAGACACACAGGTGGGTGGAACATCACATATGAGGTGTGTTTTTATTTTCATTGAAGTATAGCTGATTTACAATGTTGCATTATCACAGCAAAGTGATTCAGTTATTTATCTATCTATATATATCCATATTCTTTTTTAGATGCTTTTCCATTATACTTTATTACAAAATAATGAGTATAGTTCCCTGTGCTGTACAGTACATTCGTGTTGGTTATTTTATATATAGTAGTGTGTATATGTTAATCCCATCCTCCTAATTTATCTCTCTCCCTGCTTTCCTCCTTGGTAACCAAAGTTTTGTTTTTTATGTCTATGGGTCTATTTCTCTTTTGTATATGAGTTAATTTGTATCATTTTTTTTAGATTGCACATACAAGCCATGCCATATGATATTCATCTTTTCTCTGTCTGACTTCACTCAGTATAATAATCTCTGGGTCCATCCTTGTTGCTGCAAGTGGCATTATTTTCCTCAATTTTATGGCTGAGTAATAGGTTTTGATCAGCTAGTTTCTCAAGGTCTTGCTTAGATCTTCATGGACTTGAAAGTTTGCATAAGGTGTGACTCTCAGGCAGCAGGCTTCCTTACATGTATTAGGCAGGACAGCTCTCTGAGGTGTCTGCAGAGTCTGTCAGCCTGGGGGGAGAGGTTGGGCAGAGAGCTGACATCCGGAGATCACTTCTCACAGGCGTTCCTTCATTCACGGCAAGCCCACTGCCATCATCACACTTTGCAGATGAGGAAACGGCGCTGGGGAGATCACTCGTGCACCGAGGGTAGTGACGCCTGGGCCTTGAACCCTGGCAGCCAGACTCCAGGCCTGCGCTCTCACCCTCTGTGCGGCCCTGGGGGGTGGCTGATGAGCAGAGTTCATCAAAAACGCACTCTGAACCTACAGATGAAAGAGGAGGGCTGCAAACATGCAAAGGTTCCTTTGTGAACTGAATTGTGCTTTAGTTGTTCTCTGTGTCAGCGAAGAGCCACCATGAACTCCCAGGTCGTCTGCCCCGGCAAAGGGCTGATTTATGAGGATTTGCTCAGCTCTAACCAGCTGGTTAACGACAGGACGCTTTTAACGTTTCAAGGGGAGGAAGTGAGTAAATAGGCATTGAGAGTGAAGCTGGCCAAGTCCCTGGGGTTGGCTGGATGGTGAATTCAGTTGAAAGAAGTTTTGACACACAATGCTGACATCGCTAGACCCAGTTTTGAGCCAGGGCTGTGCTGTGCTTAGTCTCGCTCAGTTTTGTCCAACTCTCTGCGTCCCCATGGACTATAGCCCACCAGGCTCCTCTGTCCATGGGATTTTCCAGCAAGAATACTGGAGTGGGCTGCCATGCCCTCCTCCAGGGGATCTTCCCAACCCAGGGATCGACTCCAGGTCTCCCGCATTGCAGGCGGATTCTTTATCATCTGAGTCACCAGGAAAGCACAAGAATACTGGAATGGGTAGCCTATCCCTTCTCCAGGGCATCTTTCCAACTCAGGAATCAAACCAGGGTTTCTTGCATTCCGGGTGTATTCTTTACCAACTGAGCTACTAGGGAAGCCCATTTTGAACTGGAGTACCAAGTAAATGAGAGCCAGAAAATCAGAATTTGAGGGTTAGTTCTCCATTTCTCACGGAGAAGAGTCATCCAAAGAAATATCCATGTGTATTATTGGGAGTGGGGGAGGTTATGTGATTTAGGTGTACTAAATCAGATGGAAAAGGAAAACTAGTTGCCCAGATAGTAACAGGTGATGCACACCCTTCATTCATTTTAAATTTGATAAAATTACTATGTGAAGTTTTTGAACAATTAGAAGACTTATATTTTATATTATATCCTACTAATTCCTTGTGCATATTTACAAGCCTTTTATCCCATAGAATGTAAGAAACTATTCTACATTTGATTTTATTTTTTCAGTTCTATACAATAAGGCAATACTTTACATTGCCTTTTTTGTCCCTAAGAAGAAATGCAAAATTAGAATGTTTTTGCAGAATTAACTTAGTGGGCCAAGATTTCTATAATCCTTCAGTATGTCTTAGAAATAGAAGCCATGAGGCAGTGGTCAAGTGTATGTCCAGTACGTGTGTGTGCTCAGTCACTCATTTGTGTCCGACTCTTTGCAATTCCCATGGACTGTAGCCCACCAGGCTCCTGTGTCCATGGGATTTGCCAGGCAAGAATACTGGAGTGGGTTGCCATTTCCTCCTCCAGGGGATCTTCCTGCAGGGATCGAACTGACGTTTTCTGCAGCTCCTGCATTGGCACGTGGATTCTTTTCCACTGAACCATCTGAGAAGCCCTATATCCAGGATATAATGACCCTGAATATAATGTTATAAGAACCAAAACGAAATGAACATGTTCTTCTTTAGTCCTTAGGCTCTCACAACCCTCACTTTTCTCCCTTGTCTCCCCTGGGTCACTTCCACACTGGAGGAAACACTGAGCCTTCCTAAGGGTCATTGGCTGTATTTTTATTGATGTTCCTAAAGAATTCCCGAAGGTTTTCCTGCTTTTGGGGAATCGGTGACTCAGAAAATCCTTTTTGATCATAAGAGAAGCCAGTCTTTTGGCAGGCCCTTTTGGGGATGCAAGCGAGGAAAGGGAAGGAGAACTGGAAAATACAGGGGGGGAAAAAGGTGGGAGACTATGAGAATGTTTATTTGCTTCTAAATCAGAATAAATGGGCAGCTTTCTGCAAAAGCAAACAGACTGCAAATTCATTACCCAGCTCCGTGCAGGATGCTCATTCATTCATTACTCTAGATTGATTGCAGAGACTAAGTACGAGTGCAGTTTTAGACATCCCTTTTCAGAAATGAGAGCCAGACCTGAGCCTTAGAAGTAAGTAACTTTGGGACTTCCCTGGTGGTCCAGTGGGTGGAACTGTGCTCCCAGTGTGGGGGACTCAGGTTCCATCCCACAAGCTGCAACTAAGACCCGGCACAGTCAAAATAAATAAATATTAAAAATAAATAAAAAATATTAAAAAAAAAAAAAGTAACTTCAAGTTGCTTAGGATGTGATGGAAGGAAAGAGAGAGAAAAGCTCTCAGTATATCTCAGGCTTTTCAAATGATTTCTTTAAAATCGTTCTTGCCCGTATGTCTGTCCAGGGCAGCTCCAGAACCTAGCCTGGTGCTCACGAAGGGCTCCATTTTCTCCAGATGAGGCTGACATTTCATAAGCCTCTTTGGGACATCTACCAGCTGCAACATGCAAAATAAAAATATAAGACATTAACAGTAAATGATGGTTCGTGTTGGCTTTACTCCAGAGAAAATCTCAGGTCTGCCACTGGAGGGTCTTCCGTTCTTCCTGGGCAGCTTGTGGGAAGCCCAGGTCAGAGGATGGACTGGGAGAGCTGGGATATCTCAGTGCTGTTCGTCTCCACTGCATACACTGCTTAGACACAGAGCCTTTAAGGCTGTGACCAAGGAAGGGACATCAAGAATGGGTACAACTCATACATTTACCTGGATGTGTGATGATTTTGAGACCATTTCCTCCCTTCATCCTATTAAATGTTTAATACTTTTTCATTTTACCATCTAATTCTGCTGGTTGGTAGAAATTCCAGCCTCCCAAACTCTCCAACTCTGGGGACACGCCATGGTGACTGCCATGATTCTTCTCCCTCTCCTCTCCCACAGGCTATGGGAAGGCAGGCCGGGGAGCTGACTGAAGTGAGATCTTTGAACTGAAGCAGTGTGTGTGAATCCTGCAGAAACACACTCCCCTCCATATTTGGAGCAGGTCACATGGTTTTATTCTTAGAGTCAGTGTGAGGGCACAGTCTGTTCAACTTTTATGGGTGGAAAATGCATCCTCCTCACCTACCCTCCCTGCCAGAAAAGCATCATTAAAATGTAAGAGAGAATTTTTGGTAGGAACGATGAAACCAGATCATGTCCCAGTCTTTGGTCCTTTCTTTATTCTCCCCTGTATCTTCACTGTCAACATGGATAATAAATGGCACATGTTTTCTGCATACCCTTAGAAGGAATGCCTTTGGAAGAAAGCTTTGGAAACTGTGTAAAACTTGTGTGTTTGTGATAAGTCCCGAATTCCAGGGCCCTTGATCCTCACTTCTCTGCTCTTTATCTCATTAAACTTTTTGTGTCCTAAGTGGGCTAAATCGCTCTGTCTTGTCTGACTCTTTGTGACCCCATGGACTGTGGCCCTCCATGGGATTCTCCAGGCAAGAAGACTGGAGTGGGTTGCCATGCCCTCCTCCAGTGTATCTTCCCAATCCAGGGATCGAACCTACGTCTCTTAGTTCTCCTGCACTGGCATGCCGGTTCTTTACCACTCGTGCCACCTGGGAAGTCCTTTGTGTCCTGTGGCACATAATTATAGCTTTCTAACAACAAATCAGTACTTAATGCAGAAAATATTGAAAACATAGCTAAAGAAAACAAAATTCATCCTTACCATGACTCACGTGTGGGAAAAACGAACATTTTAGTGTATTTCTTCTAGTCTTTTTTTCTACACACATGTGTTTATCACAGGGCTTCAACATGGTGACGGAGGAGTTAGAAATTCTCCTATTTTATTCCTTAAATACTTGGACTCACTCTCCTTCTCAGTTCTCCTTATAGGAAAGGATTTTCAATGTCTTGAAGTTTCACTTAGGAGGGAGGTTCTGCCCCTTACTGAAGACAAAAATGCGCCCCTTAGTGACACCCATAGCACAATTATTTCTACCATAGAAAAGTCCATGAAATCGCATCTCACCCAGACTTCTGAACCATCTTTGAAAATTTTGCAGTCAGTGCAGTCTGGCACTTAATAGGAGCAAAGGTGAAAAGCAGGGCAGAGCGAACTGTTAATACAATGCCCAGAGCTACTCAGGGTCAGGAGAGCTGGGAAATGGTGTGAGTTGGCAAGGGAAGACGCTGTGGCTTTTATAGAACTGTGCCATTGCACATAGTATGATTAATAAATAGCTGTGTGCTGAGTCAACTGGGTCGTTGCTGCAGGGAAGAGAAACAAATGAATCCTCACAGGTTATATTTTGTCTGGGGAGTGAGGGTTAAACTGGGCATGAACTCACAGAACGTCTAATACCTCCTTCCCACCCCCAAGGGGGATTTAGGAAAGAAGAGAAATGCCCAAGCAAATACTTGATGGTGGCAATTGCAGGGAGAGTTCTGGCATTTCTTTTCTTTACTGTTAACTTGTATTTCAGAAAAACCAAGGGCTTTCTTAAAGGGCCAATAAGCCCTGTACATAAGAACTATATCTAAGAAATTGCACTGGGACTATAATATTTAAGCTTGAAACAGCTCTGCAAAGACACATTTATTTCTAAATTAAACATTCTTTTAAAACATTAAGAAAAATTTTTATTGGAAATAGTTGCTTTACAATGTTGTGTTACTTTCTGCTGTACAGCAAAGTGAATCAGCCATAGTATACATATATTCCATTTTTTGGATTTCCTTCCCATTTAGGTCACCACAGAGCCTTGAGGTGAGTCCCCTGAGCTATACAGTAGATGCTCATTAATTATCTATTTTATGCATAATATCAATAGTGTATATATGTCAATCCCAGTCTCCCAATTCATCTCCACACCTTCTGTGGAATGGATAAAGGAGATGTGGCACATACATACAGTGGAGTATTACTCAGCCATAAAGCTTTTTTTTTTTTTTTAATTTTAGAAAAGAATTAGGAAATAGAGAATTTAAAAACTCTCATCATTGACTTTTTGACAATAACCACCGCTGCTAATACTCTTTTATACACTTCTGCCCTTTCTGCTCCCAGCTCTTTTTCTCTTTGCTTTGTGGATATTTTTAATCTCTTACTGTGGTCATTGTAAAGTGAACTTTACATTGTAAAGTATGCAGCTTTGAAAAGTGAAAGTGGCTTAGCCATGTCCGACTATTTGTGACCCCATGAACTGTAGCTCACCAGTCTCCACTGTCCATGGAATTCTTCAGGCAAGAATACTGGAGTGGGTAAACATTCCCTTCTCCATGGGATTTTCCTGACCCAACGGTCGAACCCAGGTCTCCTGCATTATAGACAGATTCTTTACTTTCTGAGCCACCAGGGAAGCCCCTTGTCTTATAAATCATGTTTCAGTGAACATCTTTGTAGCTAACTAAGTCTTTGCCTGGAACCTAAATTACTCCTTTGGGTACACATCCAGCAAGAGCAGGATTTGGTAAAGTGGTATATATATTTAAGATGTGTCACAGGGCACCACACTGATGTAGAGATGTGGGTATGCAACATGTACTACTTTTACACACCGATAATAATGTTTTACTCAGCCTTTACGAACACTTCCTGATTTGATGTCAAGGGAAAACTACAAAGCACTACTATATTTCAATTTTTACTTTTTTCATTATATAATGAAATAAAAAACTAGTTTTCATTTTCTAATTGCACACTTAAATCTCTTCTTCAGTGAATTGGCTCTGCATGTCAGTTCCACACTCACCTCCCCTAAATTTTGGGAGTTCTTTTTGTTATAGAGTAACATTAAAATTTTTTAAATTGAAATTTGGTTAATTTACCATAGTGTGTTTCAAGTGTACAGCAAGGTGGTTCAATTATACACACACACACAGACACACACATATTTTTTCAGATTCTTTTCCATTATAGGTCATTCTAAGATACTGAGTATAATTCCCTATGCTGTATGGTAGGATCTTGTTTGCCTAGTTTATATATAGTAGTGTGTATAAGTTAATTCCCTGACTCCTAATTTATTTCCCCCACTCTGCTATCCCCTTTTGTAGCTGTAAGTTTGATTTCTGTTTGTGAGTCTATTTCTGTTTTGTAAATAAGTTCGTTTGTATCATTTTTTTAGATTCCATATGTAGTATCATATGATATTTGTCTTCCTCTGAATAATTTAATATGATAATCTCTAGGTCCATCCACTTTGCAAATGACATTATTTCATTTTTATGGCTGAGTAGTATTCCATTTGTCTATGTATCTATATCATCTTCTTTACCTATTCCACTGTTGATGGACATTTAGGTTGCTTCCATGTCTTGGCTATTGTAAATGGTGCTACAGAGAACACTGGGGTGCCTGTATCTTTGAATTATGGTTTTCTCTGGATATATGCCCAGGAATGGGATTGCAGAATCATATGGTAACTCTGTTTTTAGTTTTTTAAAGAACCTCCATACTGTTCTCGAGTAATGTTTTTTAATATCTGGCAGACATTTGAATACATTTGCATTAGGTTACATAAAATACACAGCTGCAAGTTTCATATTTAAGAAAGGTAAGAGCACTTGTGAATGGGCGTGCAAGAGACAAACCTGAAGAAGAGAACATTTAGGAACTGTCTGGAAGTTTTTAGAACTGATGCTTAAACACATTTTCCTAAAAGAAATATGCATGTAGAAAAGTGCTCATATCATAAATTATACAGTTCAGTGATTTTCACAAACCAAACGTATGTGTGAAACCGGCACCAAGCCCTTGAAACAGATGGTCACCAGCATCTTAGAGCCTGCATATCTGACTTATCAGCATGGACTAGTTGTAGCTGTTTTTGTACTTTACAGATTTATTACTTGGCTTCTCCTTTCTTGCTCTATATTGTATTTACAGGATTCATTCACATGTCGTGTAGTTCATTCACCTTGTTTTGTGGTGAATGTGCCACAGTTTATGAATCCTTCCTACCGCTGATGGGCACTGGCAGTTTTGAATGTTTGGTTACAAATGGTGCTTCTGTGTATTTTCTAGTACCTGTGTTTCAGCACACTTGATGTCGGGAGTACAGCTGGCATTTTAACAAACTTTCATGTGTCTACATCCTTCTTTTGTCTTCTCCACCTACCTCTCTTAGGCCAAGTACAGAACAGCACGGACTTGAAATGAATGTTTTTCTGTTTTGTCTTTTCTTGTAGTCACCCTTTTAGTAAGGATGCGAGTGATGAAGTTCTGTTAACAAGATACTGATGTAAATTGTGGATAATGACTGTTGGCTTCAGCCTGGGCTCTCATCTCTCTGTGAAGCGTTACATTTTCCATCCTGTTATTTTCTTCTTCATCAGTTCTTGACTCATTCTAGTAAATGGAAGGTTCAAATTGTCTGAAGAGGAAAGAGTTTTTTAATGTATTGGTCTTACAAGCAACCTTTCTTGGTTTACTAGTTTAATGAAAACCACATCTTTGGGGCAAGGCCATGTGCATGCATGAGTTGAGGTTGAGGTGTCCCAAATCAAGATCACACTGCTGTGTGATCTTCTGGTAGAATTAAATAAAAGGCATTAAAAAAATTTATAGCCGCCTTTTACCAGCTCTATGTCTGATTTTTTTTTTTTTCTCTCTCTCTAGATTCTTTGGCTGACATGAGTTTTGAAGTTCTGCCATATTCACTTATCAGCCTGTGGCAAATGCAGTCCTACCAGAGTAAGATGAAAGGCTGAGAATTAAAAAAAAAAAAAAAAATCCATGTGCTACATAAAAATGGCCTATCCTTTTAAGGAATTGGCAGAGTTACTTTATTTCCACCACCCTTCACTTGCTGTCTCTCTCCCTCCTTTTATTTATCTGAATGTATGGAGAAAGGTTAAATTTTTTTTAAACCATTGTTCAATTTCTTTATTATTATTTTTGTTTACATCTTGGCCATGCCGCTTGGCATGCAGAATCTTAGTTCCCTGACCAGGGATCGAACCCGTGCCCCCAGCAGTGGAAGCGCAGCATCCTTACCACTGAACTGCCAAGGAATTCCTGAGAGAGGTTAAATTCTTAATTTGTTTTTGTTATTCTTCAACGCATCGATTTTATGTACAGTCATCAATACTTTCCAAAACCTGTCTAACCTGGTGACTCATTGTCTCAAGGTGGGCCAAATGTTTGTTGGTGTCTCCAATTTTATTGGTATCTCTATAAACTATGAATCACTTTGTATCTCTCTTATCTATGTGACTAAATGTTCATCTCCACAGAAACTCCCTTGAAATGAAGACTGAATGCGTCAAAAATCTCAACCAAGTCTATGATAGGATAGTTCATGCCTGGCTTTTCTTGCCCTTTGTCTGTTTGCTTATTTTCATTCTCCTTGCTTTAGTGTCCTCAATGTTTTATCTGCCACTCAAGGATACTATCCTTAAATTGATGAATAGCAAGATAATATTCTTAATTGATAATCTAGCAACAGTTAAAAAAAAAAAAGTGAAATTGAAAGTTAGTTGTGTCTGACCCTTTCCGACCCCATGAACTGTAACCCACCAGCCTCCTCTGTCCATGGGATTTTTCAGGCAAGAATTCTGGGGTGGGTTGCTGTTCCCTTCTCCAGGGGATCTTCCCAACCCAGGGAATGAACACAGGTCTCCTGCATTGCAGGCAGATTCTTTACCATTTGAGCTACCAGGGAAGGCCAGCGACAGTAAACGAGGGCTTAAAAATCAGAGCCAATGCCTGTCCAAAGGCTGCCATAGGTGACTCCCCTCTGTTGTTCATGCCCGTTTATCACCCCACCCTGATTTGGAGCTGTGTTTTCACTTTGGGCATCTTGTTTCTTGAGATCCTGTTGTCAGAGCCCACATGGACACCCCAATGTCCTTTCCCTTGGGGCTTGATTCTAATCAGAAAGATGCTGCTACTGCCAGCCCTGGAAACAACATCATTATAAGATGCTACCTGCAAGTCCCACCCCATTTATTCAATTATTTATTCCTCTCTAGAATGATGCTCTAGTGCCTGCGGTATACTAGGCTGAAGAGATAGAACAGTTAACAAGATTCAGCCGCTGCTCTCAAGGAACTTATAGTGCTAGAGACATGCAAGTAAATAGCTTATCATAGAAAAGGGTGAGAAATGCCCTATAGACATTGGGTGGAGAGTGGAACAGCCTCAGAGGATGGGCAAGGAGAGGCCTGAAGGTGGTTTCTTCTCACTCGGAGCCCAGGAAGTTTGGGGTTGGTTGTGTAGAAACTTGAATTTCCTGCAAGGTTTGTGAGCAGAGAAGCGACAGGTATTTCTAGAAGATTTTTAAGGATTGGAGTGAGGATTACCAGGACTTTTAACATTGCTTCAGTTTTCAGAAATTCCTGAAAAGTTTGCTTTTGCACTTTTGAAATTAAAATTGAATATGGTGACTTCCCTGGTGGCTCAGATGGTAAAGCATCTGCCTACAATGCGGGAGACCCGGGTTCGATCCCTGCGTCAGGAAGATCCTCTGAAGAAGGAAATAGCAACCCACTCCAGTACTCTTGCCTGGAAAATCCCATGGACAGAGGAGCCTGGTAGGCTACAGTCCACGGGGTTGCAAGGAGTTGGATACAACTGAGCGACTTCACTTTATTTTCATATGCAATTTTAGGATTCACAAAGTTTATTTCCTAGTTCTTTGTATTTTCTCCTATGGTTTGAAGTTTCTTTGTAAGACTGGGTTTTCCTTTTTTGATTGAGTTTTTCAGAATGTTAGGCTGCTCAGTAATTTTGCGGAATCTACTTGTTCTCTTTTCAAGTAGCCTTTTAGGTGTTTTTCCCTACAGTCAGCTGGGCAGAACGCAAAAGAAGTTCAAAACTTGGCATCACCAGTAACTAGATTTCAATGAGCCTAGGCCTAGGCCTGGCATAAGTAGGGAAGGAGACCATCCCCTCCGCCTCCTGCCCCCCTCTCCACTCCACCCCACCCCCATCATATACTAGCAGTGTGTTTTGATTTAATGACATGATACATTGTATAGCATTTTATTAGCATTGTATAGCATCATATAGGAAACATTTTATATCTTCATGACCTGGTCATTGAAATTAACCTATTTCATGACCTCTGCTTTCTCATTTTCCAGGGTTTATGTGGAAAAATGATTCCGTATTTGTGTTTTAGGAATATGTATTTCTGAGGGGATATTTTTAAAAGTAATTAAATAAAAGTCCTCCTAGCCCCCATGAAATTCTTGATGCTTTTGCAAGTTATTTTAACTTACAAAACCTTCAAATAGAACACATAGCAAGATAGTTCAAACTGGATGAACAAGTATTTTATGAAAACTTTTGGTGGTTTCTGTGGTTTCTTATAGTAGGGTTGTGCTAAAACCAAAGATTTTCTACTGATTTACTATATCTTCAAGAAATTGCAGTCTGTGAATAAGTTTTAATTCCTTCATCATTTCATTATTGCTTTCTTGCACTAATAAAACTGCTTCTAGAATGTAGAGTTTCATTGCACAATCTAAACCATTTTTGGATTTCTTAAATGCATTGTAACACGGAAGTGTATAACCATATAAAAACACCACTTTTCAAAACTTTGTAGTGTTAGTGTATGTATAGGATTTTTTAGTGATTATTTTCTCTTTATCCTTTTCAATTAGAACTTACCTTTTTACATGTACTTTGATGTTTCACCTCACAATGAATTTCAGGTTCATCCAGGTAGGCCCATTAAATGAATTTACAAAGTTCTGGAACATTCACATTTTGGAGTCATTCAAATTTATTTATTTATTTGAAGTATAGTTGATTTTACAATATTGTGTTGGTTTCAAGCGCCAGTTCAGTTCAGTTCAGTTCAGTCGCTCAGTCGTGTCCGACTCCCTGTGACCCCATGAATCCCAGCACGCCAGGCCTCCCTGTCCATCACCAACTGGCGTTCACCCAGACTCACGTCCATCGAGTCACTGATGCCATCCAGCCATCTCATCCTCTGTCATCCCCTTCTCCTCCTTCCCCCAATCCCTCCCAGATTCAGGGTCTTTTCCAATGAGTCGACTCTTTGCATGAGGTGGCCAAAGTACTGGAGTTTCAGCTTCAGCATCATTCCTTCCAGAGTAATCACAGGGCTGATCTCCTCTAGAATGGACTGGTTGGATCTCCTGGCAGTCCAAGGGACTCTCAAGAGTCTTCTCCAACACCACAGTTCAAAAGCATCAATTCTTCAGCACTCAGCTTTCTTCACAGTCCAACTCTCACATCCATACATGACCACAGGAAAAACCATAGCCTTGACTAGATGAACCTTTGTTGGCAAAGTAATGTCTCTGCTTTTGAATATGCTATCTAGGTAGGTCATGACTTTCCTTCCAAGGAGTAAGCGTCTTTTAATTTCATGGCTGCAGTCACTATCTGCAGTGATTTTGGAGCCCAAAAAATAAAGTCTGACACTGTTTCCACTGTTTCCCCATCTATTTCCCATGAAGTGATGGGACCAGATGCTATGATCTTCGTTTTCTGAGTGTTGAGCTTTAAGCCAACTTTTTCACTCTCCACTTTCACTTTCATCAAGAGGGTTTTGAGTTCCTTTCACTTTCTGCCATAAGGGTGGTGTCATCTGCACATCTGAGGTTATTGATATTTCTCCCGGCAATCTTGATTCCAGCTTGTGCTGCTTCCAGCCCAGCGTTTCTCATGATGTACTCTGCATATAAGTTAAATAAGTAGGGTGACAATATACAGCCTTGACATACTCCTTTTCCTATTTGGAACCAGTCTGTTGTTCCATGTCCAGTTCTAAATGTTGCTTCCTGACCTGAATACAGGTTTCTCAAGAGGCAGGTCAGGTGGTCTGATATTCCCATCTCTTGAAGAATTTTCCACAGTTTATTGTGGTCCACACAGTCAAAGGCTTTGGCATAGTCAATAAAGCAGAAATACATGTTTTTCTGGAACTCTCTTGCTTTTCCTATGATCCAGTGGATGTTGGCAATTTGATCTCTGATTCCTCTGCTTTTTCTAAAAGCAGCTTGAACATCTGGAAGTTCACAGTTCACATATTGCTGAAGCCTGGCTTGGAGAATTTTGAGCATTACTTTACTAGCGTGTGAGATGAGTGAAATTGTGCGGTAGTTTGAGCATTCTTTGACATTGCCTTTCTTTGGGATTGGAATGAAAACTGACCTTTTGCAGTCCTGTGGCCACTGCTGAGTTTTCCAAATTTGCTGGCATATTGAGTGCAGCACTTTCACAGCATCATCTTTCAGGATTTGAAATAGCTCAACTGGAATTCCATCATCTCCACTAGCTTTGTTTGTAGTGATGCTTTCTAAGGCCCGCTTTACTTCACATTCCAGGATCCCCGGCTCTAGGTGAATGATCACACCATCATCATTATCTTGGTCATGAAGATCTTTTTTGTACAGTTGTTCTGTGTATTCCTTATTATGTTTAATAAGTTTTAATTATTTTTTCAGATTCTTTTCCATTATAGATTATTGTAAGATATTGAATATAATTTCTTACGCTCCATACTGGTCCTTCTTTTTTATCTGTTTTATTTATAGTACTATGTATCTGTTAATTCCAAGCTCCTAATGTATCCTCCTCTCCTTTCCCATTTGGTAACCATAAATTTATTTTCTGTGTTTGTGAATCTGTTTCTGTTTTGAAAATGGGTTCACATTCAAACTTAAAGAATAGAAAAAGACAGGTACACAAAGTTTGCTTGAAAGAGTGAGTGGAAGATAGTGTTGAAGCATCCGTGCAGAGAGGAAGCTATTAAATTGGCCAAAGGACAGTTCTTGGAAACCTTACAGACAATTCAGGAGTCAAATGCAAACCATAGAAGGTCAAGAAAAAGACACCGAG
Source organism: Bos mutus (assembly GCF_027580195.1). Classification (NCBI taxonomy): domain Eukaryota; kingdom Metazoa; phylum Chordata; class Mammalia; order Artiodactyla; family Bovidae; genus Bos; species Bos mutus. Next base: position 40,311,992 of record NC_091620.1, on the reverse strand, counting down.
GAGACTTCCCTGGAAGTCCAGTGGTTAAGACTTCGCCTTCCAGTGCAGGGGATGTGGGTTCGATCCCTGGTCTGGGAGCTAAGATATATGCCTCATGGCCAAAAAACCAGAACACACACACAACAGAAGCAATACTGTAACAAATTAAAGATTTTAAAAATGGTCCACATCAAAAAAAAAAAAAAAAAAAGAGAGAGGGAGAGGCACTGGAGTCAGGAGAGTTTAGAATTTGCTCAGTGGTATGACAGATACAGAAGAGAGATGGTGTATTGGATGGAGGTGGTATTGGGTCCAACAAAGATATTGTTAGAGAAAATTTGAATCAGAAAGAGGCAGTTACCTGGCAAAGGCAAGCTGGTGATGAGGATGCACACTCCTTGCTGGCACTGGGAGGGGTGTGACAGTGAAGGCTGAGCTGGTGGAGCACTCTAGTGTGGGGAGACAAGGAACACAATGAGAGGACAGGCAAGTGCACAGAGATACATACCTGTTTGGTTTTATTCAGAGTAATTTATGAAGCCCTTGGCGAGGAAGACTATGGCCCCCTCTTATAGAAAGAGGTCAGTATTGCATAGAATCAGTGTTTGGATGGCAGATCTGAAATTTGTGAATACTGGTGTTATTGGATAGATTGGTGATGTAGCTTTGAAGATTAGTTTGAAAATGTTAAAAAAAAAGTGCTTCCTTCTTCCTTTTATGGACCATGCCTCCCTAGAAGTCCAGAGCCAATAATGCATAGGAAGGAAGACAAATAAAAATGACTTTCCTTGCTCTGTGAGGCTGGCTGCTTGAGAGCCCAGGAGAGGCCGCTTCTCCCTGGCTTGAAGTTGCAGTGGTTGCTAACATTCTGTTGAATGAACTGTGAGATGCGTTCACTTTATAGGGACGGGATGTTACATTTGCTAGCTGGATCATACTAGAATTTTTTTCCTTTCCTTACAAATGATAGAATAGACTAAAGAGACCCAATAGAATTAATAAAATTGTCAAGCACAATAAAAATGCCTGGATTATGTGTCTTGGTTGCTGTTTCCTCCAACTGTTCTTGAGGGCTTTAGTAGAGCTGGACCCAGCCATGAAAGGAGGATGGAAGAATTTTTATCTGAATGGCTTGGCAGGAAACGTCAGGTTTTTCTGCCAAGAAATCGGAATTTCCACTTGTGTCAGCAAGATGTGAATTAAAAAAGAAAGAAAAGTGCAAAAAGAAATAAACAAAAACCACACAGGTGCCTTTAAACCCAAGGTGCAAGGTTTTGGAGTCTCAGAGTCATGATTAATACTGTGCTATTAAGTTGAATGTATCCCTGAGGGGTTTGGGGAAGCTTGACCAGCATCTTTGAAAGTTTGAAGTGCAGAGGAGACTGAGCTAAGACTTTCTCAAACCAGATCTTGTCCAAACCTCCTTCAAGAACGTCTGCCTGATGGATGTGTCCACATCTAACAGCTAAAGAAACTCCCTTTCCTATTCAGTAGCCTCCCCCGACACTGACTTAACTGTTCATTGGTCCACTTCACCAGCCCTGACCCACGGATGGAGACTTAGATGTGGGTGCATCCATATACATCCGGTGTGGGTGATGGCTGATCTTGACCAGTTTGCATTCTTTGTGTTGACTCGGTCAGCCCTAAACCTCCTGGATGCAATTCTTCACACAGGTTGCAAAAACACTTTCTCGGAACCCTGGCTAAACTTGCCAAGCTATTTATTTTTATTTATTTATTTGGTTATGCCAGGTCTTAGTTGCAGCATGCAGGATCTTTAGTTGTAGTATGTGAACTCTTAGATATGGGATCTAGTTCCCTGACCAGGGATCGAACCTAGACTTCTTGCACTGGGGGAGCATGTTGTCTTAGCCACTGGGCCACCAGAGAAGTCCCCGCTTTTGCCTTTTGGTCAGGAGATTCCTAATGTGGTGAGAACAGGAAATCTCAAGACTGAATGCTTGTACCTCTACCCTTGTTAACAAAAATATTGATACATGCCAGTCTGGGTTGTCCTGCCTTCAAAAACAGATCATTGTGGATTATATCTGGTTCAGCAGAAGGTACCTTCTCTTGTATTTAAAAAAGCACATTGAGTAGCTTGATGTGGGAAATGGCCTCTGTCATCTTCAACTGTTGGGAGAGTGTGACACGTTTGACCAATATGTGCTTATTTGTTTTGTGATTGTTTTGAAAAGAACAGAACTCAAACAACGGCAGACACACCTCAAGCTGGATAAGGAGACTGATCTTTAGTCACACCCATCTCAGATTGTATATTTAAAATTCATTATTTAACACTGAGAGAGGAAACATTCAGGAAATGTTTTCTCTCTTTAAGCTTATGAGAAAGGCCAAAATCTACCTTTCCTCACCGTATAAATGGTCAGGTTTAGAATTATAGGGAACTCATTTGATTGCCAACTCACTGACTTGTGACTTTGGGGAACTTCATTTTTCTAAGCAAGTTTCCTTCATCTGTAAATGAAGGATGATACTAGTACCCACCTTAAGATTCGGAAAACTCAGTACTAGTGTGTTAAATGGTGCTGCTTTATTGTTGGTATGTATGTCTCAGGTGTGCTTCATCAGTTCACTGATGGGTGTCCCCAAGCTGGCTAAATCAGGGGATGGCACACTTTTTCTGGAAAGGACTAGCTAGTAAATATTTTAGAATTTGCAAGGGCGCTTTGGTCTCTGTCATACCCAACTCTGCTCTTATAAGGAGAAAGCAGCCATAGACAATATGAAAATGAACAACCCTGGCTGGGTTCCCATAAGACTTTATTCATGGACACAGAAATTTGAACTTTACATACTTTTCATGTGTCATGAAACATTCCTCTTCTTTTGATTTTTTTCAGCCTTTGAAAACTGTATAATCCAGTCTTAGTACACTGGCCATACAGAAAGAAAACAGGAAGTGGGTTTAAGATGCCAATAGTCATCCTAGGAGAATTTGCCTGATCATTTTTAGTAAACATTGCTCATGGAGAAACAGCACATGGATTTCTTGGGAAGATTCAAGAATCTCAAGTCATTGTAGCAAACCAAGTAGAGAAGAGATTGATATTTTCTACGCAAATTTCAAGTAGGCATACTTTGTAAATGTTGTTTATGGGCCTGATCCAAGAGACATTTAAAAAGTAGGTGAAAGAGATGGCCAGTTAAATTATAGGTCATTAACTTGGATCCTCTTTCTGGTTGTGAAGCAGCAATTATTTGCTCCCAAGACATCTAGCCTGGCTCTTGGTGAATGTGCATAGCGGTTTGTTCCCTTACAGTTTTTTCTGTATAATCCCATCTTTTCGCCTAGGAATCTGTGAGAAGTTGGGTGGAGTAGATTGGTGATGGCTTATTTTATATAAGGGGAAGCAGCAGCCCAGAGAAATTCTGTGACTTTGCCTGAAGTTCAACTGATGCAGCAATAGAATCAGCCTTGGAAACTCAGCCACTACCTCCCAACCCACTTACATCCCACCGTCCTGCTTTGCACAATTATTAAACAGATAATGAGGAAATTAGTGCTGGTACCTGGCATTCATAAATGCCATAATTTATAAAGATCCTTATCATATTTTGTTTAACCCTCAGGAAATAACTGGCAAGTAAGCAGAGCAAGTTTTATTGTCTGCCTGTTAAGTGAGGCAACTGACAATCTGGTATGTTTTATAAGTTACTCAGGGTCACACACCAATAAAGCACTGGAGGCAAGTCTGGTCCTTAGGTTTTCTAACTTCTTTTATTATACCAAGCTGCCTTATTATATATACGATATGGCAGTTGATGTCATTAATATCCAAACATTAAAAAATAAATTGAAAAAGAAATAACACCCTGCCCTGGTTCCAGCCCCTGGCAGTGATTTTTAAGTAGAGGTTTGCATTATGAGAATTTTTTTTGCTTTCAGAATGCTGCGTGTGCCTCCTGTAAAAAGTTGAATTAAATGCTTTTATTTTTGGTAAGTGACCCATGTAAGTTTATTATTTATTTATTTTGGTACTTTTTGCTCCAGCTCCTTTGCCTAAACGAAGCACTGCTACATTTTTATTGCATACCTCATCATTAAAAGAAATTGAAAAGACGCTTGTTAGTTTTAATATTGCATGGATGAAAATCTATCTGGCACTTTTAGGAACAGTTACGGTTCCTAATAGTGCATTTTAAGAAGGAGTCTGGTTTTGTTCTCGATTAAGAAAAGAGAGAAGACTTTCTGAAATTTGCTATAATTTGATTATCATCTTTCTTGGGGAGAAGGTCTCTTGCTCAGTGTGACCCTGGTTTTATTGACTCATTCGGCATTCTTTTCCAGCCTATGGGAGGGGAAGTATGCTCTGGGGCTGCATGAAGGACCTTTGGTTTGTTGGTAAATAACCCAAGCAAAGCTGCTGCCAAAGGCAAGTTTTCCTCTCTTCTCTATTAACCATATGCTTCTTTAACTATGGACGTATGCCCCTTTCCATAAACTACATGCAGCCTTAACTGTTGGAGCTATTGTTAACTTGAACACAAACCAAAGACTCAGATGCCTTCTGGCATGTAAGTCTGTAATACAGTCCCCCCAAAGATGGTGGTAAATATTCCTTTGCATAAATAGCTTTTCAGAATCTGGAGACACTGGATAACGGGTCACTTGATTACAGACTAAAGTAGCCTTTCCTGATAACTTTTATAGGAAGGGGTAGAATAATTCTAACACCGATCATCTTCATCTGTACCTCTAAAGCAATGCCAAGCAGATCAGTGTTCAGCTCTCAGGGCCTTTGTAGTAGACACTTTGCAGGGGTTAATCATCATTTATAATATTGATAGATAAGAAAGTCCTGCTGACGTGGCCACTTACCTGAAGGATGGCTTGAAGTGGGTTGTTTAGACTTATTAAGCCTCAGGGTATTTACCTGAATAACTGGGGTGCCAGAACTGCACACCTGGCAGACTGTGAGCAGCCAGTGGGATTAATGCCTTTGCACTTGGCGTATGACCTGGCTTTCCGTACGAGCTCAGTGAGTGTGAGAGTAGCCGTGCAGTAGCGATCATTTCTAATGCACTTTCCTTTTTAAAATTCTTTTATTTTTTCTAATGCACTTTTCTTTTGTACCTTTCAGGGGATGACCTGGCGAAAGCTGGTTTGGCAGGAAGGGACATTAGGGCATGTTAGGGATGTACTTGTTGGAAGGTACTTGTGTATAGTACAAAATAATTAAAAATAGTCCTGTAACTTGAAGGAAGTGAATTTACATAAAGCCCAGTATCATTGTAAGCTGTCACTAATATGTGTAAAAATAGCCTAGCAAGCACTTACAGCTTTAAGAGGTGGGATAAATAGTTTAAAATAAGACTACAGGACTATAGGAGATAAAATAAGACTATAGGAGAGAAACTCATGGAATAGTTTTTCAATGTGTGTATACTTAATTTGGACTTCTCTAGAGAATTATTGTAAAGGTCATACTTAGGATAGAATTAAAACCAAGAGTAAAAGAAAGCAGCTATTTCTGCACTCTAAAATTCTTGAGAAATACAGAACCATAAAGGAAAAACATTGCATAGAAATATTTCATGCTCTCTTGGTGCGTTTTTTAAAACTTAAAAAATGTATAGAAATAATTATATATTTGTTTTCCACCTTCCCCTCCTCCAAAAACTTGACTCCTTAAAGAACTTGAAAGTACAGTAGTCTGGTGGGTGAGTGGACTCTGAATGTCCATTGCTGGCTCTGCCTCTTTCTAGCTGTGTTTTCTTGGATAAATAAACCTCACTTTTTGTATCTGTATAAGGAGAAGTACAGAAGTATTTGCCTCATAGGATTGGCATGTAACACCTTAGAAAAGTACTTAGTGCTCAGTAAAATTCTTTCCTATATTCATTAAAATCCTTGATTCACTGTATTTAATAACAATATTCCATCCTAAGATAATGGACTTTAATTTTGTTACCTAGTTTTCCATATTATAAATAACACTGTGATGAATATCCTTGAAAACAAATTGTCTTCTTTTCTAATTTTTTTTTCCCTTAAGATACAGCCTGGAAGTGGATTATGGAAATATTTTAATAGTGTGAGAAAGTGACTTGCCCTCCATGTCCCCCTCTAACTCTCAGTATTACTGCTTTTGCAGTTTTACTGTAATATCCCTCATTGTTTTGGGTATAAGATTTATTGGCAAAGGTGGGTAAGTTCCTTTAGGGTAATAGCTAGTCTGAAGTGTGTAGCCAAACCTAGTCTGCTGCCTGTTTTTGTGCAGCACATGAACAAAGGATAGCTCTTTACATTTTTAAATGTGATGTGAAAATTACATAAATTCAGATTTCTGTATTTATAAATGAAGCATGGGGACACCGCCATGCCCGCTTGCCTGTGGCGGCTTTCATGCTGCAGCAGGGTTTGGTGGTTGGGAAGTTCCCAGACACATGCTTTAGGGCACTGCTGCTGCTGCTAAGGCGCTTCAGTCATGCCCAACTCTTCTGCGGCCGCATGGACTGTAGCCCAGCAGGCTCCTCTGTCCATGGGATTCTTCAGGCAAGTATACTGGATTGGGTCGCCATGCCCTCCTCCAGGGAATCTTCCTGACCCAGGGATCGAACCCGTGTCTCTTACATCCCCTTCTTTGGCAGGTAGGTTCTTTAGCGCTAGTCCACTTGGGAGGTCTTAGGGCATTGATCACAATTCAAATTTATTTTATATTTCTTGTCACTGAATAAGGAAGTCCAAGAGCCAGATCTTTAAGTAGGAGCTTTAAAGACTGACTGCCTGGGTTCCAGGCTCTGCCCACCAAGCAGCTGTGTGTCCTGGGTAAATAGCCCACCTTCTCTCTGCCATAGTTTCCTCATCTGGCAAATGAGCAGAAAAACAGTGTCTAATCAGGGTACAGTGAAGAGTAAAGCAAGACAGGCGAAGTCCTCTCGATCTCATAGTAAGCAGATGTTAGCTGTATTTCAGCTGTTAGCTGTATGTGGTTAATGAATTTGAATTGGTCAGATGAATGAGACCAAAAAAAAAAAAGTACTTGTATTTTGGAAAGGTAGATGAATTTCGTGTTTTATTTGTTTCCTTAATCACTTACTGGGACTTCTTGAGTATAAAAATACATTCCCCTGGCGTTGTGTCTGGAAAGTTAGAAAAAGGACAGAAAAAAGGTCTGGTTGTGTCCTGGTTCCCAGTCTCCTGTAGAGGCTGGCTGATTGGTGTCTGCCCTGTCCAGTTGGTCGGAGGAGAGGAGAGCAGCAGGGTACCAAAGCCTCCTGTCTTGTCTGTGACCATCAACGTGGACTTTGGGGGAGTTTAGGCTTTGTGACCATTCCTGCTTTTACTCATAGTTTCTGAACCACTCCTGGAAAGTGTTTCCCAAAATTTCAGACTTTTGTGGCTAAGTAACTAGAAGTAGACTTAGCTCTATTAAAAGTGTGAAGAGTCAAAATGTGCTATTTTCATTTGGGTTTCTCAAATGCAAGTTTCATAGCTGAGGTCAAAGTGGGCAGTGGCTAGAGGGAGCTTCTGTGGTAGAAATCTGATCCAGGCAGCACCTGGCCTTGCCCAGAGGCTGAGTCAGCAGAGGTGAGCACCCTTGCGCCATCCCTAATCTGGTCCCAGTGGGGGTCAGGCCTCCAGCTCCTTTCTGTACAGTAATGATATTCTCTTGATATTTAAGTGTACTCTCCAGGAGGATCTGATTCCTGCCATAGAGTAAGCATGGTCTTTAAAATGTTATTAAAAATACAATACCACCATATGCTCAGGCTTTCTTATTTCCCAGTTTTCTAAAAAACCAAAACCAGGCAACATCAACACACCAGATGAAGCCAGTTAAATTTGTGTTCACCCCCCAAATTTAAAACATGGTGGAAAGTTTAGGAAGTGGAACTCTGATGTTAGGGAGGGGATTGGGTGGGTGAGAACCTGGGAGCCACCATTCAGAAGTACGGCCAGTGGAGGCTGTCACACACACAGATTTCTTTCTCTGCTTGCCTTTAAAGGAAGAGCGAGAATTCCCTGGAAGTCCAGTGGATAGGACGCTGTGCATCCACTGCAGGAGATGTGGGTTTGATCCCTGGTCGGGGAACAAAAATCCCCCAAGTATGGCAGGACTGGGGGCAGGGCAGAGCTCCAGGGCAATAGGCTTGGTCCCACTGGAGGATGCAGCCACAGCAGCTGTCAGTTCACTTGAGCCTTGTGAGCAGACATTCCACGATGTCTCTTATGATTGTGGGTTGTGGATGTCACTATGGGTGGTTAACTGCTTAGGTTGTAGGTGCAAAGCAAGGAAGAGAGACTCTTCATTCTTTGCTTTTAAAAGACTCAAACCGAGTTCTCAAAGAACTCTCTAATACCTAAATGTTCCTGAGACTGTTACTCGCAGATAGGCATAAATGTGCTATTAAGTGGAAGGAAAAAAAATGGGGCCCTCCTGAGAATTTATTGTACTGCCTTTGATGTCACTAATTAACTCACTCTGTGTAAGCAGTGACTAGTAACTAATAGCAGGCTAATAGAAGAAGCTTCATGACATTTTAGAATTCTTAAAGCTAGGAAAGGTCTTCTTGAGCTCATGGAAAATTAGGAAGATCTCCGTTTTACAGGACGGCCTGCCGGGCCCTCAGGGGCCTGTTTTGTTGTTTGTTGTTGTTGTTTTTTTCGTCTTCCCAGGTACAGGTGGGGTTTGGCTACTGCTTTGTCTAAAACTTTGAAAACTGGTTAGTAAGGTTGGGTTTGTGCTGGGCCAAGTCATAGTGTTAACACCCAGAAGCATCCTTCCCGAGGTGGGCAGGGGTGTGGACCTCTGATTGGTGTGGGTTCAGAGAGAGGCGAGGCAAGAGGATGTAAACCCTATAGGGCATGCCTGGTGAGGCCTCAGACATGAAGCTTGTGTGATTGACCCCTGATTTTCCAGATGACAAGGAGCCCTTATTTTTGAAAAGGCAAGAGGCTGCTTGCTCCAGACCTTGGGAGCTCCCTGCTCCCGGGAACTCCCGGCAGTGTCAGGTTTGCCCTTCAGTTTATCTAAATTCTTGTCTTACTCTCTCTCCACTCTTTCTATCCCAGGAGCCCCTTTTAAAGCTCTGTGAAGCTCTGGAAGCTGAGTAGTAGGGAGTGAGGCCAGAAATTGCCTTGGGTTTAGTCCTGTTCTTGGGAGCAAATAGTTTCTGGTGAAGGGCTGGTGGGATACTGGTGGGTCAGTCCAGACTATGTTTTGTTCTTTGGCAAAAAGAACTCTAGAAATGTTAAAAAAAAAAAAAAAAATTGTGGTACTCCTACTGCTGGGATGGAGGCCGTTTTCTACTTCTCTGCTTTCCCCTTTCGATCTCCTCGTTGATGGAAGGAGTCAGAGAGAGCTACCCGTTAATGCTTGAGCCCATGATCTTTGAGAAAGGATTGCCACTTGAATTTCTCCAAAGCTTCAAATCCCCCGGCTGCCCTCTCGAGTAGCAGGCCCTGCAGTCGGTTTAAAGGTTGCAGACAAAGCAGGGAGCGCTCTCGGATCCATCTGGGCCACTCCCTCTGTCATCAGTCATTGTCAATGGGAGATGTATGTGTAGCCGCACAAGGGCGATGTCTGACCCCAAGGGCATTGGAAATGTTCTTAGAGAAGGCATTGTTTGCTCCTCCCTTTGGAAGCCAGACTCTAAGATTCCAGGGAGCAGCTTCTGGCTTAGGCATCTCTGCAGTCAGGATGGAAAGGGTCAAGATTCTGCTTCTAAAAACTACAGACACTACCTCCGCCCCCCGCCCCCCACTTTCTGGCATAATTCTACAAACCTTGTGAATGTACTTAGCCTCTTCTCTTTCGTTTCTGATCTCTCTTTGGGCAAAGTCTTAGAGAAAATTCTGAAACAAGGAGGCGAGGCATTGGGTTCCATTGGTTTTTTTATTCAAAGAACATCAGAAAGTAAATAACCACAGAAATAAAAGCTGACAAGATGCAACCAATGCATAATAAGAAAACATGAAATAATGCTCTTTCCAAACACAGCCAAGCAATTTCCTGGGGGAAAAGCAGAAAATGATGTTCTGTTTCTTCCGTAGACGAGAGGAAGGTGGGGCTCCAGGCTTGTGGGAGCACACTAAAACCTGCAGTAACACAGATGCCATTGGTCGAGCCTCAGCGTGCGACAGTATGTGTGTGCGCGAGTGAGTGTGTGTGTGTGTGCGCGCGCACACACAGCCTGTGTAAGGCATGCGCCTGTCCTCACACCTGTGGGGATAAGATGCTCCAGGGTACTAAGACCCTGAAGTTGGATGTCCTATCATGGATTTGTCCCTGGGGCCTTCTGGGTTTTTCCCAGAAGTGGTTGTTTGTTGACAAAAACTTATTTGGAGAGTATCAAGGATTTGAAAATGTCAGATCATCGAAATGTAATTACTCTCCTCCCTTCCTTTAACTGATGGTTGTGGGGGTGGAGGCTGAGATTGCACACAAGCCACAGGTATCATTCACCAAACCTGCCTGGGAGCAGACCTCTTCTCATGTTAACAGGACTTGGTGGCCTATCGAAGGCGTGATTAGGATTCCTCTTACATCACGTATAAGGGACATGTTTGCATAGTTTTGATCAGGAAACTGGCCCTAATGCCTTGTCTGGCTGTAACCTCGGGTTCTGGTGAGGAGCAAGTGAGAAGATACAAATAATAAAGCGGTCTGTGGCAGAAACGGATTATTTCTTTTCTTAAGAAAGGGGATTGACGTTTGCCGGTGAGGGGTCAGGAATAGCCCTCCGCGTGTTGATTGAGGCTCACACCTGTGTTTTGATCCATTTGTAGATGACTTGATGATATCATTCAGTTTGGAAATGATGAGGTTTCACAAACTCAGACCTTATTAAACACGGAAATATTATTTTCTTGTTTGAATCCTATTCTGTTTGAAATCTGAGTATCCACTCCTTCTTTTTTTTTCCTCCTTAACATTTTGTGGCCTCCACCCCTCCCCCCAGCCGCCCTGCCTTTTGGGCTCACCGAAATTTGAGTGCCACTTTTCTGGGAAAGCCTGATATTCTGACTTCAGTTTTGTAATTTAATGATGGAGAGTTTCCTTAGTAAACCAAATTTAGAGTCCTAGAATGCTTATCTTATATCCAGACCTTGAACATAAAAGGCATTTTATACCCGCAATTGTTCATTTAATGAGCAATTGCAGAGTGCAGGCCGGTTAAGGGATTGAGCTATATGCACTATTATTGCAAGAAGTATTCCGAAATACCAGAAATAGGACGTAAGCTCTGATCAGGGAGACTGCGAGCACAATTACCTTCTTTTCAAATCCTTCTGTGACACTGCGGGAGGAAAAAGGACTTTGAAACTTGAAAGGAAAGAGCTTGCTTTCAACCTCAAAAGCTAGGAGGAAAGGGCTCTGAAATTTGCTCTGAATTCCCAATTCACCATTAGCCTGTTTCTTCCTTTAGCCTCAAGGCATTCTCCGCTTTTTGAAAAGATGTTAAGAAATTCAGTCACAATAGAGAGCCTAGTTCTGAACGTGTTTCACTCGGTCCATTGAGGTCTGGGCTCCAGCCTTTGTGTGGAGTGAATTGAGCTGAGCGGCTAGCTGGTTGCAGAGAGGTGAATGAACAGTCGCTGTGCAGTGGCAAATTCTGGCAAAGAAAGAAGCGCCCCCTCTTCCTTTATTTTCCAATATGCATTCCTGTACAACCCCGCTAGTGGCCATATGTGGCGTCGAGCCTGTTCTTAAGTCAATACGGGGTCCTTGGTTTATTGCAACTCTTGTTAAGTTTGTCTTGTAATTGAAGCTGCTGTTGACCTTGCTTGGGGACCGTTTGTAAAACCGTTTATTTAGCATAAACTGAAATAATAAACCCTCCTTCTCTGGGGCTGATTGTGATAGGGTGACATTAGTTTGATTTAATGATTAGCCAGCCTGACCCTTCTGCTGGAGAGAGTGCCTTGAATAGAGAGAGTTCACTCGGAAGCACTCAGAAAGAATACTAATGAGCTTGTTAAATTTAGCATGGCTCCAACCACTTTTAATTCCTCTAATGGGAGCAAGCACTGCCTGGGAGAGGGAGAGGGCCAGGGTGCAGGGAGGCAGGGAGACACCGAGAATGTTCCTAGCAGGTCTGCACTGCTAGAGAAAGCCCAGCAGAAAGAGAAGTTTGCAGAAAGTAGCTAGCCAGAGCCTGGGACTGAGTTGTAAGTATCCGTCTGTTCACTTTCGCTCTGTGTCTTCTGTGTCTTGGGGGGAAGAGAGGTGTGATTCTTTTAAAACGGGATTGCAGGGGACGGCTTGAAATCCACGTTCATTTCAAAGAGGTGAGCACTTGTATCACAAGATCCTCACCCACTGATTTGGTCAGGGGGACAGGAAGTGTTCCTGGTTGGTGATGGGGTGCAGGGTTTTACCTTTCCATGGAAACAGTCATCTGAAACTTTTCTGTCCAGTCCAATGCAAAAGAGCACTTGTGTCCTGGGTCTCCAGGAGAAGAAATCAATCAAGAATTTGGGAACAAATGCACAGGTGTGTGTGTGTGTGTGTGTGTGTGTGTGTGTGTTGAGTCCTGCTTCTCACCACATGATGACTTCCTGGAAACCTTCCCTGTAAATGATCTAAGCAATGCTGGTGATGAATCCGCTCTTGAGTTGTGAGAGTTTATGGCACCAAGCACGTCTGATGCAGTATGGGTTGCCTTTGGATGAGTTTGGAAAAACCTGAGACAGCTTCTGAAATGCAACGTGGGGGCAGCCCTCCCTGCAGTGGGTGGGAATTCCCTGATTTCCACTGGAGCACAGATCTGCAGAAGGCAGGGGATCCAAAGTGGGATCCTGATGACAGTTTTGAAAACAGTTTTTCTCTTGAATTTTTTTAGAGACTTGCATGTCTCAGTCTGACCCTCCCAGCCTGCAGCTGCTGAACCGAGAGGCACGAACAGTCGCCCTGTGTTTGGCTGTTCAACTCCACTGGCAGATGCTTCTGGAGGACTGGGCTGTTTGCTTACATTTTTGCAGCTGACTTCTGCTTGTTGCCATGGTGGACAGTATGTTTCTGTCAATAATTTGGCCTGGCGTAGCCTGTCTGCGCTGACTCTCCAACTTTATTGAACAACTCAGCTCGACTGAGCAAGATTAGACAGCTCTCGTCTTCTTGGCTTGCTAGAGTGGTTGCTAAATTTATAAGAGCAGGCAGGAATATGGCTTGGAAAGTTTCCCTTTCACTGTAGAGAGTACGCTTTCAAGCCTCATAGCTGTTTGTATTCTGGGGGTGTGTACTGTCAAGGTTTCATCCTGTATGCCCCTCAGAATCAACTCAGTATAGGAGATAAACTTCAGGAAATAATCACCTGCTGGAATTTTCTGGAGAGGTAGAGTAGGTGAAAATGTGGGAGTCCTGACTCATATAAGAGTAAGTCTGATGAAAGTTTCCACGTGAAAAAAATCCTGGCCTGCGTTTTACTAAGAGAATTAGTTCATTTTTTTTCAGTATTAAGTGTTTGAACTTTGCTGATTTCTTGTTCTAATTTGATATTCACACATATTGTGTTAACTGTTATGAAGAAATTAATTTTTAGCTAAAAAGACCCGCCCGTTTCCACTTACCCGCCTCCCCCTAACTGCGTCTTTCTCCCACAAGGTGGGGGAGAAGGTGGGAGGGCTGTGATTAGTCCATGCCCATTATTCAGTTATTCGTGAGGTTGGATTCAAATGCTTGTCTGTAAAGACATCGTGTCTAAGAAACTCACTCTATTGTAGGGATGCAGTTTTAAGAGAAGAAAAGTTAATTTCTTCTAGGAAGATTAAGTCAAGGGAATCCTGTTTTAAACCTGGAACAGATTAGTAGGGCTTGGTTATTCATCTTTCCCAGAGAATGCTATTGCATGTCACAGTCCCTCTTGGTATGAGCTGTCTGGCTTTCCAAATGCAGGTCCATTCTACAGAATTTACACCTTAGTGCAAAGTTGAAATTGGAAGTTGTGCAGGCACACCTTAGTGGAAAATATGACTTTGGCCATGGTGGGAATGTTTATAAACCGACTATGAGTTTTGAGTGTTTTTAACATCCTTCCATCTTTACATCACTGAGAACCTTCATTCTGCAGCTTGCAACTTTACTGCTAATGAAGTCTGAGTGTGGATTAGGGCCTAAAAGTATTAGAAAGAGAAATTAAAATGTCGAATTTTTTGTTGTTGTTGTTTTTGTAGTTTGTTTTTAAACTAGCAAAAGCATGGTTGGAATTGCTTTTGGAAAGATCAGTGTGTGAAAATGTGACCATTTTCTTTTTTAGTAGTTACTTGATAGATTAAACTCATAATTTATCCCATCATTACAAGATTTGAGGGTGGGGATCTGCACAAAATAGTGCTAAAATAATGTTTCACAGTTACCCAGCAGTAGTCAGCAAAATCACTGTAAAGTCCAGAACATACCTCATTGCCTATTTGGTTTTGAAAGTCATTTGCTAGGTAAAAAAAAAAAAAAAAAAGAAACATACACTGCTTATTTTTTCAGGTCCCAAACATAGGCAGGAAAATGAGAATTGCTACTGGCTTTAGGTAGTTCAAAGTATTAGTCATCCCAAAAGAGTTGTTGTTACTTGAGTTTGTATTTTCACACTAGTTCATGTTCATAGTTATTTTTCTAAATTTGTCAAAAGAGCTATGAAATTGCTAAAGCATACTTTTTTTCTGTTTTTTTTTTTTTTTAAGAGAAGTTTAAGAGAGTATGTCTTTAAGAGAGTATGTCTACCTAGCTAGACATACCTCTGGTTTTTTTTTTGATATTTTGAAGAGAAGTTTGTGTGTGAAGATTAGATGAGTTCAAGATCTGTTCAACTAAATAGTACAACAGTATTATTGTTTATATCCACTTATGGTTTTTTTGTTTTTGTTTTGTTTTTAGGATCAGGAATGAGAAATAGCTTTCAAATGAGGTGTCTAAGCAGTGTCCTAACAGCTTTGTTTGTTTCCATCAGCATTTATCTGCCAGAGCACAGTCTGTGGATTAAACACAGAGCTTGTGTGGGCATAATTGAGAGTGCACGTATGATTCTTACAAATGAATCGGTCCACTTGTTGTGGGTTCTGAAAGCCAGTTTGGTTTGATTTTATGCCACGGGTCTTTGATCTGCTGTTATCGGAAAGGCCGTCCAATCACATTTGCAGAGAACTGTAGTGGACCGATGGAAAGTTCTTACAGATGAAAGGGAACAGAAGTATGAGGGAGCTTGAATTTCATCAAGCCGTTTCTTACATGTTTGAAACGATGTCTGGAGCCCACCGGAGTGTGGATGTAGATCAGTGTAGCTGACGCCCTCCACACCCACGCTCTATCCCCATTTTCCTCTCAGCGCTCAGCTCCGCTCTGTGGGCCGAAGCAGGAAGTGTCCTGTAAGGGGCACTGTAGGTGTTCATGATTGCCATCTTTATCCCTTGGAACCTGTGGGTTTTCGGTCCCATGTCTGGCACTGTTTCATCTCTCAGTGGATCACACACCTGACTTAATAAAATCACAAGGATAAGTTTTGCTTTCTAACAGGTCTTCCTCTGAGGAACAGGGGTCCCTTGCCTCCTGGATCACTGCAGGCCTGGCTTCCTCAGGCCAGGAGAAGCTGGCAATCCATAGCCTTAGTCTGGCAAAATCTCCAGCTCCTCAGGCCCTGCAGGGATACTGGCAGGTCCCTGATGGGAAACCTCACGGGCAGATTCGGCTGGAAGCCGGGAATGAGAATTTGCTGACATCTCAATGCAATAGGCTCATTTCCTGCTCCCCTTCCTCCTTCAATTTGTATCCTGGACTCTCATTCATAAACAATTTTGGCTTGAGACCCTCCAGTCATGGCTAGCTTTCACAGTTGCCAAGAATGAGAAATAGGCTTCTTTTGGAGGCGGGGAGATGGATGGACAGGGAGCCCCAACTGATGATGGTTTTTGAATGTCTCCTCAAAGTGCTCACAGAGTTTTCATTTCCCTTCTGTCTTCAGAGGATGAAAGTCCTGGACAGACCTATCACAGAGAGAGAAGAAACGCAGTCACTATGCAGCCACAGATTGCCCCGGGGCTCAGCAAGATCAGCGAGGAGCCTTCAACATCCAGCGACGAGAGGGCCTCGCTGATCAAGAAGGAGATCCATGGGTCCTTGCCCCACCTGGCCGAGCCCTCTGTCCCCTACCGCGGGGCTGTGTTTGCTATGGACCCCAGGAATGGCTACATGGAGCCTCACTATCGTAAGTCGCCCCCAGTCTGTGGCACTTGCTGCAGGAGCCACGGCAGGCTGTGTGTGTGTGCATGTGCACTTAAAGAGTTACTTGTCTTGTACTATTTTATGCAAATGTTTAATTTACTGTCTACATCTTAACTTCTCCCACATCCTGTTCCTTCTTTTTAGGGAAACCATTTCTTTCCATCTCTAAGCAACTTGGACCTCCAGGGCTGGGAGGCGGCTGTCAGGAAGGTGTCCGTCTGTGGCTAATCCACACAGACCTTTCCTGGGAACTGAAACCAGGTTTCCTCCACCCAAGTAGACCCTGCTGGAGTAAAATCGGTTGAGGAGGGGGAGTTATTAAAGTGGGAGGCATTAGCAGATGTCTTTAATGGCAGATATTCCCCTTGTTAAAAAAAAAAAATATATATATATATATATATATTTGCTTTATTGTTGAGGAACAAACAAACCTCTTTTAACCAACCAGGGCCAAATTCCTTCCTGTGGAAGATTTTTCTGTGTATTCTACTTTCTTCTGGAATTCATAGACTGGAGACCTCGTAAGCTCCTCTTCTCACACTCAGAAAGTTTAAGAAATGAACTAGGATGGTGAACACACCCACAGGATGGTTGCAGAATGCAAAAGAAACTATATAATGGTTGAGCTTGTTTCCGGCCTGGTTCTAGTTAAAATATATAATTCGGTGGTGGAGTAATGAAGTTCATATTGAGATGCCCAAGCGTGCAGCTCTTGATTACAGATTTATCACCTTGCCAGGATACAGACCTGCTGTTTAACCTTCCCGGCTCCAATTCCAGATGATCCATCGTGTGCCACAGAGGGGGACTGGTTTGTGTTTTCCATTTTCCACATCATTCAGAAATTTTAGTGTTTTAAGGCAAAAGGTCATTAGCCAGATGACTGATGAGTGAGGACAGCTGATTAGTGCATGTTTTTTGGTTCAAGAAAGTGCCCAGGATAAAAGCTAATTTCATCCCTTCATTAGTTGGCTTGAAGCAGAGGGGAATGTTCCCTCATCAGGGCGCAGATCAAAGTGCTTCACACAACCTTAAGTCTCAGCAACTGCTACCCCCTCCTCCCCAACCATATTATATTGTTGGTAAAGATGGAAGATACATTACTTTTTTTCAGTGGAGGGAGAATTTTTTTTTAAGTGGTCAGAGGCATAGAGGAAAAGGTTCGATGGCTTCTTGTTAGTTTTTCAAAAAGCCTGCAACTTTTCTGTTTAAAAAGTGCTTCTCAGCCCTGTGGCTACAGTTGTTAACTTCTACAGTTACAGAAATGAGGATGTATAGTGTGTGTGACTATAGATGTATAATCTTTCCTCGTTAGAGGTTTATTTCATTTTATTTTTCCTTTATTTTTGGCATGAGAGTTTACAATAGTTGTCAGTAGAGTTTTTCTCCAAGCCCATGTCTGAGTTTTTTACAATGTATTTTTGTGGATGGGTCTCTATTAGATCTCATCCATGCAGAAAATATGAGGGACTCTACATGCTCCTTACCTATATTAATATTCCCTGAGAGTATGCTTACTTTTGAAAAAGGATGAAGTCTAGATTATCAGCCATACATGCCCTGCATCGTTTGTGCCCTTGGGTGGGAACACAGACTTGCCCTGTTTCATATTTATCTTTTGTTTTTCATTCCAGATGCCCACTAATTAGTGAATAGTTAATTGCTCAGGACAGCTGATCGAAGTAGGCAGATGACCGTTAACTTTCTCTGTGCTGTTCAGCCTGCAGCTTGCTCTCGGCCCATTTGTTCTAACGGTTTGCCCATTGAGTCCTCTCCTCATCCCTTGAGGGGCTGGGATCTCTGCACACCTGGGACCCTTGTCCCTGCTTGTGTGTGACCTCCTTCTCCAACATCCAGTGGGAGTATGAACTAGCACAGGGCGCTGGAAAACTCTTGATGGCTCTTGGAACCATTGCTTGTCACTCTGTTGAAGAGACATCGAACCTATAGGTTGGTTGTGCTTCAGCGTTTCCCATGGTATTGTTCAAGCCACTATAAAATCATTGGATAATTTACAAGTGAGGTAGGCTGTCTGTCACCAAATGGCAAATGTTTTTCTGCCCCACCATTCCAAGGTTGAAGAAGGCAATGGCAACCTATTCCAGTACTCTTGCCTGGAAAATCTCATGGATGGAGGAGCCTGGTAGGCTCCAGTCCATGGAGTCGCTAAGAGTCGGGCACGACTGAGCGACTTCACTTTCACTTTTCACTTTCATGCATTGGAGAAGGAAATGGCAGCCCACTCCAGTATTCTTGCCTGGAGAATCCCAGGGACAGAGGAGTCTGGTGGGCTGCAGTGTATGGGGTCGCACAGAGTCGGACACGACTGAAGCGACTTAGCAGCAGCAGCAGCAGCATTCCAAGGTACTCACTCAGTTGGGCATGAATAAATGCTATTGTTACATCCATCATATGGACGTGGAGTCCTGGAGATTGGCTCAGCAACCGGGGCACTCATGTTCCAGCCTTGCCACATACTGACCTCGTGACTGTCGCCAAGTGGGCTTGTCCTCTAAGATCCCTCTGAGGATCCCTTTTCAGCTGTTGAATGGGAGTGTTATGAGACTGCCAGCCCCACAGTGTCCTTGTGACAATTAAGTGAGACAGTGCCAATAAAATACCAATATTTTGTACAACCTCTGGCTAGTGTTGAATGCATCTGAATCATTAGGGATTCTCTCTATTCTCTGCCTCGTTTTCCTTCTCCTGCTTCTTCCTCTTCTTCCTGTTCCATCTTCGTCATCATGAGCAGCAGCAGCATCATCCCCACCACCACCTGTATGTGATAAGTTCACTCTCCAAACCAAGGTGTCTTGTCAGAATTGCAATTGTGTTTGGTTCAGTGTAGACTGGCCTTTCTCTGTCAGATCTGCCTTTCTGATTCCCCAAGGTCAGTGTCTTCTCTAAACACAGATTAGAGATGAGATGGAGTGAATTGTAAAAAAAATCTTTTCTTAGGGAAAGAGTGTGGGGTTAGCATGGGGTGCTGCAGTCTTCTAATCAGAAGTCTTTCTCGCTGAATCTTAAAGGATGGACTGTCATTTTTTCCTATTTGAGGAGCAGAGAACTTTTAAACCTTTTACATGAGTTGGAGTAGTTTTAACATTTAAAATTCCTACCAGAAAGTGTTTTATATAATAAATACAAGCTTAATGCCTGTGGAAAAGTGAAAGGTATATTATTTAGGTGTTCATGGTAAATGATGGAAAGGTGTCCTAAACTAAGCTCCAAGAAGTCAGTAGGACATGACTCTATTTTTTTAGAACCCAGTTGGATTACTTAATCTTCTACCAGTATAATGAGTGCTTTTTTAGGTACTTTGTAATAATACCTATCTGACATGGATTTAAATTATCCAGGTAAATGACAGATGGGAAGCTGAAATTGACACATCTTCCAAAAATCTTTTAGCGTGTGAGAAAAGTGCCCTTTTTTTCAAGTGAGATGTAAAAGTTTGGCCAAGTTTCTTTACCTTGTCTCCGTCGGCAGCCTTGTCAAGCACACAAACTGATTGTGGACCTTCGGTAGCTAAAGGTTCAGAGACATCTTTTTAGGTCACTCTCTTTTCCCTTGAGTCATCTGCCAGCCCCACTAGACCCTTGGAGGGAAAGATTTCTCTAATCCAGTGTAGCTGGGCTTGTGAACTCTCACAGTATTCCTGCGTTTCTCTGTGGTTGGAAAACGCAGACGTTCCAAGATGCCTAATTTGTGCTTCTATATATACTAACTTTGTATTTCTAATGTGTGGGCAGGCTTCCTGTAAGACCGGAAAAAGGAAAATCGTTTTTCCCCTCAGAAGGACATCTGTAAAATTTTTATTGCATAAGGCTCTGTTATACTTGGGTAGGCAATGTTGCATCTTCACAAATTGCACTTAGGCGGGATTCAAAGTATTTTGGGTTTTGTGGGTTTGACTTTTAGAAAAAAGAAAAAGAGAAAACCCCAGGATAGCGGGCACTTCAAACATTTGCAACATGTGTTTGGAATAAAATCCTCACAGAGGGCACTGGGGGCTTTCTCTCGCCAAGGGTAGCTGTGGAAGCGGTGTATATCAAGGCAAGAAAGTAGATGTTCCAGCCGCGTGGCTCAGACTTGGAGTGGTGCTGACAGGCTGGCTGCTGTGGGATCACTCGTGCTTTGTAATTGGGCAGGGCATGGGAGGGACCAGATTTGGGGAATCTGACCTGCATGTCCTGGAGTCAGGATGATGACCCCCATCTCCAGCCCAAAGATTTCTCAGCAAAGATTTTATTCTGCTCCTGCTTCATCTGCAGCCAGATATGCCAAACCACCATCACTCCTGGCTTTCACTTACCACCATGCATTTCTTTTTTTATAAACTGACAAGGCAGGTGACATAATAGTTAAAGCATTCCTGTACCCTGGCCGACACTTAACTTTTATTTGCTTCCCTGTTACAGAAAACATGTGTTGCATTGTCTTCTGGACTGTGGTGTGCAGTTTTTTAACTATCCCTGCTGGGCTCTTGGTGGGGAGTTTCTTGGAATCACCATCATGTCATACAGGTCCCCCGCTGGTTTTGTTATGGTGGGGAGGGTTTAGAAAGATGCCCCCTTTTCTAAAATTTCAGGTCTCTTTTCCAGTTTTATAGTTGTGTGAAGACTGCTTTCTTTATGCCCCCAACTGCTCCCAAGCAGTTATTCCTCCTGGAAACTATGATTCATTCCTCCATGTAAATGCTTTGATTGAAAACATACCGCTGGTATTCTTCCTTATGTTTCCCAGCTCAGATGACAGAACTATTAGTTGCTAATTAGCAAAAACCTGAGGAATTAGCTTAAAGAAAAGAAACTGAATTTTTAATTGGCTAGCATTTATCTTCTGCAGAAAGCTGATGTGCTGAGCCCACTTGCATTCTTGTATGCTAAAAAAAAAAAAAGGCACGGAAGATATTTTTTCTACCTGTCTGTCTTTATGTTAGGTGACTTTCCACACCCTTTAGAGATCCGTCTTCTAAGTGAGGAGACGGGAAGAGGTGTATTTTACATATTTAATAGACGCACCTGCTCACATTTCTTTTACTCTCGGAGTGTCATCTGGAGGCTGTGAAAGACAAAGATGCCTACGAGGCACAAATGAACAGTTTGGTGTTGACCAAACTGCAGAGACAGTGACAGCTCCCCGGGTGCACAGTTCTCTTCTCATCCAGGCTGTCGTTTCCATCTTTGGAGAACAGTTGGGAAACCAATCAGGAATGTTGTGATTGTTCCTCCCTCCCTCCCCACCACAACCCCCCGAAAACTGGAGGGTTTCACCAGAAAGCCTGATGTTGGGTCCTAGTCTGGGGGCTTTGCTGCCTGTCTTGCATCTTGAGCTAGTCGACTTGAATCATGGGAGGACCTGGAGTGGGAAGATGCAGATAAGTCTAGGAAGCTTTGCAAAACTTATTTGTGAGCTTAAGAAAAGCTCCCTGCTTGTTCCTGTCCTTCTCTTAGAAGTTCAGTGTAATGATCCAAGGTTTCTTTCAGCAGCTTGGAGGTAAATGTTTTAACACCAGAAATAGTGATCGCATGTTCACAGACTTTTTTAAAAATAGAGCTACACAGAAGGCAATGGCACCCCACTCCAGCACTCTTTCCTGGAAAATCCAATGGACAGAGGAGCCTGGTGGGCCGAAGTCTATGGGGTCTCTGAGTCAGACATGACTGAGTGACTTCACTTTCACTTTTCACTTTCATGCATTGGAGAAGGAAATGGCAACCCACTCCAGTCTTCTTGCCTGGAGAATCCTGGGGATGGGGGAGCCTCGTGGGCTGCCGTCTATGGGGTCTCACAGAGTCGGACACGACTGAAGCGACTTAGCAGCAGCAGCAGCAGCACACTGCAAGCAACCCTGCAGAAAGTGGTGAAATTTCGGAATCATTTTTAGGAGGCTCCAGATTCTACTCCCCACTGAATCTTTGACATGACTGTGACTCTACACATGAGTCTTGGGAAACAGTGAGTGAGACTGGAAGTCGATGGAAGAGAAGCTCTGTGACCTTTGGAGAAAGAGCTATTGATTTTATCCGTTGAATTTAGGGGACATACTTATTAGAGGGGACCAGGGAGAAGCTTGAAGCCCATTCCTCTAGGAGAGGAATGGAAAGGCAAGACAAAGGGAGACCATGCTCTAGAGAGAAGCAGTTGGCTTATTGTTTTGGCCTGGCCCTGTCTCTCTCTGTTGCCCTAACAGTGCCCCCTGCAGGCAAGTCTGGCTCCCTTGGCCCACTGCTCAGGCTGCCCCGCTCAGGCTCTTGTCATCTCAGAATAATTCTTGCCTGTTCTCTTCACCTTCAAATGCTATGCAGTCTTCAGTCTAATGATGCACTTCCTTTGAAAGGCTTCCTTAAGTCCCATCTCACAAGGATCTTTTCCTACCCCGCACCCCTAGTCCATGTAAGACCCTGAAACGCATCACAGCTTGGGTTGTCCGTGTATGTTGGCCTGATCTTCTTTAGAATAAGGTGATGTCTGGGGCAGTGCTTTGTTCTTCTATCCACCAGAGTTCCTAGGCAGGACCGAGAGGGCTTGTTAATACAGAGAAGGAGTGAGCTGTTCATTGCTTGGCCTGTCAACATTGGAGATGAAGTTGATCCAGAGCTTGCTGGTCAGAGGTAGCTCCTCAGCAAACAGAAGAAATGGATGCTTCTGCTTCCATTTTATAATTTACTCACTATAGTCAACCTCTGATTCAAACGTACTCCCCACCCCATCCTCTCTGAACATAGGCAAGGTTTAAAGTGTTTATGACACATTAATTCATTTATAAGATGTTCATTTGCAAAACATCAAGAGTATTTGCTTCCACATACCTGCAGCACATTTAGAACTGCCAGGATGCTCAGACAACGTGCATTGTGGTTTTTTGGAGGAAATTGACACTTTACTCAGAGTTAGATGAGGACCAATTCATTTTAAACACCATGGGATTTGCATAGGAGATCTCCTGTGTATCCATCTAAAATCAAACAGGTAGGTATTCTTCCTGTGGTTAAGGTGAGCATGGTATTTGTTTTGCCCTTTAATAAATTTCAGTGATTTCTCTTATCTTCAGTAACCTCTAAGGCAATTCACGGTTTCAGTAACATCTTTCCAACTTACTAGTGTGGAAGTATGTGTGTAATTCCTGGTAGTGGGATCCTCCATCGACAAATTGATTGGGATCATGAATCCAATTGTTTAAATATTCCATGGAATTCCGTTCCTTTTCTAATTTGGTTACCCACCCAACACCCAGCACCAGTGGCAGTATTCTTAGTTGCATATAGTTTCTTTTCCTCCTCTGTCGCTCCCTCCTTCCTTGAGAAAAAGCATGAGAAACACAGCAGCTCCTGCCATTTCATAGCCATCTGCTCACAGCTTCCTAGCCCATTTTCTAACAGAGGCAACATTATCCTTGGCCCCCTCCTCCTTTTTCTTGTATAATTAAAGAATGTTACCTTTGATGTCTCTTGAAAGCTGCATCTCCTGCTCTGCTTTAGCTTTCTTGATCTTGTACCTATAAATTTGTGCTGTATCTTCATCTCACTTAGTAAAAGGGCTGGATTTTTCTTTGTGCCTTGCACAGTTTGCTTTAATATGGGGTTGCCGATCTGGCATTTTATGGCTCTGTCCTTCTTATGTTCTGATAGAGTTTGGATTCTTGCAGAACTCTTTGAAAAGTATCCAACTTTCAATCCTTTGAGCTTTTACATGTGGGTCCATACTTTGGGTCTCTCCTAAAACGCATTGTTTTCATTTTCCTAATATCTTCCCTTCTTTGTGGGCTGGGGTGGGGGTGTCTCCTGGCTTTTTATCAGCCAAAGTTTTTGATGAGTTTCTTCCTGTTAGAACAACATGAAGAAAGTTCTGGACTCATTTAGCTGTTTGTGTTTTCGGTTCACCTGTCAGTCATTTGCTAGTTAATCATGCTTACCAAATGTCTCTTAAGTGCTAACCTGTGTTGGACAGAAAGAACAAGGTCGTTGCTTCTGTGGAGCTTTAGGCCAGTGGGACAATAAAACAAGTAGATAAGCCCTTGCTGAAAGTCGGTAAAAGGATGTATAATAAAAGATAGATACAGAGTCCCTGAAGAGTAGAAAACACACACATACCTTACCCAGACTTGATGAGTTGGGAAGGCTTCCTGGAGAAAGCTGTACTTGAATAAATATTTGTGGTAGAGGTAGAGAGATATTTGCGAAGATATAAAGGCCAAAGGAAAAACTGACGCTCGTGAGGACCTGAGAACTAGGGGGCTGGGGAGTGGAGCTCACGTCAGAGAGTGACAGGAGACAGGCTGTAGAGGTGCAAGCCCGCAGGCTTCCTAGAAGCTGATCTGCTGCTGCATGAGTCCAGGGCAAGCCCTAAGACTTATTTCATGGCGTTTGCATATTTAAGCAGATCTTTGGGTAACTGTGTTTCCCATCACCAGCCCAGAATTTGTCCTGGATTTAATTCACTTCCTCCTTCTGATTTGCCCGTGTGCAATTTCATCCTCAGACCCTCCTGACTTCTTTGGCTGACTCCTCGTCCTGTGTTCCTCAAGGACATGCTACTGCTTCCCCAGTGCCGTGTGTTAAATTTTCTTTCGAAGACAACAAAATGATATCTACTTGTTCTCCAGCTGCTGAGCTTTTCTGTATTAGATAACCCTCATAATCATGGCATCTTGGTCTCAAAGTACAAACCCTAAACACTGGGAAATAAGTGCAACTTCATTGCCAATGAATTAAGAATGCTCTGTATTAAGACATGTTTTAACTTCAGAATATAAGATCCACAATAAAAAATTTAAAAACCTGAAGTTTTACTTTATTGAAAAACTCAAATCCTCTGACATCAGTGGAGCCAGAGGTGTTGTGCAAAGGGCCCACGGCAAGGTTGGGGAAAGGGCCCAGGAATAACAAAGTGAAATTCATCTGGGAAATCTAGTAGCTAATGCCACTGGGAGAAAATGAGAACAAAGACTTCCAGAAGTGGGATAAGCCCGCAATCCAGCCTGGACAGAAAGAGTCTTAAGGGAGATGGCGGGGGTGGGAGGGGGGGGTACTCATGAGTTCTCTCTGTGGGGGGCTGCAGGGCTAATCAGTGGGCATTGTGTAGGTCAGAGGAAGCTCACTCTAAGAAGCTGGGTGTTTACTCATCCACTGGGGGGACCCAAATCTGCATCCTGATTATGCTCCTGACTTGTGAGTGGGATCAAAGGGGAGCCTGTCTCCTGGTTTAGAGAGGAGCAGAGAAGTGTGCACGAAGCATCCTAGGAAACAGACACCAACTCTTTTTTCTGTTGGCTTTTGTGAAATAAGCCTGCATTTGAATTTGACGAGATTTCAGATTTCCTTCCCCAGTCCTGTTTTTCCCCTTTAAATAAGGAACATCATCACTTCCCTTCCCCCTCCACCAGCGTCTGTGATTCCAGCTTAGTTCAAAGACTCTGACCGCACAGGTTGACTCTTTTGATCAAATGTGCAGTTTACTTCATATTTAATATACAGGATATATATTACACAGCATATAATGCTATGAAATGCATTTTTATGTAGCCTTTATGTTTTATCTTTAATGATGTTTCGAGCATAATTTGTGCCTTTCACATTCCCAAAATTGATGATATAGAGAGACAGTTGATGAGCAGTTGGAGGCACCTGAGTGCCTCCAGTGTCCCCGACTATTCTGATCAGAACCCTGGTGCGATGTGCTTCAAGTCTTACTCCATTGGGTACATGATGTATAATCTTCATTTGCATTTCAAAAATTCCTTGTATCTTTTTGAGAGTCTGTCATCAGTCAGACACTGTCTAGGTCCGGAGGGGGCAGTGTTTGCCAAGACCAGTCAGGTCTAGGCCTTCGTGGAGCCCACATTCTAGCCAGAGGAGAAATACACCAAACATGGGGAGGGACATCAACAATGAGACAGCACAGCAGGTGCTCCGAGTCCACTAAGACAGATGGTGTGCTGGGGCGAGAGTCGGGGTGGAGACTCGTACCTTGCAAGGGGCAGGCAGAACAGAAGACCCTTCTGGGCAATGTTTTTACAGTTGACACTCAAGTGACAAAAAGGAGTTCAACCTTGGGAAGGTCCAAGGGGAGGGCATTTCACTTTAAGAGTCGAATTTGTGGATTTCCTGTGGCCACGTCTAGAAGCAGAGAGAAGGCAAGTGTGCTGGATTAGTGAGGCAGTGAAATAGGTGGGGGAGATGAGTTGGGGGGATCTTGTAGGCCAATGGATAGCCAATGGAGGGAGTGACATGGTTTGATTTTTTTTTTTTAACTCAATGAATATCATGTTTTTGGTGTGTGGGGACTCTCATGAAGGAGTGGAGTGTAGAATTTGGGAGGCAGCTCTCAACAGGTGTTGCAGTAGCCCAATGGGAACTGGTCCCCCTTTTTAGAAACGGTTGGAACTTCCCTGGCAGCCCAGTGGTTAAGACTCTGTGCTTCCACTGCAGGGGGTGCGAGTTTGATCCCTAGTGGGGAACTAAGATCCTACATGCTGCCCACCCCACGCCCCAAATAGAAACCATAGCTGGCAGAAGTGGAGCCCTCCCTCTGTAACACATAGTATGGTACAGGCTTTGCTTGAATTCATGTAATTCGTGAAATCCCAGCAACAACTTCATGGGAGTTCATTGTGATTTCCCCCATGGACAGACGAGGAGACTGAGGTCCAGGAAGGCTAAGTCAGTTTTTACCTGGCTCAAAGTGGTTGAAACAAGACTGGGATTCACAGAGTTGGGCTCCAGAGCGCAAATCTTTAGCTCATGCCCTGTAACTGCTGAGACTTCAAGATGGCAGTCCGGTCTGCACCAAGACCTATGTAGGCTGGCTCAGTTGGGAGCTCAGGGATTCTTCCAGAACTGGGTGCTGGTGTTGCCAACGGGGACTGGCTAGGGATTGGAGGGCCTTAAGAGGGCAGGCTGCCTGCCGCGTGGGTCTGCAGGCCTGTACTGTTGGATCCTAGCATGGTGGGCACAGGTGTGCTTAGTGCCACCCCTGTCCTTGCCATATTTCTGGACGTGGCTGTGTGGGAGAAAAGGAGAAATGGCTTTGCAGCTTAGACTCTCCCAAAGATTGGAAGTTACCTATGACCTAAGTGTGGGGAGGCCTCCCGGTCCTCTCTGTGTCTCTACTTTGGGGGAATAAGTGGGGAAACACTGGTGCTCACATGAAGTATTTATTGTGTGCCAGCTGCTGGGCTCCAGACCCCCGTGACATGATCTCATTTCTTTTTTCCCACAAACCCACCTGGCAGCTGAATTAACTGAGGCTGAGGTCTGGAGTGATTGTGTGGCTTGCTCCCAGGGCCAGTTTGAGTCTGGGCTTCTAGGCCTAGGGTTTGGGAGTCAGAGAAGAAGGCCCCGTGTGCACTTGTTAAGCTCTGTCTCCTCACCATGTCCCCGTTTCCTGCAGACCTACAGGGACTTGGGCCACAGGCTTGTCTACTGGATCCACAATGGATTCATTACCTGAACTCTCCATTCCAAAGAGCAGCCTGTGTAAGTAACTGGGCTTTCACGTGTCACCAGTATGATGCAGTGTCTCGCCCCATCTAGGCCTGTCTGGGGACAGCTCCCCCCACTGCTTAGAGGCCACTGGGCCCCCACCTGGCCTGTGTGACACCAGGGCAGTGGGCCACCCTGCCCAGCCAGGGGAGGAAGTGGCAGGGAGAGGGCATCCCTTTATCTATAAGTATACTTGGAAAGTTTATATCAGAGAGGGAGAGAAAGAGAACCACAGTCTTTGCACAGGAAGGCATCTTGTTGTCCCACTAAAATGGGCAGTTCCTTGTCTCCTGGTTTTTGGTGTCTCAGAGAAACAGAAAGAATCCTGGGGAGAAGCAGTTAAGCATGATTAAGGAGCTGGAGGAATGATTTATGAGGAAAGATGAAAAGGATTGAATACGAATAACAGCCTGTGCAGGCTAAAAAGACACAGGGACATTCAAATAAGGAAATAGATGCCAAGGAAGGTAAAGACAGAAGCAAATCCATGAAGACGGTCAAGAAGACCGGGGAGATCCCTTTCTCTCAGGGACCCGCAGCAGGACTGATATTTGCTGTAGAGACTGATGTGAGTATCAGATCCTATCTTCATAGACTTACAGTTTAGGGGACTCGATCTGACCTGAGATGTATCAGGATCAGATAATAAAGATACAAGTTGTAACAAAGCTCCCTCTGTACCAGGAGAATAATAAAAGTGAAGGTGGAGTCTTTCAAGGGTGACTTTGATCCCCTGAGATCTTTATAACTAGAACAGTCTAAAAACTATGAAAAATTGCTCTAAGGCGTTTAGAGAAGGCAGAGGAATGACTTAGATATTTTTATTGATTCCCCAACATTAACTTAGCACCACACACAGTAGAAACACAAAGTATGACCCTGGCTCTTGATTTTATATTTTGGGGAGAGATCGCCTGAAACAACACATGAAAACAATTAAGTCCCCTATCAACAAGTATAAAATAACAGGATGAAAGGCACGACCCAGGTCTGGGGAGGGTGATTTCTGATTCCAGCGGGGTTTTACAATAGAGCTCTGACTCCATGGCAAATTTAAATCCAGTATGAAATTTCTCCTAATTAACATTTCCCTTCTTCCTTCCAAATATCAAATTTATGGACTCTGAGAAATTCACATAACGCATATGCCGATGCTGCATTTTCTTTCCGCTTGATCCGTTCCAGCTGTTATTAACTTTCATGTCTGACTTTCATTAATTTATGAGGAGTTCTGAACTGCAATCTGAAATGCTCCCATGAATTTTCAAGTTTTGATGGGGGACAGATTTCACGTAAGTTGATCATGACCCTTGCTAATATTTCAGCCAAGCAAGGGAGTTTGTTTTCTCTCTAATAATCTTTCCAGGGCCCTCCAGTGATGCGTGCATGGTCACGGTCCCCAAGGAAGTGCACAATAGGCTTTGTCACTGCTGATGTCACCAAACCTCCCATATGACTGATAGAACCTGAGCGTCCTCAGTGGCTTTCATCCGGCATGCAATTCTTGCTCTTAAAGTCTAATAAGCTCATGAAAAATAGATTGTCTAGGTTTTTAGAGGCATGCCTTCTGAGCTAGGACAGGCAGAAGTTTTAATTTTTTTTTTTTTTTTCTGGAACCTAGTTCCCTGACCAGGGATTGAACCTGTGACTCTAGCCACGGAAGCACGGAATCTTAACCACTGGACCACCAGGGAAGTCCCATAGGCAAAAGTTTCAGTTGGCATTTTTGTGTACCATCGAGGCTACCTAAAATTCTCCTTCCGTCTCTTCTCCATCATCTAATACTTAAAAGGAACAAGGAAATGAGTCCAAGGCATGAAAAGTTCAAGTGCAGTTTCGGGTCATTGGTACTAGATTATTTTAAAACATGAGTCCGTTTCATGCTTGGTTACTTGGACTTAATATTTCATTTTGATGGCCATGTTTCACCAGACTGTAAAATATCCCAGCAATGGTCGAGGCGAGTGGTCAGCACAACCCACCCCGCTCCACAGAGAAAGAATTGGGAGACTGGCCTTACAGTTCCTTTTTAGAAATCTGCTCCAATAGGATCTTCTTTAAAAATCTGTTCTTTTTGAAAGCAGCAAAGCCTTGTCCCTTTGATGCTAGTCTCCTGCTATTAATGTTCAGATTTTCTGAAGTGTCTCTCTTAATGAGTCACTAGGTGAGCGTGACTCTAAGGCATGGATTTTTTGCTCTTGCCTTCTGTCTCAAATATGAAGATTCCAATTAGAAGCTCTGTTAAACAGAGCTTGATATTAGGGCTCTGATTTGCCCCTCCTTGGAGAAGAGTTGAGATCCTACAGGATGATAATGTCATGTGGAAACATGGGCCCTCCTGTTGTGGGAGGACCCAACACCCATGGTTGACAGGGACTTGGTGGGTTTGGGAGTGAGACCTGGATGCAGACTGGCTAGAGACTCCACAGGTTGTACCTTATGATAGGTTTTGGAGTTACTGACCTCAGAGGCATCAGCAATATGTCCTATCCTTACTTGTCCTGTATAGCTAATAATATCTGAGACCAAGGTAAGATAGTTCTTCCAGAGTACCTGCTTTATTTGAATGCCAACCTCGTTTTGCAAACAGCCATGTTAGAAATAAAGATTCAGAGAAGTTGGAGCTTCATTTTCTTTCTCCCCCCTGTAGTCTGATGGCTTAGATATTATATTTTCGTTTGCTTGATTTGCATTTTTAAAGAATTTCATTCTTTCAACATTCCTAAAAAGTTTTTTCTCCTAAAATTAATCCTAAAGGTGGCCTTTTTGTGTTCTGAAGTTGAAGGAAAGGCTTTTGGCCTTGGGGATGATAACAGTGGGATATGGTGATATGCAAAGCAATTGATTCTTTTTTTAATCTTTTTTTTAAATGAAGTATAGTTTATTTACAGTATTTCAGGTATACAGCAAAATGTTTCAGTTATATATGTATATTCTTTTTCAAATTCTTTTCCATTATAGGTCATTACAGATATTGAATAGAGTTCCCTGTGCTCTACAGTAGGTCCTTGCTGTTTTTCTGTTTTATATATAGCAGTATGTATCTGTCAGTCCCAAGTTCCTGATTTGTCCCTACGCTTTCCCCTTTGGTAGCCATAATTTTGTTTTCTATATCTGTAAACTGATTCTTAATAGGGTGGTTCAGTTCAGTTCAGTTCAGTCGCTCAGTCGTGTCTGACTCTTTGCGACCCCATGAATCGCAGCACGCCAGGCCTCCCTATCCATCACCAACTCCCAGAGTTCACTCAAACTCACCTCCATCGAGTCGGTGATGCCATCCAGCCATCTCATCCTCTGTCGGCCCCTTCTCCTCCTGCCCCCAATCCCTCCCAGCATCAGTCTTTTCCAATGAGTCAACTCTTCGCATGAGGTGGCCAAAGTACTGGAGTTTCAGCTTTAGCATCATTTCTTCCAAAGAACAATAGGGTGGTAGGTGGTAAGTAAAGATTCTTATCTTCATTAGGGCTCATTTTATTCTAAATACCTTTTAAGGTCTTTTTTTTGCTCTCAGTTAAATGTTTTACAAAATCACCCTGTGACTATTGGTTCATCTCTGTCAAAGGATGTCTGATTTAGTTGAACAGATAAAGCTGATGTCCTGAGGATGCCAAAACGGGATGCAACTTGTGGAGCTACGGGCTTCCAGGCCATTTCAGGAGTTCAGAGTGATATTCCAAACTGGAAAAGCTGAGTCAGGTACCAGCAAAGGCCTCTCCTTGAAAGTTGTAAAAATGAAACGGGGGAAAAAAAACATGATTTGTAAAAGCTGAACATTTTTTGTCATATTTGGGGATTGTTTGATTACTCCAATGTTGGTCTGTTATTTATCCTTAGAAAAGATCCAGAAAGAAGCTTTAAGTTCTCTTTATAATTTAACATTTTATTACATTTTTATTAAAATTTTATTTATGGCACATGCTCACTTCTACAAATTATAGTGTTCACAAGAGTTTAGGATGCAAAGCTAATGTTGCCCCATCCTTCCTGCTCCAACCTTAAACCCAAGGATAGTTTTTGATATTTCTGTTTTAATTCTTTTGATAGACAACAATTACAGCTGCAGTATGTGCTAATACCTTTAGTTCCTGATATATCAACTCTCGATATATTGTACTCAGTATGGTCTATTAACTCTCCAATAAGACAGTTAACCTTTAATTTGCTAACACTGGGCTTCCTTTCCTTTCAATATTGGTATTATAGCTAACTTTTTTTGTCTGCTGTGATTTTTTTATAACTTTAGAGACTATCTTAAACCTCTGTTTCTTTTCTTCATCAAGTTTTCATAGTAACTTTTGATTTTCTAGTTTAAAAGATGAGGATATTAAGGTTCCGCCCTCCCCTGAAATCTCCTGAATCCAAACTTTCCTGTCATAGTGTCAAAGTTGTTAATATCTCCATGTATCTTACAATCAGCACCATATCTGCTATGTTTTTGTCCATAGGCTGACTTTAAAAATTGAAAATCAATAAAGCATCTCTAGCCTCAAAGCTATAGAAATGCTCTTATATTTCTTTCCATAAATACTAGTGTCTCACTTCTTTTTTTTAAGTCCATTTTTATATTATTTTATTTTATTGGCCTCACCTCGCAGCTTGCAGGGTCTTAGTTCTCTGACCAGGGATTGGTCCTAGACCCTGGCAGTGAAAGCATGGAGTCCTTAACCACTGGACTGCCAGGGAATTCCTTCACTAACTTCTTTTTAAAAAATATATTTGGCTTTGCCAGGTCTTAGTTGCAGCACTTGCTGCAGTATGTGGGCTCTTAATACGACACGCAGGATTTAGTTCCCTGACCAGGGAT
The DNA here is from genome assembly GCF_027580195.1 of Bos mutus. Taxonomy (NCBI): domain Eukaryota; kingdom Metazoa; phylum Chordata; class Mammalia; order Artiodactyla; family Bovidae; genus Bos; species Bos mutus. The sequence goes on along the minus strand of NC_091620.1, from coordinate 40,279,539 downwards.
TGAAGCCAGGCACCCTGCATTGGGAGCATGGAGTCAACCACTGGACCACCAGGGAAGTCCCCATCACTAACTTCTTTGTGGGTCCTGATGGTGATGTGTCTAGAGTTAAGAACAAGTGCTTTGTCTATTCTTACCCTGATTTAATAGCATGCATACTAGTGTGTTGCTTTTTTGTAGTTACTTTACCTTTTCCTCTAGTATTGCCTTTATACTATCTTTACATTTCTCCCTAGCCTCGCAACCGTATCTTTTGCCCTTACGATGGAATACTTAGCTTTCCTGGGCACTTCGTTTTCCCAGTTAATCTTGACCAAGTGTGTTAGGACATCCCTTCACAGTCATCTGGGTTGGAACCACTGTTTCCTGGGTCTGACAACTTGGTCATTTTAAGTTTATTCTTTTATTTTACTGGGGTACCTCAAGTAACTTCCCAACAGCAGAGGACAGACGTACTTTTTGAGTTCTTGCCTATATGAAATACTTTTATTTTGCCTTTGCTTTTGTTTAATCTTTTAGCTAGAATTCTAACTTTAAAAATCTGTTAACACTCAAAGTTGTAGATGAGAAGTCTGATGCCTGTTTGATTTGTATACCTTTGTAAATGGCTTATTTTTCCTGTCTGGAAACTTTGGAAATTTAGTAGTCTGAAAGCATGTCCCTAGATGTAGGTATTTTCAATTAAATTAAGCTAAATTTTCATTCGTTCTGCTTACTACTTGGTGGATCATTCCAATCTGAAGATGCATCCTTTATCTCTTCTGTTACTCTACTTAGTTGAATGCCTGACCTCCTGAGTTATGTCTCTGTGTCTCTAATTTTTTCTCTCACATTCTCCATCTGTTTACTTTCAGTTCTGTGTTCTGGGAAATTTCCTTGAATTCACTTTTCAGTGCTTTTGGTGATAGTTTCATTTTGGCCATTGTACTTTTAATTTCTAAGGGCTCTTTAAAAAGACCCTTTCAATGGCTCTCTTTTTCAGCATCTTGCTCTTTTGTACATAATGCTTTCTCAAAACTCTCCAAAAGTTTCCTGCAGGGTTAGTTGTTCTTGTTTATTTTGGTCATTCTCATTTATACCCTTCTAGCTCCTCATAAGCCTAGTGATCCTGAGTGTGAGTGAGTGTTCGTGTTAAAACCTCGGGGATGGAGGTTGCCCTGGTTTCCTTTCTTTGGAGTAAGTATCCTAACGGTGCAGATCTATTGCCAGGTTCATCTTTTGGGAGATAAAGCAGGGCTGTCCACATGCCAGGACCAGGAGGGCTTTATGGCGGGAAGCAGTGAGAGTCAGTGTGGCTTGGCCCAATCAGGGGTCAGGCACCCTGCAGTGGTAAGAGCTGGTATGACTCTCGTGGGGAGTGTATTTGAATGAGAGACCTGGGATGGGAAGAAGGCTCCAATATTCATAATGAACTTGCTTTCCCAGGACAGCACATTTGTTTTTTTGTTTGTTTTACCTTTTTATTTTATATTGGAGTATAGTTGATTAACAGTGTTGTGTTAGTTTCAATGTATAGCAAAGTGATTCAGTTATACATATACATTCATCTATTCTTTTTAAAATTCTTTCCCATATAGGTCATTACATAGTACACACTTCCATATTTAAAGTGGATAACCAACAAGGACCTATTGTATAGAGCAGGGAACTCTGCTCAACACTAGTGCATTCATTTTTGTTGTTGTTGTTGTTGTTTTTGAAGAAGCATAAAGCCGTAGCTCAGTTGCCAGCCACCTGTACTGATGTGTGTGGGGCAACAGACAGGCACGAGATGGACACCTCATTCCATGTAAAGATGTCTCCGGCCAAAGTCTTCTTGGCTGGACTGGCCACCACATTTATCTTTGCTCCCTTAAAGAATAACCTAGACTTCTCTACAAGCCTCAGTTATGATTTGAGTCTTATCCTCTTTGTATCTTGTGGGAAGTCATTGAAATTTCTTGTCCTGGTTTTTATTAATTTCATTGACAGTGTTAAGAGTATGGGTTCTAATGTCAGACTACCTGGGTTTAATACTGGCTGTGCCACTTCCAGAAGTATCATCCTGGGAAAATCCCTCTGCCTTTCTGAGCCTCGGTTTTTCTCGTCTTGGGAATGAGGATGAGAGCAGCACCTGCTTCGTAGACTTGTTTTGTGGATTGAATTACTGAATAAATAAAGCTCCTACCTTTCTTGGTGGCTCAGATGGTAGAATCTGCCTACAATGCAGAAGACTCAGGTTTGATCCCTGGGTTGGGAAGATCCTTTGATGAAGGGAACGGCTACCCATTCCAGTATTCTTGCCTGGAGCATCCCATGGACAAAGGAGCCTGGTGGGCTACAGTCTGTGGGGTCGCAAAGAATTGGACACAACTGAGCAACTAACACACACATACACATGCTGCCGTGCTGGCTGATAGCAGATGGGCTTAGTAAGTATTAGGTATTATAATTATCCAGCTGCTGTCTCTTCTCCAAGTTGTGTGTGGGTGTGTGTGGTGTGGTGGTGAGAGGTGCCCCACACAAAGTGTGTACTCAGTACATTTTATTACCATTTGTTCATATTTTATCATCATTCCAACATTTACTTCCATGTTTTTATGTCAAAGAGGTCCTCAGAGGGAGGGGGGACAAAAGTGTTTTCCCAGCCTGCCATCTTGAACTAGAAGTGATGATTTTGCATTTTTGTTCTACTGCCAAAAGTTTCTACTGCAAAAAGAAACTTAGGGTCCAGTCCCTGCTCTATCAGCTTCTGACAGTCTGCCCTTGGACAAGCACTGAACTCTGGTTTCCTTGTCTTTAAAATGGGGGCTGCATGGCAACCTTTTAGGGTGGTAACAGGAATGACATGAGAGAATGAACTAAAAGCATCTAGCAAGTCGGCTTCCCTTTTGGGAAAGACCCTTGCATGGTTGCAGTTTCTTTCACTTCTCTACATGGGGCTGTCACCCTAAAGAAGATATTCACACACATGGAAAGTGTGGCTCATGGACTGACCTTTTCCATTTAGGATCTCTTTTGAGGCTACTGAATCATTCTTTAATTTTTTTTTTTTTTTCGCTTTTAGCTTTTGGAATGTCTTACTTTCTCTTTATGGTTTTACAAATTTAAGAAGCTTGAAAATAATGGAATTGAACTCTAAGATCTGGATAAAGCCCTACCTCGATAAAAACTAGGCATGATCGTTGTGACTTATTGGATGGAATAATGTACAAAAATTAAATAGTACAACTTCCCAAAGGCAACTGACATTCCAGCCAAAAAGTCGTTTAAAATTCTTATCCTTCTCGCTGAAAGAGCCAGTCATTCATTTCCTGAGAAGTTTCCTCTAGTTTATGTTTTCTTTTTTTTTCTCATTCAAACAGATTTTATAAAAGCAACTAATATGGTGGTTTAGTAGAAATTTAAATTACCTAGTTCAACTCGGGCTAACATTATAATATACAATTAAAATGGATGACATTGTCAAATTATATATTAAATCAAGTGTCCATAACTTTAGACTTGCTACACAGGAAAATGTTTCTCCTGACATCTACATGTATATATGTTCTCATATGTGTCTTTTATCTTTGGTTGTTTCTTATTTGCATATTAAGTCTATTTTAAGGCCACTGACTAATACACTGTGCTTTTAATTTATTTTTAACATGGTCCATTTTAATGCCACCACAAAGAAATCATTAACTCAGAAAAATCATTAATATTATATACACTTATCTTGTTTTTAAAGTGAAAAAGTTATTTTTAACCTGTCCCAGGTATTAGGAGGATATAAATTGTTAAGTTGATGCTCTCTTAAATCTAGTCTTCATGGTGGAAACTGGTCGTGTTTAAGAGGTGGGCATAGTGAACTGTGAGGATGCACCTGTGCTGGATAGAAGCCACCCACAGGCTGCAAACAGTTTTGCAAGTCAGATCTCATTGAGATGAGGGAGGCGAGGAGATTTCAAAACGTTAAACACACACTGCCCACCTCACATGAAGTAAATGTCAGTGTATTCCTTTTTTAAATCATGCATCCCTGAAGATCGTGTAATGAGCTGTAGTGTCAGGGAAAAACGCCTTTACCCCAGTTTGGAGAGATGAGGATAAGGCTGTTTGTCTGCTCAGAGCCTGGGAGCGGTGGTCCACCCCTTGTAGGGCCCCTGAGATGCACGTTGAAAAGGCTCATTACTGGCAGGGCTGCCTGCAGCAGAGAGCCGTGTCAGAAGCGGGAAGATAGGCTGTCCATCAGAGAGCAAGTCTTTGGGGTGGAGAGCTGGTGAAAAACGGAAAAAGTAAATATTCCCACTGAGAGAACTGGAATCAGCCCAGAATGGGTGGGGTCAAGCTGCAGTGGGCAGTGTAAGTGTGTGTGGTGTTGGAGCCAGGACTGGTTCTGAACTGACCCTCATTGTGTTTGTTCTGCTGGATCCTCAGAAGCCAGACCAGCAGGCTCTGACAGCAGTTTTAGAATTGCTGGCTTATTTCACCTGCAGTATGTGCTTTTCCGAAATGTTTAGCTATCTGTACATGCAGAACACAAGACCATGATATACACTAAAATAAGGTGTGTTCTTGACTTCTTGCAAAAGAAATATCATGTGTCTGACTCTTTCCTTTTTCCCTTTGGCTACTGGGAAACTCAGATTTAAATATGTTGTTCTGCTATACTAAGTCTATGAGATCTATGGCTTGCATGTTTTCTATTTTGCTTTCTCTTCATCTTGACCCTCTCAAGCAGTGGTCCCTTACCTTTTAGCACCAGGGATGATTTCTTGGAAATGATTTTTCCATGTACCAGGGCTGGAGGCGGGGGATGATTTCAGGATGATTCAAGTGCATTAAATATATTGTGCATTTTATTTCTGTTATCACTACATCAGCTGCACCTCAGATCATCAGACATTAGATCAGAGGTTGGGGACCCCTGAGCTAAACTGTTCTCTGACTGTATTTTTATTTAGTTAGCATTTTCAACTTTTTACATGAGTTTTTCCCACTGTCTAAAATCTTTAGTGAAATGAGGCTGCATATTAAAGTAATACCACTCCTAATGAGTCACTAAGGAGTGCTGGAATTTCACTAGATATGAGAAATAGTCATAAATGAGTATTGTGAAAGCGGTATGTGGAGACAGATTTGTGTGACAGTGTAAGCAAGTTGTTGAGAAATCTTGTATTGGATGGATTTGGATGGCGGCAGTGTTCTTTTTCCTTAAATGGAAGACCTTTTCAGAGTAACAGACACTGCCCTTCCTCCTCATATGATTCGGAAATGTCAGATTCTTCCAGCTTCTGAGAAAGGCCCCAGAGAGAACTAGTTCAGCTTTTAAACTTTTCTCACCTGCGATATGTGTGGGTGTTTAATATTTTCCCCTCCAATCATTTTGTTTCTGAAAGAAATTCTTTTAAGTTGAATCAGGTTTGGGGACATCTGCTTGTTGCCATCCTTTTTTTTTTTTTCAAGTCCCAGTGTGTGCTGACTCGGTAAGTGTGTTTTAATATTTTAGAACGTGTAGTCCTCCTGTTCAGAAATGAGATTATTAATCAGTTTCCATAGGATCATTCCTGTGTTTTCAAGTTATCACAGATATGCAGCTTTGGGATCTTGGCTCCCAGTGCCATTGAACCCACCATTTGTAAAGCTCCTCCACATAAATGTGGTCTACTTACACTCAAAAATAAGAGGCTTGTCTCCCGAGGACCGCTCCATATTACGGGCGGAGTATAATCCTTAACATTGTTTTTCTTTGCTTTCAAATGGCTGGAGACAGTGAGTCAGGAGTGAGAACTCCCTTTGTTTCATGTCGCGTGCATGGCGGGGGAAGAATGTAGCAGGGCAGAAAATGAAGAAAGACATAAAAGGATCTCAGCTCAAGGAGGTCAGATCCATCAGAGGCTTAGCGTTGCCTTCAAAGATGCCTGGGACAGGTGGCAGTTCAAGACAATCGCAGCGGCCGCATCCGCTAGAGCTGAGATAAGGGATTCCTCCGGCAGCCTGCTATCTGGTGCCCGTTCGCTTTGATGTAACTCTGCTAGCAAGACTTTGGGGAATGGGGACTGCCTGCCTCCGTGATAGGCTGCTGTTGTTCAGTCTTTTAAGGTCTCATTACAGTGCTCCTTGAGGAGTAATCCTCTTTAAGGTTTACATGAGATGGTTTTGTCCAGAGGCCCAGCTGGGGACCATGGTACCACCTGGACAAGGCACCGGGGCAACCTCTCTTTTCCCTGTGTCCTCCCCGGGTTGCTGATACTGAAACTGCAAACCTTCAGCATCCTTTGCTTTCCTTTCTGGTGATGACTGAGTTTTTTTGTCCCGCTCAGCTTGAGCCCTTCTTTGGAGGCAGTGAACCATTAGCACTAAATCATCAGCTTCTGTTACTCGTTCATTCATCTCCTCCAGCTTTTTAATATATGTTTTTGCACTCTACTCCATGGTCTACTCTGTCCCGTTTTAGAAAGAAATCACGATGTGCCCTTGATATGAAGAGTTCTTTTGACTTATTGCCCTGAAAAACACACTGTGTGTAGGGAGATTCCATAGGTGCCCTAGGAAAATATCTATTTGCATAAATTGCATATATTTAGAACTCTTTAATTTTGAAAAGATATACTTTTAATGAAGAAGCCAAAGTTCAATTCTGTTAGGTTGGCTGTTTTAAATAGTAACGTTTGTTAGGAAAGAAGAAGCTGCAGATTTTATTTCTGACTTGCTTGACACACACAGATAGCAACTAAACATCACTAGCTTCTGAATTTCATAAGTCAACTTTGTCCTGACACTTTTGGACTTTTGGTTGAACAAAACGTTTCACAAACCCTCAAGTGGCACTTGAAGGGGACAAAAGGGGAGTTTTGAGACGTATTTGAACAGGAGTAAGAGGAGGACTGACTTTCGGTCTCTTGATGCTATACTCGGCCTCCTGTACCTGGGGACTGGACAGTTCTGGGGATCAGTAGTGGAACATAGAGGCTTCTCATCCCTTGGTCAGTGGTTCAGATGACTTTCATTGTCCATGGCTAAAAGGTAATTAACATCCAAATAACTACCTTTGCCCAGCTTCTCTGGGGTCAGTTTGGTTCTTCAGAGGAGAGGGCACTTGGATTGAAACTAGCCCCCCAACTAGTCATCACTCCAGGTGTCATCCGTATGTATTTTGCGCAAGTCAGACTCTTTCCAAATTTCAAATAATCTTAAAATACCAACAGAAACAAGCTAAGTCCCAGCGGTTGATTTAATGAAGAAAAAGAATGCAGTCATATGGGCCACCAGACATCATAGAGATAACTAAGACACATTTGGCTTTTAAAGTTCTGTAAGGGATTGTTTTGTTGGGTGTTTACATTATTGAAACTTAGCTGTAGTCAAAAAGAATATCATCCTCAGGATAGTATTTTTCTGGGGGTGACTTTCTTATCCCCATGAGTGTCTAATGGAAGTCAAGGCCATGGAAAGAAGTGGTTTAGAGGAGTGTCCACCAGAGATGACATGACAGGCTTCCAGCAGGGCTTTGCCTTGAGGATGATTCTTGAAATTGTAGCATCAAAACTAACCTTGTGGTCCTTGTAGATCCATAGGGAATCCTGAACATCACCCCAGAACTGCTGAGTTAGGATTTCCAGAAACTAAGTCTGAGACCCGTGTTTAACAAGTTTTTATACAATAGAGTGTGAGAACCACTGCTTTAAGAGTTAAAGCATGCTACCAATGAACTTGTTTATGAAAGGAAATAGACTCACAGACATTTAAAAAAACAAACCTATGGTTACCAACAAGGAAAGGGTAGGGAGGAATAAATTAGGAATTTGGGATTAACAGATAATCACCACTATATATAAGATAGATAAACAACAAGGACCTACTGTATAGCACAGGGAACTCTATTCTACATCTTGTAATGACCTATAATGGAGAAGAATCTGTAAAAGCATAAATATATATATATATATATATGCACATAAACTGAATCACTTCACTGTACACCTGAAACATTGTAAATCAACTATACTTCAATAAAAAACAAAACTGAAGATATTTATATGAACACCTTTTTTAAATTGTATTTTTCTCTATGTTAACATTCTAAATAATTTCTAGGAAAATCAGTAATTTTTGAGTTCAGAAACATTCACATCTTTATTTTAATTTCTAGTATCAATCTAAACCAAGGTGATATTTGTTAATTTCTTTCTCAAATGGTAAAGAACCTGCCTGCCAATGCAGGAGATGCAAGAGACTTGGGTTCGCTCCCTGCGTCAGGAAGATCCCCTAGAGTAGGAAATGACAATCCACTCCAGTATCCTTGCCTGGAAAATCCCATGGAGACAGGAATCTGATGACTTTAGTCCATGAGGTCGCAAAGAGTTGGATATGACTGAGTGATTGATTACACACGTGAATAAGAAAAAATTATTTGTACATGTTTCTCATTAACTCATGATTATACATAAAACATAAAAACATTTCTGAAGATATTTTACCTTTCCAAGATATGTAGACTATTAAGATATTCTTCATCAAACTTGGATACTTGAATATGAATGGATATACTTTGCATGCAAAATTTTTACAATGTTAGAGATAGATAAATAATAAAATTTGCACAGTACTGCAAAAAAAAAGGGGGGGGGTTAAGTCAACATCTTTAAATTCCAAATTGGTAAACACTTAGATTCTCTGTCATAGAAAGATTCTATAAATTTGCTCACCTGATCATTACACATTATATCTCTATTTGAATTACACTTTATTTTTGATAATTGCTTACATATAAATTTGAATACTTATAAATCAATTTAGTTTTCCTATGTGGTAAAGAAAGTTAGATACCAAATTATTTGATGCTATGGAAAATTTTTATTTATAATTTCCCAAATATTGTGCCTAAACTGAATTAACAACTGGCTTAAGGATAATTTGTACAGTTGTATTTATTTATCTGAATTTCTCTTTAGGGAATAGAAACATATACCTTTGTATGCATTTTAATATACTTGTGTTGTCAACAAAAACACAAACGTTACTAAATACAAAAAGACTGTCATTTGCTAAAATAACCACCAACTTTATTTTTATTGAGTTCAGAAACTCTATTTTTATTGAGTTATTTTTCTATTGTTACTTTTCTTGGCCAAGACTTTGCATTTGTTTTAAAGTAAAGTCTTGATACTGAAACTACTAGTTTCAGGATGTGGAAATATTAATTGAGTTTATCTCCAGAAAAGGGGAAAATGTAAGCGTAACTGGTAAAAAATGTTGGCCTGGTCTGTCCAATGATCCACCCCATCACAGTGGAAATTTTTAATATGTATTCAGACATACTTAAAATAAATACCATAATGGACTTAACAATCCATTTTCTTTGATCTGAACGCTAACACTTTGTTAACATTTGTAAAAAACCCTCCAAAACAGTAGAGGTATAAAATAAATTTGGAGTAGTACAAGTTTAGCATTTACTATCAAAATTTTTCCTTTTATTCAGTTTGCTTGTAAGGTCTCAAAGACACTTTTGTTCATTCTAGTAAAAATATTCCATATTCAATCATTTTTTACCCTCCTGCAGGTTCTAGGGAAATCTGATCATCAAAAAAATGTGATGTCTTTTCTGATTTGTCATTTGGTACACAGCGGATTGTCTGAGTTTCCATGGTCAGTTTTCAAAACTGCTCTTCTTTTAAAATAGACCAGCCTTATGCATGCTCCCCGTAAAGGAAAGATGGGTGCTGATGACTTGGTTGCTTAGAGGAAAAGTAGGTGTGATTTTGGAATCAGAAAGAACACAGTTTGACTCTCAGCTGTTTACTTACTGAAATATCTAGTATGAGTCACTTAACACCTTGGTTTTCTTACTGATACCAAGTACCTGCATCAGAGGCTTTTCGTGAGGGTGGAGCAGATCTGGAGACCTTATTAGAATGAAGTATCCACTTCTCCCAGGGCTTCCCTGGTGGCTCAGACGGTAAGGAATCTGCCTGCAGTGCAGGAGACCTGGATTTGATTGCTGGGTCAAGAAGACCCCCTGGAGAAGGAAATGGCAACCCACTCCAGTATTCTTGCCTGGGAAATCCCATGGACAGAGGAGCCTGGTGGGCTACGGTCCGTGGCATCACAAAGAATTGGACAAGACTGAGTGACTAACATTTTCACTTTTCATCTACTTCTCATGAGCAACTTTAGTACAACTTGCTGACTATGGTTGATGCTGCTGGAAGGTATTACTTGAAAGTTGCTAAGAGAGTAGATCCTAAAAGTTCTCATCACAGGAGAAAAAATGAGGAGATGGGTAGGGTAACTCATAACTAAACTTAATCATGGTCATTGTTTTGCAGTATGTGTGTGTGTCAAGTCATTGCACAGTATACCTTAAACTTACTTGGAACTGTGTGTTGATTATATCTCAGTAAGAATGAAAAAGAAAATCAGAATGCTCTCGGCACAGAGTGGATTGATTTCCTGCCCCAACAGTCACTTTGGGCCAATTTCATCATACATACAGACTTGGTGTTTCTTCTCTAGTAAAGATCATAGAAAATCTGATTTTATTTGACTGGGAGGTGACGGTTTATCATTGGAAAAAGCCAGAACTTTCTCTATAAAATATCTCAGATAAGAAAGCATGCTTGGGACTTCCCTGGTGGTCCAAGGGTTAAGAATCTGCCTTGCCGTTCAGGGGACGTGGGTTCCATCCCTGGTCAGCGTGCCGCAATGAAAGATCCAAAGTGACGCAGCAAAGATCCCGAGTACCGTTAACTAAGGCTCCGTGCAGCCAAATAATAGTAATAAAAAAAGCACGCTATCTGATATTTTTACCTGGCTTCTTTTTATGTAATAGCAGCTTTAAAATCGATATTTTTCTGTGGTCACTAATTTGTTTGCCTGCATGTCACCTATCAGAGAGAACTTGCTTTAAATATTCAGGTGCCAGTCTGCAACACGGCGTCCTTGGTTGCCCTCTCTGTTCCCAGTCTCACCAACCATCCACGTGATATGGCTGCTTGGGATCCTATTTTAAGATCTACGACTTACTAATTACAAATTGAGAAAATCCAAGTTGTCCTGCTGAGTTTGTAGCCTTGAGGGAAAGAAAAGGCACCCTCGTGCTTGCATGCCACTAACTTAGCCGGTTCTGTTTTAACCCCAGGAATTAGGATTTTTGAAGGGCAGCAGCTAGTATTCAGTGAGTGCCAACGGCATACCAGGTGCTGCCCAGGTGCTCACGGTTGCCTGGCTGTGGGTGCATTGGTGGTGAAGGAGGAAGAAGGGGATTGTAAGGATGGTGCAGCTCTGAAAAGAGCAGATGTGTAGACTGGATGGGATCAGCACCCCCATGCAGATCCTTAGGGAGGGAAAGGAAAGACAGGAAAGGTGGGAGGGCCCTTGTTAATCTGAGATACAGGCAGTGTCTTCAGCCAAGTGTGTGAGTGGGTGGCAGCTGACATTTGTTGGCTAAAATAACATACGCTGATATTTCATTTCTGTGAGGAAGAGAGGATGAAGTGCAATCTGGTTGTCATTACTTACATTTTTTTTTTACCTCCTAACTTTAATGCTCTGAGCTTGTGCCCACCTGCCTGCTAGACCAGTGGTCCTCAGAGTGTGGTCTCAGACTGGCAGCATCAGCAGCCCCCAGGGAACTTGTTAGAAGTGCAGTCTAGGTCCTGCCTCAGGCATATGGAACCAGAAATTCTGGGACTGGGACCCAGCGATCCATTTGAACAAATTCTCTAGGTGATGCCAGTGTAGCTAAAGTTTGAGAACCTTTGTGTTGGAGCATCTTGTGAAATGATTTGGGTCCTGGTTAGAATGGGAACACAGAAACAGGGAAAGAGCTGTGGTCCAAGTCGGGAAAGGGGAGGAGTGTCACCTGCCTGCTTTCTTTTGACTCTTTAATCCAAAGTAACTGGAGGCCCGGGAATTCAGAGACGCGAGCCAGTAGACTTAGCATCTCTCTTCTCTTTTGTTATTTGTTTAAGCCCCGCCCTTATTAATGTATGACATTAAGAACCTGTCCTTTGATATTGTTTGAACATATGTCTGTTTAGCCCTCCAGGTTTGCAGGCAGCAGGCCAAGAACAATCATGGAGATTCCATAGGAGAAAATGGTCATTGTTGATCCTCCAATAATGGATTCATGGAAACTTAGGAATTTCAAAAGAAAGTTTAAAAATTCACAAGGTTAAATCAGCATGACAGATCCAGAGCCCTGCACGTACTTGAACTCCAAGTTAAGTCAGGGCCAACAGCCACTGAGTATGTGTCCAATTTCACCTTCTTCCTTACAGTCTTTGAAATCCTGTTTAGGCCTCTTAATTTCAAGAAATGAAAAAAGCCAAACACTTTATTCTTCTCTACAAGGCATCAAGGAGAGGGGGTAATAAACAGGACCTTGCTGATGGAGTTTAATAAATACTGGTTTACTGCAACCCACAACGGAAAGCAAATACATGCAATTACTTGCAAATTTCTTCAGTGTTTGTACTTATAAATCTCTGCCTAAACCTTCCCAGCTGGGAGTTCAGTTAGTCTTTCTGCTGTGGAACTAGGGCTTTGTTCTCCTCGTTCAGCCTCGGCTCGGTCTGGAATAATTCAGAAATGTATTAGAGAGATTGCCGCTCCCAAAAGGCATAAGGAAATAACCTTCACTCTCGGCCTTAGGGAAATCAGCCCAATCAGGGTTTGGGCGGATTTCTCGATTAAACAAAGAACTAACTGTGCACAAATTGCACCTTAACAATTTGTAAGGAGTCCACCTTAAAAATGTCTTGCAGATGGAAAGCTGATATTTTTTAATCAGGCCAGCGGGGCTGCTCGAGTCAAAATGTCGCCAGCATTTTCCACTGCTCCCCAATTAACATCCCCCCAAAATTAAATTGAAAGTTGCATTTCTAAGCAGTCCACAGCTTTGGACCCACTTCTCCAGGTTGTCAAACATGGAAAGAACTGCTTCTGTCTGTGCAAGGGTTCAGGGTGTGTGCGGGTGTGTGTCTGTATGTGTGGATGACTCAGTTCATCTGGAACACATCCCAGGGAGCTTTGGGCTGTCAATTTTTATTTCAGAAGATTTCATATTGGGAACCAAAAAAGGGGTAGAGAGTTATTGTGCTTAATGTGGTTGTGACTTGACGTGCTCCTAGTCAAATTATGTAGAAATCAAAATCAGGCCCCTGTGTTGCTGTGGAATGTTGTTTAGAATAAGACTTTTTGGAAAGATTTAATAGATTTCTGCTGATTGTAAGAGATGCTCATGCCAAATCACCGCCTTTGTGACATTTTAAGAGAAATGACTGTATTTTAATGGCAGTTCTGGGGATAAGGGAAGGTGTGTCTAAATCTATCCAGTGTGTAGTACTTTTGCTTTAATTCAGTGAAGAGGTGTGTGCTCAGCTAAAACAGGCATTTCCGGGAATTCCCCAGTTGTTCAGTGATTGGGACTCCAAGCTTTCACTGCCAAAAGTGCGGGTTCAGTCCCTGGTCAGGGAACTAAGATCCCGCAAGCCGTATGGTGTGGGCAAAAATAAAATAAAAGTAGGTGCTTCCAAGCCAGCACGCTCACAGGGGCAGCCTCCCAAACTTCTGTAACTGAATTTCAGAAAAGGGGACACATTACATTAAGTCTCACAACTGTATCCTGGCCCTAACTGGACAGCCCTACATCCTGAGTATAGTGGGACCACCAAGAATGCTTGTCAGCATGGTTTACCTGGTGCAGAGTTTTGAGCTGTGTTTTGTGAAAAGAAACTGCAGTCCCATCAATTCTGCTGGAAACTCTTGAGATTCCTTGTGGGAATCAGAAACCAGCCTGAGAAAAACACTTCGAGTTTGGAGTCTCTGTATTTACAAACGGCTTTCCTCAAATGTTCTTTTTGGTTTTCTTAGAAACGCAGGCTTTGGATGAATTCATCAACAAGGTTTCTTTCCCTTGTAATAAAAGTCTGAAGGAAAGACTCCTCCACAGAACTCAGAAGACCTCGGTCCAGCTTCTGGACTTTGCAGGGTGGGGCTTGCTGGCCTGGGCCCCCTCCCTTCTCTCTGAGCCCAGCTCCATCGCTTGTCCTGGAGAGAAGTTGATGCCAGCATGCTGGCCTCTGGCGAGTCGTGTGCGAGAGAAGATTGACGGACTCTTGCTCCCCCATGAAGGGGATCCCAAGTTGGTTTTTGAAGTTTCAGTACACTTCCAGAATGCTGGCTTTGCAGTTTGTTTCCAAACAGTGGTGACAGTCTCTCATCCCATGCTGACAGTATCATATGTGCGCATTAACCTGGCGGGGATGTATGTACCTGTGGAATTCAGAATACTGCTGAGACGTGTGGGTCAGCGAGGAGTATGGTGTGTGAAGCTTCAGGGATACCCAGCTGGTGCATATTATTTACGACTCAGTGGAACTAGGGGATCCATTTTTAGTCCTGGCTCTGTGACCGCCAACGATTGGCTGCTTTCCTCTAAACTCCAGGTTTGTCACCTGGATATTGGGGGGAAGTATATTGTCTTTTCGTATCTGCTGGGAGGCGGCGGCCACAACTCAACATTATGAACTGGGTTTGTTTTTTTTCCTTCTTTTTTTCTGGCCATATCATGGGGCATGTGGGATCTTAGTTCCCCAGGGATAGAACCTGCATTGGAAGCATTGGAAGCCCAGAGTCTTAACCACTGGACTGCCAGGAAAGTCCCATATGAGCTATTTTGGAGCTTACTTCTGCATGAAGAAATCTAAATCAATCAGTGGTGAGGGGAAAAAAAAAAAATCTTTGAATGTATCTCATTAAGGTGATTAAGCTTTAAAGAGAATGCAAGTATTTGTAAACTTGAGGTTGGTATTTTGAGCTTCTATTTTTTAAAACATCCCATATTAAAGACAAATTCATCTTCTCTTTCTCTCTTTCATATATGTCAGAATCTTCTGGCAGCTCTTGACCATATAACTACACTTGCAGTGTTTGACACTGAACCTCGGTGCCAGAATGGACATTTAACTATGCTGTGGTCCTGACATGGAGCAGCCTCGGTTACTGGGGGTAGCATATCCCAAACCATAGAATCCACAGTGGCATGTAGGGCCTGAAAGTTCCAACATTTTTTGTTTTTTAAGTGGCATTTCCATGCTCTCCAGATCCATACCCATCACTTTAATCTCAACTCCACCATAAGTTACCATGTACAGCCTTTGAGATCATACACTTTACCGGAAGTATTTTCACGTCGCCTGGCAACTCCAGCCTGAAACATCATTTGTTCTAAAAGCGGGCAACAAGCAAGTCAAAACTATTTCCCATGAAGAGTCCTGGTCTTTTTTCAAGCTTGAGTTTCAGACATCTCCCCTCCTGCACCCATTTCAGTGAGATTGCATTGTACCCATCAGATGGGAAGGCTTCCCTGTTTGCAATGTTCAATTGTCATTTTTCTTAAAACCGAGTTGCAGCTAAGTGACTTGTCATTCTCCAAACTGTTACTAACAGGCATTGGGTTCCTGTACTGCAACATGGAAAACTGCCTGTCAGGGAGCTGCTGGCATTATGAATAAGGGGCTCAACCATGTAAGGGTGCACCTTTGTGGTGGGAGTGAAAACGCTGCTTAAAAAGGCATCCATGGAACCAAACCACAAGGCCCTTCCCTTGTTCCTCTCAATCCTTTCTCCTTGTGCTAGCTGTGCTTCTCTATGCTTCCTCCTGTCTTTCTGACCGACATATTGAGTGAAAACTCAGAGATCCATATTCTGTGGCAATAATTTTTTAATTTTTTATTGAAGTATAGTTGATTTACAAGTGTTAGTTTCTGCTTACAGCAAAGTGATTCAGTTATACACACACACACATATATATGCGTGTATGTGTATATTATATATATATTCTTTTTCTGTTTGTTTGCATTATAGTTCATCATAAGATATTGAATATAGTTCCTTGTGCTATCCAGGAGGACTTTGTTCATCCATTCTGTATGTGATAATTTTAATTTACTAACCCAAAATTCCCAGTCTTTCCCTCCCGCCACCACTTGGCAACCATAAGTCTGTTCTTTATGTCTGTGAATCTATTTCTGTTTCATAGAAAGGTTCATTTGAGTCGTATTTTAGATTCCACCTATAAGTGATATCACAGGATATCTGTCTTTTTCTATCTGACTTACTGCACTTAGTATGATCACCTCTGAGTCCATCCATGTTGCTGCAGATGACATCATTTCATTCTTCTTTTAAGGCTGGGGAGTATTCCATTATGCCTGTGCACCACATCTTCTTTATCCACTCATCTGCCAATGAACATTTAGGTTGTGTCCATGTCTTGGCTATTTTAAATAGTACTGCCATGAACATTGGGGCACATGTATTTTTTGATTAGAGTTTTGTCTGGATTTATGCCTAGCGGTGGGACTGCTGGATCAAATGGTAACTCTATTTTTAGTTTTGTGAGGACCTTCCATACTGTTGTCCATAGTGGCTGTACTTACATTCCCACCAACGGAATAGGAGGATTCTCTTTTCTCCATACCCTCGCCAGCATTTATTTGTAGACTTTTTAATGATGGCCGTTCTGACCAATGTGAGGTGGGACCTCATTGTAGTTTTGTTTTACATTCCTGTAGTAATTAGGGATGTTGAACATCTTTTCATGCATGACACAGTAATTTTTAAATACCAACACCAAAAAATATTATTGGATCAAAGACTTGGAACTCCCAGGAAAGTAGGGAAAACTGATTGGTAGGTTGAGCAAACACCCACAATTGAAAGTGTGCAGCTGTGCATTGGACCCTTTACCCCACCCCAGAGGAAATGCACTTTTTAGTTTATGAGTGACATCTATCTGTGGATGGCCTGACATTGGCCAAAGTGGGTGCCTTGATAACTCCATAACAGGCCAGAATTGTTCCAAGTTGATAAGATGGAGGGGGCTTCAGAATGACAGTCACTTTTGTGAGACCATAGACTGACCTCTTAGCAAATTATGGGATGTTGAAAGGGATGTAGCTTTAACTATGGGTGTTTATGGATTCTATTTTGGTATGTTTTGTATGAGTGTTCCTGAAAATATGGCAAGGTGACCTGTATAACAAATGAAAGGCCTAATTTGATTTGGACAGCGCTTTGGTCCAGTCCAGTTACTCCTTTGTCGCAAGGGATCTATGTAGAAAACTTTAAATTGTTCATATAACAATAAAAGCAAGTGGGTAAATTTTAAAAATGGGTTTAAAAAAAGCTTCCCACATATTTGAAAAGGAGATAAAAAGCCTTCAGTTCTTTGTAAAGTTAAAACTTGGGCCCAGTCCTTTGGGTATTGGTGAAGATGTTTAGTTTATTTAATTTATTCACCATTTTCAAAAGCCCAGACTTTCCCAGTATAAAAGTTGTTTACAGGGACTTCCTTGGCATCCCAGTGATTAAGACGGGGGTTCAATCCCTGGTTGGAAGATTAAGATCCCACATGCTGCAAGGCATGACCAGAAAAAAAACAAAAACGAGTTGTTTACAAGTGGTTCTTCTTGCCCCCTCTCCTCTGTTTTCTTGATGTGTTTTAACTGACATTCACACTTGATCACACCAAATTAATCCCTGGAAGCTCACGGGTTGCTATTTAATAAGATTTTAAAAGTTTTCATTGGGCACTTAAGTAGGGGACCTAGACTTGCTGGTGGGTCACATGAAAATTGTTCTTCTCATTTGAGTTTGAGTTTTTCTAACTTGTGAAATGTTTGACACCCAGTAGTATCTCGCACCCCACTCCAGTACTCTTGCCTGGAAAATCCCATGGATGGAGGAGCCTGGAAGGCTGCAGTCCATGGGGTCACTGAGGGTCGGACATGACTGAGCGACTTCACTTTCACTTTTCACTTTCATGCATTGGAGAAAGAAATGGCAACCCACTCCAGTGTTCTTGCCTGGAGAATCCCAGGGATGGGGAAGCCTGGTGGGCTGCCGTCTATGGGGTCGCACAGAGTCGGACACGACTGAAGCTACATAGCACTATCTATCAGGGCAGGTTTTGCAGAAATGAATGTTCATGGAAAATATTTCTTTTTAATGTTTCCACCATGTTACCTTAGAACAATTTCAAGACAAAACTTTATCAATTAAGGAAGTATTGACAGTGGTCACATCTGCACTGGGGCTACTTGTCCTCTGAAGACTATCCACTGACAGTGTTTTCTTCTTCAGGACCTCTGAAGGAAAACCAAGACAGCCCACCACAGTTTCTAGTTCAGTCGTAATATTGTCATGGGTAGGTGTGACAGATGTTAGTACTTGCCACCAACCCTAAATTATATAATGTGCTGTGAAAATAAATACCTTGCTGCCAAATCCATTTCACTCTCAGGTGTGATAAGAAATAAGTCGGGGTGGGAGGAATGGGGGGTGGGATGAATTGGGAGATTGAGATTGATGTATATACACTACCATATGTAAAATAGATAGCTAGTGGGAACCTGCTGTGTAGCACAGGGAGCTCAGCTCGGTGCTCTGTGATAACGTAGAGGGGTGGGATGGCGGTGGAGTGGGAGGGAGGTCCAAGAGGGAGGGGATATATGTATACATTTAGCTGATTCACTTTGTTGTACAGTGGAAATTAACAGAACATTGCAAAGCAATTATACCACCCCCCCCAAAAAAAAAAAATTCAGGGCATTAAACTGCTTACATGTGCCTTTGATCATCATAAAAGGACCTCCTTTAGAGAAGAAATTTTGTTTTTCTTACCTGGGCAACCTAGCAGGTACCTGGCCCCACAGTTTGCCCTGTTTGCAAGATTGATTCCCTGGGATACTCTGACTGTAGGGAGCTGAGTGTAGAAACTCCACATCATAGGTACCTGGTGGAGCCAACGCAGCACCCAGGTCACTTGAGCTATCAGGTATGGGGAGGAGGAGAAATGAGATGATTTATACACATTCTGTTTGGAGAAAGGAAAACGCAGGGTACATTGAAGTTTGTGAAAGTGTAGGAAAATGATTTAGGGCATAAAAAGGGGGCTTGCATTGTTACCAATTTGTATCCCCGTCCCCTTATTTCTTCATTGTCAAAAATCCCATTTTGATGATTTCTTTTTCAATAGTGCCCAGCCCTAGCATACACACATGGGCATTTCTACACAGATGGATTTCTGCAAGAGTTAGTACTGGCCAGGCAAGGGCCCCAGAGCCAAACATGACTGTAGGGTTCTTGGGCTTCAGTTAAGGGGTATCACTAGAGATGACCAAAGGATACCTTCTTCCTAGACCTCTTTGCCCCAATAACCAACTCAGTCCTCCACCCGTGTGGCTCTTAAGAAAGCACTTTTGTATTTCTCACTTGTCAGGCTGCATACTCATCCTTCCTCAAGGCTCCACCCAGCCAGGCTGGGATGATCTCAGTTTCCCCATCTGTGAAATGGGATGACTGTAGCATCTTCTTCAAAGGGTTAATATGTTTCTAGCACATTGATTCTTCTGGCATTCCCCTAATGTCAAGCATCATCATTATTATTAATTAAATGAATGTGAATTGGGATTGGAAGTGTACTCTGTGGTCATGTAATCTAATCCAGGTTTCCTAGGTGGCACAGTGGTAAAGCATCCACCTGCCAATGCAGGAGACACAGGAGATGTGGGTTCAATCACTGGGTAGGCAAGATTCCTTGGAGGAGGAAATGACAACCCACTCCAGTACTCTTGACAGGAAAATTCCATGGACAGAGGAACCTGGTGGGCTCCAGTCCATGGGGTTGCAAAGAGTTGGACATGACTAAGCATGCCTGCAACCTAATCTAGCTCTCTAAGTCCCTAAAGAATTGAACCCAAGCCTTGTCCCTCAACAGCTGAAATTCCCCGATGGCTTACTTGCTGACAATAGTGGGTGCAGTTTCCTGGTGCTGATATATACACAGTGAGCCACACTCCACTTGGATGGAAAAAACTTGGTTTCTGGAAAAGGAAAATGATCTCTTCATGAGAGGCCAGATGTATTAGGGATATATTAACCATAGGGAAGGTACTGGAATAGTTTCCCCAATTGACGTTTGTGGGTATCAGTAGCACATTCTCTTTTGAAGGCTCTACTGTCATTCTTGGTGGCTTCACATTGTTCGTGTCCAGCTCCTGTTCTCTTGATCTACAAGGCATTACACCATGGAGCTGGATCCAAGGGTGGCCAAGCCCTGGATCGTCCCAATACAGAGCCTGTGTTGATGCCCTGCCCATGGTGGGCCATCCTGATAGACCTCTTCCAATTTACCTGTGTGTCTGTTGACCTGGTGGTCACATTACTGTCTGCTAAAGCCTGAAGCCCTGGCCACCTGCTTTCACATTCTTTTTCCTGGATGAAAGAGTGTGATCTGACAGAGAGCAGAGCTCAGCGAACTGGTCCACTAGAAGCAATGAGGCTCTAGAACTAGAGTTCTTGTTTGGTCTCAGGCACCTGACATTGACTATTTCAAACGTTTTCTTCCTTCCTTAGGCTTCCCCTCCTCCTTTAGAAAAGAGAAAGTTTCTTGAAATATCACTTCTACTCCTGATGTCTTGTTCATGTTTATACTGTAGTGACAGGCTTCTGGCTTTCTATTGACGTTGTTGCCTTATTAATCTTCTCAAAATGTCCCCAAATGCATATTACCCTCCTGCTCCATGGCCTTGGCTCCTCATTGACAGCATCAGGCAAAACCTTGACTTGATCTTCCACTGCTGGGAACCCATGAGAATGCCCTGCTTTAGTCAGACTGTCACTCGCTTCAGGCTGCAGGGTACCTTCTGATCCCATCACCATGCATAGATGCCCTGCTCCTGTTCAGGCCTCTGCCTGGCTTTGCTTCTCCAAGAAGCAACTTATAGTATTGCTTTCTGTTTTGTTTTTTTGGCCGTGAGGCTTTTGGGATCTTAGTTCCCTGACCAGGGATCGAACGTGCACCCCCTCCACTGGAAGGTGAAGTCTTAACCAATGGACCGCCAGGGAAGTCCCCTCAGTAATCTTTAATACTCCTTTTCCTACTGTGACTAATAGTAATGATGGAGGAAAATTGAGGCTTGGAGATGAATAGCTTTTCAAAGTTTGCATAATTATGATAGAGCTGAGATGTGAACCCAGTGTGATGGTTTCAAAAAGCTTATCCTGTTCATTAGCACTGCACCCCAGTTTCACTTGCTACCAGCTGGAACCAGGATCTGTTTGGTGAAGGAAGTGCCTGGCTGCCCTGCTGTCCATGAAACCAACACTCAATGAATAAGTTGACCTGCCTCTTTAGAAACTAGATCTAAAAGAAACACAGCTTGTCTGTGCTAGTGATTCATTGCAAAGCCCTCCATTTCTCTCCGTCACTGAAGGTTGGTCTGGGGCTTACTGATCTTTCAGTCAAAATAATTTTATTTTGATAATCATTTTCAAAACATCTTAAGAGTGGGCAACACTAGTATTCACAAGACTGATGATTGGTGTCTTGTGTTTTGTGGTTACCAGGAGGGCAGGCAATTTGTGCGCCCGTTTGCTCTGAATTCCTTAGTTTACTCTGGCTTCCCTTTCACATCTTGGACTTTGGCTTTCCTGGACTTAGTACAGCTTTTAGTATTGTAACTATTTGTGTGATGAATTAACATTTCTCTCCCTCATTCTTGCTAATAGCAGGAGGGTAAGGGCCATGTCTGTGACACTTAGGGCCGAGGCTGTGCCCTAAGTGTCCGGGACAGTGCCTGGCACGGTGGGTAAAATCCATATTTGCTGAAGTTTGAATAAATGATTGAATGGATGAGTGGATGAGTGGCAATGCACCTTTATTCAAGTATCCTATGTAGGACTGGCAGAAAATTGAATGTAAGAGAAGTGTTTTTTTAATATCCAATTAGATTTTAAAACTGAAGATTTATTTATGTGAAGAAACTACCAATCCACTTGGGGAATTAAAGGAAGAATTAAAACAGAGCTTGGTTCCTCTGTCTTTTTGTTACATATATTTTCTATGACATTCTTTCCCTTACTACTTCCTATTTTGGGGCAATATTTGCAGCTGTGTTCAGGCATCACATATAATTTTTTGCCGTTGTAATAAAATGAAGCCTTATGGAAGAAAGATAGGCATATTCGTCACGTTTAATTTCATTAATGAGAAAGCAGTACTTGCTTTCCTATATTGGGTATCTTCCCTCTTTGTCCAGTGGTTAGGGCTTCTGCCTTCCTGTGCAGGGGGTTCAGGTTTAATCCTTGGTGTAAAGGCTAGGATCCCACATGCCTTGCAGCCAAAACACATAAAACAACAGAAGCAATATTGTAACCAGTTCTATAAAGACTTAAATGGTCCATAAAAAAAAAAAAAAAAACTTAAGTATCCAAAAGCGGAATAACCAGCATCCTGTAGCAAGTGAAAGTGAAAGTGTTAAGTCACTCAGTCCTGTCCTACTCTTTATGACTCCATGGACCGTAGCCTGCCAGACTCCTCTGTCTGTGGAATTCTCCAGGAAAGAATACTGGAGTGGGTTGCCATTCTCTTCTCCAGGGGATCTTCCCAACCCAGGTATCAAACCCAGGTCTCCTGTATTGCCGGCGGATTCTTTACTGTCTGAGCTACCGGGGAAGCCCCATTCTGTAGCAAAGTATTCAGAATTTATTGTGTTCTTGGTCAATATTCCTGGGTGTTGAGTGAAAATCTTTCTTTTTCCAGTGGAAAAACTGTTGTTCACAATGACTACTCATTGCGTTAATTTTAGAACTTTGTGTTTCTCTTCATCAGTTAGCTGTCTAGTTCTGGGATACGGGGTTTGTGTCTTTATCAGCAGGTATTGCTTCATCTTATTTGTTGGTTCTTTATTACCCTGAAATCTTTTGTCCAAAAGTGTTGGCCTCTGTTCCCAGAAACAGATTTCTCTGAACCAAGTGCGTTTCCATTCTGAGGTGTTCTGTTCATCATTTTCATTGTCAGCTCAGAAAACTCTGCTGGAAAACTCCAGGGTCCGCTGGGTTTCCTGCAGCCATCTCAGTGCCTGATTTTGTGGCTTCAGATGCAGTATGTTACACTGTTATTCATTCCAGTTTCCAGGCCACTCTTCTCGTGTGGCTTTCATGTATAGATCTGCCCAAACATCAGCTCTGTCTTATTACAGCCCATGGGTTTGTGTGCTCCTTAAATTTCCTGAAGTGCTAGACTTTCAGAAATTCTACTTTCTAAGACAGGGATCGCCTGTCTGTGGAAGCAAGATTGTTCCTCATCGAGGTCTCAGCTGCTCTCAGTTCCTGAGATGAATCAGACACTCTTGTGGACACTGTCAGTTAACTTGGCACTATTAAAGGGGTGGGATTAGAAGTTAAGTTGGCAAAGCACTTTTATTTAGCTTAGATAAGGTGAGATGGGGGTGTGTGATGAGTAGATGTACTTATAGAGCCATCACAAGGAAAATCAATTAGACTCAATGTGAGTGGCTTCAGAATACAGAGCTAGGACTGACTGATGGGTAAAAATTAGAGAGAGGAATATTTGCTAGTGTCCAGGGGTCAGAATTCTCACCCCTGAGCAGAGCAATATGAGATGTGTTTTTGGAAAGGATGTGTTTTTCAGACACCAAGTTCTCAGACATGATATAGATGATTCCTACAAAATAATAGATCAACAGATAACTCTTCAGCACCTTGATTCTGAAATCCCAAGGTTTTTTTTTTTTTTTTTTTTCCTAATTTAGCCATTTTAGGATAGCTTTCCTTTCCTTTCTTTTCATTTCATGCAGCAAGGATTGTGAATTCTTGTTGTGGTTCAGGTTAAAGAAGAATTCTTATCATGGACCATTTCTTATCCTGTTGCTTTGAAATGGTCACACTTTTAGTCCAGTTTTGTTTGGACAATCTGTTCAAAGAACAGCTCCTCTGCAGTAGCAACCTGAGGGGTGTTTTGTTTCGTTTTGTTTGTTGCTGTCTTATTTTTAAATAGAGTTATTAAAAAAAAAAAAATAACCAGTCAAAAACCCCGGCCAGGGTCTCTGTACAGTTGTCCGGACTGTTCACTGCACAAAGGACCCAGCTAAGAGGCCTGAAGTTGATCAGGTTCTCTGCTGACCAAACTATGCTTCTACCCAGAGGCAGGGTCCATCTTTTGAATCTGCAAAAAGAAACCATCAGCTCACCAAGAGGGGACTGGGTCTCCTCCAAAGAAACATGATTTTCTACTATTAATATGTGTGAAGATACTGTCCATATAGCTGGTCATGAGTTTGGAGGGAGGTATACTGTTTCATTTCTTTATGGCTCATCAGAACTGACAAGGTTAAGCCTAAACACCCTTGCAATTTTATTGATGGGCTATGCTAAACGTGGTACTAACCATTGCCGCTCTTTGTGACAAATTCCGTTATTTTTGCCGACTCACCAAGCATTCTGATCTTGAAAGTATATTGAGGATTTGAAAATGTCTTAAAGACATTTTCCACTCTTCATTTGAATATTTGACCATGTGAGGACATGACCCTGCACGTTCTCCTTCTAAGCCTAAGAATTCCTTTTGACTCTTCTGTTCAGTGTCAACCTGTAGGGACAATAC
Organism: Bos mutus; assembly: GCF_027580195.1. Lineage (NCBI taxonomy): Eukaryota > Metazoa > Chordata > Mammalia > Artiodactyla > Bovidae > Bos > Bos mutus. Next base: position 40,255,100 of record NC_091620.1, on the reverse strand, counting down.
ATGCGGTTGAGAAGCCATTGGGCATTTATGAATGCCGGGCACCTACAGCCTTCCTCTGGAGTCTCAGGTTTACTCTAGCCACACTGTGAGTGTGCCTGTGATGAGTGAGGATAAACATTAAAGAATTCTATGCACCACAGGTAAGACTGGTTATTTTTAAAAATAAAAACAGCAGCAACAAAATGAAACAAAACACCCCTCAGGTTGTTACCACGGAGGAGCCCTTCTTTGAACAGGCACCAGAGATGATTCCTCCCCAGACACCAGTTCCTTCACTGTTTCAGTCCCCTCCTCCTCTGGAATGCAAGGGAACTGAACGTACCACACCCACCCATTCACAAAAAGCCTGGAGGAGAGCCACCTTCCCTCACTGTTCTCCTGTGCCCGCTCCTGCTCAGTCGTCTGGCCCCTCCCCCTGCTGCTTCCCTCCCCCACCCAGTCCTTGTTCCGTGACTGCAACAAGTGAGGAGCTTGGGCTTTGCTTGGCCAGCAGCAGCACGCCTGTGACTGTTGCACTGCAGCATATTTTTGTTTTATTGAGGGAAAACTGGTTTATAACCTTCCATCAGTTTCAGGTGATGTTTGTCCACACCAGGTGATCGCCATGATTAAGTCTAGTTACCATACGTCACCATACAATTGATCCCCCTTCATCTATTTTGCTCACTCTGTAACCCCCTTCTCTGATAACCACTAGTCTGTTCTCTGTATCTTTGAGTTTTGTTTGTTCATCTGTTGTGTTTTTTAGATCCACATATTATGTGAGGTCATTTGGTATTTGTCTTTCCCTGTCTTGACTTACTTCACTTACTATGATGCCTCACGATCCATCCATGTTGTCACAAATGGCAAAATTTCATATGTTTTTCATTGTTTCACTATGTTCATTATAACTGAATAATATTTCATTGTACATATATTCTTCAATTTCTTTGTCCATTCACTCACCCCTGGACACACAGGCTGCTTCCATAACTTGGCTATTGTAAATAATGCTGCAGTGTTCCTGGGGGGTGCAGATATCTTTTCAGTTAGTGTTGTTATTCTCTTTTCATAAATAACCCCAAATGAGATCCTATGCTCATTTCTTAACTGGGATGTTTGGGGTTTTTTTATATTATGTCCTGTGAGTTCTTTATATATTTTAGATATTAACCTCTTATAAGATATGTGATTTGTAACTTTTTTCCCATTTAGGAGGTTGCTTTTTCATTTTGTTGATGATTGCCTTTGATGTGCAGAAGCTTTTTAGTTTGAAGTAGACCCACTTGTTTATTTTTGCTTTTGTTATTCCTGCTTTTGGATTCAGATCCAAAAATTCAATGCTAAGACTAATGTGAAGGAATTTATCTTCTATATTTTCTTTTAGGAGTTTTATGGCTTCAGGTCTTATATTCAAGTCTCTAAGCCATTTTGAGCTTATTTTTGTGTCTGGTATAAGACAGTTGTCCAGTTTCATTCTTTTACATGTTGCTGTCCAGTTTTCTCAACATCTTTTATTGAAGAGACTGTCCTTTCTCCATTGTATATTCTTGCCTCCTTTGTTGTAAATTAATTGACTATAAATGTGTAGGTTTCTTTCTGGGTTCTCTATTCTGTTCTGCTGATCTAGGTGTCTGTCTTTTTCCTGAAATACCATACTGTTTTAATTACTATAGCTTTGTAACAGTATAGATTGAAATAAGAGAGCATAATGTCTCTGGGTTTGTTCATTTTTCTCTAGATTGCTTTGCTATTTTGAGTCTTTTATGATTCCATATAAATTTTAGGACTGTTTGTTCTTTCTCTGTGAAAAGTGCCATGGGTATTTTAAGAGGGATTATATTGAATCTGTAGATTGCTTTGGGTGGTATGGACATTTCAACAATATTAACTATTTCAATTCATGAATATGGTATATCTTTCCATGTATTTGAGATTTCTTTTATCAATGTCTTATAGTTTTCAGTAGACAGGTGTTGCAACTCCTTGGTTAAATGTATTCTTAGGTATTTTATTCTTTCTGATAAAATTCTAAGGGGATTGTTTTCTTAATTTCTCTTTCTGATAGTTTGTTATTAGTGTACAAAAACACAGTAGATTTCTGTATATTCTTTTTGTACTCTGCAACCATATAGAGTTCATTTATTAGTTTTAACAGTTTTGGTGGAATCTATAGGGTTTTCTGTGTACAGTATCATGTCTTCTGCAAATAATGACAATTTCACTTCTTCCTTTCCAATCTGGATGCCATTTATTTCTTTTGTCTTGCCTAATTACTGTGGCTAGGACTTCCAATATTATCTTAACTAGAAGTGGCAAGAGTGGGCATCCTTTTCTACTTTCTGATTTTAAAACGTTTCAGCTTTTCATTGTTAAGTATTATGTTAGCCATGTGTTTTTCTTATATTGTTTTTATTATATTGAGGTATGATCCTTTTAACCCATTTTGTTGATAGTTTTTGTCATAAATGGATATTGAATTTTGTCAGTAAATGCTTTTTATATGTCTTTTGAGATGATTATATAATTGTTCTCCTTCAGTTTGTTAATGTGGTATATCACATTGATTCATTTGTGGCTGTTGAACCATCCTTGCATCTAGAGAATAAATTCTACTTGATCACAGTGTATAATCCTTTTAATATATTGTTGAATTTGGTTTGCTAATATTTTATTGGGGCTTTTGCATCTCTGTTCATTGGGGATATTGGCCTGTAATTTTCTTTTTGTAGTATCATGTTTGCTTTTGGTATCAAGGTAATGCTGGCCTCATAAAATAAGTTTGGGAACATTCCCTCGCTCTTCAATTTTTTCCAAGTGTTAAGAAGGATAAGTATTAAATCTTCTGATGCCCAACACTCTCAGTTCCCTGCATTTACACTCTGCTCACTCACAAGTTCACGCATGACTTGGTGCCATTGCTTTGCATGATCCTGATGCTTTTGCATTTTAATTCTGTCTTCAGAATCTTTCACTGTTTTTTATTTACTTTGGGTCAGTAGTTTCCAGATTTTTCAGCAGTGAAATTTAAAAAAAATTGCTGTGGGAGAGACCAACGTAGGGATGCCAGATACTTATTTGTTCAAATATGGACAAGAGGGCTGGAATGGGTTGGGATGCTAGAAATATAAAAATAAATAAATAAATAAAAATATCATCTGCTGTTGCCATCAGTCCAAAAAAAAAAAAAAAAAAGAGGGGGGCCTACTGTCACACCATAAGGGCATAAGAACTCATTAAGCAGAGAATTTTCTTTCAAAAAACAATAACTTTAGATGTTGACACATTCACCACTTTTATGCTAATTGCCTAGCTTTCTTTAGCTTCTGTTCATTCAACATAAATTCAGATTTCCAGCCACTATTTGGAAACCACTGCTGCAGAGGAGTCTAAAAGAATGAGCTCTTTTTCCAGTCCCAGAATAAATATAAAGCCACCAGGGAGCCTATCTTACCCATGCAGGAAGCCATCAGATGGATGTCTTGGCCAGGGTTTGTCCCTTCCTATGTGGCCATAAAACCAGAAGTGACCAAGGTTCTACTGTTTCCTGTTGCTGACTCAGCCCTCTAATCCTGTCCCTAACCCTCTAACCCTATAACCTGTTGTGACTAGGGGTGCTGTTGCTCTTATTTTGTGGCCTCAGTGGTGGCAGCGCAAGGGTCACTGAGAGGTATGCTGTGAATCAGATTAGGATGAAGAGTAGACCCTGAGGCCTTAAGTGGAAGCTGTTCCAATTCTGAGGCTTAGCCATGTGTTCAGCCTCTGGACTTTTTCTCTCAGTGAAGTTGCAGGTATCAAGCAGTGACAGCAGCGTGGATGCTGCAGGCCATAAGAGAAAGTCTGCTGGACTGTGAGGCCAGCCTGTTCAATGACCGAGCACACTAGAACCGCTGGGACATGAGGCCGGAAAAACACATGCTTCCGCCTGCCTGCCCAGCTGCTCCCGCTGCAGCCTCATGTGGCTGTTCCACAATTTAGCCTGCTTGGCTGAAAACCAAATGTAAAAAGGATACTGGAAACCTTTAGGGACTCAAAGGAAGTCTCGAAGTTTAGGTGTGTACTGAGAAATTTGATTTCCTGGTGGGGTGTCTGGGCCCCTCGGATGAGCTGAGGCACTTGGGTGTCAGCTCACACCCTGCTCATTAAAACTGCTCTTCTGTGACCCCGTCCTGGGAGGTGTTCATAGGATGGGGCAGAGCTTCCTGTTGGCTTGAGGAAAATTCATTTCCATTCCACAGATGTGCGTTGAGAGCTGGTTACTCCTGAGGCTAGCACGGGGCAGACCTGGGCTTTCCGTGGAAGGATTCCAGCTTGCAAATCCTGCTGTTTGCTTGGTGAAAAGAAACTGAGCTAGGCTGCCTTTTCATTCACACAAACATTTCCTGAAAAGGTTTTCTATCATCTGTAATTTACTTAAGTACACATTATCTTCTTTGTAATCTTTCCTTGATTTTCCTTCTCTTTCCCCATTGCCTACTCTTTCTCCTCTTTTCTGTTTCTCATTTTTCTGTCTCTTTGCCAATAGTTTTTTTCTCCATGGAGCTCTGCTTTCATGTAGGGTATTTTTTATATACTTTTGCAACTAAATTTATGCTTCTTAGAAACAAGATTCTCTCTGAAAAAATAATTTGGGGGATCAAGCTATAATCTAGTTCCATATGTAGACATAAAATATGAAGCAGACAAAAGAAACAATAGTTTAGAATATGATTATCAATCTGCTAAACTGCAGATTCAGTTGTCCTCCTGATTTCTCCCACCTGAACTCAGGGTGCATAGGGACGGACGCATGCTAGACTAGGAGGTAAAAGACAGAGTTTTAGGCCTGGCTGTAAAAGCCCAGGGGCAAGTTGTTTATCCTATCCACAGTTTCCTCACCTATAAAATGAAGACAGAATCTCATGTTTCATATTTCTTTGGATAAACCCAGATCATAATTATGAATGTTCTTGGTTGTCTTAGTTTGGGCTCCTGTAACAAAATGCCAAAATGGAGTCACTGGGACTTCCTTGGTGGTCCAGTGGTTAAAAATTCACCTACCAATGCAGTAGACATGAGTTTGGTCCTTGGTCCGGAAAGATTCCACATGCCCTGGGGCAACTAAGCCTGAGTTCCTCAACTGCTGAGCCCATGCTCTGCAACAAGAGAAACTACCACAGTGAGAAGCCCAAGCATCACAACTAGAGAGGAGCCCCTACCTGCCGGAATTAGAGAAAGCCCTCTTGCAGCAATGAAGACCCAGTGCAGCCAAAAATATTAAAAAAAAAAATGAAGTCATTGGAGGTTCACCCATTATCTTGGGTCGCATGAACTTGGATCAAAGATGCAACCAAAACATAACTCCTGTCCCTGCTTCCTTTTTAATATGATACATTTGGTCTTTCAGTTATCTCACTGGATGAATTCGGGATGAGATAAGAAGTTCAGCTATTTATAGCTCTGTAGGGTTCTATAGGTGAAAGTGAAAGTCGCCCAGTCGTGTCTGACTCTTTGCGACCCCATGGACTATACAGTCCATGGAATTCTCCAGGCCAGAATACTGGAGTGGGTAGCCAGCCGTTCCCTTTTCCAGGGAATCTTCCCAACTCAGGAATTGTATCCAGGTCTTCCACATTGCATGTGGATTCTGTACCAGCTGAACCAATCTATGGATAGGGTCACATGTTTTTATTCTCCTGACTCAAGAGATGGAGCTTACTTTTTTTCCTGGGCTTAATGACAGTTCTAGCAAATAGGATATGGTAGAAGTGATGGCATGTCCCTTCTGAAATTAGATCATAAAGGATGGTGGCCTCCATCGTGCGTGGTTTTCTTACTGTCTCTTCAATGATCCATTCTAGGGGTAGACAGCTGCCCCTTCACAAGACCTCTTAGGTAGCCTATGGAGAGACCCACGTGGAGGAACTGGCTTGCTGGTGACTCTGAAAGTGACCTGGGAAGCACTTCCTTCTGAGTCAGGCCTTGAAATGACCATCATTTGGGCTTAACAGCTTGACTGCAACTTAATAAGAGATCCTGAGCCAGAACTACCCAGCTTCACAGGAACTGGGAGATAGTAAGATCTATTGTTTTCAGCTGGTAAACTTGAGATTATTTGTTATGCAGCAGGGGATGACTAATGCAAGTTCAAATCTGCAGAGCAGCCTTGGAACTGTTTTGATTTTGGAATTTGATGTACGCTGTAATGTGTCTTAGTTGAGTCCCTGCACTACTATGATTGGTTCATTGAGACAGCCCCCATGTACCTGCATTCAGGTGGTTTCTAGGACTCAGCTTTCAAAAGGTCCTTCTTGACTTTGGGGCAAGTCAAAGAGAAGTGCTTGCAACCTGCAGTTCAGATCCCTGTTTCCAAACCTTCCAAAACTCACTTCCCAAGCAGAAACACTTAGATTTGTAGGCAACCTAACTATAGGCATAGGAAGTGAATTCGGGGTTACCTGACCCAGAGCTTGCCTTCAGCCAGGTAAAATATTATTCTAACTTTCCTGATGAAGCCCTAAGGTGACTCAGGGGGCTGCTACAGCTGGTCACTGGCTGAGCTGTGAGTGTTCTTCTCCCATCAGCCAGGGTTATTTGATGGTAAGCAACAATAATGGATTGCAGCTATTATACCGAAAGGAACTGTTGGGATGCTGTCAGAAGCTTGGATCTATCAAAATATTCAAAGAAGCAGGAGACCTAAGCAGCCAGGAGTGGTAGGAGGACTCTACAGAGGGGTGGTCTCTTTGGGGAACAAACTCCAGCCATTTCTCCTTTCCTCCTTGTTTCCCAAGGTTCGGGTTCCCAGGAGAGACCTCAGTTGTCAGTGCCAGGTGCCCTGGCTGTTCTTGACAGTGAGGCTCCTAGCTCTTTTATTTACCCACCTACAAAGCCTGAATGGGCTTCTCAGGTGGCACAGTGATAAAGAATCTGCATGCAGTGCAAGAGCTGCAGGAGACATGGGTTCAATCCCTGGATTGGGAAGGTCCCCTGAAGGAGGGCATAGCAATCCACTCTAGTATTCTTGCCTGGAGAATCCCATGGACCGAGGAGCCTGGTGGGCTCCTGTCCATGGGGTCACAAAGAGTCAGTCACAACTGAAGTGACTTAGCACACATGCATGCACACAAAGCCTAAATACAATAGAGGAATAATTCACCAAAGGAAACCAGTTCTTTCAGAAGAAAGAATAGATACTCTCCAGTCAAAAAAAATGACTGAGGTCTCCTGCCATATGCTTTTCTCTTCTTAAAATTTTCTGAGAATTTTTATATTCTTTGTTACTGGTAAATATTCACTACTGCTCTCACCCAGCAAGAGAACAGAATGTGGACTTCTCTCCAAGAGTTGCTGGTATACCCTTGCCTTCCTTAAAATAAGGTTGTGACATTTCCTAGGGCTCCCACAACAGAGTGCCACAGACTGAGTGGCTTGAAATAACAGAAATGTGTTTTCTTACAGCCCTGGAGGCTGGAAGCCCAAAAGCAAGGTGTTGGCAGGGCCTTGCTCCCTCTGAAACCTCTATAGAGAGGATGCTCTTTCTTTACCTTTTCCAGCTTCTGTGGCCCCAGGTGTTCTTACATCACTGTAGTCTTTGCCTGTCTCCCATGGCCTTCATCCTGTGGGTCTTCATCCACATTCCCTCCTCCTAGAAGGACACTGGGTCATATTGATTTAGGGGCCAGCTTAATAACCTCATCTAACCTGATTACTTTCAAAAGACTGTTTCCCCATAAGATCACATTCACACATTCTAGCAGTTAGAGCTTTGGATCTTTTTGTGGGGCCCGATTCAGCCCCCCAGTACTAAGCAACTTATTACATCTTTATTCTGCAGGATACAAGGTGGGCACAAGTTGCTGGATTTTCACAGTCATCAAGGACCTTTGTTTGTGCTTTGGCTGCACTCTGGACAGCTCCCCACGCACTGCTCTTAGTTTCTTGAGAAAACATTTGTGGGGTGGATCGCTTCATTTTATTTTCTTTATTATTTTTAAATTAATTTTTATTGGAATACATTTGCTTTAGAATGTTGTGTTAGTTTCTGTTGTACAGCAAAGTGAATCAATTATACGTATACACACATCCACTCTTTTTTAGATTTCCTTCCCACTTAGGGGGTCCCTTGGTTTTAACTGACTGATTTTTGATTTGCTGTAAAGTGAGTATCATGGTTGTGGAGAAAATGTACTCTAGTGTGTGCTCACTTATATCAGGCTGTGTTTGGAAAGAGTGTTTTGTTTTAAATTGTACAATATTATATATTGTAGAAAAGTGAAGTTACAGGGGAAAACAAGCGTAATTCATAACAAATAGTGTTACTATAGTAACTTAAAAAAAAAAACTGTTCAGTGAGCTCTGTTGTATATATGGATTGAATGAGTCATTGATTGGTTGGAGGATGGATTTTCTGTCATAAATACAACATAGGAGATGGCGTGGAATTGAAAAGAAGTGATCATTCAAGGTTAACATCACGGTCAGAGGGTGAAATCTTGGCTTGCGTTTGTATTTCCTTATATTTTTGGCTCTAAGCTTAGCAACCGTGAAGCTGGTGTTGATACAGCTTCTGGTTTCTCTAAAAATGGCGTCCTAGGGATTCCCTCTGTGAGCAACATGGACATCAGTGAAGGCTGAACTCTTTGAGGGAAGACCTTCCCCGGCTTCTGCAGGTCACGCTTTTGATGAGGGTGGGGGTGTGTGAGTGGCTTCAGCCCCCAGAGGGAGGGCTGCTGAGATCATATTCATAGATGTCCCACCATTAGAGCCCCAGGACCACACATAGCTGTCACGCCCAGCCTTCGGAGTCCCAGAACCACAATATGTGAAGAGACTTGAGTAGGAATTGGGCTGTGACCTTTGCCGTCCGTTCTCTCTGGAGCCAGTCAGGATAAAGAGAATCCTGTACTGGCCTCAACTTAAATGTAGTGTTAATTTTGGTTTTTTTAAGGGTAGCTCAGCAATTGGACTCATTAGGAAATTAGGGATATTTTAAATTTTTTCAGTAAAAAGCACTGCTTAAAAGCAAGTCATGACAGTAATTAAAAATGGCAGGATGAAAGAGACCCTAAATGGACATAACACTTGCCAGATTGCAGGCCATTTTTTGCATGCATTCCCTCAGCTGGGTTTGTATTCCTGAAATGACCTGTGAGTGGATACAGCAGGTTTTAGACCTGATAAAATGGATATTCAAAGAAGTGAGATCATCTGTACAGTCTTATTCCAAAGGACATCCTCAGGGCTCTTTGTCATAGGTTGCATTGGTCAGTACACCAGGAAGTAGCAATGAATGGATCACCTCCAGATTCTGTAGGTGAGGAAACAGGAGTTCAGAAATCTCCTGAGGGAGGTCTCCAAAGGTCCTGAATCAGCAGGTGAACGGACTAAATGGGACTGAAATGGGACTGACACTTAATGCTTCTTTTTTCCATTATTATGGTTCTCTCTTTAGTACATTGTAGAGACAATCAGAGGGTGGGGGGCAGGGAGTGAACTCTTTATTCTTTCTTTTTTATTGAAATATAATTGATTTACAATGATTCAGGTATACAACAAAGTGATTCAGTTATATATATATGTATATATACTTTCTTTTTCAGAATCTGTTCCATTATAGGTTATTATAAGATATAGAATATCCTTGTGCTATAAATAGGCTCTTGCTTATCTGTTGATATTTTATATAGAGTAGTGTGCATCTATTAATCTCAAATTCCCAATTTATCCTTCCCCCCTTTTCCCTTTGGTAACTGTAAGTTTGTTTTCTATGTCTGTGAGTCTATTTCTTTTTTGTAAATAAGTTCATTTGTATTTTTTTTTTTGGAAATTACTGGAATTTTATTTGCCTCAGGCTTATGACTTGCAACCAAAGACATTGTGCAAAGAAAGCAAAGATTAAGTACACTTTAGGGAGAAGGAGACGATACACATTGGTAACATAGGAGATAAGGTTGACAAAAGAAGCCATCCATTACACTACATAGATTGCAATATTCAATAGCGATTTCAACAAAACTTTTTTTTAAAATCAAGAGCGAAAAAATTAAGCAATGTTTACAGTAGACATAAATCTTATACAATTCAAAAAGCATTTTTTTTTCAGATCATAGAGCATAAAATGGAAAAATGTCTATGTAGGTGAAGTCTAACTACTGTACATTTATCACCTATTAAAGTTGCTTATATGTACCACAGTGTAAAAAAAAACAATACCAAACAAATAAAAACCTTGAAAATTGCCTGATGAAAAATAAAATAACCAGTGGCTTTTAATGGCTTCTCCTGGTTATCAGTGCTACAGAAAGACAAAAATCTTCTCATTTGAACAGGTGATAAAACCAGGCACAATCAAACTGTTACCAAATTAGACCCACCCATAGAAATATACCATCCACCCACACTTTTTCCATCAAAAGCTTTTTTGTTTGTTTTAATCTTTGAGGCCCATTTGGTCACAATATGTTACAAAGGTTTGTGTATGCGTGTGTGTTTTTTTACACCATGATATCATATGTTTGTCTGGCACTATTTTTTAATTCTACATATAAGTGATATAATATATTTGTCATTCTGTGTCTGCCTTAGTGTGATCATCTCTAGATCCATCCATGTTGCTGCAAATGGCATTATTTTATTCTTTTTGATGGCTGAGTAGTATTCCATTATATATATGTACCACATCTTCTTTATCTGGTCATCTGGCAATGCAGTGAACTCTTTTTGCCTTTGAATTGGGGTTAGTTAAGTGTATGGATGTGAGAGTTGGACTGTGAAGAAAGCTGAGCGCTGAAGAATTGATGCTTTTGAACTGTGGTGTTGGAGAAGACTCTTGAGAGTCCCTTGGACTGCAAGGAGATCCAACCAGTCCATTCTAAAGGAGATCAGTCCTGGGATTTCTTTGGAAAGAATGATGCTAAAGTTGAAACTCCAGTACTTGGGCCACCTCATGCGAAGAGTTGACTCATTGGAAAATATTCTGATGCTGGGAAGGATTGGGGGCAGGAAGAGAAGGGGATGACAGAGGATGAGATGACTGAATGGCATCACCGACTCGATGGACGTGAGTCTGAGTGAACTCTGGGAGTTGTTGATGGACAGGGAGGTCTAGCGTGCTGCAGTTCATGGGGTCGCTGAGAGTCGGACATGACTGAGCGACTGAACTGAACTAAACTGAACTGAAGTGTGTGCTAAAGTGAAACCTGCCTTCCCTCTAGCTTTCTGATGGGGACTCAGCATACTTCTTCATTTCTCAGTGGGAAGCAGCATCAGGATACAGTGGAGGACAGATATGCCTTAGAACTCTGAAGTTTTACGTTTGGATCCTAACTCCTTCACCTTCAGCTGAGACTGGAGACCTAGTGCTGAGGGTCTCTGAGCAGGAACCTTCTTATCTGAGATGTAACATTCTGTGCCTTGTGGGATGGTTGTGGGAACTGAATAAGGCAAATAAAGTTCTCAGAAATGTGCTGTGAACACGCTAAGATGATTTGCTTCCATTGTGTGTCTCGCAGCAACAACATTGAACAGCTGTTCTGTAGGGCTTCCCTGGCGTATCATGGAAGGACACAGCAAGAACAGAGTTGAGGAGAGGATGTCAAAGATGTCATGGAGGGGCTTCCATGGTGGTCCAGTGGCTAAGAATCCACCTAGCAATGCAAGGCACACTGGTTTGATCCCTGGTCCAGGAATATCCCACATGCCTTGGAGCAGCTAAGCCTGGGGGTGCGCCATAACTACTGAGCTCACCTATTGCAACTACTGAAGCGTGTGTACCCTACAGCCCATGCTTAGCAACAAGAGAAGCCACCACAATGTGAAGCCAGAGCTCCGCAACCAAGTGTAGCGCCTGCTCACTGCAACTAGAGAAAGCCCGTGTGAGGTGATGGAGACCCACCACAGCCAATAAACAGATATTAAAAAAAAAAAAAAGATGTCATGGAAAGGAACTTAGGGTCACAAAGACAAGTTCTGTGCAACCATGTCATTACTCACTTCAGGATGGAGAAAACGACATGATAATTTTTAAGAAGTTATTTTTTTCTTTCTAACCTGCCTGGAGGCTTGGGAGGGATATTGGGTTAAAATTTATTTATTTAAACTTTAAACTTCTAATTTTGTTTGAGGGTATAGCCAGTTAACAATGTTATGGTAGTTCCAGGTGAACAGAGGAGAGGGACTCAGATACACATACACATTTAGATCAATACATAGAGTTTGTCAAACTGTTTCACCAAATAATGTCTAGGAGGGGAGAGCTCCTGACCACTTCCTCAATTGTGGAAGCCCCGGGTGAGATGGGCTTCATGCTCCTGGCTGTGGGGGAAGAGGAGAGCTGCTGATGCCTGGGGGAGGGGCACGGCATGGGCCTCCCCCGCTTCCCCCTTCAGCATCTCTCCTGTCTAATCGGAGCCTGGGTGAGGGCCTGTGGAGCTGGGACTGTCTGGGGTCTGATGCCTGCTGCTCTAACTCTTGCATCTTCCCTCCATGCCTCTCCATCTTCCAGGGGGAGTGACTGTCTCTAACAGGGTGGCTGTGACAGATGCTGTGGGAATTCTGAGTTTGGGATAATGAGCTGTCATATGTCATTTCACTTAAACACAATAATACAAATATTTTGATCAAACATTTTCTCCAGCTGTTGAGCGAAAGCAATAAAAGCAGCGGGAAGCGCCAGTGAATTCCCCTGTTTCTGAACTGTTTTTTACCCTTAGAAAGCTGTTGCCTGTTAACCCTTTCTGTCTCTGTCTTTCTTCCTGCTCCTTTTCCTGGCCTCTCTGATTTTCCCCAGCATGCCTGGGACTGTAAATAAAGAGAGTGAATTCAGGGCTGTGAAGGGGCTGAAACTGACCACAGCTTTTATTAAACGTCCCTTCTGCTGGTTTCACTGCAGCCGCAGCTGCTGCCACTTCATAAAACTGGCTCAGCCTGGCCTCGGCCTCAACCTGCAGTCCCCCTCCACCTGCCTCTGTCCCCTCCCCCGGTACAATCTTGAACCCAAGGACTCTGGATTCACACCAAACTGTCAGGTGACTGTCTTTTGAGACAGCCTACTGTTTATGGGCGCCTGGTACTCCGTTCTTCTTCCTAGTTGAAATCTAGTTCCGTGGTTGATTTTGCTTGTAGATTTCTCCCTCTCATCCTGTTTGCTCTCTGCTGCTCTGACCTGGCTCCTGGAATTGCTTCATTCCTTCTCTTTAGACAGAAAGGAATGTGGCCCCATAATCAGCATTTCAGGGGTGAAAGGAGGTACAGTCAGCCATCTGTGGGACTCCTGGCACACGAACTCCTGGCTGGTCACAGCAATTCTGCTTGCCAGTGGGAAAGAAGCCAGGGGTCTGAGCATTCTGAATGCATCCTCCTAACAGAAATTCCTGGAAAGAATGGCCTGTGCCCCACCTCTTTTGTTAAGTTGCAACCTCAGTTTTAAAAGAGGCATCTCTCTCAGTATCCTGTAATAATCTGTATGGGTAAAGATTCTAAAAGAGAATGAATGCATGTATATGTATAACGGAATCACTTTGCTATACATCTGAAACTAACACAACATTGTAAATCACCTCTGTGTACGTGTGTGTGAGTTGCTCAGTCATGTCTGACTCTTTGGGATTCTATGCGACTGTAGCCCACCAGGCTCCTCTGTCCATGGGATTCTCCAGGCAAGAATACTGGAGTGGGTTGTCATGCCCTCCTCCAGGGGATCTTCCCAACCCAGGGATCGAACTTTTGTCTCCTGCATTGCCAAATAAAAGAGCCATCTCTGATTACACATTGCCACAGGGTCTGATGTTTCTTACAAGGTCTGATGTGAGCCTGGGATGGAATAGATCCTTTTTTTAAATTTTTTACCTGATGCTTTTTTAAACAGTGTTTGAGGTCCCTTCCTATTTTCTGCCTTCCTTGAATGGTGCTGCTTCCTGTTCTGAGTCCTAGGAAAGCTGAGTTCCGCCAGCGCTGTCCTCTCACTTCTGACTTCCAGCCCGGCGGCGACAACTGCCATTCCTCTCTGCCGACAGAGCATGCTCAGTTGCGTCCCTTCTGTAAACAAAGTAAAACTGCCCACACCAAACTCCTCTCTGACCCTCACCTTCCCTAGCTGCTGCCCTGGCAGTCCCACTTCTAGGGGCGCGTCACACTCTTCACCTCCCCAGCTCTCCAGCCTACACCACCTGCCACTCCCAGAGAGGTACCACCTCTTCCCTGTAGCTTCTCCACACCATTCACAGCTTGCTCCCTGGAGGCTCTGGCGTTTTCCCCTCACAGCTCTGCTTTGTCCAGTTCCTCTGCTCATCCCTTAACGGTTGGTTGGTCTCACTCCAGATGTCCTACTGATCCTGTTCGGTACCTGCCTCCTGTCTGATTTCATTCCCTCTGATGGTATTTACAACCCCTGCAGTTGCATCTCCTACTGCAGGGCAGACTGGGCTCTGGGATTCCTTCCAGACCTGGAACCACCTCCCTCCACAGCCTCAAACCCCCCTCATCCCAGCCTGAATCCATCCCTGCCCACTGGTTCTTCCTCAGCCTCTGCCTGCCTTTCCTGTGTTCCCGCCACTGTCAAAGGGACCCTAGGAGACAGCCCTTTCTCCTCTCACCCGTGTGCCCTTTCATCCTTCTTCACCCCAGGCTCTCCTCCAACCATGTATCTTCCCACTGCTCTGCCTCAGTTTAGGGGCCTTTATATCTCTTGCTTCCCACTGAGTTTCATCCATTCCAATCCATTCTCCTGATAGCTCAGTTGGTAAAGAATTTGCTGCAATTCAGGAGACCCTGGTGCGATTCCTGGGTCGGGAAGATCCGCTGGAGAAGGGATAGGCTACCCACTCCAGTATTCTCGGCTTCCCTTGTGGCTCAGCTGGTAAAGAATCAGCCTGCCACGTGGGAGACCTGGGTTCGGTCCCTGAGTTGGGAAGATCCCCTGGAGAAGGGAAAGGCTACCCATTCCACTATTCTGGCTTGGATAATCCCATGAACTAGTCCACGGGGTCACAAAGAGTTGGACATGACTGAGCGACTTTCACTTTCATTTTCAATCCATTCTCCACTTTCCACCAAGGTAATATTTGCAAAATGAATGTCTGATCATTTCAAGTCTCTCGTGTCCGCTCTTGGGGCTCATTGGCCGGCATGCAAGGGCCTCTATGGCCTGGCCTCCTTTTCTTGCACTCAGCCCTAGACCAGTAAGGTTCTGAGTGCAGTCCCCCAGATCAGCAGCTTCAACATCATCTGGGAACTTGTTAGAAAGGCAAATCCTTACTCCCCTCCCCAGGCCTACCGAATCTGACTCTTGAGGGTGTACCCAGCAATTTGCCTATTAAAGAGTGATGGGAGGCACATTGCAGTTTGAAGACCAGTGCTCTAAAGCAGGGGTCCCCAGCTTCTGGGTCTAATGCCTGATGATCTGAGGTGGAGCTGATATAATAATAATAGAAATAAAGTATGCAATAAATGTAATGTGTTTGAATTACCACGCCCCCCCTTCCCAGTCCATTGAAAAATTGTCTTCTACTAAACCCGTCCCTGATGCCGAAAATTTTGGGGTCCGCTGCTCTAAACCATTCCTGGGCCCTTCCGGCGCCCCCCACACATCTGGCTGCTTCACGCATGCTCTTTGTGGGTTCTCTCACCTTGCTCCCACTCATTGTTTCTGAACAGGATTTTTCCTCAAAAAGAGGGAGTTTCTTTGACACTCTTCCCTCCCTACCTGCTCCCCCTACTCACTGCTCACTTGAACACCATCTTTGCACTGGGACTCTTTGAGCTGGCATTCTTGTTCATGGCTTTGTGACCAGTGGGTCCCCCAGCTCCTCTTGGGCAGGACCGCCTACTTTTAGGCTCCTTGTGTTTCCATGGCCCATGTGGGTTTGTATGTGAATCCATCTTTACTTATTCAAGTACATACAGTAAGTCCCCTCCATGCAAATGAGTTCCATTACGGGAGCACGTTCATAAGTCCAATTTGTTTGTAAGTCCAAGAAAGTTAGCCTAGGTACCATTAGCTGTAGGTTTATAATACTTTTCATACAAATAATATGTAAAAAGCAAACAAAAGTAAACATTTTTAATCTTACAGTACTTTACCTTAAAAAGCACAGTAGTGTAGTACAACAGCTGGCATACAGGGAATGGAATTGAATTAACAGGCAAGAAGAGTTACTGGCTGGAGGAGAGGAGACGGGAGATGGTGGAGCTGAAGGATTGTCAGTAATAGAAGATAACCAGCTGCATCATCACTGTTTTTATGCTTGCTGCCGGTCATCCTGGGCTTGAAATAAAGACACTGTACTACTGTACTCTATTCAGTCCTGTACAGTAAACCACACACAGCCACTTGTAGAGGATGCAGGCATGGGACAGTGTGTGCCAGACACGTGAACTAACTTATGTGATTGGACGTGCAAGGGTGCGTTTGTGTCTTTGAAAGTTCGAAACTTGAAGGTTCGCATGTAGGGGACTTACTGTATTTATCAGCTGTTGATTGAGCCCTGAGTCATTCAGCCTATGGCTGAAGCAGCCCAAGAAAAAATTCCTGGTTATAGTTTTCCTAGTCAAATGGAAAGATTCAGAGTAGTTGAAGAGCTGAGAACAAACGATTTATCAGCAAAACCATTATTTGGACAGTACAAGTGAGGTAGTAAGGTCATAGGAACAACTGAGACTCTTTCGTGTAACTTCACTTTAACTCACGATGCATCTTGCACAGAATCACTCCTCTTTGCCCCTCCTTTGGTTCCTTTCTGTTTTCCTTAACAAGATAGCTCAGAACCGGGGCAGATTTTCGGTGTGGTTTTTCTGTTTTGAAGAAGGGCATTATGTTCTAGGCTGTCAGTCCTGAGTTTATTTGAGCATGTGGCCCTTAAATGATTCCCCCATCCCTGAGGAGCAGCAGGTAGGTAGACAGGCAGACTTCCTTTTGGGAGTTGGGAGACACAAAGATTTGTCTCAAGGTTCTAAGACCTGAGCATTCTCCTGCTCTTTAGAGTCCTCATTGTTGTGTGTGTTGTTTTTTCTTTTGTAGATTTATTACATTAGCACTTAATTACTCTTCATGACAGTATTAAATTTCATGAGTGATTTATAGTTTTAATAGAGACTTGTATGATTTATTGCAGTTGGCATTTGAGGTTTACCAACTTCTTAAAAACCACGAGTACTGGAATTGCTTACTCTGACCCTGTTCAGTACAAGCACAGTGCAGGTGAAACCCCAAATTCAAGTCTAATAGGGCTGCCTGCCCAGCCCCAGTTTTGTGTCTCCTATTGTGATGTATGTGTACCTGCATGGCAGCAGCTATGTGTGTTCTTAAAGAAAAAGGAGAGTGGATCCTTTCTAGTTTTTATTTATTTTTTTAACTTTTTATTTTATATTGGAATATAGTTGATTAACGACGTTGCATTAGTTTCAGGTATACAGCAAAGTGATTCAGTTATACATATACATGTATCTGCTGCTGCTGCTGCGTCGCTTCAGTCGTGTCCGACTCTGTGCAACCCCATAGATGGCAGCCCACCAGGCTCCCCCGTCCCTGGGATTCTCCAGGCAAGAACACTGGAATGGGTTGCCATTTCCTTCTCCAGTGTATGAAAGTGAAAGGTGAAAGTGAAGTCGCTCAAATTCTTTTCCTTTTTAGGTTGTTGCACAGTATTGAGCAGAGTTCCCTGGACTATGCAGTAGGTCCTTGTTGGTTATCTATTTTAAAATAGTAGTGTGTACACGTCAATCCCAGACTCCTTAATTATCTAATATGAACCCCAGATGGTTTCCTGTGCCCTGGATGGATGGATGTGACATAAAGGCCTGAGATGCACTGTTCTGGAAGAAGCTGGTGACAGGTGTGGGGTTCTGTCTCCATCTGCCAAGGGGTTCCCCAGCCAGGGGTTCCCACTGCAGGCCTGCAGTGCGTGGCTGGAGTGGTCACCGCCATCCACAGGTGCTCCAGGCTTCAGTGGGCCAGTGGGCTGCCAACCTGCCCTATGCTGGGCTCTCATAGCTACCGGAGAAGCACCAACTTAACCTGCTCACAACCTGTTCCCCAATTTACACCAAGTTTTTGCCTGGAAAATGTGGCCCCCACTTCTGAGCTGGAATCTTGGGAACACACCCCACATGGTCCTTGCCTTCTCGTCCTGGTCTTTTCCTGCACATTCTATCCATGCCATCCTGGCTGCCCTGGCCCTGGTTTTTCCCCAGGCCCAACTTTGCAGCTGTGGCTCCAATGAATATTATTTCCATGCACTGTGGCTTTGTTATTTTAAACGGGGGTGGGGGGGGTAGGTAGCTGCCTGCTTGGGTGTTTTCCCAGAAGACTTGATCCACTTGTACTTCTAGAAAAAAGGGTGTGCCCTCCAGGCTCTGCCTTCTCTCTGTGGATAATCCTCTGAGGGCCCTCAGCCTCTGGGCAGATAATCTCTTTGGGGTTATCTGTTAATTACCAGTGAATGTGTGAAGTATTTGTGAAAAGGCTTTTGAAGTGAGCTCCACGCGCTGCCTCGACCCTCCTGGGCCCCCTTCCCAGGGCAGAGGGGTTTTTGGGCTCAAAGCAGGTCCCCCTCAAGTGCTGGTATTCTCTTGCTAAATTGTTTGCCTTTCTAATGAAGTGAACTGTTTGTTTGACTCTGCGGAGGAAGGTATTTAACCAAGGGAACTAAAGTAAACGTTGAAGACATTCAAATAAGCCCTGCATCTCTGCTTTGTGAAGGGAAGGAAAACAGTTTGGCCTCGTTCACCTCCGGGAAGAGTCGTTAAGTTACTGTTTAAATAATAAACGGAGCCCAGCCAGCGGATATCGCCCGGCCAGTCTGGGGCTTTTGTGCTCGCCCGGCGGGCCTGGGAATTCCTCTGCCAAGGCCACAGGGGAGGAGAGAGCCGCTCCAGTCTAGCAGTTAGTAATTGTGATTTATTTATGTGTAGAGGGAACTTCTGCTTCATTCAGTCATGATGAAAACAAGCCAATTAGCCCTTGGGATGGCTGGCGGCTGGCAGGGCAACTTTGCTAGCCTCGGGAAGGCTAGTGAGAGGGTGTCATAGGGGATCCAGCTGGGTTCACCCTGCCACACAAGCTGGGGACCTGCTCCATGTGGGCCGGGTCCCTAGTATCTGGGAGAAGTGTGAGATGCTGGAATGATGGTCCCCCTGAGGGTGTGTACCTGAGATGGGGACCCCAGGAAGAAGGCTCACCTTGTTGCTGCCTCAGGACCTGGGGTGAAGGTGGGTGTATAAATGATGCCCTTCAGCTGCCTATGGGTTTTGTTATGGGGACACCGGAGGCAAGGGGAGTCCCCAGGAGGAGAAGAGTAGTTCTACTCAGAACGGGCTATGACATTTGTGCAGCCCAGTGCAAAAAGAATATTCGGGGCTCTTGCTCAAAAATGTTGAAGAATTTCAAGAGGGTGACAGCAGAGCACTGAAGCAAACATGAGGCCTTCTGAGTGGAGGCCCGAGCCTCGTGATCAGAAGCTTCCAGGGCTCTGCAGTCAGACCGGACCTGACGGAGGTCCAGCTTCGTCAGTTCCTACCTGAGTGCTATTCAAAAAGCAATATTCAACTGAGTAAATTTTAAAGATCTTACTGGCTTTATTCATCCATTTATGAACCAGGCAGCTTTCCTGTCTAGCAGATAGAAAGGGGCTCAGAGGAGCTATGCAAAGTCAAAGACTTTTATAGGTAGAAGGGAGCTGGGACAAGAGAGTTTTACTAGCAGAAAATGGGTTGGTTGCGGCAAGGTTACGCTCCTTAAGGTGATGGGATTGCCTCACTTGAGCTGACCAGGTGATTTCTGACTGACTGGTTTAAGATTCCATTTCTAAGGGGAGCCAAAACTATCATTAAGTCTCAGTTTGCTGGGTTTGGTGACATGGGGCTTAGCATAGGTGACTCCGTGTTGAGCCTGTTGTCTTTTTTTTTTTTTTCTAACAGTGCCTTTCATTTCCCATCTCTGATGCCTGTTTCATCATTGTGAAGTAGGGGTAGTTATACCTGCTTCACTGAGTTGTCTTGTAGTAGAAATAAAAAAATATCTGAGCAGCAGTTAGGGTAACCCTGAAAAGTGTTAGTCGCTTAGCTGTGCCGACTCTTCATGACCCCATGGCCATGAAGCCTGCCAGGCTCCTCTGTCCATGGAGTTCTCCAGGCAAGAATACTGGAATGGATTGCCATTCCCTTCTCCAGGGGATCTTCCTAACCCAGGGATCAAATCCAGGTCTTCTACATTGCAGGCGGATTCTTTACCATCACAGCCATCAGGAAAGCCCAAGGATAACCCTGAACACAGAGTGAATGCTCAAAAAATGAGAGCTATTTATTATTTGCCTATATCTTTGGCTGTCTTTTTTTCCCCCTCACCTAATTGTTGATCATTATGTGTGGCTCATACATAAGGGCTCGTTACATATGGCTGATCTGGAATTTGGGGAACAGAGTTGGATGTTTGCCACAAAACTTACTTAAAAACAAGGGATGAAGAACCTCACCTACATCATGATCAGTGAAGGCTTGAGTGCAAGGGAGGAACATGGACTGAGCAATCAGATCAAGTCTAAAGCTGAAGATGCTCAAATGAAGATGTTGACTATCAGTGTTTACTTGGACATCTGGGTTGAAGGAGAAAGACTTAGAAATAACAATAACCCTTACACGTGAGGACTTTAGATTTTATGAACAACCTTCATCTTTGTCACTTGGTCTCTTGGACAGCTTTGTGGAGTAAATAGGTCTGAATCTTGTTGGCTTTGTTATATGTGTGGAAAAAAAATCTGTTATGATTATAGTCTTTTGTTTTTAGGTAAATCTATAAAATGTGGTTTCAAATGGGAAGGACAGCCAACAGGAAAGGAAGTAACAAGTGTGAACTTTGGGGAGTGGAGGTGGGGGTGGTCATGGACATGTGTGGATAAAAAGCAGCTCTGGGCTTCTTATCCACATACCCAGGAGCGTGTGGGTATGTGGGGTCACGAGTGCATCTCAGCAACTGTGCGTGGAAGGGGAAGGAGGGAGGTAGTCAGGTAAGTTACATGGTCATGATCACTGAAGAACTCGCAGGTGGCACAGCTAAATGGGCCTCCCATTCCAATAAAGGTGGACAGAGAGTTCAGGTGTGACATTGAGATGAACTTGACTTTTCTCCTTTCTTGATCCATGCTATCGGTGTAATCATTCTATAAACTCAACTTTATTTGTGGATCAGAGAAAGACTCAGGCATTGAGAACTTCCAAATTGTGGCCATCTAATCAGTAATAGTAGGCATGCCATAGATGCAAATGCCATAGCTGGACCTTTGAGCACCATCCTTCAGCAGAAAGTGATTCCCTCAAATGATGCCATCTGATCTATGCACGTAGAGCCAATGTCTTTGAGGACGTGTGTCCAGTGTATGCCCAGTGGCTAATGTAAGATTTCAGGGAAAAGAGAGATACAAGAAAAATCAGGAATATTTTGGTACTTGCATTCTCATGAACTACGACGTATGAAGGAGAATTTTTCTTTCCCCTTAGAAATAGGGGAGCCTCTTCCTTTTCTCTGATTTCCTTGCATTCCTACAAGGGAATCATTTCACTTCATGTGCTTTGTTATTTTACAATCATGGTGAAAGAAGCACTTAAATAAACTCTCTGCTTAAAAGCTTTGTGTGTTCCTGCTTCCTGGTGCTTCATCGGCAGTGAGAATTCAGGGTTTAAGGGGCAGGAAAGTGGAGCCTTTCAGGGCTCCCAGTGTGCAATCAACGTGCTGGAATTTCAATGGATTCCAAAGGCGTAACAATAATAGCATTAAGAACAGGCCAGGGCCTTTGATGTTATTGACAAAAAAAGGGGGAGTGGGGGCAAAGGGGCCCCTGTCATTTCTGTCATGAGCTTTTAAACTTTTGACCTCTAACCTTTTGTGTCAAAGAGCTTTTTCCTTATGGGTGTTAGCAGGCTACTCAAGTCTCCTGAATTCCCTGGAGTGTCCACATTTCCTTGGTGGGAAAGGACATTCAGTGTCTTGGAAAAGACCCAGCGTAGGGTGGTTTTCTCTGAGTGCCCACCGTTATCTGCCCCATCTTAGTGGGGTGATGGGATGGGATGGGGTAGGGACACTGCTTGTCTAAACATGAAGTGACTCCCGGCCCAGCAGGAGGCAGGCAGACTTGCGGGGCTAGAAGATGAAGATGAACTTCAGAGAGATGATTTAGCTCAGGGCATGTAGGCCTTTGCCTGGAGTAGGCTCTGAACATGGGGAGGTGCACAGGCAGGATTCTGAAGAGATGGCAGGGCCTTTCAATGCCCGAGTTTAGCCTGTTATTGAGGCCCACTAGGAGTTGAAAGAGTCCTCCATAGCTGTACGGGCCTCGTCCACTGCTGCTATTATTTGGCCTCCAGTCCAACCAGCACAGGCTTCCCTGGTGGCTCAGACTGTAAAGAATCTACCTGCAATGCGGGAGGCTTGGGTTCAATCCCTGGGTCAGGAAGATCTCCTGGAGGAGGGCCTGTCAACCCACTCTAGTATTCTTGCCTGGAGAATCCCCATGGATAGAGGAGCCTGGCGGGCTACAGTCCATGGGATCACAAAGAGTCAGACACAACTTGAGAGACTAAGCACAGCACAGCAGCACATCCTGAAGGTCTTTGTAGGTTTTCCAGTGCCTTCAAAATATTGAGTTAGCCAAAAATTTTGTTCAGGTTTTTCCATATGATGGTACAGAAAAACCCAAATGAACTTCTTTGGCCAACCCAAAGAAGTTATTTCCCAAGGTTGACTTGGATGGGTGGCTCTTCCTGACTAGCAGCATCATTCTATGCTGTGGAACTCTCCAGAGCCTCTGAGCCTCAGCCCAGGCAGTTATTAATACCATGCAGAAGACCTGAGTTTACTGACAGCTCTTCCTGGTTCCTGCTTTTGAACAGGATGGAGACTGAAATGGGCTCCTTGAAGGTGTTTGCTGCTGCTAAGTCGCTTCAGTCGTGTCCAACTCTGTGCGATCCCATAGATGGCAGCCCACCAGGCTCCCCCGTCCCTGGGATTCTCCAGGCAAGAACACTGGAGTGGGTTGCCATTTCCTTCTCCAATGCATAAAAGTGGAAAGTGAAAGTGAAGTCGCTCAGTCGTGTCCAACTCTTAGCGACCCCTGGACTGCAGCCCACTAGGCTCCTCTGTCCATGGGATTCTCCAGGCAAGAGTACTGGAGTGGGGTGCCATCACCTTTTAGGACCATCATATTGGGAGTGCCACCTCTGGTGGTGGAGTAGAAAAAACACGAACTTGGCCCTGGTTTCTGTGACATGGGGGTTGATCATTTAGCTTCTCTGAGCAGATCATTAAATTTTTCCCTTCTTACCCCTCAAGATTGTGTGGTAATAGGAAATAAGGAGAAACAGTACTTAGGAGGAATAATAATAAAGCCTTGGAAATGATGATTTTAGGGTTGTCAAGAAGATCGCACGAAGAAACAGACATGGGTATTATGAAATGTAAAGCATTGTATTCTTTTGCTTTTACCTTTCTCAACCTACTTCTGCTAATTTTACAATATTTAAAAAAATGTTTTGGGGCTCTTGTTTTATATTTTATTTATTTGACTGTGCTGGGTCTTACAGCATGTGGGATATAGTTCCCTGACCAGGGATCGAACCAGGGCCCCCTGTATTGGGAGGCCCAAGGTTTAGCCCCTAGACCACCAGGGAGTCTGCTGGAAGCACTTTTGTCAGTTGATTTATTTTCCTTAGGACACAACTTCTAGACCTCATTGTTGTTAATTGTTGGTTTACGCACTAAGCCAGGTGACTTCTGAATTCAGTCTGTCTCTAAGGCTTCTGTATTAGAGCTGAGGTACCAAATGCTTTCCTGGAAACATTTCATCCTCTGCCTTCACTTCATCAGCATTATGAATCCCAATGTACATTTTCCAGACTATGAATTTGGCTTTTAAATTGTGCTGTGCAGGCGGTGCTAGTGGTAAAGAACCCTCCTGCCAATGCAGGAGACATAAGAGATGCAAGTTTGATTCCTGGGTCAGGAAGATCCCCTGGAGGAGGGCATGGCAGCCTGCTCCAATATTCTTGCCTGGAGAATCCCATGGACAGAGGAGCCTGGTGGGCTGTAGTCCATAGGGTCACAAAGAGTAGGACATAAGTGAAGCAACTTAAAAACTGGTCATTGGGATAAGAATATATCATTGGTAACCAATTTCCATCTTTTAATTTCCATGCTTTCATAAGAAAATATACCATTAGCATAGTTCAAGTTAATGGAGTTGCCACTTAAATATAGTGACTCTTCATATGTTTTTGTGAGATTTCCCTTGGATAGTTTTGCAGGTTAGGTATAATGGCTGTAAACCTTCTCTTTTTTCTCTTTGCTTCCTTTCCCTCTCTCTTGGCAGGAAATCTAGAAACAACAAAAATATGATGGATACATATGGGATCATAGGCAAGGTGCATTCCAGAGACTCTGGGTGGAAGATTTCGTTGGCCAGCCAGTGGGCAGATGTGGCCTGTTTCTGCCATTGGTAATACAATGGACATGATTTTTCGTGGAAAAACTTGCGAAGATTAGTTGGGTAAAAGAAGTTAAAAGGGACCAGGAAGGGGAGAGATCAATTTTTTGTTCACTACCCAGGATACAATTGAGGTGGTAAAGACAGATTTCTTGTTAATTTACTTGCAGAGGGCTATTTATCATTTTCTTGTAGAAACACATAATTATGCTTGTAAAGAAGTATGGCCTGGATGGGTTGTGGTATGACTAGAGTGCAGTGCTGGGTAGCATTAGATCTATTTAGAATATTAGATCAATTTAATATATCTCCATGCTGCCACAGAAGAAATAATAGAGAGTGCTGTCTGTGTAGTGGGGAATGCCCATGGATATTTATACAAGAGGAATCAGGGACTTCCCTCTTGGGCCAGTGGTTAAGATCCACTGCAGGGGGCACAGGTTAGATCCCTTGTCAGGGAACTAAGATCCTAAAACACTGCCTTGAGGCCAAAAAAAGAGAAGGAGTCAGGAATGTTGGGTGGTTGCCAGAAGGTTAAAATTTTTTGGTTTTATAAATAACATAGTTTTGTTAATCAGCTTTCTATGTTAACTTTGTGTATGTTCTAGTTAACTTATCAGATCAGATCAGTCGCTCAGTCGTGTCCGACTCTTTGCGACCCCATGAATCACAGCACGCCAGGCCTCCCTGTCCATCACCAACTCCCGGAGTTCACTCAG
This sequence comes from Bos mutus, assembly GCF_027580195.1. Taxonomy (NCBI): domain Eukaryota; kingdom Metazoa; phylum Chordata; class Mammalia; order Artiodactyla; family Bovidae; genus Bos; species Bos mutus. The sequence goes on along the minus strand of NC_091620.1, from coordinate 40,229,953 downwards.
ACTCACGTCCATCGAGTCAGTGATGCCATCCAGCCATCTCATCCTCTGTCGTCCCCTTCTCCTCTTGCCCCTAATCCCTCCCAGCATCAGAGTCCTTTCCAATGAGTCAACTCTTCACATGAGGTGGCCAAAGTACTGGAGTTTCAGCTTCAGCATCATTCCTTCCAAAGAAATCCCAGGGCTGATCTCCTTCAGAATGGACTGGTTGGATCCCCTTTCAGTCCAAGGGACTCTCAAGAGTCTTCTCCAACACCACAATTCAAAAGCATCAATTCTTCGGTGCTCAGCCTTCTTCACAGTCCAACTCTCACATCCATACATGACCACAGGAAAAACCATAGCCTTGACTAAACGAACATTTGTTGGCAAAGTAATGTCTCTGCTTTTCAATATGCTATCTAGTTGGTCATAACTTTCCTTCCAAGGAGTAAGCGTCTTTTAATTTCATGGCTGCAGTCACCATCTGCAGCGATTTTGGAGCCCAGAAAAATAAAGTCTGACACTGTTTCCACTGTTTCCCCATGAAGTGATGGGACCAGATGCCATGATCTTCGTTTTCTGAATGTTGAGCTTTAAGCCAACTTTTTCACTCTCCTCTTTCACTTTCATCAAGAGGCTTTTTAGTTCCTCTTCACTTTCTGCCGTGAGGGTGGTGTCATGTGCATATCTGAGGTTATTGATTTTTCTCCCGGCAATCTTGATTCCAGCTTGTGTTTCTTCCAAACTTAAATTTGCAAATGTTAAGTGATTATTGCCATTACTTGCTAGATTTATAGTTAATTTAATCCATCATCATTTTTATCTTAGAATTTATTTGTGATAGGTTTTGCTAAAATCATAGAATAAATATTCTTTTCTGAGTAATTACCAGTATGGACACGTCTATAGATATTTTTAAGTCACAAATTGGCATATCAGTATTTTACACATATGAAATATGTTATCTCTCAAAAACTACACATCCATAAAGAAAAAAATTGGCATGTGTTTTTTCTGAATTGTAAACATTTCTGAGAATTGCTTTCTCGGGGTATACTGGGACAAGGTTCATTAAACTGTTTCTTATAAGGGCCAGAAGGAAGTATATTCATTTTTTAAAAAGTATTTATTTATTTTTATTGAAATACAATTGCTTTACAATGTTGTGCTTTTGCTATACAATGAGGTAAATCAGTTGTATGCATACATACATCCCCTCCCTCTTGAACCTCCCTCCCAGCCACCCCTCATCCCCCTAGGTCATCACAGAGCCCAGAACTGAGCTTCCTGTGCTTATAGGAACTAGAGTCTGTCACAGAGAGTGGAGTAAGTCAGAAAGAGAAAAACAACTAACATACATTGTGCTACATATATAGAATCTACAAAAATGGTACAGATAAACCGATTTCCAAGTCAAGAATAGACTCAGATGTGGAAAATGGACATGTGGACATGAGGGGGAAGGGGAGGGTGGGAGGGAGATTGGGACTGACATATATACACTTCCAGGTATAAAATATATTAGGTTTTATGGGCCGCGTGTTTCTCTGTCTCAGCTCACCAAGGCAGTCACTGCAGTGTGGAAGCAACTATGGGTGGTATATGAACAAAACAGCACCTGTATTCCAATAAAACTTTATTTACAAAAACTGCCTGGTGCAGTAGTTTGCCTCCCATGACGTATGCTCTACAAGTTAAGGTTCCTGCCATGGTGTAAAGTGAAAAGTAATAGATCTTTTTTACTGCAAGGCATCTCTCAGATGTCTAGAGTATACCAGAATTACAGTTTCTTAAAACTTGTACCACATTACAGCGGGTCTTATAAACAAGATGGTCTACACTCCTGACTCTGGAGATATTTCTGGTTCCACACCACATACATGTAAGACCAGAAAGAAGATTCGTGATTCCCCATGAAATGCTTCATGGAATGATTCCACCTGGATGCCCAGCAAATCCACAGCGGGGTCCCTTTGGGGTTCCAGGCCAGAGATCCTGCTCATAGCAGACCAACAGGACCACAGACTGCCTTATTACTTGAGATAATCCTCGTCAGATATCCTGGGGCTGTCCTCAGAGGGGCCAGATCAGCCCCTTTCTGGTGCCCTGTGGTCCATAGGCATTTTTCTGTCCATGGTATAATCCTGTTCACAGACAGGAACATGAGGGTGTCTGAGCAGGGAGTCAGTCTGGGTGTTGGAGTCAGTCCACATAGTGATGTCTCCTTTATGCCACTGAGCCCTGGAAAAGGTCTGTAGATGCCAAAGTGATGATTGGAGATGCCCAGATGGGAAGAGGCAGAGATGAGGCCCAGGTGCCTCTCTGTCATCTTATGAGAGTGGTGAGGGTCCCTCCCTTCCCCTCTTGAGACCTGTCATTTGAGCTCTGCTGGATGATTACCTTGGTTTTGGCATCATGGATGTTGCCCGCATTGGGTTTTACTGTTTCTACCAGTGGCAGGAGATTGAGTGAATTGGAGGGGACTGGACATTCCTACAGTCAAGGCTGATCCCAATGACAAGAAAAATCATTTCTAGTTCTCGTCTAGAATAAATTCCAAAGTCAGTGAACAGATGACTTCAGGATTTAAATAAGCCAAGAGAATTTATGCCCTGGGCGGTTTACTCTTGTGGGTCCTCTCATACTGTTTCCTGGGCACTTTCAGGCCACTAAAGTATCATTTGGTGAATTACTCCTTCAGGGCACTAGTGGAGCTGGCTTTGATCTTTCTTTTTTAATCTACAATTTTTGTATGTAAATTTCAAACCTTAAAGACAGTCTCCCCAAATGGCATCCAAGAGATCTCATAGCCTGAGGATATTAAAACTATTTCTTGAGAGAAGCACGCAGCAACTGAAGATAAACCTCTGAGTGTCTTTCTCTGGCTACAGGTTTTATGATCAACCCAGGCTATTGTAAGGAGACCCAAAAATCAATGCCTCTCATTCCTAATGAGACCCTCAATGCACAGCCTGATGACAGCCAGCATGAAATTGAATACCAACAACTATACCCAGCATAAATATTGTTACTATGCATTTCAATTTAAACATGCGTCAAGCCAATTACATATTTATGGGGTTTAAAGACTCTTCCACTTGCGCCTCCGATAATACGCACTTGGCAAATCTCCCTTTAGTCTAAGAGGCATTTGGTCCAATAGTCAAACCCCTCGCGAGTCTGTAATAAATCATCTTTGCAACCCAAAGCATGGACAGTTGACTGCTTCCCACTGCTCTGCAGACTCACCCCCCACCTGGTAGAATTTTAATTCCTTCAGTAAAATTGATTCCCCCAGTTCTGCACATTATTCTCCCTGTCTTCCATTTAGCCCGTTAGTTTGCTGACAGCAGAGTACACAGCACTTAACAGCTGGTTTGTGGAACCATCAGTCAGGAAATTGTATGATAAATAGGAGGGAGCCAGGTTTAGTGGCACTTCCTTCTGCTTCAGCAGTTTTCGCCTGACTTTGGAAAAGTCATCATGTGGTGTTTTGTCGAGGGCCAGAGCAGGAGATGGCTGCGGCGCGGTAACTTATTACACATCCTCCTGAGTTATGATGCTCCACAGCTGTGCTGCTCATGTGTAAATAATAAACTGGGAGGTGGATAATTATGGTGGCTGCTGGCGACACAGGCCTGTTCTCGTCCTGTGGGTTTTCTTGGACAGCTTCTTGGGCCTCTGATGGAGTATATTGCGATCTTCCACATAGAAACGATGAGCCGAGTTGCAAGAGGAGCACTCCACGTTTGAGGATTCGCCAGCATCTTCTTTTTTTTTTTTGAGAGATGTGTTAGGATTAATGTCATGTGATGCCACATATGTTAAAGGACATGCTTGTTCTGATTTTTATGCTTCGTCTCTACTGTTAAGCTGTGGTCAAGCGTGTCTTGAATTGGAAGAGAGCTGTTCCATTGCATTTACTAGAAAGCGGCTTAAGAGGTGTGATTTCCACTGATAACTGACATGAGGTGTAATTGTTTGCACAGACTTTATCAGTCCAAGAGAAGTTATTTTCAACTAAATCAAGAAGGAAACAAATAGGAATAAAAATGCTTAAACTAAAAATCAGATGTCTTCGATCAAGTCAGATCGTATTCATATTTTTTGGTTCTTTATTTAACCTAATTCCAGAATGCAGGATTCATAAATTTTCTTGTAACATAAATAAACACTTTGAGCAAACAATGCTGTAAGATGCATCACATACTTAGTCAGAATTAACTTTTAAACTCACAAAACATACTCAACAGTGGGAAATAACTACTAAATGCCCCAGTAATTACTAATTCTAATCCTAAATTCTTTCCTTTTAGATATTTTTGCAATGCTTGGTAATTTTCTCTCTCATTTTGAAAAGGAAGAGCATGAGAGAGAGAAAGAGAAAGTGGGTTGAAATCCTGTTAAAATAATTTCGTAAAAATATAAAGATGACAGTGCCTTTTATACGTCTATAAGGGTCTTGCAGTTTTCCCTGGGGGTGAAGATTTATACTGCTTGGGTAAATGCTTTTGATTTTATAGAATTGTGTGCCTAGTTTTCACCCCTGATGCATATAATCACTGCAACATAATTATAAATACTCCTATAAAAGACAATGACTGTTACTTTTTGGATATATGAGGCATATTTGAGTGGTGTACCATTGCCTTCTCCAGAAGGTATAATACCTGCCCACATTTTGAGGTCTGGGTTTGTGCATCTTCATAATTCATAGCTGTACCCACATAGAGAAAAGCAGATATAGTTAGCACCCACTTATCTGGTGGAGAGAATTTAATCACACAGCCAAGAACCAAGAAGTAAATAAGTGAAAATATCTGCCAGGTCTGGCAGAATTGTCACGAAGTCCCTCAAAACACCATTTAAAATGATGCATAGGGAAAAGCTTGAGGAGGTGGGTCAGACGGTATGAATCCTTAATTTACAACAAGTTCTAGTAGGTTTACTTCTCCAGTTTCCAAGAATGGATGACTGTGTGAAGTTTGAAGTCTGCTGGAGGCAAGTCCATGAGCATCAGTAGTGACTGCCAGCAGGAGGAGAGGAGAGAACCACGCTCGGGGCCTGTTGGCCATCCGCCTAACCCCTGATGCACCTGACCCTGAACCTCAGTGATTCATTTGGGATTGTTCAAAACTGAAGACCATGAAGCATTCACTGAGTAGATGTCAGACTTTCAGATTCATGAAATACATTACTCCACTCAATTTTATGTTGTTTTAGGAAGGATGCATCAGTTTCTTCCAGAAGAGTTAAATGAAATAGGACATTTGGGCTCTGCAGGATTCCTGGGTTATGTGGGACATTTAAACTTAGTGCAAGATTTGTGTTACAAAACAAAACAAAACAAAAGAAAACAATTCCAACATCCTTTTATAATGTCCTAAGTGATGTATTTAAAATATAACTGAATTTTTCAGATGCACTTTATAAAACGTATAGCGTTTGATCAGGCAGTCAGTATGTCCCTATTGAATTTTAAGCATCATTGTACATCATGATATCACAGTGTCAACGATATGAGATAATACCAAGATGACTCCTTTCCTCTTTCAGTACCATTCCCTCCCCCCCTTATCTTATAAGGAGCAAGTACAATATACAGTGAGTAATGCACATTTTCTACACTCTAGAACCTCTTCTTCTGGGTTCTATACCTGGTGAAGTTCAGCTTTGGGCACCTCTGTAGTGCTGTCAGAGCTGTAATGTTGTACATTAATAGTTTTTCTCTCTTATTTTATTCTCCTAATCATATTCTTAGATTCTCAAATGAGGCCAGCAGGAGCAAAGTCTTAGGGGGGGGAGTAAAATATCATTTTTTTTGAAAAAAAAAAAGGTTGTTATATTTACATTCTAAAAGATGCTTGTTGGAGAAAATTTGGACTAGAGAAATGTATAGGAAGGAAAATGAAAACTACTTGAATTCAACAAGCACATGTATAATAGTCACCCCCAGGACTTAAGGAAACTCACAGTGGAGGATGCAATCATACCCTCATCCATGTTTGACACACCCACTCCCCTGCCCCATGGGGAGGTTCTGTGTCACTTTTTCCAGCCATTCCTCAGGGCCTGTTCACAGGGTCTCATTTGGAATTGCTTTTACCGTCTACTACACTAGGCAAAATCTTCAGACTTTTCGAAGGAGCTCATAGCCCTTCTGAGGCCTGTTTGGTGTACACATCAATTCTTGGGAGTGTTCTGGGCAACAGCGGTGTGACAGCTACATGCAGGCTTCCTGGGCGACCACGTATGGAAGGTAACATTCACAACACGAGTTCTGGTGTATTTGCTGCTTTATCGCCTCAGAGTTGTGAAGGCTCCCCTCCTGCTCTTGGACTTGTTTCTTTATTGCTTCTTGAAACTCAGGAAAAACTTTAGTATCGGGTGCTCCTCATGATAAAATCTGGTAAAGCTATTTTCAGTTCTTTCAGTGAATTACTATTTAGAAAAAAAAAAGTTTATTTTCAGATTTGTCAGAGATAATCAGGGCAAGTGGGAGCAGAAGAACTATTTTAAGTAAGCGTACACACAGAAACCTCAAAACAGTGATGACTGACCTGAGCCAGAGCAGGAGAGGAGGCCAAGGGAATGTTGGTCCAAGGGGAATGTTGGGGCTGCAGGAAAGGAACCCCCAGTTTACTCCAAATGTCCCTCTGTCAGGCCATGTAACATCTCTGGCCAACCTATACATTTGCTGCCCTTGTGTTGGGATTCTGGAAGCCTGACCTAGGACAAGGAGGAGTGGGAGGGAGCATGCATTTAAATTTTTTAAGTGTGTGTGTGTGTGTGTGTGTGTGTGTGTGTGTGTGTCTACATGTGACGTGGATTCTAGCAGGGACTTTTGAAAGAACTCCTTTCCTAACAAGTGGGAGAGATGAAAACTCATAGTGATATTATGTCTTTGTCTAAAGTTCACTTCACAGGACTTCCCTGGCAGTTAAAACTCCAAGCTCCCAGTGCAGGGGGTGTGGGTTCGATCCCTGGTCAGGAAACTATAGTCCACATGCTGCAACCTAAAAGTCTGCATACCACAGCTAAGTCCGGGCACAGCCAAATAAATAAATAGAATATGAAAATTTACATGACAGTGTCATTTTAAAAATAAAAAATGAGGCATTCCCTGGTTGCTGAGTGGTTAGGACTCTCCAAACTTTCATTGCTGAGCATCTGGGTTCAGTCCCTTGTTGGGATGTGGCCAAAAAAATAAATGCAAATAAAAAAGTGTTTTGGCATCTCTTCCTCTTGGCTTGGTGGCTTCCTTCAGCCTTTGCACTCTGGCCAGTCTTTCGTCCAGGCTAGGGGCACGTGTTGTACCTGTTTCTTGCTCTCCTGTCTGGGTTCAGGTTGCATTCAGTGGCTCTACTGTCTCATGTGCTGGTATTATTTGCTTGGTCCTGAACTTTCAAGAATTCTTCCACAAAGTCTTCAGGTTAATTTCAGCATCAGTTGTGAAGACAGTGTGGCGATGTGGCTTCACGTATGGGAATTCTGTTTCAAAGTGTTCTGTTTATACAGGTTGGACTTTCTTTCCTTTTCAGACCCTCCTCATCTCTTTCCTGCATTCCATCCTCCTGTACCAATTGATGCCAGACACCACGAGGGCCGTTACCATTATGATCCATCTCCGATCCCTCCGTTGCATGTGTAAGTATTACAACTTTGCCCATTAAAGAAACCACAAAATACTGGCTTTTACCATCTCAGGATTTTTGTTACCAACACAGCTACTGGGCTTGGGAGCTGTGATAGAAGTCTAAGATTTACTTTTGAAATACGGCAAGCCTATCTGTTCCTGGACTCACTGAAGCACATCCCCGCTGCTTCCTGAAGAATGCCTGTCATACGAGGTGGCTGGCAAGTATTTCCTATATATTTTTGCTGACGTGTGCTCTGTGGCCTCTAAATACTAAATTAAAAAGCAGAGGCCTAATGGGAAGGTTCCCTCTCAGAATATGTATTTGGTCAAGAGTGGATTAGAAGTTTCTCATGCTCCGATTTCTATTAATGGGAAAGCCCTGTTGCAGGGATCACAATGAGTCATAATGAAATTTTCATGGTAAATTTTCATAGCCCCTGTGGTGTCTACTCCAACAGTCACTTGATTGATGGGAATGTCACCCAAACAAAATGGCAAATGTGATCGAGCACATGGTTTACACAGAGATAAAAGGCAAGAATGAGGGTGATAACTAACATACATTAGAAAAGAAAGAAAAGACAGATATCATGTGATATTACTTATATGCAGAATCTAAAATAAAATGATATGAATGAACTTATTTACAAAACAGACTCTTCGACATAGAAAACAAACTTATGGTTACCAAAGGTGAGGGGAGATAAATTAGGACTTTGGGATTAATGTATAAGTACTACTATGTATAAAATAAATAAGCAACAAGGACCTACTGTATAGCACAGGGAATTCTGCCCAATATTCTATAACAACCTAAACAGGAAAAGAATTTGAAAAAAAGTAGATACATGTGTATGTGTAACTTTGCTGTGCACCTGAATCTAATACAGCATTGTTAATCAACTATTCTTTAATATAAAATAAATATTAAAAAAAGAAGAAGACAATGTCCTGGAGATAAATGTGGTATCGCTCAGTTTGGAGGGAAAGAAGATCAGGTATTCAGGATAGCCTGCACCTAAACTGAAATGACTTTCTTTTGTAGTGTTGTCCAGAAGACTGATGTATACTGTCACAAGGGGAGTCAACCTTTGGGAGGGGCTGGCCCTTTGAATGGCCTGGATTTTGCATTTAGTCATGTCTGGTAATTACCCTTCATTCTGAGACAGTAAAGTTAGAAAGCCCAAAAAATACTTTGAAGACTAATGCTAGTTATTTGGATGGTAGATTGCATCTCCATGGCTATTCGTTACAGCTGTGTAATTACATATACGTCAAAGAAAAATGAAGTTGTTTTAAAACAAGTCCTCCTCTGTGAACAGAATTAATTGATATTAACAGCCCTAACTATATGCCCAAGTACACATATAATATTTTACCCACAGTTTTTTGGATCCATCTCCCATTACTGAACTGTAATTTCAGAGCAGATTTGCCTGGAGGTAAGTCATAAATCTGTGCTCAGACTTCTATAAGCATTAAAGGAGAAGTGGATATTTAGAGAGAATGCAGAAACTTGTGACTTATTCTTTGACTTTTCATTGGAACATGAGTATTTTCAGGGTTCTAAAGCCTGCTAAACATACATTCAGATAAAACCAACAGGCCCATTTAAAGCTCCCTGTACAAAGGGAAGAAAACTCCAAATTCAGGCTGAAACCTGCCATGAAATTTATCCTGCTCTCCCAAAGTTTTGTGGTACCCATGGGACCCAAGCTTCTCAGATGAGGATGTGCTCTATGGTACAGAACCAGCGAGGGCCCACTGGACCTGGGAGAGGCACAGGACTGATTTCACCCAGATTCAAGTCTCTGCAGTGATGAAGTAATTTGGATCAGATTTTCTATGGAATTTCACAGTACTTCACTCTTTCAAAACTCATAGAGAAATTTCAAAAAATGAATTCATATGATAGAATGAGGGCTTCCCTGGTGGCTCAGAGCTAAAGAATCTGCCTGCCAATGCAGGAGACTTGGGTTTGATCCCTGGATTGGGAAGATGCCCTGGAGAAGGAAATGGCAACCCACTCCAGTATTCTTGCTTGGGAAATCCCATGGACAGAGGAGCCTGGTGGGCTACAGTCTGTGGTGTTGCAAGGAGTCCGACACGACTTAGCCACTAAACAACAACAAGATGATAAAATGAACTAGTTCCTCTGAGTTCATTATAGTTTGCCTTATAGTTAAATTCAAATGTGAATTTGTCAGTTAAAACCCCAAGTCTTGGTTCTTTGGCAGAATTTTAAGAATAGCAAGCCCTTGTATAGATCGCTGTTTGTTCTAGGTCGTGATTGCTGTATCTAAAGAATTCGCTTGCTAGAGATAAAAACGGGCTTTCCTGGTGGCTCAGACAGTAAAGCATCTGCCTGCAGTGTGGGAGACCCGGGTTCCATCCCTAGGTTGGGAAGATCCCCTGGAGAAGGAAATGGCAACCCACTCCAGTACTCTTTCCTGGAAAATTCCGTGGACTGAGGAGCCTGGTAGGCTACAGTCCATGGGGTCACAAAAAGTCGGACACGACTGAGTGACTTCACTTTCATTTAGAGATAAAAACACCACAGGATAAGACAGGTCAAGTTTGGAGAATCCCAGGGGAGAGGGTTGCATTACCTATATGGCTGCTGAGCTGGGATTTTTGTAGATTTTAGTATTGTTGACCCGTTGTATCTTTGGGGGGTTTTGCATTCGAGGATTCAACCAACCTTGGATTACAAATATTGGAGAAACAAACCCCAGAAAGTTCCAAAAAGCAACACTTGAATTTCCAGCACACTGACACCTATTGACGTAGCATTTCCATTGTATTGGGTACTGTAAGTAATCCAGAGATGATTGAAGTTTTCAGGAAGATGTGCATAGGTTATATGCAAACACTATGCCTTTTTATGTAAAGGATTTGAAGATCCATGGATTTTGGTATCTGTGATAATCCTGGAACCCTTCAGATACTGATATGATTATACTTCCTGCTTTTTCAGCCAAGCTTTAGGATCATTTAGCGGCAATTGACTAAATTGTTCTCTAGCTGCCTAAATGTTTAGTAACCCAAGATTCATCTTGTAAAGCTGGTAGATAATCCTGAAGCTCCAAAGAGAAGCTCTGGAAGGTGCTGGGAGGATGTCATTGTCCCCTGGGACTTCTGGGCATTACAGAGTCCTGGATGGAGACACCGAACTTACGAAGTAGTCTCTGGGAAGCTGGGGGTAGTCTCATCTCTGTGCTTTTATAACGTGACATTCTCCCTGCATTACGCTCAATGGTCTTCCCTCCCTGCATGGCAAACTCCTACTTAAACTCCTTACCCTCAAGGCCTAACTCATTCTCATTTTTTTTTTTTTTCTATTCTTTGGCCAAGCAGCATGTGATCTTAGTTTCCCAATGGGAGAGTGAATCTGCACCCCTTGCAATAGAAGCTCAGGGTCTTAACTACTGAACCTGCAGGGAAGTCCCTCAAGGCCTATTTCAAATATCACCTTTGGGGGCAGTCTCAAAGGTTGTTCCTAGAGTCTGTTCCTTAAAGCACCTTGTGTGCCTTTGTTGCAGCTGAATATTCTTGTCTGATCAGTCATTGCTTAGCGGTCACCGTACCTGCTAGATTTGCAGGCAGTCACTTGTTCAGGTGCCTAGTTAAATATGCTCCATAGACCTTCAAAGGGTCCAGTCTGGAAACAGCAGACTAGCAGTCAGAGAGCTTGAATTGTGCTCTTGCTTTGCACTTGTTGGTGCTGGGAATTGGCAACCTACAATTTCCATATATTAGTTCCATTCCATGAATATGAAGTTACCTGCCTTACCCGACTCTCCAAATTGCAAATCGAAGAGTTCAATGAAATCATGTTCTTGTGAGCACCCTTGTGAGCACCCTTGAAAGCAGGATGCTCTAAGCAAATGCGGAGAGTTAGCATCCAGACAATTGGGGGCATGACAAACACTCAGAGATTCTATTCTGGCCTGGCTCAATCCTGAATCCCTGGGATGCTTTGGCACCTTCTTAGATGCAAATGTAGATATGCCTGTGACAGATCATTTTAGGGGTGGAGGGTTATGTAGGTGAATATGACTTGGTTACTGAAATCTTCAAAGCACATCTTTGCTTAGAGGATAACCTGGAAAAGTAAAATGATTTTATCTAGAAGTTGAATTCCAAAATGCTTGCTTTATAATTAGCTTCTAGACGATGAAATCAAGTGAGCTTGTTGTAGCCACACGTTCCGGGAAACAAACTCACTCAGAAGGACAATGCAGATAGTGGAGTGCAGTTTATTACACCGGCGGGCCCAAGGCAGAGTCTCCTCTTAGCCAAGGACCCCGACCAGCATTTGTGAAAATCTTTTATACCCCATGTGTACGTGTCTGAACCCACCACTCCAAACTCCTTGAGACTTACATAAACCAAGGAAAATACAATCCCATCATTCACGTGCTATGTGCTCATGTGCTCAAACAGTCAAACAATTAGCCGATAATCAATAAACCCGAGGTTACACTCCGATAGATACAGAAAAATTTATGGCCTGTCTGGAGGAAGGGGTGATTAGTGTATGTTTTCTCTTAGGCGGTGAGTAACCTAGATACGATCTTCAAGGTTCCCCTGTCTGGAGGGGGTCTTATCCTTCTGTTGTTGTTTTCATAGGCACTAAACACAGAGTTCAGAGTCCATTGGAAAGGTGGCTGAGCATGATCAGCATGAACAGGCCTAAGATGGAGTCCAGGCCCTATGAATTCCTTCTTCAAGCTTACTGATATTTTAGAATAAATATTTTTAATTGTAAGTAGACAAACTGGGGGATAGTCTCACTGTTTCTTACACATGATTGTTCTGGTGCCAGTGTAACGAATTAAATGCTAAGTCTCTTGGAAACAGGACGTGTGTTGATGATGGAAATGCCAACAGATCTCTGTTTAGAAGGATGGCAGGCACTGCAATAATTATGCTATCATATCTTATCATTAATGATTCTATTGAAAGAGGTTTATAAATTGCTCTTCTTTTTAGATAAACCACCCTATATTAAGGCATCAACGATATGGCGCAGAATTAAATTAAAATCTCATAAAATGAAATATGCTCTGTATTAGCTGTTTGACACTTAATTTGCCTCTGAATGAGTAGAGGAAATCACAAATTAACCTGCCTTTGTTTTTCCAACCATGGCTTATTAGGTGTTAGAACAACTGCAATTACAGCCTAATAATAACCACCAAGCCTTATAAATATGTACGGAAATACGTCAGTTTGTGTTAAAGAACCTAGTTCGTTAAGTGGAATGCCTTTCTTTAGCTTACCCGATTTACTCTCACAGAGTTTATGGTTAGGCAGTGTAGACAGAGTATAGAAGCTTAAATTGTTCCAAAAACAGTTCTCAAAATAATGTTAAAATTTATAGTATTTTCTTTCTTAATTTAAAATCGTGAATTTCACTTCACGATTTTAAAGTGAGATATGAAATGTTAGTGTCATCTTTCCCTGAGTTGTCATGTAAAGAATGTCGTAGAAAATGTATAATTCCTACATTATGTTTATTTAATTCAAGCAGTTTGAAAATTAAGAAACACTGGATATGTATGGGGATATCTGGTTTCCTTCTGAAAGTTATTCTTCACTGAATTCACCAGAACTTACATTCAGTAGATAATTGAAGCATCTTGTTCTCTCTCAAATCATTTGTTTTGACCACAGAGTTCATGTTTTATTAAGCCATGGAGAAAAAAGTACAATGTTTTACAAAAATATTAATGAGTATATTTTATTATGTTGCTGAGATCATTGGGAGCGTAAACAACAGAACCTGGAATCTGTAGCCACATAGCGCTGGCAGAAATTTCATCTGGTTGTTTCTTGGTCTTAGCCTTATCTCTGTTTCCTGCTCCGCACTGTCTCCATCAGGGCTATGTGTTGCACAACTCCAGGAGGCACCGTTGCAGCCTATGGAGATGGATGATGTTCTCCAGGCTAACGATTACTACTTATTTTAAAGTCCCAACTTGGAAATTTAAACGATTGCGATATTGCATCTCTCTGCCCTAGAAACAGTTGTTTCGAGTGACTGCTTTCACTTGCATTTTGAGTGTATGCTTTTTTTCTTGGCTTTACTGTTAGAACACATTTAAGCATGGGCTTACTTTTGAAAGCTAGACAGGGTGTATTCATAGAAACCCAAATTATAAAGTTTTAATTCCACATTCATTCTGGATTTTCACTTGAGGAAAAAATATTGATCTTTTACATAGAGTTATTTTGAGCCAAAGTTTTCTCATTTATGGACCAGTATGAATTGAATTTTGAATTTCGGATGGTCCATGTGCTTCTTGCTGAGCTCGGCAATTTATTTTTTTCAAAGCAGGATCAGCCTCAGTTACTAATTCATGACAATAACTAGAGCCCCACAGATGTTGCCAGTGGAGCTGAGAGCTATCCTTGTCGTGCGCTGTGAGTGCAAGCAGCACGGCACCCTAAGCCAGTGCTCTGACAGGCTGTCGCATTTCACCATCCACTTTACTGATTCATTTTAGAAAATCAGCTGCATCTTTTCTCTCCTGGGGGAAATGAGCACTCATGTTCTCTTCGACACAGCAGCTCTTTTTTTTTTTTTCCTCTCTTAGTTGAGTCAATGTACCTCTTTCTAAGACTGCCTAACTCCCTGGAATTATTCCACCTAAGTAAGAAGAGCTGTTCCTCCCTCCAAAAGTGGTCCACTTCCTGGCGCCTGGAGAGAGGACAGTACATGGTAGATCATTAATATTAGCTGGGAAAGAGAGGGCTTTGAAAATAAGTAAGGCTTCCCTCAACCCTTTTAGAGTTAGAGCTAGGAGATGAGTAGCAAGTTTGGAGTCTGAATAAATACATTTCTTTCCAGACAAAGAAATATCTAAGAAAAGATAGATCATTATGGTAAAAGCTTAGAGAAAGAAAGAGGCAGTGGGTGACCAGAACTACTACTCAGTTCCTCTCTGTCCTCTCCTCCCTCCCTCCCTAGATTCAGCACCAGTGTGAGCTAGCTACTCTGCCTAGTGGAGCTCCTCTAATAACTATTCAGAAGCAGCCTTCAGTCTAGCCATCACTTAAACTTTGTGATGGGCTCCTAATGTATCATAGTGATTTCATTCTTTTCAGTCCCAGGAAAGTCTCCAGTAAGATGCAGAGACTGAGCAAAACTGTGTGTTTGGGGGCATAACTGGCTTGGAATATTTTAATAGTGCAATTAAAAATTAACAAAGGCAAGTCCTTTCTCCCCTCCTGTGTTTGTGCTCTACCCTAAACGTTATTAAGACTGATAAAGTGTGATGACATCTCAGATTTCAGGCATGCTTCATTTTACTATGCTTCTCTTTATGGTGCTTGCAGATATTTAACTTTTTACACATGGAGGGTTTGTGGTAACTGTGTTTTGAGCAAGTCTATGGGCGCATCTTTCCAACAGCATTTGTTCACTGAGAGGTAGCATTTTTTCACAAAATATTTTTAATGAAATATTTTAAAATTTAATGAATATTTAATAAAATATTTTTAATGAAAAAACATTGACTTTTTTAAACATAATGGTGTTACACACTTAATAGACTAAAGTATAGTGTGGACATAACTTTTATATACACTGCTATGTGGGTGCTCTGACTCTGACACTGTGACCCCATGGACTTTAACCCACCAGGCTCCTCTGTCCATGGAATTTTCCAGGCAAGAATACTGGAGTGGGTTGCCATTTCTATTCCAGGGGATCTTCCCGACCCAGGGATTGAACTCATGTCTCCTGCATCTCCTGCAATGGCAGGCAGATTCTTTACCACTGCCCCACCTGGGAAGCCTTTATCAGATCAGGGAAATCAAAATGTTCATGTGATACACTTTATTGTGATATTTGCTTTATTATAGTGGTCTGGAATTGAACCCCCAATATCTTGCAGGTAGGCCTATGTGTCAACTACTGTAGCTAACACTTTGTACACTTTGTAACACTCACTTCTACCCTGCTGCTGCTGCTAAGTCACTTCAGTCATGTCTGATTCTGTGTGCGACCCCATAGACAGCAGCCCACCAGGCTCCCCCGTCCCTGGGATTCTCTAGGCAAGAACACTGGAGTGGGTTGCCATTTCCTTCTCCAATGCATGAAAGTGAAAAGTGAAAGTGAAGTCACTCAGTCGTGTCCTACTCTTAGCGACCCCAAGGACTGCAGCCCACCAGGCTGCTCCATCCATGGGATTTTCTAGGCAAGAGTACTGGAGTGGGGTGCCATTGCCTTCTCCGCACTTCTACCCTAAGAAAAGAAAAAAAGAAAATGAACTAGGTTATAACCACATGTCTGACAGGTAAAGACCATCTGTGTATGTCTTTGAATTTGCTAGGCTGAGCCCGTGCCTTTACAGAGTGACTTCTGGATAGTTATTGCTTTCCATGATGATAACGGATTGTCCTTTTTCAGGCCAGTACAGGATGACTTCCATACTCTTTGTTTTTATTTTTTTACTTTGGTGGAGTGTGTCATCTCCTGCCAACAAAATTAGCACACTTAGGACTTAGAAGGACACAATGACACTGAAGATGGTATTAATATAAATACCTATTGCCGTGTCAGATGCTGTTCACCACCAAATACATCATGTGTGCATGCTAAGTCACTTCAGTTGTGTCCGACTCTTTTCGACCCTATGGACTGTAGCCTGCCAGGCTCCTCTGTCCATGGGATTCTTCAGACAAGAATACTGGAGTGGGTTGCTATGCCCTCCTCCAGGGGATCTTCCCGACCCAGGGACTGAACCCATGTCTCTTAAGTTTCCTGCACTGGCAGGCAGGTTCTTTACCACTAGTGCTACCTGGGAAGCCTAAATATATCTCCTGACGTTAAATCAGTTCCTGGTTAAAGGTCCAAAGTCACCTTATATGACTGAGTACCATTTATAGCTGCCTTCCCAGACCTCTCATGTGGAAATAAAATTAATGAAATTAGCAATCTTTAATTGATAATATAATATGGGATATCAAAATTCCAAATATAAGGGTAAAAAAAGAAATGACTCAGCCATTCACAATAAAAATTATATATATAATAATGGCCATGACTGTAAAATGACATTTTTCAGTACTTACTGTGAGCATAGTTTTAGAGACTTTACAAAACTATCGCATATAATAGAATAGCCAGCCCTATGATGCAGTTATTATCGATAGGCTCTTTTCCAAGATTGGAAACCTTGACATAGAGAAGTTAATGGTCATGGTTATTTAAACCTAGACATCAGACACTACATTCCTAGCGCTTGACTTTCATCCTCTCCTCATGAAAATGAACGCTGGAGCCTTTGCTGCTTCAGTTTATTTATATGTGTGTGTACATGCATATAAGTCGCTTCAGTTGTGTCCCACTCTTTACGACCCTGTGAACTTTGCCTGCCAGACTCTTCTGTCCATGGGGTTCTCCAGGCAAGAATACTGGAGTGGGTTGTCGTGCCCTGCTCCAGGGGATCTTCCCAACTCAGGGATCGACCCTGTATCTGCATTGGCAGGCAGATTCTTCACCACTAATGCCACTTGGGAAGCCTATTTATATATATGAGGAGCCTGGCAGACTACAGTCCATGGAGTCATACAAAAGTCAGACATGACTTAGTAGCCAAACAACAGCAACAATAATAATAATATATATAGAGAGAGAAGTTTTGAATGTCACAGACTGTCATTGTCTTCTGCAAAATTCTAAGTTAATAATATGACAGTAATGAGAAAAGCTAGTAAAAGCTTTATCTGTAGCTGCCAGCTCCCCCCGCCCCCCAATTAGATATACATCAAGGTTTGCTACTGTAGAACTTGTGATGCCTAGCATCTGGAATAGCTGCATGGAATGTTCAGTGAATTGTAATTCATCACTTGGTAGAACTGTTGAAAAATACTTAATAGTGGCATTTAAGAGGACCATAAGAAAACATGGATAAATAATGATCAATGATTACAGTTGTATACTCTATAAAATGTAAGCCATATTGGATGAGACTGCAACATGTATCTGCCTGGAACCTTCTTCCCTTAGGTGTCCATGGCTTGCTCCCTTGCTTCATGCATTTCCCTGCACAGACATCTAATCAGAGAGGTCTTTGGCTAAGAACCATCTAATGACTAGGGATTGCCAAACTATGGCCTGTGAACTACCCAGCCAGGACCTGTCTTTGTAAATAAAGTTTTATTGGAATCCAGTGACTGTCATTTATTTACTGTTGTCCATTCTATGACAGCTTTAGCAATCAAGGGCAGTGTTGAGTAGCTGAGATAATGAACAAAACCTGTAACACAAAGTTTGCCAAGACCTGATCTAAGTTAACACATTCTTTCTAACCTCACTATCCTCTTTCTCTGCTTTATTTTTCTTTCTTTCTTTTCAGTAGGGGTATAGTTGCTTCACAACGTTGTGTTAGTTTCTGCTGTAAAAAACACGAATCATCTACATGTATACATATATGCCCTCCCTCTTGAGCTTCCCTCCCACCCTCTTACCCCCATCCCATCCATCTAGGTCATGTCATTCTCCTGTTTTAAACTTCTAGGCTACTTTTTATTGCTATTCCCAACATTTTTCATTGTATATCATATCAGTTCAAAAAAAGAAAATGTCTTATTGTTTGGTTATCATTTCTTATGATCAACTAAATAACTGTAAAGCCTGCCTCATTTTCAAGCACCACCTTAGACCATCTACATCCACAGTTCCTAGTCTAAGTATGAAAATATAGGTAAGTTTCAATTCCTAAACTTTAAAAATTTTAATGAGCTGGCAGATGAATCCCCACGCACTTTACTTTGCATTAAGAAATGAACACAAAACAAAGACAAGGTGCTTTAAGGGCATATAACTTTTTTCTGTTTTGCAATATTCCTTTTTTAAAAATGAAATATAGTTGATTTACAGTATGTTAATTTCTACTGTATAGCAGAGTGATGCAATTATACATATCAGTTCAGTTCAGTTCAGTTGCTCAGTTGTGTCCGACTCTTTGCAACCCCATGGACTGCAGCACACCAGGCTTCTCTGTCCATCACCAACTCCCGGCGCTTACTCAAACTCATGTCCATTGTGTCAGTGATGCCATCCAACCCTCTCATCCTCTGTCGTCCCCTTTTCCTCCCGCCTTCAATCTTTCCCAGCGTCAGGGTCTTTTCAAATGAGTCAGTTCTTTGCATCAGGTGGCCAAAGTATTGGAGTTTCAGCTTCAGCATCAGTCCTTCCAATGAGTATTCAGGACTGATTTCCTTTAGGATGGACTGGTTGGATCTCCTTGTAGTCCAAGGGACTCTCAAGAGTCTTCTCCAACACCACAGTTCAAAAGCATCAATTCAGCACTCAGCTTTCTTTATCGTCCAACTCTCACATTCATACATGACTACTGGAAAAACCATAGCTTTGACTAGATGGACCTTTATTGGCAAAGTAATGTCTCTGCTTTTTAATATGCTGTCTAGGTTGGTCATAGCTTATATGCATGCATTCTTTTTCCTATTCTTTTCCATTATGGTTTATCACAGAATATTGAATCCTTTTTATTCATTCTCTATACAGTAGTTTTGTTTTGCTATATTTCTAGTGATTGAAATATTGAATTTGGTCATTGGTTACAGAGAAAGCAGGCCCTAATTAGTGCATATTCACAGAGTGAGTGCCAGCTTCTTGGATAAATTCCTGTGTTCTTTGTGCTGTGCTCAGCAGTCCAGCCTTGAGCAGATATTGACTGAAGGTATTCACTGCCGCTGAACCAGAAGTAGCCAGCTCTACAGAGCCTGCCGTTCAGCCTGTTGCGGGGGCCTGGCGGGTACTGGACTGTAACAGACTTTTTTCTTTGAGTACAATGCTCCCACTCATGTTAAGCCTGGCTTCAAAGAAAGCAGAAGTTTACTGCCATCGTTGTATTTATATGCGGTGGAGAAAATTGAACTTTCACAGAATTTGTCCCAATGGGAAGGCACTTTCTGGTTAGTTTTTAGGGTGATAAATACCACCCAAAACCCAAGCTGCCTGCAGCTCTTCCTCCGTGGTCATCTCTCCTTCGCTTAGGTAACTGAACCTGCTTTTTCCACCTAAACAAAGACATGCCATTTCCTATAGCTGCTCAGCAGGCTGAGTTTATTTCAGATCCTTCCTCAGAGGAACAAAGGCCGGAGACACAGGGCTTGCCTGTCACTCATTTCTTTTTGTTATTGTTGCGTCCCTACCCCTGCCCCCAGCAAAACTCACGCATCAAAAAAAAAAAAAAATATATATATATATAGTATTCACAGATTTTCCAGGAACCTGCTTGCTAACTTTTTGAATCCTGAGTGACAAATTAGCTAGACTTTTGCATTTTTGATGATCCGAGTCAACTAAGCACACAAAAGGAAAGAGCCAGAAAAAGGTCTGTCTTCAAACTCATTCTCTGAGTCCTAGGGTAGTGATATGTTTGCAGAACATATATTAGATAACTATATTGAAAAGAAATTTTATATGGACCATTTTTTTAGTTCTGATGTGATCTCTGGAAGAGGCATATCAGAACAGTAATGGACATCATTACTTTGAAAGTTGGGAAAAATGAACCAGTTAAATGACTTCTTGGTCCCATATTTACCTCCTGTGTTAACCTAGCTGAATTGGTGATAACTGCCTCAATGTTTATAACTCTGGAGTTAAAACTTCAAGTGTAATGTGAAAGATGTACCCGTACCTGTGTTTCTCCTTTCCTATTGTCTCTCTCTCTCTTCTCTCTCTACTCACACACACTAGCAAAAAGAATGCAGAAATGTAAGGAGTGGCAGAAACTGCCTTAGGTCAGGAGAGTAAAGTCATCCCTCAGTATCCATGGAGAATTGATTTTAAGATCCCCTCAGACAGCAAAATCCAAGGATGCTAAAATCCCTTATATCAAATGACATGGTATTTGCATATAACCTACGCACATCCTCCCATAAACTTCACATCATCTCTAGATTACTTACAATACCTAATGCAATGTAAATTTTACATAAAAAATAGTTGCCAATGTATTGCGACTTCCAAGTTTTGCTTTTTCTAACTTTGGGGAATTTTTTTCCCCAGAATATTTTCTCCCCATGGTTGGTTGAACCCACAGTAGTAAAACATTTCCAATAAAGAAAAAAAGAAAGATCTCTAACCTAAAGCTATAGATTTTCTAACCTGCAGCCATTAATATTCTGATATGAAACATCCCACATATTTATAAGTTATAGATATTAACAACATTTTTATCCAATTGCAAAGAGATTACAATTTCATTAAAATTTCTCCATTGGGACTGTTATAGGGAATATAAACTTAGCCTCCATCTAAAAGTAAAAATGAATTTATTAATAGCAGGATGAATGGTATATAGAGTGGCGGTTGAAGGTGATCTTGTAGAGGTTCACCTGTGAGGGTCCCTTAGTGCCAGTTGCTTGTGGGTACTTGTGAATAGTTCCTAAGGAACCTGATCCCCCTTAGACCTCAGTTATCCCTAACTAGTAAGAGCTTCTGCTTAAGGGAATTACATGAAATGCAGTCAGTGCATTGAGCAATACCCAGAGCCTGACAAGGTTCATGTGTATCTTCTGCTATCTAGAATATGTTAAAAACTTACCAGAGAATCACCATCTTCTAAATACATTCAAATGGTGTACAAATATTGTGAAGTCCATCAGAAGTGAACAGTGTCTTTATTATGTGAGGTGAGAAAAGAGATGCATCGTCAGTTAAATGATCAGCCTCATTTCCTACACAGATTGCTAAACCCTGTTGCTGAAATAAGATTTACATCTTTAAGACAGGGTCCAGAGAAAGTGTCTCCAGCTTCCTAAAAGGCTTCTTGCCTCTAGTCAAAGTGACCTCTCACTCTGCCACAGAACAAAGTCTCCATCTTCCTAGCATGCATTGTTTTCAACATAAACTATGCACACCTGGGAAATTTTTTAGAAACAGATTTGAAGGTTAAATCAAGAATGAAGGCAGTCAGACTTCTAAAGAGGGCTCTGACTTTTAAAAGGTTTTTTCCCTACCGTATTCAACTGGAATATAACACATGAAAATTAGGATTATATTAGATGGTGTTATTATTTATGTTACCTAGCATTTTGGGTTTCTTTATTTAACATAAGGATTTTCTTTTATATATTATCATTATTTAACTATATATATATATATATATCCACACTCACATACATAGACATGCACACACACTATATACACACACATAAATACATGCACATACTTACATATACACACATATATTCACACATTGGATGTGTATTTATGGAGCTTCTCAAGTGGTGCTAGTGGTAAAGAACCTGCCTGGCAATGTGGGAGACATAAGAGATGTGGGTTCGATCCCTGGGTCAGGAAGATCTCCTGGAGGAGGGCATAGCAACCCACTGCAGTCTTCTTGTCTGGAGAGTCCCATGGGCAGAGGCACCTGGTGGGCTACAGTCCGCAGGGTCGCCAAGAGTTGGACGCAAGTGAAGATACCTAGCACACATGCATGCCTGTGTATTTACACGCTCACATAAATATATAAATACACACATACTCATATACAGATATATACACCCTACATACATATTTACACACTCACATACATATATATACACACACTCATATACATTTATAAAATAAACACACATAACCAACATACACACATATATATACTCACATTCATATAAGTATGCACACACTATGCATATATATTTATTCCCTCACATACATATATAAACACACACATACTCACATATGTACACACACACATATATATACTCCTATACATATACTATATATATACACACACACATATATGAATACACACACATAATCATATATACATACACACACTATATGTATTTGCGCACTCCTATACATATAGGGAGAAGGCAATGGCACCCCACTCTAGTACTCTTGCCTGGAAAGTCCCATGGACTGAGGAGCCTGGTGGGCTGCAGTCCATGGGGTTGCTAAGAGTCGGACACGACTGAGCGAATTCACTTTCACTTTTCATTTTCATGCATTGGAGAAGGAAATGGCAACCCACTCCAGTGTTCTTGCCTGGAGAATCCCAGGGATGAGGGAGCCTGGTGGGCTGCTGTCTATGGGGTCGCACAGAGTCGGACATGACTGAAGCGACTTAGCAACAGCAGCAGCAAACATATATAGGGCTTCCCTTGTGGCTCATCTGGTAAAGAATCTGCCTTTAAGAGTCGGACACGACTGAGCGACTTCACTTTCACTTTTCACTTTCATGCATTGGAGAAGGAAATGGTCATCCACTCCAGTGTTCCTGCCTGGAGAATCCCAGGGACAGGGGAGCCTGGTGGGCTCCCGTGTATGGGGTCGCATAGAATAGGACACGACTGAAGTGACTTATCAGCAGCAGCAGCAATGTGGAAGACCTGGGTTCGATCCCTAGGTTGAGAGATGCCCTGGATAAAGGAAAGGCTACCCACTCTAATATTCTGGCCTGGAGAATTCCATGGACTGTATAGTCCATGGGGTCGCAAAGAGTTGGACACGACTGAGCGACTTTCACTTTTACTTACACATATAAGCACACACACAATGGTGCTCACGTCTGTCCATTTTCCTTGTGTTCACCTCAGCCTGTCCTGGAGCTGAGTGGATAAAAGATTGTGTGATCTTCTCAATGTAAGTAGTCAAGAGAAAAAAAGAAGGTCAGCCTAAAGTATTTTAATCTCACTTTAATGATCAAAATCTGGTCACTCCCACTTTGGATTCCAGGACTGCTGAGATACATATAGTTCCCAGATGGAGGGAAGAAGGGTCCAGTTCAAAAGTTTGCTTGACATCGGGGAATTAGGGGGTGGGGGGTGAAAGCGGAGGCACAAAAAGGCTGCCCTGAGCTCTACAGAGGGACTGCTCCAAGTCAGCAGCCTGATGTCACATGCTACGGGTGACGATTTTCAAAGTGAAAGTCCTTGAGCCCTTCATGAGCCTCTCTTCATCTCTGGAGTGTGGAAAGCCGACTGTGTGGCTCCGAAGTGGCAGGTCATACACTTGTGAGGGTCTTCCTGTGACCTGAAGCACAATTAGAAACTACACTGCACCAGTTTCCGTGGGTTGACTTCCCCACATCCATTCCCCCCGCCCCGCCCCGCCCCCCACCACCAATTTTGGACCCAGACAGATGTAGGACTATTGAGTTATTTTGATTATTGTTGCTTGTTGTTTCTTTGTTGGCTGGGAGGAGGGAGTTAAGAGGCAGCTGAATTGAAAAGGCCGAAAAGTAAAGTCTGGTCCCTTCTCCCTCCCCCACCCCCTCCCCGCACCCCCCCCTCAGTGTAGCAGGGAAACATCCTTCTGGGTCTGTTTGCTTTGCAAGGGTGTTCTTTGATGAGGTCTTTGTCCAAGGGCCCCCACTGAAGTCTCAGTGTACTCAAGCTTTAGAAAAGGCTATTGGGCCTTCTTTGTTTTCTTTGTTGAACTGTTTATTTTGCTTTCTTCCCACGAGGTTCCCTGGCCTCGCTCTGACAACGCTTTTCTGCATGAATTACATTCCTGGGAGCCAAGTCTCCAAATTCTTCCAGCCCATTTGATTCCGGCCTATGTGATTAGTCCACAGCTTCGAACTGCTGTGGGCCTCTGCCAAGCAGAGTGCTTGTAAGTGCCCCTAACATAGAGACCTAAAGACATTTGGTAACCTCATTAGCGAGAGGGTAGTGCTTCATTCGAGTTTAATAACATAGCTGCCGTTGAATCATCACTAGCTTGAAACTCACGAAAGGAGGGTACGAGTCACTTGGTTTCCTTTCAGTGTGAATCAGGCTCTTAAAAGAGGGCAGTTCAGGTTATTATACTCATGCCCAATTCAGTAACATAAATCGTCCTGGGCTGGGTGGGAGGGGAGTCTGCTAGCTCCGTTTGAGTTAAATCTACATTTGCAATGTCAAGATCATTTTGCACAAAATGCGTGTCCATCTGCGTAGAAATCATGAGCAACAATAATGAAAATTATTCAGATATCCTAATCATAGGCATCATATTTTCTTGTGTGGTTTCTAAAGTACGGTTTATGATTGAGACAGAGATGGACAAAGAACGAACTTACGAATTGCTATTTTAAATCTCTATTAATATAGATTAAATAGTTGGTTCTTCAATGAATTCTCCCATCATTACAGGTACTGTTAAAGCATTGTGACACCACTAGACACAATTCAGCTA
The DNA here is from genome assembly GCF_027580195.1 of Bos mutus. Lineage (NCBI taxonomy): Eukaryota > Metazoa > Chordata > Mammalia > Artiodactyla > Bovidae > Bos > Bos mutus. Next base: position 40,205,159 of record NC_091620.1, on the reverse strand, counting down.
TCTTAAGAGTAAAATTTTGTATTTCTGTAATTCACCTGCTTTTACTTTATTTTTTTTTTTTTAAATACATGAGACTCGGCTCTAATGAGCAGAGCAGAGTGGGGTGTGCTGTACCTTATAGGGAACATGCATTTATTGACAATGTGCCTGGAAGTAGTTTTGACTTGAAACTTTCCCAGGGAGGGCTGGAGAGATTTTTCAGAAATGATGAGCCCACAACCTGTGATGAAAATTATATGCAGTGTGATGATTTAGATTTAGCCACTAAGTCGTGTCCAACTCTTGTGACCCCATGGACTGTAACCTGCCAGGCCCTTCTGTCCATGGAATTCTCCAAGCAAGAATGCAGTGTAAATACACATATATACACAGAAGCTCTTCCTTAAAACTGGGGAGGTCCCAAGCACTGTGACCAGGGCCTGGTTCTGGTTTCTTGGGATGCTTTATTTTCTTGATGGTCCTGGTTTGAACTGGGCTCTTGGTGTCGGATCTGTATGGTTGCTTACTGTGGGGTCCAGTCTTTCTGTGAGAGTCCACGTTCTCTTTGGCAAATAAATGCCAAATCCTCTCTATGGGATCATGGTTCTTCCTCACACAAGGAAGGACTTGTCTGAAAGATGGGAGTTAAATCTCTTTTGGCTAGAAGAGCCCCTTTCTCCTTGGAGTGGGCTCTGGAAATAGATTCCCCAGGGAGTGAAGCACAGCTGCCATAAAACTTCCTGTGTAACATAATTAAACATCCCTCACGAGTAGACGGAGGAGGAACTGGCATCCCATTCCAGTACTCTTGCCTGGAGAATACCATGGATGGACGAGCCTGATAGGCTGCAGTCCATGGGGTCACTAAGAGTCAGACAGGACTGAGTGACTTCACTTTCACTTTTTGCTTTCATGCATTGGAGAAGGAAATGGCAACCCACTCCAGTGTTCTTGCCTGGAGAATCCCAGGGACAGCAGGGTCTGGTGGGCTGCTATCTATGGGGTCGCATAGAGTCGGCCATGACTGAAGTGACTTAGCAGCAGCACGAGTAGAACTGGATTACAGCTCTGCTGAGTAATCGCCTGTGAGCACTCCTCCTCCCCACCCAATAGGATGTTGTTGACATTAACCCAGGATAATGCTTTTTTTTACCTAGGTTTCAAAGTGTAATTCCAGAAAACTCCAACATAACTCAGTTGGCACCTGGCTTCTGATGAGCCTTTGTTCTTCTATTTTTAATAACAAGACTTTAATTTTATTTCTGGTCATACCACATGGCATGCCGGATCTTCCCCAACCAGGGATCGAGCCCACGCACCCTGTATTGAAAGCAGAGTTGTAACCACTGGACCGCCAGGGAAGTCCTACAGTGATCCTCTGCTTGAAGCCACTTTATAAGCTGTTTTCATAAACATGGGCCTCAGCTGAGTTTCATCTTAACTCTGCCACAAATCAGCTGGGTCCTTGAACATGTGCCTTGACCTCTCAAGCTCTCCTTGTTTTCATCTGTGAAATAAAGCAGTTGGATTAAATGATCTTTCAGATCTCTCCTGAACATCCCGTGATTATGGAAAGTTTAGGTTTATTCACGTTTTTTTTACTTAGAAGAGGAATCTGTGACAACATCATGACCCTAATGCATATATGCCCATATGCCAGTTTTTTCTCTTGCCCTCTGTCCTCATGTGCAGATCTGCTGAGAGTGTTTTGTATAAACTCTGGTTGTACCTTCTGCACTTTCTCCCACATTCCCTAGTTATGCTGCACGTGTTCCTGGGCCACCAACACCACGTGTGCCACGCGAATGTGTGAATGGGGCTCAGATCGATTCCCTTTGGAGGAAGAAGGTCACTGGAAAACTGTACTGCCCTGTTTGATTAAAAGCTTCAACAATGTTAAAGTATAAGTACTTAAACATAGATGCCCATATTTGTATTTGTCTTGTATTTTAAACACAAGTTTTCCTTTGTGTTTAAAATTATAGACTTGATTTGAATCCAGCTTGGGTATATACTAGCAGATTACCTAGGCTGCCCAAGCCCAGTTTCATTATTCAATCCCATTTGATACCAAAAATTCAAGGAAGGAGCGAATAGATAGCACACAACACAGTCTCATCATATACTATGCTATGCTATGCTAAGTTGCTTCAGTCGTGTCCGACTCTGTGTGACCCCCTAGACGGCAGCCCACCAGGCTCCCCCGTCCCTGGGATTCTCCAGGCAAGAACACTGGAGTGGGTTGCCATTTCCTTCTCCAATGCATGAAAGCGAAAAGTGAAAGTGAAGTCACTCAGTCGTGTCCGACTCTTAGCGACTCCATGGATTGCAGCCTAACAGGCTCCTCCATCCATGGGATTTTCCAAGCAAGAGTACTGGAGTGGGGTGCCATTGCCTTCTCCGAGTCTCATCATAAGTATTTGGCAAATGGCAGAATGACTGAATACGTGTCTGTTACTGTATTTAAGCTTTCTATTCAGACGTGTTCATCCTTTTTTCACCTTTTAACATCTCTGAAATTGGAATGTATCTTACAAGCAGTTATGTTTTTAAGTTGCTTTTGATGAGGTGGCAGTCATGAGGAAGTTTCAGGTATCTCTCTTTTTAAATTTTATTTTGTTATTTCTTTAAATTAAAATTATCATACTTTTACTTATTTATGTGGCTGCACCGAGTCTTCGTTGCGGCGTGTGGGATCTTCAGTCTTCGTTGCAGCATCTTTAGTTGTGGCTGCAACTCTTAGTTGTGGCACGTGGGATCTAGCTCCCTGACCAGGGATCAAACTCGGGCCTCCTGCATTGGGAGCGCAGTCTTAGCTACTGGACCATGAGGCAAGACCCTAAAATTTAATTTAGTGTTAATTTAATTTTGTGAGTTTTACAGGTACAGCAAAAAGGGTATCTTAATAAAGTTACTTTGTTTAGATGTTTCTTATACAGTGATATATAACAAAATCTGTCTGACTAAGCCCGAAAGAGCTCTTTTCATAAGTATAAAGTGAAAATTGAAAATGATAAGAAAGAACCATTCTTCTGAGTGGTTCCTAAAATAATGCTGGGTCTTTAGATCAATAGCATCTGAACTTTGATGAAATATAGTATAGATCATATATATATACGATACATATTGTATGTACACATATATAATCAACAAAAGATGATTTCATTGTCAAGGATTTTTTTCCCTCAAGAACCCAGCCAATTTCTCCTCCATGTTGTAATAAAGGACCTCATTGCAGACTGAAAAGTTAAAATGTAAAGGGAGTGTTTTCCAAATGCTCTTGCTGCCTGAATCAGAGAAAATGAAAAAGGAGGCCGCCTTCAGCCTGTAATAGTATAAAGCAAGGAAGCATGTGCTGCTTGCTGGCTGTGTTGGTGTATTTGTACAGATGCATAGCACAGGCTCTCAGAGGGTAAGACTTCATGATTAATGGTGTTTATTCTTGACAGAAGCCTCCTTTATTTATCTGCAATACAGTTTAGTGATTTTATCAGGCACCTGAATGAGAAATATTCAGTCATACCAATATTGCAGTGTAAATTGAGTAGAGTCACTTTTTATTATATCTTTCTGCCTTATCATCTGCACAGTAATTTTCTAGCAGCGGTTTGATATGGAAAGGCTGGATTTAGCTGTACTTGACACAAAGCCTCTTCAATTTCCCCTAAAAGTTCAGGCTGCTCTTAGAAACGTGTGTGAGTGTGTGTGTGTCTGTGTGTGTGAGTGTGTATATAATATATAAACCCTCTCTGTTATCCAAGCAATTTCAGGATTTGAAAGAATAAAGATAAAATGCACAAACCTGGATGGGAAAAGTGTTGTTAATATAGAAACATTTAATAGTGGTGAACTCACCGGTAAAAGCTCCTTTAGGATTTAAGCTGAGGCTCAGTCCCGAACTGTGCACGTGGCTACAGGGTCCCACCTTTTGCTCGTCCATCACCATCCAATTCAGTCTACATAAGGCCAGACCCTTTCCTCTCCAGGGAGAAATATCAGAGTTGAACACCAGAGTGGCCTGGGGCAGGGGGACATTGACTGTAATGATGATGGCAGTGCCATTCAAAAGAATGAGCAAAAGACGCAGAAAACAAACTTATGGTGACCAAAAGGGAGCAAGGGGAAGTATAAATTAGGAGTTTGGGATTAACATATACACACTCTTATATGTAAAATAAACAACAAGGACCTACTGTGTAGCACAGGGAACTCTATTCAATATCTTGTAATAACCTATAATGGAAGAGAATGTAAAAACAAAGAATATATATGTGTGTGTGTGTAACTGAATCACTTTACTGTACCGACTCAACATTGTAAATCCACTATATTTCAGTTTAAAAAAATTTAAATTAAAAAAAAAGAAAGGGAGCCAAAAAGAAAAAGTGAGACCTCATTTGTAGGACACTCACGTTGTGTCACTCAATGTTCAAACTCAACTTTATTCAAGTTATAGGCTTCATAACATGAATTGTCAAAGCTGATCAAAGGCAGACAGGAACAAATGGTTTGAATCATAGACAATGCTGGATTTTAGGACCAAAAGACACTTTAACCCTAGTGGGTGAAGTGGAGTTCATCTCATCCAGAACCTCACATTTTACAGATGAGAAAAGTAAAGCCCAAAGAGCGGTTTTCAGAAACTCTGGGGTCCCATGCAGGTTCTCTGAAAATAATCTGAACTGGTAATTTCCATACTTTGTGTAGACATTCCCAGTCAGTTCAGCCTGTCCTTATGTGTGGTATCCGTAGACTTGCTTTCATTGGGAGGAACACAGCACAACCAGAGGCTGTGTGGTTCCTTTTCTAGTGGTCAAACCCACAGTATTTTCAGCCTCTCATGATGTTACTCCCTGTGCTTAGAGTATATTTCTCTAAAACCATAAGAACAAGAATCCTAAGGACATTGCTGTCTCCTTATGTAGAGCTTAATGCTTCTTTTCTATTGAATAATACAAATTGTCCCCCCAGGACATTAGATATGCTCCTTTCATATTTAACTTATTTTGGAAAAGTTTGACACCCTCAGAGGGTTAAATTTCTAGAATACTGAGAAGTGTGCCTGGGATACAAAGTCTTAATTATCATGGAGTAGAGTCTTAAAAGATCTAATTCCAGTTAAATCTAAAGAGCATGACACTTTAAAAGGGCCTCTTATTTTCCCCTTTGCTGAGCCGGACACCCCTAGCAAAACTGGGAGATTTTCTTCTGAAAGAGAGCTATTTAGATAATAATAGTTCCTTGATGGACATCTCTGTTATCACTTAAAATAAGGATGATTTAAAGAATGAGGGAAAGTGTGAGTCAGACACATCTTGCCAAGGATCATAAGAGACAACCCAGAAAACACTCTAGCCTGTAGTTAACAGTCATCATAATAATTACAAGGATTATGATGATGATGGTACTAGAGAAAAAGTCCACACCAGCTCCTGGAAGACACACCTAAGCTCAGTGTGCCAGCCTGCTGTCGATAAAGGATTTGAGCTGGTTCTTCAAGTAACGTTTACAAAATATCAATTAAAACAGAAACCCCATCTCTCTTTGGCTCAGAATTCCAGATGCACCCTGTCTTTGTTATAAATGTCCTCCATACCACCTGTAAAAGGGCTCAACATGAAGCAGGATGAAACGGGAACCTAACTTCCTGTTTCTTATCAATTATTTCCACCCAGTTTCTGAAGCCTCCTGCTGCAAGGTTTCTCACTTAAATAACAAATCCTGGCTTGGGGGCTCTTGAGATATTTTATATATCTGTTTACTTAAATTGTGGAAATTTCTAGGCAAATGATACAAGCACAGGCTTGTTTGTTCAGTTAATTAAATCAGCAGTTCTAACTGAATCCTGGTTACTATTTACTGTCTTTTTCCTTATACCTGGTGGATATCTTGGCTCAAATCAGTAAGTTCCTACCAAAGGTTGTCATGGTTGATAGAATTCTATGTTATCGGAAAAGGTGACATCAAGGAACAAATGTCACAGGACCCAGGAATTTTCTAGATACCGTTGGTTCATGAGAGTTGTGTTTCAACATCTTGCTATTTTGCAATGTATTTTCTTCTTGGAAAAGGACATTATGTTACCATTTTGCCTGCTGTTTATGGGTGGGGAGGGGGGTATCAGTAATTCATCAAATTCCAAAAAATTCAGATCTGTTAGGATGAGTGGAAAGTTGGCAAAAATGTCAGAGAAATCCGACTTTGAAATTTTTGTCCCCACACCCCTATGTTTTCTTTTATCATGGCAATGCAGTACTGAACTGACACTGAAGAAAATCATGCCCTTGAATTTACTTTCGGGAAAAAAAAAAAATATTCCATCCATTTTACTAAGATCAGAAGAAGTCACTAATCTCTTTAGTTTGTCGGAAGAGGTGGGGGGTGGATGACTCCTAGATGGTACTAAGGGTGTCAGAAGAGCTGAACTCAGGCTGGCTCTACAACAACCCCCTCCTGATGGGGTCTTGAGGATGTACAAGGATGCAGTGAAAGCAGTGTGTCTTTGGCCTTGACCATCCAGAGCTCTAGTAGCAATAGCAGTAGCAGGAATAAGCGTGTTGGTCATAAGGGCCAACATTTACTGAGAACTTAGAACGTGACAGGTCCCTGCTAAATGCTTTATGTACATTTTCTTATGAAACATTAAATAGTATAGCACTGCTTTTTCATCTCTGCCTAAAGAGCCTGGAAGCAAAGCAGACTTTTAACTATCTAGTTTACCCAGAATTAAATCTAAGTCTAAGACCTTGCCACTTGGAAGATACAGAGCAGCTGATCAAAAGCACTCTCCCCACTGCCAGGAGAGAAGGAGGAGGAGGCTGAGACAGCACAGCCTCTGGTCCTATGGGTCTGGCTGGATTGGCCTCCCCTATGACTTGTTCCATCAAAAGGAAGCAAGACCATCAAAAGGGAAAAGGGAGCAACTTATTATCTTAGGAAGTGAAAGTCGCTTAGTTGTGTCTGACTTTTTTCGACTCCATGGACTATACAGCCCATGGAATGCTCCAAGACAGGTTACTGGAGTGGGTAGCCTTTTCCCCCTCCAGGGGGTCTTCCCAATCCAGGAATTGAACCCGGGCCTCCTGCATTGCAGGTGGATTTTTTACCAGCTGAGCCACTTTAGGGAAGGAAGGGAGAAAAAGACAGTGTCTGTTCACTTTGTTACCTCAAAAGCAATTAGGACATGCCTAAGAAAACAAGGCCCCATCAACTGTCCCAGAATCTGACACTGAGACTAGCTCTCTGTCCCCCCACTTCCATCTTCCAGGCAGCAGATTAGGAAGCATCACTGCTGGACAATCTCCTTCTGCACCCACAGCTGTTTTCTCATCAAGGCAGTATCTCTGTGGACTTTATAAGGGAACATGCAACTATTGGTTCCTCTAGTAACAAGTCCTTATACATGCATTAATAAATCTATGACATGCATTACGTATATTAAAATATAAGTTAATACACACTAATTACATTAATAACTAGTTTTCTAAAAATTACATAACAGTAATTTTTTTTTACTGATTTTGTTTTTACTCACAAACTTTGTAGTCACTGGAAGAAGAAGAGAAAGAAGATTTCTCTATTACACATTGCAAAAAGGGAGGTGCCTTTGTGTGGGATATATGGATTCCATTTAGACAACAAGAAAAGCTGCTAAAAATAATCATTTTAGATATCCTCTGCATAAATGGAATTAAAATACTTAAAACTGATAACAGGTTTTTAGAAACAGGTTTGTCAGCTGCCTTGTGGATCAGGGGTACTGTCTACCCATTCCTTTTCTCTTTCTTGCCCTTGGACAGAGGAGCCTGCAGGGCTGCGGTCCATGGGGTCACAGAGTTTGACATGACTAAAGTCACATAGCAGCAGCAGCAACCCTTGTTCCTAAAGCATTAAAGGCACTTTTTCTATACAAGGGTGAATTGGGACAGGAAGAAGCCCCATGCTATGGGATGTGATCATTTGTATCCAAGTGCTTATTTGAACCTATAGTATGTTTAAGAATTCGTTAATAACAGTGAATTGCACATTGTGGTTGCTTGAATGGACTGTCTTTCACATTTTTTGACTCTTTTTGACCTTGAAATCCTAATCTATGAGTATTAAGTTATATTTACAATACTGAGTAGAGACCACTTTTAGCAAATTATATTTTTGTAATCTTATCAGGAAAGAAAAAAATAATTTTTTGTCATAAAACAATTGCATTGTTCTTCTATAAAACATAACATTGTTCCAGTTGTCAAAGGACACAACTGACATGTATTGTGAATATTTGCTTGGCTTTTCCTTTGATTGACTTTGCTGGAATTTCCTCCCCCAAAATGAATATGCAGAAGCAGTCTTCCATAGTTTACTTTGAATTGAGACTAATGTGTCCGCTAACTTTTTGTTTTTAATAGTGGTGACTATCATGTTATTATTTATGATATTTTTAAGCAATATTTTTCAAATTTTGAAAAATACAAGTGCATATCTATTTGATTTTCTGAACTTGATAGGAATGGTTGAAATCACTGTGGAAAATACTGTTTTAACTAACACATATAAAAGCATATATTGTTTAAACTGATAATAAATAATATACCAATTATATACATATAGCTCTGTGAATTATCATGAGTTATCACAGTGAAAACGTCTAACCACTAGCCAGTTCTAGAAATAGAATCATCATTGGCATCCAGAAGCTCTCCCTGGACACACCCATCCTAATACTCAAGGGTAAACAGTTTCCTAACTGTCCCAATGCTAAAGTTCAGGTTTGTCTGTTACTGGACTTTAATAGTATATTATGTTCTTTCATACCAGGTTTCTTATCCTCAACATTATGTTTGTGAGATTTTTCCACATTATGGTTTGTTCATTTTTATAGCTGTTCACTCTTTCATTATATAAATTGTTAATCCATCCTACTCTTGATAGATATTTGGTTGTGGGTCAATTTTAACATGCATGAATAATCTTCCTCTGAATATTCTAGTATATTCTGACTGATGTGGCAATATTATAGGGAACACATCAAGGAAAGGAATTGCTGGACCATTAGGGTGTGCATCTGTTTGAGTAGGTAATGCCTAGCTGTTTGCCAGTGAAATTGGGCCAACTTATACTCAGGTCGTTTGAGAGTTCCTGTTGCTCCATATCCTCACTGATACATGGTGCTGTCAGTGTTTTTAACTTTAGCCATTCTACTGAGTTTTTAAAAATTAATTAAGTATAACATTGTGTTAGTTTCAGCTGTACAGTGCTGTGATTCACTTATCTATACATACATTTTTCTGATTATTTGAAGTCATGTAAAGATAAATATTATATGATATCACTTGTATGTGGAATCTAAGAAATAATACAAGTGATGCTATATGCAAGACAGAAACAGACTCACAGACCTGTAAACAAATTTATAGATACCAAATGAGGAAGGGTGGGGATAAATTAGGAATATGGAGTAACAGATATAAACTACTATATACAAAGTAGATAAGCAATCAGGATTTATTGTATAGCACCGAGAACTGTATTCAGTATCATTAATATACATTTAATATCATGTAATAACATTCTAGTGGGTGTTTAATGATAATTCATTAAGGCTTTAATTTGCACAGCAGACTAAAATTAAAAAATAATTTACCTGAAAAAATACTTGGAATATATAAGTTAAAATATTGGTGTTGGTTAGATTTGATAGCTTGGATATAGGGAATGACTATTTAAAAAAAAAAAAATAGCCTCAACTTTTCAATCCATGGATATAAATTCCTTTTACAAAGACATAAATAGGAAATAAAAATAAGAAAGTCATTTTCAAATTTCTTGAAATGCTGTTTCTCCATTAAAACAAATACCTTCTCTCTCTTTTGTTAAAGAAATCAACCATAGCCCTTGAATTCTCCATATAAGAAAATCCTTTCTGGCTTACTTCACTCTGTATAATAGGCTCCAGTTTCATCCACCTCATTAGAACTGATTCAAATCTCCATTGTGTATATGTACCACAGCTTTCTTTTCCATTCATCTGCTGATGGACATCTAGGTTGCTTCCATGTCCTGGCTATTATAAACAGTGCTGCGATGAACATTGGGGTACACGTGTCTCTTTCAATTCGGGTTTCCTCAGTGTGTATGCCCAGCAGTGGGATTGCTGGGTCATAAGACAGTATACTAACGCATATATATGAAATTTAGAAAGATGGTAATAATAACCCTGTATACGAGACAGCAAAAGAGACACTGATGTATAAAACAGTCTTTTGGACTCTGTGGGAGAGGGAGAGGGTTGGATGATTTGGGAGAATGGCATTGAAACATGTATATCATATATGAAATGAGTCGCCAGTCCAGGTTCGATGCACGATACTGGATGCTTGGGGCTGGTGCACTGGGACGACCCAGAGGGATGGTACGGGGAGGGAGGAGGGAGGAGGGTTCAGGATGGGGAACACATGTATACCTGTGGCAGATTCATGTTGATATATGGCCAAACCAATACAATATTGTAAAGTTAAAAAATAAAATAAAAAGAAAACATTTCTAAAAAAAGAGAAGAAAATCCTCAGTTCCTGAGGATTAATGTGTACATTAAATGATGAACCTTCATCTTCAGTAGCTACTTCTGTTCAACTCTTATCTTCTTTTGGTAGCACAGTTCATGGTGTATATTTTTCATATCCAGGGTGCATCCTGGAAGGCTCCCATTGAGGCATTTTGACTCATCAGATAATACTTGGTCTCTACACGCTTTATGCATGTGTGCATTTCCCCCCATTTGAGTATAAACTGAGACCAGGGACCGAACGACCATATATTATGTTTCTTGAAATTGCCGCAAATGTTTAAATCGTAATGGGTTCTTAGTAAATGGATTTTTCAATAAAATATGTATCAAATGAACATTTCATTGAAATATTCATCTGTGTGGTTATACATGTAGCTCTGAAAAATTGAGATCCAATATGGTAAATTTGTAAAAGGCCTAAGTCAGTTAAAAATTCATGGGAAATATTCTTTAGCTGCAGAGATGATGAAAATGGGATTTGAAACTGAACCATCTTATCAGCTAGGGTCCTGGCAGTTTCATGGAGTGGATATTTACAGAGGTAAGGACAAGGTCAAGGGCTTGGAAAGTGAGAGTAAGACTTCTAGGAGTAGCAAAAGTTTGAGGAGGTTATCACCTCTAGCTTGAAGGTACAAACAGAGGGGAAGGGGTCAGTGAGGGAAGAGGGGTCACGCTCTGGGAGTTTTCCCCATTTTCCATGGGGAAAGTGCCATCAGCAGAACTGTAGCTAGTGAAAGGGAGTGAGGGGAATTAATACCATGACTTCTCTCCCCTCTGCCACCAGCTCCTGCCAGTGGATCTCATTAATGGAATCCAGAGGAAGCGTGAGCCTGCTGATTCAGACCACAAAGTCCAGCCTTCAGGGCATGCGGTGGTTCTGGGGTGAAGGGTGACAGGTGGAATAACCAGCACAACCATCTGTACACCGCAGAGCCGTGTGATGTTTCTGGGCAGAACTCATCTGAAAGCTCACCTTGAATAGAGGAGAAGACCATGTCAGGACTATGCAAATTTCCAGTGATGTCTAGTGTATTAGTTGTGGACATTTAGTTATCTGTTTCTGTCATTGTATGGAAAGCAACATTTTTTATTATAAATTTTGGTTTATTAAAGCTGTGCTTACTGAGTAATTAATTAGTTGGTTAAAAATACATTATAAGGGGGAACTCCCCTTAGTTGTCTGTTAAGCCATTATTTGATTATGAAGAGTGTCTACTTGTTATGGAAAGAACAAAATTAAACAAAAAATTAACTTCCTATGTAGGAAAACACCCAATATTTCAATCTTCTGGGAGTTGAAACTCTCATGCATACCCCAAAATGTCAGGGGTATGTGTAACATTTCCAATGTCCCAAGCAATAGGAAAGCAAATGGTATAATCCACCCTGTAAACCTTGCTTAATGCTCTCATAATGGGTAATGCAAGTGATTAAACACTGTGATTTTAATCTTGGCGTTTTAGTAACCCAATAAGATAGATGAAAAGGCAGTAACAAATTCAATACTATATAATGATATTTCATTCTAACTAAGAAGTCCAGTTATTCTCTGCAATACATGTTTTTGTTTCTAAGTTTATCATAGTTTAAAATGCTCTAATATTAATCCTCTGTGCTTTTCATTGTAATAGATTTCCATGACTTTATAAAAGAATTAATCTGAGGTTAAATTATTTCCACAAACAAACTCAAAATATTGCTTTATTGTCTTTGGGGAGAACATGAAAATAATTGCCACCTGCTTTCTTGTCCAAAGCTATACTTCATTTATGCATTGGGTAACATGGAAGCAAAATGGCAGCCACTCACTGGGTCTTCATGCCCTTGGGAAGACAAAGAGGTGGAAGTGCTACAGGGGATGCTATCCCTGGGTGGGCAGGCTGGGGTCCTATATGCATAAGCCAAGATGCAGAGGTCATGAATGACAACTCCTCCCCCTAGTGATGCTTTGGTTGCCCAGACAACCCTCTCCAGCTTGGGCATCTTTTCTCTAGATAGTCGTTGTATGTATGAGGGGTCACAGGCATATGCCTATACTCTTTGGCTACAACATAAATAGCATGGGATCTCTGTTCTGGGAGCAGTTCTAAATTTTAGTCTTCCTCCTGGGATGTTTGTTGTTTGTTTTTTTCCTCCATGGTTTGTACTTGCTTTCCAACCACTGAGGCACACACAGACCCAGAACAGAGAGAGAAGAGAAAACTACAAAGACAGAAGGTCATGAGAGGCTAACAGTAATCTTTAATTCAAACTGTGTGTATCCACTAAAAATATAAACCAGGAAAGTAACACTATAATTTTTTCCTGATGCTCCTGTAATTCACAAATTAAGGGTTTGTTTTTTTTTAACAAGCTTGACAAATATTTACCAAGTCAACTTTATGATATTTTGTGAAATAATATATATCATTTATATGGAAAATTTGGTGACTGCCTTCCTCGCATGTCACATCTTCCTTCAGGAGAATTTACCCCCCTGGTCACCATCTTCAATGGGTCTTTCGTTCAGAGGTGATACACATCTGCCTATTAAAGGTAATAAGCTTAGCCTTCCCCCTCAAATTTTCTTTATAGTTAAAATAACTAACAAATGACCTGGATGCCAAGAATTTGAAAGTGCCTCTCTTAGGTAATGTTAAAAGTAGCTTTATCGAAAAACTATAGTTTGTATATATTTATCTGCTGCCAATGCGGGAGATATAAGAGATGTGGGTTTGATCCCTGGGTTGGGAAGATCCCCTGGAGGAGGGCATGGCAACCCACTCCAGTATTCTTGCCTGGAGAATCCTGAGGACAGAGGAGCCTGGTGGGCTGTGGTCCATGGGGTCTCAAATAGACATGCCTGAAGCGACCTAGCATGCACGCAGAACATACACATGCGTGTCAGGTGGCTGCGGGGGCCATAGTAGTTCAAGGCTGGATGCTCAGTGTTGATGGCGTAGAAACTCATTTTTGTCTGGCTTCAACACTAGAGAAATGTCACAATAGGCTGGCTCACAAGAGTCTGATGTAGAGACAGAATGAGTAAGTCATCAACTTTCAGTGAGAAATTGAACAGCAAGGGAATGAGAACACCAGCCTCCACAAGTCTTGTCATTTAGACATTTGTTTGCTCACATGAAAAAGTTTTGTTGGTTGGTTCTGACAACCACCAAGAACATCAGTGGCCTCCGTCATTTACTTACCTAGTGCCCAGTGCTGGCCATGACAGAGGCCTGGCAGGGAGATGCCGTTGTTCCATTTCCTGTATAAAGTAACATGCCTCAGTGAGAGAGCCAGGAATGAGCCTGAGTTTAAGTCCAGTTCCTTCCAAGCTCTTGCATTTAATGATAACTGAGTTCATGTTCTTAACCGCCTTATGTGGTTTTATGATTTTGAGTGGAGGGTACTGGGAAATCCAAGGAGATGCTCCCAGGGTTCTGTCAGATTGGGGAACAAAGCAGACAGGTATGTTTCTATCATAAGATTTGCTTTGAAAACAGGGTTCCAATATTTGTGCTTGAAAATCACATAGTATGCTATATTTGCCATCCCTACTCCAGTACTTTGGCTACCTCATGTGAAGAGTTGACTCATTGGAAAAGACTCTGATGCTGGGAGGGATTGGGGGCAGGAGGAGAAGGGGACGACAGAGGATGAGATGGCTGGATGGCATCACTGACTTGAGGGACGTGAGTCTGAGTGAACTCCAGGAGTTGGTGATGGACAGGGAGGCCTGGCGTGCTGCGATTCATGGGGTCGCAAAGAGTCGTACCCGACTGAGTGACTGAACTGAACTGAATATGCATGTGTGATTACGTGTTTATATAAGTAATATGTGGGCTTCCCAGGTGGCTAAGTTGTAAAGATTCTGCCTGCCAGTGCAGGAGATGCAGGCGTAATTCCTGGTCAGGAAGATCCTCTGTAGGAGGAAATGGCAACCCACTCCAATATTCTTGCTTGGAAAATTCCATCGACAGAGGAGCCTGGCGGGCTACAGTCTATAGGGTCGAAAAGAGTCAGACATGACTGAGCAACTGCGTACACACACATGTGAGTATATATATGTACATATATACATATCTGTTTCTACTGTGTACATGTATATATTAGGGGTAGAATATATTAGTATAATTTATGATATAAGTATGTATGTATTTAATATTCATTAGATGCTAGGCTCAGTACATGCGGCTTTAGTTATATTCACTTGCCAGCCCTCCCAAGACGTAGGTATCCCCCTATTGGATGATTTAGGACAAGTAAAAGTGTTAGTTGCTCAGTCATGTACGACTCTTGGTGATTCTGATAGCTTACGGTGAATGGTGTAGGATTCATCATCTCTGAAGAACATTTAACTTTGGGACCAGGAACCAGGCTTGATCACTCAAGAGTTTTGGTGTAGCAGAGTTTTATTAAAGTATAAAAAGGGACAGAGAAAGCTTCTGACACAGACATCAGAAGGTGGGCGGAGAGTGCCCCCTTCACTAGTATTAGCAAGGGAGCTATATACTTTTTAATTGGTTATTACAATAAATCAAAAGAATGTCTCAAGGTGGTAAAGATCTTACCAGACCCACTCCCACCATTTACATTTTAAGATGATAGGATTCAGTTCAGTTCAGTCACTCAGTCGTGTCCGACTCTCTGCAACCCCATGAACTGCAGCATGCCAGGAGAAGGCAATGGCACCCCACTCCAGTACTCTTGCCTGGAAAATCCCATGGACAGAGGAGTCTGGTGGGCTGCAGTTCATGGGGTCGCTAAGAGTCGGACACGGCTGAGTGACTTCACTTTCACTTTTTACTTTCATGCATTGCAGAAGGAAATGGCAACCCACTCCAGCATTCTTGCGTGGAGAATCCCAGGGACAGGGGAGCCTGGTGGGCTGCAGTCTATGGGATCCCACAGAGTTGGACACGACTGAAGCGACTTAGCAGCAGCAGCAGCAGCAGCAGGCCTCCCTGTCCATCATCAACTACCGAAGCTTACTCAAACTCATGTCCATTGAGTTGGTGATGCTATCCAACCATCTCATCCTCTGTCGTCCCCTTCTCCTCTCTCCTTCAGTCTTTCCCAACATCAGGGTATTTTCAAATGAGTCAGCTCTTTGCATCAGGTGGCCAAAGTACTGGAGTTTCAGCTTCAGCATCAGTCCTTCCAATGAACATTCAGGACTGATTTCCTTTAGGATGGACTGGTTGGATCTCCTTGCAGTCCAAGGCACTCCCAAGAGTCTTCTCCAACACCACGGTTCAGAAGCATTTCTTTGGCGCTCATCTTTCTTTTTGGTCCAACTCTCACATCCATACATGATCACTGGAAAAACCATAGCCTTGACTAGACGGACCTTTGTTGGCAAAGTAATGTCTTTGCTTTTTAATATGCTGTCTAGGTTGGTCATAGAATTTCTTCCAAGGAGCAAGTGTCTTTTTATTTCATGGCTGCAGTCATCATCTGGAGTGATTTTGGAGCCCCTGCAAAATAAAGTCTGCCACTGTTTCCACTGTTTCCCCATCTATTTGCCATGAAGTGATGGGACCAAGTTTTCTGAATGTTGAGCTTTAAGCCAACTTTTTCCCTCTCCTCTTTCACTTTCATCAAGAGGCTCTTTAGTTCTTCTTCGCTTTCTGCCATAAGGGTGGTGTCGTCTGCATATCTGAGGTTATTGATATTTCTTCCGGCAACCTTGATTCCAGCTTGTGCTTCCTCCATCCCAGCGTTTCTCATGATGTACTCTGCATATAAGTTAAATAAGCAGAGTGACAGTATACAGAAATAGATGTTTTTCTGGAACTCTCTTGCTTTTTTGATGATCTAACAGATGTTGGCAATTTGATCTCTGGTTCCTCTGCCTTTTCTAAAACCAGCTGAACATCTGGAAGTTCAACGTTCATATATTGTTGAAGCCTGCCTTAGAGAATTTTGTGCATTACTTTACTAGCATGTGGGATGAGTGCAATTGTGTGGTAGTTTGAGCATTCTTTGGCATTGCCTTTCTTTGGGATTGGAATGAAAAGTGATCTTTTCCAGTCCTGTGGCCACTGCTGAGTTTTCCAAATTTGCTGGCATATTCAGTGCAGCACTTTCACAGCATCATCTTTTAGGATTTGAAACAGCTCCACTGGAATTCCATCACCTCCACTAGCTTTGTTTGTAGTGATGCTTCCTAAGGCCCACTTGACTTCACATTCCAGGATGTCTGGCTCTAGGTGAGTGATCATACCATTGTAATTATCTGGGTCATGAAGATATTTTTTGTATAGTTTTTCTGTGTATTCTTGCCACCTCTTCTTAGTATCTTCTGCTTCTGTGAGGTCCATACCATTTCTGTCCTTTATCGAGCCCATCTTTGCATGAAGTGTTCCCTTGCTATCTCTAATTTTCTTGAAGAGATCTCTAGTCTTTCCCATTCTATTTTTTTCCTCTATTTCTTTGCACTGATCACTGAGATGACAGGATTAGAATTAATAGTAGAAAGATCTTATAGACCCACTCTGGTAATACTATACATTTTAAGATAACAGGATTAGTCAGAAGGTTTTCAAGAAGGAGAAACTGTCCTCAAACAGGATACATTGTTGTTATATAATCATTGGTACAGAGTTTAAGCTGAGTTGTTTTGTTGTGAAATCATCAGCTCTGGGTTTAAAGAAAAAAAAGTTTTATGTGACTAAAATTAAGAAATATAGAAAAAATGTTTGTCCTTTTTTCTTCCTTGAGAATTGAGACCCTTATCTCCTCCATGAGAGCCCCTTCTCCTCCTGAGGGACCCTGGACTTCTTATTAACCTGCCTAGTGATTGACTGTCTCAATTCCATGGACTGTAGCCCGCCAGGCTCCTCTGCCCATGGAATTCTCCAAGCAAGAGTACTGGAGTGGATGTCCATTCCCTTCTCCAGGGGATCTTCCCGACCCAGGGATTGAACCTGGGTCTTCTGCACTGCAGGCAGCCTGTTTACCACATGAGCCACCAAGAGGGGTTCCTATCACAGCCAAGATCACACAGCTTCTTGTCCCTTTCTTGGCAGTTCCCTTCATCCACAAGCCCTTCCACAGTACCACTGCTCTGATGATCTGAGTCAGTCGTCTCCAGAATTCCTGATGAGCCCACCCAGAGTGACCCTCATGAACCATTTTCCTGTTGAATCCAGGGGCTGGCTGTCCTTTGTCTACTAGATCTTTTCTTTAGGGCAGTTGACACCTTGCAGCTTTCATAATTGCATACCTGTTTGAAAACATGTCCCGCTATCTCATTGAGAAAGAGGTGACCCCAAATCTTGCCTGTATTGTCTCTGAAGGGGAGTGACATGCATGCATATGACGTTCACCAGAGTGTGTGGAGTTGCCTGACTTTATCTCCAGATCTTGGAGGCAACAACACTCTTTTCTGCTGTTGCCCCACACTGGTGTGGAAGTGAGGATGGAGCCTGGGTGTTCCTTTTGGGAAAGAGGTGCCCAGGTCTTGATTCATTACTCATAGAATAGTTATCGTCAGTCTTCTGTGGAAACAGGTCAAATGAAAGTGAAGGGGATGGTGCGCATGTTGACATCCACAAATTTGTGAGAAGAGAAAAGTGAGTGTTTTTCTGCTCCTTTGGGACTGGTGACCACCTCAGCCTGACATCTATAATGTTCTTATTGTTCTAAATGCTGGTTCCCCTCCCCCCATCTATTATTCTTCAATGGAATCTAAGCTGTTAGGAATATTCTTACTACCATTTTCAATTCTGGAACTTGAGAAAGATTACAGGGACCAATTTTTTGCCTCACAAAAAAACCGATAAGCAATGGCATCACCTTCACTGATTCAGAGTGAGTTCTTCATGGATCATAAAAAAAGCTTGTCTAGGAGATATCATCTCATGGATCTCGAAATGCCTGCTTCTCTACTGACATGTCTGTTCTTGTGGCATCTGTCTCTCCTCATAAATCCACAAGTGAGCCGTATTTTGTAATAATCACTTGGGAATCAGATTGGAAGGATTGATTTTCCTTTCCGGTAGAAAATGAAGGACTGAATTTGAGAGTCCCATGTTCTCTAAAGTAGCAGCAGGTCTAAACGGAGCTTCAGATTTAACCAATGACACGGAGCTAATTTATTTTGTAGGAAAGAGCTAAAATAGGATGGACTAATAGATCCTGCCAATTTCTGTTTTCTAAGTGATTATGGAAAGCCTCAAGTTGTTTGGAAAAGACGTAACTATTTTCAGGTGGTAACTTCTCACCCTGCCCACATGTAAATTTAGAAAACTCTGGATTTGTAGTTTATTTCTCCAGAAGTGGCATCTTAAGAACAAATAAAAAGCCTCTTTTTTTTTTTTTTTTTTAAAGTTCAAAATGGTAAAAAAAAGTAAGAAGGAGAAAGTCAGGAGAATCCCCTCTCTCTCGTGTATTTTAACCTCTTTGATTTTCTACTGGGAGAAAATTCACAGTATGAGCTTTGGTTTCATTTAATTCAGTGCCTGCTCTGTGCACTTGGAAGAAGGGCTTCTCCCAGGATTCCATTCTAATGGGGTTGGGGCCAGAGCCCCGGCTGTGTGTGCCTTTGCTGGGGAGGCGGGATGAGAAATTGTTTCTCCTCCCTTTCCTTTCACTCCTAAAGCCAGTGCCCTGAGAGGAGTTTGCAGTCAGTACATCCCGCTCTATCACAGCCTCGCCTTTTTATGGCCATATTCTCTGTGAATGAAAAAAGAGAAAGTACAAATGTTTAGCCTGTCAGAGCCAGTTCACTGGATTATCCACACAAAACGTTTTCTATTAGAGGAGGGACAGGGCGGCGAGGGGGTGTTCCACAGACTGGCCATTCTACAAACGCCTGTGCGCAGGGCGTGGGGCCGGCTCTGGGAAGGGAATCCCTGGAGTGGGTGGGGTATGGTGGCAGCAAGGTGTGCCTTAGAATTTATTTGCATCAGCCAAAAGCTTACACTCTGCCTTTGCTCCTTACAACTAGGACATGAGCTGAATCTTTTCCAACTTTCTGTCCCCGCACTTCATTACTGATTGTTCACTGATTGTGGCCAATCAGGAAGCCACATGCAAAAAAAGTATGAGAGAAAGCTGCCTCCTATGGCCGCCTTCAAAACAGGGAAACACATGGTAGAAAATGGTTTCACTCACCACTGCAAGACCCAGAGCACAAAAGCTGGAGCATGGCCTTATAGACTGTCAATTTCATGCTTCTTACAGACTCTTGCAATTAGACTTTTTCTTATTTGTAGGCATCTCTGCCTTGTGCGTGCTCAGACTTCCAAACCAGCCAAATCTTCCTTTTCTTTCTCTCTCCTTTTTTTCTTTCCTTCCACCCTTCCTTCCTTCCTTTCTCCCTTTCTTTCTTTCTCTTCCCTTCCTCTCTCCCTCCCTTCCTTCCTTTCTTTTTTTTTTTTTAATGAAACACTGTGATGGTGAGAGGTAAGTTCAGCAGTGAAATTAACATTCACGTCAAATGGAAAATAGAATCACAACTACCTCAAGCTCAGATGCCTGTTTAGAATTTCTTCTCATGAAGAAAACCAAAGGCTTTATTTTCCTGGATTGCGAGTGCCAGAAAATTTCTCAAAGGTCAAATGTCTTTGCCTAAACAATTGTATAGTAGCATTCTGCCTGCATTATGTCACTGTGATCTTTAAGGTCCTAGTACTAGAAATGTAAATGCCTGATATTTTTTCCCCCAAGACACCTTGAAATCGTGCTTATTTTCTTTCACAGACAGCCTCTGCCTGTGGAGCTCTTGTCTCATGTATACCTGTTGTGTCTGCTTTTCTTTTTACCTAGGCCTTCTGCCTTATCTAGTAGCCCCACGTATTCTGACCTGCCCTTCATCAGGATCTCCCCACATCGGAACCCTGCTGCAGCTTCCGAATCCCCCTTCAGCCCCCCGCATCCCTACATCAACCCCTACATGGACTACATCCGGTCCCTGCACAGCAGCCCATCCCTCTCCATGATCTCGGCCGCTCGTGGGCTGAGCCCCACAGATGGTGAGTTTCAGACCAGCCTGTCCTGCTTCCGCACATCATGGGACGTGGTAAAGAGTAGCTGATGTGTTTGTGTCCTGTGTGCCAGGGGCTGTGCTAAGTGCTGTGATTGCATGCTCTTTTTTCAGCGTTATGACACCTCCATGAGGGTGAGGATATAATCTCCATTTTCAGATGAAGATTTGGCAGAGATGCCAAGTAACTTGCAACCTGGTTCCTTGGCTAGTAAGTGACAGAGGTGGAACTCAAGAGCCAGAATGTTGTGATGCCCAAATCCTCTTATTCACTACTCTGTTTTGTGGCTCTATTTAGACTGACCCTGTTGCCATTCCTGTATTGTACTTGTGTAACCAGCACATTTTGCTCACCTTCTGAGGAACACTTTTTAGGTCTGAAGGGCACATGTATACAGATGTGTCCATTGGAGCAGCACTTTTCAAACTCCACTGTGCGTATACATCACCTGGGGATGGTGATAAAATATGCTTCCTGGTGGGATGGGTCTGGGGGGGCTGAAGTTCTGCACTTCTGAGAGGCCTCCAGGTCATTTCAGTGCTGCGGGTCCAGGGACCACATTCTGAATAGCAAGATCTTAGAGAACATGATGGCCTAGCCCTGTTGTATGTGCCCTCTGTCCTTGACCATGCCACATGAACACTGCAAGAGGGATACTGTGGGCCAAGAAACGACCTTTGACTTTAATTCTCTTATACAGGATGCTCATTTTCAGCTCCCAAGGACCAGATTCCTGTTGTTCTGTGAGCCTCCCAATTAATTATTGTCACCTGACTTTTAAATTGGAGCTGTTCATTCCACAACTGTCCATGATTAAAATGCTCCTTTGGGGCCTACTGTGTAGCACAGGGAACTCCACTCAATATTCTATAATAGCCTATATGCGAAAAGAATCTAAAAGAGTGGAAATATGTATATGTATAACAGATTCATTTTGCTGTACATCCAAAACTCACACAGCATTATAAATCAACTATACCCCAAAACAACAACAAAAAAGTTTTTAATGTCCTTTTGGTTCAGAAAGCACATTTCCCATTTCATGAACACATGTACAAACTCACCTGTCTACAATTGATAGAATCTGTGTTAAGGCTCAGAATGGCTTACGCTGTACTGATGACAAGTACAGAACTGTGAGTTCTCTGTAGTAAACCACAAATTGCTGGTGCTCGTGCAGGCGCACATGGACTCTGGCTTACCCAGCAGTGTTTGCCCCTGCACGGCTCATATTCTCCATGCACACACTTCCCAGGGCATGGTGGGGAGAGTAGGTAGAAGCAGCCTGAAATTTCTCAGTAAGGATTAACCTAGTCATACTTCCAGGAGTGGCTGGGCTCCAGCAACAGCTGCTGACTCACTTTTTTTCCCCTTCTGATTCAGTGCAGTGGATATACTTGCATAGTACCCAAGGAAGAAATTTCGCCATTTGGACAAGATACACACTTTAAAAATAAAACTGTAAAAGAGTGAGATCAGAGTTTGTTCTGCTTTGGATTTGGTTTTCCAGTGGGAAAAATGGAGAGTCACCTCCATAGAATACTTGGGACTCCGTGAAAGTGACTCTCAAGAACAGAGGGAAAGAAGGGTAGACAGGTCAGCTGCGATGGGCTTGTAATGATGCCTGGCTTCCAGAAATTTAGTGGGGCCACTGAAGGTGGTACCTCTAATTAAAACATCTTATCATCTGCTTTTCATAGTGTTTGATGATAAGTATAAATAAAACACTTTTTATTACTTCTGCATTTTTCATCCTGCCTTACAGGAGGCCAATTAATACCAAAAATCAAGTCACTCATTTTTGTCTCTTGCGGTCCATGATTTTTGTATATATCTATCTTCATGATGTAGGAAAAGTATGAAATATAAAGAA
Source organism: Bos mutus (assembly GCF_027580195.1). Taxonomy (NCBI): domain Eukaryota; kingdom Metazoa; phylum Chordata; class Mammalia; order Artiodactyla; family Bovidae; genus Bos; species Bos mutus. The sequence continues at coordinate 40,182,778 of NC_091620.1, read as the reverse complement.
GAATAAATAAAAGATAATATAAGATATATAAAAGAATATTTTAAAAAGGATGAAATAATACCATTTGTAGCAACATGTTGGACCTAGAGATGATCTACTAATTGAAGTTAGTCAGACAGAGAAAGACAAATATATCACTTATAAGTGGACTCTAAAAAAAAAAGATACAAATTAACTTATTTACAGGCTTCCCAGGTGGCACAGTGATAAAGAATCTGGTTGCCATTGCAGGAGATGGTAGAGATGCAAGTTCGATCCCTGGGCTGGGAAGATCCCCTGGAGGAGGAAATGGCAACCCACTCTAGTGTTCTTGCCTGAAAAATTCCATGGACAGAGCAACCTGGTGGGCTCCAGTCCATGGGGTTGCAGAGTCAGATGAGATTGAGTGCGCACGCATGTGCGTGCGTGCACACACACACACACACACACGCACAACTTATTTACAAAACAGAAATAGACTCATAGACTTAGAAAACAAACATGGTTTGGGAAAGAGGGTAGGAGGGATAAATTAGGAATTTGGTGTTAATGGATACATACTACTATATGTAAAATAGATAAACAATGTACTGTATAGTACAGAGAACTATTAATATATTCTGTATCTTATAATACATATCCTGGGAAAGAATATGAAAAAAAATATGTGTATATATAACTGAATCACTTTACTATATATCTGAAACTAATATAACATTGTAAATCAACTATACTTCAGTAAATAAAAAGTATTTGAACACAAATATAAAGCATACCTAGACCTGTTGTTAGAATGCCAGTGTTTCTACATTTTAATAATACAACTAGCTTTTATTGATCTAATGTTATGTGCTAGGCACTTTTCATGCACCATCGCCTTCACTCCTCCCAGCAACTTCCTGAAGAGGTGGAGCTGGGATCTGCATCTAGATCTTAGTGCCTCTGGAGCCCACCCCCAGAACTGCTATAGTATCCCACAGCTTTGGCACATAAGTTGTCCGGTGGAAACCAATCATTATCCCCCTCTTATAGAGCTGACGCTTGCCAGTAAGTTGCTCCAGATTGATAGGTATATTTCTTCTTGATTTTGAAATGAAAAAAGAAAGAACTTTAAAATTATGGAACACAAAATTGCAGCTTACCACCCAGCCATGTGTTATTAAATTCGGGCTGTGATCCCTTTTCCACTCATGGCCCTGGGTCCTCCAGCTACCGAGAACTGACTCAGACCCTCTGCCAGAAAGCTTAGGGAAGTATTTTAAATATGTCGGGAAGGTCATTGTAGTTACCTAAGTTGTCTGGTGGCTCAGAGGTTAAAGCGTCTGCCTCCAATGAGGGAGACCTGGGTTCGATCCCTGGGTTGGGAAGATCCCCTGGAGAAGGAAATGGTAACCCACTCTAGTATTCTTGCCTGGAGAATCCCATGGATGGAGAAGCCTGGCAGCCTACAGTTCACAGGGTCGCAAAGAGTTGGACACGACTGAGCGACTTCAATTTCACTTTCACTTTTCAAGTTGTCTACTACTGTAAGAAATGTGAAAAAAAAAAAAATGTGAACATACAGTGATTCGATATAGTCAGTCAGTTCAGTTGCACAGTCATGTCCAACTCTTTGAGAGCCCACGGACTGCAGCACACCAGGCTTCCCTGTCCATCACCAACTCCCGGAGCTTGCTCAAATTCATGTCCATCGAGTTGGTGATGCCATCCAATCATCTCATCCTCTGTCGTCCCCTTCTCCTCCTGCCTTCCATCTTTCCCAGCATCAGGGTCTTTTCAAATGAGTCAGTTCTTCGCATCAGGTGGCCAAAGTATTGGAGTTTCAGCTTCAGCATCAGTCCTTCCAATGAGTATTCAGGACTGATTTCCTTTAGGATGGACTGGTTGGATCTCCTTGCAGTCCAAGGGACCCTCAAGAGTCTTCTTCAACACCACAGTTCAAAAGCATCAATTCCTTGGTGCTCAGCTTTCCTTATAGTCCAGCTCTAACATCCATACATGACTACTGGAAAAACCAGAGCTTTGACTAGAAGGACCTTTGTTGGCAAAGTGATGTCTCTGCTTATTAATATGCTGTCTAGGTTGGTTGTAGCATTTCTTCCAAAGAGCAAGCGTCTTTAAATTTCATGGCTGCAGTCACCATCTGCAGTGATTTTGAAAGTGAAGTCACTCAGTCGTGTCCAACTCTTTGTGACCCCATGGACTATAGCCTACCAGATTCCTCCTTCCATGTGATCTTCCAGGCAAGAGTACTGGAGTGGGTTGCCATTTCCTTCTCCAAGTGATTTTGAAGCCCAAGAAAATAGTGTGTCACTGTGTCCATTTGATATAAGACACTTTTATTTTGGGGAGCAAACAGAGGAATGAGTGTACAGATACATGCACATATATGAATTTAATCATTGTTTATTGGAATCTAGATGCTTTAAATGTTGTGCTAGTTTCTGCTGCACAGCAAAATGGACCAGCTATATGTATACATATAGACCTTCTTTTTGGATTTCCTTCCCATTTAGGTCACCACAGAGCACTTAATAGAGTTCCCTGTGCTATACACAGGTAATCATTAGTTATCTATTTTATATGAAGCAGCAGCAGCAGCCGTGTATATATGCCAGTCTTAATGAGTTCTTGAAACTAACCTCAAAAGTTTTATCATATACTTGATTTTTTTTCTGTGCTTTTCCTTCAGTTTTATTTTCTAATCAATGATATCTGGGAAACTTCAGCAAAAGCACAGTTTGAGTTAAAGAAGTTTTCCTAGAACAAACCATGAAAGGAATGGCTCTGTGGGCTGCATGACACATGGATTTTGGCGTATCTCAAGAAAAGCTTCTTGTTGACCTTCTTCCAACTGGTAACCATGCTTTTCTTCTCTCCTCTTCCATCCAGCCCCCCACGCCGGAGTCAGCCCAGCTGAATACTATCATCAGATGGCCCTGTTAGCCGGCCAGCGCAGCCCCTATGCAGACATCATTCCCTCTGCTGCCACCGCCGGCGCAGGGGCCATCCACATGGAGTATCTTCACGCCATGGATAGTAAGTGGCAGGGCTGTCTTCTGTAGCCCCGGGCATGGCCAAGCTAATGCATGAAAGGGAGAGGAAGGTCCTAAGATGAGTTGATCACCTAACTTTCCAAAGCAGAGAAGGAGGCGGCACTGCCAGGATTTGGGGCTCTGGTTTGCTTGGTTTGCCAGGAAATTCCCACAGACTTGGCCATTGAAACTTGCCAATTAGCTCACCTTATGTCAGTGAACTGAAAGAGGCAGGCAATTATAATTTGGCAGACTCAAAAAAACACTAGTCGGCTCTGATTGTCTTGGTAGCAGAATAAGGGAATGTGTTTGATTAGATGAACATGCTCATGACCAATCATTTCTTGATTTTATAGATTTTATGCTTTAAAAATGAGCTTAAAAAAAGAGACCTATACTTGATTTCATGTTTTTCATGGGCTTATTTTTTTCTTATTTTCCTCCTATGTTTTCTTTTTTTAAAAATGTTATTTTAAGCGACTGTAGGTCTTATTTATTTAATTTATTTTTGGCTACGTTGCGTCTTCATTGCTTTGTGCAGGCTTTCTCTAGTTGTTGCAAACAAGGGCTACTCTTTGTCATTGTGTGCACTCCTGTGTTTTCTTTATGTTAAAAAATTCTGTGTCACTGAGACCTCTTATATAGGAAACAAAAATCATTTCCACATCAGAAAGGGCTACTCTTAGTACCTAGGAGTGGGGGAAACTGGGATCACTGGATGCACTTTAAATGACTTACTTTTGGATCCCTCAAGGCTTATGATGAGTCTTTAGTGCCACTTCTCTAGACTAGAGGTACAGATGAGAACCTGTGATTATCATTTCTCAGAATATCTAAGAGTTTTTATCCTTTAGGTTCACATCCATTTACTAGGTGCCAGGAAGTGAAGCCAAAGTGTCATCCGAGGTATACATAATGCAACCCTTTGAATACGAAGATAATGTGAGTTTGCGTAGGACATATGCTAAAGTTTTGTTTGTTTCTTCTAGTAGCAGTGATTAACTTGTGCTTCTGTATCTAGAGGCTGTTTGGATTCTTCTGTGATGATGAGTGGACCTTGGTCCACTCTCTAGCAGTGGTTAACAGTTCAGCTCTCAGATTTACAATAGACAGAAGACGATTGGTCTACACAGTGTAAAACCTACAGCTCTGGTCCCCTTAATGTCATGAAGTAACTTAGCTGGGTTACCTAGGAACACTGCTTGGATGGGTTTCCACTGGGGAGTTCATTACCTCACCCAAAGTGAAAGAAATATGTTACATCTTCCACAGGGATTTTGTGGTTCTGCTTTGTAGAAGAAAGAGTTTCCATTGCAGATTCATCATGACCACGTTTCAATTAGGGGTTGTTGGGAAAAAAAAAAAAAAGTTGAGTGTTATTATGCAAATCAGTTATTTAAAAATCTGCAAATAAAGAATTAAAATAAGAGAGACTCCTTGGAAGGTCAACCCATATTACCTTCTCTATTTGATGAGAATGTGTTTAGTCAGGCAATGGCGGTTTTTATCTAAATAAAGGATGAAGCTACCCTTTTACTTAGTAAAAACTAATTAAAGGCATTTTAATTTGCCAGAGTATATGGTAAATTGATTGTCATTAAGTAGGAATTTAGATATCCTATTATTCATCACATAAAAAGAAACCTCCTTTTTCTTTGTCAGAATCTTTCATTAGAATAGAGAAACAAAACAATTAACAGAAAGCCAGAGCGGGAAAATCTGTGTTGGAACAATGAGACTGCTCAGGCTTATATCTAGGAGGAAGCAGGGTGATCAGTAGAGACCTGGGCCACTTCTCTTTCAGCTGCTTTGAAATCCTCACCTTGTAGTTTAGCTGTTCCCTTCAACAAGGGATCCCAAATCACTGTCCTAAACGCTGATTACTTTCTTTGCTTAGTTGCTAGGGGATTGGGAAGAGCATAATAAAGGGTTGGAAAGCATTTAAAAAGTACTATATCCCTGCTCTCTGAAGTAGTTGAAATAGCATTTAGCTTAACAAAGAGAATGTTCTTCTGTTTTATTTTTTTTAATCATTTTATTTATTTAAGTGGCTGTGCTGAATCTTAGTTGTGTCATGGCATGTGGCATTTTTTTTTAAGTTGTATCATGCAGGATCTTTAGTTGCCTCATGCAAGCTCTTAGTTGCAGTATGTGGGATCTAGTTCCCTGACAGCAGATCAAACCCAGGCCCCTTGCATTGGGAGCGTGGAGTCTTGTTCACTGGACTCCCAGAGAAGTCCCCTGTTCTTATGTATTAAATATAAAACCTATGAGAATTTTTTCAAGGGAGAAGCGAAATGAGGTTAAATTTCTACATTGGCTCTGCAGTAGTGAAAGCAGAGCCAGCCTGGGATCGAGGGGGTCATTCTACTCCACTGTAACAAATCTTCAGGACTCATCGGTTGGGAGAAAAGCAGCAGTAAACTTTTTGGACGAGCACCTGACTTTTAAATGTGCCAACAGTGGGCTTACCAGGGTTGCAGCCAGCTTTGGGTTAGAGTATTCCTGTGTTGGGCATTAGAATGAACAAGCCTGTTTTATGGCTCTAATTCCACCTTTTGGGATTCTAGTGACTTAAAGATAGGAGAGCAAGTAATCCCTATAAGGAATATCCTAGAGAAATCCTAAATGCTCCTGAAAACCACACTGTATATATGGTGGAAGCTGACTTAAGTAAGTGCCCATCTTGGAGGGGAAAACAGAGGAGATGGACTAACCAGGCCCTAGGGAGCCACGAGCTTCCATGAAAGGCCTTGGCCTCTATCTTCGGACGATGTGAAGGGATATAGGCCCCAGTGTTTCATAGCATCAGATGACCTCCTCATCTAGTTAGTGATTTAAATCAGGGCATCAGCTCTGTCTGAAATGTCCTGCTACTTCTAACTCTGCCAGGGATCATCGAGTCTCATTGAGAATGATTACTGTCAAGGATGATATGGAAGTTGACCAGAAGTCTGGTTTGTCCTTGAAGTCCTTTGGAAGTAGAATGCATTTCCTCACTGAAAAACTTCTTAGATGAGATTATCCTCTCATAGTGAGTAAATATGAAACATTTATGTGTAAAGCTGATGTCATAATAAAAGATGCTGGTTTAGGCAATAAAAGCTGTGAACACAGTGGGACTGCTGTTTCTGTACTCACATGGCCTAAATCATGTGGGTCATGAAACTTCTAAATGAAGAAATTCAATTTTCAGTGTGCCTGAAAGAAGTATTTGAGTAGGGACCACATTTGTCATTCAAATTGGTTTACCAGTTTTATATTCATGGATGGTACTAAGTTCCAGTTTATGATTTATTTTTTATTAGCTATAAAGTATGTCTATTTATCATTATAATAATGTCTGTAAGTCTTTCATAGTCATCTATTGCATTTCATTAAATTATCTTAAATCATTTTGGATTGTTATCTTGTGTCAAAGTTCACCTCTGATGAAGAAAATATTCCCAATTAGTTTTCTATAGACCAGGTACCCAGACATTTTTCTATAAAGAAGTCTTACCCTCTACTACCGTTTTCTGTGTACCCCCAAATTGCCATGTCCCTGTAAGCAGATGTACCCATTCTTTGAAACAGAAACCCTCCATTCTTTCTCAAAAGTAATTATATTTGATTTGCCTCTTACCTAGTAGGATTATATTCTCATTCTATTCTCATTAAGTCATTAAACTTAGTTTGCTCACTCTGTAATGTAAATGTGACCTTAGAAAAGGCAGGAGTGGGCTTGTGGGCCACATTTATAGTTATGCTCTGAAATCTAGATCTCTTAACATCTACCAAATTGCAGGCAAATGGGCATTTAATTTTTCACTCTCTGTGTAACAAGCATTGTATTAAGTTGACAGGCATTTCAGCGTGAGTTACTAACCTCTAGAACAGAGCTTCATCCGTGGAACCTTCTTGAAGTCTCAAAACTCTAATAAATGCATAGAATTAATTGATTGATTAATTGATCAATCCAATAACCAGAGAATTAAAATTGACTCATGTTATCTTATTATAATGCTTAGAGGGTCCCTCCCAACCTGCCCTTGGAGAATGGGTAAACAAACCATAGTCCCAAGCTTTTAAATGTTTCTTGGGACTTAGGCTGTTAGATAATGGGGAATTTAAGGCAGGGTCCTTCCGTTTCGGCACTACCAGGACTAGATGATTCTTCATGATGAGGGCCTGCCCTGCACATCCCTGGGTGTACAGTAGCTTCCCTACCCTCTCGATGTTTCTAGCACCCCCTGAGTTATGATAACCCAAATATCTCCAGATGTTGTCACATGTCCCCTGGGGGCAAAATCTATTCCCACCCCTCCATCGAGAACCATTAATTTAGGATAATGTATTTATCAGTTTTTTCAGTAAAGCCATAAATAGTCCGTGATCAGATAGCTACAGAAATCATGGGGAAATGAAGGCATAACTAAGCTGGATTTTTTTTTTTTATCTTAGGATACTTTAATTCATTTTTCCCCTTTGGCTCATTGCTTTAAAGCCATGTGTGTTGGGAGTTGGGAGGATGGGTGCGATGTGACTGTGGGAACCACTGTCTTTGTCGCTTGTGGTGAATTAATGATGAGAATATCTAAGCAGCCGTCAGATTCATAAATCAGTGGAAATGAGAGGGATAACACATAAAAGTCTTTCCCTTTTGTTTAGCAATTTATCATTTTGCCTGCACATTAATAAACAAAGCTCCCCTGAGGTAAGTCCCTGGAAGATAAATATTTCTCCCTAATTCCCTCAATTGTAGCCAGTAGAACACAAGCGGGAAAAGAAAGGTACTTGTCACCACTGGTCGCTGGCTTCTTATCCTCCAGTTCTTGCATGTGGGGTAACAGGAATAGATAACAGGTACCAAGTCCAGCCACAGGTAATCAGATTCTGTTTTGTTTATATAACAGGCACCAGATTCCCCAGCCCTAGGCTGTCAGCCCGGCCGAGCCGAAAACGTACACTGTCCATATCGCCACTGTCCGATCATAGCTTTGACCTTCAGACCATGATAAGGACATCTCCCAACTCCTTGGTCACGATTCTCAATAATTCCCGCAGCAGCTCTTCAGCAAGTGGCTCCTATGGCCACTTATCTGCAAGTGCAATCAGGTATGTATTTTCCTTAAATCCATGATACATTTCTTTAATAAAACACCACTGCTTGCCTGCACCTGTGTTTGGGGTACTGACTGCCTACAAGGTAGAATTATAACAGGACACTGGGACTGACCTGAGATGGGGATCCAGGTTAAATTTCACTACAGTGGGTTCCAGAGCCAATTATTGTGCCGAAAATACTTATTTTGCAGATGTTAGTTAGCAGCTCTTAAAAAGAAATAGTAGTTCTTTGGGAATGAAGAAATCCACTCCATAGAGACAGTGAGAATGGGGATCTTTTTTCCCCTTACTAGTTATAGTTCCCGAGAGGAAAAACTGACTTCATACCTGGTTTGGGGAAAATTGCAAAGACAGGACACAAATCAAAAGACCAGATGTGAGTCTTGTCTCACAGGGTAAAGGTGTGTTTTGAGAGGAAGAAAGGAAAAGGGACATCAGGGTGGATTTTTTTTGACCATATTGAGTGGCGTGCGCGATCTTAGTTCCCCAAACAGTAATTGAACCTGTGCCCCCTGCAGTGGGAGTTCAGAGTCTTAGCCGCTGGACCACCAGGGAAGTCCTGACAGCAGGGCTTTTGCCGGATGGCTTTTGCATCCACTCTTCGGTAGTGAGTCTTGGCGGTGATTTCCGGGAGGTCTGGAGCCCCGTAGGCTGCCTGCGTAGATGGGGTGAGTCTCCGTCACCCTTGGGTTTGCACATCGTGTCCTTCTTACCATGAGCCTGTGGAGACCATCGTTTTGTACTTCTGGGCCTTAGGGGAGGTGTTTAACTTTCCAGTGACTGTTGATTGTTGGGTTTTGGAATACCAAGGCTTTTTTTTTTGTCATTCTGTTTTTAAATAAATCTCTTTCAAACTTCAAAAAGCAGGGTTTTTAGTCTAAAGGAATTGATGCGACTTCCATGATGGATATACTATTAGGAAAACTCTAACAGTCCAGAAAAATGTTGCAGTAGTCACATACAATATATACTAGAAATGATGAATACCATTATTTTTTCTGTAAGTTTCCATTACAGTTTTAATTCTTTGCTAGTTCAGTTATCAGCAGTCTCCTTTGGCAGGCATATTCAGTTCAGTTCAGTTCCTGTTGTGTCTGACTCTTTGCCACCCCATGGACTGCAGCATACCAGGCTTCCCTATTCATCACCAGCTTCCAGAGCTTGCTGAAACTCATGTCCATCGAGTCGGTGATGCCATCCAACCATCTCATCCTCTGTTGTCCCCTTCTCCTGCCTTCAGTCTTTCCCAGCATCAGGGTCTTTTCCATTGAGTCAGTTCTTCGCATCAGGTGACCAAAGTATTGGAGTTTCAGCTTCAGCATCAAGTGTTCAAATATTATAAATCTCCATTTTGATATGATGTCATTTTTCTTCTGTATCTGTTCTTTTAATATTGTCAAGAAAGTATGGAAACATGGAACAGAACAAATAACTGTTTACATGATAGACTTGTGGTGCTGGAGAACTCCTGAGAGTCTTTTGAACAGCACAGAGATCAAACCAGTCAATCCTAAAGAAAATCAACCCTGAATATTCATTGGAAGGATTGATGCTGACGCTGAAGCTGCAGTATTTCGGTCACCTGATGTGAAGAGACAACTCACTGGAAAAGACCTTGATGCTGGGAAAGATTGAAGGCAGGAGGAGAAGGGGGAGACAGAGGATGAGATGGTTAGATAGCATCACTGACTTCTATGGATGTGAGTTTGAGCAGACTCTGGGAAATGGTGAAGGACAGGGAAGCCTGACAGGGAAGTGCTGCAGTCCATGCGGTGGCAAAGAGTCTGATTTGACTGAGTGACTGAATTACAACAACATGATAGCAATTGGTACCTACAGAGGGGTCCTGGGGTAGTTTCAGTATTAGCTGATGTGGTCTTAAGATACGCTTTAAAGTCAGGCAGAACTGTAGTCAGATTCCAGCTTTGCCATCAGCTGTGCAAACCATACTCGCCTGTCGGCTTGGAAGTTCCGTCTTCACATTTGTAAACTACAGACAAGATTCCCGCTATAGAGGAAAGGGGTAACTTTTATTAAAGCTGGTGCGGATGGTCAGTACCTGGATGTAGACTGCTGTCTAAGGGCAGAACCTCAGGAGAACTGGCCTTGATGATCCATCCAGATGAGCCACCAGGGCCTGGCCATGCTATGCTGTAATCACCCCAGTTTGGCTCTGAGGAGTGTGCCCATCTCCAACCATGGCCCGGCTGCTCTGCACTCCTGGCAAATTTCTCTGGGATCATAGATTGCTACTGACCATATCTCAGTCTGCTGAAATCATATCGTTATTATGTGACTTGCCTAGAACTCATAGCATCAAAGTGGTGGAAATGGGGCACACAGTGAAATTCACAGGAATGATATTTATTTCTTCATTTGAGTTTTCATTTCGTCTTTGTTTTTCTTCCCTTGTGCTCTCTGTCCAGCTACTGTGACTTTATAAGGCCTCTGAAGGATTTAGATTAGAAAATGGTGCCAGATGGTCGTGATGCTGTCTTTAATTTGTACCCCGCATCTTCACCAGCTTCTTAATCTCCTCCCCTTCTCCAGATAATTTAGTATCAGTCCTTAAGAAACTGCCAGTATCCTGACTTGGAATGGTTGTTTTCCCCTGCCACCAAGGGGCTACAACAGACCTGATTATTCTCATTGAAGCTGGAAGCAGAGACCCTAATTCAGTCCCCAAGAGACCTGTTTGCAGTCAAATGGCTAGGGCCATCAGGCTCTCAGGTCACCCTTGCCTCGGCTCCTCGCCAGTCCCTCTTCACTCTTGCAGCCTGACCTCTCGTTCTTCAGTACACAGACACTGTGTGTTAGGATAAGGCATAGCTTTGGATGCGTATAAAGTAATACAGATAGCCCAAGATGAGGTCGCCTTGCCATAACAATACATTTATTAGAAGAATTACGATCGGCACCACCTGCCAGGCTTTGAGCTGGAATAACCTTAGTGCTTCGCTAGCCCTGTTCCAAGTTTCACTTTGCGAAATCTGAAGACTGACTGGAGGACTCCTCAGTAAGTGGGAGGACTGGTGGATGACAGGGAAGGAAGCTGCATGAAGAAATGTACACAGGGTAACTTTCTCAGAAGGGAAAGATGCAGAAGCGAGGGTGAATTTAGCATTCATCTCATCTCTGCTTTGTACCCAGGGGTGTGGTTGGTGTGAGATGCTCTCACTGATTTCATCTCATGGCAGTTTTGGAAAGCATAGTGTTACTCTTGTTTTACGCATAAGCACAGAGGGTCTTTGTGAGAGGCCCAGCCGTCCACTCATTTGCTTTTTAATTTGCACCAGACACATTTGACTTTTACATTTGACTTGTGCATGTTTTCTAATCATAACCTCCTTCTCATGTGGACAGTGCATATAGTAATGGTGTCAGTTCAGTTTCTAAAGATATTTTTCAATGTGTGAAGACACATGTTCGGTTTTCTAACAAGTGTCCTTCACATGCATGTTCCAGTTCCAGCGCTCTTCTCCAAGAGGCTGATAATAGCATGGACCTCTGTTTAAAATCCCCTACTGACTTGCTCATCTGGTACTTTGCCATATGTCTCCCTCCACCAAGACACAAAGGCCAGAAGGTCTAGGACTGTGATGCCTTGTTCATGGCCACACTCCCCACACCATTCCATCTGTGCCCTGTCACCTTGACAGCACTCCACACATATTTCTGGAGTGAGTGAATGAAGGAGCTCTTTAATGAGCCGTTAGAATTCAAATCACCCTCCTTATTAAAAGGAACTTTCTGTGTGGTGGATGAATGATTTTTGTTGTCAGAAGGTTATAGTCTGTATGAATAGTAATGTATCCATAAGTTGATAGATATATAGAAATGCAGAGGGATGAATACAAAATAAAGGGCTACAAAAGCAAATGTTCATCTTCAGTTTGTATATGGTTCTTGCATGTGTGCCTGCTAAGTCGCTTTAGTTGTGTCTGACTCTTTGCGACCCTATGGACTGTAGCCTACCATGCTCCTCGGTCCATGGGATTCTCCAGGCAAGAATACTGGCGTGGGTTGCCTTGCCCTTCTCCAGGGGATCTTCCCCACTCAGGGATCAAACTCAAGTCTCTTATGTCTCCTGGATTGGCAGGCAGTTTCTTTACAGTGGTGCCACCTGAGAAGCCCATTTGATTCTTATGTTGATGTATTTACTTAATAATTTAGACTGCCATAAAAATTCCATATAGACCACATATTTAATCATAAAAACCCATCTACATGTTAAGAAATTGTTCCTGATTATATCTGACTTATTGAGACATATTGTCCAAATGTACATCACAAGTATTTTTTGTACCATAACTAAGACAATCATTTAAAAGAATAACTCTATGCACTTGGAAAGGATGTTGTGAAATACTGTCTCAGAAAGTTTTAAATTCACCATCACCCTGAGAAATGCCATCCAAGACTTGATGAGTCACATTTATCCAATACAGTCTGTATCCTCTGTATGGGGAAGGCCAATTTTTATCCAGTTAATAGTGTTAAATTAGAAATAGTTTGACCTCTGCTAATACCTTCCCCTAGAAATAGAGGAAAGATTATTTCAACTGACTCTCATCTTCCATTTTCTAGGAAACCTAAATGAAATGAAGAAGTGAGTAATCCATTCATTTCTAACCCACCAGTTACAGCTTTCTCTCACTTTGGGTTTAATGGCAAAAATGAAGATGTCTTCATATCCTTAGCAGTTTCAGGTCTGGCTCAGCTAGGACAGACATCTCGGTGAAAATGAGAGTTGAGTGCCCAGAAGTGCAGCCTCACAAATGAGGGTGTGTTTTCTGTGGCCAGTACTGACCAGCTCTGCCTGGTGACCAGAGAACGGAAGCATCAGCCCTGCTGGAGGCCCCTGGAGTAAGGGTGCAGTTGGCAGGTCCAGTGCCGTTTCCTGAGCAGAGTAGGAACCAGTTCAACTTTCACAGCAGCTTGATACTGCTTTGTTACCTGCTATGAGTCAACTAATTTGTGTCTGAGAAACAGCTCGAAATGACTTGGGTGGGAAACACTGAAGAATAGAAGAATGAATCCAGAGCCAAATAACCAAAGTCCTTAAAACTCTGATTGCATCTTCTAAAAATTATGAGACAACCTTGTCTTCCCCCAGAATCAGTGGAAATAATAAATCCTGGCTAAAAAGGATACTTTTCATTTATTCCCAGATGTGACCATTGGTTTTAGGTAGTACTTCATTTAATCTACTACTCACTTATCCCCCAAATATTTTACTGCAGTTTCAACTGTGTGCTGGTCACTGTGCTGGGCATCAGGGCTGCACAGATGAATGAGAGACATGATTCCTGTCCTCATGGAACTCATGGAAGGGAAAGGCTTCCAGTCAGATACGAAGTTAGGATGTTTGGAGACTACCAGCAGCCCAGGTAGCAGATGAGGCAAAGCACAAGGTTGGAGGTGGGCAGGACCAGGTGGTGTACAGTGTGGTCTACTGATCCAAGGCCTGTAGGAAGGCTTTGGGCCCCAGCGAGGGTGTGTTGTTTTAGAGACCAGGGAGCTCAGGGAGGTTTGTGAACTGGATCCAAGGCACTTAGCTACTTACTTGGCCATACCTGCCAGGTCTAACTGTGGATCTCCTTTTCTGTTTCCCTTCTTTCTCTTAAAAATCCTCCAGTGGGACACATGACTAAAGGGATTGGTAGGAAGTGCTATTTATAATAGGAATATAATCATGTCTGGTGATGCTTTTAAAAAATGGATGATGTTTTTCTAACTGTGTCTGCATGACTGGCCAGTTACATAATTTGGGTTGTTGTTGTTGTGCTTGTGTGCAGTCATGTCTGACTCTTTGTGACCATTTACCATTAACTTCATGGTAAATGAAGTTAATTTACCATGTTACTTTCAAGTATACAGCAAACTCATTCAGTTATATAGATGCATGTGTGTGCATATGTATTCTTTTTCATATATTTTTCCATTATGGATTATTATAAGATATTGAGTATAGGTCACTGTGCTATATATTAAGTACTTATTATTTATCCATTTTATATATAGTAGTATGCATATATTAATCCCAAGCCTTCTAGTTTATTCCTTTCAGCCTTGCTATCCCCTTTGGTAACCATTACTTTGTTTTCTTTGTCTATGATTCTGTTTCTTTTTTTGTAAATAAGTTCATTTGTGTGTTTTTAGATTCCACATTTAAAAGATATCATGTGATATTTGTCTTTCTCTATCTGCCTTACTTCACTTGGCACGATTGTCTATGTGAATCCATCCATGTTGCCGCAAACAGCATTGTTTCATTCTTTTATGGCTGAGGAATATTCCATTGTGTATATATACCACATCTTTATCCATTCCTCTGTCAGTGGACGTTTAGACTGCAGCATGAAGTTTCCTAATCCCAGTGCCCAACCTGAAGAAATGCATTATAAAAGCATCACATGAGTTTCTTCTAAGTATCTTTTAAAAATTCATATCTGAACAGAACTGACCAAATTAGGGCAGTTGCAAAAATGTGTTTATAGGTTGCTAGCATTGATTTTACTTTAAAAATATTTCCTAATAATCTATAGCTGCTGCATATTCTTCATTCCTCCTCACTTTGGGTAAGAGAGGGTGCCTTTGTGACTCGGGCTTTCCTGTGACCACCCGCGTCAGGACTCTGCAGTGGTTCTCACATCAACCTCAGGCCAGCCCAGCTCCAAGCTGAGTTCTCCAGGTCAGGGAGGGGTTCTAGAGATGAATCTGGAAACTGATGATGAGCCTTTCTATTGAAGCCAATGTAGATAAAATGCATGGAGTATTAATCACTCTGTCCCGGGCAACCCCCTACACCCTGACCCCACATTCACACAGAGGACCTGTGGTATGGAGACTCAATGGAAGGAGATGTTCCATGCAGCTCTAAGGAAAGCTTATGTGTTTTTTTTAGGGAATGGGTAGATGCCATGTGGACTCAAGTCATTAAACAATAAGATAGAAACTTTGACCTGTAAGCATGACATGGCTGGGTGATCCAACCTCTTGCCATCTTTCTTATAGTTCCAAGTCTTTAAAATTCACTTTTACTTAGAAACAGGTCTTTTCAATATTGTAATCAGCTCTATTTACTCTCCTAGTATAAAAGACTACAGCAGCACACATCCCCTAGTGTGTGTTAATCACTCAGTCATGTCCCACTCTTTGTGACCCCATGGACTGTAGCCCACCAGGATCCTCTGCCCATGGAATTCTCCTGGCAAGAATACTGGAGTGGGTTGCCATTCCCTTCTCCAGGGGATTGTCTTGACCCAGAGATTGAACCTGGGTTTCCTGCATTGCAGGCAGATTCTTTACCATCGGAGCCATTCAGCTTTATTCATTGTACTATTATTAATTTATCCAGCCCATCCCTATCCTCTTCAGTTCAGTTCAGTCACTCAGTCTTGTCTGGCTCTTTGCAACCCTATGGACTGCAGCATGCCAGACTTCCCTGTCCATCACCAACTCCTGGAGCTTGCTCAAACTCATGTCCATAGAGTTACTGATGCTATCCAACCATCTCATCCTCTGTCGTCCCCTTCTCCTCCCGCCTTCAATCTTTTCCAGCATCAGGGTCTTTTTCAGTTAGTCAGTTCTTCGTATCAGGTGGCCATATTATTAGAGCTTCAGCTTCAGCATCAGTCCTTCCAATGAACATTCTGGACTGATTTCCTTTAGGATTGACGGATTTGATCTCCTTGCAGTCCAAGGGCCTCTCAAGAGTCTTCTCTAACACCACAGTTCAAAAACATCAATTCTTCGGCGCTCAGCTTTCTTTATAGTCCAGCTCTCACATACATACATGACTACTGGAAAAACCATAGCTTTGACTAGACAGACCTTTGTCTGCAAATAACGTCTTTGCTTTGTAATATGCTGTCTAGGTTGGTCATAACTTTCCTTCCAAGGAGTAACTGTCTTTTAATTTCATGGCTGCAGTCACCATCTGCAGTGATTTTGGAACCCCCCCAAATAGAGTCTGTCATTGTTTCCATTGTTTCCCCATCTATTTGCCCTGAAGTGATGGGACTGGATGCCATGATCTTAATTTTTTCATCCTCCACTATATGTAGAGTTCCTGAAGTGTTTCTAAAATACATTATGGATTTGTCTCATATGCTATTTTATTATTATAATTTTAAAAATTATTTATTTACTTATTTATTTTACAGTAGGTCCTTGTTGTTTATTTGTTTTAAATATAGAAATATGTACATGTCAGTCCTAAACTTGCGTGCTATTTTAACTGGTTTTAATATATTTGACTTGAATATTAATGACTTTGAAATACCTGTATGTATAGTAGGGTTGAATACATCTTAACGATTGATCTTCTACAATATGAACTTTTAGTGTCTCCCACTGATATATCATTTCTATGATTTATTATCAATTTACAGATAGATTAGAGGAGTTCTGTACAAAGGTTGACTCACATCACTTCCTTGGTGTGAAAAGAAAAATATTTTTTGTGAAAGTCAAGCATGTGTATGGATTTCAAAGTTATATATATCAATTATAATTAATATGTAACTTTCCAGTTACAAAAAATTATTTTATTCTTTGGATATATAAAAGGGGTCTGTGAAAAGTACTCAGCTAAAACTTATTGAATTAGTGAGTAAGGGAGTGGATTTTATGGTATTTATTAAAAATGTTTAAAATTGAAGTATAGTTGATTTACATCATTGTGTCAGTTACTGCTGTACAGCAAACTGATTCAGTTATTCAGTTATGTACATTAATATTTATCAGTTGCTTAACATCCTTTCTTTCTACTTACACCCCAGATTTCAGCCAGATTGGCCACAGTTGTTGAAACTCTGAGGCAGAAGAGTTCCAGATAAGGGAGAGATTTCTGGGCTATTTACTGCAATAGTAAGAGGAGACCCAGTTTGCAAAATATGACTCCACTTTGTGAAAGAATATTGACAAAACATTACTTCTGATTTGTGATGGAGAATAAATGCATCAAAACTTTCCTAACGATTCAGACTTTGGGAATTTTAATGTTAAATTTTTGGAAAATAGTGGTTCCCACTGAGACAATAATTTACTGATCGCTTTTAATTCAGAGCGGAGTTAAAACTTTTAGTTCAGTTGGTTAGTTCTTTTGGTTCAGTTAAAAGAACTGAAGTTTTAGCTCAGCTCAGAGCAAAGACTTAGAGGGAAACTGAGTCAGTAGTTACTGTGATTTAGAATTCTGTCCCTGAGTCACTGCCTACAGTGGCATGCATGCTTCCTCTCAGGTATTATAAAAAAAAATCTTCCAGAACCCTTATCAGTTTTGATGGGTAGAAATTATGTTTGATGGATGAAGACACCACACACACTATGATAAGGGATCAAAAATTCACATTTTTCTCAATTCCTTCTCTTGAGAAAACTACAGGGCAAATTAACATTAATTAATTTATTCTAACTTTTTTTTTTCCTTTTCTAATTTTTTTAAAATTTTGCTGGAGTATAGTTGATTTATAATGAGTGTTAGTTACAGGTGTGCAGTATAGTGATTCAGTTATACATATATACATATTCATTTGTTTTCAGATTCTTTTTCCCATAAAGGTTATTACAGAATATTCTAATTGTTGTCCTAGAAAGTGTTTCTCAGAGTGTCTCTCTGGAAGCTCCTGCAAATATTGCCACAAACCATACCTGGGGTGGGACTTTTGAAACTCACATTCACATATTAACAATTCCAGGGGATCCCAGGGCTGTACTCCTCAGACTTTATGACCTTGACACTTTCTTTTCCTCCATAACACTTGATTGTGGGTTGTTATCCCAGAAGGACTGTGACTATGTTAGCGCATTGCTTGGGAGGATTTAGGCCATCTGACACTTTCTACAGATCTTATTGACTGAATATAAATTAACAGTTGTAAGTCACATTCTTATAAAAATGTTTGTGTGTTTTTACTTATCCCATCTTTCATGTAGTCATTTAGAAAAGAAGTGAATGCTATTATAAATTTTTAAATTACACTTATCATATGTTGAGTGAAGAAAATTTAAAATTCAGAACATAAACTTAATTGCTCTTCAACTGATCCATTGGAAAGAGCAGGGTGAGCAGAAATGTGAAGGCTTTGGGGTCATATAGCTCAGGTGGATGGAGGAGCCTGGTGGGCTGCAGTCCATGGGGTCGAGAAGAGTCGGACACAACTGGGCAACTTCACTTTCACTTTTCACTTTCATGCATTGGAGAAGGAAATGGCAACCCACTCCAGTGTTCTTGCCTGGAGAATCCCAGGGACGGGAGAGCCTGGTGGGCTGCAGTCTATGGGGTTGCACAGAGTCGGATACGACTGAAGCGACTTAGCAGCAGCAGCTCAGGTGGACCAAAGACTGTGTCCTTCTTGAAATAAGTTGACAGAGCAATGTATAAAACATTTCAACAGTGTCAGTACTTCATATTTCTAGGAAATTATGGAACAAAGTCTGAGCTCTTTAGGAAGATTTATTTTCAGGGTTTCTAAAAATAGAATTTGTTGTCGTTATTTAGTCGGTATGTTGTGTCCACCTCTTTTGCAACCCCATGAACTGTAGCCTGCTAAGATCCTCTCTCCGTGGGATTTTCAAGAATACTGGAGTGGGTTGCCATTTCCTCTTCCAGGGGATCCTCCCAACCCAAAAATCTAACCTGGGTTTCCAGTGCATTTCCTGCATTGCAGACAGATTCTTTTATCACTGAACTTTACTTTTCAAAAACAATTTCAACCTCTGTAATCAGCAGCATGTCTTCAGCTACTGAAGTTCTACAGAGACACACAGATCTAGTTACTAGCTTTGCACTGTTTGATAAATGTTGTCAAATTGCTTTTCTTTGAAGTAACTGTTCTGAGGGGGATGGGCAGAATAACGGCCCTCCATAAATGCCACATCTTACTGCCTGGAATCTGTAAGTGTATTTTCTTACACAGCAAAAGAAATTATGTGGCTGTGATTCAGTTAAAGATTTTAGGAAGAGGAGATGATTCTGTACCATGTAGGTGGCCCAATATAACCACAGGGGTCCTTATAAGAGAGAGGCAGGATGGTGTCAGAGTTAGAGGGAGTCACAGGAGGTTGGAGTGAGGCGGGGCCAGGAGCTGAGGATGCACGCAGTCTCTAGAAGCAGGAAGAGGCCAGGTGCACAGAGACTCCAGAGGAATGCAGTACTGCCCAACCATTGGAGGATTCTGACCTTTGGAGCTATAACAGGGCAGTGTTGTTGTTCGGTCACTAAGTCGTGTCTGACTGACTCTTTGTGACCCCATGGACTGCAGCACGCCAGGCTCCTCTGTCTTTCACTGTCTCCCAGAGTTTTCTTAGCTTCGTATCCATTGAGTCGGTAATGCTATCTAATCATCACATCTTCTGCCGCTCTTTTCTCCTTTTTCCTTCAGTCTTTCCCAGCATTAGGATCCTTTCCAGTGAGTTGGCTCTTCACATCAGGTGACCAAAGTATTGGAGCTTCAGCTTCAGCATCAGTCCTTCCAATGAATATTCAGGGTTGATTTCTTTTAGGATTGATTGGTTTGATCTCTTGCAGTCCAAGGCACTCTCAAGAGTCTTCTCTGCACCACAATTCAAAAGCATCAATTCTTTGGCGCTCAGCCTTCCTTATGGTCCAACTCTCACATCCATACATGACTACTGGAAAAACCATGACTTTGACTATACAAACCTTTGTTGGCAAAGTGATGTCTCTGCTTTTTAATATCCTGTCTAAGTTTGTCATAGCTTTCCTTCCAAGGAGCAAGTGTCTTTTAATCATGGCTGGAGTCACTGTCCACAGTTATTTTGGAGCCCAACAAAAGAAAATGTGTGACTCTTTCCACTTTTTCCCCATTTATTTGCCATGAAGTGATGGGACCAGTTGCCATGATCTTAGTTTTTTCAGTGTTGAATGTTAATCCAGCTTTTTCACTCTCCTTTTTCACCCTCATCAAGAGGCTCTTTAGTTCCTCTTCACTTCCTGCCATTAGTGTGGTATCATCTGCATATCTGAAGTGGTTGATATTTCTTCCAACAATCTTGATTGCATCTTGTATTTCTCAAGAGAGCCAGTGTATTTTGTTTTAAAACAGCTAAACTTATGGTGATGTGTTGCAACGGCAACTCATACCTTGGGAGAGTGGTTCCGTCACTCATCGACTCATCTTGAGGGGCTGCCCTGTTCCTGGCAGTGTTCTGGGCACCAGGGGTTAGTGAAGAACAAGACAGGCCAGGGCCCAGCTCCCCCGAACCTAACATTTGGAGGGAGGGAGAAAAAGAGAGTCTTGTCCTGCAGTGAAAACACAGCTGTCAAACAGGAGTACATGATGCCATGAGGAGCTGTGGAGGGGGCTGGTTTAGATGGGCCTCGGCCTCAGGGGGCCTCTGTGTCTGAGGAGGTGGCATTTAAGCTGGGGTCTGAGTGACCAAATGCAAGCAGCCATGCTGACCTCTGGAAGGACACGGGAGTACTGGGATACAGAGCTTGGGATGACGGTTCACTTGGCATCAGAGAACAGGGGGTGGTGGCCCCTGTCCCCTGCCCCCTTCCACTGGTGGGAAGTCCTCAGAGGTTCTTTCCATGCTCTTGGGAGGATGGTGATGTTTTTTGTTCTACTTGACATTACATGCAGTACCCAGTCATCCCCCATCCTCTGCTTCTTCTTTATACAACTGCAAGGACTACCTCACAGGCTGTTCTAAAACCAAGAGGCGACTTGGCTCTTGAATTCATTCACTGACGTGGTTACAAGGCCAAAAACATCTACTTCTGCCATCAAATCCTAAACAGGCTTTGTAATCCTGAGCAAGTAGCCTTCCTCCCAGGAGCTGACAGCAGTGCCTGCTCTTGTGGGGTGACGCAAGGTCTCTACCTATGTCTGCTATCGCCCAGGTCTTTGCACACAGAGGAACGAGCGTATCTGTTGCTGGCTCCTCATGAATAAGTAGGGACCACTAAAATTTGGTGGTCCAGGACGTCTCTGGCAGTCCAGTGGTGAAGACTCCACGCTTCCAATGCAGGGGGCACAGTTTTGATCCTTGGTCAGAGAACTAAGATCCCACATGCCTCTAAGTACCGCCAAAAGATAAAATAAATTTAAAATTTCAAAAAAATAAAATTCGCTGTCCCCTTCTGTATGTTCTTATATCCCTTGGAATCTAAGAGTTGACATGGATTTTGACCAGTGTTTATTCCTGTCCTGTGGTTTGAACAGTGAAAATGCAGCCCCAAAAGGGACAAAACCCACATGGGTTGAAAGATCTTGCAGCCCTTCCTACATCTGCTGAGGTCAGAGATTTCGCTCCTGGGGACAGGGCGCTGCAGCACCAATGCTGGCCCTGCCTTTTTTCTTCTACAGCTTTTTAAAAGTACAAATGGACCTATCCTATCTGGCTATTAACAGTTGTAAATTGCATTATATACACAACTGAGGGCATTTCCTGCCTTGTGAAAGGCAGGAAAGACTACCTCTAACAGTCTTGATTATTAATTGGGTCCTAACTTTTTTGAGCTTCCCAATATTGGGCCCCCCAGAATTAGAGGTGTACATGACCCAAGGGGCCCCCTTACTAAGCCTACCTGATCATTCAGGTTCCTGAAACTCAGAAGAGACACATGGAGTTTTGGGTAGAGTCCATATCACATTGTAAATATATAGGTAATGGGATCTTTTAGTTTTTCTTTGTTTTTTTAATGAACAGGATGAGGTAGTTACACTTAGGAATACCCATTCACCAAAAGAAAGGCGGGGATGGGAGGGTTAAATCATTGTGTTTTTTGATGAATGGCTTGTACACCAAAAAATAAATTGGACAGACTGGCATAGAGCTCAGTGAACATGAAATCAGCTATTAGAAGAAAGCTTGTGAACAAATTCTGAGGCAGATATGCATCTTTTGATTAATGCCCTATCAATCATCCGCACAGCTACCTTCGCTAAGTCTTGCTGTAATCATTCATGGTTGCTTTCGGAAATACTGGCAGAAACTATAGCGCTGCAAAAGCGAAATATTATTACTGATTTCTCCCCAACTTACTGTGAACAATGACTGTTTTCACCAGGTTTCTGCTCTCCTTTATTAAAGAAACACAATACAGAATGAAAGGAGGGTTCCTCCAAGCCCCGTGAAATTCTCCTAGGGTATTCTTAATGATATTCAGTCTTAAATGGGCAAGCTATTGTAATGCAAGGTTCTCTGTAGGAATAATAGTAATGTAATCCCATTGAAATTGCTTTTTATGGATTGTAGCCAAATGGGCAAAATGTGGAGTCACATTAATGAAGTGAGTATATCTTCAGCATTATTACTTAAAGTTGTTGAAATGGTTTGAATTTTGTTATTGTAATTATTATATTCTCAGTTAATGCACTCAACGGCAATAGTAATTAACCCACCAGATTGGAAAATTTTCATGAATTGTACCTTTGACTTTGCAAGAAACCTTGATTCTTTCTGGATCTTACACAGTAGGATGGAGAAAAG
This sequence comes from Bos mutus, assembly GCF_027580195.1. NCBI lineage: Eukaryota > Metazoa > Chordata > Mammalia > Artiodactyla > Bovidae > Bos > Bos mutus. The sequence goes on along the minus strand of NC_091620.1, from coordinate 40,160,195 downwards.
ATCTACGTAGGTATATATTTTCCCACTATTTTTTTTTTTAAGGAAGAAATTTTCACGAATGCAATTACAGTGTTTCGTGCTTTTTTTTAAAAGTCATCAGCAAATTCCTCAAGAGCACTTCATTCTCTTAAGAGGACTGGATTCCTAAACTATGCTGGTGCAGAAAACAATCTGGCACTGCCCACTTGTCCAGAAATCTTTAGGTCATCGTGGGGCTTCCTCAGAACTTCCGGTAGCCTGGGAAATACTCGGGCATAATGAAGTGGTGACAGGCATTAGCATGTATAATGGACGTTAATAGACATTGAGTGCTCTTTAGCTGGAAGAGGGAGCGATGCTTTCCCATTGGAATATTGCTCCATTGAAGCTCATTGATCACCGATTTCAGCTGGGAGAGGTTAATCCATCAGCTTCTGTAACCAGACGGCACTGATGGAAATTCTTTAGGTGGCATTCTGGATGAACCAAGCTTTCCATCTTTACAAACAAATGAGTGATATGACAAGCATGGTGTTCAAAACACATTTAACCAATTGATTTTCTTTCCTCTTGTAATAAGATCTGGAGACATATGAAAGTGTGCAGGGTGAGCCGAGATGAAAAGAATTGCTCCCTGCGTGGGGACTTACAGGATGAGGAGCCGATAAAAGTCCTATAAAGCATGTAGTCACCCATTCTCTTTGTCATATAAAGTTTGTTATTGCAATAAATAGCGTTATTGAGCTGATGCCTTTTGCTTCCGTTGTGCGGAATCTTAGGTCTGCGTATCTGTGCACATGCCCACATATGTCCCCTCTAAGCCACCACCTTTCTCTAGGAAGTTTTGAGATGTTGGTCAATCATCGTTTTCACTTTTTAATTTGAACACGCAGCCCTGATGCAACCTGGGGAGGAAAAACTAGATATAGAGGTGAGCTGGTCTCTGCATCCCATGCGAATGATGGTTTTCCCTCTATTTCCCACCTGCAGCCCTGCCCTGAGCTTCACCTACCCTTCGGCGCCCGTGTCCCTCCACATGCATCAGCAGATCCTAAGCCGACAACAGAGCTTAGGCTCAGCCTTTGGACACAGCCCTCCGCTCATCCACCCCGCCCCAACTTTCCCGACCCAGAGGCCTATTCCCGGGATCCCTACAGTTCTGAACCCCGTCCAGGTCAGCTCCGGCCCTTCCGAGTCCTCACAGGTGAGAGAGACATCTTGATGACCTGGTTTGTCTTGGGAACCACAGAGGAAAGCCATGGGGCCACATCAGCCTCGGATGCGCACAGGCCACAGCATCCTCACAGCTTCCATACCGCAGCCTGTCCACCCAACCCAGGCTCTCTGTCTTCAGGTTTGGTGACTGTGCCATGTATGTGCTCCTCAGGAAAACAAGAGCTTCTTCCACTAGCCATTTTATCCTTGGTGGAAAAGCTGCTTGATCTGGCTTCCCCCTGACCCTGTGTGGTCTGCTGTCCATTCAATAAACATACCTCCCATGGATAGAGTAATACAGAAACTTACAATACTATGTGTAAAATGGATCGCCAGTGGGAATTTGCTGTATGACTCAGGGAACTCAAACAGGGGCTCTGTGACGATCTGGAAGGGTGGGATGGGGAGGGAGATAGGAGCGAGGTTCGAGAGGGAGTGGACATGGGTGCACCTATGGCTGATTCTTGTTGATGTTTGACAGAAAACTACAAAATTCTGTAAAGCAATTATCCTTCAGTTGAAAATAAATAAACTTTTAAAAAGTTTAATAAATAAAATAAACATACATCCCTTGAATGGATTACTGTCTTTCAGTCCCTGTGTGCTGGACTGTTGGAGTTCTTTTAAACCCAGGATTCCAGCTGTTTTCCACTAGCTTTGAAAAGCCACCAGGAGTTGGTACTCATGATTAAAAACAAGGAGACGCCTCATGAATGCCTCATGAATATCCTGAGTTTTTTTTTTTTTTCCAATTTTTATTTCAGTACAGTTATTTACAGTGTTTCAGGTGTACAACAAAGTGAATCCGTTCATATATATCTTTTAGATTCTTTTCGCGTAGAGGTCATTGCAGAGTACTGAGTAGAGTTCCCAGTGCTATACAGTAGGCCCTTACTAGTTCTATTTTATATATGAATGCGAGCATGCTAAGCCGTTTCACTTGTTCCAACTCTTTGCAACCCTATGGGTTGCAACCCTCCAGGCTCCTCTGTCCATGAGATTCTCCAGGCAAGCATACTGGAGTAGGTTGCTGTGCCCTCCTCCAGGAGATCTTCCTGACCCAAGGATCGAACCTGTATCTCTTATGTCTCCTGCAGTGGTAGTCAGGTTCTTTACCACTTTTGCAACCTGGGAGGCCCATTTTATATACAGTAGTGTGTATATGTCAATCCCAGTCTCCCAGTTTATCCCTCTACCCCCTTCCCCTTGGTAACCATAAGATTGTTTTCTACATCTGTAACGCGATTTCTGTTTGTAAATAAGTTCATTATCCTAGCTGTGAATACATTTTCCAAACTCTGCTACCTGGAAATAGGAGCCTTATCTGTCATCATTCTAGTGCCGAAGAAGCCTGCTAGTCTCAAGTTGTGTGTTTTGGCTGTGGTCCTGCTCGTTGGTCAGAATCTAATTTTTGTCTCTGTCCCTGCCAATGTGACCTGCAGAACAAGCCCACGAGTGAGTCTGCAGTGAGCAGTACGGGGGACCTGGTGCACAACAAACGCTCCAAGATCAAACCAGATGAAGACCTCCCCAGCCCAGGGCCACGGGGCCAGCAGGTGAGGGAGGTGCCTGACTCAGGCACCTAGCCTGGTGCCTTTCACAGCTTCGGCTTGTCTGCTGTGTTCTTGGCCTTGGCTGTATACACGCGTTTGACAGATGGCCAGGTCTGGAATTTGACTCTGTTTCTCCAGCTCAGAAGCAAACACACAAAAATGCAGGCAGCTCTGTGGGGTAGATACTTGAGTTCATAGAGTAAGTGGTTGGATGCATTTGTTGTTGATCAGGGATGTGAACAACCTTCAGGCTATGGCTCTGATCTTGGGCCTGAATTACGAGTGCCTGGCTCTCAGCCCGAGCAGGGCAGACCAAGGAAATTCTCCACAATGATCATGTTCTTTCTTGTTCTTATTTTGCCACTTCCCACTGGCCAAGAGACCCTATAGAGCCAAGAGGGATCCCGCCACAGCTAACCTAATCTAAGGTTACTTCAATTCTGGCTCTTTACCCAAAGTCCTGAAAGTACAAGTTTAAGTTTCAGTTTAGTCTCTGCTGTTACTGAGATCCTGAGCCTCAGTTTCAAAAATATTTAGATTATGCCCATCACCCTATCTTTCAGGTTCCTTGTGCCCAATATGGAGCTCAATGAATATTAATTCAGTGCCTGAGATAAGGATTGGACAAGAGTCCGGATGTGCACAGAATCTGGACCCTGAAATTGTCAGGCTGTTTTAGCCCAAACTTAAGCCCATGTTTCCTTTTCAGGGAGCACTTGAAAGATGGAATGCATGGGTGTCATGCGTTTGCTCTTACATTTTGTTAATTATACATAAACACTTGTATACAGCTTTTGCCATCTAACTGCAGGTCAGATCCTGAATTTACATACCTAATCATCTCCCAGAATTCTGGAAATTCTTTGTCTTTTCATTTCTGCAAAGCTGCCTTAGAAGCCTAGAAAAGACTATGCTGCCAAGTTTTAGATGTTGTGGCTCCTGGGCAGGGAGTGTAGCCTTGGAGACCAGAAGTTGAACCAAGGAGACATCATCCCTGTAAACATCCACAGAGTGCCTCTCACACCCTCCAATGGCAGGGAGAACACAATTAGAATTAGCAGTAAACCCTTTCCCTGAATTCCAGACTATGAGAATAAACAAATTAATATGCTGAAAAGACTTTAACTGAAAGAGAAAGACCAGTCTTTTGGGTAAAGACTACATGACCTAGTTTGATTGCTTTTCTTAAGAGATGACATCTTAGTTTTTTGGGTTTTTTTTTTCTACCTTCGTACTCAGGATAACAAAGTTTGGCCTCACCATCACACCAATATTCTGGTTTGGATTATTGTCTTTAATCACAAGTTAATGACCTCTGAAGGTGTATTGGGTAAATCTGAAAAAAAAAAAAAAGGCACAAAAATGATTCCATCTCTGGTTTCTTCAATTCACAAACACAGTTGTTAGACCTGGGCTCCATTTTAATTCCCCCCAAAAAACTGCATCTAGAGGAAGACAAGCCTACATCAAGTCTCTCCTTTTATCCGCCCTTCTACTGTGTCTGATTTTTGTCCCCCTCTATCTCCTCGCTTCCCCCTTCCCTGCCTTTCAGGAACAGCCAGAAGGAACAACCCTGGTGAAGGAGGAAGGGGACAAAGATGAAAGCAAACAGGAGCCCGAAGTCATCTATGAGACAAACTGCCACTGGGAAGGCTGTTCTCGAGAGTTCGACACCCAGGAGCAGCTGGTGCATGTGAGCGAAGGGGGCTGGGAACGGGGCTTACCACTAGGTGACCTTTCCTGTGGGGTCAGCTCCCCTGACCCAAGCTGAGTCAGCTTTCTTAGCTAGTGGCCTGGCACACTGGCTGGGGCTTTATGACTCTCTGAGAAGAAAGAAAACTCTGAGCCATGGTGCTTGACCTGTTCAGTCAGCTAAAGCTTAGTGTAAAATTCAATAAAGTCTTCAATACAGTGTAATGACTCTGATCCTGTAAGCCAGAAAACACTATTTTGAGTTAGCGACTTTGATGGTTATTGAGTTATAGTAAGCTGGACATGAATTATTATTAACCTTTTAACCAAGTTTGATTTCAGCCAAGTCCCAGTAACAATACAAAAAAAAAAAAATCGGAGGGGTGGGGAAAGTTCTTTTTTTCCTTTCTGCCTTACTGTCCTCACCCTCACCACTTCAGGACTCTCCCATTATTTAAGACAGCAGTTAGCATTCTCTATGAGAAGTAGGTAATGGTTCAGGATAAGCCATTAGCACAGTTTCTTGGCTTGAAGCTAATTCTTGCAGGCCCATAGTTATTAGAAAAAAGTGATATGTATTTTAAAATGTGTATAGTGATGTATGTTTTGGAAACTGCAGCGTGGTCAGATTGAGAACCTCACCTCCTCTTCCCACACCAGATTCAGAAGTCTCTGCTTTGCTCCCCTGCCTGTTATTTCAGAAAATGCAGGGCACCCCACCACCACCTCCACCCCAACACACACACGCATACTTGATTAGTCCTGTGTCCTCAGCTGGTGCTTCATCTTTGGTACTTTCTCAGACCAGTGGAGTCTCCCTGGCAAATGGGACCAGGAATAGCTGAGATGGAAGGGCATTTGGATAATCAGGGATGAAACGATGTCAAAGCACAGGGCTGCATTAAGGCATTAAAGATGGTTTGCCATGTGGAACCCTTTTGTAAGCTTTAAATACGACAGAAAATCTGATGGAGTAGCTTTCTTTGGGATCCCCTCCTCTCCCTTCCCCTGTCACTCAGACATACCATACACATACCCACTCCATTCTCTTTTACACTTTTTATTTTTTAGGCGATTCCTTTCACTTGATAACTCTCCTCCATTTAAACACTGTGCTGTGTGTGCTGTACTATGTCCAGTCGCTCAGCTCAGTCATGTCTGACTCTTTGTGACTCGTGGGCTGCAGCCCACCAGGCCCCTCTGTCCATGGAATTTTCCAGGCAAGAATACTAGAGTGGGTTGCCATTTCCTACTCCAGGGCATCTTCCAAACTCAGGGATTGAATCCTTGTCCCTTGCATCTCCTGCTTTGGCAGGCGGATTCTTTACCACTGCACCACTTGGGAAGCCCGTTAAAACACTAAGATTATACAATTCCTGACACACCCTCCATGTTTCATATGCTGCGTGCGTGGGCTTTTTTTTTTTTTTTTTAGTATAGTTGCTTTACAATATTGCGACAGTTTCTGCTGAATCAGCTATACGAATACATATATCCCCTCTTTTTTGGATTTCTTTCCATTTAGGTCAGCACAGAGCACTAAGTAGAGTTCCCTGTGCTAAACAGTAGGTTCTCATTAGTTATCTGTTTTATATATAGTGATGTATATATGTCAATTGCTTGGGCTTTTGAAGAGTGTCTTCCGTACCCTGGCCCATCTGCTAATATATGCACATGCTGCAGTTACATTATTATTATTATTATTATTGAAAGTCACTCAGTTGTGTCCGACTCTTTACGATCCCATGGATGATACAGTCCATGGAATTCTCCAGGCCAGAATACTGTAGTGGGTAGCCTTTTCCTTCTCCAGGGGATCTTCCCAACCCAGGGATCAAACCTAGGTCTCCTGCATTGCAGGTGGATTCTTTACCATTTGAGCCACAAGGGAAGCCTGAGAATACTGGAGTGGGTAGCCTCTCCCTTCTGCAGAGGATCTTCCTGATCCAGGAATCGAACTGGGGTCTCCTGCATTGCAGGCGGATTCTTTACCAGCTGAGCTATCAGCAGTTACATTATAGGGTCAAATACATGGTTTACCAGGTTTTAAAGTCCATCATATATAGAACATTTTGAGGGTTTAACATGACATCTGGGTCCCTCCTCCCCATTTCTTTTTTAATTGTGTTTCCTTGTAATAGGATAGAGAGAATTCTAGATTTCTTCAAGCCAGCAAGAAACTAAAAGTCAAATGTTTTTAATTAGGGTGTATTTCCAGATTTTTCCATGAACTTAATTTGATTCCTGCTCTTTAATTTGATGCAAGTGTTATTTTTAAGCCAAGCCTGACTTAATGGCCTTTTATTCTTGCTGACTGTTTTAATAGAAACCACAGACATTGTAACACTAAAGAAGAAAAAAAAGTTTGGAATTTTTCTTTTAGTATGGGGAAATAATCCCAAAGAGGGGAAGAGGCCAAGAATACCCTCAGTGATAGAGTGAGTGAACAGCGTACTTGGGAAGAACTATTTGTACAAAACCTGTCGTCATAAACGAGCTGTTGGCAGTGCTGCTTGCCCTTTAAAACGTCCTTCTGAGAGAGGACTCAGTCTCATGGTGCCTTTTCTGTGGACAAGTCATTTTTCCAAGGACTACCCTGATTTTGGTCCAGCTGTTATCAAATGGGAAAGGCAATAGGAGTATATTCTAAGTCTACATTTAAAAGGAACCGTGTTCTTCATTAGAGGCTGGTTTTAATGTAACATTTTTGGGTTGTGGTGATACCTGCATATTCTCCATGCCTTCTATGCCACAGGAAAGTTTTTAAAAGACAGTGGATATCACAGATACTTCTATCTGATCTCACAAAAGGTTTTAGGTAGGAAAGATGCTTTAACAGAGAGTTCTGAGTAGTTTTAAGGCAAGGCTGCTTCACCAATCAACTAAATGGCCACCATGATCTGTTTTATTATTACAACTAGGGAGTGAATGACACACGCAGTGACACTTTTTAACTTCAAATCGGCAAGAAGAAATTTGTGTCAGGAGTAGGAGACTACCCAATATATTCGCTTTGTGATATTAGTTTTAGTCTGAGATTAATTATAGGAGTTCAGGAAATTTAGCTAAGTGAAATTAACATTTTTAACTTACAAAAACATAAATAAGGATGCTGGTTTAATACCACTTCTTCCATACCTTTTTACTTGTTATCTGGCATGCGGAAATTCCAAACTTGTATGTTCAAATTGATTTTCCTTCGCATGGCAGGCATAATAAGTGCCTTCCTGCTCATGGTGAATCTGATAACTTCAGCAGTGGCCTGGTGTATTATTTTTTTTTTTTTGTCAATGGAATGAATAGCTAGTTCAAGTCCACCTAATTACTTGGGTGGCAGTCGGGCCAAAAACCAGTGGCAGAACCCAGTTTTATAGGGGCAGAACGAAGTATGAACTGTGTGCGCTCCTGCGACTCTCCTTGGAGAGAGGACATTTTGTGAATTAGTTGCATTTTCATGCTCCCGACAACCAAGAGGCAAGGTGTTAAACCATTCTGATGCCCTGCCTTATTTATAGCCATGACCCATTCTTTTTCCCCCTCTTACAGTTAATAGAAAGATTCATGATTCTTCATGGTTGTCTATCTAGTGTCTGACAGTCCCGACTGCCTGCGAAAGCAAGTCACTATCTATAATTGATATCCTCCCGTGGAATAGGGTGCTGGCTGCAATTGAAGGGCTTTGCTGAAAGCTCTTAAATCCTGACAAGTTCTCCCCTTGTTCTGGTTCAGTCGCTGAGCTGCACGGTTGGAATTCCAGAGTCATTTGAACTTGGTGCAGAAGGGAGACATGTGTTTCGCATTAGCAAATCACAGAGTTGAAGAGGAGAATTAGGGACTCAGCCGACTTTGCCCACCAGGTCGTCTCGTTTTCAGTGTACTGCACTCCGTGTTCTCTTGAAAAGATGACCCTGGTCCATTACTGTCCGAACAGATGGGCTAAATATTGCCTTTGCCTTCCCTTCTCCTTTATTTCAAGCCCCTGTCCGTCTCCCACGGTGTGTTGATTCCAGGTTTGCTGTGAGGTCTTTATCACTGGGATGTTTAATTAATTTCTCTTCTCAGCAAGATAATTATAATTGGGCTCCATGACTCTCCAGCTAGTATTAAATTTGTCATAAATTTACTTCTATGCCCAGAAGCTAAGAAGATAGACGTATTTTTTTGTTAGCTGGTTTTTAGTGTACTTTGCTCCCTTCTTAGTTAAAATAGGAATAACACAGTAGGAAGGACATAGAGTACAAAAATTAATTTAGAGTACTTTTGATTAAGACCAAATTTACTAATGATTTGCCAAGATGCCAGCATTTTCTCTTACCTTGACATGTGAAGACACATATTCTAACATCTCAAAACAGTGTGAAAAGTCCACACTTCCCCTTTAATCTCAGATGAATTAATTCTCTTTTTGCTGTTGTGCATTATATATTCCAAGACACATTAATCTTACATGTTTCTGAAAGTTGTAGAATATTGGTTCACAGCATGTGGTTTTTGTTTTGGTTTGGTTTGGTTTAGTTTTTTTGCTGTGTAAAACAACTCAAATTCTATCTGCTGGCCTGGGTTCTGGAAGAGATGAGAGAGGCTCCCAAAACTTCCTAAGACCCATTTCCCTCTTGTATTAATTCTGTCCTGAAAGACAGTTCCAGCTTTGGCTCTTGAACAATGGAAAAATATCCAATATGCGTTGCCTGCTGCCTAAGTTAGTCTCAGGTTGTTGGCTTCTGAATGGCGTTGTGTGTACCACTGATGCTTTGAGAGGCTTTTTAAAAAGAAGGAAAGGGAATATATGTGAAGGACGAAGAACGTGTACCTTGGTGTGAGTCACCACTGTCAGGCTTCTAGTTATGCTTAAAAATATCACTGGTGGAATCCAGAAGAATAAAGACAATATAATCATCAGAACTAATGCCCACCTGTTTGCTCTCTCACTGCCATTCCCTTAACTTCTATTTCACCCCTCCAACCAGTTCTTTTCCATTTAAAGAATAATACATATAATATTTGTTCAAAAGTCTTAAAAAGATCAAATTATTTTTTAACAGTTTTATTCCCCACGCTGATCCCCCCAGAATAATCCTGCAGGGAGAGCCTTGGCAGTTACACTGTGGGGGCTCCTGTCTCCTGCATGTGAGATCGAACAGCAGAGAATGTGAGAGGTGTTTGTATTAGCCCCCAGCTTCATCTGGGTGGCATGTATGTCACTGCACTCCTTCATTTGTATCTTTTAAGCATGGTGTCAAAAATGCACCGTTTTATACGATGATTAGCCACCTACTTGGATTTTAAATGCTTTCATATGCTGCAAATTTTGATCTTTAAAAGCTTGCTGAAGTTTTCTTTATCAGAAGAACACAGCTATAATCACCTTTGCTGCCATTGGAACACAAATTCTATACATCAGCAGCATGAAAATGCAAGACTTTCTTCTTAATATCATAGAGATGTAGATATAAAGGAAGCACATCTAATCTGTAAAGAATTGATGCATCTGTAGAAACGCCAGGAAGAGTTACGATGTGGTGAAGACATTATTTTCATATTAATACCATGTTCCCAAATTTGCATTTTAAATATTTTCCAGCTAATTTTGATCCCTTTGCTAAAGTTGCATTGTATATCTTTACCTAAGAGAAAATTGAATTTAGGATGTGATCAGGGTCTCTGATAAGAGACAGAAATTAGTTTTGTGTGCACATAAAACCTCAAATGAACGAGTGAAGATTTTGATCTTATTTTCTCTACATGGAGTTGCTAGTTAATTTAGTTACTCTAATTATTTGGAAATACTGCATGGAAAATGTAGACGAAGAGCTACCAACTTCAAAGTCATCCTTCGACAATCATGCCCCAAGGGTCACATTCTTTTTAGAGTTACTGCCTAAATTGCACCTGCAGAAATTGTTCCCATAAAGACACTCAGGAGATTATACCGAGTAGGGGGCACAGAGGGCTGTGTGGCCCACCAGTGAGAGCCTCCTGGGGCCGGCGGAATTCTGAGTGGCAGCCCCATCTCTGCCCTGACCCTTGAGGTGACCTCCCTGGAACCATTTGACCCCTTAGAACGTTATTTTCTCACTTATCATACTGTGAAACAGCCGTGAAAATAAGTGCTGTCCCCCATGTCCAAGGCCAAACAGAGATCACATGCAGCAGCCCTAATGAGAAACAGACAGAGGGTCTCAAAGAGGTTACACGTCTCTTTGTTTTATGTACGTGTGTGTTTTGCAGGGTGGCATGGGGGAGGGGTGAGGAGTGGTGCCATTGGGTTTTGTGGCTTCCGCATATTAGCTCTAAGGCTTATTTTATATTCATTGTTCCTGAGCTGAGATGTGCACTTGACTGAAGCTAGAGACCCCATTCTCTTCCTCCGTTGTGGATCTGACAGATGGGACTTCCTGAGATAGTTCACCTCCCCCAGCCTCGGTTGTTTTCCTAAAGCAAATGAAGGATTCCGATTGGATAGTCCTTAAAATAAGGATGGCAGACAGGTTTCACTTCAGATACCAACTTACTGGCTGGCAGCCACCTGTGATCTTGAGCTGTGCTCTCCCACACTTTCCTGGGGTGCTGAGCTGTGCTCTCCCCCACATTGAGTTGGGGAAGTAGGGGGTAAGGAAGTATAGCCTGCCATGGATGAGGTTTCACAGGAGGCAGGTACTCACCATCTGTTTCCCAGGGTCTTTGCCATCTCTGTAGATTAAGTCCCCTCCAGAATAATTGTAGTTAATTTTTCTAAGGGTGGTATATTAATTACTTGAGTAATTATTGAATCATTAAAGTTTCCCCTTTACTAATGTGCCTTAGCCCACGAATGAAGAATAGCAAATCCATATTTTGAATAAGATATAACTGGTGTCAAATAATTTCTTAGTTGCTTTCTTAAATTTGTCCAGCCATTTTATACCTCCTGAAATAGTTCATCAAAACCTTTATCCAAATAAGTGTTTCTGCCATTTGGGAAGGATTTTCCTATCGAAAGCTTTTTGACCAGTTCTGAATGATACTTTAGGTGAGATTCTGGATTCTGCCAGTAATTGGTCCCCTGGGACTCTGTGTATGGACTCAGTTTATACAGGAAAAGATGATGTCACTTTGGGCTGGGCTGCCTACCTTGCTAAAGTTTACTTGCAGATTTTGCTGAAATCATGAATCCTCTTGTTTGTCAGAAAAAGTATGTGCTGACAAACAGCAGCTCAAGTAGAGGGCCTGGGCACAGCTTTCTTGCTGCCCACTGCCCCAGCTTAGTAGTGGGCACCTTGCCAGCAGGACTTGGGCCGAACCTTCCTGGAATGGTCCTTCTCATTGGGAGGGGGAGACAAGGAGACATAAAAGCATAGTAAACAATGTAAGGTTAGACATAATGAAGCTGTAGAGTGTTGTTGTGATTCTAGGGTCTCAGAAGAAGATTAAGGGTATAAGGATATCTAGAAAGGCTTCTGGGAAATTTTGGAAATACAGTTAAGGTCAACGTAAAGCAGACCATACGTGGAGGTCAGCTTTTGAGATATGGTGATCATTGTGATGATGGTGGTGAAGATGCTGGTGATGATGGTGAGGATGAGGATGATGGTGGTGATTTTGTAAGAATAAACAGCACCGTATCTGCTAGGAAACTTTGGCTGACCACTTTTCTGCTACAGTACAATGTGCGTTTCAAAGCTGACAGGCCTGGCTTCGAAGCCTGCTCTCCACTCCAGCCATGTTACACTCCTTCTCTGTGAAACAAGAATAATAATAGTATTTACTTCATTAAACAGTTGGGGGAATTAGCTTAAAATTAGACTCAATAAAATGTTAGTGATTCTCCATACCACCAAAGTGAAGTGTGAAGATATTTACTGGCTGCTAAGTGGGTACACATTGCCCATAAAAACTTGGTTTAGGCTGGTATTTGGGCAGTGTTTACATTGGTATATCATCATGAAATGAATAACTGCATAAAGATACTGACTGGAGCTCCAGTTCATGAAACCTCGGAGAGAAGGGCTGGAGAAGTGGGTCCCTTTCTTGTACTCCAGATCCCTCACTGGACTTGCTTGCTCTGTGTTGAGATTTACAGCCTCATCCTATTATGTGTTCATCTGTGCTAACATCCTTCTGAAAGTTCTCCTTAATGGTTGCCCTAAACCAAGGCTTCTCAACTTTAGCACGTCTCAACTCTCTGGGGGCAGAGGGTTCTTTGTGGTGAGGTCTCTCTTGTTCCTTGGAGGCCTGTTCACAGCATTGCTGACCTCTGCCCAGTAGATGCGAGGAGTGCCCATGCCCCATGGTGACGACCAAAAGTGTCTCCAGACGTTGTCAAATGTTCCCCAGGAGTGGGAGAATCACCCTTCTACTGCCCTAATCTTTTCTCTTGCAGTGTGGGAAGAAAAGAAAACAGCAAAACAAAAAAAGTATATTTGTGATTAAAGATAAGTTTTCTCCTGTTTAAATGGACTTTAGGACAGTGGTTCTCAACTTTTTTGGTACCAAGGACAAGTTTTGTGGAAGACACAGACTGGGGAGCAGGGGAAGGCTCAGGTGGTAATGCGAGCCATGGGGAGCAAGCCATGGGGAGCAGCAAACAAAGCTTCTCTTGCTTGCCCACCATTGTTTACCTCCCGATGTGCAGCCTGGCTCCTAACAGGTTGGGGACCCCTGCTTTAGGATGTTTGGATTAAAAATAAAAGATAACCTCATTAAATAGTCTCCAGCAAAAGGTGATTATATTTGTATTACATATATATAATATTTATGGACATTATATATTACATTTATATATATTCTGTGTGTATATGCATTCATGTGTGTGCACGTATGGGGTATATGTTGTATGTTGTGCATAAATTGGCAGAATTTTATTTTAAAACCACATTTGCTAAGGTTAGGCACACTCAGTAGTTCAGTCCCCAAACCAGCCAAGCCCCTTTGTCTTAGTGGAGAAATTCCATCACTATTTTTTTTTTTCTTGCAGACTGAAGGAAGTCATTCAGACTTCAGCTTCTGAGATCATGGCAAGCAGGGTTGGAGATCAGGCTCCCACTTTGACATAAAACAGAGCTCCAGGAACAGAAAGCAATTTTCTAGTGCAAGGAGTTTTTGAAGATTCAGAGACATTTACGTTTTTCTGAGATTAGCTAAATACTGCCACAAATAGATTTTCTTTTTCATTTCTAGAACGATTAATGTTCGCACGAGAAGAGAATTGTAAGTGGCATATCCTTAAAAGACTATGCTTAGGCCAAGGCCTTAAACTTAAGCCACCCTCACCTCCCCACCCCTGCCAGTTACCAGTAAAACTAGCATTCACCAGTGAGTGGGGTGTGGAGAGAGTATTGGATGGTATGTTGGATATTTACTTTTTTTATCCCCAGAAGATCCCCTGGAGAAGGAAATGGCAACCCACTCCAGTATTCTTGCCTGGGAAATCCCATGGACAGAGGAACCTGGCAGGCTACAGTCCATAGGGTTGCAAAGAGTCAGCCAGGGCTTAGCAACTGAGCACACACCCACTACCAAAAAACTGTTTCTGATTTTAAGTCACTCAACAACTTTAATCCTCAGTTTATCATCAGTAAAGTGGAGATAATAATATCTATCTTATTTTCCTCACAGAGTTTTTTAATTTTTTATTTGTAAGGATAGAATGAGATCATATGATGGAAGTACTTTGTAAACTCTAAAGCATTATTCAAATATAAGGAAGAATAAAACCCAGAAGTAGCAATAAAAAAGCCTAATTAACTGAAGAATGGAGAGATTAAGGTTTTTCATTAGACTAAGAAAAGAGTATATAAATATGTTGGTAATTTGGTTGTGCCCCCTCACCTTTGTAGGCTCTTACCAGCTACAATGCATCTTTGCCATATAGTGGCCACTACACAAATTTCAGGCATAGTATTGAGAAGACAAAAGCTTCATGCAAGTTAGACTTATGGACTTGGCGTTGAGAACCTGAGACACTCATCTTTCTAAATCTATCCCTTTAAGTTAGGAGAACATACAGGGCAGGCCGTTCAGGAAGAGACAGGGCCAGGTATTGGGAAGACAGAGCAGTGGGAAAGAAAGTAAAGTGAAGGGACGGAAGAAGGACTGAGAGAAACGTCTAGAATGGAAGTCAGACAACTCATCTAGCAGTCAGGTCGCCTATGAAATGGTGCTTGAAATATTATCTTGAAAAAGCAAGTGGATGTAAAAAGGGAAAGACCATTTTGGGGAGGAGCTGGAGCATCCATGTGGAAAAGATAGCAGAAAGAAGTTAATGGGTGCAGAAAGTATGGGAGAATTTTACCTAGAAGTGGCTTATATAAGGATGGACATTTCTTGTCGTATACACAAAATGACTCATTCTGTGCTTTGGGACTGAGGAATGGTAAGTAATGCAGTGATGATAGAACCAGAGTGTGTCTGCAAGGAGAAAGGTAGTGGGAAGTAAGGTTATGGAGCGGAGAAGCAACATTTCATGGGTGACCTGACTGCTAGATGAGCCGGCTGACTTCTATTCTAGATGGAGTAAGGAGAATTGATGTTTCTGATAAGAAAGCTTGAGCCAGCATGAGCTTTGAAAAGATGAGGGCTGAATTTTGCAAAGCTGTGTTGAAGAAGACAGGAGTAGGGTAGGGGCAGAGCTGGAACCAAGACTTTGAATTGGGAATTATTTTTTAAAACTTGGAAGGAGAGTTTAGAGATACTTCAGCGTTTTCGCAGCTAACATGGACATTGTAGAAATTGTTCAGAGAGAAGTTTGAAGTTTCCAGTTGCCAACTGGGCACCTGGGAAGTGACTCATGGAATCCCTGTCTCTTTTGTAAGTGGCCCGGGCTCATTACTTATAGCGCCCAAAATCCTGTTGTCTCTATTTAAAGTAGATTGATCAGTGTGTTGGGAGAGTGATCTCTGATCACTTTTGGAAGATGCTTGCTTTGGTGCTAATCAAAGTTTAACACCCAGGTAGTGATAGTGACTCAAAGAAGGCAATGGCACCCCACTGCAGTACTCTTGCCTGGAAAATCCCATGGGCGGAGGAGCCTGGTGGGCTGCAGTCCATGGGGTCACTAAGAGTCAGACACGACTGAGTGACTTCACTTTCACTTTTCACTTTCATGCATGAGAAGGAAATGGCAACCCACTCCAGTGTTCTTGCCTGGAGAATCCCAGGGATGGGGGAGCCTGGTGGGCTGCCGTCTATGGGGTCGCACAGAGTCGGACACGACTGAAGCGACTTAGCAGCAGCAGCAGCAGGAGTGATAGTGACTACTACCAGTTTTCTTTGTTTTGTTTCTCTGCTCTGCCTTATTTTCTAGTTATGGATACATGATCTCAAGTTCTGGAAATGTCTTTCAAGTCAGGAAAAGAAAACTGTGTACGTGCCCTCTTCTGTCTGCTTTACAGGATTCGGGGGTGGGGAGGTCTCTTGACACACCTGGTCCAACCCCATCTCACCTGTGCGGTTTATTGGGTGTTAGCTTCATGTATCAGCACTTGTGGGTGGTTCGTCCCAAGAAGCCACGCTTTCTCTCCAGGACAAGCAGGAGAATCTTGGCTCAGGAAGAGCAGATCTTCACCAGAATCCTTCCAGGGGGCAGTGAAAGTGTTCGGGCCTCCCTCTCCTGGGCAAGTAGGCCAGAGATGGTGCAGTTCCTACTGGCCAGATAAAGCAGTCAAACAAACTGCAAAGAAAACACTGTTCTGGCTGTATTCTCCTGGTGTTCAGTGGAGATAACTTCGCTCTAGTCTCAGTACTGAGTCATTTGGCTTCTGGCAGGAGCTTTAATTGTTAAAATGCAGATTTTTTTTTTTTTCCTTGATCAAGAGGGGATTATTCTAGTTATCAGTCCAGAGCATCTTATTTCAAGATGAAAAGCCTTTACGGAATTACAGATGCCAACGTTTGTACAAAGCTTTTCAGCGACTGACAACTCAAAGAGAAAGTATGATTTATTAGCCTATAATGGCTAACCCTGAGTGATGGTCTAGGTCCTCCCGATTTGTGAAATTGTTTAATATGAACTGCCTTTTTATGCCGCTCAAGCCCCAGGTGACTCAAATAAATGTAGAGTCTCCATTACACGATCTGTTATGGGAGAGGGAAAGAGGGGGAGGGGGTGCAAAAGGAGAAAAGTGGCTTTCTAAAATCCATCTTGGTGGTGCCTTTTACAGTAGTTTGGCTGATAAGCCGGCAGAGGAAAGATTAATAACGAGGCTTTTTGCTATCAGTACCTGCCTGTCGATTCTCTGTAACAGGCCTGTCTGTTCAGCATGGAAATTATTGATTAAATAAAAATTGCTATTAGATTGTGATGTGATCCATAATCACAAACAATGGTGGACATTCCTCTTTTAGATCCTCAGCCATGCATCAAGTTGTTTCTTTTTTTCCCCTTGCCGTAATTTATAGTACGCTGACACTTGAGCTCATTAGAACTAGCCTTTCTGCTCAGAGGCAGGAGAGCACGGGCATGCGCAGTTCAGCCTAGCCAGAGGGGTAAGGAGGCTGCAAAGGACCATTCTGGTTGGGAGCTCAGCCAGTTCATCCACTCAGTGGCAGCAGGGCTGTCTGTAAAAAAAAAAAAAAAAAGTGTTAAAATACACATAACATAAAATTTATCATTTGACCACTTTATTTTTTACAGTTTTCCTGAGGGATGATGGAAGAATAAAATTGTGTGTGTTTAAAGCATGCGTGCATATGTGCGTGCTAAGACTCTTCAGTTGTGTCCAACTCTTTGTGACGCTATGGACCATAGCCCACCAGGCTCCTCTGTCCATAGAGTTCTCCAGGCAAGAATATTGCAGTGGCTTGCGGTGCCCTCCTCCAGGAATGTTTAAAACATATGATGTGATAATTTGATATACATATATGTTATGAAATGATTAACAGAGTCAAGTTAATTAGCACATCTATCACCTCCATTGCCTTTTATTGTGCTGTGATGAGACCACAGACCCTGGCAACAAGATTACTACTGTCTCTATAAGTTTCACTTTACTTTTTTTTTTTTTTAGATTCCACATACAAGTGACACCGTACAGTATTTGCCTGTCTCTGTTGACTTATTTCAGTAGCCTAATGCCCTCCAGGTTCACCCATCTTGTCACAATGGCAGAATTTTCTGTTTTAATGGCTGAATAATATTCCTTTTTTTTTTCTGGAGGAGACGCCTTACTATTGTCCACGATGGCAGTACCACATTTCCACCAACAGTTCCTTGTTCTCCCTGTTCAACACCAGGGTTCTCTTTTCTCTACGTCCTTGCCAACATTTGTTGTCTCTTGTCTTTCTGATAATAGCCATTTTATCAGGTGTGAGGTGATATCTCATTGTGATTTTGATTTGCATTTCCCAATGATTAGTGATGCTGAATATTTCTTAATGTACCTGTTGGCCATTTGTATATCTTCTTTGGAAAACTGTCTATTTAGATCTTTTTAATTTGGACTATTTTGGGATCTTTTTTTTTTTTTGCTATCAACTTGGATGACTTACTTAGATATTTTGGATATTAATCCCTTATCAGACATATTGTTTGCAGATAATGTATCCCACTCAGCAGATTGCTTTTTCATTTTGTTTCCTTTGCTGTACAGAGCTTTTTGGTTTGATATGCTCCCACTTGCTTATTTTTACTTTTGCTATCTGTGCTTTTGGTGTCATATCCAAAACATCATTGCCAAGGCCAGTGTTAAGAAGCTTTTTCTCTGTGTTTACCTCAAGGAGCTTTATAGTTTGGTGTCTTTGATCCATTTCAAGTTTTTTTCCTATTTCTGTGGAAAATACCATTGGAATTTTGATAGAGATTGCACTGAATCTGTTGGTGAAGGCAATGGCACCCCACTCCAGTACTTTTGCCTGGAGAGTCCCATGGACGGAGGAGCCTGGTGGGCTGCGGTCCATGAGGTCGCTAGAGTTGGACACGACTGAGCGACTTCACTTTCACTTTTCACTTTCATACATTGGAGAAGGAAGTGGCAACCCACTCCAGTGTTCTTGCCTGGAGAATCCTAGGGATGGGGAAGCCTGGTGGGCTGCTGTCTCTGGGGTCGCACAGAGTCGGACACGACTGAAATGACTTAGCAGCAGCAGCAGCAGCACTGAATCTATAGATCCCTTTGGGTACTACATGTGTTTTATCAGTACTAATTCTTCCAATCCAAGAACATAGACTGTCTTTCCATTTATTTGTCTTCTTTAATTTTTTCATCAATATTAATATCTTATAGATTTCAGTATACAGATCTTTAAGTTCCTCCTGTAACTGCCTTTAAATTTATTCCTAAGTATTTTATTGTTTTTGAAGCTATTGTAAATGAAATTGCTTTTTAACTTTCTCTTTCAGATGGGTAATTGTTAGTGTGTAAAACACTGATTTTGTATATTAATTTTGTTTCCTGAAACTTTGCTAAACTTTTTATTAGTCCTAACAGTTTTATGGGTGGAATCTTAGGGTTTTCTATACATAAAATCATTTCATCTATAAATAGATGCAGTTTCCTTCATTTCTTCCAATTTCATCACGCTTTATTTCTTTTTCATGCCTAATTTCTTTGGCTAGGACTTCCAGGACTATATTGAATAGAAGTGGTGAGAGAGGGCATACTCATTTTGACCATTTTAAAGTGTTCAATTCAGTGCCATTTAGCTCATTCACAATTTTATGCAGCCATTACACGACCTCAGTCCAGAGCATTTTCCTCATTCCAAGAGGAAACTATACCCATTAAGCAAGCACTGTTCTTCCTTCACAGCCCCTGAAAACCACTAATCTGCTTTCTGTCTCTATGGATTATTTGCCTGTTCTGAACATTTTGTATAAAAGAAATCATGTATGATCTTTTGTATCTTGGTTTGTCCACTTAGCAGTGTTCATCCATTCTGTAACATGTGTCAAGGCTTCCTTCCTTTTTATCACCAAATCAAGTCCCATTGTCTGATTATACTACATGTTGTTTATCCTTTTATCTGTGGAAACAGTTTGGATGTTTTCCACATGTTGACTATTGTGTTTTTATGAGCTCTCGTTTCTCGTTTCAACATTTATTTTCAGGTCTTTAGGGTTTAATTCTAGGGGTGAGATGGCTCGGTCATATGGTAATTCTACTTTAATTTATAATTCTATGTTGAATTTTATGAAAAATGGCCAACCTACAGCAGATTTTAAGCTCTCTTATACAGTTCTGCCTTCCTAGGGTGTCTTACTGCTAACCCTATTAGCCCCTTGGAAGTGCTTGTCATTCTGGCTCCCCACCACCTCCCCTCTGTGCATGGACTCTGCAACCTTCCATGGGCTGTGGACTCAAGTTTGCTGTCTGGGTGCTTCTCAACAGAGTGCCTGATAGCTCTGCCCTCTGTGGGCACATGGGCATCCTCAGAAAATTGGTCCATATATCTACTGTCACCATTTTTCCCCCAAAAGTGGTATGACTGTTTTGGACAAATGCATAGACTAAATATTCACAGTATGAAGTCATGTGGGCTTGGACAAAGAAAATAGATTGAGAGGTTGACCAAATTTTATATTTAAATGGTGATTCAGATGAGATTCTGTTCAGGGAAAATGGACATAATCCTCTCACAGTAGCTCATTTGTGGGTCCATGTCTAGATGTTGGCTTCCCAGATGGTGCCGTGGTAAAGAATTCACCTGCCAAGGCAGGAGACACAAGAGACGCAGGTTCCATCCCTGGGTCAGGAAGATTCCCTGGAGTAGGAAATGGCAACCCACCCCAGTATTCTTGCCTGGAAATTCCATGGGCAGAGGAGCCTAGCTCTGGAAACTCTGGAAGATGGGACTAATCTGAGTCACTGATGTACCTTCAGTTCCTGGTCCCAAGGGCATGTTCATTCAAATGAACACAAAGACAAGAGCAAGCTAGAAAATGAGCTATTTTGCTTTCCCTCCCCTGTGTCATCTCTAAACTATGAGTTCTAAGGAATGTGCCTCCCCTTTCCCAGAAGCCCTTTGAGGTCCTCAACCTGCCTCACCAGCCACTGTACTGGAGGCAGGCCAGATATGTCTACGTGCGTGCTCAGTTGCTTTAGTCGTATTCAACTCTTTGTGACCCCATGGACCATAGCCCGCCAGACTCCTCTGTCCATGGGATTCTCCAGGCAAGAATACTGGAGTGGGTTGCCATTTCCTCCTACAGGGGATCTTCCCCACCCAGGGATGGAACCCGCAGCTCCACTGCCTCTTGCACTGCAAGTAAATTCTTTACTGCTGAGCCACCAGGGTATCCCTCTTACCTGTCTACATGTATGCACTTTCTTTCCACCATTTGTATGTATGACTTATAGTCTAACCTTACCAAAGAATTCCATCGGGATCTATATTCTGCATAGTTGTTGCTTGTTTTTTGGAGAAGCTGTGGTTGCTCAGTCAGAATGCCTTTTTTGGGTGACCCCCAACTCCCTGGCAGGAACTCCCAATCCAGAGCTTTGTGCTTTTTATCCAGCCCTTTAGGAAATTCAGATGTAAAGTCCGAGCTGTGTCTCTGTAGCTGGTAATGTGCCTTGGTACCATGCCAAGGGGCTGTCTTGCTGGCTGTTTCCACCCTGAGAAGTCTCATCCTGGAGTGTCTCCATGTGGAGGGCTACAGCTTAAAGCAGAAGTAGTAAATAACCGCAGACGTGCAGGGTGGGAGTGCTGACCCAGAGCTCAGGATTTCAAGTTCCAAGTGTTCTGCCTCCTTCCAGTGTCTTTTCCAGCCCGTTTAATATAATCAGTTTCACATATTCTCTCTCAAGCAAAAGACAAAAGCGTGTTTTGGATGAGTGCATGAGTTTTATCTTGAGTCAAGATAATCAGCCCTAGATGGAAATCTGACTTTCACCTCTGTTTGGATTAAAGGGGTCTGATGTTTGTGACGATGAGTTATCTCTACTTTCAGAGATACTCAAAAAGATTTCAGAGATACATGCAGTAAATGCGTGTGTGTTGGGGGAAGGTAATTTTCCCCTTGCCAGAGTGAAACAGAGACTGACAGATGGGGACAGAGACAGAGAGAGACTGTATGCTGGGGGCAGAGGTGAGGTGAGTGAAGTTGGGGATGGTAGAATGCATACGTTTAAGAGACAAGAAGTCTAAAGGCCAAACTCATTGTATATGCCAAGCAACCCTTTACAACAAGAGAATTTGTATTTGTGTGTAATTAATTAGTAGCAGAGTAACACACTGACCAGCTTAGTGGCCTTAGATAAGTTTCTTAGCCTTTCTAGACTTCAGTGTACTCTGTACTTGGTTTAAAAAAAGGTAGGTAGTAGGTTAGGTTGTTTTTAAGATTCTACATTTAGAAGCAATTATAAAATTAATATTCAAAAACAAAAAATAAATAAAATTAACATCCAGCATGTATGTGCATGCTCAGTGTCCTATTCTTTGTGGCCCATATACTGGGGGTGCAGACAGTAGGAAAAGGAAGACAAATGCCTGTCCAGCTGAAAAGGGATTAAGATCACCATTGGCAAAGGAGATCCAAAGCCAGTGGAGTGACAAAATCTTTCGAGCAGGTAGGTTTATCCAGTGTCAGGGGACTGAGATTCCTTACACATGGAACTGTGAACCAACATCAGAAACTTTTGAGCAAACACAAAAGATGGATGAGGGCTGGGAAATTGAAGATGGTGATATCATTGTGTACCTTCCAATGGGGCAAAAGAATGAATTCTGAAAATGACAGGTGGAAAAAGTCAACTCTACTCTAGAGGAAACTATCTTGTTAAAAGGTTGCTGTTTTATCTCAAGATAAAATAGTAATCACTGGGACCCTCTGGGCTCACCAAGAAAAACATCACGCTGGACCGGGCTGATATTTTCTTTGGCAATTTTGTTAGACTGATTGGCCATTAAAATGCAGTAAATATATGTTGGGTCCTCAGCAAAATATTTAATAAGCACTTTTGGCCAAGACAGAGAGTGATGGTTGCGCTAAACAGCAGTTAAAAGATGTAGTCATTGGGTGGGTGATGAGGCATGGTTGGACATGAGCAGGGAGCTGCTTCTAGAAGCAGGCTGCTGGGCTTGTCCTCAACCCCTGGCCCCATTTTGCTTAACAATTTGATGTTTGTTTCTTTCCAGCAAAGTTATCATCAAAGTTGCAATTATCATCAAAGTTGTTTATGAAGAATTTTCAAATCCAGTTAATGACTGAATGAATCAAGGTCCTCAAAGATCCCCAAAAATCAAAACCCTACAATCACCCCAAGGAGATTAAGAATGATGATAATAACATAGAACCTTTAATGAACTATCAATTCACTTTTACTAGACACTAGAGATTTGCCACCAAAACTAGCTCATGGGATTCTCAACTACAGAAATAGAAGTACGCTTTATTAGAATCATGCTCTCATTGTTTCAGGAAAATACCACTTAGCTCAGGACTTTGGTTTCTAAAGATATACTGATTGGATCAAGCAGAAATAGATTCTTCAAATGTGCCTCATTAATAGTGTTCGATAGAACCAATGAAGAGAGATATGGGGGTTGCAGGTGGGCAGAGACAACTCAGGGTATGATGACCATCTTCAACTATTTGTGGATGGGTCGTTGTCCTGTGGAAGGTAGATGTGATTTTTTCCCAATGGGAAACAGATTTAGGCTCAATATAACGAGAATTAATTTGACAGCAAGAGCTGGCCAAAATGCTACTGTAAGAAGGAGAACTCAACCTTCAGTTCAGTTCAGTTCAGTCGATCAGTCAGTCGTATCTGACTCTTTGCAATCTTATGGACTGCAGCTCGCCTTAGGTATTTAAATTAGGCACCAGTGGGTGTGAGGTGTAATGAGAGCTTCCTTGGGTTCCTGACTAGATGAATTCTTAGTCCCTCTAAAACTTGAGAGAAATTGTTGTATTTTTCAAACCTTTCTTGAAGCCACTCACTTTTTCTTGAAGCCAGTCACGTGCTGTGTTCAGAGGAGGACTAGGTTGGCATTCATTCTTAAGAAGAATGAATGAAATCATTTCAGTTTTTGGACAGTTCTAACATTCTTTCCTCTGTGTTTAGTCCCAGCTTTTCCTTTCCTTAATTAAAAATTTTTGTTATAAAACATATTAACTAGAAAAATGAATTAGATGGGCAAACCACTTGAGAGCCAAACCTAAGAATTCCTCAGATAACAA
Organism: Bos mutus; assembly: GCF_027580195.1. Lineage (NCBI taxonomy): Eukaryota > Metazoa > Chordata > Mammalia > Artiodactyla > Bovidae > Bos > Bos mutus. The sequence continues at coordinate 40,136,660 of NC_091620.1, read as the reverse complement.
ACTTGGGATAAGAATTTGGGGACTCATTAGGCCAGAGAGTTCCCTCGTATTCCAGGACTATCTAACCCAAAATGGTCTGGATTTTTTCTCGTTGTGTTTTAGTATGACTAGTCCTGCTTTGTTATTATTTATGAAAATTTCCCTTAGAATTTTCTTTAGAAGTCTGTCTTTTGTGCTTACTTTAGGTCACCAAAAAATTTTTATACAGAGTGAAGTAAGCCAGAAAGAAAAACACCAATACAGTATGCTGCTGCTGCTAAGTCGCTTCAGTCGTGTCCGACTCTGTTCGACCCCATAGACGGCAGCCTACCAGGCTCCCCCATCCCTGGGATTCTCCAGGCAAGAACACTGGAGTGGGTTGCCATTGCCTTCTCTGCCAATACAGTATACTAACGCATATATATGGAATTTAGAAAGATGGTAACGATAACCCTGTATACGAGACAGCAAAAGAGACACAGATGTATAAAACAGTCTTTTGGACTCTGTGGGAGAGGGAGAGGGTGGGATGATTTGGGGGAATGGCGTGGAAACATGTATAATATCATATAAGAAACGAATCACCAGTCCAGGTTCGATACAGAATCCTTGGGGCTGGTGCCCTGGGATGACCCAGAGGGATGGTACAGGGAGGGAGGTGGGAGGGGGTTCAGAATGGGGAACACGTGTACCCCCGTGATGGATTCATGTTGATGTGTGGCAGAACCAATACAATATTGTAAAGTAATTAGCCTCCAATTAAAATAAATTTAAATTTAAAAAAAGTTTTTTTTCTGAGATACTGTCAGATAAAAGTGTAAGTGCTAAGGCCATTGACAGGCAAATAATCAAATGGTTTTTGAATACTAGAAAAAGAATATTTTTCCCTCAACAAATGCCTCAGTTCTCTTTGGGTTTAGACTGTAGGTATGTGGCCTGAGTCTTTTGCAATGTGAAAGATATAAAACTTAGTCTGGTCATTTAGTGTTGGCATCCTTTTTTTTCAGACTGCAGTCCTTATCAGATAAGTCACAGTCTTGTCTTTGTGTTTATTGCAAATATGCAAGAGATTATATAACACACTTTTAACATTCTGTTCTTTCTCATCCTTTCTGTTGTATAGCAACAAACAGCTCTTGCTGGGTTTTGCTTTTCTTTTTTTTTTTTTCTCTTTCCTTTTTTTAAATTTCCTTTCTGAGCCTAATTGTCTTGATGATTCATTTCACCCATCACCTGTGTTCTGAGCAGAGCTGAGGCATCTGCAGTATGTCAACTGTTACTCAGTAGGGAATTCCCTGACGGTGCTTTCACAGCCAGGGTCCCAGATTCAATCCCTGGTCAGGGAACGAAGATCCCACAAAACCCTGTGATGTGCCCCCTCGCAAAAGAAGAGTTCCTAAGCAGCTGACTGGTCCCTTGTTTTCCTTTCTTTGTGAATCATGAGATAAAGATGACCCCTTCATTCTGAGGGTGTGCCAGGGCTGAGCTCAGAACATCTCCAGGATTCCTATCACTGTGCTTTTAGCCATCAGAAATGCTTGAAAAACCTTAAGAAACTGAGAAATGAGTAAAAAGAACCAAATCAAAATGAACCATTCTTTACCTAAAGTACTAAGAAAACATGAAATGCGCTTACCAACCTTTGTTTCCATGGCCTTCCCTTGTAGGGGTTCTGAAAGCATCCGTAATGTCTCCCCTGAGGAGCTTGGGAGCCATCTGTCTGGTCCACTTGAAGGGATGCCTGTTTGCTTTGGAATCCTGTGTTCCAACTTGGGAATAAATCGAACTGACCCCGGCTGCCAAAATCTGGAGGTCCAGTCCCTGTCGGGATTGCCTTCTGATATCTGCGGGAGTATAAACGAGGGTCCACGTGCTGTGTAGCTAAATTCTTAGCAGCTCTAAGTCAGACTAAGAAACTGTTAAATAAACTATTTTATACTTTGGCCTGGCCTAACATGCTGTCACGGGCCTCCCAGGTGGCTCTAATTGTAAAGAACTTGCCTGCCAACGCAGGAGACATGAGAATTGGGTTTAATTCCTGGGTCTGGAAGATTCCCTGGAGGAGGGCACTGCAACCCACTCTAATATTCTTGCTTGGAGAATCCCATGGACAGAGGAGCCTGGAAGGCTACAGTCCGTAGGGTCACAAAGAGTCAGAAACAACTGAAGTGACTTAAAACACATGCACACACACACAGCATGCTGTCATAATGACTGGGAAGGCCAAGTTGAAGAGAAAATTCTGAGTCCTGTACCAGAATGTGGGGGCCCAGGGATGATTGCCTCCCAGCCCCTCTTTTTTCCTCATTCTGTCTCTGGAGATGCACGGAGACTCCCGCCTGTTAGTCCAGGCCCCACCCTAGCCCCCTGATAGGTAGTCCTTGGTCCAGGGAGACATGTTCTCAGACAGATGGCATGGTTTGTCTTCCCAGGTATGGCTCCAGGAAGAGTTCTGTCCTGGCACAGAAACTAGACTCAGAGTCCATTGGTCCAGGGGATTCCAGAATCCCAGGATCCAGAGTGTGGTCCGGAAGGGACGCTGGGCTCCATCCAGTCCTCTCTGACTCCTGTGGGGGAGGCGGATGCCTGGAGCAGACCAGGGTCCAGCTCACAGACTGTCGTCTGCAGGGAGATGAGCACGCTTGGTGCCAGGTTGAAATCAGAGCACCCCTTCCTCCATCAAGAGCATCTTGCTTTCAAAAAATTATGTAGTCAAACTGAGCAGCATGCTTTGCTGGTTCAGACATGCACATTTTGTTTTCATTTTTCAGAAGCACTCTGGAGGGCTCCCTCAGCCCCCGAGGACCTTTCTTGGCCCAGTTTTGTGCCAGCCCTGCTCAGTGATCTTGGCTTCTGCTGGTCCCTCAGGTCCTTTCTGGGGTTAGAATCTATGATTGTTGTTGTTCAGTCACTAAGTCATGTCCGACTCTTTGCGGCCCCGTGGACTGCAGCACACCAGGCTTCCCTGTCCTTCACTGTCTCCCTGAGTTTGCTCAGACTCATGTCTGTTGAATGGATGATGCCATCCAACCGTCTCATCCTCTGTTGCCCCCTTCTCCTCCTGCCTTCAGTCTCTTCACAACATCAGGGTCTTTTTCAGTGAATCAACTCTTCGCATCGGGTGGCCGAAGTATTGGAGCTTCAGCATCAGTCCTTCCAATGAATATTTAGGGTTGATTTCCTTTAAGATTGACTATTTTCATCTCCTTGCTGTCCAAGGGACTCTTAAGAGTCTTCTCCAGCACAAAATTCAAAAGCATCAGTTCCTCCATGAAAGGAGAATCTGATATATCCTGTATTTCATCTTCCTGGATGCTTTACATCTTCCCTTCTTTCCCTGGTAAAACTCCAAAAATAGGTAGAATTTCTCCCACCTTTGTGGGTCCTGACCCTCACCCTGGATCTGGTGGGGTACTAGAGAGCCTAGGGAGCCTGCATTCCAACCAGCTCCCAGATAATCCCTGCACCTGCCCTGTCCCCACTGGCTCTACAGAGCCTGGCACACACACACACCACCAGGGTTAGGGTGTGGAGGACAGGAGAGCCTGGCTCCCCAGGCTATGCTAGAGCTCTGGTCCTTCACACAAGGGAATCTGTATTTTGGTGTAGAACTTGTTCTCTGCTTAACATATTAAATTTGTTATGAAATTGATATATACACAGTACTGTATTTAAAATAGGACTTCCCTGGTGGCACTAGTGGTAAAGAACCTGCCTGCCAATGCAGGAGATGTAAAAGATGTGGGTTCAATCCTTCGGTGGGGAAGAACCCCGGTAAGAGGGCATAGCAATTGACTCCAGTATTCTTGCCTGAAGAATCCCATGGGCAGAGGAGCCTGGCGGGCTGTAGTCCTTGGGGTCACAAAGAGTATGACACGACTGAAGCGACTTAGCACAGCACATCACATATTTAAAACAGATAAGCAACAGGGACTTACTATATACCATAAGGAACTCCACTCAATAAAATATAATAACGTGAGTGGAAAAAGAATTTGAAAAAAAATAGATACATATATATGAATAACTGAATCACTTGGCTGTACATTTGAAACTAACACAACATTGTTAAGCAACTATACTTCAATATAAAACAAAAATTTAAAAAAATGAGAAAAACACCTCATTTTATTCTCTTTTGAGGGGTGACATATTCAACTGAGATATAAGTGGTAAAGCAATTACTTTCTTTGTGGTACAAGCTTGCATGAGATTTGGTTCTAAGAACTATAGCATCCTTTGGCCATGCTGAACTCAGGACTCTTTAAGAAGAAAGTGACTTGAATTATCCGCTTCCTCCCCCCAAAATTGCCTAATCCTCCTTTCCTTTCCCCCATCCTTCCTCAGTTCTTCTCACCAATTGGAGCCCCACTGCCGAACCTGGACTTTGGAGACTAGAGATAAGCAGCCAAAAGGAGAAAAAGAAATTTAATAGGAAACTGGGGAGGTAGTAAAATAAATGTCCTCGTCTTCATCCCACATTCTCTTTTCACACCCTGGTCAGTGATTTTTCAGGTTCAGCCAGAGCCTAGGTGGATGGCATTTCGTGACAGACAAAGGGAGGCCCATGGTGAGCAAGCAGCCTTTTTCTAGAGCCAGGTGTCGGCTACTTCCTGCCAAGTGTGCAAAATGCTAGCCCTGTCTTTGCTCCGTGGGCCCAGTGGAAGTTTAAAGTACTTCTCCTGAGGTGACTTGTTGGCCCTTAGGCACCGTCCATCCCTGTGTGTAGCTCACAGAAATAACCAGGACAGTGCAGGTATATGATGGTGTCCACTTGAGTCTTGTTAATGCAGTGAATAATTAGAGAGGAAGACAAGGGCTTAAGTCTCCAGCATTTTAACTTTGTTTTCAAAGCTCCCTAGCTTCACAGAAGTCTTCATTCCAACACACTCATGACTTTTGCGGACCTGTAATTTGGCTCTTGGGATTAAGGGCTTTGTCTCTACTCATAAAATATTAGAAAGCTGCTGGCATCTATAGATGCATTTAAACTCATAGAATCTGTCAGTTCCAACATGCTGGTAGTTTCTTTCCAAGTGTTTTAATTGCAGTGCAGTGTAAACTTTAAGAGGGTATGGGGAGTAATTAAACATATGCAATTATTATAATATATAATGTCTCTTCCTATTAATTTTCACAGCTCAAATACTATTTTTCCTTCATATCGTTCCCAGCCCTGTGGGCTTCTTTACTATTGCTCACACAAGGCCACACCCTCCTCAGGACCTTTGCACCTGCCATTCCCACAGCTGGGATTAATCTTCTCATAGAATCCACATACCTTCCTCCAAGTTTCTGTGGAAATTCTCAAGGTTACTAAGAGGCCTCTCCTGATCAGCATGTAGAACATGACTCAAAAGACCCTTCCATTAATGGCTTCCAAGGGGGCTCGGTGGTAAAGAATCCACGTGCTATTGCAAGAGACACAAGAGACGTGGGTTCGATCCCTGAGTCAGGAAGATCTCCTGAAGGAGGAAATGGCACTCCACTTCAGTATTCTTGCCTGGAAAATTCTATGGATAGAGGACCCTGGAGAGCTACAAGTCCATAGGGTCACAAAGAGTTGGACATGACTGAGCACATACACATAGTTAATTTATAATGTTGTGTTAGTTTCAAGTATACAGCAAAATGATTCAGTTGTATATGTATATACATATATATATTCTTTTTCAGGTTCTTTTCCATTTCAGGTTATTGCAAGTTATTGAATATAGTTCCCTGTGGTATACAGTAGGTCTTTGTTATTTATGTATTTTATATATGATAGTGTGTATCTGTTAATCTCAAACTGCTAATTTATCCCTTCTCCTACACTTTCCCTTTGGTAGCCATAAGTTTGTTTTCTAATTCTTTTGAGTTTGTTTCTGTTTTGTAAATAAGTTTGTATAATTTCTATAATTTCTTTAGATTCCACATATAAGTAATACCATATTTATCTTTGATTTATTTCACATAATGTGATAATCTCTGGGTCCATCTATGTTGCTGCAAATGGCATGGTTTTATCCTTTTTATGACTAAGTAATATTCCATTGTATATATGTACTACATCTTCTTGAAATGTTACTTTTTTAAAAAATCATGATATTGTCTGCCTTTTACCACAACGCTACAAGCACCATGAACTTAGGAACTTACTTTACTCATTCACAGGACCAATACTGGCCTGGCATATAGTAGGTGTTCTTTACATATTATTGAATGAATGAATGAATGAATGAATGTTGATATTCTTCTTAAGACCATGGCTAGAAAAGATTGTGTATTGAATTTGGGATTGAAGAATATTTTTTTAATCAATTAAATAAACACTTTGCTATTCATTCATCCATCCATTCTTAAAATAGACTTTTATGTTCTAGAATATAGTGATATCATTATGTTAATCAGAGAAGGCAATGGCAACCCACTCCAGTACTCTTGCCTGGAAAATCCCATGGATGGAGGAGCCTGGTAGGCTACAGTCCATGGGGTCGCTAAGAGTCGGACATGACTGAGCAACTTCACTTTCACTTTTCACCCTCATGCATTGGAGAAAGAAATGGCAACCCACTCCAGTGTTCTTGCCTGGAGAATCCCAGGGACGGGGGACCCTGGTGGGCTGCTCTCTATGGGGTAACACAAAGTCGGACACGACTGAAGTGACTTAGCAGCAGCAGCAGCATTATGTTAATGATATACAGAGGAGAGCTCTTAGAAGACTGCACTCAGCTAAGCATTCAGTTCAGTTCAGTTCAGTCGCTCAGTCGTGTCTGACTCTTTGCGACCCCATGAATTGCAGCACGCCAGGCCTCCCTGTCCATCACCAACTCCCAGAGTTCACCCAGACTCATGTCCATCGAGTCAGTGATGCCATCCAGCCATCTCATCCTCTGTCTTCCCCTTCTCCTCCTGCCCCTAATCCCTGCCAGCATCAGAGTCTTTTCCAATGAGTCAACTCTTCGCATGAAGTGGCCAAAGTACTGGAGTTTCAGCTTTAGCATCATTCCTTCCAAAGAAATCCCAGGGCTGATCTCCTTCAGAATGGACTGGTTGGATATCCCCTTGCAGTCCAAGGGACTCTCAAGAGTCTTGTCCAACACCACAGTTCAAAAGCATCAATTCTTCGGTGCTCAGCCTTCTTCACAGTCCAACTAAGCATTAAATAAGTTTTAATATTCTTGAAGCAACATTGCAGTATTAAATTTCAGATAACTGTTAAAAAATCCATAATGCCCTCAAGATCAATAAAACCAAGGTCAACTTTTATTTAAAATCTTATAGATTTTCTCTCAATGTATTCCTTTAAAGTAGAGAATATACTGAGTGTATTGGTATGTGAATTCATATTTTGTATCCTCCTTTCATCATGTAGATAAACCGTAATCACCTAATCATTGCTGTTTGACATCTAGGATTTTTTCCAACTGTTTTTCACTATTAGAAATCTTTGTGTAAAATTCTTTGTGCCTAATTAGGATAGTTCCCTTCAGACAAAATATTTAAAAAAAGGAACTGAGTTCAAAAGGTTAACTTTAGAATGATTTTTGACTAAACTTAGAATTATATACCATTGGGACTTTGCCTGGAATTTTATTAAAATCTTTTTATTTATTAAAATCTTTTTATAAATTTTAAATAAATTTATTTATTTAAATCTTTATTAAAATCTATTAAAATTGGAAAGACTATATTGTCTAAAAATTCAGTTTTCTCATGTAGTAATGGGATATACATTTTATTTCGAAGCTTCCTAATGAAATTTTTCTTATGACCATCTCGATTTCTTTTCTTGCCTATTCCAAAAACGTGAAATTCACCCCCATGCCCAACTAGTTATCGGTCTTAACAGAAAAGGCACTGGGTTGGATTCTTTATTTTTATTGTGTGTAAACTTAGCCTTCTGAATCATCTTGATGTTCCTAATGGCTTTGTATTTTATTGTCCTAGGTTTTCTAATAATACATTTCTATTATTTACAAGTAATAATAATGTCTTCTTTCTAATAGATATGTATTTTGTTTCCATCTCATTGCATTGGTTAGATTTCTTAGAATAGTTTTAGATAATCCTAATGATGATAGACATAAGCACTGTTTTGGACCTGGATGTATTGGGAATGTCCCTTTAGTTTTCAGTCTTTATATAATCTGTTCATTTAAGATGAATACAGTTTTGGCATGTGAATGAAGTACCTTTCTTTCTATTCCTAAACTTATACAGACTTTATCTTGAATGATTATACAGTAGTTACTTTATTAACTTTTTGCCACCTAAAGAGATTACCATGTAGTGGGATATATTTCTTTGTCATTAGTCACTCCAGAATGTGCCAATTAGTCTTCTGTTACTGGATTTAGTTTGTTCTTTTTATTTATAATTTTCCAGTTTTTATGACTGAGATTTATACCTTTCTTTGTTATGCTGGTTTGGTATCAAAGTTATGCTAGATCTTTTTTTGACGTTCTCAGTCATTTTCATCTTATCTGTCTCCAGAGTGCCTTACATAGCATAATAATCTCCTAGTCCTTGAATGTTTGAAATAACATTCCCATAAAACTATTTGGGTCTAGAGCCTTTTGAGAATAAAATCCTTTCAGTTCAGTTCAGTTCAGTAGCTCAGTCGTGTCTGACTCTTTGCGACCCCATGAATCGCAGCACACCAGGCCTCCCTGTCCATCACCAACTCCCAGAGTTCAACCAAACTCATGTCCATCTAGTCGGTGATGCCATCCAGCCATCTCATCCTCTGTCTTCCCCTTCTCCCCCTGCCCACAGTCCCTCCCAGCATCAGGGTCTTTTCAAATGAGTCAACTCTTCGCATGAGTTGGCCACAGTATTGGAGTTTCAGTTTCAGCATCAGTCCTTCCAAAGAACACCCAGGACCGATCTCCTTTAGAACGGACTGGTTGGACCTCCTTGCAGTCCAAGGGACTCTCAAGAGTCTTCTCCAACACCACAGTTCAAAAGCATCAATTCTTCGGTGCTCAACTTTCTTCACAGTCCAACTCTCACATCCGTACATGACCACTGGAAAAACCATAGCCTTGACTAGACGGACCTTTGTTGGCAAAGTAATATGTCTGCTTTTGAATGTGCTATCTAGGTTGGTCACAACTCTCCTTCCAAGGACTAAGCGTCTTTTAATTTCATGGCTGCAGTCACCATCTGCAGTGATTTTGGAGCCCCAAAAAATAAAGTCTGACACTGTTTCCACTGTTTCCCCATCTATTTCCCATGAAGTGATGGGACCAGATGCCATGATCTTCGTTTTCTGAATGTTGAGCTTTAAGCCAACTTTTCCGCACTCCTCTTTCACTTTCATCAAGAGGCTTTTTAGTTCCTCTTCACTTTCTGCCATAAGGGTGGTGTCATCTGCATATCTGAGGTTATTAATATTTTTCCTGGCAATCTTCATTCCAGCTCGTGCTTCTTAAAATCCTTTACAAACCTACAATTTTTTTCTTCTGTTGTGAGGGATTTGGGACATTTCTACTGCTGAGTTAATTTGAATTATGTTTCTTTTTCCAGAAAGTCACCCATTTTGTTGAGATTTTCGACTTCAGTGTTTTCAAGCTGTGTTTATTTAAACTCTGATTAAACACCCTCTGTTTGCTTCATTGTTTCACTTTTGTTTGTTGTTTCGTCATTTGTATTTTCTCTGATTTGCTTAGGTATGTCATTGGTTCCATCTTATATTTTATCCTCTCCACCTAAATCCATTTCTGGGATTAGTTACTGTTAATGATTCTGTTTAAATTTTAGCTTGTATCTATTTTTTAATTTTCTCTATCATGTTTTTTTGGGCTGATTTTTACTTTCTCATAATTTCTAAAATGAAATATTATTTTCTCTTTTACAATAGCAAATTCACTTAAAGATATTAACTTTCACTTTAACTCACTCTGACTCTTATAAAGTTTGACAATCTTGATGTTTCACAGTCATCTGTAGTTATTTTAATATTTTTTTCAGGAAATAAGAAATCACTTAATTGTCAGTAAACTTTTTTTAGCCCCTGCTATCAGTCAGGTAATGTTCTAAGTTCTGGAGGTACATCTATGACCAAAATAGTAAAACATTTTTATCTTCATGAAGCTTACATTTCAATAATAATTTAGATTCTAGCACTACTAGTAAATAGCCAGCTAATACTTGGCCTTCAGTGAGATATTATGTGCCAGACACTGTACTAAGAGCATGTTGTCTTAATGCATTTCATCTACTCGATAACCTGAAATCTCCATTTGACACATGAAGGACCCAAGTCACAGAGTTTTAGTAGCTTGTCCACCTCACACTGCCAATGCATGACAGAGCCAAATGGCTTCTTCATAACTGTAGCAGCAAAGACACTATGGTTTGTGTGTTCCTTGGACCTAGAATTTTGTTCGTACATTTAAAGTTGAGTTATTTTGTAATTTTATCTAGTCAACAGAGATTTTAGTGTGTGGAGTTTCTGCTTTTAATATTTTATGAAGGTTAAATTTTCACAATGTGATACACTTTCATTTCTTTGCACATTCTTTTGGACAAGTAAAAATAGTCTAAGGCAACACTCATTCATTCTACTGCCCTAATGATGTTAGTCAAAGTCTTTTTGTCACTCCTTATTTTTGTCTACTTTTTCTAAAACTGTTACTTACTATTAAATTTCATATGTTATGTTTCTAACTATATTCTTTATAATTTTAGCACATCTTGCTTTATGTATTTTGATGCTCACGTTGTTTGCTAGAGGAAAGTGTGGGACTTTAGGACTGTACTTTTATCATGATGAAACAACTGTCTTGACTCCATTTAAATCTTCCTATCAAAGTCTAATTGGTTTAATATCAAGATTACTATCACTAATATCACATACACCTGTTTATTTTTTAACAATTCTCTATAAATTGTTTAACAATTCTCTATAAAACCATTAGGTTTATAGTTATGTTTATTACCATCTGAGAGAGTTTGCCTATAGTGAGTAGATTTGAGACATTTATTTTTAATATGAATTTTTGTGTCCTTTTCAAGTTTTCTCTTAATATGTGTGTGTGTGTGCTGCCATATTTTCTGTTTTACCATGGCAAATTTGAAATTTAATATAGTGTTTTAAATATTGGCGTGCTTGCCTATACATTTATTAATTACATAATTAAATGCATAATTTCTAATTACTAAAAAATAGATATCAAAAAATCCCCTACCTGCACATTATTTTGCAGAACAAATAATTTGTTATTTAAACAATTCTTTCCTTACTTTCTTTACTTCCTGTCTTTGCCAGTTAATTAGGGCTTATGGACTCAATTATTATATGTGTATTAATTTTACTATGTAAGTCACCTGGCTTATGGTTTTATATGTTTACTTTTGTAACAGCCTTTTCAGCAAGCTTTGTGCTTTGCCCTGTGTGTTCAGTTGACATCTGCTCTTCATCCTTTCCCGTAATGGCTTCTTTCTTGAGATTTTTTATTTTTTCCCAAGTTTTTGTCAAGAGGGAAATCTTAAAAAAAAAAAAAAAACAACTTCCTTCTTATATTAGTAAAAATTTAAATGAGTAAAGTTTTGGGGTGGAGTAGAAAATTTTATTTTCTCTTACACCCCTATCATTTAACATATTCCAGTGATGGGTGCCCAGTGAAAATCTGGATTAAACATTCAGCCTTTTCTTGCCATCAAATTATCCAAGCTTTTAATACATGAGCAAGGCCTTCAATCCTGTTTGTGACCAGCATGTAGCAAAATTATGTTAATCTGTGTTTTCTTCTATGGAAGGATACTTCTATATTTTGTCTTTTACTTCTTGAAATTTTTTTAATGATTCCAAGTATATCTAGGTCTTTTATATTTTTTAAGAATTTCATCTCTGGTTTATGCTCAGAACATCATTTTCAATGATGTGGTTCATCTCTACTTTCTTTCTTCTACTTCTGTCTTTGGAGATGTATAGGCGTCTGTGCTTCACACCTTGACTTGATTGGATATGGTCTTTCTGGCCCCGTCCAGCTCCCTGCTGCCCGTGCAGCGGATGCCACAGAATGCTTGAATACTTGCTTCTCCCCAGCTTCCCACCTACTTGTTTCTCCACTCAAGTGCTTTTAGCATACAGGCATCCTGGCTTCTTTTATCCCATTTGAGAACAGCAAGCAGCTATTTCTAGTTTTCTTTCTGATTGTTTTTTTTGTTTTAATTCATTTTTTTACAAACTGTTCTCGCTCTGGGTCTTCCACAGTCTTTTCCCTGGTAAGAGAAAAGCCTACATAGCCCTCCTTTGATGCTGGGTGTCGTTTGCAGCTGTCTGATGTAAGGTGTGCTATTTGTCCCTTAGGGTGGTGGACTTCGCACCTCAACACACACCTTTTATTTTAGTTTTTTTTTTTCATTACTTTTTATATTATTTGTAGAGTCTCAAATTGAAATATTCATGTAGTTAAAAAAAACAGAAGTTGTAATAGGTATGCATTCAAAAGTCATCTTTTTTAAGTAGTTGATATGATAATCACATATCATTTTTATTTATTCATTAAAACCAGGATCCCTAAAGTGCCCTATTAGGAAATACTGTGGTTAGTCTAGTTGTTGTTGTTTTTTTTTTTCCCTAACTGAGCCTCAGGGCTTACAGGATCTTAATTCCCCCACCAGAGATCGAACTCCTGCCCCGTGCAGTAGAAGATCAGAGTCCTAACCACTGGACTGCCAGGCAATTCCCAGTCTCTGTCTTTTCTTGCTCTCCCAGTTCTCAGTTCCTTCTACAAATAATGTGCATCCGTGTGTGCATGCTCAGTCGTGTCTGACTCTTTGCAACCCCATGGACTGTAGCCTGCCAGACTCCTCTGTCCGTGGGATTTCCCAAGCAAGAATAAGGGAGCGGGTTGCCATTTCCCCCTCCAGGGAACCTTCCTAACCCAGGGATTGAACCCATGTCTCTTGTGTCTCCTGTATTGACAAGTATTTTTTTATCTATCTGGAATTCTTTTATGGGCACATTAGCAAACACACATATAAATTCTTACTCTCCCTCCATACTTTCTGTCTCTAAAACATTATAAACAGAGGGTCTGCTTGGATCAGCCTGAACCAATTTCCTTGTGTGGTAAGCGGCCCCCTTTGTGGGGGTGAGGTGGACTGTTCCTTCTGTCCCCAGGTGAGAGACCACTGTTGGGTCTTATCTTGTGGGTACAGCACGTCAGACACAGCCCTTGGGTTCAGGGCAGCTCAGCAGGGAGGCACAGCCCACGATGCCCATGTGTGGTTGACCCCCCTCCCACTTCTGATTCTGTAGAGTTGGGTGAGTCAGTGAATCCAGTGATGGCACAGACAATACCCATTCAGAGACTTGCATGGGGTTTTGTCATCGTCTCTCAGTTTGGCTACCGAGAGTGTGATTGTTGGCTTCCCTTATTAAACAGTATGTAGAATGGCCTGGAGAATCCCAGGGACGGGGGAGCCTGGTGGGCTGCCATCTATGGGGTCGCACAGAGTCAGACACGACTGAAGTGACTTAGCAGCAGCAGAATGGCTGGGTGTGGTCCAGCTGGTAGGTGAATGTACTAGCATAGTAGATCCGAGGACTGCACATGCCACCGCAGAGGATGGGAGTGGGTGGGATGGTCCTTCACAGCAGAGAGCTTGAGAACTACTGATGTGGAGTTCTTAGACATACAGGCTGTGAAGACAGTAAGAGAGAGGAGTTGTGGAGAGAGCAAGAACCACTCTGGATGGCTTGAAAGTCACTGTGGTTTCTGGGAGAGTGATGGGTAATAGACTAAGTCTCTGCAGCCCCAGGAACCCAAGGCCAATGAATGCAGTAAAGTCACTGAAATTTGGTTTCTGCCTTTTGGATATTTGTGAGGTCTGATTCAAAAGATGTATCCAAAGAACCACACTACTGAAGTCCAGACTCTGCTGCTTTAATGAGTAACGTATCTGTGGGTGTGAGTCTCCAGTGTTGCTGTTGTTCTTATCCAATGATGCTAGAAAACATTCTCCGTCATTTTTTGTGCCTCCCACATTAATCCAGTTGGTTTCATTTTTTTCTTAATAGAGTTTTATTGATAGTAACTTCCTACCAGGCAGTTTATTCAAAGGAAAGTGAAGAAGATGGTATGGTACCCTCTTATCAACCAGAAACTCCACTCATATGAATAATAAACTAAGTGGAATTCCAACTTTTCAGGTCACTTGACACAGAATATAGAAAACTGTGAATCCCCTTGAATGAGATTTAAATCCTCCTGCACATCATCCTCCATAGAAGCTAACAAGCTGTGTGGTATGAAATGCAGAAAAGTGAAGGGCCTTTGAAGTACATTTGGGGTGAAAAATAACACTTTCAGGCAGAAGAGAAAGAAATAAAATAATTAAAGATGTTAGTTCGTATCCACCTCAAAGTTTTGCCTTATGAAAAGGTGATTTGACTGTTGACATCCGAAGGTGAAGGATAATTTGGTGAGTAATGTAGAGGTGAGACTCTCTATGGCCTGAGCATTAAGTCAGCTCTCTCAGTGTGTTTTGTATGGAGCCAATATTATGTTAACACCATTTAGAACCTCTGCCAATAAAATTAAGTACCCTATTGAAATGCTGTAGTTCATTATTTTACTCTCTTGCTAAAGTCATGCATTTTGTATTTCATAGTCTGATGAGAGGTGTTAAAAGTGAGAAATGGAATTTATTTTTGAGACATTAAAGAAGGGAAAAATTATATAATGAATGGCTGTAGAATAGGCCCATTTACGTTTCATTACCAATTTGTTTGACATAACCCACGTCCTGCCATAGTGAGAGGCAGTTAGTTGGTTGCATCCAATCTCGGGCATCCTTTGAATGGTTTTTACAGGCTTTCTGGACACTTCAGATAAGAAGCAGTAAAGGAGCTCGTTTTTAAAATATGTATAAAGAAAATACAGTGTTCTCTGTCACATGCTTGGAATTTGAGCCCGTGGTGAGACTCCTTTAAAAGAGGTGCCATATATTGATTACTTCAGCTGTCTCAGTTTACTTATAAAATAAATGAAGTCAGCCCTTGGCCCCTCAAAGTCCCTAATGACCACTTCCATCATTTACATCCTCTTTCCAAGCATTACCCTGGGATAACCTGGTGGAGCCAGCTTAATGACCATATCTGAACCAAAAAGAATGCCTGATCCTTGCCTCTTGCCAAAAAAGAATTTTAAAAAGTCTTTGGGCAGCAGGCATCTAAGAGATGTCTTGGACCCTAGAGCTTAAACTTCCCTCCAAAGCACAGCAGAAAAAAACACCAGTAGGAGAGTGAGATTGAGAAAATCTTTTTAGTGCATCTAGCTGACTCCAGCTACAAGAAATATGAGGAAACAGGTTATTGAATCACATCTTGGATTCAAGTGGTTCAGCTGACCACTGTTTTCTAGGCACTTGCCGTGCAGAAGTCACCATAAAGGCCAGTGGGGCACCGAGATGAATGAGATCCAGTCCCTCAACTCAGGAAGCAGCCTGAAACAGGGGAATCTGAGCTCATGCAAAATAAACCCAACACCAGTGTAAAGCAGAAGGTACCATTAGGCAGGGGGGGGCTTCCCTGGTGGCTCAGTGGTCAAGAATCCACCTGCCAATGCAGTAGACTTGGGTTCGATCCCTGGGTCAGGAAGATCCCCTGGAGAAGGAAACGGCAACCCACTCCAGTATTCTTGCCTGGAAAATCCAATGGACAGAGGAGCCTGGTAGGCTCCAGTCCATGTGGTCGCAAAAAGTTGGACACGACTTAGAGACTAAATAGCAAACAACAACGACCATTAGAAGAATCTCAGAGTTAGAGCCCACTTAACCCTGATGTCCAGCTGGGACACTAGCTCTATCTTTTTTCCGTTTTTTCTTTCTCCTTAAATTTTCATTGCTTAGTACACGTTCTCCTCTTTTACCCATCTAAACTGTGACTGCTGAGAGCAGCTGATCTAGAATGGCCATAGGCTTTGCCAGGGAATATCAGTAGCATTCACTTTAATCAAATGTGAACACTGACAACCCCTTGATCCCAGGCAAGCCCGGTGTAAAAATGTCGACCTGTGAAGTTGGCAGTCCAGCCACCACATAGTCGCTTTTAAGGATGCTGTAAAATCTTTCCCATAAATAATATTGAAGGGGCTGGAATGTTGAACTTCTCAAAATGTCACGTTTCTTTATCAACCTCCCAACCAGTAAAGCAAGGATGCAATTCTTTTCTGGGAGATGGCAGTTTAGGTTTAGATTATGTTGTGTATGGAAATATCAGAAGGGGGAAAAGAAAATCTAACCCCCTGTAAACCCTTGTTTAAAAAAAACACAAACTTTTTATATAGCTATAAAAGGAAAATGGTAAACACCTATAAGCACTCACAGCTGAGATGCAGTGTCCCTCCCAGCAGCTTTGCAATATGAATAAAAATCCCAGTCTTCTGCCCATCGTTTCATGGCCCATGGACTTGCACAGGAAATCAGGAAAGACTTGTAAAACATTGCATTCATGGAGCTCAACGTTTTGGTTGACCACACTTAACGCATGCAGATGCTTCAACTCAAATCAGAACAAGATGTGATCTTACAGAGAAAGAATCCTTATAATATCACATTACCTCCCCCTGAAAATTCCCCCAAGCATGTACAAAATCCAGAAGACCTAAAGGAAAGTACTGAAGAAAGCCTCTAAGAAGCAAACTGCATTTGCTTTCCTTGTATCATATTATACATACATATTACAATTATGTCAGCGATTAAGAACATTGTCATGCCGCATTATGAACTGTTTTTATGTTTAGGATTAAATAACTCTCCCCCACACCCCTGCAGATTCCTTTTATGTCCTCAGGGCAAATCCTTTCTCTTGGGTCAGGAATGTAATAAGGTAGGTTTTCCTCTCTCTGGGATATTGTGTCTGTCTCACTGTGTTTAAATTGATGCAGAAAGCTCTTCAGAGCAAAATGCAGTATTTTCTTTGTATATGAGCCAGCAGTTGACTAACCCATGGGGAATTCTCTGTGTTGAGCATTTTAAAGGTACAGGTTGGGAATGTTTGAATTGCTGATATTCAGTGAAAACTGCTGGGAAGGTGGATTGGCCCTGAGTCTGGGAAGAGACGAGGGCTTCCCTGGTGGCTCAATGGTAAAGAAACTACCTGCCAATGCAGGAGACATAGGAGAGGTGGGTTTGATCCCTGTGTTGGGCAGGAGGAAACGGCAACCCACTCCAGTATTCTCGCTTGGAGAATCCCATGGACATAGGAGCAAGTGACTGAGCACAAAAGCACCAGGACAAGATGCCTTCTCTCTCAGGCAATCTTGGGGTGGGAGTGGGGGAATCATTATTCTAATAACCAATAAAATTTAAGTGATAATTTAGGAAAATTACCTGGCTCACATGAATAATAATAGTTCAAGATGGAAATAAAGATGAATTACAGTTAGCATAAATGTATATACATGTAATTTAAAGGCATTTAGCTACCAAAAATGATTTTCTTAAAAATAGCCATTTTTCTTCTATCAGACGTATGAAGTGTTAACACATACCTCCTGGGAATTGAACCATAGACCTGGGATCCAAAAACAGCAAACATAGCATTTGAAATAAAGAGAAATTGCTCTTTGATTTGATACCTCTGGCAACCTCTGATAGTTGCCAGAGGTCAAGGCCATTTCCAACCAAGGATAACTTATTTAACCCTTGTAATACTAGTTATTGGTTTTGATAGTACCCTGGACTCTAGGATCTTGGAATGGTCTTGCAGACTATAAGCAGTGTACACTCTGTGCTGTGTGCGTTTCTCTGTCTGTCTGTCTGCAGGGATGCATGTTTTCTTCTTTCCTTCTTTTGCTTCTTTAGGGATGCAGGTCACCCTTGATTGTCAGTGTACTTTCTGTAGCATTTCATTAAAAAAAAAAAAAAACTCTGAGAAATGCCCCCTTCTGGTGAGCTTTTGGCCGTTTCTTTCTGACACACAATCCAACTCTCTCAGTCATGAATTTGCCATATTTGTTCTAAGTTCCATTTATATGTAGGTGGAAAGTTTTGCCGTTGGATTCTGTTCTTATTCCCTATGCCAAGAATTCATGGCACACTGTTCGGTTAGTTTCTGAACTCCTTTAAGTATCAGGAAAAGCTTCCTGTGGGAGATAAAGACTGATGAGAAATAAGCCAAGTGGAGAAACACTGGACAAGCAGGCCAGGCATGAGCACTGTGTGAACTAAAGTGCTGTGCATAGAGCCTTCACAGGCCAGTTCCAGGGAAACAGATGAGATAAAAGAGAAAGAGAGAATGGCCCTGATGCTGGCGCCACCCGCAATGGCCCCGTAATTCAGCTTCTCTGCACCAGTGCTGAATTGAATACTGGAGACAGAGTATTGAGCAAGGTAGAAAAGAACAGCTTTATTGCTTTGCCAGGCAAAGGGGTACATCATGGGCTTGTGCCCTCAGAAATTGTATGTCCCCAACCCCGGGTTATTTGCTGAGGAGTGTTATAGCAATGGTTCAAAGGCAGGGTTGTGGATAAGGATCAGGGTGTGTGCAAGGCCTGCACTGCTTTAATATGGCCTCGGGGAGTATCCTGGAGGCCGGAGCCTATTCCATACAAACAAGAAATGGGGAACACAGAAAGCTTTCTATGCTCAGAAGCCCCACAGGGTCTTGCTTGGATTCATACTTATATCTAGATGAAGATGGTCTGGGACCACAGTGACCACCTGGACTTCTTAAAATGTATTTATACTTGTGGATGAGTTACTTGAAAAATGAAATGCACAAAAATCATTCTGCAGACAGTCTAGAAAAGATCACAAACATATAGTAGACTGTTACTTTAAATAACCAGGTGACAAAATTTGGGTCAAACATTGAGTTTCCATTAGCTGCAGTCTCTGGTTTTTTGGGCAAGTGCGTCCCCTATTTTTCCCCTATAGAGTGTTAACATTTATAAATTTTTAGCTGGGTTCTGTGCTGTTAAAATCACACTGAGTTAATAATATGCAATGTGGAGACAATTAAGCAAGCCACCTATATGTTGGAGAGATGCATATGCTTGAAAGGTCAAATGAAAACTTTTTAGGAGTTGTGTGATTACTCAATATACACTGGCCATATTTGCCTAGGAAAATGTGCTTATAAAAATATGCTTTATAGAATCATGCCCCCAAATTAAAAACATATTTTAGGAATAATTTAACACTTCTTGAGAAATGAAATTCTTACTTTGGTGGAGAGGTAAAAGGCAAAGTGGAAAAATTTGCAAAAATGGCTGGTATTCAAGAAAAGTCATCCTCCCCCAGGGGTGATTTCACCATCTGAAAAATCAGTGTGAGGCGGGCTGGCTTCCGAGTTCTCTTTTGGAAAGAGATCACTTTGCACACCCACATAGCCTTAATTTTTAAATTTTTTTTTAAAGCTGCCCGGTTGAAGCCTGCATCTCAGTGTAAAGCACATTCTTCATTTATTTGTTCAATTGAAACACTAGAGGAGCAAACTGAACTTCCTTGTTTCTGTCTCTTCAAGCACTTTAGTTATGGTAGGGGGCAAAATTTCCATTTCATTAATGAGATTTCCACAAGCAGATTAAGAGGAAATATGCCCTTCAGTCTCCTGTTACTTAACAGCATTGCATTAGAAAGAAATCTCGGTATAAACCATCCACAAAAACAATAGCCAGGGGGCAAAATTCCAGTGAGACAGAGGGTAGCTTAATCAGAAGGGTAACTTGGCCTTTTTCTCTCTCCTTCATGTGAAGCTTTATTGAATTATTTCAAGAGAAACCTATGGGAAAACATAAGATTATTTGCTTTCTACAAATAGTGGAATATAGCATTGAAAGTTAGGATTACCACTTAACTGTTAGAGCTTTTACCCCAAAGTTACATCAACATTGTCATGGTGGGCAAAAATAAAGCTTAGAATTCCTTTTCTTTAATAATGAATAGGAACCAACTAAGATAACTTTGAATTATGCCATTACTAGCTCTAAATCTTAATTTACAATAAAAGTATGAAAGGGGGTCTACTTGGTGGACCCTTAAGGCATATGAGATGCTGAGGTTTATCCGATTGTTTCGAGTAGAGGAATCACAGGAAATTGCTTCTGTTTCCTGTGGCTTCTGGTTCTTAAAACATAACCCTAAGGGGGCAGGTTGGGAGTATATTGACGCCTGGAAACATAGCAGTTCTAAACATGGTATTTCCAATGATGCATTCCTCCAAGAAATGTTAATTGAGTATTTACTCTATACTGGGCACAGTTCCAGGCACTTGGGACACACCATTGAACAAAATCAGTAGATATATCCATCTGTGTGGAATTGACATTCTCATGGGGAGGCAGGCAATAAATCATGAACAGTCTCTGTATGTAAATCACAGTATGTTGGCAATGATAAGGAGGGTAGTGGATAGAGCAGCAGGGGAGGGGGAGGGGTGGAAAGTTCAAGGTGGGTGTAGGGAGGTTGCACTATAAATGGGATGATGAGTCTCATCAGGGAAGCAGCACTCCAAGAAGGACTTGAAGGAGGTAAAATTATCTTGACTTAGGGCTCCATCCTAGATGTAACCCAGGTGTCTCCAGCTGCAGGTCCAAGCTGTCCAGCCTCTTAAGTGGCATTTGCCTTTAAAGCATTGGCTCTGCACTTCTGTCCACATTCTGTCTGCCCCCACCCCCTGCTGCATAGTCTAGGTGGTCTTGGATTCCATCTCCGGTCTTGCTGAGCACTCAGCCCCCACTGAGGCTCCATTTCCGGCACTCTGTCCTTGGGATGGCAAGATGAGGGTGGTCTTCTCTCCTCCAGCTGTGCACAGCTCCTTGATGAACACTGTTACACAGAACTGAATTATACAGATAGCTTTGGGGAAAACAAAAAGTGTTCAAAACAGCAAACAGCTTAAAAATCAAATATTATTGACTTCTGTCCAACATTCCTCAGCCCCCTCCAGCCTGGGAATGACAAATGAGCCGGTTTCCCTTCTTAAGTTTATATTCTCTAACCATGGGTTGGAAAGATCCCCTGGAGAAGGAAATGGCAACCCACTCCAGTATTCTTGCCAGAAGAATCCCATGGACAGACGAGCCTGGTGGGCTGCAGGCTCACCCTATATGGGCTTTGCTCCATAGAGGAGCAAAGAGTTGAACATGACTTAGCGACTAAACCATGACCGCGTCCCTAGACATTTTTTCTCTTTCTTATCTGATCCATCCAGACTTACTGGAACTGGGAAGCTGCCTCTGGAAGAAAACGTACCTTTTGTTGCTTTAACTTCTGTCTTCATCTGCCCAGGAATTCTCCAAATCCGCTCAACACAGTTGGTGTTTCCCAGTCCCTGTCCTGTTGCTCTGAGTCCTTTGTTCTCTCCTTTACTTCCTTTTTTATTTCCCTGACTCTTAAACACTGGTCTCTGTCCTTCCCATTTGCTGTCCTTCTTCATCTTGTGTACAGTCTCCATAGGTCAGTGGTTTTCAAACTGGGCTTTACGAAATCCTCAAAATTCTGTGTATATTGGGGTCACCAAACACAATATTGGGTAGGGAAGGGAGCTGCTCTCTTTCTTCAGCCACAGTCTTTGTTTCTTGAATCTTTGTGTTTAGATTTGTCTTCTTTGTTGGAGATGTCCTGGAGGTGATCTTTGGTGGCCCAGTCTGTAGAGGCTTGAAGCAGGGTGTCTTGGGTTCCTGGCCAGAGGTTGAGGCTGGGTCATGTTAGTGAGAGCACTGAACTCAAGCCACTAGACCAGTGGCCAGTGACAAGGCCCAGACCCTTCAGCTTTGCAGAGAAGTCCCACAGAGGTGGAGAGTAGGGAGACAAGTGTTTACTAGGAGGAAAAAGAGTATGGTATGTGTGGATAGACACACAGGTGGACTCAGAAAGAGAGAGTCGCACCCTTGTGGTAGTTTGAATTACTCTTATGGGGCATTTTCTTCTGGTTTCCTTTGGCTAAGCATTTTGATTTGCCTGGTTCTGAGTCTGTATTTGGTATATCTCAGGATCCTCCCATGCGTGCATGCGCATCTCTCAGCCAAGACAGATTCCACTGAAGGGGTCTACGGGTAGCTTAGCATCACTCCCCTTTTGACCTCCAAGGATCTTTCTTGTCAGGAAGGTTTCCTTGACTGCAAGGTGAGAAATATGTGGACTCATCTCTTACTTAGATAGGGCCCAACCTCCCCTCTTGATTGTCCTGCTATTGATAGAGTTTCTGTCCACAGGGAACAAACTCCAATTGCTCTCCCTGGGGGGCCCATCTACCTCCTGCCTCAGAAGCACCTCCAATATGTTATCAAACAGAAGCACTCTCTTCCAAATCTCTTTGACCTCCCATGCCATTTGTTGTCTCAGAATCTTTCAAGTTAGAAACTGCAGTATGTGTGTGTGTGTGTGTGTGTGTGTGTGAGTCGCTCAGTTGTATCCAACTCATTGTGACCTCACGGACTGTAGCCCACCAGGCTCCTCCGTCCATGGAATTCTCCAGGCAAGAATACTAAAGTGGGTAGTCATTCCCTTCTCCAGGGGATCTTTCCAAATCATGGATCGAACCTGAGTCTCCTGCATTGGCATGTGGATTCTTTATCGTCTGAGTCACCAGGGAAGTGCAGAAACTTTGGTATCACTTATTATTGCTGCTGCTGCTGCTAAGTTGCTTCAGTCATGTCCGACTCTGTGTGACCCCATATTACCTCTCTCTAATTCACCCTGAACACATTATTCCAATGGTCTCTCAAATGGAGCCCCTTCTAGCCATCTTCACGGCCTCTGCCCTTAGTTCAGAACCATGTCTCTCTCTTGGATAATTATAGCAGCTCCCTAAATGGGCTTGGGCATCCCAGGTGGTGCTAGTGGAAAGAACTGCCTGCCAGTGCAACTGACCCACGTTTGATCCCTGGGTCTGGAAGATCCCCTGGAGGAGAGCATGGCAACCTACTCCAGTACTCTTGCCTGGAGAATCTCATGGGCAGAGGAGCCTGGTGGGCTACTGTCCATAGGGTCACAGAGTTGAGTTGGACGTGATTGAAGCAACCTAGTATGCATAAAAGCACAAATGGGCTCACTGTCCAGTTCCTCTGGTATGCCTGCTAGAGTTACCTTTTATAAACAAAAGTCTGATCACTGCCCTGCTTAAACTTTCTTTTGGTTGCCTGGGGTCTGGTGCCTTAGGCCATTCACCCCCCTCATGGAGGGTAGCAGGTACATAAATTGCGTTGATTGAAAAATGGTAAATTGTTCTACATGTTGAAAAGCTTACAAAAGCAGAGAGGTCTAGAGGCCTTCTTCCCATTTTATTTTGGTAAGACAAAAGCTTGGGGCAAACAGGCCTGCCAGTTGTCTATGATATGGAGACTCGTGCATTCTTCTGGGTGGCTTACTTAATTGCAAAGGTGTCTGTGATGTGAAAGCTAATTTTTAAACAGTATTTCTTTCTGCGTTGTTCTGACAGCCAGTCTTGGCTAAGATCCAGTGGACGTGTCTTACTGAGTCTTGGCTCTTCAGTGTCTGGCTCAGTAACCGTCATATCATAAGTAAGCATTGAGTTAATAGTGAATGAATGAGTCAGCCCAGCGGGACTGTGGGCAGATTTCCAAATGGATAATTTTGCCTGCTTGCCTGCTTCCTTCCTTTCTTCCAATAGCTCTTGAGATTTGCCTGTGTTTCTGCCATCAGCAGTCACAACCGCCGTCTTGGCACATACATGCTAACTGAATCTTCTTCTGACTGTGAGAAACTCTCCTGGCACTTTTCATGCAAGAGGACAGTTTCTTTGCAAGGTGATGGGCAGAAGACCTTTAGGGTGGGTCATGGTCAGGGATGTGGCTTGGACTGGACTGGCCTCAGGATAACTTTTCTATCCCGTATTTTCAAAGGATGTCATTGAAAAAAAAAAAAAAAGATACTTGACTCTTCTCCAAATACTAAAAATAGATTTGAAATCCAAATATTTCTAAAATGTTTATTTATTTATTGGCCTGCATTGGATGCTAGTTACAGTATGTGGCATCTTCACCGTGGCTCATGGGCTTCTCTAGTTGCTGTGTGTGCAGGCTTGGCTGCTCCTTGCACGTGGGGAATCTTAATTCCCTGACCGGGGATCAGACTCATGTCCCCTGCATTGCAAGGATTCTTAACCATTGGAACAGCAGAGGAGTCCTCAAATACATTTTATTGTATTTGTTTCTACTTTCACAAAAATTCTAGCCATTAAAATTATGAGACTGAAATGAAATGAAATGAAAATGCCAGTTCAAGGGCTGAGTGCCAAAATGTTCAGAATCAGACTTGAATGGAGGGAACATGGCAGCTTTTATAAGAGCAGTGAATGAGAAACCAACCTTTCAAAGTCAAGTCACACCTTTAATTCACTTTTATTTATTTTTCCTTGAATTTTGAATTTTCTCACAATCATACTGTCTGCTAAGGCTCTTTACAAAAAACAATAACTGGATGTTCAGGTTTGGTGGATTGCTATGACCATAAAGCTACACTCAATATTTTTTATCACCTAGAAGTGAAAAGAATCTGAAAAATTATATATATATACATATATATATGTATGTATATATAACTGGATCATCCTGCTATATACCTGAAAGTAACACAACATTGTAAATCAATAAAAATTAATTTTGATTTTTATCCTTCAATAAAAAAATAAAAGAAATTCATTAGAAAAAAATTAAGTCATTAAAGACTAATATTTTGTATGCCCCTAGATATTGGAATTCTTAATATTTTATATCACAAAAAGGAAAAGTTTGTATCTACCTTAGTATTCAGAAAGACTTTAAAAAATGAGTCTTGCTTATTCTTCTTAGAACTAGTCACAGTATATATGTGTGCGTGTGTGAACACATTAAACATCTCAAATTAAAAGTGTAAGGTGTGCTGTTACAACTGTATGATTGTACACATATAACCCACCTTTCAAAGTATGATAACGTAAGAAGTATTTTGACAGTACTTTGCGGAGTGTAACTACTCTACAAATACTAGTTGGATTCTTACTGCACAGAGAAACCACACATGAACCCTCTTTTCTCTTCGGGGCAGAAATCTTAGCCCACAAAGTGGGAGGATTTTAATGCTCTGGAACACAATTTGGCTTCTGAAGTCTTCTGTGTGTGTGATGGTAAATGCTATTGTCATGAATGGTCGTGCTTTCCAGATATGCTGGACTCTTAGAAATGACCCATCCATGTGAGTGCCTGATTCACTTGGTCCTCAGGAAAGGTTGCATCTTACAGGTTGCATCCTGGCCATTCTTCTCAGCCTAGGAGGGGGTGAGGAACAGAAGGGAAGCCTTTTGCTACTTCTCCTTTGGAACTAGACCTTTGGTCAGAAGACTTGATGCTTACCGTGTTTGATGAATTTGTTAAGTGCAAAGAAATGAAGTAGAAGATCTTTTTGGGAGACAGACTTTCCAAATTATTTCATTCCGTGACACATAGTTAAAAAGGTCTTGTGTACATCCTAAGTCGCTTAAGTTGTGTCCAATTCTTTGTGACCGTATGCTCACAAAGACTGCCAGTCTCCTCTGTCCATGGGATTCTCCAAGCAAGGATACTGGAGTCGGTTCCAGGGGATCTTCCTGACCCAGGGATCAAACCACATCTCTTACATCTCCTGCATTGGCAGGCAGGTGATGTAAAGGCAGGTGGCACTTTACCACTAGTGCCAGCTAGGAAGCCAGAATGGTCTTGCCCGACTGGATTTATTACTAGTAGTATTCTTATACTTCTTCTTGTTCGTCACTAAGTTGTCTCTGACTCTTTGCCACCCTGTGAACTGTAGCCCCCCAGGCTCCTCTGTCCATGGAATTTTCCAGGCAAGAATTCTAGAGTGGGGTGCCATTTCCTTCTCCAGGAGATCTTCCTGACCCAGGGATCAAACCCATGTCTCATCTCCTGCATCTCCTTCGTTGCAGGTGGAGTTTTTTTTTTTACTGCTGAGCCACAAAGGAAGCCCAAGCAAAATAGACAACATTAATCAATAGTATTTACACTTTTCTTTTTAAAAATCCTTCTCAAAAACTGCAGTATCTTTAATATTAGGTCATCTTAATCATTAATACATTAATCATCGTAATCATTAATACATTAAATCATTGGCTTGGTTAAACCAGTATATATTTCTGTGTCCTGGAGTTGAACCAGTAATGCATGTACTTCTTGTGGGGGAGGGGTATCAGCTTAGATAAATTATATCATATTTATTTCTAGTTTCTAATTCAAGGTAACAACAAAAATTAAAAAGTAGAATTCTGAATTACCTGTGCTTGAATTTTCCACAAATTTTTAGTGAATCTTAGGATAGATCATGTGTTAGGAAATAGCAGTTTTTCCAGTATACACTATTTTTGCATTAAATTCCTCAAACATACATATGAATATACAAATTCGTGTACAATGTTTTCATTTTCTTTTATTTATAACTCTGCACAAAATTTCATATTCTCCACCTTTGTACTCATTTTTACAACTTGAAAGATGAAGAAGGAATACTCAGAGACGTTATATAAATAAAGTTCCCAGGTTGTTAACGTTGGGTCCAGTGTGAAATCCACCAGGAAATATCGGGTCATAACAGTATGTTCTACTCTGATTCAATCTGTCTGTGGATTGTGTGTGTGTGTGTGAATACAAGCTATGATATGATGCAGTCTTTGGTTCCTTGGGAAATCATTTGCCAGCCCCAAGCCCTAGATACAGTCCTGGAGGGAGCAGATCCAGCTTGGCTGTTCCTGGACTCCTTTTCCTATCTTCCGCAACAATTTCCTCTGTTAGCAGAGGCCATCACCAAGTGTATTTCTGTGGTTTTCCTTTTTTTTGGAGGGAATGGTAACATCTTTCTTGGGCTGTATTCATATATCATGCTGTCCACCCGTTTCAGGAAAACAACAACTCAGTATGTTTGGATATATTCACAGAGTTGTGTCACGATCACTCCAATCAGTTTTACAGTGTTTTTATTATCCCAGAAAGAAACCTCATTTTCCGTCTTCCAATCCCTCCTCAACCATAGCCAAGCACTAACTTACAGCTTTGCCTGTTCTGGGCCTTTCAAATACATGGAATCTCACAATATTTGTCCTTTTGTGACTGACTTCTTTCCTTAACATAATGTTGCCAAGCTTCGTGCTTGCTCCTAAATGTGAATGATGAAAGGAATCCCAGTCTCCGGCTTACCTTGGTGGTGGTGGGAGTGAGGGCAGTATTTTCAGTTGATATCAATTCTCTCAATTGAACGTTGTGAAGCCCTTTGTCCAGACATTTACCGTTTTAAGGAATTTTGCCTTTCTTACTCATAGAATAAAATAATTTCATTACAGATTTATAGCTAGAAACAAGATTTTAATGACTGTCAGAGAGACTTTTTCTTAACCAAGAAGCACATTTATTCTTTCTCAACCAAGAAACATATTTTAATTTTTATATCACCCTAATTTTTAATAGTCACAGATCAGAAATAGGAAAGAAAGTACTCTACTTTTAGAAAAAGAATGCAGTTTTGTACCCAAATTCTGGAGTCCTTTTGATGTTTTCTGTATCATTTTATAGTTAGATTAAAAACTGAAAGCTACATGAATATATTAGCCAGTGTGAACTGAAACAGTCATTTTGTGAGGTCTTCATGAAGATCCCTCCCACAGCAAGCAATGATAGCTTTTTAAATACTCTGCCAGGAAGATTGATGGGTGCCACCAAAACCATTTAAATTATTTTATTTATCTAAAATTAAAGTGCATATTGAGATAAAAGGCCTGTTTCAACCCCGATAGTCTCTGACTTCTGCTTTCTTCACTTCTGCCTTCTAAAGCCTTAAGGAATCCAATCACAGGGGCTACCTAATAGAATCCGTGTCACACGATTGTAAAACTTTCCCAAATGTTACATATGTCAAATAATACACAAATCAGAAAGGTATATGGCTCCTTTCAGGTGCAAAGTTTCAAGGAATTCTTGTAGGCAAAGCCTTTAAACCTCTCTCCCAAATCAGTTTGAAAGTAAAGTAAATTTTATTTGATTCAAAATTATTTTTCCCTTTTTCTGCTTTTCAGAAATATTTCTGGACTACGAAGTCAGGAGCCTACTCATAGATTTATAATATAAGGTCAGGAAGCCAATTGAGCTTTCTTAAAATTGTTTACTTGTTGATATCACATTCTGTGCCAAAGTAGAAGGCCTTCTTAACAGACTTCCTGAGCCAATATGGAGAAGATTCAAATTATCGAGTTCTGTTAAACATATTAATTTGCTCAGGCCTGTTTGTGAGCTCATCTAGCAGCAATGTGAATTGACTTAGAAAGTATTAAACATTACTGGTTTGATAGTCTGAGAAGGAAAGTCTTGGTTTCATGTTTTTCCTTTTAAAATATTATCATGGCATTCAGATAGTGGCATATTCGTGTGTGTAGATACAGAGAAATGTAGCAAAGGGATAAATCAGAAATGACACAAGAATACAGCCAACATCCCAGGTCAGCCCAATCCCTTGCAATCCCACAGTGCAGTTCCATTGTCTTGGGTATTTAAATATGAAATGCAACACTTTCCGAGCCTTTATTTTCTTTTCTATTAAAACGGGAGTACTTTGTGTATGCATGTGCATACATGTGTGTGTGATTGCATATGTGTATACGTGTGATCATGGACATTTGTGTGCAGAGAGAGATCATGTTTACCTGAACATTGTTTTTCTAAAAACTGTAACTCTCGGTTTTCACATATACCTTGTGCTGTGAAAATCTTGGCAACTTTCCTTGTAGCAACTTTTTAAGTTGGTGAAAAAGTTCGGTGTTATTTGAGAAACACGAGATACTGCCAGAAAGACTGGTGTGTAACGTATATGCACAGGGGAGCCTGATGGAAATGGTGGTGAGGGTTGAGCCTGAAGTTTTACATTTCCTGCCTTCACTGTTTTTAGGTTGCATAACTGTAATGTTTTCATTTCAACAGTGGAAGGAATTTACCTTCTTGATGTTAGGGATGTGGCTAATTTAGAGAATGAATCACCGGCAACAGCAAGGTGTTTGTCTACTGGTTAACCTGGGCAGAGTGTGAATGGAGCTGTGCAAACCTTCCACCCACACCACTGAGCCCTGTGGTAGCCTCTCCTCCAAGTCAGTTGGTGGGGAATTGGGCCAAAGGAGAAGGGCAGGAATGGAGACGCAGACGTGAAAAACAGACATGTGGACATGGCGGGGAGAGGGAGGGGTGGGATGAATTGGGAGATTTGGATGATATATATATATATATATATATATATGTATATACACTACCATGTGTAAAATAGATAGCTAGTGGGACACTGTGGAGAAGGCAGTGGCACCCCACTCTAGTACTCTTGCCTGGAAAACCCCATGGACGGAGGAGCCTGGTAGGCTGCAGTCCATGAAGTTGCTGAGTTGGACACGACTGAGTGACTTCACTTTCACTTTTCACTTTCACGCACTGGAGAAGGAAATGGAAACCCACACCAGTGTTCTTGCTTGGAGAATCCCAGGGACGGGGGAGCCTGGTGGGCTGCCGTCTATGGGGTCGCACAGAGTCGGACACGACTGAAGCGACTTAGCAGCAGCAGCAGCAGTGATATAGCAAACGGAGCTAGCTATACCAATGATGACCTAGAGGGGTAGAATGGCAGGATGGATGGGAAGGAGGCTTAAGAGGAAGGGGATATATGGATATATATATATATATATATATATATGTTATATACATACACACACTTATAGTTGATCCACTTTATTGTACAGCAGAAACTAACACAACATTGTAAAGCAATTATATTCCAATTAAAAAAAAGGCAGAAGTGTCCTTCCAGAGTTCATGAACTGCTTGAATAGCAGCCTTATTTGGGGAGCAGCAAACATTTGGGATAGATGGTCGGCATGTGTGTGTTTCGTCAGAAGGGTTAGGGACAGACTGAGGATGAATGGTCAGCTCTGAACTCAGACTGCAATAAGAAACAAAAGAAAGGATCCTGATGAAGTCAGTGAAGTCTATTGTGGGCATCTGTTTTGCTGCTAGTAAAAGAAAAGCTTCATTTTCCTTCCTGCACCGTTGCAGCCTCCAAGGTTGATGCCAAGTGGTGGGCTTCTCAAAGAGATGCCCTTGAAAGAAGTATCATCTAGAAAAATGGTTTATAGCTTATCTTATATATGTGTATGCTGCTAAGTCGCTTCAGTTGTGTCCGACTCTGTGTGACCCCATAGACGGCAGCCCACCAGGCTCCCCCGTCCCTGGGATTCTCCAGGCAAGAACACTGGAGTGGGTTGTCATTTCCTTCTCCAATGCACGAAAGTGAAAAGTGAATGTGAAGTTGCTTAGTCATGCCCAACTCTTAGCGACCTCATGGACTGCAGCCTACCAGGCTCTTCTGTCCATGGGATTTTCCAGGCAAGAGTACTGGAGTGGGGTGCCATTGCCTTCTCCCATATATGTGTATATTAACAGAAATAGAGACACAGACATAGAGAACAAAGTATGGACACCAAGGGAAGAAGGGGAGGGTGGGATGAATTGGGAGACTGGAATTGATATATATACACTACTATATATAAAATAGATAACTAATGAGAACCTATTGTATAGCACAGGGAACTCTACTCAGTGCTCTGTGGTGACCTAAATGGAAAGGAAATCCAAAAAAAACAGAGGGGATGTATGTTTGCATATAGCTGATTCACTTTACTGTACGGTAGAAACTAATACAACATTGTAAAGCAAGTATATCCTAAAGAAAATTTTTTAAAAAAGAAGAAAGAAATACCTTCCACTTCTCCAATAGCCAGGCCAACTGTAGTGATTCCCCCCGCACCTTCCTCTGTGCCCCCAGAGCTCCATGGGGAGTACAAGAGACAAGAATCCCAGGTCTTGGCTCATCCTGTTACAAACACGATCACGATGGCCAGATACCAGCTTGGTTGGTTGACTGTGGGCTCCTGAGATGCTTTATTTTTTTCATCAGTCATCAGTTTCTTGAGGCAAATGTTTACAATCTCACTTCATCAGGAAACTCAGTGGCTGGACTCAGTCTTTCTGGGGTTGCCTGGTCCTGATGTCCTCGTCCTATTTATTCAGACGGGGAGCTGTCCGGGTTGGCCCCGCTGAGAGAGTTGGCATCCAGAGCCGTAATTTACACCATCTATCTCTTTCTGGCGCTTGGGCCTCTGGCAAATTGCATGTCTTGGTGTTGGATTAGTTTGGAATTTAATCATGCATTATTTTCCCTCCAATTAAATTATTTATATATTTGATTAACGTTTTCACTGCCAGGAAGTCAAATTTTCAGTGAAACCACAAATAAACAGAGGCCCTTTGAATTTCAGGCCTGCCTCCTAGGGAATCTGCCTGTCTGTTTGAGTGTTAGGAATTCACTGTGTATTCCTTTTCTTAGCTACATAGGATTTTGGTGAGCAAAGAAGAGGTGCTTTTTTCACTCAGTCCCAGGAACATGGTGCAGAGAGGGACATATGTCTGGCTAACTCCCTCCCCTCATGTCATCATGACCCTCACTTTTATTCCTTTTTACTGCCTTCTCTGTGCTCTGGCCCTGAGACATACCTCCTCCTAATTTTACTTCCTTGGGCTCTAGAGCCAGCCTAACCAATAATGTCAAGGGCTCTGTTAGCCCAGAAAGGAAACTTTGAAGTCATAGATTTCAGGGAGAGCAAAATAAATGGCCCACAGGCCAAATCTGTCTACTGCTTGTGTTTATACAGCCCAGGAGCCAAGAATGATTTTTACACTTTTAAATAATTGGAAAAAAGATGTAAAGACTGTCCTAGGATACTTCACAGTTTCAGCATCTGTCAACAGATAGCTGAGCCCATTTATTTGCGTGTTAAAATAGCAGCAGAGGTGAGCAGACTCGATAGAAACTTTTTGGCCTGCAGAGCCTAAAATACTTACTCTCTGGTTTTTTACAGAAAAAGTTTGTAAACATCCAATGTAGTTCATCACCTCCATTTTACATATGGGAAAAATTAAGGCCCAGATAGGTGAATTGTCCAAAAGTACACAGCTCATTCGAACTTGGTCTGGGGGCATCTTCCAGTGCATCACCTCACCCACCCACCCCCCGGGCCTATTCCCATGCTCCTGTGGTATGAGCTCTGTCCGAACATGAGCCCTACATGAGTGCCTGCAGAGGCCAAAGTGGTTTTTTTGGCAGAGTAAATATTTAGGACACTTGGACACATGAAGTCTATGATTTCTTGGAATTTTAAGTTTCACCTGAAATCTAGCTTCGGAAAGTGTTTTAAGCTCAAAGATGCAAAATGACATATACACAGGGACCTAGTGTATAGCACAGGGAACTCTCCTCAATATTCCGTAATAACCTACGTAGAAAAAGATTTGAAAAAGAACAGATACATGTATATGTATCACTGAATCACTTTGCTGTACACCTGAAACTAACACAATATTGTTAATCAATCCAATATCAAATAAAAATTAAAACGTAAATAAATAACCTAAATAACAGAAAGATTTCTGTGTTTCTTTGAAGTAATTGATTATGTCCTGTGCTCAGTATTTGAACCCTTAAAGACAAACAAGACTGACCTGGTCTCTGCCAACCAAGGTCAGAGAATCTCATTCCAAGAACAGTAACTTGTGGTCTCAATCCAGGTTGGCACTCAAGCAGTTTCAGAAAAACACAAAAGCATGTTAGATAGGACTTAGATCTACTCTATGGGGCAGAAAGCGAAAATTCCCAAGATGCTAACCTTTTTGAAACTGAGGTTGCTTCCACGGTCCCAAGGAACTTCTCCTCTGTTCCTCTCCAGATGAGAGAAGGCCGGGTATTGTGGTTACTGATGGGCACTGGATTCCCACCACTGGGATTTTTCAGACATTGTCCAGAGGTCGAGGCTGATGCAACTTGGCCAGGTATTAATCTGAGATGGTTTGCATTTTCCAGGCACTGCTCTCCTCAGCCCATTGTCAGCACCCCCATCCCAGCTCAATGGCAGATCCCTCGACTCCCTGGTTAGCAGCTTCTACACTTTTGGTTACTAAAGTCTCATCCAGTTTAAACTTACAGCCTCCTGTCCAGTCACAGCCTTCTTCCCCTACACCGGCCAGGCTCCCAGCTCAAGGAGGCTGGCAGGCTCTTTGTTTTTCTCCCACCTCACCCACCTGAAGGAGGGCACCTCTTTCCTCTCCACCCAGAGTCTGGCTCCTCCAGCCTGATGGGGAGGACAGGAGGCTTTACTAGCTTCAGGTGACACCTTCCCTGTTGGTCATCTCAGGCGCCCTGGTGGGTGCACATGAGTTCCATGCAGAGGTTTCTCTCATAGTCTGCCTGCTGGACACCTGACCCAGAGTGCTGCATTTTAGGTGGGCCCCGGTTGGCCACCTCACAGGTCTCCACTGGGCCCCTGGAAGCTCATGCCTCCTACTGCACCCAGCAATGGCAGTGCTGGGCTGCTCCCATGTCTGCCTGGCACATCCACTCCTACCTACATGTTCCTCTCCCGGTTCCTCGATGGCACCAAGATCTGACCTTCTCTAGGGGCTTCCACCCATCTTTTTCTCCACCCCCGTCCTCATCTGCACACCCACCAGGTCTCCACTCATCCTTCAGTCCCACTTTAAATGCCTCTCACTGGAGAAGCTGACCCTGGTCTTTGGTGCTCCCCACAGATTTGGGACCCTCTGTTAATTGTTTTTCTAAAGCCCTCTTATTTCCCTTCCTAACACTGAGCATAACTATAATTGTACAGTCATTTAAGCCATTATCCATGTCCCTCCAGCAGACTGTAATTTCCTCAGGAAAAGACTCAGGTCTGTCTGAGTCTACAGCACAGGACCTGATGTGCAGCAGTACTCAGTACATACATGTCAATATGTGGGGATAGATGAAATGTGGTGATCACTGAGTATTTCTTTTATTCTCTCTGGCAAGATGGGGTTCACATTTGGATATCATTCCAATCATTCAAGTTCTTTTGAATTCTTGATACTATATTATTTTAAAGTAATACAGCATCTACATTAAAATCTTACTGTATGGATACTGGGTAAAATGTAGTTGAAGTAAGTCAGGCAAAAGCATCAAATATAAATTCTTGGCTCCAGAGAAAGTTCAGTGTCTCACCTAAGCCAATCAAACCAACAGGTATTTATGGAGGACTTGCCAAGTACCAGGGCCACCCCTCAGTGGCTGAGAATACAAAACCAAAAGATGTGGGTCCTGACCTAAGGAGTTAACTAAACCCAAACTCTCAGGTCATATTCCAATTTTAACTTTCCCTGTCTTTTCCCTCCCTCCTTTCTTTCTTCCCTTCCTCTCATCCTTCTTTTTCTTTCATGTCTTCATCCAAGGAGCTTACTGTCTAATAACGTGGAAAATAGCTGAGCCAAGAGCAGTCTTTATGGAGGGGATTTGTGTGACCATTAATTGTTTTCCCCAGAAAGGAGACTTTGTATAACACCTCCGTATCATGTGGGCTTAATGACTGGGCTTCTGTACATATCTGGGACAGTCTTGGGCGATGTGAAAGGACCACAGACATGTTCTTGAAGCAAACATTTAAAGATGGCATATTGTCCCCTGGCCGACAGATCTGTTCTCTTCATCCATGTATGTGCCCCTGTATCGCTTTAAAAAATATATATTATTGTAGTATAGTTGCTTTACAATGTTGTGTTAGCCTCTTCTGTACAGCAAAATGAATCAGCTATGAGTATGCTTGCTTGCTAAGTTGCTTTAGTCATTTCCAACTCTCTGAAAGCCTATGGATTATAGCCTGCCAGGCTTCTCTGTCCATGAGATTCTCCAGGCAAGAATACTAGAGTGGGTTGCCATGCCCTTCTCTAGTGGATCTTCCCAACACAGAGATCGAACCTGAGTCTCTAATGTCTCCTGCAATGGTAGGTGGGTTCTTTACCATTGGTGCCACCTAGGAAGCCACTTTAAGTATGGCAAAATCAATACAAAAGTAAAATAAATAAATTAATTAATAAAAAAAAAGAAAGTGAAAAGAAAATGAAAGTCACTCAGTCATGTCTAGCTCTTTGCAACCCTGTGGACACTAATACAGTCCATGGAATTCTCCAGGCCAGAATACTGGAGTGAGTAGCCATTCCCTTCTCCAGGGGATCTTCCCCACCCAGAGATCAAACCCAGGTCTCCCGCACTGCAGGCAGATTCTTTATCAGCTGAGCCACCAGGGAAGTCCTAAAGCTCAACATTCAGAAAACGAAGATCATGGCATCTGGTCCCACCACTTCATGGGAAATAGATGGGGAAACAGTGGAAATAGTGTCAGACTTTATTTTTCTGGGCTCCAAAATCACTACAGATGGTGACTGCAGCCATGAAATTAAAAGATGCTTACTCCTTGGAAGGAAAGTTATGACCAACCTAGATAGCATATTCAAAAGCAGAGACATTACTTTGCCAACAAAGGTTTGTCTAGTCAAGGCTATGGTTTTTCCTGTGGTCACGTATGGATGTGAGAGTTGGACTGTGAAGAAGGCTGAGCACTGAAGAATTGATGCTTTTGAACTGTGGTGTTGGAGAAGACTGTTGAGAGTCCCTTGGACTGCAAGGAGATCCAAGCAGTCCATTCTGAAGGAGATCAGCCCTGGGATTTCTTTGGAGGGAATGATGCTAAAGCTGAAACTCCAGTACTTTGGCCACCTCATGCGAAGAGTTGACTCGTTGGAAAAGACTCTGATGCTGGGAGGGATTGGGGGCAGGAGGAGAAGGGAACGACAGAGGATGAGATGGCTGGATGGCATCACTGACTCGATGGATGTGAGTCTGAGTGAACTCCGGGAGTTGGTGATGGACAGGGAGGCCTGGCGTACTGCAATTCATGGGGTCGCAAAGAGTCAGACACGACTGAGCAACTGATCTGATCTAATCTGATACATATATGTATACGTGTATATATACGTCCCCTCTTTTTTGGATTCCCTTCTCATTTAGGTCACCACAGAGCACTGAGTAGAGTTCCCTGTGCTACACAGTTAGGCTCTCATTAGTTATCTATTTCATGTATAGTAGTGTATACATGTCAGTCCCAATCTCCCAATCCATCCCATCCCATGCCCCCCTTGGTGTCCAGTATGTGTTCTCTACGTCTGTGTCTCTAGCCTACCATACAGAGTGAAGTCAAAAAGAAAAAAACTATTGTATAATGCCACTTATGTATGGAATCTAGAAAAATGATACAGGTGAACTTGTTCCCAGCATCAGTTTTAAGAAACTCTCATACTGAAGACAGTTAGCTTTTTACAGAAAACACACAACTGTCTATCAGGGGGTTGCGATGCCGTGATGAACCGGAGTGATTCTCTCTATGGGTTCTTCGTCACGTGCAGAGCTTCTGAAAGGATCTTGGTTGTCTGCCTGCACCCTGGGCCATGTCACCTGCTCTCTCCTGTCTCTCCGGCTTTCTGAGAGCTGTTCTAGGAGAGTATACCATGATTGCTTTTCTCTGCCTTCATCCAGTTTTAAACTACAAACACAACACAACAGACTGCTTTCTTTTTTTTCCTTACAGCAACCGGTCGTCTAGTGGAGTAACTGGGCAAGGCTGAGTGATGGAATTTTACCCCCAGGCCCCCAGAGACCACTCAGTTAGGACCCAGAACCTCATCAAGAAAGTAATTAAAAGTCCTGTCACTGCTACGTGGCCCAGAAAACCCAGGGGAGGTTTCTGTCACTGCACAAATTTTTTGGTGGTGTTTCTATGTATGTGTGGGCAAGGGTTCACAAATGCCTTGAATTAAGGCAGATAAAGTATGGGGCAGCCAGAGAATAAACCGAGAGGATCAACCTAGGGCACAGATTTCCCCCATCACCCGTGACTGAACATTATCTTACTTGAGCAGACCTAAGTTTGATCCAAATTAAGAACCACGTCTTCTGGTGTGTCTGTAGGTTGCACCTGTCTCCCAGTTGTAGGACCTTTGATGTATGGATCCAAGGAACTCTATTAATATACAATGGGATTCTAAAACTTTGAATCGGAATTCAGAGAAATTTCAGGGACATTCAACTTCATTTTTAAAACCAAATTCACAGAATTCTACAGCTGGAAAGAACCTTAGAAACTAGGGGATTTGTTCCTTTATTTTGTTCAGGAGGATAGCACAGACCCTCAGAGACTGTTTTGTTGACGATCACCTGGCCTTCATTTTCAGTCAAGTTCATTTCTCTGTGATTCTTATCAAAAGAATGATCTCCCTAACTGGAACTAAAGTGCCATTTGAAAAAGTGCTTTGGTTTTTCCTAGTTCTTGTTACAGACGTGTGTGTGTGTGTGTGTGTGTGTGTGTGTGTGTGTGTGCGCCCTTCCTGCAGTCTTAAGCCACATCACTAGCCCAGGTGCTACCCAAGGCCTGAAGAGGGTGAGAGCTGGAGGTCCCCTCTGTGGTCACTTCATCTGGACCCCAACTTGGCAGGTGAAAGATAGCAGAGGCCCAGAGAGGACGTGTGTGTCTCACCCCATCTCACAACTCCTGTCTTCCGTTGCCCTTGCAGTATCTTTTCCAGGACTCCAAGCTTCTTCCAAATCCTGTCACTTCTGCTAGTTAAAAAAAGTGTCTCTCCACAGTTGGTAACAGCAAACTGACTTAAGAAATGTACTAACCAGAATAGAATCGTCTGCCATATGGGAAAGGTACCGTGGAGCCTTTAGGACTTAAGGTTAGGGGGTTTGGGGCCCTCTGTTATGCTGCCTGCAGAAAAGAGTTGTATATTTCCATTTGATTTCTCTTTTTTTTTTCCCCAAAACCCAGCATATAAATAACGACCACATCCATGGAGAGAAGAAGGAGTTTGTGTGCCGGTGGCTCGACTGCTCCAGAGAACAGAAACCCTTCAAAGCCCAGTATATGCTGGTGGTGCACATGCGCAGGCACACGGGGGAGAAGCCTCACAAATGCACTGTGAGTCCCGGGGTGGGGGGAGGGGCGGGATGTGCACCTAGAGGGCGTCTTGCACCCGTGGCTCCTTCCTCCTACTCCAAGAACCAGAACCGTGCCAGCTGATGAGTGATAAACTCCCGGGGCTGGGAGAGGGGAGAGGAGGGAAGAATTAGAGACAGAACGCCGACAGCTGAGCTCAGAGATACTGGAAGGAAGTGTCCTAGACCCACCCTGTACAGCATGGTGGCCTCAAGACCACGTGCTTTGGAGATGTGACTGGCCAATCAAGGAGCTGATTTTTTTCAATTTTATTTAATGAAACACTTGGCTAACAGCAACTGAGTCAGCCCAGCTCTGCAGAGTAGCCGGTGGGCAGGTCGCAGCAGGGACCAGCCATCTAGCACCGGGAATGACCACGGGGCCACTGGGCTTGCCTTCATACCAGGGTCTATCACACCAGAGCCATGGAGGGCACAGGGAAAGGCCAGTTTCAACTTGAAAAACTTCAGTTGACTTTTCAAAAATATAACCTGTATGGCTTTAGAGTTTTTCCTCAGCCCTCGCCCCCAGCACCCCGCTGCCCGCCAGTCTGTCACCATGACCCAGTACAGACCTAAGAACTGGAGGCTAAGCTTTCTTTCACTAAGGTGCCCGCCAGGCACACTCAGGACTGAGCCTTGGTACTTTACATGTTAAAGGGCCTTTACAAACAGGATCAAATTCCGTGTCTTTGTAGGGACACAAAGCCATATTAATGAACTTTGTGCTGAATCTGAAATCAGTGGGAATTCAAGGAGATCCCTGAGCAGATAATGAAACCCATTGTCCACATTGAGTGGCCTATTGAAAAAAAAAAAGTCCCGGGATTTTTACTAGCACTGAAAATGCTTTCTCTAGAATTGCCCCGAGCCCACCATCTGAATCCCAATAAAGGCAGAGTTTAGTGGACTTTTGTTCCTTGGTTTTGAAAAGCTGCCGACCCTCCAAACGCCCGTCTTTCACTCACTTGGAGCAAGTGAGAGGCAGAAGTTGTCGTTGTGGGGGGTCATCCAGATTTACCTGTCGTCCTCAGTTTGAAGGTTGCACAAAGGCCTACTCGAGACTCGAAAACTTGAAAACACACTTGAGATCTCACACTGGAGAGAAACCATACGTCTGTGAGCACGAAGGATGCAACAAGGCTTTCTCTAATGCCTCGGATCGCGCCAAGCACCAGAACAGGACACATTCCAACGAGGTAAGGCTCCTCTGGGAGACGCCTGTTGGGTCCAGAGCTCAGGGGGTGGAAATAGAGAATCCTCTGGGGAGACGCAAGCCTATTCCGTTGTCGTTTCCTCTGGCCACTCCCAGCATGAATGGATGTTAATGCTGCAGGTGAAGGTTTGGGGGGCCTCAGAGGAAGGGCTGAAACCTGGTCTTGGATGGGAGAGACAAGCTGAGGAAGGGGGAACAAGTTTCCTGTTGTTCAGTACTGCCACCTACTGGTCAAACAGTAGTCGCATTTAACTTGGAATTCCACCAACTCGCTCTGCCTGGAATAGCCCGAATGCATTTGAAGGACGATGACCCTGTAAGCACTAAGGAGAGACTGAGAAGAGAGGTGTTGACAGCTGACAGCTTACTGCTAAGACAGCCACTTTTATTTGCTTTCTCCAGGTGGTATCTTCAAATGCATTATATCAAAAAAGACTTCTGCAGAGCAACCTGACTTGGCTAAATAGGATTTCCAGACAGTCTAAATTCCAAAGGGTCTTGGAAGCTTATTCTCAGAAACCCAGAATGGTTTCTAGTCAGTTATTTAAGATAATATATTGAGTAAAGCTTCAAGGGTTTCCTGATGTGTTGTTGTTAGTTTGAGGTATTTATCCCCCACACATTTCAGAGAAGTGTAAGAATAAATGAAAATGGTTTCTAATTCACTTCGCTTACATTTTAACTCGCTTTTGCCTGCAGATCTCCAGCTTCTCCTTGAAGGTCTAGCTCAGATTTTGCCTCTGTCTGTGAAACTTTCTCTTGAATGAATTCAGAGATTAACACAAAGGCTTCCCACATCTGTGGTGGAAATAGGCTAGCTAACCAGAACTTGTTCATGAGCTGTAGTTCTGCCCCACAGAGTGGGTCATCCGTTTGCTTGAAATCATGTGAGAGAGGGAACATTTTGACCTTGGTGTGACTCTCATCTGACCCCACAAGGTGCCAGCCAGGCCCTTCATGATCTTCCAGAGAAGAGCTGGAAGAGGGAATTTGTAAAAGTGCAACATTCTGTTCACTGGCCACTGGCTTGAAGGTGGCAGAGATGGCCCTCACAAGTTTCCTTCCAACTGAACTGACAAAGGAAAAGTATCTCAAAGGGGTTTCGCCACACTCAACAAAAGCACTCGCACACATAAACTCACACACATGAGTTCACCTTTACACACTCTAGTGGAATAAAGAAACCTGAGTCCTTTGGGATCTATAATATTGATCCACTGTTTGCAGATGTTTTAGACAAGATGCCGCATCTCCTTTTTTTTTTTAATGTCAAAAATGCTTTTAT
This sequence comes from Bos mutus, assembly GCF_027580195.1. NCBI lineage: Eukaryota > Metazoa > Chordata > Mammalia > Artiodactyla > Bovidae > Bos > Bos mutus. The sequence goes on along the minus strand of NC_091620.1, from coordinate 40,096,308 downwards.
GATGTGTGGTGAAAGTGAAAGTCGCTCAGTTGTGTCCGACTCTGCAACCCCATGGACTATACAGTCCATGAAATTCTCCAGGCCAGAATACTGGAGTGGGTAGCCCTTCCCTTCTCCAGGGGATCTTCCCAACCCAGGGATTGAACCCAGGTCTCCTGCATCACAGATGGATTCTTTACCAGCTGAGCCACAAATTGTAATCCAATGTACTTGTTTACACCCCACTCCAGTACTCTTGCCTGGAAAATCCCATGGACGAAAGAGCCTGGTGGGCTGCAGTCCATGGGGTCGAGAAGAGTTGGACACGACTGAGCGACTTCACTTTCACTTTTCACTTTCATGCATTGGAGAAGGAAATGGCAACCACTCCAGCGTTCTTGCATGGAGAATCCCAGGGACGGGGGAGCCTAATGGGCTGCTGTCTATGGGGTCGTACAGAGTTGGACACGACTGAAGCGACTTAGCAGCAGTACTTGTTTTGTACAAAGTTTTAGGGGATCTGAAATAAGCAGATCCATAGAGACAGAAAGACCGGTAGCTGCCACAAGCTGGGGGGAGGAGGAATAGGGGTGACTGAAAATAGGTACAGGGTTTCTTCTTGGGATGATAAAAATATTCTGCAACATGAGAGTGGTAATGATTGCACAAGATTGTGACTGTGCTAAATGCCACTGGACTGTGCCGTTTAAAAGGGTGTTCTTTATAGTATGTGAATTATGTTGTGTTGGCCAAAATGTTCATTTGAGTTTTTCCGTATGGACTTTCCATACAGATTTTTGGCCAACCAAATATCTCAATTTAAAATGTTTCAGGGGATTTGATTAACTTAACCTAGAATTTAATTAATCTGTTTATATTTCATATACTTAGGTACAATTATGACCAGAAACTTAGAAGGCATACATTCCTGTAGATTCTCTCCTGTTATTGTGGAGCCAGTTGGGCACCAAGAATGTTAGAACTTCAGCAATTAAAAAAAAAAAAAAAACTTCAGCAATGAATAGATATAAACACGCTTACTGAGTTTTTATCTTTTTATGAGCTTCAAATGCATGCCCACATCTGTTTGCTTTAATGAAATGCATTATAGTGGAGCTTGAATTCTTCTGTGCATTAGAAAATGCAGTGTTGAATGAGAGTTGAATATCCATCATGAGGTTAAAATGTATCTTGGTCAACAATATCTTTCACCAAAATGGAGCGATTTACCTAAAATAAATGATTAACATTGACCATAAACACATAAGTAAAATTTTATTCACAATCATGTAGTTACGGAAGGATAAAAGAGATCGAGAAAGCTGCTGACATAGACTTGGGGGGGGGGGGGGGGGCAGTAAGAGTACCCCTGGGTCTTTAGCCCGATGTGATGCAGCCACTAGCAGTCTGCTAAGGAAACAAAGGCAGTGTCTCAGAGCAGACCAGACCCCTCACCCACGACATGCATTGAGATATTTGATGTGCTCATTTCATTATACATATATATGCTGCAAATCACACAAGCTCCTGAAAAGAAGTAATTTGTAGTTAATGGGAAGCAATTCAACCCAAAATTATCTCAAATTTGGCGGTGAGGTCTCTCAGCATTCTGGAATCTTTACCTCATTCCATTAGGGCATGCCATAATTTTAGGCAGCACTCAGTCTGTTCTTTGGCTTTTAGTGGAAAAGCATCATTCTATAAGACAGGGACTCTTTTTTAATCCAATGGATACATTATATTAATCATGTCTTTCATGAATATTGTTTATCTAATAGCTCACCTCCTGATATATACGGATGTAAATATAGACTCATATAAGCATCCGTGAATATATTATATTGCAAATGAAGTAAACAGAATCACAATTCTGACATTGGTTATGAGTATAATGCTAGCAGTTCTGTGATGTGAGTAAATATTCAACTACAAGGGTCTGTATAATTTTTGATGACTATAAGTTTGACTACTGACCCACACAGAAAATGAAATTAGCATGAAGTAATTTGTAGACCTTAGTACTCAGGAGCAGAGCCTCACCCAGAAATACTCACCTCCAGAATGACATCTACCAGCCCTCGTCGGTTTATGAGTGAGCATTTGTGGATACTCCAACAGGGTTTAGGACTTTGAAGATCAGAAAGGTTCTGGATATTCTGAGCCCTGAACACCCCCACACAGTTGTAATACAACCCAAAGGATCATATTTTAGTGATATCTAACCTAGGAGAGGCTACAGCAATTTTTAAAAATATTTATTCATTTATGATGTATTTGTCTGCACCGGGTCTTAGTTGCAGCATGCAGGATCTTCCGTCTTTGTTGTGGCCTATGGGCTCTAGTTCCTTGATCAGACTTGTGGGCTCTAGCCAGAGCCCCCTGCATTGGGAGCACAGAGTCTTAGCCACTGGACCACCAGGGAAGCTCCAGGCAATTATTATTGTCATTATTGTTTTCTACTATGTCGATGTGCAAAGAGCACATTTTAAAAGGTGGAAGAGTGATTTTAGGTCTGGGAAACAGGACTTCGTAAGAAATGTCTCCACACAAGCTCTCCCCAAAGGTGTGTAGCATTCTTCTCATGAAAGGATGGGTGTCTTTTAAGCCTTCTTCTCTTATCATCACCATCAGCATCACCACTGTCATCAAATTATCTTGGACACCATGTGACCCCATGACACTTCTTCCTACTCACAAAATAAATTTTTCCAGGAGCACAAACACAAGTCACGTGTTCTAAGCTCTCCCTGTGTGTGTATGTGTGTGCACACGTGCACACATACCCTCAGTTGTGTACTATTCTTTGCAACACCATGGATTGCAGCCCACAAGGCCCCTCTGTCCGTGGAATTTTCGGCAAGAATGCTGGAGTGGGTTGCCATTTCCTACTCCAGGGGATCTTCCTGACCCAGGGATCAAACCCATGTCTCCTGTATAGCCTGTATTAGTAGGTGGATTCTTTCTCACTGTGCCACCCAGTATTCCCAAGCTCTCCCTGAGCACTCTCTAAAATAGTAATGTGTTCAAGCTAGAGTCCATGGACCCCAAACTGTGTCCAAATAGTCTTTATTAAACCACTGCACCATTTAGAGGGTTTTGAATACCTCAAAACCTTGTGATCATGCTTTGAAAGAATTAAACCATAATGAAGAGCCACAGGAGACTGTTGGGCCGGGGACAGTCACTTTGATAACAGTCCATTCTTTCATTGTTGGGGCATTTGACAGAAACCATATGTGTGCAAAATCCCCGGCTGCACCAAGCGCTACACAGACCCCAGCTCCCTCCGGAAACACGTGAAGACCGTGCACGGCCCAGAGGCTCATGTCACCAAGAAGCAGCGAGGGGACGTGCATCCCCGGCCCCCGCCCCCGCGAGATTCCGGCGGCCACTCACAGTCTAGGTCACCTGGCCGGCAGACTCAGGGAGCCCTCGGGGAGCAGAAGGACCTCAGCAACACTACCTCAAAGCGGGAAGAATGCCTCCAAGTGAAAACGGTCAAGGCGGAGAAGCCCATGGTATGTTATTCGCTTTCCTTCTTGATTGTCCCAGGTCTCTAAAGGGGCCAGGTAGGGTGCTAAGTTAAGGGAGGATCACGTCACCCCTGTCCTCACTGGAACCCACTGTTTGATTTAAGGAGATCAGAGCTCATTGATCTCAATTACTTACCCCAGCTCAGAAAAGAGGTTTGGGGTTTCCTAACTGCTTTTTTTAAATCGATCTGGAAGTTGTGGCAGGTAGATCCACACCACCATCCACATTTTCAGGAGGCCTCTAACATAGAGAATTATTCATTGGGTCCCTCTGTAAACATGTTTTCTGACTTCTTTGCCTTGGTGACCCCAAGAGAAATAAGCCATGCACAAGTGCTGAGTCACATCAGTTGTGTACAACTCTTTGTGACCCTGTGGACCGCAGCCCACCAGGCTTCTCTGTCCAAGGGATTCTCCAGGCAAGAATACTGGAGTGGGTTGCCATGCCCTTCTCCAAGGGATCTTCCTGACTCAGGGATCGAAACCCTGTCTCTTAGGTCTTCTGCATTGGTAGGTGGTTTCTTTACTACTAGCACCACCTGAAATAAGCCATGGTCCCTGTTCTTTAGGGGTCTGCAGTCCAGTGGGATAGGCAGACTAAGAAAGCTTGGGTAATAGGGGTCTAAGACAAGTCTGGGTGCGAGCATTCAGAGCGGAGCTAACAGGGTGCACGTGGCGATGCCATGGGAGGGGCAGAGAGCAGGTGGCCGCCAAGCGCAACACTCAGAGAAGGGAAGGAATGTGTACAGGGGCCCAGGGCCTGGCACAGCCAAACACGAGTCATGGGGCCCCAGGGGAATGTGCTGGAGTAGAAAGAGGGGAAGATATAAAGGGATTTTTAAATTTTTTTCTGAATTTTTAGAAAAGACAACTCCTGTGCCAATCTAGAGATTAAGTGATAGACTTGAGACCATATCTAAAATGATTCCTGAAACAAGGAGGTAGAAAGCAAGGGAGGGATTTGACAAATGTCATCGACAAAAATCTTAGTTTGATGACAAATAGGACACATGGATTAAGCTATTGCTGCGGCTTCTTTCAGACTTCGCTTGGTGATTTTTGCCTTACGCATGGGCCAGAATAAAACAGCTAAAATTTTCCCAAAGACAAAATGAAAAGAGTAGCAGAGGAGATTTAGTTCATCTGTATTTGGCATATGTATAATGGAGTCAGCTCTGTGTTTTGGGTTCTAGTCTGTCCACTCTTTGGATGTGAAAGAAATATACTAGATGAGTCACGTGCTTAGACTTCCACATGCATGGGAATGATCAGGCAGGCAGATTTCTACTCAGTGTAAGGAATCATTTGCATAAAATTAGAAAAGTCCAGGAATTAGATGGACATCCTGTGAATTCCTGAGTGATGTCATGTGTAGCCAGTATGTATGGGCACGAACTAATACGCATATGACTTAATTGCATTTTAGTGACTAACTGAGTTTGTCTTTAAACTCTTAAGAGTCTTAGCAAGTGACATTAGGTCTAGCCAAAAATCATGCAAATAAGCTATCGTATCGTTATTTCCCTGTGGATAGCTGTACTTTGCTTTTTATAACTGATCCCTATACGTTTAAATTAATCAGTTCATAAACGGTGTTTTATATACTTTTGTGGGAGGAGTATTTATCATTTTCCTAAAATAAAGTCACCTGTATAAAAACTATGCAAAATATTTAACCGTTTATCCTTAATGTTTACTGAAACAAAGAAAGTGAATCCATGGTCTCCTAAATAATGTCATTGAAAGACAATGATTTATATTTTTAGGACATCCTGTGAGCTCAGGGAGAAGGCAGTGGCACCCCACTCCAGTACTCTTGCCTGGAAAATCCCATGGACAGAGGAGCCTGGTAGGCTGCAGTCCATGGGGTCACGAAGAGTTGGACACGACTGAGCGACTTCACTTTCACTTTTCACTTTCATGCATTGGAGAAGGAAATGGCAACCCACTCCAGTGTTCTTGCCTGGAGAATCCCAGGGACGGGGGAGCCTGGTGGGCTGCCGTCTATGGGGTCACACAGAGTCGGACACGACTGAAGCGACTTAGCAGCAGCAGCAGCAGTGAGCTCAGAGTCCCTGGTACCTTTTATGTACATCCTTAGCAAAAAAGAAGGAAAGAAAGAAAAGTTATCACTTCTCCAAACACTCATTATTTAAAAAGAAAATTAGTAGAAATAAAAACGTACAGCGATTTTGCTCAGTGACATCTGAGATGCTCCAAGATGTGAAATATTTTATGAGATATAGATATATTGATATAGAAACAAACTGCTGGAAAGAGATTTCAGGATATTGAGACTAGGCCCCATATTTTACAGGTGTGGAAACAGGCTCAGTGAGGTTAATAAATTAATCAAATTTCCACAGGGGACTTTTTTATGTACATGTGCTCACACGTGTAAATGAGTAGGTATCTTCATAGACGTAGTTATTGAAGCATGTGAGATATACATTTCTAATATTCTTTCTTTAAAAACTTGTCTTTGATTTGTTCATCACGCTATAAATTAAATTCTTTCTTCTTTTTTTCTGATTACTCCAACATCTCTTCTGTGTAATGCTCCTAAATGTCTTGTTCTCACTTCCTAAGGACAGTGGGTAATAAGGTGAGGGAATTTTGGCTTCTCTGCTCTCTTTGTTTTGTTTTCATTTTAACATATAGCTTTTTATTTATTTTCTTTAGTCTTTGTCCTTTGTGATATCTTTGGTAGTGAACATTGCCCAGATATGTTTCCAACATAGAAGCAATGTGTTTTGAACATTCAGCATGTGAAAACGTGGAGTTAGATGTTGAAATTCATCGTTCTATTTGTCTAGGATTCCATAATAAATCACACTGGGGCCGACCAAGCAGATGTTCTCAAAGACCATTTAATTGTCATGTTGACTAGTATAAATTTATTCTTGGACCAGACGTGCACCACCTTCTTAGGGCAAGAACTGGATATACTTGTTGGCAATCTAACCTGTATTGAACTGTCGGGGTCCTTTAAGGATTTTCTAATTGTAGATGCATGAGAGCCTTCTTCCAGGCCCTGTGGAAACGTGAGTCTGCACTCTTCCACAGGGAAGTGTGTGTACATTCACACAGATTCACACACACACATACTGATTTGACAGTCTGAGAGGAAAAGTCATTCAAAGCCCTGGATGATCTAAGTTCTCTGCAAAGGAGCAGGTGGTCTGACCCTTCAGTGCTCTGCAGAAGCAAAAATAAGCCAGGCTTCATGCATTCATGATCACATTTGTGCATCTTATTTTTCTCTGCTTGGTTGCCCAGGACACACTTAGTGTACCATGTGGTGCTCACTTAGAAAGTGTTCATTTACTTGGGTGTGTGTACTGTGGTCTCAGGAAAAGTGTGACAAGTTCCACGGAAATGACCTGTGTCCAGAGCCCCTTCTGACAGCACTGTGGTTACACCTGAGACCACAGCCGTGTGTACCAGAGTGTGTGTAGTTATCTCTCCTTGCTCACGGGCTGCTGTCAGACTCTAGTTGCTAGGTAACACCAGAGAGAGTGCTATAGAGGAACAGAAGTGAGGCCAGGAGTCTAGGTCATCACACTGTTCGCTTTGTAACTTTGGGCAGTCACTGAACTTCTCTGAACATCACTTTTCTTATCTCTATGAAAAGGATGCAGCTGTTTGTCCACCGGGAAATCACTGGAATTTCAGATGGGCCAGGGCCAGGTTGTGCGGACCGCTCAGTGCAAGCCAGAGTGCTCCCAAACGTAGACACAATGAGCTGTCCCCATGGTCAGAGGGGCCCCTGGAAGAGGGGTCTTTCCCTGAGAACCTAGTGGACTAGACTAAGTTCTCAAGAGTTGCAGAATTGGCTTGCCAAGTCCACTTGGCTGGGGTTAGGGAAACCTGGCTTGATTCTCCTAGTGCAAGGCCAGGTGCACACTGGGGACTGGAAGACGCCTGTGACTTCCCCAGAGACTCCTTTCTGTCTATGGCAGAAACTACGTGACTGAAGTCTTCCCTCCTACAACTGCTTTTACATATATCCCCCTACTTGGAGTTTTACAAAGCAAGAAAATGTAGAAGGAATGGACAGAGATTATAGAGCTTGGGGAACCAACCCTGAACCATAAAGAGGGACTGGTTGGAGGGGAGGTAACATGTGTTCCTGGCATATATATCCTGAGGACTAAAGCATGTATACTAATAACCACTAATAATCTCCAAGCCAACTAATTATCCTATTATCCAGGTCTTTTTGAACTGTGTGTGCTTTCAGGGCTTCACTCCTAATTTCCACAACAATCCTTAGGATAAATAAATTGTCCCCATTTTCTGGATAAGGAAACTGAGGTTTAGAGTGGCTAAGTAATTTGCCCAAAGGCTCAAGTCATGGAGGTGGGGTGGGAACTGAGGAAATGTGACACAGAGTTGGCATTGGGCGAGGGATTCCATGGCTGCTACATCACACCTGGCTCCCCCTGCTGTCCATTGCCCTCCATGGTACATCTGCCTGCTGGCCCATCCATCATCACTGAGCTCAAGGGAGGCCACCTCCATTCACTAGAAAATAGTTCTTCTCATCCCACCCACTGAGAATCCCGCAGGCCTTGATCTGCGTGATTGCTCATTGTCTGCTCCCTGGCCTTGATCATCTAGGTAACATTTATTTCCTTTTCTTCTTGACCCCACAGACATCTCAGCCAAGCCCTGGTGGTCAGTCTTCATGCAGCAGCCAACAGTCCCCCATCAGCAACTATTCCAACAGTGGGCTCGAGCTTCCTCTGACCGATGGAGGTGGTGTGGGCGACCTCAGTGCCATCGATGAAACCCCAATCATGGACTCGACCATTTCCACTGCAACCACAGCCCTCGCTTTGCAAGCCCGGAGGAACCCAGCAGGGACCAAATGGATGGAGCACGTCAAACTAGAAAGGCTCAAACAAGTGAATGGAATGCTTCCACGACTGAACCCCATTCTACCCCCTAAAGCCCCTGCAGTCTCTCCTCTCATAGGAAACGGTGAGTGCCAGCCAGACCTCATGTCTGCTCAGGGTTTTCTGTTCTTTCGGAGGCAGCCAGAGCACTGTGCAGACCCAGGTCCTTGGGTTTTCTGTTTGCTTGTTTCCCCATCAGCAGTAAAATGAGGCTGGAACTATGCATATTAGTGTTACCTCTCTGGAGAACCCATATTTTATTGGATATATAAAATATATAGATATAGATATAGATATAGGGCAGGGGGGGAACCAATGAACTTTGTTGGCCAACCCAATAAAAGCAGACAGTAAGAAGATAATACTGGAATGAAAAGTAAAACTGCACGTGACTCATATTCGTGAAATCATCATTCTTAGATCAGAGTAAGGAAATCTTAGCTGCAGAGGCATCCAGAGTTAGCCCCTGCCTCTGATTTCCACAGTCTACAGCCAGCAGGTAAACAGTCACTTTGACCAGTGTTGGCCCAATTCAGAGAAAGGGAAGCCACTTCTGCCAGTCAGCCCCTAGTCGCTTTGTGTTTCTGAGATTACACTCAGTACCTGGAGCAGAGCCCAGGTGTGAACTCCCCCACCCCAGCAACTCGGGTGCCTTACACCTGCATAGGATGTCGGAGGAAGCCTTGAGAATGGGTATGAGACCCTCAGAATGCCTTCTGCCCTTGGATTTCCTGTAACTTGAGCGCTGTATCTATACCCTGTGGTTCTTCACTTTGCCCTTGCACTACACCTGCGAAGGAGCTTAACTCATCCAGGGAGTTGTTACTGCTTTGTTTAAGCCAGGGAATCCACCACTGCAGCCTGCCACCTGCTCACCCACCCCCTTACTTCATCACTGGCCCTTCGACATTGCAGGGCAGGGGTGGGTCACCGTGACCAGACTGGTCATGGTTTGGTTTGGTTTGGTTTGGTTTCGGGCCCCAGAACCTGTGTTGTCATCCCGAGGTAAACCCGTGTCTCCCACGCTGTCTCTGCAGGCACGCAGCCCAGTACCAGCTGCAGTCTGGGCGGGCCCATGCCCCTCCTCCCGAACAGAAGCGACCTGTCTGGGGTGGACATCACCATGTTGAACATGCTCAACCGGAGGGACAGCAGCACCAGCACCGTCAGCTCCGCCTACCTGAGCAGCCGCCGCTCCTCTGGCATCTCGCCCTGCTTCTCCAGCCGCCGGTCCAGCGAGGCGTCCCAGGCCGAGGGGCGACCCCAGAACGTGAGCGTGGCCGACTCTTACGACCCCATCTCCACCGACGCCTCTCGCAGGTCCAGCGAGGCCAGCCAGGGCGACGGTCTGCCCAGCCTGCTCAGCCTCACTCCCGCCCAGCAGTACCGCCTGAAAGCCAAGTACGCCGCCGCCACGGGCGGCCCCCCGCCCACCCCGCTGCCCAACATGGAGAGGATGAGCCTCAAGACCCGGATGGCCCTGTTGGGAGATGGCAGGGAGCCGGCGGGGACCCTGCCTCCCGTGCATCCTCCTCGGAGATGCAGCGACGGCGGGGCCCACGGTTACAGCCGGCGCCCACTGCTGCCGCAGGATGCGCTGGGCAACGGCGTGAGAAGAGCCAGCGACCCGGTGAGGACGGTTTCGGAGAGCCTCTCTCTGCCCCGGGTACAGCGGTTCAACAGCCTTAACAGCTTCAACCCTCCGGTGTTGCCTCCATCCCTGGAAAAGCGCAACCTCGTGCTTCAGAACTACACGCGGCCCGATGGGGGCCAGGCCCGCCACTTCCACTCCTCTCCCTGTCCCCCGAGCATCACTGAGAATGTCACCCTGGAGTCCCTGACCATGGACGCCGACGTGAGCCTGAACGATGAGGACCTCCTGCCTGATGACGTGGTGCAGTATTTAAATTCCCAGAACCCAGCCGGGTATGAGCAGCACTTCCCAGGCACCTTCTCTGATGACAGCAAAGTGCCCCACGGCTTAGGGAGTGGACCCGGGGACTTTGACCCACTGGGGCTGCCCGACAGCCACGCCAGCCACACCGGCAGCCAGCAGTACCGCAGCCTGGAGCAGCCCTGCCCCGATGCCAGTAAATCCGATCTGCCCATTCAGTGGAACGAAGTCAGCTCCGGCAGCGCCGACCTGTCCTCCTCCAAGCTGAAATGCGGCCAGCGGTCCATGGGGCAGCAGGCCCGGGCCTTCGGGTCATACAGCCACATGGGTGTTCACCCACAGAATCCATTGAGGAGTGGGGCTGGCCCAGCTGGGGGGTATCCGACCCTTGGGGAGCATGCCAGCTCCTTCGGGGGCCCGGAACACTTAGTGAGCCACGGTGGCGGAGCTGGCACCAATGGGAATGCCTTCCATGAACCACCCTATAAGGCCCAGCAGTATGGGAACTGCCTCAACAGGCAGCCTGGTGCCCCCACCTTACTCGATGGCGCCTGTGGCCCTGGGATCCAGGCGGCAAAGCTGAAAAGCATCACCATGCAAGGGAGCGGGAGCCATCTGGATTTTGGCCTGTCGGTGGTGCCGAATGAGTCAACCGGCAGCACGGTGAATGGCATACCCGCCCCAGACCCCACAGGACAGGGGTACCTGGCTCAGCAGCTCCTCGGTGACAGCACACACACCCAGGGGGCAGGCCGCTCCGGGCAGAACCTGCTGGGGCAGGCTAGTGCTACCTCACACATCTATCAAGGGCCGGAGAGCAGCCTGCCCGGGCCTCCCAGCATCAGCGTGCAGCCGCCAAACGTGGCAGCCGTCAGGGGCTACCAGCCATGTGTTGGCTACGGGGGCAGCCGGCGCCAGGCTGGGCCGAGGGGTGGTCTCGCTCTGCAGCCAGGACAGTTTAGTGACCCGAGTCAGACCTGCAGGGTGAATGGCATCAAGATGGAGATGCCAGGACAACCCCATCAGCTCTGTTCGAATGTGCAGAGTTACTCTGGTCAGTTCTATGACCAAACTGTTGGCTTCGGTCAGCAAGACATGAAAACTGGTTCCTTCTCCATGTCAGAAGCCAACTGCCTGCTCCAGGGGGCCGGCGCCGAAAACTCTGAATTACTCTCCCCAGGTGCTAACCAGGTGACAAGCACAGTTGACAGCCTCGACAGCCATGACCTGGAAGGGGTGCAGATTGATTTCGACGCTATCATAGACGACGGGGACCACGCCAGCCTGATGTCAGGAGCCCTGAGCCCAAGCATTATTCAGAACCTTTCTCATAGCTCCTCCCGACTCACCACGCCGCGAGCCACCCTTCCGTTCCCGCCTCTGTCTTTGAGCACCACCAACATGGCAATCGGGGACATGAGCTCTCTGCTGACCTCCCTCGCGGAAGAAAGCAAATTCCTTGCGGTTATGCAGTAAGCATTAGGGGAAAAAAACGACTGCCAAGAGACCTGAAACTTTAGGAGTTTAAAAGATTAAATTGACCCTTTTTTGTTTGGCTGAGTTTTTTTAGTTCTGTATGTATTTTAGCGATCTCATCTCACCTAACTGGGATGTGTTTCAAGTATATTCCTTTTATGGAAAAGGACTCTGAAAAACCCTAAAGTATTCTAGGGAGAAACTGTCTTCCATTTCAGTTTTGAATCAGTATTGTTACACTCAAAACATCCTCTTAAAAAAAAAAAAGAAAACTGTAAGCCTATTCTTCCCTCCCCCTTCTTTTTTTTAGTAAACCGGTGTAAATGGTGATGTGCGCGTTCTTTCTTTTCAGAGAGAGGGCAAGTGAAAGGATTTGACGTGTCTCTCCGTTATTCCAAGGAACTAGGAAGTTGGTGTGCTTGTGACTAAGGGGTTACACGTCCAGCGTTTTTCCATTTTCCTTTACATATGCTCAATGTTTGTTTTTGTGTTTTGTTTCTTTTGTTTTTGAATTCCCACACTGGGCTCAGGAGTCGGAAGTTGGAGAGTGAGTTTGGGAATCTCTTGTGGGTGTACTGTAGCCGAGGTAACAGGCTTTTGAGAAGCTCCCAACCCCCGTTCAGTTTGGGGAATGCTTCAGACAGATACACACAAGTGGAAATTCAGGGCTCCTGTGCAGAGGAGATACAACTCTGCCCACAGTTGGGGGTTAAAATCCTTCCTGTCCATACGTGTGCTGGACAGGAAGGTGGGCACATCTATATGTCAGTTCTCAGTTATGGACCCTGCCTCCCCTCTCTGTCTGTCCAGAAGTGTTCAGCGCTGTTCCAGGGGGAGACAGGGAGGAGTGTTGGGCGACGCCCACACACACTGTTACTTCCATCTGTTCTGGTAAGAAGGTAGATATGTTATAGATTAAAGCTATTGCATAGAATTTGGGAAATATTTGTGGGTTGGCATATGATTAGTTCCATCTCTCGCCCCATTTTCATAGATAACAGAGTAACTGAGAATTGATTATATCTAGTTTTGAGTATATAGGTACTTAATCCCACAGCTGGCTATGTTATCAACAATATATTAATTCCACTATAGCAAAAGAGTATTTCTATTCTAAGTGCCCTATTTTAGGGGACTCATGAAATTTGGTTGTAAAAGAAAAGCTCATAGACCAAGATATTTGGAATAAATTGCTTCAAACATTTTCAGTATTTAAAAACTCTAAGGGCACAGTTTAATAGCTGTGTGGATACATTCTTAACACTCTATTACATTATGCAGCCATTTAAGAAGCTAAGTCTTCTATGCAGTTTGTCCTTAAGGTGGACTTAAGCTAGACTTTCAGATGAAAAGGTTTAAAGACTTAAAAAGTGCAGCTACTCCCCATGTGTACAGTTGCTACACATAAAAGACATACCATGTGTGCACAGGGTATGTGGACTATCCAGCATTTTACCTTTAAAAAGTATGTAAACTATGAAAATACAACATCAGCACTGCAGTCAACATGTTGTATTCTGCCCCATTCATCTTGGAGTTAGATTTATCCAAAGTGATTCATGAGTCCGTTATGTGTTTTTTCCCCTTTCTGCCATTTAAATTAGTAGTAGACAAAAATCAAATAAAAGTATGAGATAATGGAATATTAGGACCAGCTCATTTTTCTCAGGTTTATGTTCTCTTATTTGGACCAAGAATCTCACGTGGGGTAAAATTCCCCTCTGAATTTTAGACTTTTGGGACTTTAGCTGAGACAGTTGGGTTTGCTTTCAACTAGATGAAAGCAGAGGGGTATTGAGGTCCTCCCGCTGTTCCCCATGTGCAGCACCTTCTTTTAAATCAAAGGAAGCATCCCCTTTGGAACAGAGCCCCAAATCAAAAGACAAGCAGTGATCTGAGCTAGTAGAGTTGAGTCTCTATCACTCTTCAGTGGAAAAATCGAGGCCTTTTCTGTATTCTTCAAACGGGTCATGATCTGGTCACAGAATCGGCAGTCCAATTCGCTGAATCTCATCTCTAGGTGAACTCAAAGTCCTAAGGTCCTGGTCTGAGCTCGCCTGCTCTTGTGGCTTAACCGCCTTTCTGTCTTCCTCCTCCTGCACCAAGAGCCCTTCCCCACTAGAGTCCTTGGATGTGCCCTGCATTTCTCAGTTACCGAATTTCCCAAATCACCTTCACCATGCATGGAAGGATGGATGGAGACTGAGATGAGCATGGTTGTCACCTTGCGCCCTTGTTTTTTCTTTTGCTTTCTGGTGATTCTTCTGGTTGTCCCCTATCTTTTTCTTTCCATACTTTGTTTTCCTTGCTCTGGCCTTCAGATTTGCAGAAGACCCACTCACCTTTCAGCTCAGTATTTGGTTTCTCTCAGTATGAAATTCTCAGAAGAATGGAGGAGAGGAGAGGTGGGAGAGGAAAGTGTCCTTTTGAATGTGATGGTCTGTTGCGATAGTCAGTGAAGAAGATCTTTTGGGGCCATTTCCAAGTGTTCTGTCTGGACGTGGATTTCTGTACACTTAGAATCTCCTGTGATGGGACCCATCCCCAGCCTCCAGTCTTCCCTCCACTTCTCTTGTCCCTTGCACTTGGGGAGATAACACCAACTCACTATGGTCATAGCCTGCTTTTTAATGCAGGCTCGGGCATGGTACTTTTGTTTAGCACCCATGTTAAACGTGTTTTTCCTTGTCAATCCATTTTGTTTTCTTCTCTAAAGAACTGATCAGACCGCCCCTGCTCTTCACACATTGGCTCACACTCTTGAGCCACAGAGTTTTGATTCTTGCGATGTATGTGCCTTATTTTATGTTAATGTCGTCGAAGCGAGGGACCAGTTGGTGTTGCCCAATCAGGGCTTGAGGCTGTGTGCTTGCCACCGGCCAAGAGGACCCGATTGTAGCAGAGTCTGAGCTGTCTCGTAACCTGACTTCCCATGTTGTTTTGAATGCATAGGAGGATGTTCTCTTCTGACAAGTTATTGTTGTGTATCCTGCAAACGTGTAAGATAAAATACAAGTTCATTGTTTTCACCTTTTTTAGATTTTTTAAAAAATAAAATGTGTAACCCTTTTTTTAAAAGAAACATGTGTAAATACATTTAAGTATTGTAGGCATAGTGTTTGGACGTGGCCGCCCGGCCTTCCTCGGATCAGCCTGCAGCCTGTGCGATGCCCCCCACGCCCACCTCAAGCCCGGGGCTGCAGCGCCCCCAACAGATGGACTCTACTTCTGCTTTCACAACCACTTAGTCTTTTTATAACAAAGAAAAGGAACAATGTTTCTTACAACGTCAATAAAAAAAACTCTTTGTACTGAAATGTTTCCTAGGCGGTTTATTTAATTCATAGTTGAATGGAAAAGGGGCTTTCTTTGGAAAAATCCAGAACTTGCATTTACTCAGACCACCCCCCTGACTTACACACACACACACACACACACACACACACACACACACGTTTAGTCTGAGACCCAGACTCCTCATCCCTAAGATGGAGAATGAGGCAATACACTCTCCGAGTGGTGTGTGAAGAGGGGTACCTGGGAGGCATGCCAGTTGTAACGAGGGCATTTTTCTTAACTATATCTCTTGGCCGAACTCTTAAGAGGAAGGACATGAATAGGTTTAACGTCTCACAACTTGTCCCTCTTTTATATATCATCCTGTTATTCGGAGATACCCTAACACACCTTAACAGAAAATCTGACATAGTAGAAGCTTACTTTAATGTGGCTTTTAATAACTGATACCAGATAGAAATAGAAGAAATTTCTCTCACTTGTCTTTTCTCACGATCATTATAAAAGACTTCAAGAAGGTCTCTTCCTCTTTCTCAGTAGCATCAGGTGTCTTTTGAATTACCAGGCGAAGGCACTGGTTGTTGTTGGGAAGGACAGGTGATCCTGGTTGTCAGTATCGTGGGGCTACAGGATGGGTGAACCTTCACGCACATGTGCACAGAGGCACAAACACATACACACACTCACCTGTCCCAGGGAACCGTTTGTCCCGTGGGTGGTGAATATATCACTCCCTGACCTCTAGCAGCAATTTTCCAGTCATAAGGATGCTTCACTCTTTCCTCATTCACAAAGGAGAATTTCCTCTCATAAATTCAAAATTCTTTGCTATCATAACTAGATCCTTCACATAAAGTGTCCAAATGTGTCCAGAAAAAAATAAGGGAAAAAACAGGAACTTATGCCCTTTCTTAGGTTTAAATTGTCTTCTCACAAAGATGCATGCCATGTAGTAAGTCAAAATAAAATGAATCAGAGAAATGAGGCTAACAAAAAGGAAAAGTTGGAAAAGAGATATTCCCAGAAATGAGGCGCATGACAAACTCCTGTAAGTTTGTGTGAACAGGATGCAGGTACCACTAACAGCTTTGTTTAAAAGACTCCTCCTGTCAAGGAGATGTGAAGGAGGCAGTTTGAGGTAAAATAGCAGAGCTGCAATCCATTTGGTATTTCATAAAGATTTATATTAAGTAAGTTTGGTTCAAAGATGTTATGTATTATCCAGATAAGACTATGACAGGAGAATGCTAGTATAAGATGGAAAATTTAACCAAGTGCCAAAACGTCTTATTCATCCCTTTTTCCTCCATGACTTTCTCTATTTTCTTGGCAGTTTTTCCCCTTTGGTTAGTAAAAAAAATTGCAACTGAGTAAGTTTGAAAATCAAATTTGCTTTATTAAACTGTTCATGAATGGAGCAGCGTTTCATCTAGGAAGCAGAGAAAGACTCCAAGGCTTTGTGCAAAATGGAAGGCTTTTATGGAGAAAAGAGTGGGACAGGAAAGTCATTCATAAGAGAAAAAT
The DNA here is from genome assembly GCF_027580195.1 of Bos mutus. Taxonomy (NCBI): domain Eukaryota; kingdom Metazoa; phylum Chordata; class Mammalia; order Artiodactyla; family Bovidae; genus Bos; species Bos mutus. Next base: position 40,079,704 of record NC_091620.1, on the reverse strand, counting down.
GAAAGTTCATTGGAGGGAAGTCAGAGTTTGGGTAATGAAGGCTCCTCATTGGCTGAGCTGTATGTCCATCACCTGGGTTTGTTGATGGGCAGGAAGAAGATCTGCCTACTTTCTATCGGTGTAGTAAGGTTGTTGTACCTCCTGTCTGGAAGTACAAGGCAGTCTCTTCCTGTTGGGATCTGTGATTGATGTTTTCACCTTTGGAGTAACTGACAAGAAGCGGTAGCCTTCGCTCTTCCAATTTTTGTTGGGGTTTTGTTTTTATTAATTTTCACAGGCCTTACTTTATAGTATATTTACTATTCCAAAAACAACCTGAGCTCATATCTCCTTTAATGTTAGCTTCCTTAAATTTTCATTTTGCCAACCTACACCTAGTTTATGCCTTCTCCACCTAGTTATCCAAACTCATTATTATTTTTAAGAATAGTAAGAGAATCTAAAATAGAATCTGGTTTTAGGCTTCTTTTTTCTTTCCATACATTTTTTTGACCCATACTCACCCAGCAGGGGCATGGAATCTTAGGTTCCACGCATTTTCTCACCTGTCCCTGAATCTTCTGCTGCCTTTCTTGCTGCATCCAACCTTCCTCAAGGCCCAGTGGTAGGTTAGGATGGTCTCTGCCCTCATAGAACTTCTTATAGGTTATCTGGGGGTGTTAGACAAGAGTTATATTAATTCAACAGCACTGCCTGTATGTCTAATATCCCATTCAGAATCCTTGATAGGAACTAGAGATGGAAAGATGTATAAAGCTGTGGGTCCATAGGCTTGTATAGCAGCGGGAGGGACAGACACGTAACCACAGAATACAACAGTGTGCCGTAATAAAAGACATTCAGGGGCAGGTTCAGTTTGGGGCATTATCCAACTGAAGTCCTGATAGCAGGGCTTCTCAACCTTGATATTATTGACATATGGGGCCAGATATTCTTTATAGTGGGGGGTGTATGTCATGTTCTGTAGGATGCGTAGTGACTAGTTGCCAGTACCACCCTACAAGTTGTAACAGTCAAAAATGTGTCTGGACACAACTACATGTCCCTTGGACATAAAATTGTTCCATATTGAGATGCTCTAGTTTAAGTAGTGAAAATACAAGGAGAGACATACCATAGACAGGCGCCCAGAAGAAAGATTCAAGTGTAGACTCGGACTCGGGAGTCTTTGGCACACAGGGGACAGAAGAAGCAAAGAGTGAAGCACCAGTAACAGGCACAGGTATAGAATGAGAGGAAGACTATGAACTGAACCCCAAGGAACACTGGTCCCATGGACCAAGAGCCAGAGGGCTCAGGTGAGGCAGGCTCAACAGAGAAGGAGAGGCAGGAGAGACTGCGTGCTCTCGAAACAGGGAGATGCTTTCCAGGAGGCCGAGATTGTAGAGTGCAATGTGTAGACCTGGAAAAACGTGAGCTGAAAAATACCCATTATAAGAGTCAGGAGACCCTGGAGAGTGTGGGGGAGCATTTACCATTGGGGTGGTGAGAACAGATATGCGTTCGTGACAGTTAAGAAACCAATGACGCATGATGAAGGGGAATGTGGGGACTTCTTTCAAGTAGCCTGTGCTATGTCACCATCCCAGACGCCATCAGAGTGAGACACATATGGTTCCATGTTCGCACGAAGAAAAAGCAAGCAGTGAAGCTACGGCATGATGCTTCCTATCCGCTAAGAGACACGTTCCAGTCTGAGGTGTTACGGTCACCTCAGAGAATGTGAAATACATTATTTCCAAGGGAAAGAGGCTGGAGAGGTAAAAAATCGTATTTTCTTGTGGTGTTGTCCTTACTTGCTTCCATTTTTTCCTTCTTTCTTCCCTCCCATCTTCTCTTCCTTCCTTCTTTAATAATAGAGGCTTGACCATGTTAATCACCCAATAAGAAAGAGGCAGAGGAGAGGAGGCGCTTGATGTTACAGTGGTCAGAACAAACATCATGGGGACCACCTGGATCACAGGATGGATGGATGACTGTCCTGAGAAATGGGGGATGGAGGGAAGGATGGGGACAGGTGTAGACAGATGCAAGGAATAGATATGGGAGATGGAGGGGCTGAGGGAACTCAACAGTGACTTTGACCTGTGAAGACACAGAGTGGTCTGGCTTGTGTCAGGAAGGACAGTGACCTTGAACTGGGCTTTCAGAATGTGTGGAGGGTGAGGAGGGGAGTGGAAGTCAGGGAGGAAGAGCATGAAGTTCATCCCCGCTGCTCCAGCTCCATGGGATCCAGATTAGATTGATCAGGAGTAAGACTCAACTGGGAGATTATTGTGATTTTAGGGGGGAAAGTAAGGTAGTACCTTTTGGCAGTGATGGTGGGAGGCATGTGGAAGGGAAGGGAGTGGAGGCAGTGTGCCCTTGGACCCACACAAGGACGGCCCAGAGCTGCTGCGTCTTAGGGAAGCAGGAGAGGGGGCAAGAAGGGGCCCCCCACAATTTTCTTCCCACCCCTCAGGAGGTGGGGTCCAGCCCAGCCCTTCAAAGGCAGAGCAAGTTCCAGGGACTAGGGATGCTGGGGCGGGGGGAGGGGGTGGGCCAGGCACTGGTATCTATGGTACTTTCCATCACTGGCTCTTCACCAAGCAAGCAAGAAACTTTATGTGGAATTTCTAGTCAGTGGTGCATAGAGGTTTTATGTTGTATTTTTTTTTCAATTACAGGACTATTTTAATAAAGCAACTGTGCTTCCTAGCTCTTACCTCCACTTCCCGCCTGCCATAGCTCTGCAAGGCTCAGCTCACACCTCGCCTCTTGATTCTAATTTCCCTTCTGCTAGAGCCTTTTAAAGCCAGGGCTCCGTGAGAAGTGTGAGGTGGCCTGGCAAGGCCAAGCTGGAGGGAGCACTGGCAGCCCTGGAGAGCCAGCCAGCCTTGCCCCGGGCTGGCCTGTTGGGAGAGAAGCCTGCTGCTGCCCTGGTCCACAGCCACCATCGGGCTGGGGCAGCAAGCAGGGTGGATCGGCTCTGCCCTCTTCTTGAGCTGCTTCTGTGGGATCAGCCTTCTTACTCAACCTCTAGCTGAAGAAAGATTCCTCAGCTACTCCAGCTAGAAGCAGCTAAAACCCCCAGGTTGTCCCTACTTTCATAAAAGCTACAGAGTTAACACGAGAGCTTCTCATGCTGGTGGTGAAGGGGCATCACAGGTCCTCCACACCTGAACCATCTGAACCACATCCACACCCGAACCATCCCCCCAACAAAGACACATTTGGTAGTATTTGTGACCCAGTGCATCACTCCTGGTGTTCTGCTAATTCCCGGACTACCAGTTGGAGAGCTTATGAAACAGTCGTTTAGATTCTCTGAAATCAGGGGGAAGGCAGCCTGGAGAGGACCCCACAGACTGCTCTTTCTCTGCTGGGCCTGCCTCTGAGTCCCTCTGCTCCTGCAAGGACCCCTCAGGAGATGGGAAAGGGACGGCTCGCCCCTGCAAGAAACCCCACGGGGCTCCAGATCAGTGATCTTGCCCCACAGCTGTGAAGCCTCCTGCGCTCAGAAATTCTCCAGCCAATGTGATCCTCGCTTGGCAGTTGGACCGCAGCTCCTCCCAGCTGGCAGGCTCAGGCCTGCAGCCTCCAGGGCTTGTGAGGGCCAAATGCAATGCGGAGGTGTGATTCACCGAATTCCCAGCGGCAAGGGACGCGGCCAGCTGGCAGAGGGTTACTGAACAGCCAGGCCAAGGAATTCCATCGCTGTTTGGATGGAGACAAGCAGCTAGCTACTTCACTTCTCCTCCTCCCCCGCTGAGGCATGGAGATGAAGGCTGGCCAGGACTTGGGGGGCAGAGGGAAGGAACTAGACCGCTTCACTGACTACCAAGATAAGGCTCTGTGGCAGCGTCCCCAGGAAGTCAAGGCAAGAGATTTCTGCCTTTTCATTTGAAGATGATTCTGGCACCCACCAATGTTTCCCCAAAACACACCTAGATGCACTGCCCAGAGGTGATTTTTTAATAAGCATCAAACTTGTTGGGTAAGAAATGGAATACTGGATAACAAACAAACAAGCCCAGTGTATACTCAAATCAAGGGTTGTCTAGTCTCCTGAATAGGAGATTTCTCCCCCTGCACCTTGCTATCCCAGGCTCTCTGGGTGTCTGTTGTCTTGGTTTAGTTGCTTAGTCGTGTACGACTCTTTCATGACCCCATGGACTATAGCCTTCCAAGCTCTTCTGTCCATGGGATTGTCCAGGCAAGAACACTGGAGTGGGTTGCCATTTCCTTCACCAGAGGATCTTCCCAACCCAGAGACCAAACCTTTTGTCTCCTGTACTGGCAGGCAGATTTTTACCCCTGAGCCACCAGGAAAGCCTTCTGTGGGTGTCTACCAGTTACAAATCCATTGCACAGCCATTCTCAACCCAATTTAAGAAGCTGGCTGCTCCATGAAGCCAGACCTCTGTACACCTCCCATTTGATCTACATCCTTCCACAGATGAAGTCATGAACCATCACCATAAGGATTTCCCCTGAAGTTCATGCAAAGAACAAATCCCAAAGACCCCAGCCAAGCTCCCTCCACCTAAAGCTTAGATTCCTGCATCCTCTGAATTGAGGTAACAGGTGACTGGGTAATCCTTTTTCACCCATCTGCCCTACCCGCAGGGCAAGCAAACAACACTCTCTCTCTCAGTTCCAAGGCTGTTGGGAGAAGAGCAGAATGTCCTACTGACTTTGAAGTCAGGAGATCAGGGAACAGCCTTTCCTTGGGTTGCCTTGACCCTGGGCTGTCTTCACTCGCTGTGCAGTTTTAGACGATTTAGTATCACTCTCCACTGTTTCGACTGAAAGGCCGACAGCTTCCAACACGGCGGCCTTCCAGCTTGTTGGAAAGGTGTTTTGAGGCTCTCCTAAATCAAGTGGGCTTAACATTCAGCCAAAAGGAAGGTTTTCGAAAATAAGCTGATTTCAGTCCGTCTTTGCTGGCCTTGTGCAGCCAGATTCCTGCTTCAATCAGACACAGGGTTTCCTCTTCAAGGAAGAAGTAGGAAGAGGGTGCCGGGAACGGGGCGGGGTGGGAAAGGTTGACTCCACCCCCAGCTGGTGTCTTGCTAGTGAGTTCTGGCCCTTCCCCCGGGTCGTGACGTTAGCGCAGAACCCACGCGTGAAGACTTAATCTTCCATAAAACTGGCACCCCCCACAACTTCAGAAGGCAGCAGTCAGTTCAAGGGGGTATCGGGTCATCACCAGCACTTCTGAATGACTAGCTACAAGTTCGGGGGTTCCCGCAACCTCGCAGGTTGATAATTCTCTAGAATGACTCACAACTCTACAAAGTGCTATACTTCTGTTTACAGTTTTATTATGAAGGATGCACGTCAGGACTAGCTTGAGGACTATGAGGGTATCCTGAACGAAGAGCTTCCGTGCTCCCCATGTGTGGAGTCAGGACCTGTCACCTTCTGGACACATCCATGTGGCCACCATCAAGAAGTTCCACTGAGCCTCGGTGCCCAGAGGTTTTATCAGGGTTTCATCACATAGCATAATTGATAAAGTCACTGTGATTCAGCACAATCTCCAGTGCCATCTACTCCCCAGAAGTCAGGCTAGTTCAAAGTCTGCCCCTCTAATTACATGGATGGTTCCTCTGGTGACCAGCTTCCAGCCCTAAAGTCATTTTGGGGCCACCAAGAATCAGGTGTGACCCCAGGGGCTCCTGAATAACAAAAGCATTGTTATCACTGGGGAATTCCAAGGACTTAAATCTCCCCCAAATCTTCATTTGGGCTTCCCTTGTGGCTCAGACAGTAAAGAATTTGCCCGCAATCCAGGAAACCCAGGTTCAATCCCTGGGTTGAGAAGATACCCTGGAGAAGGGAATGGCTACCCACTCCAGTATTCTTGCCTGGAGAATCAGCATGGACATAGGAGCCTGGCAGGCTATGGTCCATGGGGTCATAACAGAGAACTTCTCCTTGGAAAACCCAGGAGGAAAGAAAGCTATGAGGCCCCAACTCAACTGAGAAGAGGTGCCCCCCCTCAGCTGGCATGGGGACATAGTGCCAGCACCTCCTCACTAGTGAGATGAGAGTCTCTGAGCATCAGTGGTCTCATCTACAGATGTGGCTTAGTTATTTATGTCTACCCCAGAGTTGTATTTATGTCTGCCTCAGAGTTGTCCTGAAGAGGGCTTCATATGGTGGATAGAACATGCTTGGCGTATGCAGGAGCCAGCGAGCATTCAATGGACATGTTTATCTTTGTGGTTATTTTTTCTTCACTCGGGCAATAATTCCACATGATTGGAGTGCAGGAAAAGGAAATCTGTGATATACAGGAAGATCAGATCAGATCAGATCAGTCGCTCAGTTGTGTCTGACTCTTTGCGATCCCATGAATCGCAGCACGCCAGGCCTCCTTGTCCATCACCAACTCCCGGAGTTCACTAAGACTCATGTCCATCGAGTCAGTGATGCCATCCAGCCATCTCATCCTCTGTCGTTCCCTTCTCCTCCTGCCCCCAATCCCTCCCAGCATCAGAGTCTTTTCCAATGAGTCAACTCTTCGCATGAGGTGGCCAAAGTACTGGAGTTTCAGCTTTAGCATCATACAGGAAGATGAAGGCCCCCAAAGCCAAAGGTCTTAAGCCCTTACTCACCAACCAGCCTGCCTGCTTTTCAACTCTTGACTCACAAAGCAGACAGACATGAGTCAGGGTTTTCAGAGGTGAGAATTGAACACTAAAAAGATGTTTCCATTCAGACCAACCTCACAGGAATCAAGTCCAAAGTAGCAAATACTGAAGCTGGTATTTTACCCAAACATCCAAGGTATGGTAGGTTCCTGACCATCTCTGCTCTCCACCACAGCAGGGCAACAGGAGCCATACCTCCTTGTCTTGCGGTGAGATCAGAGCTCACAGACAATTGCCATGGAACCTCTGCAAACACTGCTCCAACTTCATCCTCACCTACTTCTCTGCAGTAGTTTTGAAAGCAAAGAATCATGTCTTCACACTTATTTTATCACTCTTTGTTCTTTGGATGCTTCGAGTATTTAGAAATTAAGATAAACTACCTTCTATAGAATTCAAGAATATGACCCAGTGGTCAGTCTGAAGATTAGAAACATATCCTGGTTCTGTAAAGATAGTCACTTTGGATATTTTCGTGTGTCTACTCCTAGGCTTTTGGGTGATGGATTTGTTTCCAGTAACATTTGTTTTCTTTTTATAAAATGAAGAGATATGCTGTGTGGAAAATAGAAAAAAATTAGAAGGAAAAAAAAAGTCAGCTGTCATTCAACCACCCAGAAATAACTGCTGTTAACTTTTTGTGATATAGTTCTGGTTCCTCCTTATACAGGTAATATTTCACTATGAGCATTTTTCCATGTCATTGAAAATTCTATTAAAATATGTGGATGTGGGCCAGGGAATGGAAAGACAGGTGATGGGGGTGGGGTCAGCAGATGGGACCGTTGCTTCCATGCTGAGGCCTTCCTACTGCTTTACTGCAGGCTGCTGCTGCTGCTGCTAAGTCGCTTCAGCAGCCACATCCTTTCTTTCTTTGAGCTTGTGTATATGGAAGTAGATTTTTGCACTCAGAGTAGGATACAGAAAAGGTAGACAAAAAGCTGCTATGTCCATGCCTCTTCACTTATTCAGATCCTACAGCACACAAGGATTAGAAAATGCTCACTGAATTTCCTATATACTAATCTTTCAGAACCTCCAGCAGGCCATGGGTGCACGTGCGAAAACACAGTGCAAAACCTGATTGGCTGTGCAGGTGTTGGCTGCAGAAGCATCAGCAAGAAAGGCTAGGGATGGGCTGATGGCAAAGGACCGCATCATCTCAGCAGCTGGAAGCAGTCACCTACAGCTTCACCCATGCTGCCTAGCTCTGTTCACTGTCACACACACCACCCTACATGGGCTTCCAAAGGTTCTGGCAGGGCAGGGATCTGTACCCCTGGGTGTAGCAGTGGTGGAGGGAAGCAGATGTGAGGACCCAGCAGCCAGGGTTCCCAGGAAAAGCAGACTGCTGGAGGGTCCCAACGGACAGCGTGTTAGATGCTACTGAACCCTCCATGCTGCCTTCTGGCTGGAGTTTTAAGCCTTACTGCTGAGGACCAGAGGGGCTGATGAGACCCAGGGGAGGGATGCCTGGGGGTGTGGAACTTGAGTATGTGATGAGGGGCTTTTCTGATGGAGACAATTTTAACAGGATCTGCGGATAGGTTCTCCAGAGAGTTGCCCATCCAAGTCTCACTCACATTCCAGCCTCGTCCTGTGCTTCCCTGTGCATTTCAGCGTTGCCTGCCCCTACCTCATCCCTCATCCCTGTCCCCTCCTGGACCCCCCCACCGCATTCTTTACTTGGAATCATGCGCAGTGTCGGCATGTTAACCAACAACTGCCTCAAGGTGGTCCTCGGGCCCACGTGCTAACCCCCAGGAGCTGTTGGTTCATTGCCAGGCTTGGGTTCACTACACTCCACCCTGGGCATCGAAACAGACAAGTAGAGGCCTGGGGACTTCCAGAACTAGCCACCCAGAGAGTCAAGGCCAGTGTTTACTGAGTACTTACTACTACCGATATGTCCAAAAGAGAACAAAAGATAACCCCTATCTTATGGACCTCATGGTCCAGAAGGAAGGAAAGAAAACCATGTGATCCTTCCAGGAGGGGATGACATGTATTATAAAACCAGAGGCCTGGGGATGCTGAGGAGTGACATCCCTTTCCCAGTCTAAGGGCTCAGGGTCTCAGGGAGAGCTTCTGGGGGAAGCTGGGTGTTCAAGGGCCCAGAACAAGTGAAGCTCAAGGATAAAGGGTTTCATGGGCTTCAGGGGACTGTGGGGAGCCCTGGAGAGGGTGCCTGAGGCTTGTAAGGTGGGGAGGGCTGTGATTTCCTCTCCCCTCCCAATCACAGCAGTGGTTGCGGGTCAGGTGGTCTGGGGTGACCTGATCCATCCAGACTGCGGGCTCCAGGAATCAGTGGGCTCTAGCCTATTCAGAGAGAGGCTCCACCCCTAACCTTGGGGGCCTGCAGAGCACTTCTTATGGCAGCATCACCAGCGCCATCTGTATCTCTGTCCTTCATGTGGGAAATGTCAGGGAAGGGGTTTCCTTTCTCCCGTAGATCAACTTGGGGTGGTAGAACCCAGGGGCAGCAAGGCCACCAGTGTCCAAAAACCCTTGGTTACAACATGCTGGGGCCTCAGATAGGTCAGTGGAGTATCAGGTGACAGGGACCAATCCCAGGTGGCCGTATGGGTGGTGCACTGATGACAGGGGATCCATGATGAGAACGTGTTCCCTCTCAGGAAGACTGGTCCTAAAAGCTTGAGTGCTGCTAAAAAGGATGTGAACTCTCTCCCCTCATCTTCATTTTCTGCTTTTCTTTTTTAAAAGAACTTTTATTAGAATATAGATGATTTACAATGTTGCAATAGTTTCTGCTGTAAAGTGAATCAGTTATACATATACATATATCCACTCTTTTTTAGGTTCTTTTCCCAGGTAGGTCATTACAGAGTATTGAGTAGAGTTCCCTGCACTATACAGTATGTCCTTATTAGTTATCTAATTCAAATATAATAGTATGTATATGTTAATACCAGTCTCCAATTTATCCTTCGCTCCCCATTCCCCACTTTCCCTGGTAACCATAAGTTTTTTGAACAGCTGTGACTTTATTTCTATCTTGTAAATTGATTTGTACCATTTTCATGCATCTTTTCCAGCGGACTGGCTCTGATGATGACCAGGAGAAGACCATGGCTCACGGCATCCAGGTTCTTAGTTCAAAGCTCCTGTCACCTGGAATGACTGATTTGTTCTCACTCACAGTTCAGACATTCCTGAGGAGGGTCTAGGAACTACTCAGCCAGGTGAGAAGCTGTGTCTGTCTTTGCCAAGGGTGAGGGATGGAATCATTGAATGAGAACCATTGGAAACATTCCCTGTGCACGGGTTGGGTGGGGAGGGGCTGCAAACTGGTCCCTCTCATTTCTCTGGAAACAAGAACCCAACTCCTTCCACCTGTTCCTGATGGGATGTCTACGGGACTTTCTTCATGGGTGGGGACAGGGTATTGCCATGAAGGGGGTCTTATCTGACGTTTCTTAATATGTTTTCATCCTTCAGTTCTCCAGAGTTTTAATGCCTCCTGTAGCAGGACTCTTAAGTTATACTGTTTATTTAGAAACCTCACAAAAAGCTGCATTTCTTTGTGTTTCTGGAGTTCCTGGCTAGGGGCATCCAGCAAAGCTGATGGATAACTACTACATTCACAGACTCTATGACAAACCCGACGCTTTTAAAAAAGAATCTTGAATCCTCACAATAACCCTATTATTCTCTCCACCATTTTAAAAACAAAGAAAGGAAGAGAGGTGAAGTTCCCCTTCAGTCAGCAAGTGCAGATCGGGCATTTCCAGCCTCATCTCCACGCTTCCATTGGGGGAATCCAGACGAGCGACAGTCAGAGGAGCATTGAGTTTAGTGGCAGGGAGCGTGTCAGTTCACTCGGAGGCGGGTATTTGTGGTCCCCACTGCCTGTGTTAGCCTGGGGACTTTGGCATGTGAACATCACCGTGCTTTAGTGTCCTCACCCCTGAAACAAGAAGGTACGGGACTGAGCCCCTGAGTCAGTGAGAAGCAGGTGAGCCGGGTCCTCCAGGATGCTGGCAGCACCAGGCAAGCTGTGTGTGTTAATCATATTCCAGGTGTCAGGGAAAGGTTCCAAGGATACAAGTGAAGGTTGGGATGGGCAGGTGTCCTTTCAGAAGATGAAGAGGTGGTGGAGGAAGTTATAGGAATCGATGTGAGATGGGTAGTGGACCCCGTGGGTGGGGGCAGCCAACAGACAAGTCTGGCCAGAAATGGGGGTGGGCGTAGGGGACTGATAAGAGCAGAGCCTCGGGGCCAAGACACTGGATGAAGGAACGCGGGCTTGGTCCTGAGGATCAGAACTGAAGGGAGGTAGCAGATAAGCTGGGAGGCGTGCTTCCAGGAGACCGAACAGAAAAAGAGGGAGGAGACAGAGGAAGTCGGTGGTACTCAGTCTAGAAGTCATCAGTTTGGGAATGAGGAAGCCCCACATACAAGGAGAACAGGCTGGCCTTAGGGAGTTTAGGGACAGTGACAAGGTCTGTTGCACCACAATGGCAAGAGAAAACTTCCTGATCCTCTGCTGCTATCTCCAGCTCCCCAGGTCCACGAGAGAAAAGAAGGTGAGGTGTAGCTCCAGAATACTCAGTCAACCGTTGTTGTTCAGCCGCTAAGTTGCATCTGACTCTTTGTGACCCCATGGGCTGCAGCACATGCCAGGCTCCCCTGTCCTTCACTATCTACCAGAATTTGCTCAGTGATGCTGTCTAACCATCTCATCTTCTGCCACCCTCCTCCTTTTGCCTTCAATCTTTCCCAGCATCAAGGTCTTTTCCGATGAATCGCCTCTTTGCGAAAGGTGGCCAAAACTTCAGCTTCAGCATCAGTCCTTCCAATGAATATTCAGGGTTGATTTCCTTTAGGACTGATTGGTTTGATCTCCTTGCAGTCCAAAGGACTCTCAAGAGGGTCAGTCTGTGTCTTCAGTTCAGTTCAGTTCAGTTCAGCCGCTCAGTCGTGTCCGACTCTCCACGATCCCATGAATCGCAGCATGCCAGGCCTCCCTGTCCATCACTAACTCCCGGAGTTTACTCAGACCCCGGTCCATTGAGTCAGTGATGCCATCCAGCCATCTCATCCTCTGTCGTTCCCTTCTTCCCCTGCCCCCAATCCCTCCCAGCATCAGAGTCTTTTCCAATGAGTCAACTCTTTGCATGAGGTGGCCAAAGTATTGGAGTTTCAGCTTTAGCATCAGTCCTTCCAAAGAACACCCAGGACTGATCTCCTTCAGAATGGACTGGTTGGATCTCCTTGCAGTCCAAGGGACTCTCAAGAGTCTTCTCAGACACAAATTCTAAAATTTGACCACCACTTTTCTCCCTCTCTGTGCACTTCCTTCACCACATATTCGGAGACCCCCACCTGCAACCTCCCCAAGGGGCACAGCCAACCTGAGGGGCATTATATCGTGGCTTCTCAGGGAGCATAGCGGGAATGTCTCAGTCCTTCCATCCCGTGCTGCTACTGCCACCCCGTGGTGGAATCAAGAATTATACTGGTTTCTCCTTCCCAGTTTGGAGCCGTCAAGCCTGCCTCCACAACTGACCTCTGAGCTAATACGGAAAGAATAAGTGGGCCCAACACACAGGAATGTTTCCCTCTTAGAAAGTACAATGTAAAGATTGAATATTAGGTGAAAATATCTTTGGAAATGGGGGGTCTTCGTTCAAATGTGCTTGGGATTCTCAATTTTAGAATCAATATGAAACTGATTTAGTATAAAGCAGATCACCAGCAAGGACCTACTGTATAGCACAGGGAACTGTATTCAGTATTTTGTACTACCTTACAAGGGAAAAGAATCAGAAAACGAGAATATACATATCTGAATCACTTTACTATACAACCAAAACTAACACCACATTGTAAATCAGCTATACTTCAATTAAAAAAAAATAAGTTAAAATAACATATTTAGAGAGACATCTCTCTTGCTGCTGCCATGGCTCCCTTACATCAGAACCAAAGACACTGTCTTTGGTTTTTGCTAAATATAGGAGGAGGGCTGCCTGGACTGCTTGGATAGAGAAGTGGAGGTGATGTGGCAACAGCACCCCGCTGCTGACCCCACCTGCTCACAGTCTGAAGAGACTGTCCAGTCACGTGAGCCAGGATGAATCTCAGCCTCTCTGTTGATCTGTTTGCCCATGTCCCTGGAGGGATCAAATCCAGCATTTCTCAGAATGTCCTCATCCATTAATGGTTTCCTTTTTTTTTTTTAGAGCTGTGGCTTTGTTTTTGGAAGGCATAAACATGATGCCCTCTGTAAAACAGGGTGTGAGCAGGTTTGCGGGCAGCTACAAGTTACAGCAAGGTGGGGATGAACTTTGGAACAACAGCTGCAAGTTTGAATTGCACCCATGGAGAGCAAGGGACTCTGTGTGAGTTATTTAACCTTCTGTGAGCCTCTGTTTCCACATCTGTAAAGTGGGGATGCTCCTTATCTTGCAGATGGTTTGTAAGGATTGAACGAAGTGTGTTTTCTCTCTATTTCACTCACCCCAACCCTTTTAACAAGGTCTTCTTTACTTCCAGCACTGTTTAAACTGTGATCCCTATATTCATGTCCAGGTAATTTTTTCTACCACGGATCTAAATGAAATCTGTACACCAGATGGCAACTCCGCCCTTCAAAAGGCAAGAACAGGTGCAGGTCATGGTGGGGACCACAGGTTATGGGTACCTGCACATGTGCCCTAGAGGAAGCCCATGGATGAGGAAATTAAAGGATTTGAAGAGCAGAAAGTAAGAGAGAATAAGGCTAGTGTTCAAGGCTCCTTACCTGTTCTTACAGAGTTAGAGCAGGTAGTCAACGAGGGTGAAGGCAGGGCTCACGCATCTGCCAGTTCCCTGGGCTGCCTCCCAAGGGGCAACAGAGCAGGGGAGAGGGTTACAGACTCAGAGAGAAGGAGAGCCTCTTGAATTAAGCCTGAATCTGCAGAGTGAGCTGGATTCCCAGGTGAGGTGGAGCAAGGACCAGAGAGAGGAGATGAGGCAGAACAAGGTCACAGGCGGTGTGGGTGAGAGAGACACAGGGCGTCAGGGAAGGGGAGTCCATCGTGGGGATGGCTGAGGATGGTGAGCTCTGCTGAGGCTATACCGAGGGCCAAGGGGCATCGTGAGCAAACGCCCAAGAGGTCAGGGAGTCGGAGCTCCTGTGTGTGGGCATATCATACTCAAAGTTCATCTCTGATGGCCTTGGTTCATGTCTCAAAATAGAAACGACTTACTTGTAGATAAGAAACATAATAGACTGTCCCCAGACAGGCCCCAGAGCTTTTAGAACAATGTTCAGCCACCCCTCGCCAGTTGATGGCTAACCATCTATGAGTCTCTGACTTTATATCCTTCTCAGAGTCCTCTGAGCAGCCAAGGAAACATTTTCCTGCCCCTGAGAATGGACTAGACTGCAGCTGTCGTGGGCTTTTTGTCACTAAGTTCAGTTTTATCACTCAGGGGAAATTCTGACAAGAGAGGCGACGAAGGTCACGACTTAGAACCAGCGAAATGGAGACCTTTTACTTGCAAGGGAGGGCGGGTGCTGAGCTCAGCTTTGAGGTGCTGAAGAAGGGAGCGCGGTGAGAAACGGCGGTCACACATCGCCCCCTGGTGTCCACTGTGTTTATTGCAGGTAGTCTGTCTGCAAAGGCCGGGAAGGGAAGGGCTACAGAACAGCTAGGCTTCGTGTTACCTAACCAAATTCCTTCTTCGCAGGTCTTCTGGTTTCTTGCCGGTCTTCCCAGCAGTCAATAAGGAGAATCGATTTCAGTCTTTCTCATCTTATTTGCACACTTGTTGGCCGCACAACCCCACAGAGATTTAAAAAAACACAACACACAGAATAACTGTAGAAGTCTGGTCTCCTCACCACACACCCCTTTGCACTGCAGACCAGGTGGTCTGTGTAATGGTTAAAAAACATAGGCTTTACAGACAGATCGGGATTCGAATCTAGCGGTGCTGACACAGGCTGGGACCTGGGACCCTTTCCTGGAGGGCTTGCACCTGAACAAACATCTATCTCCTTGAGCAACAGAATACAAAGAAACTGTAAGGGACTAAAAATAACTGTAGGCATGTACAATTGGGGGCAAATTATGAACAAGATACAAAAAGACCAAAACCCAACTTCTAAGGTTCAGGAGCAAAAGCAGGACACTGTGTGAGATCCCCAAACACCAAGGAGGTGGACAGATCACCCAAGTCATCCCTCCAGCCTCACCCACCCTTCAGCCCCATCCTCACCCCGTTCAAAGGATCAGCTCAACCCCACCCCCACCCCTGGCCTCAGGGAGCAAGCAGGGACACGTGTTTCTTGTTTTTGCTCCCTCAAGCTGCAACATGTCCCAGTAAAGCCTTACCTGAATCTCTCATCTGGCCTCTTACCAATTTCTGTTGATTAAAAAGTCCAAGAACCCAGATGGGTAACACTGCCATGGAGTAGCTGCGTAACCCAGAGAGTCACACAGTTCTTTTAGCAAGTTCCTTTAGCTTCGCTATTTCTTTTTATTCAGTCCTCTAAGTCCGGCACTCCGTGTACCATGGTGCCAGTAAGTGAGAGTTATGAGAGAAACAGAGCCAGGGCTGGTGCAGCACATAGCTGCCAGGAGGCCACCACAGGCTTGGGCAGGCTGGTCTTGGGGCCCCTTCATCTGAGGACTGGAGATGGTGATGCCCGTCTCATTAAATGAGATAACACGGGAAGCATTTAGCGTGGTGTCTAGCACACAAGAAGCAATAAGGGGTAGTTATTAGGGTTCCAAAGGGACATCATCAGCTGGGGACAGCGGTAGGTGTGGGGACAAAGGGGAAGTGTTATTGCCTAGACTGTCCAATAGCAAGAGACTGCAAACCACAAATGTAGTTTCAAATTTTCTAGTAGCTTACTGAAAAAAGTTTTTTAAAAAATAAACTCAAAATGGATTAAAGATCTAAACGTAAGACCAGAAACTATAAAACTCCTAGAGGAGAATATAGGCAAAACACTCTCCGACATACATCACAGCAGGATCCTCTATGATCCACCTCCCAGAATATTGGAAATAAAAGCAAAAATAAACAAATGGGACGTAATTAAACTTAAAAGCTTCTGCATAACAAAGGAAACTATAAGCAAGGTGAAAAGACAGCCTTCAGAATGGGAGAAAATAATAGCAAATGAAGCAACTGACAAACAACTAATCTCAAAAATATACAAGCAACTCCTACAGCTCAACTCCAGAAAAATAAATGACCCAATCAAAAAATGGGCCAAAGAACTAAATAGACATTTCTCCAAAGAAGACATACAGATGGCTGACAAACACATGAAAAGATGCTCAACATCACTCATTATCAGAGAAATGCAAATCAAACCCACAATGAGGTACCATTTCACGCCAGTCAGAATGGCTGTGATCCAAAAGTCTACAAGCAATAAATGCTGGAGAGGGTGTGGAGAAAAGGTAACCCTCTTACACTGTTGGTGGGAATGCAAGCTAGTACAGCCACTATGGAGAACAGTGTGGATAGTCCTTAAAAAACTGGAAATAGAACTGCCTTATGACCCAGCAATCCCACTGCTGGGCATACACACTGAGGAAACCAGAATTGAAAGAGACACGTGTACCCCAATGTTCATCACAACACTGTTTATAATAGCCAGGACATGGAAGCAACCTAGATGTCCATCAGCAGACGAATGGATAAGAAAGCTGTGGTACATATACACAATGGAGTATTACTCAGCCATTAAAAAGAATACATTTGAATCAGTTCTAATGAGGTGGATG
The DNA here is from genome assembly GCF_027580195.1 of Bos mutus. Lineage (NCBI taxonomy): Eukaryota > Metazoa > Chordata > Mammalia > Artiodactyla > Bovidae > Bos > Bos mutus. The sequence continues at coordinate 40,063,308 of NC_091620.1, read as the reverse complement.
AAACTGGAGCCTATTATACAGAGTGAAGAAAGCCAGAAAGAAAAACACCAATATTGTATACTAACGCATATATATGGAATTTAGAAAGATCGTAACAATAACCCTGTATACGAGACAGCAAAAGAGACACTGATGTATAGAACAGTCTTTTTGACTCTGTGGGAGAGGGCGAGGGTGGGATGATTTGGGAGAATGGCATTGAAACATGTATAATATCATATATGAAATGAGTTGCCAGTCCAGGTTCGATGCACGATACTGGATGCTTGGGGCTGGTGCACTGGGATGACCCAGAGGGATGGTATTGGCAGATGCATTTTGATAAATGGCAAAACCAATACAATATTGTAAAGTTAAAAAATAAAAAAACATTGAAATTGTTTTTTATCATAATTTTATTTAACCTTATTTATCCAAAATTGTCAGTTCAACATGTGATCAATGTCAAAAATTATTAATAAAGTCTTTTACATTTTTCTGTTTGTATTAAATCTCTCTCGAGTTCCATCTGGATTTAAACTCAGATCACTGGATTCAGAGTCCAGAGTGCTGACCAATACACCATGGGCTTCCCCGATGGCTCAGATGGTAAAAAAAAATCTGCCTATAATGTGGAAGACCCAGATTTGATCCCTGGGTTGGAAAGATCCCCTGGAGAAGGGAAGGGCTACCCACTCCAGTATTCTCACCTAGAGAATTCCATGCACAGAGAAGCCTTGGAGGCTACAGTCCATGGGGTTGCAAAGAGTCAGATACAACTGAGTGACTAGACAACAATAACAACAAAAAATCAAGGCTATGCTATATTTGCAGCACATCTCAATTTGGACCAGCAATATTTCACATGCTCCATGGCTGCCATGGCTCATGGCTAACATGTTAGAATGCAGGAGTGGTGCAGAAAGGGACAAGACACTGACTTAAACCCTGTCTGTGGTTGAGCTGGAGGCACCTCCTCTGTCAATTTCTGCTTGTTTGGCTCCAAGAGACAGGAAATCAATGCTTACCAAAGGGTACCTCATAGATCATTTGCATCAAAATCTTCTGAGTTGCTTTTAACAGAAAACCAAATTCCTGGGTCCTGTCTCATCCAAATTGCTGGCCACTAGGAGTCTACTTTTTTGATAGGCCACTCCCCTCCCCCCCCGCAAGGGATTTGGGATCCAGACTCCTTTCCAGTGCCTAGAATGCATTGTTTTGGAGTCAAAGACGCTATGGCTTCCTGTTCTCATGCGTTTCCTTTTGGATTACATGTCTGGAACAAGGTGGATGTGGTCATTATGGTTCAGAGTTTTGGAGGTGTTTATGACTTATTTGGGGCTTCCCTGGTGGCTCAGTGGTAAAGAATCTGCCTGACAATGCTGGAGACGCAGGTGATGTGGGTTCGATCCCTGGGTCAGGAAATCCCCTGGAGAAGGAAATGGCAACCCACTCCAGTATTCTTGACTGGGAAATCCCATGAACAGAGGAGCCCACTGGCCACAGTCCATGGGGTGGCAAAGAGTCAGACACGACTGAGCGATTAAACAACAATCAGTGATTTGTTTGGCTGTATTGCCATTCCTTCTTGGATTCCCTTCACCTGAAACTTAAACTTGGCCGTATTTGGTCACCTCCTCCAACGTCAAACATTCTCTCTGACCTGTGGGCTTGGTATAGGCATGCAGAGTGAATTTCCCACAGGACCTGAACAGGCAGTGCTCACCTCCAGTGAAACACAGCCGTGTCCACAAACATCCCCCTCCTATACCCCAGAATGTTCTGTCACCATGCTCTGACTCCCCGACACAGAGGAGCCAGAGGTAGGAATTTCCAGGTATTTTCTCTGACTTCTCTCTCTGCTCCATGGAGCAGAGCCGAGCACAGAAGCTGTACATGGAGGCAGAAGGACAAGAGATAGGATGGTGCTTTGAAGGCAAAACTAATATAAATCAAGGCCTACCTGCCTGCTAAGTCGCTTCAATCATGTCTGATTCTTTGCGACCCTATGGACTGAAGCCCACCAGGCTCCTCTGTCCATGGAATTCTCCAGGGAAAAATATCGGAGTGGGTTGCTACGCCCTCCTCTAGAGGATCTTCTTGTCCCAGGGGTTGAACCTGCATCTCTTACATCTCCCACATTGGCAGACAGGTTCCTTCCCACTAGCACCAACTGGGAAGCCCAGAAATCAAGGCATTTCATAATTAAAATAGTAGCTCCATATTCAGGGAGTCCTGTGTCTTTGATATTATATGTTAAGATATTTGCTCTGCAAAAGACTCCAAGTGCACTATCTCATTTTATGTCTTCCAATACGTTGAGAGATAGCTACTAGATTCCGTTTACATATGAACAGAGTGAGCCACAGAGAGGTTTACTAATTTGCTCAAGATCACACAGCACGTAATTAGTGGAAACAGTGTCAGAGCCCACAAAAACAGGAGAGAAAAGAGTCATGAAACTGGGGTCCTATTCTACCTTCTTTGAAATCACTAACCTTGTAGCTTAATGTAAATCTTTTACTTTTTCTGAACTTCAGTTTCTTTCCATGAAAATGTGATTGTCGAGCTGGGTAGACTTGATTATCTCTTTTCCAAATATTCATTTACCCACTTGTTTTAGGGCAAGTTTCCCAGAAAACAGACTCCAAAACCCTGAGCTTTTCATAACAAATGATTACTAGGTGGGATTTCCATGATGGCTCAGATGGTAAAGAATCCATCTGTAATACAGGAGACCCGACTTCAATCCCTGGGTCAGGAAGGTGCCCTGGAGAAGGGAATGGCTACCCACTTCAGTATTCTTGCCTGGAGAATTCCATGGCCGGAGGAGCATGGGGTCACAAAGAGTTGGACACAACTGAGTGACTAACACTTTACTTCACATTTACTAGGAAGTGCTTTTGAACAAAATCTATAAAAAGAATGAAAAAATCAGAATTGGGCAGAGGAAGAGGCTGAACTGCAACAGTTTCAGTGGAGGCCTCCTGGGGGCTCTGGAACAAGGACCGCCCTCGAGAAGTGACCTGATTGAGGCATGGGAGTTGGGTCTTATGTCCTCAGCAGAACCAGTCATCAGATGCAGGCTGCCCCCAGGAAAAGACATAACCTTGGGAGAAGAAATTTCCTCTGGCTGAGGGAAATTCAGGAAAGGGATTCTTTGATGAACCATCACTACCTACCCAACACTCCCAGTGGCTGAAGCAATGGCTGCTGACAACTGGAAAATGGATCTGGGCGGCACACCATAGCTTCTCCTGTTGTCTTTCTCTCATGCCTTTCAGATGCATTTACTTCATCTAGTGAGGTCAGCCTCACTATATGTAGAAACAGATACTTCAGGACTGGGCTCAGTCCCCTTTCCTGTGTAAACTTATAGAGGAATAAAGTCAGGGGAAGGAACTGTGTCCCCCACCCCAACAGTCTGCAGATGCAAGGTGGACTCACCTCCCTCTATCGCCTGTGCTGGATGCCCCTCACCCCTAGCTAGCATCTCAGTCTGGTGGCTTACTGGTCAGTGACTCAGACTCCTACCCCTGAGGGATCTGAGCCCTCAGGACCATGGCATTCTCCAGCCAAATCTGCTTACCTATCTCTTGTCAAATCTGGGCCAAGAGTAATGAGAGATGGCACACTGGGTCACCTGGAACCAAATCTCTTCCTTGTCCTCATTGTGTAGCAGCAAGGATGCCTCCCCCTGAAGATCAAGGCCAATGAAACCTGGAAATCTGGTGATTTCTAACACAAGGAGTTTAAAGTTATCAGACTTCAGATATAACTCAAATTTAAATGGGATCCTTCCAAAGTTCCTCATGATTCTTTTCTGGGAATCAGGGTTTCTACTTATTGTAGAGCCGAGAGTTTCAGAGATGGAAAGCAAAGTTTCTGCAAGTGGATCTTTTGGAATATGGTAAGCAAGACAATGTCTATTTCAATCTCTTGGTTCTTGGACTTTATATTTTACTTGTCAGGGTCAGAACATATCATTTATGACTGAGTGTGTACACTTCATATGAAGGATGGTGTTCCATTCTCACAGAGCATCAACTCAAAGGTAACGCTAAGGCTGATCATTTCCTTGATCTATCAGACTGGCAGCTTCTGGTGGTGTGATAGGTCATAAGACCATAGGTCCTGTTACCTTCTGATACAGCTCCTTTGACATACCTCCTTGGTTCAAAGCAATGTTATGTGGAGTCTCATGTTGGTGGGTCAAATACTCTGCAAGCCTTTGAACAGTGATGTTGAATGAGATGCTGCAAGCAAGAAAGACCAGCCAGTACCTAGAATGTCTACTTATTCAGTCAAGATGCCTCTCTACCCCTTCAAGGATGGAAATGGTCTAGTGTAATCAACTCGCCACCAAGTAGGCATTTGAGAAATTATGCCATATTGGATGGTTCAGCATTGGTGCCTATTGCTGGCAGATTGGAAGTATGACAGCAGCAGCAGCTAGTCAGCTTTGGTGGGTGAGAACCTGGCTGTGGGGTCCATGCATAAGCGTCTTCTGAATATGCCGGTCATACATTCATTGCTCCAGATCAAGCCAGGGACAGGAGCTGGCTGTTGTCAAGTCTTACAGTCATTCTGTCTAACTATTTGTCTACTGGCTCTTTGGTGGTGATTGCTTTCTGGTGGGTATTAAATTAAAATGTGATACGAAATCTTCATGTGGGGTGCCTGCTCCGTGGGCTTATCCCCATGCCTCTTTCTCAGACCTCCTTATTCCTGATCTTTTAATGCTGTTTTTCAAGGCCATGGCCAACAGCCAAACCATTCACTGCTCCCCATGAGTCTGTGTATATTCTCACTTCAGATCACTTTTCATCCCCACGCTGTGAATGACCACTTGCATTACCCAAGCTCTGCCGGTCAAGAGGATTTAGCTTCAAGGACTTCCCTGGTGATCCAGTGGCTAAGACTCCATACTCCCAATGCAGGGGGCCCAGGTTTGATCCCTGGTCAGGGAATGAGATCCCACACGTCATAGCCATGTACCGCAACTAAAACCCGGTACAGCCAAATAAATAAATACATTTTTTTTTTTTTTAAAAAGAGGATTTAGCCTCACCACAGACTTTCAAGATCGTTACCTGGGTCTGGGCATATTTCAGGATATTCCACTTTTAGCTCGTTTCCTCATATTTAACCAGCCCATTTGTGAACCAAACTTGGTCAGTTTCCTCTTCTGCCAGTCATAATTGCTGAAGAGGAGATTCCAATAATACAACAGTGGTGATTAACTTGAGAATCTGGGCCACATGCTCATTTAATTACTTGTGCTTTCTCCTCATCCCTGTTTGTTCTGGTCTTGGACATACCACATCTAAATAGTTGTTGAGCCCGCTTGACCTTATGGCCTGATGAGTCTAACACAGCTAATGATGTGCAGTTCTGGCTCTGTGGTAGGTCACTTACTGTCCTATAGTCCTGCCCGCTCAGAAATCCCAGTAACAGGAGTTGGTTTCCAGTCAGTGTGCAGTTCTCTACAGTAAAAAGAGAAGGCCTTGTTTCAGAACCTTAAGTGTGTGTGCTGAGATTTTTCTATGAGAGCTTGCCAAAAACTCTATACGAGATGCCCCTAAAACCAGTTTTAATGTCATATAGCCCCTGTAGAAAGACTGGTTTCACTGCAGACTGAATCTCTAATGGAGTTCTGATCCACGTGTGGCCCCGCTCTGCGTGAATGAGGAGACGACGGCCTTTGTATGAGAGCCCCTAGATTGTTTACTCTTCACAGCAAGTGGAGACTGATTAGCTCAAAACCCACTGGCGTCAAACTCAAATTATTACATGTTCAATTGTATTCAACATAGCTCACATAATTTTAGCCACTTAGGGCCTGCTTGCTTTGTATACTCTGCCAAACTACACTCAACAGCTGATACCACAAATCAATCAGATACTGCAAATAAGCCCCAGGGCTATAACCCCCTGAGATTTGCTGTCCTTTGGAGCTTTCTGACTCACAGATGCCCTGCTGACCTGCTGAGTGACATCAGTTAGATCCATAAATCCCCTCCTGCCCATGAAACATATTTGAAAATGTTCCACAATGGATTTCTGTGATGGTTGCCTAACTCTAAATATGCAAAACCTATTGAATTATATACTTTAAATAAGTGGAGTATGTGGTATATGAATTATATCTCAATAAAGTTACAAAAACAATAAATAGAAGGCAATGTCAATTCTATGATTGAGTGTGTTAATAAATCCTGCCTATAGAGGAGAACAAGGAGAAAACAGTACTTAATAAAGAAGTAATTGGTGAAGTCGCTTGTATTTGCCAAGAGGGGAATGTGCAGTGTTTTGTCAGTTACACAGTGAACTGGGTTTTTATCTGTCCTTAGACAAAAGTATGGAGCAGCCTGGCTGTGTTTCACGTTATCAAGTTCTCAAAGTGACCTTGTCTGACACTGATATTGGCAGACATTGATGAGACTGCCGGGGTCCCCTGGGGGAAAATGCAGACCAGCTGTGAGTGCCAGCAAGCCTCTACCAGCTCTAAGTGCTGGACCAGTTCTTGGTTGTTAGAGGCTGCTTGTCTTTGTTTCCCACAAGGATGCTGGGGAGCTTATGGGGGCGTTTCAGTGAGCTCGTGACCCCCTGCAATTATATTCTACATTTCAGAGTGATAGCCTGAATTTTACAGTGAGAAAAGCCATAGAATTTATTAGATTATTTTGGTCAGTAATCAGAAAAGATTAAAAAACAAAGGCCAGGGTTAAAATGTAAAAAGAACCCAAATATGAAACCCTAATGCTCCAGACATTTTAGGGGCACTTAGAAAAAGAGGACAGCTGATGTCATAGAGGGTTGAGGAATCTTTATGAGACAAAGAGCAAACTGACCAAGAGAGACTGTTGCTTGAATCCCTGGGGGGGCAGTGGGGGGAATGCTCAAGATGTAGCCTAGGCCTGTATCAGAGGGACCACAGAGAAGTCAAGTGAGGTCAAGACCAGACTAAGTTAATTACATCGTTTTGCCTTGGGGATGAGCCATCAGTGTGGGATACTATCCCAGAAGATACTTTTGTAAGAAAAATCGGTATTCGTTTTCCCTGAATGGTTTAGTCATTGACCTGCACGAAATACCTTATGGTTTTCGGCGGCTTTGGGTCTGTGAATTTGAGGCGTCACATTTCCTTCTCCAGAGGCAGGGTCAGGATGCAAAGGTCATGAATCTCTGTGAGTGACTGAGAAAGCCAGGCAGGCTGTGAGCCTCCTGAAGTCAACTCTCCCAGACCAGCTCCCTGACTCAGCCCATCTATCTTTCAGGGAGCTTTGGAGGGTGACAATAAATGGAAATTTAAAAAATTCCCAACTGAATGTTTCTGAAGCGTTCACCAGGGAAACAGGAAGTTGTGCACCTCTCAGGTCTGTGTCTCCAGCTTATGAATGTGTTCGCTCCGTTTAGCCAGGAGGAACTTGCTTACAGCTCTGCTCCGTCTGAAGAAAAAAAAAAAAAGCCAGAGACGGGTTTTCCTGAAATACAATGGCCTCTCTTCAGCCTTCCTCAATGACAGCGTTGTTCCTGGTTTCCACCTGCCTCTGCTTCCCACAGCAGGAAGTGGAGGAGGAGAGGTTGTGTTTGGAATGTCTCTGAACCAACTCAGGGGCTCTGACTGTGACCAAGGACCAAGATTCCCAGTGGGAATTTGCTCCACGTCACTCAAGTTTGATCCTCTTAAACCAGAATCTTAGAAAGATTCTGTAGCTAATATTTACTGATTATGTATTATTTACCAAGTAAATACTTTATACACATCAGCTCACTTAATCTGCACAAGTCTATTCTATAAGAGTTATTATTATCATGATTTTGCAGATAAGAAAGTGAGGCATGGAAACGTTATTCTATTCCATAAGAGTGATTTTATTGTAAATATTTCCCTTATTATTGATTCAATATACTATAGCATGTTGGTTGCTCAGTGATGTCCAACTCTTTGCAACCCGCCAGGCTCCTCTGTTCATGGGGTCCTCCAGGCAAGAATCCTGGAGTGGGTAGTCACTCTCTTTTTCAGGAGATCTTCCAGACTCAGGGATCGAATCTAGGTCTCCTGCATTGCAGGCTGATGCTTCAGCATTTGAACCACCAGGGAAGCCGACACAACAGTATGATTCCTATCTTACAGAAGAAAATGTGCATAAAGCACTAAGGCATAGATCATGTGACTACCTTGCCCAAAGTCACATAGCTAAAGGTCTAAGGAGGAGGTTGCTCTTGGGTTTGGGGGTCTTTGCCTTACTTCTCACTGCTGCTGCTAAGTCGCTTCAGTCGTGTCCGACTCTGTGCAACCCTATAGATGGCAGCCCACCAGGGTCCCCCATCCCTGGGATTCTCCAGGCAAGAACACTGGAGTGGGTTGCCATATGCTTCTCCACTAGTAGCATACAGTTACTAGTAACATACACCAGGGCTCAAAACTACTCAGGTGGTTGTGATGGGGGTGTTGAGTCAGGCACACATTTCTCCCTGTCTCACCAGTTATTGGCACATGCTTACCCACGGCTGGATGGGGAAAGTGGGTGATCCATGACCTAAGGAGTGTTCTGCAGCATTTAGGACCTGAAAAAAGACTGTTCTCAGGGTGGGAGGGAGGAAGAAGATTGTGGAGAGTGGGGTGGGGAAGAACCAGGAGGGAGGCTGAAATTGCCCACTCCCCACCCGTCAGCCCTATTTGGAGCTCCATAAGGTACACCCCTTTCTCTGCCTCTGCAATCATTTTTATTGTTCTGCTCTTCCCTCCCCACACTCACAGAGCAGCAAATCCCTGAATACTGATAGGTTTCATCTTTATTAAGTATACGTCATTGGTATTACAGCACTGCCATAAACTTCTTGAGTTTGCCCAGAGGGCCAAAATCAAGCATTATGAGTACTTAGTTTTTTTTTTTTTTTTTTTAATTTTAAAATCTGATATTAGAGTATTGTTGATGAAGAATGTTATGTTAGTTTTAGGTATACAGAAAGGTGATTCAGTCATACACATATATGTATCTTTTTTCAAATTCCTTTCGCATTTAGGTTGTTACGTAATATTGAGCAGCGTTCCCTGTGCCTGGTCCTTGTTGGTTATCCATTTTAAATACAGCAGTGTGCACATGTCTTTACAATTCTTGCTGTTGTTTGGCCTCTTCTGGGAAAATCTTCTCAGTTGTTATCAAACTGGAAGTAATCTGATAAGATAATTTATATCAGATAAGGGAGCTAGGGTCCCTCTGTTACTCTTTACTAATCACTCAATTGTGTCTGACTCTTTGCGATCCCATGGACTGTAGCCTGCCCAGCTCCTCTGTCCATGGAATTCTCCAGGCAAGAGTACTGGAGTGGGTTGCCATTTCCTTCTTCAAGGCTCCCTCTGTTAACTTATTCTATTTGTTTTAAAACATTGTGAATGCAGCTTGTCTCTCACAGCAGCGTGTTGGACATCAGCAATGAGTAGTGGTACTTGCGGGGGGTTGGGTGGGTGGCGGGATGAGAAGACATCCCTCAAACTAGGGTCTCTGCTCAGCAGCACCCACTGGGGGCTGTTATCTTCTCCTTGTTCTGCAGATCACATTCCTGTCTGAGTGGAAAGTGGGTGGTTACCATTCCAGTGAATTTTCCATTCTATTTTTTAATCAGTTGAGTGTTTCAATTATGTAAAGTTTAACTCAGCATCTAAAAGCTGTGTGAATAAACCTGCCAGACACAGTGATAATGCTGAGTCAAAAAATAGATATTGTAATACATAGATACCAGTGGACTCAGCTTTGGGTCTGAAAGTCTTGTGATACGAGGCCTGGAACTGAAGGGTCTGAGGTATCAGGATGTGGGCACTGATGCTCTTAACAGATAAATGTGTTTTGGAGACAGAGGATGCAGATTCATTCCCTGAGTCAGGAAGATCTCCTGAAGAAGGGAATGGCCACCCACTCCAGGATTCTTGCCTGGAGAACCCCATGGACAGAGGAGCCTGGCAGGGTTGCAAAGAGTTGCACATGACTGAGCAACTAACATGCTATTGTGTCAATAATAGGGGAAGAACATACATACACATATGTATCTGATATATAAGCTGATGGAAAAATACACAAAGGAAGGGAAGGACTTCCCATATGAGCAGACTGGAGCATGAAATAGATGTTTCCTGAGCAGAAGTAAGGCAATCTGGAGTGGCTGATGGGCTGAGAAGGCAGAAAATTTTGATGACAAAATGTAGGTAGAGAGAAAAGAAAGAATTCTTCATAAACCTGAATTTCTGGTTTGAACAGGAGAGCTAGTTAAATATAAGTTGTTAGTCACTCAGTCATGTCTGAGTGTTTATGACCCCATGGACTGTAGCCCACCAGACTCCTCTGTGCATGGAATTCTCCAGGCAAGAATACCGGGGTGGGTAGCCATTCCCTTATCCAGGAGATCTTCCCGACCCAGGGATTGAACCTGGGTCTCCTGCACTGCAGGTAGATTCTTTACCATCTGAGCCTTCAGGGAACCACCCAGTTAAATATAACATTAGCTATAAATCAGAGAAAATGTGATGCTATATCTATCATGAGGCTTCTATATCTTCCTCAATACACTTACTTTAAAGAAGTATTAGCCCAAAATGTGATGCTTAATGGAAATTTACTTAAATTTAATTTGCTTGCCACAAATGATACTTTACTTAGAAATTAAGGCTTGAGAATGTGTGGTTATAACCTTCAGAGTATCAGAGAGCTGCACTGAATATTTCTGAAATAATATAAGCAGACAGCTTAGAAGAAAGAGAAAAAGAATCAGGAATGGCTTTCTTGACATAAGAGAAGCCATTTTGGTCCAAGCCATTTTGTGATCTAAGCTGGTCCACAGAGCTTGCTTTTGAACAGATCTCAGTAATCAGTGATCTTAAGGGAATAAAAAGGAGTACAGGGACAAAAAAAAGGCAGTCAAGCAACAGTGCAGATAGTCTTAAGGACTCTCAAAGAACTCCCTCAAGAAGTATGTGCAATAATAGATCTTTGAGTTCAGCAGGAACTAAGGCCCTCACCCAGATGGAGGGCGGAAGGATGATGTTAATCCTTGAGATTTCAATCAGCTTGAGCCTGAACTCAGTTGTGCTCAAGCCCCTTCATTAATATGCATGTGGCCTCGGGCTTAGTCACTCAGTCATACTCTTTGTGATCCCATGGACTATAGCCCTCCAGGTTCCTCTGTCCATGAGATTCTCCAGGAAAGAATACTGGAGTGGGTAGCCATTCCCTTCTCCAGACCCAGAGATCGAACTTGGTCTCCTGCATTGCAGGTGGATTCTTTACCATTTGAGCCATGTTTAGCTTAAAATTTCCCCCATCTTGCTGTCTAGGGAGACACTGCTTTGGGAAAATTTCCCAGTGTTCTCTTTACTTGCTGCAAGTAATAATTCCTTCCTTCTCCTGATCTTTGGCTTGGTTGTGTCTATGGGCTCACGACACAGCAAGAGGCAAACTCAGTTTGGGGGTAACAATGATACATCCCTTGGATGATGGACCTGAGGGGCACACGCCTGAACCTCATAGGCAGCAAAGGATGACACCTCCTCAAACACAGATCACAAATTGATGGATAAACAACCCTTGACAGCCAAATAATTTCATTTGAATAGTGCAAACTTGGCATCCTGTTAATTTGCATACTGTGAAGGAAGGGGAAGGTGGATTTTCACGGTGGGAGCAAGTGGCATGGTCAGGATGACATGTGGTGACACCACAGGTGATGCTGAATCAGGCTTTGTTTTTACAAATCCAGGTGTCTCTGGGATGGAGTGTGAGAAGGGAAGGATGGTACAAGTTAAGAAGTGGAGTGTATATGACATACAAGTCCACAGTGCAAGACCCAAAACAGTCACTGTCTAAGGAAGGACAGAAAATGTCAAACACAGAAAGCCAGCAGCCCAGGGACTGTTGTAGGGTCTAGAAGAACAGGCTGGAGAAGCAACAAAGAGTAAGGATTCTTTTCCTCTTTTAAAAAAAAGTGTTTGTTTTTCGTTGTTGCACATGGGCTTTCTCTAGTTGCAGCTTCTCTCGTTGTGAGCACAAGCACCGCGTGTGTGGACTTGAGTCGTTGTGGCACGTGAGTTCAGTAGTTGTAGCTTGAAGGCTCTAGAAGGCTTAGACGCTGGTGCACAGGCTTGGTTGGTTAGCGGCAAGTGGAATCTTCCCAGACAGGGGTCAATCCTGTGTCCCCTGAATTGGGAGGTGAATTCTTATCCACTGTACCACAGGGAAGTTCAAGGATTCTTAAAAGAGGAACAGAAAGAGCTTAGGGAAGAAGGTGCCTGGAGGTAGTTTTGATAAGAAGCCGCAAGAATTATTCACAGAACCCGAGAAGCTAGGGTCAGGTTCCTTGACTGCCTAATCCCTGTCAATGCAAAGGCTGACACAGGCTGGAGGATGAAGGTAGACAGCCAGAGCAAAGGAGTGAAATTTCAGGTTACAGAAGCGAGTTGAGACAGGAGAAGATCAAAAAGGGATGTTTGGAAATGAACATCTTTCCCAGCAAATCAAAAAAGTGCAAATTCTCCAGGGTTTCCTGTTGACTTTGACTTCAGTCTGCACATGGTGGCACCCTTGAGTTTTGCACTTGAATTAGAGAGCGCACTTTCAGTCCAGAAATTCAACCCAGAATTGGACTGGAATGGACCAGGTGACAGAGAAAAGAGTGAACCTATCCAGGCCACAGTGGCTTGATCTCTTTGACTTTCATCAATAGCAGGACAGGGTCTCTCAGTAATTCTGGGACTTTAGTTCATTCTTGTTCATTACGAATCCAAAATGGTAGGGGAGGACACCAAGCCACATGGAGGGAGGGAGGAGATTAGTGAGATGAATAAGAAACCTAGTAAGCAGAAAAATTACCCTGGCTGCAGTGACAATCTTGCCACATCTGGGAACATGGCAACTCTGAGAAGATCTTGTATATCTGTGCAATCCCTTGTTCTATGAAAACCCACCTTTATTTAATTTTATTGTTACACAAGCTTCTCAATGTCATCAACAGAGCAAGTATTTCCTTTTAAGCTCAACTTCTGTTGGGACACGTTTGAGGTGTTTAGGTCACAGATCCTAAAAACTGAGCTCGTTGCTTGGACCAAACAACCCTGATGCTCTAACAACAAGACCACTGACATCAATATAATAATAATAATAGCATCACAACAGCAAACACCTATAGAGTCCTTGTTACCTGCCAGGCACTACTCCATGCACTTTGAATGTATTACTGACTTATGAATCCAACAGCAACCTTACAAGGTATATTTTCATTTTACTGGTGACTAAACTGAGGTTCAGAGAGGTTAAGAAACTTATACAAGATCACACCATTTACCCTATTTTCTGGGGTTAGAATTTGAGATTAAACAGGCTGGCCCCAGAGTTTGTACTCTTAGTCAAATGTTTGAGTATAATCAGGTGTGGTCAAGCCTATCTGGCAGAATGGAATGTCTTCCTGGAGAGCAGTGCATGCTATGTTCTACCCCCCTGAAGCCAGGTTGCATTGTACATCAGAGGCCAAGAAGAGTACGAGAGACAACACAATTTTAGCTTGAAAATCTAGGCCTTAATCCTTTCATCTTCACAGAGCCACGGGAAATTCTGGGTGTCATTTTTAATTCTCTTATTTTCAAATTCCTCAGATAGCAATCATAATACCTCTCACCTACATTGTCAGATTTGGGATTATATCACTCGAAATCAGCTTAGAAAAGAGCTTGGTAAATTGTGTAGTGCGAAGATACAAGTGTTTTTATGGCTCCATGGACACTTGTTATCACAGCCCAATGAATGGCAGGCCTAGAGTAAGACCTTATACCCATTGTCACTCACAAAGGGCAGCATATTCATTTTTCTCCATCACTGGGAAAATTACAACAGGAAGCATCCCAGCTTCTGAAGACAGGACTCTCACCCATTATGATACCTTGATTATGTTCTCTTTGGGAAAGACCATAAAAGGCTAATGCACTCAGGGATAGTGATGACCTTAAAGGGCACTGGGGAATGTCCATCATCTTTGGGGTTATTCCACTACAGTCCTTGCATTATCTCTTAGAAAGGACTTCCAAAGAGAACAGAGAATCTTGCTGTTTGACTTGTGAGTCTTACTCCAAAAGCAGGCATGGTCTCAGAGAGAAACTTTCTTTTGCCAAAAACTAACATGAGTGCCTCAGGACTCATGGCCACAAGTTTCTTTTCAGTTCACATCAACATAACTGAGTCTTCTGCTAATGACTGTTCAAAGGCTGAAGAGGAAGACATTGGTCAAGTTGGGAGGCTCCCAGGAGATGCATCAGTCTCAGCTCACAGCCATTGGCAGACACTGTCTGACAGCCGTGATGACTCTGCAGAAGATGCATGGAAGGTATAAGTCATAGAGAGTAAGTCTGGGTGAAAAATAGGAGAGCACATATGTTCAGAAGAAGAAATATCCTGAGGAACATTCATTTAAAACCATGTTATTTAAAAGTTTCAAGCATTGTTGGGAAAAACACATTTTCTATATCTGTTGGATAGAATGTCCTGTATTAGATTAATTAGGGCTATCAGATCTCCAAGACTCATTAATTAATTTAGAACTTTTTCATTTAAAAGATAATGATCACATTAATTAATACTAACAACAAAATGCTCAAACTACCGCACAATTGCACTCATCTCGCATGCTAGTAAAGAAATGCTCAAAATTCTCCAAGCCAAGCTTCAGCAATATGTGAACCGTGAACTTCCTGATGTTCAAGCTGGTTTTAGAAAAGGCAGCGGAACCAGAGATCAAATTGCTAACATCCACTGGATCATCGAAAAAGCAAGAGAGTTCCAGAAAAACATCTATTTATGCTTTATTGAGTTTGCCAAAGCCTTTGATTGTGTGGATCACCACAAACTGTGGAAAATTCTGAAAGAGATGGGAATACCAGACCACCTGATCTGCCTCTTGAGAAACCTATATGCAGGTCAGGAAGCAACTGAACTGCTTCCTGTTAGAACTGGACATGGAACAACAGACTGGTTCCAAATAGGAAAAGGAGTACGTCAAGGCTGTATATTGTCACCCTGCTTATTTAACTTTTATGCAGAGTACATCATGAGAAATGCTGGGCTGGAGGAAGTACAAGCTGGAATCAAGATTGCCGGGAGAAATATCAATAACCTCAGATATGCAGATGACACCACCCTTATGGCAGAAAGTGAAGAGGAACTAAAAAGCCTCTTGATAAAAGTGAAAGAGGAGAGTGAAAAAGTTGGCTTAAAGCTCAACATTCAGAAAACAAAGATCATGGCATCTGGTCCCATCACTTTATGGGAAATACAGGGGGAAACAGTGGAAACAGTGTCAGACTTTATTTTTGGGGGCTCCAAAATCACTGCAGATGATGACTGCAGCCATGAAATTTAAAGACTCTTACTCCTTGGAAGGAAAGTTATGACCAACCTAGAATGCATATTCAAAAGCAGAGACATTACTTTGCCAACAAAGGTTCATCTAGTCAAGGCTATGGTTTTTCCTGTGGTCATGTATGGATGTGAGAGTAGGACTGTGAAGAAAGCTGAGCACTGAAGAATTGATGCTTTTGAACTGTGGTGTTGGAGAAGACTCTTGAAAGTCCCTTGGACTGCAAGGAGATCCAACCAGTCCATTCTAAAGGAGATCAGTCCTGGGTGTTCTTTGGAAGGAATGATGCTAAAGCTGAAACTCCAGTACTTTGGCCACCTCATGCGAAGAGTTGACTCATTGGAAAAGACCCTGATGCTGGGAGGGATTGGGGGCAGGAGGAGAAGGGGATGACAGAGGATGAGATGGCTGGATGGCATTGCTGACTCAATGGATGTGAGTTTGAGTAAACTCCGGGAGTTGGTGATGGACAGGGAGGCCTGGCATGCTGCGATTCATGGGGTTGCAAAGAGTTGGACATGACTGAGCAACTGAACAACAAAATAAAACAACAAAAATAATAAACACAAAACTGTTGAAGAAAAATAATATTTTACAAAGTATGTGATCGATATTATTTGTTAAATATTATTCTGTATCTCTACCCTTGGTTTTCTTCTTTCAGAAGCATAGTCCCTGGAAGTTCTTTTGAGGAACTCTTTGGATGGTAAACTTTCATAATCTTTACAAGTTTGAAAATCTCATCATTTTCCTCAATAATAGTTTAGGTGGATATACACTCCAAACTTGATGATTGTTTTTTCTCTCCTCTTGGGAGACACATTTGAGAAGGCTGTTGTCTAATTTTCATTCCTTTTAGGGGATTTATTTTATCAGTCTCAAAGCCTTTAAGATTTTCTCATTTGACTTTATTTCCTTTATCTGTTTTATTTCATATGTTACAGTGATATTGATATTTCTGGGCATGAATCTATATTTATTCTTGATATTTGGAAACTATTTTCAATTTCAAGACTTTCTTATTCCTCATTTCTATAAAATTCTTTTCTAATATTGCTGTTTTCCTATCATTCTTTCCCATGGAACTCCGTTCAAGCATAAGTGGAGTATTTAAATGATCCTCCATGTGTCTGAAGGGCTTCCCCCTTTGTCTCTGTGGTAAAAAACATGCCTGCAATGCAAGAGACACTGGAGACATGGGTTCAATCCCTGGGTCAGGAAGAACCCCTGGAGGAGGAAATGGCAACCCCACTCCAGTATTCTTGCCTGGGAAATTCCATGGACAAAGGACCCTGGGGGGCAATGTGACTGAGCACGTACTGTGTGTCTGAATTGGACTTTCCTTTGCCCTCTTTTGTTTTTTAAACATGTGTGCCTTTTTGTGACATGTTCTAGTCTTTTTAAAATATATATTTTTTGGCTGCACCATGTGGCTCTTGGCATCCTAGTTCCCTAACCCACGACTGAACCCATACCCCCTGCCTTGGAAGTGCAAAGTCTCAACCACTGGACTGCCAGAGAAGTCCCTGATGTGTTCTAGTACTAATCTCATTAGATATGGAGGACAATGTTCTTGTCCCTTTATGCATATGGGAACAACATCCTAAGACTGTGTGTTCTTCACATGAAAACAAAGCACATGTCTCCGTTGAACAAGTGAAGTTTTTGGCTGAAAACGGAAACTGTTATGTAAGCAAATATTGCCCTGCCTTTTAGGCTGAAGTAACTTTTTAGCGTGCCATGCAAGAACCATTCTAATCTGACCTAAGGCCTCCAAACACTGTATCTGCAACTTCACACACTTTCCCTTTCTTGCTGTATAAACACAATGCTCCTTCTTGACTCCAAGTCTTTGTATATGCCATTTCCTTCTCTGGGATGCCTGCACACCTTTTGAGGGAAGCTTGGCGTGCTGCAGTCCACGGGTTCACAAAGAGTCAGACACTACTGAGCGACTGAACTGAACTGACTCAAAACCAACAATTCTGTGAGATCTTTCCCAAGTTGATCAGAATTGGGACTTCTCTCCTTGCTTCATGAAGTCTATAAAGTTACTACATAATGCAATTTTCTGTTTACAAGTCTATTTTTCCCAGGATGACCTTAAGAGCTATTTGAGGGTAAGAAATAGCAGTCTCTGTAGATCCAGCAGGTCATTGCCTGTCAAAGTTGTCACGAAATATTTTTCAGATAAATTTTCAATGACAAAGAGAATTCATTATGGTTTATAATGAATTTCCTTCTTCTAAATTTTCTTCTGGACCACCCTCCACTGACAGTTGAAACTGCTTTTGATTTGTTGGTGTTTTTTTTTTTTTTCCTCCCAGGAGGTTGCAATAACATTCTGCACAGAGGAGCCAGCAAACCCAGTTCTGTTCTCTCATTATACAGACGCTGAAGCTCTTTTGTAAATGTCTGAGTTCAGCAAGTTCCCAGTCATATTCAGTGATGGCACTTCCCCTGTTGCATTCTGAAGCCAACACGCCAAAGACAATCTGTCTGGTTTTGATTGGTTAACACTTAACTGGGCAAAAATTTGTTTTGTAACACACAGTTCATGTCCAAGAGGTCTTGCAAGATTTCCAAAGCTTTTCCCACACCGTTTTTCTTCTCACTCTCAAAAAGAAACCATGTTTTGCCAGAAACAAATTATCCCAATTCTCAAAAAGGTCTGCTCTTGACTAGGAATCTTCAACCCACAAGAGTTCACGTGGGGCTTCATCTTGGCCAATCCTTACGTCCATGCAGCCCAGCGTATATCTAATTGGCTTCCGGCTCAAGTAGCCAAGCTGAGTGGCATCATCCCCTCTGCCTCCATCCCTCAAGGCTGCCGGACTTGAGTCAGCATGGGCTGGAGATAACCAGGACACCGAGTGGGAAAGTGGATCCGGGAAATGCCCAAGGGCCTACATACTGGAAATGTTCCCCAATAACCAGCTGTGGTCACAACTACCATTGGCCCCAGAGCAGGCAGATATTCTTTTCTAAGCCAAACGAGGTCTAGCTGGACTTTATCTCAGATTTTTATCTTGTTACCAGGTAGAACTGAAGAGATAGAAGCACAATTTCAGAATTAAAAACTCCCTCTTTATTCACAAAAGGAGCAACTTCACATAAAACCTGAGGTTCTCAATCAGTAAAATACATTTAACATGGTTTTATAAAAAGGAAACAAAAATTAGTATAAAATCATGTCAAAGAAAAAAAAAGAGGGGGTGGAGGGATAAATTAGGAGATTGGGATTAGCATACACACACTACTTTATGTAAGATAGGTAATCAACAAGGACCTACTCTATAGCACAGGGAACTCTATACTCTGTAATGATCTATATGAGAAAAGAATCTGAAAAAGAATAGATAAATGTGTATTATAATTGCCACTTTGGTACACACTTGAAAATAACATTTCCAGCCACAGGACTGGAAAAGGTCAGTTTTTATTCCAATCCCAAAGGAAGGCAATGACAAAGAATGCTCAAACTACCGCACAATTGCACTCATCTCACATGCTAGTAAAGTAATGCTCAAAGTTCTCCAGGCCAAGCTTCAACAGTATGTGAACCGTGAACTTCCAGATGTTCAAGCTGGTTTTAGAAAAGGAAGAGGAATCAGAGATCAAATTGACAACATCCGTTAGAGTATCAAAAAAGCAAGAGAGTTCCAGAAAAACATCTATTTCTGCTTTATTGACTATGCCAAAGCCTTTGACTGTGTGGATCACCACAAACTGGAAAATTCTTCAAGAGACGGGACTACCAGACCTGACCTGCCTCTTGAGAAATGTGTGTGCAGGTCAGGAAGCAACAGTTAGAACTGGACATGGGACAACAGACTGGTTCTAAACACGGAAAGAAATACGTCAAGGCTGTATGTTGTCACCATGCTTATTTAACTTACATGCAGAGTACATCATGAGAGACGCGGGGCTGCATGAAGCACAAGCTGGAATCAAGATTGCCAGGAGAAATATCAATAACCTCAGATATGTAGATGACACCATCCTTATGGCAGAAAATGAAGAACTAAAGAGCCTCTTGATGAAAGTGAAAGAGGAGAGTGGAAAAGTTGGCTTAAAGCTCAACATTCAGAAAACTGAGATCATGGCATCCAGTCCCATCACTTCATGGCAAATAGATGGAGAAACAGTGAAAACAGTGGCTGACTTTATTTTTCTGGGCTGCAAAATCACTGCAGCCATGAAATTAAAAGATGCTTGCTCCTTGGAAGGAAAGTTATGACCAACCTAGACAGCATATTCAAAAGCAGAGACATTACTTTGCCAACAAAGGTCCATCTAGTCAAGGCTATGGTTTTTCCAGTAGTAATGTATGGATGTGAGAGTTGGACTATAAAGAAAGCTGAGCACTGAAGAATTGATGCTTTTGAACTGTGGTGTTGGAGAAGACTCTTGAGAGTCCCTTGGACTGCAAGGAGATCCAACCAGTCCATCCTAAAGGAAATCAGTCCTGAATATTCATTGGAAGGATTGATGTTGAAGCTGAAACTCCAATGCTTTGGCCACCTGACGTGAAGAACTGACTCATTTGAAAAGACCCTGATGCTGGGAAAGATTGAAGGCGGGAGGAGAAGGGGACGACAGATGATGAGGTGGTTGGATGGCATCACTGACTCAATGGATATGAGTCTGAATAAACTCTGGGAGTTGGTAGACCATTAGATGGACAAGGAGGCCTGGCTTAATGCAGTCCATGGGGTTGCAGAGAGTCAGACATGACTGAGCAACTGAACTGAGCTGTAAATCAACATTGTAAATACTCTGATACAAAGTAAAAAAAAATTTTTTAATTGCTATGAAACAAAAAAGAGTTATATAAAAGAAAGAAAAGAGTTATGTATATAACTTATAAAAAATAAGAAAAAAAAGAAATAAAAAAAAGTGACATATGTTAGTCATAGTTGAACAGGATGCTGAATGATTTGTTTTCTCAAGAAGTTCAAACTGAGGGACATAGAGCATATTTCCCACCATGCTAGCCTCATTGACCATCACCAGAGATGTGTCCTTTCTGGAACAATACAAGAGCCTCCTAGAATCTGACCTCTGCCTCCTCAGAGCCATTGTACCTACTCCTGTCAGAGAACTTTATCTAAAGTGCATATCTGGTCATTCTAGCCTATTATTAAAACTTTTTACCAGGTCACCACTTAAAATATCTCATCTGAACTTAAAGTCCACCATGACCAACTGTATCTCATACAGCTCCCCACACACAGTCAATCTACACTCTGGCCAATACAGGTTAAGGGAAATAGGTTATACACATAATTATTAATAAATCTACTAAGTGTTATTAAAGAATAAAGGGAGGAATACAAATATATTTAAAAACTGCTGCTGCTGCTAAGTCGCTTCAGTGGTGTCTGACTCTGTGCGACCCCATAGACGGCAGCCCACAAGCCTCCCCCGTCCCTGGGATTCTCCAGGCAAGAACACTGGAGTGGGTTGCTCTTTCCTTCTCCAATGCATGAAAGTGAAAAGTGAGAGTGAAGTTGCTCAGTCGTGTCCGACTCTTAGCGACCCCATGGACTGCGGCCCACCAGGCTCCTCCATCCATGGGATTTTCCAGGCAAGGGTACTGGAGTGGGGTGCCATTGCCTTCTCCGATTTAAAAACTAGACCCTAAAAATTAGACAAGTATGTAAGTAGTCATAGAAATAAAAAGTATGATAATTGAAATGAAGCAGAGAGGAGCAAATTTGAAGAGGCTGTGAGTGATAATTTCCCAGAATTGAAGGAACATATAAATCTGAGATTGAAAAGCCACACTTGAAGAATGTAAACCCAAAGTTGAAACAAAAATCCACACATTTGCACAGAGTTAAAACTTTAGAATTATCAAAAAGAAAAATTCTAATAACAATTAGAAAGAAAAGATAGATTCTCTTGAAAGTTATGAAAATTAGACTAACAGAAGGGTCCTCAACAGCAAAGTGAAACTAATGAGAAAATATCTTCAAAACATGGAGGAAAAATCCCATCATTTTAGAATTCTACCCACTATGATATTATAATTTAATAGCAAAGGTGAAACAAAGACAGTTTTGGACAAAGGCTGATAAATTTACTACTCATAGGTCTATTATTGGATGTAAGAAGTGAATTTAATTCAAAGAAAGGAGTGATTAATGTAGAGATAAACTCAGAATCTACTTTTCCTAACTCCCAAAACAGGGCTCCTAATAAAGTGAAGAGAGGCAAATGTGATCTTGGGAGGGTTTATTACAAGCTCTGCTTTCAATTTTTAACTATCATTTCACCATTTTCTCAATGTCAATGAAAACTAAGGAGATATTTATTTAGTCCTTAGTACACTGGGTTATTCATTTCTAGCAGGTAGGTTCCTCCAATAAGGTTTTGGAATTTAACTAAAACAGATACTTTGTGTAAAGGTAAAACTTGAAGGCACTCCGATTAAATCCCAGAATTAACTTAGCAGAATCTACTTATGGCAAAACCCTGGTTCTTTATTTTCATTTCTATGTTCTACATTTATAATCTACTTGTACGTTTTGCAAGGATTGCTGTAGAGACCATTTTCCTCATTAGCAAGACATAGAAAGAGCAGGACACAGAATAGGCAAGGCTATTTCAAGTCTCCCCATATTGGCATTATGAACTTGTGCAAATTACTCAACTTCCACAAACTATAATTTTCCTCATCTGTAGTATGGGGATAATAATTGTTTCCTCCCTGAGTTATCGTGGCAACTAAGGAGACCACTGTGAGTGCACTCTTCCCATCTATACGTCATATGAGAAAGTTCACAACTAGCGCCCAGTTCTGGAAAATTGTTCCCTGGGACAAAGGGGTGTAGGAGTGTAAGTACCACCTTGCCTTGACTCTTGTGTGAGTGCACAGATGACCTTGAAATCCTCCCAACACCCCACCCACCCCATCCACCTCTTTAGAAACTTCAGAGATTTCAGGTCATGGGAATTGTGTCCCAAACCACTTCCCTTGACTCTGGAATCTAGATCAGATGCAGTCATTGAGTATACCAGGGGGTAGTCCTCATCTGAGATGAGTGTTGTCAGACAATTTCTGGTCAAGGGCATCACACATCCTTACTCTACTGAGTTTCCCACCCCCTGAAATGTATCATAGAAGTGTGGCTTTTCTTCTCTTTCTGATCAGTTTCCTTTGTAGTGTCTCTGACTCATGTGAATAACACACACATTCTTCTCATGGGAACTGATGTTTATTCACAGTCCCCAGCTACACTTTGCCTAACCCTATAGTGTAAGGGTTTTAGCTTTCTGAACAGAGGCAACTTTCATAACTGATTTAGTTCAGAAAAAGGAAATTCTGAGCATTATCTTGTGGTATCATGCCCTGTACAAGGGAAAACTATTTGGAATCCGCTCTTTGGGTCCAGTGGCTGATATAAAAATGGGACTTTAGTGACCCCTTTGCCTCTCTTCCCTATCTTAATGGTGAAAAAGGATATTCATGTTTATACAATGTGAAAGGACATAAAGGAAAAGGGGAGAGGAAGAAGAAACTGGAGGAAGCTAGCTTGTGCCATGCACGCAGTCTCTGTTAGGCGGTGGAAGGTTCTATTCAGATATTACCCTATTTTGTTCCCATTTAACAGATGTTGAATCAAAGAGGTCAGGTAACTTTCTTGTCCTATAAATCCAGTGCTTTTTCTACTTTACCATATTGGGATATTGTAATTCATTCAGCTTTGAATTTTGATTGCAGAGGAAGTTGTGTGTGACTCACACTTTAGGATACTCAAAGGACTTAATCCCTTGTCCTTTAGGGACTTATAACCCAGTAGAGATCAAAGATCATAAGTGCTGACTGATAATGGATGATTAGGCCAATGGTTCCCAAGGGCAGGCAACCTGCCAGGCCTTCCTAGAGGGCATTTGGAAATAAGAATAACGGGTTGCCATGGTGACAGGCAGGTGTTTTAGGTGAGTGGACAAGGACTGGTGATGCTAAAGATCTTTATTGTATGGGATAGCTGAACAAAAGGTAACTTTTCTCTTCCCCAAATGTCAGCTTTTGCATGTGGAGGAAATTCTTGTATAATATAAAATTCTGTATAAATTCGGAAAAAAAATAATTCTAGATGTGTAGGTGAAAACGTCTTCATCAAGGAGAAACTTTCAACTATACTTTTAAAGAGGTATTGGATTTTGACATGTAGGCATGTGGCAAGAAGACTTTTCTAAGTAGGACTTCCCTGGTGGCTCAGAGGGTAAAGTGTCTGCCTACGATGCGGGAAAACCCAGGTTCAATCCCTGGGTCAGGAAGATCCTCTGGAGAAGGGAATGGCCACCGACTCCAGCACTCTTGCCTGGAAAATCCCATGGATGGAGGAGTGTGGTAGGCTACAGTCCATGGGGTTGCAAAGAGTCAGACATGACTGAGCAACTTCACTTTCACTTTCAAGTAGGCAATAATTGCATCTTTTTCCTGTTTCCACATACTAGTGGTGATGATTGATGAGCTTTGAAGCAAGGGATGGAAGGGCAGAGTGGTTAAAGGAATGTCTGGCCGCTTAGGTCTTGGTGAAAATACATGGAGAAGAGAACCAGTGGCATGGTTCTGGCATAGTCCAGTCCGAGGCTGGAAAAGGAAAAAGTGAATCAGAGCTTTAGAATTTAGAGCTGGAAGAGATCTTGGGTGTTATCTAGTCTGGCGTTTCACAAAATATTTCTCAGAATTCTTGTCTCACAATGCTCAATGATTTAAAAATTCTCCAATCAATTATGTTTGAAAAATGTAGAAAACCACATCCTGCTGGGGAAATTGGAGCCCAATGCATGTGGGAAACCCCATGGTAAAGACACCTGCTACTTGAGATTTTCCAAACATAATTTTCCATTAAACACTACTTATTATGTAACAGTACTCACGTTCTGGAAAATTCATTCTGAGAACCAAAGATCTAGTCTCATCCTTATGTAGATCTAGTCTTATCCTTATGTATCACCAATGGTAAACTGAGGCTTGTGAAAGTTAAGTGACTTATCCAAGGAGAGAGTCAGAGCTAAAAAATGGCACTTATCACTTTATAAATTTTAAGAATATATATTAATATTTTATTATTCATATAATGGGATTAAAATTATACATCTAATTATTATTTACTCAACAAAACATTAAGCCTATACATGTGAAAAAAAATAATCAACCATTTAAGGATTTCTAGAAATGAACTTTAATCCAGTAGCAACTTCTATTCCTTTATGCATTGTGGATCTTGGATTTTATACTTTACAAGTGTTTATTTTTTTTTCAACCTATATTTTTTGCTTATTTGAAACCTGACAATTATAATAATTAAAAGCACATATGATGCTCCATGGTGTGTGAAGGGCTTTGTATCCATTAATCCTAAAAACAATTCTATAAGCTAGTTAACTTTATCATCCCATTCAAAGTTGAAGAAGCTGAGACTCAGAGAAATAAGGAATGTGACCAAAATTACAGAGCTCATAGGTAAAGGAGCTGAGCTTCTGACCCAGGTCTGTCTGACTCCAAAGTGCAGTCTTAACCACTATGTTTTCATAATATTCAGGAAGCTCTGTGGATTTAGAAGATTCCACACTGACATCTCAAACTGTTCCATATTCTCAAGCCCCAGTAGGAAAATTGAGTGACTTAATGGCTAAAGAATTCATACTAAGGCACTGACATGTTGAGCAAGCTCCAGCCTGCTATTTACTCTATGGCCCTCTATAAATCATGAGGCCTTAGGAAAGAGGTGGAACTTTGTGTAGTCAACTTGGAAAAGATCACAGAGGCCAAAATTACATCATCAGGTTAGGTCTGTGACTGACCAGCTACTTTGTCATCACTTGACTAGTTGAGTAAGACAGTCAGGCCATGAGAAGAAACATCAAGGACTCACATGCATACATACAGGCATGCTATTTTTTTGCCTTTCCTTTTATTAGTGACCTCTTATGCAATGCTGTAGGAAAATACTCAATTCCTGAAGTTCCACTGACTACAAATGAGGATGTTTGAACTAACTCTTGCTAAGAAACCATGATTCAGACAGACACAGACCCTGGGGTAACTGGACCTGTGAATTTAATTTTGTTTTACTTTTTTCTAAGTGAAATTGCCTCAGAAAACTGGAGGGCAACCTTACTTTCCATGGGTAGAATTTATGAAACTTGGCTAAAGTTATAGAGCTCATATTATTAGATAAAAAAATAAGCCATCTCATGATAGGTGGACATTGTGATTATCCTTTAAGGAAAACTAACATCAGAGTAATAAAATTGTCCATGTGCAGAGTGTACCATCATTCAAAAACCATGATCACATCCATTTCCTTTTTCTGATCCTCACAAGAACCTTTCAAAGCTGGCAGTTCTGTTAGTCTGAATCTTTTTCATATTCATTCACCCATCAATTATATTGAGTGGCTATTTTGTGCCAGGCACTAGCAATACAGTAGCAAACGAGGTCTTTGCCCATTTGGATAGGTTCTTTGCTCCTTGGAAGGTGGCAGTCAATGAAAGAATGGATATGTAATAAGTAATTAAATAAGGATATAGGATGGAAGAGTCATAGGTGCTATTTAGAGAATTCAAACAGATGACTGAGATTGAGCCTGGGCAGCTACTTTAGATGGAGTGGTCAAGGAAGGTATCTCAGAGCACTGACACTTTAGCCTGAGACCTAAGTCCTAGTTCTGTAAGGACTGACCCAACCATTCTGCATAGATTGGAAAATTGAGACTCAAAGAAATTCAGTGACTAAAAAGCTTATATATAGTTAGTCCATGGTGGACTTAGACTTCAATCTTAAGTTTCCGAGTCCAAAACCAGTGCCATTTGGGTCCAACATCTCTTTCAATAACAAACATGGCAGAATATATAAATAATGCTCGCCACTGCTTCTGTGCATTAGGAGAGGCAGGTTAAACAACATAAAAGGTCATTTTGAAAATTTAATACTTAAATTGTTGATTATTAAATTTCTTCAAAATGAATAAGGAAACTGTAGTTTGAACTTTGAAGAAGTATATAGTTAAACTCAACCCACGTCTGAATGATTGTTTATTTTCTGATCAAAAGAAATTTATACAATATTTTCAAGTTTCTTCTTTCTGCCTCTCCTACTCTTATATTTGAGTATGTCTTTATTTCAAGCAGGAAAGGGTACAATATATAACAACCCTGACTATTTTGCCCAATCCCTAAGATGTATAATTTTTAGTTTCCTCTCTACTAGTAGCATGCTGGATAATGCAAAGCATTTGAGCCTCTTTTTTACAAATATATTAACAAGATTATATGGCAAGCCTTTTTGGTGGAATAGCGCTGTTATTACATTTTGAAAAAATATCCTGGAGTTTGTGCCTATAAATGATTAAGGAATGTTTTAAGAGAAGTGTTGACAAGAATCCTTCCAGAATGGATTAAATGCAAATTTAAAAAGAGAGAAAAAAAAATATATACACACGTACATATTATACATATGTATATAAAGATTAGACCTCTGAGAGGCTCTCTGATTCTTTGTATGAAAAAGAGGCAATTAATATATGTACATTTAACAAAAATAATTGATATTGGGACTTAAAAATTTCATTCAAATTGGGAAAGACACAAAAATATCATGTCTAAAATACACTGTTAAATAATAGCCATAATTGACCAAACTCTTATTTAATTAGTTTTTGTGGGTGTTAATTCATATAACTATACAATTTTAAAGTAAATTAATCTTATTTATTTTTATTGAAGTATAGTTGATTTACAAAATTGTATTGCTTTAGGTGTACAGTATAGAGATTCAGTATTCGTATAGACTACACACCATTAAAAGTTATTGTAAAAGAGTGGCTGTAATTCCCTGTGCTGTACAATATATTCCTGCTGCTTATCTGTTTCATGCATAGTAGCTTGTATATGTTAGTCCCTTACCCCTGTCTTACCCCTCTCCCCATTGGTAACCACTAATTTGTTTTCTCTTATCTGTGCACAGATGTATGCTCAGTCGTGTCTGTGAGCCTAGGGATTGTAGCTGGCCAGGTTCCTCTGTCCATGGAATTCTCCAAGCAAGAATACTGGAGTGGGTTGAGTTCCCTTCTCCAGAGGATCTTCCTGACCAAGGGATTGAACCCATGTTTCCTGCATCTCCTGCATTAGTTGGAGGATTCTTTTACCACTGTGCCACCTGGGAAGCCCCTATTAGCTGTGAATCTGCTTCTATTTTGCTAAATACATTGGTGAATGAATACAGTTGTCCTTGTGGGTATCTCCTTGTGTCATTTCATGAGTGGCATCTCACTGCGGTTTTGGTTTGTATTTCCCTAGTGACTAATCAGAGAAGGCAATGGCACCCCACTCCAGTACTCTTGCCTGGAAAATCCCATGGACGGAGGAGCCTGGTAGGCTGCAGTCCATGGGGTTGCTAGAGTCGGACACGACTGAGCGACTTCACTTTCACTTTTCACTTTCATGCATTGGAGAAGGAAATGGCAACCCACTCCAGTGTTCTTGCCTGGAGAATCCCAGGGATGGGGAAGCCTGGTGGGCTACCGTCTATGGGGTCGCACAGAGTCGGACACAACTGAA
This sequence comes from Bos mutus, assembly GCF_027580195.1. Taxonomy (NCBI): domain Eukaryota; kingdom Metazoa; phylum Chordata; class Mammalia; order Artiodactyla; family Bovidae; genus Bos; species Bos mutus. The sequence continues at coordinate 40,035,351 of NC_091620.1, read as the reverse complement.
GCGACTTAGCAGCAGCAGTGACTAATAATGTTGAACATTTTTTTGTGTGCTTATTGGTCAGCTGTATGTCTTCTTTGAAGAAATGTCCACTTTAGTCATTTGCCCATTTTTAAATTGTTTTTTTTTCTATTTTCAGTTATAAGACTTTTTGTACATTCTGAAAACTAGAATCTTGTCAGATATAGATTTTGCAAATATTTCCCCTAATTCTATGGGTGTTTATTATTGTTCAGCTACTAAGTCATGTCTGACTCATTGCAACCCAGGGACTGCAGTAGGCTAGGCTTCCCTGTCTTTCACTATGTCCTGGAGTTTGCTCAAACTCATGTCCATTGAGGTGGTGATGCCATCCAACCATCTTGTCCTCTGCACCCTCTTCTTCTCCTTCCCTCAATCTTTCCCAGCATCAAGGTCCTTTCCAATGGGTTGGTTCTTCGCATCGGGCGGTCAAAGTATAGGAGCTTCAGCTTCAGCATCAGTCCTTCCAATGAATATTCAGGGTTGATGTCCTTTAGCATTGGCTGGTTTGATCTCCTTGCAGTCCAAGAGACTCTCAAGGGTCTTTTCCAGCACCACAACCACAGTGGATATCTAATTCATTGTTATAGATCATGTACGGTTTTGGATCTGGACCATAATTGTTAGTTATTATAGCATATAGGTATTATTTTTGTTTGCATATCACTCCTTCTTCCCTCCTTTTTAGCTAATAACACTCTCCTCTACCCTTCCATCTATGAGTTTCTAGTCTAATTATCTTTCCTCCACTTCTAGTGCCTGATCCACTCGTCCAAGCTAACCTCACTGGAACCTATTGCCAGAAACGTTCACTCTGGTTGAAGGCTATTTAAAGATCTTATTCCCCTCTGCTGGAAAACCTGTGAATGTGTAATAGCAGAACTGCTTTCTTCATATTCCTTGTGTGGCAAAAAAGCCCTTTGGCAGTAGGAGAAAGTGAAATCCACAGGCAGAGAAGCAAAGCAGAGAAAGACTGAGCTGTGGCTGTCCATTTGTCCCCAGCATCGCTGGGGGATTTGACCCCTGTCAATCTTTATTATGTGATTAAATAAAAACTTTTTAGAATTGGCTGAGCTGAAGTTAGGTTTCTGTCACTTGAAATGTAATACTCATTGACTAATGTAGTTTGTATACGGCTTATCAAAGATATTACCAGCAACTCTTGCATAGTGAGAGTTTGTAATCCTGTTTGTGGGAATAAATGCAAGGAAAATGTAGCTGGGTAGAATTTGGGAAAACACAGACTAAGACATCTGGGGAAACAGCATAAAAATGTTTGAGTTTATGGGAAAGAGACGTGTAGGGAAAAGAGTCATTCCAAAATAGTTGCAAAGAATGGCAGATGCCAGTGAATCATGCTATATGAATCGATGATATGAAATGACAAGTAAAACAGCCTTTGAGGTATGGAAGACATGATAGTCAAAGGTACTGTGAGTCACAGACGTTTGTGTTAAACATCCTCTGCAAAGCCCTCCATGGAGACTAGTTGTCAGAACCAGCTGCCACGTCTCACATATGAGTGTGGCTGTTTTTCTATGAGTGTTTCTCTGTTTCCCTTCTGCGTCATCTCTTTGTATCTTTCTTTATTCTTCCTCTATTTTCCCCTAACAATCTATCCTTTGTTTTTTTTTTTTTTTTTAAGATTAAAAAGACCAGGTAGATATTACGAATAAACAGAAACAACAACTAGTCCTTTCCTCCTTTGTTAGTGATTTTTTAAATTAATTTTTTACTGGAATATAGTTGATTTACAGTGCTGTTCGTTTCTGCTCTACTGAAAAGTGAATCATTTATACATATACATATATCAACTCTTCTTTTAGATTCTATTCCCATTTAGGTCATTACAGAGTATTGAGTAGAGTTCCCTGTGCTATAGAGTAGGTCCTTATTTGTTATCCTTTTTATATATAATTGTGTGTACATGTCAATCCCAATCTCCCGATTTATCCCCTACCCCCCACCGTTAGTAATTTTCTTTAGCTTCTGTGTTTTGTGCCAGTGAACTCACGTCAGAGTGACCATTAGATGCTTAAACAGTCAAAAATATCAGGAGACAGGGCTTAAATTGCACCATTACAAGGATTATTACTTCGTATTCTGTTGTGGGTGTGAAGTTCTCTAAGAATGATGGAGGATTTATGGAGTGTTTCTGTTATCTAAAATGCGCAGACTTGGATATGGTACACCTTCCTCTTGGAAGATTGTTTCTGCATTTCTGGTTGAGTTCTTTCCTTTCTGGAAATCAATGAGTACATTGGATTTAACGGAAAAGTAGGCGAGTGGTTGCTACAAGATACTGGAACCAATGTATTGAAGGAATAAGCCTGCATTGGATTAATATTTGGAGAAGGCAACGGCACCCCACTCCAGTACTCTTGCCTGGAAAATCCCATGGACGGAGGAGCCTGGTAGGCTGCAGTCCATGGGGTCGCTAGAGTTGGACACGACTGAGCGACTTCACTTTCACTTTTCACTTTCATGCATTGAAGAAGGAAATGGCAACCCACTCCAGTGTTCTTGCCTGGAGAATCCCAGGGACGGTGGAGCCGGGTGGGCTGCCATCTATGGAGTCGCATAGAGTCGGACACGACTGAAGCGAGTTAGCAGCAGCAGGATTAATATTGCAAAAATAGCACCTGCATCACACATGGACCTGTGCATTGTTGAGAAGGAGATGGAAAACTAAATCTACACAAGAAATAGTTGCCTGTGCTTTTGTCTCATAAGTGTGACATGAAAAATTATAGTGTCTCAGTAAATTTCCTAAGAAAAGACACCATCCAAGAGATATACCATTATATATGTATAATGTAGAACACAGGATGATACAAGAGGATGCAGGCTCATGATGAGAGGGAGAAATATCTCATACAGGCTTCTCAATCAAAACTCATCCAACTAAGAGTGATTCTAATATTTTAGTATAGTTTATCTATAAGTTGATTAAATTAAATATTTAAGATCTGCCATATATTTTTTGACTCACACAATGTTTCCTGTTCAACCTTAATTTAAAAAAAAAATTTTTTTTCCCCAGTCACATGGCATGTGAGATCTTAGTTGCCCAACCAAGGATTGAACCCATGTCCCCTGCATTGGAACCACAGACTCTTAACCACTGGACCACCAGGAAAAATCCCTACTGTTCAAAAGCATACGTTTAAAACACTTTAAGGCATTGTTTGGTTGCATTACAACCCTGGGATCACAGAGAGCCCATCAACAATTGTAGTTGAGATTCTGAGATCCAGAGTGAGTAAAGGAGGGTAACAGTGACCCCCTAGAGCCTGGGACACTGGCAAGTCTATTTCTGTCTGGTGAGGTCACTCAGTTGTGTCCGACTCTTTGCAATCCCATGGACTGTAGCCTACCAGGCTCCTCGATCCACGGGATTTTCCAGGCAAGAGTACTGGGGTGGTTGCCATTTCCTTCTCCAGGGGATCTTCCTGACCCAAGAATCGAACCCGGGTCTCCTGCATTGTAGGCAGACGCTTTACCGTCTGAGCCATTACCTTAAACACAGTCCAAGCCCCCTATTTCTGTCTGGGAAACAGCATATACCTGCTTCCGAAAAGGGGTACTAGAAGCTTGGGTCTTAAATGATTTTTTTTTTCTGGAGGATTTATCTATTGTTGAGGGTGGGTTCCTCTACTATTATTGTGTTGTCTCTGTCTCCCTTCGGATCTGTTAGCATTTGATGAACATATTTAGATGCTCTGAGAGCTCCGATGGCAGGTGCACGTATGTACATGCTTTATATTTTCTTGACAAACTGACCCTTTTATCATTATATATTGACCTTCTTTATCTTTTGTTAAATCTTTGGCTTAAAGTCTATTTTATCTGATGTAAGTATAACTAATCCTGCTCTCTTTTGGTTTCCTCTTGCATGGATATTTTCTTTTTTCTATCTTTGCACTTTGCGCCTGCACTTTGAGTATCCTTAAAGCGAAAGCAGGTCTCTTGTAGGAAGCATAAAGGTCTTAAAGGTCTTGCTTTTTTAATCCACCCATCACTTCTTGTCTTTTGTCTGCAGCATTCAATAAATTTACATTCAGAGTAACTGGTAGGTAAGGACTTACTAATGCCCCCTTATTAACTGTTTGCTGGGAGTTTTAGAGTTCTTATTCTTTTCTTCATTTCTTCCTTTGTGAGCTGATGATTTTCTGTGGTGTGCTTTGATTCTCTTTATCTTTTGTGAATCTACTGTAGGTTTCAGCTTTGCAGTTACTATGAGGCTTACATCTCATAGACATAACATCTCGTAGATGTAACAGCCTGTTTTACACTGATAACAATTTAACTTCAAATGCATTTAAAAACTCAACTCTTTTACTCCCTTCTTTTAAGTTCTTGATGTCACAGTTTACATCTTTTTTATATTGCATATCCATTAAATTATTGTTCCTTAGCTATTTTTAATACTTTTATCCTTTAACCTTTAAGACTTAAGTGGTTAGCACATAACCATACTACAGAATTGTAGTATTCTGAATCTGACTATATGCTTACCTTGAACAGTGCTGCACATTTTCCTGTTACTAGATAACATGCCTTTATTTAAGCTTGAAGAAATCATATCACCCTTTCTTGTAAGGCATGTCTAATGGTAATGAATGGCACATGGAGGCTGGTGACGGGTGTCAGGGTGGCAATATGCAGATACACAGCTGTAGGCACCCACTTTGAAAGTGTGCACAGTGGTAAGGGTCAGCTGTAGAAGACTAGGCTAGTGTTTCACACTCACGCAGCCACAGAGGTATTGGCTGGTGGCCTGTGCAGGACCCAGGATCAAGAGCATAGAGGCGGAAAAGGAAAGGGACTGGGTCTGTCAATATAAATGCCAGTGCAGGTCAAATGCTGGTGAAATCAGCAGGGGTCCATGGTGGCTGTCCTGGCCATTGATTTCTTCAGTGGTGAAAGCTCATAGGGCTGTCTGCCAAGCAGGTCACTGAGAACAGCAATTGGTCCTGCTTCTCGACTGTCGTTAGTAACCCCTGCCATTTTTCCTCCCCTCTTAAACCTCTCATCTTTGCTGGTAGCCAAACAGGCTGATGTAAGCACAAAGCTACTCTTGGAAGCATTGTTTGAATACAAGAGACTAGATACAAGAAAATACTCATAAGCAGGGCTAGTTACAGAAACCCCTGGGCATTCATACAATGGAATCATATGCAGCCACAAGAAAAGAATGAAGGTTACCTTTGTGTATGAGTATGGAAATACATTCAAGACTCATTTTTAAATGGAAAATGTAGGGTGTAGAATTTTATGTAAATGTGTTACCATTTGGGTAAGAAAAGGAAAAACAGATATGTAAGCATTTTTCTTTGGCCTTGCATCTATTTTTTTCAGGGAAGAAAATACCTGATAAGAAGGAGAGAAACTTTGGGAGAGAGGATTATTTGTTGTTTCCAGAAAATAGTACCATGGATCTTCCCAGCATTTGTTGTTTAATCGCTCAGTTGTGTCCGACTCTTTGTGACTTCATGGACTGCAGCACGCCAGGCTTCCCTGTCCTTCGCTATCTCCCGGAGTTTGCTCAAACTCATGTCCTTTGAGTCGATGTTGCTATCCAACCATCTCATCCTGTTTCCAGCTTCTCCTCCTGTCCTCAGTCTTTCCCATCTTAGCTACTTATAGCAACAGGTGACCCTTGACACTTTGTGGATTAATTCCAGATTCAGTGACAATAATCTCAAGTTCAGGAAAGTTCACAGGAGAAACTTTTTCTCGACTCTTCCAGACTCCCAGTCCTCCCATCAATGCTCAGAAGAGGTGCATTATCCACCGGAAGCCCTAGTGTAAGAAATGGAGATAACTAGGAGCTTGGTAACATTTATTCTATTCTGAGTGTGAAATACGTGTGACGATGCTGTGTCATGGGGAAGATAATAAATCATATGATCTTTACGCCCTCCCCCAAAATTCAGAATATTTTTGGAGAGACAAGACACGCATTCCTTGAGAGCATTAAAAAGAGGCAGAATCCACTGTGAGGTATTTGACAAACATGAGTTTTCTTAATCTGCCCACTTACCTGGATCATTTGGGAAGAACTAGTAAAGATCCCAAGACATTGTGTATAGAAAGTACTTTGTAAACTGTTAAGTCCTAGGAAAATGTTGCCTTCCATGTCAGTAAACAAAAGGCATTGCAGGCATCGAACCACCCAGGAGGGCATGCCCTGAGGGGACTCGGGATGGAAAAAAAGGGCTGACTGATGTCAAGCCCTGAGCTACTGCAGTCACTCCCAGCTGAGCACCTGGAGGTGATTCAGAATGGAAAAAAGCTGGATCCTTGTCCTAGATAGTTGAAGTGAAAGTGTGAAAGTGAAGTCGCTCAGTCGGTCTGACTCTTTGCGACCCTGTGGACTGTAGCCCACTAGACTCCTCCATCCATGGGATTCTCTAGCAAGAATACTGGAGTGGGTTGCCATTAAGGTGCATATCAAAGGAATGATTTTAGTGAGCCCGTAGAAAAGTGCTAAAATTTTTAACTTGAGATATCTGGTTTTCTTTAACTGTAATCTTTTGAAGCTTCAATTACCAGATCTTTGTTGCACAAACCCCTAGCCTGGCTCCTCCCTTTAACCTCTTGGGAGCAGCCTCTCAGAGGCTGTGTCCTGGGCTTAAGTCTTCAGTTCTGTCCACCAAAGAAAAGATAATGCTCAGCATCGTGCATTTTTCTTTCAGTGGATAGTAGATATTGTCATTTACTTTTGGTTAGAGAAGGCTTCAGGGCCTCTCAGATGGTGCTAGTAGTAAAGAACCTGGCCTGCCAGTGCAGGAGACTGTAAGAGATAAGGGTTCAATCCCTGGGTCAGGGAGATCCCCTGGAGGAGGGTATGGCAACCCACTCCAGTATTCTTGCCTGGAGAATCCCATGGACAGAGGAGCCTGGTGGGCTATAGTCCACAGCATTGCAAAGAGTCAGACACAACTGAAACAACTTAGCACGCACACAGAGAATGCTTCACAAAGGAGGTAGGTGTATAAACCTGAGCTGGAAACACCGGCGGCAGGTGGCAGAGTGGTGAGGAAGGGTTTGCAGATGGGGAAGTACAGGTGTTACTGGAAGGCAGGAGTGGGCGTGGTCAGGAGAGATGGGTGAGCCAACTTGAGAGGTTGCTGTTTTAAATCTAAGGATATCAGGGAGCCAAGGTTGGTGACATGGTTTCTACCTAGCCTGTAAGAACCTAATCTGAGGTTTCAAGTTCCAAGTTGAAGCTCAAGGTCAACCAGATCCAGGCATAAAATCTGTCTTCTGAAACTCAACCTGCTATCTTCAGCTTGGCATCAGCAGGGGCAGGGTGGGGGGAGGTCAGGGATGGGCATGGAGAAGCGAGGTTGCAGGAGCCCAATCTTGTAGAGCTTTACAGAAGGTTCTGGATGTTTAGGAAGCATGGAGGTCCACAGACCAGACTGCCTGACCACCTGGACAGCTAATTTCTGCCCTTGTTGCTCAAGAGAATTTAGGGAAACCAAAAACAAAGCTGCAAGATAAATTAAATCAAAGCAAGAGAAGAAATAAGGCAAAAGGAAGATAAGGCAAAAAAGATGCACCTGAAGTATGGTTATTCCACACCACATGTGCCATGCTTTCCTCACATTAGCTAGAATTGACCTTGCATTTGGCTGTACATAATGAGAACAAGGAAATAAAACCAGTCAGGTGATTTGCAGCTTCCTGGGCACAGGAAGGTGGATAAAGACCTTGCTTTGTCACCTCTCACTTGACCTGATGCAGGAGAAGGCAGAGGAAGTGAGGGAGCCTGGCCTTCTGCCTGACAGACATCTGCTGACTGCTTAGGCTCACAGAGGGGTGGGGCGGGGACTATGGCAGATGCTGGCCTACAGTGACAGTAAACCAGTGACACAGAGGAGCCATCAGAAGAGGGACAGCCCTGCCCCCTACCCCCCATCCCCACCCCCACCCCAGTCCTTCTGATACAGAGACAGCTGGTCAGGGGAATCATGCAGTGCCTCTGGGGAGCCCATTCCTGGCAGGGTTCGGCCTGGGCTGGCCCTCTTGCAGGCTTGTGGGTGAACCTTCCGGGCTCTGCTCTGGGAACCCGCCCCAGCCATCCGGCTCTGCAATCCCCATTCCTGGGTGCTGAGCTGTTCAGGCGGCAGTCAGAGGAGGCTGAGTCCAGGACAGGGAGCCAGGGAAAGTGAGGGCCTCCCCCAGAAGCAAACAAATCTAGAGCGATTTTGGGCTCTGCACCTGCAAAATGGATGAACTGGTTTGGGGGTTTTTCGATTAGAAAAACGGGACTTTGTTGCCTGCCTTAATTTCTTCTTGGCAGCTCTCTGAAGGTGATGCTGAGATTTGAGATAGACGGGAAAGAGGAAGAAATGATTCTTTTCCTCTCTTTACTTTTTTCTTATTTATACCTTCTACCCTCCTCCCCTCACAGTGGCTCAGCCGGTAAAGAATCTGCCTGCAATGCAGGAGACCAGGGTTTGATCCCTGGGTCAGGAAGAAGGGAATGGCAACCCACTCCAGTATTCTTGCCTGGAGAATTCCATGGACAGAGGAGCCTGCAACGATTGTGGGCTGCAACAATCCACGGGGTCACAAAGAGCTGGACATAAATGAGCAACGAACATTTTCGCTTTCACAAACATACTGCACTCCCCTCTCCACACCACCCCCAACCAGACACAGTACCCTTAATGGGTTAAGTGAAAATCGTGCCCCCAAGAAGTTTCCAGTGCTGTGTTTCTGGGGTCCCTTGGAAGCCAATGCTCTTTTCCTAAGGATTTGTAGTTTCTTACTCTCACCTGCAGCCTCTGCTTTCCCTTCTTGTTGCCAAAAGCACATGATAGAACCCAGTCAAGCTTCCCCTGCCCCTCTGCCCCCTCACCTCTCACAGCCCCTCCCCCTAGCCACCTCACAAAGGAGCTGAGTCCTCCTTTATGGCCACAGTCACCTTGAGGTGCCCTAAATTGATCTCAGGAGTTCAGGAGGGATTCTGGAGTTTCTGGGAGCACAGTGCAGATTCCAGGGCTGAAGCTCCCTGCTCCTTGACCATCCGAGGTTCACAGGGAGGCTGAGAGCCAGAAGCAGCTGGGTCAGGGGCGTTCTCTGCTCTCAGGTCTCTGGGTCTTACTGGGTGCATGTACTTATCTGTGCTGCAGTTGGTGGCTTTCTTACTCCTGATCTTCAGCTGCACCCAGGAAGGGCTTGAGTGTGTGCTTAGGGCCAGTTTGGGCCCTTTCTTGGTCACATTGAGGTAGGGAGATCCAGTTTGTGTATTTCTATGCAATATGTGTGTTCCTGACTGAATAAATCTTCAGCAGAAGCAAAGCCTGATAATTTTGGAGAAGAGTTTGTTTCCATTTAGCAGTTGGTGAATTAGGATGTGGTAGACACTTATTCTGCTTATTCTCTGGCCCAAGGGGGTTCCATCCTTAGCCTGTACCCCACAGGTGTGTCGGGCATTCTTCAACCGACAGGTAGGTGGTTCTTGGAGCAGGAGGTAGGATTGAGAAGTCAAGGAGAGAGAAGTGAGGACCAAGGGAGAGCTGGAAGGAGTGGGTGAAAGCTAGATTGGAATTGGGATTCTGCTTGTAGTGGATTTTGTTCCCTACCCTGCATCCAGTCTCTGGCTCCATGAATCTGAAGACACTGCTAATATATGTGCAGACATCTCTCCTGATGTCACATGGAAATCTCTCACTCAACACACCCAAATTTCACTTGCATCTTTCTTCTCCAAACTACTCTCCCTTCTCTATGAGTCCCCCACTAGGTCCCCAAGCCCCAAATCTAGTCACTGAGTCTGGGTGAGTCGAGGCTGCTGGTTGGTCTCATCTGCTGTGCCCACCTTCACCTCCAGTCCCCACCACCTGCTTGGGGTTCCAAGTGCTGCCATGTTTCCCCTCACCTCCAGGTGAGTTATTTAATATCTCCTAGCCTCTGTTTGCTTCCCACTGATGAGGATAATGGAGAACCCACCTCACAGGGATGTGGATAGAAATAAAGGAGACTGTATCTGATGAACAGCCTTGATATTGTCCCACTCATGGAAGATGATAGTCTTGCCTTCAAGCCTCTCCCTTATTCCAGCCATGTTTTTTCCCAAATGGACATCTGTGTGACAATAGAAATTCCAAGTGCTGGGCATTTCCTACCCTTTCCACACCCATCTCAATGGAGAGGAGGCTTCCGAGGAAGAAGACACTCCGTGTTCCTAGACACTCCATGTTTTCTGTGTTCCTAGAGGCTGGCTGAGTGTGATCCCTTCACTCCACTTCCATACCCTCTGGAAAAAGGGGTTGAAAGGATAGAAACTGCTGAGGTCAAAGTCATGTGTAGACTCCTTAGTGGAAAAGAAATCAAAGTGAATGTTGCTGGGTTGTGTCAGACTCAATGAGACCCCACGGACTGCCAGGCTCCTCTGGCCATGGAATTCTCCAGGCCAGAATACTGGTGTGGGTTGCCGTTCCCTTCTCCAGGGGTTCTTCCCAACCCAGGGATAGAACCCAGGTCTCCTGTATTGCAGGCAGATTTTTTTTTTACTGTCAGAGCCACCAGGGAAGCCTTAGTGGAAGGAAGGAGTGAAACCTAGATTGGAATTGGGATTCGGCTCCTGGTAGATTTCATCCCCCTCCCTCGAATCTCGTCTCTGGCTCCATGAGTCTGAAGACATGCTAGTGTATGTGCACATATGTTGCTATGACTTTGTTCTCAGTCACTTGAAACAGAGATAATTTTGTCTGATAAAAAAAAAAAGCTTAAATGTAAGACCCATAGACCTCCTTCTATTTTAAGCAAAATTGGCTTTCTTTTTTTTTTTTGGTAAAAAAAGGAAGAAAAAATATTGCCCATCATGTGTGTGGCCTGAACACAACCCTCAAAACATCTTAAAGGTTATCCATCAAGGTTTTTAAAAGGAAATATATCATTCTTAATTGTTCTTATCTTAATATTATATAATACTTTGTGGATTTATTTTTTAACCTATCATCTTATGCCAGAAAGGGCCGTTTAGGCTTATTTTTATTTGTAGACTGAAACAAAAATAAAATATATGGGATTATGTTTACTATTTTAGACTTTATTCTCTATTATTTTGCCTTTCAACATGAAAAGGAATTTTGTGCTGCAGATCAACATTTGGCCTCGGTCAGTGGTGCTCCCTTCAGGCCAGGAGAGAATGTCTAAGAGAACTCTGGGCCAGCAGGCAGCCATATATTTCTTGCTTAATCCTGTGTGTGTGGGTGAAGTATCAGGCAAAGGTATAAATAAAATGTTCTGACTCCACATATGGTATCTGGGGTTGAAAAATCCTTCATAAACTTTTCCATTCCTATCAGCAGTTTTACTCATTAGGGGACGTCCAGAAACTCTTCTTTGGGGATTATTTGAGAAGCAGCAACAGCTTCTTAGAAAAAAGCATACTTGCTGTAAGATTCAGCATAAAGATTGAGTGCCTGTGGGCAAGGAATCCTTAAATAGCCATCTAAATGTTCAGTGGGGCTTCCCCTCTTGTTGGCTTTTCTGTCCTCAGAGCCTGGATTTTTCAGTAGCATAGCCATAGCGATGGAAATATGCTTGGCCCTTTCCCTCCCGTGGACCAGGATCATGTCCATGGGCCAGCAGATGGCTTTTCTCCCTTCTGTCTGCACCTAGTTAGTGCTAACGTCGGGATCCAGAGTGGGAAATCAGGCCCAGAAGATATCATTTCAAAATCCTAACAACTGCAAAGTTTTAATAGTGTATTTGCATCTTGCCCCTGACTCATTGGGAAAGACCCTGATGCTGGGAAAGATTGAGGGAAAGAGAAGGGGACGACAGAGGATGAGATAGTTGGATGGCATCACTGACTCAATGGACATGAGTTTGAGCAAACTCTGGGAGATAGTGAAGGACAACGAAGCCTGGTGTGCTGCAGTTCATGAAGTTGCAAAGGGTCAGACACAACTTAGCGACTGAACAACAAGAGCAGCAAATCAAAGTTATGATGCTCTTTCTGCCTCCTTGTGAGATTGAACTTGGGCCAGGTGCTGGAAAAAGCATACCTTGCATTAAAAAGAGCCAATAGATGGATGTGTCCTGACAGACAAAATACCTCAACCTACATGTGGTCTCACTCATAGGAGAGAAAGATACCATCCTTGCTAAGCAACCCCAGAAACAGACACTGCAGCTGAGGGTGGCAGAGGCTGACAGAGGCTGGTGAATGTAACTTTGGAGCTAAGGTCACATGACACACACTCCCCTCTGTTTGTTGCTGAGTGCCCTACCTAGCACCTCACAACTGAGTGTTGGATGTTTGGACAAATTGAGAGGGCCAAGCACCAGACCAGACGGTGTCACACTCTTTTTCTCTGTCATCTGCCATTTCTAAACATTACCAGATCACCTGTTCTTTCACTACAAGGACATTGCTTCTGCTTCGATTTCTTTTATTACTCCAGATGATTGTGCTCAGTTGCAGTCAGACAACATTTAACATCTTTAGTGAAGGATCTTGTAATAAACTAGTAAGATTCAGCCTCAGGGCCTCTCGCATACACAGGCTGCCTTCCAAGAGTCAGAGGAGCCCTAGCAATGTGTTCACAGGAGGGTCACATGTATGTTTTAGGTGTATAAACAGTAAGAAAGATTCACTCATGCTTGGTTAAGATTGTTTTTTGTTTCCATTCCAACTTCCCCAACCTCTACTGTTGTGGTGTTAGTGTGTGTGTGCTTAGTCACTCAGTCATGTCCAGCTCTTTGCAACCCCATGGACTGTAGCCCACCAGGCTCCTATAGAGGAGCCTGACTACTGGAGTGTAGTCACAGGCATTTTGGGGCTCCAGCTAAAAAGAAGTGGAGTTGGGAGTACATTTGGTTTGGGTTTAGTTGGGGGTGCTTTTGTGGTTGGGCTTCCCAGGTGGTTCAGTGGTGAAGAATCTGCCTGCCAATGCAGGAGACACGGGTTCAATCCCCGGTTCGGGAAGACTCCCTGCCCCAGAGAAGGAAATGGCCACCCACTCCAGTATTCTTGCCTGGGAAATCCCATGGACAGAGGAGCCTGGCGGGCTACAGTCCAAAGGGTTACAGAGTCAGACAAAACCCAGCAACTAAACAACCACTTTTGTGATTGGCAAAGTTTCCAATTACAGCGAAGTTATTGCTAACTGTCTGTAGAAATGACTTGTAAGAATATCCCTTTGGCTTCCTGTGCTGAGGCAGCCGGCTCTGGGACACAGAACTGAGTATGTTCTATAGCATCGGACCCAGAAGTTTGTGCACTGTTAAGGAAAAGCAGGGTTTAAGATGTACAAAGCAGGGGGCTAATCTGTAAAGATTCTTACAAATGTCAGATACACAAAATTGTAGGCAGAGGACTTCATTTTCAGTAACGAGTCAAAACAGAAGTTCTCTGATTTCTGAAAAAAAATGTATGTAGTTATAAAGACTCTATGCCATGTTTACCCACTCCAGTGTTCTTGCCTGGAGAATCCCAGGGACAGGGGAGCCTGGTGGGCTGCTGTCTATGGGGTCGCACAGAGTCGGACACGACTGAAGCGACTTAGCAGCAGCAGCAGCAGCAGCGTGCCATGTTTTCTCTTTTAACGGGAGTTCTGCAAAAGAGATTTCTTAGAAATGCTGTGTTTTAACCTGCCTTTGTGGTATTTTTTTTTTAACAATCTGTAATTTGTATTTTGTTGTGGTTTATTTTCATTCTAAGTAGGTATTTGCTTTTATACCCAATTATTTATTCTCGATTTTGAATTCTTTGGCTTTATGAGGATTATAATTATACATTCTTCAGACACCAGAACATCTTCATAAGTCACTGACTGTCTTCTATACTGTGGTCAGGTTGGTTGGTCCTCTTAAAGTAGAAGTATGCCCAGGTGATGCCTGCATAATTTGAAGTCTTGGGTGACTTTCATCTTTCCATAAACAGCACACACTGCCCTCCTCTCCCCGTCCTACCCTCCCATGCTGGCACCAGAGACCCCGCACGCCCACGGCTCCTGGAACAGGCTGCCTCTCTTGATCCTCACCTCCTTTGACCACGTGGACTCCTCTAATGACAACAGCTCCTTTAGCATTGGTTTATTCAATAAGCTTCTATTCATCCTTCACCAAGTAGCCAGGCAGAAGATCGGGCAGGTGAGTCAAAAATCTGCCAGCACTCAAGTTGGGAGGGATGACCGGAAGGGCTCTCACAATTGGCTTTTTCATGGAAGCCGGGCATGGGCAGTTTGAACGGCAAGAGCATGGTGGCCAGTAGGAGGCCTGCCTCTCATCCCTGGAGGCTGGCTTCTTGCTTGGCCTTGAGCAGTCACTGAACCCATGGTGCTGATGGAGCCTATGATTTGAAAATTTGGATCACTATTGTATGTTGCTAATCACTGACTGTAGTCCCCAAAAAAGCCTTGTGAAAACGTTAAGGCTTTGTAATGACTGCATACTCATATTTTAAGGGACAGATGAATTCACTACTTTCTGAAGCTTATTGACCCTTCCTTTGACGCTTTGATCTTATGTAAAATGGAGTAATATCCATTTTTCTGCATCACCATACACTTGTCTAGGGATGCCTGGATGTGTATAAACTTGCACTGTGTTTCTTGGGAGTTAGTGTTTTACCATAGATCAGCTTCGTGGACCCGCTTTTCCTTAGATGTAAATGATGTTAGTTAACTGTTAAATGAAATTAAGTGGACATTTTAAAACTAGGGCTATCAGAAGGTGGCCCACCACTGGGCTGCATCTGTTTCCCTTTATGACCTTCTGGTCCCTGCTTAGGTTATATCCCAGCTGCAGTGGCTGTCTGGTCTGGATAGTGGCACGTTCAGATCCCCCCTGCCCCTCTCATTCTCTCCTCCATACTTCCTGACACTTTTCTTTTTGCTTCTTCTTTCAAGGCCAGAGCTGGGGAGACACACCAGAGAGACAGAGAGAGTCATTTATTTCTCCTTTTTTCTTCCTTTATCAAGGTTATCTCACTATTTCCGCCCCCATCTTGATTAGTCTTCCAAGAAAATGGTCTCTATAAATAGACTTCAGTTGACATTTGTGACTCAAGAGTCCACATCACATGTGACGAAACAGAGCAGGAAGTACGGTTGTAGACACTCTTTGATTTCCGGTGGTAGGATTATTAGTAGCAACACTGATGACGATAAAGCAGAGACTGATTATTGTTTACCGCTGTAACTGAAGCCTTTTCAGGCAAGCACTTCCTTATTTAGTGGGTGCTTTAATTAGTCATAGAACTGTTATACTAAATTAAGCCAGCGTTTTATTAACATTCACAGGTTATTTTCTTCTCTTTATCTCCTTTCCTGTCTCCTGTCTGTGTGAGTGTATCATCCAATCTCCCCTTTAGTTTAGGGATTTACATGTAAGGAAAGCTGGACCAACTTACAGTCCCCAACCTAACCCCTTAGAATGCATACTTGGTATCAAGAAAGATACAAAGAAACTTGGGGAAACTTCTAGGACAAAGAAAGCAAATGTGAAATCTATCATTCTTTAAGCATGCCCTTGGATAACTTTGTAAAGCTTCCTATGATTAGCTTTTGGGGAAAAATGAAAACAGATTCCATTGCATCCCCAAATCCATGCACTTTATTTCTTCTTCTGAGTATCCAATTGGCCAGTTTGAAGCCCACTCCCCCCTCACCCCAGTCTCTGTACCTGGTCTGGGAAACAAGACCCTACACATCTTTTTCCCAAGAACTGTGAATCTGTGTGGATAAATCTGCTCTTCAGATTTTCTGTCTCTGATGTTATTTAGTTAAGCTGGAGAAGGCACTCTAAAAACATGGCCTGGTATGGTATGTACCTGTCCTCAAAGCAAGCAGAAGTTCACTGTTTCTCTGTCAACTTGACTGTGAGGAATGAATCAGGTAGGAAGTCTGATTCATTCTTCAGCCTCTCCTCTCCAGGTTTGCAGCTTTACAAATGAGATCAGGTTGGGAGTTGGAACCGCTAGAATGTACTGGCTCAGTCAGGGCTGAGAAGTCACCAGCACCCCTAGGCTATCTTTAAATGCCTACCAGGTGACGAGAGGCTTTGGGGCCACTGGAGGACTGACATGAGATGGATGACAATTTCCCAAATACAGCATCGCCCAGTTAGACTTGAAACCAAATGTTAAATACCAGAGAATCATAATCACCCATAATTAAGAATGAAATGCTTTCAAGGACATTTGTTATTTTAACAAAACTGTGATCAAATGTTCAGCTCTTAAAAATTCTGATCTTGCTTTCATCTCTCATAAGTAATAAGGGTTACTGTAGGCTCAATGGTGCACGGTGGGAGTATTAGATACATGACAGCCCACCACGCCTTCTAGAGAACACAGAAAGGAGACTATTTATTTTATGCAAAAATAGTTATAACTCTTAGATGTTCTCAGCAGATCTATTTTGCCCCCCAAGATAAGTAGCCTTTATTTCTCTTTCAGATAATTAATAGTTTCTTATCTATAGTTCCCTTGTCCAAGCTCTGCTACAAGGCAGAGTAGAAGAAAAGCACGGGAACATTCGATATGTTAATTATGAGGTTATGACATTATTAAACGTACCCCAAATACAAGTGGCCTCAGAGATGAGATCTGTGCCAAAAATGAATCATGGAAGCATAGAGTTGCTGCAGAATGTTTAAGAAGTGACCATTTTTATGTTTCTTATTTATCCATCATTCTTTTGAAGAGAGCTGAGTGTATTCTTTTACCTTCTTCTGTCTGGCCACGCTTTCAATTTATATATGGAGTAACTGTTCTCTGGGAGATGGAGAGAGTGGGCCCAGCACCAGGGCAGGGGTGTTGGGCTGTCCATGTGGCACTAGCGCTAAAGAACCCGCCTGCTAATGGAGGAGATGTAAGAGACATGGGCTCACTTCCTGGGTTGGGAAGACTCCCCTGGAGGAAGGCATGACAATCCGCTCTAGGATTCTTACCTGGAGACTCCCATGGACAGATTCTGGTAAGCTACGGTCCATGGGGTCACACAGAATAGGACATGACTGAAGCAACTTAGCATTCATGCAAGATGGGAGTGATGCCTTAATAAACAAGAAATATGCTGAACACACAGGGCTTCTTGTCAGCGTATGGTTTCAGTGGATCCCCCCAAACCTGCATTGGTTATCTGGTCCATGTCTAGGACTCTGAAGGACTGAGAGTCAGTGACAAGTCAAGGGGAGGTTGTCTTGAAGCAGCAGGTTGGCCTTATCCTGAAAATGTCTTTCTGTGGTACCTGCATGGGGAAAGAAGGCCTGACCAAGAGACATAAAGAAGTTTTTGTTTCTTCCAAATTCTGCGATAACCTGTCTTGGACTTTAAGCCACTTCCTCCTAGAGGTGGAGGGGGCTTCTCTTGTTTTTCCTTCTCTTGGGCTAAGCCCCTCAGTGCCAAAGTCTTCCATCAAATCGGTGATTTCATCTTCCCAGTAAATCTCGTTGCTTGTCACAAATTGTGGGGTTTTGTTTGTTTGTTTTAAACTTGAAGGAAAGAAGTTTGAAACAAAGCATTTTTTTTCATATTTTACACCAGGTATTCATTTTGTCTGAATTAAAAAATGAATCAAATGAATAAAAATAAAAATTGTGCCATTTCCAGGGCAAGCCTCCTCTCTAATACATTTTATTATCAATCAGTCACTGTGTTTTACACACACATCTGTATACTCACTCAGTCCATGTCTAGTCTAGGGCCCCTTTCAAAGACCAATCTGACTTTCTCACACCTGGTCAGCAGGGGGCACTGTGAGCTGGGGGAGATGGGGTCTTCTACTGAATGCTTCTACAAAGTCAACTGCCTCTATTCCATGTTTATTTTCTCCTCTGGGACCTATTCCAAAGCATTTTCATTTCTACTCCACCCTCTTCACTTCTTTCCTCTCCACTCTCCCTCCTTAGTTTCCATCTATGTCCCAGAATCTCTCCACCAGGGCCCAAGCCCCACCTGCAGCTGCCACCCACCACTGGACTTCCACAGAGCCTCTTACTAGCTGAGCTAGCAACACTTTAGGTGTGGCACATACTACATCCAGCTTTTCTAAATGGCTGGCCTTTGGCAAGCCCCAATTATATTTTTGTCAATCACTTTTTTCCCTCTAATTTTTCAACCCCTTGTGTATTTTAAGAGGAAATTTAATCTGTTTCTGGTTCTTTTTCAATTACAGAAACTCCTCAGAACCTTGTGTTGTAAGACTTATTTGATGTTCAAGAAGTCTGAACTTTTTCAGAGTACTTTTAAAGACGTTCTTCCTAGAACCTGGAAGTAGCCTTTAGCCAGATATAAAAAAACAAACAAACAAACAACTTTGAGGGTGTGGTTTCAAGTTAAAGACCTAGCTCAAAGGTGTTTTCTCACTGTCATTAAGCAGTGATTCTGAGTGGGCTTGGTTATTGCATTCCCTCAGGAAGAACTTTAATGAGAACTGCTTGTGCCTGGAAGGCTGTCTCTCAGAGGGCCAGAAGTTACAGGGAGAGATGAGGAGGGGAACCTAGAGAATGTGGCTTTAGAGTTTCAACCCTTTGGGATAAATCCTGAACACAAACATGAATGTGAAAAATCCCAGATCCAATCATCCGAGTTCCCTATTAGAAGTCTGAATTCAGGGAAATTCTTAAACACACACACACACCCCGGTGAAATAACCAACTAAACTGGATGGTGGCAGAAGCGGAGAATGTAAACGGAAGTAGGTCTTTAGGGACGGAAGTCACTGGAAGTGGAGCCGCCTCTGGAAATGATGTGTGGACAATTGAACAGGGGCTGGAGTTCCCATTCCAGACCGTTGTAAAAGGAGTGGGGAGAATAGTTTTAACAGCTCTTGCTGTACTCAGAAGGGAAAACTGCACGCAAACCATAGTGTACACTGGGCATTGAGAAGTCTAGACTTACTGGAAGCTGCCGACAAAGATTGAAGGACCTGAGGAAGAACTGGGAGAGCTAACATCCTTCTGAGTATTCCCTGGGGAAACATGTCTCTAATGTTGTTGAGGTGGTATAACAGCTATGGGACCCCACATTTACCCCACCAGTACCTGATGTTCAATCTTTGCAGAATCCGCGTGGAGACTGGGGCTTGACTGGACGTGCCCTGGCAATCTGCTACATAGCCAGTCTGCGTCGGTGCTAGCTGGGGTCTGCTCTGATTGGGCGATATCCATACTGTGTGCACGCGTGCTCAGAAGCTTCAGTTGTGTCAGACTTCTGTCCCTAAAGACCTACTTCCGTTTACATTCTCCACTTCTGCCACCATCCAGTTTTGTTGGTTATTCCACCAGGGTGTGTGTGTGTGTCTAAGAATTTCCCTGAATTCAGACTTCTTATAGGGAACTCGGATGATTGGATCTGGGATTTTTCACTTTCATGTTTATGTTTAGGATTTATCCCAAAGGGTTGAAACTCTTTGTGATCCCCTGGACTGTAGCCTGCCAGGCTCCTCTGTCCATGGGATTTTCCAGGCAAGAATACCGGAGTGGGTTGCCTTGGCCTCTTCCAAGGAATGTTTCTGACCCAGGGATTGAAGCCAAGTCTCCTGCCATCTCCCACATGGCAGGTGGATTCTTTATCACTGAGCCACCAGGACCACCCATCCATACTGCATTAGTGGTTAGTTATTTTGTATGTTTTTTAAAAATTTAAATTTTGTAGTCTCATCTGATATATAAGCTTAGAAGAGCATATTTGGGGTTACAGTGACAAGCTGAGAATTCTTGTAATTAATTCCAGTATAAAACATGTCTTCCACCAGAACAATGTTATACAGAGGTCATGGCAAGAGTCACAATAGGAGAAGTTATGGGAAAAACAAATGAATAAAGAAGAGAGATCCAGTCTGATCATGGTTAGGAGATCAGCTGCAGACTGCCCTCCAATGCACACCATCCCTGATACAACTGCGTTGAAATTTGGATTCCGTGTGGAGTCAGACATGAGACTTCTCTCCAGGGATGAAGGCTGCTGTGTGTGGTCAATATGATCACGAGAGGCGTTGTCTGGAGAGCTGTGGACTCCTTCTCAAAACAAGCAGCAGTCAGTTCAGTCCCCAAACTCTTTTTCTTATTCACCACATTTCTACTGGTAACTCCACATAATTTCTATGTCAGGGATTATGCCTAGCAAAATAGGCCAAAAGGAAACACAATGTGAAACAGAGAGAAAAACAGAGATGTCAAGCTGGAAATATTTGCAAGAAAGTGTAAGTAGCCAAGTGCCTTGTTAACTGCCCTGAATGCTACTGAGAGTCAAGTCAAGTGGCAGAAACATTGATGTTGGGTTTGGAGATACGGGTGTAGTTGTTCATCTGGACAAGGGCAAGATCACAGATGTTTCTGGGGAGGAAGCCAGATTGGAATTCTTTGAAGACTGAGTTGGAGGTGAGGAAGTAGATACTGGTGAGGGCAACTTAAAACAAGAAACTAGTGAACGCAACCAGAAAAGAAGCAGAGTCACAGGGACAGAGAACAAACTAGTGATTACCAGCGGGGAGGCTGTTACTGCTGCTAAGTCACTTCAGTCGTGTCCGACTCTGTGCGACCCATAGACGGCAGCCCATCAGGTCCCCCGTCCCTGGGATTCTCCAGGCAAGAACACTGGAATGGGTTGCCATTTCCTTCCCCAATGCATGAAAGTGAAAAGTGAAAGTGAAGTCCCTCAGTCGTGTTCGACTCTTCGTGACCCAATGGACTGCAGCCTACCAGGCTCCTCCGCCCATGGGATTTTCCAGGCAAGAGTACTGGAGTGGGTTGCCATTGACTTCTCCAACCAGTGGGGAGGAGGCAGGGGCAATCGAAGGGTGAGGGAGGAGGAAATACAAACTACTGGATGTAAGAGGCTCAAGGGGCCTTCCCAGGTGGCGCAAGTGGTAAAGAATCTGCCTGCCAGTGCAGGAGATGCAAGGGTTGCAGTTTCAATCCCTGAGTTGGGAATATCCTCTGGAGTAGGAAATGAAAACCCACTTCATTATTCTTGCTTGGAAAATTCCATGGACAGAGGAGCCTGGTGGGCTACAGTCCATGGGGTCATAAAGAGTCAGACAGACACAACTGAGAGACTAAGCACGGCATAAGCTCGAGAATGTATTGTACAAATGGGGAATACAGCCAAGCTTTTGTAAAAACTCTTAAGTCGAAAGTAGCCTTTAAAATTGTATAAAAATATTTTAAAATTTTACACCCTCCCCAAAAAAGTTTAGTAACCTAATCAATAAATGAATTAGGTTTTGCTTTGCTTCAAGGCCATTTCTCTTTAGATCAACTTTCTACTATGTTGCAGGACTTACTCACACTTCTCTTCTCACCCAGACTCTGGTCCATTCCTCCAAACTATCTTTTCTTTTCTTACGCTAAGGACTTCTGTCCTCTGTATCAAACCATACTCTAGCCAGCCTTTTCGTTGCCTCTCCCCGACTTGATCACCATGCTCTATCCTGGTGTCATACTCCTTAGCGTGATCTGCTAAACCTGAAAGGCTCCATCCTTGAAAAGAGGAAAACATAGATGAAACTTAAAAGTTATTTTTTATTTCCTTTTAAAATATTTCCAATCAAAAACATTTACTTAGGTGTCTACCTCCACCATTCTCCATAAGTTAAAAATAAATAAAGGGTAGAAAACTTTATTCTCCTCTTTAGCTGTTCAGCAGATGGTCAAGGCTTTGTGTTGTATGTGTGAGAGAGAGAGAGAGAGAGAGAGAAAGAGACAGGGAGAGAGAGAGAAAGAGAAAGGGAGAGAGAGAAAATAGAATGTACAGGCTAGAAAGAGCTGAGAATCAGTCAGTGTAATTATTCAGGTCTCCAACTACATTTTTGGCAGGTGTATGTAGAAGCAGCTTGCATCTTCAAATTCCACTCTAGGTCTGAAGGTTACAGGACAGATTATAAACAGCTATTTGTACTTTCTTTACGTACACATGTTCTAATATATTTTCCATTAATCTTAACATAATCTGGGTACACACTTTTAAGTACAAGGAATTTTGTTCTTCCTTCTCAAGAGTTATATGTTAACTTTTATTTCATGTCTTATTTGCATGCCTGGGACTTCAGAGCAACATTGAATAAAATAAGAAAAAATAGACATTTTTGTCTTATTCCTGAATTCTCATGTTTCAACATGAATTTTGATGTTGATTATTGATTTAGTACCTAAATGTTTTTTTATGTTATGAAAATATCCACTCATTCTTAGAAAAGTTTTTGTTTTTTTGTTTTAACGTGAAGAATGGACGTTGAGTACTGGAGAATACATTTTCAGGATCTACTATAATGCTAATATGATTTTCTCCTGTACCAACTGTGGTAAACTTTGCAGTTTCTAACTCTAAGTTATTCTTGCATTCTTACAATAAATTCAGCTTTCTCACAAACATTTATTTGTTGGTTGTTCTTTCACTAATTGGGTTTTGTTGAAAATATTTAGGATTATGTGAGACAATTATTTAGTGTCCACATTTACAAAAGAATGTTTAGGTTTTCTTCTATTATGTTGACAAATTTTGATATAGCAGTTGCATTAAAATGAAGTGGATTGCTTCCTAGAGTCTTCTAAGTACTAGATTACCTGTATAGTGTATTAATCTGGATAACACTAGTTGCTACAACAAACAATCCCAGTCTCAGAGCTTTAGCCCTGAGAGACATTAGCACCTTCAGATCTCAATGTGAGTACAGCTAGATGTGGGCAGATGCTGTGAGTCCTGGAACTGGCTCACTTGGGCTCACAAGAACTGACTGTGAGCATCTCCTCCCAGCAATGTGTCTAAAATCAGCATAGTTGGAGCCTCGCATTAAGAGAGAGTATGGAAGGTCCCTTTAGGACCTTTTATAGGTCAGACCTGGGATTCCCTGGTAGCTCAGATGGTAAAGTGTCTGCCTGCAATGAGGAAGACCCCGGTTTGATCCCTGGGTCGGGAAGATCCCCTGGAGAAGGAAATGGCAACCCACTCCAGTACTCTTGCCTGGAAAATGCTATGGACGGAGGAGCCTGGTAGGCTACCATCCATGGGGTCACAAAGAGTCAGACACGACTGAGCGACTTCACTTTACTTATAGGTCAGACCTGGAAGTGGTATCCTTCATTTCTGCTGACATTGCACTGGCCATATCTTGTCACAGGGGTTCATAGATGCAAAGAAGATGAAAAATCTGAATGCCATCCTTCTATGTGTGTGTGTAGGTCTCCTTTGGGACATTTGCTTCTGTCCCATGGACCTGTCTATTCTGGTACCAGGACTAACTATGTTATTACTATAGCATAACATTTTCAGATCAAGTTATCCCTTACTTGCTTTTGCCCAATATTTTATTTACTATCTTTGGACATTTGTTTTTTCAGATTGATTTCAGAATTCTTTTGTCAAACTCCAAGAAAAAGATTATATTTATACTTTATTTAAATCACATTGATTTTATAGATTATTTGGTGGCAAAACTGACAAATTGATGCAGATATTACACTAATACATTAACTAATATTAAATAACTCCTTAATTCCTGGAATTAAATTTCCTAGATCATTACCCACGGATCAAACCCAGGTTGCTCACATTGTAGACAGACACTTTACCATCTGAGCCACCAGGGAAGTCCTATTCTTTGAATAATTTCAGTCAAAGTTGAATGGTTACGATTTGACTTACGACTTGACTTAGGGTATGACTTTGTACATGTAAATGACAATTGGGATTGGCATCATGTCTGTCTCTCCTTCCCCTCTCTTACATATCATTGTCAGGTTTTATTATTAACGAGAAAACTAAATGAAAATGGTCTTATCATCCTTTTCTTATTTTTATAATGACCAGGAAATCATCTGATACTGTTTGCCAACATTTATTTTATTTATTTACTCATTTAAAGTTTTGGCCATGCCACACAGCATGCAGGATCTTAGTTCCCCAATCAAGGATCAAATCTGCATCCCCTGTAGTGGATGTACAGAATTCTAACCACTGGATCACCAGGGAAGCTCCTCGTTTGCCAGCTTTTAAAGTGCATTCCACAGTTTTTGGTTTATTTGATTTTTCCACTTCTTTCTGAATCTATTATTTTAGTAATTATACTCTTAAATCTCTTAATTGAGATTCTCAAAATCATTAGCATACAATTGAGCAGAATTATGCCAGGGGTGGGGAAATGGGGAATTGCTTGGTAAGAGGCACTTTCAGAGAGAATGCTCATAGTGACGCTTCGGTCATGTGTAAGCTTGTGAAAATTCACTGAAAATTACAGAAAATCAGTGCCTCTTATTGTATACAAATGACACATCAATAAAGTTGATTTCTTAAAAAAAGGACTTTAAAACATTTAGTTATTTTCAATGCATCAGTAATATATTAAGCATAGTTGTATTTTTCAGCCTTACATTTGTAGTTACCTGTGCTATACAGTGGGACCTTGTTGTTTATCCATTATATATATAAGTATGTTTAAGATTGCCAGGAGAAATATCAATAATCTCAGATATGCAGATGACACCACCCTAGTGGCAGAAAGTGAAGAGGAACTAAAGAGCCTCATGATAAAAGTGAAGGAGGAGAGTGAAAGAGCTGGCTTGAAACTCAACGTTCAGAAAACTAAGATTGTGGCATCCAGTCCCATCACTTCATGGAAAATAGATGGTGAAACAATGGAAACAGTGACAGACTTGATTTTCTTGGGTGCCAAAATCACTGCAGATGGTGAAAGCAGCCATGAAATTAAAAGACACTAGCT
Source organism: Bos mutus (assembly GCF_027580195.1). NCBI lineage: Eukaryota > Metazoa > Chordata > Mammalia > Artiodactyla > Bovidae > Bos > Bos mutus. Next base: position 40,010,638 of record NC_091620.1, on the reverse strand, counting down.
CCTTTGAAGAAAAGCTATGACCAAACTTGACAGCATATTAAAAATCAGACATTACTTTGCCAACAAAGATTCCTATAGTCAAAGCTATGGTTTTTCCAGTAGTCATGTATGGATGTGAGAGTTGGACTATAAAGAAAGCTGAGCACTGAAGAATTGATGCTTTTGAACTATGGTGTTGGAGAAGACTCTTGAGAGTCCCTTGGACAGCAAGGAGATCCAACCAGTCCATCCTAAAGGAAATCAGTCCTGACTATTCATTGGAAGGACTGATGCTGAAATTCCAATACTTTGGCCACCTGATATGAAGAACTGACTCATTTGAAAAGACCCTGATGCTGGGAAGATTGAAGGCAGGAGGAGAAGTGGATGACAGAGGATGAGATGGTTGGATGGCATTACCGACTTGATGGACATGAGTTTGAGCAAGCTCCAGGAGTTGGTGATGGACAGGGAAGCCTGGCATGCTGTAGTCCATGGGGTTGCAAAGAGTCAGGTATGACTGAGTGACTGAACTGAACTGATATGGGGACAGATGTTAAATAGACTTATTGTGATGATTATTTTGCAATATATACAAATATTGAGTGACTTCACTTTCACTTTTCACTTTCATGCATTGGAGAAGGACATGGCAACCCACTCCAGTCTTCTTGCCTGGAGAATCCCAGGGATGGAGGAGCCTGGTGGGCTGCCATCTATGGGGTCACACAGAGTCAGACACGACTGATGCAGCTTAGCAGCAGCAGCAGAATCATTATGTTATACATCTAAAATTGATACAATGTTATATATTGATTATGCCTCAATAAAAACTTAAAGAATCTGGTTCCAATGTTAAGAACCAAGCAGTATCAACTGATCTCCCCGATGAAGACCCTCTGCATCATTACTTTCTTATATTAATATACAGTTTTCCCTGAGCAGGTGCTCAATAAATAATTGAATAATTAGAAAATAGATGGACAAGATTAAGCAGCCATTCTCCAACACCAGGTATAGAAAGTATATATTCATAACACACTATCTTTGGATGGATAGTGGGCTTCTCCTCATTCAAATGACAAGTCACTGATGCAACACTTACTATAGTGCTAGGCACTTAAAGTGTCTCATGTATGCCTCACGTATGCTTATGGAATAAATGCAAATTACTCATGAGAAAGGAATTCTCCCATTGTATTGGTAGAACATCAGAAGTAAGAAACATAAGATTGCCCTGATCTTCATATATTGCCTGTCTAGTACCAATGGTTAGTGGAAATTTCATCCAGCCTATCACTGACTGAATGGTGAGTCAGTTTTACACACTCTGCAAGTGTGAGTAAATTAGGAAACACAGAACAACTGCTATACCCAGTGTCAAAGAGGAGGTGGAACTTTAGTCCACTTAATGTACCAGCATTCTGTCCCCACAATTATAATTTGCAATGTAACATATAATAAGGTGACCACTCTCCTGGTCGTCTCAGCCAGGGACTGAGGGATTTCCCAGATAAGCAGCTTTCAGTGTTAAACCAGACAAGTTAGGCAAATCTGGAAAGTCCCAGACAAATCAGGATGAGCTAGTTACCCTATGTATAGAGCTGAACACATACAGCATGTTTTATATCATAATTAACAAACAGCGTATTTTATAGCAATGAAGATGGAATAAGACTCAGCATAGAGCTAACATTTTAGAGACTTAGGCTGTGAACTGACTGTAGCATAGTCTCCACAACAGATAGGATTCACACATCAAGTGATTTATTTTAATGGTATAAGAGTGTTTTTTAAATAGAATTTTGAGATTTATGAAGATAAAATATTTAAGCAATATGCAAAAACGAAGTTCTTAAGAGTTATGTCTTTGGAAAGTGCAATATAGTAAAACCTAATAAATTTTTATAAGTATCAAAAAGATAAGAGAATTGAAGCATGTTGCTAGAATTGCTAGAAGTTCATTTTCTACAATATTAACAGAAGGAGGAAAAGAAGCAGACCTGTGGTGCGGCCGTTGGTTTGGTCTTTGTTGCTGTTCAGTTGCTAAGTTGTGTCTGACTCTTTGTGACCCCAGGGACTGCAGCACGCCAGGCTCCCTTGTCCTTCACTATCTCCTGGAGTTTGCTAAAATTCACGTCCATAGTCAGTGATGCTATCTAACCATCTCATTCTTTGTTGCCCTCTTCTCCTTTTGCCCTCAATCTTTCCCAGCATCAGAAAATTAGGAGAATTGTTCGTTTTCCAATGGGTCAGTTCTTTGCATCAGGTGGTCAAAGTATTGGAACTTCGGTTTCAGCATGTGTCCTTCCAGTGATTATTCAGGATTGATTTCTTTTAGGATTGACTGGTTTGATTTCCTTGCCGTCTGAGGGATTCTCAAGAGTCTTCCCCAGCACCACGGTGGTGTAAGTCTGCTTCACCGGTGACATTTATAGACTCTGAGGGCAAGGATGCCCATGTTGATCAGTTTGCTATGCTGATTACCCAACCTCACCCAGGTTTAGGAGACCATGTTGGAACCTAGGGACTCCTTCTGACCTTGATCTGTCATCAGGAACATCAACCATTTACCAAAAGTGCCGAGTGACTGGACCCTTGGGGTTAGTTCATTTCAAAAACAACTGGATTTACTACCAAGATATAGAAAAACATTGCAAACATAAAACAGCAAAAATCTGTAATGTAAAGAACGAAGACTCTAACCCTGATCTAAACCAGACTGTTTTCCCCTTGGCTCCCTTTCTTTTTCCCTTAATTAAGCTAACTGGAAAGGAGAGGTTTTCATCCAGACAAAAGGGCATCTCCCTACCCTAATCCCTAGGACAAAACAGAGAATCCAGTCTGGAATTGAATTTGAAATACTAAAGAAAAATGACTACCAGCTTAATGCTGTCACTGTCCTGTGTTTATTTTTCTTTCTTTTATGTCTGATGTCAAGGAGAAAAATAATGTCATGTGCTGGAAATGTGAGCGTGTTTGCATTTTGAGATAATTAGAATTAATGTTGGAGGGCCAAGTGAATGCCAAAAAAATCCCTGTGCTTCCCACGTGTGTAAAACATTTTGTAACGACTTTCACTTAGTCTGGGAGCCTGGCGGGCTGCTGCAAACCACCTAGATCCAAATGGCAGAGCTTCTTTGTCAAAAAGAAAAAAGCGTACATATTGGAAGTTAGAAATCAGGGCATCAGGAAAACAGATGCCCTGATTTCAAGTCTCTTTTTCTATTTGGGTTTTTTTTCCATCTCTGTTTCCTTCTTTTCCTGCCTGGATGCCAGTGCTCCTAGCACTCCTGGTGACGATCCTTCATTGCACAGCTAGTGTAAAGGCAGGACTTTTAGAGAAAGGGGCAGAAATGAATCTTCCTTCAGGAGCTGGAAACTCTGGGAACTGGGTGCTGAGCCATCATCTGGGAGATTCATTGAGCAAGGAGGCCCAGACACAATGGTCATTTGTGTGGGGCAGACAGTACTTAACAGGATGTTTGACATTTCAATAGACTGTTTTGCCAACTGTACACACAATGTGAATCATGCAATAAAAAAAAAAATCTCTTGCTTAAAATCTTTCAGTAGTCTTTTGACACCCAGAGGGTAATTCCAAACTGCTAACCTCCTTGGTCTGAGGCCCAAGGCTTTCCTTGCAATAGGTTTTCTTTCAAACCCTGGTTTCATTTTCCTTCTGCTCATCCCATGTACATAGGTCACAGGTGTCAAATACCTAGCCGTGCCTTGAACTCACTGAGCTGGTCCACAGATAACTTTCCTCCATTGGAAACTCTTGCTCATCTTTATGCATAGCCAAAAATTTAGCATCTAGTAGATGGTCCATATTTTTACTGAATGTATATCAAAACTCAACTCCAATATCATTTCCTCTGACTCCCCAGGGTAGAATAAGAACTCTATTTTCTGTGCTTCCACAATTCCTTGAATAGGCTTTTGGCACAGTGATTCACAACTAGGTGTGACTTTGCATCCCAGGAACTTTTGACAATGGAGACAATTTTGGTCAGTACGCTGAGTGGATGCTACTGGCATCTATTGGATGAAAATTAGAGATGTTGGTAAACCTTCTGTACTACACAGGACAATCCTCAACAAATAAATATCTGACTCAAGATATCAATAATGCTGAGGTTGAGTAACCCCATTTAGTATCTTATCTTTTGGGATAGTCATCTTAGGGACATTTGTCTACTCTATGAGAGAGGAAGCTCCTTGATATCAAGGACTATATCTTAATTATCTTTGGATTCCCATTACCCTTCACAGTGGTGCAGATGCACATTGTACAAGATGCTCAATGAGTGTTGAATGAAATGGGTAATAGAAGAAAGGAATAATGCATTGCAGGAGTGTTCCGTTGTGATCATTCTCGAAGGAATTATGAAAAATAATGATAAGGCTTGATCCTAGACTTGACAAACTAAAAGATAAGCTCAAAGAAGTCACTCAGTTTCAAGGAAATGGCATCTCTCCACTTTTTTCCACTTCAAGGGGACTTTTTTTTCCCCCTTTCCAATGATGCATAGCCAGCAGTCCCATGTTGAAAAGTACCTTCTGCCTTGGGAGACATAGCTTCTACCTCACAGTACTTTCAGCCCCTAAAAATTCATACTAAAGGTTGATTTCCATTTTTATGCCAGTTCTCCGAATCATGGTCTCTTTGTAACTGGTGTCAGCTACAGTGTTCCAGAATGCCCCATAAATAGGCCCCTTTTGGGAGTTTTTGGAAGAGATATTTTGATACCTCCTCCATGCATAGTCACTTGGACTCTAGCCATTTGTCAGGGAAACCATTTGAAAAGGCAATTTGGAAGCCCACCCACATGATCCCAGCAGCTTTTTCTTCTTGCTGATGCTATTAGGCTAAAATTGGTCTGGTTTTGAATTTACCCAACCTCTCTGACTCAATAACTGGATTATGTTTAGAATAAGAACTTGAAGCAAAATGGTTCAACCAAGAAGTCTTTGCTCCTCAGAAACCTTCACAGGAACCTCCTCTTCATTTTGCGGTTCTTCCATAGAATTGTGGTTTGCTTTGATATGCTACAATCAATTATGGTCAAAGTTTGTGTCTGCCATAATGAAAACGTGAGGGATACAATTTCCACTTAATGTTTGTCTTCCCAGAAGGAAGACCCTGTTTTGATGAATATCTGAGTTGGGATTATCTTTCAGTTCAGTTCAGTTGCTCAGTTGTGTCTGACTCTTTGGACCCCATGAATCGCAGCATGCCAGGCCTCCCTGTCCATCACCAACTCCCAGAGTTTACCCAAACTCATGTCCATCATGTCAGTGATGCCATCCAGCCATCTCATCCTCTGTCATCCCCTTCTCCTCCTGCCCATCCTCTGTCATCCCCTTCTCCTCCTGCCCACAATCCCTCCCAGCATCAGGGTCTTTTCCAATGAGTCAACTCTTTGCATGAGGTGGCCAAAGTATTGGAGTTTCAGCTTTAGCATCAGTCCTTCCAATGAACACCTAGGACTGATCTCCTTTAGAATGGACTGGTTGGATCTCCTTGCAGTCCAAGGGACTCACAAGAGTATTCTCCAACACCACAGTCCGAAAGCGTCAATTCTTTGGAGCTCAGCTTTCTTCACAGTCCAACTCTCACATCCATACATGACCACTGGAAAAACCATAGCCTTGACTAGACGGACCTTTGTTGACAAAGTAATAAAGTCTCTGCTTTTTAATTTGCTATCTAGATCGGTCATAACTTTCCTTCCAAGGAGTAAGCGTCTTTTAATTTCATGGCTGCAATCACCATCTGCAGTGATTTTGGAGCCCCCCAAAAGTAAAATCTGACACTGTTTCTCCACCTATTTCCCATGAAATGATGGGACCAGATGACATGATGTTCGTTTTCTGAATGTTGAGCTTTAAGCCAACTTTTCCACTCTCCTCTTTCACTTTCATTAAGAGCCTTTTTAGTTCCTTTTCACTTTCTGCCATAAGGGTGGTGTCATCTGCATATCTGGGGTTATTGATATTTCTCCCGGCAATCTTGATTCAGCTTGTGCTTCTTCCAGCCCAGCATTTCTCATGATGTACTCTGCATAGAAGTTAAATAAGCAGGGTGACAATATACAGCCTGATGTACTCCTTTTCCTATTTGGAACCAGTCTGTTGGTCCATGTCCAGTTCTAACTGTTGCTTCCTGACCTGCATATAGGTTTCTCAAGAGGCAGGTCAGGTGGTCTGGTATTCCCATCTCTTTCAGAATTTCCCACAGTTTATTGTGATCTACATAGTCAAAGGCTTTGGGATAGTCAATAAAGCAGAAGTAGATGTTTTTCTGGAACTCTCTTGCTTGTTCGATGATCCAGCAGATGTTGGCAATTTGATCTCTGGTTCCTCTACCTTTTCTAAAACCAGCTTGAACATCTGGAAGTTCACAGTTCACATATTGCTGAAGCCTGGCTTGGAGAATTTTGATCATTACTTTACTCACGTGTGAGATGAGTGCAATTGTGTGGTAGTTTGAGCATTCTTTGGCATTGCCTTTCTTTGGGATTGGAATGAAAACTGACCTTTTCCAGTCCTGTGGCCACTGCTGAGTTTTCCACATTTGCTGGCATATTGAGTGCAGTATTTTCACAGCATCATCTTTTAGGATTTGAAATAGCTCAACTGGAATTCCATCACTTCCACTAGCTTTGTTTGTAGTGATGCTTTCTAAGGCCCACTTGACTTCACAGTCCAGGATGTCTGGCTCTAGGTGAGTGATCACACCATCATGATTATCTGGGTTGTGAAGATCTTTTTTGTACAGTTCTTCTGTGTATTCTTGCCACTTCTTCTTAATATCTTCTGCTTCTGTTATGTCCATACCATTTCTGTCCTTTATTGAGTCCATCTTTGCATGAAATGTTCCCTTGGTATCTCTAATTTTCTGAAGATATCTCTAGTCTTTCCCATTCTATTGTTTTCCTCTATTTCTTTGCATTGATCTCTGAGGACGGCTTTCTTATCTCTCCTTGCTATTCTTTGGGACTCTGCATTCAGATGTTTATATCTTTCCTTTTCTCCTTTGCTTTTCGCTTCTCTTCTTTTCACAGCTATTTGTAAGGCCTCCCCAGACAGCCATTTTTCTTTTTTGCATTTGTTTCCCATGGGGATGGTCTTAATCCCTGTCTCCTGTACAATGTCATGAACCTCTGTCCATAGTTCGTCAGGCTCTCTGTCTATCAGATCTACGTCCTTAAATCTATTTCTCACTTCCACTGTATAATCATAAGGGATTTGATTTAGGTCATACCTGAATGGTCTAGTGGTTTTCCATACTTTCTTCAATTTAAGTCTGAATTTGGCAGTAAGAAGTTCATGATCTGAGCCATAGTCAGCTCCTAGTCTTGTTTTTGCTGACTGTATATAGCTCCTCCATCTTTGGCTGCAAAGAATATAATCAATCTGATTTCGGTGTTGACCATCTGGTGATGTCCATGTGTAGAGTCTTCTCTTGTGTTGTTGGAAGAGGGTGTTTGTTATGACCAGTGTGTTCTCTTGGCAAAACTCTTCTAGCCTTTGCCCTGCTTCATTCTGTACTCCAAGACCAAATTTGCCTGTTACTCCAGGTGTTTCTTGACTTCCTACTTTTGCATTCCAGTCCCCTATCATGAAAAGGACATCTTTTTTGGGTGTTAGTTTTAAAAGGTCTTGTAGGTCTTCATAGAGCTGTTCAACTTCAGCTTCTTCAGCGTTACTGGTCAGGGCATAGACTCAGATTACCGTGATATTAAATGGTTTGCCGTGGAAACAAACAGAGATCATAAAATTTTTCCATCTTTGAGAGAACTCTACCCAATTGTCTTCTTGAAATGTGAATTTATTACATGCATATAACTTAATAAAACAATTTATTAAACTTAATGACTCCTTCACAATACCCCTTTGATTATTTGGAACAATAACAAACAATTATCACACGTTATGATGTGCAAATAAGAGATGGGGATTTGGTGAAGGAAAACACAGGAAATTTACATTATCCCCAAGAAGCTTTGTTAGGGACCAGGAAGTGTAGAGATGAAAGGCCTACAGAGAGAACATGACAATAAAGGGTTGAAAGATGTTATGTAAATGATGGAGAAATGAAGAATTCAGAATATGAGGAAACTAGAATGTCTAGTCTAGTCAAGTCTATGGTTTTTCCTGTGGTCATGTATGGATGTAAGATTTGGACTGTGAAGAAGGCTGAGCGCCAAAGATTTGATGCTTTTGAACTGTGGTGTTGGAGAAGACTCTTGAGAGTCCCTTGGACTGCAAGAAGATCCAACCAGTCCATTCTGAAGGAGATCAGCCCTGGGGTTTCTTTGGAACGAATGATGCTAAAGCTGAAACTCCAGTACTTTGGCCACCTCATGCGAAGAGTTGACTCATTGGAAAAGACTCTGATGCTGGGAGGGAATGGGGGCAAGAGGAGAAGGGGACGACAGAGGATGAGATGGCTGGATGGCATCACTGACTCGATGGACGTGAGTTTGAGTGAACTCCGGGAGTTGGTGATGGACAGGGAGGCCTGGCGTGCTGCGATTCATGGGGTTGCAAAGAGTCGGACATGACTGAGCAACTGAACTGAACTGAACTGAACTGAGAAGTGTAGATTAAAGTTCTTGGAGATGCTTCATCAGAGAAGAGGAGGACATCAATGCTTCTTCATACGCTCTACCAGACCCTCGTGTAGTATACTTTGTTTCTCTGCTTTTGTATCCTCAAACCTTGAGTGGCTTTTCGTGTGTCATCTCTATTCTCTCATATCAACATCTCCTGGCGAGCAGAAGACACAGATTTCTCAATGATGGACTCCCATAGCAGATGCCACAGTGTCTGATGCAGAGATTTAAGTGGACCTTAGTTGAAAAGAAAGTGATAACTATCCATGGTGTTTTATATACACTGGACAGAAGTGCTTACTTTAGTAACATAAAAAAGAAAGCAAGAGAATGTGGCATGTAGTTTCCCTTGCTATATGAAAGCAGAGCATTCCTATGAAACCCTTCATAAGCCAAAATGATAAAGAGAAGGAATTACTTTAGGACACATCTTGCTAAGGGCTGCATGAGATCGATGGAGATAAAGCACAGATTTTCACAGACAGGTCAAGGTGACGGGAGCTGGATGCTGAGATGCTGAGTGGAGTTTCTGGGGAAGGAGCTTGGCAGGGCTGTTCTCAATGCTCAGAATGCCCACTGTCTCTATAAATGAAAATGAAAGTGTTAATTGCTCAGCAGTTTCTGACTCTTTGCAGTGCCATGGACTGTAGCCCACTAGGCTCCTCTGTCCATGAAATTCTCTAGGCAAGCATACTGGAGTGGGTAGCCATTCCCTTCTCCAGGGGATCTTCCCGGCCCAGGGATTGAACTCTTATCTCTTGCATTGCAGGCTGATTCTTTACCATCTGAGCTGCCAGGGAAGCCCCCACCTCTATAATGGCTAGATGCAAAAGAAACCCTGATGCTATTTTTGCTTTTTTGTGTTTTTTCATAGAAGTGAGCACCCTCTTCAGATTTCTTCCACTTGCTGAAAATAGGTACTTGACACAGGTCTTTCATAAAAAGGGGGAATACTTTCACTCCCTAGTATGAAAGGAGGAGGCCCAATGGATTACCGGTCCCGGTGTCACCACCACCATCTGATGCTTCCTCCCGCTATGCCAAAGTCCAGTTGCTTTTTTCCCCTTCCAGGCTTACAAAGGGTAAAAATTTGCTGTGTGTTCCCACTTAAAATAGTTCATTCAGTTTTATTCCCCCACCAACATTCCTAAAATGACTATAATTCAAAATAATTTGAAAGCCACATTAAAATAAAATCAGAATCCACAAGTCACTGCCTTCACCTCTTTCTTCATTGGCCTAATTCACAACTTCCTTAGAGTCTAGAATTTACTCCAGGGCAATTCTGCAAATATTCTGTATTTAATGGTAGTTTGGAGTTTGAGATCATTATTCATGCTCATGAATTGCACTAAATTTACACACTAATTTTACTTGTCCCATTTCCTAATTACTGAGAAGGAGTAATGTGGTAGCATCTTCATCTAGGAAAAACATCTTGAGTGCTTTTGCACATGTTTTGCATTTGGCATAACCTAAAACACATTGCCCCACAAAACTTTTTCCCTTAACTCTTAAGCCCCTGAGCATTTCAATAGAAACACAATACTTTTTATCTGGATTCATTTACACTCTCATTTGCTCATCAGCGTGGTGTTTTGTAAGAGATATTTAATATTCTCTAGGAGCCCCTTTTTTTTTTTTTCTAGGAGCCCTTTTTCTGCACATTTCAAAGTTTTTCCTGTAGGAAACACTGTGTTCCAAGCCACACATCGAGTCTGAATCCAGAAAACAGGAATTAGGTAAGCTCTAAATTTCAAGTGAGTTTCAAGTAGTCCTGAGCACAACTCTCCATTATCCATATGATGTGGTTTCCAAAAATGGGAAGTGAGTACCCAAGGTGAAGGAGACTGGTCCTGGTGGCTTAACTGTGATTCAGCACTCATGCTTTATTCTCACTCTTACTGTGTTGATTCTAAGACAGTGTCTTTTTCAAGAAACAGGTGTCACCACTGATGAGTCCTCTCTGGGAGTAATACACTTTCCGGAGTGACTTTCTCCTACTGGAAGGGAAGGGCCAGCACAGTGAGTAAGCTGCCTGTCATTGCGGCCTCAGGTTGCTCTCACCCATAACCATAACTGAACTTATCCTTCCTGAAAAGGATCCAGGCTTAGAGTTGACTCTCTTGTCACATTTATTTTTATCAAGAGTGAGTGTGCACTCAGTTGTGTCCAACTAGTGATGACCAGATGATATCTAGCAGTACTAACTGTTGTAAATGAATAATTTCACAAATGACCACCCTCCAGACTGACTTATTTCTGGTTTGTTCTTTCTCTGCTTCTTCTCTTCACTATGGGGATCATGGCCTTCCTATGTTCTTTGGTTTAAATAATTATGTTATTCTTATAATTGATTATCTGTCTGTAGAACTATATTATGATCACCTTCAGATTTGACATTACATTTTTTATTGCTTTCTGTATATAATCTGTTTACAGCTGCTCCTAAGACTTTGGGTTCCTAAAAGGATGAACAATTTCTATAACTGATTCACCCTGTCCATTAGGAACAAGCCTCAGATCAGATCAGTCACTCAGTCGTGTCCGACTCTTTGCGACCCCATGAATCACAGCACACCAGACCTCCCTGTCCATCACCAACTCCCGGAGTAACAAGCTTCAGTAGTGCACAATTTGAGTCCCCAAGTTCCCTTCCAATCTGAATGCTTGTAATTGTTGGATTTTTCTTTGTGACAAGCACATCCCCATGCCTGAGAAGACTGGTTCAAAAAATAGATGAGCTGGTTTTTCTCTTTTGATTATTTACTTTTCCATCAAAACCAACTACTGAAGTAATTATTTGGTCAATCAGTACACTTCCCTAAATGCATGCACATGAAGTTATCACATAATTATTAGATAATCAGATAAAGTCATACACTTATATTTTTATAAAATTAATGAAGTCCACTAAAAATTTGATGATAGAAAACTGATGGTCTGTTTTGAATGACTTGAGTCCATACATTTTAAATGTGATAAATTTCTGTGGAGACTTCCAGGTGGCCGATAATGCTGAAGGCTCAGATTCAAGGTTTGTGATGAGTGAATGCAGAGACTCTAAAAGCTCCCTGACTATCTGAAGACAAGATAAGAGAATCCACATATCTGCTTATCAGTCACATTGGCTTCCCAGCCTCCTAGGTAACGCTTACTCCTAGCAACCTTAGTTCTTATAAAAAATCTTATCCTCCATCTAAAAAGCAGATCAATTCAAGGGCTGCAAATAAAAGAGAGCCTTATTAAAGGCATATTCTCTTGGCATTGTTGCCAACAGGACTCCAAAGCATTCATCCTTGGGAATTATCATGTCCATGTTCTTAGGGTTGAAAAATCCTTGCAGAGAAGAAAGTAACTAATGTATTCTTTCTCTTGTCTCTGATTTTACCGGGTCAAGAGAAAAATTTGTAAACAGAGCTTGCTTTCATCATCTGCCAAACGCATGGATCCAAGGTTTTCTCCCAAGAACAGGCAATCTTATGGGCAGTCCCAGGGAATAACTACCCATAAGAAGCAAAATATAGACTTAAGCAAGTGCCTTCTCATTAGGCAAACACAGATTCAAAATTTTAAATATGTAGGAAGACAATATTCTTAAGGAAATAAGCATTAAAAGTAAAGATAATGTGCTATTGATGGAGAGCATTGAGGCAATATAACATTTCATCTATTTTCAATATGCGGCCACTCCTCTCCACAAATTAACCTGGGTCTGAAAGAAATCAGACTGAAGTCAAATAAGAATTTGTATTTAGAATACTTTATCATGTGTTTCTCATCAATCATGGATTTTTACATAAAAGTTTTAGAAATATATTATGGTTTGAAAATGCTTACTATCATAAAACCTTAAAGTGAAAGCGTCTGTCGAGATATAGCTGTGCAGTGCTGGTTTCACAAAGGAGAGAGACAAGGACTTAGAGAACAGAATTTTCAAAAAGACATAAGCATTAATATGGAACAAATCAGAGCAGAATTGAATTTCATGACTTTCAATAGTCTTTCTATTTTATTTGTTATTTAAGTATAGTTGATTTACAATGTTGTGTTAGTTTCATGTATACAGCAAAGTGATTCAGTTACATATATGTATACACACACACACACACACATATATTCTTTTGCAGATTCTTTCCCTTATAGGTTATTTCAAAATATAGAGACTAGCTGCCTGTACTATACAATAGGCCTTTTTTGGTAATCTATTTTATATACAGTAGTGTATATATGTTTATCCCAAACTCCGAATTTATCCCTCCTATAGTCTTTTCCAGTATGATTGGGGTTAAAGTATGAGTTCTGATTTAAGGAAACAAATCATTTACAATTCCACCATCAAATACTATCTGTACTCTCTGTGTACTGAGATTTGACAGAGGTTAGGAAAAAGAGCAAGAGAATCTGTGCCGTAAATAATGTGTGACCTAAATGACAATATAAATATCAGGATACACCACCCATAGAAAATGTCAACTCAGATAATATATTTTTTTCATAAAATAATATCACTGACTTTTTAAAAATAGAGTTTTGTGTTTACTCTGCTTGAATATAAAGTATAATTAAACATTTGGGGAAAAAAGAAGCCAATTGCTCAGTCTCAGTTCCTTTACCAGTATGATGGAGAAAATAATTCTTAATTTGTCATGATTGATATGGGAGTTCTATAAGATAACGTGTGCAAGGCATCTAGTGTTGGGCTGGGCACATATTACGTACTCAGGGATTGCTGGTTTCCTTGAGGAATATTAAAACTCTTCTCATATCTTTTACTTGGCTACTTCAAATTTTTTCTGAATAAAATAGGGCATGCATTTATTGATACACAAAGAGTTCAGGAATGAATTGTAGGATTTTTGGTTGAAAATAGGATCTAGTTATTTTTACTTATTTTTGACTATGTCCAACTGTCCACATGACTTCAGATCTCCAGCCCTTTGTGTGCTGGCCTTTTATGAGATTAGCTTGCAGGTACGTTGGGTGACAAGGAGCCTGAATTCACCTTTCTGTGTATCAGTTAGTCCTTCATATGCATTGAGTGGTGTCTTCTAGATGCAATTGTGAATGTGATCTTATTTGGATGGTGTCCCTATGTATGTAATCAAGATGAGGTCATACTGCATTGGGTCCTAAATCCAGTCTGACTTTTGTCCCCCAGACAGAGACAGAAGACTCAGAAGGAGGATGGCAGGTGGAGACAGAGATTGGAGTTAAGAGGCCATAAGCCAAGCCAAGAAATGAATGATAAGGATGACTGGCAATCACTGGGTGGGGCAACAAAGAATCATTTCCCAGAGTCTTCAGAGAAAGCATGGCCCTGCCAACTCCTTGAGTTCAGATTTTAGCCTCCAGAACCGTAAAACAATACCTTTCTGTTGTTTTAAGCCATCCAGGTTGTGGTCATTTGTTTCAGCAGTAGCAAGGAAATGAATACACTTGCTCATACAAGTTCACGGGCATTTGGCAATGATTCTGCAGACCATCCTGTAGAATTTCTATCCCTTGGTAATCCTCACTTATGCCCAGATATAGGACTTGGATTTTGTGTTATCTGCAAATTCTATACCATTCCTGTTTTTTCCTTTAGAGAAGAATGTTGAGAAATGAGGTCATATCTGGTGTCTTTTTCAAGAAGTGCAGATAAATTTTCTCCCCTTGAATCCCAACACTCAGGCTTTCTTTAAGATAAATTTCCCATCCTGGAAAAGCAGAGACCTGCAAAATCCAGAAGGCCTTGGAGAAATATCATGAGTGCGCAGTCTCGGACAACTGGAAAGTTCATGCAAGAAAATATTTATGGTGAATTGACCTTGTGGATATTAAAGTGGGTTTTAGGATTTAGAACTTCCCTATTTGAACTTTCCCACTGGCCCCCTACTGTAACGATTGCACAAGGCATGACATGAAAAGCAGATTTCTTTTCACCCAAGAATTTTACTCCCATAGAATGTTTCAGTTCATGTCAAACAAAGCATGTGTATTCAGACTTAGGTAAGGGTCTGACTTCATTCAGACAGTGCTACATGGGAACACAAAGAATGGTGTATTAAAATGTAAATAAATTTCCACAGAACTTACTTGAAGCCAAAAAAGGATACGTACAGAAATACAGAAATACTAATCCATATTTCTCATTGGACTCTTCTATTGCAGTTTTTATTCTATTCATAGACTCTTGTGATAATCTCCAAACTGGACCTCTGCCTCTTTTCTCAGCCAAATTGTCCTTTCCACAAAGGAATCTGTGTGCAGCCTTGGGACTAGAATGGAAGATAGGAAAATGAAGAAGTTCAGACTTCTGTCTTTGAATACTCTGGATTCTGCAAAAGAAGCACACACACACACAATTTAGGATAAACTATAAATATAAGAGGCCTATGGCTGTAAAGAAAAAGATCAATTTTTTTTTCTTAAGAGGGTCAGTCTTCAAGGACAAAAGAAGGAATATTGGAGCTGGTCTTAGAAAGTGAGCAGGCATGAGAAAGAGAGATAAAGAGGAAGAGGGGGCTGGGAGAGAGACAGAGACAGTGACAGAAACAGAAAGAGAGAGAGAGAAAGAGAGGAAAAACCAAGTCTTGAATCCATGTACCATTCTGGAAGCTCTGTTTCAGACCAGATTAATCTACCTGTTGCACAGGGTCGAATTGTGTAACCCTCCCTTTTTATGAAACCCCAATATCCTTCCTGACTCTCCACCTATTTTTTCTATAGTGCAGTCCTGACCCCTCAGCTGGAATGTAAGATCTCCCACCATCACATCTCAATTGTATCCTCCTTACACACCTAACCCACACTCTCCTCTGTTACATCAGCAGAGTGTTGTTCAGGACTTTGCCTCCATGGCTCGAGGCTCTCCCGTTTCTTCCCCAGTCCCATCCCCACAGCCAATGTTTCAAAACCCAGTTGGGCATCACCTCCTCCAGGAAGTCCCTCTTCTTTCTTCCAGTTAGAGGTGTTCTTCAGGTTTCCAGATTCCCCAAACACTTCATTTAACCCTCTCCCATGATGTGTGTGGTAGATTGTTTCTATTTCCCACATATTTGCTCATAACCATGTCCATCCCTGTGAACTCTTCTGGTGGCTCAATGACATGAAATATGGCCAGTGACTTTCCCAGATCCTTGGAATGTGAGAGGGAAGGATGTGTCACTTCTACAGAAGCTTGAGGGATGCCATGTGGTGTGTCCATGGGGCCAGCATATCTCAGAAGGGGCTGCTCCTTTTGCCTGACTCTGGGGATGTTGGTGCTTCACTGGTAGCTCAGTTGGTAAAGAATCCACCTGCAATGCAGGAGACCTCGGTTTGGTCCCTGGGATTGGAAGATCCCATGGAGAAGGGGAAGGCTACCCACTCCAGTATTCTGGCCTGGAAAACATGGGGTCACAAATGAACTGTGGTGTTGGAGAAGACTCTTGAGAGTCTCTTGGACTGAAAAGAGGTACAATCAGTCAATTCTAAAGGAAATCAGTCCTGAATATTCATTGGAAGGACTGATGCTGAAGCTGAAACTCCAATATTTTGGCCACCTGATGCAAAGAACTGACTCATTGGTAAAGACTCTGATGCTGGGAGGGATTGGGGGCAGGAGGAGTAGGGGACGACAGAGGATGAGATGGTTGGATGGCATCACCAATTCGATGGACATGAGTTTGAGTAAGCTCCAGGAGTTGGTGCATGATCCATCTTTGGATTTATAATTTTCGTCACAGTGTCTGGCATTCAGTAATTGCTCATTGACTCATGTAGCAGACAAGTGAGTGACTGTAGGAAGTGTGTGTGTGATGCGTGTGTATGAGCGTGCACGGCTGGGAGTGGGATGGCTGCGATGAGGAGAGGAAGAACCAGCTCATTTTCTTGTTCAAGTTAGTCATGACTCTTGATCCTTAAATCTTCCTGCCCTACTGGGCTCTATTATCAATTAGTCAGTTGGAAATTTATTTTTCATTTAGAAATTCATTTTACAGTCTTCAAGACAAAGAGAAAAATGTGTTTTGAGAGGATAGACTCTAGAAAGAGTGTAACCAAAAATTTAGATGAACAAAGTTAGATTTTAGGATAAAGGTATGTTAATATCATAGCCTGATGTGATGAAATAACAGACGTGGTAAGGATAACAGGGCATAGCCTAACTTCTGGGTCTCTTTGATGACCCTGGGAAGGTATAGGAGGTATTAATAGATGTGTTAGAAGTTTCATGAAGTTTCCTTGGAAGGATGCATGGATCTGTGCATCATCAATCTTTATGTGTTTGCTAAAATGCAGGTTCTCATAGAGTAGTTTAATGGGTAAACATTTGAGGTAATATGTTTTTAACAAAGTCTCAGATACTGACTCTTGGATCACTCTGAGTAGCAAAGTGTTGAAGGCTTTGGGACTGAGTCAGCCACGGGACCGTATGCTTGATATCTTCTAGCAAAAAGAAGAGTAAGCAAAATCAGTTTCAATGCCTGATGGGAGTTTGGGACACAGCTAACCTTCCTGATACTGAGAAACACTGTGCTCTGCACTTTTCTCAAAGTCAGAAAGGAAGCACCTGGTATGTGACACCCAGTGGACACCATAGCCAAGATGTTAAGAACACTAAGACTGGAGACAGGGCCTTGGGTTCAGTGTTCAGCTCTTCAATCTAATGGCTGGGTGACCATGCACTGTTTATTAACCTCTCTGTACCTCCATTTCCTAGTTTATAAAGACAGAGAATATCGGAAAGCAGCTCAGATAGTGGAGGGGAGTGGGCCCTCCTTGGCAACAGGATCAAGATATTAACAGAGGACTTTTCTCACCATAGTTTTGAGTTGGGTGTCAATTTAAGAGCTATCATAAACCAAAGGGATATTGGAGCGATTCCAATTTGCAAAATTTACAGAAATTGTTTGTTAAATGCTTCCATGATATTTGAATTCCCTCACTGACTTCAAATAAAACAAGAATTGAGAAGAAGGAAGGAGTTGAGAAAAGGAAACGAGATGCCGGTCCAGGTTCAATGCACGATACTGGATGCTTGGGGCTAGTGCACTGGGACGACCCAGAGGGATGGTATGGGGAGGGAGGAGGGAGGAGGGTTCAGGATGGGGAGCACATGTATACCTGTGATGGATTCATTTTGATATTTGGCAAAACTAATACAATTATGTAAAGTTTAAAAATAAAATAAAATTTAAAAAAAAAAATAAAGAGCTGTTGTAGTACCTGTTGCAATGTTCCCTCTCAGGAGATATGTGGAAGGATGGGGTGTTACCTTCATCATCAGACCAGCAAGAGGTATATTTGCAACTGGAGAGTTTGCAAAGTGTCCCTGAATTTAGGAGATGCGGAGGGCATGGGTTAGACAACTAGAACACCTTCAGCCTATTACAAAAAGATGTAGGTCACTGTAGTGAAATTTGCTTGTGAGCCCAGCACTTGTTGAACCAAGGCACACTCATTCATTTTTTATGGAGCAGAGCATGGAGACGGACAGAAGGACACACACACACACACACAGAGACAGAGACGCAGAGACAGAGAGAAAGGCCAGGCATGTGACAGTCTTGGGAGCTGTCCATGAGAAAGTGAAGAAACCCAGCAGTAGGAAGCTGAAGGTTAACATGAGACCCATAGAGATTTTCCATTTGGAATAGAATGTTTTTTTCAGGATCAAGGTAACAATGTAAATAAAGTCTCTGATGATGGAAACTCCAAAGAACAAGGAAAGTGTCAACAAGGGAAGATATAAACCTCATTCAACTGCCAAGGGTTCAAGGTCAATCATACTCAATAAAGGCTTCTATTTCTTCTCTCCACTTAATCCTCTGCCTGTTCCAACCTGATCAGAACATATCTAGCAAGTGCAGGGTCAGCAGAGAGGGAAATGTCAGTAAGAAAGAGAAATAAGTGCCTACCATCCTCCTTAAAACTGCAAGACTCAAGATTAAGGAAGGGATAGAGGACATTTTTTAAAGTTTGGTGTTTTGATTAAATCTTGGTCTGGACATTCTGACTTCAGAATCAAGACTTTTCAAGCTATCATTTAAGATCTATTGTGTGTCTAATATCCATGCAGAAAATTCTTGGGCTACCTGAAGTTTTCGTTTAGGTGCAATGGAGGATAACCTCGTTAAATAACTGTAATGAGATAACATCTGATGAGTTCATATGAGAAACGCAGGGCTGCATGAAGCACAAGCTGGAATCAAGATTTCCAGGAGAAATATCAATAACTTCAGATATGCAGATGACACCACCCTTTATGGCAGAAAGCGAAGAACTAATGAGCCTTTTGATGAAAGTGAAAGAGGAGAGTTAAAAAGTTGGCTTAAAGCTCAACATTCAGAAAACTAAGATCATGGTATCTGGTCCCATCACTTCATGGCAAATAGATGGGGAAACAGTGAAAAGAGTGGCAGACTTTATTTTTTGGGGCTCCAAAATCACTGCAGATGGTGATTGTAGCCATGAAATTAAAAGATGCTTGCTCCTTGGAAGAAAAGCTATGACCAACCTAGACAGCATATTGAAAAGCAGAGACATTACTTTGCCAACAAAGGTCCATCTAGTCAAAGCTTTGTTTTTTTCCAGTAGTCATGTATGGATGTGAGAGTTGGACTATAAAGAAAGCTGAGAACTGAAGAATTGATGCTTTTGAACTGTGGTGTTGGAGAAGACTCTTGAGAGTCCCCTGGACAGCAAGGTGATCCAACCAATCCATCCTAAATCAGTCCTAACTATTCATTGGAAGGACTGATGCTGAAGCTGAAATGCCAATATTTTGGCCACCTGATGCAAAGAATTGACTCATTGGAAAAGACCTTGATGCTGGGAAAGATTGAAGGTGGGAGGAAAAGGGGACGACAGAGGATGAGACGGTTGAATGGCATCACCAACTTGAAGGATATGAGTTTGAGTAAGCTCTGGGAGTTGGTGATGGACAGGGAAGCCTGGCATGCTGCAGTCCATGGGGTTGCAGAGTCAGACATGACTGAACGACTGAACTGAACTGAACTGAACTGAAGTTGTACTTTAAGTACATGGCAGTGGTGTTTATTCAAATACAAGTTAAATCCATCTTGGCAGCAGAATGAAAGAGCCACTCATGCCTGTGGCAAGGCTCACCACCTGGAGAGGGACACCCGGTAGAGGAAGAGGGAAGCTAGAAACCTACTGAAGAAGGGGCTTGAGCAACCTAGTGCCCTTGGAAGCAGATGTCTTGAGGCACCTGGGAGTCTCTGAATTTATGGAGGGCCAGCTCGGGAACCAAAAAGCAGCTTGCTGCTGCTGCTGCTGCTGCTGCTGCACGTCAGTCGTGTCCGACTCTGTGTGACCCCATAGATGGCAGCCCACCAGGCTCCCCTGTCCCTGGGATTCTCCAGGCAAGAACACTGGAGTGGGTTGCCATTTCCTTCTCCAATGCATGAAAGTGAAAAGTGAAAGTGAAGTCACTCAGTAGTGTTCGACTTTTAGCAGCCCCATGGACTGCAGCCCACCAGGCTCCTCTGTCCATGGGATTTTCCAGGCAAGAGTACTGGAGTGGGTTGCCATTGCCTTCTCCAGAAAGCAGCTTACTGTCACCCAAAGAAGGACCTGAAGGGAGCACACGTGATACAGTATTCTTATTACCACTGTAAACGTTAGCTAAGCCTCAACTGTCTTCCTGCTCCCTTTTCCAACCCTAGGATGAGGAGTGCTGATGAGGGAAGTCTTGCCAAAATCTGAGAGTAAAAGTACTGTCTGAGTTCCAAACTGATGATGTAATTTCAGTAGTAGTTTTAATTGCTGGTTCAGATCACACTGGGCAAGTCAATGAGGGAATGGTTGAAATACAGATGAAATGTCTCCTGAGTTACCAGGAAAAGCATCCAAATGCCTTCTGCCCTCACTCTGCCCACAGTGGCAGCAGGTAAGCCAGGCTTCCTTCCCAACTTCCTGCCTTGCTGCCTGTCATTTCCAGAGAGCTGCTAAATTCTGATGTCTTCCTTAGAATGAACTTACTTCTTGACTCTATTCTTCCCAGACAACCTTTTCTTCTGACTTAGGGAAAAGAGGAAGTAAGGTTTTATGCCCTATCCCCCGCCCCCCCCAAAAAAGAAGGGATTTCTGACCTGATACTAGAGAAAACAGGAAATAAATCTGGTGAACCTGCTAAGAATAAGGCACTTCAGATTCTATCACAGATTTCTTGACCACCCATGTGGATTGTAGAATCTCACAATTTAAAACGTATGACCCTTGAAAATCTATTGCATTTGTTTGTCACAGCATCAGTGTCATGCGCAGGCTGGCTCCTTCTGACCTGATACTAGAGAAAACAGGAAATAAATCTGGTGAACCTGCTAAGAATAAGGCACTTTAGATTCTATCACAGATTTCTTGACCACCCATGTGGATTGTAGAATCTCACAATTTCAAACGTATGACCCTTGAAAATCTATTGCATTTGTTTGTCACAGCATCAGTGTCATGCGCAGGCTGGCTCCTCAGAGAGCACAGTGTGGTGGGAAGAACACAGGCTCTGGGACTGGATACGCTTGTGCTTGAATTCCATCCCTGACAGCTGTTAGTGTTTGTACAACTCATGTATCCAGCCATTTATTACCACAATACACTTTTCTAAAGTACCTGCCATGTGTGGAGTGCTGGGGCGATGTCGGGGCTGCATGGTTCCAGGAAGTAAGTGCCTGCCCTCAAGTAATTCTTAGCATTGCAATAAATATACAGACTGCAATGTGACGAGCACACCGATGGAGATACACAGAGGTCTTCCCGATACTCACATGGGGAAGCAATGTCCTTCACTGAGGCAGAAGTATAGAATAGGTACAATACCAAAGACACGACCCATGAAAAATAATGGATAAACTGGAGTTCATTAAAGTTAAAAACTTCTGCTTTGAAAAGGACAATGTCAAGAAAGGAAGACAAGCCACAGACTGGGGGTAAAATATTTGCAGAAGACACATCTGATAAAAGACTGTTACCCAAAATATAGAAAGTACTCTTAAAACTCAACAATAAGAAAACAAAAACCAATTAAAAAGATGAGTCAAAGACTTTAACAGACATCTCATCAAAGAAGACAAACAAATGGCAAATAAGCTTATGAAAAGATACCCCACATTGTGCATCAACAGAGAAATGCAAATCAAAACCACTATGAGATGTTGCTGTGTATCCATTTTGATGGCTATTAACCAAAAAACCAGAAAATTAAAAGTGTTGGTGAGGATGTGGAGAGACTGGAACCTTTTTTCAATGCTAGTGGCATTATAAAATTGTTCAACTGCTGTGTCAAACAGTATGCTGCTGTTGCTGCTGCTGCTAAGTCGCTTCAATCATGTCCGACTCTGTGCGACTCGATAGACGGCAGCCCACCAGGCTCCCCCTTCCTTGGGATTCTCCAGGCAAGAAGACTGGAGTGGGTTGCCATGTCCTTCTCCAATGCATGAAAGTGAAAAGTGAAGGTGATGTCGCTCAGTCGTGTCAAACAGTATGGGAGTTCCTCAAATAATTAAACATAAATCATCAAATGATTTAGCCATTCCACTTCTGAATATATACCTAAAAGAACTGAAAGCAACAATTTGAATAAACATTTGTACAATCATTTTCATAGCAACATTATTCATAATAGCCTAAATGTGGAACCAACCTGAGTGCCTATCCACAGATGAATGGATAAAGAAGCTGATATGTACATACAGTGGAATGCTACTCAGCCATAAAAAGAATGAAATTTTGCCATTTTCATCAATGTGTGAACTTGTAGGGTATTATTATTATGCTTATTGAAATGTCAGACAGAGAAAGACAAATACTGTATGATATCACTTATATATGGAATCTAAAAAATACAACAAACTAATTAATATAACAAAAGAAGTGGACTCACAGATAAAGAGAACACTCTGGTGGTTACCAGTGGGGAGAGAGAATGGGGAAGGGGCAACACGCTGGTAGAGGATTAAGAGGTACAGACTATTAGATATAAAATAAACTACAAGGATATAGTGAACAACACAGGGAATACAGCCAATATTCTATAATAAGTCTAAATGGATTGTAACCTTTGAAATTGTGGATCACTATATTGTAAAACTGTAACTTACATAATACTGTACAGCAGCTATACTTCAATAAAAAATAATCCATTTATTCCAAGGAATGAAAGAAAATATACAGAAAGTAATGGAAACATCTGTAGTTTGTAGATTACCCATGAGTTTCATATTCATCTGCCTATTTGTATTTTGTAAATTTTCAGCAATGAGCGACATGAATTTTAAAATCGAGACAGAGCATCATTTTTAAAAAAGAAAAGATGAAGAATCCTGCCAGCCCCAGAAGAGGATGCATCTGCTTTTTGCAAAGGCCCTTTCACGAGCCGGCCCAAGCAGCTTCGTGCTCTTTTCTTTATACTTTTGCTCCCACAATCAACTCGATGTGTGGGCAGAAACAGAATAAAATGCTGAACTTGAGGAAACGCTTGGGAGATGCTATCGGGTAGAAATTAAGAAGTAATTGAATGGAGATTGGAGGATTTGTCAACAAACTGGAGAGAATCCAGAGAGGAACTGAGGAATGACTGAAGACCTGGGGCTGAAGGCTGGACTTGTGAGTAGAGATGAAAAGAAAATGTGTTTAACTTGGCTAGATTCTAAGTAGAGACTTAAAAACAGCATTGGAGCCCAATCAAACCTCCATTAACAACTGCCAGGCAGACCTTCATCCAAAGTGACCCTGAAAGGTCAAAACAACCTCTTAAAATTTCCAGTGCTTTTTAGTTCAACCTGAGGTTAGAGACTGTATCTTCCACGAAGTCCAGATTGCTTTTGCATGGATGCCAAGAGCTTGTCTTCATTGCGCATTAAGGATGTGAACATCATGGAGAGGAAGTGGGTCCCTAAAGGCAGCTCAAAGGGTCCCCATGACAGCAGATGCTGATGGGGCCAGAATGAGCAGGGGTTTTTCCTGGGTTTGTATGGCAAGATGCTCTAATAAAATGGTTTATTCTTCCTGTGGTTCACTTTTCATACTCGTTTTGTGTTTATCTGGGGAAATGGAGGAGTACTGAGAGTAATGGCAAAAGAGAGAAGCAGAAAGACACAGAAAAAGTGAGGCCAAGTGAGTTCCTGGGAGAGACCCAGGGAGAGAGGGACTGATAACCAGCCAGAAGAAGAGCAATTAGATTGGGATAAAAACTGAAGCAGAGAGACAGGAACAAGCAACCAGAAGGGAGGGGAAGGACAGACAGGGCCCAGTGATCTGTCCTGGGGTGGGGAACAGTAGGAAGTCTGACTCACCAGTACTAGTCAGACCATTTAAAGGAGAACAGAGATCCGTGGCAAGGCAGCACTGTTTATTTTTAATATGGAATTATATTTTGGTAACAGAAAGGAAAAAAAAAGTGAAAGAGAATTTAGAATAGATTTGGAAACTCTGCATTGAATCTTGAGAATCTTTCAAAGCAGCGCTGTGGTCAGTGGCCTGTGGCTGAGCCGAACTGCTCTGTCTTGTTCCTGTGTACGAACTTGACCATGGGGAAGGACATTGTCAGGCATTATCAGTCAATTTAGGAAATTCTTGCTCTGGTTGCTGCACTCTGAGGCACTTAAAACCTGACATAAGGGCACATGCTTCGGAGACTCTTTTGATGAAAACTTCTCAACTTTGTCTGGCCAATGATGTGGACTTCTCCAGCATTGCACAAAAGCATGTATTCATCGTTCATCTTGCTTCATTCTTGTCCTGCTTATTTAGGAACATGTTACTAAGTAATAAAAAAGTAAACATTTGTAACATTTGTTTTATGGTTTGATTACAAAAAGAAAAATCTTTTGAGAAAGAAGGTGAAAATTCTCAAACTTAATTTGATTGATTTTTCACTTAAATAGCAATATTGACATTCACTGGAAAGTGATGCCATGTCAAAATGACAGAGATGCACTATACAAGAAAACAATGCATCCTGTCCTAGAAAAATACCCCTCTGTGATATTGACTCTAAACCTGGTTACCTACCCTCTTAATTGATGATGCCCACAACTGGAGAGCAGCAGAATGATTTGCTTGATCTTGAGGGTGAGCTCTTCTGGGTTTAAACATGATATATTTTTTTGAAGTATAATGCACTTATAAATTTGGGTAATTAAATATCCCCAAATCAGGGATGTGCACTCAGTGACAGGAGTGAAAGACCCCAAATATTTGGGTACCACTCCTACAGACTACAGAGTACTGTGGAGTTTCTTTGAGCACAGGGTTTAGGAAGAGGAAATTTCCAGAGAAACCAAATGTGGGTTAATTGCATCAGAAACACCTTAGGAACATTTAAAGAATACAGATTCTTGGTATTTACTTCAACACCATTAAACAGGAACTCAAAAATGAGATCTAGGAATCTGTATTTTTATGAAATCCTTTCAATGTCTAGACCAGGATTGTGAAGAGTGGGCTAGAGCACCTCTGTTTCCTGCCTCTAGTTACTGAATATGTTACAAGCGTGATTATTAATTTAGTATTAACTACTTCCATCATGGGCTTTCCTGATGACTGAGACAGTAAAGAATCCGCTTACAATGCGGGAAACCTAGGTTTGATTCCTGGGTTGGGAAGATCCTCTGGAGAAGGGCATGGCAACCCACTCTAGTATTCTAGCCTGGAGAATCCCACGGACAGAGGAGCCTGACTGGCTACAGTCCGTGGGGCCTCAAAGAGTCGGACACAGCTGAGCTGTTTCCATTTTCGCCTCCATCAGAGCTTATCACATCTTTAGTAGCAACTAAAGTGACCTCTTCCACAATAAATGAGATGATTTCTCCTGACATTTGGATCACCAATTTTGTCTAATAACTTTGGAATTTACACAGCTGGTTGTACAGTAGATGTAGTTTAGAAATCTGCTTGAATAAAAATGCCATGTAGATTCTACCAGTGTTTTTCACTGTGTCAAATTCATTAGAGTGAGTCAAAGTACAAGAATGTCTTTTTTTTCAGGTGAAGGTTATTCTAAATATTTACAAAGCATAGCACTTCAGCAGCTCTCTTGATGCTCCCAAGCCAGTCAGTTTTCATAGCAGTTGCTTATTGCATGAAAATTTATCTGCTGACTTTTCATGAGTAAATGTATTTTACACTACCCTTAGATGTTCTGCAATATAGAAGAAAGGAAGAGAAAGCATGGGGGCAAAGTGGTGGGGGTGGTGGGAATTTCTAAATGCTATAATGTTCCCAATCAGTGGCTTAAGTGCATTAACTGCTCAGACTAGAGGCTGGAAATAGAGGAAAGATGGCCACTGACTCATTGTCACCAACTCTGAGTAAGATTCTTGACCTTTTGCTGTCTCAGTAAATGAACCCACATGGAAAGTAGCAGTGGGAAAAAGCAGTATGGTCAAAACGGCCATGAGGTCTCCTAGGCAAATACATGATGATATTGAACTTGAGAGTTCTGGCGACCTTTTGTGGCTTCCTTCGTTTGGGGAGTTACTATCATTGCAGGAGGCAGCCTTGTCATTTTCACTTTGTGGTGAGCAGGGAGCGCCTTTGATGTGTAACTCCAGGATCGCTGCGGGAGCTAAGAAAAGAGTAATCCTCTCGTCACCCACCCACAGCTCCAGCTTTCTCCAGAACAAGTGGCAGAGAGGCTTCTGTGCAGTCAGTTTTTGAAAAAACTCTATTCTCTTGTACCCATTTTAAGGGTGCGATTGGAAGAGTTTTGACAGATGTACACACCTGTGTAACCCCACCCCAATCAATATATAGAATCTTCTCTTCACCCCCGAAAGATTCTTTGGGCCCCTTCTCAGGAAATCTGCCTCTACTCCAAGCCCCAGGCAAGCACAGATACAATTTTTATCACTATAGGCTAGATTAGTCTGTTTGGTACAGATGCAACTGCACAGAACATTTTTTTTTCTCACGCACTTTAATTTTTAATTATTTAATGAAATACAACTGACATACAGTATTAATTTCAGGTGTACTACATAAAGGTTTGACATTTGCATACATTATGAAATGAAATGATCGCTGTAAGTCTCATAACCACCTTTCTTCTTTTATGGCTGGAGTCTGTAAGTTGGCTTAAGAATTCTGAGATCCATCCAAGTAGTTGTATACACTGGTAGTTTGTGTCTTTTTATTGCTAAATAGTGTCCCATGGTAGAACTCTGCCATAGTGTGTTTATCCAGTCAAATGTCCATGGGGATTTGAGTTATTTCCTGTTTGAGGCTGTTATGAGAACAGCTATTACAAACATTTGCATTCAGATCTTTGTGTGGGCATAGGTTTTCGTTTCACTTGAGTGTATCTCAGAATAGGAACAGCTGCCACACGTGATAGGTGTTTGGTTAAGTTTAGAAGAATCTGACAAATGGTTTTCCAAAATGGCTGCACCATTTTGTATTTCCACCAGAAGTGTATGAGGGCTCTGATTTCTCCATATCTTTTCCAGTACTTGTTATGATTATTATTTTATTATAGACATCCTAGCTGGTGTGTGCTGCTATCTCATCATAGTTTTACTTTGAATTTCCCTGATGACTAATGTGGTTGAGCACCTTTTCTTATGCTTGTTGACCATGTGATTACCTGTGTTGTCAGTTTCAGAAACAGAAGCTTTTTATAAAGAAAAGTGAAATCGCTCAGTCGTGCCCGACTCTTTGCTACCCCGTGGATAGTAGCCTGCACCAAGCTCCTCTGTCCATGGGATTTTCAAGGCAAGAGTACTGGAGTGGGTTGCCATTGCCTTCTCCAGGGAATCTTCCCAACCCAGGGATTGAACCCAGGTCTCTCACATTGTAGACAGACGCTTTACCATCTAAGCCACCAGGGAAGTCCTGGTGGCTTTATAAAGAAGCTTTCTAAAGAAGGTAAGTGCTAAATCACTTCAGTAACGTCCAGCGCTTTGTGACCCCATGGACTGTAGCTTGCCAGGCTCCTCTGTCCATAGGATTCTCCAGTCAAGAATACTGGAGTGGGTTGTCAGGCCCTCCTCCAGGGCATCTTCCTGACCCAGGGATGGAACCCACACCTGTTTTTTCACCTGCATTGGCAGGCAGGTTTTTTTTTTTTTTTACCACTGAGTCACCAGGGAAGCCCTACAAAGAGTTGCCTACTATGAAATGTTTGTGGCCCCTTCCATGTCAAAAGATAAAGACAAAATTTCTCAAACTGGTGCTAAGAATGACCAGGATTTACTTAGTAGAATCAGCCTTAATGTTGTCACCTTACCCTCTTGGCCACATGCTTTGGTCACAATTTGACTCTTCCTTATCAGATCATTTGTGGTCTTTAAGCAACCTCTTTTCCCTTTCAAGTCTTCCTTAAGTGTTTTGTCTTAGGTTCAACTGTTTTTGTGAAAGTAACTCACTAAGATCTGGTTGATTCATTCTCCATGATCCCTCCCCATCTTTGAGATGCTTGTTACTCGGATGATAATAATCACAGCCTCCTGGAGTAGCTACTGAGAAGTGCCACCCCAGTTCCCTCTTTTGGATTAAGGCTTTCATTCCCTAAGATATCTTTCATTCCCAGGAGCTGCCTTGTCTTTGTGGATTGTTGCATGTAGTGCAGGAAATAGAAGATTGATACAAGGAATGAAAGGTTCTGCCTTCTTTTCCTCTATTCAAGAAATATTTGAAGGGCTGTGTGGACTTCGAGCTTCTTGTGGGGTCAGCCATGGGCCAGTGTTACAAATGCATTGGAGTTCACTGCCCCATCCTGCATTATAAACCTCTGCCTCAGATTGTGTTTTCCTGGGTGTATTAGCTTCCTGTGGCTGCTGCAATACAAATGACCACAAACTTGGTGGCTTAAAGCAAGAGAAATTCATTCTCTTACAGTTCAGAAGGCCAGAAACCCCAAGTCAAGGTGCTGGCAGGGTTAATTCTTCTGGAGGGCACTACGAATCTCGGCCACACCTTTTCCTTCTGGGGTTTGCCAGAAATCCTTGGCCTCCTCTGGCTTGTAGACCAATCACTCCAATCTCTGAAAATGTCCTCATGTCACTTTACCTAAGTGATTTTAGCAGAACACTTTTCATTGGATTTAGGGTCCACGTGGGTAATCTAGGGTAAAGAAAGTGAAAGTGTTAGTCATTAAATCACGTCTGACTCTTTGTGACCCCAAGGACTGTAGCCCACTAGTGTCCTCTGTTCATGAGATTTGCCAAGAATACTGGAATGGGCTCTAGGGGAATCTTTCCTACCCAGGGATTGAACCCAGTCTACTGCATGGCAGGCAGATTCTTTACCATCTAAGCCACCAGTGAAGCCCAATTTAGGGTGATCTCATCTCAAGATCCTTAATTATATCTGCAAAGACCCTTTATCCAAATAAGGTTGTGTTCATAAGTTTTGAGATCTTTTTTTGATGAGTGGTTATGATTTAACCAGCTACTCTGGGAAATTGATCTAGTTGCTGACAGGGGCCCAGTGAACATGTCTTAAGTGCAGTTTGGGAGCTGGATCTACCATTAGCTGGCTGGTAACTAAGGTCCATTTGGTCAAGGCTATGGTTTTTCCAGTGGTCATGTATGGATGTGAGAGTTGGACTGTGAAGAAAGCTGAGCGCCAAAGAATTGATGCTTTTGAACTGTGGTGTTGGAGAAGACTCTTGAGAGTCCCTTGGACTGCAAGGAGATCCAATCAGTTCTTTCTAAAGGAGATCAGTCCTGGGTGTTCCTTGGAAGGAATGATGCTAAAACTGAAACTCCAGTACTTTGGCCACCTCATGCGAAGAGTTGACTCATTGAGAAGACTCTGATGCTGGGAGGGATTGTGGGCAGGAGGAGAAGGGGACAACAGAGGATGAGATGGCTGGATGGAATCACCGACTCGATGGACGTGAGTTTGAGTGAACTCCAGGAGTTGGTGATGGACAGGGAGGCCTCAGATCAGATCAGTTGCTCAGTCGTGTCCCACTCTTTGCGACCCCATGAATTGCAGCATGCCAGGCCTCCCTGTCCATCACCAACTCCCAGAGTTCACTCAGACTCAACCTGGCATCCTGCAATTCATGGGGTGGCAAAGAGTCGGGCATGACTGAGCGACTGAACTGAACTGAACTGAACTGAACTAGGATCCCATTACTGAAGGTGAGTGGAGTGTCGACCATCCCTGGCATGCAGTAGTGGGGCAATCAGTGTTTAAACTTTCACTGGCTGTGAAATGGAATGGGAGAAAATATACTAACAAATAACTCTTAAATGTATGGAAAGTGGTAAGCAAAAACCTATGGAACAAAATGGGGATATTATATTGGGGAAAAGCAATAAAATCCTGCCAGTGGTAAACTGCCAATTTAAAGTGGAGTATGAGGACCATAGAGTCTCATTAGCCACATAAAAAGACTCTTGTAGTGTAGGTGGAGGGCAGAAAAAGATTGAGGATATGTCCCAGGACTTAATTAAAAGATTAATAGAGCTCCAGAGAAGACTGACTTCTTAACTTTGACAAGTTAGCTATGCCCAGGGCAGAGCCTTGTTTGGGAAGGAGTGGGACCCTGAGATTTGGAATAGTACATGCAAGTTGAACCACTCAAAATCTTGAATTATCCCAGATTCCCCAGACACTTTGGGCTCAGAGAAATGGCTACTTCTCCCTGTCAGAGTTTAGATCTTCTTCCCTTGCCAGGAGGTAAAGTAGAAGCTTTTGCCTAAAACTTCATAGTTTCTTCCTTTAAGACCTGCCCCATCTCCATTTCAAGCTACCAGGAGAAACACTGGTGGTTAAATTCACTCTTCAAAACACAGTGGAGCTGGGGAAGTGCTGGATTCTCTAAAGATACAGAGGAACTATCCCTCCAGAGAGCTGTAAGACTAGCCCACATGTGCCAGCAGGAAGTTGGAGACTGTGTGCAGGTTGGATGCTGAGGGTGCTGGCTCCAAGAGGGTGAAGCATAAATCTGAACAGGGTGAGAGTTTCTCAGAATGGAAGCATTCTCCTATGATGCAGAGGCTTTGCTCCAGAAAGGAACCTAGGAGACAGTGCTAACACATTGCTACTATGGCGCCTGAGGCTTGGAGAAAGCAGTGGTCACACCAAGTGAAGTGGAAACCCTGGTCCTTTTGTCATAGACATAGACAGAAGGATCAAAAAGTTCAGAAAAATGGATGTGCTGGAGTAAGGTCAGAAAAGCTAGCTGTCTCATTCTCCAAAGTGATAAGGAAGGTAACAGTGAGAACAGTGTTGTCGTTAATAAGTACTCCTGGTACATGTGGTTACAGAACTGAGAGCCATGGGATGGCAGGATCTTGAGGTAACAGAGAAGCAGATTTGTCAGAAGCAAAGCAGCTGCTTGAGCATCCTCATGACTGGCTTGTGATAGAGCTTGATCGAATATGAAAAAGTGAATCTACTTTTTTTAATAACCTAGTCTCCAATGTCCCTTCTGCAGCATTCCATTGGTTAGGAGTGAATTATCCAGTCTGGTATACATTCAAGGGGAGGGGAAATTAAGTTCACCTTATTCAAGGAAGAGATGTCAAAAAATTTGTGAACATTTTTTAAAACAAGCTAAGGGACATTCCTAAGGGAATTTGGTGCTTTGTATCACTGTAAACTCAAGAACCTGTGGCTGCAGAAATACGGTTCCCAAATGGGAATGTTTTTACCAAGAGACATTAAGCTTTAAGCCACAGCTGTTGTCCAGTCACAGTTGGCCTTTGTGTTAGGAGACAAGCAGGCAAGGGAAGAAGTCAACAGTCTGGCTGGGAAAGTCAGCCTGGTTATGGATAGAGAAAGGGCTGCTGCTACTGAAGTGGGAGTTGGGGGTGGGGGTATGAGTGAGCACATTCCCCACTGGGGCATTTCTTGATAGTTTTCTGCCTAACCGAGTTACTCAATGCACAAGTGTAGCAAGTTGGCCTGGGGATCTGGGAGAAACCACTGGAGTGGAAGATGCTATCTAGGGGTCAAGGGAACATATAAGCATAAAGAAGAGAGCAATGAGCACCAGTGCAGATTCTCAAGACCAGATACTGAAGCAACATTCTCTTCTATTCCACTAACTTCCTGGTCAATTTTCCCTGGAAAAGCAACCTTCTAGGATGCTGGAAGAGCTTTACCAAGTTGGGATAAATATATTGCATGAAGGAAGTGCACCCAGTTGCAGAGTGGTGGACTGTGAGTAGGGCTGGGGCAGACCCCAGACACACAGCCCCTTCCAGACCGAGGCATGCATTCCTCCAGCTGCTGGAGTCCTGCCTGACGTGGCTGGCAGCCAAGTCTCTCTCTAGGAACAGCTCTGGGCTGAGAAAGCAGCCCAGCCCATGGCTATTACCTTATTCTGGGAGCAGCCTCCAGGTAAGGACTGGTTTGAAGGTACAAACTTGGCCCCCTTGCTTCAGTTTGGGACTTCTGGGAAGGGCCATCCCAGCTCCTGAGCTCACTGTGGAATCATCAGAGGTCCCGAGGCAACTTCATTGCCCTTCACCTCCTTCCCCTGTCCATCCCCTTTGTCCTCACTCCCTTCCAGCTGATGCGCTGAGTGCATTCACCCATGTATCACTAATACTTCTCTCAGCTCTTGTTTTCTGGAGAACCTCATCAATGATGGGCTCCCCGGGTGGCTCAGCAGTAAAGTACTTGCCTGCAGTGCAGAAGATCTGGGTTCAATCCTTGGGTTGGGATGATTCCCTGGGGAAGGGAATGGCAACCCACTTCAGTATTCTTGCCTGGAGAATTCCATGGACAAAGGAGCCTGGTGGGTTACAGTCCATGGGGTTGCAGAATAGTCAGACACGACTGAGCAACTAACAACTCATCAATGATACCACCGTTTATGAAGTGGTCACTGTTCTAGCACCAGCTTTCCTGAGATCATCTCTCTAAACCTATTCAATGGCTATGACACAGCTACCCTTAGGATCCACATTGTAAGGTGAGACATCTGGAAACATCTGTCTGAATTCATAGATACAGTAAACGTCAGTTAGCTTTCGACGCAGATCTTTCTTTGGAGCATGATGTCTTGGAGCCTACCTTTAAATTTTTCTTTTTTCATGGTCCTGAGACTATGATATTTATTTAGCAGAATTATTTGTCATATAATAATATGCAGCTTCTAAATGACTTGTAGATATAACAAATATAGCAGTTTGGTGAAGTAACAACTAGCCCTGAAATCTCAATGATTAACAAAAGCAAATATTGTTTTCTTATTCAGGTAATGTGTTGATAGCTCTGAATGGTCTGCCATGGCTTTCCAGGGTGTATGCTAAAGATTCTGCCCTTATCTGGGCATGTTGTCAGTGCAGAGGGAAAAGCACAAGAGAGCCCATGGAAACTTGTGACGGGATAGATTCTACCTATTTTAATGTGTGGCAGAGACATTTCTTTGCCAACAAAGGTCCATCTAGTCAAAGCTGTGTTTTTTCTAGTCATCGTGTATGGATGTGAGAATTGGATTATAAAGAAAGCTGAGTGCCGAAGAACTGATGCTTTTGAACTGTGGTGTTGGAGAAGACTCTTAAGAGTCCCTTGGACTGCAAGGAGATCAAACCAGTCCATCCTAAAGGAAGTCAGTCCTGAATATTCATTGGAAGGACTGATGCTGAAGCTGAAGCACTAATACTTTGGCCACCTGATGCAAAGAACTGACTCATTTGAAAAGACCCTGATGCTGGGAAAGATTGAGGGCAGGAGGAGAAGGTGGCAACAGATGATGAGATGATTGGATGGCATCACCAACTCAATGGACATGAATTTGAGCAAACTCCAGGAGATAATAAAGGACAGAGAAGCCTGGCAGGCTACAGTCCAAGGGGTCGCAAAGAGTTGAAAAGGACTAAGTGACTGAACAACAGCAAGCACATTGCTCTGCAAGCCCAGGAAAGCAGCAGAGATATGAATCATTATCTTACAGGGAGAGGGGAAGAGATGCTTACAGACAATAATGCAGTCTTACAACACATAGCCATGCCAGGGCTGTAGCAACTCAGTAATTAATTTTCACCAGCTAAATAATTTAAAATAAAATTTATTTATGCAATGCATTATGTAATATGTAATGAGGGCTATTCCAAGCGCAGAGAAGAGGTCGAGTTAAAAAAAACCTGCCATGGAGTTGGGTGATGACAAAGAGGAATGTTTGGAGGTCTGCTAGACCAGACTTTGCGAGTGTGCAGGACTGAGGTCCTTCAGGTTGGGAACTGTTTTTGTGGCCACAAGAAATATCCTCCTCCCCCAGCTAGTCTTTGGGAGGTGAAAGTGAAGGGTGGATGCCTGGGTTTGCCATCAAGGAAGAATGGCAAAGAAGCACAGTCAAGGTTTTCATTTTGCAAGTGAGGTTTTGGTCTTGAATTTTTGATGTGAAAATAGTGATTTGAAAATACCTTTTTCCCCTGTGCTTTGCTTTCTGTCAAATTCAGTACCACTGAGACCCAAATGAACATGACTTGGCAAGCTGCCAAACTAAACACATCCCAGCCAAGTGCCTAATAATGGAAATGAACATGTGGTGGGAAAGCTTCTTATGGATGTTTCATGGAAATAAGCTTCTGATGAAACTGCAAAAACAATCATTTCTTCCTTGCTCCTTAAATCTCAATATATGAGATTAAATCCACCAGCTTGCTTTTGTTGTTGAGTTGGAAATTTTAATTCCAAATGGTTAGTTTTGACTAGTCATATTTTAAGGAGTTAAAAAAAGTTCATATCTTTCTTAGGGAAGTTCCTATATTATTAAAAAAAAAAGTTCCAAAAGACAGGAATTTGTTTTTAAAAGTGCATTATAAATAGCTTCAAATTTATTTAATGGGGCTTATAAGGTATCTGGGTGCTGTTGTATGAAATTATAAATAATTTAAATATTATTCACTTGTATGTTTAAAAAATAAAGCCATCCACTTTACCATAAAAACTTCAGGGACCTGGAGTAAAGTTAGTGATATTTGCAAATTTTCTACTCCTTTGACTTAAATGCATCATGTCATTAACCTTTAGAAATGAATGTTTACAATTCTATATACAATCTATATTCCTCCATACTAATGCATATTCTTTGTCTCAGATAGGTCTTCCTTATTTGGAATATACAAATTTATGAATATTTACATGAACATCACCGGCATTTAGTTTTGATAAAACCAGGAGTATGCCAGTCAGCTCCTTTTTTGTCTTTGCAGATATAATGTCTGTTTTATGTCCATATGTGAACTGGCTGGAAATAAATTTATTCAGAAATCAATCAAAGTCAAGGAAATATTTTCAGAAATCTGTCACAAAGGCCAACGTGTTTTAGCCTTTTGCCTTAAAAATAAATAAAAATGGTCTCAAAAAAGGTCATTTTCTGAAGACTACTTTGTTAAAAGGAAAATGGTCAGAAGAAATGAATTTCCAAAGTTTGCAAGCTTGGTCACTGGCAGAGGGGAAATTCTTTCTACTGGACAGACTTCTTTTACTTTTCTCCTGTCACTGTGAAGTTATTTCATTCTTGGAGCTGCTTGGAACTTTCATTCATGAACCATGTTGAATTCAAGGAGCAAAGTCATGAAGGGTGATTCATATTCATAGTGACCTCTGTTCTCAGAAGGATCTACGGGGGTGGGAGGAGGTCACCAGTCATTTTCTGGTGAAAATTTTGCTTAGGTCAATGTTTACATGTAAGGTTCACAGAAAAAGCACTTCAGATCTGGGTGGAGATGAGTCAGATTCAGAACTAAGAAACTGGTTATTTCTGAAACTACTCAGAGCCAAATGACAAGTAATATAGCGGTCTTGTTTTCTAGGATTTCACATAATGCCTCTTTTTAAATATTCCACACTGCATGATGCTTGAATAGTATTTACACTCTTCAGTTTTATTACAGAATTCAACTTTACTCTTGATTTCCCCCAAGTCATACTTCAGTTCAGTTTAGTAGCTTAATCATGTCCGACTCTTTGTGACCCCATGAACTGCAGCACACCAGGCCTCCCTGTCCATCACCAACTCCCGGAGTTTACCCAAACCCATGTCCATTGAGTCGGTGATGCCATCCAACCATCTCATCCTCCACTGTCCCCTTCTCCTCCTGCCCTCAATCTTTCCCAGCATCAGGGTCTTTTCAAATGAGTCAGCTCTTCACATCAGGTGGCCAAAGTATTGGAGTTTCAGCTTCAACATCAGTTCTTCCAATGAACACCCAGGAGTGATCTCCTTCAGAATGGACTGGTTGGATCTCCTTGCAGTCCAAAGAACTCTCAAGAGTCTTCTCCAACACCACAGTTCAAAACCATCAGTTCATTGGCACTTAGCTTTCTTTAGAGTCCAACTCTCACATCCATACATGACTACTGGAAAAACCGTAGCCTTGACTAGATGGACCTTTGTTGACAAAGTAATGTCTCTGATTTTAATATGCTATCTAGGTTGGTCATAACTTTCCTCCAAAGGAGTAAGTGTCTTTTAATTTCATGGCTGCAATCACCATCTGCAGTGATTCTGGAGCCCCCCCAAAATAAAGTCTGCCACTGTTTCCTCATCTATTTCCATGAAATGATGCGACTAGATGCCATGATCTTAGTTTTCTAAATGTTGAGCTTTAAACCAACTTTTACACTCTCCTCTTTCACTTTCATTATGAGGTTCTTTAGTTCTTCACCTTCTGCCATAAGGGTGGTATCATCTGCATATCTGAGGTTATTGATATTTCTCCCAGCAATCTTGATTCCAGCTTGTGCTTCTTCTAGCCCAGTGTTTCTCATGATGTACTCTGCATAGAAGTTAAATAAGCAGGGTGACAATATACAGCCTTGATATACTCCTTTTCCTATTTGGAACCAGTCTGTTGTTCCATGTCCAGTTCTAACTGTTGCTTCCTGACCTGCATACAGATTTCTCAAGAGGCAGGTCAGGTGGTCTGATATTCTCATCTCTTGAAGAATTTTCCACAGTTTATTGTGATCCACACAGTCAAAGGCTTTGGCATAGTCTATAAAGTAGATGTTTTTCTGGAACTCTCTTGCTTTGTTGATGATTCAGAGAATGTTGGCAATTTGATCTCTGGTTCCTTCACCTTTTCTAAAACCATCTTGAACATCTGGAAGTTCACAGTTCGTATATTGCTGAAGCCTGGCTTGGAGAATTTTGATCATTACTTTACTAGCGTGTGAGATGAGTGCAATTGTGTGGTAGTTTGAGCATTCTTTGGCATTGCTTGGAACGAAAACTGACCTTTTCCAGTCCTGTGGCCACTGCTGAGTTTTCCACATTTGCTGGCATATTGAGTGCAGCACTTTCACAGCATCATCTTTTAGGATTTGAAATAGCTCAACTGGAATTCCTTCACACCCACTGGCTTTGTTCATAGTGATGCTTCCTAAGGCCCACCTGACTTCACATTTCAGGATGTCTGGCTCTAGGTGAGTGATCACACCATCGTGATTATTTGGTCATGAAGATCTTTTTTTGTACAGTTTTTCTGTGTATTCTTGCCACCTCTTCTTAATATCTTCTGCTTCTGTTAGGTCCATACCATTTCTGTCCTTTATTGAACCCATCTTTGCATGAAATGTTCCCTTGGTATCTCTAATTTTCTTGAAGAGATCTCTAATCTTTCCCATTCTGTTGTTTTCCTCTGTTTCTTTGCATTGATCACTGAGGAAGGCTTTCTTGTCTCTCTCCTTGCTATTCTTTGGAACTCTGCTTTCAAATAGGTATATCTTTCCTTTTCTTCTTTGCTTTTGGCTTCTCTTCTTGTCACAGCTATTTGTAAGTCCTCCTCAGACAACCATTTTGCTTTTTTGCATTTCTTTTTCTTGGGGATGGTCTTGATCCCTGTCTCCTGTCCACTGTCTCGAACCTCTGCCCATAGTTCATCAGGCACTCTGTCTCTCAGATGTAGTCCCTTAAATCTATTTCTCACTTCCACTGTATAATGGTAAGGGATTTGATTTAGGTCATACCTGAATGGTCTAGTGGTTTTCCCCACTTTCTTCAATTTAAGTCTGAAGAAGGGCTCATGATGAATAAATAATTATATTAGAGGGAATGAGATGACAGGAAATAAGACGAAAGTCTTCCTTTAGAGGGTGACAAGGATGGCCAAATCTAAAGCACAGAAAGGAATCAGCCATGGAGAGAATCCACGGATGCCTGATGTCCTAACAAGCATGCCTGGTCAAGGGGACCAAGTGTAAGAACTTGTGTGTTCTGGGAACAGAATGGATCCATTTCGACCTGAGTGTAGAGAGTGAGATGAGGTTGGTAAGAAGGTAGAGTCTCTCCCAAATGCAATGGGACATCTTGAAGAGGTTTACACAGGGGAGTGATGAGATCTGATTTTCATTAGATCGCAATCAGAATAACAACAAAAAAATCCAACAGTTATTGGCTTCAAATACATCCCTGAAATTGTTGGTATTTCACTCCCTACAATTTTTCTTTGTCTCAGGGAACTCCTAGATATCTATATGTGCTCCTAAGTTTCCAGTTTTGGGAAACTTAGGAGGACATATAATGGAGCTCTCCTCCACCCTGACATTCTAACACTCACGGAAACCTCCCTGATCATGTATGGGTTCGTCCATCCTGGCCCAAGGTACTCTTGTCACTGGGTTGATAGCATACTTTCTGAGAGAAGCTGTTGCTCTACCATGTTTCCATGGCATCACCTTTCTTTTTTTTTTTATTCTTCCAATTTTATTTTATTTTTAAACTTTACATAATTGTATTAGTTTTGCCAAATATCAAAATGAATCCGCCACAGGTATACATGTGTTCCCCATACCGAACCTCCTCCTCCTCCTCCCCTCCCCATACCATCCCTCTGGGCCGTCCCAGTGCACCAGCCCCAAGCATCCAGCATCATGCATCGAACCTGGACTGGCAACTCGTTTCCTACATGATATTTTACATGTTTCATTGCCATTCTCCCAAATCTTCCCACCCTCTCCCTCTCCCACAGAGTCCATAAGACTGTTCTATACATCAGTGTCTCTTTTGCTGTCTCGCATAACGGGTTATTGTTACCATCTTTCTAAATTCCATATATATGCCTTAGTATACTGTATTTATGTTTTTCCTTCTGGCTTACTTCACTCTGTATAATAGGCTCCAGTTTCATCCACCTCATTAGAACTGATTCAAATGTATTCTTTTTAATGGCTGAGTAATACTCCATTGTGTATATGTACCACAGCTTTCTTATCCATTCATCTGCTGATGAACATCTAGGTTGCTTCCATGTCCTGGCTATTATAAACAGTGCTGCGATGAACATTGGGGTACACGTGTCTCTTTCCCTTCTGGTTTCCTCAGTGTGTATGCCCAGCAGTGGGGTTGCTGGATCATAAGGCAGTTCTATTTCCAGTTTTTTAAGGAATCTCCACACTGTTCTCCATAGTGGCTGTACTAGTTTGCATTCCCACCAACAGTGTAAGAGGGTTCCCTTTTCTCCACACCCTCTCCAGCATTTATTATTTGTAGACTTTTGGATCGCAGCCATTCTGACTGGTGTGAAATGGTACCTCATAGTGGTTTTGATTTGCATTTCTCTGATAATGAGTGATGTTGAGCATCTTTTCATGTGTTTGTTAGCCATCTGTATGTCTTTTTTTGGAGAAATGTCTATTTAGTTCTTTGGCCCATTTTTTGACTGGGTCGTTTATTTTTCTGGAGTTGAGCTGTAGGAGTTGTTTGTATATTTTTGAGATTAGTTGTTTGTCGGTTGCTTCATTTGCTATTATTTTCTCCCATTCTGAAGGCTGTCTTTTCACCTTGCTAATAGTTTCCTTTGATGTGCAGAAGCTTTTAAGGTTAATTAGGTCCCATTTGTTTATTTTTGCTTTTATTTCCAATATTCTGGGAGGTGGGTCATAGAGGATCCTGCTGTGATGTATGTCGGAGAGTGTTTTGCCTATGTTCTCCTCTAGGAGTTTTATAGTTTCTGGTCTTACGTTTAGATCTTTAATCCATTTTGAGTTTATTTTTGTGTATGGTGTTAGAAAGTGGTCCAGTTTCATTCTTTTACAAGTGGTTGACCAGATTTCCCAGCACCACTTGTTAAAGAGATTGTCTTTAATCCATTGTATATTCTTGCCTCCTTTGTCGAAGATAAGGTGTCCATATGTGCGTGGATTTATCTCTGGGCTTTCTATTTTATTCCATTGATCAATATTTCTGTCTTTGATGGCATCACCTTTCTAATTGGCTTTTTCTGTGTTCTTTTGCTACCGCCACCAGTGCTCACCAGCAAGATAAAGGACATATTCTCCTTATGCTTGTGTTCAAATCTGTGAGGGTATGGGAGGCAGGTAGGACCAGCCATACATGAGGAAATATGTTGAAGCACTATGGCAACAAGTTTTGTAACCACCTGTCCATAGCAGGTACAATGGGAGTGCACACTTCACAGGCTTGTGGACAGGTGGAATCCAAGAGCACCTGTGTGAGTTCTTGGAATCCCAAGACTAGATATTGAGGATACTCTCAATGTAACTCAAGATTTCTGAATCAAAAGCTGCACCTGAGAACAGCTTATTTGTTTATGTTCCAGGAGTATATTGGGGGAGGCATTTGCAGGTGGTGCTAATAGACGTGCTCAAAGATGTAGTTCTAGTTTTGACCAGACTAGAACTGCCCTGCTCAGCAGCCTTCTACACCCTTCTAAGGGAGGATCTGACTGTAGCTGGAGAAACCCTGTGACTCTCTGTAGGCTTGGAAAAACAGAATGAAAAGGGAGTGTTTGGATAGAGTTGCCTTAGGAAAAATTATTATAGGAAATTCGTGGAAAAACATTGCTTTCCAATTTCAGAGCTATTCAAAATATCAGCTAACTAAATATAGAACAGTGTTCACAATCTTGCAGGTCTTTAAGGCTGACTTAAAAATGAGTGCTGAGGGATGATGCCTTCTCTGTCTCTTTTCTGTTCTCCTTTTAATTTTTCTTTCCCAGTCAGCTTTGTATGCTTAACTGAGGATGAACATCAAACAAGAATTTCAGTTGTTGTTCTAACACAAGTTCTTACTTAATTTGAAAAATGTGCTTGGTGTTAATGAAATTTCCCTCTGAAAAAAAAGTAATAGCTGACATGAAATAGGGACCATTTCATACACTAAAAGAGCTCACAAATGCATCTCTCAGGACATGTTTTACAAAGCTTGTGAAAATCAAAAGAACACCATCATCATTCAGTGTTCTCAGAATGAATGGTAGAATCCAAGGATTCTGTGTGATGGACTGTAAGATCTTGTTCTTTGTGTCCTAAAGAAGAATTTTATCTATAGAAGGAACTTGCTGCTGCTGCTGCTGCTGTGTCGCTTCAGTCATGTCCGACTCTGTGCGACCCCATAGACGGCAGCCCAACGGGCTCCCCCGTCCCTGGGATTCTCCAGGCAAGAACCCTGGAGTGGGTTGCCATTTCCTTCTCCAACAGAAGGAACTTGAGCCTGATGTAAAATAAAACTTCTCAACTGTAAATGATGTGAGGCTTGAAATTCACTTCCTTTTTTTAACTGGAGTATGGTTGTTTTGGGCTTCCCTGATAGCTCAGTTGGTAAAGATTCCACCTGCAATGCAGGAGACTCTGGTTAGATTCCTGGGTTGGGAAGATCCACTGGAGAAGGTATAGGCTACCCACTCCAGTATTCTTGGGCTTCCCTTGTGACTCAGCCAGTAAAGAATCTGCCTGCAATGCGGGAGACCTGGGTTCAATCCATGGGTTGTGAAGATCCCCTGGAGAAGGGAAAGGCTACCTACTCTAGTATTCTGGCCCAGAGAATTCCATGGACTGTATAGTCAATGGGGTCGCAAAGAGTTGGACATGACTGAGGGACTTTCAATCAATTCAGTGGTTGCTTTACAATGCGTTAGGTTATGCTGTAGAACAATCTGAACTGGAAGCAACCTGGATGTCCATTGACAGATGAATGGATAAAGAAGATGTGGTACATGTATACAATATAATATCAGCCATAAAAAGGAACATTTGTAGTGACATGAATAAATGCAGAGTTTGTCATACAGGGTGAAGTAAGTCAAAGAAAAAAATAGTATCATATATTAACACATATGGAATCTAGAAAAATGGTACCATTGAACCTGTTTGCAGGGCGAGAATAGAGTTGCAGATGTAGAGGAACTTGTGGGCACGAGGGCAGGGGGAAGAGCATGTAGGAAAAATTGAGAGAGTAGAATTGCCATATTATGCTTATAGCTGAAATTCACTTCTCAGTGGAATCATTCAAAGGTATTCTTTGGTGGTCTAACTTTTCTTTCATTTTTAAACCTTTTATCCTGAAAGCAATTAAAAATAATAAACATTTGTGGGCGAAAAAAGTGGGAAGGGATACCTGTAATCATTTGCTTTCTTCTCTCCTCTTTGCTTTATATGTATGTATGGATGCGTCTTCTTATCTGTGGCTGTTATATTCTATAAAGTACTGAAAACACTGAATTAGGGAATACTGAGCCATTGTTCGCTGATTCCTAGAATGCCTACGTTCACTCTTGCCATCTCCTGTTTGA
This sequence comes from Bos mutus, assembly GCF_027580195.1. Lineage (NCBI taxonomy): Eukaryota > Metazoa > Chordata > Mammalia > Artiodactyla > Bovidae > Bos > Bos mutus. The sequence continues at coordinate 39,968,607 of NC_091620.1, read as the reverse complement.
CCACTTCCAATTTGCCTTGATTCATGGACCTAACTTCCAGGTTCCTATGCAATATTGCTCTTTACAGCATCAAATCTTGCTTCTATCACCAGTCCCATCCACAACTGGGTGTTGTTTTTGCTTTGGCTCCATCCCTTCATTCTTTCTGGAGTTATTTCTCCACTGATCTCCAGTAGCATATTGGGCACCTACTGACCTGGGGAGTTCCTCTTTCAGTATCCTATCATTTTGCCTTTTCATACTGTTCATGGGGTTCTCAAGGCAAGAATACTGAAGTGGTTTGCCATTCCCTTCTCCAGTGGACCACATTCTATCAGACCTCTCCACCATGACAGAAGCAGAAGATATTAAGAAGAGGTGGCAAGAATACACAGAAGAACTGTACAAAAAAGATCTTCACAACTAAGATAATGATGATGGTGTGACCACTCACCTAGAGCCAGACATCCTAGAATGTGAAATCAAGTGGGCCTTAGAAAGCATCACTATGAACAAAGCTAGCGGAGGTGATGGAATTCCAGTTGAGCTATTTCAAATCCTGAAAGATGATGCTGTGAAAGTGCTGCACTCAATATGCCAGCAAATGTGGAAAACTCAGCAGTAGCCACAGGACTGGAAAAGGTCAGTTTTCATTCCAATCCCAAAGAAAGGCAATGCCAAAGAATGCTCAAACTACCACACAATTGCACTCATCTCACACACTAGTAAAATAATGCTCAAAATTCTCCAAGCCAGGTTTCAGCAATATGTGAACCGTGAACTTCCAGATGTTCAAGCTGGTTTTAGAAAAGGCAGAGGAACCAGGGATCAAATTGCCAACATCCGCTGGATCATGGAAAAAGCAAGAGAGTTCCAGAAAAACATCTATTTTTGCTTTATTGACTATGCCAAAGCCTTTGACTGTGTGGATCACAATAAACTGTGGGAAATTCTGAACGAGATGGGAACACTAGACCACCTGACCTGCCTCTTGAGAAACCTATATGCAGGTCAGGAAGCAACAGTTAGAACTGGACATGGACCAACAGACTGGTTCCAAATAGGAAAAGGCTGTATATTGTCACCCTGCTTATTTAACTTCTATGCAGAGTACATCATGAGAAACGCTGGGCTGCATGAAGCACAAGCTGGAATCAAGATTGCTGGGAGAAATATCAATAACCTCAGATATGCAGATGACACCACCCTTATGGCAGAAAGTGAAGGGGACCTAAAAAGCCTCTTAATGAAAGTGAAAGAGGAGAGTGAAAAAGTTGGCTTAAAGGTCAGCATTCAGAAAACTAAGATCATGGCATCTGGTCCCATCACTTCATGGCAAATAGTTGGGGAAACAGTGGAAACAGTGTCAGACTTTATTTTGGGGGGCTCCAAAATCACTGCAGATGGTGACTGAAGCCATAAAATTAAAAGATGCTTACTCCTTGGAAGGAAAGTTATGACCAACCTAGAATGCATATTCAAAAGCAGAGACATTACTTTGCCAACAAAGGTCCGTCTAGTCAAGGCTATGATTTTTCCTATGGTCATGTATGGATGTGAGAGTTGGACTGTGAAGAAAGCTGAGTGCTGAAGAATTAATGCTTTTGAACTGTGGTGTTGGAGAAGACTCTTGAGAATCCCTTGGACTTCAAGGAGATCCAATCAGTCCATTCTAAAGGAGATCAACCCTGGGTGTTCTTTGGAAGGAATGATGCTAAAGCTGAGATCAGCCCTGGATGTTCTTTGGAAGGAATGATGCTAAAGTTGAAACTCCAGTACTTTGGCCACCTCATGCGAAGAGTTGACTCATTGGAAAAGACTCTGATGCTGGGAGGGATTGGGGGCAGGAGGAGAAGGGGACGACAGAGGATGAGATGGCTGGATGGCATCACTGACTCGATGGACGTGAGTTTGGGTGAACTCCAGGAGCTGGTAATGGACAGAGAGGCCTGATGTGCTGCAATTCATGGGGTCACAAAGTCGGACACAACTGAGTGACTGAACTGAACTGAGCCATTGTTCCTAGGAGAAATGCAAGATTGGGTTCCTTCAAGCCTCTAGGCCCAACACTGTCATCAACAGAGCAATATTCAAACTTGTTTTAAATGTGTTTCTGTGTAAAGACATCTAATTTCACATATGTTAAATTGTGAATTTAATGTTGATTTCTCAACATGGAATTCATGGGTGATAGAACTATAAGTTATGACTAAAATGAAGTTTATCTAATACACATATTACAGCAATTTGGAAAAATTCTGAATCCTGTCCCAAAGATTTTATGAAATATGCTGGCACTTAGTATAAGTTGGTCCTTGGGACTCCTTGGATTCCAAGAAATTTGAAACTTTGTAGGCTGGTCAAGCCAATGAAACTCTTGCCTAGTAGAAATCCTTTTTCTTGGAAATTCTTCAGGGGTCAGAGAGAAGTAGACTAGGATCCCACTCTCTGACAATTATTTCAATTATTTGCCTTTGAGAAAGACTGAAAACTAGGAATTTCCCCTTCTTAAAAGAATTGTCATGAGGGATAAGCAACATGTTCTCAGTTTGAGGGATGCAGATGTAGGTTTGCTAAACTTCTCAATTTTATGCTTCCTAGAATGGTCCATTTTCCATGATGACATTTCCTATTTCACTATAGCATTATAGATAGTTTAAGGAACTAGAAACTGGGACACAGAGGATTCTGAAAAAAGTCATCTCTCTTTTTGACTAAGTTTTCTCCTGTTTCCTTCACCCTGCCCCTAATTATAAATTTTATCCTTATTTTTGACTCCTCTTAACTCAAAATTCAATGATGGATGGCCTTCCTGACAGTGACTCAAACTGAAATGATATAAAAATGAATAACTGACTTCATGTCATCAAGCATAAGAATTTTTCAGTTGAATTTATTTCACCTATAAGGGATTACTAAGATATGCAAGCCCTGAAGATAGAGGTTTGGTTGGTGTAAATTACTTGATGCCTTTGTTTTGTTTTCCTCATTAGAATGATCACCATAATGGTAGTTATTCTCCTTGATTTATTGGAAAGATGTTACATTCAGACATGCTATTTTTAAGAGGTTGAAGAGCTAATAGAGGGGATATCTGGCTTCTTTACCTGGAGTACATTGTTAATGCCTTGAGTTGAAGGAAGGACAACTTGTACTGAATTTGTTTGTAACCAGTTGCTATAGACCTTATAAATTTTTGGTAGTAAATGCTTTCCCTGCTGAACCAAACTTGGATCTGTTCACCCACTTTCAGTAAAACCAATCTACTGACACCTGGTTGTAATGGAGGGAAATTCAGCATTTATTGTAAGGCACCATACCATACAAGGGTGGGGGAGGGCTTCCCAGGTGTTTCAATGGTAAAGAATCTGCCAGCCAGTACAGGAGACACCAGGAGACAGATGTGGGTTTAATCCCTGGGTGGGGAAGATTCCCTGGGAGTAGGAAATGGCAACTCACTCCAGTATCCTTTCCTGGAAAATCCCATGGACAGAGGAATAGGCTATAGTCCATAGGGTCTCAAAGAGTCAGACACGACTGAGCAGCCAAGCAAGCACATACCATAAAGGAGAACAGGTGACTCATGTTCAAACATCCTGAACTCCCTGAAGGGTTTCAGAAAAGCATTTTTAAAGGCAAGGTGAGGGAGGGTGATCCCAGGGTGTGTGATCAGCTCATGAACTATTTTCTGATTCATTGATTGTGAGGTAACAGGGAGATGTCACAGACGTTAACATTATCAGTCTTTAGGTGCTAGTAGGTCTGGGGGCTATGAGCTCATGATTGTCACATAGCTCATTTCTTCCATTTGGTGGCTGTTTTAGCATCTGTAAAACAGCTCAGGAAATGTGCATCAGATACTACTATCTGGATACTTCAGAGACATGTTACAACAGAGGATATGGGGATGGGTCCTGGGAAGGCCCCATAGGGTACTGCTTGGTTATACTTTTTCATTAATCTTTAACTCAGTTACCTTTGATTTGCACAATGCAGACTTCTCAGTCCCATTGCAAAGTTCTGCCCAGTTGTTACAAGAAGTTCTTGGAGACGTCTTTTGTGAGTTAACCAATAGCTCTCACGTATCATTTTCTATCTAGGCCCTTTCACTGATCTGTACAGCTCTTGGAACCACTTAACATTAACACCTAAGCACCAAGAACACCTGTCATATTTCATGTTGAAATGCAAGGAGAGCACTTTTCTTCTACTCCCTGGTCTCCTAGGTTTGGAGAATCATTGTTTTTAACACATAACTTTCCCCCATTCCTCTTATATTAATAATAAAGCCTGAGGAACATCAACTCCTCCTTCTGTCCTTGCAAATAAACTCACACTCTTCCTTTTCCTAGTATATAGATTCCAAGGGCTGTCAAACCTACTAGAGTTGCGTGGACACATGTGAATTCTAACAGTAGTGAGGAATACCCTCAAATGGAGCCTCTGTTCTAGTCTCAAAGTTAATGTAGCTGAAATAATTTCCTTGCTCTACTCTTAGCGACTGGTCCAAGGAGACCTTAGGAGCTCTGTCTTCTGTGTTCTGAGGCATAAGGTATTAGTGTAGTCCAAAGTGTCCAAATGCTTACCAGTAACTACAGAGCAATCATGGCAGCATTACTATACATGGATTTTCGAGATTCTTAAAAAAAAAAAAAAAAAAAAGGAGTGATGGCTGCGTGGCTCAGGAGGGACCAAGACAAGCTACTCCACATCCAAGATCAGGAGTGGCGGCCAAGAGGAGTTACCCCATGTCCAAGGTCAGGAGCTGTGGCCGTGAAGAGATACCCCCATGTCCAAGGTAAGAGAAACCCAAGTAGGACAGTAGGTGCTGAGAGAGGGCATCAGAGGGCAGACAGACTGAAACCACAATCACAGACAACTAGCCAATCTGATCACATGGACCACAGCCTTGTCTAACTCGATGAAACTAAGCCATGCCATGTGGGGCCACCCAAGATTGGTGGGTCATGGTGGAGAGGTCTGACAGAATGTGGGCCACTGGAGAAGGGAATAGCAAACCACTTCAGTATTCTTGCCTTGAGAACCCCATGAACAGTATGAAAAGGCAAAAAGATAGGATACTGAAAGATGAACTCCCGAGGTCAGTAGGTGCCCAATATGCTACTGGAGATCAGTGGAGAAATAACTCCAGAAAGAATGAAGGGATAGAGCCAAAGCAAAAACAACACCCAGTTGTGGATGGGACTGGTGATAGAAGCAAGATTTGATGCTGTAAAGAGCAATATTGCATAGGAACCTGGAAGTTAGGTCCATGAATCAAGGCAAATTGGAAGTGGTCAAACAGGAGATGACAAGAGTGAATGTTGACATTCTAGGAATCAGCAAACTAAAATGGACTGGAATGGGTGAATTCAACTCAGATGACCATTATATCTACTACTGTGGGCAGGAATCCCTTAGAAGAAATGGAGTAGCCATCATAGTCAACAAAAGAGTCCGAAATGCAGTACTTTGATGCAATCTCAAAAATGACAGAATGATCTCTGTTCGTTTCCAAGGCAAACCATGCACTATCACAGTAATCCAAGTCTATCCCCTGACCAGTAACACTGAAGAAGCTGAAGTTGAACGGTTCTATGAAGACCTACAAGACCTTTTAGAACTAACACCCAAAAAAGATGTCCTTTTCATTATAGGGGACTGGAATGAAAAAGTAGGAAGTCAAGAAACACCTGGAGTAACAGGCAAATTTGGCCTTGGAATATGGAATGAAGCAGGGCAAAGACTAATAGAGTTTTACCAAGAAAATGCACTGGTCATAACAAACACCCTCTTCCAACAACACAAGAGAAGACTCTACACATGGACATCACCAGATGGTCAACACCGAAATCAGATTGATTATATTCTTTGCAGCCAAAGATGGAGAAGCTCTATACAGTCAGCAAAAACAAGACCGGGAGCTGACTGTGGCTTAGACCATGAACTCCTTATTGCCAAATTCAGACTTAAATGGAAGAAAGTAGGGAAAACCACTAGACCATTCAGGTATGACCTAAATCAAATCCCTTATGATTATACAGTGGAAGTGAGAAATAGATTTAAGGGCCTAGATCTGATAGATAGAGTGCCTGATGAACTATGGACAGAGGTTCATGACATTGTACAGGAGACAGGGATCAAGACCATTCCCATAGAAAAGAAATGCAAAAAAGCAAAATGGCTGTCTGGGGAGGCCTTACAAATAGCTGTGAAAAGAAGAGAAGTGAAAAGCAAAGGGGAAAAGGAAAGATATATGCATCTGAATGCAGAGTTTCAAAGATAGCAAGGAGAGATAAGAAAGCTTTCTTCAGTGATCAATGCAAAGAAATTGAAGAAAACAACAGAATGGGAAAGACTAGAGATCTCTTCAAGAAAATTAGAGAAACCAAGGGAACATTTCAGACAAAGATGGGTTCAATAAAGGACAGAAATGGTATGGACCTAACAGAAGCAGAAGATATTAAGAAGAGGTGGTAAGAACACACAGAAAAACTGTACAAAAAAGATCTTCATGACCCAGATAATCACAGTGGTGTGATCACTCACCTATAGGCAAACATCCTGGAATGTGAAGTCAAGCGGGCCTTAGAAAGAATCACTACAAACAAAGCTAGTGGAGGTGATGGAATTCCAGTTAAGCTATTTTAAATCCTAAAAGATGTTGCTGTGAAAGTGCTGCACTTAATATGCCAGCAAATTTGGAAAACTCAGCAGTGGCCACAGGACTAGAAAAGGTCAGTTTTCATTCCAATCCCAAAGAAAGGCAATGCCAAAGAATGCTCAAACTACCACACAATTGCACTCATCTCACACACTAGTAAAGTAATGCTCAAAATTCTCCAAGCCAGGCTTCAGCAATACATGAACCATGAACTTCCAGATATTCAAGCTAGTTTTAGAAAAGGCAGAGGAGCCAGGGATCAAATTGCCAACATCTGCTGGATCATGGAAAAAGCAAGAGAGTTCCAGAAAAACATCTATTTCTGCTTTATTGACTATGCCAAAGCCTTTGACTGTGTGGATCACAATAAACTGTGGAAAATTCTGAAAGAGATGGGAATACCAGACCACCTGACCTGCCTCTTGAGAAATCTGTATGCAGGTCAGGAAGCAACAGTTAGAACTGGACATGGACCAACAGACTGTTTCCAAATAGGAAAAGGAGTATGTCAAGGCTGTATATTGTCACCCTGCTTATTTAACTTCTATGCAGAGTACATCATGAGAAACGCTGGGCTGGAAGAAGCACACACTGGAATCAAGATTGCCGGGAGAAATATCAATAACCTCAGATATGCAAATGATACCACCCTTATGGCAGAAAGTGAAGAACTAAAGAGCCTCTTAATGAAAGTGAAAGAGGAGAGTGAGAAAGTTGGCTTAAAGCTCAACATTCAGAAAACTAAGATCATGGCATCTGGTCCCAACACTTCATGGCAAATAGATGAGATAACAGTGAAAATAGTGGCAGACTTGATTTTCGGGGACTCTAGAATTACTGCAGATGGTGACTGCAGTCATAAAATTAAAAGATACTTACTCTTTGGAAGGAAACTTATGACTAACTTAGACAGCATATTCAAAAGCAGAGACATTACTTTGTCAACAAAGGTCGGTCTAGTCAAGGCTATGGTTTTGCCAGTAGTCATGTATGGATGTGAGAGTTGGACTACAAAGAAAGCTGAGTGTCGATGAATTGATGCTTTTGAACTGTGGTGTTGGAGAAGACTCTTGAGAGTCCCTTGGACTGCAAGGAGATCCCAGCAGTCCATCCTAAAGGAGATCAATCCTGGTTTTTCATCGGAAGGACTGATGTTCAAGCTGAAACTCCAATACTTTGGCCACCTGATGCGAAGAGCTGACTTATTTGAAAAGACCCTGATGCTGGGAAAGATTTAGGGCAGGTGGAGAAGGGAACAACAGAGGGTGAGATGGTTGGGTGGCATCACCAACTCAATGGACATGGGTTTGGGTAAACTCCAGGAGTTGGTGATGGACAGGGAGGCCTGGTGTGCTGTTGTTCATGGGTTTGCAAAGAGTTGGACACGACTGAGTGACTGAACTGAAAAAAAAAAAAAAGAATCCCTACACCAAAAACAACCAGGAATATATCCCTCTGATGTGAATACAGGTTTACACAAAAGACCACGATGAATTTATAGTCATAATACTAATAAACTTGAAACCCAGACACTTAAAGAGGAAGAGTTTATGAAATAATGGTGGTAAAATTAAAACTTGATTTCTATATAGAATTTTTGTGCTATTTGTGATTTCTATAGACTTATCTATGTCAGAGAGTAAATATCAGACATGATTTGTTGCTTTCAAAAAAACTGTAGATGTTTTGGTGAAAAAGAGAAAATGTTTAGGTTCGTTCTCAGGACCTGCCAGAGCACTGATGTTATAACCCTGGTTTGGATGATTGCTCTATCTACTCACAGCAAATGGAGTGGCAGCAATTATCTTACTAATTAGTCAGTATCTTCTTCATTCTTTTCTTCTCACCAACCTAGATAACTGAACTAGATAAGCAGAAGTAATAAGTTGAAACTATATTCAACCTAATTCGCTAGAAGAGGATATACCCAAATAAAGTGTTAAAACAGACCCTATGAAACTTGTGCTGTACAATTTACAAACATGTGACTGGTAGTATTGTGTACTATTTATTATTTGATTTCTTTTTTTTTTCATTGTCTTAATTTTATTTTATTTTTAAACTTTACAATATTGTATTAGTTTTGCAAACATCGAAATGAATCCACCACAGGTATACATGTGTTCCCCATCCTGAACCCTCTTCCCTCCTCCCTCCCCATACCATCCCTCTGGGTCGTCCCAGTGCACCAGCCCCAAGCATCCAGTATCATGCATCAAACCTGGACTGGTAACTCATTTCATACATGGTATTATACATGTTTCAATGCCATTCTCCCAAATCTTCCCACCCTCTCCCTCTCCAACAGAGTCCATAAGATTGTTCTATTTCAGATTTAGGAGAATTGAATTTAAAAAAAAAGATGAATTGCTCCAATTTTCCCCTATATCCTTCCTCTACTGTAATAGGAATTTAGAAGTTAAATTGCTAAGTATTTACCATTTCAGGGAAAAAAAATGTGTAAATGTTAATTATATTTGTCATTAAGGTAAAAACAGACCAGGACCTTATCTTCTGAATTTCTGAAAAGTGAAATCTTTTTCTTTGTAAGATATATTATAAACATCATATTGAAGACTATATTTTAATAAAATGAAATGCAACTCACAAATTAAAAACAAGAAAAGCATGCAAGTAAAATTAAATGGGATGTAAGATCACATTGTTTTCTAGACTAGTGCTTCTTAGACTTTAGTGCACACACATATCACCTGAGGATCTTATTAAAATGAAGATTCTGATTCAGGGGGTAGTTGCTGAGATTCTGCATTTCAACAAGGTGCCAGGTCAGGTCAATGCTGTCCCCTCCAAGAACCACGCTTTGAGTAGCCTGAAACTAAGAGATGTTTGGACTTTCCTTTAGCTCAAACAGTAAAAAATCTGCCTGCAATGCAGGAGACCTGGGTTCAATCCCTGGGTTGGGAAGATCCCCTGGAGGAGGAAATGGCAATCCACTCCAGTATTCTTGCCTGGAGAATCCCATGGACAGAGGAGTCTGGTGGGCTACAGTCCACCGGGTCACAAAGAGTCAGACACGACTGAGCAACTAGCACTACCACTAAGTGATGTTTAAATTTTCTTCCTCTCTTTTGTCAACCATTAGGACCCTTGAGATGAAGAGATGAGACACAAAAGTAATGGCAGCTCACCTCTAGTTATTAACCATTCTGGTAAAGACTTAGAGAGTATCAGTCTGATTTGGCTTCTATAACAACATACCACAGATTAGGTACTTTATAAAAAACAGACACTTATTGTTCACAGCTCTGGAGCCTGGAAATACCAAGATCAAGGCCCCAGATGGATCTTTTCTGGTGAAGATCCTTTTCCTGTTCACGGCTGGCACCTTATTGCAATGTCCTCACATAGTCGAAGGGCAAAGTATCTTGCTGGAGCCTCTTTTGTAAAGGCACAGATCCGGTTCAGGAAGGCTCCACCCTCATGATCTAAGCACCATCAAAGGCCCAATTCATAATACTGTTATATTTGGGGGGATTAGGATTTCAACATATTAATTTTAAGGGGACATAAACCCTCAGACTCTCAGACTGTAGCATATTGGGAAGAAGCTACTAGAACAGTGCTTCTCAAATATTAGAGTGCACAGGATTTACCTGGGGATGTTGCTAAAATACAAACTTCTTTTAGTTTGCCTTTTGAAATTTTCTGGAGAAAATTGAGGAAAAGGCATGAGGCAGGAGTCTTCAGTTTATTTAAGTGGACTACTTGCTAAGATTCTGGAGAAGGGAATCAGAGAAGGAGGAGGTGGGATGCAGAAAGTCACTGTCAGGAGGTAGCTAGCTGGGTTCTCTTTGATTTAAGCTCCTTCCCACATGGGTTCTTGTGCCAGTTATTTCATGACATTTGTGACTGTCCTGTGGCCCCAAAGCCCAGAGGTGTCCAGACTGGTCTCAGTCTGCTACATACCTCAGACTACTTAGAAGGCTGAAGACAAATAATTTTAGCCCAGGGAATTCCCTTTATGCCCGGAACTGCCTCTTCTTCCTCCCACTTGAAATAAATAGAAGTCAGCAGGACTTTCGTCACCTCTCACTTCTGTCCAGTTCAAGTTTCTGTCTGTACATGTGTGCACACGTCATTTGGAGGCAAACAGAAAGGCTAGAGTAGATCAGTTATCCCTCCAGAGTGTCTCTTCATTTCCTCGACTGGCAGTGGCAACCAAGTACAGTTTTCCATTTGGACCGAAGCTTTATTCCCTTCAAATTCATCTGCATTCATCCTTATCCCACACCTTGTCCCTGTGCAGCTACTGTCTTCAGTCTGGGGTCTAATTTGGATGTGGGAGGAAGACAAACACTATAGAAACAGCCCAGGGTCATGTTCATGAGAGTTCTGACAATGGTTCCTCCATTTGCTTACTTGCTTATTACACACCCATCTACTTCCAGATGATCTTTTGTTTCTGTGAACACAGATGCACACTCGTGCGCACACACACACATCAACTTTCTCTGTTTATTTCTTCCAAAATCATATTGCACAAGCATGAAAGCTGAAAAACCTCCCACTTCCTTGCTGGCCTGTTGAAACTTTCCTGATGACAGTCCCAAGTAAACCACAATAGGCCATGAGTTAACGTTTCAGATTGGAAGATCTCCCCACCCGCCTCTCCTGTCAGTGAGGCATAACGTTCCCAGCTGATTTCCGCATTTGACCCTACCATTGCTGGAAACCTGTTTCCGAAGAAGTCAGTGGGAAGACGTGAAAGAGGGGTTTGCCTGAGTACGGGAGATGGAGACTGGGGTCTGATATGGTTGAGTGGCTCTCTTCTGGGCCCAGGAACGGAAGTCTGCTGGCTGTTTTTGAACTTTGCCACTAGTTTAACATAAGGACACCAGCCCCGAGTTCTCACAACAACAACAACAAATTATAAACAAAATAAATAGAGAAGACTTACAGTTCCTCTTTTGGAATATTTTGAGCATGAACATTTCAAGAATTGGCCTCATACATAAAGATCCCAACTGACTTGAGATAAAAATATAAGCCATGATTTCAATAAGAAGAGCATTTCTAAACATATTCATGTGCTATGCTGTGCCTAGTTGCTCAGTCGTGTCTGACTCTTTTCGACCCCGTGGACTGTCGCCCACCAGGCTCCTGTCAAGGGGATTCTCCAGGCAAGAATACTGGAGTGTGTTGCCATGCCCTCCTCCAGGGGATCTTCCCAACCCAGGGATTGAACCCAGGTCTCCTGCATTGCAGGCAGATTCTTTACCAGCTGAGCCACCAGGGAAGCCCTAAACATACTCATATACATACACGATAAAGCAAACAGCCAGGGTAAGACCTAATCTCTTAAGTGTTGAAGGGCAGACATCTCTCCCTGCTCCCTACTCTTTCTCAGCATTGATTCAAGAGAGTAGGCTGCATGTCAGGAGTTAGATACTGATTTAGTTTTTCCAAACTGGGTGAGAAAATTCTGAGAATGATAATTTCTTGTGAGTCAGGTTGTTATGTTACCATGCCACATGTAATAGTATTGTGCAAAGCCATCTGCCTCCGTAAGCGGCAGGCAGTTAAGATTGTAATGGTGATGTGGTATGGAGGTAGAAAATGGTCAAGGCTTCCCTCATGGTCTTTTAAGGTGCAGAAACTATTCACTACGGCACAGAAGCTTGGGAATTCAAGGGAATGGAGATGCTCAGATCGCATACCACGAACACAAACCTTGAACCAGGATGGACGCCCTCTTTGAACTATTACACTGAGCACATCGCATTGCTTAAGCAACGTCCATTACAAAAGGATAATTATTTCCCTTACTTTGTAGCATTGTTAACCACAGAAATTCAGCCCCACTCCCTTGGGCTCAAGAGGAAATACTGCTGTTATGGTTGTTTCAAGTCAGGCTGAGAGGGATCATCCCTTTCTGGATGGTCAGCCAGTTGCAGCGCTGGGCCATTGACATTCTGGACTTTGTGGGACACAGTGGTGGTGGCAGTTTGTGTACTCAGTACTCATCAGGTACAAAGCTAAATCATTCACATGTTCTATCTTCTTTAGTCCTCATGACTTCTCTTTGTGGTAGTTATCATTTTCCAGAGTTTACAAATGAATAAACTGAAGATGACAAGCGGGCAGGTGTGGTTAAGTAACTTAACTGAAGCCAAGTAGCTATTAAATGAAAGAGCCCAAATTCAAATCAAATCCATCAGACACCAAAGCCAATGGCTACAGTAGACAAACTCCAGGACCACCTTAAGTCCAGGAACCATAAGGGAAAGAGCTCTTATGGGCCAAGTTTTCCACCTCAAAAATATTTAAAAATTACAAAAGAAGACTTGTGCAAAAAATATCCATGGCTATGGTTCACTTCAAAGATGGGCTCGATAAAGGACAGAAATGATATGGACCTAACAGAAGCAGAAGATATTAGGAAGAGGTGGCAAGAATACACAGAAGAACTGTACAAAAAAGATCTTCACCACCCAGAGAATCACGATGGTGTGATCACTCACCTAGAGCCAGACATCCTGAAATGTGATGTCAAGTGGGCCTTAGAGAGCATCACTATGAACAAAGCTAGTAGAGGTGATGGAATTCCAGTTGAGCTATTTCAAATCCTAAAAGATGATGCTGTGAAAGTGCTGCACTCAATATGCCAGCAAATTTGAAAAACTCAGCAGTAGCCACAGGACTGGAAAAGGTCAGTTTTCACTCCAATCCCAAAGAAAGGCAATGCCAAAGAATGCTCAAACTACTGCACAATTGCACTCATCCGACAAGCTAGTAAAGTAATGCTCCAAATTCTCCAAGCCAGGCTTCAGCAATACATGAACTGTGAACTTCCAGATGTTCAAGCTGGTTTTAGAAAAGGCAGAGGAACCAGAGATCAAATTGGCAACATCCGCTGGATCATGGAAAAAGCAAGAGAGTTCCAGAAAATCATCTATTTTTGCTTTATTGACTGTGCCAAAGCCTTTGCCTGTGTGGATCACAATAAACTGTGGAAAATTCTGAAAGAGATGGGAATACCAGACCACCTGACCTGCCTCTTGAGAAACCTATATGTAGGTCACAAAGCAACAGTTAGAACTGGACATGGACCAACAGACTGGTTCCAAATAGGAAAAGGAGGTCGTCAAGGCTGTATATTGTCACCCTGCTTATTTAACTTGGAGAAGGCAATGGCGACCCACTCCAGTACTCTTGCCTGGAAAATCCCATGGAAAGAGGAGCCTGGTAGGCTGCAGTCCATGAGATCGCTAAGAGTCGGATATGCAGAGTACATCATGAGAAATGCTGGGCTGGAAGAACCACAAGCTGGAATCAAGATTGCTGGGAGAAATATCAATAACCTCAGATATGCAGATGACACCACCCTTATGGCAGAAAGTGAAGAGGAACTAAAAAGCTTCTTGATGAAAGTGAAAGAGGAGAGTTGAAAAAGTTGGCTTAAAGCTCAACATTCAGAAAACTAAGATCATGGCATCTGGTCCCATCACTTCATGGCAAATAGATGGGGAAACAGTGGAAACAGTGTCAGACTTTATTTTGGGGGGGCTCCAAAATCACTGCAGATGGTGACTGCAGCCATGAAATTAAAAGACGCTTACTCCTTGGAAAGAAAGTTATGACCAACCTAGATAGCATATTCAAAAGCAGAGATATTACTTTGCCAACAAGGGTCCATCTAGTCAAGGCTATGGTTTTTCCAGTAGTCATGTATGGATGTGAGAGTTGGACTGTGAAGAAAGCTGAGCGCCAAAGATTTGATGCTTTTGAACTGTGGTGTTGGAGAAGACTCTTGAGAGTCCCTTGGACTGCAAGGAGATCCAACCAGTCCATTCTGAAGGAGATCAGCCCTGGGTGTTCTTTGGAAGGAATGATGCTAAAGCTGAAACTCCAGTACTTTGGCCACCTCATGCGAAGAGTTGATTCATTGGGAAAGACCCTGATGCTGGGAGGGATTGGGGGCAGGAGGAAAAGGAGAGGACAGAGGATGAGATGGCTGGATGGCATCACCCACTTGATGGACATGAGTGTGGGTAAACTCTGGGAGATGGTGATGGACAGGGAGGCCTGGCGTGCTGCGATTCATGGGGTCACAAAGAGTTGGACATGACTGAGCGACTGAACTCAACTGAAGGACACTCTAAGAAATGCAGAGGAAGGAGTAGATTGTCAGCAAGCACTGTTTATGGCTGTGTTCTTGCTGTGTTATATCATCCACAGAATTTTCTCTTATCACCAGGCATTAGTATTCACACAGTCAGGTTAACTTCCCAATTTTTGATGAATTACCCTTTTCAAGCTTTCTTCCTAGAAAGAGATTGTATATTTGTATCTTGCCAATGAATTGATGTAATGACTTGATCTTTAAAGAATAGCACTTGATCTTCTTAGTAAAGATTAGCTGCTCACATATCAAAGAAGGTAGACAGATGGCTTATAAGCAAATGAAAAAATGCTCCACTTCTCATGTCATTATGGAAATGCAAATTAAAACAATAATGAAATATCAGTGCACACTTATTAGAATGAGACTATCATCCAGAACTGACACTATCAATATTGTGAGACTGTGGAGCAAAAGGAAGTCTCATTGCCTGCTGGTAGGGATGCAAAATGGTACAGTCATTTTGAAGGACAGTCTGGCAGTTTCTTATAAAATTAAATGTATCATTACCACACGATCTAGCAATTGTGTTCCTTCATATTTACCCAAAGGCTTTGAAAACTTAGCCTTTCAGAGAAACCTGCACAATGATGTTTATAGTAGCTTTATTCATATTTGCCAAAAGCTGGAAGCAACCAAGATGCCCTTAATAAATGAAGGGATAAAGTGTGCATTTTATCCAGGTCATGGAATATTATTCATCATTGAAAAGAAATGAGTTATCAAGCCACAAGAATATGGATGAAATTTAGATGCATATTACCTAGTGAAATACCTATTACTAAATGCATTTTAATGCATTGTATAACATAGTGATTTGATATTTTTATAGATTATACTCCCTTTAAAGTTCTAAAATATTGGCTATATTCCCTGTGTTGTAATATATCCTTGTAGTTTTTTTTATACTTAGTAGTTTGTATCCCTTAATCTCTTACCCCATCTTGCCCCTCCCCTTTTTCCCTGTTCCCACCGTTAACTACTTCTCTGTAAGTCTATTTTTGTTTTGTTATATTCATTTACATGTTTTATTTCTTAGATTCCACATATAAGGGATAACATATACTATTTGTTGTTCTCTGTCTGACACATTTCCTTAAGCATAATCACCTCCAGGTCCATCCATGTCTTGGCTATTGTAAATAATACTGCGATGAATGTTGTGAAAGTGAAAGAAGAGAGTGAAATAGCTGATTTAAAAACCCACCATTCAGAAAGCTAAGATCATGGCATCCGGTCCATTACTTCATGGTGAATAGATGGGGAAACAATGGAAACAGTGACAGACTTTATTTTTTGGGGCTCCAAAATCACTGCAGATGGTGACTGAGCCATGAAATTCAAAGACACTTGTTCCTTGGAAGAAAAGCTATGACAATCTAGACAGTGTGTTAAAAAGTACAGACATTACTTTACCAACAATTATCTGTATAGTCAAAGCTATGGTTTTCCCAGTAGTCATGCATGGATGTGAGAGCTGGATCATAAAGCTGAGAGCTGAAGAATTGATACTTCTGAACTGTGGTTTTGGAGAAGACTCTTGAGAGTCCTTTGGACTGCAAGGAGATCAAACCAGGCGATCCTAAAGGAATCAGTCCTGAATATTCATTGGAAGGACTGATGTTGCAGCTGCAATACATTGACCACCTGATGCAAAGAACTGACTCATTGGAAAAGACTCTGATGCTGGGAAAGATTGAAGGCAGGAGGAGAAGGGGACGACAGAGGATGAGATAGTTGGATGGCATCACTGACTCAATGGACATGAGTTTGAGCAAGCTCTGGGAGTTGGTGATGGACATGGAAGCCTGGTGTGCTGCAGTCCATGGGGTTGCAAAGAGTCAGACACAACTGAGTGACTGAACTGAACTGATGAATGTTGCAGCCCATGTATCTTTTCAAGCTAGTGCTTTCATTTTCTTCAGATATATACTCAGGAGTGGAATTGCTGGATCATATAGTAATTCTCGGAGAAGGCAATGGCACCCCACTCCAGTACTCTTGCCTGGAAAATCCCATGGACAGAGGAGCCTGGTAGGCTACAGTCCATGGGGTCGCTAAGAGTCGGGCACAACTGAGCGACTTCCCTTTCACTTTTCACTTTCATGCATTGGAGAAGGAAATGGCAACCCACTCTAGTGTTCTTGCCTGGAGAATCCCAAGGACAGAGGAGCCTAGTGGGCTGCCGTCAATGGGGTCGCACAGAGTCAGACATGACTGAAGTGACTTAGCAGCATAGTAATTCTATTTTCAGTATTTTGAGGAACCTCCATACTGCTTTTTTCTATTGGTTGAATCAATTTACATTTCCATCAATAGTGTACTAGGATTCCCTTTTTTCCATATCCTCACCAACATTTATTTGTGGTCTTTTTGATATAACCATTGTAACAGATGTGAGATGATAGCTCATTGTGGTTTGATTTGTATTTTCCTGATAATCAATGATGAGCATCTTCTCATGTACCTGTTGGTCATTTGTGTGTCTTCTTTGGAAAAACGTCTGTATATATTTAGGTCTTCTGCCATTTTTAATTGGATTGTTTGTTTTTTGATATTGAGTTGTTTGAGCTGCAGCTACATTTTGGATATTAACCTCTTATCACCATACCATTTACAAATATTTTCTCTTATTGAGTACTTTGTCTTTTCTTTTTGTTGAATTAGTATTGCTAAAATGTCTATACTACTCAAAGCGATCTAAAGTTAATCCAGTCTCTAACAAAATAACCATGACATTTTCCACAGATGACAACAAATGCTGCTAAAATTTATATGGAACCAGAAAAGACCCTAAAAAATCAAAGCAATCATGAGAAAAATAAAGTTGGAGGGATCACACTCCCTGACCCTGTGGAGGGGTCACATCAGGCTATGCTACAAAGCCAAATAATCAGAAGAGCATGGTACAAGCACAAACACTGACATATGGATCAATGGAACAGAATGAAGAACCCAGAAATAAATCCATGCACTTACGGTCAATTAATCTACAACAAAGGATTCAAGAATACACAATGGAGAAAACAGAGTTTCCTCAATAAATGATTCTGGGAAAACTGGACAGCTATGTGTAAAAGAATGAAATTAGAACATGTTCTTACACTATGTACAATAACAAATCTAAAATGGATTAAAGATCTAAATATAAGACTGGAGACTGTAAATTTCCTAGAAGAAAACAGGCAGAACTCTGACATAAATCCTACCAACATTTTTTGAATCTGTCTCCTTGGGCAAAGGAAACAAAAGAAAAAATAAACAAATGGAAACTAATTAAACTCGAAAGCAAAGGAAACCATTCACTTAAATTCAAAAATTATGTGGTTGAAAAAAAATTTTGAAACAATCCACACTTTATAATGCAATATGTAACTAACACTCAGGACAAGAAATGGGACAAACCCAGAGGCATAGAAACCTGTATGTTCCCAGACACAATTTCTCCTTCCCAAGGAAAAATAACCAAGATTCTGACTTCTGTGATAATCATTTTCTCTTTTTTCCATAATAGTTTTACTACCTGTACATGCATTTCTAAACAAGTTTACTTTTGAATTATGTATAAACTGAATCATATGTATGATTTCTTTTTTCCGGCTTCTTTTTTTCAAATTATGCATATGAAACTCATCCACATCATTGCATACCCTGAATGCAGTCCTTTTCTCTGCTATATAACATTCCACTGTCTACAAAGGTCACAGTTTGGTCACTCATTCTCCTTTTGATGAACATATAGATTTTTATCCAGGTTTTAGATATTATTAGCAGTTTTTTGGTGTTCTTGGTCTTTATCTTGGTGCACATAGGCATACGTTTCCTTTGAATCCATACATGTGAGTGTATACACACTCACACACATGTACACACGTAGACAATTTTTGCTTTGCACAAAACCAAGTTAATGATAACTTGTACATATCAAAACTGTGTCCTCACTTTGCAGGGTCTGTGGTCACTGTTGCCCATGTTACCTCAGTTGCCATGAAACTATGCAAAATAAGATACACTTTTAAAGTGCATCAGTTCAGTTCAGTCGCTCAGTCATGTCTAACTCTTTGCGACCCCATGAATCTCAGCACGCCAGGCCTCCGTGTCCATCACCAACTCTGGGAGTCCACCCAAACCCATGTCCATTGAGTTGGTGATGCCATCCAACCATCTCTTCCTCTGTCGTCCTCTTCTCCTCCTGTCCCCAATCCCTCCCAGCATCAGAGTCTTTTCCAATGAGTCAACTCTTCGCATGAGGTAGCCAAAGTATTGGAGTTTCAGCTTCAGCATCAGTCCTTCCAAAGAACACTGCCCTCCTTTAGAATGGACTGGTTGGATCTCCTTGCAGTCCAAGGGACTCTCAACAGGCTTCTCCAACACCACAGTTCAAAAGCATCAATTCTTCAGCACTCAGCTTTCTTCACAGTCCAACTCTCACATCCATACATGACCACTGGAAAAACCATAGCCTTGACTAGACGGACAAGTAAATGTCCGTAATGTCGGCAAAGTAATGTCTCTGCTTTTTAATATGCTATCTAGGTTGGTCATAACTTTCCTCCCAAGGAGTAAAGTATTACTTAATACAGCATTATGCAAATTATAAATACACATATGTCCCTGGGAATGGAATTCTTGGATCATAGACATTCACATCTTCAATTTCATTAAATGGTACCAGCTGTTATCGAAAGTGGTTGTTCTAATTTACTGTTAGCATAACAGTACCCCTTTTTCCATATCCTTACACAATCTTGAGGGTTTCTCTGGTGGCTCAGACAGTAAAGAAGCTGCCTATAATTCAGGAGACTCTGGTTCAATCCCTGGGTTAGGAAGATCCTCTGGAGAAGGGAATGGCTACCCACTCCAGTATTCTTGTCTGGAGAATTCCATGGCCAGAGAAGCCTGGCAGGCTACAGTCCATGTGCTTGTAAACAGTTGGACATGACTGAGCAACTAATATTTTTCACATAGTCTTGACATTTCTCTGATTAGCTATAAAGGTGAACACCTTGTTAGGTATTTTTTTTTCCTGTCTGCATTTCTCTTACATGCAATGCTAGTTTGACTATTTTTATATCTTTCTGTTAGCTTGTTTTTCTTTCCCTTACTTACTTATAGAATTTCTTTCATATTCTGATATTTTCTTTACTAATGTGTTATAAATATCTTTTTCAAGTTTATAGTAGTATTTGATGAACAGAATCTCTCAAGTTTAAATGTAGTTATATTTAATAGCATCTTATTTTTTAGTTATGCTTTTGTGATTGCTTAAGAAAAGCTACCTTACCCTAAAGTCTAGAAGGTTTTTACCTTAATATCTTCCAAATAATTTTAAGACTTTACTTATGAGATTTAGGCACTTAATTCATGTGGAGTTGATTTTTGTTTGTAGTTGAGGTATAAATTGTGCAGACAACTTTTCCATATTCATTTGTAAAAAGTCCTTCTTCTCCTAGTAATCTACCATGCCACACTCTGTCATATATCTAGAGTCCTTAAACATCAAGTGCATCTGTTTTTGGATTTTTTTATTCTCTTCCACTGGTTAATTTATTTTTTCCTGGACAAACAATTGTCCAGGAATTAATTTATTTTTTTCCTGGACAAACAATTGTTTCCTGGACAAACAATTAAACAATTGTTCATTGCTATAACCTTATAATGAGTTGTTCATAAGTATTCTCTTCAGAAGTGTTTTTGTCATTTTTTGTTCTTTGTTCTTTCATTGACACTTTCAAATCAAGGCATTGAGTTTCACGAGATTTTAAGCAAGGTGGTAAGAAATCTACAGTTCAATTAGGGTCAAATTGACCTTCCTGAGTACTAAATCTTCCTGACCATGAACACAGAATTCCTATCAATTTATTTGGATTTTCTTTAATATCTTTGAATAATGATTATTTTGTGTACAAGTCTTATGCATATTTTGCTACATTTTTTACCAGAAACCTAACAGGTTTTTCTACTGTAATTTTTATTCTAAGTTCAATCTTTTAAAATTTTTAAATACGTTAAAAATTTTGAAGTGTTTATTGCGGAACTGTTGGTAGGGAACCGCCTTTAAAATTAGCTAGTAGGTTAGGCTCCTCCTTATCACTTACATATAGTCAACATTATATTGGAGATCTTAGTTTGCACAATAATACAAGAAAAGATATTAAAGGCATTGTGTTTGGAGAAGACGGTCATGATTTAGAAGTAATATCACACATACTTTATGTATACATAAAACACAAATGTATCTCTAGGAGATATAGAGAAACATATATCCTAGTACAATAACGTTCTATGAAAACGCATTCTGTTCTATAGGTTTGGTTTACCATTTTAACCAATTCACTGTACAGAAGCCAGAATCCTTACGTTGTCATTTGAGATTCAAACAAGTTAGTCAATAACAGTATATAAAGGAGATTATTTAACACAGAACTTTATAAAGACAACAAAAAACTAATTGACTATGACAGAATCCACACTATGGAATGAGATTATACACAAATTACTCAATTATATTAAGAATAGTCTTTATATTAATACAGTATACTACAAGTAGCACATAGAGAAGGACACGGCAACCCACCCCAGTATTCTTGCCTGGAGAATCCCATGGGCAAAGGAGCCTGGGACAGCCACAAGTATCATAAGGTTTTGTTTTGACTATGATTTCTAATTCCTTCTAGTAGAATTGGTGAGACATGTAGAGATGTAGAGTTACAGGATCTTTGTCTAAATTCCATTTGCTTTGTTGTCATTGTCCTGATTCTGAATTTTCTGCTGATCCATTGCTGAGTGTCTGGTGTAATTTACAGTAGAATAGTTACCTGTCAACAACTCTTTAATATCAAGCTAGATATTGGGAGTTTTTTGTTTTGTTTTTAATTGTTTTTGAAATTGCTTAGTGCTATTTTAATAAAGAGAATATATCATGCTCTATCCCAGACCCATGCACCTGTGGACTTTAAAAAGAATTTCTCTCCTTCATTTCTTCCTGGAAAGTGTCAACAGCTACTGCTTAGTATAAAGCAAATAGTCTATCTATTTTATAGGACCTCATCTTTTTGTTCTAGCTCATTGTTTTCTTCTCTTCCTCCTTCAGGTGGGATAAAGGCAATTTCCAAATTCCTAATAGTTCTGATTCTACATTGAAAACTGCCAGATTCATAATGACCAGGGGAGTCCACAGCATCTCTGTATCCCATTTGCAAACCTCTCTGTATAGTAGGCCCTCTGTATCCATGGGTTCAAAATTTGTGAAATTTTGTACAAGGGACTTGAACATCCAAGGATTTTGGAGTCTCTGGGTATCCTGGAACCTATGCCTAAAGGATGCCAAGGGATGACTGTAATGGCTTTATCTCACTGTTTCACAGTTCAACCTTTCCATGCCTACTTTTGGGTGGGTTGCAACCGCCTCTATACTTCTATTTTAAAAGTTACTGAGCTCTGTTTAAATTACTTTGATTAATGTTATCTCACATTTAAAAAATACAGCAGAGGAAAAAAGATGCAGTGGCAATGAAAAAGATAAAATACCTAGGAATGAAATCCAAATTGTGCAGAATCTATGTGAAGAAAATTTTAAATCACTGAAAGACAGAGATGGCATATCCTCTTCTTGGGTAGGAAGATTCAATATCCTATCGAGGTCAATTCTCCCTCGATCAACGTATAAATTTCTTGTGGGCCCAACAGAAATACTACTGGGATATTTTTAGAATTAGATAAACTGATTTGCAGATTCATAGGTTAAGTACTGTGAAAGGATAGATCAGAAAAATCTGAAGAGAAACATTAATTGGAGGGTATTAGGTATATATATAATGTAGTGTGTTAGTCGTTCAGTTGTGTCTAACTCTTTGGAATTCCATGGACTGTAGTCCACCAGGCTCCTCTATCCATGGAATTCTCCATACAAGAATACTGAAGTGGGTTGCTATTTCCTTCTCCAGGGGATCTTCCCAGCCCAGGGATTGGACCTGGGTCTCCCGCATTGCAGGGAAGAATCAGACTGCAGATTCTTTATCATCTGAGTCACAAGGAAAGCCCTACATATAATGTAAATCTATAATAGTAATCAAAATATCATGGAATCAGAGTATAAATAAGCAAGCAGATCAATATAATTGCACTGAGACCCTCAAAACTTATCCAAAGACATGTAGGGACTTAGCATGTGAAAAAGACATCATTGAATATTAGTGAGAAAATATGGGCCATTAAATTATTGATGTTGAACATTTGACTATTTAGTAGGGAAAAACATCATATTGAATTCTTATCTCTCTCCATCTATTAAAATAAATACAAAGCAGATTCAAGAGTAATCTAACTCTGGGCCTCAGAGTTTGTGCCTTTAGTCATTTTTTGGAGAACTGGCAGTTTAACGTGATCAACCAGTTTATGTTATTGTTTACGCACTCGTATGAACATTGTCTTAAATTCTGGACTTGGTAATAATTTTATGAGTTGCTAAAGAAATTTTTTCTATTTACTGCTTATTGTGATGACAACAATAACATATATGTTTAGAGTGACAAACTTAATCTAATCTATTATTGAATTCATCTCTCCATCTATTTTTGTGGTGATAAGAATAGATGAGGAAAAGAAAATGGTTATTCCCATTCATGTTGGGATTCTAGGTATTTTTTTTAGCATCATACATAAGTTGGTTTGAGTGAGTAACACTTTCATTTTCACTATGAGTTGGTTGCTATTTGATGAAAGTATTTATTAAAGTTACTTAGTGAAATATCCTTAAACTTACATAACCATATGTGCCTGAGTTTTCTTCTTTATTGTTCGTTTTTTGGTTGTTAATACATACCTGACTAACTTTGCGAAGACCATTCAAAGGCCTTTCCTAGTTCCTTGAAATCAATTTGCCTTCTCAGCATCTCCTCCCTCTTGGAGCCCTAAATTACCCTAATAAATAGTTCAAAGGTCACTTTGGTACTGGGTAGAATTTTTCGAGTAGAATGCTAGCCTGGTGATGTGTCCTTGTTTCCATACAGAAAAAATCCACACAATCATAAAACTCAACCTGTAATAACAATCACTAATATTTAGTAAATTGCCAACTGGTTTGAAAACCTGTTCAAATATTTGGTACTATCCACAAAAACAGTTGTAATAAACTGTTTGGTTATAAAAATCACATAACACATAATTATTGGCATTATCATATTCATTTGTTTTCTTATTCTCTTTTTGGAAACAAAATTCTTGGTTTGAAAACCAGTTTTCAGTGGCGTTTCCTATTCTGAGTTGTGATATGAATTTTAAGTAAGAAATAAATTGGGGAGAGTGATAAAAATGAAATTGGACCTATTTTAAAAATCAGAGATCACACACTATAATTTTAAATGAGTCACTGCTGATTAACATAATAATAATTTCATAGGGAATTTATTTCAATGTGTACCAAAAGCCACTATGGAAACTCATAAAAGTGTTGTGGTTTATCAAAGTTTTAATTTTTTGTAAGAGAAATGACTTGGAAACTATTAGCATGGGCTTGAGTTTAGCAAGGGGAATTTTGGATTATAAAAGAAGTAGCCAAGGTCCTGACTTATTTATACTGGCCAGGACTTTAGTTTCTAATGTTCTAATAAATATTGAGTTTCTGCGCCTCGAATAATGTTGGAAATGGATATTCCAGCACCTGCCAGAACTCTTGCCATTGTGTCTGTCCATATAATGGACATTAAATTCGAAGCCTTGAATTTAATATGGAATCTTCTCTGGCCCACATGCCAGGGTCAAAAATTTTGTCAGTCCAGCCAAGTATTAGAAATATGTAGGAAAAATAACCTCCCAATTTTAAAGCAGCTTTACCCAAAGTTCGTCGGTTATGGGAATTCTGGTGTATAATAGGAGGCTTTGCCCTTGTGATAGCCCCTGGCCACAGGGAGCCGACCACCAATGACAAGTGACTGCCAAGATCCTAATGGAACTTGGCATTCAGAGCACCTCTGCTCAATATCTCAACATCTGGGAATGATAGGTAAATTCTTTTGTTGACAGTTTTCTGTATAAACTAGATTCAAATCTCAGGCTGTTTCCGGACAGGATGAAGGTTAGGATTATGTCAGTGATAACAGAGTGCTCCTGATGAAGTGGGAAATCTTCATGAAGGCAAGGCAAGACATTGCCTTGCAATGTCTATGTAAAACTCATCAATCAAGGACCAGGAGGAGATTTCACTAATGGGACCCCACACCTACTAGGTGCAGGGAAAAGTGTGAAAAACAGCTAGCACCTCTTAAAAGGCCTTCAAATTAATATCAGCTGTTGAAGCCTCTGAGCCCACAGTTTGTATTTTCTCCTGCTGGGGCTGCAACCTTCATATATCTTAATTATGTACAAGGAAGTTAAACCACAAAGGCAACCCTAGACATGATCAGAGAGACAGTTTTCCTCATTGCAACTGGGAAACAGCCTTAGAATAAAGCTGATTTTGTTGAGACAACTAGAGAGGAGAAAGGCAAACACTTAGATCTCTTTGATGGTGACCAAGAACTAATAAATCAACCCATGTAGAAGTCTTCTGGTCTTCCTATAATATGAGTTAAAGTGTTTTCTTATTGTATAAATCAGTTTGAGTTGTGTTTCTATACTTGTAATAGAAACCCTAATCAATATATCCTAATATTTATTCATTTTCTTCACATCACACTTTTTTTTTGTTTTTTGGATTCTAGGTGCTGGCCAGTCACCTTCCTTGCACACCCTAATCTCTTGTCTGCCCTTCTCTGTAGCCTGGAAGTTGACCACTTAGGGCCGACTCCCTGGGTTCTGATGCTCTCTGGTTTCCAGTTGGGTTCAGTGAGTGGGAGACACCAGCAGGATATGAGAGGACAGAAGAAGACATTGGGTTGTGTCTTCAACATTCCGACCAGCTTAAAAGCTGCCTTTCTGTTGTCAGCTGTGCCCTCCATGACCGTAGGTCCCAGCGGGGGACCCTCCTCCTCGGCCCCTTTCCTGCCTTGTTTCTTCAGCCCCTGGGGGAAAACTTTCCCTCTGTTGCCTGCCTCTGGCTGCCAGAGCATCTCTTGCCCATTCCTTTCAATTTGTCCATTGCTCTACAAGTGACCTTTCTTGAAGTTTCTCAATTTGAACTGTTTGTAGGAATTTCATTTTCTTCCAGGACTTTGACTAATGTAGTATGCCTTCTGCTTGACTTTTTGGTTTTCATTCATTAAGAGTTATAAAGCCCTGCAATGTAGAACTATAAACTGCCGTTATTTAGGGAAGAGAGTGGGGTTTGGTGGGGAATTTGAAGACTTTCTCCTTCTGCTTACTGATTGGCTTTGGATGAGAAAAGGAGTGGCATTTTTTTATGCAATTATTTGAGGTTTGTGGGTCATGCAGTTTCTGTTGTAACTATAAACTCTGCCAATCTTTAAATGAATGTAGATGTGTTTCAATAAAACTTTATTTACACAGATAGGTGATGGGTTAGATTTGGTCCCTGGGTTACAATTTGCCAATCTCTGAGTTAATTTGTTTATGACCCTGAAGTATGGGAATGAGATGCTAGTCTCTTTGACAGTTTTTTTAAAAAAAGGTTTTGTGAGGCACATTTTTTATTAAAAAGTGACATTTATATGATGTCATTCTAGTGAGATAAGGCTATGTCAAATACAGTAGAGAAGAAAACTTTCCTTTCTCTGTCAGCCAAGAGCCACTTCATGGATGCCATGCTGTCACCATCATGGGAGCTCTTATCATTGGCTGGTCCTTCCCAACATCCCTCTGGAGCCTGAGCTAAGTTGTGAGGTCGAGGGAAAGGCAGGGATTTTGGAAGCCACTTTCTACTGCTTATGATCTTATGTCAAGCAAGGACAAGGATGAGGTATGCTCCCAATGGTTGCTCCTGAGGCCAGAAGAAAGTTTAGATTGGTTAAGTTCCTGAAATTTCAGGTCTTCCTAGAAGCCTTCTTGGACTTTTCAAGGTCAAGACTGCCTCTCCCTCTTTGGTGCTTTCTCCCTCTACACAGTTTGGTGTGTGGTAAGTAAGCAGTCAGAGAAGGCAATGGCACCCCACTCCAGTACTCTTGCCTGGAAAATCCCA
Organism: Bos mutus; assembly: GCF_027580195.1. NCBI lineage: Eukaryota > Metazoa > Chordata > Mammalia > Artiodactyla > Bovidae > Bos > Bos mutus. The sequence goes on along the minus strand of NC_091620.1, from coordinate 39,941,748 downwards.
TGGACGGAGGAGCCTGGTGGGCTGCAGTCCATGGGATCGTGAAGAGTCGGACACGACTGAGCGACTTCACTTTCACTTTTCACTCTCATGCATTGGAGAAGGAAACGGCAACCCACTCCAGTGTTCTCACCTGGAGAATCCCAGGGATAGGGGAGCCTGGTGGGCTGCCATCTATGGGGTCGCATAGATTCGGACACGACTGAAGCGACTTAGCAGCAGCAGCAGCAGCAGCAGCAAGTAAGCAGTACACATATCAGTTCTCATCTCCTAGGTGGTACAGGTATTGAGGACAGAGCTACACTCACTTCATCTTTCTATATATATATATATATATATATATATATATATATATGCACACATATATATATGACTATATATAAAATAGAAAACAAATAAGAACCTCCTGTATAGCACAAGGAACTCTACTCAGTACACTGAAATGGCCTACATAGGAAAAGAATCTAAAAAAAAAGAGTGGATATATGGATATGTACAACTGATTCACTTTGGTGTACAGCAGAAACTAATACAACATTGCAAATCAACTACACTCCAATGAAAAATTTTTTTTAATTTTCAGGCTATGTCAATGGCCTGGCTTGTCATTCTACCCCTGGCCCCACAGACGGCTTGTTGGGAATCACTTGTATTATGTAGGGACAATGCTCTTTCCCCGGCCAACCCTGCGGTCCTCAGCCTGAAAAACTGCACAGACCTCCTAGGCCAGAGAAGGGGGGATCTGGGCCCAAACTCAAGATTTCTGGGTTGTCCTGGGGGGGACATAAGATGAGTGCTTCCCTACCTTCCTAGGGAGTCAGGATAGGCTGGGTCATTTACCTTAGGCCACACTTGCCTGACTCAGAACTTACAGGTTGTTCCAAGGGGCTTCTAGAACCACACAATCTAAGAATAGGTTAGCAGAAGAAGAGATAGCTGGGGAATTAGTCTGCTAGACATCTACTTTGGGTGATGGAGGGCAGCCAACTCAAACAAAAGCACATTCTCTCTCTGCTCTCCTGGGGCAGTGGCTGTGATCATAACCCACCCTCCCCAGCTCTACACTCTCCCTTCTTCCTCCCTCCCTCTCTTTCTCTGTTTTTTTTCTCTGTCTCTCTCTCACACACACAGGCATTTTCAACCCCTCTTCCTCTGGCCTTGGGGCTCATTTCAACTCACACTTTTTTCTCCCATAATCCAGATTTGTTCAAATAGGGACTGAACTTTCTAAAATCTCTAGGCACAGAAAAGGAAAATGAAGCAGTTTTTGTTGTAGACATTGTGATCTTTGGGGCATACCGAGCAGGGACCATCTTTACCAGGTCCAAGGGCAGCACCAGAACCCAGGAAGTACCCTTGGAGAATATCACATGCATCTTCCCAGTGAATCCACTCACTCAACAAATCATTCTCATTAAAGCTTTGTGCTCTGGTAGGTGTACACCAGGGGTCAGATCCACCTGCAGGGCTTGCTAAAGTCCAGTCTGCTGGAGCCCACCTTCAGAGTTTCTCATCCAGTAGGTGCATCTTGGGTGAAACCTCTAAATTCACATGTCTGAAAAGTTCCCATGGGATGCTGCTTGTATGGGGCCCACACTTTGAGAACCATTGGTGTATATAACTGTATAGTCAGTTGAGACCTCAAAATAGCCATGATGCTCATCATTCCACAGACAGGCAATGGGCATGCTAGCTGGCACCAGCCCTAAGATATTGTTAGAAACTTGATCTTTAGTAGCTGGGAAAAGAAGGAAAGCATTTAAAGCTGCAAGCAATTTCCAGTCTCTAAGGGGAGGGACATGCCTTTACCTCAGAGGCAAACTGTTGCTTTTGGTCTGGGAAAACCACTTGAGTGTACCGTTTTATTTACAAAAATGTAAATCAAATAGTCACCCATCATTCTAGAGGGAAATGTGAAGTCAGGATTAACCCAAACACAGCTGCTTGAGACTGAGAAGTTAAGTGTTCTATTTGATAACATAAATTTGTGGGGGAGATTGAGCCAAACTCCTGTCTGGGAGACAGGATGGCTGTCTGGATCGGGGCGGGGTGGATGGGGAAGGGGTGAATGCTCCAGCATTTCTAGGACTGCCTTAGTCTAAGGGCATTTGGCTTCCTGTTGTGTATTCTTGCAGTTTTGTGTGTGTGGTGGTTATTTTCCAGAACTTGAGCTGAGATCCAAGGACTGAGGAAAGAGGCTCTACCAGTCATATGATGTGTTTCACTCAGGGTTATTTCTGTCTGAATAACCCACTGTGGAATGAACCTTGACTATGATTTCCTCTTGCAATTTTTTTTTTTTTTTTTTGCTGGGGGTTTTCCTCTGGAAGAAATGAATTTTTTTCTTTCTTCTTCTTCTTTTTTTTTTTTAGTATTTATTTATTTGGCTGAGCCAGGTCTTAGTGGCAGCACGTGGGATTTTTAGTCGACGCATGCAAACTCTTAGTTGGGGAATGTGAGATCTCGTTCCCTGACTAGGGATCAAACCTGGACCCTCTGCACTGGGATGCAGAGTCTTAGTCACTGGATCACCAGGGAAGTCCCTGAATGAATATTTCTAATGTCAGTCTGCCTGGGAATAGGTGGTTGAGCCTGGGAAAATAAAATTAAGAAGGAAGGAGATGTATGTCCTCTGAGTGAGGGAATGGATGCTTCTCTCAGGGTCTAAGGGCACCCAGGCCTAGATTCTGAGGCCAGCTAGTCCCCTAGGTGATGGTGGAAGAGGGAGGTGGGTAGACTGCTTTTAAGAGTTTCTGAAGACAATTCCAGTCCAGGGCTGCACTTTCCTTTTCTAATACCTGAATTTTTGGTGAGGTACTGTTCAAAGTTGGAGTTTAATTTTTGGGGGGATAGAAGGTGTTTACCCTGGAGCTGACTGTCTGAGAGGGCAGGGTTCTTGCCATTGACTACTTCTCAATAGGAGGGGCCCTCCCTGCAGTATGAGGGAATCTCCCAGAGATTGCCGCAGAGTGGAACAGCCAAAAAATGGAGCTCAGAAAGGCACAAGATATCAAGATGAGAGGAGGCAAAGATCTTTCAGGTTCCAGCCATAACTTTGACGTTGTGGCATGATACAACTGAATATTTGAGTGATGAGTGTAATATAGTTGGTGGGTTTGGTTATTAATTAGAAATAATTTAGAAACATGCATTGTATGGGAACACCTATCCTAAAGATCAGAGACAAGGAGAAAGTGTTCCCTTTCTTTAATAGGATAAGGTAACTCAAGTCCTCCTGACAAGTGACCATATCCAAGTAGCTGGCTCAGCAAGAAATGAAACTCTTTATTTGGAGATCTTAGATAGGAAATTAAGTTTCATTTGATAAGCTTCAAAAACTCCCTCTAATTAGGCAGTATGATTTCCATCAATTCTATTAATCTTTCATGGCACATAGACAAAAACCCTAAACATAGAAGGAAATAAAACCATATTAGAGCAACAGAAGGGGTTGACTAGGTGCAGAAGGTCATTAGAGAAAATCAGTTTTCCTGTAATTTACTTGAGAGCTCCAAAAATAACAAACAAATATCAATTTGGAACCAGATTCTTTCCTGCTTCATCATGGCTTCCAGGGACCAGAAGACCGGACAAGGCCATCCAGAAGGTGGGATGTCTTAAATTTAGCCAAAGTAAGCATACTTATACAGAAAGCCAAAACAATTTGTGAAGAAGAAGCCAACATGTAACACATGCTAATTAGTGAAAAAGTGAATTTATATATAGTACATCAAAGAGTTGGATCAAGTACAGCACAGCCTGGGTGCAGGAGCCTCAGAGATGATCACCAACAACTCAGGCTGGGAAACAAGTATTTATGCAGAAGGCACTCATCTATTGCTCAAGAAGAGGGAGTCAATATTGAAGGAGTTTTACATGTCCATTGGTTTCTTGATCTTAAAAAGCACAAAAGAAATTTGTGTATTACATAACTGTTTTTAAGAAAGATGGAAGCTAGTCTTTCTTAAAAACTACTCTTACCTGCTGTGCACCCGGACTTCCCAGGTGGCACTAGTGGTAAAGAATCCACCTGCCAATGCAAGAGACATAGGAAACTCGGGCTCCATCCCTGGGTTGGGAAGATCCCCTGGAGGAGGGCATGGCAACCCACTCCAGTAATCTTGCCTGCAGAATTCCATGGACAGTGGAGCCTTGCAGGTTACAATCCATGGGGTTGAAAGAGCTGGACACAACTGAAGTGACTTAGCATGCATGCTGTACACCTGGCACTAATACAACAGTGTAAATCACTATACTCCAATAAAATTAAATAAAAAAATAAGTTCTACGAAAAGAGGAAAAATCATACTTTAAGCTAATAATCAGATAGTCTCTTTACATGGTAGATAAAGGGGGAAACCAGGATGACCATCAGTGATTGAGCAGGAAGTATGATTATGTCGGGGGAAGGGGTCATTGATACCTGTCCATGACCTACCATGATCTCCTCCTGCACCCCTGACTGCTGACAGTGTTTGTAATGTAACAGGTGACCATGCAATTAAGAGTAACAAATCCAGATCTATTTAAGTGAAAAAAATAATTACTCTTTCCTCTAAGAATTACAGAAACATCACGTGGGAAGTTTCATACCACTAAGTCCAGGCCTCATGTTACATAACAAGGTACAATCTTCATTGAGTTGCCTTTTAACCTATACTTTAGTGTCTCCATTCACAAACAATTTATATTGTGTTGAGACTAGGAACATTTTTAAATAATTTCTTTACCCCATTAGTGTGAAAATTAGAGGGGCGTTGTTTTCCACGTAGACTATGTTATAGACCCCCAGACATTAGAAGGTGTTTCTTGCCTTTGCTGTTTTCTGCCGCTAACTCCATTTCCTTGGGAGAGTCTACTTGTGTGTTATTATCATTCTGTTTTTCTGCTAGAGATTTCAGGGCATCTTTCCAGTATTTTCCTATCTGTCTCCAGGGCCTCCATCTGAAGCAGTGAGGATTCCTCTTCTTTGAACAACAGAGACAGTGCAGGACACACGAGTGAAACTTTCCCAGGGTCATGTGGTGAGTCGATGTAGAATCAGACTCTGACTCTTGGGCTCCAGACTCTCAGCCTGGGCTCCTTGCCTCAGTGAGCAAGACTGTCCCACTTCTGATGGCCATTTGGGCCGTTGGTGGAGTTGACCATGTGTTACTATTTGTTATGGGAAAGATACTGTTTCTATAGCATCAAACAGTGGCTTATAATAGAAGCATTACAGGAATGCTCAAGAACTGAGGAGGCTGGAGGACATTCCACTTTGCTGGAATTTCTTGAACTAAGTTTTTGTCACACCCTATGCATACTGCAAATGTTTTTCTTAGTTTTAAGACCCTCATCTTTCAGAGGCTATCAGACACTTCTGATTAACCAATCCTTCACTCATCAGAATAGTTGTTTTGCAAGATCCATTTTGCTGCCAAAGTATTTGGGGTGACATTTAAAAGCGCATTTTGAAAGAATGCTCCTTTGAAGTTCTGAAATTGTCTTTCTGGCAAATATGGATGGAATTTACATTCTACATAGATAATTCATTAATTTATGTGGACTGTCATCTTGGAAACCTTATCATCCCTTTGGGAATATGATCTTTAATAATATTAACCAAAATATAAGCTATCTAATCTACTGTCTGAAAAGAAAACAGTAAAAAAGTGTGCCCAGAACTCCCGAACCATGTGGGTCAGTATAATATGTTTGTACGTGAGCCTCTGAGTGCCAGCTTTTCAAGGCACCCTACCCCTTGTTTGGAAGAAGAGAAGGCATGATCTTCATTTCAAGGAGTTTAACTTTGAATGAAGAGAAAGACACTCACCAAAAGTTAATACAAGCTGTACTGAGAACAAAGTACCACAAAAGTAGAGAAGAGGAGAGATCATTTCATGGGAGACAAGAAACGCTTCGTGGCTAAGACAGACTTTGAACTACCAGTGATTGGGGAAGTCAAACCGGGGAAGAGGGCCAGGGCTCTCACTGCAAGGCTACCAAAGGAAATGCGGGATAATTCAGAAAACAGTTTGGTGAGACTGAAGCACAGCTTTTCAATCTCCATTGCACTGTCCAAAAATGCTCATAAAGCATTAAGGACAGTGAATCAATCACAGAGTACGTAAAAACTATAGAGATCTGTGTGGTCTTTTTATAAGCCCCCATTTTACAGCTAATGAATTGAAGAACCTGCCACATGTTATGTGCAAAGGACAAAGTGGATGGTGTAATTTAAGACATGGTGACCTGATGGGCCCTGGGGATGGCGGTTGGCATGTAGGTTAGCAGCAGATGGGGGCACGGCCTTGATCTCCACACTATGCTCCTGAATCCATGCCTCCATTATTTTCAATTCTAGAAATTTGCCTTTGCCTCCATATTTGGGAATAATTTGCTCTTTTATAAAGAGAGACCTAATTCTCATTTTGCCCAGGATTTGTAATCCACAATCAGCATGTTCTCTGCTGTTGTGGAATTATTAACTGACTATAGGGAAGCTATTATTATGGTGAATGTGATACTTAACATTTGTTATTAAAAGGATGCGCCTCCTGATAAGTATGCAAGAATACCACTGAGGGCTGGGAAGACAGGCCTGGAAATATGTTTCCATTTTTATGTGAAAATAATACATAAATAAACTTTGCTAACATAATGTTCACCTCTGGTTGTGCCCACCAAATCCTCATGTCACTCTCTCCAAGTGTGGATGCAAGGCTGTAGGGAGAGCAGGCAGGATCTCATTTTTTGCTCTCATTGAGCCTTACATTTATAATCTATTATACTGAATTAACTTTATTATATTATCAAGTTTAAATAGCAAGTACCTTTTAAAAATTCTGCAAAATCATGAATGGAAGATATTTCTAATTTTAGTGCAAACCTGAGTGAAAATCCTAGAAATGCACAGGGCCATGACTTTTCCTCCAAGCCCTTCTGCCACATCAGTTCAGTTCAGTCGCTCAGTCGTGTCCAACTCTTTGCAACCCCATGAATCGCAGCACGCCAGGCCTCCTTGTCCATCACCAACTCCCGGAGTTCACTAAAACTCACGTCTATCGAGTCGGTGATGCCATCCAGCCATCTCATCCTCTGTCGTCCCCTTCTCCTCCTGTCCCCAATCCCTCCCAGCATCAGAGTCTTTTCCAATGAGTCAACTCTTCGCGTGAGGTGGCCAAAGTACTGGAGTTTCAGCTTTAGCATTAGTCCTTCCAAAGAACACCCAGGGCTGATCTCCTTCAGAATGGACTGGTTGGATCTCCTTGCAGTCCAAGGGACTCTCAAGAGTCTTCTCCAACACCACAGTTGAAAAGCATCAATTCTTCAGCACTCAGCCTTCTTCACAGTCCAACTCTCACATCCATACATGACCACAGGAAAAACCATAGCCTTGGCTAGACGAAACTTTGTTGGCAATATAGTGAAGTTAAAAACATGACAGCATATTCTAATCTGATAAATTGAACAGAATAGTCACAATTACCAAGAAAACATTTTAGATGAAAATTTACAAGACTTGTTGGTGAGGATAATCTGAGTGTAAGAATATAGTGTCCCTGGAGATATTATTAACAGTAGTAAGTGAATGTGATTCATAAATATACACATATTAACAAAATGTTATAGATACTAAGAGCATTTTCTTGCCTGTGTTAGTTACTAAATATTAAAAGTATTCCACAGCGAGGACCTACTATTTAGCCCAGGGCACTATTGTCAATATTTTGTAATAACTTATAATGGAAAAGAATCGAAGATAATGTATATTATATATGAGTATATAATATACATGATAAATTTATATAATATAAATATGTAAAACACTTTATATAAATATATAAGAATATATGTTTATATTTTATGTATGTATTATATATTTATATCTAACTCACTTTACTGTATACCTGAAACAGTTTAAATCAACTATGCTTCAGTTAAAAAAAGATTAAAAGCTTCCCCATTAGCCCTGTTCATTGAGTGATCCCTGCTTTTTCTTCCCATTATGTTTTGATTTTGTTGAGCTTTAAGTGAGAGAAATCTCTGTCACATTATATGTCACGTGCAAAGGGCATCTTCAGTTATGTTATACAAAAATACACCTTCGATCAGGATATTTTTTAATTTAATTTTTATTTCCTGTTAGAGTATAGTTGATTTACAATGTTCTATTACTTTTTGGTGTACAGCAAAGTGATTCAGTTATACATATACATCAGTTCAGTTCAATCGAGCAGTCGTGTCTGACTCTTTGAAACTCCATGGTCTGCTGCATACCAGGCTTCCCTGTCCATCCCCATCTCTCAGAACTTACTCAAACTCATATCCATCGAGTCAGTGACGCCATCTAGCCATCTCATCCTCTGTCAACCTCTTCTCCTTCTACCTTCGATCTTTCCTAGCATCAGGGTCTTTTCTAATAAGATAGTTCTTCTTAGAACTGATATATAAAGTTAAATATATAAGTGATATCACATGTTATTTGTCTTTGATTTACTTCATCACTGTGATAATCTCTATGTCCATCCATGTTGCTGCCAATGGCATTATTTCATTTTTTCATGGCTGGTTTTAGAAAAGGCAGAGGAACCAGAAATCAAAATTGCAACATCCGCTGGATCATCAAAAAAGGAAGAGAGTTCCAGAAAAACATCTATTTCTGCTTTATTGACTATGCCAAAGCCTTTAACTGTTTGGATCACAGTAAACTGTGGAAAATTCTGAAAGAGATGGGCATACCAGACCACCTGACCTGCCTATTGAGAAACCTATATGCAGGTCAGGAAGCAACAGTTAGAACTGGACATGGAACAATAGACTGGTTCCAAATAGGAAAAGGAGTACGTCAAGGCTGTATATTGTCACCCTGCTTATTTAACTTCTATGCAGAGTACATCATGAGAAACGCTGGGCTGCATGAAGCACAAGCTGGAATCAAGATTGCTGGGAGAAATATCCATAACCTCAGATATGCAGATGACACCACCCCTATGGCAGAAAGTGAAGAGGATCTAAAAAGCCTCTTAATGAAAGTGAAAGAGGAGAGTGAAAAAGTTGGCTTAAAGGTCAGCATTCAGAAAACTAAGATCATGGCATCTGGTCCCATCACTTCATGGCAAATAGATGGGGAAACAGTGGAAATAGTGTCAGACTTTATTTTTTTGGGCTCCAAAGTCACTGCAGATGGTGATTGCAGCCATGAAATTAAAAGATGCTTACTCCTTGGAAGAAAAGTTATGACCAACCTAGATAGCATATTGAAAAGCAGAGACATTACTTTGCCAACAAAGGTCCGTCTAGTCAAGGCTATGGTTTTTCCTGTGGTCATGTATGGATGTGAGAGTTGGACTGTGAAGAAGGCTGAGCACTGAAGAATTGATGCTTTTGAACTGTGGTGCTGGAGAAGATTCTTGAGAGTCCCTTGGACTGCAAGGAGATCCAACCAGTCCATTCTAAAGGAGATCAGTCCTGGGTGTTCTTTGGAAGGAATGATGCTAAAGCTGAAACTCCAATACTTTGGCCACCTCATGCGAAGAGTTGACTCATTGGAAAAGACTCTGATGCTGGGAGGGATTGGGGGCAGGAGGAGAAGGGGAGGACAGAGGATGAGATGGCTGGATGGCATCACCGACTCGGTGGACATGAGTTTGAGTGAACTTCGGGAGTTGGTGGTGGATAGGGAGGCCTGGCGTGCTGCAATTCATGGGGTTGCAAAGAGTCGAACACGATTGAGCAACTGAACTGAACTGAACTGAACACTGTTCTGCATAATGTTGTTATTGTTGTTCAGTCACTAAGTTGTATCTGGCTCTTTGTGACTTCATGGACTGCATCATGCCAGGCTTCCCTGTCCACTGTCTCCCAGAGTTTGCCCAAACTCATGTCCATTGAGTTAGTGATGCCAGAGGCTGTCTCATCCTATGTTGCCCATTTCTCCTCCTGTCCTTAGTCTTTCCAGCATCAGGGTCTTTTGCAATGAGTTAGCTCTTCGCATCAGGTGGCCAAAGCACTGAAGCTTCAGCTTCAACATTAGTCCTTCCAATAATAATTCAAGGTTGATTTCCTTTAAGATTGACTGGTTTTATCTTGCAGTCCAATGGACTCTCAAGAGTCTTCTTCAGCACCACAGTTCAAAAGCATCAGTTCTTCAGCACTCAGCTTTTTTTTCTGGTCCAACTCTCAAATCCATACATGACTACCGGAAAAACAATAGCTTTGACTATATGGACGTTTGTTGGCAAAGTGATGTCTCTGCTTTTTAATACACTGTTTGTGCCGTGCTGTGCTTAGTCAATCAGTCATGTCCGACCCTTTGCGGCCCCATGGACTGCAGCCTCCCAGGCTCCTCTGTCCATGGAATTCTCCAGGCAAGAATACTAGAGTGGGTTGCCACTACACTGTTTAGGCTTGTCATAACTTTTTTTCCAAGGAGCAAATGTCTTTTAATTTCATGGCTGCAGTCACTATCTGCAGTGATTTTGGAGCTCAAGAAAATAGAATCTGTCACTGTTTCCACTTTTTCTCCATCTATTTGCCCTGAAGTGATGGGACCAGATGCCATGGTCTTAGCTTTTTGAATGTTGTTTTCAGCCGCTTTTTCACTCTCATCTTTCACGCTCATCAAGAGACTCTTTAATTCCTCTTTGCTTTCTGCCATTAGAGTGAAACCTGATGTTGTTGATATGTCTGAACATGTCTTGATATTTTTCTTGGCAATCTTGATTCCAACTTGTAACTCATCCAGCCCAGCATTTCCCATGATACACTCTGAATATAGGTTAAATAATCAGAGTGACAATATACAGCCTTGAAGTATTCCTTTCCCAATTTTGAACCAGTCCATTGTTCCATGTCTGGTTCTAGCTGTTGTTTCTTGATCTACATACAGGTTTTGCAGCAGACGGGTAAGGTGGTCTGGTATTCCCATCTCTTTAAGAATTTTCCAGTTTGTCGTGATCCACATAGTCAAAGACTTTAGCATAATCAGTGAAGCAGATGTTTTTCCAGAATTCCCTTGCTTGGACTCTTTGTGACTCCTTGCACCGTAGACCTCCAGGCTCCTCTATCCATGGAGATTCTCCAGACAAGAACACTGGAGTGGGTTACTATGCCCCCCTTCAGGGGATTTTCACAACCCAGGGATCGAACCCAGGTCTCCCACATTTCAGGTGGATTCTCTACCATCTGAGCCACCAGGAAAGCTCTTATGCTTTGACAGATATTGGCAATTTGATCTCTGGTTTCTCTGCCTTTTCTAGCATGTATACCTGGAAGTTCTCAGCTATTGCTGAAGACTAGCTTGAAGGATTTCAATCGTTACCTTTCTAGCATGTGAAAAAAGTGCAATTGTATAGTAATTTGAACATTCTTTGGCATTGTCCTTTTTTGGGATTGGAATGAAAACTGACCTCCATAATTTGTTGTTTGAATTTACATTCCCACCAACACTGTAGGAGGGTTCCTTTTTCTCCATACCCTCTTCAGAATTTATTGTTTGTCAGCTTTTTAATGATGGTCATTCTGACTTGTGTGAGGTGATACCTCGTAGTTTCAATTTGCATTTCTCTAATAAATAGTGAAGCTGCTCATTTTATCATGTACTTTTTGGCCATCTGTTGTCTTCCTTGGAGAAATATCTATTTAGATCTTCTGCCAATTTTTCATTGGGTTATTTTGTTTTTGATACTGAGGTACAAGAGCTTGATATTGACTAAATTAAAATGGAAAAACAGATTGCTTTCAAAATTTGACCTTCCTACGTACTATGGGATTCCACTCATAAGAACCAGTGACATTAACATGAAACATAAACCCATGTAGTTTTACTATGAGATGACATATCTGTAAAGTAAGTAAAGACCTAGATGTGCTTTTGTTTTCCTAAATGGAGGTGTTGGAGAGGGTGGTTACAATTAAGCAACTTGTCTTAACTGAAACCAGCACTAGCTCCTAAGTTAAACTTTTGCAAAGACTTTTTCCCTCTAGAATCTTTGGAGTAGGTAAAAAATGCTTAGCACTGTAGACCCAAATATGTATTTTAGTTACTATAAATAGTTACAATCTTCTAATTTGTTTTTAATTTCTTCTCCCTTTTTAACCAAGGGCCCTTGGGACCAATATAACATTTCACCAACTCTTGGGGTTTAATAAAGTCTCCTGATAGTTTTCAGTGTTTGAAATACATTAGCTTTGTCATGGCTCCCTGCCTCACCAAGGGCAGTGACCATAAAATAATAAAATAGAGTATAAGAAGCAGCACACTGTTCCCAAGGTAGATGTAAAAGTCATAGTACAACATAACACTATCAAATAAGATGGCATTAGATATAGCATACTGGAAATGTGTCCCCATCCTGAGTTTTTCATCTTTGATTTGGAGCAGTGATTAAGCAAAATAAAAGAAAAGAAAGTATGGAAAGGGAATACTAGACCATTTCATAATGGTGAACCTGAGCGCTTCAGTCTGTGATGACAGAAGTTTTTCATCAGTTACTTTCCTTCAGTTGGTTACCCAGTACATCAATGCAAAGTGGACTTAATTCTTTCTTTCCCAGAGATTGCAAACACCTTATCTTGGTAAACCTTAGTTTACCAAACACCCTGCTTTATAGGGAGCAAGTAAGCCCCAGAGAAGGTGGCTCACTGTCCCTCTGCCATTGTTGTCACCCTACAGGAATTGTAACCTTCTTCCATTCCTTGGTTGTCTCTTTGATGGAACATTGCCTTTCCCTTTCCTCTGCCTTTGCCATTCAAGGTTGGCTAGGGGGATCTGTCTCTGTGCATCCTACTGAGGATTTTAATCTAACTCTTGGCTTCTCTGCAGGATGTAGCAGTCCCAATTGAAGCTGTGTTGTATTAGTTGTTCAGTGGTGCCCAAATCTTTGTAACCCCGTGGACTGCAGCCCACCAGGCTCCTCTGTCCATGGGATTTTCCAGGCAAGGATACTGGAGTGGGTTGCCTTTTCCTTCTCCAATTGAAGCTGAAGTGAAGTGAAGTGAAGTGGCTCAGTTGTGTCTGACTCTTTGCAACCCCATGGACTGTAGCCTGTCAGGCTCCTCCGTCCATGGGATTTTCCAGGCAAGAATACTGGAGTGAGTTGCCATTTCCTTCTCCAGAGCAACTCAGAAATCAATTTAGAGGCCAGGGCCCTTACCTTACTTCTGGTAAGTCTGAAATGCCTAAGCCTCTTAGCATGATAAAGATAGCTCTTTATCATTCCTTAAGCATCAGAGGACAAGGTCCCTGCTGGCTCACCTGTTAGCTCTTCCTCACAGGGTGCTGGGATCAGGAAAGTGTCTCACAGTACGTGGGAGGACATTAATGCACATGGAAAAGTGGTAGAAAGAAGGTTGAACACAAAGACTAGACATTTTGGTGAGATTGAGGAATTGGCTTTTGAGGAGGTGGACTTTAATGGAATTAGGATTGGTTGCTACATTACTGCCATCCACAAGATCAGTGATGAAAGAATGAATGTAATAGCATAAAACTTAAAAGAATGACCCAGCATGTACCATTCCAAATAGAGATGCTGGCAGTTGAAGTCAAAGTCAGCACTAAGAAGCAGTTATTAATGGCCTCCAGCTGCTTTAAACTGTCTTAAAACATTTAAGAAAATTTCCCTTTTCTCTTTTCATAAGAGAATAGGGGATAGGAGTGTTGTGGGTGTGTGTGTGTGTGTGTGTGTGTGTGTGTGTGTGTATGCATGTGCAAGTGTTCATGTTCTCATGAGTACACTCTTGTCTTGGCCCATGTGTGTTCGTCATAAAACTTGAAAGAAGTGCAACTTTTAGCTAGAAGGAAAGCTTTTTATAACAGAGTTATAAATCATTTCAAGGAGTGATTTTCAGTTAAGAGCTGACAGCTCCCTCATGCAGTGACCATGCCAGGCCTGCCATTCAAAGAAGTTTGGAGACCAGTCTCATTTGTCATCTGAAATGAGAGTGATGTGTTCTTGGGGATGCCACGTGTGAAATGGCAAGATAGAATGTTCCTGCCATTTGCACTATCTTTGGATGAGACAAGAAGGAGGTGTTAGCATGATGTAATATATAATATTGAGCAGGAAGTGATGGAGCAGCTGTATACTGAGCTACTGTTTGGGGCCGGGCAGAAACGTAAGTGCTGTGTATTGTTACACAAAGGATGATACTATGTTTCTGTTCAATAAAGAATCCCTTTGCAGCTGGGACTCCAAGCAGTAAATTGCTGCACCTCAGTGGTACACTATCTTTTCCCATCATATAGTGAAAACTCCAAACCTAGAGAGAGAAATATAGCCTTAGATCTCTCAAGCTAGGGGTGAAAATTCAGAGCAGAGAACTTGTTAAACTTGAAAAAGGACAGGTAAGTCAACAAAGATAGTCATAGAAATCCATTGAGAAAGACTCATCTTTAAGCAAGAGATTAAGTCATCTGGACTTTGAAGCAGGAAGTGGACATCCCAAAATACCAGGCCCCAAAATTATGAATAATGGAGGACACACAATGTCTAGACTAGATAAGAACTCATCCTTAATCCCCCTTTCTGTAAAGAACTGGTGATATATCATAAACCACTGTAACCGCCTCTAGAGTTTATCAGATATAATTGTGGAAACTTGATTGCAGTGAAAACTAGAATGAAACTGAAAAGTGATTTTAAAAAAGCTTCCTTAAAAAACTGGAAATAGAACTGCCTTATGATCCAGCAATCCCACTGCTGGGCATACACACTGAGGAAACCAGAAGAGAAAGACACGTGTACCCCAATGTTCATCGCAGCACTGTTTATAATAGCCAGGACATGGAAGCAACCTAGATGTCCATCAGCAGATGAATGGATAAGAAAGCTGTGGTACATATACACAATGGAGTATTACTCAGCCATTAAAAAGAATACATTTGAATCAGTTCTAATGAGATGGATGAAACTGGAACCTATTATACAGAGTGAAGAAAGCCAGAAGGAAAAACATAAATACAGTATACTAACGCATATATATGGAATTTAGAAAGATGGTAACAATAACCCTGTGTACGAGACAGCAAAAGAGACATTGATGTATAGATCAGTCTTATGGACTCTGTGGGAGAGGGAGAGGGTGGGGAGATTTGGGAGAATGGCATTGAAACATGTATAATATCATGTATGAAATGAGTCACCAGTCCAGGTACGATGCACGATACTGGATGCTTGGGGCTAGTGCACTGGGACGACCCAGAGGGATGGTATGGGGAGGGAGGAGGGAGGAGGGTTCAGGATGGGGAACACAGGTATACCTGTGGCGGATTCATTTCGATATTTGGCAAAACTAATACAATATTGTAATGTTTAAAAATAAAATAAAATAAAAGCATTAAAATAATTTTAAAAATAAAAAATAAATGCTGATTGCCAAAAGATGTCTTTATTCTTGCCACATTTGCTATTTTGTGGAGAGTCAAATATTAAAAAGAACTTATTAATAGAATAAACAAGTCATAAACAGTGTGGGTTAGAGGCAGAGTCACTTCTAGGAAAAAGGATTTGGATGCTGCTGTCCATCCATTATTAGAAATCCTTGCTGAAGAAGCCTCTGTTACCTTCAGGGCTAGCAAAGATTTGCCTTTGGTGTCACTCACATCACAGTCACATACTGCTGTTCCTGTGCCTTCTCTAAGCCAAGGCCAAGGTTGGGCATGTGTTCACCCTTTTCATTGTAGCTGAGAACCTTCATCCTAACTGGAACTGTGATGCTCTCCTTTTCACCTGCAATCCTCCCAACAATATCAACTGCCTCCTTGCTTGATTTCACTGTGAGATCTAAAAACAAAAACAGTGGGAAAATATACGTATTCAGAGAAAAAATACCAGAAACTACTGCATTTGATTTTTTTTTTTGAAAAATACTAATTGTTTCCTCACTTTATTCCTCTATACAGATGAATTTTAGTATATAATTTATATACATCTAAGTTACACATGTGAGACACATATAGCTTTTATGGGTCTGTATAAATCTTGAGTAGATTGAGAAATTCTTATGACAGAGTGCAGGGTCTATTTTCTAAGTTTGGTCATCTATCTACACTACCTGAATCCATAGACTTGAGTTTTCCCAGCCAAGATCCTATTGTACATTGCAGATGAAGACCAAGGAACGCAGCACTGTTCGCACCCCTCTGCTTAGTGAAGCTTATTCCTGTCTGGGTATGCAGCGTGTTCAATGGCTCAACCAGACGGGATGCTGAATGCTGTCAGCACCTCTTTTACCCACATGCCTCCTTGTGGGAGAGGAAGCCATGCAGGAAACTGGGACGAAGGAGGACAGAGTCCTCTGCAAAGCAAGTGTGGCAACTTGAAGATGGGTGGATGGGGGTGCTGTGCCTCATTACACTTGGACACCTGGGGTTGTTTCCTTTATCCTGGACTAGACAGCAGCCCTGCAGACTTCCCCACTACCCCACTCCCTCGCCACCCCCTACTCTGTTAATTTCACTGACTTACTCTTTCGTAAAATGCAAAGTGAAATTAAGGCTCTTGTAATTAAAGTCTCACTCTTTACTGTTGGAGCCTGTAATGGAGATGCCCAGAACGGTCCCCGCCATCTGGTGTCCTTAGTCTCCTTCCCACTCTCCCCTCTCTGACAAAGGCATTTTAAGTCTGTTAATAAGTGAAGAGACACATTCCTTAGTCTCCAGCCTGGAGTCCTTTCTCTGTCTCCTGTCGGCATTTAGCAACATGGAGCTTAGAGTGCTTGTCGATGGCAAAGATGCACAAAAGGATGTCTCTCTTATCACTGTTATAGGTAACTTTCCACAACCTAGTGATTCTGTCTGGATACCTGGTCTCCCTTTCCTTTTTAAGATTGTGTTTACGCCCTTTTCCCACTTGATTCTCCGGGTCTGTGCTTTTTGTGGTGTCGCCATACAAACACCTAAGCGTTCTTCTTCCTTTGAGCAAAACTTCTCAGGAACTGGCCAAAATATGAGCTGGAGCTACCTGGGGGTACCAGTCATATGTTCAACACATGTAGACGCTGCAAAACGCATTTCCTTAGCACATTTCCTTTACTTGAAGGCACTTCAAAATCTAATAACATTTCATTTAGAGGGAAAATAAGTTGTTCTCTGTCAATGAGGCAGATCATTACTTTTCCATTCGCTGACATGTACATGCGTGCTGTCCTTTGTAACTCAGACGCCACAAACACACGAATCAGCACCATGTGATGTGAATTCTTTTCCTAGTAAACAGCACCCGATATTGTGCTGATCCAGGTACAGATTGTCATCCAGGCCCCTAGGGAACAATACACATTCTTGTAAAGTTCCTGGCTGGTTGGAGAATATGGTTTATAATATTTCCCCCTGTGAAGCTAAATTATTTATTTCAGTCAAACTCCCAGGCATTGTGTGTTTAGACTCTTTATGAAGGAGCGACAAAACATTGTGGTTAAGAGTTTAGGCTTTGGAGTCAGAAAGATCTAGATTAGAACCTAGGTTCTCTTATGGCCAGCTGAGTGGCATTCTGCAACTTGTATGCTCTTGGAGCCTCAGTGTTCTCTGAAAGTGAGCAATTGTCAAACTGGCCTGGTAGAGAAGCTGTTTGTCTTTTAGAATTTTGAATTAAGTAATGCAGATGATAACAGTTGTACAGTGCCTGGCATCTATAAAGATACTTTATTGATATATTCAGTTGATTTATTATTAGGGCGTGGTAGCAAGGCACCATCCCCAGAATATTCAGGAAGTAGTCACCTTCTTAATATCATCATAATCTCCGAGGAGAATATTGCATCTCTACCCTGGGCTTCTTTAGTTACCACACCCTGTGATTGCCCCCCCGTATCACTCACATCTCATCGCATATGTGAATGCACATCACTCATATCTGTCCTAGTCATTCAGTGTTATCTCTGACAACATCTCCCTCTTCCCTAAGCCAGTCCAGCAAGGAGCCTTATGGGTTTGTCCCCTGAAATTCACTCACTTCTTGCCATATCCACAACAACCAATGCCTCTCACCCAAGGTACTTTACGAGTTTCCCTACTTTTCTTCTTGTACTCACTCTCCCTTCTCAACTCCTTCTCCACAGAGCAGTGATCTATGAAAAACACGCTATTTGAATAAAATTTCCCCAGTCAAACCTTTGCTTAAATCTGTTCCTTAGCCTTGTCCTAAGATCAAGGCTGTTAAATTGATCGTCCAGGCCCTGTGAGTCCAGCTCTGTCTATCTGCCTGGCTTCATCTCCCATCTCTCTCCCTCTGCATTCAGCCACATCAGCCTCCTACTCCCAACAACAGGAAGCCTTCACCAAGCAATAGTTTCTTTTCCCTTCCTACAGCTATTTTGTATTTATAATTGAGAGAGAAGAATTCTAGACCTTTCTTTTGTTTCCTAAGGGCATGGAGAGGTTTAGTGAGTTTGTATTTTCCAAAGACCTTTGCAGAGTCTCAGATGAAAGGTTAAAAAGAAGTCCAATGTATTATGATTTGACCTGGGTCCAAACAACGTTGGTATTTCTAATAGGACTGAAATTATTATACCAACGGCCATTCCCTTAGCATGTGTGAACTTCAATCTCAAGGCCAAAGTCTAGCTAGAAAAGTGCTGACATTTTGAAATGTTATATAGCAGAAAAGGGTAGTGGAATGTTTTGGTAACCTCAAAATATATTTAGTTTGGGATTCAGTCCCAGGTATCAAAGCAAGTTAGTCAGGTGTCAGTGACACATCCAAAGACGGACACTTAACTCGCCAGGAGTTTCACACCCACCTTAGAAGCAAGAATCCCAGGGTCTAGAACAGAAAGCTATTCTATAGTAATTTCTGCAGAGACCTCCTCCTCTATCCCTGCTGCCATTCAGATGCCTCCGTATTATCCTGCAGACAAGTGCCCAGAGGTAATGCCAGAGAGAGCCAGGTAACTAAGCTTCAAAGGGTACTGACAACAGCAGCTGGAGGGCACGCAGTTATTCACAAAACTCCCTATACCTGAGAGCCACCTAGGATGCAAACTCCCATTTCTTCTGATGCTTACAGGTAACGTCTGGCACGTATGACTGCTATGCAGTTTCCATACACCATGCTATGGACTGCCACCCCATGAGTGGACAGTTGGTAGGGACATGGGGATGGTTGGCATGTGCAGTGTTAGGGGTTCATATCAATTCCTTCTCTGCTTCTGCTAAGTCACTTTAGTTGTGTCAAACTCTGTGCGACCCCAGAGATGGCAGCCCACCAGGCTCCCCTGTCCCTGGGATTCTCCAGGCAAGAACACTGGAGTGGGTTGCCGTTTCCTTCTCCAATGCATGAAAGTGAAAAATGAAAGTGAAGTCACTCAGTCATGTGCGACCCTCAGCGACCCCATGGACTGCAGCCTTCCAGGCTCCTCCATCCATGGGATTTTCCAGGCAAGAGTACTGGAGTGGGGTGCCATTGCCTTCTCTATCTATATCTAAATTTCACACTCAAGCATGTTGGAATTGTTACTGTCTTCAATTTGGGTCAATTTATTTCAACTATGGAAGACTTCAAGCTTTTCTAGTTTTGACCATATTCTTTGGTCATTTATTGTCAAGGGAATTTTATGACAACTTTTGAAGGGTAAAGGAAGTATTCCCGGACTTTTTGGATTAGGTTAGGGCTCTCTGTTATGCCCTGCATAATGCTTGCTATTTCTCTGTTCACCAGCATTAGCCCACCTGTGATAATTAGTTTAATATTCTTATTCCTTGCCAGACTGGATGCACCTTGTCTGCACATGAGCTTCACCCAACTTATCCTCTATTGTTTCCCCACATTGTACTAGCAGGCACTAGATATGTGTGTGTGATAGATGATAGATAGATAGAGACCTATCTAAAATGTAAATGATGCTCACAGTGTGCTAAAGTGATGTTCTACTTGTTGCTATTTAGTCGCTAAGTTATGTCTGACTCTTCTCTGACCCATGGACTGTAGCCTACCAAGTTCCTCTGTCCATGGGATTTCCCAGGCAAGAATACTGAAGTGGGTTGCCATTTCCTTCTCCAGGGGATATTCCTGGCCCAGAGATCCAACTTATGCCTTCTGCTTGGCAGGCAGATCCTTTGCCACTGAGCCACCTGGGAAGCCCAAAGCCAGATTCTATATACTATCAAATGAGATATCCTACACTATTAGTACGGGGTTAAAAATTATGAAATTCACTGTTGTTTTTTAACTATGGCATTTTAGAACCTCCTTATTTCAATGAAATATAATTTATAGCAATAAGAAGATGGCTAATGTGTGAATGATGCCCACAGTATGCTAGGGTAACATTCTAGTACTTTATCTAGATTCAACTGTATCTTTCTCATCACAGCTGTAGGAGGTAGGGATCATTATCCCCAATTTACAGATGAGGAAACTAAGGCTCAGAGAAGTTGGCGTGTTGCTGGGAAAGACTGAAGGCAAAAGGAATAGGGGGTGATAGAGGATGAGATGGCTAGATAGCATCACCGACTCAATGGACATGAATTTGAACAAACTCCAGGAGGTAATGGAGGACAGAGGAGCCTGGTGTGCTAGAGTCCATGGGGTTGCAAAGAGTTGGACTTGACTTAGTGAATGAACAAAGGGAAGAGTGGGGTTCCCATCCAGTTCTGTTTTCTCAATTCTATTGTTTTAGATAGGATAGGATTCCATCCTAATCCAGGAGTTACCAGCAGTTAAATATCAATAGTATTTGAAAAGTTAAATAAAAACACACAGCAATATCTCTGTGGAGACAGGGCACAGGTAACTTACATGAATTGTACTCATCCTAAATGCCACAGCACAGAGGAAAGGGAGCGAGAAAGCCACGGTCTGGAACAGACTGCGAAGGTTCCATGGAGAGCAGCTGACCCTGAACTTAACCTAGAAGGATGGGGGTAGAGTTTAGGAGAGCCACAAAAGATAGGGTGAGCAAATATGCCATGCTGAAAGCTTTTTTAAAAAATATGGATTTAGAATAATAAAGTACTGTCCCGAAGCCCAGATTTTTCTCCTCCTCTGAGAATCAGTAGTGATGTTTCCCCACATTTATTTTCTCCAGCTATAAAACAAAAATGTTACTTGCCACTTTCCTACCCTGTAGAGATGTGGAAAGGGTTAAAGGATTCCATAAAGCTTTGTGGGCCGCTTGAAAGTAGTTATGAAAAAAACAAGTTCTAATCATCTTTACTGTTTTTGCTGTTGATTTTTACTATTGTTGTAGTAAAATTGTCCCTGTGGAGATGTAACTTTTAGTACAGTCACAACCTGCTCGGATAATTAACTGTTTGCATTGTGACCCACCTGCTAAAAGAGGCTGGACAGAACCTAACCTTTGCAGATCCTTTCTCCAGCAATTCCTGCCACTCCATAAGGTTTCCTGTGACTAGAGACTGCTCTCCATCTCTCTTTGACCAGGACAGGCTCATCAATTATGTTTTTTTTTCCCCCAGGACATTAACTATTTTAAAAAATGAATTCCTTACTGATATTTAAATATCAGTACATTTCAGATATGAACCTAGAAGTCTAGCTTCCCTCTGCAGAAGAACTGGCAACAGTGGGTCCACATTTAGGACACCTGCCACAGCAAGAATCAGCTGGTCCGTTAAAGGTATATCCATGCCTTGCCAGGCTTCATGTGGTCTTTATTGTCATGAGGGCAATTGCCAGTCCGGCAGGCAGCTGGGTCTTTTGGCTACATCTGTCTGTTTTCCGCTCAAAGCACTACCAGGTCTAGGGTGAGCTATCTGTGAGGCACACACTAGGTGAGGAAGGTGGCAGGGAGGGGCCCAGCTGAACAGAAGTGCCATTACTGATAGTTGATCCAAAGGACTGAGCCAAAGAGAGAAAGAAGGGTTCTGAATTCAGAGCCTGGAGCTAAGGATCAGAGTTAGGAAGTGGGGGTGCTAGGTACCACCCATGGTAGAATGGGTGCCCACAGCATCAGTTCTGGAGAACATTCCACGAGTCAGAGTGTCTGCCGGGTGTGCCCTTCTATAACACTGTTTATTTTTTATCTTTGCTATCTTTAAAGGACACATTTTATTTTTTATTTTATTTATTTATTTATTTGTAGTATAGTTGATTTACAATGTGTTAATTTCAGGTGTACAGTGAGGTTTTGAATATACACTTTTTCATTTTCCAATTTAGGTTATTACAAGATATCGGATATGGTTCCCTGTGTTATACACTAGGTCCTTGTTGCTTATCTAACACCATTTCTTTTGATTAGACAGTTTATACTTTTACATTATAGACCTTTGGAAATTAAATACATTTGTATTTTTGCCTATGTGCACACCTAATCTCACAATCAAAACCCCCCACCAGTGATTCTGACTTACTAGCTGGGGTGGGTGCAGGGTGACAGCCTTGTCTGAAAGCTCCCACTTTCAACATGCACTGAAAACCACTGCCCTAGGTGAGGTGATCTTCCTCCCAACACCCTGTTTTCATTCTGTGACCTGGATCTGACCCCAGAATTTGAACATTCTCTAAATAACTCAGTTCCTTTTGCATAGAACTCTTCTTTTGAGGCCCCCTCACTTCCTCTTTCAGTTTCCTGAGATGGTATCTCGATGAAGGCAGCTTTCTGTGTCTCTGGGCTGGCTGGTTTCTCTCTGGCATCTCAAGGTAACATCCTTGACCTCCTGGTCCCTTGCAGCTTGAGCTGGTCCCCTGCAGAACATGACCTGGCCATGGTCTTACTGTCAGGGTCTGATAGTGGGGGAAGAAAGGAACAGGCTGAGCTGACTCCATCTTGAAAAAGAAGGAAACTCCATCTTGCACCTTCAGTGAGCTTTGGACCATGTGCCTGGTAGCCATGGGAATAACATACCTACAGCCAAACTGGTCCCCCGGACTGATAAACACCAGATTCCATACCAAGATTTCCTGTCACCAAAAAGAATGTAATAATCCCCTATGCAGTCAATCACCTTTGTAATCTTTATGGCACCCACTGGTGTAGGCTACAATGTATAACCAGCTGACCCTTCTGATTATGAATCATGGCTGTAACCTGACTGTATCTCCCTTTAACACTTTCCAGGCTAGATTTAAGGAATTTGGGGATGAGGGCTTGAGCAGTACACTTAAGGTATATAAGGTTTTCACAAAAGTCACTCGGGGTCCTTGGCTGAGAAGAGACTCTGCCTTGGGCCTGCTGGTATAATAAACTGCACTTCGCTATTTGCATGTCCTTCTGAGTGAGTTTGTTTCCCAGAACGTGTGACTGTAACAATAGCCTCTCTGGCTGACATAGCCCCAGGCTGCCTCAAGTAAGCATGTGAACCCCTCAGAGCCAAAACCTCTTATGAAGCTCAGTCCTGCCTCTGTACCCAGACACCAAATTAAATCTCAGAGTTTTGGGTAAAGCAGAAAAGAAGAGCTTTACTGATTTGCCAGGCAAAGTGGGCTGATGCTTCCAAAACTGTGTGTCCCAACCTGGAAGTGGTAGTGAGGAGTTTTATAGTAATGGTTCAAAGAGGCCATGATCAGCTCATGGACATTCTTCTGATGGGTTGGTGATGAGGTTTGTGGCAGACAGCATCATCAACCTTCTGGTTCCAATAGGTCTAAGGTCAATGTGCTTGTGGGCAGCATACAGTTACTTCTCCCACCTGGTAGAGGTTTCTGTATCCGTAAAACAGCTCAAAGATATTGTTATGTGTATCCCCTGAGAGGGGAACCAGGACTTTCCCCCAAGGCTGCCCTACTGTTTTTTGATTGTTCCTCCCTTCCTCCTTAGTCTCTGCATACCCTTCCTTCTTTTAGCAACTGTTTGAACCTGCCCATTGGAATTTAGGGAAGGTCCTGGAGGTTGAATAAAGCATATTTCCTGTAATCAAGAAATGGGAAAATCAGAAAGACTTTTGTGCTCAGAAGCCCCACAGGGTTTTGCTTGGTTTCACTTGCTCCATTTTCCTCTTCTGGAGCAGACAATCTGTGAAGAGGTCACTGCAGTGCTGGGCACCTCCCAGACATAGGGTCCCCTCTATAGTCCTGCTGGCCTTTGAGTGACTCTCAGAACCTCTGCCAGTCTGGGTCCTGTCTATTCCATGAAAAATGGGTTTACTTCATCAAAGTATTCACTGACTTTACTAAAGCCTTTGATTGTGTATATCACAACAAACTGGAAAATTCTTAAAGAGATGGGAATACTGGATCACCTTATCTGTTTCCTGAGAAACCTGTATATAAGCCAAGCAACAGATAAAACCAGACATAGAACAATGGACTGGTCAAATTTGGGAAAGGCGTACATCAACGCTATATATCATCACCCTGCTTATTTAACCTATATGCAGAGAACATCATGTGAAATGCTGGGCTAGATGAATCACAAGCTGGAATCAAGATTGTCAAAAGAAATATCAACAACCTCAGATATGCAGATGATACCACTCTAATGGCAGAAAATGAAGAACTAAAGAACCTCTTGATGAGGTTGAAAGAAGAGTTCAACATTCAAAAAACTAAGATCATAGCATCCTGTCCCATCACTTCAGGGCAAATAGATGGAGAAAAAGTGGAAACAGTGACAGATTTTCTTGGGCTCCAAAATCACAGAGGATAGTGACTGCAGCCATGAAATTAAAAGATGCTTACTCCTTGGAAGAAAGCTATGACCAACCTAGACAGCGTGTTAAAAAGCAGAGACATCACTTTGCTGACAAAGGTCTGTATAGTGTCAAAGCTATGATTTGCCCAGGACTCATGTATGGGCGTGACAGTTGAACCATAAAGAAGGCTAAGCTCTGAAGAATTGATGCTTTTGAATAGTGGTTCTGGAAAAGACTCTTGAGAGTCCCTTGGACAACAAGAAGATCAAACCAGTCAATCTTAAAGGAAATCAACCATGAATATTCATTGGAAGGACTGATGCTGAATCTGAAGCTCCTATACTTTGGTCACCTGATGAGAAGAGCCGACTCCTTAGAAAAAACCTTGATGCTGGGAAAGACTGAGGGCAGGAGGAGAAGAGGATGACAGAGAGTGAGATGTTGGATGGCAAACTCTGGGAGATAGTTAAAGACAGGGAAGCCTGGGATGCTGCAGTCCATAGGGTCACAAAGAACATGACTTAGCAACTGAACAATGACGTCCAAGTCTAATAAGGCATGCCATGTCACCATGTTACTTTATTTAGATGGGGCCTTGTTTGGGTGGGTGTGGAGGCAGCGTTCAAGAGAATCTCCTTCAGGTTCTAATAAAACTGAAACAAACACACCCTGTACTCAGTTCTCGCCACAATCTTCACAGCTCTCCTCTGGTTCCCCAAGTCCTGCCTCTCTTGGTTGTCAAGAGCAAATTTCCCTCTCCACTCCGTCCATGTCTGTCTGGGATCCCCATGTCACATCTTTCCTGACTCCAGCTTCACTAATACTCAGCTGGTGGGAATCTTACAGTTAAGAAGACCTAAATTAGGAAGGATTCATAGGATTGTCTTCATTACGAATTGATTTTCACTCATTCTTTTTTCAAATGTTCTTGGCTCTTTTTCACTGCTTGCCCTTTAAGATGAAGGATTTGGAAAATTTACAATCTCAGAGAACACTTCTTTTATTAGATCTTGCCCTTTGTGAGCAAGAGGTCTCTTTGGTCCCTCTATGAGACAAATTTTGCTGTAAGCAGTATTGGTGACATTTATAAGAGTTTCTTAAAGGTTGTAGCTGTTATATATAATAGAATTTTATATCTGAATTAGAAGAAAAGGGTATGGTATTCATTGGAGCTGTTTCCAGATATTCTGACCCTCCTTCTGGATGGAAGGAATCTCCCTCATCTGCTGGAAGATAGGTGTATCTATGGCATTTTCCTTGGCCAATAAGATAGGATGGCCAATTCTGGCTAACCTTTTAAGAGCCCATGTGCTTCACCATGGCCTCAATGTCTTCTGCCAATATGCTGGGCAATGTTCTAGATGTGACTGTGTTCAGAACCACTGAGGTCCTGAATTGGAACATGGTGTAGCAGAATCCTACCCAACTTTCAGTGGATATGTGAAATAAGCACTGGGACTTGAGGTCATTTATTGCCACATCAAAATGGAGCCCATACTGAGAAAAGTGAAGAAGCAGTGTGCACTTTTACATACTCAACCAGGACCGCAGATACACCTCCCACTCAACTTCAAAACTTGTTTTCCTTCACTGTCTCTCCTTATCTTTTAATTATTTTATTTATATTGAATAATGAATTCATCCTGTTAGAAGATAGATTATAAGTTCAAAGTTATTCTTTCGAATGAAGAAATGGTCTAAAACAAGTTCTGGGGGGAAATGACCAACAACAAAAGAAAAAAAGACATGGGATTGGTGGGTTGCACCAATTTGCTGTTTGTATCATTTTTCCTAGGAAGCTTGGAATAAGGATGCTCCGGGTACAGACACACACTTCCCTGAGTAGCGCTTCTTCACATCCTGCCTGCTCCCCCAACCCCCATTTCTCATCTTGCTCTTTCTCTTTGGAGTAGTGCAGATCAGAACCTGAGAGACTCTAATCCTTTTGTCTCTGGAATATGGGATTTAGAGCTAGTTGGTCCTGAGCAACCAGCCCTCTGTCACAACTCACTTGGGCTTTGCATGACTTTTCTAGTTGAGACCACAAAGGCATTTTTATACTGCTACTTTCCCATCACAAAGCCTATGATTTCTTTAACTAAAGTAGCAAAGCAAAATAGCTCATCTTTCTAGTTAAAAAATCTCAAACAGAATCTTTATACTATCCAAATGCCTTTGAATATCCCAGACTACTAACCCCCTTCTTCCAGGGTCCTGTTCATTGGCATGTGTTTCTAGAAATGGGTGCCTACTACCTGGGCTCCACTTTTATTATTTTTGGTGAATTTACTTTTTGGCCACTTTATTTTATTATTCATTCCAAACTGCCTTAAAATAAGACCCAAGAAAGATAAGAAAGATATGTTCCTTTTTCAAGATAAGAAATAAAACATGTAATTGACTAAGCAAAGTAGCCCAGAGCCAGAATGAAATAATTATACCCTGAAACCTGTTCCTCTTGCTAAGGAAATCAGCCCTGAATAGTCACTGATTATTTAGGAAGCACTGATGCTGATGCTGAAGCTGAAGCTCCAATATTTTGGCCACCTGAGGCAAAGAGCTGACTCATTGGAAAAGACCCTGATGCTGGAAAAGATTAAAGGCAAAAGGAGAAGTGGGTGACAGAGGATGAGATAGTTAGACAGCATCACTGACTCAATGGACTTGAATCCAAGCAGTATCTGGGAGATAATGATGGATACAGAAGTCTGGCATGTTGTAGTCCGTGGGGTCGCAAAGAGTCAAACTTGACTTAGCGACTGAACAACAACAAAAATGTAGGCCAACGTCTGATTTTTCTAGAAAGACCTTTAAATTTCATAGTGTCCACAAGGTTAACATCATTTCAGGAAAAGAGAAACAATTTCCTATAGTGACACTAAAACCACCCCCCAGCCCAGGACTTGCCATAGAAAGGAGACTGTATGAAATAATGACAACATCCTCTCCGTAAACAGGGGACACATTTCACAGAGTTGTCACTAACAATTTCCTTTAGTATAGTATGATGACATCACATGGGATTAGACTTGGCCAAACAATCCATAGGCGTGGGGTGAAATTGAGTGATCAAATTATGCTGTCCAGGAACTCAGCTCTCTAATCAGCTGGCTAACCCAAAGATGAGTTTTCACTACCTAGTAGGGAAAATTCAGCCCCCTGTGAATTGCTGTTTATCTGCTCAAGCTGTTCAAAGGCACGAGGCAGTGGTGAGTTTGAGACTATCTCCCTAACCAAACAAGAAGTGCGGGTATTTTATGTGCCCAGTGCAGTGCAAAGCCATATATTCTTTGTTCCCAGTGGCCTACGTAATACAAACAATGAAATAAGGTCAAAGGAGAATTCAGAAAAAAGTCTAAACAGTCAAAAAATAAACGCAGATTCTTGTAGTGTTGGTGGCCACATAAATGAGTACAGTAGTGTTGGCAGGCATGTTGTTAACAAACATATGTATATCCTTTTACTCAGTAAATCTATTTCTAGATTGCTTCCTGAGAGATTGTCTAAAGAATGTGTGAAATATTAATAGAAAATGATTTGTTCTATAACTGTGTAAATTGATGTGAAAAAAAATGAAAACACTTGAAGTCTCTAACTCAAAATTAGTGCTACTGGTATGGAAAGGAATACTATTCCACTATTTAAAATGATTTCTTTGGAACAATATTTATAGACAAGATCAATGTACATTGCTGCTGCTGCTAAGTCACTTCAGTCGTGTCCGACTCTGTGCGATCCCATAGACGGCAGCCCACCAGGCTCCCCTGTCCCTGGGATTCTCCAGGCAAGAACACTGGAGTGGGTTGCCATTTCCTTCTCCAATGCATGAAAGTGAAAAGTGAAGTCGCTCAGTCGTGTCCAACTCTTAGCGACCCCATGGACTGCAGCCTACCAGGCTCCTCCATCCATGGGATTTTCCAGGCAAGAGTATTGGAGTGGGGTGCCGTTGCCTTTGCTAAATTCCATGTAGAGTATAAGATGTGATCTCATTTTTATGAAAACTAGTATCAGTGTGTTATAAGCATGTGTAAGAGTTGTTTTTAATGTGGGAAACTGTTTTTTCCTCCACATAATTCTTTCTACTAAGCCCTTTGATCTCCATTTCCTTTTCAGATTCTGTAAGTTTCTAGTCACTGTCAATTATTACAATTATTCTCAAATTTAAAATTTCAATCTTAAATCCAGATCCAATTTCAACACCCCGTTCTCAGGTGTCAGCTTGAAGAAAGTGGAAGATGATGGCTCTGCTCCTCTAGAGGAACGTCTTTCTCCTTAATGATCTGGCCAAGGCCAGTCCTCTCCTTGTTGAAGGCTTTGCTACTATGGCTAACACCAGCCGATAGCACTGCCCTCTGTGGGGTGGCCATCCAGGTACAGGCTCTTCAGAGCTCCCAGAAGAGCCTCATAAAACCTCCCAACTGTGCACTTTCCTCTGTGTGTACTCGAGCTTAGTTGCTTAGTCATGTCTGACTCTGCAACGCCATGGACTGCAGCCCACCAGGCTCCTCTGTCCATGGGATTCTCCCAGCAAGAATACTGGAGTGGGTTGCCACTTCCTCCTCCAAAGGATCTTCCTGACCCAGGGATCAAACTAGCCATTTCCTTTGTCTCCTGCATTAGCAGGCAGATTTTTTTATCACTGTGCCATCTGGGAAGCCCCACACTTTCCTATTGTAGTGAATTAATGCATTGACTCATTGTCAGTTGCCACTGAGGAAGCAGGGCAAAATGGGCTTGGACCAGCTATCTTCTGTAGTTTCCAAAGGATCCCACAGGAGACATGTGCTTCCAGTTCAGTTCAGTTGAGTTGTTCAGTCATGTCTGACTTTGCGACCCCACGGATTGCAGCATGACAGGCTTCACAAACTCCCAGAGCTTGCTCAAACTCATGTCCATCAGGTTGGTGATGGACATCCAACCATCTCAACTGCTGTCATTCCCTTCTCCTACTGCCTTCAATCTTTCTCAGCATCAGGGTCTTTTCCAATGAGTCAGTTCTTCACATCAGGTGGCCAAAGGATTGGAGCATCAGTTTCAGCATCAGTCCTTCCAATGAATATTCAGGACTGATTTCTTTTAGGGTTGACTAGTTTGATCTCCTTGCAGTCCAAACAACTCTCAAGTGTCATCTCCATCACCACAGTTCAAAAGCATCAGTTCTTCGGTGCTCAGCTTTCTTTATAGTCCAACTCTCACATCCATACATGACTACTGGAAAAACCATAGCTTGGACTATATGGACCTTTGCTGGCAAAGTAATGTCTCTGCTTTTTAATATGCTGTTTAGGTTGGACATAGCTTTTCTTCCAAGGAGCAAGCATCTTTCAATTTCATGGCTGCAGTCACCATCTGCAGTGATTTGGGAACCTCCAGAACATGCCAAGTTGTGCAAGTGCAAGCTGCCCCACTGACACCCTCTCTTGCCAGCCTGTCTTCTCTCTTATGTTCATTTATTTTCTAATTAAGCAGAGTCAGTTGAGCAATTTCACCACCTAAATAGACATCCACCTGGAGAGTTTATGCCAGTTACCTCTTGTAACAAGCACCCCCAGTATGCTTCAGTAATTCTCTTGGAACTGACCTCACTTAACTTTGTAGAGGGAAGGGCATGGCCATCCTCATTAGAGAAAAATTTTTTAAAAAAAGAACAAAACAAACCAACAAAATTCTTCTTATCCTAAATCTAAACACTCTACAGGGCCAGTTGGAAGTCATCAAAATTAAAAGTTTTGTGCATCAAAGAAAAATATCAAAAAAGTGAGAAGACAACCTATAGAATTTAAGGACATACTTGCAAATCATATATCTGATAAGGATCCATTATCCAGAATAGATAAAGAAGAATTTACAACTCAGTGACAAAAAAATAACTCTATTAAAACTGGCCAAAGGACTTGATGGGCTTCCCTGGTGGCTCAGAGGTTAAAACATCTGCCTGCAATGTGGGAGACCTGGGTTTGATCCCTGGGTGGGGAAGATCCCCTGGAGAAGGAAATGGCAACCCACTCCAGTATTCTTGCCTGGAGAATCCCATGGACGGAGGAGCCTGGTGGGCTATAGTCCATGGGGTTGCAAAGAGTCGGACATGACTGAGCGACTTCACTTCACTAAAGCGCTTGATAGACATTTCTCCAAAGAAGATAACCAAATAGCCAACAAGCACATGAAAATATATTCAATATAATTAGTTATTAGGAAAATAAAAACAAAAACCACAATGAGATAATTTTTCATGCCCGTTAGGATGGCTATAAAAAGAGAGAGTGAAAGAAAAGAAAGAAAGAAAAAAGAAAACAAATTGGGGAGGATGTGAAAATTTAGAACCCTTTATTTACATTGCTGGTAGGAGTATGAAATCATGTAGCCACTGCAGAAAATAGTTTTGTGATTCTTCAAAAAGATAATTATAGAATTACTATGCTGTGCTGTGCTGTGCTTAGTCGCTCAGTCATGTCCAATTTTTTGCTACCCCATGGACTGCAGGCCACCAGGTTCCTCTGTTCATGGGAATTCTCCAGGCAAGAATACTGGAATGGGTTGCCCTGTCCTCCTCCAGGGGATCTTCCCAACCCAGGGATCGAACTCAGGTCTCCCACATTGCAGGGAGATTCTTTACCAACTGAGCCACCAGGGAAGCCCAATGAATTACTATATTGCCCATTAATTCCACTCTTGGTATATACATGAAAGAATTGAAAGCAGATATTCAAACAAAAACTTGCACACAAATGTACATAGTGTTATTATTTTTAATAGCCAAAAGAGAGAAAGAGCTCAAATGTCCATCAACAGATGAATGAATAAATGTGGTATAGCCATACAATGGAATAGTAATCAGCCATAAAAAGGAATTAAGTACTGATATGTGTTACAAAGAGAGTGAACTTTGAAGGCATCATGTTCAGTGAAAAAGTCAGACACAAAATGCCACATATATATGATTCCACTTGTATGAAATATCCAGAATAGACAAATCCATAAATACAGAATACAGATTGGTGGTTGCTAGTGGCTGGTCAGGAAGGAGAAGATGGGAGTGAGTGTTTAATGGATACAGCATTTCCTTTAGGGGTGAAATGAAAATATTCTGGCAATGGTGTTGGTTGCTCAACTTTGTGAAAGCACTTAATATCATTGAATTGTACATTTAAAATGGCTAAACTGATAAACTTTATGTGTATTCTACCACAAGTAAAGAAAAAATTGAAAAGACAAATGTTCTGGTAAAACAATTACACATATTTTTCATTTCTCCTCTTATCATGTGAAGGAATTTCCTGAGTTATCCTCCTGGCCTCTCATTCTTGATTTAGTCCCTTCCTCCTCCTCTCTTTGGGATCACCCTGTCCTAAGGAGGGCTTCCCTCATGGTGAAAAATATGACTGCAACACTGGAGACCTGGGTTTGATCCTTGGGTCAGGAAGATCCCCTGGAGAAGGGAATAGCTACCCACTCTAGTATTCTTGCTTGGAGAATTCCATGGACATAGGAGCTTGGTGAGCTACAGTCCATGGGGTCACAAACAGTCAGACAAGACTGAGCAACTAACACTCTCACTTTGTCCTAAGGAAGATGCTCAGCAGGGTGGATTGCCCTGGTGGAAACCTGCTCTTGCCCAGCATGGTCAATGATTGGCCAAGTTGGCCTCATTCAGATAAGAGGTCTTAGCAAGACCATTTGTCAGTATCTAAATCATGTCATCCAGACAAATTAACAAATAATAAACTTTCCATTTGCTCTTATCTGACTTATACATCTATCTCTCCAGATTTCAAATTTTAAGTTGGGTAAAAAGAAAGACACTTCCCTCTGAACTCTTCCCACAATACCCCAAAAGACTAATGGTTGTTTAGCAGAAAGCATGGCCACAACTAACCTCTAAACCTCTTAAAGTATGTGCAAACATCTTAACAACTGAAAAGAAAAATTAAGCCAGAAAAGTACCAAAGAACATCGGTCTTTGAGCAACAAGACTTCCTGATGTAGCTTACAAGTTAACTCATAATTTGTGCTTTATATAATCAATTTGGTTGGCCTCTTCCATATGATTTATTAATTATACACTAGTTAAAATTAGAGAGACATTTAGAGAAAGACGTTTCAATCTCTTTATCTCTGCCTGTGTTTCTTCATTCCGCTCTACTTTCTCTCTACTGTGCATCATCCTTGTTTGGGGAGTATAACTTAACAGGAGGTTAGTATAGAACCTTGGAGAAGGCAATGGCACCCCACTCCAGTACTCTTGCCTGGAAAATCCTATGGATGGAGGAGCCTGGTGGGCTGCAGGGTCGCTAAGAGTCGGACACAACTGAGCAACTTCACTTTCACTTTTCACTTTCATGCATTGGAGATGGAAATGGCAACCCACTCCAGTGTTCTTGCCTGGAGAATCCCAGGGACGGGGGAGCCTGGTGGGCTGCCGTCTGTGGGGTCACACAGAGTCGGACTGAAGTGATTTAGCGGCAGCAGCAGCATTATAGGACCTGGAAGGCTAAGTATCACCTAGAATTAAAATAAATTCTCAATAAATCAATAAATATGGCATTCCATTTTGCATTTTAAAAGCTCTTGTTATTGAAATTCCCGAAACTATTCCAAAGCAAAAAACACGACATTTTTATAAAACTGCTCTCTGATTGAATACTTTAAGAAGTCATAGCTGCACACCAAAAGGAATGTAAGAAAACCTGGAAAGAACTTGTGCCAAGAGTGTAAAAAGAGTGAAAGAGTTTAAAACATGAAAAGATGACAAAGTTTAGAGAAGGAAAGTCTGATTGGCAATAAAATAAGTATCTTTATAGATTCCAAGGGCTTTTACTGAGGGTATAATGTGTCTTGGTTTTTGTCTCTTGGGTCATCATGACTGAATTTTCTTCTAGAAAAGGAATGGCTTCCTTTCAGTGAGAACTGTTGAAAAAAGGAATGATTTCTCAGGAGAGGTTGGAGATTTTGCACACGGACATTAGTATTAGAGGGACCTTCCTACTCTGCAGGCTTAGTGTGAGTTCATGCATGGAGGGCATGCAGGATAGGATGGCTTGTATTCTTTACTGCCCTCCAGTCCTGTTAAGAATTTTATCAGCTGCTGAAGTACAGAAAAGAAAGCTAGAAGGCAGCCTAAATGCCCCTAGCTGATTTTGTTCTGTTTTCTTACAACAACAACCCTGGTTGCTATGACTATAGGCCTGGGAATTTGTACGAATCTTCTCAATAATCCATGTGATCTCCAATTTTATATTCTATATGGAACGATGCCCTCTCTCTGAGATAGAGAATCTTGGAGAGGTCAAGAGCTATGGATCCAAGAAAGAAGGAATGTGACCCCATGTTACTGTTGTAAATGCAGTGCGGGTGTGAAATGTCAGGACAAATGGACCATACATACTGTCATCTGTCAGGTTTGCATGCTTCATGTTAAGTTTTACTAGTTCAGTCCTTAGATTTATCAAGGTAAAAGTGGAAAGACTTCATATAATTGAGAAAGACAGATTTTCTTTCTATATAAATTAGATTCTTTATTTTAAAAGATACTGTAATATCTAGTAAAATTAGTATTAACTATGATGCTGGGAGGGATTGGGGGCAGGAGGAGAAGGGGACGACAGAGGATGAGATGGCTGGATGGCATCACCGACTTGATGGATGTGAGTCTGAGTGAACTCCGGGAGTTGGTGATGGACAGGGAGGCCTGGCGTGCTGCAGTTCATGGGGTTGAGAAGAGTCGGACACGACTGAGCGACTGAACTGAACTGAACTGAACTGAACTGATAGCCTTCTATATAGGAATTTTTCTTGTAGGTATCTATCCTGAAGAAGAATCTACATGTTTACAAAACAGAGTTCATTGAAGCATTTTCTGTCACTGTAACTAGTTGATGGCAACCTTAACATGAAGGAATAGTTAATTTATCTGTGATGTATTCATTCCATGAAATATGACACAGTAGTTATAAAAAGGGAGGTAGATCCATATATTTAGATACAGAAGATATTTTAGATATCTTTCCAAGTGAGAAAGCATGTTTCAAAAAGATACAAAGAGCATGAGTCCATTTATGTAAATAAAAACATATAAAACCAAACTGTGTATAGACATGTAGACGTAAGAATGTTTGAAAATTTCCTATGTGCCAGTCACTGTTCTAATGGCTTTGTATATACTACTCCATTCAAAACTCAGAATAGCTCCACAAAATGTATACTAGTATTATCCACACTACAGATGAGGAAACCGTGGCCCAGTGGTTCAGTAACATACCTATAACATACCTAACATACCTAACATAAGAAAGTACACAGGAAAAGTATAAGAAGAGTATATAGAAAAGTGACAGCAAGATTATCTTCTGGATAATATAGTAAGATGCATGTATGTGTATATACATACACAGATAAAGTACTTTCTTTAAAGTAAGGAAAAATAAAAATAGAAAAAAGTAAGAAAAAAAGTGATTCTTCTTCCTAAGCTTTAATGGAAAAAGTAAGAAATTTCCCCTTGACCTAAAATCTGCCCTTTGATTCATGTTTGTGTAAGGTTACCCTGACTCTCTGCCAGAATCTCTTGGCCACGTATTTGTAACTTTTGCTTCCTCAGGTAATACCTTCTCACCTCAGTGAAGGTGAGAAATAAGGATAAGCTATGGTCTGAAACTCCAATACTTTGGCTATCTCATGCGAAGAGTTGACTCACTGGAAAAGACTCTGATACTGGGAAGGACTGGGGCAGGAGGAGAAGGGGACGACAGAGGATGAGATGGCTGGATGGCATCACTCGATGGACATGAGTTTGAGTGAACTCTGGGAGTTGGTGATGGACAGGGAGGCCTGGTGCGCTGTGATTCATGGGGTCACAAAGAGTCGGACACGACTGAGTGACTGAACTGAACTGAACTGAGTGGTCACAGGGTAATGCAAACATCACTGATGTTGCTCAGGCCTCAGGCCCTAAAGAGGAGGGAGTTCAAAGACCAGGGATTAATTACACTGACCTGGAGTTTCCAGGCTTCACCTTGTAGGGTCACTATGACTTAGTATCATTCTTGAACACAAATGTTCCTGCCCAGTCTGATGTGACTCCTTGATACCCTTGAGATGCCACTGTTGACTCTACAGTAATCGCTCAGTATATAATGGGTGTTAGGAAGGGAGAACAGGTCCTGGCTCTTGGTGATATAGCTCCTCAGAAGCAGTGCTGCTGCACAGCAGCTTCTTAATGGGCCACAGTGGTTCCTCAAGTGAGGACCACTCTCTGCAAACCAGACACCAAAGGAAGATATCTGTCAAAGGAAAAGGGAGGTTCTGTCTCCCTAAGAGAAGAAGTTTTGGAGCCTGTTCCTAAGCAGATCTTCTGGAAGTAGGTCAGTGTTTGGGGAGGTGGCTGTTTGTGTGAATCTAAAATGCAGCAAATTGGATATGCAGGACTGTTCTCTCTCAACATCTCTAATAACTAGGATAACAGTCTTCTGGCTGAACCATTTTATTGATAATTCCATCTAGAAATTTGCAACTTATCAATTTCAGTCTTCAGTCTTTTCCCTGCTCAGTTCAAGTTGGTTTTCCCCATGAGAATAAAGAGCTTAGATAAAATTCATGTTCATATCTCAGTTAAGTGCTTTCATCCAAAAGAAGGATTTCAATACATGCTCTACCAGGACTGTAGTCAATACAAGGAATTCCTGATTTCACTTAAAATTTTTATTAATATTGCTCTCATTGTTTTAAATATATTTTAAAGAAGCAAATCTTAGGTTGATAATTGCCCATTCACATAATTACTTATATTTCTTTTATTTATGTCTCTTCTAACATCATAATTTAACTTGTTTCCCTTTTCTGGTGCCTTTTCCCTCTCCTGCTTCTTATTCCCCTAATTCTCATTGCCAGGGTTTCATTTTCCCACCAATGCCTTCCAATAAAAGGAGATCTTTTTAGTTTATTCCAAGTAACCACTCTGTCCATAGTCCCCTGGAGATTTTCTCCATGCTCTTTAGAGTTGACCTTTTCTTTACTTCAGCAATGCTATAATCCCTCAAAGAACTTTTGGGAGAGCCTCTTTTGGGGGGTTATTATCTGCTAATTGATGTCCATATTCTCCACTATGTAAAGGATAAGTTTTATGGACACAATTTTAAGTTCCTGATCATTTTGGCAATAAGAAATCTACAGCTTCTCATTATCCTCTAAGCTGCAGATTTCCTCATACAAAAAGAATTGTGTATGGGAAGTTAGATGGATGGATGTTTTGATTTTCTGACTTGACTGTATTATCGTTCCATTGTTTATTGGAAAACACTTAATTGCATGCTGACTATGTGTCAGACACTGTGATGGATAAAAATATGTAGATGATACTATCCCTGGCTGCCAGTGCCCCTAATATAGTGGATACAATAAATACATAAGCAAATGTAATAGTGTGAGACTTACTGATAGCTTTAGAAGGAAGTCCTCTGAGAACACCGAAGTTGGTTCTCTTGGGAGACTGGAGATGAAGAAGGACCACAGAAAGGAAGAGGGAGTCATGCATTTATCCCAGAAAATGTTTGAACAAAGTTTTGGGGAAAGAATAGGGGTTCTCCAGGCAGGGCCTAGAGAGAGGGAAAGGCTACAAGGAAGAAAAGCCTACAGGGAAGAAAAAGTGCAGCAAGTGGGAAGGTAAGGAGACTTGGAGAACCATTATATTTTGAGAAAAAGCCTCAGTTGGCTGTAATCAAGAGGGCAAAAGAGGGGGATGAGGATGAAAATGTCTATGGTGCCCAGAAAGCAAAACTCCTTCTATGTGATGTTACTGTATTTTCATTTATTTTGCAGGTGAAAATAAGATAGTGAAGACTTTAAGTCTCAACATGTGTATCAACCAGCTTCATAATACAATGTAGAGTGTATTTCTCTGTTGAGGTTTATCTTGTGAAGAGTGTG
The DNA here is from genome assembly GCF_027580195.1 of Bos mutus. Taxonomy (NCBI): domain Eukaryota; kingdom Metazoa; phylum Chordata; class Mammalia; order Artiodactyla; family Bovidae; genus Bos; species Bos mutus. Next base: position 39,904,313 of record NC_091620.1, on the reverse strand, counting down.
CCCTTGAAATCCCCAGCTTGTGGGGATTTCTACCCACAATACTACCCAAAGTATTCGATTTGGCAATGGTGCATCACTCTTCTCTTCTCAGAGAACTGTGTGTCTTGCCCTAAGCCATTGCTGCTAATGAGCTTATAGAGAGGAAACAGCCACTCCTTTCGAAGGAGGACTTGATGCCTTATTCATCTACAGGCTTCCACGGAGAGGAGCCTTGCAAGGAAGCAGCAGAGACCCTACCCCTCAGCAAGCCTGGGGAGAGCCCAGGGGAGAACTAGACACAAAGCCCTGCTGCCCTGCAGGCTACCCAAGTTTGAATGGAAGCTTTGATCCTCACCTTACGTGATATCTTGGCAAACTTGGCCACTGGTGAATTTCTTCTTTAAAACACAAGATGGTTCCTGAGGCCGAAACATACTCTCATGATTTCTCCCTTTCCTCTCTAGCAGGTTCTCTTCTTTGCTAAGGTTCGTCTTACCTGTTTGTTCCAACTCTATCTGGGCAATGTCGTGAATTTACTTATTAAACATTTTAAATCCTGGGACCCAAGGCAGGAAACTTCCTTGGCTTATGTACTTGATGAGTATCTGAAAACCTGAGCCTGCAGCTGTTGTGTGCATGTGATATCGTGTCATTCTTAGGTGTCCATTACATTTTCAAAGATTTTCCCCCGTGGGTGGCTGCAGAGCGTGCCAAATACTTTCAAGAATACAGATCCACAATTACTTTCACACTCTTTTGGGGTTAGGGGCATCTCTGGAAACTTATTATTTGGGGTAAATTATTTGAACGGATTTGAGACTACTTAGTAGTGTTTATTGCTCTTGGCATGCGTCTTTATATGTTTGGTTCTCTGTATAAGAGTTAATATGCTTGAACGCCCCACCCAGGCCCCAGTGGGGGCGTTACACAATATACAGTGTGGTGCTCACACTGTTTTTCTGAAGATACAACAAATACTGAAGCCTGGCCTCTAGGGTTGCGATCCAATATTAATGCTCACTTTGGGAAGCAATACTACCTTGCACTATTCCATGTATAGTCAATTATCACTGATTCACACACAAACTCTGGAAGTGAAATTAGATGGATATATAAGCCATCCCTTTCTTTTATATTCAAATAAATGCCCCCCAAATGGTGATATACTTTCCAGGTATTTCTATTTCTTTGGGAATATTTGGTGACTATGTGGAATTTTAATATTTAAATCTTAAATCTTTAGCAATCAATTCCTCATGAATTCATTACAGTTTTGTGGAGTTAGTAATCCTACATATAAATATTATAGTAAAGAGGTTAAAGAAATCACTACTTTAAAATATGACATTACTACCATCAATGAACATTACTAACCTCATGGGAAACAAACAAGCAAAGAAAATACAACCTTCAGACACATTTAATTTATAGGTAGAATTATTCGGGGATCAATTAAAGTATTTTATTTTCTATGGGAAGCTATGTATAATGTGACTGATGGGCATTTAGTTTAGTAGTTAGTGAGTGAATACTAATTAGTTATAAATTGGGCAAAAATGTAAATTTCTACTAAGGGAGGATGATTTGAGTTGTTATTTCTACTTTACCAGAAAAGCAAACTGAGGCACAAGAATAAAAACTGTCTTTGACCTTTAAGTTTACTCTTGGTTCAGAGAATAACTCATTAATTCCAGTACCACATTCTTCCCCTCTCTTTCTCCTTCTCTTCTTCCTTCTCCTCATTTGACAATTCAATGCCATGAATCTGCTGTTTATTCTTTTTTAAATAATAATTTCTAGCATCTTCACTGACACTGTTTTTCAGTGTCACGTGTGATACAGCGCGTGTGGATCATCCACAATGCTGGATTACAGAAGAAAAACTATCTGAGGCCTAGGGTGGGTTTTATTGGCCAGTGTAAGAAACCTATGACTTGACAGAGAAAGTCCGGTTTGATAGGATTAACTCTGAGAAAGATCTATAGCCATCAGTTTAAAAACATTGCTAAAAATGAGACAAATTTAAAAAACAATGTTGCAGTTATGTTTGGGTCGATTTCAATTTATGGGAGAGTAAATGTTCACAAAGCATCAGGGTGGGTCTGAGTGGGGGTGGGTGGCAAATGCCTGGCACCCTGGAGGATGATACAAATTTAGACTTCAACTTCCCAGAGGACTTCACAATAGAATTTGGTGTTCTTTATAATTTGGTAAGGTGAGTTAGAGTTGAATATCATCTTCCAGGAGCCATATGCCTGGAGACATTTATAGAATACCTACTACAGCAATGAAGTCAGTGATGGAGCCAGAATTAAAGCTCAGGGCATCTGAGGATCCCGGATCTGCTCTCAGCCACTTTGCCATAATGGGGATGAATTGAGTCACCAGTGCAAACTCTGGGGGAGGGGACTTAAAATAATTTCTTCTGACTACGCTGCATCTTATCTTGCCACATTGTGGGTGACAGAGCCTGTCCTCATTATCTTATGCCCAAGCATGAGCCCTTGTGTAGGAGAAGTGAGAAAAGTGAAGTCTGGGGTGTGATTTTGATTGTCATGTGGGAAGAGGATGGAAGCAAATTCCCCCTCCCCATGGACCGTGGATGAATCCGGGCACTGCATTCTCCTCCCTGCCTGGGAGCTGAAGGTGCAACTCCTACTTCTTTGGCCACAAACACAGATTTTTAGTGACATCAGTTGAGCAGCAGATGATCGGACCTGACTTGTAATTGCATTTTGCTTCCCAGAAACTCTTACCTCCTCATTGTTAAAGAAAATGTCACCACCTTTGGGATCACAGGTATCTTTCTTTGAGGCAATATCCAAATTTTACATCTAAATTCTTAGATATGACCAGCTTCCCAGTTTGGGGTGCAAAATAATGTTTCATTCCTCCTCATATCCAAATCGTATTGACTCCCTATCTCTGTTCCACTGAAGCTCTATCTCTCTTGAGGTACCAAACCAATACTTTCTCATTGGAGGGGATCAGTAGCAATGAAAAACCTGTACAGAAATGGAAAAGGGAAAGTTTGGCCATTTCCCCCGAGGAAGACCCCTTCTCTAGTGTGGTTGTCACTGTATGGTGTTGCCACCAAGACGGGAAACCAAGCTTTCCACTACTCACAAAGCTCTAAGGCACTGAAGTGGACCCTGGCTCCACCTCTGGATCCAGGGTGTGAAAGAAACTACTTCCTCACAGGAAGGATTCTTCTCATCCATGGTTGCTTCACTCCAAGCCAGACCAAAAGATAGGATATAAACCTATCACTTCACACTCTCGCACAGATTGTTTCTCCAGGGCATACTATGATACCCAGACACTGGTCCATAGGGGTCAGAGAAGTTGTGCAGCACGATGAAGCACTCCCCATCAACATGGGCCCTGATGTTGAGTTTAAATTTAGCTCTCCTGGGTTCCCCTTTTCCCATCTGCTGATCTATTTCGGGGCACCCCAGATGTTCAGCAATGTGTGCGTGCTAAGTCGCTTCACTTGAGTCTGACTCTTTGAAGCCCCATGGACTGTAGCTTTCCAGGCTCCTCTGTCCATGGGACTCTCCAGGCAAGAATACTGGAGTGGGCTGCCATGCCCTCCTCCAGGGAATCTTTCCAACCCAAGGATCAAACCCACATCTCTTACATCTCCTGCATTGGCAGGTGGGTTCTTTACCACTATTGCTACTTGGGAAGTCCCAGACCTTCAGAATCCTCTGAAAACTTGGAACCTCAAAACTTCAATTCTTCTCCTTGAAGAAGGCTTATTTGGCCTCACTATCAATCTACTGATGATAAGGAGAGGGGCAAGTCTAGCTTTAACCATCTGTAGATCTGATGCCTGACAACTTGCCTTGCCAACAACAAAACCATAATGTGCTTGTCTCACGTGATACTATTTAAAATGACTGTCTATTTTTTCTCCGAAAAAAAAAAAAAAATCAGGGGACTGTTATGCTGCTAAAATGAGAAATGACTAGTGTAATGTGCTATTTAATGTCAGTTTTCTAAAAAAACAAATAAAACACATTAAACAATCAGGAAAACCAAAAGATTCGCCCCCCTGAACAGTACTGCTGTGAGCAATGTAGTCACCTCAATAGAAGCACTGTTATTGAGGAAGAAGATGCATGATTTCTGAGAAAACTGAGAATGTAACCGCCAACATAGATGTTCTGAGTACGTTAGAGATCGAGAGAAAGCGTGTTGACTGAATAGTATTGGAGAAGGAAATGGCAATCCACTCCAGTGTTCTTGCCTGGAGAATCCCAGGGATGGGGGAACCTGGTGGGCTACCGTCTATGGGGTCACATAGAGTCGGACACGACTGAAGCAACTTAGTAGTAGTAGTAGTGTGTGTATGTGTGTGTTGTGTGTGTGTGTGTACATTCATATATCCCTAACATAAGTATATATATAGTTGCTTCAGTCATGTCTGACTCTTTGTGTCCCCATGGACCATAGCCTGCCAGGCTCCTCTGTTCATGGGATTTTTTAGGCCAGAATACTGGAGTGGGTTGCCATTTTCTTCTCTAGGGGATCTTCCCCATTCAGGGATCTAACTCACATCTCCTGCATGGCAGGCGGATTCTTTACTGCTAAGCCACTTGGAAAGCCCCTATATGTGTCTGTGTGTGTGTATGTGTGTGTTTGTATATCTATATTACAGCTTTCTTTATTCATTCATCTGTTGATATACATTAAGGTTGCTTCCATGCCTTGGCTGTGGTGAATAGCACTGCTATGAACACTGGGCTGCATGTATCTTTTTGAATCAAAGTTTTCTCTGGGTATATGCCCAGGAGAAGAACTGTTGGAACTTCTGGAAACTCTATTTTTAATTTTTTGAGGAACCTCCATACTGTTTTCCATAGTTGATGCACCACTTTACATTCTCATCAGCAATGTTGGAGGGTTCCTTTTCTCCACACCCTACTTAGTATTTTTTAATATTATTTGTAGGCTTTTTAATGATGGCCATTCTGAATGCTGTAATAAAAAAGAATGAAATAATGCCATTTACAGCAACATGGATGAACTTACAGATTATCATACTAAGTGAAGTAAGCCAGAAGGAGAATGACAAATATCATATGATATTACTTACATGTGGAATCTTAAAAAATTATACAAATGAACTTATTTGCAAAACAGAAATAAACTGACAGACTCAGGAAACAAACTGATAATTACCAAAGGGGAGAGAGGGGTTATGGTGGGGTAGAGACAAATTCAGAGTATGGGATTAACATAAACATACTAAAGAGTTCTCTTCAGTCACTTAGTCATGTCCAACTCTTTGCAACCCCATGGACTGCAGCATGCCAGGCTTCCCTGTCCATCACCAAATCCCGGAGCTTGCTCAAACTCATGTCCATCGAGTTGGTGATACCATCCAACCATCGCATCCTCTGTCGTCCCCTTCTCCTTCTGCCTTCAATCTTTCCCAGTATCAGGTTCTTTTCTAAAGAGTCAGTCGTATCAGGTGGCCAAAGTATTGGAGCTTCAGCTTCAGCATCAGTCCTTCCAATGAATATTCAGGACCGATCTCCTTTAAGATGGACTGGTTGGATCTCCTTGCAGTCCAAGGGACTCTCAAGAGTCTTTTCCAACACCACAGTTAAAAACCATCAATTCTTCATCACTCAGCTTTCTTTATAGTCCAACTCTCACATACATACACGATTACTGGAAAAACCATAGCTTTGACCATAGGGACCTTTGTTGTCAGAGTAATGTCTGCTTTTTAATATGCTGTCTAGGTTGGTCATAGCTTTTCTTTCAGGGAGCTAGTGTCTTTTAATTTCATGGCTGCAGTCACCGTCTGCAGTGATTTTGGAGCCCAAGAAAATCAAATCTGTCACTGTTTCCACTGTTTCCCCAACTATTTGCCATGAAGTGATGCAACCAGGTGCCACGATCTTAATTTTCTGAATGTTGAGTTTCAGTCCAGCTTTTTCACTCTCTGCTTTCACTTTCATCAAGAGGCTCTTTAGTTCCTCTTCACTTTCTGACACTTGGGTGGTGTCATCTGCATATCTGAGTTTATTGATATTTCTCCTGGCAATCTTGAACATACTAACATAAATATATATGTGTGTGTGTGTGTGTGTGTATAGGTAAGCAACAAAGTCCCATTGTATAGCACAGATAACTACGTTCAATATCTTATAATAAACCATATTGGAAAAGAATATGAAAAAGGATATGTAGATAAACTTAACTGGGCTTCCCTGGTTACTCAACTTGTGAAGAATCTGCCTACAATGTGGGATGCCTGGGTTTGATCCCTGGGTTGGGAAGATCCCCTGGAGGAGGGCATGGCAACCCACTCCAGTATTCTTGCCTGGAGAATCCCCATGGACAAAGAGGCCTGAGGAGGGGGCTATAGCCCATGGGGGTCTCAAAGAGTCAGACACAACTAAGCACAGCACATAACTGAATCACTTTGCTGTACATCAGAAACTAACATGAAGTTGTAAATTAACTGTACTTCAAAAAAAATCAATAAAAAAGAAAATGTTGACTCTAACATAGCCAGGAAACCTGAGTGCTGGATGAGGAAAACTCCACTTTGGTCTTGCAGAGGATGACTAACAGCCAGACAATGTACAGAGGGACATGAGGCTGGCCTGCCAGGACTAAAGCTTTAGCCTAGAAACATTTCACACACACATTTTGTTGACAGACTTAACCTGAACAGTCTGCATCCCACGTGGTTTCAGGTAGGGTGAGATCACACCAAAGGGTTAATATTATATACATTGATGTTTCGCTGTTCACCCAAAGGTTGATAAAGTGTTGCTTTGTGAGTATAATCTGAAGAACATCAGATTCATAATCACTTCTCCTATTCTTGGGCGTATGTATTGAGTAAAGTGCAGGTGGAATCACCCATAACACTCTCATGTATTTTCTTTCCTTCCACTTCAAGGAATTTAAATCACATGGGTTAAACTTGCATATGATGTGACTACCCTGTAAGTGGGAAGGGAGGGCATATACATGTGAAGTCTTGCAAAAGTAACATCACACAAGGAAAGGCAATTACTGTCCAGTAAGTGCCAGGAAAAAAATCTACTTCTAAAATAATATTGGTATGGAAACAGGAAATTTATTTTCTGGGTGTTCTCAGTAAGCTGTTAGTCTGAGATGAAGTCAAGGCTACCAAAGAAGAGATGAACACAGTTTTTGAAATATGCTTGAAAGTGTTTCTAACTCTGGCTTTGAGAGTACCACCCCAGTTTTCCTATTGGACTGGTTCTTCCTTCTCAGTCTCCTTTGTATCTTTCTCTTCATCTTCCCAGCATCGAATGTTGGGATCCCACAAGGCTTAGTTTTTGGATCTCTTCTCTCCTAAATATATGCTTGCTGTTTGCTTGGTGATTTCTTCCATTCTCATGACTTTGTACACTATATACATACATATCTGATGGTTATGCCTTTATATGTACAGACCAGAGCTCCTCTGGCAACTGCAGACCAATTACCCACCTAACATCTCCACTTTGACACAAAGTCATCTCAAGCAAACATATCCAAAGTTGAATTTTTGATTTCTTATTTGCATCATATTTGCTCTTCCTCTACCATATCATCTGTCAATGACATCTCTATTCATCAATTGTTCGGGTCAAATATATGAAATTATCCTTCATTGTCTTTTTCTCTCCCACACCATGTCTAATCCATCAGCAAATCTTATTGTCTGAATATTCAAAATGTATGCACAATCTCAATATCACTTTGGACATTACCCTGATTCAGGTCACAGGCATCTCTTGTCTGGTTCATTGCTTTCCTTCCTTAATTGTTCTTTTTCTATTCTTGCCTCCCTTGGACTAGTCTCACAGTGGTCAGAGATACCTTTTAAAGATATAAATCAGATCACATATTTCCTTTGTCCAAAAGTTTCTGATGGTTTCCCATTGAGGCTAGAATAAAATCTCAAGTCTCTCTATGGCTTTCATAATATTCTAGGGTCTGGCCTCTGCTTAGCTAGTTCTTCAACCACATCTCACACCTTTGGACTTTTCTGTAACTAACTGTAAGTCACTTTGTCCTTTAAGGGTTCCTAGAAGACACTAAGGAGAAGGCAGTGGCACCCCACTCCAGTACTCTTGCCTGGAAAATCCCATGGATGGAGGAGCCTGGTAGGCTGCAGTCCATGGGGTCGCTAAGAGTCAGACATGAGTAAGCCACTTCCCTTTCACTTTTCATTTTCATGCATTGGAGAAGGAAATGGCAACCCACTCCAGTGTTCTTGCCTGGAGAATCCCAGGGACGGGGGAGCCTGGTGGGCTGCGGCTATGGGGTTGCAGAGTCAGACATGATTGAAGCGACTTAGCAGCAGCAGAGGAAGACACTAAACCCTTTACTTTCTGAGAACATTTTCATTTATTTTATTTTATTATTTATTTTATTTGCTAGTCCCTTAAACCTGGGACCACCACCCTCTGTAGTTTTAGCATAGCTGTCTTCAAGCCCATAAATTTCTCTACAGAGGGGAGACTGTAATTTAAAAAAACAACCAGGTCTTCATTTACATTTCAGATTCTTAATGTTATGGATCAAACTTATGTTAGGAAGAAGATATAAGGTGCTTAAATCAATTTTATGATTGAATCTTTAATCTAGATACATTTTAGTAATGAAAATATTAGAGAACCTGCCCAAGATGTTAAGAGATATAGATGGAAAATTTACCATAGTGTGGTTGAAGGCAAAGTTTAAGGGGAAATTAAGAAAAAAAAAAACAAATAAAACACATTTCATATTTATAGTGCTTTAAGTTGACACGTCCCAACGAACTAGTTCCTGTGGTTTAGGGAAGACGACTGATACACATACCAAAACGAAACATGTTGCAAAACTTCCGTGTTGGTTCTAATAATAACACAGCTGATTTGTTTAAGTTTTCTAAGTAACATATCTGGGGCACATTCCAAGAATATCATACCCCAACTGAGTAGTATTATGTATGAAGCAATGCAAAAGTTCTCAAAATAGGCTCAGAAAATGGAACTCTGCATGCCTTTACTAACGAGGTAGAACAAAATAAATGTAAAGATATACTTTAAATGATGAAGATGGAGATTTTAAATAACAGCAACTATTTAAGAATGGAAAAGTCTTACATGAAAGGATTCATAGTAAACATTAAAATCAATAAAGCCTATAGAGTGACTACACTGTGTAATTTATCCATGTAAATTTAGAAACATAATGCAGAAGTCAAAAAAATATAATGGTATGTCATGAAATTCATCATGTAATAATACAATGGATCTATTATCCCAGGTCAATTAATAGCAATTAAGAAGTAAAAAGTGGCTGAAATAGCTCAGTTGGGAGAGCATTAGACTGAAGACGCAAAACAAGGGAAGAGTAGATGAAGTAAAATACAGCAAATTCCTTACTGTGAATAGCATCAGTCCAAAATTACTGAGAATTTTAGAGATGTGTAATTTTAAATATGTAGCTTGATACTCTATTATGACCAAAGTGGAATTAAAAAAAAAAAATCACAACTTGAAATTTCCTACAGAATAGAAAGAACTTAATGTTGATGTAACTAAGTCCTTGTGATCTGAAAAAAAATCATTTTTGTATTGCAAAAAAAAAAAAAAATGTTTTGCAAAAATAGGAAAACATGTAGAAAAATGTAAGAGTGCTGCAGTCATTAATACGGTCAAATAAAATTAACTAAAAAATAAACTTTGGCATGTGAACTCAGATATAATATTCACAAGGATAAATTAGCATGTATCTATTTACTTTTAACTTAGAAAATAAAAATATGTTCTCTTTTTATATGTTCATAAAACATTTAGAAAACATGAAGCAGAGATTAAGAGACAAAACTTTAACAATTTCCAAATATAAAGATTGTGCAAGATATCAGATCAAAATTCCAGTAAGTTAATTATAAAGAAAATAAGTACATTTCCATGTATTTTTGAGCCCCATTCTCCTTAGTGTCTTTGTGCCTTTGGTTAGCATGTAGTACATAGATTTTAAAATGCCCAGTTATTAGTTTTTTTCCTTCTTCCTTAGTCACAGAACCTCCAATTTTAGTTGGATATTTGGCCAACCAAAATATTCCCTTGCAGCCAGGTCTACATGAGTGACTGCATTCAGGTGAATGACGTGAAGTTACACTAGTGTGCTCACACTAGTGGGCACAACTTCTGGTACATGTCCTCCAAGGAAGGGCTGCTTCTTTCTGTCACATTCCATTTTACCACTGGCTGCTCAGTGGATTGGAGAGCATGAGAGCCTCAACTCTTGGCTGAGACCATGGTAGATAATTCTGAGAGAGAGCAGTTTCTGACCCATGATAGAAAAATAAAACCAAAGTGAATTGTGTGAAGGCATGAGTAGTCAATGGAAAGTAGAAGCGAGGAGTACAGGCTACTCTTTCAAAAAGCTTTGCAGTGAAGCCAGGGAAATATGAGGCTGCCATATGTGGAAGAGTCAAAATTGGGAAAGGGTCATGCCTTTTGGGTGGGATGAAGCAGAACAGTGGAGTATCTGGAATGCTTATATTCTGAGTCTAGGAAAGAACTGCCTTGGAAAGAGAGAAAAATTGAACAGATCATTGCAATAGTTAAAAAATAACATTTAAAAGGGGGTGGAATTCAAAGTAAATGGAGAAAATGTTCATCTCCCATGGCAGAAAGGAGAGATACAGACAAATCGAGAAGTGCAGGCTACAGGAATTTAAGGTCCAGCCTCCGATTCTTCCTGAAACTTAGGAATCAAATTGAGTGTGAAGAATGAGGGAAGACATCAAGGTGAGAATAATCCTTACAGGATTAGAAAAATAAGCAAATTATAAATAAGAAAGAACATGGTTGAACATTCCTGAGCTCTCACCTGAGATTAGCCCAAAGAATTCATCATCAGTCAATGACCAAAGCAATATGATTTTCTCTAGCAGTGCATCAAGCCTTAGAAATTGGAGCCAGAATGAATCATTAGGCTTTTGTAGAATAGATTATTTGCAAGACTTACATAGCAGATGATCAAAGAGTTGGTGGAAATGTGGGCTGATGACAGTGTGGTTGAAATAATAAACCATGAAGTCCAGACAAGTAAGGAAATAAACTGAAATGGGCGTGGGGGGAGTGGAGAGTCTGATTAAACAAAGACAGGGCGGGGGTGGGGGTTGTCTACGCTTGGTCGTGTTGACAGTGGAGCGTGAGCATGATGATGTCTGTTGGGTGGCGATAAAAAGAGCGAACTTGGTGGTCCACAGAGGGCATTAAGGAGGACAGAGTGGAACAGAGAGGTCAAGGGGTGACAACGGGTGAAGGAAAGCAGAGGGAGGGAGAAAGTGGGCAGGCTTATGAGGCTGACTTAGGAAATGTGGCATCCAAATGAAGTTGAAATCGTGCAGTTTGGAAGGAAAAGGTTTAAAGAAGAAAATTGGTCCAGGGGCAAACTCTGTTTCAGAGGTCATGGTGGTAGACCAAAAATGAATGGCATAGAGACATTAAGTCACTGGGAACAAGACAGAAGGCCCACCAGCTAACAAAGTCAGTTCAGTCACTCAGTCATATCCAACTCTTTGTGACCCCATGGACCACAGCACGCCAGGCCTCCCTATCCATCACCAATTCCCAGAGTTTACTCAAACTCATGCCCATTGAGTTGGTGATGCCATCCAACCATTTCATCCTCTGTTGTCCCCTTCTCCTCCCACCTTCAATCTTTCCCAGCATCAGGGTCTTTTCAAATGAGTCAGTTCTTCACATCAGATGGCCAAAGATTTGGAGTTTCAGCTTTAATGTAGGTGCTTCCAATGAACACTCAGGACTGATTTTCTTTAGGATGGACTGGTTGGATCTCCTTGCAGTCCAAGGGACTCTCAAGAGTCTTCTCCAACACCACAGTTCAAAACCATCAATTCTTCAGTGCTCAGCTTTCTTTATAGTCCAACTCTAACATCCATACATGAATACTGGAAAAACCATAGCCTTGACTAGATGGACCTTTGTTGACAAAGTAATGTCTCTACTTTGTAAAATGCTGTCTAGGTTGGTCATAACTTTCCTTCCAAAGAGTGTGTCTTTTAATTTTATGGCTGCAGTCACTATTGGCAGTGATTTTGGAGGCCAAAAAATAAAGTTTGTCACTGTTTCCACTGTTTCCCCATCTATTTGCTATGAAGTGATGGGACCAGATGCCATGATCTTAGTTTTCTGAAAGCTGAGCTTTAAGCCAATGTTTTCACTCTCCTCTTTCACTTTCATCAAGAGGATCTTTAGCTCTTCTTCGCTTCCCGCCATAAGGGTGGTGTCATCTGCATATCTGAGGTTATTGATATTTCTCCAGGCAATCTTGATTCCAATTTGTGCTTCATCCAGCCCAATGTTTCTCATGATGTACTCTGCATATAAGATAAATAAGCAGGGTGACAATATACAGCCTTTCCCTGTTTGGAACCAGTCTGTTGTTCCATGTCCAGTTCTAACTGTTGCTTTCTGACCTGCACACAGATTTCTCAAGAGGTCAGGTGGTCTGGTATTCCAAACTCTTGAAGAATTTTCCACAGTTTGTTATGGTCCACACAGTCAAAGGCTTTGGCGTAGTCCATAAAGCAGAAGTAGATCTTTTTCTGGAACTCTCTCACTTTTTTGATGATCCAATGGATGTTGACAATTTGATCTCTGGTTCCTCCGCCTTTTCTAAAACCAGTTTGAACATCTGGAAGTTCACAGTTCACGTAACTGTTGAAGCCTGGCTTGGAGAATTTTGAGCATTACTTTAGTAGTGTGTGAGATGAGTGTAATTGTGTGGTAGTTTGAGCATTCTTTGGCATTGCCTTTCTTACGGATTGGAATGAAAACTGACCTTTTCCAGTCCTGTGCCCACTGCTGAGTTTTCCACATTTGCTGGCATATTGAGCACAGCACTTTCAGAGCATCATCTTATAGGATTTGAAATAGCTCAACTGGAATTCCTTCACCTCCACTGGCTTTGTTCATAGTGATGGTTCCTAAGGTCCACTAGACTTCATATTCCAGGATGTCTGGATCTAGGTGAGTGATTGCACCATTATGATTATCTGGGTCTTGAAGATCTTTTTTGTACAGTTCTTCTGTGTATTCTTGCCACTTCTTCTTAATATCTTCTGCTTCTGTTAGGTCCATACAATTTCTGTCCTTTATTGAGCCCATCTTTGCATGAAATGTTCCCTTGGTATCTCTAATTTTCTTGAAGAGATCTCTAGTCTTTCCCATTCTATTGTTTTCGTCAATGTCTTTGCATTGATCGCTGAGGAAGGCTTTCTTATCTCTCTCCTTGCTATTCTTTGGAACTCTGCATTCAAATGGGTGTATCTTTGCTTTTCTCCTTTGCTTTTTGCTTCTCTTCTTTTCTCAGCTATTTGTAAGGCCTTCTCAGACAGCCATTTTGCTTTTTTGCATTTCTTTTTCTTGGGGTGGCCTTGATCCCTGTCTCCTGTACAATATCACGAACCTCCGTCCATAGTTCTTTAGGCACTCTGTCTATCAGATCTAATCCCTTGAATCTATTTCTCACTTCCACTGTATAATCATAAGCGATTTGATTTAGGTCATACCTGAATGGTCTAGTGCTTTTCTCTACTTCAATTTAAGTCTGAATTTGGCAATAAGGAGTTCATGATCTGAGCCACAGTCAGCTCCAGGTCTTGTTTTTGCTGACTGTATAGAGCGTCTCCATCTTTGGCCGCAAAGAATATAATCAGCCTGACTTCAGTGTTGACCATCTGGTGATGTCCATGTGTAGAGTCTTCTCTTGTGTTGTTGGAAGAGGGTGTTTGCTATGACCAGTGCGTTCTCTTGGCAAAACTCTATTAGCCTTTGCCCTGCTTGATTCTGTACTCCAAGGCCAAATTTGCCTGTTACTCTGGGCAAATTTGTTTCTTGACTTCCTACTTTTGCATTCCAGTCCTGTATAATGAAAAGAACATCTTTTTTGGGTGTTAGTTCTAGAAGGTTTTGTAGGTCTTCATAGAACCATTCAACTTCAGCTTCTTTAGCATTACTGGTCAGGGCATAGACTTGGATTACCTTGATATTGACTGGTTTGCCTTGGAAATGAACAGAGATCATTCTGTCATTTTTGACATTGCATCCAAGTACTGCATTTTGGACTCTTCCATTGACAATGATGGCTACTCCATTTCTTCTAAGGGATTCTTGCCCACAATAGTTGATATAATCGTCATCTGAGTTAAATTCACCCATTCCAGTCCATTTTAGTTCACTGATTCCTAAAATGTTGACGTTCACAAGCTAACAAAGTGCTTCTTGTCAATATCTTTCAGAATTCCTTTTGTAAATGTAAAACCCGCAACATGTGCACCATGAGCTCCATTAAATAAACCATTTTTAGAAAAATTTCAGATGATGATCAGATCACTGTGAATGAGATAGGTTGAGTTCTCCCAGTTATTCTTACTTTTCCCAATAATAATTCCATTTTAGTTGTTAAAACAAAGCCCTACCAAGACCTCTGTGCTTTTTTTACTTTCTCTTGTTCCAGTAGAGGGCACTCAAAGCTCAAAGAAATGCATACCATCATTTTCACAGCAATGGTTGTTTTATCTAATTAAAGCTCATATTTAAATGAAAAAAAGAAATTCTGATTTAATAAGACAAATACCAGTCATGCTTGCACACGTCACTAAAATGAGATGAGATCTTAGAAGTGACTAAATGAGGACGTGCCTCCCCAGACAGGCTTCTTTCATTTCCACTCAGCACATACTGAAAGTAGAAAGGAAATCCTCTTGTCTAAGAAACAGGATGAGCTTTCAAAATTCATGTCTGCCTTGGACCCCTGATTCTCAGTTCCATTTTCATTCTCATGTGACTTTGAGAGAGGTTTTAAAGATGTCTGGAAATCATCTGGTGGACTATGGGAGAAATATCCTTCCATGGAATAATCTGAGAAAGAGCTGATTAGAGAGAAGTGACTTTAAAACCCGAGAAACCTCCTATTGACAATTCTGTATGACCAAACAGTGAGGTCTCTAAGACTGAGGTTGCAGCCTACTGTGCACGGCCCACAGAGCTTCTTAGGGAAGTTTCCAGAAGACCTTGTGCTCTAGAGAGTTATGAAAATGCAAGTATTGTGAATACTTGAGGGGGGACTATTTTCCAAGCAGAAGACTAACTTTGTGTGGCTCTGGTTGCCAATTTGGCAGAATGCACAGTGGAAGATGTGAACAGTGGTAACGTAGCTGTCAGCATTTCATCAAAGATTCTCCTGGAGGAGTTAGACCCTGGGGTCAAATGATTCTCCAGCTCTCTTCTTTGCCACAGAAGCCTGCCATGATCCAAACATAGCAGCTTTTCCAAACACAGAGGACCTTTTGGTTTGGCTTTACACATCCTATGTCGGAATGAGGGTTATTTGCAGGAAGTGAATGGAACCACTCCCAGCCTCCTGAAATGGTGGTGATCCATCAATACAAATTAGCTTCTTAGGTAGAGTTCAGGCTGCTAACAGGAAGTGAGAATTCACTCCAAAAAAGTCTTTTTGGCAGAGACAGTGGATCTGGCATTATAAAGAATATGTTATGAGTTTATGACTTATTTATAACAGATTTTGTAAAGCACTTGTTGCTAGACTCTGCAGCTTTACTGTTTAAACAACTCCCCTTTATCTGCCCCCACCCTCACCAGGCACACAGCCCTCACAGCACTCATAAACTCAGTCTTGTCTCCTCTGGAGTACCTTCACTCTGGGGCTCTTCAGTTGTGTTTTAAATGTGTTAATTCCCTTATGCTTGGGATGCAAATGCCAGTGGGGCAAAAGTCTCGTGAAGCTATGCAAAATGGAGATATTTTTAAAAGTACTTTCCCTTTCTCCTAATACAGTGGCAGTACAAGATAACGGATTTAGAATTTAAGACCTGGAGGGTGTGCACTCATCAATAATGAAAATCACACAACTTTAAGACCATGGGGTTAAATATAGAATGTGTTTTTATGGCTTGGTTCTAACTGTTGGGCATGTCTAACCTTGCCAGATATTGCTGACAGGTCAGGAGGTAGCTGTCTCATTTTGCATTCTTTTTTCTCAGTTTTCTGACATTTGCTTGATTTATAGTGGTAGGCAATAAATTATACTAGTTTGAATCTAGTTTCTAACCCTCTGGCTAAGGATTTCCCATTCCCTGGTTAGGCAAGCTAAATATTTTATTTAAAATAACATCAAAATCATAATAAGAAAATCATTCAAATGAAATTAAATTCCAGTGAATTTAAATAAGCAAGCAATTCCCTATATGACAGCATAGTAGAGTGGAAAACACATAGTCCTGTGAGCAATCTTGTTTCTATAACAAAGGCAAGCCTCATCTGAGTGCTGAAGAATTGAGGCTTTCAAACTATGGTGTTGGAGACTCTCCAGAGTCCTTTGGACAGCAAGGAAAACAAACCAGTCAGCCCTAAAGCAAATCAACCCTGAATATTCACTGGAAGGACTGATACTGAAGCTGAAGCTCCAATACTTTGGCCACCTGCTGTGAAGAGCTGACTCACCGGAAAAGACCCTGATGCTGGGTAAGATTGAAGGCAGGAGGAGAAGGGGACGAAAGAGGATGAGATGGTTGATGAGATGGCATCACCAACTCGATAGCCGTGAGTTTGAGAAAACTCTGGGAGACAGTGAAGGACAGGGAAGCCTGGCGTGCTTCAGTCCATGGGATTGCAGAGAGTTAGACACGATTTAGCAACTGGACAACAACAAGCCACATCTCTGAGAGTCTGAGTTACTCTTTCTCCAACCCAAACAAATAATATCAAGATTCTGTGCCTCTGGGAATGACTTTTGTGTCACTTAGGACACATTCAGCTGCAAATAACAAAAGACAGAACTGAAAGTGACTTAAAGATGTGTATGATCTTATGTCACAGGATGTCTGGGTACTGGCTAATCCCAGGAAAGTTGATTCAGTAGATCAATGATGTCAGCTGTCCGGCAACAGTCTTGGCTTTTTCTTCCTCAAGGTCACAAGGTGACTGTACCCAGTATCACATCTGAGTGACACTTAGAGACAAGAAAATATGTATTTTTGATATTTCCATTTTCTTAGGGGAAAGGAAAACTTTTCCAGAAGTTCCAGACTTTACTTACTGGCCAGAATTGTGCATTGGGTCCATCTTTTTGGCAAATCAGCAGTCCAGGAAAGAATGACCATGTTTGGCTGGATCAGTCAGCACTGACCCCTGTGGCAGGAGGAAATCCCAGCTTGCCCTGGAATATAAGGCGAACATGAAGGAAAATCAGAGTTCAAGGTTCAGTATCCCACTGAGGTGATAGCAGCAGGTCTTAAGTAGGTGCTGGGCAGTGTCTGTGGATTCCTCTCAAGCTCTGTTTGCATGTAACTGTGTATACAGACTCACTAGCTTGTAGGTTTCAGAGTAACTTGAAAGCACAGTAAAATTTCAAACAACAGATTTTTCTGTCCAACTAAATATACTTCCATTAGCTACTACACAGTTTGAAAACCCTCCTCTTTGAATACATTTGCTGTTTGTTCAAAGCACTTAGGAGCACGTATTACATTCTCAAGCAGGATCTCCTACACCCTCGGAATTTAATTGAATCCTTGTAACTAGCGACTGAAAATGCGTGGCACTCCCTAATATAGATTATGGGGGAAAACTGCTCCCTTACTATTCCTCTAGCCTTACTAAGTGGTGATGGTGAGAGAGGGAAGAAAAGTGCAGTGTTGCTTCTAGAACTCTTCATGGTCAAATTGTAAAGTTCACACAATTACGTTAAAAAACTATTGGAGTATAGCTGTTTTAGTATGTTGTGTCATTTTCTGCTGTACAGCAGAAGTGAATAAGCCGTAGCTATACATATATCCCCTCTTTTTTGGATTTTCTTCCCATTTAGGTCACCACAGAGCATTCAGTAGAGTTCAGTGCGCTGTAGAGTAGGCTCTCATTAGTTGTCTATTTTATACATAGTAGTGTGTATATTTCAATCCCAATCTCTCAATTCATCCCACGTCCCCTTTCCTCCTTGGTGTTCATTTGTTTGTTCTCTTGTCTATATCTCTTTCTGCTTCACAAACAGGTTCATCTGCGCCATTTTTGTAATTCCACATATATGCATTAATACATGTACGATATTTGTTTTTCTCTTTCTGACTTACTTCACTTTGTATGACAGTCTTTAACTCTATGTCTTTACAAATGGCACAGTTTTATTCCTTTTAATTTGCTGAGTAATATTCCGTTGTATGTATGTGCCACATCTTCTTTATACATTCTTCTGTTTATGGAGATTTAAGTTGCTTTCATGTCCTGGCTATTGTTGCCCTTGGCATTGGATAATTTCCTTCCAGGAAGATGTAGAAGATACCCTTTATGAGGTATTTTCTGTCCTTTCTGTTTCAGGGAGCCTCTTAGTTCAAGATGGTTTTGTCCACGACTAACGTGATGGTCTTTCTTCCCTTCTCTTCATGTGGATGGTAACTGTTAGGGAAATTAAAATGGAGGAACTCTTGTTCAGGCTTCAGGAGCAGGAAAGCAGGCCTCTGACCTTTCTTCTGGCCTGCCTGGACACTGCCCAGATTCAACGCCTGACTGTAAACACAGCTAGTCAGGTAGCACTTTAGATAAGAAAGGTAGTGGGCCCTGGAATTCTTGAGCCCCTGGAGGTCTGGTCAACCACACCTGGGAGTTTAATGAAATCCTATGACTCACAACATAAAACAAACAGCATTGTAAAAATGTTAAAGTAAAACCAGACCTTCAGTTTTGTGTTCAAACTGATGGTGATACAGTTTGTGGCCTGGAATTATAACAGGGAGCCCCCAGAATTGCAATTTGCAAACTCACTCATAGAATAGATACACTGCATGGGACTCTTTCCCAATTGGAACTCCAGATTGCTGTTATTCAGGACTTCCCAGCACTGTTTTTAAGTGTGGATATTGGTTGGCCTAATTTAATGAGGTATATGTGGTTACTTATTTCTGTTGTTTCTATTTCTCTCTTCTTTTAATGACTGTATATTGAAATTAAGTCAATTAATCCTCTGTTAAGGGCCTTCCTGTAGCTCATATGGTAAGGAATTTGCCTGCAATGCAGAAGACCCATGTTCGATCACTGGGTCAGGAAGATCCTCTGGAGAAGGGAATGGCAACCCACTCCAGTATTCTTGCCTGGAGAATCCCACAGACAGGGGAGCCTGGTAGGCTGCAGTTGGTAGGGTCACAGAGTCAGACATGACTGAGCAACTAGCACCACCACCCATTCTCTATTAAGTATTGAAATTGTTTATTGTGTGTAATGAGTGGTTTTCTTTCTTTCTTTCTTTCTTTTTTAATTAATCCTTTGAACCTGAAAGGAAAGTAAAACTTTAGGCAAAACAATAGTACCAATGAAACCAGGGATCATTTCTGAGCAGCATAAATGTCAGGGGACTGCCACCCTTTATTTTCATCACTGCTGCTGCTGCTGCTGCTAAGTCGCTTCAGTCGTGTCCGACTCTGTGCAACCCCATAGACAGCAGCCCACCAGGCTCCGCCATCCCTGGAATTCTTCAGGCAAGAACACTGGAGTGGGTTGCCATTTCCTTCTCTAATGCATGAAAGTGAAAAGTGAAAGGGAAGTCGCTCAGTCGTGTCTGACTCTTCAGGACCCCATGGACTGCAGCCTACCAGGCTCCTCTGTCCATGGGATTTTCCAGGCAAGAGTACTGGAGTGGGGTGCCACTACCATTCTCCAAATCCCAATAAATTGATGGAGTAAATTACTTGGAAGACCATTTTTACCTCTGGCTTTACTATATCGTCTGAAATATTTCTGTTCCTGGGCATGAAGCAAAAATGAGGCTTTTCTGCTGGCATGAGGCTGGAGTTCCTTCTCAACCAAGTCCAACTGAGATGGAACTGCAATGTGAAGTTCTAGGAGATGGTCATGCTGCAAGAGCAACTACGCTCATAAATGATTAGAGGGATGTCCGAAATACCAAAAGGAGAATCAGGCTGTTCTCAACATTCAGAGGAGTAGGGCAGAGGTGGCTGCCTGTTTGGAATGGATCCAAAAATTCATAGCCAATATAATGTGAGCAAGAGAAAGCCCACTAGGATCAAGGGCACAGGCAGAGAGAAGAGGACCCAGCAACTGTTGCTCATCAGGTCCTTCAGCCTGGTTTCACCAGGAACATTGTAGATTGAGTCTTCCAGATCATTCATAACATCAATTTATTGGGGTTTTAAGAAGGGCAGTGATGAAAATAAGACTACATTTTAATTTTTTAAAAATTTAGAGTGTTTCATTTGTATCATTTTTTTTAGATTCCACATATAAGTGATATCATATGGTATTTGTTTTTCTCTATCTGACTTACTTCACTCAGTGTGACAATCTCTAGATCCATCCAGATTGCTGCAAATGGCACTATTTCATTCTTTTTAATGGCTGAGTAATATTCCACCATATATATATATATATATATATATATATATATATATATGTACCACATCATCTTTATCCATTTCAAAGGAGTAAGTCAAACCTGTATATTTTCACCCTGTTTATTTAACTTATGTACAGAGTACATCATTGGAAATGCCAGGCTGGATGAATTGCAAGCTGGAATTAAGATATTGCTGGGAGAAATATCAATAACCTCAGATATGCAGATGATACCACAGTAATGGCAGAAAATGAAGAGGAACTAAAGAGCCTCTTGATGAAGGTGAAATAGGAAAGTGAAGAAGCTGGCTTAAAATTTAACGTAAAAAAAACTAAGACCATGGCATCCGGTTCCATCACTTCATGGCAAATAGATGGGGGAAAATGGAAACAATGACAGATTTTATTTTCTTGGGCTCCAAAGTCACTGCAGATGATGACTGCAGCCATGAAATTAACAGACACTTTCTCCTTGGAAGAAAAGCTATGAGAAATCTAGACAGTGTATTAAAAAGTAGACACATTTCTTTGGTGACAAAGGTCCCTATAGTCAAAGCTATGATTTTTCCAGTAGTGATGTACGGATGTGAGAGTTGTACCACAAAGAAAGCTGAGTGCCAAAGAATTGATACTTTCGAACTGTGGTGCTGGACAGGACTCTTGAGGTTCACTTTGACTACAAGGAAATCAAGCCAGTCAATCCTAAAGGAAATCAACCCTGAATATTCATTGGAATGACCAATGCTGAAGCTGAAGCTCCAATCCTTTGGTCACCTGATGCAAAGATCCAACTCACTGGAAAAGACCCTGATGCTGGGAAAGATTGAGGGCATGAGGAGAAAGCAGCAGCAGAGGATGAGATGGTTGGATGCCATTATTGATTCAATGGACATCAGTTTCAACAAACTCTGGGAAACAGGGAAGGACAGGGTGCTGCATCCATGAGGTCACAAAGAGTCGGACATGACTGAGTAACTGAACAACAATAACCGTCAGTGGGCATTTAGGTTGCTTGTTTACTACTTCCTGATATTTTACTTAAGAGCTGTATTACCAGAAGTAATTCACTGAAGCCTCCCAAAGCCTAGTTTACTCATTCATGAAATGAGGACAACAGTAGGACCCACTCACTTCCTCAGAGTGGTGGTGACAGGGGAAGGATTGGTGTAAAACTCACACTAGGTCCTCCATGTTGCCCATGCTTTGGAAAAATTCTAAGCCTTAACCACATTCAATGCACTATTTTTTATTTATTACTGCAATCTCAAGATTTTCAAGGATGTATCATGCAGCACAAGGAACACAGCCAGTGTTTTAGAATAACTGTAAATGGACCATAACTTTTAAAATCATGAATTACTAGATTGTACACCTATGATTTATATCATATTACTATAGATAGACTATACATCAATAAAAAAATAAAATAAAAATTGACAAATTTTATTAGATAACTTTCTCATTTTATTGAATTTTCTCTTTCTTTGATTATGAGTTGGATTAAATAGTCTTTCATAAATGAAAAAAAAAAGATTTTATTACAGGGAAAATTTTACTTATGTGTTAGTTTTCAGGCTTCAGCTAACTTTTTAAAGAAAGTTCTGGTCTCTCTGTCTAGAAAAGCACTGCTTCCGTGAACACACAGTAACCTGTTCAGGGCACTCATCTCAACCATAAGCAGAGGAGCTTACCTGCTTTCTTTGAGTCTCTGTTCCCACATCCACCTCACTAGTTAATGGATGTGTGTGCATGCTAAGTCACTTCAGTAACTTCACTCTTTGCAACCCTATGGACTGTAGCTTGCCAGGCTTCTCTGTCTATGGGATTCTCCAAGCAAGAAAACTGGAGTGGATTACTGTGCTCTCCTCCATGGGATCTTCCCTACCCAGGGATTGAACTGGAGTCTCTTACATCTACTGTATTGGCAGGTGGGTCCTTTACCACTGAGCCAGCTGGGAAGCCCAGTTAATGGATATCAGTAGGAATTTAATTAATTTTAATATCAAGGATGTTTTCCTGTTGAGGAGTTACTTAAAAAATTCCTAAAATGTAAGAGTGAATTTCTCTTAGCCTATATTACCTGCCACTAGGAGAGTTACCTTGGAAAGGGAAGGCTTTTCAGGTCATGTCCAAGGTAAATCATTTTGGAATTCAGACATCCCACAAGGCTGATCCTATTATGCTGTAAGAGGAAGAACTCATGCTGGCAAAGAAAGCATAGAAACTGCTGGATAATAGATCCTAATTGATTGACTTTAACGTCCACCTAAAACGTGCTTTGCTTATATGTTGCATTAAAGCATCTGCCTACAATGCAGGAGACCTGGGTTCAATCCCTGGGTTGGGAAGATCCCCTGGAGAAGGAAATGACAACCCACTCCAGTATTTCATGCCTGGAAAATCCCATGGACCAAGGAGACTGGTGGGCTACAGTCCATGGGGTCACAAAGAGTGGGACACAACTGACCGACTTCACTACTAAAACGTGCTTTGCTTATATGTTGCATTTACTCACACCTAAGTGCACACACACTCAAATCCCTCTACATGGGCTCACGTGCACGAACATGTGCCACTACACTGGGCATCTTTGAAGAGCCTTCTCTCGGCAGAAGGGTGACTTTGGAAAGCCAGCTCATTCTCTTGTGGACTTCTTTGTTACTAGCAGCAAACTCAGCCACTGTGCAACCACAGAGTCGGAAAGTCTCTGGATCCAACCCTCTGGATTCGCAGTCTTACGTCTTAGCATAATTCCCAAAATTTAGGGAAAAAAATAGTAAGTGGAAAACAATTTTTTTTTTCCATAATGAATGGATGCAAACCAAACTCAACTTATACCTAGGATCCAGGAACATGTTCTTGGACTTGGTTACCTGGAAACAAGTCATGTGAAGCAGGGTCCTCCCAGCATGACTGCTTAACCACCATCACGGTGCGGTACATGTACAAGACAAGAGACTCACAAAGAAAATGGAAACATTCAAGGAGACGGTTGGAAAAATTTCCTTTGACTGTGCAGCCAGTCAAGCCATGGAATAAATTACTTGGGGAAACATCTGTGGCTTCCTAAATAGAGGCGTTCAGGAGAAAAGGGAGATGGAACACACACCCCCATTGTCATTATTAAGCAGCATTTATTGAGTGTGGACAGGGTACGCGGTAGCTTTCCAAATGCTGAGGCACCCCCAGTTCCTGTGAAAATGTCTGGAGAAGAGTTGCATTTTGGGCAGCCTTGGCTGCAGTGGAACTCATGACTCATGAAGACCCTGCTGGCTGAATCTGGGGCTCCATGGCAAGCTGACAAACTCTGAGATGCCTCCTGCTCAGAAAACCATGTCTCAGGCTGGCTATGAACACAGAAACATCAGTTACTATTGTGATCATTAATGGCAATGCTAATAATTAGGATACTTAGAATTGTACGTGTCATTTAACTTGTTGCCATGTTTTAAAACATTACTAATCTGACAAATATTTCCTCTCAGGTATTTGATAGAGAAAATTGTGATTGGGACTAGCCACTGAGTTGTGACAATCTCCTGAGTCATTGTGAACAGAAACAGGCCAGTTAACAGAAAATGGCATGAATACAGGGAATCCGCTTTACTTTAGAACCTCTTCACGGATGGAAAATAAAAACACAGTTGAATTGATTCATTGTTTCACAGGAAAAAACATGCTCCTGGTTCACTTTTTGGTTACCTTCGATACTGAAAGACAACCAAACCAAGAATCTGGGGGAGAGTTTCATTAACTCTGATTTCGCTGAGGCTTGATTGGCCAACCTGTGCACTGACCCATGAAATAAAGCAATATACAGAAAAAAGGAAAACATTTATTCCTCTCCAATGTTTGGCTCCTGGCTAGTCAACTGAGCACCCTCATTTTCATTTTCCAGTGGGGCTAGAATATTGCTTTCTTCCCTTCGTTCCTCTCCTTTTCTGTCCCTTTCACCTGTCTGCATCAATCTTGGGACTGTCACTTCTAGAAAACAAGGGGACAGATATTGACACAGTGAATCCTGAAAACAGTGACTCCCTTGGTAAAGCTCAGCCTCTCCTCTTCATTTTTTCTGAAGTTTTTTTCTCCACTCTTCTCCAGTAGCATATTGGGCACCTACCGACCTGGGGAGTTCATCTTTCAGTGACATATCTTTTTGCCTTTTCTTACTGATCATGGGGTTCTCAAGGCACGGATACTGAAGTGGTTTTCCATTCCCTTCTCCAGTGGACCATGTTTTGTCAGAACTCTCCACCATGACCCAGCCATCTTGGGTGGCCCTACATGGCGTGGCTCATAGTTTCATCAAGTTAGACAAGGCTGTGTGATCCATGTGATCAGTTTAGTTAGTTTCTGTAATTATGGTTTTCATTCTGTCTGCCCTCTGATGGATAAGGATAAGAGGCTTTCAGAAGCTTCCTGATGGGAAGGACTGGCTGAGTCTTGTTCTGATGGGCAGAGCCATGCTCACTAAATCTTCAATCTAATTTTCTGTTGATGGGTGGGGCTGTGTCCGGTCCCTGTAGTTTGCCCTGAGGCCAAATCATGGTAGGGGTAATGGCAGTTATGGTCAGATCAGATCAGATCAGTCGCTCAGTCGTGTCTGACTCTTTGCGACCCCATGAATCGCAGCATACCAGGCCTCCCTGTCCATCACCAACTCCCGGAGTTCACTGAGACTCATGTCCATCGAGTCAGTGATGCCATCCAGCCATCTCATCCTCTGTTGTCCCCTTCTCCTCCTGCCCCCAATCCCCCGCAGCATCAGAGTCTTTTCCAATGAGTCAACTCTTCGCATGAGGTGGCCAAAGTACTGGAGTTTCAGCTTTAGCATCATTCCTTCCAAAGAAATCCCAGGGCTGATCTCCTTCAGAATGGACTGGTTGGATCTCCTTGAAGTCCAAGGGACTCTCAAGAGTCTTCTCCAACACCACAGTTCAAAAGCATCAATTCTTCAGCGCTCAGCCTTCTTCACAGTCCAACTATCACATCCATACATGACCACAGGAAAAACCATAGCCTTGACTAGATGGACCTTTGTTGGCAAAGTAATGTCTCTGCTTTTGAATATGCTATCTAGGTTTGTCATAACTTTCCTTCCAAGGAGTAAGCATCTTTTAATTTCATGGCTGCAGTCACCATCTGCAGTGATTTTGGAGCCCCCCAAAATAAAGTCTGACACTGTTTCCACTGTTTCCCCATCTATTTGCCATGAAGTGATGGGACCAGATGCCATGATCTTTGTTCTCTGAATGTTGAGCTTTAAGCCAATTTTTTCACTCTCCACTTTCACTTTCATCAGGAGGCTTTTGAGTTCCTCTTCACTTTCTGCCATAAGGGTGGTGTCATCTGCATATCTGAGGTTAGTGATATTTCTCCCGGCAATCTTGATTCCAGTTTGTGTTTCTTCCAGTCCAGCGTTTCTCATGATGCACTCTGCATAGAAGTTAAATAAACAGGGTGACAATATACAGCCTTGACGAACTCCTTTTCCTATTTGGAACCAGTCTGTTGTTCCATGTCCAGTTCTAACTGTTGCTTCCTGACCTGCATACAAATTTCTCAAGAGGCAGATTAGGTGGTCTGGTATTCCCATCTCTTTCAGAGTTTTCCACAGTGTATTGTGATCCACACAGTCAAAGGCTTTGGCATAGTCAATAAAGCAGAAATAGATGCTTTTCTGGAACTCTCTTGCTTTTTCCATGATCCATTGGATGTTGGCAATTTGATATCTGGTTCCTCTGCCTTTCCTAAAACCAGCTTGAACATCTGGAAGTTCAGGGTTCACGTATTGCTGAAGCCTGGCTTGGAGAATTTTGAGCATTACTTTACTAGTGTGTGAGATGAGTGCAATTGTGTGGTAGTTTGAGCATTCTTTGGCGTTGCCTTTCTTTGGGATTGGAATGAAAACTGACTTTTTCCAGTCCTGTGGCCACTGCTGAATTTTCCAAATTTGCTGGCATATTGAGTGCAGCACTTTCACAGCATCATCTTTCAGGATTTGGAATGGCTCAACTGGAATTCCATCACCTCCACTAGCTTTGTTCATAGTGATGCTTTCTAAGGCCCACTTGACTTTACATTCCAGGATGTCTGGCTCTAGGTCAGTGATCACACCATCATGATTATCTGGATCATGAAGATCTTTTTTGTACAGTTTTTCTGTGTATTCTTGCCACCTCTTCTTAATACCTTCTGCTTCTGTTAGGTCCATACCATTTCTGTCCTTTATCGAGCCCATCTTTACATGAAATGTTCCTTTGCTATCTCTGATTTTCTTGAAGAGATCTTTCTCTTTCTGTTGTTTTCCTCTATTTCTTTGCATTGATCACTGAAGAAGGCTTTCTTATCTCTTCTTGCTGTTCTTTGGAACTCTGCATTCAGATGTTTATATCTTTCCTTTTCTCCTTTGCTTTTTGCTTCTCTTCTTTTCACAGCTATTTGTAAGGCCTCCCCAGACAGCCATTGTGCTTTTTTGCATTTCTTTTCCATGGGGATGGTCTTGATCCCTGTCTCCTGTACAATGTCACGAACCTCATTCCATAGATCATTAGGCACTCTATCTATCAGATCTAGGCCCTTAAATCTATTTCTCACTTCCACTGTATAATCATAAGGGATTTGATTTAGGTCATACCTGAATGGTCTAGTGCTTTTCTCTACTTTCTTCAATTTAAGTCTGAACTTGGCAATAAGGAGTTCATGGTCTAAGCCACAGTCAGCTCCAGGTCTTGTTTTTGCTGACTGTATAGAGCTTCTCCATCTTTGGCTGCAAAGAATATAATCAATCTGATTTTGGTGTTGACCATCTGGTGATGTCCATGTGTAGAGTCTTCTCTTGTGTTGTTGGAAGAGGGTGTTTGTTATGACCAGTGCATTTTCTTGGCAAAACTCTATTAGTCTTTGCCCTGCTTCATTCCATATTCCAAGGCCAAATTTGCCTGTTATTCCAGGTGTTTCTTGACTTCCTACTTTTGCATTCCAGTCCCCTATAATGAAAAGGACATCTTTTTTGGGTGTTAGTTCTAAAAGGTCTTGTAGGTCTTCATAGAACCATTCAACTTCAGCTTCTTCAGTGTTACTGGTTGGGGCATAAACTTGGATTACTGTGATATTGCATGGTTTGCCTTGGAAATGAACAGAGATCATTCTGTCATTTTTGAGATTGCATCAAAGTACTGCATTTTGGACTCTTTTGTTGACCATGATGGCCACTCCATTTCTTCTGAGGGATTCCTGCCCGCAGTAGTAGATATAATGGTCATCTGAATTAAATTCACACATTCCAGTTATGGTGACTTCCTTCAAAAGGACTTTTACCAGGCAACTCCCAGGACTATTGTATTCAGTGCCCCTGACCCCACAGCAGGCTACTGTCGACCCACACCTCCACCAGAGACTCCTGGACACTTACAAGCAAGTCTCGTTCAGTCTCTTATGGAGTCATTGTTCTTTTCTCCTGGGTCCTGGTGCTCACAAGGTTTTATTTGTGCCCTCCAAGAGTTTGTTTCCCCAGTCTGGAAATTCTATAACCAAATCCCATTGGTCTTCAAAGTCAAATTCCCTGGGCGTTCTCAGTCCCTTTGCTGAATTCCCAGGTTGGGAAATCTGATGTGGGTCCTAGAACTTTTGTAACAGTGCAAGAAATTCTTTGGTATAATTGTTCTCCAGTTTGTGGGTCATCTGCTTGGTGGCTCTATGGTGGGGCTAACTGCGACCTCTTCCAAAGAGGAGGCTAATGGACCATGCCACACAGCAAGCCACTGCTGATCCATGCCTCTGCAGGAGACACTCACACACTCAAAAGCAGATCTGGATCAGTCTCTTATGGGGTACCTGGGTCTTGGTGCACACAAGGTTTTGTTTGAGCTCTCCTAGCATCTCTGGGGTTTGATTCTAAACATGATTTTGCCTCTCCTACCACTCTTACTGGGGCTTCTTCTTTGCCCTTGACATGGGGTACTTTTGGGGTGAGAACTAACCTTCTCCTGTCGATGGTTGTTCAATGGTTAGTTGCAATTTTGGAGTTCTCTCAGGAGAAGATGAGTGCACATTCTTCTACTCCATAATCTTGAAGAGCAAGGAGCTCAGGAGGTCACATTTTTAAAATCTGTTGCTTAGATTACTGATCTGTGTCATCATACCTGAAGACTCTACACTGTGGGAGCAGGAGTGGCATTATTCTTTCAAGTGTATCTTAAAGAAATCCCTAAAGGAAATCAGTCCTGAATATTCATTGGAAGGAATGATAGCAAAGCACCAATATTTTGGCCACCTGATGCAAAGAACTGACTCATTAGAAAAGACCCAGATGCTGGGAAAGATTGAAGGTGGGAGGATAAGGGGATGACAGAAGATGAGATGGTTGGATGGCATCACTGACTCAATGGATATGAGTTTGAGCAAGCTCTGGGAGATACTGAAGGACAGGGAAGCCTGGAGTGCTGCAGTCCATGGGGTTGCAAAGAGTCAGACGTGACTGAGTGACTGAACTGAACTGGTAAATCTCTCCTGGTTAGAAGTGGAAGTACCTCTATAAAGGCATCTTGGGAATTGTAGGTTTTCACATATCCTATTGGTACAGAATATCATAGAATCAGTTCTAAGAAGAGTCATACTGAGTCAGTCAGACAGAAAAGGAGAAATATCGTATATACCCTATATGTGGAATCTAAAAATAAATGATACAAATGAACTTATATAAAACTGAAAGAGACTCACAGACTTAGAGAATAAACTTACGATTGCTGGGGGGAAGCATAGGGGAAAGGGATGGTTAGGGAGTTTGGGATGGATGTGTACACACTGTTATATTTAAAATGAATAACCAACAAGGACCTACATTAAAGCACATGGAACTCTGCTCAGTGTTATGTGGTAGCCTGGAGGGGAGGGGAGTTTGGGGGAGAGTGGATACATGCATATGTATGGCTGAGTCCCTCTGCTGTTCACCTGAAACTATCATAGCATTGGTAATTGGTTATATCCCAATACAAAATAAATTTTTTTAAAGAAGAAGAATTCATGCCAGATTCTAGGAATCACTATTAACTCTCCTTCCAGGGTACTTAACCACATCACAGAAGTCAGAGAATAGAGCTGAAGAATTCACATATCCTGTCCAATTGCAAACATAAAATGTGATAGTTTTCTTTGCAATGCAAGAGGAAAAGGAAAAAGAAAACACCAAAGTAAGAACTATACAGTTGAAAAAGAAAAGTGTCCATGAATAACATTCAAGGGAAAAGTATTCTTCCTAAAACTATTTACTAATTGGAGAACATATTAGAAATGTGACATTATAAAGCAGCCTAAGAAAAAGTAGCCTGAAAAGAGAGTGCTATGTGATAAAAGACAATAGAATAACTTAGAAAGAAAGGATGAAAAAATAACTAAGAGAGATAAAAAAGTCTTGTAAAGAAATGAAAATTGCAATAACAGAATTACAGTATGTGCTAGAGACTATATAAAATAAGATTAATAGTGAATAAACTTTAACACTTATGAGTGTGATACCCTGCAGTATCTCTTCCAGAGAGAAAAACAAAAAAACAAAACACCATGATATGAACACTGAGAGAATAAAGATATGTGGTTCATAAAGTGAAAATCCTAGCTAAGAATTAAAGTTGTCCCTGGAGAGGAAACCAGACTAATTATAAGAAAACTTTCTAAGCTAAAAGAAATATCAGTGTGTAGGGTGAAAAGCACAAAACAGACTTCAGGAAATGTTAATAAAAAAAAATCTGTCATATCATTATAATGAGGTTTTGAATTATGAAGATAAATAAAAACAAAATAAAACAGAGTTAGTGAGCATCCATAATAATAAAAAGATAGGACAAGCTAACTTTGAGAGCAACAAAAAAATCAAACAACTATCAGATCTCTCTAGTAGCAAATAGAAGGCTATTTGCTAGAAGAAAGAACATCAATCAAGTGTTAAGAATAAGAAATAAATGCCAGAGAATTTGATTCAATCAAGTTTTTATCCACACATGACAATCCAGAAAGTCATCGTCTGATATGTGCTATGGTATCATCAGGAGTTATAAGTACAATTATGGTGAAATTATGAATAAAGGCTGGTGATGAGTATTTGTAAAACATATTGTTTCTAAAGTGATTAAAATAGCTCTTAAAATATTTACTTATATTCCTCAAAAGCCTTGGGAAACAAGCATTTGATAAGATTTATGGCCTCTCTATTTAGAGAAACTAAGATTTAGTGTGATTGTCATGACAATCAGAATCTCACTAATACAAATGGAGTCAGGATTCTTATTTTCTGATTACTGATGCAGAGTGCACTAATTATCAGATTATTCTTTCTATTTTTGATTTAATTTTCAGAAGTTGCCAAAATAAAAACAAGCAAAAAAAAAAATCAGCTTGAAAGGTTAGGTTAGTGCCTATGTTTCATTACAAGCTTTCTTTAGATTCCATAAACAATCTTGTCAACTACAACAGAGAAATTCCTTCAGCGATGATGGTTTTTTAGTTTTTAGGTCCTAAGTATGTTCCAAGCACTGTTCTAGGCACTAGGGCTTAAGAAACAGAACTAAAGTCAACAAAACCATGTGTTTGTGTCTCCAACCATCAAGAATTAGGGGGAGGAGGATTTCCCTCGTGGTCTAGTGGTTAAGACTCTGTGCTTCCTTGGTCAGGGAACTAAGATCCCACACCTTGTGGGGCATGGCAAATAAATAAAGTGCAGGCATCAAGAAAGCAGGATCAAATTTCTAAAAAAAAAAAAAGAAAAAAAGGAATTGCAAGAGAAAGCTTTTAGAGAAACAGACCTATCTAGACTCTAGCTAAGAAAATCATTCCTTGGCTATAATTATGATAAATCATGATAATCAAAAAATGTAATCAAAATCATGATAATCAAAAAATCATGATAATTAACATGCCAGCTATGGCAATTAACATAGTTCATCTTGAGTGTGAGGGTGCAACTGTTATAGCATGAGGAAAACCAAAGGTATGAAAGGTGAGCAAATAGAAAAATTGTTGATGGAGAAAACAAATTATTTAGGGCACAGAACAAAAAGTGTCCTTTCTAAGGGCACTTTAAAGACTATCCTTAGGACTATTTTAGAAGTTTAACCCAAAGACGTAAAAGAAAAATTGGTGTTCAGTCACTAAGTCGTCTCCAACTATTTGTAACCCCAGGGACTGCAGCACTCCAGGCTTCCCTGTCCTTCACTATCTCCCAGAGTTTGCTCAAACTCAAGTCCACCGAGTCAGTGATGCCATCCAATCACTCATCCTCTTTCACCCCCTTCTTGTCTTACCCTCAGTCTTTCTCAGGATTGGGGTCTTTCCCAACAAGTGGGGTCTTTTCCAATGAATAGGCTCTTCATATCAGGTGGTCAGAGTACTGGAGCTTCAGCATCAATCCTTCCAAAGAATATTCAGGATTGATTCCTTAGGATTGACTGGCTTGATCTCCTAGCTGTCCAAGAAACTCTCAAGAATCTTCTCTAGCATCAATTCTCTGGTGCTCAGATGTGGCTTGCTTTAGTTATAGAAGCCATATTTGTTCACAGGACTCTCAAGAGTCTTCTCTTAGAGCTCTTTTTTCTTTTGTATGACAAAATATATTCCAAATATTCTGGGTTAAAGTGTAAAATGAAAAAATAGCTTAGAGAAAAATATAAATACATATCTATTTGATTTCCTGATGGAGAAGAAGGTTTACCATAAAGTAAAAGATTCCTAGATTAGTCTATGTTAAAATGCAAATTCTTTTTTGGTCCAAAACACTATAAAAAAATCAAGCAATAAAGAACAAACATAAAAATTAAAATAAATTGTAGCAGACAACAGGTTAGGATTCTTAATATTAAGAATTCTCAACAATAAAATATATTTAAAATTATGTGCATATAAATTTAATGCAATTATTTTGTATTTAAAATATAAAACTATACAATTCTTATAAATAAAAAAAGTATAAACAATGGGCAAAGGACATGAAGAGCTACTCAAAAGAAAATTGTGTGAATGGATAATAAAATGTTTCATTTTAATTAATAATTTTAATTATTAATTATATTCAGATTAAAACAAGCCATACACCATATCTGGGCTGGGGGAAATACTATGATAACTTCCAGGCTAGATCATGAGCCAAGAGTCATGCCCTTACACTACTGGTTGTAAATAGGTAAAGCCCTTCAGGGGAGCAATTTGGCAATGTATATGAAGATCTGAAATACTTCCATACTTTTATTTATTCATTTTTACAACTTCAATATTTAATAGAGGATTAACTGACTTAATTTCAATATATAATCATTAAAAGAAGAGAGAAATGGAAACCATAGAGAAAAGTAATAGCACATACATTTTCAAATCAGGCTGACGGATCTCCAGACTTCAAAATAGCACTGTGAAGTCCTGAGTAACAGCAATCTGGAGTCCCACTTGGGAGAGTTCAGGGCAGTGTATCCACTCCTTGGGTGAGACTTCAAATTGTAGTTTCAGGGGCTCCCACTTATACTTCCAGACTGCAAACAGATATCATCATCAGTCTGCACACAAAAATGCAGCTCTGGTTTTAACATTTTTGCACAGAATCAAGCAGTGTCCAGGCGGCTTAGAAGCAAGATCAGAGGCCTGCTCTCCAGCTTCTGAAACTTGAACAAGACTTCCTCCATTTTAATTTCCCTAACTTGGCCTCAGAAATGTTTAGGCTAAAGAGCATAGGAATGAGGCAAAATAACAAAAGCAGTCTTCTTAAATCTATGTTGAATAACAATTCCAGATAGTCAATAGAAATAATTGATCCAAGAAACAAGTAATGGGTTAAACAATGCAGAAAACAATTTTTGAACAATAAGGGATTTAGTAAAGAAAAATCTCACCATGAAAGAGAAGTATGTTTTTGTACATCAACTCCTACATCTATTAACTTATTTGCAGCAACAGTAGTAACAACAGAATATTCTATCAAGGTACAGTTAGGCTTGGGTATGAAATTTGGTAACTCTTGGCTTCTTGCAGTTTTAAATAAGCATTCTAAAGGGAAGCTAATACTGGGAATAGAAAGAGTTGGGAAATAACATTTGAGTCCACAATACCTGAGTTTTCCTGGGTGGTCTCCTTCCAATATAAATGATCAAATGTGTTGTGAGTGTGTGCTAAGTCGCTTCAGTCGTGTCTGACCCTTTGTAACCCCATGGACAATAGTCCACCAGGCTCCTCTGTCTGTGGAATTCTCCAGGCAAGAATACTAGAGTGGGTTGTCATTTCCTTTTCCCAGGGGATCTTCTTGACCCAGGGATTGAGCAGGTGGGTTCTTTACCACTAGCACCACCTGGGAAGCCCAAACACATGTTAGGCATCTGGAAAAAGGGGTTCCTAACTGATAGGTCTGAGAAGGCGATGGCACCCCACTCCAGTGCTCTTGCCTGGAAAATCCCATGGATGGAGGAGCCTGG
Organism: Bos mutus; assembly: GCF_027580195.1. Lineage (NCBI taxonomy): Eukaryota > Metazoa > Chordata > Mammalia > Artiodactyla > Bovidae > Bos > Bos mutus. The sequence goes on along the minus strand of NC_091620.1, from coordinate 39,870,454 downwards.
TAGGCTGCAATCCATGGGGTCGCGAAGAGTTGGACACGACTGAGCAACTTCACTTTCACTTTTCACTTCCATGCATTGGAGAAGGAAATGGCAACCCACTCCAGTGTTCTTGCCTGGAGAATCCCAGGGATGGGGGAGCCTGGTGGGCTGCCGTCTATGGGGTCGCACAGAGTCGGACACGACTGAAGCGACTTAGCAGCAGCAGCAACTGATAGGTGGAGATAGTTTCTAAATCATTGGTTAAAATACATACAAATTGAGGAGCTATTTTAAAAAATACTATAGGATTTAGGGAAGATAGTCCATTCACAATAGTTGGTGGAGTTCTCCAATAAGTGAGGTTCCCAAATGCAAGAAGCTGGTCCAGATAGCAGTCCCCCTATCGCTTTGCCACAGTCTGTCGGTAAATCAGTATAGTTATTAACACATGAAATTAAAAGTTATTAAAAGTAACACATGAAATTGGCACATAATACTAGTGTTCAAGGCTTTAGCTATATTTTTAACCAGTCCTGTGTAATCTATCAGACAGATAAAGTTTGTCCATAGAAAGGCAAAGTTCAGAAAACAGGCCTTATTTGCTGGGCAGGTGAAGTTAATTTGAATTTGGGTCTGGCTCATGTTTCACCAGCTGAAAATTCCCTAATAACTTTCTTTGTATTTTTCTTTTAATTGTAGCATATTCTTGAGTATTGAGCCATGGATGAAAATCCACATTACACTCAGGCTTCCAAGAATAATCTCTATCCTGAGCACCCCTGTGTGTTTCTTTTTCTCCCAGATGGCCACATTTTGGGTGTGCCCACTAAGTCAAACCTTTTAAGTCACTGGAGTCTGGATCAACTTTTACTGCTTGGATTCAGATTTGCTCATATCACCAAATTGGGCCGACCAACATCCAGACTAAAAACAGCACTGGCAAGTCCCAAGTAACAGCAATCCAGAGTCCCATTTGGGAAAGAGACCCGGGCAGTGTGTCCATTCCACGGGTGAGACTTCAGATTGCAGTTTTAGGGGCTCCCGCTTATCATTCTAGGCTGCAAACTCACAATACTTTTAGAGGCAATAACTCAACTTCTAGGAATTTATCTGAAGGAAATAATCAGAGATGCATTAAAAAATGTAAAGATATCTGTAACAATAATTGCAAAATTCTGTGAAAAACTTCAATGTACAATAATAGTAGACTGGTTTAAAAATAAAGGCACATCTCTATGCTAGATTACCTCCCAGGCATTAATATTTTTCAAGAACTAATTGGACCAATGAAAATAGTAAATGGAAAGGATCATCATACAAAATTATACTCACAATATATGTTTACAAGCTGATTGAAATTTTATTTTACACATACTCATATGAATGCATGCGTGCTCAGTTGCTCAGTCGTGTTTGACTGTTTGTGAACCCTTGGACTGTAACCACCAGGCTCCTCTGTCCATGGGATTTTCCAGGCAAGAATATTGGAGTGGGTTGCCATTCCCTTTTCCAGGAGACTTTCCCCACCCAGGGACAGAACTCAAGTCTCCTGTGTCTCCTGCATTGGTAGGCAGATTCTTTATCACTTTTGTATATATTCTTTTTGTATATATGTATATATATTATATAGGTATAATATATAGATATATGTGTAATATAGCAGCATTTTAATAATGGTTATTACTGGGAGGGATGATTATCCATGGTTTACATCTTTTATATTCATCTATTTTTTTCCACATTTTATACAAAGAATCTCTGTTACTTTCAGAACCAGAACCGATGCTATTTGGTTTACTGCTACCTTCATAAACTTTCTTTCTGTCCTGATGCACCAGAAGAGGGCGCCTCAGCCTCTTCCCACTCACGTAACAGCTGGATTACCAGGTAGGTCAGGGACGCTGCCCAGGTCAGTAAGGATTCTAACTTGAGGTGTCTCCCTTTCCTTGGTAGCCACATTCCTTTTCTGGGTCTCCTAGAAATTTGTATAAAAGAGGTTTATTTGAATGCCCCCATGAAAGTTTCTTCTGATTTGTTTCCAATAGAACCCAGTGTTTTTGACTTGTGCTTGTCATCCTTTTGCTCTGGTTCCACCTTGGCAGCTGCTAGATATCAGGAGTCTTTTCTCAGTAAGAGAACATTAGGGCAAAGCATGACTCTCAGCCATGACTTTGCCTTCCCAACCACAAGCAGATTTGTGGACATGACCAAATTCACACCTACAGCATAACTTCATTACCTGAACCTTCCTTTGCTTCTTAAGAAGTACCTGCTATTATTCATGGTATCAGTTAGGGGGCAGCAGATATCCTGGCATGCTTTGCACTCTAAGGGAGAATTCCAGTTTGAAGATCCTGAAGTTGCTACGTATTGGATGACTATTTTACATGAGGAGTATGGTCTGGCAGCTCTTTCCTGCATCAGCTGATACTTTTGGGGAGCCAACCCTCTCACCAAGTAGAGTGCTTGTAATTTAAAGCTGAGCAAAGGTGAACCCAAGTAATAAACTGCCCTGTGTAATTACCGCACTTGACTTCACGGAGTCAGTTTCATCACTATCTAAATATTACAGAGCCGCAGACTTTTCTTTTGGTCTATCATTCTGTCTCTCACACATGCCTAAGTAAACTTTATTTTGACTCCTTAAAACACTGTCAGGATGGGACTTCAAGTAAAGACAGGAGTGGAAATAACTATAAAGTTGCTTCTGCAAGGGCCCAAGTTTAAGAGAATGAAGTATAACTTGGCCTTGATAAAAACTTTTTTTTCTGATGTATACATATTACAGACATGCTCCTTTTTCAAATATGCAGAGGTAGGGGGCACCCACTGCCCAGCCTGACAATTTGTTCAAAATGTTTTAAAGAAACAACAGTGTTTCAAGTCTGAACTCTTGAGCATCTTCAAACCAGTTTCCTTTTGACTTAAGTTATATGTTATTTTTTAGCTGTCAGAGGTTCCTCATCTGATAAATAGGAGATAGGGAAACTGGGCCACAGAGAGGCAGACTGACTAGTAATGGTCAAGCCAGTAACAGGGTCAAAATGTGCAGTCAGGGCTGGCCGGACCAGTTTGCCTTAATGCCTTTTTATAGCGCATTTCTCATCTTTTCAGAGCCCTACACAGCAGTTTCCAGAGAGGTCAGTTCAGCCAGCAAAGCCTTTTAGAGAAAGAAGTAATACTAGTGAGTAACATTAACTCTGTGCCAGGCATTTTTCTTTATGCCTTGCAGGTATTAACTCATTGATTCCTCGCAACAATCCTATGAAGGAGAGGCTAGTATTATTAGCACTCAATGAGAGCTAAGTTAGCAATATGGAATCTGCCCAGCATCCTGCAGCTTGAAGGCAACCCAGTCCGTCTAGCTGCAGGGCCTACAACTTAACTACCTACCGCCTTTGAGCGCATCAATCCAATGGTGCTTTTCATAATTCAGATCCCTGGGGTGCAGAGATTGTGTCCTTGGTGATCATGAGACCCTGGGGAGCCGCATCTACCCACATCCTTCTGGTCCTCTTTAAGATGAGCTGTCCTGTCCAGTCAGAGGCCAGAGTAAACCAAGAGTTAACTGGGATGTGATGGTTCTAGAGACCAACTCCATCTTCATCTTAAGACCAGGAAAAGCTGTTTTGAGTAGGACCTTCCTCTTTGGGACAAGGAACCTTGGTGAGGTTTGGCTCCTATATGCCTCCACCTGAGAGCTAAGCTTTTCTCTGGGAGTTTGAATTTGAAGGTTAGGGATGGTGGCTCAGAGGGGGAAAGTGTGAATTGGTAATCGCTTTCATATGACTCTTGAGAGATGTTATAATAAAGCTGAGTAAATTGGAGCATGAGTTAGCCGGCCCTTTGCCTAATGATGTCACCCACTTTCTGCTTCCTCCAGCCTATGATTAATAAAAGGGGATTATTACAGTAACTCACTCCTAGTGGGCAGTAGTGACTTCAGCACCAGCTGAGCAAACTGACTACATTTAGTCGTGCGTGTGCATGTGGGCATTTTTTTTTCCCTGTGACTAACATGAAACTAACAGCATCTAGTAAAACAAAAGCTCCTTGAAATTTGGGGAACTTATTGGGTGAACTTTTTTCTTCAGGGATCACAGTTTTAATTACTCTCATTTCATACTTAAATGAGGCAAAAGGACAGGATTGGCTTCATGTCCCCATTTATTAAGTGATCACAAATTCACCCTTGGCTTGTTGGAAAAGAAGTGTTCTGAAGTTTTTTTTTCCTTCTAATACATTGTCTCTTTCTTCCTCCATCATTTGATCCTATCTTTAAAGAGGAACTTGGTGAGTATCCAGAAAAGGGGGACAGGGGCTGTAAGTTAATTTTTGAAAGTCTAAGGCTAGTTGTAGACTCCAGAGATTTCAGTGAAACTCTCCAAATATTGTGTTTAATTATAGTGTGCTTTCCCAAGTTGATAAAGACTAACAGAAGTCCTGCCTGCCAAGGCACCATTGCAAACTTGACCTTCCTAAAATTAGGGTGGGGCACCTGTAAATATTTACTAACCAAGCCACAGTGTCAGTGTCTGTGAAAGTACACTGTGCCCAGAACAAGGGCACTCCTGTCATGCAGGCCTGGATGGGCCTTGGGGGTGCTCCAAGAGAGGGGTAGAACCTTTGGACTCTCTATCAGCACAGGAGGGAGGCAGCGATTCACTGATTAAAAAAAAAATACACACAGGACTTTCCCCATTCTTTTCTGTGTCTTTCCTCCAAAGCTACAACTTGGGAGCAGGTTGTGGATGGGCAACATTGGATTAGGATCAAGATTCCTTCTTTTATGAGTCTAATGGCATCTGTAGGCTAAGCTTCTGAGTCCTTCAGGCAGCAACATGGAACTTTCAACCCAAGGGGATCCAGGTGAGAACCACAATTACGACTATTTGTTATTCATTCCTTTGCAAGCATTGTTCATCATCTTCTGGGGCAATAGGAAGAGCAACCAGATGTTCCCTGATTGGATTAGAACTGACTTTTGATAAACACTTTTGAAATATTATGTTGGTTAGTAAGGCCTTTTAGTGTTAGTGTTGCTTTTATTTCTTTTTCAATATCAATTTTTTCTCTAGAGGTTATAACTGTGTATTTCTCTCTCTAGATTGAGTTTTTCACCAGGACTAAATGATTACTTCTTGGGAAGAAATCCAGGCTTTTCTGAATCATTTGGAAGTGGATGGAAGTCTTTGGTTCTAAAATAACCATCTATTGCATAGACTAGATTCAGGTGTTGGCGTTGATGAGATGGCGTCTGAGTGTATAAGACGTTCCCCTCTTGCTATGTTCATCTCAGAACATTCTCTGACTGACCCTCTCCTCTCTGGATAACCCAGGTCACTTAGGAACTAAGTGATAAGCCTGGAGAGCTGGCCTTATTGTGCAGAGATCAGCATTTCACATGTCAGTAGATGGATCCAGCCAAATTCCCTTTTGTGGGTTTCACTAGCCTTTGTTGATGATGCTGATTATTTTCTGTGATATGGGCTCCTTCACAATATTTCCCCCAGTCCTCACAGGACAGCAGCACCTGAAGGGGCATGGCCTTCCTTGAACATTCATCCCACTTCCTTTACAAAGGAAGTTTGGCGAATATAACGTTGCTTGGAACATGCATTAGGATTTAGCAAAGCACTGTTTTCTCTCTGTGGATATTGACTGTGTGTCATTCCCCCAAGGTATTAAACAAACAAAATCAGCCACATCATATTTGCTTGCTCTGGGAGCAAGGCATGGTAATCTCACTTTTGCAAATTTCACTTCAGGGAATTTTCTAGTGAGTGGATTTCTCAGATACTGACTTGCTCAAATGAATAACTCATTCCTCATTCACTTTTTGTTTTCCATTACCTGTTGCCTCCTAACAGCTTGGGTGGGGGCCAATTCATCTCGCTTTGCTGCCAGTCACCAAGATTCTGCTTTTGGTTAGAACACAAAGCCAGAAGCAAATACTTGGAGGCCTCCCTGGAAAGTTGGTGGGGATGCTTGAGAAGTACCCTTGCTGTGTCAATATCTGCTCTGCTGTGCAGGCTTCCGGTAATCAGGAAGCCCAAGACAGACAAGGAGGCAGAATTACTTGAATGATTCCTTTCTTGCATAGATGCCGAGGCCCTTTGGAGCATGGATGGGAAGGAAATTAGGTGAAACTTTGGAACAATAACTCAAAGTCAGGGTTTCTCCACTGCAGAGGAGTTACCATTTGGGGTTGGATGATTTCTCTGCTGAGACGGCTGTCAGGTGCATCATTAGAATGTTTAGTGGCATCCCTGGCTTCTACCCACTAGAGGCCAGTAGCACCTTCCTTCCCAGTTACACCAAGCAAAAATGTCTTCAGACATGGCCCTATGTCTCCTGGGGATCAAAATCATCACAGTTGAGAGCCACTGCTGTAGATGGAGTGATAACAGTTTATTTACTGAGGTTTTTCTTTCTGTTTTTTCCTTAATCATGTTAATTCCAGCATCTGGGTTCCCTTGGTTCCCTGGGTTCCAGGTAAGGCACTTCCAACTACTCTTAAAATAGAGTAGTTGCACATAGCACAAGGCCTTGTGGGATATTCTGGTGGTTCAAAAGAAACAGGATGCTTAGGAATAAGAGTTTTAGTTTAACTATTTCTGATCCTGTTGTGTTCTAGTGAATTTTGGAGGACTTTTTATTATAAATTTATTTGATTGAAGTATAGTTGATGGGCAATGTGTTAATTTCTACTGTACAGCACAATGAATCATTTATACATACATATGCCTTCTTTTTCATATTCTTTTCCATTATGGTTTATCACAGGATATTGAATATAGTTCCCTATATGGTAGGAAGTTGTTGTTTATTCATTCTATAGAACAAGAGTTTGCATCTATTTATCCCAAACTCCTAATCCATCCCTTGGAGGAATTTTCATGTTTCACTCTTCCTATCTATTGAGTTGTATTTATTCATTGATTTGACAAGCAAACAGCTTCCTAGTTCAGTTTAGAATGTGAAATGCTCATTCTTCCTTGTCCCAAATCTCTCTTCCTAACCCAGCGCCCAGGAGATGGGCAAGCTCTGGCTGTCCAGGAAACAGGCAGGGATTGCCAGTTCTCTATTCAACCCAAACCATTCGATGAGACTCCGGAAATCTCCCGGCAGCAAATACCACTCTGGATCCCGCCCACGTTTTCTGGATCCGGAGAGGCTCTGCCTCTCGAGGGAGTCACCACTCCCCACGGAGGCAAGGTTTTCCTGCCTGGAGCCCAGAATAACACGTCAAGCTGCTGAGAACACCTCGAATCTTATTGATTTCTCCCTCTAGTCACGTTTTCTGTTCGGTTTCCCAGACGGGGGGATGAACCAGAAATCATGCTTTTGGGGGAACAGATTTTTCATAGGAAGGAACTAAAACACCCTGAATCGTCAGCAGCCTAGTTAGTGCTGTGAACCCCCAGCCTCGTACCATTTCGACTGAATCAGATGACAAGGTCCCAGTCACCTGCTTGGGGCGTTCACGCCTCCTAGTGGGTATTTTTTTTTTTTTTTTAACAGAATAACAGGAGAGCCAAAGCGTGAGCAGCAGCTAAAACAACAGAGCCATGAAAAAAAAAAAAACAGTCCCCTTTTCTAGGCCTGTCTCCTTGTTCCAGGAGTAGTGAGCAAAGAGACCAATTAATAGCATGGATGGAAGCCGAAGGACAGACGGTTTGCTTGAGAAGGAAAACGAACATTCTCGCTCCTTGATCTATGCCAATTTTGCACGGGGACAGCTGCTGCCACGGGTAAACTCCACTATAGGTTAGCCGTGCCCCAAGGTGTGTGTCACCGCGGTCCCAGGATGGCACAGGGACTCTGGTCTCTCCCTCGCTCGCACCGTTGAGCTCTTATCCTTAAACGAACTTGGTTTTTTGACCAGCTCACTAATTGTGATTGAAAACACCAGCTTTCCCAGCAAGGCACAAGCCCTGGAGTTTAGCAGCAGCAAGACAGGCCCTAATTGCTCCATTTACATAAAAGTAGAAACATACAACTTCTAAATATAGATCTCTGGCACATCGCGCCTTTTGCAATTACAGTAAAATAAGGTACCACAGTTTCCCTCCCGGCTCCTCGAAGCAAGCTGCTCCACCGGGTTCTCCAGGGGCCGCTCCTCCAGGCGAGAACAGAGCCCTGCAAAAGGCTCCAGCGAAGAGACGAGGAGCTTTGTGAAGGAGTCAGTAAATCAGGCCTCCTGCACTAGGTGAAAAGCTCGGTGGCAGCCGGCCACCGTGCTAGCGCAGTGGCGGGGAGGACCGGGCTCTGCGATCCGAAAGGGGACAGAGCTGGCGGGGCGGGAGCGCTCCCCGCGCGTCTCTGTCCGCCTGGGAGCCAGCCCGCAAGTCCCCTTCCTGGTCCCTGACATTGGCCGTGGCTTTCAGTCTTGGCACTGATAACTGGGTTCAGAGATTCCCAGCTGCACTTACTGATCAGTGATTTCCCTCCCCCCCCTCTCTGAATTCTCTAGCTGCCAAAAGGGGGGAAAAATCAAGAGCTGCTCTTAAAAGAAGTTGCCCTTGCTGGTGCTCCGGGTAAAAATAGAGGCGGCCGCTGCGCAAGGCTTGGCCCAGACTCCAGCCCCGCGAGCCGAGCTCGAGCAGCGGCCGCGATCCGGCGTGATCCCCGGGAGCTGCCAGCAGGTGTTGCTCAAGGTACAGTAGCAGGCCGAGCAGCGGGACCGCAGGGCCGGGGTGGGGGAACTGGGGCGCGGGGGGAGGGGGCAGGAAGTGAAAGAGAAACCAAGTCGAGGAAGGAACTGGAGATGCTGATCAGGAGCTGAGCGGACCAGCTCCTCCACTCCCCGGAGCCCTGGAGTCCGGCAGGGAAAAGATCGTTCCCCCATCCACAAGAGTCGACAGAAGTTATTTTAACCTGCCTGCTTCCTCTACCACCTCCACCTCATTTCCACTGAGTGAGGAGGCATTTCCCGCGTGGCTCAGCTCTGAGGTTGGGGATTCAGGTGGAGAATGATATCACAGCTGGTGGGCTGACCTAGGCAGGTGGGCACCTTGGTGGCATCCGTGGCCAACGCGATCTGAATCACCCGAGAGAGAGGGTGGCTTCTGTGGTCGGGGTGCTGCATATTCTTGTGACACATATGTTCAGAGAGAGGCACCAGGAAATCTTTATCACCCAATATTTTCTGAGCACGTGCTTGATCCTGCAGTGGAGTAGGTGGATCCCACTTTATAGATGAGTACACTGAGGGCTGAGGTTATCTGGTTGGTAAGCATTAAAACTGGGGTCTCATCCAGGTTGATTTGTGCCCCGAAACTCATAAACATGGTGCTATTTCCAGGACACCAGGGTTCATGTGGGGAGGAGGGGTGAATTTAGATGCCCCACCACCACCCCCCAGGTCTCATCCAAAAAGGATCGGGAAGTTCCTTTCTTATAGAGAGGTTGGATCCATCCAGTTCAAACCTGATGGGCAGCTTTGGAGTTAACCAACACTGATCCTGTTTCTATCTTTCCTTCTCAGATTCCTTCTGTTTCTCTACAACCTAACATTTTATTTCCTACTTCATTTCTGAATATGCAATTCTCAGACTACTCTGCCCCACCCCAATATACAGTTCAGCACCTACACGTGCTCTGTGTTTAGCCAAGACAGACCCCTTGAGACAAACTTCTGGTGTCCTAAAGGAACCTGCTTAAACTGCACATCAGGAGACCAGAGTCTCTATATTTTGCTTGTGGGCACAGTGAAAAGTTTATTTTATGCATGTTAAATCCTGCATACAAAACAACATATCTGGTCATATGGCTTTCATTAGCTCCCAATTTTGCACGTTTTATTCAACTTGTCATGAATACCCGACTTAGGCTTTAGCTATGCTTCTTCTAACAACCCTTCCCCAGCATTCTTGTCTGAGAATTCCTTCCTCCTATGTTATCCCTGACTAGCTAACTCTGCCTCCTCCCTCCCCCAAAACACCCTGACCAACTTAACTCCAGTTTCAAGAAATGTTCACTTTTTTCCATTAATCTCACGTTGTATTTGTAACAATTTAGAAATCATAGGACTTGAAGTTCTGATAAAGAAGAATCATGTAGGAGATTTTTTTTCTTTTCTTTTTCTTCTAGTTAGATTGGGATTCTAAAGGCTTGGGAGGCATACTTATAAAGTTCACTAGCAGAGAGTGACTATCTCCAAAGTTCTCAGTGATAAATGATTTATAAAGCAGGTATTCAATTTCAAGATGTAAAATAATAGTGTAAGTCAAGAGAGGGAAGAACATCATCCCATAGGGATACATATTTCCCTTGGCTTTTTCTCAATAAAACATCTTATTTTAAAAAATTAAGTTTTTCAAGATGTTAAATAATGCTGTAAATCAGGGGAGAGGCGATCATCCCATATAGGTACACCTATTTTCTTATTTTTTTCCTCCCTGGAATATCTTATTTAAAAAAGTAAAATCAGAATCTCTAGGAAGAGCACTGTGAACTTTCTTCCCTGTAAGAAACAATAAAATACTTTGTAAATAGAGGCAACTTCATGAAGTAACAGATGCTTATGTGAAGATATAAAACTGAGCCTGAATATAAGAAGAAGTGTGTGCTCAATTGGTCAAAGAAAAGTTGAAAGTTGGACCCTCAGTGAGACAGAGTTTTTGGATTCCAGGATTGTTCCAAAGGGGAGTCCAGTCAGTCAGACATTTCACTGGCTCACTGATCGCCCAGTAGTGTTACTGAAGCCAAGAAAGGCTTTCCATTAGATAATGAGTTATGAAATATGTCTCACACTGGAAAAACCAGTCATCTGCTGATGTCATGCTGATTCTAACCAATCCCAAACAAAGCCCCAGCCCTCCTCTGCTTGACTGGTACCCATGTGTGACTGTACAAATAAGTAGTACAGTATAAAACTCCTCAGTGCCAATACCATGAAGAGGAACCCGGACAGCTCTTACCACATGAGACAAGAGTCTGCTGGTGAAAGAGAGGACCGGAAAGGTAATGCTTTTTAACTTAACTTCTGAGCTCTTTCCACATTCCTAGGCAGGATGGTGAGCAGGACTTTTACAACTTCTTGGCACGTCCATGCAGATTGTGATCTGTACCTTTTTATGTGTTCAAGCAAGTGAATAGTGTTTTTAACAGTAGAGCATGCAGATAGATTATGTGTTTCTACAACCCAATTCAGCATCTCTAGGCAAGGACTTGTGTCAAAGAGAAAGCTAATTTTTAAGTTACATTCACAAATAGTAAATTCAGGGAATACACACAAACTCACATACAGAGAGGGTCCTGATGATGAGTTACATTTATCTAAATGCAGGTATTGGGACTCTCAAGTTGTTTGGAGTCATTAAACTTTGAGTTCTATTTCAACCTCTCTTGTAAAACTTAATTGGACTGCAAAATGCTTTGGGTACTGCATATGGGACGCCAAATAGGTAGATTATGTTATAAACCTTCAGTTTCAAAGATATTTTATTAAGCAATTATTAACACAAATGCCACCCTTTCCCCATTCTCTTTCACCATCCCCCACTAGAAGAAAATTAGACTCTTCAAGGAATGTTGACAAAATCTGAACAGTAATACCAGGGTAACTGATGTTCCTAGAGGTAAAAATCCTAAAGGTGGCTGGTCACAGAGAAAGTCTCACAGGCAGATGCTTTAGAAAAGGGGGATGGGGTATCCAATTCAGAAAAGCTTTGTTACCTGTGCAAACTGTAATTTTAACTTAGTATCACACTGGTCTCACCCTCTTCCCCTCGCTCTCAGTTCTTATGCTTCTAGTAATGTTATTTATTAACTTTTCCCAACCAAAGTGCATTGCTTGACTATAATGCTCTGAACACACTAGGTGTCAGATATAAGCTGACTGTATCTACAGAAACTGAGAGGGCTTGCTTATGTGTGGGAAAGAAACTGAGAGGGAAGGAAAGCTTTAACAGATGGACCTCTTAAAGATACTTCTGCAAGATAAAAGCAATAAGACAGAAAAATGAAAAAAAGGAGGGGGGCGGGGGGAGGAGAATAAAAAAAAACTCAGAGAGGCATTGTTTAAAAATTCACATTTTTCTTTTTCTGTGAACACTGAAATCCATGATGATTTCATCTGTGCTGTTCCTTTGAGAGAAAAAGAAGCCAGTCTGTTGACTGGTCCAGGATGCGGGTAAGGGGCAGGCTGAACAAACTACCCCATGACAGAGAAAATTATTTACCAGTATATTTTAGAGATTCTTCCCCCCGCTAGGACCAGTTATTCAAGTCATAGGAGCTCACTGTTTGTATAAAATAATGTGGGAAAAGCCAGCGGAATTCTGCATTTTACCTGTGAAGTCAGAGCTAGTGGTGGTGAGCTGTCATCTGTGAGTGTGTGTGCTGGGCAGGAGGGGTGGCCACTAAAGACAGGGCACAGAGCCTCACTTCACATGACACAAGCGTGTAACCCGCTGCCTGCCTGTGGATCTTTCAATGCCCCGCTGCCTTTTGCAGTTGGAAAAAGTAGAGTGTATTATATGACTCCAAACAAAAGTTCTGTTTGCACTCCCCTCTGATCGCCTGCCAGTGTTGATGGCCCTGAACATTGAGATATGAATGAATGGGGGAAAGGACAGTCTGCAGGATTCCCTTCAGCCGGAACAGTCAGCTGGCCCCAGTGCCACAGTGGCCCCTCTTCTTGACCTTCACCACCTGCCTGCCCACCTCTGGGCACCCTGAGCCCCACCTTCCAGGCAGTGGCCAGGCAGGGTGGAGGGGCACTGGGGCAGGCTGTTTCAGTCTGGTCCTCCCTGTTGATGGAGACAGGGCGTTGCTTCGGGCTTTGCTTGTCCCTCTGAAAGAGGAAGAAGGTGAAGCAAGGGGACTGGGCAGAGAAAGAAACAGGGTCGGGGGAAATGAAGAAGAAGTAGTAGAACCGAGTCAGGAGAATTTCCTTCAGAAGGGAAAGTAGAACTCCAGAGAATGGTGATATTTGAAGAGAGGTGTGTGTGTAAGGGAGCAGAAGGCAGGCAGCCTGTCAGAAAGAGCTGTCCCTCCCCTTCCTAATCACAGCCTTTACTCACAGACAAACTCCCTCCCTCTCCCATTCACTCACTCACTTAGGGCCAATCGCTCCGTCTCTCCGTCTCCCTCTCTCTCTCCCCCTCTCTCTCTTTCTCTCTCCCTCTCTCCCTCCCTCCCTCCCTCTCCCCCTTCTCTCCCTCTCTCTTCTGTCTCCCTGTCTCTCTTTCCCTCCCGTCCTCTCTCTGTCTCTGTCTCCCCCCCCACCCTGTCTCTCCCTCCCTTCCTTCTTCCCTCCCTCCCTCCCTCTCTCTTACTCGGAGACAGTCAGAACTCTCCTCCCTGACAGCCACAAACCTACAGCACTGACTGCATTCAGAGAGGGAACCTGCAAACAAAACTTCACAGAAAACTTTTTGTTCTTGTTCCAGAGAATTGACTGAAGAGGAGAAAAAAAAAAAAAAAAAAGAAAGAAAGAAAGAAAAAAAAAAAAAAAAAAAAAAAAAAAAAAAACAAACCCTGTGCGTGAGGGGGGAGGAAAAGCAGAGCCTTTTAAAAGGGCAACACAACAACTTTTGCTGCCAGGATGCCCTTGCTCTGGCTGAGAGGATTTTTGTTGGCGAGTTGCTGGATTATAGTGAGGAGTTCCCCCACCCCGGGATCCGAGGGGCACAGCGCGGCCCCAGACTGCCCGTCCTGTGCGTTGGCCACCCTCCCAAAGGATGTACCCAACTCTCAGCCGGAGATGGTGGAGGCCGTTAAGAAGCACATTTTAAACATGCTGCACTTGAAGAAGAGACCCGATGTCACCCAGCCGGTACCCAAGGCGGCGCTTCTGAACGCGATCAGAAAGCTTCATGTGGGAAAAGTGGGGGAGAACGGGTACGTGGAGATAGAGGACGACATCGGACGGAGGGCAGAAATGAATGAACTTATGGAGCAGACCTCGGAGATCATCACGTTCGCGGAATCAGGTGGGTGCCTGCCCGGGGATGGGGGTGGGGGGCACACTGCTCTGACAGCCCTCGGCGGCGACGGAACTTCTTGCCCTCCAGCTGCACCCTGCCTGGGAAGGTCATGAGTTATTAGGGGACGGTAGCGGATGGACCGCGGTGGGGGTAGCGGGGTGGGGAGCGGGGTAGAGACCTCCCAGAGCTGGGGCGCTGGGGTCCTGGGCAGGAGATGGCTAGCTTACACTTGCTCAACTCAGCCGGTCGTCCCGGAGGAAGCTCTCGGCCCAATGTGGAGCAGGAAGGCAGTCTGAGAGAGGCTCCCTCGCCCTGCCTGCCCGGGGAACTAGATCAGAGGAGCCGGAGGAAAGTCGGGGCATTTTCTGGTGCTGGAGGGAAGCCCGGAGGCTTCCGGACCCCATCTGAAGTTTTTACTGTGGGTGGGTGGGGTGGGTGGGGGGATGGCGGCAAGCGCAGGACCGGGATGGCATGGCCCAGATGAAGTCATTGTCTTAAAAACATCCCCTTTTCTTTAAAAGTCCAATCAGGGGCCACATCGAGAAGCAGGGCATATTAGTGACAGTCATTTTTACCTTTAGAAACTCTGTCTTTAAAGACACAAGCATCATAATCTAGGCAGTGAAGAATGACTTTGGGGGATGGGGTGGGCTAGGGAACAGATGACATTGAACCATCAGTCACTTTTGGAACACTGACTTTTGCTCTCTGAACTAAAAAAAAAAGTTTTGTTCTCTGTAAAGTTACTAAGAGCTCTCTGCCAAGGAATGCAACCTTGACAAAGTGCTCTCAGATACTACACTGAACTCCCACTCAATCCTTAAGAGGAAGAACTTTAATAAATAGATTCTAATCGTTGGCTCAGGACCACGCTAACCTGTTGCTGAAGAAAACAATACCTGTCAAAAGGGCCTGCTGGAGACCAGGGGTCAGGTTATTTTACAGTTATGTGACCCAGATCCTTTTGCTTGTCTACAAGCCCCTGTGTGCTGTGCCTGGGCACACACAGATGTGTTAATTTCATGTTACTTTCATGGTAATGCCAAGCTAAAGAATTGCATCTCTTGCCAAATCCATTTGAAAGGAATGCCATTGTTTTGTTTGGTAGAGCATATGG